>NC_140589.1:1289650687-1292610553 GCF_964204655.1 Triturus cristatus
TTAGACCTATTACTATTTTGACTAGGATCCGAGGATGCCAGAGGTAGACTTAGTCCTATTACTATTTCCACAGAAAACTTCACTAGGACAGAGTCCCCTGGAGGCTATCTTGAGAAACTTCTTGTGGGGGCCAGAGAGCAAGGAGCAGGTTGAGGTACCCCTAAAATGGAGGCCAAGAGTTTACATCCATAGAACTCAGCGAGAGCCACAAACAGCCCAAGTCACCTCCATTACCGGCACTCCAGCCCTGCTGCGAGTTGCTAAATGCAGAGCAGGTGGTGGGATAGGCATCCCAGACTCCATCATCTGCAGCACATGTAAAATCACAATGGCCCCAAAGAAATAAGGTCATCAATTCAGGCAGGGGGGAGGTCCCCGGATGAAAACAGAATGCAGTGCTCATGGAGAAACCCTGGCTACTCCGCTCATAGTCCACCAGGAGGAAACACAGTTCCCACCCGGCCGCTCCGCTGCCGGCCATCCCACCTGGAGCATTGCAGGACAGGAGGGGGTGACAATGGGACAGTCTCCCAGGTACTTACAGTCAGTCTCCTACGCTTCAAAACCACCACCGAGCCGATCAGACAGATACACCCCAAGAGCTCTCCCTCTACACCAGCCAGTCGCCTCAGTAAACATCAGCAGGGGCAGTATCGATCCGGTCCAGCACTGGGACAAGTCCGCACGATGGAAGCGGAGCCCGGTCTGATAAGCAGCAAGGGCTCTCCCTCCACACCGGCAAGTTGCTTCAACTAACAATGGCAAGGGACAGCATTGAGCCAGTCCAGCGCTAGGGCCAGTCTGAATGCTAATTGTAGAACGAGCCTCTCTTCTGGTGAGCCACAGATGATCAGGCGGTTTCCCAGAGTTGCCAAGCCCACCGGCATTCACCTGCATGCAGGACTATGCGCTCCCTCTGTGTGTGCCTCCCAGCTTAGTGGTCCACAAGCCTTAACAGCCACTGGATCACGCAGCCAGCCGTGGAGAGAGGGAACCAGCCCCTCTTCCCGTGAAGTCCCAGAGAAGCCATGACGCTAGTTCCCGTTGCAAGGGGGGGGATCATTCCTCCGGTGCCTCCTGTCTCCGTGGTCTACCTGCTTCACCATCCACAGGATCTCACAGCCTTTTGTGAAAGGAAGGCACCAGCCTCAACTCCCTAATTAGGCAAGGTCAGTGATTCTTGGCAACAAAGGGGTATGAGCTGGGGAGGTGGATGGCAGGGTAAAATAGGCGTAAAATAGGGATATCTACCTATTTTGTAATCCCAACCCCGGAGCTGCCTATCGGAGCTCCTGTACGGCGGCCATCTTGTTAAGTATGGGGTGGAATTGGGTTTGTTAATGATGAGTGGATTGGTTAGTGGTATAGGATAGAGTTGTGTATTGTTTGTAAGTGATGGTGCAAATGTGTGGTAGTTGAATGAAGGGTGTATACGTTTGATTTCTGGGGGTTTTCTGGTGGGTGCTGAGACATTGAACTTTGTCTAGGGTTAGTTTGTAGTAAATGGGTAGAGTACATTTGCAGAGAGTGTGTTAATCTGGTAGTGGATGGGGTTGGGTGGGCGCAGGTGAATGTAAAATTGGGTAGCATTTCTGGCCCTAGTCCTGACCACTCGTAAACAGGCTCAAACAGGCAACTGCCCTTGTCCTCTTCACCCTTAGCCTCCACCTCTGGGCTGAGATGCCCTGAGACCTCAGCTTAAATAGCCCTAGTAATTATGTTAACTCCTTCAGCCTATGGGAGCCCTAGCCCTAACCAGTCACAATTGTAGCCCTAAGCCCTATAACCAATTGAACACCGGCCTCTCACAGCCAATCACATCCCTATCCTCAGTAGCCACTCAGGCACAAAACCATAAGCCCTACGTCCAATAAAAACCCTGGCACCAGCTCTAGTCCCAGCAGTCAATCAGGCACGAAATACTAATCCCTATGTCTAATAAAATCCCTAGCCTCAACCCTAGTCTCTGCAGGCAGTCATAAAACCCTAAGCCCTACGTCCAATAGAAACCCTAACCCCAGTAACCAACCAAACCCTAAACCTAACCACTTATCAGATCACTAGCCCTAAACCCTACATCTAATAGAATCAGTTACCCACGAACCAATCAGAACCCTCAAATTATCAACCAATAAGACCACTAACCCTAATCCAATAGAAACACCGGATACAGCCACAAATCAGTGTACAGGTGTAGCATCCAATGGTTGCTAACATGTAGGAGTAGTTTTGCAGAATCTCCAGGACACAAGTGATGTGTATTATTCAGCCATCTAGTGGTTGGGTCAGGTTTAGTCTTGGGTGCTGATTACGATCCGGTAAAAATTTTCCCCGTACGACTCGTATCCGGTCTTTTTACCGTACGAATCGTACAAGTGCCGTACAAACTGCCAATTACGATTCGCATGGGAAAAAGACCATACGAATCGCATTGGGAATTAATCCCCACACGTCCTCGGGTCGGAAAATGTGTCCGACACGTCCTCGGACGATTTACCGTACAAATGTGAAAAGTGAAGTCCGACCGCGGAATCACAATCCATCCCGTGCGTCCGATGTTACAACCGTATGCAAAAAACACTGTCCACACCGAACTCCCATAGCAACCATGGAGACATGTGTCCGCACACGCGCCCAACACTCCCCCCAGCCCCCGTACGTTCGAGTTGTACCCCCCGTGTATGTACACCCCCACCCGTGTATGTACACCCGTGTACGTGTCGTACCCCCGTGTACGTTCGTGTCGTACCCCCCATATTTACACCTGTGTATGTTCGTGTCATCCCCCCGGGTATGTACAGCCGTGTACGTGTCGTACCCCCCTTGCATGTACACCCGTGTACGTGTCGTACCCCCCGTGCATGTACACCCGTGTACGTGTCGTACCCCCCGTGTATGTACACCCGTGTACGGGTCGTACCCCCCGTGTATGTACACCCGTGTACGTGTCGTACCCCCGTGCATGTACACCCGTGTACGTGTCATACCCCCGTGTATGCACCCATGTATGTGTCGTACCCCCCGTGTATGTACACCCGTGTACATGTCGTACCCCCCGTCTATGTACACCCGTGTACGTGTGATACCCCCCAGTGTATGTACACCCATGTACGTGTCGTACCCCCTGTGTATGTACACCCATGTACGTGTCGTACCCCCCGTGTACGTTCGTGTTGTACCCCCCTGTATGTACACCCGTGTACATGTCGTACCCCCCGTGTACGTGTCGTACCCCCCGTGTATGTACACCCATGTACGTGTCATACCCCCATGTATGTACACCCGTGTACGTGTCGTACCCCCCGTGTATGTACACCCGTGTACGTGTCGTACCCCCCCGTGTTTCTACACCCGTGTACATTAGAGTCGTACCCCCACCCACGCATGCATGGAGCGTACCCCCACCACAACATTCTAAGTACGGAGCGCACCCCAGGCCCCAACATCACCACCACATGTACGAGTCGTACCAAGCCACACACAAGGACAGCACTGTACAACAAAATGGCCCATGTACACACTGTACACACGCAAAAAACGCACGTACACAACCAGGACAAACCAAAACGACACAAGAATGCACCATTTGAATGGCACAAAGCCACAAAACATGTCCAACAACCACTAAAACAACACATTCACTGACCTGCAACTGCCAAAAACAAACAGAGGCCCAAAACACAACCACTCCTTATAACACACCCACCCAAAGTTCAAACACAGCCACACCCACCAATGGACCAATAAAAAGGGCCCACACACACAAACCATGAGCCTTTGCAACAGACTCACTGCTGCCAGACCCCACAGACAACCTACAGCACCATACTAGAAGCTTTACCACACCTTACACTTGCACACCTTCACACACACACCTTCACAAACACCCCCTCATCACATTCACACACACACCTGCACAACCACACCCACACACCCACAACCATCCACACACACCCCCCCCACCATCCACACCCACACCCCTCACCATGCCCACTAACAAGAATCCAAAGTTCACTAGCCGAGAGTTGGAGGTCCTTGTCGATGAAATCCTCAGAGTCGAGCCACACCTCTTTGGAACATTGGTCAGACAGACCAGCACTTCAGCAAAAACAGCCATGTGGCAGACCATCGTCGATGCTGTGAATGCTGTTGCGGACACCAGAAGGAACAAGCAGGAATGCCAAGCCAGGTGGTACGATCTGCAGAGGAGGGTCCGAGCCAAGATGACGGATGAACACAACCAGGCCAACGTCACTGGAGGAGGGCCGTCCTGCAGACCCGTACACTACCATCCCTGGGAGGAGAGGGTGATGGCCATACTGCCGGTGAAGGCCGTGGACGGATTAGAAGGACTCCGAGACCCGGGTGAGTACACAAACAACTCACCTCACATGGGGGGAACGTCATCCACAACCAAACTCACAAACAGGCACGCAACCACCCCAAGCTATCGCATGACTCAACCACACTCCATGAACACACACATGCCACTGGCGCCACCATGCCCCATGCACCCAGCTGGACAATGTAAAGTCACAGGCCACAGAAGACACCAACACATGACACGGTAAGCCGGATGGCGGGAGGGTGGGCCCCAAAAATCACATAGTGCAACTCAGAAGCAGACAACAAAGCCCCCTGCCCATATGGCCTAGGTCACAGCCAGACAAACAGTGTGTCCCAACACAGGAATGACTTGCCAGCAAATGGCGGACGCCTTGCATCAACACATGGGGGTGACGGCACGTTCTTGCACATGACAGCAGCTAATGAACAGCCAACACTGTGAAAGAGTGGCAGCACACACCACCACAGCAGCAGTGCATACACAGACACTACACCCAATGGGTGCCTGGATATCAGAAACAAACTCACATCAACAATCCAAGGGCCATTCAAAGATCTGCTAACAGTGTGTGCACAGTAATCTGTGCTGAGGTGACAGAGGGTGACACACAGAGGGAGGGAGAGGGGGACAGAGAGGGAGGGAGACACAGGGAGACGGACAGAGGGAGGAGGCCGACACACAGAGGAAGGGAGAGGGGGACAGAGAGGGAGGGAGACACAGGTAGAGGGACAGAGGGAGGAGGCCGACACACAGAGGGAGGGAGAGGGGGACAGAGAGGGAGGGAGACACAGGGAGAGCAAATCAGCCTTGTGGTGTGTGGGAATGTCTGCTCATCAGCAGACATACTGCGTGCATGTAGACAAGGGTGGCCAGTGCCAGCACCCCCCCTCTCCTCCATGGCAAAACACAGGGCCATGTCACAACCTGTGCACGAGCACAACGACAGCTACCTGCATCATATAAGTGTGTGGAACAACTTCATGTGCCCACGTACAGTGCTACACGGAAGGCGCCAATGCACGGCTCGCCACACCTGCCCACTCCACTGCTGACTGCAGTCACACTTGACGCAGCAAGTAAGACTGTGCCACACATAGGTAAAGTCGCCAAAGCTGTGCCCAAGGGACATACCCATGCACAAGTGCACTGTGAGTGGAATGCAAGACATAACCAAATTCCCAGAGGAAATGTTCCAACTTTGAAACAAATGAAACATGGATGTTGCATGGAACAAAATTAACATTGTCTCTCTCACACACAGGTCAACGTCGTGGATCACCCCCCAACACGGGGGGGGGAAAGACTCACAGGACCCGGCTCGGCGGGATGAAGGAGCCACCGGCAGCGACGACTCTAACCACTCTGTGGACCAACCCGACCCCGACCAACCTGGCCCCTCTGGTGTCCAACGACCTGCAGCACCTGCGTCAGGTACAACGGGGCCAACCACCACCCCCACTTCTGCCACATCCCAGGAGACACCCAGGATCCCTGCCCCACCACCACAAAGCAGCCAGGCTGGCCAGGAGGGACACAGTGTCCCGGGCACCCAGGAGGAGGCAGGCGACAACGCCAATGTCACCCCTCAGGGGTCCCGGAGACCCGATGTGCCCACAAGGGCAGGCCAGGTGCAAGTGGGCAGGGGTGGTGGGAGTGGAGGACGGTGGAGGCGCCAGCCTGACCAGTTGGCTGGGGAACCGGTATATTCCCATGTCTGAAACATCCTAGACACATACCGGCAGGACACCACGGGCATGGCCCAGGTTGTGTCCATCCTCAAGGGGATCAAGACCCAGCAGGCCCAGCAACATGCGGAGCAACATGCCTGTCTACAGCAACACCAACGGCGGATGGAGGACAGACAGGCTGAGCTCGTGACGGTGTTCACGGGAATTCACAGTACACTCCCTCGGATGGCCGACAACATGGGCAACCCTCCCTGTGCCAGCAGGCGTAGAACATCCCCACCCACAGGGAGGGATCAGGGGGAGGAGGAGGTAACATCCGATGGAGCATCCCAAACATCGTCACGGCCTGCTTCTGAGGGTCCCCGCAGGAGGGCGGGTCGTCCACGTAAAAGACCGTGAGGGTCGGCGCTACAGCACCATCTCCCAGGACACCTGACCTGGCACCTGGCCCACTGGAGCAACAGCAGCACAGCATCAAAAGACATTCTCTGCCACATGGCCTTGCTGGTCACTGTCTGACCAATGTTGACAAAGACTGTGGCATGGACTCTGAGGATTTCAAATGGCAAGGACACCAACTCCCCTAGTGAACTTTGGATTCCACACACCCGGAAAGCCCCTCATGTCAAACCCCCCCCTCCCCCCGAAAATAAAAAGTCACACCATGAAGAGAAGATGCCTGCTGGTTGCATTATTACCTTACATGTGTCTTGTAAAGTCTAAACATGCCTGAGTTCTCATTTGACTTCAACCATCCACACCCTGGGGCCTGAGTCTGGCACAGGACACACGGGTCACAGTGTATTAGGCAAGACAGACATGGAGCACCATACACACCCGTGATGGGCCCAACCAGCTGAGGGGGTGGCCGCACAACCGTGCCGACAGACATATTGAGTACAGCAACAGTCATGCGCAGAGGTCAGGGATCATGTTGAGTATCCTGGGGGGCACCCAGGTATGTGTAGACAGGTGGCCGAACCATGTCCTGCAAGCTTGAGTCAGGTGGATGCAGAGAATGGTGGCCTGGCCAACGTTGGATGCATGGGGATGGCACATGTCACAATACCCACACAGTCATGGACATCATGCACACTACACAGTCTAATCCCACACAAACAGCTTGCATCTTGCTACTCTACACATAGACACATAGCCACAATCACGGAAAACCATGCCAGACATGCCGGATGCACCGTGGCAACACACCAGCATTGACAGAGAAGAGGCACCTTGGAGGCATAGGGACACCTTTATTAGTCATGTTTTTGGGATTGCAGAGGCAAGTCGGAGTACACATGAACGGGTCATGTGGAGTAACATGTGGGTCCAATACTGGCACCCCCCTTCTGCAGCACAATTGCGTGATATCCATGGAACTGGCACACAAGTGTCGGCTAACAGCTAAACACCCCCTGCTGCTCTCGGAGAGCCTGCCATACACCATTGAACCGCTGATGTGGAAGTCCCACACCATGTCAAGCCAATGCAAACCGTATGTGTCCGAGGGCAGTGTAACACACAATGATGCCATCATCACATTCCACAATCCCATCACTGATGACTGTCAACAAGTCTGACCATCTATTCAGGTGTACCCAGCTGCATGTCATGTGTACCATGGTGATGCAACATGTCTGCTGAGGAACCAAACATCAACAGGGGCAGTGTGCATACTTCGTGAACAACTGCCACACCCAATACACCCCTGATGCATCCCTTACCCTAAGGAGACTTCCAAACTAGGGGTGGGCGGAATTTGCGAAAGCGACTTTCGCAAATTATCGCGAGAATGTTTAAAATCTCCGCAAACACGCAGAAATATCGCGAAGATGCGGAAGTTTTTTTCCCGCCCGTTCGCGGTATTTTCTACGTGTTCGCGGCTCGCCAACTTACCCATGCGGTTGCTTGCGGGCGCGGCCATCTTGTTTTCACTCTTCTCGCGGTGCATGATCGCGAGAAGAAAGACGTGATCGCGCGACGCATAACGTCACTGCGGGCGCGAACTGTCGCGAGACAGCGCAAATGGCTAAAAACAATACAACATCTCATGGAGAACGCGACCGGATCAAGAAAACTTGTCGGCGAACGCAGGGATTCAGGTAAGGCGATCGCGCGCACGCGAGAATGTATTATTTTACAGCGCGAGCAAGAAACAAATTATCGCCAAGCTGCGGAAACCGGAATTTTTGACATTTTCGCACTCTCCGCGGAACGTGAAAATGTCAAATAATCGCAATTTCCGCGAGCGGAACGAAATTTTCGCCCAGGCCTATTCCAAACTTGTCCGTGCGTGTAACGCTGAGTCAGCACACGATGACGTGTCCATGAGGAATAGCAGTGCCACAACAATGCAACCAGCAGACGGCATGCGCAAGTACCTGGAGAAGAGAGACACACAAGAAGTCAGCCACAAAAAGCACAGCCACTTGCATGTGCATGTACTCGACACATGTATGAATGACAACATGCCAGGTCACAATTATGACTGGGGAAATACACTCATCACTGGCACCATCACTCCAGTGACACATCCACACACACCTCTGACTCACGTGGCATACATGCAGATGGACACACACATCGCAACACATGCCACACGGGGACCAATGCGTGCACACTCAGACACTGGTACTCACCACTAAGCAAAGAAGTCGCGTATGAGCCGAGTCCGGATGTCCTCTTGCGGCTCCACATCCTCCACATCACTAGCCCCATTGCCAAGCCCTTCGTCCTCCACGGGTGGATGGTCCTGATCATCTTGATCCAGGATGAGTGGCACAGCTTTCTCAACTGCCATGTTGTGCAGCATGCAGCAGACCATGAAGATTTTGCAGACCTTCACCGGGGCATATGGGAGGGCACCGCCGGTCTTGTGGAGACATCGGAATCGGCTCTTCAGGAGGCCAAACGTCCTCTCTATCACTCGCCTTGTCCGGCCATGGGCGGTGTTGTAGCGGAGCTGGGCCGGCGTGCTGGGGTTGCGGAGAGGTGTGATCAGCCATGGCATGTTGGGATAGCCAGCGTCCCCTACATGGAAAGCACATGGACATAAGTAGGACAGGAGAAGCGGGCGTGCTGGAAGTCTACGCAAAATACAGGACAGACAGACTGTACCCACCAACAACACATGCTCGTTCGTTGCGCAGCTGCGTCATCATTTCAGGCACCCTGCTACGCCTCATGATGTAGGTATCGTGTGCTGATCCTGGAAAACGAGCACCGACATGTGAAATCACCATGTTGGACAGACACACCACAAGGGCATTGATGGAGTGGTAGTGCTTGCGATTCCTGTACGCTACCTCCTGTGCCTGTGGTGGTACCAAAGCCACATGTGTCCCATCTATGGACCCAATGACATGGGGCATCCCTCCCAGGGCATAGAATCCACGCGTGACCCCAGTCAACATTTCAGGGGTTGGGAAATGGATGAAGTCATCCAGGTGAATCAACATGGCCTCTAAGAAATCATGCAGCACACGGCAGAACATGCTCTGGGACATGCCACCAACATGAGCTATGGTATTTTGAAAGGTACCCGTGGCAAGAAAATGTAGGGCTGCCATTACCTTCAGCTTGGGTGTCAGTGCCGTAGGATACCTGTGCAGCGGTTGCAGGTGTGGTGCCAGTCTCGCCGTCAACTCCAGAATCAACCGTTGGGGGAAGCGGTAGCACCGGATACAGTCATTCTCCCGCATGGCAGCCAAGTCCGGAATTGCTCGGGGAAGAGGCGGCGCTCTGCAGTAATATGGAAGTGACAAGGAAGAGTGAGTGCACCACAACAACAATTTATTTGTACTGAGCACATGTTAATCTGTCAATACACATATGCTACATACGGAGTCAGGTATGTGCCACATGCCCTGGACACGTATGGCTGCCAGGTGACACTCCTACCAAGACCCAGCTACACACGGAGATTGTGAGCCTCCACATGCCATGGCATGGGATTAGCTGTGTCCCAGTGTAAGTGAACAGCCAGACGCAAGACAGGAGTGACATACATCCACACATCAGCAGAAGTAGGATGTCGATTGCAGAGACTGGTAGCGGAACACTAGAGCCACAGGTCACATGACATTACACTAGCACAGCCCACACACCTTGCCATGAAGGTGTACATGTGATGACTCACCATACATTCATAGAGAGGATGCAGACATGTCCTTGTTACGCTACTCCGTGTCCCATGCATACATACGCACCTCACATCCGATACCACATGTGGCATGGTGTGCGGAACAGTGTGCAATGTCAATCTACACACAGACACATGTTGATTGCTGCAACAGCTGCAGCTTTTGAGGGAGCTCCAACATCAAGCTAATGGGAATCCCCCACACATACATGACATAGTCACATCGTGCACCGTGGGTAGTCACATGTCTAGTGTGGTAACCCCTGTAGAAGCCATCAGGGGACACTTGCTTGTGTTGTTGTCTGTGCCATGCCAGTGACGCTCATCCCAAGTGTGCAGTACGACATGCACACATGTCAAAGGAGTCAAGGGCATGCCTGGCACACATTGCACCGTCACACATTACATGTGTACACATCTCATCATACATCTGGTGCCTTCTCGACTCAGGAGTAATGTGCCACATCACAGCCTTTCACACCTGTGCCCCACACATGTAGTACTGACCAGACAATGCCTTGATGTCCATCCATGGATACGTATGTCAGCCCTATTCCTTCCTGTGTGCTGCCTGTCACCACTGTGATGTGTGAAAACCACCGTACTTTCGCTAAGAGGGCCTGTGTACGTTCCCGTATCACTATGGGTGTGCTGACGTATGCGTACCCATAGTGATAGTGAGTGTACAGGCGTGTGTACGGTCCGTACCACCATGAGTACGCATACGCAAGAACACCCATAGTGGTACGGAGCGTACACGCGTGCGTACGTTCACTATCACTATGGGAGTGCTGCCGTATGCGTACCCATAGTGATGGTGAGCGTACAGGCGTGTGTACGGTCCGTACCACCATGAGTACGCATACACGAGAACACCCATAGTGATAGTGAACGTACGCACGCGTGTACGCTCCGTACCACTATGGGTGTGCTCGCGTATGCGTACCCATCGTGATAGTGAGCGTACAGGCGTGTGTACGGTCCGTACCACCATGAGTATGCATACGCGAGAACACCCATAGTGGTACGGAGCGTACACGCGTGCGTACGTTCACTATCACTATGGGTGTTCTCGCGTATGCGTACTCATGGTGATACGGACCGTACACACGCCTGTACGCTCACCATCACTATGGGTACGTATACGGCAGCACTCCCATAGTGATAGTGAACGTACGTACGCGTGTACGCTCCGTACCACTATGGGTGTTCTCGCGTATGCGTACTCATGGTGGTACGGACCGTACACACGCCTGTACGCTCACTATCACTATGGGTACGCATACGCGAGCACACCGATAGTGGTACGGAGCGTACACGCGTGCGTACGTTCACTATCACTATGGGTGTTCTCGCGTATGCGTACTCATGGTGGTACGGACCATACACACGCCTGTACGCTCACTATAACTATGGGTACGCATACGCGAGCACACCCATAGTGTTACGGAGCGAACACGCATGCGTACGTTCACTATCACTATGGGTGTTCTCGCGTATGCGTACTCATGGTGGTACGGACCGTACACATGCCTGTACGCTCACTATCACTATGGGTACGCATACGCGAGCATACCCATAGTGGTACGGAGTGTACACACGCCTGTACGGGCAGTTGCTATGCATTTGGGGTGCCCCAGGGCCCCGGAACGCACCGTAACTGTGTGTGAAGCTCAAAATTACATAGGGGACACATGAGGGACAAGTATAAAGGCCTACATGCATGCTGGTTGTCATGGAGACCAAGTTTAAAGTTTGAATTTGTTCTGGAAGGTGCACAGCAGAAGTCAGTTGGAATGAATCTACTTTGTTGCAATGTGTTTGTGGGGTTGACATCATGCTGAAGTAAAAAACACAATAAGAACCCACTGACTGTGCTAGGTTTGAAGGGATTGGAGGAAACATAGGATGCAAATGTGAGTGACCAATCACTCTGTACTCCTGTGCATGAAACAGGCCAGCAAGGCAGATATAAGAAAGCCAGGTCCCATGAGAGAGCACTTGTCTGCACATCTGTGTATTCCACGACCCAGCTGCTGCTACTGATTCCCTGGAACCATGTCAAGGTCTGTGGAGAGGTCACAGCCCTTCACCCTGGAGGAGAACCTGGCTTTGCTGGATGTGATCCTCCCACAGTACCCCATGCTGTATGGCCGACCAGGATATCAGGTGAGTGCAGAGTCTACCAGCACAGACTGTGTCCCTTTTTTGTGAGTGTGACGTCTGGCATTGTGTCCAGGTGTGGCACACATGCTATGTACTGTAGGGGGGTCCCGGGGGGGGAATGCCTGATGTCTCCCAGCCAGTGCATGCTGTGGTGCATGTCTGCCGTCCTCACTTGCATTGTGTTTACTGTGACACTCACTGCATGGTGCATGCCACATTCTGCCTGTCTCGTCCTCCTGGGAATGTAGCCTCTACAGTCCTCATGTGACTCTGTGCTCACACCAGTGTGACAGGTGACTGTACCCACAGATGTGTGTTAGTTCTGTGTACCTGTGCTGAGAGTGTCCACATGATGTGTTCGTACCCTGGACATCGGTGTGTGTGTAAGTCCCCTGTCATGTGGGTGGGTGCATATGTGGAGTGGAGCATCCCAGCTGCATGAGGGATGGATATACCCTGGCCATGTGATGTGAGCAGGGAGCAGTGCTGTGTGTCTGACGTGTAGAGCCAGCCCCACACCTGTGAACCCCCCCCAGTCTAGTGGCACATGTGCAGAGTGAGGTATGTCGCTGCATTTGGCAATGGCAGGTGAATGTCCTGTGCCTGTGTGTGTCTGTGTACTCTGCTGCGGTAGCGTCAGTGGCCTGTGGCATGTGACTGCTTAGAGGTGCTGCACATTATCCTGGTGTAGCTTGTGATGCACAGTGTGAGCCTGGATCATTGATTGTGTAGTTGCCCTCATTCCACCTGTGTCCTTTCAATGGCACGTACTGCTTTTGCCCTACCACAGAGGATGATGTCCCTATGACAAAGGTGCAATGCGTTGGATGCATCCTATGCCTTGTTGTAAACAGCAGATGTGTTCTAATATGTGTCCCTGTGACATGTGGCAGGTGTATTGATGTAGTGTCACTTGTTCATCCTCACAGGTAGGCGCCTCTGCCAAGGAGCAGATATGACTGACCGCCGTCAGCGCCGTGAGGAGTGCGGATGGTCGGAAGCGGCGCCTGTCCCAGGTGAGGAAACGCTGGCAGGATATCCGGTGCTGGACGCGGAGGATCGCACGGGTCCTGCTGGGGGACTCACCTGAGAGCCATAAGAACCGCGGGCGCCGCTGACTGACCCACATCCACAAGCGTGTGCTGCCGGTGGTATTTCCAGACTTGGAGAGGCGCTTACAGGAGAAGCAGCAGCAGGAAGGGGGTAGGTACATGTGTGCTTGTTGTGTTTCACCAGCATTTGTAAGTGCACAGTTGCATGGATACACTGCCAGGGTTTAAAGGTGCTGTGCAGATCCAGTTACCCACAGTATAGCTGTGCTCTCCTGCCTCCCTTCCCCTCCTTGCAATGTGTTCCCTGGTCTGTGTGTAGTCACTCCTTCCCAAGGTAATGTAGACTGGCGCTTTCTCCATGTGATCTATGCCTGTAGCATCATGTGTGGGGATGGTGTGTAACAGGTTTTGGGGCCTTGCCTGTGCCCTGTCCAGTTCAGTACTTGTGGGTTCCATGTCAGTTGGCACTGATGCTGAGTCCAGACATGGGAGTTAGTCTCTCAAGTGTCATGCCTTACAGCACGCATGTCCTATGTTGTGGCCTGTGACATGATGTGCATGAGTGTGCGATACGCATAGTGCAGGGATGGTGGCGTGTGTTGCAGTCATTCCCATTCAGGACCATGGAGTTGTGTTGCCACTACTGTCCCCTGGGGCATATTTTCCTAGGTGTCATGTGTGTCATCACAAAACGTGGACACTCTCAGTGTCTACAGCATAGGTTGTGCTCTGTGCCATTGTCCCCTGGCATGATGCATATTGACGTGAAATGTAGTTCAAGTGTCCACTGTACGGCCTGACCTGATTTCCCTTGTTCATAGTCACAGTGGCCAGTGCCTGTGTGTCTTGTTACAATCATCTGATGATGGCCATTTGTACATGATTATGTGGACAGGCGCACCTTGGGTATTTGGCGTCCAATCTTGCATTTATGCATCCCCTGTGTATTTCAGCCAGACTAAGTGATGTAAGTGCCACCTGTGTCTCAACAAATTGTCTCATGTATGGGGTGGTTGGTGCGGGCCAAGCCTACATGTCAAACCAGAATTCTCCTTGCTAGGTCTGGCAAGTGTGTGATGTTTGTCTGGACATACACTCAAGGTGCAGTGAGCCAGTCATGTTGGGCATGTTTTCAGTATTACCTATGCAGCATGTGCCTCAAGCTCATGGATTTGGTCCCTCCTCATCCCTATTGTTGGCAACGCTGTGTGGTGCAGATGCAGTGCTGGATTGTCCCCAGGGCCTGGCTCCTATGTCAAACTCCATTTCATGTCATTTGCTATTGTGTCATGCTCTCCATGGATTTTCTGTGGCATGGTGGGTCAACCAACTGTGTGATGCATGCCCTACATCTGTACCTTGTTTTGTAGATGTTACTGATCTTTCTTTGCAGGCTATGCACTGTGACCTATGTAGATTGCACTCATGTGACATATGTATACAGGTGTGTGAATAATTCCTGTCTGTTCACCTTGCCCACAGCATCGTCGGGGGACACGGAGGGAGACATGAGCACAGACGGAGCGGAGGGACTGAGCACCAGTGCCAGCGTTGACATCGTGGCTGGCACATTGAGTGGTACAGAGGCGGAGGAGAGTGAGGCCAAGGACCTGTCCACTGGCACCACCGAATATGAAGCCGACGGGTCCGAGGATGATCTCTCCGAGTGGGCGGAGGCTGCACCAGCAGCTGACAGCGGAACAACATCGCACCCCGCCCCCTCCATTGCCATCAGCTGCCTCCCACTTGCTCGTGTCCCTTCCCAACGTCCACGGTCACCACATGTCTCCTTCCTGCCAGGCACCGCACCCCCTGCCCCTGTCTCCACTGCTGCCGCCAATGCCGAGTCTGTGGACATCCAGCGGCAGTTGCAGGTTGGTCAGGCTGCGATCCTTAATGTCCTCCATGGCCACAGCCAAGTGCTGCACAACATGGAGGCATACTTGGAGGGCATTTTTTCGTCGCAGGCTGACCAACGCCAGTTGCTGAGGTCCATAGACTCGACACTGACTGCAGCAGTGGGTCTCCTGAAGCGCTACGTCCCACCCCCTACCCCTGCCCCATCCACACTTCCCACTCCCATGCCTGTCCCACGTACACCCAGACGTACGCATGCACACACCACAACAGACACAGGCACCACACCAGCAGGGAAGGTCATACGCACACCTCCTGGCACGCACACACAGGGTGAGGTAGGCACACCC
Organism: Triturus cristatus; assembly: GCF_964204655.1. Lineage (NCBI taxonomy): Eukaryota > Metazoa > Chordata > Amphibia > Caudata > Salamandridae > Triturus > Triturus cristatus. The sequence continues at coordinate 1,289,666,290 of NC_140589.1, forward strand.
ACTGGGTCGGGGGGCAAACGTAAGACACGCAGCCAGAGTGGGAGTCCACATTCCACCCAATCCACTCCCTCCAAATGCCCTCCCCTCAGCTCTCCTGGCCACATGTCAGGCAAGGACTCCTTCATGGCCGCTCTGTCCCTGAGCCCCACTGTGACACCACCCCGCAAGCGGTCAAGGGAGTCCCCGGTCAGGGTGGTTGAGTCCCTCCCCTGTCCACACCCTCCCCCAGTGGCGCTGCGACCCATCCCTCGGCCACCCCCCCTCCTTGGGGCCTGTGGTTCCTTCGGGTGCAGGGGAGACGCTGGAGGACCTTGCTAAGGTGTGCAGCGAGATCCTGGCCTCCGCCTTTGGCCCTGCCCCACCCCCTGTGGTGGAGTCCTCCATCCCTGCACCCACGACGCCTACCCTTCGCCCTCCTGTCCCTGCAGTGCCTGGTCCTTCCCCCCAACATGATGCCCTCCCCGCTGTGGACGACGAAGGAGTCTGACTGTGCAGGCAAGCTAGGGGACACGCGTCCCACTGTGTCCCCCGTCCAGCTGTGACTCATGGACTGCCCTATGGGCTTTGTAAATATTGAACTTTCTACGAACACACTATTTAAGATCATGCTGATTAAAGACATTTTTGTTTCCTTTGAACACTACTGCTTTTCTGATGTTGCTGTTGGTGGGGCTGCTACATGATTTTGGGTGTTAATCATGTGTTGGGTGTGTGGGAAATGTAGTAGTGTGCTGGTCATAGGAGGGACCCTGGTATCTGTGTGCCATCACACGGTGTTGGCTAGGTTTCTCTGTTCATGTAAGCAGTTACTGCATGGTGAAATTGTCCCAAGGTGTATTCCTTCCTCTGTGTACCCTGACATCTTCCCTGCAGGGTGTTCCCAATATTGTGCGCTGAGCTGTGTGTACATTAGCTGGGTGTGTGACGGACTCCTTCAACTTTGCACATGCATGCTGAGCGATGTCTCCACCTGCATCATTCGTGGCATCCTTGGTAGTCATTGTACTTGTGTATGTGGACTATTGACATGACTTCATGTGGACATGTTTTCTTTTTGGCGCTATGCATGCGTATACTCCCAGCCTCGCACACATGTGGTACATGTACTGCAGGGTCTTTGTGCACCTGACTGACATTTGTGGGCATAGTATCTGTGGCTACTCCACCCTTTGCGTTCCATGGGCACTGCTGGGAGTGTTAGGCACACACCCCTCCTGTCTCTGGGCACTGCTGGGAGGACTCTGCACCCACCCCTCCTGTCTCTGGGCACTGCTGGGAGTGATAGGCACACACGCCTCCTGTGTCTGGGCACTGCTGGGAGGACTCTGCACCCACCCCTCCTGTGTCTGGGCACTGCTGGGAGGACTCTGCACCCACCCCTCCTGTCTCTGGGCACTGCTGGGAGGACTCTGCACACACCCCTCTTGTGTCTGGGCACTGCTGGGAGGACTCTGCACACACCCCTCCTATTTTACAATATGTACGCTTAGAACATACACATGTGTGGGTTTGCTCCATGCATACGCGGGTGAGGGTACGGGTCATACGTACACTGTTGGCATGGGGGTACGCTCCATGCATACGCGGGTGAGGGTACGGGTTATACTTACACTGTTGGGGTGAGGGGTACACTCCATACATACGCGGGTGAGGGTACGGGTCGTACTTACACTGTTGGGGTGGGGGTACGCTCCATGCATACGCGGGTGAGGGTACGGGTCGTACTTACACTGTTGGGATGGGGGTACGGTCCGTACATACACTGTTGGGGTGGGGGTACGCACCATACGTACGTGGGTGAGGGTACGGGTCGTACTTACACTGTTGGGGTGGGGGTACGCTCCATGCATAGGGAGGGTGGGGGTAGGGTCCGTACATATCCGTCCCCACGCTATGTGAAGCTTGTGCGGGCCGTACCCAGGCCTTTGCCACGTGGGTACAGCCTTCCCGCCATTGTTGGGGTGACGTAGGTGTGGGCGGGGTACGACTCATACCCGCGCTCTTAAGGCGTGGGTACGGGACGTACCTGTATTGTTGTGTTGCCGGTTCGCGTCGTCCAGCACTTCCGTTGTGGCGGACGCTGGCTTTGCTGGACACGCCCCCACACCCTCGTAGTGACCAGGACCTGGGGGTCAGGTATGTCCAGGACATGTGTGCTGTGTGACTTTGGTCGGGGTTTTGTGGCCTGCCCCTGGACCTACCCCCCCCTCTCCCCCTCCCTTTGTTGTTCTGACCTACTGTGGCGTCTGCATCCGAACCTGTAGAGGAGGTCGACTGCTATGAGGGCCGGGATGACACGTAGGTTCGGGTCCATGTCTGTCCGTCGCGTGCAGGTACTCCTTGTTCGCGTCGTCCTGATTTCCCGGCAGTTTTTGGCAGCCGGAAAATATTCACCGTGCGGGATGACGTCGGTGCGAATCGTAATTCCTGGTTCGTGAATGGCAGGCTGTGTGCGTCCCGACGTCACGTCGGCACTTTCCCGGATCGCATTTGTATGTTTATTTTCGTCGGTCGGGGTTTTGTACGAATCGTACGGAAATGGAGTTTCCGTGCGAATCGTAATTCCATGTTTGTAAGTTTTGAAGACCGGGTACGCGTCGGACGGAGAATATGCTCCGTCCGACGGTTCGTACCCGGTTTTTACAGGATCGTGATCGGCACCTTGGTCTTTCCCTTCTTAGATCGAGCCTAGGCAGCGCTTGTGCTGTTACTTCGAGACATGCTGTTTACACTTTGTGGGCTTACAGTCAACCCATTGCCTTTTTAGTAATTACTTTGACTGCTTTAAAAAAGCTTGCTTGCAAGTGGTTAATTTGAAATCTTGTCCCCCCTTATTGTATTTGTTTCCTCGCATGGAGCAGCACCTAACTAGCAATCTTTCCACTTTGGTCCTTATCTGTTTTTTTGGGGTACTATTTTTTTCATGGTTTCCTGCTGTCTTTAATTTGGAGCACTTGAGACGAGCACTGCTCTGAAATCCGCTGTAAAGGGCTGTAAATCTTGTTCTTATGTCATCACATTTGCTGGTTTAGGACCTATGCCTTGATCCCATCCGGTGAATGTAGACTAATTACAGAGGGCCTAAACTGGTGTGCACTGGCTGAGCTGGTCTTGAGCTGCAGGTGCACAGGACAACGATTCAAAGCCATGCTGACAAACACACAACTTCAGGCATGGAAGCATGGGCCTTTTATGAGCACTACAGTCTTCACACTTACTACTTATAGACAGACTTGAGTGTTCATGTGGCACCAAGGAGAACAAGCTCCCAACCCCCTGAGTATGTATGCATCTGCATCGCACACAAACAGGCAAATTGTTTTTGGGAAGTTTTTTCATTTAAAATTCTTTATTCAGCATGTAAAATTCCATAAAAGTGACAGTTTGTCCATGGAGGTTACAGTGCAAATGTTTTTTTTTTTAAAAAGAACAGAAAACAATTCAAGAGTCTCAAATCTACATAGTGCAATTTCAATATGTAATAAAAGCATATACATCACTTATAACATGTTCCTCGTCAGTCCACCACATCTACAGGCTTAGTTAACGCTACTTCTTGTGGTCCTTAGTCTAAATGCAGCCCTTAAAAAATTAGTGATACAAAAAAGTGTAAAAGCATCTGGGGCCAATTTTAAAAATAAAAGTGCCACCCGTGCATGTTTAAAACGACCTTTTTTTAAAATGCCCTTCAGAAAAAGTCTTCTGGGATGTAGATAAAATGGGCAAAGTAAAACAAAGTGGAGGGTGCCCTGTGCCCTGTGGAGATCTGTGGTCGCAGCCACAGGGTCCCTTCATCTCTGAGGGTATTGTAAACCCTGCCGGCTCTGCTAAAACATGATGCAAAAGATTTAGCCTGAACCGAGTCATTAAAAATCTATCATGAGCACTGCTTATACAGGACAGGTATGGTTCAATACCCTCGGTGGACCTGGCTACTAAATATTCTCTCACCGACGGTTTGGTTAACTCTCTGTCTCCCTGGAGCATCGAAGTATACTTAAAGAACCGGTCCTTAACCAGGGCCTTATCCTGTATGCTTATTTTCGAGGGGTTAGCAAATAAATCTGCACACCCAATTTTCTCAATGGACTCCTTCACATATTTTAGCCAGGGAGTTTTGAGTCCATGATCCAAGGAAAGATAATCTTCTATAACCTGCCTGCTTAATGCAGCCTACTCATTTGACCAGATCTTTACCCAACAAACTAGGGGATTGACAGCCCACCTATCCATAATGTAACGGGCACCCAGTTCTTCATGTGTAATGTGGGCTGGCGTGCTCTGGGGGACTTTTAACAGCCGCCTGAAATACTTATTCTCCTCTATTTGTAATCGATTTGCCTCGATGAATCCCCACACCTCACTGCCATACAGTACTTTAGCACAACACGCTATACAGTTTCAGGATCTGCTCAGGGTACCACCATCCTAGCCTTTGTGCAAAGTTCATTATTGATCTGGTGCATTTGGCCATAGTTCGGCACTTATCTTCTAATAAATATTTTAAATGCAATCGCCCATCAAATAAAATCCCCTGATACGAGAAGGACTGTACCTTTCCTAAACAATGAGATCCAATTGTATAATTATAGGATTTACCTAGGTTTTTGCCCACTTCCATGACATAAGATTTTGCCAAGTTGGGGGACAAATCGAGATTCTCCATGAAAGATACAAACCCATCTATTAAAATCTGCAGACCTTTGGGGTATGCGTGCAAGGAGTACCGCGTCATCTACATGAAGCAGAACTGGAATTCCACAGGTACCTATCCTTGGGGTGTCTACCTGTAAAGTGCTTAATGCACGATCAAGACTATTTATGTCTAACGTGAACAGAAAGGGAGCTAATGTGCAACCCTGTCTGACACCACTAGAGCACATAAAAGGTTCTGCTTTATTTCCAGCCTGACTTTATCTGACCGCAGCAGTGGTATTCAAATGCAAGGTTTTTAAGATGTTAATAAGCCCGGGGTCCACGCCAAGCACAACCATTATTGCCCACAGTTTCCCTCTATTGACTCTGTCGAAGGCCGCAGTTAGGTCCATAAATGCCAAATACATCGTCCCTGGGCTGACAACTGTGTATTTGGCTAAAATAAGATATAGGTTAAGGCATTGGTCAGTGGTAGATTTCCCTGGCCTGAAACCAAATTGAACATCAGTTATAACTTGATACTCATCAGCCCAGTCCGTCAGCCTACTTAAAACCACCCGCCCTAGTACCTTCGCTGACACATCAATGAGAGAAATTGGGCGGTAACATTGTGGGTTATCCTTATTACCTTTTTAAAAATGGGAACAATCGTGGCTGTGGACCAAGATGCTGGCATTACTGTGTCCACTGCTGCATTTATGACCCTAGTCAGGATTGGAGCCCAGAGATCCACGTTACTTATAAAAAGGTCAGGCGGGATCCCATCTGGGCCAGGCGCCTTATTCCCGGTTAGACCCTCAATTCCCGTTTTGACCTCATTCATGAGAATCTCACTGGGGGTATCCCCTGCTGCCCATTAAACTCCTGCAGCTGAACCGTACTTGGAATATAATTATAGAGCCCTTGCAAGTGCTCATACCATTGCTCCGGCAGGATATTGTTACTCAGCCCGGGTTTATTTGAATCTTGAAAGCACGGATTACTATGACGCTCCAAAAAGTGGTGGAGACTTTTAGCATTATTTCCTCTGTCAAGTCGTTCCAAACTTGCTTATGTAATTGACATTTATGTCCCTTAACAGCTAACTTATTATTTTTCCGGCAAACTGACACCCAATCCCTGTCTCTTGGGGAGGTCTTTAGGGCATCTTTCAGCTCTCTGAGAGCACAACCTGTTTGAAAGCCTCAACTAATTCTGCCCCTTCCACTTCTAGGTCCAGACACCTTAAAATTACCTGTTCACCTTCTTTTAAAAGGGATTCATAAAATGCCTCTCCTTTGACCTGTGTACAACGCAGCCTCCTGCCCTGGTCAGTTGCCCTGGCTTCCCCCTCTCTCATTCCAGGTGGCTCATAATGGTGGCAAACATCCACCAAGGATAAGGCGAGGGGGTTATGATCACTAAAAGCACTGTGACTGATGCTAAACCTGGACACACAATTTCTAAGTGAGTTAGAGACAAAAATATAACAAATAAAAGAGGTACATCCTCTGCCTTTAAATGTGGGGTTAACCAATTTATCTTGTTGAATCGTCAATCATGTCCATTGTATGTGTTAGTGCGTGCATATTTAATAAGCCACATAGCTCCCTGCCCTCCTTTGTATGTTCCATGTGTGGGCCATCCTCAAACATACAAGTTGACCAATCCCCACAAAATACTCTTAGATTTGAGCACAGGTGGCAGTTAAAATCACCTGCTAAAACTAGCTGGAGCGCCGTCAACCCTCGCTCCTGCGTCTAAGTCTAGAATCCAAATCATACAGGCTTGCGAGACCCTGTTTATGTGATGTTGCATTATAAAAATTTAGAAAAAGTAACCTGTAACCTTTAGTAAGAAAGGTGAGCCCCTGCACAACCTCAGAGTCCCAGGCCAAGTCTTTCCATCTACCCTGTAAAGTAAGGTCAACATATATAACCAACCCTCCCATGACTCTCCCTCACGTTGCCTTATGCGCCAGGCAAAAGAAGGTTTTATATCCCTCCAAAAAAGAGTTATTATTTACAGGTTCCCATGTTTCTTGCAAACAAATAACCTGTTAATCCCGTATATAGAGTAGCCATTCTGCATTCTTAAATTTAGCGGATAGGTCTGCTATATTCCATGAACGAATCTTAATTTCTCTCCTGTTTGGCCTTGCTACACTATCGATTGCCTGGATACTATTTGACATGAGAACATTCGTGTGTGAACCACTATCCACATGGGCATTTACAGCCTGTGGAACACCAATTGTATGGCCTTCCAGTATCCCTGAAATTATCTCTTCTCCCCTCCTCCCTCTGTCTAAATTAATTATGGGAGTACCACCAATTCTATCAACTTCCCTCGATGGACCTAGTCAATCAATATCATTTAGGTCTCTGAGTGGTGCAAAAAATGTATTTTGCAATGGTGCATTGGCCCACCCGAGTGCCCCCTCTTGTTGACACACCTCTCTATAATTTTGATTCGGGAAGGGCGAAGGTTTATAAAAAAAGCCCAACTGGAGCAATTTAACGCATGAGTCCATCTCAGCTTGATAAGACCTATTACTCTGAGAAAGGGTCTTGTGCACAAGATCGGGATGCTTAAGTGTCACTATCACACAGTCCCCTGGGAAGGCTTTCCTGGTTCTTCCGATCCAGGACACCCTCCTCGCCATCAGGATGTGTCTATGGTCTCTAATATTGAACCCCGCATTCCTACACATCCAATGCGCCACCTTGTTGATCAATTGTGTCACAGGTTCCTCTTTTTGGCTTATGTGTGCTGGGACACCAGTTAAAACAACTATATACAGGCAGGATTCTGGCGGTAGGTCCAAAACTGGTAGGTCTGGTGTACTCTGCGCGCTTAGAGAGGACATCTCTGAGAGGACATCTCTGTTGGTTGTGGCCGCGCATTGTCTCCCCTTACTTCCCTTTCTAGCCTTACAGTGTCTGTTGGCCGTGTTGAGGGATTGCCTATAGGTCCCGTAATTGAGTCCCTCACCCCCTAGCAATAGTAGTAGATTTCAGTATGGTTACTTCAGAATGTACAAGTGGGACTCTAGTGCACATAACATTTCTCCCGGTAGCCTGTCAGATAACCCCATTTTTCCTTCCTGTGTCTTGATCCCATCCAGTGAATGTAGACAAATTACAGAGGGCCTGAACTGGTGTGCACTGGCTGAGCTGGTCTTGAGCTGCAGGTGCACAGGACAACGATTCAAAGCCATGCTGACAAACACACAACTTCAGGCATGGAAGCATGGGTCTTTTATGAGCACTGCAGGCTTCACACTTACTACTTATAGACAGACTTGAGTGTTCATGTGGCACCAAAGAGAACAGGTTCCCAACCCCCGCAGTATGTATGTATTTGCATCGCACACAAAATGGCAAATTGTTTTTGGGAAGTTATTGCCCGCAGAGAGCTGCACGTAGTTTTCATTGCAGTGGTCAATGCAACACATGGCAGCTTCAGGCACTACATTGCTTCAAGTGGGGAGCTAGGGAGATTTAAGATATGTAGGAAGCTGGTTCGATGTGATATATCAATAATCTGATATACTGTGTAAAGAGTCCAGGGGTTCCGTTACTAGTGCTCAGGGGCTTGCTGTAGCAATCCCAAAGTCCTCCGCTATGGGGCATTGCGGTCAAGCAGCACCCGGCCCAGCTCATTGGAATGCAAGACAGCTGAAAATACGCACAATGGTCAACAAATGAGATGACTCAAAAAGGAGATCCCACCAATTTATAAAAATAGCAAGCATCTCTATATATATTTAGGCTTCAGAAGAAAATCGTTCAGGTAAGTACGTTATTAAAAAGTAATATTCTGAAGTTCAAAAAGACGAGAGTGCAATTTAGAATTCTTTAACATCAACCTATGGGAGGAAAATCATAGGCAGTTTTGCGGTTTTTGTCAGCGACTTACGGGACCCTTCTCCAGGAGTTGAGGTGAGTGATGGGCAAGGACAAAACCAGCACCAGCAGAACCCGCCTCCGTATTGCCAAAATATATAGCCTCCATACAGCCTTGGTACTTCAGGGCCTCAGAGCCTCAGGGCTTCAGTAAGAGTGTGAGGCAGACAGGATGAGCATAGGCACTTCAGAGTAGTATAGAGTACTGTTGAATTTATTTCCTCTATAAAGCAAAATCTGAAGAGAGTACGCAAGGCTTAGATAAATCACTGCAGGGCCCTACAAGAAAACGGAGCACGTTGGGCACTATCTCTGTTTTTGTTGCAGTGTAGTTCGTGCAGTTGGAGCAGCAAACAATCTAGCCATCGTGAACTCCATCTCGGTTGTGGATGTGCATGTTTGTTGAATCCCCTAGGGCCCCACATGAGCAGAAAGAGGGAACTGGCAGTGGTTGATCAAATACAGCGGAATGGTACAGGAGGCAAGCAGGAAACCTTTGATCCCCAGGTAACTACCGGTTAAAGATGGTGTGGCAGAGAGAGCCACAGGGCATTTGCAGGTTAGGGGCTCATCGGCACTTATCTGATTAAAGCCACTTTCGTTGACCAGGTAGTAGGTGTGGAGAGTGGCATCTGGAGCTCCGTGTTAGGTTGCCGAGCACTCCAAGGGACAAGGCACTGGGCTGGGGTACAAAGTTCGAATTGCTGCATCCTTCTTAATGGTGGCTGCCATTTTAGGAGATAATGTGGCTGGAGGTTCCTGTGTTAGAAATAGGGCACAAAAGCTTACTGAGTAGTGATGTTGATGTCCGCCACTGTGCTGTGGAATAGCAGCAATTTGAAGCCCTTAGAGGAACACTTCTTTGGATTGGATAGGCATGCTGGGTGCTTGGTAGAGGTGGATGGAGTGCGGTGCCGGTGGGTCAAGCAGCCATCACACTCTGGCGCAAATAGTCTTAATGTATTTTGCACCAGAGTAGTACTAACTCCTAGGTTTAAAGGTCCTCAGGTGTACCTGAAATGGTGGGGAATCATACAGATAATTAGGTCCTTTGCAAGACTAAGTGAAACTGTTTACTCTTCTAAAGATACGTACTTGGTTTTACTCACAAAATCATGAGACTGTACCATAGGCAGGACATATGATTACCAAACGGCTCTGTGTTATCAGAACACCACTTTTTCTGACTTGAGTTTTCATGCAACAAATCAGTGCATTCAGAAATTAATGTTTCTGGTTCAGCTCTATTTAACAAATCAGACTATAACAACTGAAAACAATGATTTATTAAACGCCAAGGCCAGAAGCAGAAATGCTGGATTCCAGTGAGGTGATACCATCCAATAATTAGTTAGCTGTTTTCAAAATGGAAACAATTGTTTCTGACCTCTTATGCAAGTCACCAATGCAATATAATTGAGCAGCTTCATTCCAATCTCATGATAGAAGGAAGAAAAATTCTATATATTTAAACCAAAATCTAGAATCTATATGCCCAGCTAAGTTCTAGAGAGTGTATGTGTTAGATGCCTTCGCTGATATGTTCAGCAAGTAAATATTAAATATTTCGAAATGACTCCATGTCTGGTAATGATATCATCACTTGAGTGCAATTCCTTTAAAAAGAAGTGCCAGGAATAATGGATCAAGGATGTATCTTGCAGACTCCGATTTCCAAATATGTGATTCTTAATCGACACCCTCCATGCATTTCCTTAATATACATATCGACGCAGTTGATGTTCACAACTCTTGGGTATGCATGATCCCCTCATTAAATACCTTGTACTTTTTAACAAATACTGTATCACTGATTTCATACAGCTAGTACTCAGATTACAGATTCAACAAATATAGTCACTCAGATGTGTGATGGTTGAATCTCAGCACCTCTGATATTTTATGCATGTAACTAAGATGCATGCAGTCTTTCAACAGGTCACTGTCTGTGTCCCATAGATTGACAATGAACTGATTCTTCCTTCTCTTTGCTGGTAATGTGGTACTTGTGATGTTAACGAAGAACATACTGGTGAAACTTATAGAACCATTTGAAATGTTCTCACAATATTCATCATCAGAAGTTGTGGTTGAAAAAGTAAAGGAGTGTGATTATTTCAGTGCAATTCCACAACCAGAACAATTTAACTAAAGTAATGGGATGAAAGCCCTCTGCACTGCTTGGAAATGCTATACCATTCTACCCTGTCAGTTATTCTGACCATCCCTGTGCTCCCCTCTGGTGAACTAAACATTAATGAGTTTACTTTGCAAGTGCTCCATCATTTTGCTTTTCTGTTTGCCAGGGCTTGATGCCTGAGCTGCTCCAAAATTGTACTCATTCTGACTAATATTGGCTCCTGACCCATCTATCAAGGCTATATTGAGATGTGTCCTAGTAGGCACATATTATTATTGAATGGGCAGAGGACTTTTAAACCTTGTCACTGTAGGGATATTGGCTATTGGCTGGCCAGGTCCCCAAATGGTTGTCTCTTGCCTTCACCATGTATGTAAGCTCAGTACATGTGGTTAACTGATACCTGGGCAAATCATCAGGGATATTTGAGCTCAGAAGCATGATTCTCAGTTCGGGGGTCCTTCTACAGCAGGCCGTTTAAGTCCATGATGGACATGGTTCCCAGCACCGCACTAACTGCTTCCCTTAAACCCGTTTCAGTTTGTAGATGAAGAGAAAACTGCCAATGGCTTCTTTCTTATCTAGTGAGGCTCACTTATCTCCCAATTTCTACTTTGCTATTGGACTTTGAGGAAGATGCCTCTGTGTTCCAGTTCTTTTTCACAATCTTTTTTATTTCATTTGTCAGCCCTGAAAGTGGCACAAATATCACCTAATAATTTCAAAACTAAAAAGTGCTGATAAAGACTGCATGCATGGCCACAGGGAGCATGAGAAGCCACCTTTTATAACAGTCACAATTAGGTTCTCGCCAAAACACATTTGTTATGAACTAAATATATGAAATTTAAATCACGTGCTCAATGATTCACACGATTAGTGTTAAAATTACGAGAAGGCACAAATGTAATGGTCCCTTTTTCTGTATAGGCACGTCAATGTAAAATATATACTAACAGCAGACATAGAGACACAAGCACGACCCTACGACTTTATCCCTCATGAGTCCAACTTTTTAAGTGTAAATTCGCTTCTTTGCAGAAACCCGACCACGTTCTGCTAAAAACAATATTCCTCTTCCTCCCTCCCTCTTTATGTTTCCCCAGAGGGTTTATCCCCAACAGCAAAGAAGAAGTAAAAAGCTCACGAAGTGCCACACTCTCTGGATCATTATACCAGCTTAAGATACACGATGGCACTCATGAAGTATGGGTAATCTCTATAACCATATAAGTGACTAGTTTTTCTTAAAACACACTTGTATCTGACACTAGACTAATTTGCCCCTTTCCTACCCCACCACAGTGTCCTACACAGAACCGCCCAGCCCTGAGGAAGACCTTCTGAAAATCCTCAAGGTCCCCAAACGAAGGTTGAAACGCGTTGGCACCCCCCTCACTGAGGCCAAGGGTCTCCCTGTTTGGATTCACACAGATATTGAAAGACATTTAGTCTAGGCTGGATTTAGTCAGCCCAGACACAGACTTTGACAGGTTCTCCCTGACCTCACCACTTTGGACCTAGGAATGATCACAGTATTGAGGATATATAAACTAACAAAACCCGATACTTTGTAAATACAGTAGGACTTTCAAAATTAATCAAATGAGGTTTTCAGTAATTCATGTAATGTATGTCATGTTTTGATGTAATTGTATATAGAGTCTTATGTAAATCGTTTGAAAAAGTCTTCAATATGTTTTTTATAACTGCTTTTTGTCATGAAAAAGAAAACCAACAAAAAGATAAAGCAAACAAATATATTTCTTTTGATAAAATGAACCCTGTGTTTTGGTTTTCTAAAACCAGTGTATGTATGAGGGCTCTTGCGCACTAAACTAAAATGTATTAAATTAAGTTCATTAATTGAAACTTACCTGCAGGTGAGAATAGATTCCTTGAGGTACTAAAAGAATAGAGTATTGATGGTGCAGGAGCCAAATGTTCATTTTTTTTTTTATGTATAGTAAAATATCATCGGCATACAATGAAATGCGGTCTTCCCAGTTTTCAGCCCACCTGAGCCCTCTAATAATAGGGTCTTTCCTTATCCACATTGTCAAGTGTTCCAGTACAAGGGCAAAGAGCAATGGGGAAAGAGGGCAGCCCTGTCTGGTACCTCTTCCAAGTGTGAATATTGAGGATTTTTGGTTATTGACCACTATTTGGGCCAATGGTTCCACATGTAGGAGATGTACCCATCGCAGAAAGCCTGGTCCAAATCCTAGCTTCCTCAATACTGAGAACATATAGGACCATTTGATTGTGTCGAACGCCATGGCTGCATCAAGAGATACCACCACCGCGTCCTCCTGTATCGTGTTAGCCCAGTCCAGCACTCCATGTAATCTCTACAAATTAAGAGAGGTATTTCTGGCTGACATGAAGCCAGACTGGTCAGGATGTACCAACGTTGTGATAACGTATAGTAAATGAGTAGCAAGTATTTTAGCCAGGAGCTTGGCTTCTGCATTAAGCAGCGATATTGGCCTATAGGAGGAACATAAATCCTTGGGTTTCCCACTCTTGTGGATGACCACCAGGGTTGCTAACCGCTGGTCAGTTGGGGGCGATTCTACATCGCAACTCTCCTTGTCACCAACCTCATAGATTTTACTAAGCATCGCTCTGTGTTGTGCTTTGGCCGCATCAGTGGCTGGTGCTAAGTATTCTTTTGTTTTAAGTCACAGGGTGTGCCGTACCTCGTCTGAGTTCACATCTCAGAGTTTCCCTTCCATTTCCAGAATATCAGTTTCTAGTCGCACTAGTGATGCCTATTTTCTCTCTTGGTGCCGGCGATCTGAGAGATAGCCATCCCTCATATCATGACCTTGTAGGTCTCCCACAATACCTGCACTGAATCAACCGAGTGCTCATTTTCCTGAAAGATAAGCTCTGTATCGCGCAAAATTGTTTCTTGTACCTGAGGGATCTTGAGATACCATGGATTAATCAGGGCCGTCCTTCCTCTTTGTGGCTTCCCCACCTCCAGCCAGACCCAGAGGGGCGAGTGATCTGAGATACCCCTTGCAAGGTGGTTCACCTCCCTAATGTGTCCACCGGTGTTATAATATATTCTATCCTTGACATACTGTTGTGGGCCCTGGAGTAGAACTTTTATTGCTGTTCCGTGGGATGAGCACCCTCCAAGTGTCCATGAGACTCATTGCTGCCAGAAAATTATGGATTTGTGTACGAGCAGCCGGTAGGTCTCGTGGGGGCCAGCAATCTAGCCTATCGGAGACGACTGAGTTGAAGACGCCCCCAATCACAAGTCTCGCCTGAGGCAGGGAGAGCAGAAGATCACCCAGATCTTTGAAGGCAAGGGCTTGAAGGCCAGGTGGTACATATACAGAGACTAGATTTAATGTATGCCCCTCCCAACACCCCATGGTGGCCACAAATCTACCCAAATTATCTGTCCATATGTGATCAGCTGGCATCTGAAAAAAATTCTGAGTCATTATTCCCACGCCCCGAGACCTGGAGCCAAACGCAGAGTGTGCCACTAATTTGAACCCCCATCTTGTCAAAGCCTTGCATGCGTTACCCAGTAAGTGTGTCTCTTGAAGTAAAATCACGTCGAGTGAGTGTCATTTTATATATTGAAGCACTACGCCCCTTTTCAACTTGTCCCCCAACCCATTGACTTTCCAGGACAGTACTTTAAGTCCATGTGTCGATGGTGACCCCCATGTCTGCATAGCGTACTAATCTGTTCTATCAGAGGAGTCCCTACGTGTGTCCCACTTTATTGGTTAGCTACATTCGGGTGGCCAGTCTTGCCCATCGCAAGCTTAATTACGTTAAGTGTACTTGTTGCAATGGCATCGTATTGACACCTCTTGTCGACCTTGTCCAAACTGTTAACAAACCTAACTAAAGGAATCCCCCCTTCCTGTCTTCATTTGGGTCAAACTGCACCCCAGTGCATTCTAACTGTTGTAGTTTCTCGTGACTGGAATCCCACCCCCCATCAGACAGTAACTGTACCGCCCTCCCTGCCTCCCTGCATGGTGGTATCAGAACCTCCTGCCAATCCAAAGTTGCAGAGTGCCTATTGCACACCCCTAAAACTTGTGGTACATGAACCAACTCCACCCTTATCCTGCCATGATTTCAGTGAGATACTGAGGTAATGTTTCAATTCTCTGGACTGCCCAGTCCACTTTTCCAATGTGCAGTCTCATGTTTCTACTAAGGGACAGTCTATAACATCTTACACTGCAATACGTTTTTGGCCATCGTGGGAGATGAGTCCATCTGTGGCCCAAAGGAAGAGTCGTGAAACACTTTATATTGTCATTATAAAGGACACAGGCTGGTTATTTTCTTTCTCCGTCATCAGACTTTCACCAGGTGTGGACCCCGTGCTCTGCTCCGCTCGAGTCTGCCCCTGTCTGTCTCGTAGGTTTTGGTGGTTCTTCTTCCCTGCTACCCGCCATCCGTCGAGCCAGTCCCATGCCTCCTTAGGAATGTTAAAGAACCGTACCTTACCCTCTGCTTCTACTCGCAGCTTGGGAGAGGAAGAGCATAGCATATTTGATGTCTTTTTTCCCGCAGGGCTCTTTTGATTTCGAGGAAGCTACGTCTTTGGCATTGGACCTTCAGCGTAAAGTCAGGGAAGAAGGTCACTTTACTACTTTCAAGTTCAATTGTTAGTGCCGTTTGAGCAGTTTGTAAAATAATATCTCTGTCTCTGTAGTTGAAGACTTGCAATTATGGGCTGTGGGGGTGCTCCAGGTTTGGGTCTGCCTCCAGGCACCCTGTGTGCCCGCTCAATTGTAAAGAATTTCGACAAATGGGGGCTGAAGGTAGTTCGTGACCAAGTCCTCAACAAACAGGTCCACTGTTTGCCCCTCAGCGCGCTCCGGAACTCCAAGAATTTGCACATTGTTGCGCCTCGAACGCCCTTCGTATTCGTCAAGCTGGGCTTCCATCCTGTCACTACAGGTCTGTAAGTCAGTCACCCTTTGTTGAAGGGTGGATTTGTCTTTAGCTAGGGAACTGGTGGCTAATTTGACTTTTTAATTGTAGAGTTTATATTGCGCATATTTTCTCATATTAAGGTAACCTCTGTAGATACTGAGTCAATCCTGGTCTCGAGTGACGCCCTTACAATCGTGATGGCCATCATTATGTCTAGGAGGCTCAGTTCTGGCGAGCCATCATCTTCTTGTTGTTTATCTGGCAAGTCATCCACTTCTTTGTCCCTTAGGCCCAGTCCCTTATTCCAAGTGCATTTTTCCAGTTTGGCCTGCATAGAGGACTTGGTACTCCAACCCCCGGCCATTATGGATCTCTATGGACACAGGAGGTAATTGGTGAATATTGTCCAAGCTGTAACTGTACATCACCAGCTCTGGGTATTAAATCTTCATCTGAGTGCTAGGGTGGCACGGATAGTTTGCTATCCAATGTATACTTTTGATGTCAGCCCCCGCCACATGGGTGGTCCCACTCCGATGGGTGATGTGTCTTTTCTGCAGCCCCTAGGTTGTTAGAGCGTCTCAGGGCCCACCAGTGCCCTTTGGTGTCCGTTGTGGGCTACTGGGTATTATTTGGATCCACTACAGCAGGTAACCCTCTCAGAGTGCGGGAGCCTGTATCACCATTGCGTCCTCAATGAGTTGTTAGCAGAATGGCAGATATGCGACCGTGCCCCCGGTCAACACCTCAGGTCCACAACGCCAACAGGCCAGAGCAAAAGCCCATGCAGTAGGGAGTGGCAGTGCGAGCAACCACGCTGGATCTCATAGGCTTTGTAGAAGGTGGTGCATTGAATGTAAGCAGTAAGGATTTACTGTTGGGAGAACTATAGCATGTAGTCCACACTCACTGTAGCACCAGGAGGACTGAAGCGAAGGTCCGTGTGGACGATTAATGTGTGGCGCACTTCGAGATGCCTGCCATAAGTAACGGGACACCTGACCAGGAGCCCTGACCCTGGGTGCCATCCGAAGCCTTGTCCGGTCTACCCACAGAAGTCACCGGGCAATTTAAGATTACCTCAGGACCTCCGTTGACATCTGCCACGTCTCGAATCATGGCTGCTGGTAGCAGTTACTAGGGACAGGACGCTCACCGGCACGGAGCACAATCTGACTCCCTAGAGGCTGCACACCCCTCCGAGTATTCCGCACGGCTCTTTCTCCCACACCAATGTTACCGCCGGTTGCCGAAGTCTGGGTACCCCTCCTCCACTATGTGAGCTGCGCAGTCGGGCCCATCGTCAGAGCAATCAAGTCATTCTCTGCCTCAGCTTGGTCAAATTTCCCTGGTTCTTCATTATTCCGGGTGGGCTCCAGTACAATAAAATGCAATTCTTCGTGCAGTATCTGCGGATTAGTGAACGGATTGTAATGAAGAATGGGTGTGCTCGGTCGGAGCCGCTCTAGGTTGCGCCCATCTTGCTCGGCAGTTGGCCATGCCCCCATAACATGGTTATGTTTAAGCAGGATATGAATCAGAGTTTTAGGAGAATTAAAGTTGCATTTTCAGATATGTATCATCATCTTCATGGTTGTGCTTGGTTGGTAGGTTGTGGGTTTGTAGTCTTGCCTATATAAAAAGGCGTTAGGTATCATTTTAGGTATCATGTGGGAGGTTCAGAGGAATGTGCCAATCTAGTGACAACAATATTGAAGATGTTCTAATGCAAGGAGGCACATGGCCAAACGTGTACATACATGCAATCTGACCAACCTATGAATAATCATCTATGTGGGAGATTCAGTGATGATCCTTCCAATAACACCTGCAGGTACACAATGGGCCAAATGCCTTAAAGGCAGCCATAAAGCAGAGTGCTTTAAACAGCAGAAAATTGTACTATGTGACCTAAAATACCCTACCATGAGGCTGGCACAATATAGACATACACTGAATGTGATGGGCAAGAAACTGTCCTGGTCCGAAACCAATTACAATTCTTGTATCTTACAGTGACTGACTCAGTTGATCCCCCAAATTTCAGTCACATTTTCAATTTTATGACAGTTAATATTAGGTAATAAAACAATGAAAATACTTTTTTAAAAGGTTGAAACTATAATGACAATAGCATAGTGTAGCTAGTGAGATTCAGGGGTCATGAATCTCACATTTCCAACTAAAAAAGCAGTTGGCTGCAGGATGGAGGGTGAGGTGACCAAGGTTTGGGATGGACTGTTTCCATGAGGAATGGGGTCAGTACTTATTTGCATTAGGTGGGCCTCTGTCTAAAGTGGCACAGTTGGGAACAAATGATGGGTTGGAATGCTAATCTGAACGATTGCTACTGGTTCAACTGTTTGCAAGCATTCATCCCATCACCTTTTGGGTGTTTGCCAATAATATGCCTGGAAACATGAGACTGGTGGAGGTTTCCAAGCCAATCTCTGTGAATTCTAAAAATTAGTAAATTTGCACCCAGTCAAGGAGGTCTTCTGTAGGTGTTGATTTATTACTCTTTTTGTTAAACTGGTCACTATATATTTGTGAGATTCTGACCCAAAAATTAACACATTAAAATCTCTTAGTGAATGAGAATGAACTACCAAACCAAGAATTCGTTTGAGAGGTATCACCTCCCAAATACCCTTGCAGAAGCTACGCTCCTGCCTGTCCCACCTGACCTGGTAGTTCTCACTAGGAATTCATGACAACACTCCTGTACAACAGAATGGCCTGGAATCTGTAGCCTGGGATCATATATTTTTGATCTATTTTCACTGCATGCTCTCTTCTTTGTCTCTGCTACAAGAAGCCTTGATGGTAGAGTTGTCGAAACAGGGCATGTGGGCAGGGCTCCATGTTTCTAGTGCTCCTCATTTACAAATCATTTTATGAAGTGACTAAAGGCCCCATGTACTAAGTCCAAGTAACAAATAGAGGAGGGCATGAAGGCAAATTATTAGGGCCATCCGAGCTGTGGGTTGGGTCTGGCTTAGCTGTAAAAGTCTGCACGAGGTGAGCCATGAAAACATTTTGGGTGTATACTGTGCAACAAGGATAATGTAAAAATATGATATAATTGCTTCAAAATTAAAAAAATGTGTATTTCTTTAAAATGCGGAAACATTTCACCTTAGTACATCAGATTATATCACTGCATAGACAGGCATTTATTAAAAGTGATAGTTTTTAAAAACCTTCATGGCTCGCCCTAAACGACAATGACAGTAAGGGAATAAAGAGACAATTCAGTAATCATATAAATCCTAAACGTGGCCTAGATTCTTATTATAGATAGAAAAAGATTACAGTCTATGAAATAAAATATAAGAGGCGCTGGTGCAGCGCACATCCTGCACTCAGGTATTTAAAAATGCGCTCATATGTAATGATAAAGAAAAAGGGGGCTCTGTTAAATAAAATATGTGC
Organism: Triturus cristatus; assembly: GCF_964204655.1. NCBI lineage: Eukaryota > Metazoa > Chordata > Amphibia > Caudata > Salamandridae > Triturus > Triturus cristatus. The sequence goes on from NC_140589.1 coordinate 1,289,685,337, forward strand.
CTAGGATCCCACAGTGTGGACAAACAGGGAGGCCAGTATTAATTCCATGTTATCTGGTTTCACATACTGAAATTCAGCCACCAAATGTCTTTTTTCCTCTCTCCACTCCTCTCTCTTTCTCTCGCTCTCTATCTCTCTCTTCCTCTCTCTCTTTCTGAATCACTCGCTCTGTCTCCAGTTTACTTCAATGGTCACTGCTTTTTCTGTAATTATAGGCTCAGGAAGAGAAAAACCAACATCGAGATAGCAGACCTGATTCAGCACCATCACACCCAACTACCAAGTCAAGAATTACTTTATTGGGGGGGTGCTACACACCAAGCACCGACACCCTGAAGCTATGCCCCTGATAATGGTTGCCTGTGCGTCAGAGAATTTTGTTTAAATCTCTGTGTGTAGCTTTTAAGGCTCTTCATGGCTTTGGCCCTTTACCACTGCAACATCTTTTTAGATGGTATACACCTACGCGCATGTTGCGCTCCTCTTCAGCTAGGTTGGCCTTGATTCCCAAAACAATGAGAGCCACCGTGGGTGGCCGTGCTTTCAGCTCTGCGGCTGCACGTTTATGGAATAGCCTTCCTGTTGAGTTACGACTGGTCCAGGATCTGACCCTTTTCCGCAGACAGCTGAAAACCTGGCTGTTCCCCAGAGCCTAATTCTTAGCCTCCCCTCCGTTTTCCTCCTTCACTCTGTCTTTAGCGCCAGGATGCCCGTAGGGTTGCAGTGCGCTCTACAAATTTAAATACATACATACATAATGACTGCTGTCTATGTATAGGTCTGTTTGTCCAGCATCTTGAACTTGAATTCTTAGGGGATAACTTGGGAAATATCAAAATAGTTGACGTTGCATTAATATATCCAGCTATGACATCCCGGTTCTCAAATAAATAATCTACAAAAGTAGAAACTGACTGTTAGTCCTGTCAGCCTTAGGGTGGTCTTTCCTTAAACTTTTTGCCTTCACCCCACTTATTTTCACAGATCTTATTTTTGGTGGCTGTAGGACTATGTGCACTTTATCACTGCTAACGAGTGCTAAATTGCTTGTGCTCTCTCTCCTAAACATAGAAGAAGTGGCTTGTACAAAATTGGCACGTTTAATTTACTTATATGTCCCTAGTAATGTGTTACTCCATGTACCCATGACCTGTAAATTAAATCGACCGGTGGGCCTGCAGCACTGACTGTGCAACCCATTTGCGTAGCCCTGTAAAACATGTCCCAGGCCTGCCATAGCAGCCTGTTTGTGCACGTTTAAACTGCCATTTCGACCTGGCAAAAAAAACATTTTGCCGGGACCAACCCTTCCTTTTCATACTTATAAGTCACCTCGAGGGTAGGCCCTTAACAGTCCAGGGACAAAGGTGCAATGTATTTAAAAAGATGGGCATGTACTTTTAAGTTTTGCATGCACCGGTAGTGGAAAACTCTTAAATTCATTTTTCACCTATGCTAATGCCTATTTTCTAATTAGTCCTTATGCCGGGACCCAGACTATATCTCAGAGAAAGGGGAGTTCCCTAAGTGACAAAGATGTCTTTAAGGAAACTTCCTGGTTGTACAAAAATGTCAACGCATTTCTGACGCAAGAATAATGTGGGTACTTCTCAGGACAATAAACTGTAGAACTCTTTTAGAAAGTTGGCCTTTTTTTGTCCTGACCATTTGGTACATGCACCCTGTCCTTGGGTCACATGAACAGGTGTAGCTGGCAGTTGGTCCTTGTGTATTGCTCCCTTATAGTGAGACAAAGGGAGGCTAGGTGTTGACAGGATGGGTAACTCACACTGTGACTTAACAAGGGGGCAGAGCTGTGATAAACAACATTTACACAACACAAAGATGCTGCTGAAAAACACGTACACAGGGTTTGTCACTAGGCTTTTGTGTCTGCAGATAAGCTGGAGCCAGGGCAGGGAGGAAGGGGTTGCCTAACACATCATTTGGGGTGGAATTCTCCAGAACCTCTCCTACTTCAAAATGGGAAACAAATATAAATTATGGATCTTATTTCAGTACACATCTGGGCCTGTAGAGGACTCAAAAGAAAGACTGCCGTGCTGGTTTTCTACAAGAAGGACTGCTACTCTGCTGCTCTACGGTGCAGCCATGCTGCTTTACTGTCTGAGTGAGATGGACTGGACTTGCATCTTGGACCCAGGACCACTGGAGTGATTCCAAGGGCTAGTTGACTGTCCCTGATCAGAGCCTCAGGGATATAATAGGGTACAACAATCTTGAACCCAGCACCTGGACTCTGCTAACTGTGAGTACACCCCTTCCAAGTAGTGCCATCCCAGTCGTGGACCCTTGGAGGTGGGCCTGAAGCCAGCTCATCTGCGATTACAGCAGAACCAATGCATCATGACACATCAGAACCGCTGTGCCACACATCCCCGGGGCAGGACCTCCCATCGCAGCCCATCAGAACTGCGGCTGTGCATCTCAGTACTTCACATCACCCATTGCAGCTTCTCAGAACCGCCACTGTGCAACGCATCTGCACACAAGCACTTCACATCTCCCACTGCAGCTCCTTGATACCACCCTCCAGGACACATACCCACACAAGGATCTCACATCTCCATCACAGGTTCTCAGAACTGCACTGCGCAATGCATTTCTAAGCAAAGACTATGCATCGCCTCTGCTGTGCGAAGCATCACCTACACATGACTCCATAATCATGATTTAAGGTAATTTGTTCTGTTGGCCTAACTGGGTCCTTGGAGCTGGCCCGCGCTCCATTGCGGTTGGCCTGAACTTGTGTCTTTTACCCCGGTCTAGCATGACCAAATCACCACAGTTGACGCTTTATGCTTTTTGGAGCTATTGTCATGTAAATCTTTTAAAGTGCAAATCTCTGGTTCTAATGATTGTAATGATTGGATTTTTGTAATTTTGCTCTTAGTTCATTTATTTAACATTACTCCATTTATTTTAAATTAGTGTTGGGTTTTTCTTGTGTTGTGTCACAATTTATTACTGTTTGATGGGCTGCATAATTCCTTTACACATTGCCTCTAAGTTAAACTTGACTGCTCTGTGCCAAGCTGCCACAGAGTTGAGCACAGGTTAATGTTGGGCTTGCTTGTGACCTCTCCCTGGGAAGGATTATGGTTGCTGCGTGAGTAGGGGTTTCACTCACACCCTCAACCAGTAACCAAATGTCTTACATGAACACTTTTTAAAATATTTATCTTTTATTGTAATAGTGTAGTTGAAGTCACAAATACAATGGGCACACATGGTTTATAGGATTATAAAGAAAACATATTCATATTTAAATGACTTACTTAACAATTACATTGGTCCTATTCCTAAGAGACAACTCTCAGAGAACAAGAACTCAGAGCTCTGGGTCAACCAACAAACACAATAACATATTTCCCAAGTCCGTGATTATTTTAGAAAATATCTCACAGCAAAATTAAATACTGCACAGTACAACTAGAAATAACTAGAAATAAGGTTACCAGGTTGTAATGTCATCTATGATTCTTACTGAAGTACATTACCCCTTACGAGGTCCTCTCCGATTTCTAAGAGTTCTCATAATGTCTATGGTCTATCATACGAAGTATGGGTATACTCATTGATTGACTGCCTAATAGGTAGACCAGTTCAACAGTTCATGACACTACAAGTTAACCCAGGCAAAGTCAATGGTTCTGAACAGCAAGTTTTTCTCTGCACTTTCAGTCTCTCATCCTTTTCATACTTAGGCCCTTTTTCACAAGCTCCATGAAGATGTGGCGCTTATGGCATTTGTGGGTGCAAACATGCTCTTTCTAATGTCTTAAATGATGCAGGACTGCAGAGGTACCTTCACTCCAAATCTGTTCTGCTAGAAGGGGATTAGCGCATCAGGCCTGCATGGAGAGCACTTGTCTTCAGTAGGCGCAGCCTTCCAGAGTGGACAAAGATGGGTGCTTGTTCCCAACAGCCCATATGGATCTTCAGCTTGTGGTCATGGTCAGAAGTTGTGGCCTTCCAGAATTGAACAGGGTTTCTGCATTGTTAGCAACAATGGCTCCGCAGCAACTCACCAGGCTTTCAGCACATGGCATGGGTACCGAACAACACAGTGTTTCATTGAATGGCCTGGCACAATTCAGCACTCAGTGAAACCAGGAGAACCGTAGAACATCAGTTGACTCCTTGCTTCACTCACTGTGGTATTTAGTTTTGTTTGAGTGTTTCACATGCCAGGAACATGGTAGGCTTCTCATCCTGGATAGGACCAGGCCATCTCTGAGAAGGCACACAGACTTCTAGATATGAGGCAACCCACCAGCTTCTCCAGCAAGAAATTCAGATTTTTGGGGATGTAACCTCACCTCTGCACAACTTGTTGCAATGCAGACACCAGCTCTGGTTACACATCAGCTGTTTGAGTCTTCAGCAGAGCACTCCTTTCCTTCGATATGAAGAAATTGGGACTTGAACAAAGTGGGTGGTTTGCGTTCCTCTTCTATGTTTCAATTTAGCTCCTTTCAGACAAGTGTCTTACCTGGAAAAGCAAACACGAGGATGAGGTATATCATATGGACAGCAATATTACAGTGACTCAAACAGCATAAACCACCGCCAGCTTTGGTGAGGCAACTCAGAAGTGAGTTGTTACAGTTGACTCCTGAGAAGGAGTCAACCCCCAAATCCAATCCAGGCTACACAAGAGATGACAGTTAACTGCCTTTCCTTCACCAGCAACGGAGGAACCAAAGAAGAGAAGATGGGGATCCAGGATTTAAAAGGGCAGGGATAGAGCAGCACCTACAGCGACTGCTAAATGAGAACCCAGGGATGTTTGGGGTCATATATTATTTTCAGGCTTTAGCTCAGGCAGTGCCCTAGTTCATGATGATGACTTTCCTAGCAGGTAACAAGGGTGCTGGTTATGAGTATAAAAAAAAATGGTAAAGAAAGTGTGAGATCTCGGCGCCTGGCTGTCATCAGCCTACCCGAAGCTGTCATCAGGTGCAGTCACTGAGCACAACCTGCATCTGAAACGCCCTCGCGTCTAACAGCAGAAGCTGCTGACCTATCCATCACTTCTACTATCTTCTAAATGACATTGCTCAGAAAGAGCTAAATTGCAGGCCTTTGCTAACAAAGACGTCACTGAAAATCTATGTGTAACCCTTTCTCCGTCCTCTTCTAATCCAGAGTCTCTAACTTTCACGAAAGAAATACATCCAATACACTACTAGTGTCTAGTGAAGGTGTATCCACTGTCATCATATACCAGGCTAAACCAAGGGCCAGCCAAAATTTATCCAATTGGTCCCAGCACTCAGAATCTAATCACACTCAAAATCTTGCTACTGGATGCTTGCTTCACTTCGCCACATATACACATACTCAACATGGAAGTGGAATGTCAGAGCAAGGAAATGCGAGTCACAATATAGCGCAACTTCACACAAGTTAGGTCAGTGGACGGTACTCTTCATTTATTAAGGAAATAGGTCTGGTCAAGATTGATAATCCACAAAATAAAGAAAACTCCCACCAGCACTTCATGACAGGACCCATGATATAGACAGTAGTTGCATTTTGGTTGTGAGCATATGCTTGGTACACCCCTCCAGATCACAGAACAGGTTGTGGACCTTATATTTCCATGGACAGGCCCAGGCCTTTTTGCACATGATAGATTAGTGTGGCGCAGAGTCAATGCAAAGGATATGATCCCAGTTCAACCAGCAGTTGGCCAGCCATGTAGGGGCCATATCCATCCCAACAAAGTCTAAATTCCTTTCTTGAACAGTCCAATTCAGTGCCTTTGGAAAGTCTAGTACAGAGCCATAGTGTCCATTCAAACTACCTTCATCCATGTTCACAACTACATTGCAACCTTTTCCAGGCCGCCTTCTATAAAATAACACCTGAGCCCCCTTCTTCACAGGCCATCATAGTCTCTCTGCCAAGCATTCCGACCCCCATAACAATGGCACCTGGCTCTTCTATCCTCTTCTCTGTACTTGTTTAGAGTGGAGTATGAGTTGGAAATCTGCCTCCACAGTACTGTTTTTAACTGATCCAATTGTGATTTTAATTATTGTCAATTCTCTCGTCAGAGTGTCGAGCATTACTTAAACCATGTCTGAAGTAGATGTGTCCTTCTATACAAGTTTCAGCTCAGAAATTCAGTGCTCCAGCAAGGACCCCCACAAATAAAAGTTGTCTTTGTGATTTGTGTTTAGACAAATTGCATTTTGAGGAATATGCTGCTCATAGAATGTCATTCACACAGTGGTTAATCGATTGTTCGACATCTCCCTATTGTTGATTCTTTAGTGTCCCTGCCTTTAGGGGCTTAAAGGACAATAGTTAATGACATCAAAGCCTTGTGCTGTGATTGACTCATATCTTCATTTGGAGTAATATATGTATAAGGCTTTTCCTACAAGCTCTGAGACACACTTTTTTTGAGAAATATCTGTCAAAGTGCAGAAGAGAGTTAACAGTAGTCCATGTGCTTTCAGGGATGTCCTTTAGGCTCCACCTGCACTTCTCTCAGCTATGCTTCTGTTCGATATATCACATGGAGCTAGCCCCTTCAAATTGAGCAGGTTCACATAGAGTTAAGATTACTAGGTAGATGTGTGTCCCCTGTCATCCTAAGAATAGTATTTGACATTCACCCAGTGTGACCTCTGTGTTCATCAGCAGAATTTGTTCTGGAGGTTTAGCAGTCTCAAAAAGTCTTTGGTCAGGTCAAGTGTCATTTATTCCAATAAGGTTTCTGCTACAAAAATGAGTATCGCCCAGTTTGACTAGGAGGCTATCAGAGCAGACTGTGGACACTTCCCTTTCCATGGTATGCCAGTAGAGTTCACCTTGCTGTGTCAACACTCCCTGTTGTATTTACACTGTCATTTGTCACTGCTCCTGTAGCACTCACTATGCCTGTGTTCCGCTTCTGTGTCCACACCATTGTGCGCTATAGTACTTCCTCTCCCTCACAGCCTGGAGCTTCTAGGTTGCCACTTTGGCTGGATCCCAGCGCACCCACATGCGCAATACACGTATGTCTCTTGCATTATCTGATACTATCACACCCATTGTCACCAACTATCTGCTGCAGAACCATTGCAATCTGCTGGTCCACCAGACAATTCCAGCTTGGGAAGTAGTCTATACGATGGATGCAGAAGCAGTTTACCTGTGGCCAGCAAGAGCTCATGGTGTGAGCAGTCATTATGATTGAATCCAAGTTCTGGCTTTGTGGTAATGCATTTCAACCCTCCTTCACCTTTTGTGCAGTGTTTCTGTCAATCATACCTGTTGTAGTAAATAGATTTTACCATTACTTGTTAGAATGGTATTCAATTTAGCGGCCTTGGAAAGGTAACTTGCCCTGCTGATGACTACGGGCCACATGTTCGTAGGTTTGTTTTGGTCGCTAACAGCTTGATTCACAGAATCAAGCTGTTTGTAACCAAAAAAAAGCATTTTCCTATGTATAAAAACCAAATTTTGTGATTTAGTAACCTATTACTGATTTACAAAATGGGCTAGCGAGTTGATATTAGGGAAGGGGTGTGTTAAGGGCGTCCCTTCCTAATAGCGACTTGCAGTGCTATATACCAATGTTTTGTAACTGAAATGTGTTCCCAAATATCTGCTTTTTAACACCAGTTTCATTTTGTTGCTAACACATTCACAAATGGGAATGGATTCCAAGGGGCCCCTTCCCCTTTGTGAATGTATGCAAAAAGGTGTTTTTTAAGAGCAGGCAATAGTCCCACGGACCACTGCCTACTCTTAAAAAATTAAAACTTTTCATTTTTATTTTGGAAAAGCATCCCCTTTTCCTTTATCAAAACAGGCTGCATTTATAAAAAAAAGTTGCTTTATTTTAAAGCAAACACAGATATGGTGATCTGCTGTCCCCAGTAGGCCACCATCACTGTGCTTTTTAGCAATTCCCAATGGGTCACAAATTATGACCTATCTGATGAATATTAGGGCCACATGTATGACCTTTTTTAGCGGGCTCAAACAGAGATTTGTTCCGTTTGTGGCCACTAAAGAGAGTGCAGCATGTTTCAACACTATTTTGCAAGTTGATAACCTTTTACTGAATTGCAAAATAGGATTTGTTAGTCACTACCAGGAATAGGAATGTCCTTCCCAATAGTGAGTTTTAAGGCCATGTACGATTGTTTTGCGACCGGAATGCGGAATGTAGATTGTAAGCCAGTCGCAAACAGGAAGGGGTCCCCAGGGGACCCCTTCTCTTTTATGACTGGGAGCAAAAAGGTTTTTTAAGGCAGGAAGTAGTCCCACAGACCACTGCCTTCTCCTGAAAAATTCAATAGAAACGTTTCATTTTCTTTTTAATGCATCCATTTTTCGTGTAAGCAGTCCCACGGACCACTGCCTACTCTTAAAAAATTAAAACTTTTCATTTTTATTTTGCAAAAGCATCCCCTTTTCCTTTATCAAAACAGGCTGCATTTATAAAAAAAAGTTGCTTTATTTTAAAGCAAACACAGATATGGTGATCTGCTGTCCCCAGTAGGCCACCATCACTGTGCTTTTTAGCAATTCCCAATGGGTCACAAATTATGACCTATCTGATGAATATTAGGGCCACATGTATGACCTTTTTTAGCGGGCTCAAACAGAGATTTGTTCCGTTTGTGGCCACTAAAAAGAGTGCAGCATGTTTCAACACTATTTTGCAAGTTGATAACCTTTTACTGAATTGCAAAATAGGATTTGTTAGTCACTACCAGGAATAGGAATGTCCTTCCCAATAGTGAGTTTTAAGGCCATGTACGATTGTTTTGCGACTGGAATGCGGAATGTAGATTGTAAGCCAGTCGCAAACAGGAAGGGGTCCCCAGGGGACCCCTTCTCTTTTATGACTGGGAGCAAAAAGGTTTTTTAAGGCAGGAAGTAGTCCCACAGACCACTGCCTTCTCCTGAAAAATTCAATAGAAACGTTTCATTTTTTTTTTTAATGCATCCATTTTTCGTGTAAGCAGTCATAGACTTGTGGGTCTGCAGACCACAGCAGGCCACCATCCCTGTGAGTGCTGGTCAGTCCCAATGGGTTGTAAATTGCAACTGCCTGATGCATATTAATGAGGCAGGTCCCTTGCTACCCATTTGGAAATCGTGAACAGCGTCTGAGACACTGTTGGACTTGTCACAATTTGTGAGTCGCAAAATAAAATGGTTGTGCATGTGGCCCTTAATGAGGTATGTCATTTGCAACCCACTGGGGATCTCAAATGAATCTCAATGGAGTTTTGTACATTTGGAATTGTGATTCCCATCACAATTAGGAACTCGCAATTTAAAGGTTAGTGCATGTGCCCTATGGGTTTAAATTCGTTTAACCCTTCTTTGACCTCTACAGCTGAAGAATCTAAGAATCTTTAGAACTGACTAAATATGGGTCAGTAATGCAGTCCGTCCACCTATCAACATGGTATTCTATGTATAAACCGTTGGAGTCTTCAACGGAACCAATGGATTGAAAACGTAACTTTTCCAAATATTTTTTATTAATTGTTTACACGGTGGAAAGAGTAAATATTTAAATATTCCTATCAAGCATCTTATTCGTGTCTTTTATTAGTTGACGCTCATTACATAATACTTATGCATGCCAGTGGTTTTGTTTCTCACCAGGCTGGTTCCTATGCGTTTTATGAAGCTTGTGTAATAAATTCGCATGCCCTTAAGACCTGCCTGTTCATTTCCTGCTATGTTTCTTGAATTACTAACTTACTTTTTTCTGATTTTGTCGGCAATCAACGCGGCACAGACCTGAAATGCACAATTAGATCTATCTATCGCCCCGTCTTTGACGACAGCCGGTTCAAATGTCGTTACTTCTGAGGCTGGTGCTGAAGATACATCCTCGACCATATTTTGAAATTGTTTAAACTTTCCTTTAACAAAATGAAAATGTATAATCTATGCTCTGAGTTCCTGAATTGATAATAAAGCAATTATAAACCAAGGCTGTTCAAGGCTGCCCATGTCTATCCGATTCTTGGCTTATGAATAGTAAAAATCCCCAACCTTTGGTGTCATGCATCCAAAAAAAAGACAAATGTAAGGTGTACCTAGAGCGAAATTAATGATCTCTTCTTTGGATAGAAATCTCATGGTTTCTTAGAGAAGGATATATATTTAGGGGCAGATTTAAAATAACTGGCGCATCCCTGCATATCAGCAGGCATGCGCCAGTTATTGTGCGTCACGGCTCCGCCACCATGGATGTGCCGCATTTACAATGCGGCGCACCATGGGGCAAAAACGGACAGATGCGTGACGCATCTGTGCCGTAAAGGCAGCGTATTGCTGGAGTTGCGTCGCAAGCGCGACGAAGCTCCAGCAAGGTTCTGGGGTGCCCTATCGTTACAATGATGCATCAATCCTTACGGAGTTTTGACGCAGCATGGGCTCAAAAGAGACTGAGTGAAATCTTGTAGATTTCACTCAGCCACTCTTGGGAGGCGTTCCTGCGCCGGAACGCCCCCCCTGCACAGGAACGCCTACTTCTGGCGCAGGGCTTTACAACGTGACGCATCTTCCAGATGCGTCACGTTGTAAATACCCCGCAGCATGGCGCTGGTTTTGCGCTGCCGCTGCATCACAAAAGTGACGCAACGGCGGCGTAAAAGAGGCGCAAGGGGCTTGTAAATCTGCCCCTTAGAATTCAGCATGTTAGTATTTTTCTAGGATGATGTGTCATTGCTGGCAATAAACATGATTCCGAATTAGTTGCATCAAACTCATGCAAAAGGGGTTCTTATGGTCAAAAGATTAACAAATTTAGCTCAGAACAAATATTATGAAGTTAGGACAAGAGAAGGAAATACAACTTGCATTCCCCGTCCCTGCTTATTGCCTGCCATTGTTTTCTTGAAGCCTGTAAGGCAGGTGTCTCCAACCTTTTCTGTAGGAACTACTTATGTTCATTGGAAATATGCCGAGCTATTAGTGTTGTATAGTGACCACATCAGATAAAATGTAATTAGTGGTTCTAATATGAAGATTTCTAGCTTTGAGCATCTCAGTGCATCAACAGGGTTGCCAGCATTAAGGTAAAGAACACTTTGCCAACAAGGAATACCTCTATATGGGTAATACATGACAACCATAGGTGCAATGTCCCTGGAACCAAGGTCATAATATCAGTTCTAAATTTTCAAACGTCACAAGATTCACCATTTAAATATCAGCCTTAAATAAATATAGGAAATTCAGCCATTTTTTGACAAACATCAGCTTATGAGTTCTGTAAATGCACACAGTTTTGTCTCTAATACACACTCAATTTTGGTACACATATATTAATGCATCAAAGCAAAAGCTTCTAATTAAGGGGCATATTATCAAGAAACAGAGCTAAAATTATCGCCGCTTTAGCGGCAGAAAACTGCTGCTAAAGCGGCGATAATGGGCTTGATAATATGCCCTTGAGAATTCCCATTGAAACCCATGTTTTGGTGACAATATGGGCTTCTATGGGAATTCTCAAGTGCATATTAACAAGCCCATTATCGCCGCTTTAGCGGCAGTTTTCTGCCGCTAAACTGGCGATAATTTTAACGCCGTCCTTGATAATATGCCCCTTAGTAGGCTAGGCTATATACAGGTTGCATACTGAAGAGGTACTTGTTGAAGAAACCGTTGCATCCTCTATGCTGTGGAATGCACACATGTAAAATAATGTTGATGGGGGATTCGAGAAGGAAGTGAGATTTGAGGTCGGCCTTCTACAGTTGCTCCAGATGAACTTGAAAAAAAAACTTAGCAACCGTCTATTTTGCAGTGGGCCACCACATTTGGCGACGAGTGGTCCTCAACGAACCTGAGACGCAGTGTTACTTGAAGGAACGCAATCAATTGCATCAGGAGCAGGAACATTTCCAGAACCTTGTCAACTTCCCCGCTTGTCAGCTTCCCGGAAGAATGAGCAACTGGTTTTGATTAGGCACTCAAAATTCTATGCGATTTCGCAATTTAAGATAAAAACAAGAAATACTGCAAAAATTGCTGCTTGCTCGAGTTTAACAATGTACGCTAGCACAATGGCTGCCACATGTGAGACACACGAGCCAATTGTTATCGACCACATGCTCCCTACTATGGGAAGGGAACAAGAAGCCAGGAGCATCCGATTCCTACCAACGGAGGTCATTTAAAGAGAAAGTGTGCATAATAATATACTGACAATACGGCGCTGTACAAGAAAAAAATATAAAAACAAAAGATATATGACCAGATGTATCAAAGGTTTTACTAGTCCCAAACGGCCCTTTTGCGAACTGTAAAAAGCCTTTTGGGATGTATCAACCCAAAAGGCATTCGCAAAATAGGTAATCGCAAAAATTGCGATTACCTATTTTGTAAATGCAGTTAGGGAATCGCAATTTGCGATTCCCTAAATGCAATGCAAGAAGCATTCTCAGAATGCTACTTTGCTTTAAGGAATCGCAAATTACCACCACATGTGCACACTTACCTTTTTTGGTGGTGCATCAGGGGGGCCTTTACCTATTTGGTAATCGCAAATTGCGAATGCCTTCCAATTCATTCCTATGGGCCTCGTAATGTGTGATTTGCTATTAAGGAATATGTGGGAATCGCTATTTTCTTTGCAAAACCTACATACATTGCATTTTGCGATTCTAAAATAGTGAATCGCTAAAATTTTCTATTTTGCAATCGCAAAATGCAATGTTGATACATCTGGCCCATAGACTTTGTAATACAGTGTCTCCAAAGCAAACTACTTATCACCAGTACCTTTATATACATTTGTCTAGTAGCTGACCATGGAAGGAATTGTTGCACCAACTACCTTTTTAAACACACCTGGTGAACCTGTGACACTCTGTCCGAAGATTGGAAAGAAGGCTTTTAAGCCTAATAGTAGCCATTGGTGGTAACATATTCACAGCAGCGAACAAACTAGCAATGATTAAGTATTGTTTAATGGCTGATGGCTGGTGCATTTTAAAACATTTTCCCGCAATGAAAAGTATGATGAGGAGAATCTAGGTGAGTTTGAAGTATCTATGCAAAGGTTGGGCATAAATTATGGAAAAAAGAAATGAGGTAGGTCAAACCTGTAAGTTCATTAAGAGAAGTCAACGTTCTGGTGAGTCGGTTGACAATTTCATGCCGAATTTACATCATTTGGCCGCAACCTGCAATTACAAAGATTTTCTGGATGACATGTTGAGGGATCAGTTGGTGCAAAAGATAATTGATAAAAGAACGCAAGAAAGTTTACTGAATACCAAAGGTTAGACTCTGAATTAAGCACTTGAAATAGCAAAGTGAGTGGAGTATACGAAGGAAGAATTGAAGCAGATAGCATCTGGTTGTGTGAACAAAATGACAGATATATAAAAAATGCTATATAAGGACAGTCATGGTAAAAAAAAGAAGAATTCCCGGAGTGAGAGTTGCAGTTGTACAAAACAGGGAGACTGGATGTTGTAAATGCAGGCTGAGAGGTCCCATGGCAACCAGTCCCATGCGTTCTGCGATGGGTCAGGTTTGCAGAAGATGTAAGGCTAAAGGACATTTTGTCAGGGTATTCAAAGGCAAGGGTGAGAATTTTCCAATGAGAGGAAAAACATGGTTGCTCCTGTGGAAGTGTTGGTGAAAATAGTGTGCAACATGAGTTTTTATTGCAAGGGGGAACAGTGAATTTGACAGACTCCCCTTTCAACTCCCCTTTTACTATAACTGTTGATGATGTGGAGGTCCAAGTTATGGTCAATTCTGGAGCTCAGTACACCCTGATTGGGGAACAACAGCTGAGTATGTTTCACAATAGAATTGTGAGACCACCCAATGTTAGACTTGTGGCATATGGCAAAGAACCAATTGATTTGATCAGATAATTTGAAGTCGTTTTCGAGTTCCAAGTGTTACTACCCAGTCAAAGTTTGTACACATTGCAAGGGATGGATTTTGTCTTTTGGGATGACCACAAATGTAAATGTAAATGTAGTGCATTTATATAGCGCTCCGCCCATCCCCAAAAGGGTCTCTCAGGCGCTGTGCACATACCGCTGTGGAACCCTTCCTGGCCTTTCCCTGTGAAGTGCCCACTCCTGGGCACCCCCAAGGTGAAACCAGGCATCCTAGCACTTTTGGGGCCGTTGTGGAGATTAAGCAAGCTATTGGCCAGAGTTGCACCTATGATTAGAATAGGCACCAAGGAATTATCAGGTCCGGGGAAATTGAGCACAAGACCCGCCGAGGCGGGAAGTGAACCCTGGTCCGGCCAGACCTCTGCATCACGGTCTGCCGCTCTAACCATTGAGCCACACTTCTCCACATACAGAGAGAGTTACACATCAAATTGGATCCAAATCATCCGGACCAGGAGTTGTGGGTAGTGGAAAGCAGAAACTGTGTTGGAAGATGTGTGGGAGAGGAAATTTCCAGACATTTTCAGCAATAAATTGGTTCTATTGAAAGGTTTCTCGCAAATGATAATATTGAAAGATGGAGCTGTACCCATTGTGCACAAGGCACGCACTGTACCATTCATCATGAGAAAACCTTTAAAAAAGGAGTTGCACACACTATGTAGAAGAGAGTGAGGCACCAGAGTGCTTGGCTCTGATTGTGCTTCCCAGAAAATCCATGGGGATCTACAGATGTGTGTGGATCTATGTGAGCTCAATACAGAAATTATTTGCCTAATATTGTGGATATGTTGGCCCTCGTCTAGGGGGTGAAGGTGTTTTCCACATTAGTCTTGGCATTCGTGTACCACCAAAGCCTACTGCATCCAGGGTCTAGGCCACTCACATCTTCCATTACACTCGATGGAACACGTTTTGTTTTCAAGCCCTTTGATATGTCTTCTGCATCATCAATCTTTCAGAGGGCAATGCATCATTTATTCTATGATGCGCTGAATGTGTCATATTTCCAAGATGACATTTTGATTTTTGGTGAGGTTGAGGAGACTCATGACAAAGTGTTAAATGAAGTGTTGTCCATTTTGCAAAGGTGTGGGTTGACAATCAAAATAGAAAAGTGTAAGATTGAAGTGAGGGGGTAGAATACCTGGGGCATTGGATGGACAAGCATGGTGTTTTGCCTAAGGTCAAAATGGTGACGGCTATACAGGATTCCCTGTTTCCTGTAAACATGGATCAGTTATGATCTTTCCTGGGTTTGGTGGAATATTATTCATGTGTCATACCCAAGGTTTGCTGAGAAAATGATGTGCGTGAGGAAACTGATGACTGAGAACTGAAAATGTGAATGGTGCGAGGGAAGGAAGATATAAGATCTGCTCCTTCATTAAAACCATGGGGGCAGATTTACAAGCCCCTTGCATGACTTTTGCGCTGCAGTTGCGTCACTTTTTTGACGCAACAGCGGCGCAAACAATGCGGCCTATTTACAACGTGACGCATCTAGAGAGATGCATCACGTTGTAAAGCCCTGCGTCACATTATACCTGCGTCATGTATAATGTATGCAGGGTGGGCGTTCCCATGCAGGAAGGCCTCGTAAAAGTGACTCAGTGAAATATACAAGATTTCACTACGCCACTTTTAGGACGCCACTGTGTCAAAACCTTACGCCTGCTTCAAGAAGGCGTAAGTAGTGATGCAGTGTAGTGGGAATGCTGGAGTTGTGTCGTGCTTGCGACATGACTCCAGCAATGCGTGACTTTTCCGCCAACAGATGCGTCAGAATTTCTGACGCATCTATCAATCCTTGCGCCATAGTGCACCATATTGTAAATACGGCACATCTATGATGGTGCAAGGGTTTCTAAGGGTGGCGCAGGGAAAGTGACGTATCTGTACAGATGAGTCATTTTCTTGTAAATCTGCCCCATAGTATATAATTTGTATAGATGCCAGTAATGTCGAGTTGGGGTGGTAATATTACAGCATAGGAATGGAAGTGAAGTCACCATAGACTATGCAGCGAGACCATTAAGAGAAGCAGAGTTGTCTTACTTCATCATTGAACATGAGGCTCTGGCCTGCTGGTGGTGGGAAGCATTTTAAGAAATGTATTTGGGTTATGGAATTTGTTTTTCATACTGATCATCATTCATTGATAGATGTTTTCACTACAAAGGGGTCAGGTAATGCTTCTGTAGGATAGCAAGATGAATGATGAGAATGATAGAGTATATGTATGTTGTGGAGTATGTACCGAGAAAAAAGAATGTGTTAGTCAACTATTTGTCAAGGTTGCCAGTCAATGATTTGGAGAAAGAGAGAGTGAACAAAGCTGATTGGATGGTAGCTGGGCACTGTGTGGTGGTTGGTGGGGGACATATTTTCCATGAGGAATGGATGCTGGCTGTTACAAAATGATGCAGCTTTGCAGGAAGTCATAAAGTATGGGTGACAAGGATGGCCTAAGAGGGGTGAAGGGTCAGATTGTGCTGAGAATTTCCACCACATCAGTGATGAATTGTTAATGATTGAAGAGATTTTGTGGAGAGGAGAAATGTTGGTTTTAGGAAAATGCCTCTTTTTACATGATCAGCCCCTGCATTTTGCCTAATGCCTGATGAGATTTCGACCTGTAAGTGCACTGGGTCCCTGCTAACCAGGTTCGCAATTACAGATCTCTTTCCAAAACACTGTACCATGATTGGCACAACTTCAGCTACCTCTGTAAGTCCTTAGTAAATGGTACCCCTGGTACCTAGGGCATGAGTACTGAAGAGGGACCTTTGGGGCCGCAGCACTGGTTGAACCACCCCAGAGAACCCTAACCAAGGCTACTCACGTTGCTATTGCAGGCTGTGTGTTTTGGTGGAGAGAAATCAGAATGTTTGACATGGCATGTAGTCCTGTGTGTTATGCCACCCATACACTGTATAAGATATAGGTAAGTCATTCCTACTGCAGGCCTTTAACCCCAAGACAGGGTGCATAATATCATTTGTGAGGACATATCTGCATGAACAGATATGGCCCTACAATGTCCAGTCTATTCTGAGATATTGTAGGTGAACAGTGAAGCCATAAAGAGTTCATGGGCTCGATACTTGTTAGCACGAGTTTCCTAACTCCATGATGGTTTCACTAATTTCTAAGATGTTTGGTACCAAACAACTTGCCTTAATAAATCCTCACTGAAGTCAGTGTAGGATTTATTAAAAAATTCACACAGGAGACCCTTTTAGAGGGTCACATGAAAACCTACCAAGTACTGGCTTGGTCTCTGACTTGTTTTCACTAGCCTGCCACTACCAGACCTGTCTCTGACCTCATGGAATGAGAGCTCTCAGAAGACAGAGACAAAGCCTTTTCTGAGTGGAGGTGTACCACACCTCCTCCACGATAGGATGGCCTTCCGGGGCAGGAAGCTTCAAAGGTGATGTCACTTTTGAAATCTATCCCAGGAACCTCCAGATAGTGGGTGAAGCCAAGACCCCTTTCCTGCTTCACTTTTAGCAGGAGGAAAGATGGGAACATTAGTTAGATTAGTAGGCGGGTCCCCACTTAACCTACACCACACCTAGGGTAGGACAGGCAATGTGAACCCCTCTTCGAAAATGTAACCATTGTGGGATGATGGACAAACAACCTATCAGGAAAAGGGTAGTGCCCATTACACAGGAATTGGTCACTAGAGGGTGTAGACACCCTAAAGGTAGGTTGCCCAGTAATGCCCCTAAATGCGGTATTTAGGTGGAACCCCAAGACCTGAACAGAAGATTTGATGGACAAGAGAAGACTAGGACAAAGAAGACCCACTGCATGAGAACCAAAGTCCTGCTGCAGAAGAAAAAGGCGCCAAACGCTGTCTCCTGCTCCCAGGACTCAACAATTGCTGCCTGCTGTGTTGTCCTGAACCTGAGAGGACTCCAAGAACCCTGGAGAACCTCCAGCCTTCAAGAAATCACTGAGAAGCTCCCTTGGAGTTAAGGTACCACTCCCCTGCACAGAGCAGGCACCGATCCCATGCAGTCTGGTTTGTCGACTGGCTGCTCCCCGATGACCTTGATGCAGCACAGAAGCAAGAAAAGGTACAACAGCCCCAGAGAGTCAGATCTGTCTACACATCATGTTTGGAGACAACTGGGCCTACCAGAGCTGCGGCGTACCAATTCCGGGGTACCTGACCCTCAGTGGCAAAACCAAGAAGAAGAATCCACACCGCATTCCCAAAGCACCAGAAGCAAGCATCTGTCAAGGAAACTTCGAGACATCCAAGACCCACTTCTGGAGTGGCCCAGCTGTCCCAAAATCGCCTGTCCAAGCTACCTGCTCCTGAGAGCGAGGAAATCAAGAAGCACAGCATGTGGCTGACTTGTTTGCTCTGCAACCGGCCCCACCAGCCCGGGCACTGATTTACCAGCTGTGCTCCCATGGTCCCCAAGCCCTTGCAACCTCCTTCCTTGAAGGAGCCCCACTAGACTTACCTGTAAGTACTATTGTGCAGTGTGTTTTCAAGTGCCCACCTTTGTCTTCGCGCACCAACTTCCAAGACCCTCAACACTCTGCTCCTGGCTGGACTAGGATGCTCCCGAAGTTCTCCTGCTGGAACTTTGGACCTGGTCCCAACGTCAACCTAAAACAAGAAGGTGAACTTCGTGAAAGCCTTGCCTGACTTTTTATGCATTTTCCTGCTTTTAACCCATTGTTTCCAATGGTGTGTAATTGCGCACAGAAATGATATATTGTCGGAACTTTTTCAAAATTGTCACTCGGAAGTACTAACCTTAGAAGTGTATTCCTGGTCTTAAAAATCACATAAGAATCAATATTATTTTTAGAAATTGATCGCGGATTTATTCCTGAGTGTGTGTCTCCTTTATTGCCTCTGTGAGAACAGCAACATTCTTAGCACTACCTGATGATAAGCCTAACAACTTACCCACACTACCACAAACAGAGTGTTTGAATTATCTGCTCTTACCTTTGTGTACCATTTGGGGGTTTTCTGGACTCTCAGCACAGTGTACTTAATTTAGTCACTATATAGTGAGACAGCTTCCTACATTGGTGGTGCCTGAAGTGTTGACAGAACACATAATAAATATGGCGCATGAAAGTCATGTGGGTATGAGTGCAACAAGCACAAGCTAAAAGTGGATATTGGTGGACTGGTTTGAATCGAGATGTGGAGCAGAATATCAGGAATTGCTCGCCTTGTGCCTGGAGAGACAAGTCTAAAAAGACAGTGGAATACCTGCCTACATCTACTGACAAAATGAGCACCCCGTGGAAAAAAATTGGGTTAGATATATCTGGGCCCTACAGTTTTTGGGGTTTTGGTGTTGTGTATTCTATTGTTGCAATTAATTATTAATGTTCTATGATGAAGCATGCCACCTACCAGGTAGGTGGGTGAGGGGTTTGCTAAAAACTATCTACAGTTGTTTGCACTCCTTTCTTCTCAAGGTAGTGGCAAGGATCTTTTGACCACAGTTAACTCATAAAAGGACTTGTCCATTTTGTTTATTCGCAATTAATTATTATTCTGGATGGCCAGAAGTCAAGCTTACCAGTCGGGTCACCACTCAAGAGGTGATCAGTTTTCCTGAGGAGATTTGGAACAGGGAAGGGATTCCTGAACTTATAGTGATCGTTAATGGGGTACAGTTTCTTTTGTGCAACATTAGTTATTTCTTGGTGAAGTGGGGAATAGAACACATTTGTTCTTCTGTTTGCTACTCCACAGCAAATGGTTTGGTGGAGAGGTGGAGCATGACACAATTGGCTTTGAGTCAAGGTGTTTCGTGGAAGATTGTTATGAGCACTTTCTTAAGAGCATAACGCTCTACTCGCAACTGTGCCATTCAAGTTGATGAGGGAACGGAAAGCAAGGATGATTTTTTTAAAGGAGTGCAAAAGCTAGGTTTGGATGTGAGTGTTGGAGCTCAAGTTGGAGATACTGGAAATATGTGTGGAATGGACACATAGGTTGGTGAATTGTTGCGAGCACATAGTGGACACAATGGCAGGAAGGGGTTATCTACGTTTTCTGATCCCTTGAAGGTAAAGAAGGTGAACGCACACATGGGGTTACTCAGGGATGGGAATGTTTGGAATCTCATAAAGGTTGTTAAGATGACAGAGTGTCTCACCAAGGAGATGGATCGAAGTTCTCATGGGATTTTTAAAAAACATTTCAGGCTACACATGATCATGGGAGATCAAGGAACATGCTCCGGTGGGTCACGGTTTACGTGTTGTACTGATTTTTGTGTTTTTCACCCACATGCTTTGTTTTATTTACTGTGCTGTAAATAATATGCTATAGCTTTGAGTTCCAGTTTTTTTTGTAGGAATTGTCTATTGATTGGATGTTATCAACATATTTATATTGTTTGTAAAAGAGAGAGCCATGTGACATCCTGTGTGCTGTGAAATGCACACACATAAAAAAGATTGCTGATGGGGATTAAATGAGGGAAGTTGGAGCCGGAGGTGTCCTTGCTGTTTGCTGCCGATGTACTTGGAAAAAAAATGTAATTTCACTGACCCATCTCTCTGTAGAGGGTCACAAGAGAAATCTACTGTGAAGACACCCAAAGATCATGAATAAGGACCAAATCTGTCAGATTTAAAAGAGGGAAGGTTTTCTGTGCCCAATGGTGTTGCAAAATAAAGATACATAAAGGTCCTGATGCGCAAAGGTTCTACAGGGTTCATTTATGTACAGTTACTGGGTTTTACGAAGTCGCATGCACCAAATTTGCTACATTAATAACATCAAGTTGTGTAATATGACGCAAGGTCTATGGCATGTATACCTGTGCATAATTTGCCTACTTTGTTCACGGAACTGTGTGGAATTTCCTGAAAGTTTTCCGAATATACGCCTCAGTTTAATAAAAATTAGATGTCAGTAACTCAGACTCATTTTAAGCACAAAATATCTCAGCCGCGGTCCGTGCAGGTAACAGTGGTGGGGTCAGGTAAGCGGGGATTTCGAAGGACGATGCTGTGTTACCTGCACGGACCGTGGCTGATTAAATATCTTGAGAAATTGTCACTTTTCACCATGTAGGCAAAGTGGATATTTGGAGGGAGGGGCACTGATGTTTGGACTCTGCTCCTCCTGTCTTTGCTCTTTCATGTGCTACTTTTCTTTCAAGCTGCGCTGGTTGAAAAAGACCTATTGTGGACTGATCAAGAATGCACAGGGACTTGCAGACCACCTTTTGCCTACAGTTTTTAGGCTTTATTGTTACTCTTATTTGCTTGTTTCTAATTTACTGCCTTTCCTTGTCAATCTTGTGCTTGTCCCTCTCTTGCAGCATAGACACTTTACCATCTCTCTGATTTGCTGGCTTCTACTTTTTTCTTTATGCTTTAGCACTCCTTGAGAGCGCATTTCTTTCCACCTATCTGTATTGTGTGCTTCTCCACGTGCCAAATAACTGCCCCCAGCTTTGTATAACTGTCTTCCTCATGTGCTCTGTGTGGCTTACACTCCCAAGTGCTTCTGCCCCACCCCTGCATTGCTTTCTTTGTGTTCTGCTTTGTCCCGCATAACGAATATTTAAAAAAATAGTTGGGGGCATATTTACAATAACTGGTGCATCCCTGCATATCAGCAGGGATGCGCCAGTTATTGTGCGCCACTGCTCCGCCACCATGGATGCGCCGCATTTACAATGCGGCGCACCATGGGGCAAAAACGGCACAGATGCGTGACGCATCTGTGCCGTAAAAGTGGCGCATTGCTGGAGTTGCGTTGCAAGCGCAACGCAACTCCAGCAATGGTCTGGTGGGCACTATCTTGTTAATGCTGCGTCAATCCTTACGCCTGCTTCAGGCAGGCGCATGGTTTTGACGCAGCATGGGTCTAAAAGTGACTAGGTGAAATCTTGTAGATTTCACTCAGCCACTTTTAGGAGGCATTCCTGCGCTGGAACGCCCCCCGTGCAGGAACGCCTACATGTGGCGCAGGGCTCCCAGATGCGTCACGTTGTAAGTACCCCGCACCATGGCGCAGGATTTGCGCCGCCGCTGCGTCACAAAAGTGACGCAACGGCGGCGTAAATGAGGCGCAAGGGGCTTGTAAATCTGCCCCTTGATCTTTTGCTTTTTATGTTTTCACTTGTCCCGTCCTCTCGCGATGCTTACTTCCTGTTCGGGGTCGCGCAATGCATGTTCGCGCCCGTTCGAGGTAGATATTTCCTGTTCGCGACCACTTTTACTTGATCGCGTTGCTTTTTGCTTGCTCGGGGAGAAAATATCGTGCGAACTTGCGCACGTGGTCGCAATGGGCACGGCCATCTTGTTTTTCACTCTATTGCATGGTTCTGGGGCCTGATTTTCAATCCTCTCCAAATCTTTTCAATCCCTTATTTCAACCCACTTTTTTTTATATCTTTCTTATTTATTATTTCTCTTACTATTTTCCAGCTTCTATATTTTTGTTTTTTGTCTCCTTTTTTTGTTTTTTAGCTACTTTTTCTCTTTCTATTGCCTGCTATTATTTATTTCCTTTACTTCTTTAATTTTATTACCTTTTCTTACCCCAGAACCATGTCTAAGGGTAGGGCTGGTCGCCGTCGCAGCCAGAGCCGCGACCGCCTTCCGCGCGGAAGGCGGCGCCCACAAGGGGTGCAGGCACAGGCCTTATTAGGGGAGGTGGAGTTGGCTGCACTCATTTTCTTTGAGCAGCGCCACCTCCCCTCAACCCTGGCAGCAGGTGGCAGGCCTGGGTCTGGGTACGGCCTCCGGGAGCGTCGGCAGAAGAGGGGGAAGGTGCGCCGGGCAGTGTCCTCCATTTGACCATATGCATTGTTGAGGAATAAAAGAAGTGGAAATGCATACTTAATGTACAATTGGCATGCCTGGAATAGGTGGGCTAGGTTGGGTGGTACGTCATACTTAGGATTAGTTGTAACTTAGTGTTCTGGAATCAGAATGGAAGACAGGATTACTGTTGATAAATAGTAACTTAAGTAGTCGATCCGCGAATCCCCCAATACTACTTGTTGACCAGATGAGATCGGTCAATTTAGTTATTGCAATTGTTGTTTACATAAGTGTTTTTTGACCGTTGTTGAAAAATATTGTATTTGTTTGACACCATACATCAATGTTTGTCTCTTTCTTATATCTTTCCTGTTCATCAGCACCCAGGGGCAGACAGACAGGGAGTGACAGGTTCGGCGGGATAACAGTCCGAACAGCACCAGGAGGACACCAATGAGGGCTCCTCTGCTGGCCCCAGTAAGTCTTCTTGTTTTTAATAATATTTCTTATTCCATAACTTTTACTGCACCATATTTTTCACAAACTTTTGTTTCAGTTTCCAAATGCTGTTTTTTTACCAACAATTATCCTTCGATCTGTACGGTTTCAAAAATCTTATCCCTTCCTCTGCTATGATGACTCTCAGACAGTACTACTACTACTAATACTATCAGTCTGTCTGTACTGTAGTAGCTAGTCTTGCCTAGTTGGCCAGTGCCACTCTTTATGTGATAGGTTGTAATATGAAACTCATATTCACCAGTAGCTCTAGCCATTGAGTCCAATCCTTTGGGTCGTCGTCTTGTACTACTTCTAGTCTTATTGATCTTGAGTCTTTGTTAATCTTGAGGCTTTGAAAATTAACAGCAACAAAAGCCCACCAGATTTATTACTTTTTTGATATGATAGCCTATAGGACATACTACTACTGTTGTAGGGATCTTGCACATACACAGACCTTTGCACAAGAAAATAGGATGTTGGTGATGGTAGGTTGGACCTTCCTCACACACCACAATCAGAAATTCAGCACACACCACAATTCCACTGCTCGACTAAAGTACTGTCTTGTCATAACTATTAGGTCTCCGAACCCTCCCTCCAAGATACCCAACAAGTAGACAACCCAGAACATAACACACCCAACCTCTCAGTCGTGGAAGCAATGCACATGCACACCCTTACTTTAATTTGCTCACTCGTGTAAGTTAGTCCACACCAAATACCACCACGTCTATGTAAGTTCAAAATGTTTATTTTGAATTGAGAAGCTCTGTACATTGTTTTATTATAAAATGCAGCACCAACCGGAAAATCAATAACATTAAAACAATAATCATTGTTACACTTATACAGTTGGGAATTAAATCATGATAACTGAACAGTGGTGGAAGGCAGCACCAGCATCCCCTAGGAATGTAGTATTTATAAACGAAGATGTGAGTGAAGGGACCCCTCACCTTAGGAGAACCTAGTACTGGTAGTTGTTGCATCATTCAGAAGCTCTGCAAAGCTCTGGCTCGTAGAAGGGAATCTTC
Organism: Triturus cristatus; assembly: GCF_964204655.1. Lineage (NCBI taxonomy): Eukaryota > Metazoa > Chordata > Amphibia > Caudata > Salamandridae > Triturus > Triturus cristatus. Next base: position 1,289,709,590 of record NC_140589.1, read on the forward strand.
CGTCTGTAATGCGAAAAATGAAATGGTGTGCGTTAGTATATTGCAACTTGCAAGCATTTCTCAGCCGTGCCAAAAAGTGTAGCATTTATGGATAAGCAATATGGACTAGTAACTAACAGAACACCAGTACTTCCTAAAAAAGTGGCTTGTTAATGTTTTTGTACGCAGCGCGTAGACTAGACAGTAGCAGTGTGAGGCAGGTCATGTGGGCTCAAAAGTGTCTTATACAAGAAGCTGCAAGTTAACGTCACATGTGCAAAAATAAAAGACACAAAGGTAAAATGGTAGCATGGCTCGGGGTAATTAAGCAAAGGCTACAATAATGACCATATGTAACTATTAGTGTCTACTCTACTACTACCTGATATGTACTAGTGATGTATGTTAGTATTAACTCATTTTTCAACCTTGCTACTGATCAATAGAGGAGAGGTGTATATGACGCCTAATCAATGTGTAATGTTTTCTAGGCGCACTACCGACCACCATTGCCGGAGCCAGCGAAGGCGACGCGGAGGGCGAGGATGCGGCAGTTGCTGCAGATAGCAACGGAGCAGTAGGGGGAGTGGCAGCACCAGTGGCGGGCGGTGGTAAGTTAGATTCATAATCCTTAACTATTGTTGAACTTTACAGTACACTCACTGCAAGGGTGTACTGTATGTATATGTATACTGTACTGTTGAGAATTAGGGCCCCATTAGGATGGCGGGTGTATTGCCACCACCGGGTATTCACCGCCGACACCACAGGGGCAAACCTACCGCCATCCCTGTAGAAAAGAGTCAGACTTCCCCCATATGTCGACCAGGCGGAAAAGGGTTCAATATGGCGGTGGTGTCTCTCTGAACACACCGCCAGCCATATAATTTGCATTTTGGAATGCCTTTGCGTGGCGGCATTGCCGTCCGCCACGGAAAGGCATGCAGACATTGCAGAGTATGCTTGGGGGCCTCCATGGAGGGTACCTACCTATGCTATGGTACCCCACTGCCTTTCAAAGCTAAACGTGACAGGCTCCGTGCGGGGCCCATCATGTTGTGCTTGGAAAAGCAGCACAACATGTATTTTTAGCATTGCTTTCGGCACCGCCAACCAGAATGTAAAAAAAACAGGATGCGCCCGCCACTGTGCCAGGCGCATCATCCTAATTAATTGTCCCCACGGGACCCCCACCCTTTTTAGCATGGTGGACGGACAAAGTCCGACCGCCATCCGATGTCGTAAGTAAGTATGAGTTGTTGGGGACGTTTGAAGAGTGAACTAGAAGACTACAATCCCTTTAATTTGCATAGGAGCAGGAGTATTGAGTATCCAATGGCCTCATCTATCTGATTTCAACTCCGCTTTGAAAGTTTTATGGAGAAGAGCACCTGGTGCACTGGTGCACTGTTCAACTAAAAAGTGAAAGACGGGTGGAAGTAAGAAGGACGGGCGAGAATTAAAATGTTATGTACTACTGTGCTTTATAGTGCTACTCTACCATGCCACTATGTGTATAAATAATTAACTTGTCTTACTGTTTTTCTAAGAGTATATTTTACAATTGTCTTGTTTTTTCCTTTTTGATACACAGCTACTCCTAAACTAAACCGCAAGGAGTTGGCCGCCGCTAGTAGTAGATACTGGCAGGGCGGCAGCATTTGCAAAAAAAGAAAATGAGACAGTCAATCGCCTTTGAGAGACTGTTAGAGGAGTAGTAGAATGAAGTACAGTACAGAACTTACTGAGCAACAATAATATGCTCAAATATTAGACAACAAAACATAATTGTGGTTGGGATAGCCTACTAGACAGAGTTACAAACTATAGTTGTGTCGAGTCACTTGACTAGGCCTACAGCCTAACAGTTAGTGCTGTATATGAGGAATGACAGCAAACAAATCCAATCAATGCCGGCAATTCATGCTGAGGTATATGTTCCTTTGTTAAATAAAATAACCTAAAATATCCTACTCATGGGTGGGAAAGCAGAAGAAGATCATCGCTCTGCCTTAAAATTGAAGTACTGTTGCTTTTGCCACATCCGCCCCAGCAAGTGTGTGATTAAGTATTGGTGTACATTTAATTTAGTCACACCTCGACAATAAGTCACTCAGCCCGGGGGAAGAGGGTTAGGGTTTGTTGAATGGATGGGAAGGGGTTTTTTGGGAAAGGTTTGACATAGAAAAACAGTATGCATGGACAAACAAACGACAATAATTGAAGACTACCATATCCATATGTTAAGGGAGAAAAAGGAAATGCATGCATGATGATGAGAGACCTGGATTACATACACTTCTAGTTCTTGTTCTGTTGTTCCGGCCTTAATACTTTTACAGATAGCAAATAGAAATTTTAAATATTGGTAGGGAAGAATCGTAGACAGAGAGCAAACCTAATGATGATAATAACAACTTCAAGAACACACTTTTGTAAAGATTGTATACAAAATATTAATCAAATTATTTAAAAGAAGATAAAAGTGGATACTGTTACTGTGTTATCCTGGTAAAAAATGTGAACTGGATTTGCATCTCAGCATTCCTCTTGGTCCTCTTCTCGTCCATCAATCTTGGGTGTTTCGCCTCGCCACTCGCCTCTGCCCGGCTGGAAACAAAAATGTTGATTTATTGGTAAGGTAAGTGTGCATTGTAATGTTTTCCAAAGTATAGGGCAAGGCCCGGCCTGTAATTGTAGATGGAAAACCAAAAGGGATATTGAGAAACAAAATTGAAACAAATGCACAAGTTATGGTGTAGTGCAACAAGAATGCTTTCCGAGGTGGCATGTATGCATCATCTCTACTCTAGTCTGTTTCCAGCATTGACCTTCAACAATAACAGGAGAGAGCAGGCCCACAGTGCTTAGCAGTAGCACATCCTACGTTAAGACTTTAGAGTACTTATTTTCTTTTTTTTTTATAGAGTTGGACAAAGGCAAAGCACATTATCCATTCCAAACTTAGCATTTTACAGTTTAAGTTAGTAAATCAATGCACCGCAGTCATCCCACCGCTACACTCTATTCCACTTCTACAGACATTTGGGTCTGCTGGGGTTGTTGTTGACGTGTTTACCTTTAGGCTTTTAAGGTTATGCCACTCATGAAACGTCCTCCTGACTTCATCATCATCTCCGATACTTTGACTGACTGACTGTGAAGATCGGCCTGCAGTAGAAGTAAAATTGTTATTACACAACAAGTGTAGAAATATTATTGATTTGAGTCAGTCTTTAGTGTGTACAGAAAGATAGATTACTAGTACACTTTGACTTCACTTTGTGCACAACAAACAAACAACGAAAACACAAAGACCAATCTCTCAGAGTCAGGTGTCCAATGCATGCCATTAATTGTCATTACCTGTTCCTTCTCATTTTAAGATAACGGGCCTTCTATTTCGCCATCATCATGATGGGCAGTGCTGTTGTGTCATCATACTCATTGCGCAGATATAGTGAGTCCCCTTCCTGTATTGAATTAAAAGCAATTTCTTATTTGCAAGAAGGGGGAAATTGAATTCACCTTGAGTTAAGTTTAGTGTGTTCTGTAGAAAGTTGATTAGTGGCAGTGCACAATTACATAAATTCATGCACAACAAACACAACAAAATCATTCAGTCTGCGACTCTGCGTCCAATGCATGGCATAAATCATTACCTGTTCCATCTTATTTACAGTTAATGGCCAGTCTCTCTCGGCTCTTAAAAGGAGGATAGCTATAGTAGTCATCTGATTCATGCTTCACTTCTTTTGGCAGGACTAGGAAAGTTTGATTTTTTTCTTGTAGTACTATTTTACCATCATCCAATCATCATTCAAGGGGGCAATGGATTTGGGTGGGAGATTCAGTATGATGGAGCGGAGGAGCTGGATTCGGAGGACTGTACTGTCAAATTGCAGACATCTGAAAATTGTATATTAAATAAGAAGAGTAGATGACAGTGGTAATGGATTTGTTGTGATTCACAAGTTTGTAACCGGAATGACAGACACACAAACAACGGTGGGAAAAAAGGGAGGAAGACAGTAAGTGCAAGCCTAATTGTCAGGGAAGTATAGCTCGTCCTCAAACTCTGCGGGGTCAGCCAGTAGTAGGTAATCATCATGTGACACACTACTTCCGTCACCTGAGCCGCTGTCCTCATCTTCCTCCATTGCTTCATGTATTGTGTAATTTTGTGGTATGAAGTGCTGATTCATTTTGATCATTGTTAACCTCTCCACGTTTTTGGGCGAGAGACTGGTCCTTCTCAATGTTACAATGGAACCAGCAGCACTGAAAACACGTTTGGAAGAGACCCTTGCGACAGGGCAAGCCAGATAGCTTATCGCCAGCCTGCTGAGCTGTGGCCATTCAGACCTTTTCCTATACCAATACTGCAATGGGTTTCGATCAATGTACATCTCTGTTGGGTCGTCCAGATAGGCCTGGACCATCCGCTCAATGTTCAGGGTTGCTGCTGGTAAGCTTTTGTGCTGTTTTTTCTGTGCATCAGCACTGTGCTTATTAATGCCTAACTTTACATACCAATCGTGTAATGATTGTACTTGGCCTAATGATCCAGTTATTGTTTCTGTGGTCGATAGTGATGGTGAGTGTTGTGATCCAAACGCACTGCCCTCAGCCGACGAAGTTGCACTTGATCCTGCATGGCCTGCTTCAGTACTTCTTGTGGGTTGATCTTGCGGGCTTTTAATTAGCAGCCGTTCGTTTTCCAACTTACTGGCTGCTTCAGCTATACAACTTTTGTAGCGGGCAACATCAATCTCGGAAAAAGCAAAGAATGTCTTCAGTCCAAGTTTTGCACGTGGATCCAGAATTGTGGCACAAATGTAATGTTCTTGTGACAACATTTTATTTTGTATCCTTACATTTTCAGCTAAGCGCCGGGATAAGCTCTCCACCAAGTCATGGGCTTGCCTTTTGTCCTCTACACCTTTGTATGATTCAGACACATTATTCAGCTGATGCTCTAGCATTTGCAATAATGGGATAGCTTGGCCCATTGTACAGTCCTCCTTGCTGACTTCACGTGTGAAGACCTCAAAAGGACACAGCATCTCAGTCAGGCATTTAATTAGGCTCCATTGATCCATCTCAAGGTTCATGCCTTTAACAGTAGCATCCCCGCTACTTTTCCAGACATATTCATGGAGTGACCTGTACTGCTCATACAGACGATCAAGCATGTAATACATTGAGTTCCAACGTGTTGCCACCTCCTGGATGAGTGCCTTGACTGGCATCCTATGTTCACGTTGGATGATCCTCAGCTGCTTCCGAGCTTTAAAAGAATGGCTGAAATGAGTGCATATTCTTCGGCAGGTGGCCAGTAAATTGCTGACTATGGGTTCTTTTTTCAGAAAGTCTTGAACTATAATGTTTATGCAGTGTGCCAAACACGGAACCCTAAAATAGGAACCAAGTTCCATGGCCTTAAGTACATTACTGCCATTGTCTGTGGCAACAAAACCAATACCAAGCCCTGTTGGCTGCAGCCATTCCAAAACCTTGCTGCGAACTCGTGTAAAATGTTTTCAGCCGTATGAGATTTCTCCATGGCGAACATGGCTACAGTTGCATGTTTCTGAGTACCTTCAAAAATCGCAGCTGTGTCAACAGCACCTCGTGCAGATAGCTTATCTCTAACCCCCACAAAAGAGATCCAGTGTGCAGTGATGGACATGTAATCTGTGGCTTGGCAACTGGACCACATGTCTGTTGTCAGGTGGATATTGTGCACAGCACTCTGCTGCAAAGCTTGTCCAACCAATTGCAGCACATCATGATGTAGTGCCGTAACAGCAATTCTTGCGAAATAGGACCAGCTGGGAACCTTCCATTTAGGGCAGATGGCAGACACAAATTCAAGGAAACCCACCCCTTCCACAAATGAAAAAGGAAGAAGGTCCAGCGCTAACATTTTAGCCAGCTTCGCATTGTACAATCGTGCCATTGGGTGGTTGCGTTGGAACTGCCCCTCCAACCTAAACATGCTCTCAATGGTAGGCTGGATTACTTTCCTTTGTGGTGCTGTTTTCATTAACCCACTAAGGCTCAACGACACAGATTGTCTCATTGCGGTACTCGGTCGCCTTGGTGTCTCACTCTCAGCCTAACTCAGAGTATGGCTCTTACTGCGGTGCCACTCTGATGTTACTGAGGAGCATGTGGGCGTTCCCACTGCACTACTGGGGACAGGGCTTGAAATGCCTCCCTCTTCTTCACCTGCCACCGCAATAATATCGCTCCCTGATTCATCCTGACCAACTTCAATGGGTTGAGTTTTTCGACTTTCTTTAACTTAAGTAGGTGATCCTCCCACACAATAGTGTGGTGTATTCTGAGATGACTTGCTTGTCCTCCGGTACCATAGTTTGTACCAAGCTTACCACGCCGAACACATTGCCAACAAATTGAGAATAAAGCAACGTTCTCCTCCTTGGCGCTAACAGAAAAGAAGTCCCAAACTGGGGAGGAGAACTTTCTGGCACTGCTGGATTTGCCACTTTCAATACCAGATGAACTGGAGAGCGTGCTTGAAATGTGACCCTGTGCACCTAGACAGTGACTTTTACTACCACTACCTACTGAGATGGTTGAGCTGGATGTAGGTCCCTGCCGGGCCTTGGAAAATATGGCAGCTGGAGGTAATGGTGGTGTAACCTGTGTTAGTGATATCCGTGCTACATCCCGCTCAGTAGCAGCCTTTCTGGATAGGGTGAGAATGTTGGTCTCCAATCCCTTTGGGGCGGGAGTAATGTGTGTGATGACTGGCTCGTCTTCATCAACATCATCATCACCACCCTCTTCTACATCTACCTTACTTTTCAGAAGCATTGTCTTGTGGTGTATATCACTCTCAGACTGAGCTTGTGGGGGCCAAGTGGCATCACGATCATCAGAAGCGGGGCTTGAAGAAGAAGATGATGGACTAAGCCTCTTTTTCCTTGCTGGTGGTCTGGAAGACAATAGATCTTCTGAAACAGTGGTTTGACTTTGCTCCACTTTGTCTGCAGGAAGCTCAATTTCCTGAAATGCTCCTACGTCAGGAGCAACAACTACTATGGTGGGCTGATGCGGCCGCTGCTGTTCTTGTTGCGGCTGCTGCTGTTCTTGTTGCGGCTGCTGCTGTTCTTGTTGCAGCCGCTGCTGTTCTTGTTGCGGCTGCTGCTGTTCTTGTTGCGGCTGCTGCTGTTCTTGTTGCGGCTGCTGCTGTTCTTGTTGCGGCTGCACACTGATCTGCTGAGTTTGCGCCTGCGTTGAACTTGATTGTGTACTACTTTGCGGTAATGACATTTCTTCAATTTCGCTGCTCGTTAGTAGACTGGCTACCTCTGCGACACTAAAGCCCTTGGGCCTAGGTTGGTGGGGTTGGACCGCTGTGCTGCTCCCAGCTTGGTTCCCGGACAACGCTGCTGCAGGCGTAACTTTTTTGGGGGCAAAAAAAACATTGGCCGGCACACCACCAGTCGTGGTTAATGGCACTTCCTTTTTCTGTTCCTTCTTCTCACCGGCAACTTTCTTGGTACTGGACCTGGTACCTTTCTTTGGGGCCATCTTCTTCAGATGTCAGGCAGGATGCAGATGAACAACAAGTTCTGGTCACACGTGGACGTGATGCGCAGCAGGACTTCTGTCTGGCTGGCAGTACAACGGGTAGCCGGGTGATGCTGATGACATCTCCTCCTCTGTCTTTCGTGCACCTAAAAGCAAATAAGCCAGGAGAAGAACATCAGTGAAATGTTGCATTTGTTGTTGTGGTTCAGTTACTTAGTACTGTACTAGTGCAAACAAAAGATAGTCTAGCCATTTATGACTTTTTTTTTAACTAGGGCTATGTTATACTACTGTGTACAGTCACACACTACACTCTCAGGAAGGATAGGAAAGTTAATAATAACCACCAAAATAAAAATTTCATGGAAGTGGGGTGGACCCTATTTGCCATTAACTTATTTGAGCATCTCAGCATCCATGGAGCTACTGCTGGCAAAGGGGGTGGATGGATGGAAGCAGTTAGCCAAATAGCCAATAGGAAAACCATGCAGGCCTATGACAAAAGCAGGACACTAATAACTCCCAGTCCAAACACAAAAAAAGGCCACTACCCACATGGACACTCACAAATCACAAACAAGCCGGGGGCCTGGGAAACACCAGGAGCTGACAAAAGGCCTATAAAAGCCAGGTAAAGGATGCATGCTACAGCACACTGCTCTGCCTTTTTAATGAAACAAAATGGAAATACGAACATTCACAGGCCCCAAAAACGTCTGCAGGGTGCATGCATTGCCCACCAACACACCAGCCACATACAACAAAAGCATATCTTTAAGACAACCAACATCAGAAAGGCCACCCCAAAAAAACACACTTCCCCAACTCAATCCAATGCCATCCATGCCCTAAATGATGTCTAAAAATTCAACAGACCACACAGAAAACACTTGATTAATAAATCTGTGGCTACCTGCTCTGATCCTAGTGGATGAAAAAGCAGGCCTGTTGGCAGACAAGGCCAGGCAAGCTTGCAGGCCTAGGCTTCAAAATGGCCACCAGCCACATGGCCAGGCCCAACAACATCAGAAAGGCCACCCCATAAAAACACACTTCCCCAACTCAATCCAATGCCATCCATGCCCTAAATGATGTCTAAATTCAACAGACCACACAGAAAACACTTGATTAATAAAGCTGTGGCTACCTGCTCTGATCCTAGTGGATGAAAAAGCAGGCCTGTTGGCAGACAAGGCCAGGCAAGCTTGCAGGCCTAGGCTTAAAAATGGCCACAAGCCTCATGGCCAGGCCCAACAACATCAGAAAGGCCACCCCAAAAAAACACACTTCCCCAACTCAATCCAATGCCATCCATGCCCTAAATGATGTCTAAATTCAACAGACCACACAGAAAACACTTGATTAATAAAGCTGTGGCTACCTGCTCTGATCCTAGTGGATGAAAAAGCAGGCCTATTGGCAGACAAGGCCATGCAAGCTTGCAGGCCTAGGCTTCAAAATGGCCACCAGCCACATGGCCAGGCCCAACAACATCAGAAAGGCCACACCAGAAAAACACACTTCCCCAACTCAATTCAATGCCATCCATGCCCTAAATGATGTCTAAAAATTCAACAGACAACACAGAAAACACTTGATTAATAAAGCTGTGGCTACCTGCTCTGATCCTAGTGGATGAAAAAGCAGGCCTGTTGGCAGACAAGGCCAGGCAAGCTTGCAGGCCTAGGCTTCAAAAGGGCCACCAGTCACATGGCCAGGCCCAACAACATCAGAAAGGCCACCCCAAAAAAACACACTTCCCCAACTCAATCCAATGCCATCCATGCCCTAAATGATGTCTAAAAATTCAACAGACAACACTGAAAACACTTGATTAATAAAGCTGTGGCTACCTGCTCTGATCCTAGTGGATGAAAAAGCAGGCCTGTTGGCAGAGAAGGCCAGGCAAGCTTGCAGGCCTAGGCTTCAAAATGGCCACCAGCCACATGGCCAGGCCCAACAACATCAGAAAGGCCACCCCAAAAAAACACACTTCCCCAACTCAATCCAATGCCATCCATGCCCGAAATGATGTCTATAAATTCAACAGACCACACAGAAAACACTTGATTAATAAAGCTGTGGCTACCTGCTCTGATCCTAGTGGATAAAAAAGCAGGCCTGTTGGCAGACAAGGCCATGCAAGCTTGCAGGCCTAGGCTTCAAAATGGCCACCAGCCACATGGCCAGGCCCAACAACATCAGAAAGGCCACCCCAAAAAAACACACTTCCCCAACTCAATCCAATGCCATCCATGCCCTAAATGATGTCTAAATTCAACAGACCACACAGAAAACACTTGATTAATAAAGCTGTGGCTACCTGCTCTGATCCTAGTGGATGAAAAAGCAGGCCTGTTGGCAGACAAGGCCAGGCAAGCTTGCAGGCCTAGGCTTCAAAATGGCCACCAGCCACATGGCCAGGCCCAACAACATCAGAAAGGCCACCCCAAAAAAACACACTTCCCCAACTCAATCCAATGCCATCCATGCCCTAAATGATGCTTGAAGATGAAATACATTCAAAAAACACCAAATGAACAGTTGCTTCATCATGCACACACCCATGAGCCCATGCCCATGACTAGCTCGGGCCTACTACTGACTACTACTACCCACAATTTTTTTTAAAAAAGGAATGATGATAGTTGTCAAAAATAAATTGTAGTTACAACAACTGCAATGCCCACAATCAAACAGACACAACAACCACTTTCTTGTAAAATATCCTATTAAAAAAATCCTCAAATCCAAATGCAATGATGCAGCAGACAAAAAGAGTGATCTTTCCAGCTCAAAATCCAAAGGCAGAATGAGCAGGAGATGGAAAAAGCACTGGGAGGAGCCTGCTGGACAGGAACAGGAAGTTGGAGATTCTGTGTCACTTCCTCCCTCTCCCCACCTTTTTAAAAAAGGACTCCTTGCACAAAAAAGGACAGCCAAATGTGAATCTGAGGAGTTGTTTTCATCCAAAATCATCATTTGCAGAAGGTTTCATGCTGCTAGAGCTGATATTCTTCTCCAAATTGAACATTTTACATGTTCGAGTTCTTGAGCTTCACATTACTTCCGACGGATGTCGATGGCGTGTCGAAAATGACATGATCGCGTTCTCTCGCTCCCTGTCGCGTTGGATATGACGTGTTCGGGGTCTCTTTCTCCTTTTCGCGTTCGATTAGACGTGCCCACGTCCTCGTGCTCTCGCTTGCGGTGCAGAATGACGTGTTCGAGATCTCAATCTTCTCATACTCACGTGGTGCATGATTGCGAGAAGAATGACGTGATTGCGCGACAAATGACGTGATCGCGCGACAATGCGAGCGCAAACTGTTGCGAGACAGCGCAAAATGGCTACCAGCAATCTAATATCTCGTGGAGAACGCGACCGGGTCGGGAAAACTTGTCAGCGAACGCGGGGATTCAGGTAAGGCTATCGCGCGCACGCGAGAATGTATTTTTTTACAGCGCGAGCAAGAAACAAATTATCGCTAAGCTGCGGAATGCGGAAATTTTGACATTTTCGCGCTTTCCGCAGAACGCGAAAATGCCAAATTATCGCAATTTCCGCGAACGGAACGGAATTTTGACCCAGGCCTATTTTTAAGTCTAGCCTAGAGATATCTTTAACTTCATCTGTTTCACCAACCTCAAGTAATCAACCAATAAACGTATATATACATAAATAAAGAGGATTCTGAAGAGACGTCTTGATCCATTAGTCTTTTCAGCTGTCATTCACATTTCGATTCCAACCTCCACATCATACAGCATCAGATATTGACACTCTAGCATTGTGAGTGACACCATGTTGGCTGATCACATGTTGTACACTGACCTAGAGAAGTGATCTTCAGTACCATGGCAGGTGGAACAATTCTTTTCTTTCCATTTATTCATTTTTAATTTTCTAGTCATCCTAGTATGTTTAAACCATGTACTCAAGTTACATTAGTGAAAGCCAATAGCACAGTTTTGTTTCTACAAAAATAGAATCATATTTTTCTTTGATGTACATTAACATTAAAAAGGATTGCTACAGCTGTTTTATTTACTTATTTTGTGACATGGCAGGAGAAGAGCCCCTGTGGGATTTCTGGCAATGTGCTTAGCAGTCACACAATTTTGTTATGGGGCTCTAATTTTTATGTACAGAAACACCGCCACTTCTTTGGACAGAATGAAACTGGCCATGCAAAGTCTATCCCCTTCTGGGGAGAAAAGTCCACTCGGAAAATGTGTAGTGACTCTTGATGAAAATACAAGTGTATGGGAAGTATGTTCTCTACCAGAAAGAAGACTTGCTGGGGAACTTTGGAACTGAGGTGGGAATACTGGAAGGTCAGTGATGTTTAAAAACATTTTGAAAGTTTATCTTTAATTGAACTAATTTTACAACATGACAATGCCAGATCACAAATCTAATTATTCTCTACTGTTAGAAATTGGGTTTCTGGTTGGCAGAGGTATGCACCCTGTCCAAGCAGGAACCACAATCCTAGTGAGGGTGAGTCAGATACACACTATAAATTAACCCTGTACTCAACCTCTGGAAGCTTGACAAAGAGCAGGCAAGCTTTACTTAAGAGACAACGTGTAAAGTATTTGTGCAACACTTCAAAGAGAAACACAGTGAAAACACCACAAAACAGACTCTATACCAGGTTAGAAAAATAGATAATTATTTTCTAACTTAAACAAAACCAAAACAACAAAAACCCATCAAGCAGAAGTCAAGATATTAATTTTTAAAGATGAGAAGTGAAAAATAACTCTTAGAAGCAATAAGCTCCTATAGGGTTATCTGGTTACATTGGACCGGGTCAAAGTCAATAGGTCAGGCCAACAGCGAGGGAACGCAGGCTGGGTACGGGAGCCACACAAGATCCATTGAACAAAAGTACCTTGATCCTGGTCGCAACAGTGAGATGTGGGGTACAGCAAAGTGATGAATTGATGTCTCTTCCGCAGTCGAGATGATGCGCTGATTCTCCTTGCAACAATGGCGATGAGCCAGTTCCGAAGACAAAGCACTGGTTTCATGATGCTTTGGTTGCAAAGCTGATGCGCCTGGTTTCTCAATGCAGGTGAGGAGATACATCAATCATCTCTCACTGCAGTGGTTGCGGTGAGGTGATTCTGATGCGTCAGTACCGATAACGATGCTCTGGTTCCAAGTGTAATGCTCCAGTTCTGTTCACGCAACAGTGGTGATGCGTTGATTCTGCTTTATCCAGGCTGTGTCAGTTCCACTGGAGCAAGCACCTGGAGCCACTTCCAATGGATAAGGCACAGGAGCAAGGTGTACGGCTTTGATATAGCTAATTCTTAAAACAGGAGCCAAACCAGCATGCTCTTAGAGACCCCTCTGAGTTCAAGTCAAAGAGTCAAGTTCTTCCTCAACAGGGCAGAGGGTAGCAGGCAGCAGGGCAGCCCTGCAGAAAAGCAGTGCTTCCAGAGGTGCAGTCCAGCAGAGTGGCAGTCCATGTAGCAGCAAAGAAGTCCTTCCTGATTGCAGAGTTTCTTCACAGGTCCAGTAGTGTCTGATTTGGTGAGGTCAGAGACCCTGTACTTTCCAATTTGTGCCATTGAAGTGAGGGAGACTTCAAATAAGGGCTTTGAAGTGCACAGAGGTCCTCATACCTAGCTCCAAACTCATTGAAGGGGTATGCAGCCCTTTGTGTGTAGACAGGACACAGCTTATTCATGTGTAAGTTTCAACTCCTCCCTCCCATCCTGCCCAGGATGATACATCAAGAAGTGGATACCCACTGAGTCACACCAAAGCTCCCTTTGTGTGTGGCTATTTAGAGGGAATGCACAAGGTCCAGCTGTTACCCACTCGTGTCACGTATTGAAGACAGTCTGCAGGCACATAGGACTAAGAGCAGAAACATTGCATCTTTATAAAAGAGCCATTAATAAAATGGTAATTATAAATTTGACTTTATCAGTACAGAGAATGTATCATTACAACTCCAACGGTATGAAACATGACAGATCGACTACTTCTCACAAATTACAGCTTATAAAGTGTAATAAGGAAATCCCAATGTTAAACTATGAGAGGGGTACGCCACACAGTAATAGTGAGAAACAAATTTGGGTGTTTTTCACTAACAAGAAATCCAAAAGTTAAAAGTATATGGCCACACGTTTTGATTACACCACACGCTGCCCTATGGGCTACAAAGGGCCTACCTTAGAGGTAACGTATTGTAAAAAAAAGGGTAGGTCGTGGCTTGTCAAAGGATTTTAAATGCCATGTCTGCACGAGAAGGCCTTGGACATGTTTAAAGGCTACTTGAGTGGTTGGCACAAGCAGTGCTTCACACCCAGTAGTACAATTAATTTATAGGCCCTTGGCATATGTATTACACTATACTAGGGACTTATAAGTAAATTAAATATGTCTATTGTGGATAAGTCAATGTTACCACATTTTAGGAAAAGAGCACAAGCACTTTAGCACTGGTTAGCAGTGGAAAGGGCAGAGTCCTAAAGCCAACAAAATTGAGGTCAGAGAAAGATGAGAAGGAAGGCAACAAGTTTGGGGTGACACTTCCAACAACTGTTATGTCAGAACTATGAAGAACAAAAGTTGGTATTTATGATTGTAATGTCTCAATGGGAAGTGCCAACTTCCCTGGTGTTCCTACCTTGCCTTAGTCATCAAGGACCCAAGTGCAGGACTGGAATACTTTATAGCTGACAGTGGGTAAGTCTTGTAGGCATTCACTTTGCAGGCCTGAAGGACACAAATACATATGGGTGGCATTCTTGTGCCTGCAACTGCAATTTCGGCTGTTAGGTGTGGGTCTGCACTAACCTGTGGCCAACAAGAGATAATGTTTCTCTGTGAAACCATGGTTAACTGAGCCTCTCGAAGCATGGGTGCACAGTCACCACTGAGTGGAGAGCACAATAGTTGGGTAGAGAGCGTACTGTGGTGGGATGGTTAGGAGGGTGGTGCTACAGCAGACACCACATATTGACAGGTATTTGGATTTAAAAATGTTGGATTGAGTGTGCGAGAGCTTCTACGTCAAAGATGGCAGGATAGTGGGTAAACTTCTTAAGAATATTTTGGTGGGGGGAATAGTTTTGGATGGGAAAATGTCTGATGTTGATAAGGAGGAAGTAAAAAGAAATAGGATAAACCCCAAATGTGTTGCCAGATACCAAACTGGGTTGGCAGTGTATGGCTCCCGTACTCCCCTTGCACAGATTCTACGTCATCGTAAGAGACAGGTTTTTGCAACCTTGTGGATACGGTTCATGTAATGAAGTAATTATTATTACTATTATTACATGTCTTCAGACAGGTACAGTCTGGAAACGGCATGTTCCTTTCTTACCTATAATTATTAATCAACGTGCAATTGAACGTTGCTGGTATAACCTTCATCCTTTTCTACAGGGTGACTCTGCATTCTAAGTTGAAATTTCAAAGTCACAAGTTTCATAATTACACATCTATTTTCAACTTGATGCCACGTTTATAAAGCTGTAGAACTTGCAATGTTTTAATAAGTGGTAAAAAACACCTGCAGGAAAGATTTCCACTCCACTCATGGATGGGAACCATTGCAATGTGGGACTTCTGGCTCTGCTCATATTTTTATGTTTATGCATATTTTGTTTGTATTTACCATAATTTTTTCTAACTGCTATCATACACAGAAGAAAAATAGAGGTCCCCATTATAATATTGGGTGAAAAGCCATCCGACAGCTCATCAGAGGCTTTCCGCCTGACTTCAGAGGTTTCCGTCCTACCACCATATTATGATACTGGCAAACAGAGGGAAACCCGCAGGGGAATACTACTCTGCTTCTGATGGAATCAAGGAGCCTGTAGGGACGGAGGGCAGATGGTAATCCCGAGAATGGAGGCAGTGCCTGCTCAGGCACCACCGTGGGGATTACAATGCTTGTTTCCCACAGCCTTTCCATGGAGTCCAAAGTGGCACTCATGCATGTCTTTTTCTTGGAAAACATACACACAATCAGTCCACACACACTATGCAATATTGGTTGGTCATTCAATTACTTCTGTATCATCTTCTCTACTGTCATAGTTGGTGACTGCTCCTCCTGAGTTGTGTGTATCTGTGCATTTGCTGTAACTCCTGGAACTTCAAAAAACGTATTCAGGGCACAGAATGTTTCTAGTGCTCACTGATGTTCTAGTGTAAATTTCTAGCACATAGTTAACTTGGAGCCCAGTGGTGGGTGCTGCTTTTGGCTAAGCTCTACTGGAACCACTACTATGCTCTTAAGTGAAACCTTGAATTCTTTGCACTAGTTGCTGCAGTCTTTCATATTCAGACACTTTCTTGATGATCCAGATGTTATGAAGATAGACACCCAGCATGTAGAAGAGGAGTTGGAACTAGAACAGGTGTCCATTGATTGGTCATGAAGCATTCAGACATCATTATGAAATATGGACAACTCATTCTAGAAACAGAGCGATATTCTGAGTGCCACAATGAAGTTACAATTTCAACACAGGAACAATTTGAGGGAGGAAGCTTTTGCATTAGGTTGGTTTAGGCACCAGCAGCATTAATGAGTTGAGCAGCAGAAGCATGGGACCCCATGTGTCCATGCCGTGCATGCCATCCATGCCGTGCAGGGCATCCACTTTTGGTGACATAAATAAAGAAGATTTTTCTGCACCCAGTCTTGCGCTGTCCATTTGGAAAATGAGAATACCAATTCCAAAGGAATGGAAATTATCTGCTAGCCTCTGCACAGTCTATCACCAAAAAGTGCATATATTCATTTTAATTCCCTTTTTTGCACTTGGACACTGCACACTTGCGTTGCTGTACATCTCAATACACATAATAATACACATCACTGTCACTCCTCACCTAATGAAAACAACACAGCAAACATGGCTTGAGCATGGGGGATACAAAATACCTGTAATTTGCATTGATAATTGTATTTGCAGTAAACTCTTACAGCAAATGGCACACTGACAGTATTTCTTTACTGTGAATAATGCGTAATCCTGAAATGTGGAGTAAAGACATAATTAGCGGAATTCCACATAACAAGCATAATGCAAAATGTCCAACGTTAAGCAAATAATACAGCCTAATTTAAATTTCACCAAGGCTTACATGATAGTCTACAGATCTTAGTTGCCACAAAGTATATAATACAGCACACTAAAACACATGTACACGTATTGTTTTATTTCTTTTATGGATCACTCATGATACACATTACATTTTACAAGTCCATTTATCGTATGGCACATACCATTAATATCTTTACAGTATGTTGCACAAATTTCTGAAAAAAACATTCACTATCAATAATCTTTAACTAAATATCAAAAACATTGTTGACACTACATTTTTGTGGCATCCTGTTTATCTCACCTCCTTCAGGACAGGCATATAAAGATATTGGACGTTAATAACTGTAAAACAAACAAAAAACGTTTGGATTTCATATTTTGGTATACAGTGGACATTCATTGTTATAGTGAATAATTGCTAGTATTACAATCCATGCATTAAATTGTACCTATTACTAACTGATGGTAAAACATATCTTCATTCATCTGTCACTTACAATTTTCTGCAAATCATATAGTATAAAGATCCTTCTCATACAGATAAAATACAGTACATATAAAGGGAAACATTGGGGAATATTCCCAAGGACCTATTGCTGAGTTAGCGGCACTTTATTGCCGCCAAAGTGGCGATAAATTCATTGCACTATTCACAATCTGGTGCTAACAGCCGACATCACCAGTTTCCCAGCGATAGCAGGCGCAATAAACATCGCCACAGATGACACCGGGAACTAACGAATTAGAAAGGAGTGTACAGTTTCTAAAAAGATGAGTGGGGAAGACAGGTCTTTCTTCATGATGCCCTCACACACCCCGAGAGGTGTCATGCTGCATCATAGGGCGTTTGCCCCTCGTCAGGCCGGCGCTGCAATGCCTGATGGGCTCCCGAAACTGGGGATCTTTGGCGGGGATCTTTTGAAGAAGCAGCCGTATGGTGCGTGCGGGTGTGGGGTCTAGTTAGTGCACAAGGGAGTGAGGTAGTTAAAATAGGTATAGAGCAGTCCTATTGGGTCAATTTTAATAAACTAGGTAGCTCTAGCCTAACTAAAAGCAGTGTGTGTGCCCCGGTATGGAAAATAATGTTCCTCAAGGGTCAAACTAAATGTGAGTGGTCAACATATTTCGGGCCGATTTGCCCCTAATGGGTCAATTGGCACTTCGTCAGGACCGGTAGAGTGTGAAGGAGTGCAATACCGCCTGGTATTTAGTGAAATGACATGAATTACCAGGGCGGGTAGCGGAGCCCTAGAAGACCTGTACTGGGGCCTTCTGTAGACCCCTAGTGCATGCGTCTTGGGCTGACGGGGCTGGCCAGAGCACGTTGTTGCTCCGGTAGTAGGCATCGGGAGGCAACTTGCCTGCGTCCTACCCTTGCTCCGGGACCTAACGCTAATGAGATGCAGAGTATGCGTTCCAGTGCAAAAAGCAGCGACAACACCACTTCGCAACATTCTCAATGACCAGCCAGGTCGGCGATAAGTTCACAAAACATGCGATAAGGCGCGTTAGCCGCTGGGATTTAACACCTACTCTTAGATGGTGTTCCGTCGGACAACAACCTGCACCATCAAAGGGAGCCCAGCCCAGAGCCACACCTGCCAAATGACAGATGCCATGGAGCCACTGATCATGCAGCTCGGAGCCCCAAGAGGGTGACAACACCCACCACCACCACCCCCAGGCCCACCAACCCCTGCCTCCCCTGCATCCCCCTACCACCACAGAGGCAGCGCGGACAAAGACAGCGGACCTACAGAAAACGCACCAGCCTCACAGACTGAACACCAGAGGATGTCATTGCCCACTACAAGCTCAAAAGGACAACCATCCTACGCATCCTGACCATCATAGCCCTTAGGCTGACGGTAACAACACGGCAGACAACCAACATCCCTCCGCAGACAAAGCTGCTGGCTGTGCTGCACATGTTGGCCTCTGGGACCTTCTAATGAACAACTGCCAGAGTCAGAGGAGTCTCACAGCCAGCCCCATCAAAGTTCCCCAAACCTGTCCTGGATGCCATCACCAGCTTGGTAACCCAGTACCTTCACTTTCCACACACTGCGCAGGAACAGCTGGAAACCAAGCAAGGCTTGTGCGCCATTGCTGCCTTCCCGCACATGTTGGGGGCAATCGACTGCACACATGTGCTCATCGTGCCCCCTGCCGCTACTGCACACAATCACCGCAACAGGAAGCACATGCATTCCATCAATGTGCAGGCAATAGTGGACCACCGTGGACTCTTCACAAATGTTGTTGTCAACTACCCAGGCAGTGTGCATGATTCCTTCATCTTCCGACAGTCCATCATCAACCAGCACTTTGAGGCTGGCACCTATGGGAATGCATTGCTATTTGGTAAGTACCAAATGGACACACCAAACACCTCAACTCCACAATCATGCAACTCACAACTCTGGGAATGCACATGTTACAAACTCACACACAACATGCCAAACAACATGCCCACCTACCAGACACGACAGCACAACTTACTGTGGCGACCTGGGCAAGCCATGTACACAAGCCATCAATGGCATGGAACCCCAGCCACATAATAGTACAATGTGGGGAGAGGTGGGAACGATGCATGTGCGAAGGAGGCAAGTGACCCATGAATGAGAATGTACAAAATGCCAAGTGTGGTGTGGATGTGCTGTGCAGACTGCAGTATGCAGACCAAAGGCATGCCCATGCCGACATATACTGCTGGTGTTTGGAGTGTAGTGAACAGTGGATGCAACCATGTTTCCCCAGGCAGTGGGGAAGAGTGCGGACACTAGCTCATTAAGTCCCCCCTGTAAGCATGAGCAGAGTGGGCATGCCCGGCATACGCCAGGCCAGCGTAGGGGTGTGAATAAAAAGCCCGTAGCCCTGGGCGTGATTCTCTTACGGAATGGCCAACGTGTCTGCCAGGGCAGCGCCTCCTAGACTGCCACGAGGCCAACGCCGTGAGCGGCGGTGCCTGCAACCATGTGTGCGTGCTGCACCCCAGGCTGCAGGTCCACAGACCCATCTTGGCCGCCCCTGCACAACCAGCCCACACAGCTCATCATCCGACACCGGCGTGTGTCAAAGAGGGCCCACCACGTGCAAGCTCCAAGCCTGAGGCCTGCAACCTTGGCAGCCTCCTCAGACCATCGCTGTCCTCCCCGAGACAGGCCCGCTGCACTCCTTTCTTGTTGACGTACTCCACCATCCTACACAGCGGTCAAGTAGGTCACACATTTGGAACTGAGTCTTGATTATACAATAGCTGAGTACACATATGAATGCAGAGTTTAAATCACTATACACCCTTCGATGTGGCACCAACTCTGTGCATAGCATTGCAACCACACGTGTTTGTGGGCCCTTGCTGACTATGCCTTCGGCCTACACTGCTTTACAGCACCGCGGGGCTCACCTGCGTGCTGCATACACTGCGGTCCAGCAGACCTCACACCAATCCACATGGCATCGTCGCAGGCTGCACACCCGCTCAGCTCTGGTGCTCCTACCTCCATCAACCACAAGTCATCCCCATATGCCATTTCAACGTCGTGTGTTGGAGTTCCAGGAGGAGCTTGCTGAACAGTGCTGACCGCTGCCTCCATCCTACACTGCTATCAAGTAGGTCACACATTTGGAACTGAGTCTTGATTATGCAATGGCAGAGTACATACTTTATGGCAGATTTTATATCACTGTACTCCCTTCGATGTGGTGCCACCAACTCTGTGCAAGGCATCCGATCAACACCTGTCTGTGGTCCCTTGCTGACTACTGCCTTCAGCCTACACTGTGGTCGAATAGGTCACACACTTGGAACTGAGTCTTGATTTATTTATGGCAGAGTTCATATCATTGTACGCAAGGAGAGGAGTAAGAGGAAGACGTGGTTCAGTCGGGAGGAAAAAAGGATCCTCGTTATGGAGGTGATCGAACACTGCCAACAACTGCTCAGGTGCCACTAACTCTGTGCATCACAAGCCAACGACACATGGCTGTGGGCCCATGCTGACCGCAGCCTCCAGCCTCAACTGTGGTCCACCAGGGCTCACACATCAAATCGAGTCCTGACCTGCCCGGACGACGCATCACCGCAGGATGCACACGCCACCACCGCCAGGACCACCTCCAACCAACAACTGCCAGAGTCGTAAGAGTCTTACAGCCAGACTATCCGAGTTGCTCACACATGTCTTGGATGCCATCATCAGCTCGGTACACTGCTCAGCTCTTCAGGTGCCACCAACTCAGTGTACCACAACTCATGGACCCTCTACAATAGATCTTTCTTGATGTGGACAACTCACGCAACAATGTCACCTCAGGCAGTGGGGAAGACCTGGGACGATGATGGGGATGATGTGGCCGGTGTGCGGAGGGGTGAAGGCACGGACACTGGGAGGGCAGGCGGCAACAACCAGAAGGCAGCAATGCAGACTGGAGGTGGTAGTCCAGCTACACACCAGGAGCTATGGATGAGGTACGTGCTGTGGACTGCAGATGCAACTATGTCGCCCGCCTCAGGCAGTGGGGAAGACCTGGGATGATGATGGGGAAGATGTGGCAGGTGTAAAACACCCTACTGCAGCTGCAGCAGGAATATCCCGAAGGGTTCCAATCTTGGACAATTTCTTCACATGAGCACGATCAGCTCTGGTGTCCCTACCTCAGTGCACTGCGAGTTGCCGACCCTTCTAATTGGATATTGGAGGACCTCTGTACTTGCTCCGGCTACCAGCATGATGCTTCACAGTTGTTTGTGTTATGTTGGTATTTTCTGTTTTCGCTTTAATGGTGAACACTGTTCAAGTTGTTGCCAGCACCAACCATCCCTGGGGGCTGTCTCACACTCACCCCACACCCATCCAGCAAAGAGTGGCCGGGCGCACGTCACCGTAGCGAGTTCAACTGACTATCAAAGTGTTTCCGTAACCTCATTACGTATGCATGGTGACCCGGGCCCTACCACATCACATTGTGCGTTGTACAGCGGATGCAACCATGTCACCCCAGGCAGTGGGTAAGACCTTGTACATGTAGCTTTGTCATACCCCCTTCATACGTAAGAGGAGTGGACTGGGCTGGCGTACACAAGTCCAGCTTAGGGGTGTGAATGATTGTCCCGGGGGTCTGGGCGTGGTTCAGTACTGGAAATGTGCAAATGCGTGTAGCTATGTTGCAGTGTGTGTCCATTGGTGAGTGGAAGTGGTCCCTGATGGGAATTAAACACCCACGTATGTAATCGAGTTCGTCTGCAATGAGTTCGAACCCCACCCGCACCTGTTCAGCCACCTCCTTCTGGCAGTCTGACACCTGGCCGTGGAATGCGATGTGTGCTACTGTGAGGTGCTGGGAGCCATCCGTGGTGGTGTGTGCTTCCTGCTGTGTGGTCTGTGCAGGGGGTGGGGTCTCCTGGATGCAGCTGGGCTGCCCTGCTTCTGGAGGGGGGTTGCCTAAGATGTCCATGAGCTGTTGTAGGGCGTTGGTGTCGTAGGTGTGGAGGTCCTCTCCATCATCACTGATGAGTTGTCTGGTCTGCTCTGCAGGAGGTGTTGATTGTCCCTCTGCTATGTGAAGGGGAGATGCATTTTCACATTTTGTTGACATGTATGTTGACTCATTATTCATTTTTACCTTGGGACTGCATGACAATGTACATTGCAACTGTTTGGGAGGAGCTGATTATTTGATGTGGGATAGTGGATATTTGAACTACATCACGGATGTGAGGTTGTACACGTACATTTTCATCTCACAGTTTCCTGCTATGCCAGATGGGATTGACCAGTTCCCACGCACAACCGGAACCTGTTGTGTCCTCTGTTCTGTTGTGGGAGTGTTGCACTTTGTACCACATAGTCGTCAATGTTGATGTGCTGTTATTGCTATGTGTGTTTGCTGCATTGTGGGTGATTCACCCCGTCTGCTCAGATTTTGCTGCCCCTTATCCCTTTCAGGCAGTGTGCCTTTGACTTCTGTGCTTCGACCGTGCTGGGATGCTTCGGACTTCGGTATTTTGGGCTCTTGGTCGAGTTGTGACTCTTGGACATGGTTTCTCCGCAGATGTTTTTTTGTGTCAGGGACAGTTTGTGCACGTGGATGTGTCGGAGTGTGGCCTGCTCCTTTCCGGCTGTGGTCCACACTCAGCCACCTCAGTGTTGTGGCTTGCACAATGTCAAGATGATTGGAATACAGCCATGCTAATCATCGTGTAGTGTCACTTGCATTGTCGGTGTGGCTCACAAATACGATTCTTTGCTGGGTTTTACCCGTGTGCATGTGTTGGTTGTGATATTGGCGATGAGTGGGGTGGGACCCCTTTAGGCACATTGTGGACGGGGGCCTACTTGTTGTTTGTATGTGTGCTACAGTGTGCCACGGGTGTCAGGGACATGATCCAGAGTCATTGTGGCTGTCTCCCCCATCCCCCCAGTCCCTGCTCGGTACTCACCCTGTTGATGTTGCATCAGGTCATGTTGAGCAGTGTCCGGTGCCACGACTCCTGGCACCGTATCCCGACTGCTGACTGTGGCCACCAATTTCTCCATGTCATCCAGCTCCTGGTGTGCTGATGGACCCCCACCTCCAATCTGCGTTGCTGCTTTCATGTTGGCTTCGGGTTTCTTCTTGGTTTTGGCCTTCACATCCTTCCAGTGCCTCTTGACTTCTTCCATTGTCCTTCTCAATGCTGCATCTGCATTCATATGGTCCAAGATATTTTGCCATATTTGCGTCTTTGTTGCCAGTGACACGTTGGATGTGATGAACAGTTGTTGGTAGTGTTCTATCACCTCCGTAATGATGATAATGTTTTCCTGTGGACTGAACCGCGTCTTCCTCTTCTCCTTGGCCTTCCCCGACCCCGGGGTTCCTTGCTGGTTGTCTGAGGGGCTTGTGGGTTTCGCGTTGTCCTCTGCACTTGGTCCAGGTGCATCCATGGTGCTACGCAGTTTATTGGTTTTTGTTTTACACTGCTTTTATAGTGCATTTTCCCACATGACGTGTGGGAATTGCAGGCCTGTCGCTGGTTATCACTGATTTTTGTAACGCGGTTAGCCAATTCGCAACTTTTTCCGCACTCGTGTTTCGAGTTTTTCCTGCGTCGCGTTCGTTTTAACGCGGTCATTTCGCGAGACTATCGCATGGTGACGCCGGGTTGAGAATACAACGTTAACACAGCATTATTTTCCTGTGATAGACTGCGATGTGCAAAGTTGCGTTAAGCAAATTTTGCGATAGTTATCACACGTTCTTGAGAATATCCCCCATAGTATTTAAATCCTTTCATTACACATGGGTCACACTTAATTAAGCCATTATATGTCATTAATTTCTATTTGAACACATTCCTAAATACATCTAATATTTAGATCTCATGTATATAATTTCTATGTTCTATGACTTACTAGAGGATTAAATAAAAAGAAGAGGCCATATCATGTTTTTGCTCTTACCATTCATATTTGTTTACCTCTACAATATCCCTTTTCATTATTTAAAGTTAATATCTTTATCCCACTGAACTCCATATTGTATTCCTATATATTCAAAACATTATGTGAGCACTCACCATATGGTATGATGTTGTTTGGTCTAGAAACCGGTTACTTATTGTTTCAAAGTGCTCATTCTCATTACACATCGCACCACCATTTTTCTTTTGGCTGGCTCAAAATTGGAAAAAATATATATCTTTTCATTTTCTCTGAAGACACTTCTTCTACTCTAAAAACAAAAAAACATTTCCTTCTTATAACTTCCATGACTTTCCTCTCGTAAATTATTACTTGAAATCAAGACAAGCTTACCAGAGGATTCCTTATTTTTCCTCATAAACTTGCTTAAGTTTAGAGAGTGATCCTCTACACTAACACAAGGGACCAGGGGGCATATGTATCAAACGAATTTGTATTTGCAATCGCTGCGAATCGCAAAAAAACAGCGTTTGCCAATACAAAATCGCAAAAGGAGATGTATGAGGCATTTCAGCCTCGCAATCTTAAGGAATCGCTAAATTTGCGATGTCTTAAGTTTGCGCAAGCATTTAAGAAATCGCAAATTGCGATTTCTTAAATGCAATGTAACACGCACCCAAGTTGTGCGATTTCTCCTTAAGAAATTGCAAATTACCACCAACTTCAAGTTGGTGGTAAATTGCGATTTCTTTGAAATATGCACTTTTTGGCATATTTCAAAGTGCCATGTGGTGCACATACATGCCCTTAGGGCATGTATGTGCGCCATATGTGCACACATGCTGATTTCAGGGGTGCATCAGGGTGTCATCATGACACCCTTGCACCTTTGAAAATATTCTCAATTTGCGATTAGCAAATATCGATTCGCAAATTGAGAAGGACTTCCCATTCATTGCTATGGGCCTCCTGGCCCATAGGAATGAATGGGAAGGTATTCCTTAATTGCGATTTTGCAATTTGCTAATCGCAATAAAGGAATTTTAAGAAATCGCAAAATATGTGCGATTTTTTAAATACATCCCGTTTTGCAATTCTCAAATAGCGATTCTCAAAAAATCGCTATTTGAGAATCGCAAACGGAGATGTTGATAAATATGCCCCCAGATATATAAGGCTGCTTACGGGTCACAAACGGACCGATTCTGTGAATCGGCCTTCTTGCGAAGGGTAAAAGCCTTTTGGAATGTATCATCCCTAAAGGTAATCGCAAAATAGGGAATCACAATTTTTGCAATTACCTATTTTGTGAATGCTTTTAGGGAATCGCAATTTGCAATTCCCTAAATGCAATGCAGGAACCAGTTAAAAATTGAACCCTGCTTTAAGGAATAGCAAATTACTACCAACTTCAAGTTGGTGGTAATTTGCAAATCCTTAGAAAAATGCACATTTTTGCATTTTTCTAAGTGCCGTGTGGTGCACACACATGCCCTTAGGACATGTATGTGCGCCACATGTGCAGACTTACATTTTTTGGGGGTGCAGCATGGTGGCCTTTTGGCCCTCTATCACCCTTGAAATCGCATTCGCAATTTGTGATTAGCAATTTGGTGATCGCAAATTGCGAATGTCTTCCCATTCATTCCTATGGGCCTCTAAAAATATGTAGGAATCGCAACATTTCTAGCGAAACCTACATACATTGCATTTTGCGTTTCCATAACAATGAATTGGTAAAATTCGCTATTATGGAATTGCAAAATGAAATGTTGATACATCTGGTCCAAGGTCTCCTACTCTCATTTATTTTACTTTTGTCTTTTAAATATTTTTGAGTGGTAAATTCTGTGCAATCATTCAACTGCTCTTGTGGAATTTTCTCAGTCTGCAAAAATAAAAGTGCACTTAGATTTTATGCCAACCCTTTACAGTTAGTTTTGTACTTTATAGCATTTACCAGAGAAACCACAGTCCCTTTGCCTCCTGTTTGGAGAACAAGCATTTTTCTTAACCCTAGATAAACCAATGGCTCACTTCCAATTGGAGCTAGCAAAACATACCAATACATGTTACTCTATTTAGCATTGCCACTACTACCCAATGGAAATCATTTTGAAGTGGAACTGCTAACCTGATCAATCCTGGTGGCAATCTCACAGTCACTAACTAGGTCCTTTTCAGACAGCAGAATCCAGTGGGTGGTGACCAATGCCAGCTGCAGCTCTTCTTTTCTTACTAATGGCTCAGTTTATCCCAAAATTCAGAGAAGCCTTATTGTTTTTTACCTTCATTCAGCTATTGTCTCAATTTCATTGTTCATATCCATGGGCGTTAGACTTTTTTTTAGTACTAAATGCATCAATTGAGAAATCTCTATGGTCTAAACCAATGAGCTCTGCAATTCGGCACATAATGATGGATTTAAATTGGATTGTCATTTGGCATAGTATACATCCAAATAACAAGTAATCCTTTCCACTCATTTCTACACAAGCACCCGTGTTTAAGGATCTAAAGCAGTTTTGTGTTTGGGCTGGATGTGGTTCCACTGCATCTTTTGTGGACCTTTAATAGATTTCTGTTTGACAATCTGTTATTTTGGGCAATTATTAAATATTTAATATTTTTGTGCTTTGAACAAAACAATGACTCGCTACTATGTTCATGGTTTGTGGTATATTTAACACTGTCCTGTGTGAAGCTTCTCTCCAGTATGCATTTATCAGCAAGAAGACATTTGAGGCTAGGCTTAAGCTGCTAGGTTCATTCATGTGTTGCCTTGCAAGAGCATATGATCCCTTCCATCAAATGTGTGGCGTAATATTAAAGGACTAATTCAATAAAGACAGCAAAATGTATATTTTATAATCCAGAATATTAAAAAGTTTCAGGTGGCAGCCATGAGCTCAGGTCTCATATGTCATGCAGGAGGAACATAGCTGTATTAGCCTGTCAGCTTAAAGCATAGAGAATTAGGAGCGCGATTTTGGAGGGCTTCATACTATAGGGTCCTGAGGAGAGGATTCGCAAAGCATAGCACATGATACTATCAAACTTCTATAATGATCTCAGTGGAACAGATTCTTTGCACTCCAGTAAGCAGATAGAATCCCAGTTGAGCTCAGTGTATGTTCCTCTGTCCTTAGTAACTGGATTTGACATTTAAGGAACCTGCCCTCCTTCCTTAGAAATAGTGTTTGGTCATACATGGGACAGTGATGTCCCTAGCTTCTCCCTCGCCCGTCTTGTCTCTTTAGTTTACCCTGCTGCCTGCCCTCAAAATTATCTTGTCATAGAAAAAGTACAAACACTGGTGTGAATCTGGGCTTCTATGTAAATTCACAAGGGCATATTATCAAGCCCATTATCGCCGCTTTAGCGGCAGTTTCATGCCGCTAAAGCGGCGATAATGTTATCGCCGTTCCTTGATAATATGGCCCTACATTTTTAATAGTTTGCATCTTCTTGCAAAGTAAGACCTCTAGTTGTTCCCACTGTACATATTCAGCACTCCCTTTTCGTACCAATGAGCTATAATCATATGTGCACATTACCCAATCTTCTCGTTAATTTTACTTTAAATAATTGAGTTACAAGTGGGGAGAAAGTTGTGAGGGCCTGGCCAGTCCACCAAGCTTCCAGCACTGCTGATCAGTAGCAGCGCTCAGCAAGGTAAATTAGTGAAGTTGTGGGTGTGGTAATATATGGCCTCTTGCACTCAACGCAATATAGCATCTAGAAGACAGGGGACAGGCATGAGTTAGGGTCTCTTGAATACTGCTCACTCGCCTCTAAGTCTTACTTCACTCTATCTGAGCAAACCCTATGAAAAACAGTGTACTTTTGCCACATCTACTGAACACATACTAACTACATTGCACCATCATGTGGCAGAAGGGCATGGATGAATAGCATGACATAGGTCAATCAATCAATCAGGGAATTGTAAGTGTGCTACTCACCCAATAGGGTCTCAAGGCGCTGAGGGGGGGGGGGGGGGGGGGTCCGCCGCTCCGTTCAGCCAAAGAGCCAGGTCTTGAGGGTCTTCCTGAAGGAGTTCAGGGAGGGGCGCGTCTGATGTCAGCCGGTTGCTCGTTCCACATCTAGGCTGCGATGTGGGAGAAATATTTTCCACCTGATCTGGCTCTGTGGATGCGTGGGGTTTCGGCAAGTGTGAGGTTGGATGATCGCAGGTTTCTTTTGGGTACGTGGATGTTTATTCTGTCATTGAGGTAATTGGGTCCATTGTTGTGCAGGCATTTGTAGGTGTGTGTGAGGATCTTGAAGGCGACTCTCTTCTCCACGGGGAGCCAGTGCAGTCGCCGCAGGTGTTGGCTGATGTGTTCGTGCCGGGGGATGCCGAGGACAAGTCTGGCCGCGGTGTTCTTTACTATTTGTAGTTTGCGGAGTAGGGACTGGTTGATGCTGGCCTAGAGTGCGTTGCCATAGTTGAGTTTGCTGGTGATGAGTGCGAGGGTGACTATTTTCCTCGATTCAGGGGGATCCATTTGAAGGTGTTTCAGAGGATGCAGAGGGTGTTGCAGCAGCTGGAGGTGACGGCTTTAACCTGTTAGTTCATGACTAGTGATGAGTCGAGTACGATGCCGAGGTTCTTTGCGTGGTCCAAGGGGGTTGCTGGGCTTCCGAGGCCGGTGGGCCACCAGGTGTTGTCCCATGCTGAAGGAGTGGTTCCGAGGACGAGAAGTTCTGTCTTCTCGGCACTGAGTTTTAGGCAGCTGTTGGCCAGCCACTTCTTGCATTCCTCTCTGGAAGTTGAGTTTTGTGGGGGTTGGGTCTTTGGTGACGGAGAGGATGAGCTGGGTGTTGTCGGCATTGGATACGACGTTGAGGCCGTGTTCACAGACGATGTCTGCGAGGAGGGCCATGTAGATGTTGAAGAGGGTCGGGCTCAGAGATGATCCCTGTGGAACTCCACAGGTGATGTCCGTGGGGATGGAGAGGAAGGGCAGTAGTCTGATCCTTTGGCTTCTTCCGGTGAGGAACGAGCGGATCCAGTCTAGGACAGTACCTTGTATGCCGGTGTCATGTAGTCTGGTGATTAGAGTGCGGTGGGAGAAGGTGTCCAAGACTGCAGACAGGTCGAGGGGGATGAGGGCCGCAGAGTGGCCCTGGTCCAGTTGGGTGCGGATGTCATCTGTGGCAGCAAGTAGGGCGGTCTCGGTGCTGTGGTTGCCTCGGAATCCAGATTGGGACGGGTCGAGGATGGTGTGCTCTTCGATGAATAGTGTCGATTCCCTGTTGACTGTTTTCTCTGCCACTTTGGCTGTGAAGAGAAAAAGCAAGATGGGCCGGTAGTTTTTGAGGTCGGTGGGCTCGGCCGTGGGCTTTTTGAGCAGGGGCCTGACTTCAGCGTGCTTCTAGTCGTCAGGGCAGGTTCCTGTTTTGAAGGCGGTGTTGATGGTGTGTTACAGTTGGGGCGATATGTGCGAGGGCAGGGGTCGGTGGGAGCCCCCGAGTGGATGCCATTCATAGCCGCGGCGGTGTCCATGTTCATGATAGGTGTCCAGTTGGAGATGGTGGGCTGGCTGGTGTCTTGGGGAGGTGGGGTCTGGAAGAGTTGTCTTGTGGGTGGTCGGTGAAGTTGTCGTAGAGTGTTCTGATCTTGAGGTTGAAGTAGGTTCTGAGCTTGTCGCAGAGTTCTTGGGATGGGGTGATGTCTGTGGCTTCGCTGCGGGGGTTGGTGAAATCCTGAATGGCGTTGATAAGTTCCTTGGAGTTGGTGGAGTTGCTGAGGATTTTGTTATGGATGAAGTTGCTTTTGGTTGTTCTGATTTGGTTGTGGTAGACCGCCATGGAATCCTTGTAGGTGGAGAAGCTGTTGGGTGTCTTTGTATTCCTCCAGATCTTTTTGAGGCATCTGCAGGTGCGCCTGGCTTCTTGGAGGTCGGTTTTGAACCAGGCGGCTTTTCTGGGTCATTGTTTGCCGGGGTTGCGTGGAGGGGCAAGCTCCTCTGTGCAGTTGGACATCCACGTGTGGAGTTCTCTGGCTGCGGTGTTTGCGTCGGATGCCCAGGTGTGGTTGTCTCGAGAGAGGGTGGAGTTCAGTTGCTCATCGGTGACCTTGCTTCAGTTCCTTTGAGGAGGGTGTGGGGCTGGTTTAGGTGCTTTGGGTTTATCGACAGTGAAGTGGAAGCAGTGGTGGTTGGTCCAAGGTGGTTGTATTGTGTGAGTGAAGAGGACGCTGTTTCCTGCATCGAAGATGGGGTTGAGGGTTTGCCCTGCCCTGTGGGTCGGTGTGTTGACGAGTTGGTTGAGTCTGATGTTGGCGAGGTTGTCACGCAGGATGGTGGAGTTGGGGTCGCTGAGGTTGTCGAGATGGAATTTGAGGTCTCCAATGAGTATGTAGTTCCTTGATGCGATTGCGTAGGGTGCAATGAAGTCAGTGATGGCGGCGGCGAAGGGTGTGTGGGGGCCAGGGTGTGTGTAGATGAGTGTCCCATGAAGTGTGGTCTTCGGGCTGGTCTTGATATGGAAATGCAGGTGTTCGGTGGAGGGGAGGGTTTCGCTGGAGGTGGTGAAGCAGAGGGTGCTTTTGTGGACTATGGCGAGGCCTCCTCCTGGGTGGTTGGGGCGGTCCTTCCTCTGGATCTTGTAGTCATCCAGGATGGTGGTGTTGATGTCGGGGGTGGAGGCGGCGTTGGTCCAGGTCTCTGTAAAGAAGGCGACGTCAGGCGAGAGGGAGTAATGTAGGTTCCAGATTTCCATAGTGTGTTTGTGTACAGAGCACATGTTGTAGAGGATGCATTTTAGGATGTCTTCGGTGCTGGCGTCGGTGGTGTTGGAGGCCGGGGCGGTGGATAGGGTATAGTGGCAGTGGAGGCAGGAGAATTGGCCGTGGGTCTTGTTTGGTGAGGCTTGTTAGCAGTCCCAGAGTCTTCCCGGGTTGAGCGCGAGGAGGGCGGTGGTGTCATAGAGATGGAAAGTCAGAGATCCAGGGTTCCTGGTGCTGGTCGCGGTCGGGTCACGGATGGGCGCAGACGGGCTTGCCTAAGATGCGCCTTTGGCATGTCAGCAAAACGCCCGCTGCGCGGTAAGAATGGGAGTGGGGAGGGATGATCAGCTGGGAGGCTGGAACGGGCAGTAGCAGGGGGAAGGGGCCGCAGGGGCAGCAGCGGTGGAAAAGGGGAGCGGGAGAGGAAATGGTGGCAGGAGAAGGAAAAGAAATGTAATACAAGGAATACAATACAAAAAACAGTACAAAACAATACAGGTCTTTACTCTATGCCTCAGGATGGCTAGATTAAGCACCAGGGATGGAGTGGTATAAGATGATTTTAAGTTTCAAGGCTGGGGTAAGGGGGGAGACACCGAGTTATTCTTTGAAACGGAATAAGAAGCAATCCTAACACCTAAACGAAATATACAATGCATTGGCGGTCATTGAGGAGGAACATGTCAGGGCTATTGCTAATGGGATATGTATAGAGGAAATTTTATATAAACTAGCACTGGCAAAGGCAGCCGTTGGTGAAATTTCGGTAGTAAGAGCGGGGGAAAAATATATGGCCTGGCGGTAAAAATGTTATGAACATAGTAAGCAGTTAGGACATTTGTTGGCCATACGGGCAAGACAGAAGGGGGGAGATCCTGGAGATTAAGAATCACAAATGCAAGCCAGTGTTCAACCCAAGTGATATACGAGAGGAATTCCGCAGAATTTATGAGAAGCTTTGTGGAAATGAGGGGTGCCCTGAGATCTTTCCTCCGGAAAGGCTGTGGGTCCCAATCAAATCCCGCTAGAGATTTATAAAACTTTTTTTAAACTTTGGGGGCCGATTTAATTCATTTAATGTGTCAGGTCCAAAAGGGGTGGCTCCTCTAGAGTCTGGGGCCTGGGCTAATATGGTTATTTTTTTGAAGAAGGGAAAACCTTCTAACGCAATGGGGTCATATAGACTGAAAACCCTCATGACTAGTGATACTAATATTTTTTCTAAAGTGCTAGATAGGCAGCTGAGTTATATTATAGGGAAGGAGCATCACCCAGGCAGCATGAATTTATCCCAGGCAGGGCAACTGCCCACCACATTTGCAGAGTGGTTATACTATTTGACGCTGCTTCAGTCTCCGGGGACCCTATGGCACTAATTTTGCTCGGTGGAAAGGTGTTTGATAGGGTCTCCTGGAAATACCTGTGGGCATCTCTCAGGCAGGCAGGGATCAGAAAAAGCTGTATCAAGGCCATATGAGTACTCTACAGAGGCCCTTGGTTATGGCTTTGGATAATGGGAGGTCAAACAGAGCCTATCTGTTTCAAATGGGAGAACTAGACAGGTGTGTCCTTGCTCTCCTCTTTTATTTGCATTTTACAAAAATCCCCTGATTAAAAAAATCAATGCCAAATGGATAGTTCAACTAATTTGGCTTCCAGCCTTGATACCAAAATCTTGCAGTATGGCGATGATCTTGTGGTAGTGACACCTAACCCTCATTTAGCCTTAATGGAGATCTGGCAAGAGACTTCCGGAGGGTGTCAGGGTATTCGCTCAATCAGGACAAAACCCAAATTGTAATGCATAGCAGGGTCCAACTATCTGACTCTCTGGTGACTAAGGGCCATATGTAGGTAATTTCTATTTACCGATTCCTAAATACCGAATTTTACCGATTCGGTATTTAAGAATCGGTAAATAGAATGTAAGTAAAAAATCGGTAAATTCTACCGATTCGGTAATATTCGTTATTACCGATTCGGTATTACCGAATCGGTAATAAGGCATACCTTCCCATTCATTCCTATGGGCCTGGAGGCCCATAGGAATGAATGGGAAGCCATTCACTATTACCGATTCGGTAAATACCGAATCGGTAATAGGGGGAGCATATTCAAGGGTGGCAGGGTGTCACATTGACACCCTGTTGCACCCCTGAATCGTGCATGTGTGCACATGTGGCGCACATACATGCCCTAAGGGCATGTATGTCTGCCACATGGCACTTTTAAAAAAGCACAAAATTGCTTTTGAATAGGTATTCGGTATTTACCATCAACTTGTAGTTGGTTGTAAATAACGAATCCTTAAACCAAAAATGCACTCCCTACATAGGATTTAAGGATTCGGTAATTTACCGAATCGGTATTTTACCGATTTCTTAAAATACCGATTCGGTAAATTACAGAATCCTTAAAACCTGCCTCCTACATTAGAAAGGGCTAAATACCGGTCGGTAAAGGGAAAATTACCGATTTTCGGCCGTTACCGACCGGTAGTTAGCTATCTACATATAGCCCTACATCAGCAGTTTACTCAGGGGTCACTATAACATCAGAATTGGAACAAACTGTGGAGGCAAATCTGACCCCGGTAATTCAGAAAAGAAAGCAAGATCTTGACAGATTGATTAACTTGCATTTGTTAATGGTGGGTCGGTGCAACATAATTAAAATGATGTTCCTCCCAAAGATTCTATACTTCTTTAGAACAATACCCCTGCAGATCTAAAGCCATTGGTTCAAGGGAATGGAAAACTTGGTTAATAATTTTATATGGGTGCATGGGAAGACTAGGAGGGCTCTTAGGTTTATTTGATCCTTCCCAGGGAGAGAGGGGGGTGGGCTGTCCCAGATTTAAGAATTTAATACTGGGCAGCAGCAATTTAATTTATACTGGGTTTGCTTCGGGGAAAGGTTGCGGATCAGTGGAGAAGAGACGGCGCCCCAGACTTATATGAAATGTTATTAGGAAAAGAGGCTCATAATTGGTTACGGAAGCATAATGAACCCAGCTATTATAAAATGGTTAAATCTAACATTGGAACAGCATGTTCCGTATGGATAGCCATAAGAAAGAAACTAGGATTAGGGAGGATTAATTTTTACACTCTGTTGTTTAGCAACCCATCATTTCCAGAAACATTACAGGATGGTGTAATGGCGCATTGGAATTACCTCAGAGTGGGGGAGATTGGGGATCTCCTCGACACAAATGGAATATTGCCATTTGAGAAAGTTCCACTATCTTTTAGGGTCGGAAAGACTTCTTTAAATATCTGCAGGTGTGGAGCTATATAGCCAAAAAGAAAGGAGATGAAAGAGCTTTTGACAAAGACCCTATAACGGAGGTAATTAGGGATCAAGAGGGGTGAACTATTAGTCAAATATATGGAGGGCTGAGTCGGATGAAGACCGATGATTCAGAGAAACACTGCAAGAAATGGAAGCCAAGACTTGGCATAGATGGTGCATAGTTTCTTGACTCGCTTACACCAGGCCACTCTATGTTGAGCTTGGCTGGGTTGCAAGCACAACACTATAAAACAATCTCATTATATTATACACCGGACAAGAATGATCAATGGGGGGCACAGTGGGAGTCCTCCGCCCCCGATGCCATAGTGCAGAATTTGACGTTACTCAAATGTTTTTTGGAGCAGTCTTTGAGGATTAAAATAACACTTACACCTGAGTTAATGTTATGGGGGGTCATGAAGCAAGAAGCACTAGGGGAACAACAATATTTTGTTTTTATGGCTATGGCAGTAGCAAGAATATGTATCTCCTCTGCATGGTTGGAGCCGCCCACCCCCTCCCCCGTTTTAACAATGGCTTGTGCGACTCTTATCTATTTATAATCTCGAAAATGGGATATTTGAAAGAAAGGAATGGAGGGTGAAAAAATAGTAAAACGTATCTAGGCTCTGATCCACAAATGGAAAAAAGACAGTGAGGCTGGCTGAGTGAAAAGTGCTTTTTATGTTCTTTTTGTATGAATTGCAATGATTTTAATTAATTGTGCAAATAAATATATCTATCTACCTATCTGGCTGAGTGATAGTATGAATGATCTGCAACCCCCTGGAATATCAAAGTTGGCAATTAACACTATTTTTCATGTGAGATAAGAAGTGCTGAAAAATGTCATTACACTCCCATTATAAATTATAACTTAATGATTCTCAGCTGAATTTTCTCACGTACTTATGTATTTTTCTATCTGTATGTACTTAACTGTTGGTGGTGAATAAAAAACAAG
The DNA here is from genome assembly GCF_964204655.1 of Triturus cristatus. Taxonomy (NCBI): domain Eukaryota; kingdom Metazoa; phylum Chordata; class Amphibia; order Caudata; family Salamandridae; genus Triturus; species Triturus cristatus. The sequence continues at coordinate 1,289,744,640 of NC_140589.1, forward strand.
TTAAAAAAAGGATGGCTGGATTATATATGTGGCAAAATAAATTTAGAGATCAAGGGCCCGGTGTACTAAGCAATTTAATAGTCGTAAACACTCCAATTCTGCATTTGAAATTGTAGATTTGAATTGTCTTATGCACCAATGCATTTTTAGGAGTACAAACAGTTTTTCCGACTCCTAAAATGGGATTGATAATGGATACTAATTCGGTACCAGTAAGGAGTATCATGTGTCCTTTCCAAATACCGAATTGCTAACTAATGTAGCAATGGCCATACCTCATATTTATTCAATGCCCATTGTGAGTGATTTTGTACTCCACTCGGAGCATATGCATCCCATGCTAGCCAGTGTAGTAGCCCCTATATTTCTATTCCCTAGTAACGGCATTGTGAATTTTCTCCTCTGTATGCTGACCTCAGATTTCATGGTCTGCGAAGAGTTGAATGGAACAGTCCCTTTTTCTAGAAGCTGAATATAATGCATAGGAAAACTGATCAACTGTAAGAAATGATCAAGCAGAAGGATCAAAGAAACAACGGTGATGCCCCTCACAGTCGCATTGACTGCTCACCATCCAATTTTCTCATAACTCCATCAGATTATGTGCCCCAGTTCCAGCTCTCATGTACAACAAAAATATTGGCATTAGTTGTGAATGGCCTCTATGCCTCTATACCTTAACCTTGAGTGTCTTTAAATGTATTGTCTTTTACAGCTTGTGGTTAGTTCACCAGCACTGCCTACCCTTTTGATATCTTTGTTAATTGATATTTATTTTAATTTCCCCTTTTGTTCACAAAAGAATGGAAGAATGGTAAGGTACATACTGCAAAATTTGATGGAATTTCATCTTCCCAAGTGAGTTCCCTTTGTTCATGTCTCCTGTAGATTTTGTGTCACATATTGTGGGATTTTATTTTTGTGATTCAGTTTGCATTCTGTTTTCAGAATGGTGAATACCATTTTTAAGGTCCACCTTCAGGATGAGAACTATGTAGAATTTTGAAGACTGGGGCAATCTCTCTGTTTTTTGCATTAACTTTGTTAGAAACTGTCTTGTTTTATTTATTTACAGATGGTATTCTGCGTAGGGTGTCTTTTTTCCACTTTCACAAACACAATGATATAATTTCACTCTTGTCAACAGAGTCTTTGCCTGTGGTACTGGAACCTGAGTCAGTTCATATCTGTCTAGTGTCAGGTTTCATAGTTATCTCCTGTCAGGTCGGTGTTGTATATAATTCTTTTTTTGTTTGATCACTTTTAATAGCTCTGCCTATCGTCCCTTTCCTTACTTTTTACGTTATGTAGTTTCTTTTATTGATTCTTTTTACAGATAGGCATTCTATGGTTCTCTTTTTGTTATGGGTAATTGTACCTCCTCTTTTTTTCTAACACATTTTAGATATTATAGGTTTAACCTTATTTCACAGTGGCTCTTGTAGCTTATGTTTAGTTCCATGTTTGCTCATTCCTCCTGTTGGCATTGTTAATAATAGGTATGGTTTCCATGACATTACTTTTTGGCAAGCCAAGTATGCCTATTTTAGTAAGCGATCTTCTGACTATCAGGAAAGTAATCTATGTATGTGCAGGTTCTACGTACTCACAATAATGTGCATTTCTACTTCTAGCAGGAGTCTATAATGGTTTTATAGTAGTAAGGACTTTAGTGTTTGTACCCAATCCAATTAATGTCTGGTAGGCTTAATCATAAGAGTACTAGATGTGTCTAACATACCAGGTATTGCCATAGCTCAATTAATCATAGAATTCATTCCTTAAAAATGTATTCTAGTATTGTTTGATCAGTATTAATAGTGGTGAATATCAATTTTACTACAGTACATTTCAACTACTTAGGGAACTAACACACACAAATGTCATGATAGATGACATCAGCGGTTGAATACGTCGCTCTATCTTATGTCTGATATTGACTTTTTTAAATAATGAGGTTGCTGATAAATACATTTGTTCATACTTTGAGCTATAGTGTAATGTATTGCTATCCCTGGCATACTTTTTGATACCATACTTTTTCTTTGGTACAGAGAAAGTTCTTTTTACATGGATACAATGTTCATTGTACATTAGAGTATGCCTGGGCTAAAATTTCGTTCCGTTCGCGGAAATTGCGATAATTTGACATTTTCCCGTTCCGCGGAAAGTGCGAAAATGTCAAAATTTCCGCATTCTGCAGCTTTGTGATAATTTGGTTCTTGCTCGCGCTGTAAAATAATACATTCTCGCGCGCGCGCGATCGCCTTACTGAATCCCTGCGTTCATCGACAAGTTTTCTTGATCCGGTCGCGTTCTTCATGAGATGTTGTATTGTTTTTAGCCATTTGCGCTGTCTCGCGACAGTGCGCACCTGCAGTGACGTCATGCGTCGCGCGATCACGTCTTTCTTCTCGCGATCATGCACCGCGAGACAACTGAAAACAAGATGGCCGCGCCCGCGAGCAACCGCATGGGTAAGTTGGCGAGCCGCAACCATGCAGAAAATCTCGCGAACATGCGGGAAAAAAACTTCTGCATCTTCGCGATATTTCCGCGTGTTTGCGATAATTTTTTACATTTACGCGATAATTTGCGAAAGTGGATTTCGTAAATTCCGCCCACCCCTACATTAGAGCTTCAGCCAGCACATGCTTCACCCCTATTGGAGGCAATAATATCGGCTTTATTAAAGCTTTGATACATTATTAAGTGTCATGGTTAAAGTACATTTGTATTTGGAGTATCTCAATTTTTTTCATTGTATACACAAAACTGAGTTAACCCCTTCAGTGCCACGCCCTTTCCCCCTCCTGTGCCGGGCGTTGCACTAGTGGGTGGGGTTCATGACGAGATAGTCTCGTCATGGGCACAGCGCAACCGTGCTCCATGACGAGACTATCTCCTCATGGGCACTGAAGAGGTTAAGTGACACAGCAGCTCATAACACTGCTCATTTCACAGACTTAAATCTATTCAGTGCACTTGAGATAATCCGTAAGATGGGGTTTTGCTGTACTATTGTGAAAGAAGAGAAATGGCTTATGGTGGAGTACTGATGAGAATTGCCCATGATAATACCAAGGATCATATTGTGCCAGCACTGATGTCATGAGTATGTGGCTGTATCAGTGGTAACTTGGATAAAAATTAGTAGTAGCAGTTTAGCAGTTTTTCCCTTTGAATTATTGAGGTCAATGTGGTTGTAGGTGATTCTGGAAAGAAACACATATTTAAGGAATTTGTTCAGGTTAATCATTCTTGCGTATATCCTTGTACCTCTCCCGAATCTACACCCTAGTAGTTTTTATTTCTAGCTATACCCTAGTTTGTCTACTGCTCGTTAAACTCTAATAGCTTTACACTATCAATGGCCAGAACCTTTACATAAACCCTATTTCTCTGCTACTTCTGATACAATAGAATTCTACTCTTTTCTATATATGAACATATTTATCAATACACTAGCTGTTTTAGCCCTGCCTACAAACTAATATTTCAGCCACTGTCTATAACCTAGCACCTCTCTCTATACTTTAATACTCCTAATGCTTCCAACTATAGTAGGAGGACTATTCCGATCAATACCCTAATATATTTACTTCGATCTGTAACCTAGATCTTCTACCCCTGTCTATATCACTAGTTGATATATCCCAAGCAATACTCAAATGCCTTCAGTCCTACTACACTCTAGTACTTCTACCCATACCTATAATTCAAAACATATTAGACTTTCTATACAATAGGAACATATTTCACATCACATCTGTTGGAAACGGTCCTTTTTGCAGGGTTATCCCCAAACTTTTGTGCTTCTTCCTCCTATTTTTCCTGACCTGTTTGTGTTGGTTTAGGACTCTGGGCACTTTACCAATGCTAATCATTACTAATGTGCATATGTTCTCTGTGAAATGTGTTGTGGTTTGGGTTGTCCGTGATTGGCCTATTTGATGTATGTGTCAGTCCCTAGTAAAGTGCACTGCGTATGGCAGGGCCTGTAAATCAAATGCTGTTGGTGGGCTGCAGCACTGGATTGTGCCACCCACACAAACAGCCCATAAATGTGACTCTGGCCTGCCATTGCAGAGCCTGTGTGCAGTCGGGTACTGCCATGTCGACTTGGCAAGTGCACCCACTTGCTAGGCCCAAACCTTCCCTTCTCTTACATGGAAGCCACCCCTAAGGTAGGCCCAAGGTACCCCTGTGGGCAGGGTGCAGTGTATGTGAAAGGTAGGATATTCCCTGGTGTGTGTGCCATGTCCTGATAGTGAATTACTGCCAATTTAGTTTTTCACTATTGCAAGGTTACCTGCTCCCCTTAGGACAGAATGGAGAGTTTGTTTATACCATCTTGTAAACGTAACTGGCCTGGGGAATTAGGTAGGAAAATAAAGTTTAGTATGCCTGAAATCAGAATCTAAAGATGCATCTTTTAGTGAAGGTGATTTTTACATTCTGTGTTGGAAAATACCACTTTTAGAAAGTAGTATTTTCTTGCTCAGTCATCCAGTGTGCCTCTGCTAGAATGTGGGTTGACTGTCTGGGTTTTGAGTGACAGAGGGCTGGGGAGCAGAAGTGGATTCGGATAGTCTAAGTGGGTCAGGAAAGGGCTGAATAGACCTGGGCTGCATTTAGAGTAGGGGGCGGAGATTTCCTTGCACCTGAATGGGCCTGGTCTGCCTCTGACAATGCTGTCTCGACCTTTTCCCAGGAAGCCACACCAGAGAAGGCAGAACTGGTTCTGGCTGGGCACAGACACTCTCTGCCTAAGAGATCAAAGGATTTTGGGATATAAATATTGAGGCCCAGACACCTGAACTTTAGAACTCTTTTGGACCAAGAAGACTGCCAAGAAGGAGAGCTGGAGAAGCTGTGAGGAGGAACTACCACTTTGCTGTGTGCTTTGCTGTGTTGGCCTGCAGTTGCTGCTTCTGTCTTGGGCAGTGAAAGGACTGGACTGAACTTTCTGCAATCAACTTTTGTGAGTTTCTCCAAGGGCTTGAGGTAGAGCTTGCCCCATTCAAGAAGTCTCAGGAAGAGCAAAGACTTCAAGCTCTTCTGCCCTCAGCACTGGGAACTGTGAGTTTTGTGCTACAACAGAAGAAAAAGCACCCTGATGACGTTGACAACGCTGCTGCACCATGACCCTGGTCTCACCGACAAAACCTGCTGACGCCACCACCGAGCCGCTGCTCGCACCGCGACCTGTATGCACCGCACTCCACACCACCGAGCTTCACGACGACGCCTTGGCATCCCCGACAATGCCCCTCCACGCCGAAATCTACGCCGCTGCTTGCACCGTGGTTCGAGGGCACCGCTTGTAAAGTTACACAACGCACTGCCCTCCTCCCGCACTGCAGCCTTGGCCTACCGACGCCAGCTCCATTGACTCCAGTTCATCAACTGACGACAACGCATCAGCAACAACGACGCCACTGCTTGCACCATGACCTGCCAGCACCGTGACGAGCACTGGATTCACTTCGCACCGCGACCCTGGTCCCAACGACGCCATCTACTGCTGGCACCACGACCTGAGGGCACTGCACGCCTCACCACTGCACTTCACATCGCAGCACCCGACGCCTGCCGATGCTAGCGGTTCCTGACTTCAACAGAGAGGAGTTCGATCTGCAACGCATGTGACTTGGAGGGCCCTGACGACCCCTGCACCGATCTCCGGAACTGACGCCTGCGGACGCCGTGCTTTCTGGCGCTCAACGAGAGGCCTGCATTTCTAAAAGGTACTGTTTGTGGGTCTTCCTGACACCGTAGCTGGCCCACGACGCCGTGGTCAGCCAGAACTGTTTGGATTTGTTTTCTCACGGCGCCGTGATAGCCCCGGACGGAGCTATTGACATCAAGGTACTTTTTTTCAAGCGTATTCTGATAACTGAAGATTTTTAAGTGCTGTATGTGGATTTTTATCGTTTTTGGTCTTGTCTTAAGTATATAAAAATATTGGATATTTTTCTAAACTGGTGTGGTGTCCTTTTGTAGTGCTTACACTGTATGACTGTTGGTTATGTGCAAATGCTTTACACACTGCCTCTAAGATAAGCCTGACTGCTCCAAGGGGGTGAGCAGGGGTTATTTTAGGAGTGTAACTCCCTTATCCTGACTTGGAAGAAGAGTCCCTATTTGGACAAAGGTGCAAACCCTTGCCAACTAGAGACCCCATTTCAAACAACATCCTTTCCATTACGCTAACAATTTTCTTCTGACCTGTTTTTTAATGCTTTTTTGGTATACCCCAAAAATAATGTTTCTGTTTCTTCTTTAATTCCTCATTTTTTTTTAAATAAAAAAATAACTTCCCTAATTTTGAAAGGTCATCAAAGTGGACTTTACCTGGCCTGGGCTAATCAATCTGGCATGCTTCAATTTTTTTCTGACAAACTAGTTAGGGCTGTTTATGGTTCAAATCTCTGTATGGGTTTTCAGTACAGAAAAAAAATATAGTGTTGCCATGAGCTCAGATTGCTACCATCCAACAGAACATTCCCCAAATTCCGCCCTGTGAACCACTGTCTTAGAGAATGTAGTGAAAAATGTGGTCTTGCATGTCTTGACGGTTGCCCTAATTAGTATTCTCTTGGTTGGAATTAACAGAAGGCTTTGTTAATCGGAGCAGGCAGAGATATCTAAAGGCAAGTGAGTTTGCAACATTTGGAGGACAGTAAGGAAATAAGGAGACACCAGAGCTCAGGATATGAAGTGGTCTGTGCTGTGAAAGTGAGGGTCAACCTCTGCAAACCTTGTATGTACCAGAGGCGCGTGGAGTCAACTTTGGTTAGTCGGAATCTGTCCCATACCCCCAATGTGTCAGGATATTCTATATGGCTGCCCCCAAGGCCAAACCAACCTCTTGTACCCTACGGGATTTGAGTCGGATGGTGAGAATGTTGGGCAACCCCAAAATTGTGTAGGAGGAAAGCTGGATGTTAAGGTGAGTGTCTACATTGTCTAATTGTGCCCAGCAAGAGGTGAGTTTTGGGCATTTGCATAGTAAGTGCAGAAAGGTGCCAGGGGAATCACGGCAGTTCCAGGACACAGATTTACTCGTGGGATTACCCTGCGTTGGTGGACTGGTGTGAGGTACCAATATGTGGCACTCTTGGTGCCTGTTTCAATACTGTCCATGTTATGGGCTGTGTGTTGCACCCGATAGTGAATTTCCTCCCATTCTTTCTAGGTCAATGAGCAGGCAAGCTCTAATTCCCAATGCCGCTGGCTTGTTGATTTGACCTGTCAGGTTGACGGGCTCAAAAGGCAGTAGAGTTTGGTGATGAGGCATCTATCTAATGCCTTAATCACCAACCACTTTTCAAAAGTAATGAGACAGCGTTGGGCCCCAGGGCAGACTGTAGGATGTATCAACCAGTGCCAAATTTGGAGGTAATATAACCACTCAGTTTCAGGTATTGCATTGTACGGGTGGGTGGTAGGCTCAGCTCCGCCTACAGAGTTTGTGAAGTTTTTGGTACTGTGCGCTCGGCTTGAAACATGGAGTTCAGCAGAAGCTCCACCTCCACCGCATAGCAGAGTTTTGATGGCACCCACCTCTCTTGGCATACCGATCACATTCACTTTGGTGTAGAAGGACCCATCCCCTAGTCTGATACCAGTAATATCATGCACAGAACACTGGCTTATTGTTTTTTTCTCTCCTAAACATTCTAAAAGACAGTGCGTGTTGGCTGACAGGAATGCATTCAAGATGGGTGCATCTAAACTTTACTCATGTGCAATCGCACCTTCCAGTTTTGAACTTGCTCAGGGAAATGGATGAATCGGGTGGCTGACATGTGGCAGACTCACCCAGTAGCACCTCAGCAGAGCCAACCACCCTGCATGAGCGGAGCACAGGATCCTGCCCCTGCTCCTTCAGGCCTGGCTAGAGGAACAAGGCATCCCAACTGAGGCTGCCCATGTCCATGCCAGATGACTGCGCTACATGAAGAGGCTCTACAAGACTTCAACCACCAGAGATGGCATCCCTCGAAAGCACACGAGTCACCACACCAGTTCAACACAGCGATGGTCTTCACCCCGCATGCCGAGTGCTACCTCGTCGAGGCCGGGGACAGGGATGTACCATCTCACAGCCTCATTGGCACACTAGTATACGCTGCCTTGTAGCACTAAAAAAATTACACTACCTGACTTGCAGTCACTGCCTCATAGTCAAGCAGGTAAGTGACAATGCCAAGAGTTTCACAGTGCTCTCGAAATTTGCAGGTGGTCTCAAAGCACTGATTACTGAAGACTAGGATGCACTGTCCATGGTGCTACAGATAAGTGCAAGTTTTAAACATTCCAAAATGGTGGCTCATTAGCAAAGCAGCCTTCAAACACATCTCTAAATCCGTTTTCTGTTTTGTTGAATTGGTGCCTGCTCACAAGTGTGATGTACACTTTCATTCTAGGGATGGTAGGCAGAGCTGTGCAGCTGTTGGGCAAGCCGGCTTCAGCGGACACTATGAGTCAGTTCATATGCTGTTGCTGCTGTAGTGGTCTGTGGGACCTAGCGGAGTTGTTGTGGTTGCTAGGGTGGGTGGAGGCACCCCCGCTGGGGTCCTTTGCACAGATTCATGAGAGGTTGATGGCTGCCACGGATAGTCATATTCTCTTGACAGGTGATTGTTTTAAATGTGTTGACGGCACACCCCAGCTGGCTACTACTGTCAGTGCCGGGTGGAGCAGTCTTTCAGTTCAAGTGGGAGGTGCTGTTTCCTTGGCGTGCTCAATACTAGGAGGTGGCCAACGGTGTTCCGCCTGCATGTGGACCTCTGTGCAATTTGATTGCGTGTTCTGGTAACTCAGTGGAATTCCAGAGAGTGCAACGCCGTGAGCTTCACCCAGGCCTATTGCATAGTCTAATCAGAGTTGTTCAAAGGCAGGGGAACCTCCTCATCAAACAAGTGGCTTATAGCCCAGCATCCAGTTCATTGCCAATGCTGAAATCCTGTTGATTTTATCCCCAGGGTGAAATCCACATTGCCAAATATCGTGTAAACGGGGAAGAGAACGAAGTCAGGCCTCTTATTTTGCTCACTCGATCCCAGACCTCTGGAGAGGTTTTAGTGATGGGGGAGAAATAAAGGCGTCTTGGTAAGGCATTCTTATGCAAGAAGGGAATTTTCCAAAGGTACTGACACGCCACTTCTCTATCCATGACCAACCAGTGTTTTTCAGATTTCCCCTAGACCATTCAAATAGGAACCAAAGTTGTGCCTCCTGGTAATAGTGTAAAAGATTTGTGATGCCCAGGTCACCCTAATTTGGAGATCTGTAGCTCAGTTTCTTCCTCATGCAGGTGCGGCCATTAGCCTATACAAAGTGATTCCGTTAACGTTGCAAGGCCTGGATGGTACCTGTGGTGGGTTCAACTGGCAGAGCCTGAAAGAGAAATAACATCTTATGCAGACCTGACATTTTCAGGGTGACCACTAGGCAAAGCCAGTTGAGGCGATATGGCCTCCATCTGGTAATAACTGTTTTAATCTGTTGGTGTAAAATCTTATAATTGAGGGATGCAGTTTCTTTGGAATTCGGGGTCAAATGTATACCCAGGAGGGAGGGGATGCAAGTCGTCGACAATTGTATTGGATAGCTGGGGTAAAGGGCAAGCTGTGTGGCTGGTGTAAGGGAAAGATTGAAGGCTCGTGATTTGTGCACATTCACTCTGTCCGAAGGCCTTTGGTTCATTCAAAAAGGCTGGGGGTGAGGTAGAGGCTATTAGGATATTGCCAGCATACAAACTAATGGTGTGTTCTTCCCCACCAAAAGGGACCCCTTCAATTCCAGGATTGTCATGAAATTGCTGGTCCAGAGGCTCCATGTACAGTGCAAAAAGCAGAGGTGAGAGGGGGCACCCCTGGCGCATGTCTCTGCATGAAGGAAATGGAGGTGATGTCAATGAATAGAAGCACTCGCCAGATCTGAAGTGTTTAAGTATAGCTTCTATGGTTTGGCCAGTGGACCCAATCAAACGCTTTCTCAGCATCTACAGCAGCGTTTGATCTCGATTAAGCACTGGGCCCTGTCAATTAAATGTAGAATCTGTTTTGTATTATCGCTGCATTTGCAATGGGGAAAAAAGCCTGTCTGGTCTGGGGCAATGAGGTTTGGCAGAAGGGGGCCTAAGCAAGCTGCCAAAATGCCAGTGAATAGCTTGAAATTGATGTTTTGTAGGGATATCAGCTGGGAAGAAGAGCAATGGCGCTTATCTTTGCCTGATTTCGGAATGACAACAATGGAAGCCTTAACATAGAGGGCGGAATCGAGGCTAGATGCCAAGATTGTGCAGCAGGTTTTGTAAAAGAGTGCATGGAATCTGTCAGGGCCCAGCGGTTGAAGTAGCTTCCGCCTGGAAATTTTAGAGATAACCTCCTCAACCTGAATTGGGCGATCTAGATCATACGCCTGTGCTGGTGTCAGATTCGGGGTGTCCTGAAGATACAGACCTGAACTCTGTTCATGTAGGACCTGCCCTGTATATGGCTCTTTATAGAAGTCTCGAAAGGCAGAGGTGATGTGAGTATCGCCTGTACATTCCGAGCCATCTGCATTTAGCTCAGCCCGAACTCCGGTTTAATATTTATTCCCTTATTTTATATATATTTAAAAACAATATGTAGGACAACGATATTAATGACATCAATATTTTTTTTTTACATTTTTGTACTTACCATGATTAGTATATGATAACGATATTTTTGTCATCAATATTTTCATCCTAATATTTCTGTATTGCTTTATTTTGGTAATCGACATTCTGTCAGTGGACCACAATTATTATGCACCAGATCGAAAGGTGCTAAAGGAGACAGCAAAGACTAGGAACCGCGTGGGTGTGGCTGCCTGCTTGCCCCGGGCCTGGCCTCCATGTAGTACTAACTCTCTTTTACCACTTTTAATTGTTCAGCTCCTGGGGAGTCTTACATGGTAATTCAAGGTCCGGCCAGGTATCTTAAGGATAGAGAGTTCGTCAGCGGGGCAAGTGGCAGGAGAATGAACCCCTTCATTAGAGAGCAACACTGGTAACAGCACACAGGTAGGTGAGAACTGTCGGGGTGATAAAGGAATAAGATAGTGGAGACGGCTGATGATGGAAGACGCACGCCTGATACTGGAGACTGTGTACGGGTGTGAAAGTGCCCATCTGCCACTCATCAGGGAGCTGTAAAATAGTGCAGACTGCGGCGCTGCCCTCTCTGCATTCTGACCAGTGTGGCTCCTGCTGAAACCAGTAATAATGCTGCATATTGTATTGCAAATTGTCGGATAATCATTTGCAGAGTACAATGCCGCGGGCTGCACGAATTTACAGCACACTGCTGAGTGACAAATGTAAATTGGAAATCCTGTGATCTTGTGTTTTTTATTTCCCATGGTAAGCAAAACGCCCAATGCAGTACAGGGAATCCTCTTACCCATGCTGGATGTCTCTCTCCAGCAATTCCCACAACTGCAGAGAGCCCCTTTCCACTTTACGGTCTATTTCACATTCTGTACATGGATTTGCAATAATATCTATTTGTTTTAAGCATCTGTGTTGCTTTGCATAGCTTCTGCTGAACTAATACACCAGGTCAAAATAAAAGTATGTTTCCACATTACAGTTGCCTCTGTGGGTTTATTAAACTGTTATATTTGCTGGAGGAGTCAGTATTTTTGTCTAGTATTACAGTCGAATCATCATAAAATAGCGCATAGGGTTAATGTGCCTGTTGAAAAGCACAACGTGTATCTTGCAGATCACAAATTTGTTTTTGATTTACAAAGCTCAGTGCCTTACTGCTTTTATTACAGCGCTCCTTTTGTTACTTGCAGCTTATAAATTGCAATATTTTTAAAATAGCACAATGAGATATGAACTGCCACCAAAGAGCTGTATGTAAATTGCAAGATATATATTCAGGTTATTGTTTTTTTCTCAATTTTACGTTATTTCAAGGAGCTGAAAAGATTTACTTGGATAGTAATACAATTTAATGCATAACACTGCATTATTCTTTAATCCAGAGTATGTGTTTCACCGGACCAATCACTCATAACTTATATTGCGTACCACGATGGAACTTCTATGACTTATAGCACAAAATGTTGTGTATGTAACATTTACTCTACGTTGATCTACACAATTGTATGAATCATTGTCTGTGTATAATATGTGGGTGTAATTTAAAGCGCTCAGACACCTTGCATTTAAATGAATAACACAATAAAGGAAATTAAACAAATGTGAGAGTTAGCTAGGGAGAGATGAGAGGCACGGATGGAGGGTGGTATTGAGAGGAGTCGTGGAGAAGAAAGTCATAGAGGGCACTGGGAACGCCGGTTCTTGACCTCGTCTAATTATCTACAAGAACCTACTCAGGTCGCCAGGATCTTTTTACTTGCAGAATAGCGTAGAGGGAAGAATCACAATTATCAAATCGTATTTACCGCAATTGGACATCTCAGGAAAGAAGACTCATAATCTGGGAGGTTGACCTTTTATTATCAGCAAAAACATCTGAATATATAGGCACCTCAACACCAAGCACAAAAGATATATGGGAATTAATACAAATGCTAGTCTGCGAAGTATTCGCATACGGCTAAAAATAAACAGGATTACAGCTTCCAAAAGCATCAAGTACCCTATGGCAATCGTGATATCAAAATTTAAAGCCATCAATCAAATCATTTCTGTCCCTACTCTACTCTAAGGTGACATCCCTACTTAACATTCCCTTCTAGGTGAGGATCGCATAAAAAGGTGTCAGCAGTGAAACTTCCTAAGAAGTCTTCACTATTTGAGAGCTCGATCTATATTGCTCCTTTCCGTCCCTCTCCTAAGTCTCGTCTGCTCAACCCACGGGGCTCTGTCCCTAATACAAAACCCCCAAAAAACGGTACACGCCCTTCAGCACACCCCTTCAGGCAGCCTCTTCCTTCAGTAAATTTCCATTTGGATCCTTTCATCTTCCTTCCACGGATTCGACCTTGGGTCCCAGGCCTTCTCTGTACCAGGAGTTGCAACTTTACATTCCAATCCACTCCCTTCATGTCTACTCCTTCTGTCTCCATTCCATTCGGACAAAGACTCATTCTAACTAACGAGCTACATGGCCTTGTACCTGCAGCCAAATGCTGAATAGGAAAAACCCCTAACATCATGAGGTTTCACAATGCACTGTATTTTAAGCTTTGCTAGAATCCTGCCGTCTTAATAAAACATGGCTAAAATAAACGAAGGCCTTCTCTTACATACATGGTTAGGCCTCAAACTAAACACTCTACCACTAACAATTCTAATTATTCGTCTCATACTTAAGAGAATTACCTTATTCATCCTTCTAACATGGCTTAATGTCTCTTAATGCACGACATTTTTATACTCAGCATTACACATATATCAATGCATTTCAGAATAACTGATGGCCTTTCTCTTCTCTCGAGGCCTGTTTATATTTCTACTATTCTATTTCATTGAATACATTTCCATTATTCTTGGATAACATGCTCATTTATATGCGGGTGCTGACTAACAAGGAATATGGTGCACCCCTACAATTTTCGCATCAGCAACGCTCTATCAGCACCAACAAAGATTGTTGCACAGGGCATCGCTAAAGCTGGTTCTGTGAGTGTCTGCTACCCCAGTGGGGGTGGGGGAGGGGTAGCATGAATGTCTACAGCCCGGTGCGGTGAGTCCTGCAGTCCTATGCGACCGCCCTGCTGTGGTCTGCACATTGTGGTTCTGCTAAGAGCAGTACTGAAATGCAGAAAAGTGGCAGGAAGAACTTAGAGACTGATGAGAGAACTTGGAAAAGGCAGTGACTAAGCAGAGTGTCAGGGCATCACAGGTGAGTTAACACTGGTTCAATAACTGAGCATAGAGAATTGAGAACTGAGATCTTATAACCTGGGAATGTAATGGAGAACGGAGTGGAACACTGTGGCACGAGAATACGAGACAACAGCTATAAGCAGAATCAATTAGGCGATCGGTTAAAATGGTGCATGTGAGGGCGACACTTTAATGTGAAGCACTGAATGGCAATACTTACATTTGGACTTGAATGGAGCTAATGAGTGAGAGAAATAAGATTAAGAGGAGAATATATCCATAGAGGAATATAACCTTAGAGAATGCTTAGTAACCACAATTAATAACTAAACTAACCAGTTGTTGAGATTAAGAACAAATGGCAGTTAAATTAGGATGAAGAAGATGGTGAAGTCTCCACTGCAGTGTAGTAAGGGCACCGATGACTATCTAACGCAGTCATATCTCCTAGCCAAGAGTGTACAAGTACATAGGATTAATATTGCACATGGACGTGAATGAAATCCAAGTTTAACTTCATTGATCTGCTAAGCAGTAGGTCCATCTTTTTGGGTCCGGTGTCAACGAAGTGGAGTCGGAGTTCTCGCTATCTCTTGGATTGGCCAGGAAATGCCAGCACCATGTGTGGTGTCCGGAAGCTGAAGCGAGCCACAAAGATGGGGTTTCATAAATATTAAATGGAAGCCATGTTAAGAGCATAACCTCAAACTACTGAGCAGCCACTAGCAGAGTCTCACTTCTGCTTCTAAAAATAGACAATATGGCAGCGAGGCCCCACCAATCCAACATTCCAAGCTGTACTGGACTTTAACCCCATCAGTGCCACGCCCTTTCCCCGCCCTGTGCCGGGCGTTGCATTAGCGGGCGGGGTTCATGACGAGATAGTCTCGTCATGGGCACAGCGCAACCGTGCTCCATGACGAGACTATCTCGTCATGGGCACTGAAGAGGTTAAAACTTGGTGCACACTCTATATAGTACCTGCCAAGGTTACCTCTTCTAAACAGATAAATACATGAGATTAGACTTAGCGGTGCTCTCAAAGCCAGAAACAATTATTCACATTTATCCAATCGTATTGTGTAGGGTCTTATATCTTCTTTATTTAATTTCAAACTTCCGTTCTTTTCTCATATAAAATCAAACACAGCCACAGCCAACGTGTTTTGTTCAATAATGAACTTCTTCAGGGCTGCAATAACAAAGCTTTACACTCACAACACACAACCCAACATCATCCCAAGCATAAAAAATATTGCATATGCATATATATATATATATATATATATATATACATATATTAACAATTTTTAAAAACAAAAGTCCTATCCTGCCAAAACATCCCACATGTTAGAAAAACAAGTGAAACAATTTCCCACATAGGAGGGGGCATGACAATCAAAAAGTATTACTTCACCATCAAATTCAAAATCAAAGAAGGGAAGACAAATATTGTAATCCAGAATTCAATCATACCTGATAAAGTATTCATAGCTTTGGCATCCGTTATAGGGGAACATTCTTTTACAATCACTATCGAAACCAGAGAGAACTCATAGTTGGTCAAATATTCAAAAATTTAACAACACATACCGTTTCGCTACTGTTTTTATATTTATCGAAAAAAGAAGAAAATATCTTGTGTCAAGTAATGTCATCTCCGTTTTTCATGTATGAGTTTCATTTTCCTCTGTTATTAATTGCAATCCCACATGACCCGGGCACATAATATTCTGCAAAATAATCCCCACAATCAGGGCTGGGCATATACCATATGGTGAACAATTGAATATTTACAGATTATTGTTCCGTGATTAGAGTGCACCACTATGTCCAATCTCCAGAGTCACACTCAATTTTGAAGGGTGAGGTAGCATGTATGAAATTAGAAAAAAGGCCAGTCATGGTGGGAGAGAACACATACCATGAACGGGAACAGGAAGAGAACTGGAAAGCCAAGCAACAGTAGGGTATTTGGCATAACAGCGGTCACGTTGGAACTGGTTGTCAAAATGGAAGAACATACTGAAACCACAATGCTCAGTCTGGAAGTGAAAAAAAACAGGGGAGAATATAATAAAAGATGCAAAAGATGAAATTATAATAGAAAAGAACCAACATGATAAGGGATAAATCCATAGAGGAAATATAATTGGAAACAGTGGCTGATTTTTTTGTGTTTTTTTTAAATAATGGGACAGATGACACAAAAGCCTGAGATATAGCTGGTTATAGTAGGAAAACAAAGCAGAGGGAATGTACCCTGCATCAAGAAGGTGAAGTAAATCACATATACGGTCTAAGAGTAGAAGGTGAAAAATAGTCATAAAAAACAATCCTATATATAGAGAAAAAAAAGTCTCATTAAAAATTCGTTAACAAAGGGATCCTACAAAGCTAAAGAATCTCTTTCAAGCAGGGCTACTTGTAGTACAGGATGCAATCTTCATTGGTATTCAGACCCTTGCAGAGAATGTTGCACCTCAGGAAAGAATGTGGCGTAACAGGCAGAGCTGCAAACTCTGGAGCTGGGGATCCAGGTTCAAGTCCCGGTGTCGGCTTAACATCCTGTGCCTCTGGGCAAATAACTTAGGGTCTAATTACGAGTTTGGTAGTCCATCGGACAGCCAAACCCGTGGTAGAGTTGTGGTGGCGATCGGTGACCATCACACTGCTGTTCCGACTGCTGTATTATAACTATGGCAGTGCGACTGCCATAGGAGCGTCACAACCGATGGGGATCTGTGACCCTTGGCGGTGGTGTGGTGATCTGAGTGGGGCACATGGTGTGGCCCCCTGTGTGCATGAAACCCCTTTTTTGCAAGCCATGGACTGCACAGTCCATGCTGTGCAAGAGCGGGCTATGGCACTGCCATTGTGGTGCATTTCAGAATAGGCGCTGCAGTGGGGCTGCCAAAGGACCACCTGCCAGACCACGAGGAAACTTCTAAAACGGTGGGTGGCCGGCGGTGGAGTTGGAAGTGTAGGAGTAGGGCACTAGCATGGTAGGCCGCTCGCACACTGCCAAACTCGAAATCAGGCCCTTAATCTCCCCGTGCCTATGGACAGTGCCTGGACAGCTGAAGCACTATGACTATTGCATGTAAGTGCCCCTTTCGGTCATCCTTTCATGGTGTCATGTAAACTGTCTTTAAAATTCTTGAAGTCACCACTGACAGGGTCTCAAATGGGTGGTCGTTGGGAGACTGTTTCTTCCCCTTTACACATGTATGAAATAACTGTGTTTGATATATTGTACTTGCAAAACCTTAGTAGTTGGCTGAGTTGAGATCTGTTTAAATTCTCAAAATTGTACGGAATGTTGTTTGTGTTCCGCTACAGGCACCACCAGTGAATCCACCATCCTGCTAATCTTGGATCACTGGTTTTGTATCTAATTAATAGTCTGTATTTTCGCACATTCTCTAGTATATACCACTTTCACAGCAGAAGCTCAAACTGGATCATGAAGAAAGCCACAACACTCACTAGGTCATTGACTGAAACACGTTGATCTTAGCATAGTACAACTGGGTCTAATGGATCCCATCTTTTCCTCTGTTTTTTAATCCTAGCACATGGTAGCCTGAATAAAGACATGCAGTAAACCCTGTAGCTAGGTTTAATACACTTAGGGGCATATGTATCAACATCTCCATTTGCGATTCTCAAATAGCGATTTTTTGAGAATCGCTATTTGAGAATTGCAAAACGGGATGTATCTAAAATTTCGCACAATATTTGCGAATTCTAAAAATTCCTTAATTGCGATTAGCATATTGCAAAATCGCAATTAAGGAATACCTTCCCATTCATTCCTATGGGCCAGGAGGCCCATAGCAATGAATGGGAAGTCTTTCTCAATTTGCAAATCGCTATTTGCTAATCGCAAATTGAGAATATTTTCAAAGGTGCAAGGGTGTCATGATGACACCCTGATGCACCCCTGAAATCAGCATGTGTGTGCATATGGCGCACATACATGCCCTAAGGGCATGTATGTGCGCCACATGGCACTTTGAAAAATGCCAATAAGTGCATTTTTCAAAGAATTTACAAATTACCACCAACTTGAAGTTGGTGGTAATTTGCGATTTCTTAAGGAGAAATCGCACAACTTGGGTGCGTGTTACATAGCATTTAAGGAATCGCAATTTGCGATTTCTTAAATGCTTACGCAAACTTAGGAAATCGCAAAATTTGCGATTCCTTAAGAATGCGCTGCTGAAATGACTCATACATCTCATTTTACGATTTTGTATTAGCAAACGCTGTTTTTTTGCGATTCGCAGCGTTTGCGAATACAAAATCGTTTGATACATATGCCCCTTAATCACTAGCACTGCGTCCCTCACCACAACTTGTAAGCTTGCATTGGGTTTAGTAATAACCCCTCTTACATACAAAACAGCACTGAGCTCCTCCCGCTCAGTGAGGGGGTTGTAGCTTGCACTGTGACCAGGATTCATGGTGCTAGGAGGTTCCCCAATGATGAAGCATGCCACCTCTGCTGGGTGAGGGTAACTGTCCTTTAAAGAGACGCCTTTCTTTATCAGGGGACACTTCTTTCCTTTTTAGTCCTGACGGCTCCTTTATGTTTTGTCTATTGTATTAGGGGAGTTCGGCATTATTGGTCTTTAATCCTCCTCTGGCCACTCTTTTGTGTTCCCTGTGTCTGGATACCCTGATGGGTGATTAACTTTCTCTCTGCAAATCTGAGTGTTATCAATAAAATCCACTTTAATTCACATTTGCACAACATTCATGAGATGTCTCCTCTTATCACCTTCCTGCACATAAACAATCAATGGCACTTTGCTGTTCCTATTTGCGCTGCACAGCGCAGCACACAGGGAAAGAGCAAAAAAGAGGAGAAATAAAGCATTTATCCTTGTTTCACCTGTTTAAGGCTAGGTTTTCCCTGGTCTTAATTTTGACGCTGCCTCCTATTTATGTCACCCTTGTAAATGGGGGTCAGCATCAAAATCAATGGGTGTTTCAATGGAACACCCACCACAACACCCATTACCCACCCCCTTCATGCTAAGTCAGCGTGTAAGGGTGCCTTATTTACAAGGCAGCGTTAAGCCACATTAAGTGGCTTAACTTTGTCTTGTAAATAAGGCAAAGCCTCTATCGCCACCACAATGTCACTAAAAGTGGCGTTGTGGTGGTGATAAGGGCTTGTAAATGCCCCAAAGTGTTCTTTAAGATTAAGCCCCTTTTCAAAATTAAAAAAATATGCAATTTTGCATCTATGCTTCCGCTTTGATGATGATCTAATGTTTTGTAATGCATTGTTTAACTACATTCTTTAACACAATTCGAAATGGGAGAAAAGGTTGTCCCACAAACAATTATTTCTGTGTCTTCTTTGGGGTGTGGAGAGAACAAAATACCTATTAGGTGATACAGTACTCTTTTGGGGTATCATTGAGGGTAGCCCACTTCCATCCATTTCTCTGCTAATATCTGGGCTTCTGCAAAGTGATCATTCTTTCGTTTGCAATTATGACTGATTCTCAAGAATTGACTGTTGGGAAGAGTCCTCCATTAAGCTCTAGCATGAAAATAGACAATTGTAATGAGGTGTTTCTGTCGGTATCCCATATAAATTCCTTAATAGTTAAGGCAGGCAAATGAATGCTGCAATTGTAAGAGAATATAATACACACGACAGGAGTATGACCCATAGACCAGGTTGAGATCTGGGTAGGTACCTTAAGATTAACAACAATGTCTCAACCGGTAATATTGAGAAAGACAATTTCACAAGTATGCACAAAACATTACTAGAAAAGGAAAAAGGGAGACCTGTGGTTTCTTGTGAAATGTGCCCAAGGCATCGTGTATTAGAGATAAAGAATTGAATTGCACAAACAATATAAGACAGTTATATCAGCACTGTAGACAGAAACTGCAGGGGCAACCCAAACTCTTGTGCACTAATGTGCTTGTGACACGCAAGGTGACGGCGCAAGTGACAAGTGCGAGAAAATTGGGAAACGGCGCAACGTGAACAAGTGATAATTTATTTACAAGAATATATGGCTCATTAAAGTTATTCACAGTCATAGATCATGTATTAGAAGTAATTCAAAATGAACCATGGTTGACTGGGCCCCGTGAATTGCGCTGAAATGTCGACGGCGTTTCGATCCTAATAATTCAAGATCATCTTCAGGACGGGGTTGCCGATTTGTGGGTGCTGTACAGGGGAGGAAACGGAGAAAATCCGGTGGGGAAAAGGGAGGGGAAGGGGGCGCACAAGGGAGGGGAACCCAAATTGGGAGGGCAGGGGTTGAGCATACCTGAGGAGGTAGTGGCGAGAATAGGGCAGCATGGCTGGCCCGTGAGCGGAAATAAAACTATGCAAGAAAGGCATGGGAGGCCAATGACCCAGGGCCACAGGGATCAGGGGGGGAAGAAATGGGAAATAAAAAAGCAGGTTGGGTGAAAGGCTCACCATGGCTGGTGTGCGGCAAGAACAATGTCACCAGAGGAGGAGTCCGGTCAGTGCGGGAGCCGGTTCCGGGGTTGATAGAACTGGAACCGGTGCGGGTGATCCGGAGAAACGGAGAGTTCAGAGGGCCTGCGGAGGAGGAGATGAATGAGGTGGATGTTCCTGGAGGAATCCGCAAGGAGTGCGCAAGGGAGAGTAGGGAACTTATCCAGCAGTCGTGACGATCAATCTGCATGGAGTCTGGGAGACTGGGTCGGAGCACCAATCCACTGTCACAGAAGAAGGAGTCGGTCTGGAGGGTCCGTCCTGGAACTGAGAATATAAGGAAACCATTCAAAATGGGGGAAGTAACAACACGGACGCATAGTGGGTGGTGTGCGAGGCTGAGGGATTACCAAGTAGGAAGAGATGAGGGATCCAAAGGAAGGAATACATCTGTGTGCTTCAATATGGCTAGAGATCAATGTGGGGCCACCACGGATTTGTGCGGTATGCCGGTGTCCTGTCTGTCAATGCTGGGCAGTCATATATATATTGCAAGACTTCCTGGTCCGGCACGGACGTAGGCGTCCGAGTGTGCGTGGACGGAGTTGTGATGATGTGTCACGGGTGGTCGGGTACCTGGGATGACAGTCAGGGTGGGGCTGAGATCGTCATGGCTGGCCCCTGGGGGGGAATGACACTCGTCAACCGGGTGGGAGGACTGGGAGAGGAAGGGGAAGGAGAGGTATATCATCAATCGACAGTGAATGATACGGCAATAGTAAGCAACAAATGGTAGTGAACGTCGATGTACATGAACAGTAGCAAACATGATAGTGATGTCATAAATACATTTAATTGCCATATAAATGTAGGGTGTTGTTATATACACAATTACAAATTGGCAATGCATTATTGCAAAGGCAGACAATTTATTTAGTAAAAATTAATTATCCTAGTTGCTAGAAGGATGTTGAATCAGAGGATAGTTCTCATCGTATGGTACACAGGAGGAGTGTATTGACGGTGTCATACAGGGGAAGAAGGAAAATGTGTGCAGAGTTCCAGAAGGATTAGAGAAGAAGAACGTGATCACAATATCATAATTGTACAGTGTGGTTCCATTCATCAATGGTGTTGAGGCCATGATGTACGGAGTTGCATCTTGTGATCCATTTACATTCGCTTCTGTTGAGTAAGAATTGGAGGTTTCCTCCTCTGGTAGGTAGGGAAGGTTGTTCGATCACCTGTCATGTCATATCCAATTAGTTGTGATTTTTTTCAATATAGTCGGGTACCATGGGGGCAGTTAGCACTTTGCAGTGAATGTGACTCTTGTGTTGAATAATTCTCTGCTTGACCATTTGGGTGGTCTGGCCGATGTAAACCAGGTCACAAGGGCATCGGATGGCGTAGATAACATTATGTGACTGGCAATTTGTGAAGGTTTTTAGTTGGTAAGATTTATTGTTGGCTGTGAATTCTTTGGTATTGAATGTAAGGCAGCAAATCACAAAGGTCTGGCATCTGTAGTGTCCAATGAAGGGGGGTAAGCCCCATGGGGCGGTAATGGAATTCTGTGGGTCTCGTTTTGTGGGCCATGTGATTGCATGAACCATGTGACTGGACAAGTTGTCACCCCTTTTATAAGAAAAGAGCGGAGGTTGTTGAAATGCTTTATATTTTCTCAGTATAGACCAGTTCCGCTTGATGATTTTGCTGACTTGGTTACTGCAAGGACTGAACATGGTGACAAAGGGGATTCTGGTGTTGCCTTGTCTGATTTGAGGTGTCAAAAGCTGTTCGCAGTGGCAGTACCAGGCTCTTTTGCGGGCGTGGGAGACCAGGCGTGATGGGTATCCTCTATGGATCAATTTGTTGGAGAGGACGTCTGCTTCTTGGAAGTAGTCTTTCCGCTACTTACTATTCCTCCAGATACGTAGAAATTGGCCGTAGGGAAGGCCATCACGGAGACTGTGCGGGTGGTAGCTGGGGTATTGTAAAAGGGTATTTCTTTCTGTGGGTTTCCTGTTTAGGGTGGTACAGATTTTACCATCCTCAGCATGTATGACAAGGCAACACCAGAATCTCCTTTGTCATCAAGTTCAGTCTTTGCAGTAACCAAGTCAGCAAAATCATCAGCGAATTGGATATGACATGGCTGGTGATCGAATAACCTTCCCTACCTACCAGAGGAGGCAACCTCCAATTCTTACTCAACAGAAGCGAATGTAAATGGATCACGAGATGCAACTCCGTACATCGTGACCTCAACATCATTGATGAATGGAACAACACTGTACAATTATGATATTGTGATCACGTTCCTCTTCTTTAATCCTTCTGGAACTCTGCACGCATTTTCCTTCTTCCCCTGTATGACACCGTCAATACACTCCTCCTGTGTACCAAACAATGAGAACTATCCTCTGATTTAACATCCTTCTAACAACTAGGTTAACTAATTTTTACTAAATACATTGTCCGCCTTTGCAATAATACATGGCCAATTTGTAATTGTGTATATAACTACACCCTACATTTATATGGAAATTACATGTATTTATGACATCACTATCATGTTTGCTACTGTTCTTGTATATCGATGTTCACTACCATTTGTTGCTTACTATTGCCGCATCATTCACTGTCGATTGATGATATCCCTCCCCTTCCCCTTCCTCTCCCCATCCTCCCACCGGGTTGACGAGTGTCATTCCCCTCACGGGCCAGCCATGACGATCTCAGCTCCACCCTGACTGTCATCCCGGGTTCCCGCCCACCTATGACATGTCATCACGACTCCATCCATGCACCCTCGGACGACTACGTCTGCGCCGGACCAGGAAGTCTAGCAATATATGTATGACTGCCCAGCATTGACAGACAGGACACCGGCATGCCGTACACATCCGCTGATCTCTGGCCATATCAAAGCACACATATTTATTTCTGCCTTTGGATCCCTCATCTCTTCCTACTCAGTAAGCCCTCGGCCTCGCACACCACACACTATGAGTCCGTGTTGTGGCTTCCCCCATTTTTAATTATTTCCCTATGTCCTCGGTTCCAGGACGGAGCCTCTGGATCAGGGCCTAGATTGCTGTTTCCTATCTACCTCTTGACCATTCCTCCTCACTAGCCACGTTGAAAGCTGTGTTGTGCGCTGTGGTAAATTACCTGAAGCAGCTGCTTGTACCCATGTCCTCCTGCCTCCAGGCTTTCAAATGTTAACATTCCAGCGACAAAAACCTCTGCTCATCTTATGCCCTGTTTCTGCCCTTCACTTGTAATTCACTTGCACCTTACTCCATCAAATAGCTTTGTTGGTCTCACCAACCCCGTCCCCTTAGTTGACTCCTTTCCCCAGCCCCGGGCACAGAGTTCCCCCAGTCCTCGATCTGTTCCCCTTCCCCTCTTTAGACTCCTGTGGATGGCTGGGGTCCCCCATTCGGGGAGCAGGTGCTGTTACTTTCGATTGCGGGTTGCCTTGCGGGTGTGATTTTTCGTGTTGTTTGTATAAAATGAAACCGTATTGTGGGGTCAGAGTGATGTGGCCCACGACGTTGATACCTCCTGATTCTGCTTCTCTGCAAGGCCAAGTGTTTTTGAACGTACGTCATATGCTCCTGTCATTCTAGCGGCCGGCCGGAAGGTTGTAGGCCCATACTTGTATATTCTTGAGATTGCAATAAACGGTTTCAAAAAAAATAAAAAAAAAATAGCTTTGTTGGTGGAGATGCGGGTAGTTGCATGCAGTTGTGAAGAGTCAAGTTGGCTAATGGCTGGTGGTTGGTCAGGGGTGTAAAACAGATATGGAGTGCATTGTTTGTGTTGAGGCAGAGTCCACAATTTAAGATGTGCTGGACTGCAGAGAAGTACTAATCCTGCTCAATGATTTTTGACTGCTTGAGTGCTGTTTCTGAAGGGTACAAGGTTGAGGTCCATGATACCTGTCATGCTTGGTGCACCTGGGCATGACACTCCATCATATCAACAGCAACAACAGTGCTTCAACATTCTAAACAGTATAAAATGTGTGTGGAGTTTGAGCCAATGCAGGTTTAACCATACCCTTTGATTGATGTGATACTTTGATCTGGATATATTGATATACTGATAATGAACATATCAGTCTGCTACTAAACGGAGTATCTTATACTGATTGGAGGTGGAAGAAAACAGCAATGGTGCCAGTTGCGCCTTCTCTTTCGGGAGACGAGTTGAGCAAAAAGCTGATAATGCTACTTAAATAAGTATTTAAGTTTGAATTATATTATTATATTCATTTTGGGTAACCACATAAGAAGATCTGTAGTGATCTTCCTTGTTGAGAATCTAGTGGCATTCGGTGCCAGTAGTTTCGGAGGGATATACAATTCTAAAACTGTTTATTTTCTGCCTTTTGCAAACTTTTTCACAGTGTGAGGGGAAAATGTGCTCTAATATTAGGATGTCTGTCTCTATCACAAGGAAAAATAAAAACAATATACTGCATTTTGTTATAAACATGTAACAGTTTTAAAGTTTTATCATCATACCAAGGGAATGATAAAGTAGGTGAGAAGAGTTTCATTGTAACCTTAGTTATCTTGAAGACACAATGAACATTACTTTTAAATATGGTGAGTGAAATTGCTAACATTACTAAGGTTCTAAACTGAGGTGGAATGTCTGAATGACACTGAAAAGGACACAAAAAGAGAGCATGACAACAGTGACCTCAATATATAAAGGGGCTCTGAGTTAAAAATACTTTGAAATAGAGTTATAAGAATGAAGTTAACCCAAAATTGGACCAAAAAGCACTCTACACGGATATTGTATTCTTCCCTTCATTCATCTAATACTCTGTGTGCCTTGCAGCCTGTCTCCCATACATGTCTGGGATGGGTCACAGCTATACTTTGTGCAGTTCCTCCAGACAGCGACGAACACAGGAAGAGTGTGTGTGAAAGAGAACTCATCTACATTTATCTACATTTTGATATCGCTTCCTGTGCAGGGAAAGGGAGGGGGGCTTACACTTACACCTGAATAGGCAGTGTCCTATTCCCACAGAAAGAGCTTACTACCTCCCACAGATAGACAGACAGAGAGGGCTGGGATGAAAAGGATCATGTGCACTTTAAGGGCCTACTCTGAAGTCACCCCCACTTTAAAGGTACACTTGGGTACAAGTACTGGGGCTCTGACCCTACCCAGACAGTACAATGCTGGACCTGTAGAGAACTCTGCCAGGAGTAAAGACTGCTGTGCCACAAAGATTGCCACTTTGCCTGACTGCTTTCTGTTTTGCTGAGATGCCCTGCTAATCTCTGCCATACTGAGAATAAGGACAGGACCCATTTAGCTTGAAACCAGAGTGACTCAAAGGGCTAGCTGGCTTACCCCGTGTTCTGAAGTCTCAGGACCATCAAATACTTCCTTCAACTCAGCAATAGCACCTGGACTCTGCCATCTGTGAGTTCTGCCCTACTAGGTGGAGCCAATCCAGTCCTGGGACCTTGAAAGTTGATTTATGGTGTCCAAAACAATCAAATTCATAGCAGTGATGACTTTGTGCCGATCGGAACCAATGCATTGCCCTTCGACACCGACACAGGAGATGTTCCACGACATTACCTCAACAGACTGCATGGTTGACGACAGATGACAGCGTGGCTCGTTGCCAACACTTTGCTCCATCCAAGATACTTTCTTACTGGGACCTGTATGAGTCTTGTAGCCAGCCTGTCCTCCAATGTGGTCAGCTTGAACTTTGGATTTGCCCCAGTCCAGCACGATCTCAAGTAACCCCTTAGTGCTTTTGACTTATAAGCACTATTTTTGGTGTATTCTTTAAAAATTAATGACTACGGTTCGACTTACTAGATTTTTGTCATTATTGTCTGGTTTTACTCATAAAATTAGTCTCACTGGGGCATATTATCAAGCACAGCGTTACAATTATCGCTGCTTTAGCGGCAGAAAACTGCAGCTAAAGCGGCGATAATGGGCTTGATAATATGCCGCAGAGAATTCCAATAGATGCCCATGTTGACACCAGAACATGGCCTTCTATGGGAATTCTCAAGGGCATATTATCAAGCACATTATCGCCGCTTTAGCGGCATTTTTCTGCCACTAAAGCGGTGATAATTGTAACCCCGTTTCTTGATAATATGCCCCTATTTTTCTAAACCTGTTTGGAGCATTTTTGTGGGGTTTTCATTGTGTTATTGTGTCTGTGTGTGTGTGTTGCACAAATATTTACACGTTACCTCTTTAGATAAACCTGACTGCTCTGTGCCAAGCTACCAGTGGGTGAGCACAGGTTATCTTTTAGTGCATATCTAGCGTAGCCTGACTAGGATTGTGGTCCCTACTTGGACAGAGTGCATACCTCTGCCAACTAAAGACCCATTTCAGGGAGGACCTGGCTTGGCAGTTTGGGCTGAACTTTTCCCATGAGGA
This sequence comes from Triturus cristatus, assembly GCF_964204655.1. Lineage (NCBI taxonomy): Eukaryota > Metazoa > Chordata > Amphibia > Caudata > Salamandridae > Triturus > Triturus cristatus. The sequence goes on from NC_140589.1 coordinate 1,289,771,390, forward strand.
ACAGGGTCAAGACTGATTTGCATATGGCTGGGTCCAAACTGAGGTGGCATGGGGAGCAAAAGAACGAATCATTGGAGTGCTACCCACAGTTATTGCCAGTGCTTAGATTTATTTCAAGCAGCCTCCAATCACCTTTTGTGTTTTATGCCCTAGTGGGATGGGTCTGCCCAGGCATCGGTCCCATGCTTACTGTGTCACTGGGACCAAGCTGTATGCAGCTGATTAGCCTACAACTAGGGCAAAACCGGTCCTGGGTTGATTGTGTTCCAGTAAAGGAATTAAATGGCTTGTCAGTTCAGTGTGGACTGTTTTCATGAGGAACAGGGTAAAGACTGATTTGCATATCGGTGGGTCTCAACTGAGGTGGCATTGTAAGCAAAAGAACAATGGGTTGGAGTACTCCTTTGAGTGATTGCCAGTGGTTACATTTATTGCAAGAAGCCTCCCATCACATTTTTCGTGTGTCATCTACTGCCCCAAGTGACATGGGTAAGACCCGACACATGTTCCATGCTCCCTTTGTCGACAGAACCAAGGTGTACCTGGCTGATGTGCCCATAACTAGGGCAAAACCGGTCCTGGGCTGCTTTTGTTCCATTTCAGGGAGGACCTGGCTTGGCAGTTTTGGCTGAACAGTTCCCACGAGGAACAGGGCCAAAACTGATTTGAATATGGCTGGGCTCAAACTGAGGTGGCATGGTGAGCAAATGAACAATGTGTTGGAGTGCACCCCAAGTGACTGCCAGTGGTTAGACTTATTGCAAGCAGCCTTCCACCACCATTTGTGTGTTTTTTTGCCCTAGTGGCATGGGTATGCCCAGACATAGGCCCCATGCTCATTTTGTCACTGGAACCAAGCCGTATGCAGCTGACTAGCCCACAACAAGGGCAAAACCAGTCCTGGGTTGTTTGTGTTCCAGTTCAGGGAGGACCTGGCTTTGCAGGTTGTGCTGGACTGTTCTCATGAGGATCAGTGTCAAGACTGATTTGCATATGGCTGGGTCCAAACTGAGGTGGCATCGAAAGCCAAAGAATGATGGGTTAGAGTGCAGCCCTGAGTGATTGCTAGTGGTTAGAGTCATTGCATGCAACCTCCCATCACCTTTTGTGTGTTTCATGTTCTGCCTTAAGTTACATAGGTATGCCCAGACTTGTATCCCATCCTCACTGTGTCACTAGAACCAAGCTGTACCAAAACTGGTCTTAAGTTGCTTATGTTCCGGTTCAGGGAGGACCTGGCTTGACAGTGAGGGCTAAATTATTCCAATCATGAACAGGGTCAAGACTGATTTTCATATGACTGGGTTCAAACTGACCTGGCATAGTGAGCAAACGAATGATGGGTTAGAGTGCTACCCTAAGTGATTGCCTGTGGTTAGACCTATTGCAATCAGTCTCCCATCACCATTTGTGTATTTCATGTACTGCCCTAAGTGGCATGGGTATGCCCAGACATGGGTCCCATGCTCACAGTGTCACTGGAACCAAGCTGTACACAGCTTATGAGCCCATAACTAGGACAAAACCTGTCCTGGGTTGCTTGTGGTACAGAAAGGACCTGGCTTGGCAGTTTGGGTTGGACTGTTCCCATGAGGAACAGGGTCAAGACTGATTTGCATAAGGCTAGGTCCAAACTGAGGTGGCATGGTGAGCAAAAGAACAATGTTTTGGAGTGGGAGACCCAGAGAGATTGCTAGTGGTTAGACTTTTTGTCTGCAGCCTCCCATTATCTTTTGTGTGTTTCATGCTTTTAGAAAGTTGCCATTTGCCTGAATAAAGTTTGAAGACAATCTCCGACTGTCTCCAGGCAGCCTCCTAGGAGGTGTGAATTGCTCCCAGGAAATGGAACAAAAGAGCCTTGGCTGGCTGGAGGGGTGACCTCCTCCTAACAAGATGGTGTAGAAAGTGCACACCAACAGTACAAGCTTCAAAAGGGCAGCCCTGTGACAGGTAGATGTAACTTACACCTAGACCTTTCTCTTCCATTGTATAATTAATCAGAGTGGCACCAATCCCAGAACCGGTTTTGTAGGGGGAGTTTCTCATCTCCCTAGACACATCTCATATGCGTGCCCAGAGATCTGCCCAAGGGATGAAAGATTCTGTCATTCTGATTTTGGCAGAGTATTAAACTGTAGGATTGTTTAGGGCCAACCTACCAAGAAATATGTCAAAGTGGGTAGAGTTGCCCATGGGTAATTTTTCTCTATTGGTTAGTGAGTCATCCCCACCCTCAAGCTAGTGCTAGGCATAATGATGGCCCCCCTGGATACCCTCTTCAGAGTGGTGCTGGACCTGAAGAAAACAGAAGAAGCACTGCACATATTGAACCCTTTTGGACTTCAGAAATGGGACTACACCTACTGTAACCTGTGGAGAGAGCCACAGAGTGCTAGACCTTCCCTCACTTGAGCCTAGGACAGAAGAGTGTATTCCAAGGGCTAGTTAAGTAGCCTACTGTTAAGCTATAGGGACACAAAAGCTGCACAAATCCAATCTTTCCAAAGGGCCTAGCTGACCAATTCCAACTAGACTTACACTGGACACTGCTGGTGAGTTACCCTGAAGTGAGTTCTGAACCCCAAGTAGTATCTCCAAGGTCCTGGTGTGCTTGGATAAGTGTCAGACTATACTCCTCCTGCCTAACCCTGAAAAGTGGGACTTAAAAACTTCTTCAAGAATTTTTGCCAAGAGACCCAGAGGATATCCGGCACTGAGCCACAGTGGCTGACATCACTCTGCTGGTCATAGTGAAGTTGCTGGTTTGCCTTGCTGAAAGGATACTAACTTCCAAAAATGTATCTCAGTCCGAATGCAGACATCTTCGGTAGTCAAAGGCACAAAAAGTATCTGCCTGGCAAAGAGCCTTCCTTGGGTGTCAATTTTGAATTTCTCCCTCTCTAAGCTTTTCGGCCAAAAGTCTATGGTCTCATCAGATGGCTATCTGGCCTCATGGAACCCAACTCACCTACAGCCTGCTTCCTTGCTTTACTGAGGATTTTCTAAATTGATTAAAAAATCTAAGCCAGAGAGTAAAACTTCCAATAAACTGAACCTTGTCACCGGGGTCCGACCTGCGCTCCATCACCATCTTTCTAAACATGACGTTGACACAGTCTAGCGTGACCAGATAACTGTGGTTGGCGCCTTGCACTTTTTGGCACTGAAAACATATGATGATTGTCATTCTTGTGTCTATGTGCTCATTAAAACTTTACTCTATTTTTATAAGTTGGAGAGAGATTTTTATAATGTTGTGTCTTCTACTTTTTAACTGTTTGAACTGTTTTCCTGATAAATGTTTTACACATTTCTCCTAATTTAAGCCTGACTGCTCTAGCTATCAAGGTTATACTCAGGTTCAAATTATTGAGACCCAACTGGACCTTGTCAGGAATAGTACCATTGTTACTTCATCACAATGACCTTTCTTTCAACCTGCATATTTTCCATCTCTTGACATGTCAGCATTTCACAGTTTTTCTCTTTTCACCAAATGGAAAAGGCAATGTTTCCAAATAAAGTTGTAGCTCTAATGTTCAGATTATGATGTCTCTTTTCCTATTATCTTCTTTCCTCTGAAAGAAGATTGTAACAATTTTGATCCATAATTTGATAGTACTTTGCCTGTTTCACAGATCATATTACATGCTGAGAGTATCTGCTGTCCAGTTGTACCTCAATATTTTGTGGTGTTTTGTTGTGACCCACTTACTGGGGCGGTCCATGTGGGAGACCACTGTGCTGATCTCTGCAGTCCTTCAGTTCCATACCTTCAGTCCTAGATCTCCAAGGTAGATGCCAGTGAGTGTAAAATCATTTTTTAGTGGAGTCAAGCTCTCAGTTTCTAAGTCTTTACTCTCTCCTTGCGTACAGACATTGGTTTCTCACAGAATTCATCCATATTTTGGGTCAGTTGTTCAGGGCGTGTCTGTATTATCAGCCTTCTGTGTATGTGGGGTTTACGCTTTGAACCTCTGATGATTGGATAGAGTTATTGATTTAGGAAAGGTGTATTGTTTAGGGTCCAATTGGAAGTGGACATTTTGGATCTCAGCCAAATTCCCATTGGCTTATTTTTATTTGTATCAGCTCAAATATCCATATCCACCGCCATGTTGTGCGAACAAAGCAAGCTTTCCTTGCTTGAAATGCAAAGCACCACTTTTATTGTATTTCATTAATTGTTTATTATTTGTAATGCACAAGCAAATGCAAAGCATAGCCAATAATAAAAGAAAAAATCCCAGTTCCAAGAATTACCTCTAGTATGCCAGTATTTTGTCACATATACTATTATGCTAAGAGTTACTTCCAGTATGCTTGCACCTGCAGTTTGCCATGGGTGTCTTGGTAAACCAAGAATTCCCATCAGTACGACAAGGACAACGCAAGACTCACATACACAAAGCCACATTCTAACTCTCACATTCATGCATACTTAAATTCATTCACCTCCTCACACTCATTCTCACTTTAACTCACTTTTCTCACTCACTGGTAACCACTCTTCTATCACTCATTCTTTCTCACTTTTTTTCATTCACTCACTCCCAGTATCATTCACATCTGCTTGTACACACTCTTACTCGCACTCACTTATCCTCACTCAGGGGCATAATTATCAAGAACGGCGTTAAAATTATCACCGCTTTAGCGGCAGGAAACTGCAGCTAAAGCGGCGATAATGGGCTTGATAATATGCCCTTGAGAATTCCAATAGAAGCCCATGTTCTGGTGTGAACCTGGGCTTCTATTGGTATTCTCAAGGGCATATTATCAAGACCATTATCGCCGCTTTAGCGGCAGTTTCCTGCCGCTAAAGCGGCGATAATTTTAACGCCGTTCTTGATAATATACCCCTCAGTCTTATTCATATGCAGTAATTTAATTTCATTTACACCTACGTTAACTCTGCGCCATCATGCAACAGCCATCAAACAAATGTAACTGCCACAGGCTGTTTCTTATTTAGATGGTCATCATTTTTTGTTCTGAGCTAACAGTGAATAATAGATTGTTATTCACTGTCGGTTTTATATAGACGGGTCGGAAAACATAAAGGGCGGATCCCCAATGACCATAAAGAGCCAGTCACCACTGCACGTTCATTTGAAGAGGTGCAAAATCCCCTCTATCTTGCTGGTCTTTTTTTCTAATATATGACATAATCCTTATTAGGCCTTATTGCGTCCTGTACACACTCATGATAACTCTTGCCATGAGAGCTATACATTTAAATTACCCATTCATTTGAAAGTATGACATATGGCAGCCTAATTTTCTATAGATCTTCTAATCTTGTAAGAGATATTTGTATAAAACAATTGGCATTGCCACAAAAGAGGCAAACAGGGACAAGCCAGGGAATGTGAATATACATTGAGTGGTTTCCATCCAGCGCTTAAGCAAGGTAGAGGGCAGGGTCTTATTTGCTCTTGGCCCAAATATAAACTTGGGAACAGATAAAATTAAATCAAAGTGAATGTTTCTTTTACTTTATATTGGAAAAAGAATGGTTGCACCGGGTAAAGTGCCGTTTTACAATAACATGGAGATGACGCAGCTCTGGACTCACATCTATATAATATAACATACAACGTGAATTGATTATAATCTTTTTTATTTCTTATTTTTTAAAAGAATATACTTTTTTTCTTTTATGTTAATCTTTTTATAATTTATCGCCTTTTTGTTCATGTATAAACGATTAAATATTTGTGCAAATTCAATTCAAACATAATCTTTTTCAATACATATGTAAGTTGGCATTACATTTTGTGTTACATCAATTTGATCACAATACAATGTAGAGACAACAATTCTAGCAGCACATTATATTTTTCATATATGTTGTAATCAACCACAATTTACAATAAAATCGAACCAATATGAGTAAAACACTGGCAGTGATTTGAGGAATACCACCAATGCGTTTCGGCAAATGCCTTCTTCAGGATTTTCTTTTACCAGTGAGTATTCTAAAATGAAAATTCAAAATTATATATAAAAATAAATACCCATTATCATCCAGAGCTATAAGTGCGCCAAAATTAAATACTTTCGATATATATATACATAGAAACAATCAAATGATGTCCCTGAAACTAAGGTCTTGGATAATTAAAATCAAACAACACTGTTTCTTTTACATACATGTTTCAATGCAAAGAGTTATAGGGGGAGCGCCAAGCTCATTTCTATCAGTTGCAGACATTACACTGGGTATTAAATGTAACGCTGCAGAAACACCTCCCTGGAAAATGAGCAGAATATTTTTGCTATCGACACTTTTCCTGACATCCACAAAATCATATATTACTACAACATAATTAGTAATGCTTAAATAGACATCAGTGCTATTGCCCTGCGTTCGCTACAATGCAGAACTGCATTTATTCAAATAGAAAATAAGACAAACAGAAAGCACATTCTTTTCTACTTCCTTTCCAAACGTAAATATCAAAATTTACACTCAGTTACCACATACAGTAACTCGTTTTGTAGTTTGCCAAAGCAAAATATTTATGCTTGAGAGATTAAATTAGGTGAACACTATTGTTGTGTTGCTTGGTAACTAGTTACCTTGAATCCTGGTATTGTACAGAATGTTTGGGTTTGTATGGGATTCTGGTTCCACTGCGTGGTTGACCAGAATCGTTGCTGGAATAGGAGATGGAGGATGTACCTTACTGATGCTCCTCAGTTATTAAAGGAATCTACTTATTCAATGTTCGTTTCCTTCACTTCAATTGGCGACGAGGATGGGATGGGGTGGTCTTGGAGGTTCAAAAGTTGGCTGGTCCTAACTCTGGTGAGAACATTCCTATCTCTGGTGAGAACATTCCATTTTCTGGTCCTCCTGTTGTTAACCAAAGGGCTCCACATTCAAGGAAAGCTCCGGTGTGGCTTAGGGATTATGTGGTTAACAAAGTCTGAGGTTGAGTTATGACAATAATAGTGTGTTCCATATTTCTTGTTATTCTTCTTGTCCTTACCCTTTTATTTCCTTACCTTTATTTTTGTTATTCCCTTTTATATATTATTATTTCTTGTTTTTATATAAAGAGGGGGAAGTGTTGTGTTGCTTGGTAACGAGTTACCTTGCATCCTCGTGTTGTACAGAATGTTTGGATTTGTATGGGATTCTGGTTCCACTGCGTGGTTGACCAGAATCGTTGCTGGAATAGGAGATGGAGGATGTACCTTACTGATGCTCCTCAGTTATTAAAGGAATCTACTAATTCAATGTTCGTCTCCTTCACTTCAACTATTAGTACTAGAAATGCCTTCCTATTATTTGAAAGTGAAATACGTTAAATCTATTTGTTTGGCTGGGATATCGTCTTTCTGTTTGCATTATTCTCCCCACCTACATTTTTTCCAGTGCTGTATTAGCACCCAATATAAATCGTTGAGAAAGACGCTAGGGGCCCGATTCACAAAGGTAAAGTTAGACGAAAGTCTAACTTAATGACTTTCGGTATTCACAAAGGGCATTTATTACTCGTAAATGCACTTTGTGAATCTCTAAAGCAAATTTTACGACTTTTGGTATTCACAAAGGGCATTTACGAGTAGTAAATGTCCTTTGTGAATACCGAAAGTCGTAAAGTCTAACTTTACCTTTGTGAATTCTGAGGAAGAGATCCACAGGAATACACAGTACTGCTGCAGGTATCAGGGCCCGATGTATCAAAAGGTTTTACCCATTCTATGTCTATGGCAGTGGTCGAAGTGGAGGAAAAAAAGTAGGGGATCTGTGGGCGGGAATATCTCATGGATTGGGTCAGTGGACGGAGTCAGAGGTGTGGCAGAAAGAACAAAGGGGCATATTTACAAGGGCTTTTTCTCCGCCTACGCTTTTTTGTCTTTTAATGCAAAAAAAGCGGAGATAAACTATCGCCCTATTAACAAGAGGGTGCTAACATGCATTAGCGCATGTTAGCACCCTTTTACCTAACGCCTCCCTTTGCATCTCTAATGAGATGCAAAGTGGGCATCACTGGGCAGGACAACCTTATAAATATCGCTGATGTTCACAACGCGATATTTATAAGGCTGCCCCAACATTTTAGCACACGTTAGTTATTGGAGAACACTGCTGTTTTCTCCAAAAACTAACGTCTGCTAAAAGGCAGACTTACCTATCCCTAAAATTGGGGTGGATTATGCTGATACAACCCTGTGGGTCGTATCAGCAAGGTTATCGCTGTTTTGCAGGGAACATCGCTGGAAAAACAGCGATGTTCCAAGCACAACAGCGATTTCCCCGCTATCTCTGGATTTTTTATCGCCCTGAAGTAACGCGTTGTTAATAACGCGTTACCATGGCGAGAAATTCCAGAGATAGACGGCGATAAATGACAAAGCACTAAGCTCGCTTTGCATTTATTTATCGCCGTCATTGTAGATATGCCCCAAAATATCCCAATTTTTACTATTTGTTTCCAATTTCACTAACCGGTTATAGCTTATTATGTTATTTATTTTAACCAATGGATACACATGTTTATTTAAGGTTTAATATGAGTTATTGACATTAGAATACATTTACGAAGTGGGATATGTTTCCAATCACAAATGTCCCAAATATCCTTAAAAGTGGAATCGCAAGCCATTTGTCTCCCAGCAATGGAGTTTCTGTCATCAGCAATTCTCCTCCCTTTTTCCACAAGAGCAGTTCAAATATGAATGTCAAAATATCCTAGTTTACAAATGTTTTCCATATAATTATGGCTCTGTCATATTTGCCACATAATACATCACCTGCTGCATAATCTGACAATTTTAACTAGTAAATTGTTTATAGCTCAAACGGATCAAAAGTTACTAAAAAATGTGACTTGTGCTGCTGTGAAGTGGAGGGCCCTTTGCAAAGGTTGACTGGTAACATTTCTCACTGCTGCAGTTGTATGTTCCACTGGTACTAATAAGGAAAAATCGTTGCATAGACTGTTAGCATGTGTAAACATTTCAACATAAAGTATCAGAAGATTTACAGCACCACTAATACCAGTGTAGGGTGTCAAAGCACTTTACATCAAACATATTACACAGAGACAATCAATCATCAGAACATGTGTAAATCACTGTATAGGAAAAGTTACATAAGACAATGGACTACAAGGTGAGGGAGTCACTTGACAACCATACTAGTAGTCAGCATAGTTTAATAGTGATTGGTCTGGAGAAACACAAACTCAGAATTTAAAACGTAATACCATGGTAGGTGGTTCCCTTTAATAATCAGAATTGATTTCTACCGAAATGAACCCCTTTCTGCAACATTAGGATAATCAAAGACTGGGGAAATAACCATAACGTTCTAATTTATACCTTGCAGTTTGCATGCAGCTCTTACATGACAGTTGATAGCTCACTGTTCTATGATAGAATTTTAACTTATTAACTGCAAGTAACAATAGGGTCTCTCTCACAAAAGCAGTAACCCACTGACCTATGTACTTTATGTGTACTTTGTGATCTGCATGGTATGTGTTCTTAGCAGCAGGCACATTAACCCTCTGCTCATCCTTTCCATGAGTCAAAACGTCCACTAGACAAAACACCATCTCTCTCTACGAAGAACATTAATCACTGGAGTTATCATGACATAGTTATTGTTGCTGAAAATTGTTGGAGGCCAGAAAGGAGGCAGCACGTGCTTTTAACCCCGCGCAGCGCTGTTTCCCCGCCTGTGCGGGCAATCAGCGCAAGTGGGTGGAGTCATGACGGAACCACGCCGTCATGAGCACAGCTCGCCCGTGACTCATGACGGCGTGGTTCCATCATGAGCATGGCGGCGCCGCAAACCCCCCCAGCGCTGCGGCGGAATTCGCGCAGCAGGGAAGGGGTTAAAACCATATTATACTTGCAAACACAACGACCCCACCTGAATTCAGCGCCAGCCGCGGTCCATGCAGGTAACAGCAGTGGGGCCCGGTAAGCAGGGATTTCGAGGGACGATGCACAGGGAAAATTAATTATTTATTTAATTTTCCCTCTGCATCGTCCCTCGAAATCCCCCCTTAGCGGGCCACTCTGCCCCACCGTTGTTAGCGGCATGGACCGCGGCTGGTCAGCACCCTGTGTGGTCGCACTGTCCTAGAGCCACCCTGCTCAAGGGTCCTTTGACCTCAGTGACAGAGTCACTGTCACTCTATGGTGTGCTGCTTCATAGGCCTGCCTTCAAGACTGGGGGTGAACTTCAAAATGAATTGTGGCGGACAGGCCTTCAAGGTTAACCCACACTTGCCACTGCTAGGGTCTACCTGCTGGTGCTAAGACACCAGGGCTTTTAAGATCTTTTGGGGCCTTCTAAGGTCTAGCATGCGAATGTGCTCCCTCAGGGAGAGTGGTCTGGTGAACTGGTCATGAAGGCTGAACCTGGTTCCCCAGTTCCAAGTTCAGCAGCTCTGACCATAGTGCCACATCCTCTCCCCCACTGAACACTATACTGCCCCACTGAGAGAAACGTGCACTGCACTAACCCACTATAAACACCTGGATGTGACTCAATTCAAATTACGCACTAGACAAGAGAAATATGCTGCCTAAAAAAAATTAACAACAGCCTAGAAAAAGCAAACACTCATTGGGAATGCAAGATTAAGTATAGCATGTGAAATGTAAGCAGGAACATGGTTACCTTTTTCTTTTTACACTCATTATTCAGAAATTAGTGAGTGCTTTTGCCTGAAAAGTTAAGGCTATATCTACAGGGCCCAGAAGGTACCCACTTCAAAGCCCATTTCTTATAGCCATACAAAACGTAATCAGTATGGTTTAAAAAGACCATATTTGTGAATACAGCTCCACGGTATGCATTTTGTTTTCCAATTCACCCATCAAGCAGGTATTTCAGTACCTACAGGAATGATGCACTTCCCCACCAAGGGAAAACTATGGGGCATATCAGCAACACCCGGCGATAATTATCTCTCAGCGCTCTTAGCGTGAGGATAATTATCGCCGGGTAACGTGGATTTTTATCGCTGAGATAGCATGCTATTAGCAACGCTTATCTCCTCAGCAATTAAAATCCTCATGCTAACTGCCTAACGTGAGATTTTCGCTGGAAACTCAACGATAATCACACGTAGTGTGGCGTTAGCTTGCTGATAGGGACTCACAAACTTAGCCATGATATCCACCTTCCATAGGATATCATGGCTAAGTCAGTCCTGAAGCAGGCGTAAGGGAAGTAGCGATAACAGGGGTTATTGCTACTTTTCCTGACGCTATGCTTCATAGCGTGGGGCTTGATGATAGGAAAAATGTCGCTTAGCGATATTTCTCCTGTCATGTTAGGTCAGGAATGCCCACTTTGCATCTCATTAGAGATGCAAAGCTGAGCGTTAGAAATCCCCACGCTAAAGCAAGGTTTCACGCGTTAGCGTGGCCTTGCTAATTAGGCGATAAAATTATCACCACTTTTCGTCCGAAAACGGCTGCAGAAGCGGAGATAATTTTTTGTCGCCAGCTTGTAAATATGCCCCTACGTTTCCAGCAAAAGTGTATTTCTTTTTTGGATCCATTTCACAGGGGAGCAAATAAACGAAAGGAGGAAAGAGAAGGTAAAACCTGTTTCTTGAAGTCTCGGTTTTCACTAAATGAGGAGCGAGACAAAAAGAGAGGGAAGAGGGGCAACAAAGGGGGGTGGTAGCTGCCAGAGGCAGGAGAACTGCACACTGTCCTTGTCTTCTCTTGGCACGAAGGAAAAGACAGAGTCCTTTTCCTTCGCTGCTCGATCCGCCTTCAAAAGCCGAGCCTTAACTATCGGCCTTGGCGGTTTCTGCCGTCCGGGAGGCCTGTTGAAAATAAGAAAGTAGGGGAATGGACTCTATGAAATTAAAGAAGTAAGGGCACGCCGTGCCCTGCCGATCCCTCCCACTTCGACCACTGGTCTATGGGAGTATGCATTTTTTGTATATAATGGCCTGCCTTTAGTACAGAATGGGCCCCACATTTTTATCACTTTTCTGCAGCTGGGCAGCAGGAGTTTTCAATCATGCTCTGATGAGTCATTACAACACCTCGGAACATTTGCAGTAATGGTAGAAACGTCTTGCACTGCAAGGAAAACCAGGCAGCTGAAGCTGTACTTGTGCTGACTTTGGGAAACTATCTTTCTCTGGATTTCAGAAAACAAGGTAAAAAATCATATTCCTGAAGAAGGGGATGGATCCAAAACATTTTTGGCTGGTGTTATTATATGTCCTCAGTGGTAAGTAAGATAGTACTTGGACAGGTATCTTTTATCACTGTATTATGAAAGCAGTCTTGCTGAGGTGGTAGTAAATTACAAGAATTTTCCTACTGTTGTGTTTTAGTGCTGCATTGTTTCTTTGTGTTACTGAGGTGCTGTATTTTGATTGATGTGTTGCTTTCTCTTTTGACTGTACAGTTATGGTGTGACATGGTATGGTTTTGTTGTGGTGTTATTTTTCTGCGCATTGTGCTATTGTGTTGTATTCTGCTGTGCACTGTAAGTACTTTAGAGATGTGAACAAATGCTTCTACTTTTGAAGCCAAAAGCTGCACTTTCCATTAAAGTTCATGTTACCAACAAATATTTCCTGCAGTCTCATATGCTAAAAGCTGCTCCAAACAGTGCTTAATTTGAGCCGGTAGTTTCCGGTGCTCAGCACCGGCACTTAATCATCAATACTGGCGCTTTTCATGAGCACTACATAAGGACACATTCCCATTCATTTATGGTAGGCACAGGGAGATTAAGTGATTTGCCCAGAATCACAGGAAGATGAGCCAACACAGAGACTCAAAACTGGTTCCCCAATTTCGAAGTTGGCAGCTCTGGCCACTACATCACATCCAGTTCCTTCTTGCATGTTGGGTAGTTGGTTATGTTTTAGGCAGCACTAAGTGGAGAAATGGGCTGGTGCAAGCTGCCTCCTGACGAGAGTCCCGGCACTTATAGTTTCACAAATTAACCACTGGCTCCAACTCTTCTACTGACAAAAGTCTGCCCAAAACAGTGACAGAAACAATGTTTTGAATAATCAGTTCTAGTTCTATGTTTAAATGACGCTGCCTTGGGGCCATTAATTCACAAGTGGCAGTGGGTCAGCCAGTGGTGCCAACAAAGGTTTCAAATATATTTTATATTCACAGAAAAAACCATAGGTTTCAGGCACGTTATAGTTAGGAATTAGCATTTAAAAAACCTCCGAAATTCACTGAAAAAACCATAGATTTCAGGGGTGTTATAGTTAGCTGGACTTTTCACTTGTACAAAACCATTGAAATTCTCCTGTTATAGTTAGTTCAGCTAACTATAACTCGCGCGCCCGCAATGCACTGCTGATGACGTCACATATTACATCACTCATGACATGGTCAGTGACATCACTCATGACATCACTGATGACATCTCAAATGACATCACTGATGACATCATCCAGTGAATGTGTGTTTTTCTGAAAATTAAATATGTTTTATATATGTATATCTCAAGGTCGATGGAAGAATAAATGGGTATATATGTGTCTAAATGGATGATTTGTTTTTGAAAAATTGATTGTGTAACTGACTGATTAAGTGTATCATAGTGAATACATGGCTTAGTGAGTAATGTTTAAATATGTAAATATCTGTATCAGTCTCTCACTTTGTGTATAAGTGGCTGCATGGGTTGGTGAGTAGCTACATGGGTGTTTATATAGGTTATTAGTTGGTTTTTTGCGTATCAGTCTGAGTGTCTGCATGGTTCGGTGGGGGGTATTACGTAGAGCATAGGTGCATGAATGAGTGACTCACTCTTTGTATGTGTTGAAGACAGCATGTGTGCAGGACTGTATGGGTGGATGAGTGTGTGTATGGGTGTGTTAGTGAGTGAATGACTGTCTCAATAGTGTCTTTATGAGTAACTACATATTTTGTAAACTAGTATATGTGACTATTGGTGTATATAAGTGAGTATATGTGAGAGTGAGAGATTGAAAGAGTTCCTGTATGAATAATTATGTGTTTCTATAAGTGATTGTTTAAAAGACTAAGTATGTGTAAGTTTCCATAGAAGTAAGTGTGGTGGTGTGTGTATAACTGTATATGCAAATAAATGTATGTTTGATTCTTTATTAGCATGAGTGACTATGTGTGTGAGTAACTCTATGGATGAGTGGCATTGTGTAACAGGATGTATAGGTGTATGAGTACATATGATGAGTGAATACATGTATGAGTGACTGTATAGGACTGTTGGTGAATGAGTGGATGTGTATGTGGATCATAGAATTACTGAAGAGGTTGTTGTAACTGGTATTGGTATGTCCATTGTTTTGAAAAGTTTAGTCTCTATTTTTGAATGTGTGTATCAAAGGTTATATTAGGGTGAGAGGAGGTTTGCCACTCTATCACAAGGATTATGTCATCAGTGATGTCATCAGTGATGTCATTTGAGATGTCATCAGTGATGTCAAGAGTGATGTCACTGACCATGTCATGAGTGATGTAATATGTGACGTCATCAGCAGTGCATTGCGGGCGCGCGAGTTATAGTTAGCTGAACTAACTATAACGGGGGAATTTCAATGGTTTTGTACAAGTGAAAAGTCTAGCTAACTATAACACCCCTGAAACCTATGGTTTTTTCAGTGAATTTCTGAGGTTTTTTAAATGCTAATTCCTAACTATAACGTGCCTGAAACCTATGGTTTTTTCTGTGAATTTCAAAGGTTTTTTAAATGCTAATTTCTAACTATGCCTACAGAGATAGGACATGTGAAGAAAGAAGAAAAAATGCACAGAAAGAAAAAAAAGAAGTGCAGAAAGAAGCAACAGAAGTCCTCAAAGACGAAGAAAAGTGCAGGAAGAAGGATAACGTGCAGAAAGAACAAAAAGAAGAGCAGAAAGAAGCCTTGTTGCAAAATCATCCTGTACCCTCAACTTTTTAAGATGGATACTGGTGGTAACTGAGTCTGACTAACCAGTCCTAGAGCCAGTGCTATGTTAAAAGACACTTAGAATACAGTGAAAACACCTACATACACTAGGGAACATTATGCGTTGGGGTCCCCCTGTGATTAACATGACCTCCTCTGTAAGCCCCTAGTATATAATAGGGCAGGGGGATTAAAACTACCTCTTAAAACAGGCCGCAGGGCGTTTTTGCACACGTTAACTCAGGCCCCGTCCCCTCCCTTCACCACTGTGTAAACACGCCCTGTGTCCGTTTTTAGTTGGGAGATTAAGTTCATTTGAATCCTGAGGGTCCCTAGGGTCCAACTAGCCCACTAGGTACCTCCAGTAAGTGCCACAGAGCTGCGTTGCAGAGAGGTGTAAAAAGTGGCACAGCCTGGACCACCTCTCTGCAATGCAGCTCAGTGGCGCTTACTGGAAGCACTTGGTGGGCTAGTTAGCCCCCAGGGGCCCTCAGTATTGAAGGAAAATTATATCCCCAATTTAAAACGTGCCATAGTGCGTGTTTGCACACGTCACCTCAGGCCCCGTCCCCTCCCTTCACCACTGTGTAAACGCGCCCTGTGGCTGTTCTAAGTTGAGAGATTAAGTCCCCTTGAATCCTAAGGGTCCCTAGGGTCAAACTAGACCACTAGGTACCTCCAGTAAGCGCCACAGAGCTGCGTTGCAGAGAGGTGTAAAAAGGGGCTTGGCCTCAGAACACCTGTCTGCAGCGCAGCTCCCTGGTGCATACTGGAGATGCCTGTTGGGCTAGTTGGCCCTCAGGGACCCACAGTATTGAAGAGGAATTAATTCCCCAACTTACAACTCGCCAGGGGGCGCGTTTGCAGAGTGCTGCAAGGAGGGGGCGTGGCCTCCGGCACGATGCCAGTCTTTTATTTATTTCATTTTTCTAAGAAGGGGGGCTGTGTGGTTCCCCTTCTTATTCTAATTTATTGGCCCTGATGACCCCATCCCCCAGGGCCTGTCTCCTAATTATATTTTTTTGACCCCAATCCCCAGGGCCAGCCACTGTTTTTTATTATTTTTAAAAAAATATATATTTATAAACACACCTAGGACATGCTGGACAAACCGTACGTACCTATCACCATGACAATTTGTTTGATATTCATTAAAGGGCGACTATGCATACAATGAATCCACGTGGAATGTATTTACACCACTAGTGAAGCTCTGACATGTCTGATGCCCTACCGTGCCTAATCCCGGTAGACACCCTTGTTGTTTATTTACACAAACATGGGTAGCTATTGACGGGCACATTTAATACACATGCTCACCAAGCCATTCAAAGGGGATTCGACAAAAATTCGACCAAAACTATGCAAGAAACCCCCCTCACGGTTAATAAAACACACATCCACTGCCGGATGTGTAATACTTTTTATTTTACACTCTGGAAAGGGGACGAACATCACTTGAGAGTCACAGCGCGCTCCTGGCAGAGCCCAATGCTGTGTTACACCCACCATTGCCTGCTGAGTGCCACACACCTCTGTGTTGTATTCCACTAGCTAGTGCATGTGCTATGACACTCTCTAGCCCATGTGCACTGTAACACCACCCCGTGAATATGTCATGCCACACTTGTCTTCGCACGGGTTATATTGCCCCATCTAACGTGCCTTCCTCGATGCCTATGTTATAACGCACAGTGCTATGCCATACATATTACAATCTGGGACCCTTATCTTTGTCACAGTGCATATGCAACGTTACACTCCCCAGCACATATTTTATATTACAACTTTAGAGACTAGTTAGGTTACACAACACTGCCCTGTGCATATTACACTCCAAGGCGCATATCGCATAGCACGCGCTAGTGCCTGTGCTATCTCGCGCTCTCCAATGAATCTGTCATTGCGCACAATGTATTGCATATTATATTTCACACCCGGTTCATCTTATATCACACTTTTTGGTGCATAGTTTATACCATACACTATATCTAGTTTTCATTTTCAATCGTGCTCTCAGGACTATGCTCTATATAACACTGTGTTCACCTACCCTTTTCACGGGCATTACATTTTGCGATGGGGGTGGAGGGTCAGGGGGTGTTTCTGCCAAGTGAGCCCGGAGTCACAGTCACAAACGTCCTCTTCTTCCTGAATAAAAGTGAGATTATGCTGCATACTTGTTCATATTTTAAGTAGTTCGCACAGACACAAGTTTTAAAAACAATAAAGTTCCTAATACCCGCCTTCTCTGGACAGTTAGCTTACTGCCCCATCCCCCTCCTCCCTATCCTCTGTTGTGTGAATCCATGGACTAGCCTCCTCTCTCCTGCCATGCATGGTCTGATGTGCTGCCACTGCCCTCAATTTAGTATGATGTACCAGTCCACTCCTCCTGCCCTCCATTGCCCAATTCTATGCCCTATCATTGACCTCCTGCTTAAACTCTGTGCTTAGCTTGCTGCCCCTATTCTCCTTCCCCCTGCCCTCCGATGTCTTTGTGCATGCCCCTGCTCCATCCTTTTTGCCCACCATGTTCCATGGACCTGCCACTCCTATCTACTCTGAGTGTTCTGTTGAGCTGCCACTCCCCTCCCACCTGCCTAGCATTGTCAGATGACGGTAACCTGTCCCTGCCACCTCCACCCTGCCTGTCCACATGCCATGCCCCTATCCTCTTCCTCCTGTCCTACATGGTCCATTGTACTGCCACACCCTTCTGCCCTCCCTGGTCTGTTGTGCTGCAACTGCTCCTCCTGCCTGCCCCGTGCGGTCTGTTGTGAGGCCCCTTCCCCTGAACTTTCTTGTCTGTGCACAGGTCCTGACCCTCCCTTCTATCCTCCATGGTCCTTTGTGCATGCCCCTGCACCCTCCTTCTTGCCCATCATAGCCATTGTGCTACCACTAACCCTCCCACTTGCCATGCATGGTCTTCTGTGCTGCCATGGCCCCTCCCACCTTCCCTGTGTGGTCAGTTAGCTGCCCTGAACCCCTCCCACCTTCCCTCCATGGTCTGTGTGTATGCCATCACAGTCTCACTGTTGCTCTTCATGGTGTGTCTTGCTTCTAGTGCCTATCCTGCCTGACCTCCATGGCTATCTTGCTGCTCCTGCCCTGCCCCCTTGCCCCCAGCCCTCTGTTTACATGTGCAGACCCCTACTCCCTCCCTCCTGGCTTGTCTGTTCCATTGTAATGCCCCTGATCCATCCCTCCTGCCCTTTATGGTCTGTTATGCTGTAGCTTTCTCTCCTGTCTGTCCATTATGGTCCTGCCTCTTGCCCCTCTGTTCTCTGTTGTCCATGTGCATGGTCCTGCCCCCTCCCTCTTGCTTTCTATGGATTGTTGTGCTGCACTCCCATCCCGCATGCCCTGTGTGGTGTATTGTGCTGCTGCAAACCCTGATGCCTGCCCTGCAGGGTCAGTTTGGTGCACCTCTCCATGTCCCTCCTGTCCTCTGTTATCCAAGTCCATGTCCCTACCCCATTTCCTTCCATGATCCAATGTACTATACTTGCGAACATTTTGAACTTGGTAAGAGGGAGATTTTGAAAAAAAAGTGGGGTATTGATTTTCCCCTTTGAGTTACATTGAAAAAGAGGAGATTGTAGACAGGAGACAGATAAAATAAAGCCCATTTGAGCTTAAAAACATTAGACGTTTCCTGGCTGAATCAGGTCTGTTGGCTTGTATGGTTGTACTACCATTGCCTCTTCCTTCTGCCCACAATGGTCTATTACATTGCTACTGCCTCTCTTGCAAGTCCTGTATTGTTGGTTTGTTGCCCCTGCCCCCCTTTCCACTGCCCTCCATAGTCTGTTGTGCTGCCACGGCCCTTCCTGCCTGCTCTGTGTGGTTAAATTGTTGCCTTTGCACCCTCCTACCTGCCTTCAATTTTCAGAGTCTGTGCCCCTGGCCTCTGCCTCTCAACAGTATCCTAATGAACAACTAGATAGCTAACATTCTATATTTATTACAAAAGTGTGGAACGCCTGACGTCATCTTGATGTAATCAAAACTGTAATACCTAGAGCATTTCCTTTAGAAATTACATATATGAGAGGGTCTTATTGGCATCAAAATTACGGTTAGTGCTCTAAAAGACTAAAATAAGGACATATTTTTTGAGTTTTCAAATAGCGAGAAAGCACTTTTAAATTATTTGTTACCTTTATGTGTTTTTTATCCAAATGACCACTTGATTAAATGTTGCACTTAGGGGAGGATGTGGTGTTACTTCCAGAACTGCAGACTTTGCAACTGGGGAACCAGGTTGGAGTTTCTGCTTCAGCTCAACATTCTGTGATTCTGGTCAAATCACTTAGTCTCCCCATGTCTACAACCAAAATGAATTTATTCTTGTGTGATGTAACCAATGCTCATGTAAAGCACTCCAATACCTGACAAGCCTGCACTATATAACACTGCAAAAACACAAAATAATAAGTGTTTTGCACACTTCTGTTATTGGGCTATATTTGGGCTACATCTGGGTGATTTTGGGCTACATTTGGGCTCTTTTGTCTCCGGTGGCCATCTTGGGAGATTTATTTGTTATGAAGTGTCCTAATTTCCTCATGTACTGCAGTCTCCTCAGTAGGAAATGCTTTCAGTTTTTTACTTTGATTCCATCATGAAGGTATTCAGATATGTCACACATTTGCCATAAATTCTGAATGTTAGCACTCTAGTTGCTCATTAGATCACTGTTGTAAAACTACTGTTCACCATGGAAGTCTGCTCCTGGTATTAAAAGTGCATGTTTCAGTCTGCATGTCAGAATTTTTTAATGAAATAGAAGAGGATTTGAGAAGTCACTCAAAATGTGCCCTCATTTTCTTTCTTCAGCATTAATCATAATTTCTATGGCAAAATGAACACCCTCATTGTGTTCCTTTTTAAATTAAATGTTTTAAGTGTTACCAGTTTATTCCAATCAAGATGGCTTCAGGTGTGACATACTTTTGTCATAATGAAGACAGTAAGCGCTCTAGTTGTTTTTAAGAACACTCTGGGACATTCTGTCATTGGGCTATACTTGGGCTACATCTGGGTGATATTTGGGCTACATTTGGGCTCTTTTGTAGGGGTGGGCGGAATTTGCGAAATTAACTTTCGCAAATTATCGCGAAAATGTTTAAAATTATCGCAAACAAGCGGAAATATCGCGAAGATGCGGAAGTTTTTTTCCGGCATGTTCGCGAGATTTTCTGCATGGTTGCGGGTCGCCAACTTACCCATGTGGTTGCTTGCGGGTGCGGCCATCTTGTTTTGAGTTGTCTCGCGGTGCATGATCGCGAGAAGAAAGACGTGATCGCGCGACGCATGACGTCACTGCGGGCGCGAACTGTCGCGAGACAGCGCAAATGGCTAAAAACAATACAACATCTCATGGAGAACGCGACCGGATCAAGAAAACTTGTCGGCGAACGCAGGAATTTAGGTAAGGCGATCGCGCGCGCGCGCGCGAGTATGTATTATTTTACAGCGCGAGCAAGAAACAAATTATCGCCAAGCTGCGGAAACCGGAATTTTTGACATTTTCGCGCTCTCCGCGGAACGCGAAAATGTCAAATTATCGCAATTTCCGGGAATGGAACGAAATTTTCGCCCAGGCCTACTCTTTTGTCTCTGGTGGCCATCTTGGCAGACTTATTTGTTATGAAGTTTCCTAATTTCCTCATTTACTGCAGTCTCCTCAGTAGGAAATACTTTCAGTTTTTTACTTTGATTCCATCAAGAAGGCATTCAGATGTGTCACACATTTGCCATAAATTCAGAATGTTAGCACTCTTTTTGCTCATTAGATCACTGAAGTAAAGCTACTGCTCACCAGGGAAAACTGCTGCTGGTATTGAAAGTGCATGTTTCAGTCTTCATGTCAGAATTTTTTTATGAAATAGAAGAGGATTTGAGAAGTCACTCAAAATGTGCCCTCATTTTTCTTTCTGCAGCACTAATCATACTTTTTATGGAAAAATGAACCCCCTCATTTTGTTCCTTTTTAAATTAAATGTTTTAAGAGTTACCACTTTAATCCAAGCAAGAAGGCTTCAGGTGTGCCATACGTTTATCATAAGTAGGACTGTTAGCGCTCTAGTTGTTCTTTGGAACACTCTGGGAAGCTGCAGTAGAACACAAAGGAATCAACTGACAGTCTCTGCCCTTGTTGGATGTACATGTTTTACTGAGAATGTCAGACTTCATTCTCACATGACTGAGAAAGATAATGTGAATTTACAGAAAATAAGCTCTCAGTTTAGGTTATAGATCACCTTCCAAACCTCTGTGGGAAAATCATGAGAAAATATTTTTCTCTCAATCATGATATCCCAGCAGAAGGCTTTTTCACATGGTGAAATCACCTTAGAACATACCACAATTCCTAAAATGAGTATGGTACCATCAACAAATGATTTATAATATAACTAAAGTCTTAAAACCTTCTATTAACTGCAATGCTTTTTAATGAGGTGCTATCATGTATATTGGTCCCAAGATGGCTGCCAACACTTCTTGGATGAAGTGCTGACAGCCAATCAGATCTCAGGATGAGATGTGTGGTTAGGCTCCGCCCACATATATATATGACTTTACTTTTGATTTTCTCAGGAACTACTGAACAGATTGACACCAGACCTGCAAAAGGCACACCCCTGACCTGAGGACTACCTCTCTGCCAAATTTCAAGTAATTCTGTTCAGCCGTTCGGGCTGTACCTTGGACTAAAGGTCCCTATGGAAAATTGCATAGGGAAAACGCGTTTTGGGACCCCCCTTTTTTCTCAACTCCCGCTTGTTGAATCCCCCCAAGACTTTCAGGGTAGGAGCGGAGCGGAGCGCCCCACCTATTTTGAAAATTTCGCGAGGATTCGTCAACCGGCGCCAAAGTTATTTCAAATAGAATGTTGCGGATTTCCTATGGAAACACGGTCCTAACTATATCTATCTACTGGCGACCGCCAGTAGATAATATATTTTTTATAATTTGTATTTTTATGGAGACCCATCAGCTGCAAAGTGCTGCTCAGTGCTCACTTAATTCTTATTTTTTTAATTTTCAATTTGTCATTCTAAAATGTACATATGCCACATTAGAATAGTAAATAAAAAATTGCTGCTATACATCATGATGTATACACATTCATGCATCACAACTCAGGCATGTATATGTTATGACAGAAGGTCATGCAAGCATCAAGAGTAATGCCTATGCATCAGGGGCCATCTTGGACTGGATTTTCATTGATAGAAAACCCACTGTAAGTAAGACGGGAGTGGAATTTGTAATTTTTTTACTAAAGCACATATCACCTGTATTTTAGTTGTTGCTTGGGTTTTTAACATTATCTCATGTCTCATGCCAACATCTAACCATAACGTCACTATATACATGTCTTTCTTCCTTGCTTAATCTTGCTGGATATGTTGGTGCTCTGTGACGGTGCGATACCCGTTGGCGGCAGAGCCACGCCACTATTTATCGTACAGGCTTTATGAAGTGTAAAGGATGGACCGCACTCACAAGTGGTTTTCAGATTCTTTAATGCAATATCTGATTTCTTAAGTAACCAAATCTAAACGATGTCCGGACATTGTTTGTATTCAGTTCCTTAAGAAATCAGATATTGCATTCAATTGAATTGGAAACCACTAGTGAGTGAGGCCCCTCCTTTACCCTTGGTAAAGCCTGTATGATTCATATACATATATCTGTTTAAGAGGGTGACAAAAGAAGCTTAAATAAAGGGTGAGAACAGATTTTAGTAATAATGTAAGCCATTTGCTGGTTGTGCCATACTCATTTATAAGAATTCTGGTGTGTTCTTTGGTGACATTACCTAGTGAAAAATGCTGATTTCCTGCTGGGATCTGATAAACCATGTTTGAGAGACAACTGTTTTCTCTCTTGATTTTTTCATAGAGATTATTGAAGGTGCTCTGGAAGCTAAAATGATAGCAGATTTTCTATCGGTTCTTCAGCCATGTGATAAGAAAGTCTGAAATCTTGAGTATACATGTACTTTCAAACGCAGCAGCAGTCTTTCAGTTGCAGCGTCACACAGAGTTCTAATGATCAAGTAGACAACAAACCTTCTGTATTTATGACAAGAATGTGGCACACCCAAATTAATCTTGATGGAATTATAGCTGTAAAGCCTAAAGCATTTCCTTTAGAAAGGAACAAAATGAGGGGGTTATTTTTGTTATAGAAATGATGGTTAGTGCTCTAGAAAGCTAAAATGAGGGCACATTTTTGTGAATTTTAAAATATCTTCCTCAATCATTTCAATAAAACATTCTGACATACAGATTGAAATGTATTTTCAGCAACAGCCTCCCAGTTACCTCCATAGTGATCAACTGCAGCTTTATGACAGGGTTCTAAAGAGCAACTAGATTGCTAATGTTTTGTATTCAAGACAAAAGTGAGTTACTCCACAGCCTCATTGTGTTGAAATAGGTGCAGTTGAAATTAAAACCTTTACTAAAATGGGTCAAAAACTAATCTTTTTAAACTAAAATAACCCTGAAAGATATAGTTCACTGAACTAACTGTGATTTGCACTGCCTATGACCTCACAATTTACATCCCTTATGACATCTTAAATGATATTATTGATGGCATTTCAAATGATATCACTTATGACATCTCAAATGGCATAATTGAGGACTTCACTGATGGCCTCATCCAAGCTTTTGCTCCTCTAATTCCTCTATAAACTCCTAGATCATTTAAAAAAAGATAAAGTAGGTAGTGAAGGGCCCAAAAACATATACAGCACAGTCAGACTTTATGTTCATGTGTGCATTTCCGACATAGTGTAGTACTGGAGACAAGTGTGATTAATTATTGAAAGAATTGTATGGTGCACATTTAAATTGCCAGTAAACTTCTAAGGGCAAAAGTACTTCATTTAAACATGGTAGAGACTGAGCACAACTAATGTGAGTTGCAAACACATGTAACAAATTGGTCGCGGCTAAAATCAAAACCCTGTTGCCAAATTATGTGAGGAAAACTAAAGCTTATTCTTACAATACATTATTCAGCTGTGGATTTCT
Organism: Triturus cristatus; assembly: GCF_964204655.1. Classification (NCBI taxonomy): domain Eukaryota; kingdom Metazoa; phylum Chordata; class Amphibia; order Caudata; family Salamandridae; genus Triturus; species Triturus cristatus. Next base: position 1,289,795,358 of record NC_140589.1, read on the forward strand.
GTACACATGCGGACATTAAAAAGTTGTTATGTAGTGCTATCAACAGTTTCTATATAAACTGGAGATTATAAGGGCCAAATATTTATTTCCAGAACATTTGTGAAAATTCTGAGACATTTCACTTTTTGAAGAGTGTATATTGTATGAGCAACTCAGAAATGGTTTAACTCACTGTATGACTGTAAGTATGATTGTGAGCATTGTCATATTGGTGTACACCATTCTGCTCACTTCGGGAATGTGTGTAAGGTATGCTTACAAACTGCAGAGAGTTGTTCATAGGAACTGGTTGTTTATGCCTTGCCAGTGGGGAGTGTGGAGCAGTTGCCTTAAAGGGTCACATGTGTCACAAATTCATTTTTCACCCCCTAAATAGCGAATCTTAGGTCATCGCTATTTAAGGAATGGAAAATTGTATGGAAGAAAATAGTGAATATCTAATAGCGATTCCTACATAGTCGCAATCGCAATTAAGTAATCGCTGTATGGTAACACTACTCCATTCCTTCCTATGAGCCTAAAATTCCTTTGGAGTGAACGATTTTGCATTACCAAATTTGCAATTACCTAATTGGTAATTGAAAATTAGGTAATGCCAAACCAAGGGTGTCTGGGGGCTTAAGGCCGCCCTGAAGCACTCCAAAAAAATAAAGTGCACATATAAAGCGCAATCATGCCCTAGGGCCATGTGTGCTCTACATGGCACTTTGAAAAATGCATTTTTTGTGCACTTTTAAAAATGATACATTGTTACCATCGACTTGGAGTCAATGGTAATAGCATGTTTTGTAAATTCAGTTTGCATTTAGAAAATGCTTGGTACATGTGCTTAGAGAATAGCAAATTGTGATTCCCTATTTGAAGTCACAATTTAGTAATCACAAAAAATTGTGATTACCTAAATGCACTGTGAAAGCCTTTCATACATGTTGTAAGGCTATTATGGATACACAAATATTCAAATTTAGCAATTTGCACGGTTTGCAAATGCAAAATAGGTTGATAAATGTAGTCCAAAAATCTTTGTTAGATATGGTATATAACAGGTACATTTTAATAAGGTAAATGATCATAAAACTCTTTTTTCAACAGTGGTCAACGTTTATTAAATTGTTTTTTTATTAATGTCTAGAAAGACAATAAAAAGGATCATCACAAAGGGTAACGTGCAATTTACATGTGTAAGTTTACTATTACTGATCACATTACATTCTAGAGAGACACTGTGATTCTTGTACACCGGAATGTCAGTGAAAAAAAGAGCATAATATCTTCTAAATGTATGTGAGTTTAGAAATCTGCTTCATGTTCTGCATGCCACAAACGGTTACACCCATTAGCACTAAAGAGGGTATGCAAAATTGGGTCTCGATGTACCTTGTTGCAAACACTCCAGTATGAAAAACATACAGCAAACTATCACATTTTTGGTTGATGTGTTCAGTGATGTCAATAATGTTGCAATTTGAGATGTCCTCAGTGATTTTTTAAATGTCATTTAACTTATCACGAGTGATATAATATGTGAGGTCATAAGCAATGCATGGGAGGGGTGCTAGTTATAGTTAGTTCACTTAACTATTACTGGTAAATTTGAGTGCTTTTTGTGTGTATAAGCATTTATTTTTAATGCATTTCAGCACCTAATTATAACGTCATTTAATTCTCTGGTGTTTTGTTGAATTTTTTTTAAATCAGTTTTAGCTATCATTCAAACTGTGTTTGGCCTTTGGGCATGTGGAGAGGGTGTGGCCTGTACCAACCACCCCAAATGGGGAAGCAGCCTTTACCACAAAGTTGGAACCTTGCATGCCTTTACCATGCAGGCTTAACCACGCAGGCAGCATGACCACATAAGTCTTTACCAAGCAGGATTTTACATTAAAATTTTGTTGTCAAGGCATGAATGGTGAAGACATAATCCTTGTTAAAGTTTTAAAGGTAAGTATATGTAAGTCGTAATGGTTTTAGATGTTAAGTGTTTTATATATGTTCACTGATAAAAAACAAAGGTTACAGAGGTGTTAAAGTTAGGAAATAGAATAAAAAAAAACCCTTAGAAATTCAGTGAAAAAATCCAAGGTTACAGGGTCGTTATAGTTAGGCTGATATTTTACTCGTATAGGACCAGAGAAATTCAGCAGACATAGCTAGCTGAGCTAACTATACCTGGCGCCCACAAGGCACTGCTTATGACCTCACATATTACATCACTCATGACATGGCCAGTGACATCACTCATGGCATCACTGATGACATCTCAATTGACATCACTGATGACATCATCCAGTGGCTGGTTTTAAAATGTTTCCGAGTGTTAAATATATATACCAAGGTGAACTGATGAGCCAGTGGCTGTATGAGTGCCTGTATGGTTCATTCAGTGGGTGTGTGACTGACTGTATAAGTTAGTGATTAGGTGTTTCAGTGAATGCAGGGGTGAGTAACTAAGTTTAGAGAATGTCTGGATCAGTCTGTCAGATGGTGTCTAAGTGGCTTTATGTGTTGGTGAGTGGTATGTGAGTGGATATATGGGTGATTGATTGGGTGTCTGAGTATGTGTATGGGTTTATGAGTGTCTGTGAGGCTGGGTGAGATAGTGTGTGACTGCCTGCATGGGTGAGTGAGTGGGTGAGTCAGTTGCTGTATGTGTTAGTGAGTATGTAAGAGAGGGGCTATATAGGTAACTGGGTGTGTATATGGATGTGTCAGTGAGTAAATGAATATACAAGTGGTATATGGGTGAGTAACTGGATATATAAAAGGCAGTATATATGAGTGTTGGAGTATATGAATGACTATGTATGAATGAGGCATTGTGATAGTGGCTGTATTGGTGAGTGGGTGCTTGTGTGCTTGTGTCAGTGACTATAGGTTAGTGAGTATGTGTTAATATCTGTATGAAGAAGGGAGTGAGTATGTGTATAAATGTAAAGGTGAGAAAAGGGCTGTGTGAGAGACTCCTTAGGTGAGTAAGTAGGTGTGCGAGTAGCTCTGAGTGACTGACAGTGTGTGAGTGGCTGTATGGGTGTATGAGTAGATATATCAGTGGCTGTATTAGAGAGCAAGTTCGTGTATGAGAGGCTGCATGGGTTACTAAGTAGATGTTGTGTAGCCCTATGAATCAGAGATTGGGTGTGTAATTACTGGTACGGGTACGCCAATGGTTTTAAGAATGGTAGTGTAGAAGTTGGAGTGGGTGTATGAAAGGTTATAGGGGGTGTGAGTGGGTGCATCAGAGATTCTGTCGTTGATGCCATCAGTGAAGTCATCAGTGATGTCATTTGAGAGGTCATCAGTGATGTCATCAGTGATGTCACTGACCATGTCATGAGTGATGTAATATGTGAGGTCATAAGCATTGCATTGCGGGGGCTGAAGTTATAGTTAGCTCATCTAACTATAACTGCTGAATTTCTCTGGTTTTGTATGAGTGAAATGTCAGCCTAATTATAATGTCCCTGTAACCTTAGGCATTTTCACAGAATTTCTAAGATTTTATTATTCTATTTCCTAACTATAACGCCCCTATAACCTTTGTTTGGTTCTGTGAATTTCTAAGGATTTTAAATGCTAAATCCTCACTATAATGTCCCTGTGACGTTTATGTTTGCAGGGAATTTCTAAGGTTTTTCAAATTCTATTTCCCAACTATAATGTCCATGTAACCTATGATTTTTTTATTAGATTGTTTAAGGTTTTTATTAACCCCGGGCAGAGCTGGTGTAGTGCCACTACGCAGAGTTCCAAGGAGTTGGGAAAAATCTCCTCTTCGCTCCCCTCCTCCTCCCCCAAATAAAAAATATTTAAAAAGAATTAAAAAAGATAAAAACACACTTACTACTATGGTGTCTCCAGGCTGCCATCCTCCTCCTCGCTGTGGTCTCTCTCCTGCAAACTCCCTACGTTGGGCGTACATCTTGTGAGAACTGCACATACACCCGATGTAGGGGGTTTGCAGGAGAGAGACCATGTCGAGGAGGAGGAGGGCAGACCGGAGAAGTCACAGTAGAGGTAAGTGTGTTTTTTCTTTTTTAATTATTCTTAAAATAGTTTTTATTAGGGGGTGGAGCCAGGGAGCCTATTTTTAGCAGGGGAGCTGGCTAACCTGAAACTCAGCATCCAGTCCTATGTATAGAAACCATAGACACAGAACCAATGCAACAGCTCTTGTCAAAGCCACCTTAGTACCCACAATATTGTGACTTTTTAAAAAGTTTTTTTTCTTTAGTTTTTGGGGATCTTCACTAGAACATCGCAATTAACCGCGGACCTGTCGCAAAAACGGAAAACAAAAGCAGACATTCAATGACCACCAACACATCCAAAAATAATATGAAAAAAATCAATTCTGAACATTACCTTACACATAATAATATATACAAACTTCTTTAAACACATGTTTCAACTAATTTTTTTATGCGAAGTTACTTTAAAATCCATGTTTCAGACCTATTTTCCATTATTGCAGTTATTCGGGAGTCACGATTACATCATTAACCGCGATGATCGCTCCTTTTCCATAAAGGTTAAAGCACATATATCCACACATACTACAGTATTTTACATACTAGGGGTTTCTTACAGTATTCTCTAAATTCCTGTTTTCTAGACAGTTCTTATAAAAACCATCTAAAAAACAATTTTATCTTTTTGTGGTGACTCCAGAAACCATGATGATGTCGGTAATCACGATCCCCAGGGGCACATCGTGAAAATGGAAAACAAAAGCAGACATTCAATGACCACCAACATATCCAAAAATAAAATGTAAAAAAATCCATTGTAAACATTGCACTACACTTATTACTTTATACATACTTCTTTCAAAGCATGTTTAAACTCATGTTTTTGCACTAAGTTTCTTTAAAAACCATTTTCAGACCTATTTACAGTGTTCGTGTTTATTCGGGCATCGCAACATTGCAGTTAACCACGCCAGTCACGCCTTTTCCATAAAGTGAAATACATATATGCACACATATCACAGTATTTTACACAGTAGGGGTTTATTACTCAACACTTCAAACTCATGTTTTTCAAGTGTAATTTTAGAAAAACCATATCTAAAACATATTTTCTGTTTTCGCCGTGAGGCCGAAGATCACGATGACGTCAGTAAGCACCATAACGTGGTTACGTCGCTAACGTGGAAAGCAAAAGCTAGTTTTCAAAAGCCACCACCACATTTAAAAATTATAACTATATAATTAATTCTCACCATCATACTAGATAACTCATTATATAAATAACTCTTTAAAAACATCTCAATATCTCCATACCAATGCGTAATAATGATTTACTGATTTATTTTTGAATATTTCCACCAATATTCGCCACAACGTTGATAGTCGCAATGTCTCTGCGATTAAAAACATCATTGCGGCGTCATCACGAATTGAATGGGCAATTAAAAAATACAATTTTGGACACATGACTTGTGTCACAAACACTCCCATTTCTTAACCCTGGTGTCAGAGTATGTCAACCCTGACACCTTATGTGAGCTTTCACACAAATTAACAGCCCGGTAACCATTCCCGATAGTTAAAATGGCAGCAGCAACTTTCTGTTCAGGTTGCGTTTAGCCAATCAGAGCATTTCCGCTCGCATGTGCATTTGCAATTAATCAGAAAACCACAGCGAAATAGCTGGAGATTTCACTTTGAATTTCAGCTTAAATATCTCAAAAACTACCAAATGTATTTTCATGAAATAGACAAAAGGCACTTCCTTAAACCAGCATCTACTTCCCTGCCAAATTTGGTGTGAGTCCATTCAGTGGTTCAGACTGTAGCCATGGCTAAAGGTTCTTATGGGAATTAACAATAGAAACACACCCTTATTTTGCACCCCAAATTCTTGGTCACCACTGCGCGGATCACCCCAAAACTTTCCATGACAGCCTGAAACTACCTTGTCACTTTGTTTGTAAAGTTTCAGGAAGATTGATCAAACAACGCCAACATTATAGGCAAGTCAAAAAAATTATTTTCCCATGGAAACATGGTGTAGAAATCAATGAAGTCTCGCAGACAGCTCTTGTAGTAAGTTGTTTATTCTTCAAGTTACATCTTAATAAGTTCCAATGTAAGTCTCAATATAAGCCCCACCAGGAGCAGTCTTGCGGCTGCTCAGCCCATCTTCTCCAACTGCCGTCCCTTCAAGTACAAACATCCATAACATTCCAAATGACATCATATAGCTAGAGCATCAGGCAGAGCACCAGGGCAAGGGAGATGCATTACATAAGAAGCAGATTACTACTGTTGCAGGGATTCTGCTCATGCACAGAACTATGCTCAGGAGACCAGGACCTCAGTGAATTGCGGAGTACCAAAAACTCACCTCAGTACCCAGAACCTCAATCCGACTAGCATCAGTGTCCCATTCGTTATCTGTATTCTCTCGGAGCTCCCAATGTATAGACAACCCAGAACAAGCGAGTTAGAGTACTCTCAGGAATGGTGGGAATCAGAAATACCTGTTCGTTATTATTCTCATATCAGTCCACAACAAGAGTAATCAGAGACACAGTAAAGTTTAAAATGTTTATTTTATAAACTATGTGTCCTAAGATGCAGTACTTTGGCTAACATAAGCAGACAAATGATTAAAATCAAAACCATCAGCATTGTTACAATACCATAGAAAATGAAGGGAGAAATCATATTACAAATGACAGTGGAATACAACCACCCTCCCTTCGGTAGTAAGCTATTATTATTATACTAATAGAAGGTCTCTAGGTTTGAATGGGGAACCCCATACCGTAAAGATCAGCTTAGGTGAATCACATCACAGGATCAGCTTTGCTCTGCGCCTGGAAAGGTTCTTCTCCAGAATGTGTGTGTAATGCATGCAAACTGCAATATTAAAGGCTCTCGACTTTCAGGTATTTGCAGCTGTGTGCGTATTATGGCCTGAGAGTGGGCCAATCAACCTGAACTCAAAAACATACATTGTTTGGCAGCTCAGAGCGTTTCTGCACACAATGTTCAGAACAAGGTCGCAGTGCACGTCTAGGGATGTGAACAACAGACAGTTCTTATGTGAAGAAAAGGCAAGGAAGCAGTTTTCAAATCATAACATGTCTCTGCAGTGTTGTGTGCAAAAGCAGCAAAAGTGGCAAGATGGCGTTTCTAACATCTACTGCGCTTATGCTAACATAGCAATGTATGTATCTAAAACGCTGCGTCCACTACACTACACATCTTCCCCTTTATAATATTTAACAAAATGAAATAGTATACACATTTATAAACATAGGAAGAGAAGATAGACATTCCAGAAGTGAACTTAAAAGAACACCATAATAACATGAGCCAAACTCTCCTTATGTAATAATAACAACAATGTCAAAGTAATGCAATAATGAGAAAATAGTAATGTAAGTAATACAATAGTCTTCCCTATGTAATAATATTAATAACAATGCAATAGTAATAATGCAAGTAATAAACAGTAAGACAGCCTTCTCTATGTAATAATAATAATAATAATCACACAGTAAATATAGTAATGTAAGCATTAAAGTAGTAATATAGAAGTCGTAAACTTAAACAAATGGCAGGACTAGGGAATACTATACGCCCTCTACTGCACACACTATAATATACCGTCCACTTACCAGGAACACCCTCTACTGCATAATATTTTAGGACCAGGAAAATTTACATATCCTCTAATCACATACTATAATGTTTCGTCTGCATACTATTGCAGGACCACACACGCATTAATACACAGTAACCACCCTATAAGAGAACACATACCTCCTCGTAAAGGGGAATCCACCACCCTATAAACCACCACACACAGTAACCTCCCAAGGGGGAATCCACCTCCCTATAATACACTGTAAGTAGGAAAAACATTCAAAAATAACCTCTGACACATATACCACTTTACAGAGTTTATCCTTACTTTTGAGTAAGATTCTAAATGTTTTCTTAAGAGCACCGGTTGTTTGTTTCGTGAACAATAGTAATATTTTAACTAATTGCTGTTATTAGACATTAACATCTGACACCACTGTGAACACATGTCCCTGATGAGCAGTTCTAATAAAATTAAGACACGCATTAAACATGCTAACATTAAAAGTTTCAACAAGAACGTATCATAGCTTGAAGTGGAATTGCAAGCGAAACGTACAAGTTGCTGATACAGGACATAGTGTGCCAGAATAGTGAAAAATGTACCTTTACTGGCTCACAGCACGTCAGTGTAACTGGTGTGCAAAAGGGATTCATATTGTGACCATCCTGTTCTTGATTTTATGAAAATGAGCCACACATAAAATACCACAATGTCCCCAACTGGCACTCTTGTCAAGAGTTTCACAGAGTTACTGAATTTAAATGCACTTATGAGTGCACAGAACATCAAATAAGTTGTGGTTCCTGTTTTCAAGCTCCAATGATAAATCTATTTGGTTTACGTTCAGAATGAACACTTTAAGAAGTCAGATCCCTTGATTATACATAAGCAAAGAGCTGGTGAAAGATTTCTCTCTTTTTAAAGTTTTTTTCATGTGTGCACGTTTGATGATGTTAAGTTTAATGAACACTTCTTAGCAGTGTGATTTAAACTGGACAGTGCTGCCGATGCTTAATGTCAAACTCTTATAACTCCGTCGCGTAACTTGCATATTCTTTTTTCTCCCAAAATACACACGCATCATACCGGCAGTGTTTGCACTTTTTGTCAGTGAGTCTTTTAAAACATGCCCCCACTTACCAGCATCGGAGACAGGCACAACGAAGTGTGAGGAAATAAATAGCACAGATATCTTCCTCTCTTCACTCAATTGTGATCGGTGTTCCAATAACCAAGGGAAGGAGGCAACAAGATGGCTGCCTAACGTCGCGTCGTGACATTTAACCTGGCGCGATGACATGCTGAAAGCGCTTTTCTAACCATGGGTGGTAGTCAGGACAACGCCAAGAACGCTGGACATTCTGAAAGTGTGATAACGAAGACATAGCCTCTCCGCTAGTACCCACGGAAATTCTACAACGTCATCAGTGTGAAGATGGCAGCACCAAGGGAAGGATCTCTCTACACAGCAACGGTAAGAAGGAGTTTTGGATTTAAATGCACTTATGAGTGCACAGAACATCAAATAAGTTGTGGTTCCTGTTTTCAAGCTCCAATGATAAATCTATTTGGTTTACGTTCAGAATGAACACTTTAAGAAGTCAGATCCCTTGATTATACATAAGCAAAGAGCTGGTGAAAGATTTCTCTCTTTTTAAAGTTTTTTTCATGTGTGCACGTTTGATGATGTTAAGTTTAATGAACACTTCTTAGCAGTGTGATTTAAACTGGACAGTGCTGCCGATGCTTAATGTCAAACTCTTATAACTCCGTCGCGTAACTTGCATATTCTTTTTTCTCCCAAAATACACACGCATCATACCGGCAGTGTTTGCACTTTTTGTCAGTGAGTCTTTTAAAACATGCCCCCACTTACCAGCATCGGAGACAGGCACAACGAAGTGTGAGGAAATAAATAGCACAGATATCTTCCTCTCTTCACTCAATTGTGATCGGTGTTCCAATAACCAAGGGAAGGAGGCAACAAGATGGCTGCCTAACGTCGCGTCGTGACATTTAACCTGGCGCGATGACATGCTGAAAGCGCTTTTCTAACCATGGGTGGTAGTCAGGACAACGCCAAGAACGCTGGACATTCTGAAAGTGTGATAACGAAGACATAGCCTCTCCGCTAGTACCCACGGAAATTCTACAACGTCATCAGTGTGAAGATGGCAGCACCAAGGGAAGGATCTCTCTACACAGCAACGGTAAGAAGGAGTTTTGGACAAGCTTCACTTCTCTCTTCACCAGTCTCGCCGATGCCGAGTTCTTTCACTCTCAGCTGTCTCATAAATTATTCACCTCACTCTTCACGCCTGTCACAAGATGTCTTTAAGATAGCTCTCATAGCTTGCCTCAGCCGCGCATACTGATTACTGCACTATGATGTTTGAAACACACGTTGGCTTTAATTTAATCCAGTAAATTGCTTCGGGAACATGCTTGCTTTAAAATATCTCCGTTTCAATTATAACATGCACTTTTCACAGTTGCTATTTAAACAGCAACTGTCTTTAATACCTGGTAGGTCGTCTTGACTCAGGGTTGACAGCAGTTGGGGTAGACCAACAGTCACCTCCAAAACACTGGGGCTCGATGTTTGCCCCCGACTATTACACTTCACAGTGAAACATTTCATGCAGAAGACACCAGGCTGTCCTTACAGCTTGATCTGGCACATTTGGATATGGGGTGACCGCTCATGGGGTCAGTACTTAAATGTTGCAGCGCTTTACAATTACTGCTCTTGATGCATGTCTCACACACAAGTGGATCTGGCACATAGAATTATTTAGGGCGACAGTTATCAGGGTCACTGGTGGGGCGGGTGCCAGATAATTTAAATAGTTCAATGTCTTTAGTAAAATTAGTACCTTTAGTTCCAGTTCCAATAGCTGCCAAATAATATTCTCCTTTTCTCCACGCGTAAGTTCTTCTCTTTTTAAGTAGTCGCCAATGTAGAAATCAATGAAGTCTCGCAGACAGCTCTTGTAGTAAGTTGTTTATTCTTCAAGTTACATCTTAATAAGTTCCAATGTAAGTCTCAATATAAGCCCCACCAGGAGCAGTCTTCTGGCTGCTCAGCCCATCTTCTCCAACTGCTGTCCCTTCAAGTATAAACATCCATAACATTCCAAATGACATCATATAGCTAGACCATCAGGCAGAGCACCAGGGCAAGGGAGATGCATTACATAAGAAGCAGATTACTACACATGGTCATAACTATAAATACCTACTGGCGACCGCCAGTAGGTAATATATATATATATATATATAGCTTCTCAGAGATCGTTGCCTCCGACGAACCAGCCGCAAAATCCCTGTAACTCCCAAAAAGGTACCATACGTTGTTCAATTGCTGATTCAAACTCTTATTTCAATGAGTCCATATGTAGCAACACCCTTTATAGGATGCTTGTGCATTTTGGCTTACGCCTTCAACTGGACGACCCCATAACCCACACAACTGTGTTTAAAAAAACAGCACTTGCTCCATGATCATTTGCTGCCCGCAGTGTATAGACTGCATAACTCCCCATCATGTCACAATACATCAGCCATTTTGGAGTTCCTAGGAACTGCATGCAGTTACAGATTTCACACCATTTTTATAAATATTCTTTTCCCCTTTTCAAGATGCGTTGATCACCGACATTATATGTTGATCATATTTAAAGTGCCTCAATCATATCTTGTTGTACAAATGCCAAAACATAGTTCCAACTACTATAAACAATTATTCTAGCACTATTCCATATTATATTCAATGCTTATGCATTTTACACATGACACAAATGTCGTACTTCTTCAGTATGTTACACTGGTAGACAAGCAGTTTTTAGGCATACTGCCACAATCCTGGGTGCCTGCAGATCGTTGCAAGTGTCCCCTTTTGGTTCCAGTTTGGTCCTATATGCATTTATATTCCATTATATTAATATCCGTTGTATCTCAAAGCTATCACTAGTTGCAAATAATCATATGCTCTTTTATCCTCCTGTTCATGTACTACCCATGTTCTTTTTAATTTCTATGGGCCCGATTCAGAGAACTAACTTAAGACAAAATCCTAAACTTACTACCATTTTGGTATTCACAGAAGGCACTTACTCATTTTGGTATTCACAGAAGGCACTTACTCATTTCGGTATTCACAGAAGTTAGGAGTCCTAACTTTAGGACTCCTAAATACCTTCTGTGAATACCGAAAGTCTTAAAATTAGGATTTTTCTCAGTTTAGTAGTAGTATAGTTAGAACTCCTAACTTTAGGACTCCTAAATGCCTTCTGTGAATACCAAAAGTCTTAAAATTAGGATTTTTCTCAATTTAGTAGTCCTAAGTCTAAACTTAGGACTACTAAATTGAGAAAAATCCTAATTTTAAGACTTTCGGTATTCACAGAAGGCATTTAGGAGTCCTAAAGTTAGGAGTCCTAACTATACTACTACTAAACTGAGAAAAATCCTAATTTTAAGGCTTTCGGTATTCACAAAAGGCATTTAGGAGTCCTACAGTTAGGAGTCCTAAACTTAGGACTACTAAATTGAGAAAAATCCTAATTTTAAGACTTTCGGTATTCACAGAAGGCATTTAGGAGTCCTAAAGTTAGGAGTCCTAACTATACTACTACTAAACTGAGAAAAATCCTAATTTTAAGGCTTTCGGTATTCACAGAAGGCATTTGGGAGTCCTAAAGTTAGGAGTCCTAAACTTAGGACTACTAAATTGAGAAAAATCCTAATTTTTAAGACTTTTGGTATTCACAGAAGGCATTTAGGAGTCCTAAACTTAGGAGTCCTAACTATCCTACTACTAAACTGAGAAAAATCCTAATTTTAAGACTTTTGGTATTCACAGAAGGCATTTAGGAGTCCTAAAGTTAGGACTCCCAACTTCTGTGAATACCGAAATGAGTAAGTGCCTTCTGTGAATACCAAAATGAGTAAGTGCCTTCTGTGAATACCAAAATGGTAGTAAGTTTAGGATTTTGTCTTAAGTTAGTTCTGTGAATCGGGCCCTATCTCTTTCATTTATTGTGTAATATTAATATGAAATGTATTTCATATTGCTTCACGATAAAGTGCAAATGCAATCCACCTGAATTAAATTGTATTTGGCGATACTGAGTACTAAATTATTCGTTATGGTTAATACCCCTATGACATTGCACAAGTCCCAAAAAAAGTGCAAATGCATCTTTCTTGACAATTAAAGTGCAAAAGTCTAATCTCAAGTACCAACAACAGAGAGCAATTCTTTCAAGTAAAACCCATGGATAGTGCAATTACAATTCATAAACATATTAGTGTCTTCTATCTAACTGTGTCGAAAGTGTCAATGCATGTATGTCAACACTCTACTCTAGTCTGAAAGCGCTAGTGCTTCAATGAGATCCTGTGACATACTGTCAATTTGTAAAGTGCAGTGCCAAAGTGCTAGTGCTGGGTGCAAATACTACATTTCAACCTCCATTGCTGTACATAGCTTGTCTTGCACCATATACTTTATAACGATTATCATTTATTTTCATGTTCTCAAGTTTCTTATATAATATCTGTCTAACCAGTTCTGCATGCAGTCTTGCATTTTTATTCAACCCTAGTTCCTTGTGCAGTCTAACAAAAATGCTGTGACAAAAATTAAAAATTGTAACTGATTCATGTCCCGCTCAATATTCTCTAAAGTGCAAGTGTTGAACAGTACATACAAATTCTCAAATATAATCTCTTTTATATCTCCATATCCAACTCAATATTCATCTTTCAGGGTGATCTAACTACATGTTGTCAATAAAATCACAAACTGGCTCTTAAAATATAGATTCTAAAAAGTACACACTTTCTAGGCATGCGGGTAAAAAGTGTTCATAAATGGACATACAGTTCTGCGTCAAGATTGTGCCCCCATGATTTCTCAGTGCCCAAAAGAATGATCATCTTCGATTCACATCGGCATAGTTCTAATTCCCTGTTTCCTCTATGTGGGTGAACCTTGATATGCTTTATACCATATTATTGTAATGACCCCAGCGGAGTTGCATACACCCCTCCCCAGCGCCTTGATACCCTAACGGGTGAGTAGTGCACTTTACAAACCCCTCATTGGTTGATGTTAAATTGCCTTGATGTACTTCCCAAAAATGCTTTGCAATGGGGTAGGCCTGATCCTGGTGCTTTATGGCCCTGATATGCTGTAAAATCCGTAGTCTGAGTCTACTGATGGTGCTGCAAAAATAACCCATTCCACAACCACACTCCAAGACGTAGACCACAAACTCTGTTTCACATGTGATATATTCCCTAATTTGACATTGCCTGCCTTCAAATATCTTGTAGTTTGCACTGTTTTTCCCAAATTTGCAGGCCTTGCAAAACTCACATTTCCTGAACCCATTATTCCTACTTGTGAGCCAGTCTGGTTCCTGGTGGAACATGGACCTTGTCAACATATCACCCAATGATGGTGCTTTACGATATGTGATCTTCGGATGTTGACCTATGGTGTCCTTCAATTGATCATCATGTTGCTGGATGTGCCAGTTTGGTTTGATCAGGGAACTAATGGACCCATGTTCCATGCTGTAACCCATAAAGAAGCATGTCAACTGTATATATAAAACACTTGTCATTTTGGGGGGGAAATATTTAGAGTTTTGGGTGGGTAAGAGTATATGGGTTTTTGAGTTGTAGGAATGTTTAGGGTTTAGGATGGGTTTGAAGTTTTGGATGGTAAATACATTTGTAGGGTTAGGGTGGGATACAGGATTTTGGGTGGCAAAGTTATTTTTAGGATTTAGGGTGGGAATGGAATTTTGGGTGGTAAGGGCAATAGAGTTTATTTATTTATTTATTTTTACAATTTATTAAGCGCAACGTTTGCCCTTAGGCGTCTTGGCGCTAAGACTTCAGCAAAATCAAAGGGGATGAGTAAGACTTCAGCAGTAGTCAAAAGGATGAAATATATCAAAGACAGTGGGCATCGTTATTGGTTAAATAGCCAAGTTTTCAATAATTTCCTGAACTGAAGAAGAGTTTGACTTAGTTTGATGTGTAGTGGTAACATATTCCACATTCTAGCTGCTGATACCACAAAACGTCTGTCTCCCCAAGATACAGTTTTTGTGCGCGGGACAATGATTTGTAAACTCATCATCGATCTCAGGGATCTGGTGGGTTGATATAAGGTTAATTGATCTTGAAGAACTTGTGGACCTTGCTTGTTTAGGGCTTTAAAAGTAAGACATAAGGTCTTAAATTTGATCCTATTCCTGATTGTAAGCCAGTGAAAATGCCTACTGGTTTGACTGATAGAATCAAATTTGGGGGTTTTAGAAAGCAGTCTTGCCGTCGCATTCTGGATTGACTACATTTTCGCTATCACCCGAGTTTGAGCATTTGCGAAAAGGCCATTGCAGTAGTCTAAAGATGAGAGAACTAATGTGCTCACTACTGTTTAAGCCGCGTTGTCAGGTAGGAACGGAATGAGTTTTTTAATAATCCTTAATTTCTGAAATGCAGTTGAGGCCGTCTGATTTGCATGAGAGGCGAAATTAAGTTTATCATCGAAGATGATACCTAGGTTCCTAACTTTAGATACCAGAGTCGGCAGCGTTCCCATAGATGGAGGCCACCAGACGGATGACCACCCTGGGGAAAGTTTTCCAAAGATGATCACCTCAGTCTTCTCAGAGTTTAATTTCAGGCAATTTGCTGCCATCCAGTCTCTGATTGCCAGCATACCATCCTGGAACCTTACCGCTACCTCCTCCCCATCATTCTTAATGGCAAGCACAAGCTGGGTATCATCCGCATAAGAGGTCAGGCTCATCCGGTGTTGTTTAATAACCCTAGCTAAGTCCGACACATAGATATTGAATAGTGTCGGGCTTAGGGATGAGCCCTGCGGAACCCCACAAGGCAACGCCAGGCTAGCAGATTTAAAAGGGCCTAGCGTTACCGCCTGTGTTCTGCCTGATAAGAAGGAGGCAAGCAGGTCCCTGGCTTTTGCTTGAATGCCTAGATTTCCGACACGGTCAATCAAGATGGAATGATTGACCGTGTCGAAAGCCGCCCAGAGGTCGAGCAGTATTAATACTGCTGTTCCCCCTTGGTCTTTGATGACTCTGATGTCATCTGCGGCTTTAATCAAGGCCGTCTCCGTGCCATGCAGCTTCCGGAAGCCGAATTGTATATCATCGAGCAATTTATGTTGTTCTATATATTCTGCCAGTTGGAAATTCATAGCCTTCTCAAGCACTTTTGCCAAGAATGGTAGTCCTGCAATAGGTCTGTAGTTCTTAAGTTCCTCTTTATCCAAAGAGGGTTTCTTAAGAAAAGGGTTAATTGTCGTATTTTTTAGGCTATCTGGGTAGATACCTGTTTTAAATACAGTATTACAGACTAAGGTGACCGTCTCTATAATCGTTTCCAAGACTGGGAGAAGAATCTTTGGAGGGCAGGGATCCAGTGCCGATCCAGATTTTATCTGCTGTATGATGGTCCTCATATGTGCAGTATCCATATCTTTAAATTGATCTAAGGAACAGTGCAACCGCCCGTGATTAGAAATATTGTAGTCTACATTGACCTTAGATGCGAACTCTACATAAATATCGTTTACTTTAGTGAAAAAGAATTTTGCTATAGAGTCGCAAAAGCTCTGCGAGGAGGGGGGGCTAGATCTACCACTTTACCGGCCAACTGCTGTACTACTCCAAACAGTTGTTAACTAGGGCTCTTCACATTCTCTATTTGTTTTGCATAGAACTTTTTCTTTGCCTCATTGATAATTTTTTTATAGTAATGTAAAGTGTCTTTGTATTTCCTTCTGCTCTCAATGTCATTGGATCTACGCCAACAACGTTCCTGCGCTCTGCATTGCTGCTTTTTTTTTCTTAATTCCTCATTAAACCATGGGGCAGATGGTGTGGTCCTATTTTTTTATATAGATTTTGTAGGTACAAGGGTGTCGATCGCATTTCCAATCCAGGAGGTATATTGATTGGCCGCTGTGTTAGCTTCTGGGGAAATCTTGGGACGTGATCTTTCTAGGTGCTGTTTAAAAGCGACATAGTTTAAATCTTTCCAAATTTTAAAATACTGTTGGTTTCTTGGCACGTGCTTCCTCCAATGTACAGAGTTGACGATAATCCCGGCCAATATGGCATGGTGGTCGGACCACGCAAGTGGCAGAATATCAGAGACCTTTAGTTCATTGATATTAGAAAAAATAGCATCCAACGTGTGGCCAGCCTCGTGTGTAGATGAGGTAATCTCCGAAGAAAGGCCAAAGGCATCAAGGTCTGCCAATAGCGTTTGCGTGTCTGTATCGTTAATTTTATCTAAATAGAAATTCCAATCCCCTAGTATCATACACGAGTCCTCAATAGCTAGGGTTTCCAGCAATGAACAAAAATTAGACAGAAAATCATTGCGGGGGCCCGGTGGGCGGTATATAAGTATACCTTTGAGATTAAATGTAGGTGTCAGCAAGATGTTAAAATGTAGAGCTTCATAGGACGAGGAGTGAATGGGATTAGTTCTTATAGGGAACTGAGACCGCGATATTATTGCTACGCCACCCCCATTCTTTCCCAGCCTGTCCATTCTCTGAATAGAGAAATTCGGTGGGACTACAATCACTAAATCCGGGTCAGAAGAATCGTTCAGCCAAGTTTCTGTCATAAATAAAATATCTATATTATGATCCTGGATTAAATCCGCTATTTCATGTCTATGCCTACCAACTGAACGCGCATTGATTAATGCCACAACAATATTTTTGGTTTAATTTCCCTTCTTTCCATATCTTATATTATTTATGAACGGAGGGACGCACTTACATTCTGGACATATGATGATAGCATCTCCAATCACAGACTCAGGGTCGTAGTGGATACATCCATTAGTATATCCTGGTCTGAGCTGGAACAAGGAGTCCGGAGAATAGGTGATCTGGGCCCCTTGCGTGGTTGAACCAGGGGTTCTGGCCCACGGCCCGAACCCGGCGCGGACGGGCGGGGACGGGCGCGGACGGGCGCAGACGGGCTTGCCTTTTGCGCGCCTTCGGCGCGCTGATGGCGCGCCCGCTGCGCCCGCCCGCTGCGCGGTCGGGAAGGCATAGGAATTTATACTGTGCAGAGGAGGACGGGAGGCGTCCTAGAGCTAGACCGCAACCTGTTTTGTCCTGGTAAGATGGCGGCTAGCGCCCTTTGACCCCACTGCGTCAGCACCTCAATCAGCTGAGCCGGGAGTGAAGGATCGGGTACCAGGAGCCTCGTTGCATTTTATATCGCGCACACGAGTGTCCGGTCTAAAAAGGCAAGTTAAAATATTCACAGGTGTTAAAAGTTTTAAAAAGCGCTGCCAACAATTCAAACTTTATGATGCAAAGTGCAAAGTAACAACAGGGAAAATATGTCCCCCGGCTTCCGCCTCAGGGGAGATATCGCTAAAATCTGCGCGCTGCGAGGTACACACCCCTTAAGTATCCAGGGAGGACGGGAGGTGTCCTAGAGCTAGACCGCAACCTGTTTTGTCCCGGTAAGATGCCGGCTAGCGCCCTTTGACCCCACTGCGTCAGCACCTCAATCGGCTGAGCCGGGAGTGAAGGATCGGGTACCAGGAGCCTCGTTGCGACTTATATCGCGCACACGAGTGTCCGGTCTAAAAAGGCAAGTTAAAATATTCACAGGTGTTAAAAGTTTTAAAAAGCGCTGCCAACAATTCAAACTTTATGATGCAAAGTAACATCAGGGAAAATATGGCCCCCGGCTTCCGCCTCAGGGGAGATATCGCTAAAGTCTGTGCGCTGCGAGGTACACGCCCCTTAAGTATCCAGGGAGGACGGGAGGCGTCCTAGAGCTAGACCGCAACCTGTTTTGTCCCGGTAAGATGGCGGCCAGCGCCCTTTGACCCCACTGCGTCAGCACCTCAATCGGCTGAGCCGGGAGTGAAGGATCGGGTACCAGGAGCCTCGTTACGTCTAATATCGCGCACACGAGTGTCCGGTCTAAAAAGGCAAGTTAAAATATTCACAGGTGTTAAAAGTTTTAAAAAGCGCAGGGGAGATATCGCTAAAGTTTAGCGTAGAGATGGGTTTTTGGGTGGCAAGGTTATCTTTACGGTTTAAGATGGGTATGGGTTTTTAGATAGTAAGGGTTTTTTAGCATTTAGGGTGGGTATGGCGTTTGGGTGGTGAGCGTAATTTTTAAGAAATAGGGTTTAAGGTAGGCGTGGGATTGTGGGTGGTAAGGGGTGTTTAGATTTAGGGTGTGTATGGATTTTGGGTGCTAAGGGGTTTTTAGGGTTTAGAGTGGGTACGGGTATTGGGGTGGCAAGGATATATGTAGGGATTAGGATGGGTATGGGTTTTTGGGTGGTAAGGGTATTTTTAGGGTGGTTCAGGGCAGGTATGAGTTTTGGATGCTAAGGGGTTTTTAGGGTTTAGGGTGGGTATGGTTTTTTGAGGAAGCAAGGGAAACTTTAGGGTTGAGGGTGAGATTGGGTTTTTGGGTGGTAAAGGCATTAGGGTTTAGGATAGATATGGGTTTTTGGGTGGCAAGGTTTTTTAGTAGGGTTTAAGATGGGTATGTGTTTTTGGATGGTAAGGTTTTTTAGGGTTTAGGGTGGGTATGAGTTTTTGGGTGGTATGGCATTTACTTTGGGTAAGTGTTTATGGGTGGTAAGGGTTTTTTAGGGTTTAAGTTGGGTATTAGTATTGGTGTGGCAAGGATATTTTTAGGGTTTAAAGAAAGTATGGGTTTGGGGGTTGCAACAGTGTATGTGTGTAAATATTTAGGGCGGGTATGGGTGTTTGGGTGCTAAGGAGTTTTTAGGGTTTAGGGTGGGTATGGGTTTTTGGATGGCACGGATTTTTTAGGGGTTAGAGTAGGTATGGGTGTTGTGGTGCCAAGGGAAGTTTTTAGGACTTAGGGTTTAGGGTGGGTATGGGTTTTTGGGTGGTAAGGGGTATTTAGGGTTTAGGGTGAGTATGGGTCTAGCTGCCCCTCCCCAGGTCTGCCACCCCTCTGTGGTCATCTTGCTGCCATTGTGCCCTGTTCTCCATGTGAGTACCCCTGCTTTGTTCAGCAATTACTCCATGGACTGTTGTGCTGCATTTGAAATGGACTAGACCTCCATTAAATTGTCTGATTCCTTCTCCTGCCCCTACTGCATCTCTTCTGCCCTCCAAGGCCAGTTTTGGTCCCTGCCCATTTCAGATTGCCACTGTGGTCAGCTTGCTTCCCCGTCCCCAAACCCTTCCACCTGCCCTCTACTTTGTGTTTGCATATTACTGCCCCTTCTCATCTGCCCTCCATAGTTAGTTTGTTGCCCCTACTCATATTATCCTGCCCTCCATGGTCACCTTGCAACCCTGCCCCTGCCTCTCCAATGCCCAATGTTATCGATGGGCTTGACCCTGCCTTCTCCCTGTTGCCCTTTGCAGTTTGTTATGCCTTCCATGCTCATGCTAGCCTGCCCCAAAAGTCAGTATGGTGCCTGTTCACCCCTCTCAGCTGCCCTATGTTCACTGCCTGCATGCCCCTGACACTGGCACATTGTGATCAGCTAGCTGCCCTGCCCACTCTGGCCTACCATCTGTGGTCAGTGTGCTGCCCCTTTCCTGCCCTCCACTCTCTGTGTGCATGCCCATTCTCCCTCCCCTGTGTTCTTCGTGGTCCATTGTTCTGCCACTGACCATGCTGACCTTGCCCTATCCCCGTCTGCCTGCCCCTACCCTCTCCTGCCACTCTTTATGGTCTGCTTGCTACCCTACAATAGACCATGTCGACATGCCCCCCCTGGTCAGTTTGCTACCCCTATCCTTTTGCTGCCCCCTGACCCCTTCCTCCTTACTGCCCTCTGTGGTCTGTTGATGTGCTACTTCCTCATCCACCTGCACTGCCCGGTAGGCTTGCTGCTCCTGCCTGCAATACTTCAGTCCACTCCCGCTTCCACATGAGTTCTGCAGGATCACACAAGGGGGCAGCGCTGGGTCTCTTGAGGATGTTTACTACTACTAAACTGAGATAAAATCCTAAACTTAATACTTTTGGTATTCACAGAAGGCATTTAATAGTAGTAAAGTTAGGACTCCTAACTTTACTACTACTAAATGCCTTCTGTGTATACCAACAGTAGTAAGTTTAGGATATTATCTCAGATTAGATCTGTGAATCAGCCACTCAGTCTTTGGCAATGCACGGCATCGTGGAAGTGAGGCGTTGGTGCTGAGGTTGAGACCAGCTCCCTGGCTGCCACGGGGGTGGTGAGGCATCGTGTCTACGAGGAGGTGACGTGTCGAATTAAGGACAGGGAAAGTCAGTTGCATCGACGGTGGGGCATCGGTTCCGGTGATGAGGTGAAGTCGGCGAGTTCATGGAGTCAGCCTCGGTGGTTATCGGTGCCACAATAAATGGATGCCGGCGCTGGCGGTGCCAGAGTCAGTATGAGAGCTGGCGTCAGGAAGGCCGATAACTACAGGTGTCAGAAGGTGTCGATGCGCGTCGGAGCTGCGGTGCAGGCCGGGTGGTGCGTTGTGCATTTCACAAGCGATGCCCCGGGCCTCAGTGCAGGTGGCAGCATTGCAGAAGCATCACTGATGGCATCGGAGACAGGTTTTCTTGCTTCTTTCAAGTTTCTTCCAGCTCCCAACAGCAGGAACAACCTCCCGTGGCCCAAAACTGGAACAGGCACCTCCTGGCAGGTCAGAACTCTTAGCAGTAGAAATCAGGTGAGCTGGGAGTAACGTCTTTTTGTCCCTGAGACTTCAGAACAGGAGGCCAGTACACACAAACCCTTGGAGATTGTCCTTGTTGGACTTGGCCCTGCTTGCAGGGTCATCCCGGAACTTTTTGCCTCCTACCTAGCCTTTTTGCTGTTAGGGTATTGGTGGGTTATGGACTCTAAGCATTTTGGCACTGGAGTTTGGTGTAAAGTACAGGTGCTCTCTGCCCTCCATAGGCTAGTATTGAGAACTCCCTCCCCCCTATGAATAACTCCTAAATGAAACAAAATAAATATGTCATGGTTGGTGGTTGAACTGAAAATAATAAATGCTGCACAATGGTGTACGCAGGTTTATTTTCACTCTTTTAGAAATGTCACTTTTAACAGTCACCCTTTCTGTGTGCTTTGTGCCTACCTGCCTGAGTTGGGTTGCATGTCTAGTACTCAAGGTGACCGGGGCTAGGAATGCTAGCTCTGCCCCCTGGGGTATGTCTGTCTCCCAGACCCCAGCACATGAAGGGAGGAGGGAAGTCTGGCAGACAGGGTGCTCTACAGCTCCCCCTAAACCAGTTGGGACCGGTTTCCCCAGAAACCCTTCCAGAAGCTTCTGGCCCTTTCTGGTAGGTGGGGTGAGGGGTGTATATATATATAGAGGAGCTGAGACTCCATGTGGGTGTGCTTGCTTGGACTTTGATTTAGAGGGAACACTCTGCCAGGAGGTACCGCCACAAGGGCCTGCGTGATGGCCCCTGTTCCCATCTGTACCCCTCTGCTGTCTACAGGGCCAGTGAGAGACCTTTGCTGGAGTGAAGACTGCTGTGCCAGGAGGAGGGCCACATTATAGGGTTTGACTGTTCCAAGGAACTGCTGTCCTATTCTGATGAGCTGCCCACTGATCTTGCCCAACATTGCCTGTCTGGTCCCCCTGGCCCCTAGCACCTCGTGGGCACTACATTAATGTCTGGAACCCTGAACGTTTGCCAGCTCCCTAGCGCCTCGTGCATGCCTTGTCTGCCCAGGAGTTGAGGAGCTGGCGCCTGCAGTGCGAGGCTGTGAGGGAATCCCCGACGTGTGTGATTCCCCCCTGCGCTCTTGAAATCAGCGGGAGCCCACCCCGCATTTGTGCCGTGATCGTGGGTGCCACCCGGCGTATCACTAACGGGATGATGTACCAGAAAAATAAACTATAGGACTATACCTACCAATAGTCCCAGTACCATTACCAAATAATCAGTCAGTTGGCAGTGAAGAAGGTTCAATCGTTTATTAGACAAAATACTCTATAGAGGAGCCTCTCTGAACCTCACCCATCAGGTGCGCCGAGAAGACTGTTGGCTCGTATTCAAATATGAGGTTATATACTTTTCGGTTCAACACATACAATCACTGTAAAAGGAAAAATACCAGTTGGCCCGCGAGCTCCAGGGAAGGACCATATATGGCACACATCAGATCAGTACAAAGGCTTGACTATCTATTACAAAGGAGGTCAGGAGGGGTGACTCATCTTGGTGCCTGGGAGTGTAGGCACGGCGCCTCCAGGAATGCGCTTATTGCCCCCAAAGCCAGATGCGACCTTGAGTCTTAGAACATTCGAGAAAAACAGCCAACCTTCAGCTGCTACCAGTAACTCAGATGAACTGGGGCCTGACAGCTGCACGTGATCAACACGTTATCACGGCCCGTGCTCGAGCATATGATCAGAAGATGGCGTCTGGATGGTTCTCGGCCTACTCTGTTAGCAATAGATATACAGGGAGGAAAAAAATAATTTCCTCCAAGCAAAAGCATATATATTAAACAGGGAGTATGCGTATCGATGCATCATGCTAACATAATATAGGTCCAATACCCCTTATATACGGGAAATCTACCTTTTTTATCCCTCACAATGGCCCTTTTAGCATGATATAGCTAACAAAAACCATTCAATCTTCAAATATTCCCTCATAAATTTGCATTAAGTCTTTGAGCACCTACTGAACTAGCTGGGCTTTTACCGCTGTTGGGGATGGAACAGACACAGAAGAAGTAAGTTTTGTCACTCAATAAGAGCAACATGTAGGTCCACATTGTACACAAACGCAACATGTGAATATGATACCGGCTATACATGCCAACACCATCAACATTTTCCATCCCCAAGTAGACAGCAAACCCCAGAACCAACCAGAGAGAGACCACGTACCAGATTCTACATGTATATCAGAAGCTAAACGATGTAGCTTCTGTATAGCCAAATGAACAGAAGGGGCGGAGTCAGGAATATAAACACAGCAAGAGCTGATGATCACACGGCATGCTCCTCCTCAATCTGCCAGGATAACATCCAAAACCATACGGTTTTGAAGCGAAACGAGTTTGGTCGCCTGTAGCTCTACTGTTATATTGGTCAGTATTCCTGCAGTAGTGTTAATTACCCCTTCAACTACTCTGGACAAACGTTGTACTTCTCGGCTAGTAAGCATAGGCCCCCAAAAGGGTAACACTCCCTTCATAATGTCAGTAAAATGCTGCAGTGGAGTATCGGTCTGATCTATATCGGTGGTATCAATCTCCCTTTTATGTCTCCTACTAAGCACACTACGTCTATCTAGTCGGTGATCATTGTGATAATTAGAAGGGCAATATAGACTGGAGGGTACAGGAAGGACAGGTAACAACGTCCAGTCCAACCTCGTGGAAGCCAAGTATAGGCATTTTCTCCACAGATAAAATATACATTAGGAGGGGTTAACAACGGAGGGCTGCTAAATGTACGCAACCGATAAGTGTAATTACATCGACCTTCTCCTACTGATATGTACCCTGCACCTTGAACACAAAACGTAGAGGTACTATTTAATAGAGGCACTGGAATAGCCCTATCCTCAGTAACATTACGGTCCTGAAAGTGTCGGTAATATTGAGTGAAATTGAATTCAATAAAGTCAATAATTTCATTTTTCAACCAAGTGGTATTTTCATATGTTATATACATATTCATACAAGCATTTGGATTTAAAGTTCCCTCTCCATTATTCCCTTCGGGGTTAAATCCCTGATGAACCTCAATATATGCTAAAATCATTTCAAAATTCTTCTCTGAAAACCTTTGAGAGTCCACAGTGTAATGCATGTACATCATAGAAAGCAATTTGAACCAAGCCTCGCAACTTCCTAGATGAGACAAAGGTAGGGATATAAATAAGTCGTGCTTGTGCATAACAGATGGTAGAAGACCACAAACCCAGCAATTTATAGTATTTGTAGCACTGTGTGCTTGATGAAGCATTTCAATGAATGCGTTTTTCACATAGGTCTGACAATGCCTTCCCTTATGAGGGGCTAAAGTATGAATCACATGTTCCGGAGGTGGGGTAGTCGTTCCTAAAACAGTATGCATAGGGTGACGAAATTCCAAATATATGAACACTCCCAGTAATATAATTAGCAATATGGCTATAGTAGCTACAAATGCAATTTTAACACGATTGGTCCAACTAGCAAAAACAGGCATATATGTAGAAAAATAGTGTGGTACAAAAGGACGTTCCTGTTCAGGAACAAAACAAGCAAAGGGATACATGCTAACTAAAAGTCCAACAATAAACTAGGGCAATGCTGTCCAACCTGCAAGAGGGTGCTTCTTTCCTGTGTCCGTTTAGAGCCTCACAGGCAGGCTCCTATCGTTCATCACAGTTAATACCAAAACAAACTTCTCACGTGGAGTCATGTTCTCAAACAACCCTTGAAGGAAACACAACCTGGGCCCCTTTGTACAGGAGATTCAGTCTTTCTTTCTGAACAGAGCAAACAAATGTTCAAGGCTCTCAGCGCGTTCAGTCCAGTGTCTCGCTCAATACACCGGAAGCGCATCTAACAGACATTCATAGCACAGGTCTGTACCCTTTTACTCAAGTCTCTCCCTATCTCCTACCATGTTCACCTGGTGTACCGTGTCGTTTTCTGGGCCGCAGGTTGTATCGAGTATGGCCAGGCACTTCTTGATCAGAGAACAAAACGGAGGATGACGAATCCGGTGAAACAGGGGCACTGCTAGCCTCTGAGTTAGCTGTAGGAACAACAGAATCTGGGGCGATCAATTGTGCTGATGACAGAGCCCCTTCCGAGCCTGGGGCACCTTCTCCTTGCCCTTCTCCTATTACCTGGGCGTCAGAAAAAGGGATGAATCGAGGAACTGTTGATGAATGGAACGAAGATCTTTAGTCAAAGTATACAAATAGTCTGTCAGCATAGGATACTCTATATCGCTAAATGTTCTGGGTCTCGGGACGCCCCAAACATTAGCAGGGTGCACAAAAATGACCTCGTACGGAGACAAACCAGAACGAGAATGTGGAGTAACTCGTATTGACATTAATGCCAGGGGCAGAGCATTTGGCCACTTTAATCCAGTACTTTCTTGAACTTTAGCTTATTTGAGCTTTAATATCCCATTATACTTCTCGACCAACCCAGCGGACTGGGGGTGTCGAGCCGCATGGAATTTCTGTTTAATCTGTAGTCCATTACATATATGTGTAATGAGTTCTGCATTAAAATGCCTTCCGTTATCACTCCAAATCACACGAGGCAATCCGTAGCGAGGGAAATATTCATTTACCAATGCTTTTGCCGTCGCCAAAGCAGTATTTTTTTTTGTCGGGTAGGCTTCCACCCATTTACTGAAAGCACATACCACGACCAGGACATACTTCAAATTGTTAAAGTGCTCCAGCTGGATATAATCCATTTGAAGCACCTCAAAAGGCAAAGATGGGGGTGCAAAGTTTCCACTCAGAACAGGCTCCCTGCCCCCTGGATTATGTCATAAGCAGACCATGCAATATTGTACCAAATGAGCAGCGGTCCTAGAAATATTGGGATTGTACCATTCACTAATGCATTAGGCAACAGCCACCGCTGCTTTTCTGTCAGATCAATCCAACAACCATCTGCATCTAATCTCCCAATTCGTTCTTTCCAGTGAGCCAGTTCAATAGGGGTAGCTTCTTTCTGTATTTCTTGGACACGATCCATGGTATTATCAAACATCTCTGTTTCAGCCACCCACCTAGCAGAGCTAATCACAAACATTGAGGTCAATTTGGATTTGCAGTTTCCTTAGCTACTTGGTCGGCAATGGCATTACCCTCCCCCACTGCATCAACCACTGCCATGTGTGCACTACATTTGACTACAGCCACTATTTCTGGTAACGTCAATGCTGTCAGTAATCGCAAAATCAAGGGGCCATGCTGTATTCGCTGACCATGAGCAGTATGAAAACCTCTTTCTGCCCAAAGTCTACCAAAACTATGAGCCACGCCAAAGGCGTACTGGCTGTCAGTATAAATATTTACTCTCAATCCTTCACTTAACTCACAGGCCCGAAACAATGCCACTAATTCAGCCGCCTGTGCTGACTGATAGGGTACTCAAGAAGCCTCAA
The DNA here is from genome assembly GCF_964204655.1 of Triturus cristatus. Taxonomy (NCBI): domain Eukaryota; kingdom Metazoa; phylum Chordata; class Amphibia; order Caudata; family Salamandridae; genus Triturus; species Triturus cristatus. Next base: position 1,289,822,131 of record NC_140589.1, read on the forward strand.
CTACAGTGTGAAGAGTAGTTATCGCATATGCAGCAGTTGTATTTCCATCTGGTAACTTAAAACAAGAGCCATTGACGTACAACTCCCCTTGGGGGTCAGATAGAGGAGTGTCTGTCAGGTCTACTCGTCCCTTCGTTTCTTCCTCAGTCCGAAATCACAATCATGAACATCATTGTTCTTTTCGTTCGAAGGGAGGGGTAGTAACCTAGCAGGGTTCAGAGTGGCACATCATTTAATCGTAATGTGTGGAGCAAACAAAGTCAATTCATATCCAGTAAGACGCGCACTCGTAAGGTGCTGGGTCTTTGTTTTGTTCAATAATGTATCCACAGTGTGCGGTACCATCACTGTGAGGTCAGTGTTCAGAACGAGCCCTTCCGACTGTCGAATAGCCACCGCAACCACAGCAGTAGCTCTTAAACAGCTAGGAAGTGCTCTGGCGACGTTATCCAACACCGCCGAGAAATAGTCACAAGGTCTCTGCTTACCACCAAATCCTTGTGTTAACACAGAAAGCGAGCAACCGTCCACCTCATGTACGTATAGCACAAAAGGTTTCCGGTAGTCAGGAGTACCAAGAACAGGTGCAGAACAAAGCGCAGATTTCAAAGAGTCAAAAGCATCTTGAAAAGCATCAGTCCAGGGTAAAGGTTCATGCACATCTTTAGTGGTTAAATACAGAAGGGGTTTAGTAAGAAGGGAAAAATTAGGGATCCATTGGCGACAGTAAGAAGCTATGCCGAGAAATGCACGAACATCACGCTGAGTACGAGGTACAGACATATTAAAAATGGTAGTCACACTCTCAGGGGTTAGTCTCCTCCCCTCCTTCGACAGTAGATGACCGAGATAGGTCACCTCCTGTCGACAATATTGACATTTAGAAAGGGAGACTTTATTACCGTTAGCAGCCAAATGAGACAATAATAGTACGGTGGCCTTCTTACAACCTTCCTCTGTATCAGAAGCCACTAACAAATCATCTACATAGTGCAAAAGCACATTACCAGGGGGCAAGACCAAATCATCCAACAATGTTTTCAAAGCTTGACTATAAATACTAGGACTCTCTGTGTACCCCTGGGGAGCGCAACAGAACCGGAAGCTGCGACCAGACAATGAGAAGCCGAAAATATGACGGCTATCAGGATGTATCGGAATGCTAAAAAATACATTCTTTCAATCAATCACAGAGAAATATTGAGCAGTAGGAGGAATCATAGTGAGAATAGTAGTGATGTCTGAAACCACAGGATATTGGGGCACCACAATTTTATTAATTTCACGCAAATCAATCACAAAACGATAGGTATCAGCATAATCAGGATCGCTTCCAACAGGGGCTCTTTTTAAGATAGGCAAAATGGGGCTGTTGCACACATTAGCAGCTGTCTCTTCCACCACACCCTTTTTTACCAAATCTTGTATGATGGAGAGCAAAGCCTTCTCACCTGCCGGAGAAATTTTGTACTGAGGTATGCGAGGAAGCCGAGCCTTTTGCTTCAAAGTAATAGAAACAGGCGGAGTCTTTAATAATCCTACATCTTTGTCACCAGTGGTCCACAACGTTGCTGGAATATCAGCAAACTCAGGAGGGAGGGGTTCATTTTTAGTGAAACACTGCAAAGTATGCTTCCCAAGGGAATTAATAGTCAAGTAAACACCATCAGGTGAACAATGAATCTTAGCATGTAATTTCTTCAATAAATCCAAGCCCAACAAATTTTCGCCACACTGGGAAGTTAGAAGAAACGGGGAGTCTATCGTAACAGGACCAATTGTAAAAGGAATAGGTTTGGAGATGGGTCTCACTACCGGAATCCCTGAGAAACCCACCGAAACATTATTGTGCCCGGACAGAGCAGCCCCTGGGACCAGGGAACGAGAAATAGAACTATTCATTGCACCCGTATCAACTAAAAAAAATTCAGATGTCCCCATCAAACGCGCCTCTACATAAGGTCCTTGCTGATCAACGGGTACTGACACCTGGCCCTCACTCTGTCCATGGCTATCCTATGTATAAGCATACCCTTCGGTCGCGTCCATTTCACACTCCTCATTATAATACTGCCTACCTCTTGGATTATCAAAATAATTATTTTCTTGTCCAACTTGCGTCGTCTCTTCTCGTCACATACACTGAAATCGCCAATGCCATTCCTCCTTACAATAAGCACACTGATTTACTCCCAAAAAAACAGCCGGCCCTCTGCCTCGTCCAGTTCCCGCCCCCCTCGGGACCAACCCTCTACCGCCTCTCTCTCTACCTCATCCTTGAGCAACTTGTTGCAACAACACCCATGTTTTAACCTCTTTAGTGCCCTTGACGAGATAGTCTCGTTATGGAGCACGGTTGCGCTGTGCCCATGACGAGACTATCTCGTCATGAACCCCACCCACTAGTGCAACACCCGGCACAGGAGGGGGAAAGGGCGTGGCACTGAAGGGGTTAAGATCCTTCGCTTTCTTTTCTGTCTTATCCTTACTCTCATTTTCTCTATGTTCATAATATTGGGCCATACTCAATATTACAGAGGACGTGGAAGTGGTCCAAGTACTTTCAGCGGCTTGTAGCCGTGCAGAGACTTCTGGTAATAAATTGGTCACAAAACGATTAACAAATAATCTTATACCGCCTTCCAACGATAGATCCTGTCCACTAAAGTCAATGAATACGCCCTCAAATCTAGTGAAAAAATCAGAAACACTTTCATCTTTCTTCTGTTTACATGTGGTCAATTTGTACCAATCCACCTTACGAGGCGGAATTAAGGAATGCATGTAAGTGATAATACGGCCAGGTAATGCCAATAATTCAGGTCTCGGCTTATCCCCAGGCTTACGTTCCTTGTCCCAATCTTTTATCTGATCCCATGTTCCACCAAATTCTTGAGCATGGTCCTGATCATGCACCTGACGCCATACGTCAACAGGAACTAACAATGCAGAAAATAGCTCTATGCCAGCTAAGATCATGACTGCCGAGTTCTTTATAATAAGCCGTGGGATTCTTACGGGGGTCGGGTAATTGTGATTTTAGCGAGAGGACTTCACTCCTCTTCCAGGGGGCATAAACCCATTGTTCCTGCACTCTGTTCTCTACATGGGGTCTAGTCACCATGCCATGGTCATCCTTTAGTTCTGGTATTTCAGGATGAAAGATAGGGTGAACTTCTCGCATAGGATGCTGAGAGTTCCACGAGGGACACTTTTAATGCATCCGTTCGCGATCATTTACTAAAACCTCCACATTTCTATACACTTCCTCCGGGCTAAGTTCAGACTTATGAGCCCTGTCCCGGATGTCATACATCACTTGGGGGGCCATCCCTCCTGGAAAACACTGTTCCCAGAGAGTAATGATACATGCAGCCATGTGTTTCAAGGCGTGTTGCTGCATAACAGGCTCATAGTCTCGAAGCGTGTTCCATATGTCAGGAATAGTGTAAATAGGATGTCGCATCCACTGGGATGACTGATCTGCAATCATCTGTTTCTCAGTCGGCTCTACAGCCGAACGGGTAAACAACTTCTGTGCGTCAAGATCCCCCGGAGCACGAAATGGAGTAGAAACAGCTGGAGATAGAGTCGTACTCGCAGAAAGGTGTGGGGGGAGACAAAACAGCTGTGGCCGTAACAGAAGACGGCAGTATAACAGGCCATAAAGTTGCCATCTCAGACACTGTAGGAGACAAAACAGAGGACATTCCCGGAGAGGCAAGGGAAGAGGAATCAACAGTGGCAGAAGCTGAAGGGGCCTGTACTAGAGTCGGGGGGACAACAGGATATACACGCTGCGGAGCTTAAGGTGGAGGTGGAGGAGTATCCAATAAATCCTCTATCTCATCTTCCACTTCAGTCCTAGCCACATCGGTCTTATCCACTTGCAATCTAAATTATCTGTCTGCACAATCAATCTCTTGTTCAGTTCGTGCTTTATCATAAGCTATAGCTTTCTGCGTTATCGTCTGATTTCCTTTCATCCTACAGACTTTCACCTTACGCATACGTCTACGCTTAGCTTCCTTCTGCCACAGGCTTAGGGAGTCAAACATTGACTGTCGACTACTTTTAAAAAATAATCGATCCTGCAGAAAATGTATCTTTTTCTCATCAAAAGAACCGGTTAAGGGCCATTGTAATTCCACATTACCTTTAGTGTATTTGTGCCACAGTGTATTAAACAAGAGAGGTGTAATACCATGCTTTACATACATATCATAACGTGGGCTGCCCTCAGGCGGGGCAGGTTGACTTTCAGCTAAACGCATATCATTAGGGCGACAACAACATCCAAAACAACTCAATCTTCTAAAAGACGGCATGGTTATTGTCGTCATGCTTTCCTCATTTAATCATAAAAAATAAACTTCCAAACATGGCTATGTTCAAACATTCGCAAAACATACAATCTTACGCTCATTCAAACATACACAAGACAATAATATACATGTACATATAAAGATATTCAAAATGATGTATTTTCAAACAAAGAACAGAGCCTGTCGACTCCTGTTCGTGGAGAATCAATCAAATTCAGATTCCTAGACCGACAGATACCAAAATCAAGCAGTCCAAAGACTACCAAGAAACCATCAGACAGATATAACCACAGACCGACCTACAGACCATCCTGCAGCCTTCCTGGTTCACTCTTGGGACTATTTTGACTAAGCCCGCTTCATTAGCACTGCTTCAGATGTGTTCCCAAGGCTACCCAGCTACAGCCACAGGCTTTTCTGAAAGCAGTCCGCCCGGGTGCGCACCATACGTGCCACACCGGGTGTCCGATCAACGTCTCTAATATTCACAAAAGGTCAGTGAAGCATCTGTACGTGCAGCTAACACAATGCTGCCCCATCAGACCCCCAAGATTCACCATGGTACACTGACCACCAAATACTTACGCAGTTAACTGCTTCAAAAGCACTGCTCAACAGTGCATGCCAAGAACATCAAGACAATTCCACTCACCTGGTGCACACAGGTACGATTGCGTGTTCTCCACTGCCAACTCCTGAGGACCAACACAGTCAACTCCTGGGTTACGCCCGTAGGACTCCGGTGAAGGGTCACTAGCTGCAGGGGATACCCGGATCGCGAGAGCGGAGTAAGTTCATACCAAAGATGGCTAAATTTCAAAGGACCCTTTTTCCATCCACCCGCTCGACCAGAATCACCCTTTGTCCTTACCACCTGTTTACGGGGAGGACGACCCAGTCACAGAGTCCCGGCGGAGTCACCAACTGATGTACCATAAAAATGAGCTATAGGACTATACCTACCAATAGTCCCAATACCATTACCAAATATTCAGTCAGTTGGCAGTGAAGAAGGTTCAATCATTTATTAGACAAAATACTCTATAGAGGAGCCTGTCCGAACCTCACCCATCAGGTGTGCCGAGAAGACTGTTGGCTCGTATTCAAACATGAGGTTATATACTTTTCGGTTCAACTCATACAATCACTGTAAAAGGAAAAATACCAGTTGGCCCTTGAGCTCCAGGGAAGGACCATATATGGCACACATCAGATCAGTACAAAGGCTTGACTATCTATTACAAAGGTAAGGAGGGGTGACTCCATTTCGTCTTGGTGCCTGGGAATGTAGGCACGGCACCTCCGGGAATGCGCTTATTGCCCCCAAAGCCAAATGCGACCTTGAGTCTTAGAACAGTCGAGAAAAACAGCCTAACTTCAGCTGCTACCAGTAACTCAGATGAACTGGGGCCTGACACGTGATCACGGCCCGTGCTCAACCATATGATCAGAAGATGGCGTCTGTATGGTTCTCGGCCTACTCTGTTAGCAATAGATATACAGGGAGGAAAAACGAATTTCCTCAAAGCAAAAGCATATATATTAAACAGGGAGTATACGTATAGATGCATCATGCTAATATAATATAGGTCCAATACCCCATATATACGGGAAATCTACCTTTTTTACCCCTTAGGGAACCTACTGCGTTTTATGCCGATTTTACCGGGTGGTACCGTGTATGTGCTGCCCTTTTGCTATTCAAACCAGCGGGAGCCCACCCCATGGTCTTTATGCCAATTTAGCGGGAGCCCACCCCGCATTGATGCCTTCTTAGCCGGAGCCCACCCGGCACTCTAAAATCGCCCAGATTCACTGCCGCAACCCGAGCCCAAAACAAGAAAAGAGCCGTCGCGCTGCTCGCGGCGACCCGGAAGCCTGAGGTTGGAGGCGGGATCCGGAGCAAGAGACAGCCGAGGCCGCCTATCCCCACGCAGCCGAAGGAGGAAGTGATGCCTGCCAGAGCGGGGCTCTCGTGAACCGGAGAGAGAGCCCCGCTTGCTGCTGAGTCCGAGAGGATCGGCCCAGGTGAAAACAGGAGTAGCCCCAGGGCGGGTCGGGCCGAGGCACACTGTCAGTACCTGAGGACCCGCCCAGAGCCCCGAGATTGTGTGAATGGTGAGGAGTGGGCCCCGGTGACTGCAGCAAAGACTAGCTTGGTCAGTGGGGCCGGGAGGAGAGCAGCAACGGTGGAGGGTGGAACCGGCGGCAGATTCACCTGCCCTGCCCCCAAGGAGTGGTGAGTGGGGCTGGGCTCTAGCTATTGCAACGTGGGGGCATTTTTGAAGTTCGGAGTCCTCGAGTAGGGCTCCAATGGGCCACTGTCCTTGTGACTGCACAGCGGTGCCTCAGTTGCTGGCTGCTGCACCAGTTGGGGCATTGTTAATTTGAGAGCCCCAGAAGAGGGACTCCCACACTCCAACAGACCAGGGCTGACTTTCCTGTACTCAACTGACCAGCAGAGAGTGGGCAGTTGCAACGTTTGGGGCATTGGTAATTTGAGGGTCCCAGGAGAGGGGCGCCCTACGCACAGTGACGCCAGAGACTAATCTGCAGTGTAGTTGGCAATAATGTTTGGTGTTACAATGGGTGCACTACTATGCTGATGTTATGCATAATGTTTTCTGCTTACTCATGATGATGCCTACATACTCATGTAAATATGCCCTGTGCTAATATGATTAGGCCTAGTGTTATGCATGATGTGATTTATGCTAATGAGGTATGCCTAATGATATGCCCAAGGTGGTGCTCATGCTTTATGCTCATGATCCATGCATAACACTAAGGTGATTTATGATTATGGGAGATGATGCCCTGTCTTGCTAATGTGTGTAGGACTAATGCTCTGCCCTAATGTTCGCAATAATGAGATGCCCGAGGTTCGCATGTTGATGCCAATGCTAATATGAATATGCCTAAAGTTATGCATAATATGTTTTATACTATGCCTAATGGTTCTATGTCTAATTCATTTATGCTAATGAGGTTCTTATGCCTAAGGTTATGCATAGGTGTTGTTTAGGCCCATAAGATGCTAGTATGACTATGGATAACGCATTTCTATGCCTGACCTAAAGTTTTCTTAGGATGTTCCAGGTTCATGACTAATTACGTTTTTATGACCTATGACTAATGTGATGATACGTTATGTTTCTACCCAACACGTATTGCAATGTTGCTAAGTGCATGGTCTTGCCAGTAGGTACTGGCTGTTACACATTTATTGCTGATAGTTTCCCCTTTTTCCCCTGTGCCTTGTGATGGTTCTGGCAGCGGCCCAATTCTCGCTGCCCTGTACATAATCCCCTGTAAATTGCTACCTGGTGCCAGTTGGCACGGTGTTATATGTATCTGTGTCGATGATTCTAATGTGTTTTCATAATACAAAGGCTATTTTTACATAACCTGGTGTGTAGTCACTTTTGCAGTGTGCCTAGTGATTCGCCTGTGAGTGTGGGCTGCGCAGATGCTTTACACATTGCTCCTGAGTTTAGCCTACCCACTCCGCGCCAAGCTACCCCGTTTCTAACAGTCCTCCAAGCAGGTTTCTCAGCAAAGTTCCAGTCTTTGTCCTTTCCTTTGCAGAAGCAGCACCTGCAGGCGAATGCCACCTATCACACAGCAAAGGGGCAGTACTCCTCCTCACAGTTCTACAGCTCTTCTCCTTGGCAATGGTTATTCTTGAGCCCAGAAGTGATTTAAAGTTCTGGGGTTTAAGATCCACTACTTATAACCAATGTGTCCTTGTTTTTCTTTGTCCATGAGTCTCGGAACCCAGTCCAAACAAGTTATCTACTCACTTGTGCAGTATTTATTATTTATTTATTATTTATTTAGGAGTTTTATATAGCGCTGACCAGACCCGAAGGTATCGGAGCGCTTTACAACATAGTAAACCATAGTATGACCACAGGGGTTGGAGACATATTTGTGCAAAGAAGTCATCCAGAAAGAGCATGGCACACCTCAATCCCCCCCAGTTGCTACCAACAGTGAATGCACATCTCTAGACCCTGTCACTCTAAAATCAGACAGTCAATCCACAACCACGCAGAGGCACACAGAATGTTTAAACAAGAAAATGCCTACTTTCTAAAAGTGAAAAAAAATCACTAAGGCGTGTATCTTAGACATAGGATGTACTACTGTAATCCTCTTCAATAATGTTATCTATTTGAACAATACGAAGTAGAAGATTTCAACAATGTGTAACATCAAGTCAAAGACTAAATATAATCAATGTATAAACAAAATATCCATGGCGAAATAATCACTTGAACACTGTATCCTGTTCAGTCGGTTTAATGTTCAAACGGAATGCGTCATGAAAGCAAAATGTTCTTCACAAAACTGAGTCATTAAACATTAAACATTAAACATTAAACCGACTGAGCAAGATACAGTGTTCAAGCGTTTATTTTGCCATGCTCATTTTGTTTATACATTGATTATATTCAGTCTTTGAATTATTGTTACACATTGTTGAAATCTTCTACTTCGAATTGCTCAAATAGATAACATTATTGTAGAGGATTACAGTAGTGCTTCCCGTGTCTAAGACGCACGTCTTAGTGACTTTTTTTCATTTCAAATTGGATGGCTGGGCAGAGCCTCCCCACAGGGTGCACATTTCCGAAAGCAATTTGGTCAACTTTTGATTATATTTTGTTTACCCAGAGTAGAACCCAGCTGTTTCTTTGTACTTTCTAAAAGTGGCATTTTCAAACACACAATTTAAAAGCCTTCCTAAAAGATGCGTTATTAAGTTCAGAGAGCCTAAACTTTCTTCCTCTATCTTGTCCCCATGGTAAGGTATACTTGTAAGATGTTATAACGTATTTCCTAAACTATCCTATGGGACAGATAGTCTTTCAATAGTAAAAAACTAAATTGGCAGTATTTCACTATCAGGACATGTCACACACACCAGTACATGTCCTTCTTTTCACACACACTGAACCCTGTTCATGGGGGTAACAAGGGCCTATCTGAGGGGTGTCTTACATATAAGAAAAGGGAAGGTTAGGGCCTGGCTAGTGGGTGCACTTGCCAGATCAACATGGCAGTTCAGAACTGCACCCATACACTGCAGTGGTAGGTCTTAGATACCTTTACAAGCTTCATGGCTACTCATGTGGGTAGCACAATCAGTGCTGCAGGCCCGCTAGTAGTAGCATTTGATTTACAGGCCCTGGCATATTCAGATCACTTCACTAGGGGCTCACCAGTAAATCAAATATGCCAATCATGAATAACCAATCATGATAACAATTTTCACAGAGAGCATATGCACATTAGCACTGATTAGCAGTGGTAAAGTTCCCTTAGTCCTATAGCCAACAAAAACAGGTCAGGAAAAAATAGGAGGAAGAAGCAAAAAGTTTGAGGATAACCATGCAGAAATGGGTCAATTCCAATATATTAGCTCCCATTCTATCTGATTTTATCCTACCATTTGCAGTCCTTAACCCAAACTCCAAACTCAAGGCTTAGAATTGAAACACAACTTGCAACAATTTTTTAAATGGGGATAGACCTAAACAAGGAATTGACCATAGTTCATCTACCTGCCTGTCTCCACACACATCATCCGTGCTCAAGGGTTAGTAGGTGGCATTAAAGTCACCAGCTAGTATGATGATAGGGGATAGGATCTCTTTCATTTAAAAGCTCCTCAAGTTTTTTTTAAAGTAGGTGATGGCCTACCCCCCGGTTCCTCTTGTATAGACATTATACATTCTGATGATAGAGCCTGAGTGCTCCATCAGTCGAGTTTCTGGAATCTCTGGGATATTCGCACTCTAAGATAAGTGCCACTTCCTGGCGGATCGAACCTGTGACCTAAACTTTTAAAATATGTTTTAGCTGTTTTAGCTTTTTAAAATTGTTGTATTGAATTTGGTGTGATTTTGGAAACTCACCGCACTACTGCACAATTGTCCTTGAATCGTCCCTGGTCACTTCCTGGTGCTACACCCAATCGTGTGCCAATCACTGAGGAGGGGGAGGAGCTAAGGCTGACTACAGCCATTAAATGCCATAACAGTCACCCTTTCTGTGTGCTTTGTGCCTACCTGCCTGAGGTGGGTTGCATGTCTAGTACTCAAGGTGACCGGGGCTAGGAATGCTAGCTCTGCCCCCTGGGGTATGTCTGTCTCCCAGACCCCAGCACATGAAGGGAGGAGGGAAGTCTGGCAGACAGGGTGCTCTACAGCTCCCCCTAAACCAGTTGGGACCGGTTTCCCCAGAAACCCTTCCAGAAGCTTCTGGCCCTTTCTGGTAGGTGGGGTGAGGGGTGTATATATATATAGAGGAGCTGAGACTCCATGTGGGTGTGCTTGCTTGGACTTTGATTTAGAGGGAACACTCTGCCAGGAGGTACCGCCACAAGGGCCTGCGTGATGGCCCCTGTTCCCATCTGTACCCCTCTGCTGTCTACAGGGCCAGTGAGAGACCTTTGCTGGAGTGAAGACTGCTGTGCCAGGAGGAGGGCCACATTATAGGGTTTGACTGTTCCAAGGAACTGCTGTCCTATTCTGATGAGCTGCCCACTGATCTTGCCCAACATTGCCTGTCTGGTCCCCCTGGCCCCTAGCACCTCGTGGGCGCTACATTAATGTCTGGAACCCTGAACGTTTGCCAGCTCCCTAGCGCCTCGTGCATGCCTTGTCTGCCCAGGAGTTGAGGAGCTGGCGCCTGCAGTGCGAGGCTGTGAGGGAATCCCCGACGTGTGTGATTCCCCCCTGCGCTCTTGAAATCAGCGGGAGCCCACCCCGCATTTGTGCCGTGATCGTGGGTGCCACCCGGCGTATCACTAACGGGATGATGTACCAGAAAAATAAACTATAGGACTATACCTACCAATAGTCCCAGTACCATTACCAAATAATCAGTCAGTTGGCAGTGAAGAAGGTTCAATCGTTTATTAGACAAAATACTCTATAGAGGAGCCTCTCTGAACCTCACCCATCAGGTGCGCCGAGAAGACTGTTGGCTCGTATTCAAATATGAGGTTATATACTTTTCGGTTCAACACATACAATCACTGTAAAAGGAAAAATACCAGTTGGCCCGCGAGCTCCAGGGAAGGACCATATATGGCACACATCAGATCAGTACAAAGGCTTGACTATCTATTACAAAGGAGGTCAGGAGGGGTGACTCATCTTGGTGCCTGGGAGTGTAGGCACGGCGCCTCCAGGAATGCGCTTATTGCCCCCAAAGCCAGATGCGACCTTGAGTCTTAGAACATTCGAGAAAAACAGCCTACCTTCAGCTGCTACCAGTAACTCAGATGAACTGGGGCCTGACAGCTGCACGTGATCAACACGTTATCACGGCCCGTGCTCGAGCATATGATCAGAAGATGGCGTCTGGATGGTTCTCGGCCTACTCTGTTAGCAATAGATATACAGGGAGGAAAAAAATAATTTCCTCCAAGCAAAAGCATATATATTAAACAGGGAGTATGCGTATCGATGCATCATGCTAACATAATATAGGTCCAATACCCCTTATATACGGGAAATCTACCTTTTTTATCCCTCACAATGGCCCTTTTAGCATGATATAGCTAACAAAAACCATTCAATCTTCAAATATTCCCTCATAAATTTGCATTAAGTCTTTGAGCACCTACTGAACTAGCTGGGCTTTTACCGCTGTTGGGGATGGAACAGACACAGAAGAAGTAAGTTTTGTCACTCAATAAGAGCAACATGTAGGTCCACATTGTACACAAACGCAACATGTGAATATGATACCGGCTATACATGCCAACACCATCAACATTTTCCATCCCCAAGTAGACAGCAAACCCCAGAACCAACCAGAGAGAGACCACGTACCAGATTCTACATGTATATCAGAAGCTAAACGATGTAGCTTCTGTATAGCCAAATGAACAGAAGGGGCGGAGTCAGGAATATAAACACAGCAAGAGCTGATGATCACATGGCATGCTCCTCCTCAATCTGCCAGGATAACATCCAAAACCATACGGTTTTGAAGCGAAACGAGTTTGGTCGCCTGTAGCTCTACTGTTATATTGGTCAGTATTCCTGCAGTAGTGTTAATTACCCCTTCAACTACTCTGGACAAACGTTGTACTTCTCGGCTAGTAAGCATAGGCCCCCAAAAGGGTAACACTCCCTTCATAATGTCAGTAAAATGCTGCAGTGGAGTATCGGTCTGATCTATATCGGTGGTATCAATCTCCCTTTTATGTCTCCTACTAAGCACACTACGTCTATCTAGTCGGTGATCATTGTGATAATTAGAAGGGCAATATAGACTGGAGGGTACAGGAAGGACAGGTAACAACGTCCAGTCCAACCTCGTGGAAGCCAAGTATAGGCATTTTCTCCACAGATAAAATATACATTAGGAGGGGTTAACAACGGAGGGCTGCTAAATGTACGCAACCGATAAGTGTAATTACATCGACCTTCTCCTACTGATATGTACCCTGCACCTTGAACACAAAACGTAGAGGTACTATTTAATAGAGGCACTGGAATAGCCCTATCCTCAGTAACATTACGGTCCTGAAAGTGTCGGTAATATTGAGTGAAATTGAATTCAATAAAGTCAATAATTTCATTTTTCAACCAAGTGGTATTTTCATATGTTATATACATATTCATACAAGCATTTGGATTTAAAGTTCCCTCTCCATTATTCCCTTCGGGGTTAAATCCCTGATGAACCTCAATATATGCTAAAATCATTTCAAAATTCTTCTCTGAAAACCTTTGAGAGTCCACAGTGTAATGCATGTACATCATAGAAAGCAATTTGAACCAAGCCTCGCAACTTCCTAGATGAGACAAAGGTAGGGATATAAATAAGTCGTGCTTGTGCATAACAGATGGTAGAAGACCACAAACCCAGCAATTTATAGTATTTGTAGCACTGTGTGCTTGATGAAGCATTTCAATGAATGCGTTTTTCACATAGGTCTGACAATGCCTTCCCTTATGAGTGGCTAAAGTATGAATCACATGTTCCGGAGGTGGGGTAGTCGTTCCTAAAACAGTATGCATAGGGTGACGAAATTCCAAATATATGAACACTCCCAGTAATATAATTAGCAATATGGCTATAGTAGCTACAAATGCAATTTTAACACGATTGGTCCAACTAGCAAAAACAGGCATATATGTAGAAAAATAGTGTGGTACAAAAGGACGTTCCTGTTCAGGAACAAAACAAGCAAAGGGATACATGCTAACTAAAAGTCCAACAATAAACTAGGGCAATGCTGTCCAACCTGCAAGAGGGTGCTTCTTTCCTGTGTCCGTTTAGAGCCTCACAGGCAGGCTCCTATCGTTCATCACAGTTAATACCAAAACAAACTTCTCACATGGAGTCATGTTCTCAAACAACCCTTGAAGGAAACACAACCTGGGCCCCTTTGTACAGGAGATTCAGTCTTTCTTTCCGAACAGAGCAAACAAATGTTCAAGGCTCTCAGCGCGTTCAGTCCAGTGTCTCGCTCAATACACCGGAAGCGCATCTAACAGACATTCATAGCACAGGTCTGTACCCTTTTACTCAAGTCTCTCCCTATCTCCTACCATGTTCACCTGGTGTACCGTGTCGTTTTCTGGGCCGCAGGTTGTATCGAGTATGGCCAGGCACTTCTTGATCAGAGAACAAAACGGAGGATGACGAATCCGGTGAAACAGGGGCACTGCTAGCCTCTGAGTTAGCTGTAGGAACAACAGAATCTGGGGCGATCAATTGTGCTGATGACAGAGCCCCTTCCGAGCCTGGGGCACCTTCTCCTTGCCCTTCTCCTATTACCTGGGCGTCAGAAAAAGGGATGAATCGAGGAACTGTTGATGAATGGAACGAAGATCTTTAGTCAAAGTATACAAATAGTCTGTCAGCATAGGATACTCTATATCGCTAAATGTTCTGGGTCTCGGGACGCCCCAAACATTAGCAGGGTGCACAAAAATGACCTCGTACGGAGACAAACCAGAACGAGAATGTGGAGTAACTCGTATTGACATTAATGCCAGGGGCAGAGCATTTGGCCACTTTAATCCAGTACTTTCTTGAACTTTAGCTTATTTGAGCTTTAATATCCCATTATACTTCTCGACCAACCCAGCGGACTGGGGGTGTCGAGCCGCATGGAATTTCTGTTTAATCTGTAGTCCATTACATATATGTGTAATGAGTTCTGCATTAAAATGCCTTCCGTTATCACTCCAAATCACACGAGGCAATCCGTAGCGAGGGAAATATTCATTTACCAATGCTTTTGCCATCGCCAAAGCAGTATTTTTTTTTGTCGGGTAGGCTTCCACCCATTTACTGAAAGCACATACCACGACCAGGACATACTTCAAATTGTTAAAGTGCTCCAGCTGGATATAATCCATTTGAAGCACCTCAAAAGGCAAAGATGGGGGTGCAAAGTTTCCACTCAGAACAGGCTCCCTGCCCCCTGGATTATGTCGTAAGCAGACCATGCAATATTGTACCAAATGAGCAGCGGTCCTAGAAATATTGGGATTGTACCATTCACTAATGCATTAGGCAACAGCCACCGCTGCTTTTCTGTCAGATCAATCCAACAACCATCTGCATCTAATCTCCCAATTCGTTCTTTCCAGTGAGCCAGTTCAATAGGGGTAGCTTCTTTCTGTATTTCTTGGACACGATCCATGGTATTATCAAACATCTCTGTTTCAGCCACCCACCTAGCAGAGCTAATCACAAACATTGAGGTCAATTTGGATTTGCAGTTTCCTTAGCTACTTGGTCGGCAATGGCATTACCCTCCCCCACTGCATCAACCACTGCCATGTGTGCACTACATTTGACTACAGCCACTATTTCTGGTAACGTCAATGCTGTCAGTAATCGCAAAATCAAGGGGCCATGCTGTATTCGCTGACCATGAGCAGTATGAAAACCTCTTTCTGCCCAAAGTCTACCAAAACTATGAGCCACGCCAAAGGCGTACTGGCTGTCAGTATAAATATTTACTCTCAATCCTTCACTTAACTCACAGGCCCGAAACAATGCCACTAATTCAGCCGCCTGTGCTGACTGATAGGGTACTCAAGAAGCCTCAACTACAGTGTGAAGAGTAGTTATCGCATATGCAGCAGTTGTATTTCCATCTGGTAACTTAAAACAAGAGCCATTGACGTACAACTCCCCTTGGGGGTCAGATAGAGGAGTGTCTGTCAGGTCTACTCGTCCCTTCGTTTCTTCCTCAGTCCGAAATCACAATCATGAACATCATTGTTCTTTTCGTTCAAAGGGAGGGGTAGTAACCTAGCAGGGTTCAGTGTGGCACATCATTTAATCGTAATGTGTGGAGCAAACAAAGTCAATTCATATCCAGTAAGACGCGCACTCGTAAGGTGCTTGGTCTTTGTTTTGTTCAATAATGTATCCACAGTGTGCGGTACCATCACTGTGAGGTCAGTGTTCAGAACGAGCCCTTCCGACTGTCGAATAGCCACCGCAACCACAGCAGTAGCTCTTAAACAGCTAGGAAGTGCTCTGGCGACGTTATCCAACACCGCCGAGAAATAGTCACAAGGTCTCTGCTTACCACCAAATCCTTGTGTTAACACAGAAAGCGAGCAACCGTCCACCTCATGTACGTATAGCACAAAAGGTTTCCGGTAGTCAGGAGTACCAAGAACAGGTGCAGAACAAAGCGCAGATTTCAAAGAGTCAAAAGCATCTTGAAAAGCATCAGTCCAGGGTAAAGGTTCATGCACATCTTTAGTGGTTAAATACAGAAGGGGTTTAGTAAGAAGGGAAAAATTAGGGATCCATTGGCGACAGTAAGAAGCTATGCCGAGAAATGCACGAACATCACGCTGAGTACGAGGTACAGACATATTAAAAATGGTAGTCACACTCTCAGGGGTTAGTCTCCTCCCCTCCTTCGACAGTAGATGACCGAGATAGGTCACCTCCTGTCGACAATATTGACATTTAGAAAGGGAGACTTTATTACCGTTAGCAGCCAAATGAGACAATAATAGTACGGTGGCCTTCTTACAACCTTCCTCTGTATCAGAAGCCACTAACAAATCATCTACATAGTGCAAAAGCACATTACCAGGGGGCAAGACCAAATCATCCAACAATGTTTTCAAAGCTTGACTATAAATACTAGGACTCTCTGTGTACCCCTGGGGAGCGCAACAGAACCGGAAGCTGCGACCAGACAATGAGAAGCCGAAAATATGACGGCTATCAGGATGTATCGGAATGCTAAAAAAAACATTCTTTCAATCAATCACAGAGAAATATTGAGCAGTAGGAGGAATCATAGTGAGAATAGTAGTGATGTCTGAAACCACAGGATATTGGGGCACCACAATTTTATTAATTTCACGCAAATCAATCACAAAACGATAGGTATCAGCATAATCAGGATCGCTTCCAACAGGGGCTCTTTTTAAGATAGGCAAAATGGGGCTGTTGCACACATTAGCAGCTGTCTCTTCCACCACACCCTTTTTTACCAAATCTTGTATGATGGAGAGCAAAGCCTTCTCACCTGCCGGAGAAATTTTGTACTGAGGTATGCGAGGAAGCCGAGCCTTTTGCTTCAAAGTAATAGAAACGGGCGGAGTCTTTAATAATCCTACATCTTTGTCACCAGTGGTCCACAACGTTGCTGGAATATCAGCAAACTCAGGAGGGAGGGGTTCATTTTTAGTGAAACACTGCAAAGTATGCTTCCCAAGGGAATTAATAGTCAAGTAAACACCATCAGGTGAACAATGAATCTTAGCATGTAATTTCTTCAATAAATCCAAGCCCAACAAATTTTCGCCACACTGGGAAGTTAGAAGAAACGGGGAGTCTATTGTAACAGGACCAATTGTAAAAGGAATAGGTTTGGAGATGGGTCTCACTACCGGAATCCCTGAGAAACCCACCGAAACATTATTGTGCCCGGACAGAGCAGCCCCTGGGACCAGGGAACGAGAAATAGAACTATTCATTGCACCCGTATCAACTAAAAAAAATTCAGATGTCCCCATCAAACGCGCCTCTACATAAGGTCCTTGCTGATCAACGGGTACTGACACCTGGCCCTCACTCTGTCCATGGCTATCCTATGTATAAGCATACCCTTCGGTCGCGTCCATTTCACACTCCTCATTATAATACTGCCTACCTCTTGGATTATCAAAATAATTATTTTCTTGTCCAACTTGCGTCGTCTCTTCTCGTCACATACACTGAAATCGCCAATGCCCTTCCTCCTTACAATAAGCACACTGATTTACTCCCAAAAAAACAGCCGGCCCTCTGCCTCGTCCAGTTCCCGCCCCCCTCGGGACCAACCCTCTACCGCCTCTCTCTCTACCTCATCCTTGAGCAAATTGTTGCAACAACACCCATGTTTTAACCTCTTTAGTGCCCTTGACGAGATAGTCTCGTTATGGAGCACGGTTGCACTGTGCCCATGACGAGACTATCTCGTCATGAACCCCACCCACTAGTGCAACACCCGGCACAGGAGGGGGAAAGGGCGTGGCACTGAAGGGGTTAAGATCCTTCGCTTTCTTTTCTGTCTTATCCTTACTCTCATTTTCTCTATGTTCATAATATTGGGCCATACTCAATATTACAGAGGACGTGGAAGTGGTCCAAGTACTTTCAGCGGCTTGTAGCCGTGCAGAGACTTCTGGTAATAAATTGGTCACAAAACGATTAACAAATAATCTTATACCGCCTTCCAACGATAGATCCTGTCCACTAAAGTCAATGAATACGCCCTCAAATCTAGTGAAAAAATCAGAAACACTTTCATCTTTCTTCTGTTTACATGTGGTCAATTTGTACCAATCCACCTTACGAGGCGGAATTAAGGAATGCATGTAAGTGATAATACGGCCAGGTAATGCCAATAATTCAGGTCTCGGCTTATCCCCAGGCTTACGTTCCTTGTCCCAATCTTTTATCTGATCCCATGTTCCACCAAATTCTTGAGCATGGTCCTGATCATGCACCTGACGCCATACGTCAACAGGAACTAACAATGCAGAAAATAGCTCTATGCCAGCTAAGATCATGACTGCCGAGTTCTTTATAATAAGCCGTGGGATTCTTACGGGGGTCGGGTAATTGTGATTTTAGCGAGAGGACTTCACTCCTCTTCCAGGGGGCATAAACCCATTGTTCCTGCACTCTGTTCTCTACATGGGGTCTAGTCACCATGCCATGGTCATCCTTTAGTTCTGGTATTTCAGGATGAAAGATAGGGTGAACTTCTCGCATAGGATGCTGAGAGTTCCACGAGGGACACTTTTAATGCATCCGTTCGCGATAATTTACTAAAACCTCCACATTTCTATACACTTCCTCCGGGCTAAGTTCAGACTTATGAGCCCTGTCCCGGATGTCATACATCACTTGGGGGGCCATCCCTCCTGGAAAACACTGTTCCCAGAGAGTAATGATACATGCAGCCATGTGTTTCAAGGCGTGTTGCTGCATAACATGCTCATAGTCTCGAAGCGTGTTCCATATGTCAGGAATAGTGTAAATAGGATGTCGCATCCACTGGGATGACTGATCTGCAATCATCTGTTTCTCAGTCGGCTCTACAGCCGAACGGGTAAACAACTTCTGTGCGTCAAGATCCCCCGGAGCACGAAATGGAGTAGAAACAGCTGGAGATAGAGTCGTACTCGCAGAAAGGTGTGGGGGGAGACAAAACAGCTGTGGCCGTAACAGAAGACGGCAGTATAACAGGCCATAAAGTTGCCATCTCAGACACTGTAGGAGACAAAACAGAGGACATTCCCGGAGAGGCAAGGGAAGAGGAATCAACAGTGGCAGAAGCTGAAGGGGCCTGTACTAGAGTCGGGGGGACAACAGGATATACACGCTGCGGAGCTTAAGGTGGAGGTGGAGGAGTATCCAATAAATCCTCTATCTCATCTTCCACTTCAGTCCTAGCCACATCGGTCTTATCCACTTGCAATCTAAATTATCTGTCTGCACAATCAATCTCTTGTTCAGTTCGTGCTTTATCATAAGCTATAGCTTTCTGCGTTATCGTCTGATTTCCTTTCATCCTACAGACTTTCACCTTACGCATATACGTCTACGCTTAGCTTCCTTCTGCCACAGGCTTAGGGAGTCAAACATTGACTGTCGACTACTTTTAAAAAATAATCGATCCTGCAGAAAATGTATCTTTTTCTCATCAAAAGAACCGGTTAAGGGCCATTGTAATTCCACATTACCTTTAGTGTATTTGTGCCACAGTGTATTAAACAAGAGAGGTGTAATACCATGCTTTACATACATATCATAACGTGGGCTGCCCTCAGGCGGGGCAGGTTGACTTTCAGCTAAACGCATATCATTAGGGCGACAACAACATCCAAAACAACTCAATCTTCTAAAAGACGGCATGGTTATTGTCGTCATGCTTTCCTCATTTAATCATAAAAAATAAACTTCCAAACATGGCTATGTTCAAACATTCGCAAAACATACAATCTTACGCTCATTCAAACATACACAAGACAATAATATACATGTACATATAAAGATATTCAAAATGATGTATTTTCAAACAAAGAACAGAGCCTGTCGACTCCTGTTCGTGGAGAATCAATCAAATTCAGATTCCTAGACCGACAGATACCAAAATCAAGCAGTCCAAAGACTACCAAGAAACCATCAGACAGATATAACCACAGACCGACCTACAGACCATCCTGCAGCCTTCCTGGTTCACTCTTGGGACTATTTTGACTAAGCCCGCTTCATTAGCACTGCTTCAGATGTGTTCCCAAGGCTACCCAGCTACAGCCACAGGCTTTTCTGAAAGCAGTCCGCCCGGGTGCGCACCATACGTGCCACACCGGGTGTCCGATCAACGTCTCTAATATTCACAAAAGGTCAGTGAAGCATCTGTACGTGCAGCTAACACAATGCTGCCCCATCAGACCCCCAAGATTCACCATGGTACACTGACCACCAAATACTTACGCAGTTAACTGCTTCAAAAGCACTGCTCAACAGTGCATGCCAAGAACATCAAGACAATTCCACTCACCTGGTGCACACAGGTACGATTGCGTGTTCTCCACTGCCAACTCCTGAGGACCAACACAGTCAACTCCTGGGTTACGCCCGTAGGACTCCGGTGAAGGGTCACTAGCTGCAGGGGATACCCGGATCGCGAGAGCGGAGTAAGTTCATACCAAAGATGGCTAAATTTCAAAGGACCCTTTTTCCATCCACCCGCTCGACCAGAATCACCCTTTGTCCTTACCACCTGTTTACGGGGAGGACGACCCAGTCACAGAGTCCCGGCGGAGTCGCCAACTGATGTACCATAAAAATGAGCTATAGGACTATACCTACCAATAGTCCCAATACCATTACCAAATATTCAGTCAGTTGGCAGTGAAGAAGGTTCAATCATTTATTAGACAAAATACTCTATAGAGGAGCCTGTCCGAACCTCACCCATCAGGTGTGCCGAGAAGACTGTTGGCTCGTATTCAAACATGAGGTTATATACTTTTCGGTTCAACTCATACAATCACTGTAAAAGGAAAAATACCAGTTGGCCCTTG
Source organism: Triturus cristatus (assembly GCF_964204655.1). Classification (NCBI taxonomy): domain Eukaryota; kingdom Metazoa; phylum Chordata; class Amphibia; order Caudata; family Salamandridae; genus Triturus; species Triturus cristatus. The sequence continues at coordinate 1,289,843,057 of NC_140589.1, forward strand.
AGCTCCAGGGAAGGACCATATATGGCACACATCAGATCAGTACAAAGGCTTGACTATCTATTACAAAGGTAAGGAGGGGTGACTCCATTTCGTCTTGGTGCCTGGGAATGTAGGCACGGCACCTCCGGGAATGCGCTTATTGCCCCCAAAGCCAAATGCGACCTTGAGTCTTAGAACAGTCGAGAAAAACAGCCTAACTTCAGCTGCTACCAGTAACTCAGATGAACTGGGGCCTGACACGTGATCACGGCCCGTGCTCAACCATATGATCAGAAGATGGCGTCTGTATGGTTCTCGGCCTACTCTGTTAGCAATAGATATACAGGGAGGAAAAACGAATTTCCTCAAAGCAAAAGCATATATATTAAACAGGGAGTATACGTATAGATGCATCATGCTAATATAATATAGGTCCAATACCCCATATATACGGGAAATCTACCTTTTTTACCCCTTAGGGAACCTACTGCGTTTTATGCCGATTTTACCGGGTGGTACCGTGTATGTGCTGCCCTTTTGCTATTCAAACCAGCGGGAGCCCACCCCATGGTCTTTATGCCAATTTAGCGGGAGCCCACCCCGCATTGATGCCTTCTTAGCCGGAGCCCACCCGGCACTCTAAAATCGCCCAGATTCACTGCCGCAACCCGAGCCCAAAACAAGAAAAGAGCCGTCGCGCTGCTCGCGGCGACCCGGAAGCCTGAGGTTGGAGGCGGGATCCGGAGCAAGAGACAGCCGAGGCCGCCTATCCCCACGCAGCCGAAGGAGGAAGTGATGCCTGCCAGAGCGGGGCTCTCGTGAACCGGAGAGAGAGCCCCGCTTGCTGCTGAGTCCGAGAGGATCGGCCCAGGTGAAAACAGGAGTAGCCCCAGGGCGGGTCGGGCCGAGGCACACTGTCAGTACCTGAGGACCCGCCCAGAGCCCCGAGATTGTGTGAATGGTGAGGAGTGGGCCCCGGTGACTGCAGCAAAGACTAGCTTGGTCAGTGGGGCCGGGAGGAGAGCAGCAACGGTGGAGGGTGGAACCGGCGGCAGATTCACCTGCCCTGCCCCCAAGGAGTGGTGAGTGGGGCTGGGCTCTAGCTATTGCAACGTGGGGGCATTTTTGAAGTTCGGAGTCCTCGAGTAGGGCTCCAATGGGCCACTGTCCTTGTGACTGCACAGCGGTGCCTCAGTTGCTGGCTGCTGCACCAGTTGGGGCATTGTTAATTTGAGAGCCCCAGAAGAGGGACTCCCACACTCCAACAGACCAGGGCTGACTTTCCTGTACTCAACTGACCAGCGGAGAGTGGGCAGTTGCAACGTTTGGGGCATTGGTAATTTGAGGGTCCCAGGAGAGGGGCGCCCTACGCACAGTGACGCCAGAGACTAATCTGCAGTGTAGTTGGCAATAATGTTTGGTGTTACAATGGGTGCACTACTATGCTGATGTTATGCATAATGTTTTCTGCTTACTCATGATGATGCCTACATACTCATGTAAATATGCCCTGTGCTAATATGATTAGGCCTAGTGTTATGCATGATGTGATTTATGCTAATGAGGTATGCCTAATGATATGCCCAAGGTGGTGCTCATGCTTTATGCTCATGATCCATGCATAACACTAAGGTGATTTATGATTATGGGAGATGATGCCCTGTCTTGCTAATGTGTGTAGGACTAATGCTCTGCCCTAATGTTCGCAATAATGAGATGCCCGAGGTTCGCATGTTGATGCCAATGCTAATATGAATATGCCTAAAGTTATGCATAATATGTTTTATACTATGCCTAATGGTTCTATGTCTAATTCATTTATGCTAATGAGGTTCTTATGCCTAAGGTTATGCATAGGTGTTGTTTAGGCCCATAAGATGCTAGTATGACTATGGATAACGCATTTCTATGCCTGACCTAAAGTTTTCTTAGGATGTTCCAGGTTCATGACTAATTACGTTTTTATGACCTATGACTAATGTGATGATACGTTATGTTTCTACCCAACACTTATTGCAATGTTGCTAAGTGCATGGTCTTGCCAGTAGGTACTGGCTGTTACACATTTATTGCTGATAGTTTCCCCTTTTTCCCCTGTGCCTTGTGATGGTTCTGGCAGCGGCCCAATTCTCGCTGCCCTGTACATAATCCCCTGTAAATTGCTACCTGGTGCCAGTTGGCACGGTGTTATATGTATCTGTGTCGATGATTCTAATGTGTTTTCATAATACAAAGGCTATTTTTACATAACCTGGTGTGTAGTCACTTTTGCAGTGTGCCTAGTGATTCGCCTGTGAGTGTGGGCTGCGCAGATGCTTTACACATTGCTCCTGAGTTTAGCCTACCCACTCCGCGCCAAGCTACCCCGTTTCTAACAGTCCTCCAAGCAGGTTTCTCAGCAAAGTTCCAGTCTTTGTCCTTTCCTTTGCAGAAGCAGCACCTGCAGGCGAATGCCACCTATCACACAGCAAAGGGGCAGTACTCCTCCTCACAGTTCTACAGCTCTTCTCCTTGGCAATGGTTATTCTTGAGCCCAGAAGTGATTTAAAGTTCTGGGGTTTAAGATCCACTACTTATAACCAATGTGTCCTTGTTTTTCTTTGTCCATGAGTCTCGGAGCCCAGTCCAAACAAGTTATCTACTCACTTGTGCAGTATTTATTATTTATTTATTATTTATTTAGGAGTTTTATATAGCGCTGACCAGACCCGAAGGTATCGGAGCGCTTTACAACATAGTAAACCATAGTATGACCACAGGGGTTGGAGACATATTTGTGCAAAGAAGTCATCCAGAAAGAGCATGGCACACCTCAATCCCCCCCAGTTGCTACCAACAGTGAATGCACATCTCTAGACCCTGTCACTCTAAAATCAGACAGTCAATCCACAACCACGCAGAGGCACACAGAATGTTTAAACAAGAAAATGCCTACTTTCTAAAAGTGAAAAAAAATCACTAAGGCGTGTATCTTAGACATAGGATGTACTACTGTAATCCTCTTCAATAATGTTATCTATTTGAACAATACGAAGTAGAAGATTTCAACAATGTGTAACATCAAGTCAAAGACTAAATATAATCAATGTATAAACAAAATATCCATGGCGAAATAATCACTTGAACACTGTATCCTGTTCAGTCGGTTTAATGTTCAAACGGAATGCGTCATGAAAGCAAAATGTTCTTCACAAAACTGAGTCATTAAACATTAAACATTAAACATTAAACCGACTGAGCAAGATACAGTGTTCAAGCGTTTATTTTGCCATGCTCATTTTGTTTATACATTGATTATATTCAGTCTTTGAATTATTGTTACACATTGTTGAAATCTTCTACTTCGAATTGCTCAAATAGATAACATTATTGTAGAGGATTACAGTAGTGCTTCCCGTGTCTAAGACGCACGTCTTAGTGACTTTTTTTCATTTCAAATTGGATGGCTGGGCAGAGCCTCCCCACAGGGTGCACATTTCCGAAAGCAATTTGGTCAACTTTTGATTATATTTTGTTTACCCAGAGTAGAACCCAGCTGTTTCTTTGTACTTTCTAAAAGTGGCATTTTCAAACACACAATTTAAAAGCCTTCCTAAAAGATGCGTTATTAAGTTCAGAGAGCCTAAACTTTCTTCCTCTATCTTGTCCCCATGGTAAGGTATACTTGTAAGATGTTATAACGTATTTCCTAAACTATCCTATGGGACAGATAGTCTTTCAATAGTAAAAAACTAAATTGGCAGTATTTCACTATCAGGACATGTCACACACACCAGTACATGTCCTTCTTTTCACACACACTGAACCCTGTTCATGGGGGTAACAAGGGCCTATCTGAGGGGTGTCTTACATATAAGAAAAGGGAAGGTTAGGGCCTGGCTAGTGGGTGCACTTGCCAGATCAACATGGCAGTTCAGAACTGCACCCATACACTGCAGTGGTAGGTCTTAGATACCTTTACAAGCTTCATGGCTACTCATGTGGGTAGCACAATCAGTGCTGCAGGCCCGCTAGTAGTAGCATTTGATTTACAGGCCCTGGCATATTCAGATCACTTCACTAGGGGCTCACCAGTAAATCAAATATGCCAATCATGAATAACCAATCATGATAACAATTTTCACAGAGAGCATATGCACATTAGCACTGATTAGCAGTGGTAAAGTTCCCTTAGTCCTATAGCCAACAAAAACAGGTCAGGAAAAAATAGGAGGAAGAAGCAAAAAGTTTGAGGATAACCATGCAGAAATGGGTCAATTCCAATATATTAGCTCCCATTCTATCTGATTTTATCCTACCATTTGCAGTCCTTAACCCAAACTCCAAACTCAAGGCTTAGAATTGAAACACAACTTGCAACAATTTTTTAAATGGGGATAGACCTAAACAAGGAATTGACCATAGTTCATCTACCTGCCTGTCTCCACACACATCATCCGTGCTCAAGGGTTAGTAGGTGGCATTAAAGTCACCAGCTAGTATGATGATAGGGGATAGGATCTCTTTCATTTAAAAGCTCCTCAAGTTTTTTTTAAAGTAGGTGATGGCCTACCCCCCGGTTCCTCTTGTATAGACATTATACATTCTGATGATAGAGCCTGAGTGCTCCATCAGTCGAATTTCTGGAATCTCTGGGATATTCGCACTCTAAGATAAGTGCCACTTCCTGGCGGATCGAACCTGTGACCTAAACTTTTAAAATATGTTTTAGCTGTTTTAGCTTTTTAAAATTGTTGTATTGAATTTGGTGTGATTTTGGAAACTCACCGCACTACTGCACAATTGTCCTTGAATCGTCCCTGGTCACTTCCTGGTGCTACACCCAATCGTGTGCCAATCACTGAGGAGGGGGAGGAGCTAAGGCTGACTACAGCCATTAAATGCCATAGCAGCGCGGGAGCGCAGCAGACGTGCGCAGCGGACGACCTGGCAGTGCGCCGAAGGCACACCAAAGGCAAGCTGTCTGCGCTCGTCCACAGCCGTATGGGGCCTGGGGCCAGTCACTATGCCCAATTCACAACCTACTCACCAGCTAAACTGAAACTGCATCACTCGTAGACATTTTCAATGAATCCTCACACAGGTAGTGGCTTGGTCAAGAATGGGATCTTGGAAAGTAGAACCTCTTTCCCTGAACTCTCACACCCTGGCCACCTTGCAGGACACACCCAGACACAGGACAGAAACAGTTGTCAGGCGTTATCTGTCATATACCTTAATACCCGCTCCATGGTAAAACACAAAATAGACATATACCTTTTGTTGGTGTCTGAACAACCGGACATCCTTTTGTTATCAGAAACCTGGCTATCACAGGAATCCTACCCTGACATCTTAACTGCACTACCTAGTGACTTCTATATTCCTCAAGCCAACCACCCTCAGGGGAAGGTGGTGGGAGGAGTAGCAGCCATAATACGCCACAATTTAAAATTAACTGCACTAACTCCTCTTGATCTACCGTCAGTAGACAATCTTGTGATCAAACTAAAATCTGACTCTGCCCCCATGGTTTGTGTACTACTCTACAGGCCTCTCCAGAACATGCCACTTTTTCCACAATGTCTGGGTAAACAGGCAGCCCACCTAATAACAAATCACACAAAAAGTTTACTGATCTGTGATTTTAATTATTGGTGGTCCTCATTCTGCTGAATTTACTGACCTACTTACAAGTAGGCCTGGGCGTTCCGCGGAGAGCGCGAAAATGTCAAAAATTCCGGTTTCCGCAGCTTGGCGATAATTTGTTTCTTGCTCGCGTTATAAAATAATACATTCTCGCTCGCGCGCGATCGCCTTACCTGAATCCCTGCGTTCGCCGACAAGTTTTCTTGATCCGGTCGCGTTCTCCATGAGATGTTGTATTGTTTTTAGCCATTTGCGCTGTCTCGCGACAGTTTGCGCCCGCAGTGACGTCATGCGTCGCGCGATCACGTCTTTCTTCTCGCGATCATGCACCGCGAGAAAACTCAAAACAAGATGGCCGCGCCCGCAAGCAACCACATGGGTAAGTTGGCGACCCGCAACCATGCAGAAAATCTCGCGAACATGCCGGAAAAAAACTTCCGCATCTTCGCGATATTTCCGCTTGTTTGCGATAATTTTAAACATTTTCGCGATAATTTGCGAAAGTTAATTTCGCAAATTCCGCCCACCCCTACTTACAAGGCTAAATCTTAATCAACAATTGACTGTTGCTACACATATTAAAGGGCATACACTAGAGCAGGTATGGACAGCCAACCTTACTATGTCTAACCCGGTGGTTGTTCCTTGCCCATGGTCTGATCATCAACTGATCAAATTTATAATCAAAAATCTCTCTAGGGCCAAAACCCTCACTTCTGATGGTGGGGCAGCTAGGAGCTGGAACAACACCAATAAAAGTCAATTCCTCTAGACATTGACCAACACAGTCCAGCCCGCCCAAGCATCTCTTAACCATAGTGAGGAAAACTTAACAGCCTGGCTACTAGCAGCCAGTAACAACATGCACCCCTTAGGAAAATACATCGAGCCTGACGCCAAGAGGCACAGAGATGGCATATATTTAGCTGTGCTTAAACATGACTATAAAGCTATTCATATTTCGCTTCCAAAATTGTGGCCTCTACAAATCGGTCCAAAGAATTTTTTTCGATAGTTAATGAACTGTCCATCCCTGACAGAGTGACACTAAAACCCAGGCCTTTTCAAGCCTTATGCAACTCTTTGAACCACTTCTTCATTGACAAAATTAAGGCTATTAAAGCTAGCATCCCCATATGTTCCACCCCTGATTGATGCCCGACCTCGCCAATAAACTTTTGCATTATTGACCAGATCCCAATAATAAGTCACAAAGCATTTCTGGATCTGTTGGCCAAAGTAAAATCAGGCTCAACCAGGGACTACTGCCCCCCCCTGGAGCTTAAGGGAAGTCTTCTCTGCTCTCCCCGGCCCAGCCTTGTCCCACATGAACGAGTCATTGTCCCAAGGCAATGTTCCCGAGACCTTCAAGGAGGCCATTGTCATTCCCCTCCTGAAGAAGTCAGGGGCTAACCCTAGAACTCTGATGAATTACCGCCCTATATCCTTGTTGCCTTACCTGGCCAAGGTACTTGAAGCCCATGTGGCCAGATGTCTCTCTGCCTTTCTGGAACAGTCTGCATATCTTGACCCCCATAAAGCAGGGTTTCGTCTAGCACATTCCACAGAGTCAGTCATACTGACAGTGCTGGACACTCTTCAGAAGGAGGCTGACAGGGTCTCTCCGCAGGCTCTGGTGCTGCTGGATCTCTCCACAGTATTCAACTCGGTCGACCACTACATACTGGTCGATTGTGTCGGAAGTGCAGGAATCCAGGGCTCAGTTCTCAAATGGATGCGCTCTTTTCAAGGAAATCGATCTCAAGCGGTCCGCATAGGCCAGTTCACAGCCCCCAAGATGAGGACCACTTGCGGAGTCCCGCAGGGTTCCTCATCTTCCCCTCACCTGTTTAACCTATACCTCCTCCCTCTGATCCTCGTCCTGAAAGAAAGGAAAGTGTGCACCTTCAACTATGCAGACAACTTTCAACTCATGTTTTCCATCAGTAACTCCACTGAATCCATTAAAAAATTTCAGACGACTATGCTACTCATCCGCGACTGGATGAATAGCAACCTCTTGAAACTTAATCCAGACAAGACGGAAGCGATCCTAACAAGGGGATCACTGAACCCTTGGAGCTCTCTCTTTTGGCCAAAGGAATTAGGACAGCCTCCCACCCCTTCCTTCTCTGCCAAATGTTTTAGGGTAACAATTAACAGTGATCTTATAATGAAGACCCAAATGTGTGTTTCTTCCAGCTGAGAAAAATAAGAAAAATCAGTAGATTCCTTACACAGGAAGCTAAAATACAGGTTGTCTTAGGTATGGTAATATCCCACATAGACTACGCCAATTCTCTATACTTTGGCATCCCAGCTGATCTTATTTATCAACTACAATTGGTACAGAACCAGGCAGCCAGACTGATTTTTCAGCAAAACAGGCGTCAACATGTCAAGCCCCTCATGAGGAAGCTGCACTGGCTCCCCATAACTTAGAGATCAGCCTTCAAGGTGGGATGTCTCATCTTTAAATCCCTGAATGGCAGGAGCCCTAAATTTGTTGACACACTCATCCTAAGGTATAAACCTACGTGCAACCTGCAATCTGCTCACATGCCTCTTTTATCTACTTCCTCCTTTAAACTGAAGCACTTCGGTGGAACTAGGTTTGCCGTACTAGGTCCCAGATACTAGAACTCCCTTCCTCTCAAAATTAGATCCTATACAGATCTTATGAGCTTTAGGAGGCTCCTCAAGACATGGCTGTTTAGACAGGCATATGAGTGAAGTCCCAGGGCTCGGCACCCCTTAGAGCAGCGCCATGAAACCAATTTGGTGTACGTGCGCTTTATGAGAAATGTTTAACATAACAAAACATTGGTAGGTAGCTGAGAAACTGTACAGCTGAGGACTATGCTAACTTATATCAACAGACCCGCAGGCAAGGTGCCTAGCTTTGTTGGAAGTGGTGGGAAGGTAATACTTGCATACCCAGACTCATATACTGGTTCTGAACTTCAAGTGTTCTGTAACATGCAGATATCAAAGGTTTCAATTAAATCATTCCAATGCGGAGGGGTGAGTTTGGACGCCACCCCTGCCTCATTCCATGAGACTAGTGAGGACATGGGTAAGGTTTCAAGGGTAAAGGGAGGAAGAAAGCTCAGAGCTAAATGGGTGTCTATTACCGAGGTGCCGGCATTGGTTGAATTACCCATTGTTTCTACAATCGGAGGAGCACCTCACAGTTCTACTGGATCCTGCTTAACAAATCAATCATGGTAGTTATATCCCCCCAAACAAAATCCCTAATAGTAGCATTGACTAACAACCGATCCTTCAAGGGGACTCTGGAAGCAGGGGTAGGTGAGACTAAAATAAGAGACCCCCCATCATATGGAATACTCCGACTTTGAAGTCAGTCATTTTCACCTAAGGCAGAAGCATGACCTGGACAAACTGCTTTGGGATGAAGGGCAGGGCCAATAAGCTTGATACTTGTTGATACTCACATTGAATATCAGCCATTGCAGGGGGACATGACCTACAGTCCAGAGCTACCAAGCTTTCAACCAGGTTCCCATCTGCCAGAAGTAGTTCAATACAATCAGTGGAGTTAGTAGGAAACACACATCTCCTGGCCCTTATCATGTCTTCCCTGATCACAGACCTGCAGTATCTCACATGACAGATCCAATGGATTGCATTATTCCTAAGAGAATCCTACCCCTCGTACCCAGGGTGTGAAATGAAATGAAATGAAATACCAGCATTTTTAAAGCACACAGCTACCTCCGGAGTGGTGTCCCGGCGCTAGGGGCCGTCAGGAAGATTAAGCGAGCTATTGCCCTGAGTCACATGGTGTTGGGCTAACCTGCCACCGGTGATCAAACTGTGAACCCCGTGGTTCAGAGTCAGGCACCCTGGCTGCTGTGCCACACCTCTTCCACAAAATGATTTTAGTCACGTTGACCATACAGATTTTACGAGGTGCAGAGGGAGCAAGGGACACCTGTGCCATGGGCTGCCATCTAAAGTATTTCTGACCAGGGATTCCACGGAGCAACTGATTTCTCTGGGGTAAGAATAGCCCATGCAACCACAAATTGGCTCATCGTATTTGCCTGAATGACCCCTACTGGAATCCTCATCTACAGGTCTTCTATGTACACTAGCATGCTCTGCTTTTTGGAAAACAAGGGGAATATCTATAAGCTCAGGGACTGAGTTTGAGTCAGGTATTTTGGCTACGGAGCTACTGTTCTGGTAGGATGCAATTGTTTCACAAATGCGGTAAGGACACCTATCATTGACCTGAGGGCATCTCTTCCCGCTTTCAGGTCCCTGTTATACTTTTATACTTCTGGTTCAAATGACAGAGGCCCTACTGCCAATACTGGAGGAGCCCCCTCACCACCCAATGAATGCCTCTCCGGGGCAGAGTAATGCAGCGTAGAGATTTGCAGAGTGTTGTGTTGCTCTAGGCTTATCAAGCCACGTTGGGCCAGGCATGGTGGCTTTGTGTGGCTTAATAAATCTAACTTAAGAGTTTTGTTGGTCTTGCGCCCCATTGCGCTGCCAGGGCAACGCAACTCTTTCATCCATATGCCCCTCAGTTTCTTCGAATAGGCATAGATGAAAGGATACAATAAGTAATCCCCAGTCCCAATCTATCAAGTTTGACTGGAGACCTGCTACATTCCAGGACAGAAAATTCCATACCTCCATTGGTTTGATTACAGGGGTCAAATTATTCTTCACAGGACCTCTGACACTCAGTCAGGCCTCCCTGTCCTGACTTAAGAGTGCCCTGCTAGACAATGCTGATCCATTGGTGTCCAATGGATCATTTTCTCTGATCTCCAGGCTTTGGGGGGGTGTCATTTCAGATGAATCAATAGTTCATGGGCAAAGCAACCATATCATCACACAGGACCTTTAAGTTCAGCATAATCAAATACAAATTATATACATTTGATATTTATGGTCTCTATATTTTTTACTGAAAGTTTAATCATCAATATTTTTGTCAGTAATTCATCAGACAATCTTGCTTTACTGTGTAGCACAAGTGCAATTAGTGAAATGTTTGAAGAAATTAAAATTGTTCTGTGACTTTGAACCTCCCTCAAAGATGCAGCATTTTTTTTACACAAAGCTAGGTCTGACAATCTTTGTACATGTGGCTTTGGGTCTGGTGATAACACTGGAATGCCCAAGTACCAACCATAGAGCAACCTCTTGATGCAGAGTAGTGCACAGCAGCACAACGCGCTATTTGTGCTTTTTTAATGACAATTTACAAGCCGTTTTTGCACTGGAAAGTAAATATTTTATAAAGACTTTGTGCAACTTGTCATCAGTTTTGCAAAACTTTGCTGTTGTGCAAAGTCTTGTTAAATCTGCTGCTACGTATCATACCAAAACATTTCTTCATGTCATTAGTCTAAGAGCAATTAACTTGCCTGCACCACTTTTAGTGTTCATTAAAAACATCCTCAGGTCAAGAAAGCATAGTTCTCTTGCTTCCTTGACACGCTTGCTCCACCACTGGTGCAAAACAAATATGACACAATGATTATTAAAATATCTGCCGAGGGTTGCAGCATGTCTCCCAAAATCAATATTTTACATGGCACCATCTGCTTATCTCAAGCTTAAAGGGCAGTATACTATTTTCCCTGAGTTAATATTTAAGTCAGGATCATGCAAAGTCGATATTGGCATATTGACATCTGCACCTTATACCAATATCTGAAGCATTTTAAAATATAAGTAGGGACCTGCAACAATCAAACATTATAGGGAAAGGGCTACATTTCTGAAATACTTGCCAGTACTCATCATATAATTTTATTTATAGTATCAATTTCAATTTAAACGTAGCCACTGAGTGGAAGGTCATCAGCTCTTTAAAGCAATCACATACACATACAGCATTCTCCAAAATAATGCAACATTTGTGTTTTTCTTGTGAAATGAAAACCATGTAATGAAACAACCTATTAAAATGCCTTAGTCTGGGGAGGGGGCATGGCTTGATGCTGAGAGAAGAGGGCTACCTGCTGATTCAGCTCTGTGACAACTGGGAATGAATTCGATAATGACAGCAGTGAATTTATTTTCTACATACCAAAACTAGAGAATAACAAAGTGTAAGTCATCCCTTTCTTTAATTCTATACTGACAAACCAACTAGGAAAGAAAGTAATGCAATTTATTAGTCAGCTCCTGGAGAGTCCTCTTACCTTTTGAAAGGGGTCACACTTCATACTGACAAACACCTTTATTCATGTGGATGGCGCATGCTCAGTGAGAACTGTTAAAACCGGCAAGTTTCTATGCATTACTTTCAGATAACTTTAGTTCAAGCTGAGATATCATTTGTCATTAACAGCCAGTGGTTCTTCAAATTCTGAGATTTTTACCCACATTTTTTCTGAGAGGTTACTGTATGGGCAAAACCAGACAAATAGAATTAACGGACACTACTTATTCTTTTCAATCTTCTGGAAGTACTTTAAACTCAGAAGGATCTTCTCCTGAAAATGTGGAAGAACCTCATAATATCAAGCAAAATGCAAATGCAAATGCCCCTTCCTTGTTACCAAAATTGGCTCTAGCAGCAAAAACCTCCAGCTCTTATATCTGGTGTCACTAAACCCTATCAACTTTACACAACTTTACACATAAGCAGCCTAAAACTGATCCTCCTTCACCAGTCAAAACACCTTCCTTTATTTCAATGGAATTACTCCTGAAAAAGATCAGAGCTTTGCAGCCATATATTGAAGAAACTAATAAAAAATTACAAACTTTCAATGACAAATGGACTCACTTTGAAAAAAAGAGTGACTGATATTGAGCAATGGGGGAGCAACCTAGAGCACTCTAATGCAAAGATCAACAAAATGCTGTCACAATTATCACTTCTTCAAAAACAAGTGGAGATTTGGAAAATTCCCATCAGGAGGAATATTCTTAGAATTTAGGGAGTGATCCTATTCAGTTTTTTCAAACCATTATTCCTAAGGTGTTATATTTGCCATCATCAGTTTCTTTAAAAATTCAAAGAGCACATATGTTAGGGCATAAACCACACGTTGCTTCACCGTCTAACAGACCCAGAGATGTTATTAACCTGTCTTACTCAAAGTCATTATGGCTGCAAAGGCAAATAAGCAAGTTTTGTGCTCTGGTCCTAACTCATCTTTCTCTCAAGATATTGCTAAAGCTAATGCCGAATAATGAAAGCAATCTTTAGAAATGCTGCCAGAATGCTTAAAATCAGATCTGATCTTTTTCATCCATTTCTTTTCAAAGTTACAAATAAAAACAAGACTACAACATATGAAGATCCTACCGAACTGAGGGCATTGACTGAAAGCTATTTACCGATTGCTGTATGAATTCTGTTCACACACATGTTGATGCAAATATTTATTTTCTCCTTTGTTCTGGCAGGTTATTCCAGTCTGAACCTTTATCACAGTGCCTTTATTTTCTGTCATACATGGTCACATCCTGAACTGTCATGGAATACAGGCATGTCGTCTTCATCATGTGGCCTCACCACCTTCAACATTTTGTTTCATTTGTTATATGTGCCATTCTTCTTGCATTTACTACTTCTCTTTATCTTTTCTATTACCCTTTATCATCTATTTTCACAATCTCTCCTTTTTGCTATCTATTTATACTTTGCTTTCTTTATCAATGTCATTATTCATGCTGGATATGTTTTATGTTTATTTTTGCTCTTTATCAGTTCTTTGAAATGTAGCCTTCTAGGTTTTAAATTATTCTTTCAGTAGTGTACTTAGAGTAGGTTCAGGGAATGTCAGGTTGTTAGTCTTTCAGATTAAAAGACAACAAAGAGGTTTAACTCATCTAGCTAATCTTAAAGCAAACATTGCATTACTGCAGGAGCCCCATCTTGATGAAAAAGATACATTGATGCTTGAAAAGTGTTGGGTGGTCAATGATTTTACCTCTCCAGGTTCATAAAATTAAACAGAGTGATTATTCTATGTGATAAACATCTTGACCTCCAACATATTTCTTAAGAGAGTGATGGTGAGGGAAGATGGGGGCTGTTACATGCTTATTACGAATGTTGCTTTAACTATTTTCAATGTACATGGTCCAACATAAAATGACAATTCCTTTGGTCTAAACTTTCTCAAAACCTAATGGAATATTCTTATGAAGATTTAATACTTGGTGGAGAATGTAACCATATATATGTTCCATTTCTTTAAAGGAATTCTAGATTTACTTTTATCCAAAGTGAAATGCATAAACAATTTGTCAATCCAATAACTCTGGGGTCACTCATTGATGCATTGAGATTGTGTAATTCTACTTTAAGTGAGTACACCTTTTTTCCCCGTTCACAAATCCTAGTCTACAATGGATCATATATTTGTATGAAAACATATATTACAAACTTAAACAATGCTGAGATTGGAATGATTTTAATATTCGATCATGCTCCTACCAGTATTGACCTTGATTTCTAATGTGCTCTGAATACAAACAGACAATGGAGATTTAACAATTTTCTTTTAATGGATGAATCCTTCACACATGCCTATCAGAATATTGCTATTAAATTCTTCAATCTTAACTCTACTTGTGATGCTTCTATGCAAGTAGTTTGGGACTCCTTCAGGTGGCAGCAATTGATTTCATAATCACCCATGTATCAAATTAAAGAAGAAGGCAAAAGAGAGAATTATATAATATAATGCAAACAAAAAAATTAGAACATCTGCATTATTCATCCAATTTCAAACCATGCTAAGATGAAATTATAAACGCCAAATTCTAATTTAATAACATTTCCACAGAAAATGCTTCTTCTCATCTTCGAATGTACAGTGTAAAATATTACGGGAGACAGAATAAAGTTGGAAAACATTTGGCAAACCTTCTCAAAATTAAAAAAGAAAGAAGTAAGGAGGAATTTATTATAACGAATGATAAAGATCCTATATTTAAGAATGATGATGTTCTAAATTAATTTGCCCTATTTTATAATACTTTATACACTCCCCAACTTATACCTCAACATGACCGAATTGTGGAATATCTTTCCTCCATACAACCAAAAACTGGGAAGGGTATGAATTTCCATTCATTGAAAATAGATATTCTTTGTGAAGAGATTACTAAAGTGATTCTTTTAATTAAAAGGCACAGCAGCAGGTCCAGATGGGTTTTCAATTACATTCTATTCATTTTCTCTCACATTTTAATCACAGAATTACATGGTTTCTTTAATGACTTTTCAAAAACAGGAAGAGCTCAGGATACCCTTCAAGATGCAAAAGATAGAGATCCTAGATTCTGTAAGAATTATAGATCAATGTCCCTGGTTAATATTGATTATAAACTGTTCGCAAAAAATATTTCTTTTTGTTAGATCCACTCCTGCCAGATCGGTTAAAATGAGAACAATCTCGTTTTGTTAAAGTTTTAACTCTGATAATACATGGTTATGTTTTGATATTTTAAGCAAATTAAATAGTTACAGGCATTCTTCAGCAGCAGTTGCACTTAATAAAAAAAAGCTTTTGATCATATCAATTGGCCTTTTTAACTTTCAGGTGTTGAATTAGCTTGGCTTTGGTCCCAAAAATATCAGTTTAATATCACTTTTTTATTCCTCACCACAAGCTTCTATATTTGTTAATGGTTTAATTCCCCCACCTTTTAAGTTAAGTAGAGGAGTTTGGCAAGGGTGTTCTAAATCTCTTATAGTCTTTATATTGGCCTTTTAACCTTTTTTTTTATCTAAAATGAGAAATAATATTTACATACAAGGTTTCATTTATGGTGAAAATCAGATCAAATTATCTTCTGGTTTTTGTTGGAGCCCACACAAAATTATACATTTTGGGCTCTGGTTATTTAATTCTTTGAAAGATATGGTCAAAACGAGCTTACAAGAAACTATTACTAAGCTAAGCTTAACAAGATGGGACACATTATTTATTTCCTGGTAGGGCCATCTTGAATCTACTATAATGATGTTGGTCCCTGTTGTTTTATTTGCTCTTTCTACAATTCAAAAAATATATAATTGTACTTCTTCAAGAAAATTAATTCCTTACTCACATGTTTTTGTGTAATAAAGGGAAACCACGTATGTCCTTACTGAAGTTAAAAAAAGGATAAATAGAATGGTGGAATTAAATTTCCAGATTCAAATTCACCACAATGCTTTATGTTTAAAACAATCCACTTAGTTTCTATCAGATAACATTGGTGATGATTGTCCACTATGGGGTCAATTAGAAAGATTTTGTATTTATTTTCTTATATTATTTAAATAATTTTAATTTTTTCCCAACAACTCTCATGTATGTCGCAACCCATCCTTAAACACACATGCAGATTAATGTACCCTATACTATTTCCATGTCTAAATGATAGAGATAATTTCTTAAATCATCCATGTGGCATGCTAAACTATTAAACTTTAAAATAAAAACATTATTTGGCAACCATGGAGAGAGAAAGGGTTAATATGGGTTCATCAGTTATTTAAGGACAATGGAGTACTAACTTTCTCTGATGCACACCATATATTTCAATTTCCAAATTAATTTAAATATTTTAACACTTTAGCACAAATTACATCTGCTATATATGCTAAACTTCCTATTGTTAATGCAGTCACAATATCGGATAGCCATCTTTTTGATACTTTTGTTTCAGGACCATCAGCATACAGACCATATAAAATGATTAGATCTTCTGATACAGAGAGACAAAAATCATAGGAGGAACTGAAATGAGAAGAAGATCTCAACATTAAATAGCCTGTTAATCTGTGGAATAAAATTTGGCTCAAGATTCGAAAATCTTCAAGAGCAGCAAACACTATCAAATCCTTGTTTTTGTATATAAAAGACTTCTGATAACGCCACCCATTTTTTTTGCTGGTCATGTGATGATGCTACACAGACTACAAACACTTAATATTTAGTTGTCATTATAATCACCACTGTTGGATTAAGGTTTGTGAACAGATACATTCTGTATTTCAATCAAATGTTCAATTTTCCTATGCCAATCTGTTCCTAGGCAGCTTATCAGAAGACTAGAGTACAGGGATAATGTCTGGGTGATTGGATGAGTGCGTGGGTAGTACCTGAGTGACAGGATGAGTGCAAGGGTAATGCCTGGGTCATTGGATGAGTGCATGGGTAGTGTCTAAAAGAATGGATGAGTGCATGGGTAGTGCCTGAGTGATTGGTTGAGTGCAAGAGTAGTGCCTGAGTAATTGCATGAGTGCAGGGGTACTGCCTGGGTGATTGGATGAGTGCATGGGTAGTGCCTGAGTGACTTTATGAGAGCAAGGGCAATGCCCCTGTGTGCTTAGAAGAGTGTGTATTTAGTGTCTGAGTGAAAGGATGAGTGCAAGGGTAGTGCCTGGGTCATTGGATGAGTGCATGAGTAGTGCCTGAGAGAACAGATGAGTGCATGGGTAATGCCTGAGTAAATGGTTGAGTGCAAGAATAGTGCCTGAGTGATTGCATGAGTGCATTGGTAGTGTCTGGGTGATTGCATGAGTGCAGGGGTATTGCCTAGGTGATTGGATGAGTGCATTGGCAGTGCAGAAGTAAATGAATGAGTGCAAGGCAAGGGGCTGGATGAACAGCTGAGTGCAACTGCAGTGTCTGGCTGGTTCCGTAATTACCTAGATAGTAAGGAATAAAAATATGGGTAGTCCCTGTGTGATTGCATGAGTGCATTCATAGTGTCTGTTTCATTCAAAGAGTTCATGGGTAGTCCCTGGTTAATTCCATTAGTGCTTGGGTGAATACAGGAGTACATGGGTAGTACCTGGGTGAACGGGTGAGTGTATGAGTATCGCAAGGGCAATTGAAACAGTGCAAGAGTAATGTCTATGTGATTGAATAAGTGTATGAGTAGTATCTGGGTGATTGGATGGATGTATGCATAGTGCCTGTGTGAATGAATGAGTGGAAGGATAGTGTTTCAGTCTTTGGATAAGAGCACGGTTTCTGCTTTATACAGTAGAGTCTATTGTTTGAAACCTAGACCTATTAGCTCTATAATATGTCTTAAAATAATTTTGCAAATGAAAAGATACAGCATACTTTAAAACTGTCTAAGTCTCTGAAAAGGTAGACTCAAAGCAGGCCGTCTAAATTGTGGTGTGTGCTTGAAATGTGAAGAGCAGTCTGTCCAGTTTAAAGGTATGCTTGCTCTTCTGACTGAGGTATGTGTTTACTTCTACATGTACCCTAATCACCAATCTCTCTGCCAACATGTCTTAAAGGTCACTTTCCTCTTGCAGCTTTAGTTTTCACCAACAGCTCAGAATGTTGGGCCTAGCCAAATTTAAAACAACTATACTTCCAATGTTACTATTGTAAGTCTCACCATATTCCAGAAAGCATGCTTGCATGTGTCTCTGCCATTTGCTAGTGTCATGATACACAAAAAGAAAAATACATCTTTTGTAGACATCTAGCATCTTCAGATGCATAACATGTGTGATAATGCATGTACAAGTAGACCCATACCTCAGTCACAAGGGCACGCAGACCTTTAACCTTGACGAACTGCACATCCCATTGTTAGCAGACACCTAAATGTATAAGTTCTACTTCACGTGTACATTTCCACAGACTCATACGAAGTAGCCTAATCACTAATCTCTCCGCTAACATGTCTTAAAGGTCACTTTTCTCTTGCAACTTCAATTTTCACCAACTGCTCAGAATGTTGGGCCTAGGCAAATTTAAAACAGCAATCCTTCCCATTTCACTGTTGTGAGTCTCACCATGTTTCTGAAAGCATACATACGTGTGTCTGTGCCTTTTGCAAGTGGCAAGACACATAAAAAGAAACATACAAATAGTTGAATACCTGTGTTTCACAGAGCATGCTCTCTACATTTGTGTAGAAAAAAAGTGTATGCATTCCTTTCTGATCCTAAAACAGGGCATCTGGTTATTAAACAGTCTATTTGAGAAGCTCTATAATACCTGCATACATAAGACAAGTGTATGTGTATGTATTCCTTTCTATTCATAATAGAGTGCACATGGGTACAGCATTATACAGACAGGGATGCAGTTTAATACATCTACCAACATGTTTTAAACCTCAGTTTTCTCTACTATTTCCATTAGAAACTCAGAAAGCACACATATTAGTATTCACAACCTATTTCAATCATCATTTCAGTACAATAAAACAAACTACAATACACATTTTTACATTTCCTATCTTATTTCAAACATCACATTTCTCTAATGTTTTGCATGCTTTATAAATAATACATTGCAACCTTAAAATGATCACTACAAACACTGTAGCACCCCTACCCAATATATAACACTCTTAACACGTTTGAAACTCACCTCTGCAATACTATTGCAGAATATGAGAATGTCACGAACTCCAAAAAGATTTTCTTTCCAACACAATAAATATGGCGTACCATTCTCAACGAGGTAAACCAGTAATGGCAAACTTACCCTCTCCTTTTCCACACAGATGAATTTAAGTAACCATTTTTACACAAATTCTGAAAACACTTCCATTGGCTAAACACATTAGCCCTTTATTAATCCCTTCTAAAAGTGCCCAATCTGGTTCTGTAACTTACTGGAGTTGTGACTCTATAGCTGTGCTGCAGTGTAGTGTCGCGTAGGATACGCGAAACGTGACATGAATTCAAAAACCTATTTCCAACAATACTAGTATTACTTTTCAAGAACATACTACTTCTAAACATAGTACTGATTTCGGAAAACTTATTTTAATAGCATATCACTTATATATACCTTACCATTTCATTTTTTAAAACCACAGTTAACTGCAACCCTTTCCCCATTCTGCTTAACCCTAGTTTCCATAGTAACAGTTTCTGCAACATTCATCTGTACTGCCAGGTCACAAGGTCACCATATTTTCAAGTTCAGCACACTAGCTTACAAATGCAAACAGCATGTGTGGTTGTCTTGCAAATATTACCTTATCCTGTCGACTTTAACTTTCAAAATGTTTTTGTATAACCAATCACAAAGATGCTTTTCTACAAAGAAACATGCATCCTATTTTTGAGTACACAGCTAGTCAGTTATCTGCTTTTTCAAAAACAGCATCTTCTCTACCATTTTAGATACCTCTGATTCTACTAACTGGCTTACTCCGCTACAGACGCCTTTTTTTCCTTTTTCTCATCCCCTCAAAATGCTAACAGGATACATTGTACGACACAGCTATGTATTCTGGGGCAAACGGTATGCTGAACACGAAGGTATTGTCAAAAACCTAGGTTTGCAAAATGTGGATAATAAATGATTTGCACAGAGAGGATTAAAGTGGCACCAATTGCTGCCTTTGGTTAAAACCTTTACGCATCTCCAACCACCTGATCTCTTGATTGTGCACTGTGGTGGCAATGGCCGAGGCACACTGACTGGGGTAGGATTGGAAATGATAATGAAGGATACCTTTGCACAACTGATGTCGCTTTTCCTTCACACCTCATTTGTGTACTCAAATATATGCCAAAGACAGAAAAGGAAGTGGTCAAGTCAATTCTGTCCACAGAAAAATGTCAAAAAAGCTGTTTCTGCTTACCTCAGAGACCATAACATGGGCCCTATCTATAACAACAATATACACTTTGACATGCACAACATCTACAGAAGTGATGGAGTTCACTTCACAGATGAAGGGAACAGATCACTAACATAATATCGAGAAGGAGAATATCGAACTACCAAAATATGGAAGGAAAAATATAGATTGCCAAAATATCGAATGCCTATCTCCAAACAGGTAAGTACAAAAATATCGATTCCAAAATATCGTTGTAAAAATTATAGTTAGTCAAAATATCGAATTTTTTAAATGTCTTAAAAGTAATGTAAAATTAATGAAATAATACATATAATTAACTGAAACATACTTAAAAAACTTAAATAACTTTAACATTAATAAATAATTAATGTAAGTAAAATAAAAAAATTAATACATATATTAATGTCATATTAATTAAATATATTCAATATTTTTTGTGTAGGATAGCGGGCAGGTAAAATTTACTATTACCACTCCGGTAAGTGCAATAGTAGGGAAAGCGTTGGATAGCGGGAGGGTAAAAATTACTATTCCCACTCCAGAGAGTGCAACAGTAGGGAAAGCATTGGATAGCGGGAGGGTAAAAATTACTATTCCCACTCCAGAGAGTGCAATAATAGGGAAAGCATTGGATAGCATAGGGATAAAAATTACTATTCCCACTCCTGAGAGTGCAACAGTAGGGAAAGCGTTGGATAGCGGAAGGATAAAATTTACTATTCCCACTCCAAAGAGTGCAATAGTAGGGAAAGCGTTGGATAACGTAGGGGTAAACATTACTATTGCCACTCCAGTGAGTGCAATAGTAGGGAAAGTGTTGCATAGGGTAGGGGTAAAAATTTCTATTCCCACTCCAAAGAGTGCAACAGTAGGGAAAGCGTTGGATAGCGTAGGGGTAAAAATTACTATTCCCACTCCAATGAGTGCAACAGTAGGGAAAGCGTTGGATAGCATAGGGGTAAAAATTACTATTCCCACTCCAAAGAGTGCAATAGTAGGGAAAGCGTTGGATAACGTAGGGGTAAACATTACTATTGCCACTCCAGTGAGTGCAATAGTAGGGAAAGCGTTGCATAGCGTAGGGGTAAAAATTACTATTCCCACTCCAAAGAGTGCAACAGTAGGGAAAGCGTTGGATAGCGTAGGGGTAAAAATTACTATTCCCACTCCAATGAGTCCAACAGTAGGGAAAGCGTTGGATAGCGTAGGGGTAAAAATTATTATTCCCACTCCAGTGAGTGCAATAGTAGGGAAAGCGTTGGATAGTGTAGGGGTAAAAATTACTATTCCCACTCCAGTGAGTGCAATAGTAGGGAAAATAATATTTTAATATTTTATATAAAATAAATTAATTATCAATACCAAAAAAAGTATTAAATATAATTACCAATCACACAATATTTAATAATTAATACATACATTTTTTTTAAATTAATTACCTATTAATAATTAATTAACAACCAATTAATTTTCAATACAATAAATTATTAAATACAATTCATATCAATTAATAATTAATTATTAATAATTTAATTATAAATATACAAACATTATTTCTATAATTAATTATTTACAATTAAATTACTTCCCACCATATTCCCCTATAAACCCACAACCCGCTACAAATAACAATTTAATACAATTAACATAATTATCAATTAAACAATTAATACAAATCAATTACCAATTAATACAAATTATTTAACAATTAATAATGAATCAAGAACCAATTAATTTTCAATATGAATTAATAATTACCTCATAATAATTACATTACTTCCCACCCTATTCCCCTATAAACCCACAACCCGCTACAGAAGTAAAACACTAAATTACATAAAAAATAATTAATAATTCCTAAAAATTATTATTTTATGTACTATAATTAAATTACTTCCCACCCTAATCCCCTATAAATCCACAACCCGCTACGGAATTAAATTACACAAAAATTAAATGACATAAAATTCATTACTTTAAAAATATTCAAACATACATTCCACTATAAAAAAAATTCGATATTTTTAACAACTATATTATGACTGTCGATATTACTTACTTCGATATTATTTAAATCGATATTTCTTACCTGATTTTCGATATTCTTCACCACTCTATTTTGGCAATTTGATATTCTGTCCATTCTATATATTAAAAACTCGATATTCTGTCCTGTCGATATTTTTAATTCGATATTATGTCTGTTTACCGAAGGGAGCAGAGTTTTTCTCAACAACCTTAAACTGTGCATCCGCACTTACATGTAGCTGCAACAAAGTCATGATAAAGACTATGGCTCTTCTTGGAGCCACCCTATAACCCAAAAGTGAAAGTTATATATTTTTTTAAATATATACAATTTTTTTTTCCAAAATTCACACACCCAACATAAATTTGCAAAACAAAAGCATGAAATCAATGTACTACAACACATATAACCTTTCAACTTTACCTTTTAACTTACTTTTTAAATGTTATATCAAACTCTCACAATTTTAATGTAATTATGAAGTTCAATCTCACTACCTCTATAAATAATTCCACAACTTTAGATTTATGATTATTATTATTATTTATTATTATTATTATTTGTAGGGCGCAATCGAATCATCCCCAGGGGAATCTCTCGAAGTCTGAATAGCAAACAAAGCTGATCCAAGATTGCTGGTTAATGACAGAACAACCAGGTTTTAAGAAGTTTCTTAAACTGCCTGAGATTGAGACAGGCACGTATGTTATCTGGCAGTCTGTTCCAGTGGAGGGGGCAAGATATGAGAAGGAGCGGATGCCCATTCTGACTCTCCTGATTCTCAGGGAGTAAAGCAGTTGTCGGTCGCTCGATCTCAGTTGACGAGAGGGGATATATGGCTTTAGCTTGTTCTTTAGGTAAGCTGGACCCTACCCCTGGAGTGATTTAAACACCAGGCACAAAAGCTTGAATTCTACTCTTTTCCTAACAGGCAGCCAGTACAGCTGTCATAGAAGCGGTTCCGAAGGGGTTCAGACAGGCTGATTGAGGGCTAGAAGCGCGGCTGTATTCTGAAAAATCTGCAGCCTAGAATGTAAATCTTCCCTGATCCCTACCAGTAGGGAATTTTTGTAATCTAGTTTGCTAACTAGAAGTGCCTGTATAAGGGCCTTTCTGGCCAAGAGGAGGATCCAGGGAAAGATCTTTCTCAGCATCTGCATCAGGCCGAAGCAAGTGCTCACAATGGTTTTCACATGCTCTTCCATGGAGAGTCTATCATCAATTATATCACCCAGATTTTTCGTCCACTTTTTTGGCGTAGGAGGTTCACCGAGCTCCGATGGCCACCAATCTGAGGCCCAAAGATCCTCTGCTTTTCTGACCAGCAGGATCTCAGTTTTATTGGTGTTGAGCTGTAGAAAATTCACAGTCATCCATGCAGTTTTAAAAATTTTCTCTGGTCGACGCGGGATCCGTCTCAATAGTGACTATCACTTGGGTATCATTAGTGTACGAGTTGGTATCGAACCCACAGGATCTAATAAATGTGGCCAGAGAGGACACATAGGGGTCGATTCCGATCCTGGAGAAATATTCCCCGTACGAATCGTATCCGGATTTTTTTACGTACGAATCGTACAAGTCCCGTACAAACTGGCAAGTACGATTCGTATGTAAAAAACACCATACGAATCGCATTGGGAAT
Source organism: Triturus cristatus (assembly GCF_964204655.1). Taxonomy (NCBI): domain Eukaryota; kingdom Metazoa; phylum Chordata; class Amphibia; order Caudata; family Salamandridae; genus Triturus; species Triturus cristatus. Next base: position 1,289,866,921 of record NC_140589.1, read on the forward strand.
ATACCCCGACAGGTCCTCGGTTCGGAAAAAGTGTCCGACACATCCCCGGACGTTTTTACGTACGACTCGGCAAACCGACGTCCGAACGCGCAAGTACGATCTGTCCCGTCCGTCCGAATCCACAACCGTATGGTAAAAACACCGTGCGGAGCGGACCTCCACAGCAACCATGGAGACATCCAAACATGTGCCCGCATACGCGCCGAACACCCCCCCATGTCCACGACGTCCCCCCAGCCCCCCCGTATGTCCACGACGTCCCCCCAGCCCCCTGTATGTACGCACCGAACACACCCAAGCCCCCGTATGTACGCGCCGAACACCCCCCAGCCCCCGTATGTATGTGCCAAACAACCCCCCAGCCCCCCGTATGTACGCGCCGAACACCCCACCAGGCCGCGGATGGACGCGCCGTACCCCTAGCCCCCCGTGTATGTATGGTGTGGGCCCCCACCCCACCCCCCGTATGTACGGTGTGGACCCCCACCCCATCCCCCATATGTCTGGTGCAGACCCCCACCCCCCCGTATGTCTGGTGCGGACCCCCACCCCACCCCGTATGTCCAGTGCGGACCCCCACCCCCCGTATGTCCGGTGCGGACCCCACCCCACCCCCGTATGTCCGGTGCGTACCCCCACCCCACCCCCCGTATGTAAGGTGCGGACCCCCACCGTACATACAGGGGGTGGGGGTCCGCACCGGACATACGGGGGTGGGGTGGGGGTCTGCACCGGACATACGGGGGTGGGGTGGGGGTGCGTACATACGGGGGGCCACACTGAGAGCGACAAAAGGGTCACGACTCCTATCATGTGAGAAAAAATAATAATAATTCCCAGTTCCATAGGGCCATGGGGCATGGCCATAATTAAAGGGACCGCGGTGAGCCTGAAGGCCCACGCGGTCCCGGCCAGCTCCCACCTCCTGCGGAGGCCGGCATTGCTTTTTTCCCCCAGGAAGCTGCTGACATGCAGCTCCCTGGGGGTAAAAAGCAAACTGCTCCACTGTGAAAAAGTGAGAGCAAAATGCTCTCACTTGTTCACAGTGGAGCACTAGTTTGCCTTGGGATGCTACCGCCATCCCATAGCAAACTGCAATGTACCCAGGGTGGGCACCCCAAGACATTGCTGGTGCTGGCCCTGAGGGGTGGTGGTCCCCAGGGCCATAGAGGGCTTTATGAGAGGGGCCATGCGACTCCCTTCCCAGACTATTAAAGGCCCAGGGAGGTGATGGTCCCTGGGGCCGGGGGTCTGCTAGAGACCCCCGTTTTTAATTAGATTATGCCCTGGGACGTGATGGTCCCCTGGGCAGTGTGAGCCCCCCCACACTACATTTGAAAACTTAGCCCTTTGGAGGTGGCAGTCTCTGTCAATTTTACCCATGGCCTCCAGGACCAGGCCCACAAGGGGGCTTAAACGAAACAAAGTGAGGGAGACCTTGCTTCGTTTTAAAGAAAGAATCCCGCCGAACATTTAAAAAAAAAAGAATTTCTGCCTTTCGATCCCTGTGGGACCCCCTGAGCAGGCCTTGGGGGTCAGGGTGTGTTTACCCTGACCCCTTTACTTAATTTGCAACCATTTCTCTTATGACTCAGTTCAACAGAGTCACATGATGGCCGCCACCACTTCCTGGTTGGAACTGTTGGCATCCAATCAAATTACAGGTTCATGCTTGGGAGGGTTCGCGGATCCTTCCTGTCCCTAGAAATACAATTTGAAATTTCTTTAAATTTCTCAGGAAATACTGAATGGATTTACACCATATCATGAAGAAGGCTTTCTGAACCAAGAGCTACCTTTTTTTCCAAATTTTGGGTAATTCCTTTCAGCAGTTCGGGCTGTGACCTTGGCTAAAGTTTCCTTTGGAAATTAACATGGAGAAAACTCATTTTGGGAGCCCCCTTTTTTCTCCACCCCTGCTTGACGAATCACACCAAAACTTTCAACATAGCAGCTGAAGTGAGCGGGCCATTGGTTTTCAAACTTTCCTGACGATTTGTCAAACGACCCCAAAGATATTGGAAAATCAAAAAGCGCTTTTCCTATAGAAACTAGGTCATAACTATAACTACCTACTGGTAACCCCCTTTAGGTAATATACATATACTTTATAGATTGATGATTGTCAGTGATTGCTGTTTTATTCAATTCCACACTATTCAGCCCTTTTTCTCTTTCTCTTTCTTTTTCTTCTCTTTTCTTTCTTTCCTTCTTACTTTCTCTTTCTAAATTCATTATTGATCATCCATGGATTTTGGGATACGTTTCTTTCGTTACTGTTTTGAATCATTCACGGGTCTACATGTATTATTCTAGATACGATGTTCTATTTTACACTATCTTCTATATTTAAATATAATTATGTTGTTCATTACAGAAGGCTTAACATCTTATATGTGAGGTGGCAGGGACAGACGGTTGTCAAAGAGCCGTGTGCACTCTTGGAGAGATGAATAAAGATTTGATATTTTCAGCTAGAAGAAAATCCTTAGTCTCTGCCAACAGCTTTACCTGTAGAGGAAGTGTTCATTTTCAGGGTTGACACAGCTAAATCATTTTGTCTTGACCAAATACACAGAGAGTGGACATTGGGTGAACAGCCTTCATCCAATTGCTCCTTTTTCCTGTGCCCTGTGTCATTCACATCTTGGATTAGTCCAGAGGATATGTATTTCTCACCACCATATTTTAGGTGTATTAGTCAGTCATTAAGGAGTGTTATATTGTAGTGCATAAGGTACATTGTTTTCAGGGTAGAACAGCAGCTGACAAGCACTATTTCATGAATGCATATGCCAACTTACATAGAGAGCTTCTTCCTCTATCACCTAATTATTCAGAGTTATGAAAACATGAATATTTAAAGTTTGATCTAAATAAGTATGTAAATAAGTTTGTAAATGTACTATAACAAGGGGTGGGTAGTAAATTCCACTGCCCCAGTGGAGTTCATGAACTTTTTGTTAAGTCTGCTCTGCCGGCGGAGTTCACAGAGTTTCTGTCACTTAGCACTCCGCTTGGTGGATGGAGTTTGGCAGAAACATTGTCCACACCGCATTGCAGAGTTTACCAGCACCCATCACTACAGAAAGTGCCATTTATGTTTACATCGCTCTGCATTCAGTATCAAGATGGTATTGAGTCTGACCTGACATGAAGATGTATGCACCTGGAACGTGGTAGTCTGGAGTTTCAATTGTCTTTAACCTTGTCCAATCACCACGCCCCAACAAAGCTTGAGACCGCTACCTGTATCCAAAACTTACCAATCGAAGAGTGTGTCACGAAGCATCTTCCAAACCACAACCAATGGATGAGTGGAGGTTTTGACATCTGTCTACAATAACCAATGAGAGAAAGCATTGTGGGTGGCCTGAGTTGGCTGAGTGGAAGTTTAGGATCCAGGAGCCAGTGCAGAGTTTCACTTCGAAATCAAGCAACGACGTTCAGAGAGTAATGAACATGATAAGGTCCTGCTGCCGGCTCTGGTATTGTTAGTTCATGTCCCAAGAGCAACTCACATGTTGTGTCAGGGAGATTGTGAAGGTGAGGATGCAAGATTACTATAGGAACTTTTATGTGATCTTACACCACAACCGGGAGCAGCCTGTGCAGGTAAGAGTGATGGGGCGGGGTGGAGGGAAACTAAACAGAGGCCGACAAGGGAAAATTAATTATTTATTTATTTTTCCCTTGTTGTCTGTCGAGTTCCCCCCACTCTGCCCCACCGCTCTTGCCTGCTCGTGCCACTCCTGACCACAACACCTAAATCACTGAGGCTCAATATCTTACAGCGAGCACCTGTCATATCTTTGATAGTGGCACTGATCATCTCCTCTCTTCTTGTGGTCAGATTTCCCTGGACATTGCAAACTTCAATTTCAAGACAACAAGACACCCACACATCTCTCCTCAGTTCAGTCCTCTTTGACAATAACCTACTACAACATTGCCCCTTCCCTCTCCACAATTAATATAAATCTCCAACCTTCTCAAATTGGCCTGATCAGATCACTTCTTAATTGTTTTATTTTGTTGCTCAATATTCTTGAGACCATGCTGCTTTGCCAGGTTCTTGTGCCCATTATGCATGGCATGTTCATCAGGAACAGTATCATCCTTGGCAGGTGCTTATTGTGGTGGCTGTGTCATTGTCTACGACAATGCATGATGAAATGTCCTTGATTGGGTGGGTGTAGTTAGGGAGGCACTAAGGCCTCATGCAACACTTTGTTACATTGCAACAATGTGTCTCTAACACCCACATGATATCCTGAAGATGCTGGAATACCAAATGTCCTAGGGCAGTGAGCACTAAATCTAGACTTCTTTGCATGTTCTTTTAGAACGCCTTATCAACTGAGACTTGTTTTACAATTCCTATAGTGGTATACAGAGCCCCAGGGTAATACCATAACCAGATGTTTTCTTGCATGTCCTGTAATAAAATGGCCTAACCCAATTCTAAGTTAGCACGTGCTGTTCGTCTGTGCATTACTACTATAGCATACAACAAAATCAAATTAACTTAAACCAAGCAATGAAAGACTGCAGAGCCTGCAGCTAAAGAATTGGTTTGTGTACCATATGCCCCCTTAACCAAAACGTGGGGTGTAAATGAGGTAAAAACAAAGTTACGTTTGTACAGGTGGAACATACAATATACAAACATGCCAATATTGAGAAAAGAATATTCTACCTGTATATCTGCTTGATATAAGAAAACATCACCACTCAATTATTAATTTTAGTAAACTAAACACTCTCTATACTGGAGGCTTCTGATTGTGTACCATGAACTCCATTGACGAGTCATCTGGTGTTGTGCTTTAAGCTCAGTCTTGAAGTCATCCTATGTTGTGCTATGCACTCTGTACTAAAGCCTTTATTTTGTTTTATGAAATTGATATTGCATTTGCCCTGTAGATGTCTATGAATTCAGTTCTCCAACCATTCTTAGGCCAACAATCCCATTTTGGAAATACTGTGCTACTTTTCTTAAATGACATGTTCAAGTAAGGTAATACTAGTGGTGGGAAAAAGACTGGTTTTGACCAGGAGCAAAACACATAATGCTAATGTATAATTATTATGTTGCAGACTATGGACTGTGTGCTTTAAGATTATTAACATCACAGATGTAGACTAGAACACATGGTAGAGTCCAGGTATTCTAGTTAGTGTTTTTAAAGAGTATTCCTTTCTTCCAGAAATTAAAAAATTATATAGTGGTCGGCAACCTCAAAGAGTGAGTTCAGCAGAGATTATGAAGAGGTATATCGTGTGACATAGTAGAATCAGTGATTTGTAAATTGTAAATTTTCTAACTATGATCTAAAAGAGTATTGGCTTGTTTTAGACATCCATGTCTCTACAGAGCAAGGTAAGACTATTTGGACCAGCAGACGAGGTGAAGAAACCCATTGTCCCTGTTTCTCTCTGTCTCATCTCATTACCCTTTCCATCGATCAACTGCGACTATGGAATACTAATCTTTTACAAGTTTACTAGTAGATTCAGGGAAGTATGAATTTTAGCAATGCTCCTGTTGGATATAAATTAGCAGGTTAGTGCAGCTATGACAGAAAGAAGGTTAATTAGCGTTTTCTGGGTAAACAAGCAACCTAGCTTTATTCTGCATAGGCTGCAAATGCCTGTTACAGAGAGAGGTACAGCCTCTATATTGTTACATTTTGCGTCTCCAAAACTTCTGTAAGAACCAAATCAGTTTGATAATGCACTTATTAATTATGTTCAAATATATATACATCAATTCCAAACCTTCATTGCTTTATCCACATCACCCAAGCTCTGAGAGCAATGTTTTTAATTGCCTGGTAAACTGAATTAAATATTGTGCCCTCTTTTGTTTTGTTCTTTTCTATTTCTAAAATACATTTGACATACACAATTGAGGATGTAAGTAATGCTAAATTGTGCTATGCGCTGCTTTGGATTATTATGTATCGAAGAACCATTCAATTGGTGGTGCATGGGTGCTCCCATGCAACCACTTCTGGACTTTGACATAAATCCCTACCTATAAGCATTGGTGGACCGGAATTTGTGCCAATATATTATACCTCTTTGAGGCAGGCGAAACGAGGAGAAATTATTTAATTTCTACTCATTTTTCCAACTTTGAATGTGTGCTGCATTGTATAGCACACATACAAAGTGAATTAAAGCTTTAAAGCATAGTTTTTTGTACCAGAAACAATCACTCCCAGTGCAAAACCTATGCTTCAGAAAACCTTTCTTACTCTTGCACTATGGGCCAAGGGTGTGAGCATTGGCACATGGTTGCCAAAAGTGTGCCAATGCACAGGGAGAGAAAAAATGCTTCATATTCTTTTAGATATGGCTCATTTTTCTCTCTCCCTTTGACTCAAAGCAGCGCAGCAACTTTGGTGCAGTGTTGAATGGCATTGAAAATCTAGGCCTCAATCTCACACAGTCTCACTCTGCCTGTCACTTGATTCTCACTCACTTTCACTCACACACACTTGCATAAACATAGAGAGGCACTTACTCATGAACACCCTCTCTCACTTAAACAAACTCTCACCCACAATTATGCATACAGCATACATTTAAAACTATTTGTCCTTACCACAGCTACCACTAAAGGCCCTAAGTGTGCTCCACTCTTTATTTCACTAATAGTGAATAATACAATATAATTCACTATTAGTATAATGAAAAACAGGCAGATAATAATGAATGCAGAGCCACACCTGAGTTTTTTCACACTGAGTTTGCCACTAATGACGCCAGAGTCACAAAGGCAGTGCCAGGGGTCTTAAGGTTCACAACAGGGGTAGCAGCTGAGACCCCTGATGACCCCTAAATGACGTCCATGGGTCAGTCCATTAATGAGCTTCTAAAAAGCTTTTGCATCTCCCTTCCCATAAATGTATTGTATTGTTATTCATCTATGATTACGCAGGCTTATTTAGCTTTTGTATTAGCTTTTTATACATTGATCTGATTATCCTTAGTTTATGGAGCTGTGATTGTCTTCTGGTAAATGGGCGTTTCCTAAAAGATCTTATTTCCTTGTTTAATTTATGCTTTTCTCCCCTTAAGGTTCTAGTGTGCTATTGTTTTTTGAGTTTAGAGCACAGGCTTTTCGCCTTTGGTGATATTGGAGATGTCAATTTAGCTACAAATTTCCAATAAAGGTACACTAAGTGCCTGATTATGATGTCCGCTGTAGTCACAGAGGCAGTCCACGTACTGCCTCACTGGCGGTTCGACCACTGTATTACAGGTGTTATGGTTGGATCTCCACAGGACCGCTGCAACCACTGGAGATCCATGAGACCCACGACAGTGGCCCAGTGGTCAGATGCGGTTATATCCTGGCGGTGCCACTGCGGCACTGCCAAGCTCATTACGGCTTTCCTCAACACAGCCCTTTTCATGGCAGTGAGTCCCCCAGGAAAAGGGTTGGGGTGAGGAAACTAAGCAGGCCATATAGGTCCCCTTGTCGCTTCTGGGGGTGCATGCAGGGGGCTCATGGTTTGTCCCCCTGTCTGTGTGCACTCCCTGTTCCTGCACAGCATGGAGTGCACAGTACATGCTGGCCAGGGTTGACTTTTGTGCTCCTACTGAGCTGCCTTTCTAAGGCACACATATGAGCCTTAGAAAGGCACCACTGTGGGACCGCCAAAGCACGATTGCCCAACCTGGATTCCAGATGAAATCCAACGGGTGGTCTGGCTATGGGTTTGGCGGTGTTGCAGCACTGGAGTGGCAGCCTACTGCAACACCACCAAACTCATAATCAAGCCCTAAGCATTTACCATGATCAGTGGTAAATCCTCACTTGTTGCCATGTTTGTAGAAACCGCTTCGATTAATGAATGATGGGGAAAGATTTGACTCTTTTCACTTAAGTCTTTTTAAAGACTACACATACGATAGTGTTACTAGAGCCTTCTCCTGGGTCTTGGAAACACCTTGTATCACAAGTCTAATTGTTTGTGGAAAGTGATCACTCTCTGGCCTAGTAGCAATTTGAAAACTGATTCAAGCTCACAAGAGTGTACTTCAGTAGTGAGTGGGATTATGACGTTTTTCGAGTGAAGGCTGCTGTGTTTTCTTTTATGTGTCACCCATTTAATACAGATAAGTCTTATCAATGCAAAAGTAAAGTACATCAAATCTAGTTGTGTCTCTATTTTAGCACAGTACCTTAATAAACATTGTTCCGCAAATAAATAATAAAGTTAATACCATGTTAGGCTTTGACCTAAAAAGATGAATGTTGAATCAGGAATAGAATCCTAATAGCTCAACATTTTGAGCTCCCCAGTATCAGCTACAGAGATTTTCCCGAAGTAAGCTGCTGAACCCAGGTCCTTGTGGCTGTTGTTTTTAAAGTATCTCCAGATCCAGCAGCTAGATATATATACATTTAGTTAAACAATGGTTCTCTTTTTGATACATAGGATTCTGCAATACCTGTATAGAAATCTGCCTCTAATTTCTTCATAATAGATGACTTGTGGTGCACCCGATTACCTATTATAAACAAATGATATTAGAACTCAAATTTAAAAGCTGGTTACAGTTGAGTTCTGATGGCACAATGCCTGCAGCTGAAGGATAAGGCAGGTTAGGTCATGGATCAAAAAGCAGTAGCTTAAAGAATGAAAACAATGTGTTTCTTTTCTTTCCTTGGCTCTGTTTTATTTATCAGAAAATAGATATTTATGACAACACATTTATTTTCTACACTCCTCAGGTAATTATAGAAAAGTTAGAATCTTTCTGCAAGTTTCTACTACCAAGTCTCGAATGCAGGGCTGAAACTCATAAGGACAAAATGTTTGAAAACTGAAGTCTGCCATTTGTTCACTGTGCGGATTAAATGAAGTGTGGCTCCTAGATTTTGCCTGAACATTTCTGTTTCGTCAAATGTGTTGACGGGTGCTCCATTCCTGTTAGAATGGCTTCCATGAAGTTGCCTTTGACTCCCATTAGGGAGAAACTTCGCGGCTAACATCAGTAAAGCTCACTTTACTTCCTTGACGTGGAGGTTTATATTAAGGATGACCATATTGCCACTAGATTGTATCGCAAACCCACTGCTGGCAATTCACTGCTGCATGCAACGAGCCATCACCTGCGCCATTTATACAGAGCATCCCGTATGGGGAGATGCTGCGGGTGAGGCATATTTGCAGCAGTGAAGATGACTGCCATATGGTGCAACTAGCCAGTAAACAAAGGTTTCTGGAAAGAGGATATACTTTGGATGTCATTGAGAGGGCCATAAATAAAACCAGGCTTCTTACCAGACACCAGGCACTTGCTATAAAAACCAGTGAACAGGGCACAGGCTCAGATCAATCAGAACAATCTTGTAGAGTCATTTTAACTTATAACAAACAACATCAAGCCCATAGAAAAATCCTGAACAAAAACTGGAGCCAGGTAAGTAGTGATCCCATTGTTGGCAAATATCTTCCTAAAAAAACGGAATTGACATTCAGAAAAGCTAGGTCTATGAGGGACAGTCTAGTCAAAAATAGCTCAGAAACTAGATCCCCCACCAACTGGCTCACTACATACAAAAGATTTATCAGATGCCCTACATGTAAAGCTTGTAAATTTGCAATCAATAAAACAAGCTACACTACACCATTCAAGTCAGACCCTATTTTAATCAGTAAGAGACTGACTTGTAAAACGGAGTATGCGGTTTATGTGCTGGAGTGTGCTTGTGGCTTAAGATACATAGGCAGCACCAAGCTTCCAGCTCACAAGAGGATACTCCAGCACATAAGGGCCATCAAAAATAAGAAACAAGCCTATCCGGTGGCTAGACAATTTGAGAAGAGCCATGATAGCAACCGTACCCACTTACAGTATTTTGTGATAGACTCGATTCCCCCTCTAAGAAGGGGAGGTAATCGAGAGGCCCAACTCCGTCTTCTTGAAACAAGATATATATTGGAAGTCGACACAAAGATACCTGCAGGGCTTAATGCAAGAGAAGATCTTTATACTTATTTATAGTGTGACAGTGAAGACATATTATCAATTGATGTACTGTAGTGGCACCGGCTTATTCTCATAAAATGAAATAATGCATATGTATGGATGAGACATAATATTTCCCTTTTTTTACATTCACATCTTAACTTTCTTAATTATTTGAACTTTTACTTATTATTCTACTTTTTAGCACTCCGCAATTTGTATGGAACCAGATGGTTTGCACATACACTTGTTTGTTTATGGTTTTAGGCATGGAGTGATTCTTGGCCCACTTGGGCGCTATTTCACTGAACGCTATATATACAAAGAGTAGATCTTCTTGACACCAGATTAGTAAAGGATTCTATTATGATTATTAAACCTGGATAAACTTTACTTCAAAATCACAATTAAAATCTTGTGTAATCCTATGTGTTAAATATCAATTTTACATAGGAGTGGTTTTTGTGCAATACAGACTGATGTATATTTAAGACCAAAATATGGATGTTTTAAATATTGACATTTTTAGCTTTTTTACAATTCATGTTTGAATGTTTTTATAGATTTTAAATGCCGAAAATCAGTTCTAAATGTTTACATTTGTTATTGTATTTATGCATATATTTATTGCTATATTTATTGCATATTTATATATTTATTTGAACAAATGCATGCTATTTGCACTAGGTGAACCTTTTGTCAATAGCGTTTTCAGTAATGTAAATACTATATAGTATTTTTTCCATGTCTATCAAACAGTCACCTGCTTTGGCTTGCACTAGCACTTTAAATACGGGTTTAAAAATAAGCAACACGTCATGTGATAAAGGCCCAGGTGGGGCTGAAACGCATAATGGCTGCGATGCAGGGCAACTAAATAAAACTTGACTACACAAGGAACCTTTGGGTCTGCGTTCATCTGTCTGAGTGAGAGTGGATGCTTTTAGACGAAAACAGCGATATATATATATATATATATTTTTTTTTTCACTGAAAAAAAACACAGGTTTCTGGGATGTTATCGTTAGAAATTAACATTTAAAAAACCTTAGAAATTCAGATGTTGCAGTTAGCTGAGGTAACTATATCTTGCACCCCCAATGCACTGATGATGACGTCACATATTAAACCACTCATGACATGGTAACTTACATCACTGATGACATCTCAAATGACATCACTGATGACATCATCCAGTGACTAACAGATTCTAAAAAGTTTATGAATGTTATATATATATATATATTGCCTGCTGTAGAAAACGCCCTCAACACGTAAGTATTAGCCAAAGGATCACTTTATTGCAAACAGCAACTCGTAAACCAGGAACCAGCTCACGCAATCATGAAAGTCCTGCCCAACGCGTTTCATGTAAATAAACACTTCCTCAGGGGCTCTCGCTTCAAATAGTCAACGGTGAGGCATTATCGGCGGCATCCGTTATAACCAAATTACCCCGCCTCAGTGGGCATGGCCAACACTATGGCCTGCTGATAATTCATAATACATACATATATATACACATACATATATATTACCTACTGGCGGTCGCCAGTAGGTAGTTATAGTTAGGACCCTGTTTCCATAGGAAATCCGCAACATTCTATTTTGAATAACTTTGGCGCCGGTCCACGAATCCTCGCGAATTTCTCAAAATAGGTGGGGCGCTACGCTCCGCTCCTACCCTGAAAGTCTCGGGGGGATTCGTCAAGCGGGGGCTGAGATAAAAGGGGGGTCCCAAAACGCGTTTTTCCCATGCATTTTTCCATAGGACATTTAGACAGGGCTACAGCCCGAACGGCTGAACAGAATTACTAGAAATTTGTCAGAGAGGTAGTCCTCAGGTCAAGGAAGTGCCTTTTGTAGGTTTGGTGTAAATCTGTTCAGTAGATTCTGAGAAAATAGCCTTTAAATCAATATATATATCTGAGCCAGCTTACGGTACGCTTACCGTAAGCTTACCGTACGCGTACGGTGGCGTGCGCGAGCGCGATTCTGATTGGCTGTTACATCTAAGTAAACATTCGAATCGGTCGAAACCAGGAAGCCGCGGCCGCCATTTTCTCTCTCGCACTCTGAGGGGGGGGCTGTAAACAAAGGCAGAAAACATATAAAGGGGCTGTTTAGACAGCGCCCATGCACATAGCTATGTTAGTTGAGTCCTCAAAGATCCCCCAAGGCCAAAAACGGTAAATTTTTTTTTTTTGAAAATTTCGCCGATTATGCTTACCGTACGCGTACGGTGCGCTTACGCTAAAAATTTTAATTAAAAAAAAAAACACTCTCTGTGCATGGCATATTATTGTCATCACTTACAAATTAAATTTAACAGATTACCTATCACAAGGAAGCGCATAATATGTCCTCCATGTGCGCACGGTGCGTAACGTGGGCACGCGGTGCGTGTAGCGCACTGCGTGCCTACCTTGCGTGTACGGAACGAACTGCGTTAAGTGGGCGTGCATGCCACGAATGGCGTAAAGTAACTTAGCATTTAAAAAAACGTACAAATTCACTGAAAAAACCATAGGTTTCACACACGTTATAGTTAGGAATTAGCATTTAAAAAACCTTGCTAATTTAATGAAAAAACCATAGGTTTCACACATGTTATAGTTAGCTGGAAATTTTACTGATAAAAAACCAATGAAATTCCCCCGTTATAGTTACTGTAGGCAACTATAACTCACGCGACCGCAATCCTCTGCTGATGACATATGTGTCTTTATGAAAAAAAAATATTTGTAATATATGTATAGCTAAAATTTAATGGAAGAAGACATGGGCAAATAAGTGTCTAAATACAGTATTAGCATCAGCAGAGGATTGCGGTCGCGTGAGTTATAGTTGCCTACAGTAACTATAACGGGGGAATTTCATTGGTTTTTTATCAGTAAAATTTCCAGCTAACTATAACATGTGTGAAACCTATGGTTTTTTCATTGAATTAGCAAGGTTTTTTAAATGCTAATTCCTAACTATAACGTGTGTGAAACCTATGGTTTTTTCAGTGAATATATACATATATATACACATATCTTCACACACATATATATATTTGTATGTATATATGTATATATATGTATATATATATCTATATATATGTGTGTGTGTGTATATATATATTGCCTACTGGCGGTCGCCAGTAGGTAGATATAGTTAGGACCTATTTTCCATAGGAAATTTGCAACATTCTATTTGGAATAACGTTGGCGCCGATTGATGAATCTTCGCCAAATTTTCCAAACTTTTGGCCAGCTCCGGTCCGCTTCTATCCTGAAAATTTCACGGTGATTCGTCAAGCGGGGGCCAAGAAAAAAAGGGGGTCCCAAAACGCGTTTTCCCCATGCATTTTCCCATAGGACCTGTTGACGCAGCTACAGCCCGAACTGCTGAACGGAATTACATCAAATTTGGCAAAGAGGTAGTCCTCAGTTCAGACTCGTGGCTTTTGCTTAAATGGTGTAAATCCGTTCAGTAGTTCCTGAGAAAATTACAGTTAAAAAGATAGATATATCTATGGCCTCGGAGGATCTATGCACCCTCCCCGCACCCAGCGCGCACCCTGCCGTGCACGAGCTGTATTCTAATTGGCTGTCAACACTCCAGATCAGGAAATGTTGGCAGCCATCTTGTGCCTCAGTAGAACCGAGGCACAAGAAACCTGAAGGGGGCAGGGTAGAAACACACGCCCACACGCCCCGGGGACAGCCACCTCCCCGGGGCACTAAATATTTAAAATAGGGGTTCCGTTACGGACCACCATCCCCCGGGGCTTTAAATTAACTGGGAGGGGGGCCCCCCCTCAGAGCCAATGATGGCCCTGGGGACCGCCACCCCCCAGGGCCGGCTCCTGCAGTGTCCCGGGGTACCCACCCCCGGGACACTGCTGTTTGCAATAGCAGGGCAGGAGACTCGCAGCTCCCACCCTGCCATTGCAAACTGCTTTGCTTCATTGAAGCCAGAGCAAGGAAATCTGCTCTCGCTTCAATGAAGCAAAGCAGATTGCTTTTCCACATGGGGAGCAGCATGTTAGCTGTTCCCCATGTGGAAAAGCAATGCTGGCTCCCGCAGGAGGTGGAGAGCCGGTGGGGCTGTGGGGGGATTTGGGACACCCCCACGGTCCCCAACGAGGAGTCCAGGCCCCGGGGGATGGGGTCCCCGGGGCCAGTAGTAGCCCGGGAGAGGGGCCACACGGCCCACCTCCTAAAGAAACGACCCCGGGGATGGGGTCCCCGGGGCCAAAATGGTCCACAGGAGGGGGGCAAGGCAGCCCCCCTCCAAAAAACAAAAATGAAAAAAAAGGGTCCCCGGGGCAAATTATGGCCTCGGGAGGGGGGCCACGCGGCGCCCTTCCCCGATTTTTTTTTATAAAAAAAAGAAATTGGGGGAAGGCCCTGGGGGATGGGGTACCCAGTGCTACACAGCACCCCTTCTAAAAAAAGAAAGAAAAAAAAGAAGGGATCGGGCCGGAGGCCACGCCCCCTCCTTGCACCACTCTGCAAACGCGCCCCCTGGTGCGTTTGCAGAGGGGGATTTAATTTCCCTTGAATACTGGGGGTCTCTGGGGGCCAACTAGCCCACCAGGAACCTCCAGTATGCACCAGGGGGCTGTGTTGCAGAGAGGTGTAATGAGGCCACGCCACTTTTTACACCTCTCTGCAAGGCAGCTCCGTGGCACTTACTGGAGGTACCTGGTGGGCTAGTTGGCCGCCAGGGGTCCTCAGGATTCAAGGGCACTTAATCTCCCAACTTAAAATGTGCCACGGGGCGTGTTTGCACAGTGGTGAAGGTAGGGGGCAGGGCCTGAGGTGATACTGTGCAAACACGCCCTGTGGCGCGTTTTTAGTTGGGGAATTCATTCCTCTTCAATCCAGAGGTCCCCTAGGGACCAACTAGCCCACCAGGTACCTCCACTAAGCGCCACGGAGCTGCGTTGTAGAGTGTTGTAAAAAGGGGCGTGGCCTCTGAACACTTCTCTGCAGTACAGCTCCCTGGTGCATACTGGAGGTACCTGGTGGTCTAGTTGGCCCCCAGGTGACCTCAGGATTGAAGAGGAATTCATTCCCCAACTTAAAACGCTCCACAGAGCGTGTTTGCACACGTCACCTCAGGCCCCGCCCCCTTCCTTTAGCATTGTACAAATATTCCTCTAAAATCAGCCGAACTACGAATTCCGATTTACTCACCTGTTATCAGGAGAGAACCCAGGGTTGCATCTTTTAGCCCAGCACTGACCCTGAAAAGTAATTCTAAGCATACTTACCAGTAACTTGTATTTCCTTCCATAGGAATCCATTGTGTGGTTTTCACCAGAAAATTTTCTTAGTGGCCAATTTTGAAACGTACAAATATTCCTCTAAAATCAGCCGAACTACGAATTCCGATTTACTCACCTGTTATCAGGAGAGAACCCAGTGCTACACCTTTTAGCCCAGCACTGACCCTGAAAAGTAATTCTAAGCATACTTACCAGCAACTTTTATTTCCTTCCATAGGAATCCAATATGTGGTTTTCAGCGGAAAATGTTCTAAGTGTCCATTTTTGAAATGTACAAATATTCCTCTAAAATCAGCCGAACTACGAATTCCGATTTACTCACCTGTTATCAGGAGAGAACCCAGGGCTGCACCTTTTAGCCCAGCACTGACTCTGAAAAGTGATTCTAAGTGTACTTACCAGTAACTTGTATTTCCTGCCATAGGAATCCATTGTGTGATTTTCACCAGAAAATGTTCTAACTGTCCAATTTTGAAACGTACAAATATTCCTCTAAAATCAGCTGAACTACGAATTCCGATTTACTCACCTGTTATCAGGAGAGAACCCAGTGCTACATCCTTTAGCCCAGCACTGACCCTGAAAAGTAATTTGAGATGTCATCAGTGATGTCACTGACCATGTCATGAATTATGTCATATGTGACATCATCAGCAGTGGATTGCGGGCACGCGAGATGTAGTTAGTACAACTAACTATATCGGAGGAATTTCAATGGTTTTGTTCGAATGAAATGTCCAGCTAACTATAAAACCCCTAAAACCTATTGTTTTTTCAGTGAATTTCTAAGGCTTTTAAATGCTAATTCCTAACTATATCAGGCCTGAAACCTATAGTTTTTTCTGTGAATTTCAAAGGTTTTTTAAATGCTAACTCCTAACTATATCAGGCCTGAAACCTATGTTTTTTTCACTGAATATATATATATATTACCTACTGGCTATCGCCAGAATGGCGTTATAGTTAGGACCTAGTTTCCATAGGAAAAGCGTTTTCTCTTTTCCCAATAACTTTTGCGCCGGTTGATCAATCTTCGTGAAATTTTCAAAAAAAAGTGGGCAGCTCTGGTAAGCTTCTGTCTTGAAAGTTTTGGGGTGATTCGTCAAGTGGGGACTGAGAAAACGTGTTTTCCCCATGCTAATTTCCATAGGAAACTTTAGACAAAGCTACAGCCCAAACTGCTGAACGGAATTACACCACATTGGCAAAAAGGTAGGGCTTGGTTCAGAAAGTGCCCTTTTTTTAAATGGTTTAAATCTGTTCAGTAGTTCCTGAGAAATTAGAAAAAGAAAAGGTTCAATATCTGTCCTCCATAGGAAACTTTAGACAAAGCTACAGCCCGAACTGCTGAACGGAATTACACCAAATTTGGCAAAAAGTTAGGTCTTGGTTCAGAAATAGTCCTTCTTTTAAATGGTGTAAATTCGTTCAGTAGTTCCTGAGAAATTAGAAAAAGAAAAGGTTTGATATTTGTCCTCCATAGGAAACTTTAGACAAAGCTACAGCCTGAACTGCTGAACGGAATTACACCACATTTGGCAAAAAGGTAGGTCTTGGTTCAGAAAGAGCCCTTTTTTTAAATGGTATAAATCCGTTCAGTAGTTCCTGGGAAGTTATAAAAAGAAAGTTTCGATATCTGACCACCGAGGAGGGTTCGAGCACCCTCCCAGGTACTAGCCACACTCTAATTGGCTGCCAACACTCCAAATCAGGAAGTGTTGGCAGCCATCTTGTGACTCGGTTGAACCAAGTCATAAGAAAAAGGGGAAAAAATGGTTAAGAAACAAGAAAAGGGGGCAGGATAGAAACACCGTGACTTCCTAGGCCTGCTCAAGGGGACCCACAGGAACCCCAGGGCCCAAAAAGCTTTTTTTTTAAAAAAAAAAATTAAATCAGCAGTATTCGCGCTGGGTGCGTGAATCCTGCAGAAAATTTTACAAAATGAAGCGTGTGCTCCTGCGCTTCGTTTCAAACCCCCCGGGTGGGCCAAGTCTTGGGGGCAATTTATTAGTGTAGCGGGGGCACGCTGGGGCACCCGCAGCCCCGGGGACCACCACCTCCCTGGGGCTTATGAAATTGAATGTGGATGGGCATGCCACCTTGAGTCCTGATGGTCGCTGGGGGCCAACTAGCCCACCAGCTACCTCCAGTAAGCACCACAGAGCTGCGCTGCAGAGTTGTGTAAAAAGGGGGCATGGCCTTGAACCACCTCTCTGCAACACAACTCCCTGGCACATACTGGAGGTACCTGGTGGGCTAGTTGGCCCCAGGGACACTCAAGATTCAAAGGGACTTAATCCCCCAAGTTACAACACGCCAGGGGGTGCGTTTGCACAGTGGTGCAGGGAGGGGGCGGGGCATGATAAAACAAGTTAACAATCTTGCTGTGTGGGACTTACTAGAGGTAATAAAAAGGAAGGTTGATGTTGGGGGCTAAATACCCCTCCTGTTACCTCCAGTAAATTCCACACAGCGGGATCGCTAAAAGGTGTTTGGAGGCCACGCTCACCTTTCTCCACCACTCAGAAAATGAGTCTGCTATGTTATAGTTAAAAATTAGCATTTAAAAAACCTTTGAAATTCACTGAAAAAGCCATAGGTTTCAAGGACGCTATAGTTAAACATAAGCATGTAAAAAACCATTAAAATTCACTGAAAAAACCATAGGTTTCAGGCACGTTATAGTTAGAAATTAGCATTTAAAAAACCTTGGAAATTCACTGAAAAAACCACAGGTTTCAGGGACGTTATAGTTATTTGGAGATTTCACTCTTACAAAACCATAGAAATTCCGCCGTTATAGTTAGTTCAGTTAACTATAACTCGCCTCCCCGCAATGCACTGTTGATGATGTCACATATTACATCATTCATGACATGGTCAGTGACATCACTGAAGACATCACTGATGACATATCAAATGACATCACTGATGACATCATTGATGACATCATCCACGTTAAAATCTGATGCACCTGCTCACACTCTAATATACCCTTTGATACACCCACTGTAAAATACAGACTACAATTTTCGAAACCATAGACACACCAATACCAGTTACTACATACACACTCACTGATTCTTAGGTCTACACACACATCCACTCATTTACCCATACAATCACTCATACATGCAGTCACTCATCAATACAACACTATCATATGCACTCATACACCTACACAGACACTCAAACACCACCACTCATCCAAAGTTACTCACACACCTAGTCAGTCATGCAAAGAATTAATCACACTTCCATTTACTCACCTATACGGTTATACATACACCACATCACACTTTCAAACAGAAACAAATGCATACTTACTCTCCTATAAAATCACGGATACAAGTACACACTCATCCATACAGCCACTCTCACAATCACTGACTCTCATATATAGTCATTTATCTACTCCAGCTCTCACATACACTGCCTTTTACATATGTAGTTACTTGGACATTACTCACAAATACACCCACACACACACTCACCCACCCATACAGCTGTTTCCACATGCACGCTTGAACCCATCCACCCAGTGAATCTACCATGCAAATATCTATGCTCAAAGTCACATACCTCCCACCCACCCACACACACACTCAGGCACCCATACAAATACTGAAGCAACCAATCGATAACCCGTATAAACACTCATGTAGCTACTGACCAACCCATGCAGCAGCTTATACTACAGACAGACTGATACAGACATTCACACAGTTTAGTCACTAACCCAGTAAGACACATGTAATCACTCACTTAAACAGTCAGTCACACACCTACTAAAGCCTCCATCCAGACACTTACACACCCACTCATTTTTCAATACACCTTGGCATATATATAATACATATTTAAACTTTAAAGAAACACACAGTCACTGTATGATGTCATCAGTGATGTCATCAATGATGTCACTGACCATGTCATGAATGATGTAATATGTGACATCATCAGCAGTGCATTGCGGGGGCGCGAGTTATATTTAGCTGAAATAACTCTAATGGTAGAATTTGTATGGTTTAGTATGAGTGAAATGTCCAACTAACTATAACGTCCCTGAAACCTGTGGTTTTTTCAGTGGAATTCTAAGGTTTTTTAAATGCTAATTTCTAACTATAACATGCCTGAAACGTATGTTTTATTCAGTGAATATATATATATATATATTTTTTTTTTTTGCTACGGTGCTCGTCAATTTTAATCCTGGGCGTAGTTCGTGAAGTAGCACTTCGCGAAGCTACGCAAAGTGCACTTCGGACTACCCGAGCTACGCGTAGCACTTCGCGAACTGCGTAGTACCTTGTTCGCACTGTGCCAGATGTCGTTTTCAATGATTGCACAGTGCGGACAAGCAACCGGCACTGTGCAATCATTGCAAATGGCATCTTGCACAGTGCGAGCTGTAGTTTTCTGCTGCTCGAGTAGATTTTTACTCGAGCGGCAGCTTTCTCAACGCAAACTGGTAGTTTCTCATCGCGAGCAGTTGCGAGCATACACGACCACTCGCAATGAGAAACCTGACCTTCTCGCGTTGGGAATCTCGCCGGGAGGTTTATTTTCCATGCTTGCGATCTCCAACTTGATGTTGCTGATCGCGAACAAGGAAAAAGTCTCGCCGGAATGTCATTTTGCTTGCTCGCGGTCGCCAACTTGACGTTGAGGACCGCGAGCAAGCAAAAAATGACCGCAGCACTACGCAACACTACGCTACGCGTGTTCACACTGTGCTACGTGCAATTCGCGTAGTGCGAAGTAGCGCGAACTTCGCAAACTACGCGAGCGTAGCGTAGTGCTTTGCCCAGGCTTAGTCAATTTCCCTGCTCCCAACACAGCAGGTGCCACAGCCATGAGGACGTAACTCGCATAGTCTCACAAAACACAGTTCAAAGATGCTGCGCACTCTGGCCTTAATTAAAGATGATTTATTTCATGATTTCAAGCAAACACGATCAACTCACAAATGCGTTTCAGCCTCCTGGCCTTCATCAATGTCATTGACATTGACGAAGGCCAGGAGGATGAAACACATTTGTCAGTTGATCGTGTTTGCTTGAAATCATGAAATAAATCATCTTTAATTTAGGCCAGAGTGCGCAGCATCTTTGAACTGTGTTTTCCTGATATATATATATATATATGACTGATTTCAGTCCATGATTCCAGTTCGGGACTTCCCGTGACAGAAAAGCGGCTGGGTGTTGGATTGTGGGACCGGCAGAGAGGTGCCTGTGTGATTGGTGGAACTGGCAGGATTGAGAATGCCACCCATATGGGGGAAGGTACTTACCATGCGTCCCTACTTCTGCCACACCCACCGTGTCCTCCTCATCTATCGGAGTGAAGTAGGCGCCATTTGGTGATGGATATCGACGGCACTGTTCTGTTGAGAAAGGCATCTGAGGAAGGATGGAATCCGAAATGCATTATGCCATTTCATTAAACCTACCGGTCTAAGCAATCCGTTGTGTGTGCCTGGTCTTTCTTTGCGGGGACCTTGGACGTGATATTACGGTGCATTTGCCACTAAGCACCATGGGTACCCCATCCACAAGAGCGCGGCAGGTTAAGTGGCACTTTGGACATTTTCAAAACTTTTGGAATACTACCGCGCCGCCGCTTTCTGTTAATTCCAGCAGCAATCGTTGGGACTGATTTCAGTCCATGATTCCAGTTCGGGACTTCCCGTGACAGAAAAGCGGCTGGGTGTTGGATTGTGGGACCGGCAGAGAGGTGCCTGTGTGATTGGTGGAACTGGTAGGATTGAGAACGCCACCCATATGGGGAAGGTACTTACCATGCGTCCCTACTTCTGCCATGCCCACCGTGTCCTCCTCATCTATCGGAGTGAAGCAGGCGCCATTTGGTGATGGATATCGACGGCACTGTTCTGTTGAGAAAGGCATCTGAGGAAGGATGGAATCCGAAATGCATTATGCCATTTCATTAAACCTGCCGGTCTAAGCAATCCATTGTGTGTGCCTGGTCTTTCTTTGCGGGGACCTTGGACGTGATTTTACAGTGCATTTGCCACTAAGCACCATGGGTACCCCATCCACAAGAGCGCGGCAGGTTAAGTGGCACTTTGGACATTTTCAAAACTTTTGGAATACTACCGCGCCGCCGCTTTCTGTTAATTCCAGCAGCAATCATTGGGACTGATTTCAGTCCATGATTCCAGTTCGGGACTTCCCGTGACAGAAAAGCGGCTGGGTGTTGGATTGTGGGACCGGCAGAGAGGTGCCTGTGTGATTGGTGGAACTGGCAGGATTGAGAATGCCACCCATATGGGGGAAGGTACTTACCATGCGTCCCTACTTCTGCCACGCCCACCCTGTCCTCCTCATCTATCGGAGTGAAGCAGGCGCCATTTGGTGATGGATATCGACGGCACTGTTCTGTTGAGAAAGGTATCTGAGGAAGGATGGAATCTGAAATGCATTATGCCATTTCATTAAAACTGCCGGTCTAAGCAATCCATTGTGTGTGCCTGGTCTTTCTTTGCGGGGACCTTGGACGTGATATATATATATATATATTTTGAAAATTCCTCGCAGCGCAATGATGACAACGCCGTGTTCTGGTCAATAAAAAACTTTTATTGCAATCGACTGGTAGGACGCGTTTCGCCTGTCTAGCAGGCTTGTTCACCAACGACTTGCCCGTTTATTTGGCCATTTTAAATACAGTGTTCCCATCGTGTCACATGACTAGGACTACTCACATAGTGTATTAGAAGAAAGACTCGTAGTTTTTTATCACCATGGCGTGAATGCATTCAATATACGATAATCTCATAAAGTTCAATGTCAGTTTAGGTAAACAAATATACAAGTTCTTACATCTCAATATATTACAAATCAGGAAACATTATTCCATCCGCTACGAGAAATATTTCTTCTCAGGCTCATTACAATGGGACAAAATAGACCAGAAAGCGAGTCAATACTGTGCTAACATTCAACACAAACGGCCAATTAGAATTCTCAAAAGGTGGCCTGCTTGTTTTTGAGGTAGAAATATGTTTCCTTAACTAATAGTATATACATAAATGGCATCGATTAATTAGAAATAGCCATTTGAGAGAAAAATCGATGCCATTTATGTATATACTACATTGTAATGAGCCTGAGAAGAAATATTTCTCGTAGCGGATGGAATAATGTTTCCTGATTTGTAATATATTGAGATGTAAGAACTCGTATATTTGTTTACCTAAACTGACATTGAACTTTATGAGATTATCGTATATTGAATGCATTCACGCCATGGTGATAAAAAACTACGAGTCTTTCTTCTAATACACTATGTGAGTAGTCCTAGTCATGTGACACGATGGGAACACTGTATTTAAAATGGCCAAAGAAACGGGCAAGTCGTTGGTGAACAAGCCTGCTAGACAGGCGAAACGTGTTCTACCAGTCGATTGCAATAAAAGTTTTTTATTGATCAGAACACGGCGTCGTCATCCTTGCGCTGCGAGGAATTTTCGAAATTTGATACGGACCGTGCTGGGGTGGTCCGCTTCGACGACGCACCCTCTGTTCAGGAGTGCGGTGGCAGTTATCTAAGCCTGGAGGAATTTTGTGGAGGCCCACCGCCCCCCCATCCCGCAATTTGAGGAGTAGCAAGAAAAAGCCCTCCTATGGAGTGAAAGGCGCACTACCGGAGACCAGGGTGCTTCTCGAACGGAACGGCTGTTTCTGCAGTGAGCGCCCAGAGTTGCAAGGTAGGAGAAGCCTGGAGTGCGTGTGTGGGAAGAAGGGCAAGTCAGTCACTCTGCCAGCATTGTGCTAGAAAGAGCCTGGCGGTTTCTGGTCAAAGCCATTGGAGCTTGTCGAATTGAACGCAAATATGTCGGCTGCTGAGCTTAAGAGCAGAGAAGAAGCCGCGCTGTCCATTTTTGATGATACTGTTAAGTGTAGCAGACAAGTACCTACGAGAACTACAGATAAAGCCTCAGATGTAACAGCCCGCCTCAGACGCTTGGAGAAACTCAAGCGTAGCGAGATGTCTAAGTGGTGGGAGGCTAAGTCCCTCCAAAGGTATCTAGAAGTAAAAAGGATTCCTAGAGGGCTTCGCATTCTTGTGGCTCCCACGTATGAGGATCCCAATCCTAATATGCTCACAGAATGGGCAGACAACAACCAAGAGGCATCACGTAGGATGCTAGGGATCCTAATCAAATATGCCGAAATAGATCGACAAAAAATAATGGAAGAAATCTCTCAAATATCTGATATGCTGGAGAAAAAAACTAACAGAGAACCAATTGAAAAATTTATGACAGAACTGTCTGAACGCCTGAAAAAATTGGAAGCAACCATAAAAGAAAGGAAGGCTCAAAAATTCTTGAGAGACAAAAATGATTACGAGCGGGGCCAGATTTACACTTTCGCTAAGAAATTCGAGAGTGTCAGAAAACCGCGATTGAACTATAAAGGACCAAGCACAACAGCAGGCCAATCAGAATTAAGCAGCCTACAAAGTTCCGAATTAGACACCGATTTGGAAGAAGGCCAAAACAGACAAGGAGAGTCAAACGCACCTTCAGTTCTAGAAGAATTTGGTTTTTTAGAACAAGAAAGGAGGTTCAATCTCCGTCTGAGACCATTGGTCAACTACAAAGGCACACTAAGAGGAAGAGGCAGAGGCAACAGAGGCGGAAGGGGACAAAGAAATACCAATCCCGCAAACTTGAAAAAGAAACAATAACTGAGACCTTACCTGAAGAGGAGGAAAGCACAATCATAAATGTTACCGACATCACACTAACTGAGAAGGAAACCAAATTACTTAAACTAGGATTGTCCTATTGTCCACCAGCAGACTTCAACTACATAACAACAAGAGTAGATGTATTCAAATTTGTTAGGACTTTAAAATTGAAAAAACTTTTTGTGCATAAGAAGTCACTAAGACCACGAGAAGAGAGCAGTGGTCCTGTTGACCAAGAACATCCAGGCAGTCTTTCTGTAGCAGATATGGATCTTATGCTGGGGTTACGTGGTATTGACAATGAAGGGGATCGTTGTACTGCAATGAATAATCAGGATGAGAACATCAGCCTTTGTGATCAAGAAGATAACTCTTTGATCTCTATGAGTCAAGCATTAATAACTGCTAGAGAACAAGAGGTTGAAATCACTGCTAATGAACCTACCAACTTTAGACCACCATCTAAATTTATACCCATGACTGCCAAAGACTCTATTGATATTTTCAATGAACTAGTGATTAATGATCTGAAGAATTTGGAGAAATGCACTAGTGTGAAACATAAAGTCTATTCACAGCATGAAAAAGAGTACTCTGCGTTAGTTACTAAATTGACCTCAGATGGTAAATGCATTGTGAGAAATGCTGATAAAGGAGGGAATGTGGTACTGTGGGACATAACTAGATATTTGAATGAGGCATACAAACAACTAAATAATTGCAGTAATTATGTAAGAGTTACTGATTCTTTGATGCAAACGAGTTTTTTCCAGTTTAATGAACAACTTCAAGACTGGTATAACCAATGTTTATTAACATCAGAGGAACGTCTGTTTCTGAAAATAGACAAACCAGTTATCCCCGTCTTCTACCTCATTCCGAAAGTGCACAAAAGTCTAGAAAATGCCCCAGGGCGCCCCATTATCTCCGCTATAGGAGGAGCATTTGAGAATACATCAAAGTTTGTAGATTCATTCCTGTGCCCTATAGTAAAAACCCTACCATCTTACATACAGGACACAGGAGATTTTCTGAAAAAAATATATGATCTGCCTTGGGAAGATGACTTTCTGTTGATAACAATTGATGTGACTACGTTGCATACAAGCATCAAACATGAGGATGGCCTGAATGCCATTAAACATTTCTTGAGTAACCGTCCCATTAAACTTTGGGCCCATACCCAGATGCTACTGAGCATGGTGTCTAACTGCTTGAAAAGCAATTATTTTCTTTTTAATGATGAGCTTTTCCATCAAATCTGTGGGCCAGCGATGGGCACCTGCTTTGCCCCCAGCTATGCAAATTTGCATATGGGCTGGTGGGAGGAGCAGGTGGTCCAGGTCGCGTACCATACTGAGTGGGAAGAAAATGTTCTACACTGGAGTCGATTTATCGACAACCTGTTTGTGGTTTGGAAAGGAACAGAGGAGTCAGCAAAAAACTTTATTAAAAAACTGCAGGTGAACAATTTAAATCTTAAATTCACCAGCACTATAAGTAATACATCAGTAAATTTTCTAGATCTCTCCATCTATGTCAATAACTCCAAACTGCAGACTAAACTATACAGAAAACCCACTGCAGGGAACACCCTGCTTCATGCAGATAGTTTCCATCCCCAGAATTTGATTAAGAGCATCCCATATGGGGAATGCTTAAGAACTATGCGTAATTGCAGTGAAGATGTAGTATTAGAAAAAGAACTAACCAAACTAAGCTCGAGATTCCGAGCTAGAGGATACACTAATACAAACCTACAAACAGCAACCAAAAAAGCAAGGGAATGTTCGAGAGAAGAAATTCTCTTCAAACCCAGTAAAAGTAAAATCAAAAGGACCAATTCAGAAAATAATCAACCAAGAATGATTACCACCTACAATCGCAAACATGGCCAAATCAGAAGCATCCTTACCAAACATTGGCACTTGATCAGAAATGATCCGATTCTTAGCAAACTAACTCAGAGAAGACCAGCAATCACATTCAGAAGGGCGCGGTCCTTCAGACAAATGTTGGTGAGCAATGTTATGAAGCGTCCTAATAAACAGTCCACGAATTGGCTCAAACCCAGAGATGGGTTTACAAAGTGCTCCAAGTGTAAAGCTTGTAGCTTTGGGAAAAACACACAAGTTTATAAACTGGGACAATCCAAACGGATGAAAAAAATCAAAGGACATCTTACATGTAAGACGGATATTGCTGTCTACGTCCTCCAATGCCCTTGTGGCTTGAGGTACGTCGGCAGCACGATCCATCCAGTCCAAAAAAAGAGTGCTACAACATCTTAGAGTAATACGGGATGGGGATAATTCTTACCCCGTTGCGAGACACTTTGCAGCATACCACAATAAGAGTACTCAAGGCTTAGTCTATTTTGTGATAGACTGCATTCCCCTAAACCAACGAGGAGGAAATAGAGAAAAAAAGTTGCGTAAACTTGAGTCTTGCTACATTTTAGAGCTCAATACTCGGTCCCCCGGGGGACTGAACATTGAGGAAGATTTAGTCACACATTTATAAGTAGATTTTGTGCCAGCGCTTCAAGATAGAACCAAGTATCAAGCAGGCAACTTCTCTGCCCCGTTTTTAACTTTATAACATTATCCATTTTCTTTGTTTATTATTTTTTGCTGCACAACAGATACATAATCACATTTTCCAATTTTAGGATCATCCATGAGTGTAGTTGGGATTACAGTGTACTACTAGCCCATTGGGGGTGTAGGAAAAGAAGGAAATTAACTTGTAATTTATTTTTTAGCGTGTATTTATGGAATTATTGGCCCACTGGGGCTTAATTAGAAATAGCCATTTGAGAGAAAAATCGATGCCATTTATGTATATACTATTTGTTAAGGAAACATATTTCTACCTCAAAAACAAGCAGGCCACCTTTTGAGAATTCTCATTGGCCGTTTGTGTTGAATGTTAGCACAGTATTGACTCGCTTTCTGGGCTATTTTGTCCCATTGTAATGAGCCTGAGAAGAAATATTTCTCGTAGTGGATGGAATAATGTTTCCTGATTTGTAATATATTGAGATGTAAGAACTTGTATATTTGTTTACCTAAACTGACATTGAACTTTATGAGATTATCGTATATTGAATGCATTCACGCCATGGTGATAAAAAACTACGAGTCTTTCTTCTAATACACTATGTGAGTAGTCCTAGTCATGTGACACGATGGGAACACTGTATTTAAAATGGCCAAAGAAACGGGCAAGTCGTTGGTGAACAAGCCTGCTAGACAGGCGAAACGCGTCCTACCAGTCGATTGCAATAAAAGTTTTTTATTGACCAGAACACGGCGTCGTCATCCTTGCGCTGCGAGGAATTTTCGAAATTTGATACGGACCGTGCTGGGGTGGTCCGCTTCGACGACGCACCCTCTGTTCAGGAGTGCGGTGGCAGTTACCTAAGCCTGGAGGAATTTTATATATATATATATATATATATATATATATATATATAGATATATATATATATATAGATAGATATATATATATATATATATATATAAATTGAAGCACATTTTGCACATCTATCTATCTAATAAACATAAAAATTAATAAAAATTAAACAATATATATATATATATATATATATATATATATATATATATATATATATATATATTCCTCCTTTGTCCCCACCGGGATTCCTCGCGCACTCACGAGACCAGAGGCAGGTGTGCAGTGAATCAGTTATATTTTTATTTCATATTCAGCAAGCCAGTACTCCAAAAACTCTACGCGTTTCGGTTTCCCCTGAAACCTTGCTCACGAGTTCTAACAGTTTTCAAACAGCATTTTTTTCTCTTTATAAAAAAACAAAACACACACCCAGGTGATACATTGTGTCACTTCCTGTGCTTCACAGCTAAGCATTGTGGTACATATAGTTTGTTTTAATACTCCATTAAAGGGGTCACGTTGCAATCTCATGTTGCCAATCTGAATTCATCTAATATATTTATCCCTGATGATATTTCCATTACAATCATTAATACAATGGCCAGAGGAAAACGACATTATCCTACCAATATTGTCAAGGCTACGCCTGATTATTGCCAAATAACGCCCTCCAGTGGGCCCACATTTCTGTCTGTATTAATTATACATCTTGGCCTGCTATGATATGTTAAAACCCTCTAGTGGGTCTACCAATCATAAAGGGAGGTATATGTCGATTGTGACCAATATATGAACAAACTTCCTCATAATCACCTCATATAACGTTCAAGCCCTCTAGTGGGCCTGCACCTCATTTGGGAATTTTTTTTGACAAAATTTACTGTTTCGTCTTTCTCGTGACTACCTCTTGTCACTCGTCTTACCATCGTATCTTACAGGAAGGTTTTTGCAAAGGAATTTCATTTAAAACGGTGTTCTTTAAAGGCGTGAAGGGGTGTGAAGCGTGAATATTGTGACATCTATACTAAAGGGAGACAAATTATAGCAGCTCTGCTGGGCATTTTACATTAGTTTCATCATGGAACATATTACAAACAGTTCATAAATGATAGTGGAGTTCCTCATCCTGGTTTAAGCCATCCGGCATAAGTGTTCGAAAATTTAGAATGTGGCGTGATTCTTTCTGTCTTAGGATCCTTTCACGATCCCCACCTCTAGGGTGTATTCCTACTGTCTCCAACGCATACAATTTTAACTTTTTCCAGTCTCCACCATGCTCCTTCTCCATATGCTTGGCTACAGCATTGCTTCTATCTGAATTGATGGTAGCTCGCACATGCTCTAAAATGCGTTTTTTCAATTCGCATTTTGTGCTGCCGATGTATTTTAAAGCACAGGGACATTCCATTACATATATTGCGAATTGACTTTTACAGTTGATTAGTTGATCAATCTTCCACATCCGTTTGTTTGCCATCATCACCTCCTTCTTATTTTGTGCAATTGAACAGACCTTACAACTAGTGCATTTAAAAAATCCTTTTGGTTTAAGCCATGTGTCCGATTTCTTTTGGTATTGGAAGTGACTGTGCATTAATTGATCTCGCAAATTTTTAGCTCGTCTGTAGGTGATGTTCGGATGATCTCCCACTATTTCAGATACTGTGGGGTCCATATGTAATACATGCCAATTCTTGCGCAGTATTCTCATCAGTTGTAGGTTTTCAGTGCTGTATGTTGTTATGAGCCTGATTTTGTTGTTTTCCTCGTCTGAACTTTGTTTTTCTTTGATCAGATCAGTTCTTCTCACTTTACTGGTGCGCTGCAGTGCATCTTGAATAATTTTCGAATTGTATTTTCTCTTTTTGAATCTCAGTGTAGCCTTGCCCTGATGTTGTATCCATTCTTCTTCTTGGGAGCATATTCTTTTGATTCTGAGAAATTCCCCGTATGGGATGTTCTTAATCAAAATTGTTTGATGAAAACTTTCTGCATGTAATACAGCGTTTGTCGCTGTATTTTTGCGATGAAGAGTGGTATGGACAGTCTCATTTGCAATGTAGATCTCTGTGTCAAGAAACACCACCCGTTCACTGCTGATGTTATATGTAAACTTAAGGTTGAAGTCAGAGTTGTTCAAAATTTCAAAATATTCATCGAATTCATTCTTGGTCCCATCCCATATTAGGAGCAAATCGTCGATGTATCTGAGCCATGTAATGGTCTTATTTACATACTGATCGTTTTCACTTTTCCATGCCCAGGTCTTCTCCCACCATCCCATGGTCAGGCAGGCGTAGCTAGGACTAAATGAAAAACCCATGGCCGTACCTTTCACTTGGCGGTAGATCTCTTCACCGAACAAAAATGTGTTTTGCTCCAAGCAGGTATTGATCATTTGCAAAAGCATTTTGTTGTGGTCTGTATATTGTATGTTTCTTTCTTGCAAGAAATGTTCGCATGCTTTCATCCCAATGTCATTACGGATGTTTGAATATAGCGATACCACATCCATTGTGATCAATTTATATGTTTTTTGCCATGGGGTTTCTTGTAAATGTCTTAGAAGATCCCCTGTGTCCTGAAGGTACGACGTTAGGTTTTTAACGTAGGGTAATAAAAATACATCTAGGAAATTGGCCATAGGTTCCAATTGTGCTCCTTTAGCAGATATTATAGGCCTCCCTGGAGGCTTCGTGGGATTTTTATGAATCTTCGGTAGAAAGTATATTGTCGCCATTTTGGGATGTGGCATTTTAAGATATTTCACTTCTTCCTCATCGAGCAGATTTTGTTGCTTCCGTAGATCCAATCTTGCGTCCAATTCCTCTTTCCATTTTTTTGTAGGATTAGATTTTAGTTTCTCATAATATTCTGTGTTTCTCAGCTGTGAATATGCTTCCCGCATATATGCCTCTTTCTCCAGGATAATGATGTTACCTTCCTTATCAGCCATCTTTATTTCAATAGTCTCATCATTTTTCAATTTCAACAGCGATTTACGCTCCTCAAAGGTTAGATTGTCCTTTTTCTTAGAATAATCCAGTTTGTAAAGAACTTTTATTACGCACTCGTGGAATACATCGATTTTGTTGCCTGGTGTCAATTGCGGGTAAAATCTGGATTGGGGTTTCTTTAAGCTGCACCCAGCCCCCAATTGGGTACAGTATGCTCGCAAGTCTTGCTTTTCTTGTTCAGGGCTGTGTTCCAACTCCATCAGTGTGACAAAATGTTCAGCATCTTTTGCTGTTAATTCCATGTCAGGGGTTGCACTTTTTTTGCCATATTGAGCCATTTTTGAATTTTCCGTAAAGAGTTTGGCTAATTTAATTTTACGGATGTATTTGTAAAGATCTATTCTTGTTTCCGCCAGATCCATGGTGTTAGTAGGACAGAAGTTCAGACCCCGTTTTAAGAGTTGCAATTCTGTTTCAGTAAGGACTTTTTTGGATAGGTTGATTACTTCCAAATCTTGGGTCTCGTTGTCCGTATTCTCCATTAATTCCATTTCTGCCTCATACTCCTTGTGGTTGTTCCCACCCGGTTTGAGCTGGAACTTGGATTTGATGTTCCGCTTGCCTTGTCTCGTTGGTTTCTTTGGGTATTGCCTCGCCCTCTGCCCCTTCCCCGATTGCTTCTTACTGGGGACCCCATGGCTTTCTCCCAATTCTTTTGTTGGAGGGCCAACCTCATTTCTCCTAAAAAAGAGCATTGTTGTCTCGTGCCTCTCTGCTCTCCTTCTCCATCACTGGGCTCGGTCGAGGCAAGCGACGATAGGCTACTTGTGTTTGTTGCCAAATCCAATTGTTCCTCTTGTTGGAATCTATCGTATTTCCTGGCATACGTGGAGATACGTCCTTCCGAGTAATCCTCCTTATCTCTCAGAAATTTGGATTGTTTCCTAAGTCTTACTGTTACTTCATGTTTCTCAATATAATGCTCCAATTCCTCCTTAAATTTCTTTAATTCCGGGGTCATCTCCAATGTATGTATATTACCTACTGGCGGTCGCCAGTAGGTAGTTATAGTTAGGACCTATTTTCCATAGGAAATCTGCAACATTCTATTCCCAATAAGTCTGGCGCCGGTTGACATATCCTCGCAAGATTTTCCAAACTTTTGGCCAGCTCCGCTCTGCTCCTACCCTGAAAGTTTTATGGTGATTCGTCAAGCGGGGGCCGAGAAAAAAATGGGTCTCAAAACGCGTTTTCCCCATGCAATTTCCCATAGGATCTGTTGTCGCAGCTACAGCCCGAACCGCTGAACGGAATGACACCAAATTTGGCAAAGAGGTAGTCCTCAGTTCAGACTTGTGCCTTTTGCATAAATGGTGTGAATCCATTCAGTAATTCCTGAGAAAATTAGAGTTAAAAGTACATAAATATCTATGGCCGAGGAGGATCCGCGGACCCTACCCGCACAGTAAGCGCACCCTCCCCGCACAGAGCTAATTGGCTGTTGAGTGTCTCTCCACATTCGAAACCAGGAACTCTTGGCGGCCATTTTCTGCCTCGGTAGAAGCGAGGCTGAAGATGCAAGGGGAATAAGTGTATAAAACATATAAAGGGGGCAGAGTGGAAAAACTCTGACCCTCTAGAGGTGTTTAGGGGGTCCCAGAAGAAGCCCCTGGGGCCCCCTTTTTTAAAAAAAAAACGTCGAAATGTGTGCACAGTACACGCATCCTATCGCGTTGGGTACGCGGATCCACTGATTTTTTTTTTTAAAAAGACAAGAAATCATTGGTTGTATGGCTACTTTGTACACTGAAAGGTAGGGTGTATATTTCTGTTTTTTAAAGGTATGATTCTTATTGGTTAACAAAAACAGATTGTAAGGAACATTATATATGATTAGCTGATATGTTGAAAAGTGAAGCACACTTCCTCTCTTGTGTAGGAACATTGTGTGCTGAACATCTGACCTGTGTGCTTAGTGCAGTGTTCCATGACCTGTTTCTATGGTAACAGGCAGAAGGCAGATGGGGGAAGGGTTGAAATGTCTTTCAGTTGGAAAGGGTTGAAATGTTTAACCAATAGATATGTGTGTTTGCCTTTGAGTTTATGTGTGAAGGATTGTGATTTGATGTTTACATGTATATGTGTGGAAAATGGAAGGGAAACTTTTCCATTCATTGTTTTTGCTGAGAGGTGCACAGTGCAGAGATTCTGTAAAAGAAAATATGGTGAGTGACTGATATACTTCTTAATCTACAAAATAACTTTAAAGATGAGTTAATTAAGTGTAGACTATTTTGATTTTAATCAGACTAATGTATTTCTCCTGCTAAAATGTAGGGAGTACTTTTTTTCTCTACAATCTTATTGACAGTGTGTGTGCATGTAGAAACCATTCCGTGATAAGCATTTGTGTTTTTCATGTGTTTGCAGACAGATAACTGTGCTGTTTTTATATTTTGGTAGAATTAGAAACCAGTCATTGTTTATGAATTTGTGAAATGTTATGTTTCTATACTAAAATGTAGTCATACTTCTAGATGAAGAAATGTGTTTTGGTATAGTGCAAGGGATAGTGTTGTTTGTCTAGAATCACACAGTGAGTCTGTGTGAATTTGGGAACCACTGTGAGAGAAGCATTTGGTAACATCGTGTATTTGCTGACAGATAACTCTTTTAAAACCTGTCATGTTGTCAAGTTTTAGTAGCATTAGAAGCTAGTCTTTGCTTATGCATTGATAAAATGAGTCAGGGTTTGACAGAAAAGTGCAGTCCTGAAATATGTAGATTGTGTGCAGTTCCCTTACCACTTGCACTGTAGTGATTGAGTGTTGGTAAACTCCTAGGGATAGTGGTGCTTGTCTAGAATCACAGTGTGAGTTAGTGTGTTTTTGGGATCAGTGTGAGAGAAGCATTTGGTGACATCATGTATTTGCTGACAGATAACTTTTTAAAAACCTGTCATGTTGTGAAGTTTTAGTAGCATGAGAATCCAGTCTTTGCTTATGCGTTGATTAAATGAGTCATGCTTTGACACTGATGTGCTGTACTTAAATATGTAGATTGTGTTCAGTACCATTAACTCTTCTAGACTAGTGAATGAGTTGTGGTAAATTCCTAGGATAGTGTTGATTGTCTAAAATCACACTGTGACTGCATTTGGGTAAGGATTGTGAGAGAAGTGTATTTGCTGACAGATAACTGTTTTTAAACCGGTCATGTTGTCAAGTTTTAGTAGCATTAGAAGCCAGTCTTTGCTTATGCTTTGATTAAATGAGTCAGGCTTTGACACAAAAGTGCAGTCCTGAAATATGAAGATTGTGTGCAGTTCCCTTACCACTTCCACAGTAGTGAATGATTTTTGGTAAACTCCTAGGTATAGTGGTTGTTGTCTAGAATCACACTGTGAGTCTGTGTGCATTTGGGAACCACTGTGAGAGAAGCATTTGGTAACATTGTGTATTTGCTGACAGATAACTATTTTAAAACCTGTCATGTTTTCAAGTTTTAGTAGCATTAGAAGACAGTCATTGCTTATGCGTTGATACTGTGAACCACTCACTCCTGATTAAATGGCTCCAAGACATCGGGGTTAGGGGTGCTGTATTGAAATGGCTCAGCTCTTTCTTGGAGGGCAGAGTCTTCTCCGTCTTTTCAGATGACTGCATCTCTGACCCAGTACCGCTCTCGTGTGGAGTCCCCCAGGGCTCAGCACTAAGCCCTACTTTGTTCAACGTCTACCTGAGTTCACCGGCAAGCATCGTTACCCCGTTTGGGGTGCATATTGCCACCTATGCAGATGATAGTCAGCTAGTCGTTTCTTTGAACAATGATGACAACTCAGGAGGGGCTCTCACGGTATGTCTGGAGAGAGTGGCTAACTGGATGGAGGCATCCTACCTGAAGCTTAATGGAGCAAAAACAGAGGTTATGTTTCTCGGTAAAGCTACATCTATATCCATTGAATCTTGGTGGCCAGTCAGTCTTGGACCCCCTCCCATATCTAAAAAAACATAAAAAGTCTAGGAATCGTGCTTGACACCAATCTTGATTTTAAGGAACAGGAACGGAAGGTTGCAGGTAAATGTAAATGTTGTACTTGTATAGCACACTGTTACCCTAGGGTGTCCTGGCGCTGTACTCATACCACTGTGGAACCCTTCCTGGCTTTTCCCTGTGAAATGTCCACTCCTGGGAACCCCCAAGGTGAAGCCAGGCATCCCAGCGCTGTTGGGGCCATTGTGGAGATTAAGCAAGCTATTGCGCAGAGTTGCAGAGTGGGACCCATGATTAGAATAGGCACCGAGGCGAGAATTAACAGGTCAGAGGAAATTGAGCCCAAGACCCGCCGATGCGGGAATTGAACCCTGGTCCCGGGCCAGACCTCTGCATCAGGGTCTGCCGCTCTAACGATTGAGCCACACTTCTCCACCAGGTACATGTTACGGTCTTCTGCAGATGATCAGGAGGATCCTCCCCCTGCTCCCTTTTATGGCCAGAAGAATACTGGTACAGGCACTTATCCTGTCCAGGTTAGATTATTCAAATGCCATTTACCTTGGAGCCCCGCTGTCTACTACTAAAGTCTTGCAGACCGTAAAAAATTGTGCAGCTCGACTTTTGCTGAATATTCCAAAACGTCTATCAGCTAGATCGGCACTCTCCTCATTACACTGGCTTCCCATTCAAGATAGGATTAAATTTAAAGCTATGTGTATTATACAAAAATCTTTGACTGGGAAAGGTTCCACCTTGACTGAGGCCATGATACACTTTTATCAACCACGAAGAACTCTAAGATCAGAGGGCAAATATTTGTTGACAGTTCCTAGAGTAAAACGCACCAGATGTGGAGGCCGTAGGTTCTCCTACTGTGGGGCGAAACTCTGGAACATCGCCCCTCTGCATATTCGGTCCCAAAGCAACCATGCTCTTTTTCGTAAACAGTTAAAAACCTTACATTTCCCTTGAATTACTATTGATGATCAGAGTGTCTGCTAGCGCGGGGATGCCTCCGGGTAACCAGGCGCTTTACAAATGCTACTTCAATCAATTCAATCAATCAAATGAGTCAGGCATTGACACTAAAGTGCATTCGTGAAATATGTAGATTGTGTGCAGTTCCCTTACCACTTCCACTGTAGTGAATGAGTTTTGGTAAGCTGCTAGGGATAGTGTTGTTTGTCTAGAATCACACTGTGAGTCTGTGTGCATTTGGGAACCACTGTGAGCGAAGTGTTTGGTAACATCGTGTATTTGCTGATAGATAACTGTTTTAAAACATGTCATGTTGTCAAGTTTTAGTAGCATTAGAAGACAGTTATGGCTTATGCTTTCATTAAATGAGTCAGGCATTGACAGTAAAGTGCAGTCGTGAAATATGTAGATTGTGTGCAGTTCCCTTACCACTTGCACTGTAGTGAATGAGTTTTGGTAAACTCCTAGGGATAGTGGTGCTTGTCTAGAATCACACTGTGAGTTAGTGTGTATTTGGGATCACTGTGAGAGAAGCATTTGGTAACATCATGTATTTGCTGACAGATAACTGTTTTAAAACCTGTCATGTTGTGAAGTTTTAGTAGCATTAGAATCCAGTCATTGCTTATGCGTTGATTAAATGAGTCATGCTTTGACACGGATGTGCTGTACTTAAATATGTAGATTGTGTGCAGTACCATTAACTCTTCTAGACTAGTGAATGAGTTTTGGTAAACTCCTAGGATAGTGTTGCTTGTCTAAAATCACACTGTGAGTCTGTGTGCATTTGGGTAGGGATTGTGAGAGAAGCATTTGGTAACATCGTGTATTTGCTGACAGATAACTGTTTTAAAACCGGTCATGTTGTCAAGTTTTAGCAGCATTAGAAGCCAGGTTTTGCTTTTGCTTTGATTAAATGAGTCAGGCTTTGACACAAAAGTGCAGTCCTGAAATATGAAGATTGTGTGCAGTTCCCTTACCACTTCCACGGTAGTGAATGATTTTTAGTAAACTCCTAGGTATAGTGTTTGTTGTCTAGAATCACACTGTGAATCTGTCTGCATTTGGGAAGCACTGTGAGAGAAGCATTTGGTAACATCGTGTATTTTTTGGCAGATAACTCTTTTAAAACCTGTCATGTTGTCAAGTTTTAGTAGCATTAGAAGCTAGTCTTTGCTTATGCATTGATAAAATGAGTCAGGGTTTGACACTAAGGTGCAGTATCATGTACTATTCTGTTCACTGTGACAGAACTGACAATTTAAAAGTTTTACCTAAGCACTGTCGTAGAAGTAGTCTGATTATTTAGTCAGTTTCTAAGTACCAAATAGATTGCTTCAAATGTCTATGCAGTATGCATGTAGTGTTCTAACATACTACACACTTGTCTTTTACACCTTCAATTCCCTAGTCAGTATCCATACACTTCCAGGAAACACCCTGTCACTTCCTTTGCAGTCCTCTAAAGACCCATTCAACAGCATGTACTAATCCATTCACTGTGCCAAAACCCAAACACTTATAAATTCACCAAGACACTCTCTTTCCAGTACTCTAATGATTCAGTCACTGCCTAAGTATTCATGCACTGAGCCAGGTCTTAGCACATGGACTTCTTCAAACCCCTATCCACTATGCATGCAGTCCTCTAACCACCTACACACTTGTCTTTCACACCTTCAATTCACCAGTCAGTATCCATTCACTTCCAGCAAACACCCTGTCACTCCCGTTACACTCCTCTAGTGACCCATTCAGCATCATGTACTAATCCATTCACTGCGCCAACCCAAATAAATTCACCCAGGCACTCTCCTTGCAGTACTCTAATCATTCAGTCAGTACCCAAGTACTCATCCAGTGACCCAGGCCTTAGTACATGGACTGCTTCAAACCTCTAACCACTATGAATGCAGTCCTCTAACCACCTACACAATTGTCTTTCACACCTTCAATTCCCTAGTCAGTATCCATACACTTCCAGGAAACACCCTGTCACTCCCTTTGCAGTCTTCTAGTGACCCATTCAGCATCATGTACTAATCCATTCACTGTGCGAAAACTCAAACACTTATAAATTCACCAAGAAACTATCTTTGCGGTACTCTAATCATTCAGTCAGTGCCTAAGTATTCATGCACTGAGCCAGGCCTTAGCACATGGACTGCTTCAAACCCCTATCCACTATGCATGCAGTCTTCTAACCATCTAGACACTTGTCTTTCACACTTTCAATTTCCTAGTCAGTATCCATACAGTCCAGCAAACATCTTGTCACTGCCTTTGCACTCCTCTAGTGACCCATTCAGTGCCAAGTACTAATCCATTCCTTGTGCGAAAAGCCTAGCACTTATAAATTCACCTAGGCACTCTCCTTGCCGTACTCTAGTCATTCAGTCAGTACCCAAGTAGTCATGCAGTGAGCCAGGCCTTAGCACATGAACTGCTTTAAATGCCTATGCAGTATGGATGCAGTCCTCTAATCACCTACACAGTTGTGTTTCACACCTTCCCTAATTAGTATTCATACTCTTCTAGCAAACACCCTGTCACTCACCCAGTGTGTCTCCTTATAGTACTGTAATCATTTAGTCAGTTAGCATGTAGAGTTTTAGTGAGGTTAGTGAAAGTTATTAATATACATTTATTTGTGATTCTTTTTTACAGATACATAATAGGAGTGTTTCTCATCTGTTTGCACTCTTCTCGTGCAAGATTGTTCGGATGAAGGGTCCTTAGGTGTTTCATCATACTTGCCGTGCCGTACGAGTATTTCTTGTTAGGATCCCCTCGTGACAGAACTCGTTTGCAAATCTTGCACGTGACCAAGGTGGCATTGGCTTTGTTTGACCCTTGGGAAAAGTAAAAAATGTCCTCACCACTGAAGAAAAATGTTGTGGTCATTGTGCCTTCTGCAAAAGAAAATTCTCGGATTCGGTAAATATTTTAAAGCGGCAACATTTACAGTTTTTGTAAGTTAAACTTATAAAATGTTGTTAGCTGTATGCATTTTATATATCTGTGATTTGTTTCTTATGGTATTTTGTTGAGAATAGCATGTTGTTTTTTTTTTAACAATCTTTCTGATTTTCCAGGTCTGTCGTCGTCATCCATGGTCCCCACAGGAGTGTTCCGCCTTGTTGTTTTGTTTTATTGTTGATACATTTTGTTTATTAGTTTATCCTTCATATATATGTTAATAAAAAAAGAAAGTTTGAAAATAGTTTATCGTTTACATATTTATCATTATAAAAAATAAAGTTTGAAAAAAAATTCATAACGTTTTTGGTTGTTCTCTTAACTGCTGTGTGACTCTTTCTTGTTCTTATTACTGTTATTTGATGGAGTCCACCATGGTGTTAAATTTTGGGGCACTTATCGCTGGAATACTGGTGATATCTGCAGTTTGCACCAACTTCTGAATAGTGTTTTAGATTTATCTCAACTTTTCTTCTGTTAAAGTGCTGATAATGAAATGGAGACTAGCCGTTCCCGTGCAAAAAGACACAAGGTGCACCTTTCCGATTTATTCTAAATACTAAAATCCTGTATTGAATTGCACTGAGGTATTGGCTGCACTTACAGTGTACACACAAAATCTATTAAGAAATCTCATTGTATTTATATTGATTGGGAATAGTGCGTCAGGTGCCCGATCTTGACGAGATACACTGCTCAGTTCGTATATTGTTCTCACACGAAAAAAATCACATCACAACTTTCACACAAATTGCAAGGCGAAACAAATTCCAGCCATAAGACACGTTAGCACCAGGGATTTTACACCTGCTTTCTGTTGGTGTTAAGCAGGACAACTACCTGCACCATGAAAGGGAACACAGCCAAGAGCCACACCAGAACACCCACAGGTGCCATAGAGTCAATGGGCATGATATAGGGATACCCATGAGGGCCAGAAGACTCATCTCAACAACTCCAGGACCGCTAATGCCCCCCAAACCCACATCTTAGCAAGTGTGTCCCTGTGGTCATTGTCTTGCATGATAGGCACGAGCCCTGCAACATCACAGTGGGCTGTCACCTCAGCGTTGGCAGTGAGCCTGGACGTGTAGCTACGCACATATCCTCCTGCATGCACAACTGGCGTGTGTTGGTCTGGTGTTCACAGGTCAGTGCAGGGGTGTGCCTATCCGGCAAGGGGGACGGGGTGTCTCAGACATGTCCGTGTACAGGAAGTACGGTAAGTGTGTCTCTGTGTTCTGGTGTGGCCTGCTACAAGAGCCACAGCAGTCGATGTTGTAAAGTGGCATGCACCACCTCCAAACGGCACTCTGATGGTGTAGTTGGAATGTAGCAGGCCATGCGCAAATAGGCATTACAATGGTGTGCCGTACGAGTGCACGAGATACAACAGTGCAACGTACAAAAGTGTGGGGGCTCGTGCGAGGGAGGAGCAGCTGTTTGGCAACATAACACACAGTGAACTCGACCATGTGCCACATGCTGGGCATCTCATCCATGATGACCACGGTCGCAGACATCCCACAACACCAACGACTGGCCTTTGTACACATCCTGTATGAATGCAGCGTGGTTTTCACTTCTATGCTCGTTCAGTGGTGTGATGTTGGCGGGTTGTGTGACTTGTGCTCCTTGTTGGTATGTTTCATTTTGGCCATTGTTTGTCTATATGTGTGTTGTACTTAATTGTGCATGTGTGCCATTCTGTCCATCTCCCCCCTCCCCCCACTCCCTGCTTCTTCCTCTTCCTGGTGCTGTTGTGTCTATAATTTTGGTGCTCCACACATAAATACACGTAAAGAATAAATTAGAATAGTTCCTTGATTCTTTTAGGTTTCAAAACTTCTCTATTGGTTTCTTTTTAATTTTCCATATGAACCGTTTTTTTAATATTCAACACATAGAAGTCAGAAGTGCAACGTATTCTATCAACACACTTTCTAGAACATTCTACAACACGTGCAGGTTAAAAGTAGGGGTGGGCGGAATTTGCATAATCGCGTTATGCAAATCTCCGCGAAACGGTAAAAAATCTCCGCGAACACGCAGAAATTCCGCGAACACGCGGAATTGCTTGTTCGCGATGCTTTTTTCCTGTTCGCAGTTGCTGTTTGCATGCTCGGGGAGAAATATCTCGCGAACACGCATTTTGAGAACGCGAACAAGAAAAAATTTCGCAAAGTCGCGGAAAGCAGAATTTTGGGCAATTTCGCGTTCTCCGCGGAACACGAAATTACCGAAATTCCGCAAATTCCGCGAGCGGAACGGAATTTGCCGCCCAGGCCTAGTTAAAAGTTCATCAATGTTTTAAAACTTAACGATATTTTTTTGCAACATTTTCTTGAACATTTAACGACACGTGCAGGTTAAAAGTTCACGATTGTTTTAAGTTCGAACAGTGCCTTTCAAATGCAAGTAGCAGGTGTGGTTAAGCTGAGCACATTTTATCCTATGATATGTACTCCACGTTCAAACTGCTTTTTCTTAACCAATCACAAAGATGCTTTTCCACAAAACTAATGTGCACCCTACTTTTAAAAAAGAATGCTTTTCATGATATCTTTAGAGATAAGTTATAGATAGGAATTAGCATTTAAAAAAACCTTTGAAATTCACTGAAAAAACCATAGGTTTCATGCACGTTATAGTTAGGAATTGGCATTTAAAAACCCTTTGAAATTCCCTGAAAAAAACGTAGGTTTCAGGCACGTTATAGTTAGGAATTAGCATTTAAAAAATCTTAGAAATTCACAGAAAAAACCATAGGTTTCGGGGCGTTATAGTTAGCTGGACATTTCCCTCGTACAAAACCCTAGAAATTCCCCCGTTATAGTTAGTTCAGCTAACTATAACTCGCGCCCCCGCAATGCACTGCTGATGACGTCACATATTACATCACTCATGACATGGTCAGTGACATCACTCATGACATCACTGATGACATCTCAAACGCCCCTGAAACCTATGGTTTTTTTCAGTGAATTTCTAAGGTTTTTTAAATCCTAATTCCTAACTATAACGTGCCTGAAACCTATGTTTTTTTCAGTGAATATATATATATATATATATATACATGCCAAGGTGTATTGAAGAATGAGTGGGTGTATGAGTGGCTGAATGGATGATTTAGTGGGTTTGTGACTGACTGTATAAGTGAGTGATTAGACGTGTCTTTGTGAATACAGTCTCTCAGTTCATATGTAAGTGGCTGCATGGGTTGTTGAGTAGCTACATGAGTGCCTATATGGGTTAATGATTGGTTGTCTGAGTACCTGTATGGGTGCCTGCGTGTCTGTGTGGGGTGGGTGGGGGTGTGTGTGACTCC
This sequence comes from Triturus cristatus, assembly GCF_964204655.1. Lineage (NCBI taxonomy): Eukaryota > Metazoa > Chordata > Amphibia > Caudata > Salamandridae > Triturus > Triturus cristatus. Next base: position 1,289,908,577 of record NC_140589.1, read on the forward strand.
CCACAAGGATATGTGAGAGGGGGATTCACTGGGTATATGGGTTCATGAGTGCGTCTGCGAGGGCTTGTATGGGTGAGTGAGTGTACATATGGCTGTGTTCGTGAGTGAATGGATGGCTCAGTGGTATATGTGTGAGTACGTACGTATGTGAAAGACAGTATATGTGAGTGTTGGAGTAGATGAGTGACTGTATATGAGAGTTAGTAATTGTGAGTGTTGCTGTATGGATGAGTGTATGCTTGTGTCAGTGATTGTATAAGACAATAAGTATATTTTAGTATCTGTATGAATAAGTGAGGAGGTGAGTATATAACTGTATAGGTGAGTAAATGGCAGTTTGATTGACTCTTTAGGTGACTGACTTGGTGTGTGAATAACTCTATGGGTGAGTGGTGGTGTGTGAGTATCTGTATAGGTGTGCGTGCATAATCAGTGGCTGTATTGAAGAGTCTCTGTATGGGTGAGTGAGTGGATGTGTGTATAGACCTATGAATCAGTGAGTGGGTATGTACTAACGGGTATTGGTTTGTCTATGGTTTTAAGACTGGTAGTCTGTATTTTAGAGTGGGTGTATGAAAGGTTATATTAGGGTGTGAGGAGGAGCATCAGATATCAAGTGGATGATGTACTCAGTGATGTTTATTGAGATGTTACTGACCATGTCGTGAGTGATGAAATATGTGATGCCATCAGCAGTGCATCACTGGGGCCTAAGTTATAGTTAGCTCAGCTTACTATAACGGCTGCATTTATCTGGTTTTGTGCTAGTGAAATATCACCCTAACTATAATGTCCCTGTAACCTTTGTTTTTTTCTAGAAATTTCTAAGGTTTTTAAAATGCTAATTCCTGACTGTAACATCCCTGAAACCAGTGTTTTATTCAGTGAGTTGCTAAGGTTTTTTAAATGCTAATATCTAACTATAATGCCCCTGAAATCAGTGGCTTTTTCAGTGATTTTCTAAAGTTTTTTTAATGCTAATTTCTAACTATAACGTCCCTGAAACCTGTGTTTTTTTCAGCGAATTTCCAAGGTTTTTTAAATGCTAATTTCTGACTATGCCTACATAGGTAGGACAGGTGCAGAAAGAGGAAGAGAGGTGCAGAAAGACGCAAGAGAATTGCAGACAGAGGCATGAGAAGTGCAGAAAGAGGAAGAAGGTGCATAAAGAAGCAAGAGAAGTGCAGACAGAAGCAACAGAGGTGTAGAAAGAGGCCTACTTTGACTTACCTTTCCACAGACTCATACAAAGTAGCCTAATCACTAATCCTTCTCCCAAGATATCTTACACCTCAATTTTCTCTTGAAGGTTCACTATTCCTCGACTGCTCAGAATGTTAGGCCTACCAAATGTAAAACAGCAATCCTAACCAATCACTGTTATGCGTCTCACCAAGATTGTGAAGGTATGCATGAGTGTTTCTGTGCTTTCACCTAGTGACAGGTTTCATAAATATAAACATACAAATACTTGAATACCTGTGTTTCACACAGCATACTCTCTAAATTTGTGTACAACAAGGTGTATGTCTTTATTTCTGTTCACAATACAGGGCAGATGGGAATTCAATTGTATATTTGAGGGGCTCTATAACACCTACATATGTAAGACATGTCTGCCTGTGCAGCCAAATGACAGAGCAGATCTGAGAAGTTTTGACCACCTATAGGACAATCTATCTGCCTTTTAAGCTACCATCTTCACATGCATAACACATGTGAGAATACATGTACTAGTAGAAATATACCTCAGTCACGAGAACCTGCTGATCTTTAAACTTGATAGCTTGCACTTTTCATTTGAGTACAGAAAGAGGCAGGAGAAGTACAGAAAGAGGCAAGAAAAGTGCTGACAAAGGCAAGAGAAGGGCAGAGAGAGGCAAGAGAAGTGCATAAAGACTTAAGATAAGTGTACAAAGAGGCAAGAGAAGTGCATAAAAAAGCAAGAGTGGTACAGAAAGAGGCAAGAGAGGTGCAGAAACAGGGAAGAGGGATGCAGAGAGAGGCAAGAGGGGTACAGAAAGAAGCAACAGAGGTGCAGAAAGAGGCAAGAGAACTGCAGAAAAGTGCATGAGAGGTGCAAAAAGAGGCAAAGGACTGCAGAAAGATGCAGGAGAGATACAGTAAGAGGCAAGAGAGGTGTAGAAAGAAGCAAGAGAGGTGCCAAAAGAAGTAAGAGAAGTACAGAAAGAAGCAACAGAGGTGCTGAAAGAGGCACGTGATGTGCAAAAAGAGGCAAGAGAGCAGTAGAAAAAGGTAAGGGGGTACAGAAAGAAACAAGACGGGTGCAGAAAGAAGCAAGAGAACTACAGAAAGAAGAAGCAGAGGGGCACAAAGAGGCAACAGGAGTGCAGAAAGAGGCAAGAGAAGTACAAAAAGCAGCAAGAGAGGTGCACAGAGGTGCAGAAAGAAGCAAGAGAGAAACGAGGTAGACTAAACCTGAGGTTACCACTCCACAACACAGACTACCATACCACATAATTACTCTCCATAACACATAATCCCACTCCACATAAATCCTATACACTAAATACCACATACTTTCTATCCACATAATTTCACTGTACAGTATACCACATAATTCCACTACACACAACGTACAAGCACTCAACTCCAAAAAACATTAATGAAACATGTTTACATTTACAACGCCAATACATCTAACTCTCACAAATGCCAGTCCTAATACATTGCAAATGATTGTTTTACTAGTAGTTCCATTTGCAGAGTGGTGGAGAAAGGGAGCTGGGCCTCCAAGCAGCACTCAGGAATTCCACTGCAATTTACTTACAGAAGGTACCAGGAGGGCTTCTTGTCCCCCTAAGTCCTTCAGGAGTTAGGTAGACTTCATCCTGCAACCAGTAGTGTGCCAGGAGGTTTGTTTGAAGAGTAGTGGAAAAAGGGGGGCGTGGCCTCTGAAGACCTCTGTGTGGGTCACAAGATGGCTGCCAACACTTCCTGGGTTGAAGTGTTGGCAGCCAATCACATTGCAAGGCTCGAGATCGGGAGGGTTTGTGGATCCTTCGGGTCGATAGATGGATATCTGTAAATGTTTACATTTCTCAGGAACTACTGAATGGATTTACAACATTTAACAAAAAGAGTGCACTCTGGACCAAGTTTGGGCTGCAGCTTCGTCAACTGTTTCCTAAGGAAATTAACATGAAGAAAACGCATTTTGGGAACCCCCTTTTTTCTCGGCCCCGCTTGACGAATCACCCCGAAAATTTCGTAAACATTCATCAGACGGCGCCAAAGATATTGGCAAAAGAAAAAACACTTTTTGAATAGAAACAAGGTCCTAACTTTAACTACCTACTGGCGTCCACCAGTAGGTAATATATATATATATATATATTTTAATGAAACATTTAATACTACAAAAAGAGAAAACTTACCATTAAAGCTTTTACAAAAAATATGCCTTTTCCATTCATGACTTTACAATGAAATTCGTTGTAAAGGCATGCTTGGTAAAGGCATATTTATTGTAAAATGCTACGTGGTAAAGACTTTCATGATAATGTCACCTGCGTGGTAAAGGTATGCAGGTTTCCGACTTCGTGGTAATGGCTGTTTCCTGTTGTATGGGAGAACATTTGTATTTTGGCTCAGTAAACATAACATGATAGTTGTTTTTGTCATAAAATATAACTGACTAGTGCAAAAAAATATAAGTTGCACATTAAAAAGCTCTTACAACATGTAATATGATGCTGCTCAGCATGTCAGTGCAAATGTGGACCACCAGTGCATTCTAATAAAAGCAGGATGCAATTAATCAGGATGTGTTAATCAAAAAAATCTGTTAAATAATGCACTAAATCACTGCGTTCTTGAAACAGCCACAAAATCAAATAAAAAACATACGTGGGGGCAATAGCCCAAAAAAACTATACACATTTTAGGTTCATAGTATATTACCGTGTGCACATTCTCACAAGGCTAACATTATTCTAGTACTGCTGCTGAAAACAAATCTTGTCAAGTGTGAGCAAGACAGGAGTGCTGATGAGTTCAAACTTTTGTGGCAGCCACGAAATTAAATTTCAGCATTTGAACTTTTCATTTTCAAATCAGAAATAGGCTGAACCTAAGAACCCTTCCCTGCCAGCTTGCTTGTTCAAAGTGTTCCCTTATGACAGGATTTCCGAGGCCCATATATTGCAAGATAGGAACAAAAAAACAGACCTATCAGGAAGAAAAATAACCTGTTTTGTGAAAGTATAAAACACAGAATTACAGAAAATGCATTTAACCGAGAAAGGCCCTAACATGATCCTTCAAATGTGCAATTTATTTACCTCTGAGATCCAGCCTGCACAAATTGAAAAAGCCTACTGACATCTTCAGTTATACTTAAAAATAGGGAGAAAATAGCCATAGAGTGCAGTTGATAAAATGAATCCGCAACTGTGTTTGCAGTGAGATAAGTTTTTACAACACAGCTGTTCTATGGTATCCTGTGGAGGAGATGATCCAAAAGGCACAGTTGTAATAGAATTGAAGGACCAACAGCCATCAACAGATAGTGTACACCAGTATCATGTAACCCAGAATCCCCACTGCATCATCAATTACTTGGTCCTTCATTTACTAAAGCATTGCACAGGCACACACTCAGCGTGATGCAACATAAAAGATAGCACTGATTTACTTACAATTGTAAAGGTCTGGCTAGACAGCGCTAAATTGCATTGTGTTGTGTAAGCATCCACACAAATGTTAGTACAACCCACGCAGTCATACAACTACCCAGGCACTACCCATGCACTCATAGACACCCATACACCACTCTTGCACTCATTCTAAGATCTATGCACCAGTCAAGCAGTCATTCAATTATTTATACACTATTAATAGACTCATTCCAACATACATTAATACTTTATCTTTTTTTAACTGTAAAAGGTGATTCCAACAGGAACCTTTTATTTTGTTTTTTCTTTTTTTGTGGTTTTGTAAAGTTTTAAAACATTTTTGTTCTTTTTCATGGTAAAACATTTTTTATGGTAACACAAATGGCAACTTGGATAGGAGGAAATAGAAAAATGTACATAGAGAAATGTGCAAAAAATATAATAGGGGGAAGAAATTTGCATGTATGATTTTTCACAGCATTGCGAATAGTTGCAACACACTGCTCACCAGCACTTGAACCAACACCACATTCCATGAAATATGTGACCATTCTCAAACATTCTGGAGCCATTTCTATAGTACTAGTCTGGAACTCTGAAGGGACTTTCTGGCCAGAAAGTGTTGCAGAAATAGTTTCTGCTGCAATTGATATAGATGGCCCTCCAGCTTCTCGCTGCATGATTGCCAATTACAGACATTTTACATGATTGGTTTTAAATGCTACAACATGTAGGTTTTTTGTTTGTCCCTCTACAGAGGGTCTTGTGACAGGTAGTGCATTGCACTAGTTTTGCAACAGTTTTGATTCCCCAGGTGGGATTAAAAAAATATCACAAGCCAAACTTACCCTCTCCTGGGAAAACTCCTCACTTTTAAAATCTTCATGTGGACCTCCTTCACATCCTGCTCCTGCTGTTGTTGTTCCCCTTGCTCTTTTGCCATTTTTGGTACAAAAAAAGTCCCCAAAAAGTCTCCAGGCAAAATCAACCACCTCCTCACAATAACGTTCTGGAAAAGAAGATTCTGGAAAAGAAGATTCAAAAAGGGGAATTGGGTGGGTACTTCCTATTCATTTTGCTGAAAAGTATATTATCCAATGATATTCCTTGCTTTCTCAGTCATGTGATCTTTGTAGTGACCTGCATATATTTACGGTTATATGCATATTCGTGGTTACAGCAAGAAAGCAGAAATTCAAAAGACAAGTTTAAAGTTGTTTTCTTTAAAAATGAAAACAAAAGCAGAACTTTCAATACTATGATAGTGAACTGCGATACAGAAACTTGTTCATAATATCTCTATAAATGTTTCAGACGCGACTTCAGCTGGTACTGTGAAAATGGGAAACGCTTAGTAAAAGGAATTTTGTTAAAAAATGACTGTGGACAGACACTTTTAAAGAAGAGAGAAGTAAAAAACAAGTATCAAATATCAATTATAATAGGTGGATATATGTGTTTTACAGTTTCTGTAAAACATGCTGTATCCGTGATTACCAACATTATCGCGACTTCCGCCGTCACCACGAAAACAGGAAACAATAAGTAAAAGTGATTTTGTTGAGAAATTACTAAAGACAGACACTTTTAAAGAAGAGAACAGTAAACAACTAGTGTCAACCATCAATTATAACAGGTGTAAATATGTGTTTTAGAGTTTCTGTAAACCAACAGCCGGTATCCGCGAATAACAACATCACAGTGATCTCCGGAATGACTGCAAATACAGAAAAATAGTATGTAAAAGTTGTTTTGTTAAAAAACACCACAGACAGACAATTTTAAACAGAATATCACTAAACAACTACACTCTAACATGGAAAATAGTAAGAATTTGCTCAAACTGAGTAACACTTAAACAGATTTTATAGCGACAACATTTATTTTACAAAATTTTGGAAAGTCACAGAAAAATAAATGACACAGGCATATTATAGTTAGGAATTATCCTTTAAAAAACTTTACAAAATGACTTAAAACATGAAACATGATATGGATGTTATAGTTACAAAAAGAATAAAAATAAACCTCATAGATAGGAATTAGCATTTAAAAATCCATTGCAATTCACTGAAAAAAACAAAGGTTAAAGGGACGTTATATTTAGGCTTGCATTTCACTCATACAAAACTAGAGAAATTCAGCCGTTATAGTTAGATGAGCTAACTAAAACTCATGCCCAGACAATGCACTGCTTATGACCTCATATAATACATCTCTCATGACATGGTCAGTGACATCACTGATGATATCACTGATCACATCTCAAATGACACCATTAATATATATTATATATTGCTGCAGATACTTTGCGAAGGTTTCGCGATGAATTGCGAATGCATGCACCAACAGGAATGCTCTGATTGGCTGGACACAACCTGAAGAGAAAGTTGCGGGCACCATTTTATCTATCGGGAAGGGTTCCCGATGCTGAAAATCTGTGTGAAAGCCCATATAAGGGGTCTGGTTGGAGATACTCTGACCCCATGGCTGTGAGATGGAGGTGTTAGTGGCACAAGTTATGTATCCAAATTTGTTTTTCAATCAGGCGTAATATTTGTGATGCTGTCACAACCGCCAGTGCAGCCACCCTGTGTACCATCTTGGGGACGTCATGACTATCAATGTCAAATAATTTAGGTGAAAATATTTTTAAAAATCAGTGAATCAATAATAAACATTATATTATACTGAGATTCTGATAAATGTTTTTATAGAGTTATTTATATGGTGAGTTATCTACTTGTGATGGTTAAAATTGATTATAAATCTATCATTTTTTATGTAGTGGTGGCTATGGAATTTCTGCTTTTTCTTTCCACTTTCATGACGTAACCGCAGGGATCGCGATGATAGATGTCATTGCGATATCCGGTGTCACTGCGAAAACTGACAAATAGTTTTTAGAGATGATTGTCTCAGAAATACACTAGAAAAATATGAGTTTGAAGTGTACAGTAATAAACCTCTAGTGTGTACAATACTGCAATGTGTGTACATATATGTGTTTTCACTTTATGGGAAAGGTGCAATCGTCGCGGTTAACAACATCATTGTAACATCCTGAATAACCGTGAAAACGGAAAATAGGTCTGAAATATGTTTTTTAAACAAAGCCTAGTAAACCAATGTGAGTTTAAACATGCTTTGAAAAATGTTTTTATACAGTAATGTGTGTAGGACAATGTTCAAATTGATTTTTTTACATAATATTTTGGATGTGTTGGTGGCTATTGAAAGTCTGCTTTTGTTTTCCGTTTTCGTGACTTGTCTGTGGGGATTGTGATATTATCGCAAAGATCACCAAAAAGTAAAGAGAAAAAAAACCTTTAGCAAAACACTTCACAATATTTTGGCTATTAGGGTGGCACTGACAAGAGCTGACTTGTTGGTTGTATGTATATGGCTGCTACTCATAAGACTGGATGCAGAGTTTCAGATTACTTAGAAACACCCTGTTGCCTTCATCTGTAAAGTGCACTCTATCATTTCTATAAATTCCACGCATGTCAAAACGTGTCATAGATACAGCCCATGCGATGGTCTCTGAAGAGTGCAGAAACAGTTTTATTAACATGTTTCCTGGCTTTGTCAATATGTGGACAGAATTGATTTGACTACTTTCATTTCTGCCTTTGGCATTTATCGTAGTACACCATGACTGTGTTAGGGAAAAGTGACATCAGTTCTGCAAAGGTTTGCAAAGGTTTCTTTCATGAGGATTTCCAGCCCTACCCCAGTCAATGTGCCTATGTCATTGCCACCACAATACACACCCATGAGGCGAGGAGCTTGGAAATCCACAATGGATTTTGCCCAAACCAGCAAATGATGAACTTTAACCCTCTCTGGCCAAACCAAGAAATCTACACATTTGGCAAACGTGAGGTACTGTCAATACCTCTCTTTTTTTTCAGCCGCTTCAGCCCAATAGATATAGCTGTGTCTCACAATCCACAAGCATTTTGAAGTGAAGGAGCAATAGCAGTCAGTAGAAGGCTGGAGCCCAGTAAAGTAGTTTTCCAAATGAAAAGCTGTTAAAATCGAGGTGTTTTTTTTCATTAAAGATACATTTCATTGGATGCTGTCAGCATGACAATGAATAAAATTAGGTAGTGTGTTGGATGCTTTAACAAGAAGTCTTATTATTTGTTTAAGAAATTGAATTGTAATACAGACATTGATATGCTTTTTAATCTGTGGTCTAAAGCACACCTGCTGTATCTTATTTGAAAGAAGAATTTTTCTTCTAGAATTTGTTATGAACTTGTGACCTAGTGGTTGCACTGGGTTGCTAGGTACACAGAGCTAAGAGTGTATTGTAGGGGAATAGTGTTAAAGAGAGTTGAGGAGTGATGACACAATTTAAGTAATGGTACAATTTAATTTCCAACCCAGGACAATGTAATACACTGTTGTGTAGGTTTTAAATATAAAGAAAATGTAGCTAGATATAGGTTTGTTATCCCGTTTTTTTGTGGTTTCTCAGCGATGATCACGAACACACATAGATATGAATCTCTTTTTGAAAGAGAGGGGAAGGTTTAACGGATACTAGCCAGGAACTAGTGTAGTCTAAAATGAAAGGCATGATTTCATTCGCTGCCTTTCTCATGATCACAAAGTGCAAAGTTGAAGAGGTTGCCATTTCATGGTTGCTTTGTATGAGAGTAGTGTACCATTCTTGTGCTTTGTTTTTAAAAACCTAACAGTGTCAAAACTATCAACAAAGAGCTAAAACAACAATGTAGTCTGCAAACTGAATTCACTGGTATGTACATAATTGTGTAATTATTTTAAAAATGTACATTAGAAATGAAGATGTATATGAGAGTTTGATTAAAAGAAGTATCACGGTGATGTTAAAAAATATATGAGATGAACTGTGTCTATTAGAGGGTATGTGTTTAAGATGTTAGTGGTGATTGTTTTGGGAAGTAACAGAAAAATGAATTAGTGCCTCTCTATTACACTTTTATATTGAAAAATAACAGTATAATCCTGTGGGAAGTTACAATGAGGAAGTAAAAATGTTTTAAATGTCTAAACATCATCTGCAGAATAGATACATCTGTCATTTGCATTCTGGGAGTTTTAATTCTTTATAAAAATTACATTAGAAATTAAGATTTATATGGGAGTTTTTTTTTTAAAAAAGGAGTATCACAATGATATGAAAAGATATATCATGGGAGTAGTGTAGTCACAAATAAAAGAGGAGAACACATTGTCTGCCTATATATGAATTGAAGTAATACTTTTTAGGTATATATTGGAAAGTGTTTGTCAATGTGGTTTTTAACTTATATGACCACTTTGCATGAGCTTAGATGGTGAGATATGGTTTATGTGCTTGCACATATCTATATATATGGTAGGACTTTTGGGTTTACTCAAAGAGGTAATATATTTTTGGAAAGATGGCTTGAAGGTGTTAATTTATTACGGAATTGTACGTATGTTTATATGGTGATCTATGTTTAGAAGGGCTGATGAAAAGTTCATGGTTATGGTGAGGATGGTGTTTTTTCATTAAACATGGTTTGTTTAAAATTGAGAAGGATTAATAGTGCAGAATGCATTTAGAGTTCCCGTGCTAGCTTCATATGGTGTGTAACATTTGTTTGGAAAATGCTGAATATATATTTTAGAGGCAGAAGAAATATTTGTGAAATGATGCAGCTATACCATTCACAAAGATTTTTTGTACTTTGTAAATATTTTAAATTTTGTTTTTCGTTTCAGAAACTTAGTGATGCATGTGGATGCTCAGTAACAAAGCAATGTATGCTGCTAGGAGATCTATGTTTGCAATGATATATCAACTGTGATATCTAGAATTCAGTCAAACATAGCTCAGTAGAAAAGCATATATATATATATATATATAGTAAAACAGGTAATTTGATAGTGACAGAAGGAAATAACCAATGAGTCAGATATATAGTCACAACTGTCATGTAACTAACAGTAATGAAGATACTTTCATAGTCAGTCAGGGAGTAATTAGGTACTCATGCAATCACCCAACCACTAGTGAGGCAGTCATCAAGTCAGTGATTTAGTATCCATTGAATTATTCTTTTACCTAGACAATCTACATATATTCGTGCAATCAGGCAGGCAGAAATGATGTAGTTATTCAACTATGAAGGCACTAATTATACATTCATCTAATCACTCACACGGTAACCATTTACTTATGCAATTAACAAGGCAGTAACTATGCAGTCATTGTAACACTTGTGCAGAAGCTATGCAGTCATATAAGCATACACTTACAACCAATGCAGCCATTGAAATACTGAGGCACACGCATGAAATCATGCAAACAATCAGGTACTCCTCATGCAGTCATCTAATTACAAAGAGAGCACTATTGTAGTAAACCTGTCCTTCATCCAGCAGCTATGTACTCATTTAATTACGGAGGGAATACTCTTGAACTAATACAATCACCCCGACAGTACACTTACTTTTATCCAATCTCTCAGTATTTAAGAATGCAGTCATGCAATCACTCAGACACTAGTCATGCACCCATGTAATCAGCCAGACATTACTGAAGCACTGATTGAATTATCCAGGCACTACCCATGTAGTTATCGAAACACCCAGGCACTACCTGTTTACTGAACCAAAAATACATGGGCAGCAGCTAAGTAGGTATGCAATCACTGAAGCACTACTGATGCACTTGTCCAATCTGCTAGGTTCTATGAATGTATTTAAACAATCATGTACGCACTTTCTGTGCACTCTATAAATCATCTATATACACTCTATGGACTCATGCAATCATCCAGACACTAAAGTTGCACTCATTTAGTAATCCAACCAGTATCTATGCGTGTATTGAATTATTGAGCCATTAGTAATGCACTTATCTAATCATTTAGGCACTACTCATGAACTCATCCAAATACCCAGATAGTAGTGATGTACTCATGTAAACATGCAGATATGGAACGACTCATGGAGTTCTGATATACTCAGGGAAACATCCAGGCACTACATGTAGCCTCAAAGAATCACCTAGGTACTATGTATGCACCAATTGAATCATCTAAGGAGTATTCATGTATTCAATACATGTTTTTAGAAATTTTACTGACCAATATGTAGTGTTTTAGAACCATCTGGTGAATTATATATGCAAGCTTAGGGGTGGGTGGAATTTACGTAGTCATGCTACGCAAAGCTCTGCGAAACGGTAAAAAATGTCCTCGAACACGCATAAATTCCACAAACACGTGGAATTGCTTGTTCGCGATGCTTTTCTCCTGTTCGCGATCGCTGTTTGCGTGCTCGCGGGGAAATATCTTGCGAACACGCATTTTGAGAACGCCAACAAGCAAAAAACACAGAATTTTGGGCAATTCCGCGTTCTCCGCGGAACGAAAAATTACCCAAATTCCACAAATTCCGCGAGCGGAACGGAATTTACCACCCAGGCCTATGCAAGCTATGGCATACTCTTGGATGTAGTTGGAAGAATTAATGAGGTACATCCTTTGATAGCCATTAACATGCAGATTGTTATATGCACTGTTTCCCAAAATGTATATCTGATACATTTAAGTAGAATAGTACTGAGATAGTACGTAGAGCACTATCACAGTGGTAGAGAGGCATCCACTAGCTATTATGTTGTGTTTGTATTTATAGTGTTGAGGCACTATATGTAGTTGTAAACTTGGGACTAAATATAGAAGAAAGTAATGCAGTGCAGAGCTGCAAGTTATTTGGCTTGCGTGATGCTGCATTACTTTCAAAGGCAGGGATTCATCATATTTACAAGGATGTATGACGTTACAACGCATACTTTTACAACGCATGCACTTACAACGCAATTTTTACAACGCAACATCCACTACAACGCATTCCATTACAACGCATGACACTACAACGCATTTTTTAAAACTACCTTTACAACGCATTCCATTACATCGCATACTACCTTTACAATGCATACCATTACAACGCATAATGTTAAATTGCATTTAAGGTAAGTATTGGATAGTATAGGGGTAAAAATTACTATTCTTACTCCAGGGGGTGCAACAGTAGGGTAAGTGTTGGATAGTATAGGGGTAAAAATTACTATTCTTACTCCAGGGGGTGCAACAGTAGGGTAAGTGTTGGATAGTATAGGGGTAAAAATAACGATTCTAACTCCAGGGGGTGCAACAGTAGGGTAACTGTTGGATAGTATAGGGGTAACAATTACTATTCTAACTCCAGGGGGTGCAACAGTAGGGTAAGTGTTGGATAGTATAGGGGTAAAAATTACTATTTTAACTCCAGGGGGTGCAACAGTAGGGTAAGTGTTGGATAGTATAGGGGTAAAAATTACTATTCTAACTCCAGAGGGTGCAACAGTAGGGTAAGTGTTGGATAGTATAGGGGTAAAAATTACTATTCTAACTCCAGGGGGTGCAACAGTAGGGTAAGTGTTGGATAGTATAGGGGTAAACATTACTATTCTAACTCCAGGGGGTGCACCAGTAGGGTAAGTGTTGGATAGTATAGGGGTAAAAATTACTATTCTAACTCCAGGGGGTGCAACAGTAGGGTAAGTGACATGCTGGACACGTATTATCCAAGAAGAAGTCATTACCTGGAAAGGATGTGTCTTTATGAAATACTCAAACATTATACTTTCAGTAGTAATGTCAGTGAAAACATAGATGAAGTTAAAATTGCTGTGGCTGGATGTGAACGATGTTTGGTGAGACATAACATAAATAAATGTAATCAACCATCAAAAGCTAAGTTGCCAAACTGCAGACAAGAGAGAGTTTTTCTGTTATCCTTTTCACCGTTGTTTAAGCCACGGCAATATGAAAGTGAGCTACTTTGAGAATTTGACTGTTATGAAGATTCTTTCAATGCTGCGAAAGAAAGCATTGAGTGCTGTTTCTTTCCAGTGCATCTTCAAATGTTGAAAGATGAGATTGAACAAGAAGAAACAATTGCTGCTGAGATAGCAAGAGAGACATCTCAGAGCAGTCAAAGTTCAGCACCTCAAAGTCAAGATCCTTTTGGACAACAAATAATTAAAAATGAAGCTGCAATAGTTATGAATGAGGTGGAGAAGGCAATGCATCAAGTAAGAGAAGACACGGTGGATCTAGAACTACTAATATAGATCGGAAATAATTTTTTTAATAGGTAAAAGGTAAAGTAGACCATTGGTTTCTGCATGAGAATAAAAAGTGTGCAATCTACATATAAACCAGTTCTATTATATATAAATGGCCAAGCTGGAACTGGAAAAAGCTTTTGAATGAAAGTGCTGACACGTTACCTACAGAAGACAATAGAGTCCAATTTGTCGTGTGTAATCACTGCACCAACAGGCTCAGCTGCTCATAATGTTAAAGGATTTACCCTTCATCGATTGTTAATGCTACCTGTTGAACATGACAGCAAATTACAATTCAACAAATTATCTGGTGATGCTTGTCATGAAGTGGGAAGAGTTTTAAAGAAATTAAAGCTACCAATTATTGATGAAGTCAGTATAGTGTCTAACCTAATACTATCTTTTCTGCATTTAAGAATGTGGCAAATATAAAAAACTGACTACAATGTACTTTTTGGAGGAAAACACTTAATAGAGTTTGTAGACCTGTTACAACTAACTCCTGTAAAAGTACAACCTGTATTCAAGATACTACTATATAATGAAACGAGGAATTCACTAGGAAGTATTGGAAATGTAAACATTTGTGAAAACTTTCAATACAAAAGGTTAATCCAAAATATGCGCCAAGCATCAGATATGCATTATGCAGATATGCTAAAGGATATAAGAGTGAGAGTCCTCACAAAAGAGGGAAAGACAGTATTACAAACCCATCTCATAAAAAATGTGTTTCCAAGTAATTTTTCAGCTGCTGAAGTAATGCACAATTTTGTTAAGGAGGAGAAGTCTATTGTTTTTTTGATGTCAACTTTTGAGGAGTGTAGAAAATTCAATGAACGAGTATTGCAACCTGATAAAGAAGAGATTGTCGAAATTAGAGCAAATTATAAATTGGAACATCAAGGAGTGAAAGTGCTACTAACAGAAAAACTGCAATTAAAATTGGATAGTTTAGAAAAGTCTGTGTAGAAAATTGCAGGATTAGAACAACAGTTACGTATCTGTAAAAACTGTCATGCAAACTTACGTCATAATTTAAATTTTGAAGAAGGGCTAGTGAATAGTTCAATGGGTAAAGTTATGAAATTTGTTAATTATCCAAACAGAAATTATGTGGAATGCTTAGCAATAACATTGGTTTATATTGCTGAAGTTAAGCAGATTGGTAAATGTGTTATACGTTTCCTAATTATGAAAGACTTGTATGTCCAGCGAAAGCAGTTCCCAATGTCTTTATCGTGTGCAGTAACTATTCATAAATCGCAAGGTTTAAGTATGCATACAGGTCTATTTTATATTGGTAGTGGTATATTTAAAGAAGGAATGCCATATGTTGCTTTGTCACGAATTAGAAAATTGTCTGGTTTATGTCTAATTGATTTTGATGAGAAGAAAGTAAGTGCTGATGTGAGCTGTGTAACTGAGTATATTTGGTTAAGAGCTCAATATGCACCTCATTTAGGCCCGCATCCTGTTGTTCAAAAAGCAATACCGTGTCCAAAGCAGAAAATATTTAAACAGTCTATCCTAGTTGAACAGAAAGATGTACAAAAAAGAAAATCAACAAGGAGGAAAGAAAAGAAAACTATAGCACAATGACAAAATACAGGGCTATCACTTTGATAATAATTCTGGAGTGAACTGTTATGCAAATTTATTGTTAAAAACATATATAATTTGCATAATTTTACAAATTCTATTAAGGAAAAGGTAGATAAAACAATCTCTTTCCAACTGTGTCGTTTACTTGAAGAATTAAGAAGTGATATAACTATTATACATTCTGCTACTGGAATGAGAAAACTCACTGATGACTGTACTGGATCAGTAGTGTTCTTTCAAAATCTTCAGCAGGATGCTCAAGAGTTTCTAATGGTAATGCTAGGACTTTTAGATGAAGAAGATGTGAACATCAATGAATCATTGGGTTTAACTTATAAATTGACCCATAACTGTGAAGATCGTGAATATACGTCTAGCACTGAAATTAATTCAGACTGATTCCTGTACTTGACATTACCAGATTGTGAAGCTGTGCCATTTGAAGATTTAACTACAAACGTCCATCAAGATATGACCTGTCCATACTTCAGATCAGAACTTAGGTCTGCGTTGTTTCTATAGAGGTATGGAAAATATATCAGTCATGCTACAACTATGCAGAGTGGATGGTACTAAGTTAGGAACTGAAATTACAAACGTTTAAGCTGCATAAATTTCCCTCTCAAAATTAAGTTTCACAACTATAGCAATCATATTCATGAAGGAGTCAAGATAGCCTCTGCACATTACACAAAATATTTAAGATATCAAACAGGATGGACAGAGTGCAATGACATGAAAGTGACATTCAAATTAAGACTACCAACAAGTTACCAAACTCATATCTGCTATTTCTAGATCCAAAGTTTTAAGGAGAATCTAAGATAAGAAAATTTGGTATTGTGTTGATGTATATCTGTAATATGTGTTTCTGAGACAGTATTCAGCCTATTGGGCAAGCTGTAAGAAATGAAGGACTCTTTTTAACTGTAGGCAAGGAATTTAAAATATTTGAGGACTACATTGTGTTACTACAAATAATAAAAGGAAATGGTGGTACTATATTATCAGTAGCCTCAAGTTGCATGTGAAAAGTCTCTTCATCACTAAAAAGTACCCTTTTCTTTCTGCTACAACAACTTCTACATATTACTATTAGTTATGATTTCCATATGTGGATTAAGAACATTTTAGACATTATTTGGCCTAAGAGGGATGATGTTTACAAAAGGATATTCAAAGATGAAGACTGCTTCATAATTGTTGGGACATTTTGTACCAGACATAATAATATCAGAAAAGATGTTACCATATCATTGTTTTCATTAAGGTAGCAAGCTATCAGCAAGCCAGTATTAAAAAACTTGTAGTGAATGCTCTGAACAGTATGACATAGTTGTAATGAGCTACTGCACACCTTTGTTTTTGTTTTTTTACAATCCATTTTTCCCACTATTTCATGATGAGTCTTCATACAAAGCACTATTGAAAATGAACAAGTATGAAAGCTGAAAACAGGTAAAAGCAGTAAAACATTTGTCTATGTTGAATTAAAGTTTTGCTTAAAAAAATAGTGTATGTTATTTGGTTGCATAATGTTTGGAATGAAATTCTAATACTTTTTGTCTTTTTTTATTTTTTCACAGTGGTTGGAGGTCAAGATATATAATGTGTGTCAGATCACTAATTAGTATTGGATTCATTGAGTTACTACTCATTCCATCTGTCAGGCACAACAGTTGCACTAGTGCAATTATCCAGACACTACCTAAGCAGTCATCTAATCTTCAAGTACTGCACTTGAATTCATTTAATCTCCCGGCCACTACTCAGGTATTCATAGAATCACCCAGGCGCTACCCATGCACTGTGCCAAAACCCATATACTACATATGCACTCATACATTCGCTGAGGCGCTACCCATGCACTCAACCACTCACCCAGGCACTACTCATGGACTCATCCGATCACCCAGGCAGTACCCATTTACTCATGAAATCACCCAGTCAGTATCCATGGACTCACCCAATCACACAGACAGTATCCATGCATTCAACCAATCACCCAGACCCTATCTGTGCACTCAGCCAATCGCAAAGCCACTACCCCTGTACTCATCCAGTGACCCAGGGTCTACCCTTGCACTCATCCAATCACCCAGGCGCTACTCTTGCACTCATCTAATCACCTATGCACTACTCACACCCTCATGCAATCAACCAGGTACTACCCATGCACTAATCCAATTACCCAAGTACTCACACAAACACCAACACACTCATGCACTCATCTAATCACCCAGATACTACCTTTGCACTCATTCATTCACTGAGGTATTAACCATGCACTCATTCACTTACCCAGGCACTACTCATGCACTCATCCAATCACCAAGGCAGTACCCATGCACTCATCTATTCACTCACACACTACCCATGCATACATCCATTTACACAGACACTACCCATGCTCTCATCCATTCATTCAGAAACAACAGTTGAACTAACGGATTCACTCATTTACTAACCATGCACTTGTCCATTCACCCAAATACTATCCCTACACTCATCCAATCACTCAGGCACTACCCATTCACCTAGCCATCCACCCAGGCACTCTCCATGCACTGATTCATTCACCCATCCATTATCCATGCACTCCTTCATTCGCTCAGGCATCACCCTTGCACTCATCTATTCACTGAGGCACTACCCATGCACTAAAACATTAAGCATTACAAACAAGCACCCAGTCTCACACTGCCTGCTGCCACCACATAAATCAACTTGTCTTCTCAAGTATCAACCCAAGTTGACAAACACATGATTGATGATGATGATGACATATCATAATTCACAAGTTTACATCACAACAGACAACAATCACTTCCAGTTCTTCTGGTGTGCTCACTGCAATCGATTGGTGGCACATTCCAGAATACAGATCATCCATTGCTTCGCTGTAAATTGAGTTACTAATAAGCTCACACGTGGGGCAGTCCCTCTAGGGTCATAGAAAAGGATAGATAGAAAATCAGGGCCCAGGGTTGGAGGAAGAAGCAGGCATACATTTGCTTGTCCTTAGGGAAATGGCTTTAGGATGAGTCGGGACTTCTTCACTGCACACATCTGCAACTTCAATCTGGCAAAAATGTGTCTAAGAGTAAGATGGTGGTGATGGATTGGTCAACCAGACACACACAAATAATAAAGTAAATAATGTTCCTTAGCTATATCTATTTTTTGGGGGGTTGGACATCAAAGAAAGAAAGAGAGTAACTCGAAACTAAAGCCTAGTTGTCAGGGAAGTAGAGCTCATTCTCCAACACTGGTGGTTCGCCCACAAGTAGGTCACTTAACACACTACTTCCATGACCTGAGTCAACGTTATCAGCTTCCTGCTCTGGTACTTTAGGTATGGTGTAATTCAGTGGCATAAAGTACTGATTCAATTTGATCATGGCAAACCTCTCCACATTTTGGGGTGATAGACTGGTCCTTCTCACTGTCAGAAAGGCACCAGCAGCAGTAAAAACATGCTCAGCAGTGACACTTGCTACAGGGCAAGCCAGATAGGTTATTGCTATCCTCCTGAGCACTGGACATTGGAGCCTTTTCCCAGGGAAATACAGCAATGGTTTTGATCAAAGTAGACCTCTGTTTGGTCATGCAGATAGGCCTGGACCATCCGCTCAATGGTCATGGGGCTCTACTTTGCTTGGCCTCTTTTGTCTTTGCCTCAGCACTGGACTCAAGCCCTGCCAGTTGAAACAATTCTTTTGCGATTTTGGGGCTGATGCTCCTGTTCTTGTTGTTGTTGATGTTGTTCTAGCTATTGTTGGTGTTTTTGACTGCTGTGAGCCAACCGCACTGCCCTTAGTCTCTGAAGTTGAACTTAATGGCTGCTCTGCAGTACTTGCTGTGCCCTGGAGAAACGGGCCTCTAATTCCTGGCTGTTCTTTTTCTAGCTGACAGGCTTGCACAGCTATCCAAGTTTTTTAGTTGGCAACATAGCCGTGTAAAAAAAGAATGAAAGTGTCCAGCAAAGGTTTGTACCGTGACTCAAGAATTGTGGCACTAATGTAATGGTTGGAGAATACAATTCCTCTTTGCACCCTTGTATTTTCAGTTAAGTGAAGGATCAAGCTGTCTAACCAACTTATATGCTTCTTTTTTTCTTCACACCTGTGTACATTGCAGATACCTCCTTTAGCTGTTCCTGTAGCATGTGCAACAATGGGATAGCTTGGCCCATGGTACAGTTATCCTTGCTGACTTCATGAGTGAAGACCACGAAAGGAAGCAGCATCTCTTTCAGGCATTTAACTAGGCCCTATTGGTCCATCTCAATGATCATGCCTTTCACAGTTGCATCCCCTATTTGCATGACATATTCATTGATTGGTCTGTACTGCTCAAGCAGACGTTCAAGCATGTAATATGTTGAGTTCTAATGTGTTGGCACCTCCTGGATGAGTGCTTTAACTGGCATTCTATTATCACATTGAATGATCCTCAGCTGTTTCTGGGCTTTAAAAGAATGGCTCAAATGTTTGCAGATTCCTCTGCAGGAGGTGAGTAAGGTCTTGACTCTGTTTTCTTTTTTCAAACATTCTTGAATAATGATGTTAAAGCAGTGCGTCAAACACAGGACCCTCAAATAGTCATCATCAGCCATGGCCTTAACTATATTACATGACAAAATACAATGTTCCTTGAGGAACCATTTAACTGTGAATTAATATTTCAAATTGTCACAGAAGTGAACAAAATTCAGCATTGAGGGAATTTCTCATAGATAAATATTTTATATATTTGATTCAATCAATTTTTATCAAAAACGTTATCGAAAAACGGCAAAGAATACATCAATCCTATCATGTACGGCAACAAATGTACTACTGATTCAATATATATATAATACACAGTAGTAGCAAACACCTTTCGTTTTAAACAAACATATGGGTAGTGTAAAGAATCAACCATACATTGAAATCAATCAGTTGTTTACATTCATTTAATTATACAACAATAAATATCAATGTAATAAAAAAGGTGTGACGCTATTGTTAGGCTCAATGTGTGTTTTTTCGTTGCAGTACCCTCTTGCCTTGGACCCCTTGGACTCTCGACCTGACTCTTGTGCCATTGCGATGTTGCTGATGATGATGTGGGTGGTACAACTGCACTGCTGCGGACAGGGCTGCATTGTGTATTGTCACCTTCCACCTTGAGCGGATATTCATCCACCAACAACTCTTGCAGTTTTTTGCACCTCCCACTGGATCAAGTAGTGTTTGCTCAGATGGGTTATTTGGCCTCCGGTACCATAGTTTGTACTAAGCTTACCCTGACTAACAGCTACTCCACAAATAGAGCATTTAGCAATGTTCACCTCCTTCTGGCTAACTGAAAAGAAGTCCCAAACCAGGGAGGTCAACTTTCTGACACTGCTGGTTGGATGAACTGGTAGGTAAGCATGATGTTTGACTCTCTGCAGTACCTATTTCTACTGAGTTGGATGTGATTGATGTAGGTCGCTGCAGGGACTTTGTTATTATGGCAGGTGGAGGTGGTGTTGGTGGTATCTAAGTTGGTGGTATCCGTGCCGCATCCATCACAGAAAATTGCGTTGGAGTAATGTCAGTCTCCATTATGGTGGGGCTAACGTCCATGATGACTGGCTCGTCATCATCCTCCTCTTCTACATCTACCTCCATAACTCTAAGGCTTTCCAGAACCTTCCTTTTTCCCTAGCCTTGTCTTGTGGGCGTGGCGTGTCTCACTCACAGACTGAGGCGAGATGCAAGTGGTGTCTAGATCATCAGAAGGGGGGATTGGAGAATAAGTTGATGGACTAACCCTCCTTTTCATTGCTGGGGATCCGGATGAAAATGGCTCTACTGAAAGAATGGCTTGCTCTTTTTCCTCAGCAGGAAGCTCAATCTCCTGAACTGCCCCTACTTTGAGAGAAACTACTACTATTGGTGGTGGTTGCGACTGTTGTTGTCCACTTATCAGATTCCTGAATTGATTGGGCACTATTTTGTGATAACAATATGTCAATTTCAACATCACTGCTCGTTGGCGTTGCTGTGATTAGACTGGCTGCCTCGGTGACAGACATGGGCTTGGGCCTGTGTTGGTGGGGTGGGTCCACTGATGCAGGGGTGCTGCTACTAGCTTGCTCCCCAACACCGCTGCTGCAGGTGCAACTTTTAGTTTCCAAAAAAAGGTACTGGGTGACATACCGTGGTGGTAAGTGCCTTCTTCTTCTCAATGGCAAATTTGACTTTCTTGATACTGGTACCTTTCTTTGGGGCCATCTTGAAGCTATCAGTTAGCACGCAGCAGCCCTTGTTTTAGATTCACAAGTTGAAGAGATGTCTGTGGTCACATGTCATGTGCCGTCGTGCTCAGGGCCCTGGCCTTCTGTCTGGCATTACAACAATGGGTGATGTTGTCTCCTCCTCTTGTGCATCTAAAAGCAAAGAAGCAAGAAGAACGTGAGTGAATTGTGGCATTGTTGTAGTTCAATAATTACTAGTACAAACTACAGACTTTAGTGCACCGGGAAGTGCATTTGCAGAGTGGTGGAGAAAGTGCCAACTTCCCAGAAATCCTGCTTTGTGGAACTTGCTAGAAGTAACAGGTTAGGTAGTTGGCCCCCAAGGCCATCTTTCAGCATGTTTTTTAATATATGTTTTGAGAGGTAGAGTTTAGAATGTAGCGAGATATTACAAATTATTGGACATTGAGTTAAAAAATGAAATGTTCAAACTGTGTGTAGCTGTAAATAAAAGAGGCAGTGTGTCTGCAATCTGTTAATATAAGTCCTTGTATTTTATGAACCTTACTGTACAATTATTTTATTCCTCTAAGATGTTTGATGAGAGATATTGCTATTTCTAGTATAATACTGTGCTCACTATTAGGAAAGGTGCGTCTAGAGGAATGTGTTACTTTATAAACTGTTATGGAACCATGTTTGATGGCATGTTTTAATTTAATTGTGAAAAATGGTCTGTTTGAGCGTGTTCAATTCTTCGAGAAGAAAGGATTATTAAGCTAGTGGTATAGTGCATATAACCAGGTGATTGTGGGTCAAAAATGCAAAAAAAAACATTAGCAGATATAATGATATATCACTGTTATCTATTATTGATCAGTATGTAACTATACATGTTTTGGTTTTCTTCTCTTTTTTAGGTTGAAAATGGAAAACAGAAGTTTTGAAAAACAGAAGTATCATGTCACAAAATACATGGAAGAGAAAAACAAAATTGTTTCCTTTGGTTGAAAGAGGGAACCATAACTGTGGGGTAAGCCAGGAAGAATTGCACAAGTGGTGTTGCTGTTATTGCCTATGGCAAACGTTTTACCCTTAATGAAGCGTGTTCTGTGTAGCTCCACTAGTATTTGTTGAAAAAATGATCTGCGTACTTAAACAGCAAAAAAATGCTTTATTTAGAAGAAGATTGTTATCTACAAGTGTAGGTTACTTAATGGTCTAACACTCTGGCTTGTTTCTCATTTCCCAGCTCTACTCCTTTTTAGGGATTATGTTTTTATATTATAAGTAGGGGTAGGGACTGGCCAGAATAGGCATACCAATGCCCCCACCCCAACCCCCAAAAAATTAGCCACAGTCTTTCTGCCTCCTCTGGGAGTCAGATGGGGGCATTGGCCCCTGATCTGCCCCCCCAGGAGGCAGAATTCCCACTAGACACCAGGGATTATGTTGTGTTTTTTATATATATAGGGGTAGGGTCTGCCCAGAATGGGCATGCCAATGCCCCCACCCCACAAAACAATTAGCCACAGTCTTTCTGCCTCCTCTGGGAGTCAGATGGGGGCATTGGCCCCTGATCTGCCCCCCAGGAGGCAGAATTCCCACTAGACACCAGGGATTATGTTGTGTTTTTTTTATATATAGGGGTAGGGTCTGCCCAGAATGGGCATGCCAATGCCCCCACCCCACAAAACAATTAGCCACAGTCTTTCTTCCCTCTGGATGCTTATGTGGGGCAATAGCCCATGATCTGACCCCTGGGGGTGGAAAGCCCACTAAGTACCAGGGATTATTTTTTATATACGAAGGGTTGGGGGGTGTCCAGAATGGGCACGCCAATGATCCCACCCCAAACACAAATAAAACAGTCTTTGCCCAATCTGCCCCCCAGGGGGCAGAAATCCCACAAGAAAAGAGACTGCCCACAATGGGCTTGGCCATTCTACCTCCCCACCTAAATGGGGACCAAAGTCTCTCTGCCTTCCCTGGGGGGAAAGGTGCGGCAATAGTCCCAGATCTGCACCATTGGGGGCAGAAAGCCTACTAGACCCCAGGGACTATTTTCTTTTCTGAGTGTATGGATGTGGCCTGCCCAGAATGGGGATGCCAATGCCTCAACCCTCCCATAAAAATGGGCACAGTCGTTCTGCCCCCCGGGGGCATATTGGAGCATTAGCCCCCGATCTGTTGCCCAGAGGTGGGCAGAAAGCCCACTAGGCACTGATCTTTTTTAGACTGTGCGTAGCTGTGGAATTTGGACCCTAGCTCCCCCGGCATCAAAGGAAACATAGCAAACCTGTACATTTTTTAAAGCTAGACACCCAGAGAAATCCAGGATGGGGTGGCTTGTGTAACTCTCACCAGGTTCTGTTTTCCAAAATCCCTTGCAAACCTCAAACTTTGCGAAAAACACACATTTTCCTCACATTTCTGTAATGGAAAGTTCTGGGATTTGCAGGGAGCGACAAGTTTCCACTCACCCAGTGTTCACCTAAGTCTCTCAATAATAATGGTACCTAACTTGTGTGGAAGGCCTCGTACCCGCAGGAGTAAATGGCCCAAAACGCAATGTGGACATATTGCATTTTTCCACTGAAAACGAATCCTTTTTTGCAATGTGCCTAGCTGTGGATTGGGAACCCTAGCTCAGCCGGCACCCAGAGAAACTAGTAAACCTCTAAAAAAAAAAAAAACTAGACACAAATGGGAAGACAGGATTGGTTGACTTGTGTGGCTCTCACCAGGTTCCGTTACCTAGAATCCACTGCAAACCTCAAATTTGGAAAAAGAAACACATTTTCCTCATATTTCTGTGATGGAAAGTTCTGGAATCTGTGGGGGGCCACAAAGTTTCACCCTCCCAGCATTCCCCCAAGTCTCTTGATAAAAATGGCACCTCACTTGTGTGGTTAGGCCTAGTGCCATCAACAGGAAATGGCCCAAAACGTACTGTGAAGACATCAAAATTATCGATCACAAAAAGACTTGGTTTTGCAAGGGAGTCACCTGCATTTTTGGTCCCAGGCTCGGTGGGCATCTAGGGAAATGCACCAAACCCAGACATTTCTGAAACCTGGACACCCAGGGGAGTCCATGGAGGTGTGACTTGTGTGGCTCGCCCAACGTATTCCTACCCAGAATCCCCTGCAAACCTCAAATTTAGCTAAAAATAATCACATTTTCCTTACATTTCTGCCTTGGAGTATGGCACCGGCACAAATATCCTATCACCCAGTATTCTCCTTGGTCTCCTGATAAAAATTAAACCTCACTTGTGTGGGTGCCTAATGCAGAGTCAGCCTAAAAACGCTTATAAAAAAATATAGCGCTTAGAACTAGCTGTGCTATCCCCTCAATCCCTATGTTTTTGGCCCTTCCCAGTCGCTGGCCCTTGGTCCAGCCATATAAGTGAGGTATCATTTTACTCTGGAGACCGAGGGGAACATTGGGTGGTAGGAAATTTGTGCCGGTGCTTTGTGCGCCCTAGGTTGGCAGGTTATGCCCAGATATGGGTCCCTTGTTTACTTTGTCACTGGGTTCAAGCTTGCCTGGCTGATGAGGGGTGTTACCTCAAAAGCGGTCCCAGGATGCTTGTATCTGGTCCAGGATATACCTGGCTTGGCAGTTCGGGCTGGACTGTTTTAATGAGACACAGGGTCAAGACTGATTTGCATATGGCTGGTTCTGAACTGGGGTGGTGAAGTGAGCTAAAGAACGATAATGAATTCAACCCAGATCTGTATCTGGGGGTGAGTGTCTGAAAAGTTCAGCACTCTGTCCATCATCTACTTGTATTTGCTTTGTTTGCCCTAAGTTGGCAGGGTATGCCCAGACATGGGTCCCTTGCTCAATTTGCCACTGGATTCAAGCTAGCCTGACTGATGAGGTGTGTTACCCCAAAACCAGTTCCAGCAGGCTTGTTTCCAGTCCAGGGAAGACCTGGCTTGGCAGTTCGGTCTAGACTTTTTTAATGAGGAGCAGTGTCAATACTGATTTGCACATGGCTGGGTCTGAACTGGGGTGGCGAAGTGAGCTAAAGAACGAGGATGGATTCAAGCTAGCCTGTCTGATGAGGGTTATTACCCCAAAACTGGTAGAGTGCCTACCCGTTTTTAATTATACACAATGGGAACATTGCCCAACCCCACCTCCAAAAACTTCCAAAAAGCCAAGTATACTCACTGTAGGGGACATGGCACTTCAAACCCCATATCATATTATTTTAAATTACATCCAACACCACCAGAGAAATATATGCTTACTCAAACTAAGCTTATATAAACTGCTATGCTAATCAATCAGCTAGCCCTAAAAACGTACGATTACTGGAAGGACACCATTGATTTGATGACAATTTGGGGTACAAAGTACAGGCCGGTTCGAGGCACGGAAAATTAATTTTGAGCCTCTTTAATTCCCAAACAAATTATTTTTTTAAATGTGACAATCCCACAGATTACTTGTTTAGGAATGGCTAAAATTAAACAAATGAATGCCCCGACCATTCCTTCTGTTGCCTGTTTTAAAGATTGGCAAACAGAAGAACAATTAAATAGCATGGTATATAATGGTACATCTAATTCTTCTTTTTCGAGTCTAGGTGGGTGGTTATTATGGCCAGTAGACATCAATGGTTGTCCTACTCATATTCTCCTCACATGGGTTTAAATCAAGCAGACCTGATGCAACAAGGAAGTCTTTATTACTGGAGAAGAATGTGTCTAAAAGGAGTCCCAGTTCCCACAGTTATCCCCTTCATTATGGTACTCTCTAACAGGAGTCCTCTAATGCTTAGTTATTGAGCCTGTTGCGAAATGCGGAATGGAGTCCCGTATATTGTGTCCGTTTCCCAGTTAGTTACTTGTTGCAACAACGTCCTGCTTACCCCTCTGCATGGGATAGTAGATAGGTCGCTGTGGCCTTCCATTCCAACTTTGAAGGCAGACTTCAACAAATTGAGCAGACTCAAAGCGTTATTGTTACAACAAGAAGTAGTTCTTACATCTGCCGGCGATACCCTCGAATTGCAGGTGGCTAGAACTTCCAGTGAAATACAGTCATTGATAAATACTAACATTTGCCCGCATTTTGAGAATTAGTGCATCAAATCTTTAATGCCTCTAGTACAGCCGGCCTTGCACACTTTTTTAAGGTTATAGGCTCTGGCCTTGTTACCTCTTTTCAGACCATTTCTGGAGTAATCCTGATTTTTATTAACTCCATTTTCTCTAGTGTATTCAGAAGATTCCTGTGGCTGTTATGCTTCATTTGAAGCACCCTTGCCCTATTTCTGCTTCTCGCAATGGATGGTCTGTTTGTGGACACTCTGGAACTGGCATTGCTACAACATTACCGTGAGTGAATTAATCATATTTTTGGAATGATGTCACTACAGGAATTGGATCTTTTTTAATATTTTTAAATCCTCATTTGCCTCTTTCACACCATTTCACTTTTTCTCTTTTTATCCAGCCGAAATGCTCATAACCTCATAATGTTGACTTGAGTAGCTTGGGGGTAATAGAGTCACATGTAGAAGCACCCTGAATTAGTGGCTCCCACCCCCCAAAGGACACACAATATACACCGATTTTTTGGTGGAGGGAAAAGGAAACCTACCACCTTGAAACGGGTGCTTTCAGCAGAGGGCAAGAGAGGCTTAATCATAGGACTCCTAATCCAATTAATTAGTTGGTTGATTCCACAAACACAAAAGGGGTACCCAAAATCGATGCCTGCGGCCTCCCTTGACTGACACATCCAAATTGGCAACTCTCTTCACAGATAATCTCCAGTCCTCATACCTTGGTGGAGATTGTGATACCCAAAGTTTACAAATTTCTCTACGGGCTAGCAAAATTGTATAAAAAATCAAATCTGCATTGTTTTTACTTGTTACTATTTGAGCATCTAAAAGCCCAAAAATAACTAGTAAAGCGCTTACCTCGATTTGGATCTTCAAAGAATCAGATAGCGCTTTACTTACAGCACCCCAAAAACTTGGATCTTCGGGCAGAGTAGGAACATATGGAGATCATCTTCCTTCATGCTGCCACACTTCGAGCATGCCACCTCTCCTCCTTTCCCAAACTTGGATAACCTTTGAGGGAACCAGTATGCTCTATGGATGGTGAAAAGATGATTCCTTCTCAGGTGTGCAGGTCTTACTATTTTGTATAAAGTAAACATAGATACTTGCCATTGTTCTTCCAACGTAGCCGATGGCAAGCATCTTGCCCACAGCTCAACTGGTAGAAGGAAATTTCCGTCCTCCATATCCACCATCCACCAGTACCAAAGTACAATCTCCTTTTTTGGGATCAATCAATCAATCATCGCATTTGTATAGCGCGCTACTCACCCGGAGGGTCTCAAGGCGCTGGGGGGGGGGTCCGCTACTGCTCGAACAGCCAGGTCTTGAGGTTCTTCCTGAAGGTGAGGTGGTCCTGGGTCAGGCGGAGTTGGGTGGGGAGGGAGTTCCATGTCTTGGCGGCGAGGTGGGAGAAGGACCGTCCCCCTGTAGTGGCTCTTCAGATGCGGGGGACGGCGGCGAGGGCGTGGCTGGTCGATCGAAGCTGGCGTTTGGGAGCGTAGAAGTTGAGGCGGCTGTTGAGGTATCCTGGGCCTTGGTTGTGTAGGGCTTTGTGTGCGTGGGTGAGGAGACGGAAGGTGATTCTCTTGCTGACCGGGAGCCAGTGCAGGTCTCTCAGGTGTCCGGAGATGTGGCTGTGACGGGGGATGTCCAGGATGAGTCGCACTGAGGCGTTTTGGATTCGCTGGAGTCTCTTTTGGAGTTTGGCGGTGGTTCCGGCGTAGAGGGCGTTGCCGTAGTCCAGACGGCTGGTGACGAGGGCCTGGGTGACTGTCTTCCTGGTCTCGGTGGGGATCCACCGGAAGATCTTACGTAGCATGCGCAGTAAGTTGAAGCACGACGAGGAGACGGCGTTGACTTGTCTGGTCATGGAGAGGGAGGAGTCGAGGATGAAGCCCAGGATCTGACTGGAGATTAGTTTCTCCTCAAATTCGTTATATTTCCCAATTTCTGTAGTTGGAGCTTGGAACCAGCTCCGAATCTGGAGGTACTTAAACCTAGACATTCTTTGATCAGCTTCCTGATTACAGTAGTCCCAAGATATCAACTGATCTTCATGTAAAAGATGATTCCAAGCAACTATACTGGCTTCCCTCAGGGGAATAGCTAACACATCTTTAGCCCATTCAGGAGAGCCCGGAGAGTCCCAGATAGGGGCAAAATAGCTAAAATATGGCAATTTTACAGCTTTCCTCACTCTATACCATACCTCATAAGATCTTCAATCTAACTTTCTTAAAAAATTTTGGGTTGGCATATTTGAACATGAAACCATCTTCCGTCAAATTTTGACTCCTCAGCTGGACCTCAAGTAATGCACCTAACTCAGACTTAGAGAGTATAACCATAAGCATCCTTCAATTTTTGAGTAGGAAGGACCATGAGTAGAAGAGCAAATCAGGTAGCGCCAAGCCCCCCTTTTCCAGTCTCCTTCTTAATTTCTTCCAAGAGATCCTCGGCCCCTTGGAAGCTCAAATAAAAGAGCTAATCTGATTCTGGAGTTTTAAAAACCAAGATTTGCAAAAAGGAAGAGGGATAGCCTCAAAGAGAAAAATAAACTTTGGAAGAACTTCCATCTTTATTAGATTGACCCGGCCAAACAACGGCAGAGGAAGGTGGGCCCAATTTTTCAACAAGGTAAGCACTTCTTTTTTAACCGAATCAAAATTTACTTTTGTGAGATTCATAATATCATGTGTAATTTTTACCCCTAGATATCTCATCTAATTAGTGCACCTTACTGCACTAGCTCTCAAATTCCAGGCCATGATCTCAGTTTTATGTTCGTTGATTTTATAACCTGAGATTTTGCCAAAATCAGTAGTGATTTTTGCAATTGACTTAAGAGCTTTCTGTGTATCCCTAGTAAAAACCACAATATCGTCTGCGTACAGGCCAATCTTTTTAATCCAGCCTTTATATTCAAAAGGTAAAATTTCTAAAGATCCTCTTAATCTTCTAGCCAATGGCTCAATATATAAATCGAATAAGAGGGGGGACAAGGGACAACCCTCTCTAGTTCCCCTTGAAATCTGGATTAAGTCTGTCAGGGCCCCATTAACTAAGACTCTAGCCGACGGAGCAGCATAAATACCTTCCAAGGGTCTGCTAATATTAGGGCAGAGATTCAGCGATTTAGATACTGCTTTTAAAAAGACCCAATTAACGCAATCAAAGGCTTTAGCAGCATCGAGTGCTATGACCGCCAGGGGAGCTCATAGGGGGTGGCCAAATCTATTGCGCCTATAAGATTGAACGTTAGATCATTAAGCGTTTTACCATGGATAAAGCCCTTTTGATCTTCATGCACAACCATTGGAATAACTCCGTTCAACCTTTCTGCAATAATTTTCGCAAACAACTTATAATCGAAGTTTAAAAGTGATATTGGCCTGTATGAATCACAGTTTTTAGGTGATTTACCAGGCTTCAGAATTAGGGCAATAGTGGCCTCTTTCCATGAATCTGGAAAGCCCACCCTGGATAAAAATATTCCATTAAACATAAGTAACAGTATTGGTGTGTTAACACTTCCGCCAAGACCTTATAAACTTCATGTGGCAGACCGTCTGGCCCAGGAGCTTTCTCTTTCTTACCCTCTTTTAAAACCTTTTGGATTTCCAATATACTTATACCACTATTCAGAAACTCACTCTTATCCATAGGTAATTGGTCACTCAGATCTTGAGCCAACCAGCTAACTGCTTCTTCTTGAGGAATTGGATCTTGATTGGTCTTTGACATTCTGGTCTGACTGGTTTACCTGCGTGCAACCCGTGTTCCACTGCATATGGTGTCCATTTCGAATGGGCACTGGATATATCCTTGGCTTTGCATACACCCGATGCCTTGGACTTTGGACTCTTAATGAGTCCCTTAGTGACCCATTTTTAGAACTCTCCTTTGGGCTTGCGACTTCTTCACAATGTGAGGTTTCAGCCTTTAATATATGAGTAAATATGTGCATCGCCACATAGATCACAAGAAATAGGCTCTATTCACATGGAAGCAGGTTTCCCAGTAATTGTCTCTGCATCAGCTAAGACTGATGTTTGTTCATTGGAGCTCGTGACTTGGGCTGTTAACCAATTCTTATGTGCAGAGTCGTATTCCTTCATGGAGCCTTTGGCCTATGAAATGGCGAGTAGCATTCTGGATTCCTTCAAATCATCTTGATTGGACAGTTTTCGAAATCATCTTTTACACCTTATGTTAAGATTTTTGTCGTTCACATTCTTACCATAGCACTTTGGGTGCTCTTGTTGAATACATAATTAGCATTAATTCCCCTTTTCTTGTGTTTTTTAGTGCTATTGTCCTGAGCAAGAGGAGGGGGTTGTGTGTTTTCTGCATGGCCCATTTTAGTTGTCCCTGTGTTTGCCTAGCTGTGCACGTGGTAGGCATCATTTTCATTTGCACACATTACTAAATAAACTCATTTGCTTTTGTGCCACATTGTACTTTCACATGGAACCTGCATATGTTTTCGTGTGCTGGGATTCTCCTGGTCTTTAGTCTGATCACCACAGAGAAGGTCAAACAGCAATGTCAATTGTTATTCTTTCTGGCTGTTCACTAGCCCCTAGGCATAACACAAGACTGCAGCTGTTGTTTATGAACATACATGTTCTAGCATATAGATGAGTACATGAGCCACAAACACACACATGGAATGAGAATTCTGAGACAAGAACTCTGTGTCTGCTGAGATGTAGAGCATTCACCTATGTATGCTAAGGTAAGTGGACTGCCGATAATCCCAGAGATCTTTCATAAAATCATTTAGCTTTATTCACAGGGGAGGGAGGTTAGGTTACTCTGTCTTATAAAATGACAGCACTTTTCATGGTATACAGACTACTGACCATGCAAGCAGTATTTTTATTATGCATTTGTTTTCTAATTTTCGCACGTATACTGCATTTCAGAGCACAATAGTTTAACAAATATTCTAATCTTCCTCCATGTCTCTTGTTCATCTTATTGTGGACAAGT
Organism: Triturus cristatus; assembly: GCF_964204655.1. Classification (NCBI taxonomy): domain Eukaryota; kingdom Metazoa; phylum Chordata; class Amphibia; order Caudata; family Salamandridae; genus Triturus; species Triturus cristatus. Next base: position 1,289,940,289 of record NC_140589.1, read on the forward strand.
ACGAGTGAGAGAGCGAAAGGTGTGGCTTGTTACCATGACCCCTGAGAGGGTTGTGTTCTGGAGATGCCAGTCCACTTATTTCTCTGGCATGTTTTACAGTTGTTGTTGTAGTTTGTTAGTGTAGTTGTTGTTGTTTGTAATGTTTTTTGTAATAAGTTCCTTCTGATTTCTTTCCTCACTAGCTTTTAAAGATTTTCATATTATTAGAGTTTTGCAATGTTAACTTATAATGGTAGTTCCTTCTTCAAGAATTGTAACCGTGCTGCTTGATGTAAATGTGTGCACTATAGAAAGATTAGTGTGTCTGCCCACAATAATATAAAGATTTTTATACGAGAGAGGTTTTGGCGCAGAGGTAAATGAAGCCTCATAGTATGCTACGCACAGCTGTCAGCTACTGGAGATGGCAGTTCCTTTTGCGCATCTTGGTATATATGCTTATCACTCTTGAGAGACGTTTCAGAGCAGAGATATGTCTCTGTGCAACACTTTACTACACATGCCTGTCCCCATGAGGCAGAATCTGAGAGAGAAGTGAGTGTGTCCTTACATTCAAATATACACTGTTTATCCAAAACATAAGTTGTCAACAGAGCTGATACTCCATTTTGCACATGTGTTACTCTGGGGAGATGTTTAAGCTGACCAGGCATCTATAACTTAGTCTGTATGCTTGTCATCCAAGAGAAACTTGTCTGTATAGAGCCAATTTATTTTCAAAACAAAGAGGAGAAAACTGTAGAACGCCTGTACTGTGCAGCACTGCTTGTCACAGAAGAATAAATAATCTGCTTGCATAGATTTGTAGAGATATGCCAGGTTGTTATCTGCTTGAAAAGATGTGGATGCTCCTGGGGATTTCTCAAGCTCTGCAGCACAGGAAAACTTAGCCCGAGCAAGGCAGCAGGGTGTTTAGTTTTCAAATGTCACCACATCCCAGTGGTACCCATGAAATATTCCTTGTTCCCTCTGCCCCTGCTGAACTATTTTTTTGCATGTTACAAATTTTATATTTGGCAGATACTTTCTTCCCATCATGAAAAATTGCCAGACCAATTAGTAGTTGCCTGGGCGGCTGACTTGCAGGAACAGGAGTAGGTTTCTCAACTGAATCAGACTATGACGTTTTGATCACTAAAAATCAGGGAGGTTGCCAAAAACGTGCAGTCTCAGAAAAAAAACCACTAGGCCAATGATGCAACAAGGATGGAATATTTCTTTGCTAAATAAAGACATCCATATGAATCACTCACAATCCTTCATTGGGATATCTTTCCTTTCCATGGCTTTTCATGGGTGTCACACAAGAGGCACTTCTTATGTCTTACTTGCTTCAGAACTGCAAAAATACATTGCTATGAACTTTATTCCAAATGTACGATCTTGTGAGCGGATCGTAAGAGCCGGACAGAAAGTACTGTTCCCTCATAGTCTATGCATGGGATTGTGTGTTTGTCTCCTATGATCAAGCCATAAGTTTGTAAACAAAATAATTAATACAATATACATACTGTACTGACTTTATTATTAAATATTAGCACCCAATAATAACCGACCAGGTGAAAAAGAACTCTGTGCAACAGATTGGAATAAAATGTATTACTTTGCAATCTTGCAAGTCTTCTGCCTTACCTTAAATATAACTAAAAATACACCTTAAAATAGATGCACATAATGAAAACACATAGTTTGCAGGATAGGAAAAACTGATCAGTGTCTTTTTGAAAAATAAAAATAAGTTTATTTAAAGATACATGCAAAGACTATGAAAACTATATTGGGAATATTTCTGTATATGTGAGTTGCAAAAACTAAGATGTTGAACATTCTTGGCTCAAAGCACTGTTGGATTAGTTAGTATCTATGTATTTTTATATATAATTTTATTTCAAAAAACCTAGAACTTTACTCATCAAAGTTTAAAGAAAAATTATAGCTAGGTGTAATAAAAATAAGATTTTTTTTATTTAAAAGACCCTAGAAATTCACAGAAAAAAACAAAGATTGCAGTAGTGTTATAGTTAGGTGAATTTCTGAGTGACAATGTTAATGTTTTGAACTAAAAAAAACAGGGTCGGTGAGCTCTATATCTAGCAATGAGCCAGAAACAAGACCAACGTTTTTTTTAGACAGGTACCAGCTCATACGCAGGGGCCGGCAAGCGAGTCGAACATCACCAAAACAACAAAAAAAGGGAACACGAACCAACGTGGGAGAGGAAGAGGAAGAGGTCAAGCCAGGGGAGGAATAGGAAAAAGCGAGACAAACAGAGGCAGAGGAAGAGGGACTTCCAGACGGCTCTTGGAAAGCATTGCAACTCACTCAACTGCAGCCCTATAATGGATGATGCTGAGGTAAATCGTGCCATCATTAATCTCACACCTAAACCCATTAGAAACCTAGAAACTAGAACTCTATGCTTAGGACTGTTATTTTGTCCCTCTGAACCTTTGAACTTTGTCAATACCCAGATTGATATCTTTAAGTTTTGCCGCAAGCTCAAACTCAAGAAATGGCACGAGCTTAAACCCTACACCAATAAAGACCCATGCACTAACTACGATGTGAACGATGATCTCAATATTAGGGATATTGATACCCTGATAACATTAAATGAACTGGAAAATGAACAGGTACCCAATAATCAGGATGTACACCAGATGCTAACAGAATACAACATCAGTTTTGATAAAGCGGCTTCCATGAAGTTCAGACCCAAGTCCACATTTTTACCAACTATGCCACATGACAATATCAATACATTTCAAGACATTGTTTCTGAACAATTGTTGAAATATAAACAAAAAGTATGGTTTAAACAATCTGCACCTATGATGTATAATATTGACTATAGCACAAACAAATGCAATTACTAACCTGGCCACCGACAGCTCCATGGTAGTCAGGCCTGCAGACAAGGGGGGCCATGTGGTTATCATGACCAGAGACATGTATATAGCAGAAGCCAACCGTCAGTTAAATGACCCCCTTTTTTATTCCATTACCAACAGAAATGAGTACAGCAAAAGTGTCACGAACATATGGAATAATCTTACAGAGTGGGCAGAATATTGTTTGAAAAAAAAAGATTTTCCCAAACTCCCTGTGCTTTACCTCCTCCCTAAGATCCACAAGGATATGACCAATCCCCCGGGGAAATCTATACTATCATGTAGAGGTAGTGCCCTGGAGAACGTATCAAGATATGTAGATCATTTTTTGAAAGATCAGGTGGTCCTCCTTCTCTCGTATGTGAGAGATACAAAGGACTTTCTCACCAAAATACAGGATGTGGTCTGGCAGGAAGGATACATACTAATCACTATGGACGTGATTTCTCTATACACCATCATAGAACATGAGGCACGGATTTCAGCATGTCAAAAGTACTTATCTAAGAGAGCAATAAAATATCTGGAACATACAGATATGATAATTGCTAGGATTAGGTTCTGCATCAATAACAATTTCTTCCTCTTTAATGGCAACATATACAGACAAACACTCGGCACTGCCATGGGAACTTGTTTTGTGCCCAGCTTTGCGAACTTGTTCATAGGGGCATGGGAGGAAGAGCTCAGGCAAGACAGCAATCTCAGAAATGACTTTGACAAAGTCGCTCTATGGCTGAGGTATGATCTGGAGAGGTACGGCTAGCGAAGCAGAAGAGTTCATACACAAATTGAACAACAGCAATCGCAATCTAGTACTGACCAGGAACATCAGTAGCAACACTGTTGAATTCTTAGACATTAAGGTTGAGATTATCAATAACACCCTACACACTAGATTGTTCAGAAAGGCCATGGCAGGCAATAGTCTGCTTCACGCTTTGAGCAGCCACCCTGACTGGCTCAAATGAGGTATCCCTTATGGAGAATTACTGAGAGTGAAGCGTAACTGTAGCACAGAAGATGCTTTCTCTAAGGAGCAAAATATCATGCTTGCCAGGTTCGCTGAGAGAGGTTATCCTGGATGGGTACTACGCAGGGCGTTAAATACTGACGTAAGCAGGAAGGGGTTCCAAACTTACAGGGGGGCTGAGAGGAAAAATAGGGAGGAGTACACCCTCCCAGGTTATACACTGTTCTACCAAAAAGTACTCCCCACCACTAACTCAGAGATGAGATTATGAGTTATATTTGAACAGACCTAGAATTTTCAGACGTTACGACCCCTAAATGAAGATTAGAACTAAACACCACTACTCAGTGGGGAAGGAGGCAACTCCTTTTGTTTTATATTCCCTCACACACCCTAGTGGTGTCATGCTTCCTCATCGGGACACCTCGACCCCTATAAGTCGAGGTGGGCTCGACCATATCTCAGGGAGCTCTTATGAAGATGTTTTTGGCCAGGGGGATAAAGATTAAGAGCCACAGCAGTTCCCAGTATCCCTTTTATTCTTGGAACTGTCAGTGGTGAAAATAAAATACAATGTTAGGGTCAAATTGGGATATTATGGTCCTAAGACCCTATAGCCAACATGTTTCAGTCCTGCTGGGCCCCATAAAGGGTGCTGGACTTTCTTCAGGGCGGAAAAAATGCCCCCTGGATTGGGTTAGGCAGAAGAATTCCCTGCACTATTCGGGATGAGGGCGACTAACGCTCCTCATCAATTGTCATAGACTAATTAGTCTTGTATTTCACTCCCTCTAGGTAGAGAAACAAGGAGACAAAAGAAAAAAGGGGGGGGGAAAGAAAGAGACACCACATATAATTATATATGGAGTTCCAGGAAAGTTCATGTCTTCAGACGTGCGTTTCAACTCAATCAAGGTGGAGACAACAGACACTTCCGGGGGGTGGGTGAAAAAACACTCTGATTTTCTCACACGTTCATATTTGTGTGTTACCCGGTTTTTGTGGCGGCTGTGTGCCGCATCCTAACTCCTTTTATTCATAGGTGTAAGTCTATACATAATGTACTAACACCCGTGTAGTCCTCTTGTGAAAAAACACTATAAAATGTGCAAAAAATCACCGTGGTTATTTATATACATATATATAGCCTCTGAGGAAGAAGCAATTTAGCTTTGAAACGCGTCAGGCTTTTTGACATGCTGTATCGCCATCAGCGCTGTGAGATGTTTGCCTTATAAAGGATTGCTACATCAACTCTTTCGAGTGCGTTTCTATGAGAGGGGCACCTGGAGCAGTCATCGAATTCGCGGCAGCCCTCGCCGCGGGGAATGCACCCTCCTGATAACTGGGAGCTACGGGGCGGGGTATTTACCCGGTCTCATGTGTTGAGTGCATTTCTAAGAGAGGGACACCTGGAGCAGTAATATATAAATATCTCTGTACATATCACATGATCGCGTGATGACATGCTCACCAATCGCGCTCTTACATACGTATATACTTTCTCTCTCTCACATACATGCATTCTTACCCCGTTTTTTGAGGGGTATCAATCAACTCCAAGGGGAAGACTACCGTTAATGGGGTAGCCCTGTAGTCAAACACTTCGTAATCGTAAGCGTAAGTATCATTGCCCCCATGAGATGTAAATATCCCAGTTAGTCATGAGGGGATGGTCATCAAGTAAGCGTACATAAAGAGAGACACACAAAAACATAAACAAAAGACAACGTCTGTTTAGAGTCATGTTCGGTGCTGGATCCCGCGAGGGGACCAGCTCTCTTCTCATACCTTAGCGTTGTGGTCACTCAGCAGCATTTACTCACGCCATCAAGGGTCCTGCCCCTCGTAACAACCTATTCGGTGGTGGTTCCACTGCTTGGGGTGCTGTTCCGTTTCTTTTGGACGCTTTTAACAACCACTTCGCTATTGACTGTTGCCCCGCCTACTTCCGTATCCTGTCTCTGACTCTGTCGACTATCATCGAGACTCATGGGAATTGTAGTTGCGGGCCTGGTGCGTGTCTGTTGATACTTTCTTTAAGAGTTTTTTTCTTCAAACAATTTGAGGACTACACGGGTGTTAGTACATTATGTATAGACTTACACCTATGAATAAAAGGAGTTAGGATGCGGCACACAGCCGCCACAAAAACCGGGTAACACACAAATATGAACGTGTGAGAAAATCAGACTGTTTTTTCACCCACCACCCGGAAGTGTCTGTTGTCTTCACCTTGATTGAGTTGAAACGCACGTCTGCAGACATGAACTTTCCTGGAACTCCATATATAATTATATGTGGTGTCTCTTTCTTTCCCCCCCCCTTTTTTCTTTTGTCTCCTTGTTTCTCTACCTAGAGGGAGTGAAATACAAGACTAATTAGTCTATGACAATTGATGAGGAGCGTTAGTCGCCCTCATCCCGAATAGTGCAGGGAATTCTTCTGCCTAACCCAATCCAGGGGGCATTTTTTCCGCTCTGAAGAAAGTCCAGCACCCTTTATGGGGCCCAGCAGGACTGAAACATGTTGGCTATAGGGTCTTAGGACCATAATATCCCAACTTGACCCTAACATTGTATTTTATTTTCACCACTGACAGTTCCAAGAATAAAAGGGATACTGGGAACTGCTGTGGCTCTTAATCTTTATCCCCCTGGCCAAAAACATCTTCATAAGAGCTCCCTGCGATATGGTCGAGCCCACCTCGACTTATAGGGGTCGAGGTGTCCCGATGATGAAGCATGACACCACTAGGGTGTGAGGGAATATAAGACAAAAGGAGTTGCCTCCTTCCCCACTGAGTAGTGGTGTTTAGTTCCAATCTTCATTTAGGGTTCGTAACGTCTGAAAATTCTAGGTCTGTTCAAATATAACTCATAATCTCATCTCTGAGTTAGTGGTGGGGAGTACTTTTTGGTACTACGCAGGGCAACAGAGAAGGTCAAGAACATCAGTAGAGAGACCATCCTCAACACGAATGAGTAGATGAAAGTGAGAACACTACCAGAGTCATTCTGAACTACAGTGGTGGATCCAAAGAAGTACAACGAATCTTAGCCAAGAACTGGGATGTGCTGAAAAACGATCCCATGATAGGTTCCACCATTAACTCCAGACCTCAGGTCACCTACAGGAAGGGTGCAGTATGAGGGACATTCTAGTGCATAGTGACATCACCCAGAATGAGGACAGGAGCTTCAACCTACAGGGATTCTTCCCATTTGGGTACTGCAAGGAGTGCCACGGCAGCCCCATGCAGAAGGAGTATCTCAATTCAAACAGCAATAGAACCATACCATTCAACAGTTCCTTACCTGCAGTTCCTCCTTTATAATCTATGCCTTGGAATGCCCATGTAACCTCCATTATGTTGGCAGTACAATGCATATGGCCAGGAAGCGTGTCTTGGAACACATGAGGGCCATATGTAAGAAAGATCCACATTACCCTATAGCTAGGCACTTTGAGACTTATCACTACTGTGACAATACTAAACTACAGTTTTTCGTCATTGAACAAATAGCAAGTAATCTCAGAGGTGGGAATTGGGAACTCCAGTTAAGAAAACAAGAATCTAGATACATCATTGAGTTAGGAACATGATATCCCAAGGGACACAACATGAACGAAGAAATAGCAATACATCTTCATGATGAATAGAAATGTTATTGCATGTTGAGTTAATGGATGTTTAACTGTGTCTAGTGATAATAATTAATCTTTACTGTAATTTTTACTGTAATTTTAACGGTATGTCACCAATCTGTCAGCAGTCTAGCTGTTGATCTTTTCTTTCTATTCACAGGAGGAAAGGAAGGGACACACAGGATGGAATCGATAGAACGAGTCCCTACCCTTTTCTTCGTGGCATCATTCTCTCGGAATGGCTGAATGCCGCAGATAAGACTTATCTTTTCAATTTCTTTATATTCTCTTTTATTTTTCATTATTCTCTATACACTGTATATACATGCTGTCACTTTTGTTTTCCATGCCTCCGCATACGCAACTTATTGACTATGTACCAACTAGGAGTGTACTCGCAATTTGATCCTTGTTTTTATTCCTGCAACAATTCTCCACTTTCTGAATATATTTGACTACATCAGTTGATGTCCACTTGGGGTATACATGCAACCTAGTGACTACATTTGATCTCATCAGAACGTGGTCTTTCATAAACACATCAGCACATGTGCCTGGGACTCAACAGGTTTCATTTGTCCATGGTACACTGACTAATAATGTTGTTTGGACAAGTCAGATACTGAAGACATTACAAAATGGCGACCGTTTTCGGTTAGACTATTTTACACCCAGGGGATCGGCTTGTAGTATTTACATTGTATTTATATATTTACAGGACTAACATTATGTCTCAACATACGGGACATTGTTATTACATGCCATGATATGTAAGATTTCACAGCTGTACATGCATTTTCAAACAAGGATGTAACATGTTACAATATGCCAACAAAAGTAAAGGGAGAGTTTCACTGAACCAATTGGTCCAAACAGATCCTTTGTCAGTTTCTGTTTGCAAGTATGTACTGAGGCTTCTCATACCGTGCACTTTGTGTGATCAAGCCGCAAGGCGAACCGCGTCACGTTGATTTATGATGGAATAAATCGTTGTTTTCCTGATCTTGTCTTAGGTCTCTGAGAGAGCAAGTGTTTGTCTTTGCTGCACTTATTATTGGCTGCTCCGCCAACTCTTGCGCCACCTTCCACAGGACTCTGGCTTCCAGCAGGAGAATTTCTTCATTGGATATATATATATATATATATATATATATATATATATATATGTAGGTAGGTAGTTATAGTTAGGACCTTGTTTCTATTCAAAAAGCGTTTTTTTATTTTGCCAATATCTTTGGTGCCGTTTGATGACTCCTCGTGAAATTTTCACGAACTTAGGTCCTCTCTGGTCAGCTCCTGTTTTGATTGCTTTACGGGTGATTTGTCAAGCGGGGGCCAAGAAAAAAGGGGGGTCCCAAAACGCGTTTTTCCCATGTTCATTTTCATAGGAAACTTTAGACAAAGCTACAGCCCGAACTGCTGAATGGAATTACACCAAATTTGGCAAAAAGGTAGGTCTCGGTTCAGAAAGCGACCTTTTTATTAAATGGTGTAATTCTGTTACGTAGTTCCTGAGAAATTTAGAAAAGAAAACTTTATATATCTGAGCACCGAGGAGGAGTCGTGACTCCTACTGAGCACGAGCTTCACTCTGATTGGCTGCCAGCACTCCAAATCAGGAAGTGTTGGCAGCCATTTTGTGACTCAGTAACAGAGTCATTTGAGATGTCATCAGTGATATCATCAGTGAGGTTACTGACCATGTCATGAATGTAATATGTGACGTGATCAGCAGTGCATTCCGGGGGAGCAAGTTATTGTTAGCTGAACTAACTATAACGGCGGAATTTCTCTGGTTATGTCCGAGTGAAATGTCCAACTAACTATAACGTCCCTGAAACTTATGGTCTTTTCAGTGAATATATATATATATATATATATATATATGAATAAACAAATGCCCAAGCATATCCAGATGCACTCGTCTGCTGTTGATTTATTAACAAAGGCGGACAGTTTTCGGAGCGCCCAACGTGTTTCAAAGTTCATTCAACTTCTTCATCAGGGGCAATAGCATGAAAACATTAGGAAAAGCCAGCCTGCAATTATATATTGTCCCGCCCTGAGTGGGTGTGGCTTAGTGCCCAGGTGCACGCTGGATAGTGTAGTTACCCTCAGTGGGTTCCGTCTGTTTCATGGCAAGAGTAGAGATATACCTTGTTTAAGGCTCTGGATTGATCGCTGTCCTGTTTAAGCCACAACAGTAGCGCCGATACGAACGGGAAAGGTTTCCCTCGCAGCCTCTCTTCTGTTTGTCGAGCTGGTGCAATCTGGCGCGGCAGGGTTGCCGCGTAGTAAATGAATAAACAAATGCCCAAGCATATCCAGATGCACTCGTCTGCTGTTGATTTATTAACACAGGCGGACAGCCGTTTCGCACCAGAAAGTTTTCGGAGCGCCCAACGCGTTTCAAAGTTCATTCAACTTCTTCATCAGGGGCAATTGCATGAAAACATTAGGAAAAGCCAGCCTGCAATTATATATTGTCCCGCCCTGAGTGGGTGTGGCTTAGTGCCCAGGTGCACGCTGGATAGTGTAGTTACCCTCAGTGGGTTCCGTCTGTTTCATGACAAGAGTAGAGATATACCTTGTTTAAGGCTCTGGATTGATCGCTGTCCTGTTTAAGCCACAACAGTAGCGCCGATACGAACGGGAAAGGTTTCCCTCGCAGCCTCTCTTCTGTTTGTCGAGATGGTGCAATCTGGCGCGGCAGGGCTGCCGCGTAGTAAATGAATAAACAAATGCCCAAGCATATCCAGATGCACTCGTCTGCTGTTGATTTATTAACAAAGGCGGACAGCCGTTTCGCACCAGAAAGTTTTCGGAGCGCCCAACGCGTTTCAAAGTTCATTCAACTTCTTCATCAGGGGCAATAGCATGAAAACATTAGGAAAAGCCAGCCTGCAATTATATATTGTCCCGCCCTGAGTGGGTGTGGCTTAGTGCCCAGGTGCACGCTGGATAGTGTAGTTACCCTCAGTGGGTTCCGTCTGTTTCATGGCAAGAGTAGAGATATACCTTGTTTAAGGCTCTGGATTGATCGCTGTCCTGTTTAAGCCACAACAGTAGCGCCGATACGAACGGGAAAGGTTTCCCTCGCAGCCTCTCTTCTGTTTGTCGAGATGGTGCAATCTGGCGCGGCAGGGCTGCCGCGTAGTAAATGAATAAACAAATGCCCAAGCATATCCAGATGCACTCGTCTGCTGTTGATTTATTAACAAAGGCGGACAGCCGTTTCGCACCAGAAAGTTTTCGGAGCGCCCAACGCGTTTCAAAGTTCATTCAACTTCTTCATCAGGGGCAATAGCATGAAAACATTAGGAAAAGCCATCCTGCAATTATATATTGTCCCGCCCTGAGTGGGTGTGGCTTAGTGCCCAGGTGCACGCTGGATAGTGTAGTTACCCTCAGTGGGTTCCGTCTGTTTCATGGCAAGAGTAGAGATATACCTTGTTTAAGGCTCTGGATTGATCGCTGTCCTGTTTAAGCCACAACAGTAGCGCCGATACGAACGGGAAAGGTTTCCCTCGCAGCCTCTCTTCTGTTTGTCGAGATGGTGCAATCTGGCGCGGCGGGACAATATATAATTGCAGGCTGGCTTTTCCTAATTTTTTCATGCTACTGCCCCTGATGAAGAAGTTGAATGAACTTTGAAACGCGTTGGGCGCTCCGAAAACTTTCTGGTGCGAAACGGCTGTCCGCCTTTGTTAATAAATCAACAGCAGACGAGTGCATCTGGATATGCTTGGGCATTTGTTTATTCATTTACTACGCAGCAGCCCTGCCGCGCCAGATTGCACCATCTCGACAAACAGAAGAGAGGCTGCGAGGGAAACCTTTCCCGTTCGTATCGGCGCTACTGTTGTGGCTTAAACAGGACAGCGATCAATCCAGAGCCTTAAACAAGGTATATCTCTACTCTTGCCCTGAAACACACGGAACCCACTGAGGGTAACTACACTATCCAGCGTGCACCTGGGCACTAAGCCACACCCACTCAGGGCGGGACAATATATAATTGCAGGCTGGCTTTTCCTAATGTTTTCATGCTACTGCCCCTGATGAAGAAGTTGTATGAACTTTGAAACGCGTTGGGCGCTCCGAAAACGTTCTGGTGCGAAACGGCTGTCCGCCTTTGTTAATAAATCAACAGCAGACGAGTGCATCTGGATATGCTTGGGCATTTGTTTATTCATTTACTACGCGGCAGCCCTGCCGCGCCAGATTGCACCATCTCGACAAACAGAAGAGAGGCTGCGAGGGAAACCTTTCCCGTTCGTATCGGCGCTACTGTTGTGGCTTAAACAGGACAGCGATCAATCCAGAGCCTTAAACAAGGTATATCTCTACTCTTGCCATGAAACAGACGGAACCCACTGAGGGTAACTACACTATCCAGCGTGCACCTGGGCACTAAGCCACACCCACTCAGGGCGGGACAATATATAATTGCAGGCTGGCTTTTCCTAATGTTTTCATGCTACTGCCCCTGATGAAGAAGTTGAATGAACTTTGAAACGCGTTGGGCGCTCCGAAAACTTTCTGGTGCGAAACGGCTGTCCGCCTTTGTTAATAAATCAACAGCAGACGAGTGCATCTGGATATGCTTGGGCATTTGTTTATTCATTTACTACGCGGCAGCCCTGCCGCGCCAGATTGCACCATCTCGACAAACAGAAGAGAGGCTGCGAGGGAAACCTTTCCCGTTCGTATCGGCGCTACTGTTGTGGCTTAAACAGGACAGCGATCAATCCAGAGCCTTAAACAAGGTATATCTCTACTCTTGCCATGAAACAGACGGAACCCACTGAGGGTAACTACACTATCCAGCGTGCACCTGGGCACTAAGCCACACCCATTCAGGGCGGGACAATATATAATTGCAGGCTGGCTTTTCCTAATGTTTTCATGCTACTGCCCCTGATGAAGAAGTTGAATGAACTTTGAAACGCGTTGGGCGCTCCGAAAACTTTCTGGTGCGAAACGGCTGTCCGCCTTTGTTAATAAATCAACAGCAGACGAGTGCATCTGGATATGCTTGGGCATTTGTTTATTCATTTACTACGCGGCAGCCCTGCCGCGCCAGATTGCACCATCTCGACAAACAGAAGAGAGGCTGCGAGGGAAACCTTTCCCGTTCGTATCGGCGCTACTGTTGTGGCTTAAACAGGACAGCGATCAATCCAGAGCCTTAAACAAAGTAACTACACTATCCAGCGTGCACCTGGGCACTAAGCCACACCACTCAGGGCGGGACAATATATAATTGCAGGCTGGCTTTTCCTAATGTTTTCATGCTACTGCCCCTGATGAAGAAGTTGAATGAACTTTGAAACGCGTTGGGCGCTCCGAAAACTTTCTGGTGCGAAATGGCTGTCCGCCTTTGTTAATAAATCAACAGCAGACGAGTGCATCTGGATATGCTTGGGCATTTGTTTATTCATTTACTACGCGGCAGCCCTGCCGCGCCAGATTGCACCATATCGACAAACAGAAGAGAGGCTGCGAGGGAAACCTTTCCCGTTCGTATCGGCGCTACTGTTGTGGCTTAAACAGGACAGCGATCAATCCAGAGCCTTAAACAAGGTATATCTCTACTCTTGCCATGAAACAGATGGAACCCACTGAGGGTAACTACACTATCCAGCGTGCACCTGGGCACTAAGCCACACCCACTCAGGGCGGGACAATATATAATTGCAGGCTGGCTTTTCCTAATGTTTTCATGCTACTGCCCCTGATGAAGAAGTTGAATGAACTTTGAAACGCGTTGGGCGCGCCGAAAACTTTCTGGTGCGAAACGGCTGTCCGCCTTTGTTAATAAATCAACAGCAGACGAGTGCATCTGGATATGCTTGGGCATTTGTTTATTCATTTACTACGCGGCAGCCCTGCCGCGCCAGATTGCACCATCTCGACAAACAGAAGAGAGGCTGCGAGGGAAACCTTTCCCGTTCGTATCGGCGCTACTGTTGTGGCTTAAACAGGACAGCGATCAATCCAGAGCCTTAAACAAGGTATATCTCTACTCTTGCCATGAAACAGACGGAACCCACTGAGGGTAACTACACTATCCAGCGTGCACCTGGGCACTAAGCCACACCCACTCAGGGCGGGACAATATATAATTGCAGGCTGGCTTTTCCTAATGTTTTCATGCTACTGCCCCTGATGAAGAAGTTGAATGAACTTTGAAACGCGTTGGGCGCTCCGAAAACTTTCTGGTGCGAAACGGCTGTCCGCCTTTGTTAATAAATCAACAGCAGACGAGTGCATCTGGATATGCTTGGGCATTTGTTTATTCATTTACTACGCGGCAGCCCTGCCGCGCCAGATTGCACCATCTCGACAAACAGAAGAGAGGCTGCGAGGGAAACCTTTCCCGTTCGTATCGGCGCTACTGTTGTGGCTTAAACAGGACAGCGATCAATCCAGAGCCTTAAACAAGGTATATCTCTACTCTTGCCATGAAACAGACGGAACCCACTGAGGGTAACTACACTATCCAGCGTGCACCTGGGCACTAAGCCACACCCACTCAGGGCGGGACAATATATAATTGCAGGCTGGCTTTTCCTAATGTTTTCATGCTACTGCCCCTGATGAAGAAGTTGAATGAACTTTGAAACGCGTTGGGCGCTCCGAAAACTTTCTGGTGCGAAACGGCTGTCCGCCTTTGTTAATAAATCAACAGCAGACGAGTGCATCTGGATATGCTTGGGCATTTGTTTATTCATTTACTACGCGGCAGCCCTGCCGCGCCAGATTGCACCATCTCGACAAACAGAAGAGAGGCTGCGAGGGAAACCTTTCCCGTTCGTATCGGCGCTACTGTTGTGGCTTAAACAGGACAGCGATCAATCCAGAGCCTTAAACAAAGTAACTACACTATCCAGCGTGCACCTGGGCACTAAGCCACACCACTCAGGGCGGGACAATATATAATTGCAGGCTGGCTTTTCCTAATGTTTTCATGCTACTGCCCCTGATGAAGAAGTTGAATGAACTTTGAAACGCGTTGGGCGCTCCGAAAACTTTCTGGTGCGAAATGGCTGTCCGCCTTTGTTAATAAATCAACAGCAGACGAGTGCATCTGGATATGCTTGGGCATTTGTTTATTCATTTACTACGCGGCAGCCCTGCCGCGCCAGATTGCACCATATCGACAAACAGAAGAGAGGCTGCGAGGGAAACCTTTCCCGTTCGTATCGGCGCTACTGTTGTGGCTTAAACAGGACAGCGATCAATCCAGAGCCTTAAACAAGGTATATCTCTACTCTTGCCATGAAACAGACGGAACCCACTGAGGGTAACTACACTATCCAGCGTGCACCTGGGCACTAAGCCACACCCACTCAGGGCGGGACAATATATAATTGCAGGCTGGCTTTTCCTAATGTTTTCATGCTACTGCCCCTGATGAAGAAGTTGAATGAACTTTGAAACGCGTTGGGCGCTCCGAAAACTTTCTGGTGCGAAACGGCTGTCCGCCTTTGTTAATAAATCAACAGCAGACGAGTGCATCTGGATATGCTTGGGCATTTGTTTATTCATTTACTACGCGGCAGCCCTGCCGCGCCAGATTGCACCATCTCGACAAACAGAAGAGAGGCTGTGAGGGAAACCTTTCCCGTTCGTATCGGCGCTACTGTTGTGGCTTAAACAGGACAGCGATCAATCCAGAGCCTTAAACAAGGTATATCTCTACTCTTGCCATGAAACAGACGGAACCCACTGAGGGTAACTACACTATCCAGCGTGCACCTGGGCACTAAGCCACACCCACTCAGGGCGGGACAATATATAATTGCAGGCTGGCTTTTCCTAATGTTTTCATGCTACTGCCCCTGATGAAGAATTTGAATGAACTTTGAAACGCGTTGGGCGCTCCGAAAACTTTCTGGTGCGAAACGGCTGTCCGCCTTTGTTAATAAATCAACAGCAGACGAGTGCATCTGGATATGCTTGGGCATTTGTTTATTCATTTACTACGCGGCAGCCCTGCCGCGCCAGATTGCACCATCTCGACAAACAGAAGAGAGGCTGCGAGGGAAACCTTTCCCGTTCGTATCGGCGCTACTGTTGTGGCTTAAACAGGACAGCGATCAATCCAGAGCCTTAAACAAGGTATATCTCTACTCTTGCCATGAAACAGACGGAACCCACTGAGGGTAACTACACTATCCAGCGTGCACCTGGGCACTAAGCCACACCCACTCAGGGCGGGACAATATATAATTGCAGGCTGGCTTTTCCTAATGTTTTCATGCTACTGCCCCTGATGAAGAACTTGAATGAACTTTGAAACGCGTTGGGCGCTCCGAAAACTTTCTGGTGCGAAACGGCTGTCCGCCTTTGTTAATAAATCAACAGCAGACGAGTGCATCTGGATATGCTTGGGCATTTGTTTATTCATTTACTACGCGGCAGCCCTGCCGCGCCAGATTGCACCATCTCGACAAACAGAAGAGAGGCTGCGAGGGAAACCTTTCCCGTTCGTATCGGCGCTACTGTTGTGGCTTAAACAGGACAGCGATCAATCCAGAGCCTTAAACAAAGTAACTACACTATCCAGCGTGCACCTGGGCACTAAGCCACACCACTCAGGGCGGGACAATATATAATTGCAGGCTGGCTTTTCCTAATGTTTTCATGCTACTGCCCCTGATGAAGAAGTTGAATGAACTTTGAAACGCGTTGGGCGCTCTGAAAACTTTCTGGTGCGAAACGGCTGTCCGCCTTTGTTAATAAATCAACAGCAGACGAGTGCATCTGGATATGCTTGGGCATTTGTTTATTCATTTACTACGCGGCAGCCCTGCCGCGCCAGATTGCACCATATCGACAAACAGAAGAGAGGCTGCGAGGGAAACCTTTCCCGTTCGTATCGGCGCTACTGTTGTGGCTTAAACAGGACAGCGATCAATCCAGAGCCTTAAACAAGGTATATCTCTACTCTTGCCATGAAACAGACGGAACCCACTGAGGGTAACTACACTATCCAGCGTGCACCTGGGCACTAAGCCACACCCACTCAGGGCGGGACAATATATAATTGCAGGCTGGCTTTTCCTAATGTTTTCATGCTACTGCCCCTGATGAAGAAGTTGAATGAACTTTGAAACGCGTTGGGCGCTCCGAAAACTTTCTGGTGCGAAACGGCTGTCCGCCTTTGTTAATAAATCAACAGCAGACGAGTGCATCTGGATATGCTTGGGCATTTGTTTATTCATATATATATATATATAAATATATATAATATATATATATATATTATATATATATATTATCTACTGGCGGTCGCCAGTAGATAGTTATAGTTAGGACCGTGTTTCCATAGGAAATCCGCAACATTCTATTTGGAATAACTTTGGCGCCGGTTGACGAATCCTCGCGAAATTTTCAAAATTGGTGAGGCGCTCCGCTCCGCTCCTACTCTGAAAGTTTCGGGGGAATTCGTCAAGCGGGGGCTGAGAAAAAAGGGGGGTCCCAAAACGCGTTTTCGCCATGCAATTTTCCATAGGGACCTTTAGTCCAAGGTACAGCCCGAACGGCTGAACAGAATTACTTGAGAGGTAGTCCTCAGCTCCTCAAGGAAGTGCCTTTTGCAGGTCTGGTGTCAATCTGTTCAGTAGTTCCTGAGAAAATCAAAAGTAAAATCATATATATATGTGGGCGGAGCCTAACCACACATCTCATCCTGAGATCTCATTGGCTGTCAGCACTTCATCCAAGAAGTGTTGGCAGCCATCTTGGGACCAATATACATGATAGCACCTCATTAAAAAGCATTGCAGTTAACAGAAGGTTTTAAGACTTTAGTTACATTATAAATCATTTGTTGATGGTACCATACTCATTTTAGGAATTGTGGTATGTTCTAAGGTGATTTCACCATGTGAAAAAACCTTCTGCTGGATTATCATGATTGAGAGAAAAATATTTTCTCACGCTTTTCCCACAGAGGTTTGGAAGGTGATCTATAAGCTAAACTGAGAGCTTATTTTCTGTAAATTCACATTATCTTTCTCAGTCATGTGAGAATGAAGTCTGACATTCTCAGTAAAACATGTACATCCAACGAGGGCAGAGACTGTCAGTTGATTCCTTTGTGTTCTACTGCAGCTTCCCAGAGTGTTCCAAAGAACAACTAGAACGCTAACAGTCCTACTTATGATAAACGTATGGCACACCTGAAGCCATCTTGCTTGGATTACTGTGGTAACTCTTAAAACATTTAATTTAAAAAGGAACAAAATGAGGGGGTTCATTTTTCCATAACAAGTATGATTAGTGCTGCAGAAAGAAAAACTAGGGCACATTTTGACTTCTGAAATCCTCTTTTATTTCATTAAAAAATTCTGACATGCAGACTGAAACATGCACTTTCAATACCAGCAGCAGTTTTCCCTGGTGAGCAGTAGCTTTACTACAGTGATCTAATGAGCAAAAAGAGTGCTAACATTCTGAATTTATGGCAAATGTGTGACACATCTGAATGCTTTCTTGATGGAATCAAAGTAAAAAACTGAAAGTATTTCCTACTGAGGAAACTGCAGTAAATGAGGAAATTAGGAAGCTTCATAACAAATAAGTCTACCAAGATGGCCACCAGAGACAAAAGAGCCCAAATGTAGCCCAAATATCACCCAGATGTAGCCCAAGTATAGCCCAATGACAGAATGTCCCAGAGTGTTCTTAAAAACAACTAGAGCGCTTACTGTCTTCATTATGACAAAAGTATGGCACACCTGAAGTCATCTTGATTGGAATAAACTGGTAACACTTAAAACATTTAATTTAAAAAGGAACACAATGAGGGAGTTCATTTTGCTATAGAAATTATGATTAATGCTGAAGAAAGAAAATGAGGGCACATTTTGAGTGACTTCTCAAATCCTCTTCTATTTCATTAAAAAATTCTGACATGCAGACTGAAACAAGCACTTTTAATACCAGGAGCAGACTTCCATGGTGAACAGTAGTTTTACTACAGTGATCTAATGAGCAACTAGAGTGCTAACTTTCAGAATTTATGGCAAATGTGTGACATATCTGAATACCTTCATGATGGAATCAAAGTAAAAAACTGAAAGCATTTCCTACTGAGGAGACTGCAGTACATGAGGAAATTAGGAAACTTCATAACAAATAAATCTCCCAAGATGGCCACCGGAGACAATAGAGCCCAAATGTAGCCCAAAATCACCCAGATGTAGCCCAAATATAGCCCAATGACAGAAGTGTGCAAATCACTTATTATTTTGTGTTTTTGCAGTGTTATATAGTGCAGACTTGTCAGGTATTGGAGTGCTTTACATGAGCATTGGTTACATCACACAAGAAAAAAATTCATTTTGGTTGTAGACATGGGGAGACTAAGTGATTTGACCAGAATCACAGAATGTCGAGCTGAAGCAGAAACTCCAACCTGGTTCCCCAGTTGCAAAGTCTGCAGTTCTGGAAGTAACACCACATCCTCTCCCCTAAGTGCAACATTTAATCAAGTGGTCAACTGGATAAAAAAACATAAAGATAACAAATAATTTCAAAGTGCTTTGTCGCTATTTGAAAACTCAGAAAATATGTCCTTATTTTAGTCTTTTAGAGCACTAACCATAATTTTGATGCCAATAAGACCCTCTCATATATGTAATTTCTAAAGGAAATGCTCTAGGTATTACAGTTTTGATTACATCAAGATGACGTCAGGCGTTCCACACTTTTGTAATAAATATAGAATGTTAGCAATCTAGTTGTTCATTAGGATACTGTTGAGAGGCAGAGGCCAGGGGCACGGACTCTGAAAATTGAAGGCAGGTAGGAGGGTGCAAAGGCAACAATTTAACCACACTGAGCAGGCAGGAAGGGCCGTGGCAGCACAACAGACTATGGAGGGCAGTGGAAAGGGGGGCAGGGGCAACAAACCAACAATACAGGACTTGCAAGAGAGGCTGTGTCAATGTAATAGACCATTGTGGGCAGAAGGAAGAGGCAATGGTAGTACAACCATACATGCCAACAGACCCGATTCCGCCAGGAAACGTCCAATGTTTTTAAGCTCAAATGGGCTTTATTTGATCTGTCTCCTGTCTACAATCTCCTTTTTTTCAATGTAACTCAAATGGGAAAATCAATACCCCAGTTTTTTTTCAAAATCTCCCACTTACAAAGTTCAAAATGTTAGCAAGTTTGGTACATTGGATCATGGAAGGAAATGGGGTAGGGACATGGACTTGGATAACATAGGACAGGAGGGACATGGAGAGGTGCACCAAACTGACCCTGCAGGGCAGGCATCAGGGTTTGCAGCAGCACAATACACCACACAGGGCATGCGGGACGGGAGTGCAGCACAACAATCCATAGAAAGCAAGAGTGAGGGGACAGTACCATGCACATGGACAACAGAGAACAGAGGGGCAAGAGGCAATGGTAGCTAGCTGACCATAATGGACAGACAGGAGAGAAAGCTGCAGCATAACAGACCATAAAGGGCAGGAGGGACGTATCAGGGGCATTACAATGGAACAGACAAGCCAGGAGGGAGGGAGTAGGGGTCTGCACATGTAAACAGAGGGCTGGGGGCAAGGGGGCAGGGCAGGAGCAGCAAGATAGCCATGGAGGTCAGGCAGGATGGGCACTAGAATCAAGACACACCATGAAGAGCAACAGTGAGACTGTGATGGCATACACACAGACCATGGAGGGAAGGTGGGAGGGGGTCAGGGGCAGCTAACTGACCACAGAGGGAAGGTGGGAGGGGCCATGGCAGCACAGAAGACCATGCATGGCAAGTGGGAGGGTTAGTGGCAGCACAATGGCTATGATGGGCAAGAAGGAGGGTGCAGGGGCATGCACAAAGGACGATGGAGGATAGAAGGGAGGGTCAGGACCTGTGCACAGACAAGAAGACAAGAAAGTTCAGGGGAAGGGGCCTCACAACAGACCGCACGGGGCAGGCAGGAGGAGCAATTGCAGCACAACAGACCAGGGAGGGCAGAAGGGTGTGGCAGTACAATGGACCATGTAGGACAGGAGGAAGAGGATAGGGGCATGGCATGTGGACAGGCAGGGTGGAGGTGGCAGGGACATGTTACAGTCATCTGACAATGCTAGGCAGGTGGGAGGGGAGAGGCAGCTCAACAGAACACTTAGAGTAGATAGGAGTGGCAGGTCCATGGAACATGGTGGGCAAAAAGGATGGAGCAGGGGCATGCACAAAGACATCGGAGGGCAGGGGGAAGGAGAATAGGGGCAGCAAGCTAAGCACAGAGTTTAAGTAGGAGGTCAATGATGGGGCATAGAATTGGGCAATGGAGGGCAGGAGGAGGGGACTGGTACATCATACTAAATTGAGGGCAGTGGCAGCACATAAGACCATGCATGGCAGGAGGGAGGAGGCTAGTCCATGGATTCACACAATAGAGGATAGGGAGGAGGGGGATGGGGCAGCAACCTAACTGTTCACGGAAGGCGGGTATTAGGAACTTTATTGTTTTTAAAACGGGTGTATGTGCGAACTACTTAAAATTTGAACAAGTATGCAGCATAATCTCACTTTTATTCAGGAAGAAGAGGACGTTTGTGACTGTGACTCCGGGCTCACTTGGCAGAAACACCCCCTGACCCTCCACCTCCTATCGCAAAATGTAAAGCCCGTAAAAAGGGTAGGTGAACACAGTGTTATATAGAACATAGTCCTGAGAGCACGATTGAAAATGAAAACTAGATATAGTGTATGGTATAAACTATGCACCACAAAGTGTGATATAAGATGAACCGGGCATGAAATATAATATGCAATACATTGTGCGCAATGACAGATTCATTGGAGAGCGCGAGATAGCACAGGCACTAGCGCGTGCAATGCGATGTGCGCCTTGGAGTGTAATATGCACAGGGCAGTGTTGTGTAACCTAACTAGTCTCTAAAGTTGTAATATAAAATATGTGCTGGGGAGTGTAACGTTGCATATGCACTGTGACAAAGATATGGATCCCAGATTGTAATATGTATGGCATAGCACTGTGCGTTATAACATAGGCATCGAGGAAGGCACATTAGATGGGGCAATATAACCCGTGCGAAGACAAGTGTGGCATGACATATTCCCGGGGTGGTGTTACAGTGCACATGGGCTAGAGAGTGTCATAGCATATGCACTAGTTGGTGGAATACAACACAGAGGTGTGTGGCACTCGGCAGGCAATGGTGGGTGTAACACAGCATTGGGCTCTGCCAGGAGCGTGCTGTGACTCTCAAGTGATGTTCATCCCCTTTCCAGAGAGTAAAATAAAAAGTATTACACATCCGGCAGTGGATGTGTGTTATATTAATCGTGAGGGGGGTTTCTTACATAGTTTTGGTCGAATTTTTGTCGAATCCCCTTTGAATGGCTTGGTGTGCATGTGTATTAAATGTGCCTGTCAATAGCTACCCATGTTTGTATAAATAAACGACAAGGGTGTCTACTGGGATTAGGCACGGTAGGGCATCAGACATGTCAGAGCTTCACTAGTGGTGTAAATACATTCCACGTAGATTCATTGTATGCATAGTCGCCTTTTAATGAATATCACTCAAATCGTCATGGTGATAGGTACGTACGGTTTGTCCAGCATGTCCTAGGTGTGTCTATAAATATATATTTTTTTTAAATAATAAAAAACAGTGGCCGGCCCTGGGGATTGGGGTCAAAAAAATATAATTAGGAGACAGGCCCCGGGGGATGGGGTCATCAGGGCCAATAAATTAGAAGAAGAAGGGGAACCACACAGCCCCCCTTCTTAAAAAATTAAAATAAATAAAAGACTGGCATCGTGCCGGAGGCCACGCCCCCTCCTTGCAGCACTCTGCAAACGCGCCCCCTGGCGAGTTGTAAGTTGGGGAATTAATTCCTCTTCAATACTGAGGGTCCCTGAGGGCCAACTAGCCCAACAGGCATCTCCAGTATGCGTCAGGGAGCTGCGCTGCAGACAGGTGTTCTGAGGCCAAGCCCCTTTTTACACCTCTCTGCAACGCAGCTCTGTGGCGCTTACTGGAGGTACCTAGTGGTCTAGTTTGACCCTAGGGACCCTTAGGATTCAAGGGGACTTAATCTCTCAACTTAGAACAGCCACAGGGCGCGTTTACACAGTGGTGAAGGGAGGGGACGGGGCCTGAGGTGACGTGTGCAAACATGCACTATGGCACGTTTTAAATTGGGGATATAATTTCCCTTCAATACTGAGGGCCCCTGGGGGCTAACTAGCCCACCAAGTGCTTCCAGTAAGCGCCACTGAGCTGCATTGCAGAGAGGTGGTCCAGGCTGTGCCACTTTTTACACCTCTCTGCAACGCAGCTCTGTGGCACTTACTGGAGGTACCTAGTGGGCTAGTTGGACCCTAGGGGCCCTCAGGATTCAAATGAACTTAATCTCCCAACTAAAAACGGACACAGGGCATGTTTACACAGTGGTGAAGGGAGGGGACGGGGCCTGAGTTAACGTGTGCAAAAACGCCCTGTGGCCTGTTTTAAGAGGTAGTTGTAATCCCCCTGCCCTATTATATACTAGGGGCTTACAGAGGAGGTCATGCTAATCACAGGGGGACCCCAACACATAATGTTCCCTAGTGTATGTAGGTGTTTTCACTGTATTCTAAGTGTCTTTTAACATAGCACTGGCTCTAGGACTGGTTAGTCAGACTCAGTTACCACCAGTATCCGTCTGAAAAAGTTGAGGGTACAGGATGATTTTGCAACAAGGATTCTTTCTGCTCTTCTTTTTGTTCTTTCTGCACGTTATCCTTCTTCCTGCACTTTTCTTCGTCTTTGAGGACTTCTGTTGCTTCTTTCTGCACTTCTTTTTTTTCTTTCTGTGTATTTTTTCTTCTTTCTTCACATGTCCTATCTCTGTAGGCATAGTTAGAAATTAGCATTTAAAAAACCTTTGAAATTCACAGAAAAAACCATAGGTTTCAGGCACGTTATAGTTAGGAATTAGCATTTAAAAAGCCTCAGAAATTCACTGAAAAAACCATAGGTTTCAGGGGTGTTATAGTTAGCTGGACTTTTCACTTGTACAAAACCATTGAAATTTCCCCGTTATAGTTAGTTCAGCTAACTATAACTCGCGCGCCCGCAATGCACTGCTGATGACGTCACATATTACATCACTCATGACATGGTCAGTGACATCACTCATGACATCACTGATGACATCTCAAATGACATCACTGATGACATCATCCTTTTGATAGAGTGGCAGACCTCCTCTCACCCTAATATAACCTTTGATACACACATTCAAAAATAGAGACTAAAATTTTCAAAACAATGGACATACCAATACCAGTTACAACAACCTCTTCAGTAATTCTAAGATCCACATACACATCCACTCATTCACCAACAGTCCTATACAGTCACTCATACATGTACTCACTCATCATATGTACTCATACACCTATACATCCTGTTACACAATGCCACTCATCCATAGAGTTACTCACACACATAGTCACTCATGCTAATAAAGAATCAAACATACATTTACTTGCATATACAGTTATACACACACCACCACACTTACTTCTACGGAAACTTACACATACTTAGTCTTTTAAACAATCACTTATAGAAACACATACTTATTCATACAGGAACTCTTTCAATCTCTCACTCTCACATATACTCACTTATATACACCAATAGTCACATATACTAGTGTAAAACATATGTAGTTACTCATAAAGACACTATTGAGACAGTCATTCACTCACTAACACACCCATACACACACCCATCCACCCATACAGTCCTGCACACATGCTGTCTTCAACACATACAAACAGTGAGTCACTCATTCATGCACCTATGCACTACGTAATACCCCCCACCGAACCATGCAGACACTCAGACTGATACTCAAAAAAACAACTAATAACCTATATAGACACCCATGTAGCTACTCACCAACCCATGCAGCCACTTATACACAAAGTGAGAGACTGATACAGATATTTACATATTTAAACATTACTCACTAAGCCATGTATTCACTATGATACACTTAATCAGTCAGTTACACAATCAATTTTTCAAAAACAAATCATCCATTTAGACACTTATATACCCATTTATTCTTCCATCGACCTTGAGATATACATATATAGAACATATTTAATTTTCAGAAAAACAGACATTCACTGGATGATGTCATCAGTGATGTCATCAGTGATGTCATTTGAGATGTCATGAGTGATGTCATGAGTGATGTCACTGACCATGTCATGAGTGATGTAATATGTGACGTCATCAGCAGTGCATTGCGGGCGCGCGAGTTATAGTTAGCTGAACTAACTATA
Organism: Triturus cristatus; assembly: GCF_964204655.1. Taxonomy (NCBI): domain Eukaryota; kingdom Metazoa; phylum Chordata; class Amphibia; order Caudata; family Salamandridae; genus Triturus; species Triturus cristatus. Next base: position 1,289,965,149 of record NC_140589.1, read on the forward strand.
ACGGGGGAATTTCAATGGTTTTGTACAAGTGAAAAGTCCAGCTAACTATAACACCCCTGAAACCTATGGTTTTTTCAGTGAATATATATATATATTTATATACACACATGCATATTTTACCTGTTAAAAACACAATTATTTTACTAACAAAAGAATATTAATTATTGTAGGCCATAAATAAAATATTAAAAACTTAAAACCCCACAAACACATTTTCTAAAAATACTATAAACATTAAAATAAATTGGAAAATAAAAACAAAAAGTATAACATTTAAAAAACACACAATAATGCTACAAAATATTTTAACCACTATCATGAAAAACTGTTGGAGTCTAAGAATAATATATATTTGGTTCCCACTCTAGTTTATGCAACATTATGGAAAGTGTTGGATTTCAGAGAGGTTAGATTTACTATTCCTACTCCCGTCACTGCAATAGTAAGGAAAGTGTTGGACTTCGGAGGTGTTAGATTTTCTATTCCTGCTACAGTCTGTGCAACAGTAGGGAAAACATTGGACTAAAATATATTATTCCAAATTGCAGTAGTGCAAGTATTCAACGTCAGAGAAATAAAATTCACTATTCTCATTCCAGACTGACCAACAGCAGGGAAAGCATTGGATTTTGGAGGGGGTACATATATTATTCCCTCTCCAAACAGCACAAATGCAGAGAAAGATTTCAGAGGGGTGAAATGTACTATTCCCATACGAGTCTGTACAACATTAGGGAAAGCGTTAGAGTTCAAGGAGTGAAATGTACTATTCTCATTTCAGCTTGAACATCTAACTCAACTGGAAAGACAACTCGACATAATAACATACTTGTGAGACACTAAACATATTCTGAATAAGGTCAACACTGACACCTCCCCTCTTCCAGCATCACCAACAACCACTATGGTTGCCCAAAAACAATTCCCCTCAACAACCAATCCCACAGGCTGAAAAATATGAGCTCCAAGATGTCCCTGAGTGAGGTGATGGAACTAGCAAAAAGTTACAGCCTTACGACAACCCAAACCCTCCCACTTTCACATCCTTGCAATTTACCAGAATTGGCAGAGGCATTAACCCTCCTGGGGCTGCCAGGCCATCACCACAGTTCAGCGAAATACCTATGGCAGCCCTCTCCTAGTAACACACTACCAGCAGCAATACAAACTGGATGCACATGCACTGTAGGTCAGCAACCAAGCATGCAACAGACCTGGCTGAAGCCATCCTGTACTACGACATTAACATCACATTCATCATAGAAACTTGACTAAATTAATCCTCCTATCTGATTCTTGACCTTCCAGTCCCTCCAAGTTTCTCCATCATTCAGAAGGACAGAGAGGATCGCCATGATCGTGGTAAAGCAATCATCCACAAGAATAGCATCACCATGGCAGAAGCATATTCCCTCTCCTATTTGAATACCTCAGCACCACAATAATGCTAAAAGATATTAAAGTGATGAAATATTACTTCCTCTACCACCTCCCAGCGAAGACGCTCGCCTTCTGTGAACAACTTTCAGATCTGATAACACACTGCTCTCTCTCTCTAACGCTAACAGCATATAGCTGGGAGACGTCAACCTCCATTGGAATAACGAGAATGACACACTAGCCAAGTCCTTACATTAACTCTTACCCAGCAAAGATCTCACCCAACTCTGCAAGTAGCAAATCCACAACAAGGTTCAACTCTTGATGCCATTATAGCCCAACTTTCAGTTGACATTATTCTGTTCCACTTCAACCAAGTGGATGCACCTCCTAAACAATCTCAAAAAGCTCTCAAATGGTCTAGAACCCTCAATCAGTTCTCCTTAACTGACCTGGAAGAAAGAGCTTCTTGTCTACAGACAATCTCACAACAGATGACCTGATACGTCACTACAACTCCACGATAAAGACTGCCCTGGATCAGATATCCCCCCTCTAATTATAAAAGTGTCAGACACACTCCCTCAAGATCCAGGTTAACAAAGACCTAAAATCAGAAAGAAAAATAGAAAGAGCTACTGAAAGACTCTGGAGAGCTAACCCATTCACAACCGACATCGACCAACACAGTAGTGAATGCAGGAAATACATAAATCACAATCAAAAAGAAAAAGCCACCTTCTTCTGAATTGTGCTAGATAAAGCAATAAACCAACCCAAGGAGCTTTTTAACATCATCAAACAACAAATGACCAAACCAGCCAAGGATGCACTCCCCATATCAAAGAAAGGCTGCAAAAACGTAGTCAAATTTTTCAATGAAAAAATCATGGATATCGAGCTCTCCCTAAACTACCACTTGCAACTCTTCCCCTATAATAAAGGTTAACGTAACCCCAGAACTCTCCTCTGTCCTCAAAACAGGCACTTCAGCACTCAACCAGTGCCCAAGGCCCTCCACAGTGCCCAAGAGCTGGAAGGCATTCAACCCACTCAAGGAGGCGGACATTGCCATGACAAAATCCAAGACCTCCTCCCACTACACAGATCCACTTCCAGCATCCCTGGCAAATAGCCTAAACCACACCGTAGCCCCTCTATGGACCAAGATAATAAACAGCTCCCTGGGCAATAGGATTATGCCTTTCTGCCTCAAACAGGACCAAATCACACCCCCTTACTTAAAAAACCTGGAGGACATCAACAATTTCAGGCACGTCTCCAACCATCCATTCCTGTAGAAAATTCTCAAGAAACATGCTCTCTTCCAACTCAACCAAGAACAACAACATACTAGATACACACCAGTCAGGTTACAGGAAGGGATGCAGCACGGAAACACTGATACTGAATATCAGATTGCATACACAGATCCCTAGATACAAATAAATGCTGGCTGCTCATCCTCTTAGACCTATCAGCGGCCTTGAGACGATCAACCACACACTACTCTTGGACTTCCTGCAACAATTAATCGGAGCAGATGGCACAGTTCATTAGTGGTTTACCTCTTATTTGCATGACCACTCCCAAAAAATAAAAATAAATAACTTGACATCAGACTTTTTTCCATTTCCCAAGGTGTCCCTCAAAGCTCAGTTGTCTCACCGACACTCTTCAACATCTACATGGGGCCCAAAACTGCAATACATTGCCTACCACCTTCATGCAGATGACACCCAACTTTACCTGGAAATATCTTCTTGGAATGACATAGCTGGTTCAATGTCATGCTCATAAAAGATCAAAACTGGCTATCACACAACCATCTCAAACTCAATCTTGCTTTGTCCAACCTTGGCCAATCACCACATTTCCAAGCATGGTTAAATAACCTGGACGTTCTGAACTGCAAGCTGACTTTGGTGGACTCTGCCAAATATCTGGGGATCACCCTGGATTCAAGCTTGAACATGAGTATACACATAGGGTCTATAGCGAAGAGTGAATTCCTTAACCTAAAACTCCTTAACTAAATTAAGCCCTTCTCCCCAGCAAATGACCTAAAAATCTCCAAGCAAGAACTGGTTCTATCTAGAGTAGACTATGGGAATGTCACCTTAACATGCACACCAAAAGCCAATTCAGTCCCCTGAGAGTCATTCTAAATGCAGCGGCAAAGAGATATTATTACATCTCCCCATCACTGTAAAATCTAAAGTGGCTACAGATCAATGCACGCTGCTTTTTTCTCACCCAGAATGCTCTAAGCTTCCAAACTCACAAAAGCAGGTCAAACAAGAAATCCAAGAATCTCCAAAACACTTCTTCTCATTCTCCCCACAAAACATAAACAAAAAGCCCACTATCGGTCTTTCTCGGAAAATGCACCCAAAATCTTGAAATCTCTGCCAGTGTTGAAGGGATCCTGCTCTAGATCAGAGCTATGCTTGGAATTATGGAACATCAGTATGTAGGGACTGAGTCATCATATTACCTCAGTATCCATGACCCAGAGTCATACAGGGTATAGTGTTTCACTTGCCCTCCTAACCATACCAGAGAAATAAGTGGATTGGCATCCCCAGAACACGCTCAGGGATTGCGGTAACAAAACACACCCTTTCGCTCTCTCACTCGTACTTGTCCACAATAAGATGAACAAGAGACACTAAGGTGCCAATTCCGATCCGGTAAAAAAATTCCCCGTCCGACTCGTATCCGGATTTTTTTCCGTCCGAATCGTCAAAGTAGCGTACAAACTGCCAAGTACGATTCGAACGGAAAAAAGTCCATACGAATCGCATTGGGAAGATTTCCCCACACGTCCTCGGGTCGGGAAAAGTCACCGACACGTCCCCGGTCGAAAAACCCACCGTGCGGAAAAATAAAGTCCGACAGCGCAAGTACGATCCCTCCCGTCCTCCCCATTTCACAACCGTACGCAAAAAACACCGTCCGAACTGAACTCCCATAGCAACCATGGAGACATGTGCCCGCATACGCGCCGAACACCCCACCACCCCCCCGCCCGCGTATGTACGCCCCGAATCCCCACCCGTGTATGTACGCACCGAATCCCCACCCCAGCAGTGTATGTACGCCCCGAACCCCCACCCGTGTATGTACGCACCGAATCCCCACCCCAGCAGTGCATGTACGCCCCGAACCCCCACCCGTGTATGTACGCCCCCGAACCCCCACCCGTGTATGTACGCACCGAACCCCCACCCGTGTATGAACGGACAGAACCCCCCAGCCGTGTATGTACGCACCGAACCCCCCCCCAGCCGTGTATGTACGCACCGAACCCCCACCCGTGTATGTACGCCCCCGAACCCCCACCCGTGTATGTACGCACCGAACCCCCACCCGTGTATGAACGGACCGAACCCCCCCACCCGTGTATGTACGCCCCGAACCCCCACCCGTGTATGTACGCCCCGAACCCCCACCCGTGTATGTACGCACCAAACCCCCACCCCAGCACTGTATGTACGCACCAAACCACCACCCGTGTATGTACGCACCGAACCCCCACCCCAGCAGTGTATGTACGCACCGAACCCCCACCCCAGCAGTGTATGTACGCACCGAACACCCCCCCCAGCCGTGTATGTACGCACCAAACCCCCACCCGTGTATGTATGCCCCGAACCCCCACCCGTGTATGTACGCACCAAACCCCCACCCCAGCACTGTATGTACGCACCAAACCACCACCCGTGTATGTACGCACCGAACCCCCACCCCAGCAGTGTATGTACGCACCGAACCCCCACCCCAGCAGTGTATGTACGCACCGAACACCCCCCCCCAGCTGTGTATGTACGCACCAAACCCCCACCCGTGTATGTACGCCCCGAACCCCCACCCATGTATGTACGCACCAAACCCCCACCCCAGCACTGTATGTACGCACCAAACCACCACCCGTGTATGTACGCACCGAACCCCCACCCCAGCAGTGTATGTACGCACCGAACCCCCACCCCAGCAGTGTATGTACGCACCGAAAACCCCCCCAGCCGTGTATGTACGCACCAAACCCCCACCCGTGTATGTACGCCCCGAACCCCCACCCGTGTATGTACACACCAAACCCCCACCCCAGCACTGTATGTACGCACCAAACCCCCACCCGTGTATGTACGCACCGAACCCCCACCCCAGCAGTGTATGAACGCACCGAACCCCCCCTAGCAGTGTATGTACGCACCGAACACCCCCCCCAGCCGTGTATGTACGCACCAAACTCCCACCCGTGTATGTACGCCCCGAACCCCCACCCGTGTATGTACGCATCAAACCCCCACCCCAGCACTGTATGTACGCACCAAACCACCACCCGTGTATGTACGCACCGAACCCCCACCCCAGCAGTGTATGTACGCACCGAACCCCCACCCCAGCAGTATATGTACGCACCGAACACCCCCCCCCCAGCCGTGTATGTACGCACCAAACCACCACCCGTGTATGTACGGCCGTACCCACACCCCACCAGGGAATGTACGGACCGTACCCCCACCAGTGCATGTACGGACCGTACTGACGCCAAAAACACACGTACTGAACCAGGACAAACCATATTTACACAAGGAGAGTCAATTAGAGTTTCCCCACACCACCAAACATGCCCAACAACCCCACAAACATCACATACACTGACCTGCAACTGCCAAACTGCCAAACAGAGGCCCAAAACTCAATCACTCCTCATAACACACCCACACAAATTTCAAACACAGCCACACCCACAAATGGACCAATAAAAATGGACCACACACACAAACCATGAGCCTTTGCAACAGACCCACTGCTGCCAGAGCCCACAGATGACCCACACCACCATACTTGAACCTCACACTTGCATACCTTCACACAACCACCTACACAAACACCCCCTCATCACATTCACACACACACCTCCACTACCACACCCACACACCCACAGCCATCCACACCCACACCCCACGCCATGTCCACCACCAAGAATCCAAAGTTCACAAAGGAGGAGCTGGAGATCCTTGTCGACGAAATCCTCAGAGTCGAGCCACAGCTCTTTGGGACATTGGTCAGACAGACCAGCATATCCGAAAAAACGGCCATGTGGCAGAGGATTGTCGATTCTGTGAATGCTGTTGGGACCACCAGAAGGACCAGGCACGAGTGCCAATCCAGGTGGTACGATCTGCGGAGGACGGTCAAGAGGAAGATGACTGACAATCACAACCAGGGGAACATCACTGGAGGAGGGCCGCCCCCCAGACCGGTACAATACCATCCATGGGAGGAGAAGGTGATGTCCACGCTGGCGGTGGAGGGACTACACGGACTGCCAGGACTCCCAGACCCTGGTGAGTACACAAACAACTCACCTCACATGGGGGGGATGCCATACACAATCAATCATGCATGCCACCCCCCCCAAGCCACCACCGGACACAACAACACTCCACAAACACACACTTGCCACTAGCGCCTCCATGCCCCATGCATCAATCAGGGCCATGCCAAGTCACAGGCCACACAAAACACCAACACAACACAGGATGTGGTCGATGCTGGGAGTGGGGGCATCAAAACTAACATTGAGCAACTCACAAGCACACAACAATGCCCTCAGCCCATATGGCCCAGGGCACAGCCATACAAACTGTGTGTACCCACACAGTACTGTCTTGCCTGCAAATGGTGGCTGCCATGCAGGATGACATGGGTCTGAAGGCACAATTTGGACATTACAGCAGACAATGAAGATGCATCGCTCTGATAGAGTCTCAGCACACACCGCCACAGCAGCAGCCTACACTCAGACACACTGCCCAATGGGTGCCCGGAGAACAGGGACTAACTCACATGAACAAGCCAATGGCCATTCAAAGACCGACTAACTGTGTGTGCCCAGGAAGCTGGACTGAGGTGACAGAGGGTGACAAAGAGAGGGAGGGAGAGGGGGAATGAGAGGGAAGGAGACAGAGGGGGACACAGGGAGACAGACAGAGGGAGGGAGTAGGGTGACAGAGGGAGACCGACAGAGGGAGGAGGGTGACAGAGGGAGGGAGGAAGGGAGACACAGGGAGACTAAATCACCCTTGGGTGGTGTGGCCATGTCCACTCGTCAGCCGGTGGACTGTGTGCATGCAGACAAGGTCTGGCAGTGCCTCAAACCCCCCCTTCCGTAGATGAAGACCGGTCCATGTGTCAATCTGTGCACGAGTCCATCCGTGCTGCAGGCACAGACCTAACCACACACCCAGTATACCCACCCACTGTGTCGGTAAGAACCCTGTCACAAATGCTTCAGTCACCTACCTGCAACATCAAATTGCCTTGGCAAAACACCATTTGGCCAAGTACAGTGCAACACGTAAGGCGCCTCTGCATGGCTCGCTACGCCCGCACACCACACTGCTGACTGTGTACCCAAATAGATGCATCAACTAAGATTGTGTCACACATGCGTAAAGCCCTGACAGCTGTGGCCAAGGGACATACCCATGCACATGTGCACTGTGAGAGGAATGCAAGACAGATCCAACTACCCAGAGGAAGAGTGCCAAATCAGAAATGCATGAAACATGGATGCCACATGTGACACTGTTAACATTGTCTCTCTCACACACAGGTCAACGTCGACGAACACCCCCCAACACTGGGGGGGGGAAGTCTCACAGGACCAGGCTCCGCGGGATGAGGACCTCACCGCCAGCGATGACTCTCACCACTCCGTGGATGACCCAGACCAACCTGGCCCCTCTGGTGTCCAACCACCTGCAGCACCTGCGTCAGGTACAACTGTGTCAACCACCACCCCCATTCCTGCCACATCCCAGGAGACGTCCAGGAGCCCTGCCCACACACGACCACTCAGCCAGTCTGCCCAGGAGGGACACGGTCCTCCGGGCACCCAGGAGGAGGCAGGCGGCAACGCAGATGCCATCCCTCAGGGGTCCCGGAGACCCGATGCGCCCACAACGGCAGGCCAGGTGCACGTGGGCAGGGGTGGCGGGAGTGGAGGACGGCGGAGGCGCGAACCTGACCGGGCAGCTCAGGACCCGGTAGTGTCCCAGGTCAGCAACATCCTGGATACATACCGGCGTGACACCAGGGGCATGGACCAGATTGCGTCCACCCTCAATGACATCAAGGGGACCCTCCAGGAGATGAAGACCCTGCAGGCCCAGCAACATGCCTGTCAACTGCAACACCAAGGAAGGATGGAGGATAGACAGGCTGAGCTCGTGGCGGTGCAAACCCAAATGACCGGTGTACTCCGTCGGATTGCCGACAACATGGGCAACCCTCCCTGTGGCACCAGGCGAAGGCCATTACCAGACACAGGGAGGGATCAGGAGGAGGAGGATTCATCCGACGGAGCGTCACAGACATCATCACGGCCTGCTTCCGAGGGTCCCCGCAGGAAGGTGGGTCGTCCACGAAAAAGACTGTGAGAGTCAGCAGAACATCACCATCTCCCAGGTCACCTGGCCTGGCACCTGGCCCTCTGGCCCAATAGCAGCACATGACATTCTCTGCCACATGGACTTGCTGGTCACTATCTGACCTATGTTGACGAAGACTGTGGCATGGACTCTGACATTTTGCTACGGCAAGGATACCAACTCCCCCAGTGAACTTTGGATTCTACACTCCCGCTGTGCACCTCTTGTCATCCCCACAAACCCGTACCCCACCACAAATAAATTAATCACACTTACAAGATGATGCCGTGATTCTGCATTATTACAATACATGTGTGTGTCGTAAAGTCAAAGCATGCCTGATCTCAGAATTAACTCCAACCATCCAAACCGTGGGGTCGCAGTCTTGCCCAGGACACACATGGGTCCCAATGTATCATCTGATACAGACATGGAGTACCATACTCACCTGTGCTGGGCCCAACCAGCTGAGTGGTTCCCGCACAACTGTGGCTACAGACACATTCAGGGGAGCAACAGTCATGCGCAGAGGTCAGGGATCATGTGGAGTGACCTGGCTTGCCGCTCCCAGGTATGTCTAGACATGTGTCCCTACCATGTCCTGCATGCTTGCGTCAGGCGGATGTTGAGAATGGTGGCTAGGCCAAGGTTGGATGCATGGAGATGCTAGAATGGAGTTTTGGATCACAGTGCCACATGGTTGTGTTGGGGTTGTGGGCTGCATCATGAGTGTGGGCGTGGATCGAGAAGGTCATCCTGCAGCTGGCTGTGAATCATTCCCCCCATCCCGTTTGGACGTTGATGTGGCCTGGTTGCCCGATGCAGTAGCAGAGCTGTGCAGATGCACTCCGGATATGGACAAGTATCATGGGAGTCGTAAGGCACATGTCCGTAGACTGCAGGGTAGGATTCGACACGGATGTTGTAGTTGCCCTGGGGGATGGTCTCTCTTGCCTTGAGGTGGATGGAACTGTGCATCTTGTGCATAATACAGTTCCCACTCCCTGACAAACCGCTAGCATCTTGTCACTCTACACATAGACACATATGCACCACCTCTGAAAACTATGCCAGACATGCCGCACGCACAGTGGCAACAGGCCACCATTGACAGGGAAGAGGCACCTTGGAGACAGAGGGACAAATTTATTAGTCATGTGTGTGGGAATGACAATGATACTCTGTCAACACATACACAGGTCATGTGGATGAACATGTGGGAGCAACACTGGCACCCCCCATTGCAACACAGATGCTGGTATTCCATTGAACTGGCACACAAGTGACGGATAACAGCTAAACACCCCCTGCTGCCACGGAGAGGCTGCTATACACCATTGAGGCCCTGATGGGGCAATCACACACCATGTCAACCCGGTGCAACCTGTATGTTTCCGAGGTCAGTGTTACACACATTGATGGCCTCATCACAATCCCCAATCCCCTGACACATGACAGTCACCAAGTCTGACCATGGCTCCAGGTGAAGCCTGCCCCATGTCATGTTCCCCATGTAGGATCCACATGTATGCAAATTGAACACACATGAACCGGAGAAGTGCACACAGACTACAAACAATTCACACACCCAAAACGCCGTGAGGCATCCCTTACCCTAAGGAGATTTCAAAACTTGCCCGTGCATGTGACGCAGAATCAGCACATGTTGCTGTGTTCATGAGGAGTAGCAGGAGCACAACAATGCCACCAGCAGACAGCATGCCCATGGACCTGTGGAAGAGAGACACACAAGGAGTCAGCCCAAAGGAACACATCCGCAAGCATGTACTCAACACGTATCATGTTGTCAACATGACAGGTGACAATGATGATCCTCGGACAACATCCTTCCATTGCGCCATCACTCGAGTGACACTTCAATACACACCACTGACTCACTTGGCAGACATGAAGATGGACACACACATTGCAACACATGCCACACACGGCCCAATGCGTGCACCCTCAGACACTGGAACTCACCACTAAGCAAAGAAGTTGCGTATGAGCCGACTCCGCATGTCCTCCACAGCCTCCTCCTCCTCCACATCACTTGCCCCGTCACCAAGGCCTTCATCCTCCACGGGTGGATGGTCCTGGTCATCTTGATCCAGTATGAGTGGAACAGCTTCCTCCACTGCCATGTTGTGCAGCATGCAGCAGACGATGATGATCTTGCACACCTTCACCGGGGCATATGGGAGTGCTCCGCCGGTCTTGTGGAGGCACCGGAATCGGCTCTTCAGAAGTCCAAACGTCCTCTCAATGACTCTCCTGGTCCGCCCATGGGCGTTGTTGTAGCGGTGCTCGGCAGCCGTGCTGGGGTTGCGGACAGGCGTCATCAGCCATGGCATGTTGGGATAGCCAGCGTCCCCTACAAGGAAACATCATGGACAGAAGTGTGTCAGCACAGGCAGTGAGATTGGAAGATGACGCCAAACACTGAACTGCCAGAGTCTACCCACCAACAATACATGCTCGCTCGTTCCGCAGCTGCAGCATCATTTCAGGCAGCCTGCTACGCCTCATGATGAAGGCATCGTGTGCTGATCCTGGAAAGCGAACACAGACATGTGAAATCACCATGTTGGACAGACACACCACAAGGGCATTAATGGAGTGATAATGTTTGCGATTCCTATACACCACCTCCTGTGCCTGTGGTGGTACCAACGCAACATGTGTCCCATCTATGGACCCAATGACATGGGGCATCCCTCCCAGGGCATAGAACTCACGCTTGACATCTGTCAACTGCTCACGAATTGGGAATTTAATGTACTCATCCAGGTGAACCAACATGGCCTCTAAGAAATCATGCAGAACACGGCTGAACATCGTCTGGGACATGCCCCCGACATCAGCAATGGTATGTTGGAACGTACCCGTGGCAAGGAAATGTAGGGCTGCCATCACCTTCAACTTGGGTGTCAGTGCACTGGGATACCTGTGGCGCGGGAGGAGTTGTGCTTCCAGCCGGCCAGTCAACTCATCAATCAACCGTTGGCTGAATCTGTAGCGGCGTATACAGTCCCGTTCATGCAGGGCAGCCAGGTCTGGCATACGTCGAGGGAGAGGTGGAGCCCTGCAGTGAAATGGAAGGAACACCGAAGAGTGAGCACTGTACAACGACATTGTCAATGCACTAAGCACATGTTACACAGCCAATCCACATATGCCACATTCTGAGTCAGGTCTGTGCCACATTTCCTGGACACGTACGCCAGTCAGGTGACACTCCTACCAAGGGACAGCCACTAACGGAGTGGGGCAAGCTCACGATGACATGGCATGAGACTAGCTGTGGGCCAGTGTAAGTGAACATGCACACGCATCACAGGATTCACAGACATCCACACATGTGCAGAAGTAGTATGCGTATGGTACAGACAGGTTGGTGGATGCGATATGCACTGGTCACATGTCATAGGAATAGGACAGGCCACACACATTGCCTTGGAGGAGTACATGTCGAGACAGAACATACATAGAGAGCATGTGGATATGTACTTGTGTTGATACTCCGTGTAGTTGCATACATACACACCTCATGGCAAATCACATATGTGGGCTGGTGTGTGGAACAGTGTGCCATGGCCATCTACACACGGACACATGTTGGCAGCAGCAACTGCTGATGCATTGGACCACACACCTACAGCAAAATCATGGAAACACATGCCACACACATGACATGGTTGCAGCGTGCAACGCAGCCATACACATGTCATGTGTAATATTCCGTGTACCTGGCATCAGGGGACAGGTGCGGGTGTCCGTGACTGGGACATGCAAGTGACTCATGGCTCCACTAGTGTGTACGACATGCACACATGTCAAAGGAGTGCAGGGGATGTGTGGTACAATGCGCACCATCACACACGACATGTGTACACAGCTCATCGTACATGTGCTTTGCCCACACCTCAGGGGTAAAGTGCCACATCACATCCTGACACACCTGTGTCACACACATGTGGTATTGCACAGACAATGCATTGGTGTCCACCCTTGGCAAAATCTGACCGCTCCATTCCTGTCTGTGTGCCGCCTGACACCACTGACAGGTGTGAAACGCACCGTACATACGCTCTGAGTGCGTGTATAGGGTCCCTGGGCCAATATTGCCGCTGGCGTATGCGTACGCCACAGTAGTACGAACTGTACACGCGCTTGTACGGTCCGGATCACAATATGGGCGCTGGCGTATGCGTACGCCACAGTAGTACGAACTGTACACGCGCTTGTACGGTCCGGATCACAATATGGGCGCTGGCGTATGCGTGCGCCACAGTAGTACGAACTGTACACGCGCTTGTACGGTCCGGATCACAATATAGGCGCTGGCGTATGCGTACGCCACAGTAGTACGGACCGTACAAGCGCTTGTACAGTCCGTACTACTGTGGCGTACGCATACGCCAGCGCCCATATTGTGATCCGGACCGTACAAGCGCGTGTACAGTTCGTACTACTGTGGCGTACGCATACGCCAGCGCCCATTTTGTGATCCGGACCGTACAAGCGCGTGTACAGTTCGTACTACTGTGGCGTACGCATACGCCAGCGCCCATATTGTGATCCGGACCATACAAGCGCGTGTACAGTCCGTACTGCTGTGGCGTACGCATACGCCAGCGCCCATATTGTGATCCGGACCGTACAAGCGCGTGTACGGTCCGTATCACTGCTTGTGGGGTGCCCTAGGGCGTGGAACGCACCGTACCTGTGTGTATATGTATGAAAACACATAGGGGACACATGAGGGACAAGTATAAGGGCCTAAATGCATGATGGTTGCCATGGAGACTGAGTTAGATTTTTGAATTTGAGCACCAGGTGCCCAGCAGAAGTCAGTTTGAAAGAATCTACATTGTTGCAATGTGGATGTTGACTTGACATCATCATCAAAACTGAAACCATGCAAAGCCACACACTGGGGTAGGTTTGAAGGGATTGGATGAAACGTAGGATGCAAATGTGACTGACCAATCAATCTGTACTCCTATACATGAACAGGCCAGCCAGGCATATATAAGGCAGCCAGGTCCCATGAGAGAGCACTTGCCTGCACATCCATTCATCCATGACCACTGCTGCTGATAGTGATTCCTCTGGCACCATGTCCAGGACTGTGGAGAGGTCACAGCCATTCACCCAGGAGGAGAACCTTGCCCTGATAGATGTGATCCTCCCACAGTTCCAGAGCCTGTATGGTCGACCAGGGGTTCAGGTGAGTGCAGACTCCACTAGCTTAGACTGTGCCCCTTTTGTGTGCCAGTGACTTCTGCCATTGTATCCATGTGTGACAGACATGCACTGTTGTTTGGAGTGGGTCCCAGGGTGTGGAAGGCCTCATGTCACCCATGCAGAGCATGCTCTGTTTCCTGTGTGCACTCCTCACTTGCATAGTGCCTACTGTGACAATGAATGCAAGGTGCATGCCACATTCTGCCTGCATACTCCTCCTGGGGATGTTGTTTCCACAGTCCTGATGTGATCCTGTGTTCCCCCCAGTGTCACAGGTGTCAGTACCCATGGATGTGTGTTTGTTCAGTGTACCTGTGCTGTGAGTGTCCAAAGGCCGTGTTCGTCCCCTGCACATTGGTGTGTGTGTAAGTCCCCTGTCATGTGGGTGAGTGCATATGGGGAGTGTTGCACACAAGCAGGATGAGGGATGGATTTAGCCTGGCCATCCGATGTGAGCAGGGAGCAGTGCTGTGTGCATGCCGTGCTGAGCCAGCCCCACACCTGTGACACCCCTGTCTACTGGCACATGGGCAGAGTGAGGTGTGTACCCACAGTTGGCAATGCCATGTGATTGTCCTGTACCTGTGTGTGTCTGTGTACTCTGCTGAGGTAGCATCAGTGTGCTGGGGCAGGTGACTGCTGTGATGTGCTGTACATAATCCTGGTGTAGCCTGTGAGGCACAGTGTGATCCCTGGTCAGTGAGTGTGTGGTACCCCTCATGCCACCCGTGTACTTTCAATGGCACGTAGTGCATTTGGCCTTCCACAGTGGATAATGTCCCTATGACAAAGGTGCAATTAGTTGCATGCATACCATGGCCTGTTCATTAAGAGGATTGTTCTATATGTGTGTCTCTGTGTCTTTGCTCATGTGGATTAATGTATTCTCACTTTTGCATCCTCACAGGTAGGCGCCATTGCCAAGGGGGAGATCTGGTGGGAAGCCGTCAGTGCTGTGAGGGGTACAGAGTGTCGGAGGCGGAGCCTGTCTCAGGTGAGGAAACGCTGGCAGGACATCCGGTGCTGGACGAGGAGGATTGCACGGGTCCTGCTGGGGGACTCACCTGTGAGCCGTAAGAACCGTGGGCGCCGTCGTCTGACCCACATCCAGAAGCGTGTGCTGGCGGTGGTCTTCCCCGATATGGACAGGCGCCTACAGGAGAAGCAGCAGCAGGAAGGGGGTAGGTACATGTGTGTCAGTTGTGTGTCCCCAGCCAATGTAAGTGTGCAGTTGCATGGATACACTGCCAGGGTTTGATTGTGCAGTGCGTCA
The DNA here is from genome assembly GCF_964204655.1 of Triturus cristatus. Taxonomy (NCBI): domain Eukaryota; kingdom Metazoa; phylum Chordata; class Amphibia; order Caudata; family Salamandridae; genus Triturus; species Triturus cristatus. Next base: position 1,289,980,500 of record NC_140589.1, read on the forward strand.
ACTTCTCCACAAAGTAGCACAGTGCTGTTCTCACTCCCTCCCTTCCCCTCCTTGCCATGTGTTCCCTGGTCTGTATGTAGCCACTCTTGCACAAGGTTATTTAGGCAGGCAGTTCATGCAGGTGCCCAATGCTATCAGCATCATGTGTGGGGGTGATGTGCCACAGGTATGGGGCTTGCGTGTGCCATGGGCAATTTCAGTCATTGTGGTGTCCATGTCACTTGGCACTGATTGTGAATCACGACATAGGGGTGTGTCTCCAAAATGTACAGCCTTCCAGCATGCATGTCCAATTGTGTGCCCTCTGACATGATGTGCCTGAGTGGGAGGCCTGCTAAGTGCAGGGACGGTTGCTTAATTTGCAGTCATGTCCATCCTGGACCATGGAGGAGTGTGGGCACTACTGTGCCCTGGGGCACCTCTTCCTAGGTATCATGTGCGTCATCCAACAATATGGCCATTCACTGTGTCTTCGCCATGGGTTGGGTAGGGTGGCATTGTACCCTGGGCTCAACTGTTAGGACCTACAGATTGCTACATGTGTCCACTGTACAGGGGGACCCATTTTGCTTGTGCATACTCACAGCGGGCATTACCTGTGTGTGTTGTTGAAACAATCTGATGATGCTTGCCTGTCAATGATGTGTGGACATGCCCACCAGGGGCTGTGTGTGTACAGTCATGAATTAGTGGAGGCCATGTGTTTTCATCCCAGAGTAAGAGGTGTACATACTTTCTCCGTCTCAATGAGATTGTCTCAGGTGTGGGTGGTTTGTGCATACAAGGCCTACATGTCAGAAGCTTCATCCTCCTTGCTGGGTTTAGCCTGTGTGTGATGTTTGACTGGACATACGCTCAAGGTGCAGTGACCCAGTCATGTTTGGCCTGGTTTCATGTATTGCCTTTGCAGCATGTGGCAAGAGTAAATGGATATGATTCATGCTCATCCCTTTTTGACGACGCAGTGTGGTGCAGGTGCTGTGCACATTTGTCCCCAGAGGCTGGCTCCTCTGTAAAATTTCAGGTGCAGTGATTTGCTGTTGTGTTATGCTCTCCATTGTGTCTCAGTGGCATGGTGGGTCGACAAACTGTGTGTTCCATGGCCTACATGTGTACATTGTTTTGTAGGTGTTACTCCTGTTGCTTTTCAGGCTATGCAATGTGACCTATGTATATTTGACTCATGTGACATATGTGTACAGGTGTCTGATTATCTCCTGTCTCTTCACCTTGCCCACAGCATCGCCGGGGGACACGGAAGGAGACACTAGCATGGACCGGGAGGAGGGATTGAGCACCAGTGCCAGCAGTGCTGTCCTGTCTGGCACATGGAGTGGCACGGAGGCCGAAGGGAGTGAGGCAGAGGACCTGTCGACTGCCAACACAGACTATGATGCAGACGGGTCCGAGGCTGAGCTCCAAGAGGTGGCGGAGTCTGCCCCCCAGCTGATGGCAGCCCTCCACATCCCCCCGCCACCTCAGTTTCCATCACCGGCCTCCCACCTGCTCGTGGCCCTTCCCTCCGTGCTCGGTCCCCACATGTCTCCTTCCTGCCAGGCACCGCACCCCCTGCCCCTGTCACCACTGCTGCGGTGAGTGCGGAGTCTGTGGACATCCTGAGGCAGTTGCAGGTTGGTCAGACTGCGATGCTAAATGTCCTCCATGCCCACACCCAGGTGCTGACCCAGATGGAGGCATACATGGAGGGCATGTCGGCTGCGCAGTCTGACCAACGGCAGTTGCTGAGGTCCATAGACTCCACACTGACTGCAGCACTGGATCTCCTGCAGCGCTGCCTACCCCCCCCTACCCCTGCACCATCCACAATTCCCACTCCCGTGCCTGTCCCACGCACATCCAGACGTCAGCGTGCACGCACCCCAACAGACACAGGCACCACACCACCAGGGAAGTCGAAGCGCACACCTCCTGTCACGCACACACAGGGTGAGGAAGGCACACCCACTGGGTCGGGGGGGAAACGTAGAACACGCAGCCACAGTGGGAGTCCGCAGTCCACACAACCCACTCCCTCCAAATCCACTCCCCTTAGCTCTCCTGGCCAACAGTCGGTGACAGCATCATCCACTGCGAGTGTGCCCCCCAGCCCCAGGATGACACCACCCCGCAAGCGGTGGAGGCGGGACCCGGCCAGGGGAGTTGAGTCCCCCACCCTGTCCACACCCTCCCCCAGTGGCGCTGCGACCCATCCCTCTGCCCCCCCCCTCCTTGGGGCCTGTGGTTCGATTGGGTGCGGGGGAGTCGCTGGGGGAACTTGCCGACGTGTGCAGCGCCATTCTGTCCTCCACCTTTGGCGCTGGCACCCCCCCTGTGGCAGAATCATCCCTCCCTGCACCCACAACACCTACCCTTTCCCCTCCTGTCCCTGCGGTGCCTGTTTCCACCCTCCCCCCTGATGCCCCCTCTTCTGTGGATGAAATGGACTTGTGAACTGTGCAGGCAAGCTAGGGGACACACGTCCCGATGTGTACCCCCCCCCGGACTTTGCTGCTGGCCTGGCCCATGGCCCTTGTACATAGTGGACATTTTCTCAGAGATATTTTCCTGCTGAATAAAGCATTTTCTTTTGGTTTTGCACACTGATGCTTTCCTGGACTTGCTGTTGGTGCTGGTGCTCCCTGAGTTGGGGTGGTGATAATGTGTTAGGGGTCTGTGAAATGTTGGAGTGTGCTGCTCATGGGGTGTACCCTGCCATCTGCGTGCCATCACAAAGGTCTCTGCCAATGGTATTTGGTCATGTTTGCTCTCACTGTATGGTGACATTGTCCCAAGGTGTGTTCCATCCTCTGTGGAGCAGGCCATTTTCCCTGCAGGGTGTCTCCCAAATGCTGTGCTGTGCTGTGTCTACATTTTCCTGGATGTGTGAGGGTTGCCGTTCAATATAGCCATGCTGGCTCAGCGATGGCTCCGCCTGCATCTGGGGTATCACCCTTGTTGGTCACTGAACTTGTTGATGGGGTATATTGTCCTATGTCTGGGCACTGCTGGGAGGACTCTGCACCCACCCCTCCTGTGTCTGGGCACTGCTGGGAGGACTCTGCACACACCCCTCCTGTCTCTGGGCACTGGTGGGAGGACTCTGCACCCACCCCTCCTATGTCTGGGCACTGCTGGGGGTGTTTGGCACACACCATTCTTATTGCAGGTTCGGTGCGTACATACACGGGTGGGGGTTCGGTGCGTACATACACGGGTGGTGGTTCGGGGCGTACATACACGGGTGGGGGTTCGGGGCGTACATACACTGCTGGGGTGGGGTTTCGGGGCGTACATACACGGGTGGGGGTTCGGGGCGTACATACACGGGTGGGGGTTCGGGGCGTACATACACTGCTGGGGTGGGGTTTCGGGGCGTACATACACGGGTGGGGGTTCGGGGCGTACATACACTGCTGGGGTGGGGTTTCGGGGCGTACATACACGGGTGGGGGTTTGGGGCGTACATACACGGGTGGGGTTTCGGGGCGTACATACACTGCTGGGGTGGGGGTTCGGGCCGTACATACATGGGTGGGGGTTCGGGGCGTACATACACTGCTGGGGTGGGGGTTCGGGGCGTACATACACGGGTGGGGGTTCGGGGTGTACATACACTGCTGGGGTGGGGGTTCGGGGCGTACATACACGGGTGGGGGTTCGGGGCGTACATACACGGGTGGGGGTTCGGGGCGTACATACACTGCTGGGGTGGGGGTTTGGTGCGTACATACACGGGTGGGGGTTCGGGGCGTACATACACGGGTGGGAGTTTGGTGCGTACATACACGGCTGGGGGGGGGTGTTCGGTGCGTACATACACTGCTGGGGTGGGGGTTCGGTGCGTTCATACACTGCTGGGGTGGGGGTTCGGTGTGTACATACACGGGTGGTGGTTTGGTGCGTACATACAGTGCTGGGGTGGGGGTTTGGTGCGTACATACACGGGTGGGGGTTCGGGGCGTACATACACGGGTGGGGGTTCGGGGCGTACATACACTGCTGGGGTGGGGGTTCGGGGCGTACATACACGGGTGGGGGTTCGGGGCGTACATACACTGCTGGGGTGGGGGTTCGGGGCGTACATACACGGGTGGGGGTTCGGGGCGTACATACACGGGTGGGGGTTCGGGGCGTACATACACTGCTGGGGTAGGCTGGATGCGTACCGACGTCAGGTCGGCGCCTTTCAGGATCGGAATTGTGTTTAGTTTCTGTTCGATCGGTGTTTTGTTCGATTCGTACGGAAATGGTGTTTCCGTGCGAATCGTACTTGCATTTTCGGATGGATTTGGCACCGGGTACGAGTCGGACGGAGATAGGGCTCCGTCCGACGGTTCGTACCCGGTTTTTACCGGATCGGAATTGGCACCTAAGTACGTTTACAATATTTGTTAAACAATTGTGCTCTGAAATGCAGCATTAGTGCCACAATAAGAAAACAAATGCATAATACAAATACTGCTAGCATGGTCAATAATCCATGTACCATGAAACGTGCTGTCATTTAATAAAACAGAGTAACCTAACCCCTCTCCAGCGACTAAAGCTAAAGGATTTTATGAAAGATCTATGGGATGATCGGCAGACCCCTTGCCTTACCATACACAGAAAAATGCTCTACATCTCAGTAGATGCAGTGTTCTTGTCTCAGAATTCTCATTCCATGTGTGTGTCTGTGGCTCATGTACTCATCTATATTCTAGGACATGTATGCACATAAACAACAGCTCTATTCTTGTATTATGTCTAGGACCTAGTGCCAGGCCAGAAAGATTAACAATGGACATTGCTGTTTGACCTTTTCTATGGTGTTCAGACTAAAGCCCAGGAAAAGAACAGAACGCAAACATATGCAGGTTCCATGTGAAAGTTCAATGTGGCACAAAAGCAAATGTGTTCATTTAGTAATGTGTGCGAAGGAAAATGAGGCCTACCAGATGCACAGCTAGGCCAACACAGGGAAAACTACAATGGGCCATGCAGAAAACACATGACACCGTACATATCAGAACTAACCATTCCTTCACTAGCTTCGAGAAACAATAAAAAGAACTCCTCCTAAATCAACACCTTAACCCTACAGGAAATATCTCCCACTGCACCCTGGAAACACTACCTGATTATAAGCATATCTCTCTCAAGGTCTCTACAATAATATGACTTTTGATGCTACAATTATACTGTTTTGTTATTGACCGATTGAGTTGACTCTCAAGACTTCAATTATATTGTATTGTGAATGACTGATAATGCCTTATGATGCTGTAAAGTGCTCTGATACCCTTGGGTTTTGCCAGCACTTTATAAAACTCTTTAAATAAAATACAAAAATAAGTCTAAACTACACTAAGGAAAGTGTTGGATTTTGGAGGCGTTAAATTTACTATTCCCACTACAATCTGTGCAACTGTGGAAAAAGCGTTGGGCTTCAGAGTGGTAAAGCCTACTATTCCCCTACAACAGAAGGGATAGTATTGGATTTCAGAGGGGTAACATTTACTATGTTCACTCTAGTCTGTACAACAGTAGGGAAAGTGTTGGAATTCGGACGGAAAGAATTTACTATTCTCACTCGAATCTGTGCAAGAATAGGGAAAGCATTGGACTTCTGAGGGACAACATTTTCCATTGCCACTCCAGTCTTTAGAACAGTAAAGAAAGCTTTGGACTACAGATAGGTTACATTTATTATTCTTACTCCAAATAGTGCAACAGTAGGGTAAGTGTTGGTCTTCAGAGGGGTAACATTTACTAGTCCTACTCCAATCTATGCAACAGTAGGGAAAGCGTTTGACTTTGGAGGAGAGAAATTTACTATTCTCACTACAAACAACACAACAGTAGGGAAAGTGTCGGATTCTGGAGACGTGAAGTGTATTATTCCCACTCCAAACAACATAACAGTAGGGAAAGCGTTGAACTGCTACACGTTTCCTTTTACTTTTCCCATTGCAGTCTAAACAAGAGTAGGGAAAGTACCTAAGTTCAAGCACATACATATATAAGTAGCATCATGAATGTAGAAAAAGGTATTAAACTCTTAATATAAAAACTATTATTTAACATGAAATATACAAATATATATGCATAAAAAACGGAAAAAAATAAGCAATTTATAAAATTACTTTTCAGTAAAACAATTAATTATCAATTAATCAATAATCGTTATTCAATTATTAATTCATTAACTTCCAACCCTATACTTCTTCAAACCCACCAGGCCACACCTTAAATATATGTATTCCAAAACTTACATTTTTAAAATCAAATAAATAAGTAACATTTTGTAGATAATTGCTAAGTTTTACTTAATTACCTGCCTAGCCTAGACCCCTGACGGTCTAGCAGCCCTCAACTAAAATATAACTAACATTAATAAGTATTCCATAATTTACGTACCAAGAATCAATTAATCAAAATAACTAATTTACAAATAATAATTAAAAGTTAAATAATTATTCATTAATCAACTTCCGGCCCTATGCCCCTAAAAACCTAGCATCCCACAACTAAAATATAAATATTATACATAAATATATTTAATAAATTAAATAATTTTAAATCAGTTAAACAATTAATTAAAGATATATACTTAGTTGTTAATTAAATATTACTTAATTAACTACCCACCCTGTACTTCCACAAACCTAACAGCCAACAAATAACAAGTATTAAAAATAAATTTGTCACATAATTTACATAGTAAAAATCAATCATATAATTAAATGCAATGTATTAACTGATCATAATTAATTATTACCTAATTAACTTGCCACCCTATCCCCCTAAAAACCCATCAACCTTTCATGACAGTATGAATTATTATTAAAAATTAAATAAATATTTCTAGATGTACAACATTTATATAAACAATAGTAACACAATATATCTTCTAAAGCACATTCAAATATTATAAAAAACATTTTTAAATCATTATATTATTCAAAACAATATTAAAAACATTGATATAATTTAAAAATGATATTTCTTACCTCAGAAACTATTTTCTTTTCAATGACATTTGTGTATGTATCTCAAAATTGTTTATTTAGGGGGCCTGGTCAAGATGGCGACCAAGTAGGACGTGTGCCTCAGTCTCTCCAGCTCCATCGCGGCCTGGCATCCTCCGCTTAGCGCATAAGAGCAGCAGAAGTGGTGTAGAGAGTTACCGGAGCATACAGGGCAGTGGGGAGGGTCTTTAACAGTGCAGGGGTGGTCCCACTAAATCCAGAGAATGGGAGCAACTATCGCGCATAAAACTGAGTGCGGGCTGCGTGGATCTGTACGCCGGCCTATGCACCAGCACGGCCAGCCAGGGACCTTGGTCCTGGTTTGGGATCCCAGCCGCTGAGGCGCAACTGCAATCACCGCAGCCCTGCGATGCAGTGAGAGGAGACTGGGAGGTCCTGAGAACGCGATCAACGGAGGCGACTTCACCGAGGTGCTTGAGTGGAGTCAACAGCAGATGGACACTGTGCCTTATTGCATGGTGAAGCTGGACTGGCAGCGACACCTAGAGCGTCAGTGTGATGGGTGATCTGGGATGACCACAGTAACTGGAGTCAGGAGCCCCCTGGGGAGGAGACGGATGGGCCCACTTTTCCAGGGGAGACGGTGAATGCCACTGAGCCAGGCTTAAACCAGCATAGTCGAGCCGATGGGCTGTGCATTGAGAGGTCTCCCTGGCACAATCCTGTGGCCTTTATCCCAGCGGAGGCGAGGAGGCAGGACACAGAGGTAGGAGGACAGGTGGGAGCCCCGACGAACCCACGCCAGAGAGAAAAGGCTGACTCACTTGTTTTGTATGAAAGGAGGGTAACCTCATAAAATGGCACCGGACGGGGCCCGCAGGTCACAGGGCAGATTTGCAGGAGGCGTAGGCAGGAGAAAGCCTAACATGCCCAATGGACACACAGCACAGAGGCAGCTCGCAGCTGGCAGGGGCAACGGAGTTCCCCAATCATAGATTCCCGGTGGCCTGCTGATCTGGACGGTAGGAGGCCTGAGCGGAGGAGGGCATGAGAAGGAGCCTCGAGACTGGGGAGTTGAAGGGGGCTAGACACCACCACATAAGTGAATAAGTCAGCAGAAAAGCATCACATGAAGGCAGGTGAAGCTGGCTGGGCCCAGAAGTGCAGGGGTCGAACAGCGGGGCCTCAGTTCTCATTGATGGGTTGGGATCTGTGACTCCGGGTACTGGAGAGGGAATTGGTGTCGCCTGGGCTTGCGGGGGCCCAGGTGGCCGGCTTAGCGGTGCCCTACCCTACACAGCCTGCTGGGAGGACTGATGATCTGAAGGTCGAATAAGGGGGGGTTTGACGGCCCTGTGGGCCCAAGTGGAGCACTCACAGCAGCAAGAGGGGCACTTTGGCTCCTCTACATGAGGCTGGGACCTACTGGAATTATGGCATCAGCGAGAACCAAGAAGGAGGCCTCAATTAAAGACTTGTTATCGAAGTCGTCGGGCTCCCATGAATGGGACTCTTAGGCCAGGGCAAGTCAGACTGCCTCGCCTACGAGGGAAAGAATGAGGCCCCGGTTATGCGACCTTATCTGGAGTTGTTTTTCTCAGATCTAAGAGGTGACATCCTTGCAGTTAAAAGAGACCTAACGCATGAATTGCAAGTGATTTGAAATGATCTCACAGATATAGGTGACAGGGTGGATGCCCTGGATAGAAGAGAGACCTCCCGGGGTGAAGAGATTGAACAATTATCCATTTGTTAGACCAGCAAATTGACTTGCAATCCCAAGTGGAGAACTTGGAAAACTGCTCCTGGAGAAATAATATACAAATACCAGGAGCCCCGTGGGAGGAGGAAGGAGAAAACATAGAAGCCTAGGTGGTGGACCTGTACGCTCAGATCCTGGGAGACACACCTGCATTGAAGATCTGATTAGATAAGACCCACAAAGTGGGTAGATGGGGACCCGGCTCCCCTCATTCGCCAGACATTTTGTCATGTGTGCACAGCTTTTCTCTAAAAGATTGAATCCTGAGAGTGGCCCTGATGTTACCGTCCATCACATTTCAAGGCCAGACTTTGCATTTATACCAAGACCTTGCGGCAACGACTCTCTAGAAGATGAGGGAGTTTCGCCTGATTACGACCTTCCTGTGGGATAAAAACGTGTCATATTCCTGGGGGCACCCCTTCGTCTGATCTTTCACTGGCAGGACCAACTTTATCAATTTTGCTCTTTGGCTGCGGCATGTGAGTTACTACAGATTGATATGCAAGGTGAGGAGAAATCGAAAGCGCAGAAGGGAGCCCAGAAATTGGAGGACCGCTGGAGATAGTGGTGGTAACACTCAGGGAGAAGGGTGTCTGGTCCAGACCAGTTGGCTTTAGTCTTGGAGAGGAAGGCCCTGATTGAGAAGCTCAGGGAAGGCTCCGTGACTAATGATCCAACTTGAGACACTGCATTCTGTTCAGGGGGGTGTTCGCTTTGGGGTCGGGTGGCCAGGGGCAGGGAGAACCGGAGGTGACTGCGGAGGACTTGGCTACAACCCCTAACAGAGATTATACACCTGAGCAGGGAATGGATCTCGCCTTTCCTTCCCTGACTCAGAGACTTTGGGGGCTTTAACTTTTCTTGTTGGTGGGATTATTCATGGGTGCCTACCACAAAGTTTTAGATATTACTTGTCCAAGCACTCAATGCGCCTGAAGCACTGCAATGATGGGGAGGGAGTCGGAAAGGTGGGAGACTCTATTGCAGGTGAGAAAAATCCCAGTAGCCCTTCATGACATCATCTAAAACAGTCTGAGGGTCTTGACCCTCAATCTTAATGGCTTGAATAACCCGGTTAAGAGGAGGGCCATCCTGTACTATCTGGAACACTCCCAGGCTGATTTTTGTCTTCTTCAAGAATCAGATCTTCAATCCAGAGATTGGCATAGACTCAAATCTAGGGTGTTCCCTCAACAGTATTTTCCTCCCTCCCGCGCAAGACTTCATGAGTGGCGCTACTGTTCTCACGATCCTTTCATGGGAAGGTGGGTCCGAAAATAGCAGAAATTAAAAGCCACCTCCAAGGCTATCACATTCTCTTCGGTTCTCACACTATAATATTGGGATCCATATATTCCCCCAACGAGGGTCAGGAACAGTTCTTGCATGGGGCAGTGGTGGAAATGATGGCTATGCACAACCACTGGGTGGTCATGGGGGGAGGCTATATGGTATTCCACAATGATCTGGATCACTTGATATACAGGTATGAGTCGGTGGGGGGCATCAATCCAGGAAGGGCCCTTTGTTTCAGGAGATGGGCTTGGGAGACCTATGGAGGGCATCACATCCACTGGACTATACATTCTACTCCCACGCACATAAATACTACCCAGGTTAGTTTACTTTCTGGGCTCCCACGAGGTACATGCAGCCTGTGCGTTCAGTGGAAATAGAACCTCGCTCTCGGTTGGACAAATCCACAGTCCAGTTGGACCTTACCCCTCCCATTGTAGAGACAGATATCCTGTACCTGGTGGCCTTGCGAAACTCCACTTCGCAGACCAGGGGTGACCAAGCAGATTGAGGGAGGGATAAGGGAATACCTAGCGGTTAATGACTCAACTGACATGCCTAAAGCCATGATTTGAGACACCATGAAAGCGGTTTAGAGGGGAAATGTATTGCTGTTACCGCAATTGACAACAAAGTAAGGCGGGACAAATGCACACAACTACAACAACAGATTTGGTAACTCGAGCGCATAAACCACCGAATGGGGGCTCCCAGGTATGGTGGCAGCTGGAAGAGGCTAGAAAACAACTGGCTGGGTTTGATATAGACAACACTGAAAAATCCGATTTTATGTCTTAAACTCTCCTTTTTTTGGGAGGAAATAAATGTGGCAGGAAGCTGGCAATCAAACTTAGAGGGTTCCACCAGGCCAATGAGGTTGAAGCATTGTTGTCATCAAAATGGTACCCTAAACGAGGAGAGCGAAGTGGTCATGGCTAGGTTTGGATCCTTTTATAGAGAGCTTTACTCAGCACAGGATCTCCCCAGATGGGATGTCATGAAGTATCTTGAAGAGATGAAAGTGGCACGCAATCTTGAGAAACTGATCCAGATCGAAGAGGTTATCTTACCGATCTCCAGGCTGAAGCCACACAAGGCATCTGGCTTCTTTTTATAAATTGTTTTGAATCTCTATAGCTCCTCTCCTCACCAGGGTCTTTAATTCCATCGTAAATTCAGAGGCGCTCCCTCCCTCAATGATAGAGGCTTCGGTGGTGGTTCTGGTGCAACCGGGCAAGGACAGGCATCAATGCGGGTCATATCGTCCCATTTCACTTCTAAATGTCGACATGAAATTTTTCACCGGAGTCCTAGCGGCCCATCTGGCACCTCTAATGCCAGGACTAGTCAAGCCCTATCAGGCGGGATTCATCACTAATAGACAATGTTCGGATAACACCAAGAGAATTCTACATCTGATAGACAAGGCCGCTCGCTTCCAACACAAGACCTATACTTCTTTCCATCGACTCTGAAAAAGCATTGGATCGTGTCCATTGGTATTACTTAGCCAAGGTGTTGCGACACTTGGGGATTAGTTTTGCTCCTGGGTCCTCAATGGCTATGTGTCACCGAGAGCGACCATTCAGGTATATTACAGAACTTGGATGGCTTCCCCATTAGAAGGGGCATGTGGCAAGGGTGCTCGTTCTCCCCATTGCTGTTTGTGTTGGGCTTTGAGCCATTGGTACAAAGGGTTCGGGATGACCGTGGGATCACGGATAGGCAATCTGGTCACAGGATAAGTGGATTACATCATTGGTGCCCTGGAAATTCCGAGTGAGGCTTTACTGGGTTTTTGGGAGGAGGTGAGGTTTCTCAATCAATTTGCCCAAGTGGCAGGCTCTGAGTCTCACTGTGGGCCCTACAATAGGGATTATTTAGCTCAAGCCTATTTGATTCAATGGGCTTCACATAACTGGGCATCCAGCAGGCCTTATCTAACCAGTAGGTGGTAGCTCTCAACTATCGCAAATTAATCCAGAGGGTGGGTGAGGTCCGACCTAGCACACTGGCAATTATGTCAAATCTTGTGGATGGGTCTGATCGCGGCCCTGAAGATGACCGTCCTTCCCAGGATCCTGTATATATTCCACTTTGGAGGGGATGTTAAAGACCCTGAAGAAGACTTTTCAAGATTTCGTGAGGGTGGGTCGATGATCTCTGATGAGGCATGAATGGAGCTGCTGGCCACCTGAGGAGGGCAGTATGGGTATCGCATGCATCTCATGTTACTTTCAAGCTGTGCAGCTTAGGTACCTAGTTGAATGGTCCAAGCCCGAGTCCAAATAGGGGTGGCTATTCATGGACAGGGATCTATCGTGGACAGCTCTGTGGGTAGACCCTTTTTTGCTTGAGCCCACCTACCGGTGAACCTCTATTTATCAGCGGTCACTGTAGCCAGCCAGAAGGTTTGGGACATGGTGGCGATGCGTGAAGGTCTCTTGTCGTTCCTGTCCCCACTCGGCCCGGTGGTGTAGTACAGGGATTTCACCCAGGGGATGGATAGCATCTTGCTTAGTGCATGGTGGAAGTCTGGGGGCAGATCAATTGGTAATTTCTTTGATGAAGAGGGGCCCATACCATTCTAGGTATTGAAGACTGAATTCACAATAACAGAAGGAAACCGATTTCGATACACCCAGATGCGACACAGGCTGATGCAGTCATTAGGGAGGGAGGCAGTGCAGCGTCATCTAACCACATTTGAGAAGGGACTCCTCCTGAGGGACTTGGATAGGCGCATCACCTCTGGCCTGTATGGGCTCCTTGGGCAGGGAATGCTGGATTCGAAGTCCCTCCTCCCCTCCAGTGGGAACATGACCTGGGACGGCAACTATCTCAGTAGGAATGGCGAGATATTTATCACCAAGAGAGGTATACAGCCCCTATTGCATCTAACGTAGAAACAGCGACGAAGATCACCACATATTGTACCTAACCCCGGCACAGCTGCAGGAAGGGAACACTGAGTGGGAGGAATGGAGGCTGGAGGGGCTGTTGCAACCGGGGGACCCTGGTTCATATTTTGTGGGAGTGCCCCAATTTGAGTCTTGGAGGAAACCCTCTCAGATATAAATACAAACTTTGATACTCAGCTTCCCATGTTCCCTTCATAGGTAGTTCTGGGCCTTCCTAACCCATCAACATATCCCCTTCAATCCAAATAGGGGAAAAATAAACCACGGTCATTAGGGGCAGCACATCAATCGATTCTAACTTTTTGAGGAACCAAGAAGGCACCATCACGTAAAATTAGTTGCACTGCGTTTGTCACCTACTGGGAATGGAGAGGCTCTCGCTGACACTCAAACAACAGGGTGATACATTCAGCCAGTCCTGGCATCCATTCATTGCTCTGCTCTCCCAGGAATTCACAGAACTGACCTGCCCTAGGTACTTAAAATTGCTGCACATGGGGGTGTGGCCACGGGCTCGATGGAGTGAGATGCTTCTCTGAGGAGCTCCATCTCCCTGGGGCCCACTAACCTGCTTTCAAACCCTCGTGGAGCGGCTGTGGCGGACAGAGGGGCTTGCTCTGGTCTCAGGACCAGAATGGTCTTTGCCTGCTGACGTCTTGTGCCCCAGTCGCCTTTCTATTGCTGGAGCGGAGGGTGACGTATGCTCCGGCGGGCGGCGATGAGTGGCGGCCGCCATTTTGATGGTCCCTGAGGTGCCCGGAGAGTGGTGCTGATGAGTGGCTGATGGGACACGACTGCATTGGGAGCTCTCGGACCCCTCCTACGACACCTCGGCTAGCGGTTGGTGGTGGTATTTGCCTTTTGGTGCCCTTTACGGAGGACTGCTGTGGCCGCCATCTTGTGGATCACGCCAGCGGCCGGTGAGGGACTGGGGCCCCGGTGCTCCATTCCAACGGAGGGGTGCAGCAGTTGGGCAGGTGAACGCCGGTGGAGCAGGGTGCACTGAAACTCCACTGCGCTCCCCCCGATCTCCTGACGCTGTGGTGCTACTGCGGCAGGAGGGCCCCACGGAGATCCAGACTTGGCTGCTTTTAGGCGAGCTCCCATGCTGGGCTCACCCCATCGGTGCCCCTTGCTTGGTCCGCTGTTAAGGGCAGAAGCAGAGCCTGCAGAACAGTGCTGGTAAGCGGCTGGTAAGACTTGGCTGCATTGGGGGCTCCGAGGCATCTTGGCTGCGGCCGCCGCCATTTTGTGGATTTCACCAGAGGCCTCTGAGAGGCTGTGGCCACCGTGCTCCACCAAGGCAGCAGTGTGCGGCAGTTAAGCAGGTGAGCCTAGCAACGCAGGGCACTCTGAGGCCCTCCTGCGCTTCTTTCTGACTCCCTGGAGGCTGTCTGCATTGACCCTGGAGTGGGGGGCTACACCTGGAGCCTCCTCGACACCCTACCTTTTGGTTGGCCCTTGATTGGAACGCTGTGGGGGTTACAAGCGGACTCCTCTCACACAACTGCATTTCAGGACTGTTGGCCCCCCCCCCCGGCATACCGGGATTCCGTCTCTCCCTACCTGCGCTGGCGTAGCGGTGTATGTGGATCGGAAACTGAGGCCTTTTACTCTAATTTTTCTCTTCTTCCCCTATATATGCTCTTTTTCCTCTTACCTCCTCATCACTTCTTATATCAATATCCGCATTTACCTTAAACTGAATGTATCGATCCTATATCCTATAAACTATTGTCTCTCTCATTACACTCACTGTCATTCAATTCACCTTACTGTCTAATCTGATCCATAGACTTATACACCATAACCCACCTGTAAGGGTCTTAGGACCGACTAAATTATATGACACTCTGATCCTTTCGTGTCTTCCACCAATCTCACTTATACTCTCCTAATCATTCGCCTTCATCGGTCTATGTATGTGCCATAAACTGCCTGTCTCATACCTATGTTTATCATTATTGTTGTTGTTTCTCACTACCTGTATTGCCACACACCTCCCTATCCATTCAATACTCCTCTCTGCTTAACAAAGTCTTACCCAGTCTTCACCCACTGAGAAACACCACTGCTTACTCGAACTCTGATTTTTACCTCACTCTAACCCTCCTGCATACCTCCTCTCAACCCTTACCCCAACCCACTACCCCCCTATCTTATCAGCACCGAACACCTGCTCGGGCACCAACCTCTGCTTCTCTCCGCTCTCTTCTGACAACCTTCCAAATCTTAACTTCCCCCCACCCACCGCTACCTTGTCCAATATTCATCATTCCCCCCTGGATTTGCTCTTGTGACTCCCAAAACGTATCCCCTCCCTCCTTCCCACACCCTCCCCCTCTGCACTCTTACCCATTCCTCCTTCTTCTAAACTTCTCCCCCCTCACTTTGCCCGCCCCTACTCTCCCCAGTCAAACCTCACTACCATGTTCCTCCTCAATTCCACCCACACACCACGCCCCTCTCATGCCCTAACTGACAAGCACCCCAAACTCACCAAACATGGTCCCAACTCTTGGACCATTCCATACCCTCCCAACCTTTCAAAAAATGCCCAAAAAAACTTTAAACATAAATTCCTAATCCAATATCCTGAAACCCTTATTGAAGACAATTATCACAGCCCCATGTCCCCCATTAAAACTAACTATATTTTCTACACCAAACGCCCCTCCAAATGGAAGAGCACCTTTTTACAACACCTCCCAGTATCTAGCTCAATTAAAATCCCCCATGGTCACAAACTTGCCACTTCTCCTACCTCTCTTTTCCCTGGTGAAATAACCATTTCCGTCTACAAAACTGGAAACATTCTGATTCAAGCCTCAGAGCAGCACCTCACAATTTTTGAGATCCTCTTCAGCACGCTTTCTGACCAGCTGTCACTACCTACTCCTCCCCCAACACCCTCTCAGTCCCAAAATCCCTCCGGACCCCCCACGGCCACCCCAACTCCCAACCCTCTCCCTAATGACAGTCCCCATACAACAACTCCTACTCTGTCACCCTCACTTGAACTATCCCTTGTCGCAATCCTATCCCCTCTCCCCTCACCAGCCCCATCCCCCACCCCCAACTCTCCTCCGCCTCCCAGAGACAAACTCCACACCCCATGACACTCCTACCCGTAATGACTCATCCCTCTCCTTAACTCCTATTCCACCCACCTCTCTGAAACCAACCCCCCACTCCTCCAATACACTCCTCCAAACCCCCATGTCCCCTATTAACCGTCCAACTCCAACTCCCTACCACCTCCCTAGTACCCCTCCTCCCACTCTAAACAGTCCCTTAACGACCATTACCCCTCATATCCCTACCCCTTCCTACACAAACTACACTTCCACCCATTAAGTCGTTACCACATCCCCTCTCGCCCCTCATATTCTCCCCCCACCTCTCCCCCCCACCCCCACCAGACCATCACACATCACGCCCAGCCCTCCCTCTCAACACCGGCCCATACACCCCTCCCCTCCCCCGGCCTTCCACAATCCTCCTCTCAACATGGAACCACCCACATTATCCCCCCCCTGATGAACCACCCACTCCAAGCTGCCAACCTTCTCTTCCTAGCTACTCCGTCCCTAACCCCTCCTCCATCCCAGCCGCTTCCACTTCCCTCCTCTCCAACCTCAGTCAGACACTTCGTAACTTGGACTACAATCTCTCTACCCTGAATACTGAACTTACCCTACTCAGAAAAGATTTCAATCGGTTCAAATCCTACAAAACCCATAGCCCGCCCCTCTTGGCCCTCTGCCCCATGTGTTAGCCCTCGAAAATACCTATATCCCAAACATTGGGTAACAACGCCTCTCCTCACCCGCTCCCACAGACCCCTTCGAACCTTGAATACCTTCTCCGCCCCGAACTCTCTACCCTCTGCAACGCCTACCTTAACAATCCCCCTCCTAAAGACCCCTCCCCCTCTCTCTCCAATATTCCTGTTATCTTCTGAACCAGCAGAATCCCTGCATCTCCGAGCTCCCACAGACCCCCCTTAACTCACCAACATTCAACTTCTACCCGCCCCTAACGCCAACCCTAAACCCCTTACCTGCATGCTCGTGAACTGCCGCTCGGCTGTCCAACATGCAATCGAAATCTCAGAAACCATTCTTAACGAGGATGCTGACTTCGCCTTCCTCACTGAAACCTGGCTCAAAGACCACTCTACACCCATCCTTGACCTTCTGGCCCCCCTGGCTACTCTATTCTCAGAAAAGACAGACCTGAAAAAACAGGGGGAGGTCTAGCAATCATTAATAAAGTAGAACTACAACTCTTCCCAATTTATAACACTGACTACACAACCTTTGAATACTTAGGAGCCGAAGTTAAAATAGAAAGCTCCCCCCCAATACGACTTCATAACATCTACCACCCTCCTGGTGAACCCCTTCCCTTTGCCGAAGAACTATCGGACCTTCTAACTAAATCGCTACTTTCCAACTCCAGAAATCTCTTCCTAGGAGATCTTAACCTGCACTGGAATGAACCAGATGACCCAACAATCAACCTTCTCAATAGCCTTCTTGAGATTAGCGACCTCAAGCAACTTTGCCACTCCCCCACCCACGCCAAAGGGGCTATTCTAGACGCCATCATCTCCAACCCTGATCTGACATCCTTATCCAACATCAACCCTATCGATTGGTCTGACCACCATCTCATTCTGTTCACGATGTCCCCTCCAGCCCCACCCGCCCCTAAAAAAAACAATAATACTACAACTGTGACAAGAAATCTTAGGCAAATCCCCCCCGGCGCTTTGGAACATAAACTCCAATCCCAACTCAGTCTCACCCCCCCCCTCTTCAAATGCGAATGAACTCACTGAGCACTTTAACAAAACTGTCTCTGAGGTTTTAGACCAACTCGCCCCTCTGAAAACGAAAAGCTAAAAAATGTCCCCTATAAATCATGGTTCACCCTGGACCTTAATAAAGAAAGACGCTCACTGAGACTGGCTGAAAGATCATGGAGACAACACCCTTCCCCATCCCATCATGCCCTCCTCAGAATTGCAAGATCCTCCTACAAAAAACACATCTTTTCGGTAAAAGCATCATTATTTCGTCCACAACTCTCTCGTGCCAAAAACAGACCTAGAGAACTGTTCAACATTATTAGAAATCAAACCTCACCTACACCCCCTAACCCGGTGGCCTCCATTAACAAATGTGAAGAAATCACCAACTTTTTCAATGAAAAAATCGCATAAATTGACCGTTCTTTCCTCGACACTCAACCCTCACCCACCCCTCAATACCCCCTAGATACTACACCCTATCCACCCCTCCCTTTGAACACACCCCTGACTCCTTCACTCCTCCTCCCATTGCACACCCCTCCTGAACCCCTCCCCACTATCCTACTGCTTAAAAATAATGCCTCATGGCATAACTTCCACCCCGTTTCTGAACAGGAAGTCTTCAACATCCAAGCCAAACTCAAAACCTTCTCCCTTCCGCACTCGTCCAAGACCTTCTGGACCAACATCATTAACGCCTCCCTCTCAATAGGGAATGTTCCCATCTTCATTCAACTCGGCAAATCACTCCCATCCCCAAAAATCCCAAAGCTGACCCCAATGACCCGAACAATCTCCGCCCTATCTCTAACCTCCCCCTCAGCTCCAAAGCCCTCGAAAAATGTGCCCTACGCCAACTGGACAAACACATTGACTCATTCAACCTTCTAGACCCCCTTCAATCTGGCTTCCGCAAAGGTTGCAGCACTGAAACCGCACTGCTTAACATAGTCGATGATATCCACTTAGCCCTGGACAAGGGCGAGACCTACCTACTCATCCTCCTTGACCTCACCGCTGCATTTGACACAGTCTACCAACCTTACTCAAAGCACTCAAAGATCGCTTCGGCATTAATGACACTGTCCTGAACTGGTTTACATCCTACTTTCAATATAGAACCCAACAAATTAAAATTCAAAACGGCCTCTCTAGACCAACTCCTGTCTCCCTAGGTGTCCCTCAAGGATCCATCCTCTCTCCCGCCCTTTTCAACCTCTTTTTGGAACCCCTTACCCTTATACTTAAACAAGCAAAAATCAACTATCACCTGTACGCTGACGACACCCAACTGTACTATAAAATAAAATCCCATGCCGATATCCTGCACCTTAACACTGCACTAACCAAGATCCAAACCTGGTTCCATAACAACCATCTTAAACTCAACCCTAACAAAACTGAGATCATCCTCTTCTCTCCCAAAAACAACCCTCTCCCCATTCAAACATGGATCGCTGACCTTAATGCCCTAAACTGCTCTCTTTCCCTCGTCAAGTCTGTCAAATCACTCGGCATCACCATCAAAAATAAACTCACACTCAACTCCCATGTAAAGAGCTCAGCAAAAAGTGCACTTTTCACACTCCGACAACTCAAAAAAATCAAACCTTTTATTCCAGCTGAAGACTTCAAACTAACTATCCAATCTCTGGTCCTTTCCAAAATCGACTACGGAAATGCCCTTCTCTCTGGTACTCCCAAAATCCACCTTGCCCCCATCAAATCTGTCCTCAACCTCGCAGCTAGACTAACAACTAATTGTAAACATTTTGACCGCATCTCCCCTGCCCTCAAGACCCTAAAATGGCTCCCCATCGAAGGCAGATCCTCCTATAAAATTGAATGAATCACTCACAAAGCCCTCTATCAGAACACTCCAACGTACCTCACAACTAAACTCAAAAAAGCTGGCTGTGCCCGAACACTGAGAAGCACCAACACTCTTCTTCTTATACCCCCCCTTTCCAAAAAAAATGCCTCGAAATCCTGCTCCTTCTCTAGCAAGGCCCCAACCATCTGGAACGCCCTCCCCAAAAGACCTTTGATGCAACCCCTCCTATGACAGCTTCAAAAGAAACCTTAAAATTCACCTTCTCTCTAAATTTTGGGGTAAATTAAATCCCTGAATATTCTCCCCCCTTCTTTAGGCAACCCCGCCTACCCCTCACACTCTCTCACCCCCCTCCTGACACCCTCTACACCCCCCCTTCCCCTCACCATACCCTCCCTCTCCCTACTATGTCCACTAAGTCCTCCTTGGCATACTGTAATATTACTATTTATAACTACATTCTGGTTCTTTCAATTGGTTTTCTGTTTATCTGTATGCACTCTGCTCAATATGTAATCTTAACTATTCCTTTTATTTTTGTATGACCATTTGTATAATTTGTTTTGTCTATTGCTATTGTTGTTTTCTTGTTTATTACCATTGCTGATGTAAAGCGCTCTGATAGCCTTGGCTGGAGCTAGTGCTATTTAAAACCTTTCAAATAAAAAGGCCTGAAGCAAGCTGCCCTCCCCTCAGAGGCACTAAGCGGCGGGTTGAGGTTGCGCCCATTCGCTCCACTGCGCTGTACCTTGCCCCACCACCTGTGCACCAGATCGTGCTTGAGGCTGAGCCTCTCCACTATACCGCCTGGCACTGCCACAGTGAAGCCCAGTGGCGGGTGCTCTTGGTGACATATCTACGGCGGACTGGGCTCCTTGCCCCCAAGCTACGACCAGTGCCCCTGCTGGGAGTTTGGTCAAGGGGGCGATAGACATCAGTGGTGGTACGCCCCCTGTTTCTGGAGCTGGACAAGGTGCATGCCCCTGGGTGGTGTTGCTTCCTCAGGTGACCTGCGGGCGCTGCCTGGATTGGAGTGATACCCTCCCCTACGGAGTAGTGGCACATTAGCTGGTTCGTGCCTGCGGAGCCTGCCTGGGACGCGGTGCCAGAGATCACAACCTGGGGTGTGCTGACCTTCGCCATCACTAGCAATGCATCGGAAAACTGAGCCGCGTCCCGGCGGTCCCTCCCTGGATGAGCCTGAGTGGATATTCGCCCCTGGGCCTCAGCTATGCTACGCTCCCAGGCCCACAAAGAGGTGCCGGTGACAACCCTGTGGAGCAAGATCGCTCAGCCCGATGCGCCAATGCAGTCCGCAGCCCCACCACTGACTCAGGGGGATGGAGGGGCCTCAGCCCCAGTCACCCAAGGCTATATGAACTGGTTCCTACAGGAGTACGCACTGCTCTCTCTTCTCTCAAAGAACAATTCAGGTCTAGTCTCCGTGATGTCTGCAAGGAAGTGTCGGAGTTTGGTGATCGAGACGATGATCTAGAGCAGACGGTGGATGCTCGATCTGAGGACCATGAGATGCTGCTGCGGTGCATTAGTACCCTGGAAGACCAACATATTGAACTTCAGACCATACAGGAGGACCTTGAAAATAGGAGCCACAGCAACAACATCCGCATAAGGGGGTGCCAACTGGTGCGGAAGGAGCAGACATCATGGCGTTCATGGCGGAGCTCCTGCAGGCGGTACGCGGGGATGACGATCCTTCTCCACCTGTCCTGTACCGGACTCATAGAGTTTGCGGGGGGCGCCCTGCAGATATAGTGGTCCAGACATCCTCACCAGGGTGCACTTCTACACTAAGAAGGAGGCGATTATGCAGGCCGCAACAAGGCAGAGATCAAGTTTCAGCGGCACGTGATTCAGCTGTATCAAGATCTCTCCGCCGCTACGCTCCGAAACCAGCATGATTTTAAGCCTGTCATGGACAAACTTCGACAACAGGGTGTCCGCTATCAGTGGGGCCACCCCGTTGCACTTATATTCCAGTGGGAGGGCAAGCGTCGTTTGTTAGACTCGCTGGCAGAGGCCAAGGCCCTGTTTAATATACCTGATGAACACCAGGCGACTGGTGGTCCCTCTCCTGCAAACCATGATCTCAAGCCTTGGTGGACTGTGACGCTCCAACAACCAATGCACTGACCTCTCATCCCAGGAGGCGAGAAAAGATGTCATAGAACACCTGCGTGGCCTCAGCGGGGGCCTCTCCCCAACACGCTCCACTACTGGCTCTCTCTAATGTTGTGCCGCTACCGACTACTGTGACTCTCTGAAGCGCCTATCTACAATCCATGCTGGGTGCCAGCAGCACCCTCCCGCAATCTCGTTGTTTCGTATACGCTCCTCTGGTCTTTGGGAGTGGTGCGAATTTATGATCCTCTTGCCCGCCCCTGCTGGACAGCCCTCTGGTGGGCCCTGGGGAAGTGCGGGTCCTGCCCTGACGGTGTTGCACTCCTCTACCTGTGACCTGGATGGTTCGCCTCTCCAACCCTGCTCCTATGGAGGGTGACTCCTCTAGCGGGATCTGAGCATCTTTGTGCCGGTCTCCGCACTCGGAACGGGACTTGTTGGGGTCCGTTGGCACGTTATTGGTTGTTTTGTTCTTTTTGCTAGACCCTTCTTATAACTCTCCTTTTGAGGTACACGTGGGTGTGTCTGGGGAGGGGAACCTCGGGCAATGCTGGTCCTCTTCCTCCTCTGGGAGAGTGACATATCTTGGGGTCAGCATAGTGGGTGAGTCCATACCTAACCTCGGGAGGGAGCGGGGGCGGGCAGATGGGGAGGAGGAGTGGTCTGTTGCTTTCTTGAGGGCACCTTCCGCAGTAGCACCATATTTCCTTTCATGACAGATGAGGTTGCCCCTCAAGATCACCCACTGACTCGGGGAGGCACCAAATTGCTTTCACTGAATGTCTGCGGCTTGAACTCCCCTTATAAGCATAGACTTTATGGCGATATATTCTCCACCACGACCCCGATGTAGTGCTCCTAGAGGAGACCCACTTGCTGAAGTCAGACGCGCATCGGATGGCGCACCCAAAATACCCTTTGAAATACTGGGCATATACGGATTCCAAGACTTTTGGGGGGGGGATTCTTTGCAAGGCCGGATACTGCACATCTGTCTCAAATGTCACCCAGGATGGGGTCGGCCGCTTCCTGCGACTGCAGCTCATGCGGGGACGACAACAGTTGACACTCCTTAATGTTTACACCCCTAATGCTTCCCAAAATGTTTATCTCCGGCGCCCACTCTCTGACCAGCTTAAGGGCGTGGATGGGGATGTGGTAGTGTGTGGGGACTTAAATCTAGCTTGGGACCCGGTCTTAGACCGAAGTAACGGAACATATCAGAATGTGGGGACAATGTTGGCGCACCTTAAGAGGGATATCGCGAGCTGGGGTCTTGTGGGCGCCGGGCGGTACAAACACCCTGACGTTAGGGATTACTCACCTTAGTCACATGTGCACAGGTCCTACTCACGTATTGACTATGCCTTCGTTATGCCTTCGCTCCTCACTTGCCTACACACTGCGGAGCTCTCTGACATCTCTATCTCTGACCATGCACACTTAGAGCTCATCTGGGAGGACCGGTCTGCGTGCTCGACTGGTCCGCCCCGCTGGCGCTTGCACCCCCAGCTGCTGCGAGACCCGGTAGATGTGGAGGAAATCCAGAAGGGTATCTTGGAGTATTTTCAGCTTAACGCCTCCCCTGAGATCTCCCTACACACTTTGTGGGATGGGTTCAAGAATTCGGGGTACCATTACATCTCTCGCCATTGCTAGAGGGCGCAAAGCGAAGCTTGCAGAATCTAAACTCACTGCTGAGATTAAGATCCTAGAGCGCACGGACAAGGAGGCCCCCTCCTGTCGCACTAAACAGCAACTTGCGCTGGTGCGGGGCCAGCTGGGCAAGGCAGAACGGGCTCTTCTGTCCCTGCAGCAAAAATACTATGATGGGGGTGACAAGGTGGGCCGGCTCCTCGCTGGTAAATTGCGGCAGCGTCAGGCGAAGGCCCACATCGCTAAGATTCAGACGTGTGTTTCCACATAGGCGACCGCGGAAAAAGATAAAGCGGAGGCATTTCGGGCCTACTATAAGCAGCTATACTCTCAGGCAGACCTTTCCCCCATGCGCCTACACTCCTACTTGGCACTTCTACCGTGTCTTCCTCCTGCAGCTACAGGACCACCTCCTGAATGTCTTTAACTCCTGCACGGACAGCACGGGCCTCACCCCCACTATGGCTATGGCGGAGATCTCCCTTATACCCAAAGCGGGTAAGGACCCGGCACTGTGTTCCGCTTACCGCCCCATAGCCTTGCTCAGTACGGATGCCAAGATCTTCACCAAGATATTGGCATCGCGTCTTGAACCTCATCTGCCGGGCCTCATCGATCCGGACCAGATGGGGTTTAAACACAACCGGCGGGGTGCGGATAACATGCGTCATGTGGCGCACCTTGTTGAGAAAGTTCGGTATCTGAACATCCCTACATGCCTTCTTCCGCTTGAAGCGGAGAAGGCGTTTGATTGCGTCGACTGGTCCTATCTTCGCACCGTGTTGTGCAAAATCAGTCTGGGGCAGGAGTTCATATCGAAGATCATGGCATCATATGTGGCCCCTACCGCTCGCATTTGACTTAATGGGCGGGTCATGAGACCGATTTTGCTGCACCGAGTGAGGGATCACGGGTGAGGGATCTGGAGGGCATTAAGGGAGTGACTCTTGGAGGCCAAGTTCATAAGATTAACCTCTTTGGTGATGACCTTTCACTCACACTGACTGAACCCCAACTCTCGCTTCATTGCGTGGTGGACACCCTACAGTCGTTTGAGGCTGTCTCTGGCTTTAAAATCAACCTCTCCAAGTCGTTTACTCTTAATATTAATATCCCAGCCCCAGCGGCTAGCCTCCTGAAAGGGTTGGCCCCCTTTCAGTGGATGGAGGCCTCCATTACATATCTGGGGCTCCAGCTTACTCCCATACTCTCCACTTGGTCGCGAGTTAACTGGGCGATCTTGCGCTGCTCCGTGTTGGCTGACCTACAGAAATGGAAGCCCCTTCATATTTCAGGGCTAGGACGCATCAATGTCCTCAAGATTAATATCTTACCGCAGGTTCTCTATCCATTTCAGAGGCTCCTGACCCCGATCCCACAAGTGGACATTCAGCACCTACAGGCTGATTTGCGTACCTTCGTGTGGAATGTACGGCGTCCGCGGGTGGCGCATTCACTTTTGAAGCACCCGCGTGATCGGGGAGGCCTGTCTTGCCCAAACCTTCCGGACTATTATTGGGCTGCGCATTTGAGATATATCTCCGAGTGGGTTGCACGGGAGAGTGAGAAGCATTGGTTTCCCATAGACCGGGCGGTGGCATGCCGGCCATCGCTTGGTTGCCTAAGCACGCTCGCCCCCAGAGTGCATATGTTGTGGAGCCGACCAAGACAGTCCTTGATATATGGGACAAAATAGCAGTCAAAAGAGGCCTGACCATGTTCCCGTCCCCACATACCCCCATCGCACGCAACCCTGAGTTTTGCCCAGGCTTGCCAAAGCAGGTGCTCCACGCTTGGACTGAGGGGGAGTGTCGGACTATAGGCACCTTGTTCGTGGGAGGCGTCCTCAGATCTTTCGACGAAAGCAGATCTGACTTTGCGGTCTCGCCTACGGCCCACTATCAGTATATGCAACTGCGCCATTGGCTTTCCGTCCCCGAGGTGCATGCTGTGGCGATACGTCCCCTCACCCTGTTCGAAAAATTGGTGAGAGCCTTTGAGAACTCGAAAGGCCTTATCTCCAAGACGTACTGGGTGCTACAACACTCAACTCCACCGCGCCCGCATCTCTATCAGACTGCATGGCAGGACGCTACTCTGGGGGAACTTACTCCCAAGCAGTGGGGTATCCTGTGGCACGATATCCCTAAGACCTACCGTAGCCTTGCCGCATGTGAAACCACCAACAAACTGATGCTCCAGTGGTATTATATGCCCTCCTGGCTGGCTTCCATGTATCGCTCTGTCTAAAACCTATGCTGGAGATGTGGGTCGGCAGAAGGCACTCTGTATCATATCTGGTGGTCCTGTCACGTGATTGCCACCTTCTGGAAGGAAGTTCTGGGCCACATTAAAGGTGTGGAGGGCTACCCGATCCCGCCACTGCAACACGTGGTGATCCTGGGCATTCGTCCCCCTAATCTAGCTGCAATGACTGGGGCGGAGTGGGCTCTCATTAGTCATCTTCTTTTGACAGTGCGACAACTCATAGTCATAGCATGCACATGGAAGCAGACTTCAGCCCCATCCATAGCTCAGTGGTTTGCCCGGGTGTGGCGTGTACTGGCTATGGAGCGGCTTTCACACAACATAGCGAATACTGAAAAGAAATCCCTGCGCATTTGGCAGCCCCTGCTCTCTTATCTCATGCGCATCGAATTCATTAGCTTCAGCCCCCTGAAACTCAGAGCCCTGCAACTCTTCCACAGCGACTGAAGACTGCTTGAACCCCAGTTTGATGGTAGCTCGGACATATTGGGTTTGCTAGGTGATTTCCCCATTGCCATCGGCCCCCTCCCCTTTCCTCCACCTGCGTAATATGCGACGCCCCATCATCATATGACATGTTACAGCCTGTATAGTTATTGTTCCTTCTTTATTATTGTTTTCCTTTTTCTACTACAGCTGCCCTGGCAGTGCCTTTACAGGCATACATGCACACTTAGCTTACTGGACTCCGAGGGGATTTGACGCCTTTATGAATGGCCTGGTGTTTGCTGTCCCTGAGGGGCGCTGTCCATACCTCCTGATCTCACATGCTAGTTGCCTCCCTTTGGGGCCATGGACTCTTGACTTACTGAGCACATGTTGATACAAGATGATTTTAAGTCCCCTATGGCTCTTTTACTGTGCCACACCTTAACCAACCCTTGATGCAATGTTTCAGTTGACGCGGCCAGCCCGAAGTGGTTGTAGGCGACTTGCTGTGTACTCTTATACTACTATGCTTGCTATTTTATTATGCTGCCGGCCCGTCCAGGGTTGTAGGCACGATGCCGTGTGCAACAGTTTCTACCTGCAATAAAGGTTTTTGACACACAAAAAAAAAAAATTGCTGCACATGACTGAGTCGATGGAATGATTGACTTCGGATCCCCTCTCATGAATGTCTGCTGTGCTTGTACTTAAACCCCCCCCCACCGAGCGGTGGGGGGGGGGTTCATGTCAAAGTTGCAGTAATGTTAGCTGAGGCTGAATGTTGATGCTAAATTGACAGATTACATTGGATGCTTTGTGTGCTTATTATTGATGCAACATCAAAACAATTTTAAACATATAATTGTTTATTTCATGTCCAAAATGTTGTCTTATATTTTTTAAATATTTTTATTTGATTTTTCCATCAAGCAATACATGGTACTCAACAGCGCACCTACAACAACTACATTGGAGTGGAAATGCAGTCATTCAATTTTACAATGGTATAGTGTATATTCTTTTTTTCTTTGAAAATGTGTCTATTCAGTTTTCTGTCAAGAAAAATACAGATAACAGTGCAGCTCAAAACATTTAAGTACAGACATTCTTATTTATCAATATGTGGTATGTGTCAAGGTTGTGCAGGAGGGACACACAACAAAGAATGGAAGGTGTAGAGGATAGATTTCTTAATCATACGTGTCACCAATTTACGGAATCACGTGTGGTCAACGAAGGGGGGTCTCAACATTAAGCGTAAGACCAACATAGCGTCTACTCAGTGGCTAAATTATCAGACGGATTCAGGTTCAATGATTGTTCACTGGTTGGTGATTTGTGTGCATTTGATCATATTCACCAAATCCCCCAAATCATATTCCAAACCTGAAGCAGTGTCTCCCTCCCCATTCCCGCCATCCAGGTCCTCTCCATCTCCTCGCTCCCCACTGCATTCCCCAAGTGCGTCCAGCATGCTCAACCATATTTCAAGGTTCCCTTTCCATGTGCTTATCTGTGGGCACTGTCCGGAGCCTACAAAACTCTGCCACCGCCCACTCCAACAAATCTGTCCCCCATTTAGTTAGCCGGGGGTACAGGGCTGGCCCAGCGTATAGCTATTTAGCATTGTGCCAGCAGCAGGGCCAGTTGGGCAAACTTATATTGCATTTTTGTCCCCTTCTTAGGAAGGGGCAGCAGTCCCAGCAAACAGTGACAGATTGAAATTTCCACAGCTACCCTTGTCACCCTATGCATCCCAGGCTGTCCGCTTCAGAGAAACGTTTGTCCTTCTATCAGATTTCACGGCTACATTTAGTCTGGAAATAATGCCCTTAAAGGAGCCAGGGCCCACAATTACTCAGAGTATCTGGGACTGCTCTGGTTCCTCTGGGTAAGTGAGCCATATTTCACAGACAGTACGTGATATACTTTCATATTACAAGAACTGTTGCTTAGCAACTCCACAGTGCATTTCCACTTCCTCCATGGTCATAAAATTACCATTCTAATACGAATCTTCCAAAGTCCAACAGCCCTCATCTATCCAACGGACATGTAGAAAGGGGCGCAACCACCAAAGTGGGAGAAGTGAGGCATATGGGGCCTCATTTACAACTTTTCTAATGGTCAATTCCCATGCCTGTGGCACCGTAGCAACACAAAATGGGGTTCCTGGCGGTAGTCCCCTGCCACACATCAACAAATGAGGGAGTCGCACAGCTCCAGTAGTCCCCGACCTCAAACTCTTTTACCAGTTGGGGTCAGCATCACGCATACTGCAAGAGCCCTGCTAGGTAATACAATTGTAAATCAGGATAACCCAGCCTGCTGTCATTGAGATCCAGCTTCAGCATTTCTAGCCAAACCCTTCACCTTTTGCCCTCCCATATCAGATCAACTGATAACTTGTCTATCTGATGAAACATCGCCAATAGTAGGGCACAAAATAAGTTCTGCATCGTATGGAGGCAACGGGGTAGGAGGACCATTTTACTCAAAGCCACTCTGCCCACCACCGACAGGGGCAGTGTGGTCCTTAATCGGACTCAGCTTGTGCAGCCGTCTAGCATCCTGCCTATTTCGGTCATATTGTAGATGGCAGTCATGGGTAATATGGAGACCAAGATACCTAAAGCTATGTGTTGCCCATGGCATTCCCACTCCTGGGAGATCTGCCTCATCACAATTTACCAGAGCAGCCAGGGGGTAGAGCACCCTCTTGATTTGGTTGATGCAGAGTCCCAATACTCCACCAAAATGCTCCAGTAACTGTATGAGAAGTGGTACTGAGCATTCAGGATCCCTCACATGTATCCACGTGTCATCTGCCTACATTGACAGAGGATTATTATCTCCCACTGGTATGCTCCAATTTTGCACTTGGCCCCTAAGGTATATTGCCAGTGGCTCCATTGCCATTGTGAATAAGAACGGTGACAATCTGCAGCCCTGCCAAGTACCCCGTCCTACACTAAAAGCCTCGGACACCTCTGCTCAGAGGCGCAACTAGAGCCAAATTTCGGGGGGGGATAAGAAATAATTTCGGGGGGGGGGGGTGAATCTTTAAGCAATCGGCAGAGCGAAGCTGCAGGGGCTCTTAGAAGGGCTGAAACAACAGCGAGGCCTCATTAACATGCAAATGGTCTTTTAAAGACCTGTGAAGTGCTTGGGTGCGGCTGTGTGTGGGCCCGGGAAGCTGTCTCATCCCGGGCTGCCACACATGAGGGGGGGGGGCTGAAGCCCTTTGAGTCCAATGGGTGTTGCGTACCTGCCTTTGCTCCCAATTGCACTCTCGCTGTGGGTAGTCTATAAAGCAACTGGACCCGAGACAGAAACCCACTTCCCATTTTTTTGAGTCGACATTTTATGCAAACACCAATTCTTTTAAATCAGTATATATCTGTTTCAGGCTTGCAAAAGTTTCAGAACCCCTCCACTAACACGAAGAAAAAGTGGGAGAGGCTGTCAACTCCCAGGATTACAATCAGGCAGTAGTTCAGTTTCCAAGAGCAATTCAGGGTTGCCTAATGAAAGGTGTGGCTGTTATCTAGGTTACCGTATTTAAGTCTCAATGGTGCTATTAGCTGCTTTGCAACCTGTAATTTACCGGACAGTTTCATTTCATTTTAAAATTGCACTTGAATCCTCCTTCGCACTCTTCCTGGAAAATGTGCTACATTTTGAAAAAGTGTAATGTGACTTCTGCTATTGCATTTTTGTGTTATTAAATATAAAACTTTTATAATTGCTCTTCCCTGATGATTCCCAAAGACATAGATAGACTGTGAAGCGAAGACAATTAAGTAGTTTTGCTCTGAGTGCCACTGCCCACCCGCTGTTACCTTTGCCCTGAGTCCTATTTCCTCTCCAGCTCTTCCAGTGAGATGACATGTGGTTTACTGAAAACTGATACTGATTGGGGATTGGACACAGGATGCATTATAGGTGCACACGATTTGTATTACAGAGACAAGAATGACTAGTAGTACTGGATCCTGCCAATACTGAAGAGGTTGAGTCTTAGACAATGTCGGCCTGCTTTTCTTAAATTACAACTTTTAGACGAAGAAATCTTTTTTGAATGTTTAGCAAAATAATTTAAGGGTGTGATTAGAACTCGAAAAAATATGTAAACCCCCAAGTTTTTACTCACGACATGGATGTTATTATTCTTACGTATGTATGGTTTTTATTATGTGAATATAACCTTGATTTGATGAATTTCATAAAACCAATGAATGTGTTTTTTTTTAAACTTGACAATGGATTTGTAAAACATGTTTTTTAAAATTATTTTCTGTATCATGCTTTTATGATTTAAGTTTTTAAATCGAATAATGGGGCATATTATCAAGCCAGGCGATAAAATTATCGCCGCTTTAGCGGCAGAAAACTGCCGCTAAAACTGCGATAATGGGCTTGATAATATGCTTTATGGAATTCCAATTGAAGCCCATGTTAGATGTCCTTCACATCTGAAATATTTCTGGACAGCTTTGGCATGCCTGCTAAAACTAAAATACAGTGACAGTCTTCTGGATGTCAATAGCAAACAAGAATATTCTCACTCCTGCCAGGCCTATCTGTAGCAGCAGAGGAAAAAGCTGGTGCCTAGGAGGTTGCTCGTTGATTGAAAAGGAGGAGGGCACTGTGCCGACATAGACCAGTGATCATTAGTAGGGAAATTTAAGTGTGCTGGGGCCCTTTGATCTTCGGTCATTGTTCCTTTGCACCCCATGTTCTACTAAATTAATGGTTTAGTTGTTATGATACTATGACCATATCGAACTTGAAAACTTTCATGGCATCTCCAAAAAGCGGATGGGCAGAGAATGAGGCTGCAGGTGGATCATGATTCCTCATACCAGGCCCCTTTTTTCCTTTTGGTGGATGAGGCCAAATCAATTGGGGCAAAGTAATGGGTTAGCAATAACCCCTATCTTGTAGAATATTATCTTATACTTGGCCACGTCCATGACCCATGTGGTTGACTAGCCTGGTAAAATCATCCGTATGTCGCAACACACCCTCAGTGCGAAAGATAATCATGCCATGTGGAAGAAGAACATACACAGCATGAATGTCATTTTGGTGGAATTATAAACCATGGGGGACATCAAGAATCAGGAAGGACAAAAGAGATTTATGAAAGATAGGTGTACAAGGATACAGGTGGCAGCAGTAATGCTTACCTGAGGACATGGAAATTGCCTCTGCCCCAGGGGCCACATTACATTATGTGCACTGTCTGTTCCAGAAGTCACAGTCTTTCGGGCAACTAAGGAAACGTAATAAAAGTATGACCCAAAATACATCTGCTCCAGCATGTGTCACTGTACCCTCAAAGCATTCATGCCCTTCAGAAAAACATGGTGACATACCATTCACACACCTCAACAAACATACTGACAGAAAAGTAGTTTAATACTTGCAGTTTACCACACATGTTGTTCAACAATTGTGATATGTATTTTTCCCAAACTATTGCAAGCATCTTGGCCCACCAGTGCACTGTCAAACATCTTGGGTGTGGCAAAAGTACAACCTGGAAGGGTAAATGTAGCCGAACCACGTCCCTGAGCCAAGCTGGTGTGCATCAGCTACACGACCTAGGTAAAGACACATGTTAAGTCTTCACAGTCATGTGTTCTTTTCACCTGTATTGTTTCACTGTACCAACATGTGTTTTGCTAACCAGATGTTATATGTCACCTGCAATCCATAGACACCTCCAGGCCTTGTCTCAAGCACTTTTTGTATATATCTCACTGACATCACAGTACTAATATTGCAATCAACATTTCCATCAGCCACCTCCTCCGCTTGTGTTGTCATTGCTGTGGTGCAACAGAACCATCTAAACAGACTGTGCATATAACACAGCCTGGAATGTGTTTTTCATCATGCAATCAAATTCTCATTTTCACACCTATGTCTAAAATTAAACCCAAATCCTATCAGAGAATAGAACTGAATCACATGTTCTTTTGTCATTATTTAAGGGTGCAATCTACTGCCCCTACAGCATTAATAACAGATATATGTTGACAATGTTGAAATAATTAGTTCAATTATTATCACAAATAAATTTAATAAATTAGAAAATCTCAGCAAATTTCTCAATGCATTTCTGTGCCAGCCCACTCCTCCTTCAGGAAAACCCCTAAATAAAAAAATATTGTTTTTAACTCATATGAATCAAGAGAAACAATGATAAACCATACATGTAAGCAATATTAGCATTCATGTCAAAACACTTGTAGGAATATGGTCTTACAGTCCCAGGTTTAACCGAACATAACTCCATCGCATCAAATGACTCTTATAACTGTGAGTAAAAATGTGTTAAAAATAATCATATAAAGCCCATAAAGTTGTTTTGTTCCTTTAATTATTGAACATGTCCTTTGACATCTTCTTGGTATTTTTTTTACTTTTTCAGCAGTCGTTGGTTGTGTGTCCCACTTCCAATGGTAATCCCTTTTAAAACACCATGTTAATCTAGGATGGTGTGGCTAAGTTTAGCATTAACCAAGGTTCAGTCAGAAAAATCGCTATTAGATTTTCTTAGTCAGTTGCCCGCTACATATTTGATCGCCCTTAACTTTTTTAAGTATAGGATTTTTTCTTTATTAACCATATAATAGTGTAGATGATTCACCGTTTATTGGAAACCACATGTAGTTTACAAAAAACACATGCAAAATCCTTTGCTTCATTTGAAGCCAAAAAGATTGCTTTTTGTGATAACACTAATTCCATAAATAACTTTGAATTTAATATGTGCGATTGTGCGGTTAGGTTCATTAAAATGTCAAGAAAAGTTATGTTTTTATTCTTAACTCTCGATGTGGGCCATCATGTTTTCACTTTTTAGTTTCCTAACAAACGTACACAAGCCTGTATTGAATATAATCATATTAAAACCTGTCACCTATAAGAAATCCCTTGGTTTTGCTGCCTGTGTAGGGGATGTGAAATATATTCCTATTATTTTATTTTCCCATAGCTGTTACATGCAAGAATATTGTAGTTTTCTTATCCTTTAACAGTAGTTGACTTGTTGGGATTTTCTCTTCCCTGATTAAATAATATTTTATATTCCATGCTGTTATTGAAAAAAAGAGGTTTGTTCAAAAATAGTCCATTTAGTTGTTTATCATGTAATATCCATGATCAATGTTTTAAACTTACACCATTCACTGATGGCAATGGGGCATCATGTGTGTGTAATTGCTTTTCTTGAGATGCACTATGATCTGAAAATCAGTCGTTTGTGTGAGTTTTTTGGTGAGTGGACAATCTTCCAACAATGCAGTTCACTCCAAAGCCTAACCAATTTCAGGACCGATTACGACTTTGGCGCTCCTGTACTGGCTCTCTAACAGCATGGCAGAGCCAAAGCCACGCAAAGATCACCCGCCTGATGATGAGTTGAACTTGTGCAGGTGGTTGGTCCTTTTGCAGCTCCCATGGCAGTGCCGCAATGGGAACGTCAAAAATGTTCCAGCATGCCATGGACTTTGAAGTACAATCCGTGCTGGAGCTGGTGGTGCAAGCAGACAGGACAGCACATGTAGTGCCCCCTGAATACATCTCCATGGTGGCAGGAGCATGAGGGCCCTGTAGGGCCCCCTTTGTTTCCCTTCCGCCAGCCTTTTCATGGCAGTGAGCCCGCCATAAAAAGGCACAATGCCATGAAAAGGCTCACGGAGGGGAAACTCATAATATGCTTGGTGGACATTGGCCGTCCAGCCTTGCATATTTTATAGGTCCTCTGAGCTGCGCCACCGCCAGGGAACAGTGGTTTCCTGGTGCAGCTGGCACTGCAATTGCCAGTCCTAAAAGCTGCCTCGTAATGAGGCGGATGCAGGTCCGACACCGCTGTGCCACAAGTGGGCCCATAGTGAGTTTTGGAGAAAGAAGTGTTCTGCAATTGACCCTGAAACAAAATGCTGCATCTACCCCAGTGACCTACATTGAATTTTTAACAGTTAGTAGCAAAATGCATGGTCATGCTGACCAGGTGACACAAATGAGAAGTGTGCATTACAGACTGCCTGATCGATTGGTGCACTTATAGGGTGTGCTATTTTCATCATATGTCCTGGTGCTAGCCCAGCATTTACACCTCGGCATGACAAGTCTGAGGGACTTACTGCTTTGTTCTTGTATATGCCTGTGCCACTAGGAACTGACATTTCACCAGGCCACTGCAAGGACCCTTTTCTGCACTCTGTTACATGTGATCTGAGGGTCTCATTTACAAAACATTGGTGTAGGGCAGCCCCACACGTCCTTTTGCTGTGCTGCCCTAAACCAATCTGAAAGGGCAGGAATGCACTGTGTAACAGATACAAATTCAAGTCCTTTTAGCCAGCACCAAATGTGGTGCCTAGTGCCAACACAGGCAGACACCCTGTACCATGGTGCAAGGGCATCTGCATTGTTGGCAGGATTGTTTTTATGAAGGGGCACCTTCCTGCACAAAAACAATCCTGTGAGGCATTTTCCTCGTCCAATGTGTACATGGGAAGAGGAAAAAACGAGGAGAAATTAAAAATTTCTCCACATTACGCGTGCTCTGGGGAGGCATTTTGGCATTGCCCCCGGTGTACGTGATTTTGTAAATCTGGGGCAGCGTCAAATTCCATGGGTGTTGCATGGGAACACCCACTGCCGTGCCCATGAAACGCCTCCTTGACGCAGAGTTAAGCAATGCTACACTTTTCGCTGCCTTGTCTTACTCCATATGTATGAGGCAATGCAAAGCAACGCAGTGTGGCTTTGCGTCACCACATAGATGTGATTGAGAGGCCTGTGCCTGTGAATCATAAAAAAGTGATGCTCCGGCAGCGCAGGCTTCGTGTAAACAGGCTCTTGAGGTTGCACTTCACTTATAAGTTTTTCCGAAGATGTGCAGCGCCTTCAGTCCGGACCTGCGCCGGAAGCCCTCCCACTGCTTCCTGACATCCCAGATCTTCACAGTGCTGGTCTCCACCTCAGTCTGATGATGTTCTGTCAGATTTGGAGGTTTACTTTAAGCGAATGCAGCTAAGGGTCTGCGTTGAAGACCCTCGGCCACAATTCAACTTCCTCTGCGAAAAAGTTTGGAGACCCCATTATTATCTCCTCAGCCCTTCTGGGTTTCAGCAGGTTGGATGCAGGATGGATGCAGAAGAACATAAATATTGAATTAATAGCACATGAACAGCCAATCTTTCACTTCGTTCCTTTTTAGTTGGGCATGTTTCATGTCATATTACGTGCTGCAGGCATAATATTGTGAATTGTCTAGATGGGGAATCATTCTACATCAGACTGTGACTTGACCAGGGAACATAATACAACTTACTTGTGAGATTATCTATGTCTGTTTGCTGAGAACATGTCTGGTTGTCACATACACCTTTCTTGTGAATGAGGATTTTAGTGTGACCCCCTCCCACACTGATGTCCGATGCTAAGAGGTTCGGTTCTTTTGCTTATGCCACTGAACGATTGGGTGATTTGTGTCTCGGCCTTTTACCTATTTGATAGCAGACACAGCACACACTCTGATTTGAGGGAATTGTGGTGAGACCCATCCCAAACTGATGCCATATGCTCGTCTTGATATTCAGTTGGCTAAATGGCATCCTCAATTGTTTACGTCACTTCCTCCCTTTTTCTTTCCTTATAGGTGCTCCTGTGCAAAGGTGTTTGGACCTCCTTTTCGTTTAGCATTTTAAGCTAGATGTCTATCATTTGTTTTCTTGTTTTCAAAGTATCCTGGGTTTGAGTTGCCCTTTGAATTTCTTTTAGCTTGTTTTGTTAACTTCATGCTCTATTTATAAGTATAATTTCCTTTGTCCGTTTTTCTCCTCTACTCTTTCGATTATGCCTGCTTGTGCGTGGCATGAAAATACAAACATTACAATATCCACCGGCAAATCTATTTTCTCCAAGAAATCCACATGCACAATATTCTCACCATAAGTAGATGTGGAATCAAAATAATAAATCTACTCTCTCCTATGTTTGCTTACCTTGATAACGTTGTATAAGTTAAAATGTTGGATTTTATATTGTCGCTGGGAAAGATTTCTGTGTTTAATATATTAAAATACCACCCCTGCCTGCTGCTGGAAGTCATAGTAAGATATGAAAAATTGGTGACACCAGGAGCAGTGCCGCACACGGCTACGATGCGAGGAACTTCAAACCACCCTGTGGTTAACCCTCCTCAATTGTGGCACAGCACATCTTCTGTAAAAGGAAATTCACTATCATTTTAGTGGAGTAAACTTTAGAGAACAACCATCAGCATCTTCATGTGACAGCCCTTTCTAATGTTCTATGAAAAAGGTCAGCCTTCCCAATGAAATGAAATATTAAAGTAGATTCAGGTTGCCACTTTTCATTGCCATCTACTATTTAAGGCGCATCTGTCTTTTGTTTTCCCTGAACATGAGGTGATGAGCTCATCTCGCTGCAGCACCTATATACTCAGATGGTCGGTATTCACCAACCTTTGAAAGATAGCACTGAAATGACACAGAATAGGTAAAATCCCAGCAATGTCCCAAATGTCATCTTCTGATGCTCTCCAATGGACAGGGTGATCTGCCATTGCCCACTTGTCACCTTAAAGATGCTCAAGAATCTAGCATCATTAGGCTTATCCCCAAAGTACTCTGCACTAGCAATAGAGTAGGCACCTGTTATCATCATCTGACTGAACACATCAGTCCTTATAAGTCTCTTTTACCCCAGTTAGTAGCGTAACCAAAACAGCAACACTTGCCAATGGACTGACCTCTCAATCATACCAAGGGCCAGCATCTTAGCCATTTTGCTTTGTTGCTATCCTGGAACTTATCCTACATTCTGCATCTCATGCTCCTCATAGGAAGACTATTTATTCACCCAAATACAGATGCTATTAAACTGCAGAAGGCAACATTAATTTTATGATTTAGTAAGTTAAAGCCTGATTCCGATCTTGGTGGATGGGATACTCAGTCAAATGTGGTGGATATCCCGTCCACCATATTTAAAGTCTATTATATCCTATGGAACTTGTAATACAGCAAACGGGTTATCCGTCACGTTTGTGACGGAGTATCCCATCCGCCAGATCTTATTCAGGTCCTCAGCCTCCTAAAGAAAGCCTCTAGACACATTTATGGTTGCTGAAATAATGATTGTGACTTTAGCCAAAGATTTCACTCAACAAGAATTGCTCAATTGAAATTTTGCAAAAAGAACAATTGATAGACAGAATGCAGAACAATGTCATACATTCACCCTAGTACAGAGGTCTGGGCCTAAATACATCGTTTTTTCCTCCCCAAGCCATTACAGTTGGGACCCACCCATATGCAAATCAGTCTTGACCCTGTGCCCAATGGGAACAGTCTAGTCCGAACTGCCAGGCCAACTCCTCCCTGGACTGTAAACAAGCATCCGAGGACCGGTTTTGGGTTTTCACTCCTCATCAGCCAGGATAGCTTGACTTCAGTGGTATGGAGAGCACAGAAACCACGTCTGAGCATAATGGGCACACTCGGTGTGACAAAATGCAAAAAGAACAATTGATGGACAGAATGCAGAACAATGTCATACATTCACCCCAGTACAGAGGTCTGGGCCTAAATCTATCTTTTTTTGCTCCTCATGCCATTCTAGTTTGGACCCAGCCATATACAAATCAATCTTGACCCTGCCCTCATTGGGAACATTCCAGCCCGAACTGCCAGGCCAGGTTCTCCCTGCATTGGAAACAAGCATCCTAAGACCGGTTTTCGGTTTTCCCCCCTCATCAGCCAGGATAGCTTGACTTCAGTGGTATGGAGAGCATGGGACACACGTCTTGGCACCCCTCACTCACTCAGGGTGACAATATGCAAAAAGAACAATTGATGGGCAGAATGCAGAACAATGTCATACATTCACCCCAGTACAGAGATCTGGGCCTGGATCCATCGTTTTTCCAGTTTGGACCCAGCCATATGCAAATCAGTCTTGACCCTGAGCCCTATAGGAACAGTCCAGCCCAAACTGCCAGGCCATGTCCTCCCTGGACTGGAAACAGGCATCTTACGACTGGGTTCAGGTTTTCACCCCTCATCAGCCAGGATAGCTTGACTTTGGTGGTAAGGAGAGCACAAGACC
Organism: Triturus cristatus; assembly: GCF_964204655.1. NCBI lineage: Eukaryota > Metazoa > Chordata > Amphibia > Caudata > Salamandridae > Triturus > Triturus cristatus. Next base: position 1,290,018,757 of record NC_140589.1, read on the forward strand.
CACGTCTGGGCATACCCGACCCTCTCGGGTGACAAATACAAAAAGAACAATTGATGGACAGAATGCAGAACAATGTCATACATTCACCCCAGTGCAGAGATCTAGGCCTAAATCCATAGTTTTCTTTGCTCCCATGCCATTCCAGTTTGGATCCAGCCATATGCAAATCAGTCTTGACCCTGCACTCAATGGGAATAGTCCAGCCCGAACTGCCAGGTCAGGTCCTCCCCGGACTGGAAACAAGAATCCTAGGACCGCTTTCGGGTTTTCACCCCTCATCAGCCAGGATAGCTTGACTTCAGTGGTATGGAGAGTATGGGGCCCATGTCTGGGCATACCCGACCCACTCAGGTGACAAAATACAAGAAGAACAATTGATGAACAGAAAGCAGAGCAATGTCATACATTCACCCCAGTACAGAGATCTGGGCCTAAATCCATAGTTTTTTTGCTCCCCATCCCATTTCAGTTTGGACCCAGCCATATGCAAATCAGTCTTGAGCCTGGCTTGGCAGTTCTGAAGGACTGTTCCCACAAGGAACAGGGTCAAGACTGATTTGCCTATGGCTGGGTCCAAACTTGGGTGTTATGGTGAGCAAAAGAATGAAGGATTTAACTCAGATCTTTGTGACTAGGGGTGAATGTGTGCATTGTCCAGCATTCCATCCATCAATTGTTTCTCTTGCATATCAATTGAATTTTTCACATCAAATATTGCTGGCAATATCTTCACCATTCTTCCTTCTATTCTACTAGGTTTTACACTTAATCAGTTTCCACAAGTGCACAACATCGAACACTGTTATTTGAATAATTTTCCAATAAATTAAACATATTTTAATTATAATCTGGTCCAGCTGTTATGTAAACATAGATAGCGAAGCTGTACATCCAATCAGACTGGGTTCTAACTTTCAAAGAGCAACACCCTGGTGTGAAGTCACAAACTGATTGGGGGAAGGGAAGAAGTGTGTACCTAATTATTATTATGAGTGTAAAATTCTTAGTGGAATGAACTTTGTCTTTCTACATCCTTTGGATTATCAAATGTGTATGGATTTTAGGAGATATCAAAAACTGGACAATAAGACCATTAAATATCAATACAAGCAATGTTTTATTCATCCCACAGGAAAGGTGGTATATTTTCAGTTTGTTCGCTTATTAAACTTGATGAAGTCCATTATCAGAGCCTGAATCAATGAAATAATTATTTTTACTGATCTTTTTCAGAACAGTGAAGGGTTCAGACAGCTTGTCCTCCAAAGATTGGGTGCTCAGAGCCTTTACAGCCAGGACTTACTAGTCTTCCTGATACAATTACTGGTCATGCATGACTTCAGCAGCTCTTGTTTCGACTGAAGATTGATGTTATGTGCATCAATTGGTCCATGAACCTTATTAAGTCTTCAGTATAATCTTTCACTCGATGTATATTATTACTAGGCTTAGCTTTCCAAATGTCCTTCTCCCAAATGAGAGGTCTCGCAACATGTTTCTTGTATGCAAGTTCAAATGGGATTTTCTATTTTGTGGCCATTCTTGATATGCAAAAGTCAAGTTCAGGTTAAAGATGTCACACTTCCTCCAAACCACCTATCATGCTCTTGAGTGTTTTAATAAACATCTCAGCAAGTTGATGGGTATGGGTTGATAAAATATGGGAATATTGTCATTTGCCAATGTTATCCGATGTGCGCTTCATATATATCAAAAAATACATTTGTTCTACATTCAGAAACTACCTCTCTGGGGAAATTCAACCTTCAAATTGTATTGTCCACCACAGTGGAGGTCATATTACTCCATGGACAATCATCTGGGAACGGTGTTGTATGGATCATGACCACTAGCATCAACCCATTTTCAGGGTTAGGGGGATATGCAGAGGATAAATCACCTTGATCACTGCCACCAGTTGACCCCAGGACCAGTGCGTCTCTCCCAAGGCCAGTAAAGCTGACACCCATACACCACCCAAGGATCAGTTTGGGGAAGATCTGTACTTGTGTGCCCCAAAAGACCGAGATCAGAGGCAAAGGCTAGAAGAAAAGCTGGTGCAAATATCCAGTGGATCCAGCTCCCTGCAAAGTATGCCGCTTTTGAGGCCAGGAAACCTTCTGAAACTGCTCCTGATGGCTAGAGCTGAAAATCAGGAGTAAAACAAGCCAGGTTCAACCAAATCAGCTAAAAGGGCCTAACTTATGCTCACAGAAAAGATCCTTGGCCGCTGACCCTACCTTGAGTAATAGAGCACAGAGGGCTATGCTGCATCTTTAAAGTATTTTCCCCCAGACCGGGCCAGGGGCTGATGCAAGAGCTAATTAATATTTGAAGGTAGGGGCATGTCTGTAGACCCCATTCCATACTTTGACCCGGGGTCCCCCATCTCCACGGGGCCCACACAAGGGAAACAAGCACCATTGTGCCCTTCAAGATAGGGCCAGTTGACAAACCAACTAGTTGGGATGGGCAGTCACACTCCCCTCAAATGTGGTAGGTTCTCCCCCATACCAACTGTCTGGGGAGAGCAGGGCAGCCACCACACAGGAAACAATCTTCCCGCATGGAGCAGGCAGGGGAGAAGCACGCTGCTGACTTCAGCCCCTGTAGAGATGGATAATGAGTGGGCAGGGAGGTGGCATGGGCTGTAGGCAGTGGGTGTCCTGAGCTGCCCTCACCAAGGAGGCAAGGTGGGGTGCCTGGGTGGGACCGGAGAACCCCAGAAAACAAATATAGAAAACCTCAAGAAGAATCGCACCACAAGGCTGTTCCACTGCAAAGGACGTGGCCAAAGCCGCTGATATAACATTCATGACCCTATGAGGGAGCACTTCATAATACCCTGAGGGTCTTTTGAAAGAAAGTGATTCCTTGCCTTGTGGTGGGCCCAGGAGGGCAGGGGTATCATCAACGATGTTGTTGGGGGCTGCAGTAGGCAGTGCTGCCTCCCCCAGGGATTTTAAAAACTGACCCTATATTTCAGGGGTCAAGGAGATTAGGGGCTAGATGTACGATGTTTAAGAATAGCTATTTCCTAATTGTGATTTTTTTTTTAAACGCAGTTATTAAATCGCTATTCCTAATCTATGAAACTCATTGAGTTTTATTAAGCGATAAGGAGTGAGCCGCAAACAGAACTTCCTCCTGATTATGAATGAGTTAGGTCACAATTTGTGACCCACTGCGATGCGCTGCCATCACAGGGATGATGGCCTGCTGGGTGAGCAGCCCACCATGTCTGCTAGTGTTTTTAAGTAAAGACTTTTTTTAATGCAGCCCAGTTTCGTTAAAGGAAAATGGGATGTGTTTAAAAAGAAAAAATGAAACATTTAAGTTACATTTTTTAAGAGAATGCAGTAGTCCCTTGGACATTTTTTCAACTATTCTATGATGTCCTAAGTTGATGTACATTACCTACAATTGACCCCCTCCAACCGATAGTCCTGTCATTGCCAGATATGAGGATGGCAATCATCCGTGATAAAGGATGTTCAAAGAATGGTCAACCCACACATTCGACAGTGCTGAGGACTGCAAGAGGAACAACAGAGTTACATAATAGTGATGATGTTCATGTTATGTTAATGCCTCGCTCCAAGAAGCCTTGGTTCTGCCTGATTGGAAATGTGCCATGGTCCTCCGTTTGTTGAAAAAGGCAAATGCTGATCCTACCCAGCCATCCAACTTCAGGCCCATTTCACTACTTCCTATTTTTTCAAAAAGTTTGGAAAAACATGTAAATTCACAACTATCCAAGTTTATTGAATCCTCTAATTTCTTACATTCCTCTCAGTCCGGCTTCAGAGTTGGTTTTTCAACCGAGACAACTCTCCTTGGTGTTACCGAAATGTTACAACAACGTTTAGATGCAGGTAACACAGTGGCCCTCATATTATTAGATTTGAGTGCCGCATTTGACACGGTTTCTCATACCGTGTTAATTAAATCCTTGCAGTCTCTTGGCATTACCGGGACAGCACTTGGTTGGCTGTCTTCTTTTTTATCTAAGCGGACCTTTCAAGTTTTTTCATCTAGGGCTACTTCTAAAATCCACTCTTCTCCTTAAGAGTGGGTCGATTTTAAGTCCTCTCCTGATCAATGTATATGTTGGGGAACAACCTTTACAACGCAACTTTTACAACGCACTACACTTACAACGCATTTTTTACAACGCAACATCCATTACAACGCATTCCATTACATAGCATGACACTACAACGCATTTTTAAAAACTACCTTTAAAACGCATTCCATTACATCGCATACTACCTTTACAACGCATACCATTACAACGCATAATATTACACTACACTATCCAACACTTACCCTACTGTTGCACACCCTGGAGTTAGAATAGTAATTTTTACCCTTATACTATCCAACACTTACCCTACTGTTGCACCCCCTGGAGTTAGAATAGTAATTTTTACCCCTATACTATCCAACACTTACCCTACTGTTGCACCCCCTGGAGTTAGAATAGTAATTTTTACCCCTATACTATCCAACACTTACCCTACTGTTGCACCCCCTGGAGTTAGAATAGTAATTTTTACCCCTATACTATCCAACACTTACCCTACTGTTTCACCCCCTGGAGTTAGAATAGTAATTTTTACCCCTATACTATCCAACACTTTCCCTACTGTTGCACCCCCTGGAGTTAGAATAGTAATTTTTACCCCTATACTATCCAACACTTACCCTACTGTTGCACCCCCTGGAGTTAGAATAGCAATTTTTACCCCTATACTATCCAACACTTACCCTACTGTTGCACCCCCTGGAGTTAGAATAGTAATTTTTACCCCTATACTATCCAACACTTACCCTACTGTTGCACCCCCTGGAGTTAGAATAGTAATTTTTACCCCTATACTATCCAACACTTTCCCTACTGTTGCACCCCCTGGAGTTAGAATAGTAATGTTTACCCCTATACTATCCAACACTTACCCTACTGTTGCACCCCCTGGAGTTAGAAAAGTAATTTTTACCCCTATACTATCTAATACTTACCTTAAATGCAATTTAATATTATGCGTTGTAATGGTATGCGTTGTAAAGGTAGTATGCGTTGTAATGGAATGCGTTGTAAAGGTAGTTTTTAAAAATGCGTTGTAGTGTCATGCTATGTAATGGAATGCGTTGTAATGGATTTTGCGTTGTAAAAAATGCGTTGTAAGTTCATGCGTTGTAAAAGTGTGTGTTTTAACGACATACATCCGTATATGTTCAACCTTTGGCAGTAATTGCAGAAGAGGCAGGGTTGTCTCTTTTTTTCTATGCCGACGACACCCAAATCATTTTTTCCCTTTCTGCGGAAAAGTTGCCAGGACCTTCAACCCTTCAAGTTGGCTTGAGTAACATTGCATCTTGGATACAATCCAACCTACTCAAGCTCAACGGTGAAAAAACGGAGGTCCTTATTTTTGGGAAAAATATAGACCTTTGGGGTCCCCAACATTAGCCCACTGTAATGGAGCCTTTACTCCTGCCCACCTCTCAAGTCAGCAATCTGGGATTCATCATTGACAGCAAATCATCTATGAAGCAACACGCTGTAAACACTGCAGCCACCTGCTTCACCATCTTAAAATGGTTGAAGAAAATCATCTGAATGCTCCCGAATGCTACCCAAAAGACTGTAGTCCAGGCACTTGTAACATCCAGACTGGATTATGGGAACATTCTTTTTTTGGGAGCTAATAGGGATGTGTTACGTAAGCTCCAGGTGGTGCAGAACTCTGCCGCTAGACTGCTTTGTAGAATCCCAAGAATGTCCTCTACTTCTAATGCCTTGAGAGATCTGCATTGGCTTAGAGTGGAAAATCGGACGAAATTTAAAGCCCTGAACTATATGTTCAAGATCAAGATTGGCACTGCTCCTCAATACCTACAAAATCTAGTCCGCCCCTATCAGCCTTCCCGCCCGTTACGTTCCTCGACTCAGGAAAGATTTTTTATTCCCAGGATCAAACTCACAAGAATGGGTGGCCATTCTTTTTCTTATCTCGGCCACTCTTGTGGAACTCCCTCCCCACAGTGATCCGCAAAGAAACACTTTACTCTAATTTTCGTAAGCTACTAAAAACCTGGCTGTAATAATCTTCACTTCTCATACTTCATGGTTCCTCCAGGATTGCGCTGGGAAACCCTTTTTGGGTAGCTGTGCACAATATAAAATTAATTTAACATAACATAACATAACATGACACTATCTGAAAGAACAAGTAGCTCTGGTTCATGTAGGCTCTTAAGCCGAACAATAAATACCTCTGTGAGTCTTTTTTTTAGTGCCAACCGTCACTGCACCTCTTCACTGTGCGAAATATAGAACAAGCAATAAAGCTACTTGGTTGAACAGAAATGGTGAAATCCAGAGCCCTGGTGTACTCCTGAAATATGACATTTTTTACATCGACCCAGAACATATCTAAACCAGAAGATCAGCAAACAGAGTAGCCTCAAGGTAAGGGGCGGTGATGTGGCCAAAAGCCCAGCGCTGCTGGCTTTGAACCTGGGCATCTCTGTTCGAATCCAGGCCTCTGCTACACATCTTGGGATTCTGGGCAAAAAACTCAATCTCCCTCTGCATAAAAACGTAATATAATCTAGTGCTTCTGTAAAGAGTTCTAATGCCCTTGGGCTAAACTTGAGCTACATAAAATTGGAAAAAATAAAAGAATAAGTATAGATTATTCTTTCCCTAACTCATTAAATATGTGCCTTTACAGGATTATAGGTCTTCAAGGTACGCAAATGTGGATTCAAGAATAGAAAACCTGTATTAACCGATACATTTTTAATACATAAGATTCTGCAATTCCTGTATAAAAGCCCGCCTCTAAGTTCTTTATAATACATGGGATTTTGCAACCATGTATTAAAAACTCGCATCTAATTTCTTTTTAATCAGCGACTTGTGACACACCCAGGTGCCTCTTCTAAAGAATTTACATTAGAACTCAACTTCAATAACTTATTACAGTTGAGTTCACACCGCAGGTGAAACAAAACTGTTTTACTAGATGTAAAGAGGAGATATTTATGCAACATGTTTATTTATTGGATTACTTTGGTAATCAGAGAAAAGTTTGAGACTTTCTGCATGTTTCTACACATTCCGAGCTACAGCAGCCTTTTTAAAAAAAAATACTAATAATAAACCAATTCTATCACCTTTTTGCAACAAGTATCTAACAGCTTTTTTGATGTATTTCATTTTGCACTTTGAGATTCTCTTTTTATTCTTCATGTTTGTAAACATGCTCTCCTTTTTTATGAACAAGCTATACAGCAAAGATTTAGATGATTTGTAGGAAAGATGATGGGGTGACTATGGATTATAACAAATAAAGTACCCTCTGGTGTCCATGATAAGGATATTGCAAGTCATCTCCGTGTTTCATAATCTTTTTTTTTTTTTATTTAAACAATTTTTATTGGTTTTTCCCCAACTATTGCAGCATGAAACCAGCGTTACATACAGTAATCTTGTGCAAGAGAACTAGGCAACTCAGGACAGTACAGGAGAAAGTAGTTCCGCAGCATTGTCGTCCCTAACTCCCCACCCGCCCCCTCTCTACCCCCACCCCCCCCCGCTGTCAGTGTGCCCGCATCGGACCCCCCTCCCGGCGAGACGTATAGTGCCCCACGCAGCCAGGGAGCCGAACTCAGAATTATGGGACGAGCCCCATCAGTGTTCTCAAAGGGACCAAAGGCTGCACGCTGCCACCCACATGCATACCACACCGGGGCTCGACTACTCTACACATCTTAAGAAATTGTACAAATATCGATGTCTCTCGGAAAATATTCAAGCGGCCTCCTCCTGAGCAGTCTCCCCGGCAGTCCCAGTGGGTTCCTCCTCACTCCCCATATTCTGGGCCATGCGCGCCTGATCCCCACCCTTCTCTTCCTGCTCCCCTGGGCAAAGAAGCTCCTCCACCAAAGCTCCCCACACCCTAGCAGCGTCTTGCGCCTTGTCATTAGAAGCACGCCTGGTCAACTGTAGGCGAAGCGTCCCTTCAGTCCCCGCCCAAACCAGGAAACTCGCCTTCCACCTCCGAATGCTCGGCCCCGTTCTTGCCTTCCAGTGCATGGTAAGCTCCCTTTTTGCCATTATCAACCCCAAATCGATAAATTTGCTCGTGATTTTTGTACGGGGGGTGTGCGGAAACCAAAGCAGAAGGCAAGCTCCCATGTCCACTGCCAGCTCACGCTCAGTCACTTGATTCAGACACACCACCACATCCACCCAGTAAGAGCCGAGACCCGGACAGGACCAGAACATATGGCCAAAGTCAGCCCCCTCCGTATTACACCGAGGGCAGCCCGAGGAGAAGCCTCTGAAATACCTCAAAATCTTTGCCGGAGATAAGTAGGCTCTGTGGAGAGTGTAGAATTGGACCCGTTGAAATCTAGCGTTGCGTGTGCCCTTCCAGGGTCGCCGCAACAGCTGTGACCACGCCGTCTCCGGGATAGGCCTACCAAGGTCCCCCTCCCATTTCTCCCGCAGGGTCGCCAGGGGCGGGAGCCCTTCCGTGGACAGCCGCCTATAGAGACAGGTGATGGCGTTCGCGGTGACCGCCACCATAACGACGTACTGACATCCCAAGGACGTTGGGGGTTCCAACAGCCCCACCCTCCAGTGTTTCCGAATCCCAGCCACCAAGGCAGAATGAAGGAGATAATCCCCCCTCGGCAAGTCAAAATCCCTCTGCAATTCGTGGAACGGCAACAAAACCCCGTCTCTATATAGATTCCCAAGCATGTGAACCCCACATTCCTCCCAGCCCGCCAATGCCGACCAGTCTCCGCCATGTGGGAGAGCCGTACACATGCCCAGAGGAATTTCCGGGGCATATGGGGCCACGAAGCCCGTTCGTTTCTGACTGCGGATCCAGCAGAGCCGAAGCGTGCGCTCCTCGAGTGTGAGCTGGTCCAACCGGAGTTTTTGCTGTAACATAATGAATGACAGCACATGTCTAGGGATGATCCTACCCTGTGGGCCCTCCAGGCCTCTGAACTTGCGTGCCACGGCCTATGTAAGCCACTGCAGCTGCGCCGCCAAATAATACCATTCAAAGTCTGGGGCTGCCAGCCCCCCCTCCACCCTCGGTCTCAGCAGAGTGGCCAACGCCACCCGACGTCTGCCTGTTCCCCAAATGAACCCTGTCATCAGCGCCCGGAGCGTCTTAAAAAAGGAAGCCAGAATCCAGATCGGTAAGGTGCGGAAGAAATAAAGCAATCGCGGCAGCGCTACCATTTTCAGCAGCGCTACTCGACCGCCCACCGACAGCGGGAGGGTGCGCCAGAACGCCATACTCCCCTTAAGCCCCCTCAGCGCGCCACCCACATTGCCCTCGAAAAGATCGTCAGGAGCGTGAAATATGCGGACGCTCAGGTATGGTAGGCAAACAGGTTCCCAGTGGAGGTCGGCAAGCGCCAAAGGTGCCTGGGTCCCAGGGGACAGAGGAAACAGGCAAGTCTTAGCCCAGTTAACGTGCAACCCTGAGAAGGAGCCGAACTCCCGGAGCAGGAGTCTAGCGCCCCGCAGAGAATCCCGCGCATCCGCTAGATACAACAAGAGGTCATCCGCATACAGGGAGATGTGGTGTAGCTCTCCACGCAACTGAACCCCCTCATAGAACCGTCCCTTACGAGCATGCGCTGCTAAGGGCTCGATCGCCAAAGCAAACAAAAGTGGGGACAACGAGCAACCCTGACGAGTGCCTCTCTCTACTCGACAAGCCGCCGAGATAGTATGCCCCGTGCGGACTCTAGCCGTGGCAGAACGGTATAACAATCTGGTCCAGCGCACGAAGTGGTCCCCCAGGCCGAACCCCTTCAGCACCCGAAACAGATACGGCCACTCCACGCTATCGAATGCCTTTTCGATATCCACCGACAGTACCACGGCCTCCGATGGGCCCTCCTCCCGGTCCCCCATGATCCACACTAACCTTCGAATGCATGCTGCGGTATTCCTCTTGGGAATGAAACCGGATTGATCCGGATGTACCAATGCGCCCATGTGGTCCATGAGTCGCATGGCCAAGATCTTACTAAGGATCATATAATCCAGCGAAAGCATGGAAAGCGGTCGGTACGCCGACCTGGAGGATGGGACCCCATCCTTCTTCAGCAACGGAACTATGATCGCCTCCCTCAAAGTACCTGGCAGCTTACCCACGTCCCACGCCTCCCCATACACCGCCTGCAGACGCGGAGCTAAGGCATCCAAATATGCTGCATAGAACTCCACTGGGAGACCGTCTGCCCCCAGTGCAGACCCCTGCTCCGGATCCAATTGTGGCAACTCAGCAGCTTCTAAGTAAGCGTCCAGCCCATCAGGCAGGGCCTGCATTCTACTCTGATACAGCCGAGAGTAATAGTCCCGGAATTGGTCATTGATCTCACGTTGCGAGTAAACCAGGCCCCCTGTGGGAGTAGCCAGCGACATTATAGGCGTGCCCCTAAGAGCCGGGTTAGCCAGCCAGGCCAATAACGACCCTACCTCATCCCACTCAGCGTGCGCGCGGACCATATATTCCTTTTAGTCATAGCAGCGAAGCCGCTCCACCTGTGCGGCTACCTCCTCCCGCGCCGCCAAGACTCCCCCTGGGTGCCCCCGTCAGTATGACCAACGAGTTCCACCTGGCGCAGTCGCGCCTCAGCTCGGTCAATGTCCCGCGACAGAACCTTGCGCGTCTCGGCGACGGCCGAGATGCAAATCCCTCGCACCACCGCCTTGAGCGCATCCCATTCAAGGGCTCTGCTCGTCGCCGTCCCCGAGTTACCCGTAAAGTAGCGTTCCACACCCTCCCCGAGCTCCGCGTGAAACACAGGGTCCTCCAGCGCCACCGGATTCAAACGCCAGGTCGGAATCACTTGCCGCTGCTGGGACCAGAGGACCGTTATCAAGCAGGGATTGTGGTCTGAGAGTGTCTTTGCCAGATACTCGCTATGGCACATAAGTTCCAGGGCTCCCGGGGTACACAAGAAGCCATCCAGCCAAACATGGAGGTCGTGCGGCACAGAATAGAAGGAGTAATCCCTGTCAGATGGGTGATGCACCCGCCAAGCATCCACAGGTCCCCAGGCTGCCTGCCAGTCCCGCCTTGCCTTGGCCACCCTGTGTACTGCTGATTGAACTAGAGGGGAGTGAGAGCGATCCAGTTCTACATCAGTGACCGAGTTAAAGTCCCCACCAAGAAACACCGTGCCAACCAGAAAGGACGCCAGCCTCCCAGAGAGCTGCGCAAAGAAGGCAGTGTAATCAGAGTATGGGGCGTAAATACTGCAGAAGGTCACGTCCCTGCCATCTAACCGACCAGACACCACTACAAACCTCCCCTCCGGATCCACCAGCGTGGCTGTAGGTTGAAAAGGAACCCCGGAGCGTACCCAGATCAAAGCTCCTCTAGCAAAAGCAGAAAAGGTAGTGTAAAACAACTGTCCCCTCCATCTCTTCTGCAACGCCAGCCCCTCAGCCCGATCCACATGCATCTCCTGCAAGAAGGCCACCTGTATCCCCCTGCGGACCAAATATGCATGTACTTTATAACGTTTTCTCATGGAGTTCAGCCCCCGCACATTCCAAGTGATACACTTCAATTCAGGGCGGGTCGCCATATGGAAGTATACCACAGAACACAGTCCAAAGCAACCTAGCGGGCACACTGACAAATCCCCCCCACACAAACCACACCCAACAAGCCCAAACCCCTCCCATCCCCAGAACAGGCTCTAAACCACAGTTACCCATCCAAACACCCATCTAACAAGAAAGTACCCTGGTAGCCACCAGAGTCTCACAATATGTGTGAGGTAGAGGGGGTGACCCAACACCAGCACGGGCCGGACAGCAGTCCAACAAGCTAGTCTGTATGTCGGCCTCAAGAGTCAAAGTCCCCTTCTCCCGGCAGCGTCCCGCCCCCAGCGGCCCCCCCAAAGCAAAAAGCCCCGTCCCCTCACTTAACCCAGGAACGATGCCCCTCAACAGCCACAGCAGAACCGTACTTGCCCCTCACTGGTCCACAAAGCATCGATAGGCTCGCCACCCTGTACAGCATACAGTTCATAGTGAGACTGCCTCACGCATCCAGCATTCCATCCGCAGTGGCCGGCATGACCTCCGGCAAGTGTCCACTGGCTCTCTCAGAATTCACCGACTCCTCCTACTCGTCTTCCTCAGAGCTTCGCCGGGATCCCGAATCCGCTATCGAGGCTGCAGCCGCCACTCCAGAGATGACGGAGATCGCCTGCAAAGCCGCCTGCCTCTCCAACTGCGTCTGAGAATGCGGCGGAGATCGTCCGCTCACCATACGCTTCCTGTGTCGGCGGTCCCGACGAGGTCTCGGCTGGGTCCCTGCTTCCGAGACTCGCGGTCCAGCACCGCCCTGACCCTCGCGGTACCGTTCCAACCAGCGCCATGCATCGTCTGGTGCATCAAAGAAATGAGCAGTCCCATTTGCCATCACCTTCAATCGAGCCGGAAAGAACAGGGCATACTGGATCCCCTCCGCTCGAAGGGCCTTCTTAATTGCCATGAAAGAAAAGTGAGTCCGCTGAACCTCTTGGGCATAGTCAGGGTAAAGAGAGACTAGAGCATTGTCAACTCTGTATGGGCCAGATGCCCGGGCCTTCCGCACGATAAGGTCGCGATCCTTGAAATGCAGCAGGCATGCGACCACCGGTCCCGGGGGATGGCCCGAAGCCGGCTGGCGGGCCGGCACTCGATGGGCCCTTTCAAGGGTGTAGAACTGCGACAGGCCCTCCGGCGCCACCACCTCCCGCAGCCACCTCTCCAGATAGCCGACCATGTCGCCCCCTTCGATTCTTTCGGGCAGGCCTACCACCCGAACATTATTGCGTCTGTTGCGCCCTTCCGCCTCCTCGGCCCTCTTCTCAACTAGGTGCACTCTGCGCAATAAGTCACCCAGCGATTCCTCCGTCGCCTTCTGGGCCGGCTCCAGCGCCACCAGCTTAAGTTCCGCATTTTCAACGCGGTCGGCCAATTTGCCATGGTCAGCTCGCAATAGCCCAAGGCTCGTGGACACCTGCGCTATGTCCCGGCGTAGCGCCTCCCCCGAGTCCGAAATGGCCTGGAGGATCCGGTCCATCTGTTGCTGCCGCAACCCCGCCGCTAGCGCTCCAGCCGGGTCCTGGGCCTGAGGTTCCGGCGGGGTCTCTGCACAATCCAGTGGGGTCGCCCCCATGCCGCGCCGCAGCTTCCCCATGGGCCGACCACAAGAGCCTCAACACACCTCAGCAGGGAAGAGCCTCCCACGTCAGCCTCGTGTCCGCCGTAAGTCGTCCACCTTGGTCACCCTCCGCACTCCCAGGGCACAGGGCGCAGTATTCCCGGGCACCTCCGCAAAGCCAGCAGCCGTCACACCAGGCACGCCGCAGTCCACCCACCGGGGTCCTCCGCCGCCACAGATGAAGCCAGCCAGTACCCAGGCGCCCCGATCAGCGCACTCCGTCGGGCAGCAGCTCGGCCGGGGGACAAAGGAGCAGTCCACACCACGTCTCCAGCAAAGTTATGGCGTCCCCAAAGCAGGCATCGCAGGGTACCCTCCAGGGACCAGTCCCGCAAGGAAACGTGGGTCAAACGTCTTTAGGGCAAAATCCCCCTCAGCAGCGTGCCCCCCGTCTCCAAACGTCCCGCAGCCAGGTCCTTTCTCAGACCATGTCGCCAGAGGTGGGGGGGTGAAGGGGGAGAAGCTCGCAGGCTAAAGTTCCTGCCACGCCCGCACAGTACCCTCCGTCTCCAGTCCCACACCAGGCCGCAGTCCGCCCACCAGGCCAATCCTCAGGGCACCACCGCTAGGCCCGGTCCGCCTCGGTCACCGACAGCACTGCGGCCGCTCCCGGATCTCCGCAGCCGTCGCAGGCTGCAGCTTCAGCAATCCGCCACAAGCCCCCGACGACCTCAAGGGGCCACACAGGTCACTCCGTCTGCCTCCGCCTTTGGGCACCGCAGCGCGGGCCGGACGTCGTTGTAGCCGGGGCGCCGGTCCTCTCCGCCGGACACCAATGTACGCGAGGCCGTGGATGGCAGGCCTCGCGCAGGCCCAAAGTAAGATGGCCGGGCCTCTCCCAGCCGGAGCCGCCTCGAGCGCAGCCTCCAGGGCCCGACACCCTGCTCGATCCGCAGGCAGGCGCCTCACAAGCACGGAGGGACCACCTCGGAGTCCGCAACGCCGCCAGGGAAGGTTTATTTCAGGATAACTTCCGAGCCTGACACGGAGTTCTCAGCTCACGCGTCCATGCTCGGCGGAGTCCAAGCCACGCCCCCCCTCCGTGTTTCATAATCTTATTAAGAAACTCGTCCTTCGGCCTCATTCTTCTATATGGTCATGGAACTCCTTGGTGGCTTGCAATATCATTATAATGTATGGCATGGGGTACTTTGTCCCATATAGCTTGATGATATTGAAGTGGCCAACATTCTTCAGTGGATATTTTTCTTAGGGCCATATTTGTGACCTTTATATGCTGGCATAGAGCTGCGCATACAGGCACAAGGCCACTGCACCTGTGTACTTCGGCCATTTAGGGGCAGATTTACAAGCCCTTGCGTGACTTTTGCGCTGCAGTTGCGTCACTTTTTTGATGCAACAGCGGCGCAAACAATGCGGCCTATTTACAACGTGACGCATCTAGATAGATGTGTCACGTTGTAAAGCCCTGCATCACATTATACCTGCATCAGGTATAATGTAGCGGTACAAAAGGGGGTGGTGATGGACGGAGCATCAGACTGATTTGCATATGGCCATGTCTGAACTGGGGTGGCAGAGTGGGCTAAAGAACAGTGATGGATCAAACCCAGATCTGTTGACTGGTTGTGAGTGTTTGATTGGTTCTGATGCTCCGTCCATCACCACCCCCTTTTGTACCGCTTTGTTCGCCATAAGTTGGCAGGGTATGCTCAGACGTGAGACCCTTGCTCACTTTGCCACTGGATTCAAGCAAGCCTGGCTGAAGACGGCTGAAATGCCAGAAACCGGTCCTAGGAAGCTTGTTTCCGGTCCAGGGAAGGCATGGCTTGGCAGTTCGGGCTGGACTGTTCCCATGAGGCACTGGGTCAGACTGATTTGCATATGGCCATGTCTGAACTGGGGTGGCAGAGTGGGTTAAAGAACGGTGATGGATCAAACCCAGATCTGTTGACTGGGTGCGAGTGTTTGATTGGTTCTGATGCTCCGTCCATCACCACCCCCTTTTGTACCGCTCAGGTATAATGTACGCAGGGTGGGCGTTCCCACGCAGGAAGGCCTCGTAAAAGTGACTCAGTGAAATCTACAAGATTTCACTGCGCCACATTTAGGACGCCACTGCGTCAAAACCTTACGCCTGCTTCAAGCAGGTGGAAGTAGTGACGCAGTGTAGTGGGAACAGGCCTCAACACGCATTGCTGGAGTTGCGTCGTGCTTGCGACACGACTCCAGCAATGCGTTACTTTTCCGGCAACAGATGCGCCAGAATTTCTGACGTATCTGTCAATCCTTGCGCCATAGTGCGCCGTATTGTAAATATGGCGCATCTATGGTGGCACAAGCGTTTCTAAGGGTGGCGCAGGGAAAGTGACGCATCTGTACAGATGCGTCACTTTCTTGTAAATCTGCCCCTGAGTGTGGAAAACATAGAATAACGTTCCCACCCAAATATAAATATATGAGGCATCTGCGATATATCTGCAAGGTGTCGGAAAAGTCGTTTTCGAGCAATCAGTCAAATTCTGTTTTAGTAACATAGCAAGCATCACGAGCCAGCACCGTTCCGGGCCGCTTTTATTGTGTACTCCAAGCGTCTTTCACTGACATCTAATTGTTTGTGCAGGAAAAATATATACAGCAATGGCAGCTAATAAGATTTTGAATAGTGATTCTTGGAACAGCGTCGGACTGTTCATAAATAAGAGGCATTATAATAAAACAGGAATCTGTTTAAAACAGCCCGCACCTTCCAGCATGAATCTTTACATTCCCAGACGTGTCATGCTAAGGCAGCCATTCACGTCCGCCAAATACCTTCACCGAAGCTGGCGACAGAGCAGATGAATTTTTATTTTCTGCACTTAAGCAACATTCATCAGATTCAGAAGTCAGCTCACATTTGACGAGAAATGCCTATGTAAATAGAGTTAGCTCTGAGGTAATCATTTTTGAAGACAGAAGGTTTCAAGCTATTTGCCAACATTTTTGTTAATATTTTAAAGTCAACATAAAGCAATAAACCTGGCCTACTGGCGGCGCAGATCTTTCTATCTTTATTCAGCACCGATAGAAACACAAAGCAGGTTCCCTGTGCAGCGCTCTCAAGAGAATCTTCTGTTCATATGAGGCTCCTTGGCTTGCAAATTAATGCAGAGAGGTGTGCTTTAAAGAAACAATAGCAAAGTACATTTTCAGACTCTGCCTTTCCAATAGACTCAGAGTTTCTATTCTGAATTTGAACCTCTTTGAGGAAGTAATGTTGCTCTATTTTACAGAAACGATTCATTACATTTTACCTGCATGGAATGCGAAAAGGATCCCATTTTTAAATGAAATACTGGCAAAAACGTAAGAAGTCACAGGGGCATATCAGCAACAACCGGCGATAATTATTGCGTAGCGCACTTAGCGCTAGGATAATTATCGCCGGCTAGTGTGGATTTTTATCGTTATCAGCAGCGCTTATCTCAAAACCGATAAAATTCCTCACGCTAACTGCCTAACGTGAGATTATCGCTGGAAACCCAGCGATAATCTCACGCAGTATGTCGTTAGCTTGATGATAGGGACTCACAAACTTAGCCATGATATCCACTTTCCATAGGATATCATGGCTAAGTCAGTCCTGAAGCAGGCGTAAGGAAAGTAGCGATAACAGGGGTTATCGTTACTTTTCGTGCCGCTATGCTTCATAGCGTGGGGCTTGATGATAGGAGAAATCTCCTGTCATGTCAGGTCAGGAATGTCCACTTTGCATCTCATTAGAGATGCAAAGCTGGGCGTTAGGAATTCCTACGCTAACGCAAGTTTTCACGCATTAGCATGAGCTTGCTAATTAGGCAATAAAATTATCGCAGCTTTTCGTCCGAAAATGGCCTCAAAAGCGGCGATAATTTTATCGCTTCGCCTTGCTGATATGCCCCACAGTTCTTAAATAAACTGAAATAACATTTATAAGGCCCTATCTGCATGCCTCTTCTTGCTTTCTAGCAATGAATTGGTTGCAACAATTTGTAACAAGGTAAAATAGGAAGTTTCCTTGTTTTCTAAACTACGACCTCCTTTTCACATTCTTCTGTTTCAAACCATCAGCATCCGTAGCCTCCATTATACACCAGAAATGAGTGCCGTCTGGTATGAATTCCCTCCAATTGGTCCAGTTGTTGATATTTCAACATTTTAGTTTTATTTTAATTAAAGGAAGATACTAGCTTTTAATTTTTCCTTTTAATTGTGTTTATTTAAATAATAGGTAAGATATTTCTCCAATCATCCTTTGAGTTTAATGTTGCCGTGGCATACTAAATGCTGTCATTTCATTTATTAATATATTCTCTATTTTTTTCAATTGGTTTGTGATTTTTCTAGACTATTGTTTTCATTTTATTACTGTTTAAGTGCATAATTACTTTACACTTTTACTCCAGGTTACGCATGACTTACGTTGTTCAGAGATACTTGGGGCTTACGCTACAGTTTATTTAGTGACTTTTGTGGTTCACCCTGACAAGTATTGTGATTATAATTTCAAGTGGGTTCTCACTCTCTCAACTAATACTCCAATTTCTTACAGTGTCAAAATTTCATCAGCCCTAAAAGGCTGTGCAGCAGAATATAGAAGGTAAGAATTTTCTTTTCTTTGGGAATATAATCTTGATATAAAAATATTGTTATGTATAATATTTTCTGCAATACAGTTCAATAAAAGTTAGGGCCTAATTATGATGTAGGTCAGAGTTGCCTCCCACCGACAACATTTCGGGGAAGGAACTGCCCAGCCATAGGTCGGCGGTTCAGACAATGCCATTAGGCTGGTGCAGTTGCAAACTTAAATTTTTCAATGGGAGCTTTTGCGGCGGCCGAAACTGCCCACAGTACAAGGTCCCATTGAAAAATGGAAGTTTGAAAAGATCCCTGCACCGTGTGGCAGGCACCTCATGGTGTTTGCCAAACGGTGCAGGGGTGTTTAGAGGGGCACCATAGGCCCAAAAGCAGAGGGACAGGGGAAAGGGGTCCCTGCTACGGGACCACAAAGTCAGTTTCTGAGGGCTGTCATTAATCAACATCATAATTCCGACGGTAGAAACGCCGTCCTTAAGGGATTATGAGTGCTTTCCGACTGGCCAATGGAGTCGTTGAGCCCATCAGAATCACGTTGGATTTCAACGCCGGTTTAAACTCCAACCACTGTCATCATTATACAGCGGTCAGACTTTAAACCTTCCATGTCGGTCGAAAAGCCTCCGACCAGCGGACATCGTAATTAGGCCCATAGTGTTTATTTAATTTAATATATATTAGTTATTTTATTATTGTACGATATTAGTATTATGATAATATCTGTTTACTTTTTAGACTGTAGAATACAATTTTTAATGTGAAATGTATATTATTTTAAATGTAATTAGTACATTTTTATTTAGTAGCAATTTAGTTTTGTGGTAGGATACAGTGGGAAGGTATTTAAAATATAAATTATTGCATAATAATATAGATTAATTTTCATGTGAATTAAATTAATCATTAAGAATTATTCAAATTATTCAATTGATCAATTGATATTTTAATTACTTCTTGTTTTTAATTGATAATTAGTCAAACAGTTTATTTAATTGGAACATTTTGAGTTTATATATAATATTTGTCCAGTATAAATTGCTTTTTTTAAATAATTCAATATTAGCAATATTTCATTTTCTAAATAAATGTAATTTGAATGAATTATATTTGTTTGCTATTTCTTGTGTTCTAGAGAAGAGAACATAGAGTATTTATTTTAAATATTTGTATTTTTTTAATTTTCTAGAATGAAATCAGTATTTTTCCAACCTAATTTAATTATTTTGTATTAATACTGAATATATCTTTAATTGTAAATATGTTTGAATATTTTTATTTTCAAATGTTTAAAAAAAAAAAAGTTTAGGGGTTGTAATAGTAAATCTAGCCTGTTTAAAGTCCAGCACTTCCCCCACTGTTGTTCCTAATCTAGTGGGAGTGCTACATCTAACTCCTCCAAAGACCAACATTTTCCCTGCTTTTGTTTAGACTGCAGTGGAAACATTATTAACACTGACCCCTGCAAAATAGAACACTCTCCATAATGTTGCTAAGACTAAGAGGGCGATTACGATGTCGTTCGGAAGGCTCCGAATGGGATTCGGTTTTGCAGAATCCGATTCGGAACCCTTGTTTCTGAACGAATCGTACACATTCGCCAACTGATTACGATGGCTGGAAATTGGTTCCTAAATGCATTTGGACAGCCAAGTATTTTGGAGCCGATTTGTTCAGCTCTATGGACATGGATTCCGGACAAGCGATTACGATGACCGATTCGAACAGTCATTCTGATTCGCTCTGCCCAAAAAGAAACAGCTGTCAGAATCTGTCTATGGGAACCCATTACGGACCCCCCCCTTCACCCAGAGAATTACAAAGGGGGCCCGCGGGGGTACCCAATGGACCCCTCTTCCTAACCATGCACAATGTGGCAGGCACTATGGGTTGCCCGCCAGAGAGTGCAAGGTTTTCCCCAACCACCCCTTTTTTCTATGGGAGCCAGTGTTCTCGTTCGGAAAGCAACGTAGTTGGTCGTCTGGACTCGCAGGACCCGATTCATTTTTAAATGAGTCCGAGACCGATTCGTCCCGGAACAATTTGCAACGACATCATATGCAGGCCCTAAATTGGGAAAAGTAAATCTCACCCCTCCAATTTACAACTCTATTCCAACTTTTGCTTACATTGGAAAAGGAATAGTATATATAACCCTTCCAAAGTCTAACGTTTTCTCTACTCTTACTCAGATTGTAGTGGAAATAGTAAATATGACTCCCCCAAAGTCTAACACTTGCTTTACTCTTGTTTATTTTAGATTGATGGCATTTCTTTATTTCAACTGTGTTTAAACCCTTGTGTGCTCATGATGGAACATTTCCGTTATAAGCCAAGGTGGGCGTGTGCTCATGACGGAACCAATCCATTTTGTCACCCACCCATGGGGAAAGCACTGGTGCTCCCCCCATGGTCAGCATATCAACTTCCCTCTGACAGGGATGGCAGCAGAAGTTTTCCTGTGGCAATCCCATGACATCAGCGCACATGGCGTGTGCCAGGGTCATCATAAAGCCCCAGACGCGCTGGGAGCCATTTGTTTCCAGGCATCCACAGGAACAGGTAGGTGTTCTTGCTCGGGGAGGGGTTTCTTTGTGCATCGAGGGGGAGGAAAGAGTTTTTCCTCTCCCCTGATGTCTCTTTGCAGGGCATTTCTGCTGCATGATCACATATAGGGTCACTATTGTGTAGCAGAAACGCCCCCACTAGACACCAGGGATGTATTTTTTTCAAATTGAAGCGACCCCTTGGGCAAGGGTCACTTCCAAAGAGGGACAAATTAATTGGATGTTTTTTCTGCCTCCCAATTTGATGATGTCCCTGATCCCAAAGCAGCATGTAACTGCTGTATGCAGTATCTATTGTTCCAACCATGTTGTCTCACCACCTTTAATTTCCACTTCCGCTTCCCTTAGAACATGAAATTGAACTGAGATATATTTCACCATGGGAGATAATTTGTTTTTCTTCCCGAGACTCCACAACATCAGCATTGTTTTCTCTTTTCACCACATGAATACAGTATCCCATTTGACATGACCATCGTTGACATTTCAAACAAAAATCTCATACAAAAGGGCTACAGTGGTAGATAGTGTGAACAGTAGTTATGGTAGGGAAATTAAAAAAGTGAAGTTGATTAAAGCATTTGCATATAAATGGGGATTTGTCGGAGATGAGCAAGTACATCAACATGTTACTTAGTACATTTGCATGGTGGACCTTTTTTAAACAATTATATTTATTATGTCAAACAAAGCATGCTGATTGTGACAGAGCAAAGATACAGTATGGGACAGGTCAGGATGGCACATCACAACGGTCTTTGTCAATCAATCAATCAATCAATCAATCAATCAATCAATCAATCAATATATACTTCATTCAATTCTAAAAATAAATTCATAAAAGTCAAACACAGTGTGATACATTATATGCATGACACGAATTACAACTTAACTTGCTTTAAAACACCAGAAAGATACCATAATAAAAAATAACATACTGCAGGGTTAGTTAAGAACTGTATAAACAATAACGCAGGTCTCACTTGATTAAAATTCATGGGCATCAAAAGTGGACATATAAATTTATAGCGCAAATTGTTATATCTCGGGCAAATCATAACTATTTGCAAAGTATCACTAATAGAGGCGTTGTCATAGTCATGTAAGGGCAGCATGGAATCCTTATAACAACCATGATAATAGGACAAAAGCCATGGAAATACATTTAGCCTAAAATAGTCTTTGTCATTAATGCCAACTTTCACCAGTGCATCGTTCCAACGCAAATGCCCAGCCGCCTTCCAACACTCTTTTCTAATGCTTATGCAGTTCAGGTGATAGGCCACTCCTGGTAACTGTCTATTGCCTGGGGTGTTGGAGCATTATGTTTAGTCCTGTTCCTGAGCAGCATGCCCAAGGCCCTACATCTTTTCAAATTTCCTTGGGCATCCCCTTGCCCTGTATATTGACTCTTTGGCTTGCATGCACCAGTCCATGTGCCACCTGGGGTTTGTCCTGATGCCCCCACAGCCTGATCACATCTCCATTTGCTACCATAAGAGCAATATTGCAAAATAATATGCTGTGTCTTGGCAGAGACTGGTCTCGCCAGATCCCCAGACATATGGCCTGTGCGTTGAACTCCAAATTCACATTAATGACTCTAGCAATAGTTCTTTGATGCCCAGCCAAGAAGTGTGACAGCCTCAGGCGTTCTGACACTGTATGTATCAATGTGCCTCCATGATTACATAATCTATTGCAGTTTTCTGTATCTATTTTTCCCATCTTTGAGAGTCGAGTGCAAGTATAGGATGCCCTGTGGAGTATTTTCAGATGACATCCCGCTGGTATTGCGACCTCCCTCGGGTACCTGCCTGCCTCATCCCAGTCAGTATCCTCCAGGGTACCACACATTGCAGAGCAATAATCATGTAACCCCATTTTTATTGCATGGAAGAGCTGTCCTGGACTTCATAAGGTGTGTTTTGGAGCATATTGAGGAATTTCAGCAACACCATCATTTTGAATAGCACAGCTCTTCCCATCATATACACTGGCAATTGCGTCCAGTGAGACACATCCACCTTGTAGTCAGAGAGGATTTGTCCTAAGTTCTGATTAATAAACTTTTGAAGGTCCTCAGTGATGAAGATAGCAAAATATTTGAATCCCTCCTTGGACCATTTCAGGGGGCATGTCCAGTCTTCCTGGGCTTCCCATTTGAAGAACAGATATGCAATTGATTTTTCCAAGATGATCATGAAATCCTCAATATCTCTAAAAAAATATTTCCGGATCTCTTGAGAAAGAATGTACGGGGTGATCCAGGTAGAGAAGAACACTATCTGTGTATAGACAGATGACGTCTTCCCACCCAAGGTCCCACCAGACACATCAAAGGAGGGCATCCCGTCTAACCCCCTCTGGCGGAGGCTCCACTGTGAGGGCATACAAAAGGTGGGAAGACATCCCAGTCTTGTGCCGTGAATCAACCTGAATTCCCAAGAAAGTGTATCCTTAGCTCAGCCCAACTCTATTCTCTGCAATGCTCCCATCAAATATGGCCTTTTTCCGATTTAAATACCTTTCAGCATTTATAGACATTAGTGTGACTGGTTCTTGAAACAGAAGTTTCATTGCCAGGACTCTGTACAGGCATTGAAGGTTATGGTGGGTGGATCTGTGCGGCATAAAGCCCGATTTGTCTGGCATTTTCAATTTATTGTATGAGGCGAATGGCCAATACTTTAGCCAGGATTTGGCTTCTATATATAAGAGAGATGGGTCTATATGAGGCACTGTCCTCTGGAAGCTTCCTAGTTTTTTGAATGAGGATGATATTGGCCATCCTGTGGAAGCCTGCCATCCCGACAGGCATCAGTATACATCTCGGGGATTGGTACACTAAGTGTGCTGCACCCATTTTAAAGAACTCAGGTGGAAACCCATTAGGGCCTAGTCTTTTGCCCAATTACAGTTGCTGAATGGCCTCGTCCAGTTTCACTTCCTTAATTTTACAGTGCAATGCCTCCCTGTCCTCCTCATCTAGACTAAGAAGGGTGATATCCCCAGTAAAGTATTAGAACTTCTCATCAATGTATTCCCTCTTCGAGTAATACAAACTCATCATATGCATCACAAAGGCTTGTGCAATATCTAGTGCATGGTCAGTCACCTCTCCAGTCTGGTTGTTAATTTTGTGGCTCCACCTCTGAACTTCCTCTCTGTGGGTTAGCCAGGCCAGCAATTTGCTCACCCTATTGCCAACTTTGTATAGTTTATGTTGTTTCGTTCAGTGAAGTGTCCAGATATATTTTGATAATACTTTTTAGCTATTTGTACACAATGGGCGAGGTCTACTGTTGGACATTGTATGCGTTTCACCTTCCCATTGGGTCCGCTGGGTTTTTAACTCCTGTACATTGTTGAGTTTGTCCTGTTTCTTGACAACAATTCTTCAAACCAGTTGTCTCCTAATAACCACTTTGTAGGCTTCCCAAACCGTCACCCCTTATGTCACTGAGCTTACATTGTCAGCTAAGTTTGTCACTTCTTTCAAATGTAGCCTTCTGTCCCATTCCTTGAGGTCCCAGGGATCTCACCTTCATTCCATCTTGTCTGTTGTCATTGTGGTATGTAGCCTAGTGGATAGTGGAGTGCAGTCAAAAATCCATTGTGATAGGAATTGTATGTCACAGTACCTATCTCGCTGGGTCACATGGACCAGAAAGAGGTCAAGTCATGACATTGCCTGCAGTGACATATAGGAGTACTGCTTCTCCCCACGGTGAGCCTCTCTCAATAAGACCAATAGCCCTAATGTGGTCACAAAATTCCACTGTCTATTATCTACCCATACCTGTTGGGTAGTCCCCATAACTCTATGTCTGGATGCATAGTCAAGTGCATGTCATCTGAAACAATCAAAGGATCACCTGCTGCCCCTTCTTGGGCTCTTGTCTGGAATCTCTGGTGCCAGGCCTTGAAATCCATTACCCTATAATTTTCCTTGCAGTGGTTTGGAGTGTAGCTAGATGCCCTTGCACAAGAGATTCCATATTATTCCCAGTGAGTCTGCAGCATATATAATATATATGGTGTATACTGCAGACCCACTGAAAATAAGATAGAATATATTGTTGTATATCACTTGAATGGGCCTCTCGCTACACTCCCAACCACTGCAAAAATAATTGTGGGGGGTGACTTCAACTGCTAATTTGAACCCCTGAGCATTGACAGCCAGGCCGTAATGGCCTCTGAGGATGCTGTCTGGTCAATACCGGAGCAGGCAAACCCGCCCATTAAGAAATGGTTGCCCATTGCGGTTCAAATTAATACCCTCATGTCAAACCAGGGGCTTTGTGCTTGCAATCATAGATCAAATTCTGACAAAGCAGGCAACCACACATTCAATGGGATATACCATACCAGCTTAATTGACTGTATAATGTTGGAGGTTAAATTATGGCCATTTCAAGATGATGTAATAGCTCTTCCCAGCTCTGACGGTGATCATAACACTCTGATTCTCAAGCTGAGTTTGCCCACCAGCGTAGAACACAGCACCCAAGGTGAGCCTTTTGATAGAAGATTGAGAGTCACTACTAACAGACGCAGGGTCACATGGATTACATTATAGGAGTCTATCAGTGAGAACCACAGATTGGTTGCTATTGATATGGAGAACTTGACATTATTGCAGGGAATGCTCCTGAGATATTGGTGGCAATAATTGAGGTTCATACTCTGATGTTTAAGAATCTGAGGAACCATTTTTTTATTGAAACTGGGTGAAGAGTGGAGAGGAAGCACCCACAATCTTGGTTTAATAAACCATGCATAGACACTAAGGGGTATATTCACAAGAACGTGTGCTAAAGATCACCAAAAAATGCTAACGCAACTTTACACACCGCAGCCTATCACAGGGAAATAACCCTGTGTTAATGTAGAATTCACAACATGGCGGTAGCATGCGATAGTCTTCTGAAAACGCGCCCAATGTCCACGATACAACCACCCCTACGGAGATAAAAACACAAACCGCAACACCAGAAAACGTGCGATGAGCACATTTGTGATGAGGAAAGCAGGTGTAAGCACTGCCAGGCCCGCGAAACACACGGCAGGCGGGAATAAGCACAAAAAAAGCCTGAAAAAGAAAGACAAACCAAACAGAAAGCAACAGCCAACCACAATGGAGGCAACCAGAGCCAGCAGACAACCCCACCAGCCCCATTGGCAGCAAAACATTGTACACGGCAGGCCATCTTGGACCAGGTGAATGCAGCCTGAGAGCGGAGGAGGATGATGGCAGAAAACCAGAACTTCCGGAATGATGCGAAAGGCACAAACAAGCAGAAACACGCCAACAACAAGAGGGCAGCAATGCACACCGGAGGTGGGAGTCCAGCGCCACACCAGGAGCTGGATGACATGGAGGAAATGGTGTCCACCACATCAGTCTGGAGATGGTGGCAGGACTCGGGGACCGGAAACTGCCCAAAACAACAGACACAACAGCAACAGGGAGAGGAAACAGCATGGACTGGGGGTATGGGGGAGATGGGCACAATGGCACACATGCACAATTAAGCATAGCACAACTGCAGACAAACCATGCCCAAGAGTAACACCACCAACCAGGAGCACAAGTCACACAACCTGGCAATATCACACCACTGAACAAGCACAGAAGTAAAAACCACACCGCCTGAAAGGGAGAAGGGTGAGCCAAATCAGAGCTGAAGGGACATCTCACACACAATGCAGCACACACACATAGGAAGCAGAGCACCCCAACATTGAACACAATGTGGTACAAACACCAACTTGTGTACAACCAAACACAGGACACAAGTGCATCCACCTGTGGCCGGCAAACGGCCATAGGCATTTGCCAAAGCACGAAACAGGGACATGATAATGCACAAGTACAAACACACAGTCCTGATGGGGTAGCAATGCACATATGGCAGGGAGCCAGAGAGTCTGTGACACACACATTGGCATACAAATCAAGACACAACACAGTTGGAGACAAGTGAAAGTGCGGAAACGTTATCAACAAGTGCGTGTCAGTACAGCCAAGAGAAGTGCCATGATATGCAGACAAATGCAGCAGCATGTCTGAATGAGGAACTTAGGAAAGCGCCCATGCCCATGTCAATCCTGATCGTGGATACAGGGGCGCACACATACATTGTAATCCAGGTCAGCTACCGTAACGTTGGAGAGGCAGGCATCCATGGACCACTCGAATATGCACGAGCAACAATGCAACACAGGCTGCACACTGGTGACATTCGCAAGGCGGAAGCTCAGCCGGTAACTGATCCGCAGCACTGCTAACGGCAGTGCCCCCAGTACATGCAGCAGACATGCACGGTACAGGTCCACGTTGCTGGAGTCAAGCATGTGTCCGGGATGGTCTGCCATTGCATCAGTGGCTCTGCTTGAAGTGGCACTGACTTGCCCTGCGCCAGTCCTGTGGCTGAAATGGCACAGCTTGGTGCAATGAGCAGTGTCTGTGTGAAACGGGTGCAGGCCTGGGGTGGGGTGAGAGTACGTGTGAAGGCCATTTCACGCACGCCAACTACGACCAAGGACTTCTGCATGTGGGATGTGTACATGCTAGTCTCACGTCGGGCAGTGCGTAGTGTGGGAGTCGCAAGCAAATGCTATCGTATCTGTCAGGGGGTGCTGGCCACATACAAGTTCCTGCTCAGAGCTGCAGATGTGCTACCACCTGATAGTTCAGATAAAGAACCTTTCATCCCTACAGTAACTTCACCAGCTGCATGCATACAGGAGATGTACAGAGGCCGGTCGTGGGTGTGGTGGGACATCTGTGACCCTGGGCATCATGGATGATATGCCCAGCACGTGACACATGAGCGGACTCGCTGTGTGTCACGTTACCACACAGCTGCTCCTCCCTGCCATGAGCCCCCACACATGTGTGCACTGCGCGGTTGCATCATGTGCACTCTTAAGGGACACCATTCTAATACCTGTTCACGCATGTCCAGCGCCATGCCAACAACACCATGACTCTGTCCTTCAAAGGAATGCGCACACTTGGGTGTAGGCCAATAGTCCGAACAGGAAGGACACAGGTGTCCAGCCCATGGCTGGCTGTGATCGCGCTGCGAATGAGGCCAGGCAACTGACTCATGCATCCGCAGGACTGATACACATAGCAGTTGGCATGCATGTGCCAAGACTCCGAGTGGTCTTGTGCTCCTACATGTCCCCGTACCTGCGGGCCCACTCTCCTGGTGCATGCCACATTGCAACATTGACTGCTGTGGCCGTGGTGGTGTCAACACCCCAACACAGAGACACACTTACCACCCTTCCTGCCCAGAGCCAGGTCCGAGCCACACCCTGCTCCGCCTGCCGAACCAGCACAAGCAGCTTGTGCATGCAGGGGGGTAGGTGCGAGGCTACATGTCCATGGTCACTGCCAACGCTGAGGTGACATGGCAACGTCCACTGAAGACAGCACACTGTGATGTTGCAGGGCCCTTGCCCATCATGCTGACACAATGAACACACGGACACACTTGCTCAGATGGTGTGAATGGCTATGGGCACGTGCACATGGCCACATTTATTAGCAGGCACACTTACCGAGTAACACCTGTGTTGGATGTGTGTGGGGTGTGTGCACTCCAGCCAGCAAGGGCTGCCTGGTGCGGTAAGAAATCGACAACAGTGTACATCGTAAAGGACACAATCATTCAACCATAAAGGCCCCATGACTTGTGCTGCACAGAGTTAGTAGCCCCAGATGCACAGTGTCCTGCACGGGCCTGCCGCCACGGGCTGCTGACTTGCAGGGCACTGGGGCAGGGGCCTTGTCGCGGAGTGTCTCGGTGGACAGTGGAAGGTGTACCCCAGGGCATGATGCAGAGGGCAGACCCACGCTCAAACTGTCCCTATGGTGGAGATGAATGGAACAGATACCAAGTCGGGTCCAGCCAGATGAAGATGCAGAAAACTAACAGGCCAAGGGCTCTGACGCCACCAAGGTCCAACCTGATGGTGCCCATGACTCATTGCGCACAGAGTTAGTGGCACCAGTGCTGTTAGGAGATTCCGCCTGCGATGAGGCGTGTCCAATGGTGTGGACTCCTTCACATCTTACCCAAGACACAGTTCCACATGTGTGACCTACTGGACCGCAGTGTAGGCCTGAGGCAGTGGTCAGCACGGGCCATTCACCGAGTGTCACCGGCATAGGTTGGATGGCCCCACCGGCCTGCGCAGTTCAGGTTCAGTGGCACCACGGGACGCGGACTTGCGGTGAACAGGGTTGATGGCACCAGGTCAGTTGTTGATAGTGTTCGTTCACCTCCGTAACTCTGACCCGGCTTTTGTCCGGACTGAGCTGCATCTCCCTCTTACTCCTCTCCGTGCGTTCACTGGTGTGAACTCTGCCATTCGTGATTCGTGACTAGGTGCTGGGTGTGGGACCTACTGGTCCGCAGGGTAGTCCTGGTCCCTCATCCACGTGTCACCGGCTTGCGTTAAACAGGGTTTGTGGCACCACGTGTTGCCAGCTTACGTTGAACAGGGTTCGTAGCACCATTTGTCGCCGGCTTGCGTTGAACAGGGTTAGTGGCACCACGTTTCGCCGGCTTGCGTTGAACAGGGTTAGTTGCACCACGTGTCGCAGGCCTGCCATATGGAACCATTCTTCATTGATCGAAGGGAGTCTGGTGCTGTGGTCGCTGCCCCGGCTTTGGGGTCACTGCCATTCAGGACTCAGGACATAGTTTCACATGTGGGACCTACTGGGCACCAGTGGAGTATGTAAAGGAGGAAGGAGTAATGTGGGTCAGCGTTGGGGGGCCAGCGATGGTCTGTGAAGGCTGCAGAGGTCGTGGGACTGGTGCTTGGAGCTTGCACCGGCATGTGGTGGGCCCTCTTTGACACACGCTGGTGTAGGCAGGTGAGCAGAGCCTCGTTGGTGCACTGGGGCAGGCATGATGGGTCCAGGTACCAGCATCCCGGGGTGCAGCAGGCGCACAGGGACGCAGGCCCCGCCGCGCTCAGCGCAGGACTTGTGGCTGGCTGAGTGGCGCCGCCCTGGCAGACGTGTTGTCTATTCCGAATGAGAACCACTCCAGTGCGACGGGCTTTTTGTTCACACCCCTACGCATGCCTGGCATACGGAGGTCCAACCCACTACGCAAGCACGGGGACGTAACATGCGACATTTTCACGTTCTTCCCCACAGCCTGTGGGGACATGGTAGCGTCCACTGGCCAATACACTTCATGCACCAGCAGTTGATCTCCACATGGCCATTTCCGTGGTTTGCACTCTATGGTCTGTCCGGCACCACCACGCCAAACCTGGCATTGGGTAGGTTCACATTCCTTAGTCACTTTCCACTCTCACACATGCCTGCTCCATGCCTCTCCTCACATCCTGCTATTGTGTGTCTGTGGTGCCATGCTGTGACTGGGTTGTGGGCATGGCAAGGCCGGATTCCCAATGGAGTCGTGTTGTGGTTTCTGGTCAGTTGGCATGTTGTGTGTCATGTTGAATGTAGTTGTTCTGCGTGCCCATTGGCAGTGTCGTGAGTTGCATGACTGTGGGTCTTCCGGTGTGGCTCATGGTTGGGCTCCCTTTTATGCTGCAGGTAGTCGTCCTGCTTAACATCAGCAATAGGCAGGTGTTATTTTCCTGCTGCTACCGCAGCTTATCACCTGTTTTTGGTTCGCATCGCAGATCTGGAAGTTTTTTCGTGTGTTTTTGCAAGGGAACACCTACTCTGCATATCATTAGGGTTAGTTGGTGGTGTCCACCATTGAGGTAAATTTTGGGGCTGTTATCGCGGGAATACTGGGGATGTCTGCAGTTTGCACTAGCTTGTGAATGGGGTGTTACATCTATCTCCACTTTTGATGCATTAAGATGGGGATAAATCAGAGATAAGCTCTTGTGAATATCCCCCCTAGTCTGAGTTGGTCCTTGTGATCAAACAGGCCGCTGATCCAGGCCATCAGAAGCTCCTATAGGAAAGCGCTATCTGTATCCAAAAAAGACTGGGAATGGGGAATTTGGGTGGTCCTCTTAGATGCTGCCAGATCGAATAAACATCGTTACTTCTGGAACTTGGTGTCCTCTGGTAGCAGGGATAGGTTTTGTTCCATAGAAAATAACATTGTAGCTAGTAACTGGGTGTTACATTTTTCCAGCCTGTATATGCAGAAGGGATAACTTCAGGACACCATACAGAATTTATCAGGCCCTGGAAATTGTCTCAGTTGTATAGTGACAAATGGGAGGAGGGCGTGACCCCCAAGGCCAACCCTATAGGGATTTTATGCACAAAATAATTGGATGTCAAGGAAATTACTGTGGAGGAACTGAGTACGGCAGTCAGGGCTATTGTCCCTAACAAAGCCCCTGGGTTAGTTAAAACCCATTGGAACCTATTTCTGTGTGAGATAGGCATCTGGAGCGCTTACTTTTCAGTGTTATTTACAGTTATTATGAAAGGGGCACCCATTCCATCTACATGGATAGGGGCCAAAATCATCCCCATTTTCAAAAAGGGCTCACATGACTCACATGCAAACTAGAGACCAATAAGTCTTATAGATAGTACACAAAAGATATTTAGTAAGATGATCTTGGGCAAGTTTCAGTATTAGATATCTGCCAATAGGATTCTGACACCCATCCAGTTGAGCTTCAGAGAGTCTACAAGTAAAATTGACCAAGTGTTCAATACAGTTACTCTGGGTGGGGGACGACTTTATGTTGTTTTGTTGTTTTTGTAGACCTGCATTCGGCCTTTGATTTAGTACCAGTACCAATCTTTCCTAGATGGAGTGCCTAGGTATTTGCTTGACATCATAGTTAGACTGCATCTTAATAACTATGCACAGGTCAGGTATGCTAACTGATCCCTTCCCTTTAACTTGAGGATTCACACAGGGGTGTGTACTGGCCCCCATGTTGTCACACTTTATATTAATGGCCTTGTACATTTTCTGGACCAGTGTGATAATGATGCACCCAGACTGGCAAACATGAGGGTTTCTGCTCCCATGTTTACAGACGATACTTGATTTCTATCCAAACACTCCATGGCACTCCAAAAATTACTGGACCAATTTGAGTGCTTTTGTAGAATGACGGGTCTAGAGATCAATGTTACCTAAACTAAATATATGGTCTTGCACCCGGCGCATTCGACAATGGCTAATGCAACATTAGCAGGGGTACCATTGGAGCGAGTGCACACTTTTGTGTATTTAGGCATAACATTGGCTTAACACCTAGGGTGTCGAGCTCACATAACGCAGCGCAGATTTAAAATGGAATAAGTGGCAGGAGGGCTTTTCAGATGTCACTTAGGTCAGAGTTTCATCCTGTTCAGATGGCCTTACAGATATATCATCATCAGGCCTTGGGGCTTGCCTCCTATGGTTCAAATTTGTGAGGAAATCTGGTTGTGACCACATTAGTCATGGTGGAAAATTTGCTTTATGCGTCAGTTAATAGTACAAGCCTGCTTCCACTTAGGCTGGATTTATTAGCTGAGAGTATTTTCTAATAAAATAGGACTACTCCTCGTACTGCACTGGAGGAGGATCTGGGCTACTCCATAGCTTCTCCCCTATTGGCAATGGATCGAGGAAATACTATCTCAAGTAGACTCAAGTAAGATACCCTGGATTAAGTATATGAAAGCTACATTGACTGAGATTGGGATGTCAAGTCTATGGAATACCCTGGGTGAGGCCAGGGCTATCTCCAAGTCTTATATTAAAACTGCATATGACTCCTTCATAAAGGTGGACTTCTGGATAAGATAGAGCCCCCACTAGCTAGGCGATTGTATCTACAATTCCTGCATGTCACCTTGCCCTTCCATGCCTTTACTGCAAAGTGGGAACGAGTGTCAAGAGCCGTTGAGCTGCAGTGCCCGTCATGTGCTGCACCAACTGAAAACATTAAGCCTGTTATGTTCTTCTGCCTGGCCTAAAGGGGGCGTAAGAGGTGCTGGATTATTCCGCTGTTTCTGACGTCCTGTGCTGCACCAACTGAAAACATTAAGCGTGTTATGTTCTTCTGCCTGGCCTAAATGGGGCGTAAGAGGTGCTGGATTATTCCGCTGTTTCTGACTTTGGGCACTAGGGAGTAAAAAGAAGCCCTTAGGATATTGAGATAGGATACCAGTAAACCGCTGGTCTTGGCTCTTTCTCAATACCTGATGGGTGTGTGGAAAGTAAGGCTAAAAATGTGCTCCATCCAGTAAAATCTACATAGTGGCAATTCATCAAATGTCTAGAGTAATTATTTGAAGGCAACGGTTGTGGAACATTCACATAACAGCATAGAAACCACATTTGGTGCGCCTACGGAATTTAATGGTTTGTTGCTGGTCATATCTTCTTTTATGTGTTTCTTAACTTATTTAGTGTCAAAATTTAGCCATAAGAACAACTGGATGTACAATTCCTTTATAACAGTGTATTATTTGCAGTCAGAGAGCTACCTGACTCTACCCTGCTGTTTTTTTTAACGCACCATCTTTGTGCTACAGCGTATTTATAGTCTTGTGGGCTGTTTAGCATGAAAGGATGTGCATGCAGGTTACAAATGTATCTCAAATATCTGGCTATTTGTACTCTATGTCGTATTCTTTTTACCATGTGTTTTATTTTTGTATGTGCTTTTGTGGCCTAGTGCTGAAATAAAGATTTTCTGCCTGACTGAAATCCATTCCAGTTTCCCAATTTGGTGGTGTAGCAGCCTTCTGGGTCGATCCAGTTTTGAGCCACCACCAGCAGTATAGACTTACGGGCCAGTATTTCCACTCCGCTGAAGCCCGAGATAAATTCTGAATGCACCAGCATTTTGTACCTGCCCCTACCCAGGAAGTTACATTTGCTACCTACTAGGTAGGTTCCTTGTAGGAAGATCAAGTCTTGGTTTGATTGGAATACAAATTTCTTTATCTTATTACCCAGGCTATTGACACTCTATGTCAAGAACCCCAAGCCCAGTGAGCTAGCCTAATGGTGTGACACCATAGATATTTTGTAAACCCTACTCTCCTTCTACATGTTATGACCACTCAATCATCCTTGCATCTAAGCTTACCTTGCAGTGCCTCAGCATATCTCCCCATCACGCCAACCCCCACCAGCATACTACCTCATTCTGTGTGTTTAAAGCTCACCATAGTTTCAATGTCTGAGACGTCTGCTGCCCACTCAATAAAACCGTTAACTCCCCAACTTTGGATAACAATGATATCAATTACTCCAATTCCTACATTTTGGGAAAAAGTGAGGAGGTCTGTAGTGACAACAAAGTTCTTGCATTTGCCGCCTCCAGCCCTGTTCACAGAGTTCATGTAGAGTATCACTCTTCTCCATCCACCTCTGCTTGAGTGGGTTTAGCGCCTTCTCACTTTGGTTGGAGATATCCCATAAGTGTCTCATCTCCAGTGTCTATTGCCCCTCCGTCTTTCTCTTTGAGTGAGACTTTTTGCCTTCATTGTTTCTGCGACTCCAAGAGACGCCAGCCCACCAACCAATCCCAAGCCTTGGTTGTTGTATGAAAGAACCAGGATATTCCCTCTGTCACAAACAGAATCATGTACTTTAATTTGTGCCCTTGTGGTTCTGCTTTTATTTTGTCAAACGATCTATGCCTGTCCTCCACCTTATGCATGCAGTCTGGGAATAACATCACAGTGTGGTTTTCAATCTTTAGGGAGCCCTGTTGTCTGGCTGCTCGTAGAATTTTAGCTTGATCCCTGAAATTTAGGATCTGCGTGATGCCCGGTCTCGGCCTTGGTCTCGCTTCTGGTATCAGTGGGGCACAAGGTACTCAGCGTTCCCTTTCTACCACAATGTATTGTGAAGGCTGACTTGGCCAGACCAACTTCTTGAGCAGTCCCTCCACAAAGTGCTCTGCATCATGTCCTTTCACCTTTTCAGGGACGTCTACCCGGTGCACATTGTTGCACCTGGACCTGCCCTCTGCATCTTTGGCCCTTGCATGGTGACAGCAGGGAGGTCTCTTTAAGAGAGCAAATTTCTGATTGTAGATGCTAGATGGCTTCAGAGTGTCCATTAATTTTATGTTGCATTTTTTCTTCTCTCTTAAATATTTTCTGGAAGTCTGCATGCAGAAGATTTATGTCCAGGGCCACAGTATCAAGTTTGTGTTTGAGGATTTCCTACAATTCCTGGATTCCCTCACCTCCTGCATCAGTTCTTACAGAGAGGGATCTCGATCCTTGGGGTCAGTTGCTGTGTTGCCAAGGTCTCTTCACTGACTTAACTGGAGGTCTACAAAACTCATACTTTTCGAATCTATTGGTGATGGCTCGGGATGCTTGTCGCAGACTATAGATGTACGCAGTCCATTGTGTCATCACCAGATGTGGGGGGAACCTGGTGAGATCAAATTGGGGAGACCTCCTCAGCATCAGAGTAGGGTCCAACCAGACCATCCCTGGCATAGCCCAAAGGATTCAACACTCACAGGAGGCAGTTGATATCTGAATCTGTCGTCAAGGGATCTACACTGCCCCAGACTGCTTCAACTGTCAGAGGGAGATGATGCAGGGACTACTGTATTCTCCCCTTCCCCGAGGCGAAGCACCGGGCATTCCCCCCCAGAGAGTTGCAGCACAAAGCACTAAGACTAGTCCATGACACCAGAAAAAGAGATGGGGAACTACTACATTCCCTTTAAAGTACACATCCGTGACCCCTCAGCTGCTTCTCAGGATCTATTGTGGCTCCCTCACTACAGCTGCCATGCCACTCAGTGCGCGGGGGCCTCCATCTTCTCACAGCCATCACTAGGTCCTCATGCCACCAGCCACCTTCTTTCTGGGCTCCTGCAAACTCAACAAAGCCCATCACCACATTTTGCCCTGTTGTTGCCATTCCAGTTACACTGTGAATTATATCTCACTGAGGTAGGATCATAGTCATTAAATAGCCATCTGTAAGGTGAACTTCACGCTCAGTGCACCATATTTCTTTGCTGCTTAGCCACACCCGATCTAAGGTGGACTTGTTACATTTTGAATGTGATGTATGTCTATATGTATTCTTCCATGAAACACACAAAAGGTGATGGGAGTATGCTTGCACTGGCAATCAATTGGGGTAGCATTCCAACCCATCATTCTTTTCCCACCATGCGTTAGTCCTATTGCACGCATCTTCCCATCACCTTTAGTGTGTTTGATGTACCACCCCAAGCGGCCAAGGATATGCCCAGATGTGGGTCCCTTGCTCACTATGCAACTGTAACCAAGCTACACACAACTGAATATCCCCAATCAGGGAAAACTGCTCTTGGATTGCTTGTGTTCCAGTTCAGAGGGGACCTGGCTTTAGGAGCAGGTTAAAGACTGATTTGCATATGGCTAGATCTAATCTGAGTTGAAATGTTAAGCCGAGCTGTTGCAAGTGGTTAGACTTATTGCAAGCATCTTTCCATCACCTTTTGTGTGTTTGATGTAGGTTTTCTTCTTCTTCAATTACATGAGATGGTTCTTTAGACTGCTTTTAAAGTCAATAAGTATTGGCAGGCACAGGTGTCAGTAGTCAGGGCATTCCATTAATTGTGGCATAGCAGATGAAAAGATGGAATCTCAAGGTAGCATACATGGTTTTAGGTGTGACCAGAAAAGTTTGGTTTGAGAAAAGGTAATTTCTGTGGGGTATGTAGCAGTTCATGATATCATTGAAATAGTTTGGTGAAGTATCATGAACCACTTGGAACAGTTGTAGATGCCCATATTTTGACTAGGGGCCAGTCAGCTTTATGATGAAATGGAGTGGTAGGAGTGTTTCGTTGCAGGTGACATATGGTATTGTTTATGAAATCAAGCATCTTGACTAGTAGGGTTAAAGAATAATGATGGATGGCTCCTAGCAGATTGTTGTAGTAGTCTCGTTTACTGAGTACTATGAAATTAATGGCTACCTTGGTATCATGGAACGGGCTGCAATCAGTGCATCATTTGAACCGGTGTTCACAGGTGGGGCCCGCCAGCACTCAAAAAAGAAAGAAGAAGAGCAAAAAAGAAAAACAGTGACAAGGGAAGAAAGGGAGAAAGAAGTGATAAAAAGGGTCCGCAGGAGTGAGATAAAGAGGTAGACAGTGTCAAGTGGTGGATGAACGAGGCATGAAGTGGAATCAAGACTATGTAGCCTTGGTACTCGCCGCCCCTAATATTCCTAGTGCTGGAAGTGGTCTGCTTAGTAAAACTTTAAATCCCAGCCCTCGGAGACATTGTCATGTTTTTTGTAAGTTTCTGGCCTTGTGCTAGTTGGTGGTAATGAATTGTTTTTGCACATTGAAGGCTTGAATAATACACTATATTACTAGTCAATATAAAAATAAGATGTTAGAAGGAAAGAGGCTAAAGTGAAAATAGAGGACTTCCATCTTAGAAGAGTTGAACATCGAGACCGGAGGGCCATCCAAAGTCACATTGCAGTGAGCCAGTCACAGATGCATGATTGTGATGGAGAGCAAAGGAGGGGGAAAAGAAGAAGATGCACGTGTCGTTGATATAGAGATGGTATGAGAAATCAAAAGAGGAGATACTGTGTTAAAGTGAGCAGGTGTAAAGAGACAAGAGGAGAGTACTTGGGAAACTAGCACAGGAAGAGGTCATGGTGTACATAGATCCATTAGAGACACACCCAGCTGAAAACCAGGCGTCAGGAACGTAGGTAGATGAACATCTACATAACAATGAAAAATTGAGAAACATGTAATCTTTGCAGATATCTTCAATAATTTTTTATGCTGGCAATTTTTTGCATTAAAAGGAAGCCTGGGCAGATTTAGCGGAGTTCCGCTAAGTGTAACTCCGCAAAGTGCAAAAGAAACTCTGACGCTCTACGTGGAGCTCCACGAGCAGCGGAGTGTGTTAGATAAATGCCATTCGCGTTGATTTTCAGTGCCAGGTGCTTGTGAAATCATCGCGAACGGCACCATGCACAGCGCAAGCGGGCAATGCTTCCTTTCAGCGCTCAAGTAGATTTTTTACTTGAGTGGCAGCTTTCTCAATGCGAATGAATCATTTCTCAATGTGAGCGGTCGCGAGCATACTCGACCACTCGCAATGAGAAATCTGACCGCCCGTGTTGAGAAATCTCACCGGGAGGTAGATGTTCCTCACTCACGCTCAACAACTTGATGTTGACGATTACCAGCGAGGAAAAATCTCACCGGGAGATTTTCTTCGCTTACGCTCACCAACTTGACGTTGACGAATACGAGCGAGGCAAAAAACTCTGCTCTGTTAAGCAGAGTTTTTCAAAACGCCGCGAGCTCCGCATAACGTAAAAACTCCGCAAACTCCGCCCAGACTAAATTAAATGTTTCCCACAAAAGTGTAAATCGTACAGGCTCTTTAACACAATGAGACATTTCTGTAAATATTCCCAGTGAAACGCTGTGATACACACACACACACTCGCACACACACACATGCAGACTCTCATATACACTCTCACCAAGGATCTCAAATACTTTACATAGACTCATACATACAGAGTGGAAGACAGCAAACTGCTCAAAAATAATTATTCAGCCTATATTGTAATACATTTAGGATTATCTCCCCTTTCATTTAATGCACAAAAAAGAAAAACGGTAGCAGTATACTGTGAGTAAACAAAGTGCATTCATTTATCAAGTCTGCCTGTATGAATCGACCTGTGATTCACCCCTTTCATTCTGAAAATAATCAAAAGGAAAATCGTGTATTTGCATACAATTTGCATTTCCTTCCCACCTACGATAATATGCAACTTCCTACTCCATTAATGATATGAGTGTTCTATGCTATTCTGGCACAGAAGATGCCAATCTCAGCTATCTGGAAGTGTATTGACAAAATTACTTAATTTTTATAAAGGTACATGGCGGCTGCCAACCAAGAAAATACAATTCCTGGGATAGGTTTACGCCCAGACCATGATTTTCGCGATAATTTGCGAAAGTTAATTTCGCAACTTCCGCCCACCCCTACTGATAACACTGACGTGGGTAAAAAGTAATTTTAGAAACAAAAACATATGCTCCCTATTCCCAATCAATGTCAAGCTGTAGAGACATTCATTTAAATATTTCTTGACAATTCAGTGTAAATGCTCAGGAGAAAAATAATATTTACATAAATAAAGGGAATGGGCCCTGCTTAAGAGAGATCCAACTGGGAGGAGGTGCATGCCAAGTGATGGGACAAAGATGTATTCTACATGCATTTACAGATGTGCACCGCTCTTCTGAGTAACTCAACTGTAATTTTCCTTGATATAATTCTAATTCTGGTAGTGCCCTGCGTGCAAGATAATCACGCGTGCATGCTAAGGTGTAACCTATGTGAAAGTTTCTGAGACCTATCGAGTGATTCTATGGTCCGGGGGTGCCCCGCGAACGCCTTCGTAGTACACATCACTGTAGTCCATGTCCTGGGACATAATCATGGAGTGGCGGTGTTGGCATACCATGGTTCTGAACTGTACGACAGGACAGACATTTGGGTGTGGCTCCTCAGTAATGGCAGAGGAGCATCGCCCCACAGCCGGCACCAGCAGACGGAAAGTAAAATGACAATAACACAGTTATTGTCATTTTATTTATGCTGGCTGCCTGAGCCCTGCAATAAGTATTGGGCGGGCCAGGCATGTCAGGGAGGAGTAAAGTGAACTCATAAGTGTGCATATGCGCTTGGCCGGCCGCCCTATGCCAGCCAAGCACACATGCCCACTTATGTGTCTCCAACCTGGCTGTGTTACACAACAGGGTTGGAGAACAGGCCCAGGCTCCAAAGCATATTCTGAATGGCAACCGAGGCCGCTCAGACTAATCCTGGCACTGCTTTCATGTAAGAGCAGCTTCTGGATTGGATGTGGAGCCTGTGCCCTGAGGGCTCATACCCTTTCAGCCCGGCAGCAACATGAGGAGCAGCATGGCGGCCGTCAGCGGAGTGGATTGGCAGGTAAGTCTTTTTTTTGTTTTTTCATATTTTAACCCCCTCTCCTCAAACTTCTGCCCTCCTTCCGTGGCCTCCCTGCCACTCAAGATAGGCAACAGCCACCACTGCAGACATTTCTCCTGTAATGAAATAATTAGAGGCCCATCTGCCTCAATTTGGAAAATTCTGCTGCTTTGATGTGCTCTGAACCTACAGTGATGTCCCTGAGAAAGTGATGTGTGCACACGGAGTACATTGGGTGACAGGGAGAGCAACTCCCTGTTAAATGCATGTGTGTGACTGTAAGTGGACTTGGATGCCTTTATGTCACCGCTGGTAAAGCATCAGGGCTGGACTGGGAACCCAAAGCAACCGTGGCAAATTTCGTCAGACCAGTACTCGCATTGTGAGTGCAGTGAGTGAGCCTGACCACTACAAGGAGGCTTTGGGGGGTCCTTCCCCCAAAATCATTTGGGCAAAAATTGCACATTCTACAACACGCTTTTAAAGGATAGTATATGATGACCTTGGAGTGCACCAGGATATGACAATATTTGTTGAGGCCCCTCAATTATTCCTTCATTACCACCTTCCATCAGTGCTTCTCACCTCTCCATAGCCCCTCTCTAACAGATATTTAATGTGTTTTTAGTGCCTCCCATACCAGTGTAGGGGTTTGTAGCACTTTATATCACATACACAAAGAGACAATGAATAATATGTGTGTAAATCAGTGTATAGAAATTGTTAAAAAGACAAAGGGAACTACAAGGTGTAGAGTTCATGTCCTTCATACTGGTAGGCATTTTTAAGAGTGCCGGGTCTGGGGAAGAACACACTCAGTATTCAGAGTGTAACACAGGGGTTAGGGTTGGCTTTATTATTTAAAAAAATATTTCTACCCAAACATACTGAAAGACTCCGAAAAACCCCATAAGTTTCTAACCTGTACCATGTAGCTTGCATGCAGCTCTATGATGAATCTTCATAGCTCACTTTGCAGGATTATGATTGTAATGTATGAACTGCGTGTAACAAAAAGGTGTCTGTGACAAAAGCAGTAACCCACTAAGCTGTGCACATAATATACTGTTCTGTGATCTGTATGGTACACCTCCTTTGCAGCAGGAATACTGACCCTATGAGCTACCATAGATGAGGCTCCCAGAAACAAAACCAACCCCCACCCTTTCAGCCTCCCAAGAAAATGCCCAATGCCAGGTACAGCCTTGTAAAGCATGACACAAATCAGAGGCTGAGAGGCGGCCTCCTCAGACTGGCAAACTGAATTGCAGGCATTCCTCAGCCATGGATTTGTTATCAGTCAGTAAGTAGCAGGAGGATGGAGACTGGACTCCTTTATATATGCATCAGTTACATTTTTTAATGGAGGCTACTGATTGTCTCTTCTTGAGCACACCATTTGGCTTGTTGTACAGTGTTAGGAAAGGGAGATAGTAGTCTGCTTTTTCATTTAGTGGTAAGCAGTCACGCAGGACCTGCCCCATTGTCTCTCCCAGAGGTGCTACTCCACAAGTCTGATGTCTGGCAGTCAAAGGGTCTTCATGTGTTACTGTGCTCATGCTTTGGGAGTTTAATTTTGAGGCATGGCTGATCACTATCTGGTGTGAAATGTATCACCTGAAACGAAGAGTGTGTGTGCTCTCCACAGGAGAGGTACACTAAGTCTGGGATCCAATTTGGAGTGGTTCCAGGACCCTGACCGTGGAATAAACATTCCCTGTCTGCAACATGAATATAAAAGTGGGTCTGAACCTTCGCTTCTCGATCCCACATTTCTCACTGAAGAAAGGGGTGATAGTTTGCAGAGTACCACACAAACTCATAAGATCCAGGGCTGATGCCTCTGTCAGCCAGTCTCTGAGAGGTAAGGAGACATCACCTGGAAAATCTGCAAAAAACACCAAGGATGTCCTCTTACATGTAACATGTATACCATGTTTATACTACTTATATTCAAACAAAAACCCACCACTAATGGCGCATAGACTCCTGCAGACTTCCCACAACTTCATATAATTACATCTATGTAATATACTGTAAATATTTGGAGTGTTTACTAGGTAACTTCATACACTACTTTGCATTGATGTTATTCTAACATTAGACCAACTAGTAGTCTCACATTTGACCAGGTGAAACTTTAGTAATATCCTTGATTTTAATCAACCTATATATGTGTGAGCATTTTATTAATGAATACATGTTGC
This sequence comes from Triturus cristatus, assembly GCF_964204655.1. NCBI lineage: Eukaryota > Metazoa > Chordata > Amphibia > Caudata > Salamandridae > Triturus > Triturus cristatus. The sequence continues at coordinate 1,290,060,353 of NC_140589.1, forward strand.
AGTGAGTGTCCCTCCCACCTTAACTGTTTTATGACACATTTGCAGTGACCAGCAGTGTGTTTTTTCATCAAACGGCAAAGCACTATGAGGTGAACACCATGGGCCTGTTTACGATGCTTGTTGGACTGCCCGTCCGACCGCTGTGGCTGTTATCCGATTCCGACAGCCAAGGCCCGGAAAGTTCCACCCGCCATATTACGATGCAACCACTGTATCAGAGAGATCTCATCGACAATGATCCCCCACTCCCTGGACATGCTGCTGCAAGTGGGTACAAATGCACAGGAAACATCTACAGTTATACACGCATGCATGACACATGTGGGGACATGCCTTGTGCACCATGTACCCCATTGCTGGAATGTGGCGATATGTGCACAGTCCAGTCAATGGGGATACATGCCACATGAGGACTTACCTTGATTCCACCACCCGCTGAACTGTCCACTTGGGGGTGCAGCTGCTGTGGTGTAGGGGGGGGCTTGAGAAAGGGATCCACACAGGAGTCCGCAGGGGAGAAGGGGAATTGGCTGATTATTCACCCCTTTTTCTTAGTTTCTGACGACTTAAGGCAGCTGGTTGGACCACTTCTACCAACTACTCAATTTCTCACAGTGATCTTCAATAGTTTCTCTTGGGTTGTTTGCGAATTTGTGCTTGAGGGTTGTGGAACTGGCAGTGGTGTTGATTTTTACTTCTGGTTTTGGAGCTAACAGTTCCCTCACATTCAAGTATAATGCAATTTTGACTATCCAGAACTGCAACTTTTTTGTCACAATTGTCCTCACCTTTTTTGTTTACTTCCAAGACAGCCTGCCAATTCGATGATGTAGTGAGCTGAACTTCATTGTGTGTGTTTTCTCTACTGTTGTATATTGTCTATAATGCTGTTTTTTTGCACTTGGTTCAATAATGCATCAAAGATGTAGCACTTGTTTGGATTACATTTCATTTTGTAACTGGTTCCTTTGTTCTTTTTTCTTTGTCTCAATCTGCAGGACTGTAAAGGTAAGTATGACAAACTATGAGGTGAAAATAACAGAATTTCATAGCAAGTATATACTTTTCTGAAGAAAGATGGGTACAACATTTATTGAGTTTGAGAACAAAATGAGAACAAAATTAACTTTTACACGAAATGTGTGTTTTGTTTCCCCTTATGTAATTAGTAATGTCACTGTGAACATCGAAAAGCAGTCTGGTGTTTTAAGACAAGAAAGTCTAATTGAAGTTTCACCACAATATGTCAGGAGATTAAAAACTAGCCATTTTCAATTCTAAGATAGAGCCAAACATAAAGTATAAACACTTCCATTGAGAACTCCTCCAATCTATTCAAAGTTAACAGTGCATCCGCCCTCACTTGTAAGCATGCTTGTACCTCCCTGCGTCAGTCAGTAACTTTTTTTACATGCACCGGCGCCATAAGTACTCTAATGGTGCCACTGATGTAATCTACACTCTATCAGCAGCATAGGTAAAACCCAACTTTGAACCTTTTGGACCTGTCACATGGCAGGTGCTCGCTTTGAGCTTAGTGACTGTCACGCATATACCCAATGATAATGTGACTCTTGTGCTTTGGTATTCTCCATGTGTGATAAAATGACTCCTGCAATTCAGCAGTCTCCCTGTACATTTTCTGTGAGAACCAGACGCTCTGATTAGACTTGAAGACATTTTAAGAAATGCTGATGCTATGCAGACTGTTCATCAGATTCCATTTTCGAAAAGTTTTAATTTAAGCTAGTATCACTATTAGCTTCACTGGTGGTATATAGGCTTTACAAGAGCATAATAAGTGCCTTAGGTCCTGACGAACTAATGGACATCTCACAGATATCGTGAATGAAAGTTTCAATACTATTAAGGACACAGATGTGGGGATTATCAAAGCCAATTTCCTATCAGAATTCCTCCCGATCACAGAGAAAGCAAGAGGCTATGTTAGGTATAAGTATTTATCTTAATTAAAATGCTAAGAAGTTGTTTTTATTATATATAGGTTGATACTTTGAACATGTAATGCATAACATGAATTACCAAATACAAGTATAGTATCTAATGTTGCCTCTATTCCTTCAGTTAACAGAAACAGACCAAACCAAGACCTTAACTTCTGATTTACCACCAACCAAAAAAACGAGAAAGAGACAGGATCTAATTAACTTTGCAGGTCAGCATCCAACAACTAAATATGATTTCCAACCAAAAATTTACACCAAATTCACCTTTTTAAAGAACCCGGGAAATGAGATTTATTCATCAAACTATACTGCAACAGGTTTGCAAACCCCACTGCAACCCGCTGACGCAAGCAAACCTTTGCCCCAAGCTTATAATCAAACTGTAGTCGAACTACATAAGCATCCAAGTCTAAGGGAGAACAAAGAACAAATCATAGACAAAACCGGGGCCAGAGAAGAACTGGAACTAGACGACATTAACCTAACGCCGAACGAAGGCGTAATTAAACTAGATGACATTTATCCAGCCCCACTAACGGAAGGTCAAATCCAGGAACCAAGTGTATCCCGCATAATGCTAAAAGACGTCACACCAGGCAAACTTGCTTTAGAGCTGGATGACTCACCAGGACTTCCTGGCAACCGCACCCCAAATAGAGAGATCTCCCCAACTCAACTTCCAACTCTCAGCCCTGCGCCTACAGAGATAACGGCCAAGAAGTATGCAAAAAAAGAGCCAGAAATCAATCCACCCAGCGGTCACGAAGTTTGCTTCGAGTCAGAACTAAATTACCCCTTAGACAACAAGGGACAAGTTCTAGAGGAAAAAGCAACACGCCCAAAAAACTCCTCCCCCATCAAAGTAACAAGGGACTCATTTTCCTCGGAAAAAGATATGACTTTCCTGGTAACACAAGAATGGAATGATCTAGTGGCCGCTTATAGCGCAAAACAACCTGCGAACCGACCAAGAAATGAGAGCATACACCAGTCCCCAGAAGGGACAAAAGACCCCACCGATATCTTCTGGACAACTTTACTAAATACAATTCAACTATCATCCACAGCCCTCCAGTATCAATCAGACAAATTAGACTTACAACTGATAGTTTTACATAAGCTGGCAGAGGCTACAACGGGGATTGATAGAAAACTCGCCGATCTTAACGGCCTTATCAAAAGAGGACAAGAGTCAGTAAAACTGACTCAAATTGAAAGAACTAATTGCGTATGCTCACCGATAATCGACAAACTATCTTCATTACCAACGATGCTAGGAAATCTCTTGGAGGAAATAAAATCAACAACAACAATGCCACTAACAAACAAGGCAAGGTTGGAAAGTCCATCTTGCGACACAATTCTAACTGTACAAGAAAACGACTTAGTCGGCGCCACACAGCAACGGTTCCAGCAGCCAAACCTTGCAAAAACAATAGAAGAGACCTCAGAGAACAACTCAGCAAAAGGTCAAGTAGACCTAGTTCAGGATCTAAAAAACGCGCGCACTCGAAGAAAACAAATAAGGAAGGGCAGGTATAATAAACCAGCTAGCCAACCGCCCACACAAGAGATCGGCCTGGCAACTCCACCAAAGGAGCAGGATCAGCCGGGAGTCACATCCCAACCCATGGAATACAAAAATCCTTCACCTCAACACATAAATCAATCAGTTAAAGAGACCCCATTCAAAACAAGAATAGGAACTTTGACCACTACAAACGACGAAACCAGGGAACAATCAGGGCAGGAGTTACAGTGTCACCTAAGATCCCCAACTCATAAGACCAAAAGGGGCTACAGCATATGTCAAGCAGAGGAACCACCAGCGGACCCAGAAGTAGGTAAATATACCCAAGAAGAATCTGAAATCTCTAGAACTTCGACTACAGTAACCGCCCATTCAACAAACAGTACTTACCCCACAATTCAGCCAAAAACCAAAGAACTGAAAGGCAACTTGCAAGCAGACATTACAACAGTAGAAGATAGCAGCAAAACCAAGGAATTAAAACATAGCGCAAGTACAATCCATAGTTCAACATTATCCAATACCCAGAGCTTACAACAGAACAATACAACTAATCAACAATCACACCAGGAATCGCGGCTCCCAAGCGAATCCGAATCAGATACAATACTTTTCATACCCGAATTTAAATCTAGAGGAAGAGCAGACACCCTAAATAGGGGCAACATACTGAAGTTAATTAATTCAATCGACAAATTAGAAAATATAAATACCCTTGACCTGCTCGCCATCGAATTCCATCCAGCCCAATCGCCAATGGAAATGAAATAACGAAGACCTTCTGGACAACTAACAATGTTGCTAACCAAATCATGCAGGAAGCAAGCAGATTCTCCCATTGGGGAATTAAACTCCAAGCAGTAAAAAGGCCAGCGTATCCTACTCCGCTACTTGAAGAAAACTACCGGGATCGCCATCAAAATGTCAAATCGATTTTGAAAGGAGCTCTCAGTCGATCGCCGGGAGTGGGAAACCATCAAACTAATCTTCAACGACTAAGCCCTAATGAACTAGCTCTATGCAGAACAACCATAACACGGACCATAAATTGACATACAGCACCAGTACCAACTACCAATTCAGGAGACACCTCAAGATCTAATCTTAAAATTTGCAGCTGGAACATAAACGGTCTCATGGATAAACTAGAGGACCCCGAAATAATAAATTACTTTAATACCTTCGACCTGATACTCCTACAGGAAACATGGGAGACAAATGAAATATCACTACAAGGCTATACAAGTCAATCAAACCCGGCAATCAGTAGCTCCCCATTCGGACACAGGGCAGGAGGATTGGCAATATTCGCTTCAATAACAACAATAGGCGAAATAGAAACACTTACAGTAAACCTAACTCCACCAAATGCGATACAGGTATTATCATTAACACTTACATCCAACTCAACCATCAAAGAGCTATACATCGTCAATTTATATATACACCCAAAGCACAGACACTCCGGTTCAACGGAACTCGTCAAAGTACTAACAAATTTAATGGAAGATAGGGACATGGAAAAGACGTTTATAGCAGGCGACTTTAACCTTCATCTCTTTGGCGACAAAACAACAGACGATATGACCAAGGAAATGGATAAAGTTTGGGAAATTCCAAGTCAATCTTTCCCGACCCAAAGCAAACCTACAAAAACAGCTTCCCAACTGCTGAAAGACCTAGAGCAGCTAAATTTGAGAGCACTCAACGGTCGCCACGAAGAGGACACTCCACCGGCACCAACATTCTTCTCTTCAATAACCACCTCATATCTAGACTATATGTTGGTGACTCTTCCACTCTACGAGAAAATAAGCAAGTTTAGGATAGGGGAAGGCTCTCAAAGTGACCACTTACCTTTGGAAGCCAATCTGAGCTTGACTTGCGAAACAAAGCAGAGGTGCAAAAAAGCCAAACTGGCATAGATTACACAGCAAACTACAGACGAATAAGGTGTAAAACGTCAGATATTGAGAAGTTAGCAGCCAGCGCAAAAGCCATCATACACCAAACACCCAGCCCACTTCTTAACTTAACCAACATCTGGGCAAATTTCACACAGACATTGGGAGCTAAACATGGGACTGAACTAAAAACCCACAAAGGACACACCTCATGGTCTATTTTCGGTAAAATAACAACGCCTGAGATAAAAAACATAAAACGAGGTATTACAAAGATCCTCAAGCGGCTCCGGAAAGACCCCAATACCGATACCCTACAACAGGAGCTTCGCACTCAAAAAGCTCAATTAAAAAAGAAAACTTGGGCAAGGAAAAGACAACTGAATGAGGACCTCTGGGTAAAAATTGCCTACAGTTCTAAACAAAAGAACAGCTCTAACTTCTGGAAAATAATTCATAATCTTCAGCACCCGGGCCACAAAGGAATAGACTCTAATATATCAGAATCTGACTGGGCCAACTTTCTAGAAGCACACTTCAATACAGTTGCACTGGAAGAGGAGACCTCCATCGGCGATGATCGGTCTGATGACACATATCTGAACCTAGAAAAAGTCAGCACATCCAATAAAGCAGGAAATTCACCCTATATGAATAAGTCAACTCACCACCAAGCACAAAAGGAGTTCAGAGAACAACCATCACCATCTGATCTAACAGAGTATAAGGAGGAAACCCATTACCCAGAAATAGCGGACAGAATTATATCCCAAATATCCAAAGGTAAAACAGAGGGAGCCCCCGGTCCAAACGGGATACCACCAATATTGTACAAAAATGACGCAGCATTTTGGAGCAAAATTCTAGCACCAGTATTCTGTGAAATTAGAACAACAACTATAATTCCACCAACCTGGAAAGGATCAATCATAAGTCCGATCTACAAAAAGGGGGCCAGGAATGATCCTAGAAGCTATCGCTTCATAGCTCTAATCGACACCGAGGCGAAATACTATGCGGGCCTAATTTTGGAGGACTTAACAGCTTGGGCAACAGAAAAAAACATCATCACAGTAACCCAAACCGGGTTCCGAAGCGGCCATGGAACTACAACAAATATCATGGCGCTAACCCTTTTGATAGAAGCGGCGAAAACCACCAAAACCTCCTTATTTCTAAGCTTCATCGATTACTCCGCCGCCTTCGACAATGTGGACCGGCACAAGCTTTGGCAGAAATTGGACAAATGGGGAATTCCAGGACCGCTTTTACAGCAGCTGGTAGTGCTCCACACCAACACTTGGGTCAGGATCAAATTAGGTTCTGGGAGGTTTCTTTCCAGAAAAATACAGACCAACAAGGGACTGAAACAAGGCTGCGTCTTGGCCCCAATGTTATTTAACCTTTTTTTAGCAGATCTTCCAAGAGAGCTTACAACAATCACATCTCATGCACCACGGCTGGGCGACACATTATTGTCTAACCTCCTTTACGCTGATGATTTGGTCCTCATCAGCCGGTCCTCTGTTGGCCTTCAACATCTTTTAGACAAAACAAACGAATTCTCCAAAGTAAATTCATTAACAATCAACCTAAACAAAACCAAAACAATGACAATAAATTATCATAAAAAAAGGAAATGTCTATGGCGTTTGGATAATCAGAAACTAGAGCAGGTACCATCCTACAAATATTTAGGCATCATATTAGACTGCAACGGCTCCTTTAAACAACAATTAGAAGCCATTCGTCGGAAGGGCACAACCTTTTCCATGTCGATAAAGCCACTCCAGAAAGCCCTTCCAGACCAGTCCCTCGGCCCTCTCTTGCAGGTAATAAAAGCTCGCTTACAACCAATGCTTACCTATGGCTTTGAATCTATGCAAGGCAAAGACGCAACAACATTGGATAACACCATCAGTCATGCATATAGGGCAATATTCCACCTCACAACTTACTCGTCACCAGCTCAAATTCGCCTAGAGTTCGGCTTACAAAAACAAACAGTGGAGAGAAGAGGCGCTTACATAAAAAGCTGGTGGAAAATAAGAAAAGCTGAACAAGGAACACTAAATGCACATCTCTGGATTGAACTGATAAAACGAGACAAATCCCCAGCAAGGACCTATTTAATGGAATCACTGGTCATCTTGGGTCTAACAGAACTGTGGGAATCTCCAACAGATGCCGGTACCTTCAAAAGAGTGGTAGCAAAAGTTACCAAGGCGATCTCATTGAAAGAGGACAAGGCAACTTTAGCCAAGAGAGAGCATGGATGGGGAGTTTTGAAAGATTACACAACTCTCAAACCACAACAGTACCTAACAACGGGTCTCACACATAAAACAAAAAACAAGTTCCTTAACCTCCGCATAGGAAACATACCCATAATGCCACATTTAGCACCCTGGAAGAGGGATCAAACAAAAAATCTTTGCAGACTATGCCTCTCCGGCAAGGAGGATCTAATACACATCATCTGTATTTGTAAAAACCTTTTGGATATAAGGCGTTCCCTGCTCCGGATTCTTTGGAATCAGAGGAGGATAACCAGCTGCAGACAGGCCGTGTTGCTCTGTTTTAACCCCACGGAAACTCAATTAAATTGCAGAACAACAAAATATTTTGAAATAGTTGCGGCCAGACTCAAAGAAAAAACGGGACACTAATAGATTCCAACTAAGACTTTTAAAAATCTTTTAAAGACCTCAAATACGCTGATATTTTCCTTTTAATTGGTTGTTTTAAATCTAAATTTTTAGCAATGAAATCATGTTATTAAATGTTGTGAGTTTTTATTAACTGTGCAATAAACTAAATCTAAATCTAAATCTATTCCTTCTCGATATGGAAGAGAAACAATGACGTTTACTAAGAGGCAAAGAAGAAGAATTTATGGCCATCCTTCACTCAAAGTTAAAGGATCGTGGGATGATCACAGGATGATATATACTTTTAAGGATACTGTTCTGGGTCATTATAATCACATGTTTACGAGTTCATGGGAGTTGTAGTTTTTTACTGGCGACTGTAATGACCAGCCTACAGTTCTTAAAATATCTTCCAGTGCAATCCTCACCTCTGTGTCCTCTGTAGTATTGACAATTTTCCCTCACAATAGCTAGGACATTTTGCATTATCACCAAAAACAAATACTTTTTATATATCTAGATGCAGGAGCAAAAACAATGCGAAACACGACCCACTTAAATTGTGACTAGCACATAGGTACAACACCACTAAGGGCCTGATGTACAAAGCATTTTTGTGGTTGCAAATGATCCAATTTGCAGAATCGGGACGTTTGTGACCGCAAAAATGGTTTTCCTGATACGTAAAGCCTCAGTGGTGTTCACCAAATTGCAATTTTGGTTTTGCAATTCGGTATTTGGAAGGGGCATGTTTAGGGCGTCCCCTCCTAATACACATTCACAGTGTTATGTATGAATGTTTTAAACCCGAAATGTGGTCACAAAACCTTTGCAATTTACAGCCAACTCACAATTGGTGGTAGCCCATTCACAAATGGGAAGAGGTCCCCAAGGGGCACCTTCCCCTTTGAGAATGGTTGGAATATTTTTTTTAAGAGCAGGCAGTGGCCCATGGATAACTGCCTTCTCTTAAAATATGGTATGTAAATGTTTCATTTTTTTTTTCTTTTAAACTCATCCTGTATTCCTGCCTTTAAGGAAAACGGGCTGCATTTAAAAACAAAAACAGATTGCTTTATTTAAAAGCAATAACAGGGATGGTGGCAGCGCATCCTTGTAGGTAACAAAATTGTGACCTACCTCAATTATATGCATGAGCTAGGTCTATTTGCGACCCACTAGGAATCGCTAATGAAATTCAAAAGAGTTTCATACATCAACAATTGTGATTTTCTAATTGCTAGTCTCAGGAAATCACTATTAGGAAATCACTATTCCTAATCTTCCTACATCTGGTCCTTAATGTGTTGTACACATATCATAGAAACCGTTGAAACTACACCCTTGGGAAATCAGACAATTAAACAGCCCCTAATAAATCGAAATTTCTATGTTATATTTTCAGCTGATTATAATGGTGCCCCATCATTATTTTGACATTAATCCAGTGGATGAATAATTTCCACTCAAATATGCCATTCTGCATGTGTTAATGTGGCATTGCAGGGGTGAAATGTATTGATCCCTTGTCAAAATTGGATGGAATGTGGAATACATCTAACATGTGGCAAATCATTATATTGCATCAGAGATGCTTATGTGGCATCATGTGATGACGCAGAGATAATAAAGAATTAGACGTGTGCTAAAGTATTTTTCAACATGCCTCCTTGCACAACAAGTCTACGGTTCTTTGAGTACGTTTTTCAGAAGTGCGATAAAATAATGTATTAGTATACTTTGAGTGTAACATTTGCACTGTCTATTATTGCTAAAACAAAACTATACTTCTCGAAAGATAATGTATTTTAAAAAGTGATATGTATAACGTAATTTTAAAAGTAACTATGGGAACCTTAAAACAGTGTGCATGGGGGAGGAGCCAAGATGGCGGACGGACAGGACGTCTGAGCTCCCGGCTCCGCAGCCCGTCTGCTGTTTACATGACATCCTGATCTTTAATCCTGCCTTCAGCGCGAGCAAATGTAACCACGAATGCGCTGACACTTTCCGCATTCCTCCGATGTCCCCGCCGGCTTTTTTGGTCGAGGATTCATAGAGTTTGCCGACTTTGGACTTTGCCCACGCACTCTGGCCCGACCACCGCCACCGGACACCGCTTATCACGTACGGTGAGACGACCTGGGGCCGGACCGGCGCCTGGGGAAATGTGACCGGCTGTGGAGTGGGCGGCTTGGCGGAGCCTTCTTCGCGACGGAGAGAATTCCTGTATGATTGGGTCCGGGCTGGCGAACCTTCCTTTGTCATGCTACCAGCGGTCAGAGCGGTATCCGTTTTAGAGCGCCCACCACCCGCATTGCTATACAGCCGAGGGCTCTCACATCGTGTGAGCCCCGTATAGCGAGCAGTATCTCTTCTTGCCTTAAATGCTATTCCTCCGTCCAATGGAGTCACCCTCACCTCTCCGATGTGGGCTGACTGCAAAAATGGTGGCGGTGCCGGTCTACCCCGCCGGAAAGACGGAAGCCTCCATATCTTTGACGCAGGCTGCCCTGCCTACTGTCGAGCTGGAGGGTGTCCCGGCGGCGCCTTTGCATACTGCCGACATGCTGAAGCGGGGAGCAGACCTGACCTATGGTGATATCCTTCTAGCCCTGGAAGACTTGGGGGCGACACTGTGGAAAAACACTCGAGAACTGGAGCGGAAGATCGATGTCGCTATGCCATCCAGGGAACTACTGCGGTTGTCTGACCCCCCAATGCCTCTCATTCCCTTCGAGGCGGATACAATGTGGCGACAGGGGGATACTGTGGAACGTCCTCTCCCTGGCTACAGTGTCGAGTGTTCTTTTAATGACAAAGTTGCAGATACAAAGCTCCCTTCCACTTTACAAGCTGAGACTCTGCCTCTGCAAGTGTTGCCACGGCTTCCTCAACATCGCCGGAGTGTGTGCCGTTCTGTGGGGAAAACTGTGTTGGTCACTATCGATGTGGTGATGGTCTATGATTGGGAACTCTCGCTTCCTCTTCCTCTGCGTCTTCTGTGCCGGGAGCGGCCATCTTGCTCCTTTGTTCTGCCTGAGATACACTCCCAGCGGTGGCCATGCTTGGTGGGGTTTCAGCGTTCTGGCCAGGGCTGATGTTGCCTCCCTTGATGATCCTGCCTGACCGCCTGGCATGACCCGGACTAGAATATTTGTCTATGTATCTGATGTGCCGCATGCGTGTAATTTGCTATTGTTGATTGCGGGGGTGGATCTGTGGGGCCACTTAGGATCGGGCCGGGGCTGGGCGATTTCCTTTAGTTTGCTGTACGTATTGGCGGGCGGGGACTAGGATGGGACTGCTAATTATCTGATTTATTCGCACATTTGGAATGGAGTCTCCCCACCTGCTGCTTTGCTTGCTACTTCAGTTGTGCTGACGATACTCAGGGTGGGGGATGCTTATGGGGCTGGTGGTGACCGGGAGTATGTACAATTTCCTCCTCCTGCCTTCTCTGGGAGTCGGAGACTGGGATGTTCTTTCCCACTCTCCAGACTCTCTTTCCCACTTGGGGTTCTTTTGGGGCGACAGGCATGCCTATTGGGGGGGGGTGGGCCGTGGCCTTCCGCTGGTATGCAGGGTGGGGGGATGGGATGTGTTCTATGTCTTTTCTTTGTCTCTATGGCCCTCTTTCTCATTCTTTCTCTCTTCTTCTTCGGTTTCTTTCTCTTCTATGTTTCTTTGTTTCTTCGGGGTCGGGGTTCAGTGTTAGTAGGGAGTTTATTGTGTTCTATCATTCTGTGGTATAGCGTTTGCTCTTAGTTCCTGGATGGTGGCCACCTGTTTCCTTACAAATGCCTTCCTATATAACGCCTCCTTCTGGGTGCTCCGTGAACGGTGATGTCTCTCCTGGTCAGTGATTAGCTTCGACTCTTTTCGTAGTTCACTACATTGTACTCGACAAAATCATAAAATTAAACCTTTTCTTATCCTGACATTATTGTTCTATGTTCTACACGGTACTTTTCACTCAGAGATTGCTTTAACGGCGCTCTGCCCAATTGGTTTTTTTTTTTTCTTTTTTCTTTTTCTTTTATCCTTTTCTGATATGTCATAGCGGCCGGCCCCGAGGGGTTGTAGGCAGACGCTGTGTATTGTGCATTTACCAAAATAAAGGTTTTAAAAAAAAAAAAATTAAAAAAAAAAAAAAAAAAAAACAGTGTGCATGAGGTCTGTGTCCCTGACAGATACTAGAAATGCACACTCCATATTTTATTTATGATGCCCTTAGATGCTCACTTTGTTTCCAAAGCCTTGCATGTTTCAGGGGTATAATTTAGCTTGACAGATGGAGCAAATTAACAAGTTTGTTATCTTTGCTAACAAGTTATTTTTTTCTTCATTCCTCGACATATCTGTTGAAGTGTGCAGCCACAAATAGCATATAGCTTTCTCTAATAGCTCTCATTCTCTGAATGCTGATCATGTACTTGTTCATGAAATGGCAAAACTGACAGATAGTTTTGAAGAAAGATAGGCTTAGTTCCCTTGCTTTTGAAACTGAATAACCACTGAGAGAATTCTCCGTTTTACGTTTTTCAACTCACGATGAGCTTTGATTTCACAAGGATTATTTTTGCATTAGTTATTAAATGCAAAATAAACTCATGTGACTAAGGGCCATATGTATCAAGCAAAATTGCGATCGCAAACGCCGAAATTCGCCGAATTTCGGCGTTCGCGATCGCAATTTTGCTAAGTGGTATGTATGAAGGCAAATCTGCGTGCAAAATAAGGAATTGCAAAATTTGCGATTCCTTCTTTTGCAATTGCATTTAAGGAATCGCAAATTTTGTGATTCCTTGAATGCAATGTAAGAAGCACCAAAAAGGGCATTTTGGCCTTAAGGAATCGCAAATTACCACCAACTACAGGTTGGTGGTAATTTGCGATTTTTTTCAAAAATGCATATTTTTGCATTTTTCAAAGTGGCATGTGGCGCACACACATGCCCTTAGGGCATGTATATGCGCCACATGTGCACCCATGCTCATTTCAGGGGTGCAACAGGGTGTCCTTTTGACACCCTGGCACACTTGAAATTGCATTCTCAATTTGCGATTCTCTAATTGAGAATCGCAAATTGAGAATGACTTCCCATTCATTCCTATGGACCTCTAGACCCATAGGAATGAATGAGGAGGTATTCCTTAATTGCGAATTGCAATTTGCAATTCGCAATTAAGAAATATGTAGGATTTGCAAAATTATTTGCAAATCCTACATACATAGCATTTTGCGATTCTCAAATAGCGATTCTCTAAAATTCGCTATTTGAGAATCGCAAAACCAAAGTTTCATACATATAGCCCTAAGTGTTCATACATTGCTAACACACAGCATGATTCAAAATTGGAGGGAAACAATTAGGATCAGTTGCACTAAAAGACTGGTTGCCATAAGTGCATGAACGTCATTTAGGGGTCGTCAACGGTCACAGCTGTGACCACCGGCTCTTCATTTGCAACCCCTGATTCTGCCTTTGCAACCCCTGGCCTCAGAGGCGGATAAAAACAATTGCCAGGAACAAACTGGAAGCTTACCCTTATGGACGTCGGATGGGGCTTCACTTTCTTTGTTTTCTCTAAATTATTTTTATTACACTAATAGTAACTAATGGTTAATTATTCACTGTTACTGTAATAGAAAATGGAGTACAATTAGCTGGAATATGACCTTCCCTGGCAGGTGAGGTAAGTAAAAAGATATGATTTTAAATATATGTGGTGTGTACGCTTGCAGGAGTGTGTGTGTTTACGTGAGAGAGTGTATGTGTGATTGTGTGTGTGCGCGTGTGGGTAAAACTGAGGGTAAAAGGGTGTGTGATGTCACTTCTGCCATCCAATGGTATTTTGGTGAACTGACATTCATGAATAACTGGTCATAAATTATGCACCAATAGGTCACAAGGCAAAATCTCCAGTTGCCGGGGATCTAAGATTGACCAGCTTAATGAATATTAGTTAGACAGGTAAATATATATGATTACCCTCTTTGGTGATTGGCTGGAAACGCTGTGATGATGGCCTGCAAGGAGCAGCAGACAGCCATTAATTCCTTAGCAGGAATTTGCTTTTTTAAGAGCATGTTCCCCAAAGTATTTGGTTCTTATTTAAAAAGTAATTCCCTTCTGGGGAGCAGGCATTGGTCCTCTGGACTGATGTTTGCTGCCATTTTTGTCACCTGAAACGATTCTTAAAGGGCAAGCTGCCCCTGAAGACCACTTCCCCATTACAAATCTGTTATTACCTTCTTAAGGCATTGGTAACAATTCAAGAGATTGCAATTGCTAGTTTGGCTACAAACTATTGATACCTAGAATTCTGAATCACAAATTAGGGGCTGATTTTGATGCGGACAGAAACGGCTCTGACTGCATAGAAATGTCCTGTTCGATTCTTTTCCGACTGACCAATTATGATGTTGTCAGTCAAAAAGGAATCTGAACGGGCTTTCTGAATGGCTTACGATGGGCTCTGAGAGCCCTTCTGCCATTCGGTAAGGGGCCAGTAATCCCAAGGGCGGCTCTTTTCGCCGGAGGGATTATGATGTCAGATTCCCACAGTCTTTCTGTGTCAGACTTTCAGACTCAGAATGGCTGTGTGAGTCCAACTCTGGGGTCACCCAGCAGGGCCCCCATGGGTGAAAGCCCTTTGGATGGCGGCCCCCTGTTGATCCCTGCATCCGGTGCAGGCACCTTGAGGTGCCTGTCACGGGGTGAAGCGATGAACTGCACCTCAGCTATTTACAATGAGACCGTGCATTCCGATCAGAATGCATGCTCCTATTGTAAAGAATAGGAATGTGACTGAACAGTGTTTGGTCGCATCCTAATTGCTGGGTTGGGACCCACGAAAGGAGGTTGTTCAGTCCCAGTTCCCAAACAATGTCGGACAGACTCAGGTCCATCCAACATCACAATCGGGCCCTAAGAGGGAACAGAATGAGTCAGTCACCCATTTTTCCAGTTGGAAATGATTTTCCAACACCTAAATTGGGTTTAGTATGTAGCACAAAGTCATTTTGTAAATCTCTCCCATAAGCCTTTAAAAACGGTGGCAACAATTTTCTTCCTAAGTGTAATTTACGCGATAGGATCCTGTCTGAGGAATAAGATTACATTGAATAAAGTATCTTTGTCAAGGCTTGCAGCAGCAAAGTACTGTGAAAAGGTCTTGTAGGTGAATGTTCATCCTTTATGTGGTATTGCCAATCGCAACATCATGGCTAGGTGTCAATCAATCAGGGGACGTGCTCTACCGTTTTGGTACTGCTGTGCCTGCCGCCAACGGGACTTATCCCCCCAGAAGCCAACAAGTCCCCAGGAGGGGGAGGAACCACCACATGCGCCAAAAGCGCCGCTGACATCCCGCGGCGCGGGACTCGCTCTACGGTTTTGCTGCTGCTATGCTTGCCGCCTAGGGACTCATTACCCCTGAAGCCAAAAAGCCCCCAGGAGGGGGAGGGGCCCCACATGCACCAAAAGCGCGGCTTACATTCCGTGGCATGGGACGCTCTCTACCGTTTTGCTGCTGCTGTGCCTGCCGCTAGGGGACTCATTCCCCCAGAAGCCAACAAGCCCCCAGGAGGGGGAGGAGCCACAACACGTGCCAAAAGCACGGCTGACATCCCGCGGCATTGGACGGGCCCGGGCCAAGGGCGGACCCGTCCTTGCCCGTCATCGCCAGGAAGAGGCAGGGCAGGGCCACCCCCTTTGCATTTGCTACTGAAACTGTTGGACATTTATCATCGCCTTGAAAAGGTACTGTGCTTTTGTCCCATCTTCATCTACATTTGCTGCTAATATTTGGCCAACACATGAGCCCGCTCTGTTAACTTTGATGGTCTTGCCTCCTTTGGGCTGCTGGGGACTACTTATTTACTTTATCTGTTTTGCCTGCTAGCGATTTCTTGTGGGGGGGGCACAGGTTTATCTATCATTAGCGCACAGGTTCTTGCCGGCACTGGTGGCTTCCTGGGGGTGCATTATGGGGAAGAGGAAAACCATGGAAGGCGCTGGGGGGAGGAGGGGAAACCTGGCGAAACTGGGCAACAAAAGGCAAAAGGGCTAGAAAGATATTAAAACACCCGTGCAGCAAATGTGTCCTCGACAGGATAGATACCTTAATTAATGAGTGTGAGGATATTATGGAGGGCAATCAGACAGAACCCCTAATCCCGGTTGACTCAGTCGACCGATCCCCCTTAAGCCCAAGACCAAACTGTCCCCCTGTTATTCCAACAATGTTTCAAAAGCAATCCCCAAAAAGGGCATCCTTAAGTTAAAAAAAGTCATTACTAACAGCCACACATGCCAATCCTCCGCCTCTCCTATCGCCTGTATTGGCAACAGCACTCCCCAGCAAGAGCAAGGGCTAGAAAATGCAATTAATTGCACAAATAGATTTCTACCTCTTCAGGGTGTCAGGGATGAATAAATTGACAACGTGCCTGCACTATCATCTCCCGGACCGGCGCTCGACATCTTGACGCCCTCCATAAATGATAAAATAGAGCCCCTGGACACCCATTCTACCATAAACGCATTAAGAGCCGACATTGGTGCACTGAAAACTATGATAGAAGGCTTTACCACCCTAGTTAAAACATTAGTGAGGGCAGATTTGCCACGCAAACAGTATGACATCATCGCACATAGTCATTATTCACATTCCATCAATAATGATTCGATGCCACAAGAACCAGTACTTCCTAGCAAAGATCGTACTCCTCACAACATCAACCCACACCAACTAGTTGCCTCTGCTCCTTCCACCAGCAAGCAAGTCCCAAACATTTCTTTAGCTTGAGGAACTAACAGACCTTGCATTACTATCCAAAATAAGCTTAAGAGGTTAGCAGCTCCACAGAACCCTGTAACCAGATATAGGGCTGCACAGCCAGGACAAGCCCAACCCCTTTTTCAGGGAAGCCGAGATCAGCCGCCTCACTTAGCAGTTACAGTTAATACCAACAGGCCGCAAACTAAAACATCTATGTGACCAATGTCCCAAAAATCAACAACAAGAAAGCCCATGAGAGTGAGGAATCTCTGATAAATAAGGTGACTCACTGGATTCGTCATGTTAGGGGTTGTCGATCAGAAACAATATTCTAAGAGCACGGAGGTGTCCCTCTCCAACTCACCAACTGGATAACATCGAGATTACCCTTAAGAGAAGAGAGATGGCGGGAAACCTCCTTGCACTAGAATTTCGCACTTGCCACCCTGACGGGTCTTCTATCCAATTCATGCATTTTCCAACACATGAGCAGGGAAGGACACCAATTCCACAGTCATTGTCACATCTGGCAGGCACTTCCTATCTTGAGGCCAGCGACTCGGTTCCACATAATTTTGCCCTATCTAATGAAGAGCATAGCCCCAACTACATCGTTAGTTCCCTTGCCACCCCGACCTCTTCTAACCCTCCATACCATATGATGGATGGCGCAGACAAAGAGCTAGTCGCTGATACTTCCACACACTTAGCCAGGCAAGCACCAGCTCATTCACCAACTAATACTTATACTTCTATTCAAAGTGCCGCTATCGGCCCAATACCCAGTCATCAGCTGAGGTTTGTTTAATGGAGCATGGCGGACTTAAATAGTAAAATCCTGCTCCCTCAGTGGAAAGAATTTGTGGGTGATTTTGATGTTTGCATCTTTCAGGTGATGTGAAGCTTGGTCCCACTATGCAAAGCAGGTTACACCTGCTTCCACTCACCCGCAACTTCCATTGGGAGAGGGCGCCCGTCCGGGGGCTTGATTGTTTGGATAAGTATTGCTTTAGATTGCCGAATTACTCTACAAACAAGCCCAAAACCAGAGGCTAAGCATCAGAGGACCTAGGGACGGACCCCAAATTGAACTTTTTAATGTCTATGCAAGAGGAACAAAAGGAGGTAGGCCCTCAGCCACCATCTCAGCATTAGACGAATGTTTAGTTAACTAGTTCGCCTCATGCACGAGTAGTAGTTGCAGGATATTTTAATTGCACCTATGAACCCCTGGCCATAGAGGATTGAACGGGAATAGAAGACCAAGACAGAAGATGGGCAGTTCCCCAACTCAACCTCCATTTAGTTAAAGATGGACACAACAGGTCCTCCAACTCAATGCCATCACCATGAGCATGGATTAAGGGCAACTAACGGCAGGTCACTATCTGATAAGCAAGGCGCCAATACTTTTAACAGAGTTAGCTGCCCATACCGGATCGATTATATCCTCCTCGATGTTAAACTGTGGGGGAATCTGATCGACATGTTAGTGGGTTCGACCACAGAGAGTGATCACAACCCCCTGTGCTTAACCCTGAAGCCCTTTGGGAGGCAACTTACTACAGGCCGAACAACCTATCCCGACAGTCATTAGAGATATAATTCCATCAAATTGTAAAACGTTTATGAAATGGAAGAAGGTTGCTCTGAGCGCTGCAAAGACCACTGGCATGAAACATGAGCTAACTGTAGGAATGGCTAAGCTTCAAGCTGCAGCCCATAGTGTAACAAGATTAACAGACATGCCTACGGCCCATATGCACACTGTTGCCCAAATTAATACATATTTCCAAGTTCCAGACTTGAACAAAAAACCTAGTAGTATCACCAAGGACCCTTACTCTTAGTATAATAAAGACTGTAGGGAAAAAAGATCAACCCTGGCCACAGCTCATAAAGAGGAAAATCAGCAGCACATAAGATCTGCCAGAAACTCCTACAAAGTAGCCCAGTGGGAGGCTAAGATAAGATGGGATGAATTGCGCTGGGAGCAACTAAAAGACGCCTGCTCAACCAAAGATAACAACTTGTTCTGGAAATCGGTCACCTGGGGTAGCAAGACAGGCGCCTGTCAATCCCCAAACTACATCACCAGCCAGACTTGGCATGACCATTTCAAAGGGCTTTATTCAGCAGCAGAGGCTTGCATGGAAGGGGAACCAGACGGGCCAATAGGGCATTTGATAGAAGAGGAGCGCTTTACCATGCTGGAGGTAGAAGCTGCAATAAGTATAATTGTCCCTTCTAAAGCAGCATGTCCTGATGGCCTGCCTGGTGATCTATTCTTGACTGAGCCTGGCCACTGGGCACAATACATTTTATTACTGGAAAATGCTATAGCTGATGGAGCACCAGTCCAGGTGTCATGGAAGAGCACCGAAGTAGTCCCCATACATAAAAAGTGCGCTAGGAGGCTCCCTTGGGAGCGACAATTTGCACTCTATAAATGCCCCATTTCATTTCATTTCATTTCATTTCATGACCCTACCAATTACAGACCATTCAGTTTGATTGATGCCATGCAGAAGGTCTTTGGCCGGATGCTTCTGCTCAGGTTACAGTCATGGTCTGAGGACGAAAATATCCTTTCCCGGTATCAGGCCGGATTTAGATCAAAGACTGGGACAATGGATCAAGTGTTTAGACTCCTCCTCATTTGTTGGAAGGTAGTGGTGCTAGGCAAGGGCAGTCTTTATCTCGCATTTATCGACTTGAAGACTGCCTTTGACCTGGCCCCTAAATCCAAGTTGTGGACAACGCTAGGTGGAATGGGCTCTTATTCTTAAATTATTGATCCGGCTTCATGAGGGGAACTTCGCCCAGGTCAGGTGGGGGGAGCAGGGACAACTAACAGAGAGCATCCATGTCAATAGAGGAGTCCGACAGGGCTGCGCTCTGGCTCCTACCCTGTTCTCCCAATATGTGAATGGGGTAGTTGACTTCCTCCAGGAGGAGCCTGCCGACCCACCTTCTTTATGGAGCAACAAGATACCAACTTTGTTGTTCGCAGATGATACCCTGCTGATATCTAATACCCCAGCGGAGTTCCAGCGTCTCATTAATAGATTCCAACTTTTCTGTGATGACCGGGGACTGGTCATAAATAGTTCTAAAACCAAATTTATGGCCTTTAATTGCCACGGGTCATACAGGGGCGGCCCTTGGCTGGGTGGGGTTCCCCTCAAAAAGGTGGACATCTTTGACTATCTTGGTGTAAAACTCTCCGATAAAATGTCTTGGAGATCCAACTTAGCAAAGATGCTGATGGGACATTAAAGAGTGGCTGGTGCAATTGGGAAAGAACATCGCCTCTCACACACTAGGCCTGTAGCTCCAGCCCTCCAAGTATACAACACAGAAGCAGTCAGCTCTGCCCTCTAGAGAGCAGAAGTCTGGTGTTTTCACAAACTCGATGAGCTCCGTAGGTCAGAACACAAATTCTTAAGAGATCTGGTTATGGCACCCAAATATGTCCCCCTTGCCCCTTTATTGTTGGATATGGGTAGGTCATTCCACAAGCAAACTTTACCATTGGCTATGCTGCCTGGCTTGGACACGCCAGTCTTCAGACCTCTGATCTTGCCATGAAAGGGCCGCTCGATACATTGTAACCGGAGAACCGGTCTCACCGCTGACTCGACACTGAATTTTTTCCTGTTGGCATTCAAACCTCCGAGTTTGCCGCGATGAGACCACCGGACACCTTGCAGCTGGAGAGTAGACATCATTGTCGACACGCTGCAATCAGACACGGCATCGAGCGGATCTGGGACTTCTCTCTGCTGGGAGCTGTGGCATTTCTCACCTGCTTCACTGCTCCCACTGAGGTTTCCTGTGCCGTGAAGGGAGCCCTTTGCCGACTATTGCAGACTATGGCGTCCTGTGGAGGGAGAAGCACAAAATAAAAGACAGCTGTCAACAATGCTGTTTCTCAGAGCATGGGGGGCCGACACCCGAATTGGAGACCGTGCCAAAAGGTAAAAAAGACAATCTAAATGCTAAGAGAGCAACGGGGAAAGCAGGGGGTCGCCCTTAAGGAGAGTGGGGGATCCCAACCCTTTATTGCTAAATTGTGCCCTGGAGTGAGCTCCATGGCCCCCATGGCCTGAATGGGGGAAAAATCTACAAAAGCCCGGGAAAGTGGGGATTGTAACACTGACTCTTTGTAGAAAGGTCCAGAACTGCTTGATCCCCAAATACCGTGGGAGATTACAAACTCAGAGCTGGCACGTTCTGGGGGTACACTTATAGGAAGCTCTGGTGAAGACTCGAAGGGAACTCCTTAGCATCTTGACCCCACTGCCCCCTCCCCGGCTGTTAGGACTGAAGTCCCTCAGGTAGGGGGTCTAAATATCTATCATGATTCAACCTACTCAGGGCTTGGTCCAGCAAACTAGTGGCAGCTCAAGGACTCAACAAGGTACTGACCCAGACTCACTCACCCAGGTCACCCTGTCTCCCGACCTGGCTGGCAATTACTTCTTTTCAGTATCGGATGGCACAGATTCAGCGTCTGAAGACAATTTTTCTACCTCTAGCGATGGAAATCACTCCGATTCCAACTGCAGCGATTCCGGCAAAGAAACTGGCATGGTCCAATGCAGGAAGAGTGCGCACAGTAAACGAGATGGCAACGTCCCGGGAAGCATCGCCAATTAAAGTGGGACTATTCTGACTCCCATATTGCTTTCCCTTTTGGCGAGGAATCTGAGAAACCCCTAGGCCCAGTCAACCCGCATACTATATCAAACCCCCCTGAAGAACCCTCGCTATCATCTATTCTGCTTTCGATCAAACAGTTCCACCAGGAATTTCGAACAGAGAGCAGACAAGCTGAGGGTGCTGCTAAAAAACTTTAATGTGGACTTAGAAGGTTCAATAAAACCTGTTCGGATATTGACGAAAGGGTCACTATGATTGAAGGGCTCACGAAAAACCTGGAATCTGAAGTTGCGATGCTGAACAACCTATGATCTTCCTAAAGTGCGTGTATGACGCATGTCATGTGGAAGCTGGAAGAGCAGGAGAACAGGCAGCACTGGAATAATCTCAGCTTACTTGGTATTCCTGAGGAGGCAGGGGGGGGACACCCCCGGTGCTTCATAGCGAAACTATTGAAAGGGGCCTTCTCAGATCATCCAGACTGGAACTGAGATCACGAAATCCAACTGGCCCACCGTTTCCCCTTCATGCTGAAAAAATCTCAAACAGGCAGCGGGGCTAAGCCCTGGGCCTTCCTTGTGTTTTTGGGAATTTTTTTGCTGCAACAGCTGGTTTATGACCAGGCTCGACCAAATTCCCAGAAAAGCTTTGAGGGGGTGACATTCTTCGCAACGCCAGATTTTTGCCATACAACAGTGACGCGGAGATGGCGCCTCCGTCAACTAATTACTCCCTTTTATCAGCTTGGGGGCCAAGGTTTTCTGATGAACCCTGCCAAAGTTAAAGTCATCCTGAACGGCACTCCGCGAATGTTCTTCTCTGAATTTAAAGCTCAAGACCACTTTAACGAAATTAAGTCCAAGACAGGATAGAGTTAGGCTCCAATAGGCTACTATTAGCATCATAACCTTTACTGACATTGCCTAATTTCTCTCTATCTTTTTGTTATGCTGAGATCGGGGCAAAATGCTAGGGTTGGCAGGTCTTTTGGTTGTTTTCTTTATCATGGCGTGAGGATTCTTAAGTATAACCAATTGTCACTGAAAGTATTTCCTTCTCTATTTCTAGCATGATTAGCACTGTTTAGCATATTCTAAGTTTTGAATTCCTGTGGCGGGGTTGGGTGGCAGGGTGTTATTACTGGTGACCACCATTCAGGTTATACCTGATTGCTCATTTTGTGGGGGGGTGGGAGAGTGGGCGGGTGGAAGGTTCGGGGACGTTCTCGGGAAGGGCATTTAGTTTGAGGCTGGGACGGGTTATTTTTTGGGTTGGATTTTGGTTATTACTTCGGTCTTTGACACCATTTATTGCTGAGACAGACAGGGCTAGTAGGATTTTTGCAAATTTGATCCTTTGGGGCAGCATGTATCATTTGTTCTTTGTATGTTTTTCGGTGTAACCTGTATGCATATGTTAAATATTTTAGTGCATCACAATGACCAATACAACGCAGTTTAGAATTGTCTCACTAAATATCTGTGGCTTGAATGACGCTTACAAATGGCATAAAGTCTCCCAAGGTCTTAGACTAATGGAAGCGGACGTAGTTTACCTCCAGGAAACTCACATTAAGGGTTCGCAATTACACCTTCTGAACTCATTAGGATTCAGCCTAGTTAGGGTGACCTCGAAGGACGCATGGATAAAAGGGGTAGGCATTCTGTCTCACCGCAACCATTTAATGCTGCCCTCTTGCATTAAATCTGATTTCCAAGGGAGGTGGGTTTTAGCAGAATGCCGGCTTAACATGGAATCCTCTTTCACCCTCCGTTCAACCTATGGGAGTACTGCGGCGATCCTGGGGTAATCAACAATATTTCCGAAGAGCTAGTCCATTGGCCTCTCCCAGTTATTATTCGTGGAGATTTTAATATCAATTTAGCCAGTAATTGGGGAACAAACAGCCATTGCAAATAAGAGTAGGAAACTCAAAGTCTTTCAAGCCTTGAAGAACTTAATACACACACGGGCTGATGGAAGTTTGGTCCAACCTCAACCCGAACCAGCAGGGATACACTTATTATTCAGCCCCACATCATTCTTTTGCCATTATTTTCTAATATCAACTTCTTTACTTCACGAAAGTAAGATATATATCTTACTACAAATCTTGTCAGATCACAATCCTTTGATCTTAAGTCTAAGGGGCACATCGTTTCGTAATCCAGTTTCGACTTGGAGCTTTGAGAGAGCTTTATTGCTCGACGTGAAATATCTAAACCACATGAAAGGCTGTATCCAGGACTTTTTTGAAGTCAATACTGGATCAGCTCCAATCATGGTTGTTTGGGATGCCCTGAAGGCAGGTATTCGAGGCGATACCCTGCAGTTCTCCTTAAGGAAGAATAAACTTGAGAGGGAGAAGATTTTAGAACTCCAGAAAAATCTGGTCCAAGCAGAAGAAAAACTCATTGAAGTAATTCAGAAGGGGCAGACATTGAACCCGCCCAGTTAGAATTAGCCATCCAGATGGTAGAAATTGACTCAATCTTGGCAGGAAAAGCAGCCGCGAAATGGGTCACTGCAAGGGAAAATAAATATGAATATAGCGAGCAAGTCAGCCACCAGCTAGCGGTAAGGACAAGGCAACATCTTACTATAAACGGGAAACACTCTATACACAGGGGATGTCACAAGCGTGCCTAGCGAGATCAGGGCGGACTTTTGCGACTTCTACTCTCGATTATACACTGAGGAAGGTAATGATTCTCAAGCTATTAGACAGGAGGCGATAGATAAATATCTGGACTCAGTGTCATTGCCACATCTTGACACCGAGGACTGTAGGCAATTAGAAGACCCCCCCTCCTGGGAGGAAATAGCTAATACCCTGGCAAATCTACCAGACTGTAAGGCGGCAGGCACCAACAGCATCCCAGTGGACTTTTATAAAGTTTTCTCCACTCAGATTAGCGGAATATTTACAGCTTTGGTAAAACAGATTTTTAATGGGGCCACCGCTCCAGGTTCCTGGGCGACAGCCAAGATAATTATCTTCCTTAAAAAGGATAAACCCCCCTTAGAAATGGGCTTGTATCGCCCAATTACACTCGTAAATGGTGACTCTAAAATCTTTGCTAAAATCTTCGCCTCACGATGATCTACCAAAATTGAACATCTGGTATCCATATGGCAACACGGTTTCATTCTGGAGAGGGGTACTGCCAATCATATTCGGAGAACCATCACCCTGTTCGACACGGCACAGATTTCAGGAGACCTGATGGCGCTTATACTACTTGACGCCGAAAAAGCATTCGATCGGGTCTCCTGGCTGTTTCTGTGGTGCGTGATGAAAAGGATGTACTTTGGACCTAATACCATTCAAGCCATAAAAGGTTTATAAATCAACCCTACTGCTAGGGTTCTAATAAATGGGCAATTAACCGAGCAATTTGAGATCACGAGCGGAACCCAACAGGGCTATCCCTGTTCCCCGCTGCTCTTTGCTATATACATAGATCCCTTCATCAGAAAGCTCATTAAAAATGTAGAACTCCCGGCTATAAACAGACACGGACTGCATACTAAAATGATGGCCTATGCAGACGACTTAGCTTTCGTCACGCCCTACCCTGAGAGGGCTAAGAAAGCCATAGAACATGAAGCACAGGATTTTGGGAAGATATCGGGGTATTAGCTAAATAAGGGAAACACCCAGACTGTCATGAATAGGCAGATCAATTGGGCTGATCATAGAGTGGTAAAAAAGGCCAAATACCTAGGGGTAAATATCCTGGCAGACACCGACTTAATAGTGAACTAGAACTTGGAGCCTCTTGCTGCAGATACCAAAAAGGAATTGAATTGGCTCAACAACTTACATTTGACTATAGTGGGCCGCTGTAATGTTGTCAAAATGATGTCCTCCCCTAAAATTCTATACTATTTTAGAGCTATCCCTCTTGAGTTTACGAATAAAGCTCTACAGAAATGTGATTGTTTGTTCTCCCAATTAATTTGGACTTATTCTCAGCCCAGAATATCACTTAAATTTCTTTCTCTTCCTCTCAAGAGAGAGGGTTGGACCTTCCCAAACTTGTGTTTATATTATTGGGCTTTGGCTTAATAAGGAAGCGCCAGATTGTTCCAAGAACAATTTTCTACCTCCCATCCCATCACCATTTGAACTTTTGTTGGGTCCCGAGGCTAAAGGCTGTCTGTGGCGCCAACTAGAGTTTGGGTACTTTAAGAGAGTTATCAGAGCTTACAAGGCATTCACGGCCATGCGCAAACTTCTTGGGATGGGTAGACTTAATCAATATACCCCCACCAATAACAACTCCAATCTGCCCGGATTTTTCTAGAGTTATTACTTCCAAAAATGGTATAGTTCAGGGATAAAAACACTAGGGGCCCTGTACTTGCCCAGTGAAGTCTTGGCCTTTGAAGAACTTCAGGCGAGATTTAATTTGAGCCAGAATGAGGTTTATAAGTATTATGTAATTAGGAACTTTCTTTTACGGAAGGCTGGGGGGCCCTCGGGCTTTGAGAAACATGAACTCGTAGAGGGATTGTCTGCACCCTGTGTTCCCCGGCTAGGGTCCATCTATGCATTGTTAAATAGACTCATGCCTGATGATATGGCCTCAGTTTCTAACAAATGGCAGCAGAAATGAGAAATCTCTGACAATACCTTTTATCTAGCCTTTCAATACGCATAGAGCGACCTCCTATCGGCCACCTTCACAGGACAATTCTATAAATCCTGCTTTTTCCTTTATTATATGCCAAGCAAAATTGCCAAGTGGGGTACCGGTAAAGGCACATACTGTCCCCGATATGCTGAATATAGTGCAGAGTCTGTGCATATGTTTGCTTTGTGTATAGAATTAGGGCCCTTGATTACCCAAATACAAGCCTTTTTAAGTAAAGTAGTAGCACGGGACGTTTTGCTAAATCCCACGACCATCTTGCTGGGGATTTGCGACTCTATTAGCAGAAGGGAAGGTGGGGCCTTAATTTTGTTGTCATGGCTGTTTACAGGCTTTGTATACCCTCTGCCTGGATTGATCCAGCTCCCCCTTTATTTTCGCACTGGTTGGCCCGGTTATTGTCAATAGGGAATCTGGAGAAGGCTATTTATGCTAAAAAGGGGGTACAAGCTAAAAAAAAGGGAATTGTAATTTGGGAACCCCTGTTTAGATGGATGGCTCGCCCAGGTCAATCCATAATCTGTATTGTGTTTTGAGCCATAAAGGTGGAACTGAATTGTATAGTCCTGTCTCTTTTGTATTCAATCCTATTCTGCAAGCACTGTACACATTCTAATATGCCGCAATATGCTCTGTCTTGCCTTTCACGTTGTTTACATTTTTTTGCACTTTTGGCACTGGTCACTTTATCCAAGAACTACACAAAGGGGGACTTATAACATTATACTTGAACTTTATATGTGGATGGACTAAAAATACATGTAGTGTTGATGGTGTTGTAAGTTAACTTACTTTGGAATTGTGCAATTGGATAATCACTTCCTTTTTCTTTTGCCCTTCCTTTTATCGACCTATTGTATCTGTGATTTTATCAAGGGGTACGGTGGGGGGGTGGGTGGACCGAATGTTTTGTATCTTTGAAGGTTCTCTCTTGTAAATTGCATACTAAAATAAAAAAAAATAATAATAAAAAAAGGATATGGGTAGGTCATCAATAGGTGACGTAGTTAGGTTACGCCCCGTTCATTTTTGGGCTTGCATCAAGCAGACCCCTGAGCTCTCTACCTATGCAGAAGCCCTCACCGAGGTCATACACTTGGACACCGGAGGAAAAATAGGCTGGATCGTCAACATTAAAAGAACAATGACAGCTATAGGTCTTCATGGCTGCAGGGCCAGTCAGGAACCCCCGAGGAGAGAGGAAATCAAATGCCTATATTGGGAATGGGTGGATCAACGAGAGAACTGCAAACCCAATGTGGGCAAATCAACAACAGAATTCTACACCCACAAACAAACCAGATATTACGAGCCCTTCCTTGATACAATCAAGGCACCGAGAGACAGAATGCTCTATGTGCATTTTAGGTTTGGAACCTTTCCTGTCTGCGAGGTGACAGTAAAGTGGGGCACAAGCAATGGGAAAAACTGCCCATGTTGCAAGGGTCCGAACGAAAGCATCGCCCATTTAATGCTTGCTTGTCCGGCATACAAAACATCATGGACAAAATGGTTGAAACTGCTTTGTCAACAATTGGGCACACGGGACCATCACACAGCACTGCGCATCTTTAGGTCCAATCCCAGGCCGTTCTACGCATGCTGTATAGAAAAATTCTTGGGACAAGCGTGGCTCACAAGTTGGAAAGTGCTCTCAAGCAAGTCATAGCATTAATTGAAACTAGGCCAGTAGGCATTTTAAGGTTATAACATTTAAGCTGCTAGAATTATTATGCAGAAGCACTTTATCTGTTAAATCCCCGCTGCTAAGTCAAGGACAATTAAATTATTTTGTTTTTAGTATACTAAAGCTTCACTATAATGAAGAAGTATTGTTTGTTTTTATCCTGGTTTTTAAGGTAAATATGCACCAGATAAGATGAACTAAAACGTGTACTTGCCATTGTATTCTGCTTTTATTTTAAATCATTTTAATACGATATATGCATTATTGTATCAAGAGCTCAACTGATCACTTCGCTGCATCAATACCTATGTAAACCAGTAATGTTGTTTATCGGTATTCTCTCTTTTTAAAGGTTAGCAAAGTATTTTTTTAATTATAGGTTTTATGACATCTCTGTCGCAATAAAGCTTAAATCAATCAATCAATAATTTTGCATTAAGTGATTTACCGTAATACAATAGCAAGGTTGCTGAACTATTGGCTCAGCCCCAACCAATTAAATCAGGATAAACTGACTAAAAACATACTGATATACAATAATTTAAATCCACATATTATTTAGGGTTTCTTGAAGATGTTTTCATTAAGGACTTTAAAACCGTCTACGGAGGTATGGTGCCCCACAAAGGGTAACACTGCTATCCCAAAGGTTCAAACTGAAGAGCAAATGCCCTAGAAAAAGAGAGCCTAAAATTGCATGTTGAATACTTGACCCAGAGTTCTCTCAACAAGGTGAGGAGGTCTTTTTAAAATGTGGGTGGTGCGGAAAAGAGAGATTAGAATAAACCTAATCATAATACTAACAAGAATCTCAGCTGATTAAAAAAGTAGAATACCACCCTGTATTGGCTCTCACATATCTAGCATTTCTTGACTCCTCACAAGTCTCTACAGCAGGTTCAGTGTTTCTTCTGTTTCCGCAGGTTCAGTAGTGTTCTGAAGAGAGTACTCAGGAGTGGCACCTTTATGCCTGGCACTCTCCTGTGAATGGAGTAACTCCTAGCCCATCCATAACCAATAGGGAAAATGTTCCCAAGAGTAAACCTGCCCATATTGTTAGCAGTTCCTGTGGTGTGTGTGCCCTTTGTTTATTTATTTATTTATTTATAGAGTTTTATATAGCGCGAACATGACCCATGGGTATCAGAGCGTTTCACAGTTACATGATGTAAATTGTTTAGAATACAACGGTTATAGCAAAGGTAATATACATATGGTTCCAGTACGTGCCTTTCGTATCAGTTTTAACAATAACAAGATTAGGATCGGTTTGGTTTACAAATGGTATAACAGTGTTATTAAACATATGGTTCTGAGGTGTACCTTTCGTATCTTTTACATCAATATTACAAATAAGATCAATTAATTGTAATAATGTACAGTCTAAGGTGTCTTCGCAGCTAACTGGTGGGTTTATCCTTACATTCGTTATTGACCTATTGAGGTAAACACCTACATCAGATCTAGTTGGCACCACTCTTTGGGTTGTTTTGGTGTCTTTGTGATCTTTCTTGTGCAGAGTGAATCCATTTCTGACAGGACTATGCAGCGTCTGGCAATTAATCACGATGCAGATGATGATCAATCATTGTTTAGGGTAGGAACTTGCTCATTAGGAAAATCTTTGCTTCACTCTTGAAGGTTGAAGTTTTTGGAATTTTTCTAAAGTTTGGAGGGAGTAAATTCCAGATTCTGAGGGCCACTCCGGAGAATGCTCTGTCATACGTTTTCTTCTTCTGAAAGATGGGAGGTTTCAGCAACAGATCTCTGGCATTCTGGGATCGTCTGCTTCCACCGGATAGCTCAATTTGCTAGGCTAAGTACATTGGCGTTTTGTAGTGGAGCGCTTTGTGGGTAATACATGCCAGTTTAAGTTGAATTCTGGCTTCATATGGTGGCCAGTGTAATGCCTTCAGGTGTGTGTAAATGTGGTAAAGTTTTCTTGAACCTGTAATGAGTCTTGCGGACGCATTGAGACAGGCTTTTAGTGGTGCTGTGGAGATTTTAGGTAGTCCTGTTAATGTTGTACAGCCGTATTCAATCCTTGATATGACTAAGGACTGAACTGACAATTTGAGGTCCGACGTAGTAATGAGTAGTTTCACTTTTCTAAGATAGTTCAGGTGAAAACGGGCACTTTGTGCCATTGATTTGATGTGGGCTTTCATGGCTAGGTTCTTATCAAGCGTGATTCCTAGTGATTTGGTTGATTCAAGTAGGATAGGGGTGCAGTTTAGCTCTGTGATCAGTTTGGTCCATTCCTTCACTTCTGCGGAGTTTTTTGGTGGGGATATTAATAGGAATTCTGTTTTTTTCGCATTTAATTTCAGATGATTGCTAGTTAACCACTGTAATGACACTTTTAAGGCCTCATTCATTGTCTTGATCTTTTCCAGAGACGAGATCTCGATGTAGATCTGAGTGTCATGTGCGTACATGTGATAGGAGATGTTTGCGTGCCGGAGAATTTCTGTAAGGGGTTCGACATATAGGTTGAATAGTGATGGAGATAATGAATCAAATTAGGGCATGGCGGGGATAGCGCCTAGTTTACCATGAATCTTTCTGTTCTGTTCTGTAGGAAGGATTTAAACCATATCAGTACAATTCCAGATAGTCCCATCCTGTTTTCAAGCCGGGCTAGTAATTTTTCATGATTTACCATGTCAAACGCAGAAGACAGGTCAAGAAGAACTAGTAGACATGTTTCATTGAGATCCAGAGCCTGTAGTGCATCACCCACTGTGTTTCCGTACTGTGACCTGGTCTGAATCCAGATTGGCAGTCGTCCAACAGACTAATATTAGTGATGTACAAAGCAATATGATCCAGCACACCACATAATCATTATAAAATACAATATTGTATATCGAAGAATATCAGTCAATTCAGCAGGTCTGGTTTCAAGTTCCTTTATTAATTTCTTCTTTAAAATCTGCATAGCCAACGCGTTTCGTCCTTACGGACTTCTTCAGGGCTACAAATAAGTATACACAATATACATTATATTTACAAAAAGAAGTATGACAATACTTACAATACTATATACATACTAAAAAAGGCTCTTATATACAGTTATAAACAAACAATCTATACAACAAAAAGACCTAATCAAATAACAGCCCATTTCTTACAGTTTTGCTACACATAATGTGTTTTGAAGATAAGGAATAAACTTTATTTATTCTCAACCTGCTGAATCAATGGTTATCAAATTATCACATATAGTAAAGAGCTGATCTACATCCCTTAAATGAGTGTTCTTTTTAGATAAGCATATTTATAAATTCCATTTGTGTTCGCTGTCTTAAACTTCACATTGATGGGGCAAAGATGTCTTTTTAGATAATGTACCAAAAGTAAAAAAGCATTTTAAAGTGAACCTAAGTGTACATTTATATTACACACAGAGATTTTTTAGGACAATTGGTTCATTTAGAAAGGAGAAATCATCTTTTCTGTGTGTTCCCTTAGTAAGTGCTCCTTTAAAGACAGACTTAAATTAAGCCTAAATGTGTGACAAGAGAGACAACACAATTATAAGATATATGAGTATATCAACTATTCCTATGGTCTTCTTTTACTTCTCTGCAATATTGCATCTCAAAGTGCGGTTCCACGCTCGTTCCATTATTGTATGGACTGCGTGATGGAAGGACCGCTCCTGTAAACTTCAAGTAAGTGTCAATAGGGAATCTTTTTCTTAAGCCTTTAGATGCTAGAATTCAATGGCACTACATATGGCTAATCTATTATAGGGCTCTGGTTATTAAAAACACATTTGTTATTTAATAATAATATCCTCCTATAACTAAAATGAAGGAAGTATATTGTTTGTACAAGAATGCTTGTGCCTTTTTTAATTAATGGTAGTTTAATATGTTATATAATGATCTCCATGTATATTATGCTAATGGGAACCATCTTACCAGTATATCTAATGGTATACTATACTAATAAATCAGAGCAGGGGTGCATGCCCATCTAATGGCTAAATGCCACATAGGCTTTAGCCTGTATTTAATATGGAACTTGCACCCCATGAAATATGTGATATATGATTCGAAAGAATGTCTTTTTCTCTCTGCTTTACTTTGCAGATAGATATATCATCCTAGACCCTAACAGGGCAAAACCGTACTGAAAACATCATACAATTTAGAGGAAATAAATACGGTATGATTTATTTATTTATTTTACATGATATTTTAAAGACCATCCTAAACGCCTAATCGATTGATTAGCATACCTTATATCCATGTCTTTTCTCTTTTCCTATTTGTTATATATATAGATATCAAGACATTCTGTTTTTTCAAAAAGGGAAAGCTCGCCATAGACTTTAGCACTGAAGGAGGAAAGATTAAGCCCCCTTTATTTCAATTTTAGTAAGATCATGTTATGATTCACAAAATAATCTTTTCTTTAGACCAGAGATGCAATAGAAGACTATAGGTATAGTTGACATACTCATATATCTTATAATTGTGTTGTCTCTCTTGTTACACATTTAGGCTTTATTTAAGTCTGTCTTTAAAGGAGCACTTACTAAGGGAACACACAGAAAAGACCCTCTTATTACACTTTGGTAAGATGATTTCTCCATTCTAAATGAACCAATTGTCCTAAAAAATCTCTGTGTGTAATATAAATGTACACTTAGTTTCATCTTAAAATGCTTTTTTACTTTTGATACATTATCTAAAAAGATATCTTTGCCCCATCAATGTGAAGTTTAAGACAGTGACCACAAATGGAATTTGTAAATATGCTTAACTAAAAAGAAAACTAATTTAAGGGATGTAGATCAGCTCTTTACTATATGTGATAATTTGATAACCATTGATTCAGCAGGTTGATAATAAATAAAGTGTATTCCTTATTTTGAAAACACATTATGTGTAGCAAAACTGTAAGAAATGGGCTGTTGTTTTATTAGGTCTTTTTGTTGTATAGATTATTTGTATATAACTGTATATAACAGCCTTTTTTAGTATGTATATAGTATTGTAAGTATTGTCATGCTTGTTTTTGTAAATATAATGTATATTGTGTATACTTAATTGTAGCCCTGAAGAAGTCCGTAAGGATGAAACGCGTTGGTTACGCAGATTTTAAAGAAGAAATTAATAAAGGAACTTGAAACCAGACCTGCTGAATGGACTGATATTCTCTGATATACAATATTGTATTTTATAATGATTATGTGGTGTGCTGGATCATATTGCTTTGTTTCTGATTTTTAGGATTTTATATCCTAGGAGGTTTAAGGGTATTGAACCTCAGATCCTTAGCACCCCAAAAAATTAGCACAGACTCTGACCCCACTAAATGATAGGTGCAGTCACTATTGCTTCATACCTCGTCCTTTTTTTTGCATGGTCATTTAAAATTAGTGATGTGGTGGCTCAGTTGCTGTTGCACGCATTTTTCAAGTAGTTTGGCTAGTAATGGAATATTGGTCACTGGACGAAAGTTGTTTGGGTTTGCCGGGTCCCCTGTAGGTTTTTTAATGATGGGGATGACTTGACCTGTTTTTAGGCATTCTGGTAAGGTGCCTTGAGACACTGAGGCATTGATTATTTTAGTCCATATTGGGACGACGATGTGATTGATTCTTTTCGGGCATTTTGATGGGAGGGGGTCATTGTAGTGGTTATTTGGTTTGATTTCTGAGAGAGTTTTGGCAATGGCATTCTGGTCATATAACTTGAAGTTTGACCATTGTGCTTTATTTTTCTTCATATCTTGAGTGGGGCGCATGGTAACGTCAGTCTGTGACAATAATGGGCATGGGAGGATGTCAGCTGCCAGCCTGAGTTCCCTTTCTAGAGAGTAGGCTTTGACTGTGAAGAAGCTTGAGAATTCCTCGCAGCTCAGTTGGGTTTTAGTTGATTCCTGAGCAGTTTTGGCCAATTTATTGGATTGTTGTTTTAACATCTCGAAGAGTTTCCGTGGTCTGTTTTTAGCATTACCCAGCTCATATCTAAAAAATTCCTTTGTGGATCTGAGAATGCTTTTGTTTTAGTCGTTTCTAGTTTTCCTGAGAGTTTTTAGCTGGGGGAAGATGGGTGCTGTCTCCATTTTCTTTCTGCGGCCCTATTGTCAATATTCCCACAGTGCCCTTCTCTACCTAAATCCAGCATGGCAGAACCTTCCCTTCCTTGTGCAGAGCTCCTGCACCCATCCTGGAGGTGAGGCCGTGGAAATGAGCAACCTCTCCTATGTGGTCACTAAAGTGGATGCAGTTCCTTTCCCAATGGGATTGGCGCCTGGCTGTTTGAAGGGACAAAGGATGGGACATGCCCAGGTGTTAGCTACAGCTGCTTGTGACAGGACAGGCCTCTTTGAATTTAATTAAGTTCCTGGGAACAGCACAGATTGTCATCCTGTCAAAGGAACAGAACCCCTCCCCACACCCAAGGCCTTTGCCTCAGCTCTGGGAGCAAATTCACACCTCATCAAGAAGCTATGCAGATCCTGGGTGACAGTTGGAAGCTCATGCAAATGGGCTCCTTTGGGCATATACAAGGTGACTTTTAAAAATATATATTGTAAAATATTCAGTGAAAATATGACTTTACCAATGAATCGTGCTTGTAATAAATATTTTTAAAAGTACAAGAGTTAACCTTTTAGCTGCTTTCTGGATGAATAACACTATTATATTAATGATTGTATCCCTATGCTTTTCAGAGCCATGTCACTGTAAAGATACGTTTAACATTAAGCTTTTACTTACCCCAGTTTTAAATACAATGCACTCTGCCTTCTGGGCACTTGAGGCCTACTTAGAGAAGACTTATCAATATTTAAAAGTAGTTTTTACACCTGTCAAAAGCGTTTATTTTGACTTGGCAAAATGGCAGTTTTAAAACTGCACAGCCCGGCTACAGTAGCAGGTCTGCGTTGATGCTTTATACAGAGTCACTAGTGGTGGCAAAATGTGTGGTGCAGTCCACTAGTGACATTTAACTTATGAGCCATCAGTACACTTTGCACAATATACTAGGGACTTGCAGGTAATTTGTATATGCCAATTAGGAATATAGCCTTGTGTTACAGGGATTGTAAGGTTCAGAACACATTTACTGGGGCCCCGTTAGCAGAACCCCAGTGCACAGATTAAAAAAACAATAGCATCATATTTCTAAAGAAAAGGTGTATGATCATACTGTTAGAATTGTCAGACTTAGGGTGTCCTGCCCCCAGATGTACTGCCGGTTTGCCTCCAATGTTGCTGATCTGTTTTTGTTGGTTTTAGGACTCTGTGCACTTTGCCACGGATGTATGACGCTACAACGCATGCTTTTACAACGCATGCTGTTACAACGAAAGTTTTACAACGCATGCGATGTTACAACGCATGCTTTTACAACGCAAGTCTTTACATCGACATACACTAGATGGCGTGCTGACATTAGAAATGTGTAATTTACTATTCTAACTCCAGTCCACGTTGCAGTAGGGAAGGTGTTTGGATAGTAAACGACACTATTTCTAATGTTAGCACGCCATCTAGTGCAAGTCGATGTAAAGACTTGCATTGTAAAAGCATGCGTTGTAACATCGCATGCGTTGTAAAAGTTTTGTTGTAATGGTAGTGCGGTGTAAAAGTTGCGTTGTAAAGGTTGTTCCCCCTTTGCCACTGCTGACCGGTGCTAAAGTGGATGTGCTTTCTACCTAAATATGGTTCTATTGACTTATCCACAATTGGCATATTTGATTTACCTATACGTCCTAAGTACTAGGCACTACATGTGTCCAGGGCCTGTAAATTAAATGCTATTAGTGGGTCTGCATCACTGATTGTGCCCCCATATCAGTAGCCCTTTATCACATAGCTCAGGCCTGCCACTGCAGTGCCTGTGTGAGCAGTGTACACTGCCATGTCAACTTGGTATTTAAAACATTTTGCCAAGCCTTAAACCCCCTTTTGTTTCACATATAAGTCACCATAAGGTAGGCTCCAAGACGACCATAGGGCAGGATGCTGTGTAATTAAAAGATAGGACATGTATTTATAAGTTTTACATGTCTTGGTAGTGAAAAAACTCCCAAATGCCATTTTCACTACTGTGAGCCCCACCCCTACCATAGGTTAACATTGGGAATTCCTTGTTACATCTAATATGTGTGATAAATCCACTTTAAAGGTAAAGTCGAATTTATCATTACAATTTTTAAACTGCCACTGTTACAAATATGCAATTTTTCTGCTTCTAGCCCTGTGTGCCTGTTGCCTGTCTCTAATACACATCTGGAGTGGGTGAAATCTGGGTCCTGTGCATCTACTCTAGACAGCCACACAAAAAGGGAGCTTAAGTGTGACTGATGAGTCTTCCACATTCTGATGGGCCATCCTGGGCAGGATGGGAGGGAGGCACTGGGCACAGCCTCACACTTACACCTGTATAGGCTATTTACTGTCCCCACCCAAAGGACTGTCTAACACTCTCTAGTGAGTCTGGAACCAGGGCAGGAAGGGAGGATATATGTGCACTTCAAAGCCCCTCTTTGAAGTCTCCTCCACTTCAAAGACATCACTGGGTATAACACCTGAACTTCTGACCCTAACAACTCTGTACACTTCTAGACCTGTGGATACTCTGCCAGGAAGAGGGATTTTTGTGCTGCTAAAGACTGCCACTCTGCTGGACTGCTGGTCTGGAAGAACTGCATTTCTGCTGTGCTGACCTGCCTGTCACCTAATGCCCTCCTTGCCTGGGTGAGAAGGACTAGACCTGCACTACTTGAACCCACATTGACCCCAAGAGATTGTCTTCTTGCCTCCTGTTTGAGATCTAAGGGACACAAAGGACTTCCAACTACTCCACAAACAGCACCTGGACTCTGCCATCTGAGAGTCTTGCCATGCCAAGTAGTGCCAACCCAGTCCTGCCCTTGGAAGTGGGCATTAAGTGCTGTAATATTCAAAATAAATGTATGACAACGTTGCATCACTCAGAATTTGCACAACTCCTTTAACAGCAGCGCATCACAAGGTTCCAGTATATCGCTTCACTAATTGCTTGGAGCATTGCCTCCATTCCAGATGCATCCTCAATGTTTGCGATTTGAAGACAACCCATCGCCAACTCTTTGATTCTTGCATTGAGGCTCAGTCAACAACGCAACTTAGGTATTTTGCAGCGGCTCAAAGCTGGACCCGGTAGCCGACCACCGCTCCATCGCGGTCTGCCTGACGTTTTTACTTTTTCCCAGTCAAGCGCGCCCTGGTTGGTGCTTTATGCTTTTAAACACTATGTTTCAAGATAATCTATAAAAATGTATAACGCTGGTTCTACTTTTTGGAGTTTTGTTGTTTTGGTCTTGTGTTCATTAAATTAAGCTATAATTTTTTCTAACCAAGTGTGGTATCTTTTTGCGTAGTGTTTTCACTGTTTTACTGTTTGAATATTTTACACACTGGGGCTCTTAAGTTAAGCCTGACTGCCAAGCTACCAGGGGGTGAGCACAGGTTAATTTAGGGTGTGCATCTGACTTACACTGACTAGGATTGTCGTTCCTTTTGGGACAGAGTGCATACCTCTGCCAACCAAAAACCCATTTTCTAACACTTCCAAAAAGAGACATTTTCCTACAATCCCACACACAGACACTGTCTAAAGATCCTCGTCTCTTATCTCAGACCAATTAATAGGTGCTAACAGCAAGATCTTGAAAAAGGCCCTGAGACAAGGCACTTCTCAATAACATGGATGGCTTTGCCCCCACTTTCTCTGGGAAACAAAACAGTGAGCATTTCAAAAGAAACCAGTAAATGTTCTGCCATGTACATTATTTTCACTTTCTATTGGTTAGCTTAATTGCAGGTATTTGAATATACAGATCACAATATGAGTTAAAAAAAGGAGAAACTAACTAATGGAGATGTATTGGAGATTAATATCAGTTTAAAGACCATTAGGCAGAAAGCATGCTTCACGACCAAAACCTATTGCTCATATGTATTATATATTATGCACACAAAATTAGAATGCTGGTGTGGGGAATCGACTTAAACCAAACAAATGTGCTTAACATTTTTTATATTTCTTGACAGTATTTTACCAACCACTTGGTAAATACTTTCCATGTTTGAGACTCAGCATACAAAGGCTGATGCTGAGATCCCTAATGAACAACTGTTGAAGGGACATGACAATCTGAGAGTTGAATGTGAGAGCAATATTCAGTTGCCTGGTGTGGTAGACATTTTGTTTACTGTAATCGCTGCTGAAGTTGCAGCTAATCATCTTTGTTTGTGTCAAGAGCAGCACTGAGCTTCCAATGGCTTTGGAAAACACTGGTCCCCAATGTGCTTCTAGATAGATGTGGCAGTGAGGAGCTCCAGATGCATCTGTGAGTAATAGCTGGTGCACATCAAGGAGAAATAAAATAGTTTAACTCTCCAGTCACAAAAAATGAAAGCTTTTGGGTGCCGATAAATAAGGATTGTTTAAAATTAACTTCTGCAGAGTTTGCAGATTTCATTATGGCTGCACTTTATATGCCCTGCACTTGGGCACGTGTACAGGAATTGATTTAAGAAAGACACTTCCTTTAGATCTATGATGCTCCGATGATGACTTTTAAGTCCTAATTCCACATTAAGCTCTACAGCAAAGGAAGGCCTAACTTTTCTCTGTTGCCTTGCTATGTGGATATCACATACAATCTCCTCAGAGGTGCCTCATTATTGAATCATGATGCATCACAAGTGAGAAAAAGAACAGGACTAGGCTGTCTACTAACTGTCTAGGTAGCAAGGAAAATTACCAGTCAAGGTTATAGGAGGTTATTTCTTCTTATTGGGTGTGTTTAAGTGTTTTGCAGTTGGACTAAAAAATATTTATTTTCAGACTCAGTCTGAACTTGGGCTTATGTAATGTCTCAGGGTCTTATTACAACTATGGTTGTGGTGGCAGTCCGACGACTGCCACACTGCTGGACCTCCACAGTATTATAACAGCCATGCGCTGTCCCCCTCCCCATGCCGCATTTGTGCCAGGTGAGGCCATCCCCTGGGGCTTGTCCATCTTTCTGTGGGTTCCCCCCGGGTACCAACTCTCCACTGGGACCGCAGAAGAAGCCTGTGGATTGCTCGGCTCCTGCAGTAAAACGTTGCCAAGCAACAGTAAACAGCTATGTCCTGGGGTTGGTACCCCGGGACATAGCAGGAGCTGGCCCTGGGGTGCCATCTATTTCTACAGGTGAGCCGTGGCATGGCACCACTAATTTCTTATTTGTTGGGTCTGCCATCGTGAGGTGGTGGTCCCCGGGGCTAAAAAAGACATTGGAAGGGGCCGTAGGACCCTCTCCCATTTTTTAAAAAGCAGCTGGCCCCGGGTAGGTGGTGGCCCCTAGGGGAGTCCCTGAGGCCACCATTAAGACTTGATTATGGCCCCATGGAGGTTTTGGTCCACGGGGCCCAAGGGGTTCTGAGATGCTCCCTATACAAATATATAAGCCCCAGGGAGGTGGTGGTCCTCGGGGCAGGGGGGTTCATGAGGCCCCCTGATTTATTTTTGGAATGTGGCCCGAGGAGATGGTGGTCCCCTGGGCCCAGGGAGGCCCAAGATGCCCCCATTTAATAATAAATAAGTCCCAGTAAGGTAGAAGTCCCTTGGGGCATTAATTAGCCCCGGGGGGCATCCTGTGTGACTTCCTCCTTATTTACAAAATACCCCAGGACCTGGCCCACCCGTGGCTGAATACTACAAAAGTGCAGGAGCCCACTTTTCTTTTTTTGCCGATTGAACATGACTCCCAGGACCTGCCCAAGAGGCCTTGGATGTTGAGGCATTCCAACTCTGCTTCCAATTTTGTATGCTTTCTAAGATGGCTTCCAACACTTCCTGGTTTGAATTGTTGGCAGCCAATCAGATTTGAGCGCGGTGACAGTCAGATCCCAGGATCCCTCTAAGAGGCGTAGGGTGTTGAGGTATCACTGCCCTAGCCCCTTTATCTTTATTTTAAATGTTTTTTTCTGGGACTCGGCTCAAGCTGAGCCACAAGATGGCTACCCACACTTCCTGGTTTGAAGTGTTAACACACAATCAGATTTGAGCATAGGGACTGTCAGATCCTTGGAGGATCTGCGTCTTAATATGTACAAATTTGATTTTCATTAATATTTCAAAAACTACTGACCAGAGTTACGCCAATTTACAAACAGTTACCTTTCTGCCAGATTTGGAGTAATTCTGTTTAGCAGTTTGGGCTGTAGTCATGTCTAAACTCTCTATGGGAATTAACAGGAGGAAATTATGTTTTGGAACACTCCACTTTTTCTTGGCCCTCCCCTTGACGTATTACTACAAAACTTTGAAGACAGTAGCTGGAATGAACGTCAAATGATGCCAAAGTTATTGGCAAATGAAAAAATGCTCTTCCCATGGAAACTACATCCTAACTATAACTAACTACTGGCAACCTCTAGTAAGTAATAAATATATTTATATATTCACTGAACAAAGGTTACAGCGATGGGATAGTTAGGCTCAGATTTCACTCGTTCAAAACCAGTGAAATTCATTAGTTATGCTTACCTGAGCAAACTATAATGTACACCCCACAATGCACTGCTGATGACCTCACATATTACATCACTCATGACATAGTCAGTGTCATCACTCATGACATCACTGATGACATCTCAAATGACATCACTAATGAATACTTCTGACATCATCAAATGAGTGTAAGTGTTTTTAAGATTTTATGGATGCTAAACATATATACTAACCTACTACCCAACGTAGATTAGTATACTAGTTGTACCACCGAGTGATGCTGTCTCTAACATGTGTGATCTGATTGTGTGTGAGACTGTATCTGTGTGTGAGTGGGTGTGTGAGTGGCTGTATGACTGCACGAGTGCGTGCATGAGTGACTGTATGGGTGATTGAGTGGATTACTGACTAAGTCTCTGGGTGAGTGAATGGTTGTGTCAATGGTTATATGGGTGTCTGAGTGGGTATCTGGGTAGTTGTATGGGAATGTGAGTGAGTGTATGAGTGTTTTTATGGGTGTGTGAGTAGTTGACTGGGTGTATAAGTGGGTGTGTGAGTAGATGTATGGGTTTATACATAGGTATGTGAGTAGTTGTATGTCTGAGTAAGTGTGTGAGTGATTATGTTGCAGAGTGAGTGAGTGTAGCCATGACCGTATTTGTGAGTGAGTGAGTGGTTGTATTAAGAGGCTATATGAGTGAGTGAGTGGGTATATGAGTGACTGTGAAGGTAAATAAGTGGATGTGTGAGTAGCTGTATGGGTGAGAATGTGGATATGTGTCTGGCTGTATGGGTGAGTGACAGGTTGTATGAGTGGCTATATGGTGAGTGAATGGTTGTGTGAGTAAATGTGGCTGTACATGTGAGTGAGTGGATGTTTGAGTGGCTCTATAGAGGAGTGAGTGGGTGTGTGAGTACTGGCATGGGTCTGTGAATGGGTATGTGAGCTGTTGTGTATATGTGAGTGGGTGTATGAGAGGTTATATGGGGTTGTGATTGGGTGTGTAAGTGGTTCTATGGATGATATCATCAGTGATGTCATTTGAGACCATGCCGTGAGGGATGTAATATGTGAGGTCATAAGCAGTGCATGGCAGGGGCATAAGTTATAGGAAGCTCAGGTAACTATAACTGCTTAATTTTACTGGGTTTGTACAAGTGAAATTTGAACCTAACTATAAAGTCCCTGTAACCTTTCTAAAAGAATTCAAGTGAATGTATATGTTTTTCCAAATTTGAGTCCCTAACTATAACATCCCTGTAACCTTCATTTTTTAAAGAAAATTTCTATGTTTTTTAACTAGTAGTCATGTTTGCAGAGCGGTGGAGAAAGGGGCGGAGCCTCTTACCAGCTCTCAGGAATTCTGCTTTGTGGGACTTACTGGAGGTAATAAGAGGGTCTCTTGGCCCACAAAAACCTAGAGCATCCAAGAGGACTTCATCCTCCAACCAGAAGTGCAGCATGAGGTGCATATGCAGAGTGGTAATCATGCTGTTATGAACTTACTGGAGGTAATAGGAAGGGTTCTTGTCCTCCAAAGACCCTCAACAGCTATCTTCATCCACTAACTAGTAGTACATCAGGAGGTGCATTTGCAGAACAATGGCTAAAAGGCTGTGTGTGTTTATTTTCTTTCTCAAAAACTATGGCTAGTTTTTCCTGACACAAAAACAACAGTTGATGGACAACAGGAGGAAGAAAAATTAAGATTTTTAGAAGAAGAGACACCTAAAAAAAAGTAGAGCATTGTGTGGCAGTTTTTTAGTAACCCAGAAGGAGAAAAAAAAGTGAACGTCTGGAAAGTTACGTGAACCAGCTGTAAGAATGTTCTTTCCCTGGGTAGTGAAAAAAATATAGCTGCGGCACCTTCAGCATGCAGAAGCACCTTAGAACTATCCACTGACTCGCCTCGCATGGGCTGAGATGGTGAGACTTAAAGAGGAAGAAGCGGTCCTGGAACATCTTCCGAAACTGTACTGACCAATATTCCTGTCACCATCCCTGAATTTGGGAAAATTGGTATATACTGTCTGAAATGCAATATCTCTCTGGAAGTGGGTGAACAAGAAGTTTCAACCCTAATTCAAAGAATCAATCCACATAAGTGCTACTTTTTTTTGCATTATTTTTAAAGTATAAATGCTTTTTCTTGTGCTTTGTTAAAGTTTATTTTCTGATTTTTTTGAGAAATAAAAAACACCCCAAAAAACGGTTAGAATTATTTGTTTTAACTGTTTTTAGAAAACGGTTCTCTTCAGAACCACCAAGTCTGGTTAAAAAAAGATGAGCTATTTGTTAAATGTATGTCTGTATATGTAAGTCTGTCACTAAGGGCTCATTTATAAGGGTCCTGGTTGCACTTTTGCTCCACTACAGTGTCATTATTTTATCCTTGGAGGTGTAAAAGGGCTAGGTAAAGCCACTTCTGATGGCTTTTACACTCTTTGTAAATGTGTGCCCCTTTGGCGCACAACACTGTGTGAAAGGAGTAATTCATGATTGTTGCTATGGGTGTACCTGCAGAGCACTTATGAAATCTGAACCATTCCCAGGTTTACAAAAATCGTAAATCTGGGAATGTGTCAGAACCTAATACCACTCCAATGGTAATGTAAGCAGAGCACAACAAGAATCATTTTATTTCTCTTAAATATTTTCTTTTTCTATGTGTGTTATATTGTGCACTCTATATAGAAAATTGAAGTTGTCTGAATTGATTGAGGTGTTCCTTCCAGTAAAAAAATTAATATAGTGTTAGAGCCCAATGTAGCAGGCTTCACTGGCCATTAAACGCCCGCTTTACTGTTCAAGGTCCAAACCAAAGGTGAAGGTGTTTAACAAATGAAGCAGGCTTTTAATGACTGGTAGAGCCCTTTTCAGAGGGCTTTAAGACTATTAGAACATTCTCCTCTTATTAGCCAGAATGTTTTAATCACTAAAATCAAAGGCCTCTCAGAGCCTAAAGAGGTTTGAGTCCCCTCAGAGTTTGAGAGACCTTTATTCCACAGAACACATATAAAAGGAAAAAAAAAATAGTTATGTTGTTGATTAGGCCTTCTATATCCAATACATCTGGCAACATGTTTTAAAGCTCACTTTTCTGTACCAGTTTCATTAGCGAATCAGAACTGACAATGCCAGGTCAAAGCCACAAGGAAAAGGCAGCCTAAATCATGCCACTCATGTGAGTGTCAGCACATCTCGTTAGATCTAAATGTGTGTAGTAGAAGCTGCATGGATCACTTAAAAGCCTCTACTAGCTAAAGGCTACTCTATATTTGTCATGTTGCCCCTAAAAGGCGCTGGCAGACTCATTGCAAATGTATGCCCCCCTGTATTATTTATAATTGAAGCACCGGGGAGGCATTGTAGAAGACTCTATGGCCTAGCTAAGTCATCTGTGGTTCTGGGACTGAATGCTGAAAAAGATTGCACATGATTTGTGAAAGTATTGTTTTTAAGTTAGGGTGATTAGCTAGACCACATGTGTCAGATTACGTGTTCAACTGCAGACATACCTAAGACATAGTAGGAGTCATACATTGGAACCTGACACAGTGCGCTTTCAGTTTAAGGCACACACCTCACCATGTACAACCTACTTGCAGATTTCCATTGCAGAAACGTATATGGACTGGAATAGAGGTTAATACATGTGGCAACATCTTCTAAACCTCACTTTTTTCTACCAGTTTCATTAAAGAGTCTGAGCTTGAAATTCCAGTCTTAAGCTATAATGGAAGGTCTACTCCTGCCACGCCACTCTTGTTATCTTCTGCATCTTTCTAGAGACGTCAATAAATGTGTCGGGTTCTTTTTTAGGAGTGAGATGAGAAATATAATGCACCCTTTAAGTGATAGACTTTCTTTCTATCACACCGCTAAAATGTCTGTACATGTTGAATATTTGCCCAGTAGATGAGTAACATATTTCTAATACATATAGATTTCATCATCAATATTACATGCTATAGTCTTACATTGCAAGGAATTTAAATAGATTGTCTAGTAAAGATATTTTTGCATTAGTATTGTACTAAACAAATCTAAAGTCATTTTCAATCTTGCAGTATAACTGCAATTTAGAAGAAAAACATTATATTACAAAAATCTTAATATTATTTTCTAAATCACATTGTATTATATTTAAATAGCAGAATTAGCTTCCCTTTTTGTACTGTTGTCATAT
Source organism: Triturus cristatus (assembly GCF_964204655.1). Lineage (NCBI taxonomy): Eukaryota > Metazoa > Chordata > Amphibia > Caudata > Salamandridae > Triturus > Triturus cristatus. The sequence goes on from NC_140589.1 coordinate 1,290,104,913, forward strand.
GTTATGTAAGTTTGCCATATGTTGGTTTGATTGTAGCATCATCATTGAACAGTGAGGGAAAAAAACAATTGAATGACTTGTGTAAAAAAACAAAAGTGCATAGTACATAATTATAAATATGTGTAACTATGCTTTACAGTCCCTTCAATTTCTTAACCACTTGTTTCATGAGTATTATCTCTACTACTTACCTTAAATAGATTATAAAATATTAACTGTTACTAAAATACCTGGTACATTACTAAAAACATTATAATATATATATATATATATATATATATATATATATATATATATATATATATATATATATATATATATGTATATATATATATATATATATATTACCTACTGGCGGTCGCCAGTAGGTAGTTATAGTTAGGACCACGTTTCCATAGGAAATCCGCAACATTCTATTTTGAATAACTTTGCCGCCGGTCGACGAATCCTCGCGAATTTTTCAAAATAGGTGGGGCGCTACGCTCCGCTCCAACCCTGAAAGTCTCGGGGGGATTCGTCAAGCGGGGGCTGAGATAAAAGGGGGGTCCCAAAACGCGTTTTTCCCATGCATTTTTCCATAGGACCTTTAGACAGGGCTACAGCCCGAACGGCTGAACAAAATTACTAGAAATTTGGCAGAGAGGTAGTCCTCAGGTCAAGGAAGTGCCTTTTGTAGGTTTGGTGTAAATCTGTTCAGTAGATTCTGAGAAAATAGCCTTTAAATCAATATATATATCTGAGCCAGCTTACGGTGCGCTTACGGTACGCTTACCGTACGCGTACGGTGGCGTGCGCGAGCGCGATTCTGATTGGCTCTTAGATCTAAGTAAACATTCGAATCGGCCGAAACCAGGAAGCGGCGGCCGCCATTTTCTCTCTCGCACTGAGAGTGATTTTTAAAATATAAAGCCCAAAAACATGTAAAGGGGCTGTTTAGACAGCTCCCACACACATAGTCATGTTGAGGGAGTCCCCAAAGATCCCCCAAGGCCAAAAACGGAATTTTTATTTTTTCGGTAATTTCGCCGATTACGCTTACCGTACGCGTACGGTAAAAAATACAAAAAAAAAAAAAATTATCCACACTCTCTCCACCCCGTGTGCAATTGGTGCCCGAAGGGCACCAATTTTGCATGGCTTATTACACCTGAGATAAACTAAAATATTAAAAAAAAATTAATAAAAAAAAAAATTATCCACACTCTCTCCACCCCGTGTGCAAATGGTGCCCGAAATGGTGCCCGAAGGGCACCATTTGTGCATGGCTTATAAAATATACGAAAAATTAAAATATTACCTTTCAAAACGAAGTGCATCATATGTCCTCCATGTGCGCACGGTGCGCGAAGCGCATCGTGCGTACATGGCCCATCTAGCGTAACGTGGGCACGCGGTGCGCGTAGCGCACCGCGTACCCACCGTGCGTGCACGGCACTAACTGCGTAAAGTGGGCGCGCGGTGCGCGAAGCGCACCGCGTGCTCACTGTGCGCGCACGGTGCATGAAGCGCACCGTGCGCGCACGGAACGAACTGCGTTAAGTGGGCGCGCACGCCACGAATGGCGTAAAGTAACTTAGCATTTAAAAAACCGTACAAATTCACTGAAAAAACCATAGGTTTCACACACGTTATAGTTAGGAATTAGCATTTAAAAACCTTGCAAATTCACTGAAAAAACCATAGGTTTCACACATGTTATAGTTAGCGGAAATTTTACTGATAAAAAACCAATGAAATTCCCCCGTTATAGTTAGTGCAGGCAACTATAACTCACGCAACCGCAATCTTCTGCTGATGACATATGTGTCTTTATGAAAAAAAAATATTTGTAATATATGTATAGCTAAAAATGTATGGAAGAAGACATGGGCAAATAAGTGTCTAAATACAGTATTAGCATCAGCAGAAGATTGCGGTCGCGTGAGTTATAGTTGCCTGCACTAACTATAACGGGGGAATTTCATTGGTTTTTTATCAGTAAAATTTCCGCTAACTATAACATGTGTGAAACCTATGGTTTTTTCAGTGAATTTGCAAGGTTTTTTAAATGCTAATTCCTAACTATAACGTGTGTGAAACCTATGGTTTTTTCAGTGAATATATATATATATATATATATATATATATATATATATATATATATATATATATATATATGTATATATATATATATATATATATATATATATACATATATATATGGCGGTCGCCTGTAGATAGTTATAGTTAGGACCGTGTTTCCATAGGAAATCTGAAAGTTCTATTTTGAATACCTTTGGCGCCGGTTGACGAATCCTCGCAAAATTTTCAAAACAAATGGGGCGCTCCGCTCAGCTTCTACCCTGAAAGTCTCGGGGTGAGAAAAAAGGGGGGTCCCAAAACGCATTTTCCCCATGCATTTTTCCATGCATGTTACAAAGTTCGAATTTACAATTAAGAAATGTTTACAAATTACGGGGATAAGCCTTCTTTTTATGTCTATTATCACGTGCAATATATTAACCTATCACCTAGCACCTTGTCACTTTAAAAAAACGAATGCTGAGTAAAAAAACTTTACCATGTGATCAAGACTCGAAGGAGTTGAAACGCGTTATGGCGGCATCAAAGAAATAAAGATGAGATAATTGGCACCAAGTCTGTGGTCCGTGTCCGTTTGTAGCTGACAAAGGCGAGCAAGCTGCGGATTCGTCCATATTTGAACCGGGAGGTTTCACCCGATTCTACACGGGCCCCCGCTAAACCAAAGGTTGACAGCGCAAAAAGAAACCACTTCCGGAGTGTTCAGCTAAGGAAACAGAGAAGTCCGGTGGGACTAAGTTTGTCTGACCCCCCTTGCAACGCTGAGACGTGGAGACACAGCAACGCCAAAAACCGAGCGAAAATCGGTGAGCGCTGGGTCGGAGGACGCGGTGGAAACTGACAGACGCAAGGTAGGCGAGTGTATACGTTTACAAGGGGTTAGCGGTTTTGCCATACACGCGTAGAGGTAAAATCAGCAAAATACCTCGGAACGCGTATTATTCATTATAATCATGATGTCCGGTGATATGCTAAGAGACAGAGAAGTGGCAGCGCTGGGAATGTTTAGTGATGCAACTGTTGCCAAAACGTTACCTCAATCACATAAAGATGACAGTAACACGAGTAACAATACTTTAAGGGATAAATTTAAACAGTTGGAAAAATATATGCGCCAAGAACAAAGTAAGTGGTGGGAGACTAAATCTCTACAAGGATACATTGATGTAGGGCGCATACCTCGCGGTCTAAGAATCTTTATAGCCCCAAGCTATGAAAATTCAAACCCCAAGATGATGCAGGAGTGGGCACAATGTAATCTAGAGTCATCCAGGAATCTGGTTCTGATATTAATCAAATACGCAGAAATTGACCGTGCTACTCTGCTGGAACAAATAGACAAATTAAATGAGGAGATTGGAAACTATGAAAAGACAGAGACAAACCAAACGCAAATAGAAAAGTCACGCAAAGAAATGATGGTACGTCTAAAGAAAGAAGAAGACAAAATAAAAGACAGAAAAGCCTACAAGTTTATAAGAGACAAAAATGATTACGAATTGGGGCAGATATTTACTTTTTCAAGGAAATACGATACAATACGACGCACGAATCTGAATACAAAGGAAGACCAAAGAAAAGATACATCAACGCGAGACAAACAAACAGTCTCAACATCCAATTCTGACCTAAGCTCTGCCATTGACAGTGGCTCTGACTCTGAACTAAGGAATAAAACAGTAGGCATTTCTGATCCAATACCTGAACCAGGCGATGAAATTAATTTTTTATGCATGGACAGACGACAAACTTTACGTCCCAGAATCCAACCAAGCGCAAATCAAGAAATTACAAATGCAGGCAGAGGCGCAAAGCGCGACTTCGGACCAGCAAATCCCAGGAGACAAACCAATCTATCAAAGGCGGAAGAACAAATATTAAGTCTGGGGTTATCATTCTGTCCGGAAAGTAATTTTAATTATTCAAGAACAAGAATGGATGTCTACAGATGTATAAGAAAATTGAAACTAAAAAAACATTTCTTAATAAAAGCCAAAGAAAAAGAAAAAGAAACAACTAGTGAAAATACCATCACGGGGAATCCAGTTACAATGGAGGATGCAACTAATCAGGAAGCATCATTATTGGACACTTTGAATACCTTGTGGTCGGAAAACAACACAGTAATGGAATGTGACACAACAACACAGAACAATGGAAACAGAAAGTCAGTGGGAGCTCCTATCCCATCACCATTTAAAGCCAAATCAACGTTCACACCGGTGAGTCAAAGAGACTCTATTGATGTATTCCATGAGCACGTAACTGGGGCTATTAAGAAATTACATCAAAAGACACTTAATGAAAGGACAAAACACCACAAAAGATTTACTGAATACCATAAACTTATGTCGAAACTCAAAAATGACTCCTCCATAGTCATCAGAAATGCGGACAAAGGGGGCAACATTGTCATTTGGAAAAAGACAGAATATATAAAAGAAGCATTATCACAACTAAATAATGTCGACTGCTATACAAAGATAATTGGAACTGACTTAAAAAGAATACATCAAACTTACTATACAAAACTACTATCCTGGAAGTCCAAAAATTTGATAACCAAAGATGAATACAATTAAAAAAAAAATGACTTTCCCATCACACCATCGATGTATTTTATTCCTAAAATACACAAAGACATAAATAAACCACCTGGTAGACCAATCATATCGGCGCGTGGGAGCTTGTTGGAACATACCTCACAGTATGTGGATTTTTATTTGCAAAGCCATGTACAGGGTTTAGCTTCTTATGTAAGGGACACAAGTGACTTTTTACATAAACTCAAAGATGTCAAATGGCAGGATGACTATTTAATGTTGGCACTAGATGTCACATCACTCTATACGAGTATTAAGCATAATGATGGTCTTGAAGCACTCCGTTATTACCTTAAATCTGACACATCTGAATTGACGGATCACAGTAACATGCTTATAGATATGGTCGAATTTTGTCTAACGAACAATGTTTTTATGTTTAACAACTTACACTTTCAGCAAACAATGGGAGTAGCCATGGAAGCCAGCTTCTCCCCCAGTTATGCCTGCCTCCATATGGGCAGGTGGGATGAGCTGGTTCTAGTCAAAGAATTCAATGAAATCATGAATAAGAACATCAATCTTTGGCTACGTTACATTGACGACCTTTTTATCATATGGCAGGGCACTGAACAGGAGGCACAGAATTTTATAAATTTGATTAACAACAATAATCTTAATCTACAATTTACAGGTACTATCAACAACACATCTGTAAATTTTCTGGACACTAACATTTACATTGACAAAAACACAATCCAGACTAGATTATACCGTAAAAAGACAGTGGGTAATTCAATTTTACACAGTTCTAGTGCACATCCCCGACATTTGATCAATAGCATCCCCTACGGGGAAATGCTCAGATTAAGGAGAATCAACAGTAGTGATGCTGCCCTTAAACAAGCACAAGATCAGGCGAAAAACAGATTCCTAGCCAGAGGATATTCACGTAAAACAATAGAAGGGGCCATTGACAAATCCATGAACAAAGATCGAATTGATCTAATCAAACCTAAGTCAAAGGGACACCAATTATTGTCAACCAATTATACCGAAGATGACATCAAAAAAGAATTTCGGATAATTATAGACTACAACAAACAACACAAGGAGCTATGTAAGATTTTTACGAATAATTGGCCCCTAATACTAAGTGACCCAATTTTAGGACAATCTTTGCCCAAAAAAATATCCATAACATATAAAAGAGCAGCATCAATGAGGGATAAGTTAGTATCAACAACCCCCGAAACAATTGAAAGCTGTAACTGGCTTAAAACCCATTATGGATTTTATAAATGCAAAACATGCAAGGCATGCCAATTGGGTGTAAACAAAATGTCATACATAACACCATTCAGTAAGGATGAAATCAAAATAAAAAACTTCTTACGTGTAAAACAGAGTATGTTATATATGTTTTAACATGTCCTTGTGAGCTACAATACATTGGTAGCACAAAGCCACAAGCTCACAAACGAATCTTACAACATATTAGAGCTATTAACAATCATGATAACACATACCCTGTAGCCAGACATTTTAGGGAGTACCATAATTCCAGAAGCCAAGATCTAACATTCTATTTAATAGACTCGGTACCCCCAAGCAGACGTGGTGGCAATAGAGAAGCCAAACTGACAAAACTAGAAACGCAATACATTCTAGAATTTGATACTAAGACCCCAGGAGGTCTTAACATTACAGAAGATTTATATACCTGCATTTAAGAACTTATCTATACAACAAGCATGGATGTATGTTTGCATTTATATCTAACATGAACATGACAATTTGGGGAATTTTAATATCAAAAGTTTTTTATGGGAAAGTTTTACATCTCTTTTATGTGTTTTTATATATTTATATATTTAAATTTATTTATTTATATATTTATATACTATAGCTAATAAATTCTTTTTGTGCACTACATATAAGGGACGTATGCTCCATATTAAGCACCCCATTGAGCCTTTTATGATTTCCAAATTTTACCAACACTCTATCACATGATGTGGACATATATGTTCCTGTTCTATGCCAATCTCTACGATTGTGACATAATCAGTTATTGTCACATATAATACCAACCCTAAAAGTAATATTAATTGCAACTTATGCATCAAACAAAGTTAAATTTATGAAACACATCTGTTTCATTTTTATTTTAGATTTAGAATTTGCACTTTGCACAGATTAAGCACAAATTTGCACATTAAGCAACATGGGCAGCTATTCCCCCCACAACCATCTCGGTTACCATTCCACTTTTAGCGCATATGAGCATTGCGGAATAATTTAACATTATAAACAAAGAATGTTGTATATCTTATCGCATTTATGTGACAAATACAAGTTGATTCTTAATGATTTAAATGTTTTTAATGTGAATAATGCAATGAACTCTATGCGATGACAAGGAGAAGGAGCATTTTGCCCTAGGAAAACAACAATTACAATACAGTGTATCTATTGTAACATTTGATGGTCAGCCAGTACAATTTATATATGTGTATATTCAATTAACCCAATATGTATCAATGATCAATCTCGACTATTTGCATTTAGGCATGTATGATGAAAATGGGATTAATGCGACCAGTATATTTAATTTATGTCATTTTATTATTAAATAGAGTGTATTGTAAGTGAAATTTTAAGTGCAATGGTACAAAGAATCTGCATTTATGCATGTCACAAAGTTCGAATTTCCAATTAAGAAATGTTTACAAATTACGGGGATAAGCCTTCTTTTTATGTCTATTATCACGTGCAATATATTAACCTATCACCTAGCACCTTGTCACTTTAAAAAACGAATGCTGAGTAAAAAAACTTTACCATGTGATCAAGACTCGAAGGAGTTGAAACGCGTTATGGCGGCATCAAAGAAATAAAGATGAGATAATTGGCACCAAGTCTGTGGTCCGTGTCCGTGTGTAGCTAACAAAGGCGAGCAAGCTGCGGATTCGTCCATATATATATATATATTTATGTATTTTTTTTTGACACAAGAGACGCCGCACTTTGGAACCATAGATTTGCAAAACTTTATTCAACCATAAAGCCTAGTCTGTCAACCAACGCGTTTCGGCCATGACGGCCTTGTTCACGGTAGGTGACACTACTGTCAGCTGTTTTTTTATGTCATTTCCTGTCAAACAATTAGTCCCATTGAATTCTGGGAGTTGTAGTACAGTTTTAACATAAGTCACCTATTAACAGAAACCTTAAAGAAACAGAGGAAAGAAGTATATTTCTATTTGTATAGTGCTCTAAGTTTTTGTACTTATGAAGCTATTGCATAGTAAATACCCATAAATATTATACAAACAGGGTGACATGTACGACTGGTATAGTACCTTGTATTGACATCAAATCCCCATATCCACTATTTGGATGAGGGAGTTCACGTATAGTACGTATGGATGTCAAGATTATCATTGTGTATGATTCAAGCATGTACCGCAGTCTAGTGACATTGAACATAGTTTGTCTACATTTGGAGGGAAAATGGAGGCTGCAAATTAATAAAACAAATTAAATTGAAGATTTGAAAATTGAAAGTTAGAGAAAATTAATTAAAGATTGAGCGCCTTTTATAGTGACTTGTAAGTAGTCTCAGTCTATAAGTGGACATAGAATTCCTCGTCAACATTCATCCCTTTGGGGTGCTTGGTACGCAGTCTTATAATGTATTTGGATTCCAGCTGACGTAGTGTCTTTTTACGATCTCCCAAGCGTTCACTTTCTTCCACTGTATCTATGGCAAAGAAGGTCATTTTTTGCCAATCTCCATTTTGACATGTCAAAAGATGTTTTGCAGTCGCGTAAGTTGTATCGCGATTTTTAACAGCTCGTATGTGTTCGAGAATTCTCTTCTTCAACATGCACACCGTGCTGCCTATATATCTCATGCCGCAATTGCATTCAATGCAATACACTACAAACTTGGTCCTATCGACGACCAGGCTGACTTAAGTACACAGAAAATTGACCATCAACCTGATCTACTAATTGAGGATATACCCAACCTCAAAATGTTGTTTGACTTGGCACATAATGAACAAAATCAGGAACATACTGAACTAGAAACGCTACACCAACTTGACATCAATACCACTCAACATTCTACCAGTGGCTTAAAGAGTAAATCCAAGTACTGTCCACAACTCTATCCAGGTAACAAAATTGACTCTTTTTCAGAGGCTGTCATGCATGAAATAGATACTATGGATAAATCAAGAAACATCAAAACAAGAGAAAATACATCACAATCTGAAAATTTAGCAATACAATCACTTGCCAACAATGCTAACATCATTATCAAGCCCGCAGATAAGGGCGGCAACATTGTTATTCAAAATGTACGTGATTATACAGATGAAGCATATAGACAACTTACAGACTCTCAAAAATACATTCAACTACAAACAAATCCAATACACAAAATGATTGAGGAAGTCCGCAAAAACCTAGACATCTGGCATTCACAAGGTTTGATCAACACGGATGAACGTAAATTCCTTCTAGTGGAGAATCCCACAATACCCACGATTTATTTTCTGCCCAAGATTCATAAAACTTTAATCAACCCTCCGGGCAGACCTATTGTTTCTTCCTGTAATTCCCTATATGAGAATATTTCATCGTATGTGGACCACTACTTGGCTCCCATGGTCCGCAATTTGAATTCCTTTATTCAAGACACAGGAGATTTCTTGCGCATTTTGTCCAATACCACTTGGGATCCGGCATACCTTTTGGTAACAATTGATGTAGTCTCCCTATATACATCTATCCAACACTCAGTGGGTCTTAACGCGTGTGCATACTTTTTGAAACAGAGACCAATAAGGGAAATTGAACACTCTGCCATGCTACTAACTATGATACAAATGTGTCTTGAAAACAATATCTTCCTTTTCAACCATCACTTATACCATCAAATCTGCGGATGTGCCATGGGCGTGTCCTTCTCACCTAACTATGCCAATCTTACAATGGGATGGTGGGAGAAGGAGATAGCGTGGGGCTCCCACAATCAAAATGCTTTGGAGAAGATTGTCCTTTGGTCACGATATATCGATGATCTATTTTTAATCTGGAATGGAACCAAGGAGGAATTTATGCAATATTTTACAACCCTCAACAACAACGATATTGGTCTATCCTTCACCTGTAACACTAATCAACACTCTATAGACTTTCTGGACATTACGGTCTATGTAGACCAAGGCCTTGTTAGAATGAAAAGGAACTGTTCAAAAGATGACGACAAAATCGCAACTAACAAAAAAGACATCAGAGATCCAAATGGCAGAAAAATTGATATCACGAAGAGAATCACTTGTACTACCAAGTTTGTAGTGTATTGCATTGAATGCAATTGCAGCATGAGATATATAGGCAGCACGGTGTGCATGTTGAAGAAGAGAATTCTCGAGCACATACGAGCTGTTAAAAATCGCGATACAACTTACGCGACTGCAAAACATCTTTTGACATGTCAAAATGGAGATTGGCAAAAAATGACCTTCTTTGCCATAGATACAGTGGAAGAAAGTGAACGCTTGGGAGATCGCAAAAAGACACTACGTCAGCTGGAATCCAAATACATTATAAGACTGCGTACCAAGCACCCCAAAGGGATGAATGTTGACGAGGAATTCTATGTCCACTTATAGACTGAGACTACTTACAAGTCACTATAAAAGGCGCTCAATCTTTAATTAATTTTCTCTAACTTTCAATTTTCAAATCTTCAATTTAATTTGTTTTATTAATTTGCAGCCTCCATTTTCCCTCCAAATGTAGACAAACTATGTTCAATGTCACTAGACTGCGGTACATGCTTGAATCATACACAATGATAATCTTGACATCCATACGTACTATACGTGAACTCCCTCATCCAAATAGTGGATATGGGGATTTGTTGTCAATACAAGGTACTATACCAGTCGTACATGTCACCCTGTTTGTATAATATTTATGGGTATTTACTATGCAATAGCTTCATATGTACAAAAACTTAGAGCACTATACAAATAGAAATATACTTCTTTCCTCTGTTTCTTTAAGGTTTCTGTTAATAGGTGACTTATGTTAAAACTGTACTACAACTCCCAGAATTCAATGGGACTAATTGTTTGACAGGAAATGACATAAAAAAACAGCTGACAGTAGTGTCACCTACCGTGAACAAGGCCGTCATGGCCGAAACGCGTCGGTTGACAGACTAGGCTTTATGGTTGAATAAAGTTTTGCAAATCTATGGTTCCAGAGTGCGGCGTCTCTTGTGTCAAAATTGAACCTGGCCTGGGTTTGGCCCAGCGCTCGCACCCGCTGCTGTGTGATCCGGCTTCTAACCCCATTGCTAAAAAAAAAAATATATATATATATATATATACATATATATATATATATATATATATATATATATATATATATATATATACGGCGGTCGCCAGTAGATAGTTATAGTTAGGACCGTGTTTCCATAGGAAATCTGAAAGTTCTATTTTGAATAACTTTGGCGCCGGTTGACGAATCCTCGCAAAATTTTCAAAACAAATGGGGCGCTCCGCTCAGCTCCTACCCTGAAAGTCTCGGGGTGAGAAAAAAGGGGGGTCCCAAAACGCATTTTCCCCATGCATTTTTCCATAGGACCTTTAGTCGAAGGTACAGCCCGAACGGCTGAACAGAATTACTTGAAATTTGGCAGAGAGGTAGTCCTCAGGTCAGGAAGTGCCTTTTGCAGGTCTGGTGTCAATCTGTTCAGTATTTCCTGAGAAAATAGAATTTAAAAGCATACAAATAGCTAAACGCGAGCACAGTGCGCGCACAGTGTGCGCACGTGCGCGCACGGTACAGTGCGCAAGCGAAATTCTGATTGGCTGTTAGATGTCGGTAAGCATTCGAATCGGTTGAAATCAGGAAGTGTCGGCCGCCATTTTGTCTCTCGCACTGAAAAGGAAAGAGGGAAAAAAGGTGGAAAACGTGAAAAGGGGGCAGGGAAGAGAGTTCCTGACCCCCTAGCCTTTGTCAGGGGGTCACAAAAGGACCCCAAAGGGGAAAAAACCATTTTATTTTCCTTTAAAAAAAAATCGCGGGGTACTTGCGCGCACCGTGTGCCCAATGAGCGTGCATGGTGCGCGCACGGTGTAAAACCTTGAAAAAAAAAAAAAAATTAATAAATACATAACTTAGCATTTAAAAAACTGTACAAATTCACTTAAAAAGCCATAGGTTTCACACACGTTATAGTTAGGAATTAGCATTTAAAAAACTTTGCAAATTCACTTAAAAAACTATAGGTTTCACACAGGTTATAGTTAGGTGGATATTTCACTCGTAAAAAACCAATGAAATTCCCCCGTTATAGTTAGTTCAGATAACTATAACTCGCACGACCGCCACTCTATCACAAGGATGATGTCATCAGTGATGTCATGAGTGATGCCACTGACCATGTCATGAGTGATGTAATATGTGACGTCATGAGCAGTGGATTGCGGGCGCGCAAGTTATAGTTATCTGATCTAGCTATAGCGGGGGAATTTAATTGTTTTTTTACGAGTGAAATATCCACCTAACTATAACCTGTGTGAAACCTATGGTGTTTTAAGTGAATATGTATATATATATATATATATATATCCAGCTCAACTTTCCGTCTTGTCCCTTCACTCGCGATCGGGTGCTATCAACGCGGTGACGGATACCGCGCGCGGTCACAGCTCCAGGTGCACAAATACACCAGCACTCACGGGAACAGTGTCCAGATTTATTAACAGGACAAATTCACAGCAAAACACGTTTCGGCTACCGCCTTTGTCAATTGCCAGACGCGCCGACTTTCAATGGACATAAATACTTTACTCATGTCATGAACATCAACATAGGACTTGCTTCAGTCCGAGTTGGCGGCCATTGTTAAACATGCAAAATTATATGTAATTGCAAAACAAATGTAGCCCTATATATATTCACTTAAAAATCCATAGGTTTCACACATGTTATAGTTAGCTGGGAATTTCACTCGTGAAAAACCATTGAAATTTCCACGTTATAGTTAGTGCAGGCAACTATAACTCACGCGACCGCAATCCTCTGCTGATGACATCAGATATTACATCACTGATGACATATGTGTTTTTCTGAAAAAAAAATATTTGTAATATATGTATAGCTAAAAATTAATGGAAGAAGACATGAGTAAATAAGTGTCTAAATACAGTATTAGCATCAACAGAGGATTGCGGTCGCGTGAGTTATAGTTGACTGCACTAACTATAACGTGGAAATTTCAATGGTTTTTCACGAGTGAAATGCCCAGCTAACTATAACATGTGTGAAACCTATGGTTTTTTAAGTGAATTTGCAAGGTTTTTTAAATGCTAATTCCTAACTATAACGTGTGTGAAACCTATGTTTTTTTCAGTGAATTTGTACGGTTTTTTAAATGCTAATTTATGTATTTATTTATTTATTTATTTATTTAAAGTTTTTTCACCGTGCGCGTACCCTGCGCGCAAGGTGCGCTTGGCGCACCGTGCGCGCGCTGTAGGCACGCGGTGCGCTTTGTGCACCGCGCGCCCACGTTACGTAGTTCGCGGAATTTTTCCGTTTCTACCGTGCGCGTACGCTACGCGCACTCCGCGATTTTTCGTAAAAAAATTAAAATACATTTTTGCCCTTGGGGGTCCTTCTGGGACCCCCTGACCAAGGCTAGGGGGTCAGGAACTGTCCAGCCTGACCCCTTTTCACGTTATCCACCTTCGTTTTTCACCCCCTCAGACTGCGAGAGACAAAATGGCGGCCGACACTTCCTGGTTTCGACCGATTCGAATGTTTACTAAGATCTAACAACCAATCAGAATCGCGCTCGCGCACGGCAGCGTGCGCGTACGGTAAGCTTACGGTACGTGCTCGGAGCGCGCCTATAGATATATATATTGATTTAAATGCTATTTTCTCAGGAAATACTGAACAGATTTACACCAGACCTGCAAAAGGCACATCCCTGACCTGAGGACTACCTCTCTGCCAAATTTCAAGTAATTCTGTTCCGCCGTTCGGGCTGCAGCTTGGACTAAAGGTCCTATGGAAAAATGCATGAAGAAAATGCGTTTTGGGACCCCCCCTTTTTCTCAGCCCCCGCTTGATGAATCCCCCCGAGACTTTCAGGGAAGGAGCGGAGCGGAGCGCCCCACCTATTTTGAAAATTTCGCGAGGATTCGTCAATCGGCGCCAAAGTTATTCAAAATAGAATGTTGCGGATTTCCTATGGAAACACGGTCCTAACTATAACTATCTACTGGCGACCGCCAGTAGATAATATATATATATATATGTATATATATATATATATATATATATATATATATATATATATATATATATATATATATATGCCAAATGTGGTAGTCCTTCTTGAGCAGCACTTGAAGAGACGACGGAGGTTACCAGCCTCAATCATGGGTATGAACAGCTTTAAAGTAGCAGGTTGGTTGAGGCAGCCTTTCATAATGCCTGACGCGTTTCGCTGTATAGCTTCTTCGGAGGCTTTTGACGAAAGGAAAACGTGCAGTGGTGTGCCTGCTCCCCCATTCATTGGCCCACAATGACATGCCCCTGGATGGATGGCTGCTATAGGCATTGTTTGGGATGTAGTGCAATTTATTTCACCTTTTAAAAATTATTGTGTGCACAATTACTGCCAGAAATACAAGTCCTTAATGAACCCCCGCCACAGAAAGCCGTCCAAAATCCCACGCCGCTCCTCCGTATAAAGACCGGTGTATCCGACCTCACGGCCCCCTACATCATGGGGTGGTGCTTTCTCGACGGCCAGACCGCCGTCTTTGAAAGCCAAATGTGGTAGTCCTTCTTGAGCAGCACTCGAGGAGACGACGGAGGTTACTGGCCTCAATCATGGGTATGAACCGCTTTAAAGTAGCAGGTTGGTTGAGGCAGCCTTTCATAATGCCTGACGCGTTTCGCTGTATAGCTTCTTCGGAGGCTTTTGACGAAAGGAAAACGTGCAGTGGTGTGCCTGCTCCCCCATTCATTGGCCCACAATGACACGCCCCTGGATGGAGCTATCCAATAGAATGCTGCTATAGGCATTGTGGGGGATGTAGTGCAATTTATTTCACCTTTTAAAAATTATTGTGTGCACAATTACGGCCAGAAATACAAGTCCTTAATGAACCCCCACCACAGAAAGCTGTCCTCAACCCCACGCCGCTCCTCCGTATAAAGACCGGTGTATCCGACCTCACGCCCCCTACATCATGTGGTGGTGCTTTCTCGACGGCCGGACCGCCGTCTTTGAATGCCAAATGTGGTAGTCCTTCTTGAGCAGCACTCGAGGAGACGACGGAGGTTACCAGCCTCAATCATGGGTATGAACAGTTTTAAAGTACCAGGTTGGTTGAGGCAGGCTTTCATAATGACTGACGCGTTTCGCTGTATAGCTTCTTCGGAGGCTTTTGACGAAAGGAAAACGTGCAGTGGTGTGCCTGCTCCCCCATTCATTGGCCCACAATGACACGCCCCTGGATGGAGCTATCCAATAGAATGCTGCTATAGGCATTGTGGGGGATGTAGAGCAATTTATTTCACCTTTTAAAAATTATTGTGTGCACAATTACTGCCAGAAATACAAGTCCTTAATGAACCCCCGCCACAGAAAGCCGTCCAAAATCCCACGCCGCTCCTCCATATAAAGACCGGTGTATCCGACCTCACGGCCCCCTACATCATGGGGTGGTGCTTTCTCGACGGCCGGACCGCCGTCTTTGAAAGCCAAATGTGGTAGTCCTTCTTGAGCAGCACTTGAGGAGACGACGGAGGTTACCAGCCTCAATCATGGGTATGAACCGCTTTAAAGTAGCTGGTTGGTTGAGGCAGCCTTTCATAATGCCTGACGCGTTTCGCTGTATAGCTTCTTCGGAGGCTTTTGACGAAAGGAAAATGTGCAGTGGTGTGCCTGCTCCCCCATTCATTGGCCCACAATAACACGCCCCTGGATGGAGCTATCCAATAGAATGCTGCTATAGGCATTGTGGGGGATGTAGTGCAATATATTTCACCTTTTAAAAATTATTGTGTGCACAATTACTGCCAGAAATACAAGTCCTTAATGAACCCCCGCCACAGAAAGCCGTCCTCAATCCCGCGCCGCTCCTCCGTATAAAGACCGGTGTATCCGACCTCACGGCCCCCTACATCATGGGGTGGTGCTTTCTCGACGGCCGGACCGCCGTCTTTGAATGCCAAATGTGGTAGTCCTTCTTGAGCAGCACTCGAGGAGACGACGGAGGTTACCAGCCTCAATCATGGGTATGAACAGCTTTAAAGTAGCAGGTTGGTTGAGGCAGCCTTTCATAATGCCTGACGCGTTTCGCTGTATAGCTTCTTCCGAGGCTTTTGACGAAAGGAAAACGTGCAGTGGTGTGCCTGCTCCCCCATTCATTGGCCCACAATGAAACGCCCCTGGATGGAGCTATCCAATAGAATGCTGCTATAGGCATTGTGGGGGATGTAGTGCAATTTTTTTCACCTTTTAAAAATTATTGTGTGCACAATTACTGCCAGAAATATAAGTCCTTAATGAACCCCCGCCACAGAAAGCCGTCCTGAATCCCACGCCGCTCCTCCGTATAAAGACCGGTGTATCCGACCTCACGGCCCCCTACATCATGGGGTGGTGCTTTCTCGACGGCCGGACCGCCGTCTTTGAATGCCAAATGTGGTAGTCCTTCTTGAGCAGCACTCGAGGAGACGACGGAGGTTACCAGCCTCAATCATGGGAATGAACAGCTTTAAAGCACCAGGTTGGTTGAGGCAGCCTTTCATAATGCCTGACGCGTTTCGCTGTATAGCTTCTTCAGAGGCTTATGACGAAAGGAAAACGTGCAGTGGTGTGCCTGCTCCCCCATTCATTGGCCCACAATGACACGCCCCTGGATGGAGCTATCCAATAGAATGCTGCTATAGGCATTGTGGGGGATGTAGTGCAATTTATTTCACCTTTTAAAAATTATTGTGTGCACAATTACTGCCAGAAATACAAGTCCTTAATGAACCCCCACCACAGAAAGCCGTCCTCAATCCCACGCCGCTCCTCTGTATAAAGACCGGTGTGTCCGGCCTCACGGCCCCCTACATCGTGGGGTGGTGCTTTCTCGACGGCCGGACCGCCGTCTTTGAATGCCAAATGTGGTAGTCCTTCTTGAGCAGCTCTCGAGGAGACGACGGAGGTTACCAGCCTCAATCATGGGTATGAACAGCTTTAAAGTAGCAGGTTGGTTGAGGCAGCCTTTCATAATGCCTGATACGTTTCGCTGTATAGCTTCTTCGGATGGTTTTGACAAAAGGAAAACGTGCAGTGGTGTGCCTGCTCCCCCATTCATTGGCCCACAAAGACACGCCCCTGGATGGAGCTATCCAATAGAATGCTGCTATAGGCATTGTGGGGGATGTAGTACAATTTATTTCACCTTTTAAAAATTATTGTGTGCACAATTACTGCCAGAAATACAAGTCCTTAATGAACCCCCGCCACAAAAAGCCGTCCTCAATCCCACGCCGCTCCTCCGTATAAAGACCGGTGTATCCGACCTCACGGCCCCCTACATCATGGGGTGGTGCTTTCTCGACGGCCGGACCGCCGTCTTTGAATGCCAGATGTGGTAGTCCTTCTTGAGCAGCACTCGAGGAGACGACGGAGGTTACCAGCCTCAATCATGGGTATGAACAGCTTTAAAGTAGCAGGTTGGTTGAGGCAGCCTTTCATAATGCCTGACGTGTTTCGCTGTATAGCTTCTTCAGAGGCTTATGCCGAAAGGAAAACGTGCAGTGGTGTGCCTGCTCCCCCATTCATTGGCCCACAATGACACGCCCCTGGATGGAGCTATCCAATAGAATGCTGCTATAGGCATTGTGGGGGATGTAGTGCAATTTATTTCACCTTTTAAAAATTATTGTGTGCACAATTACTGCCAGAAATATAAGTCCTTAATGAACCCCCGCCACAGAAAGCCGTCCTGAATCCCACGCCGCTCCTCCGTATAAAGACCGGTGTATCCGACCTCACAGCCCCCTTCATCATGGGGTGGTGCTTTCTCAACGGCCGGACCGCCGTCTTTGAATGCCAAATGTGGTAGTCCTTCTTGAGCAGCACTCGAGGAGACGACGGAGGTTACCAGCCTCAATCATGGGTATGAACAGCTTTAAAGTACCAGGTTGGTTGAGGCAGCCTTTCATAATGCCTGACGCGTTTCGCTGTATAGCTTCTTCAGAGGCTTATGACGAAAGGAAAACGTGCAGTGGTGTGCCTGCTCCCCCATTCATTGGCCCACAATGACACGCCCCTGGATGGAGCTATCCAATAGAATGCTGCTATAGGCATTGTGGGGGATGTAGTGCAATTTATTTCACCTTTTAAAAATTATTGTGTGCACAATTACTGCCAGAAATACAAGTCCTTAATGAACCCCCGCCACGAAAGCCGTCCTCAATCCCACGCCGCTCCTCCGTATAAAGACCGGTGTATCCGACCTCACGGCCCCCTACATCATGGGGTGGTGCTTTCTCGACGGCCAGACCGCCGTCTTTGAAAGCCAAATGTGGTAGTCCTTCTTGAGCAGCACTCGAGGAGACGACGGAGGTTACTGGCCTCAATCATGGGTATGAACCGCTTTAAAGTAGCAGGTTGGTTGAGGCAGCCTTTCATAATGCCTGACGCGTTTCGCTGTATAGCTTCTTCGGAGGCTTTTGACGAAAGGAAAACGTGCAGTGGTGTGCCTGCTCCCCCATTCATTGGCCCACAATGACACACCCCTGGATGGAGCTATCCAATAGAATGCTGCTATAGGCATTGTGGGGGATGTAGTGCAATTTATTTCACCTTTTAAAAATTATTGTGTGCACAATTACGGCCAGAAATACAAGTCCTTAATGAACCCCCGCCACAGAAAGCTGTCCTCAACCCCACGCCGCTCCTCCGTATAAAGACCGGTGTATCCGACCTCACGCCCCCTACATCATGTGGTGGTGCTTTCTCGACGGCCTGACCGCCGTCTTTGAATGCCAAATGTGGTAGTCCTTCTTGAGCAGCACTCGAGGAGACGACGGAGGTTACCAGCCTCAATCATGGGTATGAACAGTTTTAAAGTACCAGGTTGGTTGAGGCAGGCTTTCATAATGCCTGACGCGTTTCGCTGTATAGCTTCTTCGGAGGCTTTTGACGAAAGGAAAACGTGCAGTGGTGTGCCTGCTCCCCCATTCATTGGCCCACAATGACACGCCCCTGGATGGAGCTATCCAATAGAATGCTGCTATAGGCATTGTGGGGGATGTAGAGCAATTTATTTCACCTTTTAAAAATTATTGTGTGCACAATTACTGCCAGAAATACAAGTCCTTAATGAACCCCCGCCACAGAAAGCCGTCCAAAATCCCACGCCGCTCCTCCATATAAAGACCGGTGTATCCGACCTCACGGCCCCCTACATCATGGGGTGGTGCTTTGTCGACGGCCGGACCGCCGTCTTTGAAAGCCAAATGTGGTAGTCCTTCTTGAGCAGCACTTGAGGAGACGACGGAGGTTACCAGCCTCAATCATGGGTATGAACCGCTTTAAAGTAGCTGGTTGGTTGAGGCAGCCTTTCATAATGCCTGACGCGTTTCGCTGTATAGCTTCTTCGGAGGCTTTTGACGAAAGGAAAATGTGCAGTGGTGTGCCTGCTCCCCCATTCATTGGCCCACAATAACACGCCCCTGGATGGAGCTATCCAATAGAATGCTGCTATAGGCATTGTGGGGGATGTAGTGCAATATATTTCACCTTTTAAAAATTATTGTGTGCACAATTACTGCCAGAAATACAAGTCCTTAATGAACCCCCGCCACAGAAAGCCGTCCTCAATCCCGCGCCGCTCCTCCGTATAAAGACCGGTGTATCCGACCTCACGGCCCCCTACATCATGGGGTGGTGCTTTCTCGACGGCCGGACCGCCGTCTTTGAATGCCAAATGTGGTAGTCCTTCTTGAGCAGCACTCGAGGAGACGACGGAGGTTACCAGCCTCAATCATGGGTATGAACAGCTTTAAAGTAGCAGGTTGGTTGAGGCAGCCTTTCATAATGCCTGACGCGTTTCGCTGTATAGCTTCTTCCGAGGCTTTTGACGAAAGGAAAACGTGCAGTGGTGTGCCTGCTCCCCCATTCATTGGCCCACAATGAAACGCCCCTGGATGGAGCTATCCAATAGAATGCTGCTATAGGCATTGTGGGGGATGTAGTGCAATTTATTTCACCTTTTAAAAATTATTGTGTGCACAATTACTGCCAGAAATATAAGTCCTTAATGAACCCCCGCCACAGAAAGCCGTCCTGAATCCCACGCCGCTCCTCCGTATAAAGACCGGTGTATCCGACCTCACGGCCCCCTACATCATGGGGTGGTGCTTTCTCGACGGCCGGACCGCCGTCTTTGAATGCCAAATGTGGTAGTCCTTCTTGAGCAGCACTCGAGGAGACGACGGAGGTTACCAGCCTCAATCATGGGAATGAACAGCTTTAAAGCACCAGGTTGGTTGAGGCAGCCTTTCATAATGCCTGACGCGTTTCGCTGTATAGCTTCTTCAGAGGCTTATGACGAAAGGAAAACGTGCAGTGGTGTGCCTGCTCCCCCATTCATTGGCCCACAATGACACGCCCCTGGATGGAGCTATCCAATAGAATGCTGCTATAGGCATTGTGGGGGATGTAGTGCAATTTATTTCACCTTTTAAAAATTATTGTGTGCACAATTACTGCCAGAAATACAAGTCCTTAATGAACCCCCGCCACAGAAAGCCGTCCTCAATCCCACGCCGCTCCTCTGTATAAAGACCGGTGTGTCCGGCCTCACGGCCCCCTACATCGTGGGGTGGTGCTTTCTCGACGGCCGGACCGCCGTCTTTGAATGCCAAATGTGGTAGTCCTTCTTGAGCAGCTCTCGAGGAGACGACGGAGGTTACCAGCCTCAATCATGGGTATGAACAGCTTTAAAGTAGCAGGTTGGTTGAGGCAGCCTTTCATAATGCCTGATACGTTTCGCTGTATAGCTTCTTCGGATGGTTTTGACAAAAGGAAAACGTGCAGTGGTGTGCCTGCTCCCCCATTCATTGGCCCACAAAGACACGCCCCTGGATGGAGCTATCCAATAGAATGCTGCTATAGGCATTGTGGGGGATGTAGTACAATTTATTTCACCTTTTAAAAATTATTGTGTGCACAATTACTGCCAGAAATACAAGTCCTTAATGAACCCCCGCCACAAAAAGCCGTCCTCAATCCCACGCCGCTCCTCCGTATAAAGACCGGTGTATCCGACCTCACGGCCCCCTACATCATGGGGTGGTGCTTTCTCGACGGCCGGACCGCCGTCTTTGAATGCCAGATGTGGTAGTCCTTCTTGAGCAGCACTCGAGGAGACGACGGAGGTTACCAGCCTCAATCATGGGTATGAACAGCTTTAAAGTAGCAGGTTGGTTGAGGCAGCCTTTCATAATGCCTGACGTGTTTCGCTGTATAGCTTCTTCAGAGGCTTATGCCGAAAGGAAAACGTGCAGTGGTGTGCCTGCTCCCCCATTCATTGGCCCACAATGACACGCCCCTGGATGGAGCTATCCAATAGAATGCTGCTATAGGCATTGTGGGGGATGTAGTGCAATTTATTTCACCTTTTAAAAATTATTGTGTGCACAATTACTGCCAGAAATATAAGTCCTTAATGAACCCCCGCCACAGAAAGCCGTCCTGAATCCAACGCCGCTCCTCCGTATAAAGACCGGTGTATCCGACCTCACGGCCCCCTTCATCATGGGGTGGTGCTTTCTCAACGGCCGGACCGCCGTCTTTGAATGCCAAATGTGGTAGTCCTTCTTGAGCAGCACTCGAGGAGACGACGGAGGTTACCAGCCTCAATCATGGGTATGAACAGCTTTAAAGTACCAGGTTGGTTGAGGCAGCCTTTCATAATGCCTGACGCGTTTCGCTGTATAGCTTCTTCAGAGGCTTATGACGAAAGGAAAACGTGCAGTGGTGTGCCTGCTCCCCCATTCATTGGCCCACAATGACACGCCCCTGGATGGAGCTATCCAATAGAATGCTGCTATAGGCATTGTGGGGGATGTAGTGCAATTTATTTCACCTTTTAAAAATTATTGTGTGCACAATTACTGCCAGAAATACAAGTCCTTAATGAACCCCCGCCACGAAAGCCGTCCTCAATCCCACGCCGCTCCTCTGTATAAAGACCGGTGTATCCGGCCTCACGGCCCCCTACATCGTGGGGTGGTGCTTTCTCGACGGCCGGACCGCCGTCTTTGAATGCCAAATGTGGTAGTCCTTCTTGAGCAGCTCTCGAGGAGACGACGGAGGTTACCAGCCTCAATCATGGGTATGAACAGCTTTAAAGTAGCAGGTTGGTTGAGGCAGCCTTTCATAATGCCTGACACGTTTCGCTGTATAGCTTCTTCGGATGGTTTTGACAAAAGGAAAACGTGCAGTGGTGTGCCTGCTCCCCCATTCATTGGCCCACAAAAACACGCCCCTGGATGGAGCTATCCAATAGAATGCTGCTATGGGCATTGTGGGGGATGTAGTGCAATTTATTTCACCTTTTAAAAATTATTGTGTGCACAATTACTGCCAGAAATACAAGTCCTTAATGAACCCCCGCCACAGAAAGCCGTCCTCAATCCCACGCCGCTCCTCCGTATAAAGACCGGTGTATCCGACCTCACGGCCCCCTACATCATGGGGTGGTGCTTTCTCGACGGCCGGACCGCCGTCTTTGAATGCCAGATGTGGTAGTCCTTCTTGAGCAGCACTCAAGGAGACGACGGAGGTTACCAGCCTCAATCATGGGTATGAACAGCTTTAAAGTAGCAGGTTGGTTGAGGCAGCCTTTCATAATGCCTGACGTGTTTCGCTGTATAGCTTCTTCGGACGCTTTTGACAAAAGGAAAACGTGCAGTGGTGTGCCTGCGCCCCCATTCATTGGCCCACAATGACACGCCCCTGGATGGAGCCATCCAATAGAATGCTGCTATAGGCATTGTGGGGGATGTAGTGCAATTTATTTCACCTTTTAAAAATTATTGTGTGCACAATTACTGCCAGAAATACAAGTCCTTAATGAACCCCCGCCACAGAGAGCCGTCCTCAATCCCACGGCGCTCCTCCGTATAAAGACCGGTGTATCCGACCTCACGGCCCCCTACATCATGGGGTGGTGCTATCTCGACGGCCGGACCGCCGTCTTTGAATGCCAAATGTGGTAGTCCTTCTTGAGCAGCAGTCGAGGAGACGACGGAGGTTACCAGCCTCAATCATGGGTATGAACAGCTTTAAAGTAGCAGGTTGGTTGAGGCAGCCTTTCATAATGCCTGACGCGTTTCGCTGTATAGCTTCTTCGGAGGTTTTTGACGAAAGGAAAACGTGCAGTGGTGTGCCTGCTCCCCCATTCATTGGCCCACAATGACACGCCCCTGGATGGAGCTATCCAATAGAATGCTGCTATAGGCATTGGGGGGGATGTAGTGCAATTAATTTCACCTTTTAAAAATTATTGTGTGCACAATTACTGCCAGAAATACAAGTCCTTAATGAACCCCCGCCACAGAAAGCCGTCCTCAATCCCACGGCGTGAGGTTTGATGCACGAACCTCGTATCGGAGAAGTGGCGCAGGAATGAAGATGGTTTCGAGTGGCTGGGGCTGAATATGGGCTCTATTATGCAGGAATTGTGCACTGCTACTATGCAAGATGAATACATGCACTACAGCCCCCATGATGCCTCATATACAGACTCATTGGAGCCACCTCACATAGGGGTGTGTCATTGTGGGTAATAAAAGGGAGGAGGTATGCACACCGCAGCACATTATTTCCGTGTAAAGCCTTTGAGGAAGTAAATATACGAAACGCGTCAGGCAACACGCAAGTCTGCTTTTCAATGAACTAACCACACAAACTGCATCTGTACCTGTTATTGGGGCTGGTATCCTCCGCCACTTTCTCGGGTGCTTCTCAGGAAAGGACTACCATCGCATCGGAATATATATATTATCTACTGGCGGTCGCCAGTAGATAGTTATAGTTACAACCTATTTTCTATAGGAAATCTCAAAATTGGATAACTTTGGCGCCGGTTGACGAATCCTCGCAAAATTTTCAAAACAAATGGGGCGCTCCGTTCAGCTCCTACCCTGAAAGTCTCGGGGTGATTCATCAAGCGGGGGCCGAGAAAAAGGGGGGGTCCCAAAACGCATTTTCCCCATGCATTTTTCCATAGGACATTTAGTCGCAGCTACAGCCCGAACGGCTGAACAGAATTACGTGAAATTTGCCAGAGAGGTAGCCATAACCTCAAGGAAGTGCCTTTTGAAGGTCTTGTGTAAATCTGTTCAGTATTTCCGGAGAAAATAGCATTTAAAATCATATCAATATCTATACGCGTGCACCGTGCGCAATTCTGATTGGTCGTTAGATGTCGGTAAACATTCGAATCGGTCAAAAACCAGGAAGTGTCGGCCGCCATTTTGTCTCTCGCAGTCTGAGGGGGTGAAAAACAAAGGTGGAGAACGTGAAAAGGGGGCAGGGTGGACAGTTCCTGACCCCCTAGCCTTTGTCAGGGGGTCCCGGAAGGACACCCAAGGGCAAAAAAAAGATTTATTCTTTTTCGAAAAAAAGGTAAAAATTCACCTTTGAAATTCACTGAAAAAACCATAGGTTTCACACACGTTATAGTTACGAATTAGCATTTAAAAAACCTTGCAAATTCACTTAAAAAACCATAGGTTTCACACATGTTATAGTTACCTGGACATTTCACTCGTAAAATACCAATGAAATTCCCCCGTTATAGTTAGTGCAGGCAACTATAACTCACGCGACCGCAATCCTCTGCTGATGACGTCAGATATTACATCACTGATGACATATGTGTCTTTCTGAAAAATAAATATTTGTAATATATGTATAGCTAAAGATTAATGGAAGAAGACATGGGTAAATAAGTGTCTAAATACAGTGATGTAATATCTGACATCATCAGCAGAGGATTGCGGTCGCGTGAGTTATAGTTGCCTGCACTAACTATAACGGGGGAATTTCAATTGGTTTTTTACGAGTGAAATGTCCAGGTAACTGTGTGAAACCTATGGTTTTTTAAGTGAATTTGCAAGGTTTTTTAAAAGCTAATTTGTAACTATAACGTGTGTGAAACCTATGGTTTTTTCAGTGAATATATATATATTTATATATATATATCACCTACTGGCAGTCGCCCGTAGGTAGTTATAGTTAGGACCTATTTTCCATAGGAAATCCGAAACATTCTATTTGGAATAACGTTGGCGTCGATTGATGAATCTTCGCGATATTTTCCGAACTTTTGGCCAGCTCCGGTCCGCTTCTATCCTGAAAATTTCACGGTCATTTGTCAAGCGGGTGGTGAGAAAAAAGGGGCGTCCCAAAATGCGTTTTCCCCATGCATTTTCCCATAGGACCTGTTGACGGAATTACACCAAATTTGGCAAAGAGGTAGTCCTCAGTTCAGACTCATGCCTTTTGCTTAAATGGTGTAAATCCGTTCAGTAGTTCCTGAAAAAATAAAAAGTAAAATCACATATATATCTGGGCGGAGCCTAACCAAACATCTCATCGTGAGATCTGATTGGCTGTCAGTACTTCATCCAAGAAGTGTTGGCAGCCATCTTGGGACCAATATACATGATAGCACCTCATTAAAAAGCATTGCAGTTAATAGAAGGTTTTAAGACTTTAGTTACATTATAAATCATTTGTTGATGGTACCATACTCATTTTAGGAATTGTGGTGATTTTACCATGTGAAAAAGCCTTCTGCTGTCATATCATGAATCATGTTTGAGAGAAAACTATTTTCTCATGCTTTTCCCACAGAGGTTTGGAAGGTGATCTATAAGCTAAACTGAGAGCATATTTTCTGTAAATTCACATTACCTTTCTCAGTCATGTGAGAATGAAGTCTGACATTATCAGTAAAACATGTACATCCAACAAGGGCAGAAACTGTCAGTTCATTCCTTTGTGTTCTACTGCAGCTTCCCAGTGTGTTCTAAAGAACAACTAGAGCGCTAACAGTCCTACTTATGACAAACGTATGGCACACCTGAAGCCATCTTGGTTGGAATAAAGTGGTAACTCTTAAAACATTTAATTTAAAAAGGAACAAAATGAGGGGGTTCATTTTGCCATAGAAAGTATGAGTAGTGCTGCAGAAAGAAAAATTAGGGCACATTTTGAGTGACTTCTCAAATCCTCTTCTATTTCATTAAACAAATCTGACATGCAGACTGAAACATGCACTTTCAATACCAGCAGCAGACTTCCCTGGTGAGCAATAGCCTTACTACAGTGATCTAATAAGCAACTAGAGTGCTAAAATTCAGAATGTATGGCAAATGTGTGACACATGCCTTCTTGATGGAACCAAAGAAAAAAACTGAAAGTATTTCCTACTGAGGAGACTGCAGGAAATTAGGAAACTTCATAAGAAATAAATCTCCCAAGATGGCCACCAGAGACAAAAGAGCCCAAATGTAGCCCAAATATCACCCAGATGTAGCCCAAGTGTAGCCCAAAGACAGAATGTCCCAGAGTGTTCTTAAGAACAACTAGAGCGCTTACTGTCTTACTTATGACAAAAGTATGGCACACCTAAAGCCATCTTGATTGGAATAAACTGGTAACACTTAAAACATTTAATTTAAAAAGGAACACAATGAGGGGGTTCATTTTGCCACAGAAATTATGATTAGTGCTGAAGAAAGAAAAATTAGGGCACATTTTGAGTGACTTCTCAAATCCTCTTCTATTTCATTAAAAAATTCTGATATGCAGTCTGAAACATGCACTTTTAATACCAGCAGCAGACTTCCGTGGTGAGCAGTAGCTTTACTACAGTGATCTAATGAGCAACTAGAGTGCTAACATTCAGAATTTATGGCAAATGTGTGACATATCTGAACACCTTCTTGATGGAATCAAAGTAAAAAAACTGAAAGCATTTCCTACTGAAGAGACTGTAGTAAATGAGTAAATTAGGAAACTTCATAACAAATAAATCTCCCAAGATGGCCACCAGAGACAAAAGAGCCCAAATGCAGCACAAATATCACCCAGATGTAGCCCACATGTAGCCCAATGACAGAAGTGTGCAAACACTTATTTTTTGTGTATTTGCAGCTTTATATAGTGCAGACTTGTCAGGTATTGGAATGCTTCACATGAGCGATGTTTACATCACACAAGATCAAATTCATTTTGGTTGTAGACATGGGGAGATTAAGTGATTTGACCAGAATCACAGAATGTTGAGCTGAAGCAGAAACTCCAACCTGGTTCCCCAGTTGCAAAGTCTGCAGCTCTGGAAGTAACACCACATCCTCTGCCCTAGGTGCAACATTTAATCAAGTGGTCAACTGGATAAAAAAACATAAAGATTACAAATAATTTAAAAGTTCTTTGTCGCTATTTGAAAACTCAGAAAATATGTCCTCATTTTAGTTTTTTAGAGCACTAACCATAATTTTGATGCAAATAAGACCCTCTCATATATGTAATTTCTAAAGGAAATACTCTAGGTATTACAGTTTTGATTACATCAAGATGACGTCAGGCGTTCCACACTTTTGTAATAAATATAGAATGTTAGCAATCTAGTTGTTCATTGGGATACTGTTGAGAGGCAGAGGACAGGAGCACGGACTCTGAACATTGAAGGCAGGTAGGAGAGGGCAGATGTAACAATTTGACCTCACTGGGCAGGCAGGAAGGGCAGTGGCAGCACAACAGACTATGGAGGGCAGTGGAAACGGGGGCATGGGCAACCAACCAACAATACAGGACAGGCAAGAGAGGCTGTGGCAATATAATAGACCATTAGGGGCAGAAGGAAGAGGCAGTGGTAGTACAACCATACATGCCAGCAGACCCGTTTCAGCCAGGAAATGCCCAATGTTTTTAAGCTGAAATGGTCTTTATTTGTTCTGTCTCCTGTCTACAATCTCCTCTTTTTCAATGTAACTCAAAGGGGAAAATCAATACCCCAGTTTTTTTTCAAAATCTCCCTCTTACCAAGTTCAAAATGTTCGCAAGTATGGTACATTGGATCATGGTAGGCAGGAGGAATTGGGGTAGGGACATGGACTCGGATAACAGAGGACAGGAGGGACATGGAGAGGTGCACCAAACTGACCCTACAGAGTAGGCATCAGGGTTTGCAGCAGCACAATACACCACACAGCGCATGTGGGACTGGAGTGCAGCACAACAATCCATAGAAAGCAATAGGGAGGGGACAGGACCATGCACATGGACAACAGATAATAGAGGAGAAAGAGGCAATGGTAGCTAGCTGACCATAATGGACAGACAGGAGAGAAAGCTGCAGCATAACAGACCATAAAGGGCAGGAGGGACGGATCAGGGGCATTACAATGGAACAGACAAGCCAGGAGGGATGGAATAGGGGTCTGCACATGGAAACAGAGGGCTGGGGGCAAGGGGGCAGGGCAGGAGCAGCAAGATGACCATGGAGGTCAGGCATGTTGGGCACTAGAAACAAGACACACCATGGAGAGCAACAATGAGACTATGATGGCATACACACAGACCATGGAGGGAAGGTGGGAGGGGGTCAGGGGCAGCTAGCTGACCACACAGGGAAGGTGGGAGGGGCCATGGCAGCACAGAAGACCATGCATGGCAAGCGGAAGGGTTAGTGGCAGCACAATGGCTATGATGGGCAAGAAGAAGGGTGCAGGGGCATGCACAAAGGACCATGGAGGATAGCAGGGAGGGTAAGGACCTGGGATCAGACAAGAGAGTTCAGGGGAAGGGGCCTCACAACAGACCGCGCGGGGCAGGCAGGAGGAGCAGTTGCAGCACAACAGACCAGGGAGGGCAGAAGGGTGTGGCCGTAAAATGGACCATGGAGGACAGGAGGAAGGGGATAGGGGCATGGCATGTGGACAGGCAGGGTGGAGGTGGCAGGGACAGGCTACAGTCATCTGACAATGCTAGGCAGGTGGGAGGGGAGTGGCAGCTCAACAGAACACTCTGAGTAGATAGGAGTGGCAGGTCCATGGAACATGGTGGACAAAAAGGATGGAGCAGGGGCATGCACAAAGACATCGGAGGGCAGGGGGAAGGAGAATAGGGGCAGCAAGCTAAGCACAGAGGCTAAGCGGGAGGTCAATGGTGGGCCATAGAATTGGGCAATGGAGGGCAGGAGGAGTGGACTGGTACATCATGCTAAATGGAGGGCAGTGGCAGCACATCAGACCATGCATGGCAGGATGGAGGAGGCTAGTCCTTGGATTCAGACAACAGATAGGGAGGAGGTGGATGGGGCAGCAAGCTAACTGTTCAGAGAAGGTGGGTATTAGGAACTTTATTGTTTTTAAAATGTGTGTCTGTGCGAAGTATGCAGCATAATCTCACTTTTATTCAGGAAGAAGAGGACGTTTGTGACTGTGACTCCGGGCTCACTTGGCAGAAACACCCCCTGACCCTCCACCCCCATCGCAAAATGTAATGCCCGTGAAAAGGGTAGGTGGACGCAGTGTTATATTGAACATAGTCCTGAGAGCACAATTGAAAATGAAAACTAGATATAGTATATGGTATAAACTATGCACCAAAAAGTGTGATATAAGATGAACCGGGGCGTGAAATATAATATGCAATACATTGTGTGCAATGACAGATTCATTGGAGAGCGCGAGATAGTACAGGCACTAGCGCGTGCTATGCGACATGCGCTTTGGAGTGTAATATGCACACGGCAGTGTTGTGTAACCTAACTAGTCTCTAAAGTTGTAATATAAAATATGTGCTGGGGAGTGTAACGTTGCATATGCACTGTGACAAAGATATGAGTCCCAGATTGTAATATGTATGGCATAGCACTGTGCGTTATAACATAGGCATCGAGGAAGGCAAGTTAGATGGGGCAATATAACCCATGCGAAGGCAAGTGTGGCATGACATATTCATGGGGTGGTGTTACAGTGCACATGGGCTAGAGAGTGTCATAGCATATGCACTAGATGGTGGAATACAACACAGAGGTGTGGGGCACTCGGCAGGCACTGGTGGGTGTAACACAGCATTGGGCTCAGCCAGGAGCATGCTGTGACTCTCAAGTGAGGTTCGTCTCCTTTCCAGAGAGTAAAATAATAAGTATTACACATCCGGCAGTGGATGTGTGTTTTATTAACTGTGAGGGGGTTTCTTGCATAGTTTGGTCGAATTTTTTTCGAATCCCCTTTGAATGGCTTGGTGTGCGTGTATATTAAATGTGCAGGTCAATAGCTACCCATGTTTGTATAAATAAACGACAAGGGTGTCTACTTGGAGAGTTCCCACCGGCGGGGGCACCGGGATTAGGCACGGCAGGGCGTCAGACACGTCAGAGCTTCACTAGTGGTGTAAATACATTCCATGTGGATTCATTCTATGCATAGTCGCCTTTTAATGAATATCACGCAAATCGTCATGGTGATAGGTACATACAGTTTGTCCTGCATGTCCTAGGTGTTTCTATAAATATATATTTTTTAAAAATGATAAGAAACAAAGGCCGGCCCCGGGGGATGGGGTCCCCGGGGCCATAAATGGCCTGAGGAGGGGGGCAACGCAGCCCCCTCCTAAAGAATAAAAAAAAAAAAAGGCCATGACCCGGGGGTTGGGGTCCCCGGGGCCGATTAAGGCCTTGGGAAGGCCAAAATATTTTTTTTCAACAAAAATATTAGGGTGCAGGTCCTGGGGATGGGGTCCCGTAGGGCCAGTAAATTAGAAAAAGAAGGGGGGCCCTACAGCCCTTCTTCTTAAAAAAATAAAATAAATAAAAGACCGGCATCGCGCCGGAGGCCACGCCCCCTCCTTGCAGCACTCTGCAAACGCGCCCCCTGGCCAGTTGTAATTTGAGGAATTAATTCCCCTTCAATACTGAGGGTCCCTGAGGGCCAACTAGCCCAACAGGTATCTCCAGTATGCACCAGGGAGCTGCGTTGCAAACAGGTGTTCTGAGGCTACGCCCCTTTTTACACCTCTATGCAACGCAGCTCTGTGGCGCTTACTGGAGGTACCTAGTGGGCTAGTTTGACCCTAGGGACCCTTAGGATTCAAGGGGACTTAATCTCTCAACTTAGAACGGCCACAGGGGACGGGGCCTGAGGTGACGTGTGCAAACACGCCCTGTGGCGCATTTTAAGTTGGGGAAATAATTCCCTTTCAATCCTGAGGGACCCTGGGGGCCAACTAGCCCACCAGGTGCTTCCAGTAAGCGCCACTGAGCTGCGTTGCAGAGAGGTGGTCCAGGCCGTGCCACTTTTTACACCTCTCTGCAACGCAGCTCTGTGGCACTTACTGGAGGTACCTAGTGGGCTAGTTGGACCCTAGGGACCCTCAGGATTCAAATGAACTTAATCTCCCAACTAAAAACGGCCACAGGGCATGTTTACACAGTGGTGAAGGGAGGGGACGGGGCCTGAGTTAACGTGTGCAAACAAGCACCGAGGCGCGTTTTAAGTTGAGGAAATAATCCCCCTTCAATCCTGAGGTACCCTGGGGGCCAAGTAGCCCATCAGGTGCTTCCAGTCAGCGCCACTGCGCTGCGTTGCAGATAGGTGGTCTAGGCCGTGCCCGTTTTTACATCTCTCTGCAACGCAGCTCTGTGGCGCTTACTGGAGGTACCTAGTGTTCTAGTTGGACCCTAGGGACCCTCAGGATTCAAGGGGACTTAATCATCCAACTTAAAATGGCCACAGGTCATGTTTACACAGTGGGGAAGTGGGGGACGGGGCCTGAGGTGACGTGTGCAAACACGCCCTGTGGCGTGTTTTAAGAGGTAGTTTTAATCCCCTGCCCTATTATATAATAGGGGCTTACAGAGGAGGTCATGCTGATCACAGGGGGACCCCAACGCATAGTGTTCCCTAGTGTATGTAGGTGTTTTCACTGTATTCTGAGTGTCTTTTGACATAGCACTGGCTCTAGGACTGGTTAGTCAGACTCAGTTACCACCAGTATCCGTCTGAAAAAGTTGAGGGTACAGGATGATTTTGCAACAAGGCTTTTTTCTGCACGTTATCCTTCTTCCTGCACTTTTCTTCCTTTTTGAGGACTTCTGTTGCTTCTTTCTGCATTTCTTTTTTTTCTTTCTGTGTGTTTGTTCTTCTTTCTTCACATATCCTATCTCTGTAGGCATAGTTAGAAATTAGCATTTAAAAAACCTTTGAAATTCACAGAAAAAACCATAGGTTTCAGGCACGTTATAGTTAGGAATTAGCATTTAAAAAACCTTAGAAATTCACTGACAAAACCATAGGTTTCAGGGACGTTATAGTTAGCTGGACTTTTCACTAGTACAAAACCATTGAAATTCCCCCGTTATAGTTAGTTCAGCTAACTATAACTCGCGCGCCCGCAAAGCACTGCTGATGACGTCACATATGACATCACTCATGACATGGTCAGTGACATCACTCATGACATCACTGATGACATCTCAAATGACATCACTGATGACATCATCCTTGTGATAGAGTGGCAGACCTCCTCTCCCCCTAATATAACCTTTGATACACACATTCAAAAATAGAAACTAAAATTTTCAAAACAATGGACATACCAATATCAGTGACAACAACCTATTCAGTAATTCTAAGATCCACATACACATCCACTCATTCGCCAACAGTCCTATACAGTCACTCATACATGTACTCACTCATCATATGTACTCATACCCCTATACATCCTGTTACACAATGCCACTCATCCATAGAGTTACTCACACACATAGTCACTCATGCTAATAAAGAATCAAACATCCATTTACTTGCATATACAGTTATACACACACCACCACACTTACTTCTACAGAAACTTACACATACTTAGTGTTTAAACAATCACTTATAGAAACACATACTTATTCATACAGGGACTCTTTCAATCTCTCACTCTCACATATACTCACTTATATACACCAATAGTCACATATACTAGTTTAAAACATATGTAGTTACTCATAAAGACACTATTGAGACAGTCATTCACTCACTAACACACCCATGCACAAACTCATCCACCCATACAGTCCTGCACACATGCTGTCTTCAACACATACAAACACTCATTCATGCACCTATGCACTACGTAATACCCCCACCGAACCATACAGACACTCATACTGATACTCAAAAAACCAACTAGTAACCTATATAGACACTCATGTAGCTACTCACCAACCCATGCAGCCACTTATACACAAAGTGAGAGACTGATACAGATATTTACATATTTAAACATTACTCACTAAGCCATGTATTCACTAAGATACACTTAATCAGTCAGTTATACAATCAATTTTTCAAAAATAAATCATCCATTTAGACACTTATATACCCATTTATTCTTCCATCGACCTTGAGATATACATATATAAAACATATGTAATTTTCAGAGAAACACACATTCACTGGAATATGTCATCAGTGATGTCATTTGAGATGTCATCAGTGATGTCATGAGTGATGTCACTGACCATGTCATGAGTGATGTAATATGTGACATCATCAGCAGTGCATTGCGGGTGCGCGAGTTATAGTTAGCTGAACGAACTATAACGGGGGAATTTCAATGGTTTTGTATGAGTGAAAAGTCCAGCTAACTATAACGCCCCTGTAACCCACGGTTTTTTCAGTGAATTTGTAAGGTTTTTTAAATGCTAATTCCTAACTATAACGTGCCTGAAACCTCTGTTTTTTTCAGTGAATATATATATATATATATATATATATTACCTACTGGCGGTCGCCAGTAGGTAGTTATAGTTAGGACCCTGTTTCCATAGGAAAACCGCAACATTCTATTTTGAATAACTTTGGCGCTGGTCGACGAATCCTCGCGAAATTTTCAAAACTAATGGGGCGCTACGCTCCGCTCCTACCCTGAAAGTCTCGGGGGGATTCGTCAAGCGGGGGCTGAGATAAAAGGGGGGGCCCAAAACGCGTTTTTCCGATGCATTTTTCCATAGGACCTTTAGACACAGCTACAGCCCGAACGGCTGAACAGAGTTCCTTGAAATTTGGCAGAGAGGTAGTCTTCAGGTCAAGGAAGTGCCTTTTGTCGGTTTGGTGTAAATCTGTTCAGTAGATTCTGAGAAAATAGCCTTTAAATCAATATATATATCTGAGCCAGCTTACGGTGCGCTTACGGTGCGCTTACCGTACGCGTACGGTGACGTGCGCGATTCTGATTGGCTGTTAGATCTTAGTAAACATTCGAATCGGTCAAAACCAGGAAGCGGCGTCCGCCATTTTCTATCTCGCACTCTGAGGGGGTTGGAGAAAAACAAAGACAAAAAACATATAAAGGGGCCGTTTAGACAGCTCCCAACCACCTAGCCTTGATGATGATGTCCTCAAAGAACCCCCAAAGCCAAAAATTCAATTTTAATTTTTTTCGTACGCGTACCTTTTAAAAAATTGAAAAAAAACAAAATATCCATATTCTCCATACCCCGTGTGCAAATGGTGCCCGAAGGGCACCATTTGTGCATCGCATATAGATTTATTCACCATTGCACTTCAAAAAATCAAACATTACCTTTCACAACGAAGCGCATAATATGTCCTCCATGTGTGCACGGTGCGCGAAGCGCATCGTGCGTACATGGCCCATCCAGCGTAACGTAACTAACTGCGTAAAGTGGGCGAAGCGCACCGCGTGCTCACTGTGCGCGCACGGTGCGCGAAGCGCACCGTGCGTGCACGGAACGAACTGCGTTAAGTGGGCGCGCATGCCACGAATGGCGTAAAGTAACTTAGAATTAAAAAAACGTACAAATTCACTGAAAAAACCATAGGTTTCACACACGTTATAGTTAGGAATTAGCATTTAAAAAACCTTGCAAATTCACTGAAAAAACCATAGGTTTCACACATGTTATAGTTAGCTGGACATTTTACTGATAAAAAACCAATGAAATTCCCCCGTTATAGTTAGTGCAGGCAACTATAACTCACGTGACCGCAATCCTCTGCTGATGCTAATACTGTATTTAGACACTTATTTGCCCATGTCTTCTTCCATTAAATTTTAGCTATACATATATTGCAAATATTTTTTTTCATAAAGACACATATGTCATCAGCAGAGGATTGCGGTCACGTGAGTTATAGTTGCCTGCACTAACTATAACGGGGGAATTTCATTGGTTTTTTATCAGTAAAATGTCCAGCTAACTATAACATGTGTGAAACCTATGGTTTTTTCAGTGAATATATATATATATATTACCTACTGGCGGTCGCCAGTAGGTAGTTATAGTTAGGACCGTGTTTCCATAGGAAATCCGCAACATTCTATTTTGAATAACTTTGGCGCCGATTGACGGATCCTGGCGAAATCTTCAAAATCCGCTCCGCTCCTACCCTGAAAGTCTCGGGGTGATTCGTCAAGCGGGGGCTGAGAAAAAGGGGGGGCCCCAAAACGCGTTTTCCCCATGCATTTTTCCATAGGACCTTTAGTCCAAGCTGCAGCCCGAACGGCTGAACAGAATTACTTGAAATTTGGCAAAGAGGTAGTCCTCAGGTCAGGGATGTGCGTTTTGTAGGTCTGGTGTAAATGTGTTCAGTTTTTGCTGAGAAAATAGCATTTAAATCAATATATATATCTATAGGCGCGCTCCGAGCGCTTACGGTAAGCTTACCGTACGCGCACGCTGCCATGCGCGAGCTTAATTCTGATTGGTGGTTACATGACTGTAAACATTCGAATCGGTTGAAATCAGGAAGTGTCAGCCTCCATTTTGTGTGTCTCACACTGATAATAAAAAGGAGGAGAACGTGGAAAGGGGGAAACGAAGAGAGTTGCAGACCCCCTAGCGTTTGTCAGGGGGTCCAAGAAGGCCATAAAAGAATGAAAAATACATTTTTTTTTTTTTTTTAAATCGCGGGGTGCGCGTACGGTAAACTTACCGTACGCGTACGGTAGAAAATTAAAAAAAAGAAGAAAAAAACAAATTTAAGTGTTAAGATATTAGGGGGCTCTAAAAAGAGCCGTTGTGTTCAATGAGTGTTTTTTGGTACCTACAAGTAAGTACCGATGCACAGTCTAAAGTTCAAGAGGAAGACGCTGTTCCCTTCATCATTGAAATGTACACCGTCTCCTCTATAAATGTCTTGCATGTTGTAACGCAAGTTGTTGTGGTATATAGAACCCATACCATAGCAGAAACAGATTTGTTGACGTGCTTTCTTGCTTTGTCAATCTGCGGACAAAATTGGTTGGACCAGTTCCACTTTTGCCTTTGGCATATGTTAGAATATACAAAGGCAGAATGAGGAAAAAGCGACATCAATTGCACAAAGGTGTCCTTAATAAGCATTTCCAGACCTACACCAGTTAAAGTGCCTAGGTCATTTCCACCACAGTGCACAATAATAAGGTTAGGCTGTGGGAGATGTAGAAAGGTTTTCACCAAAGGCATTAATTGGTGCCACTTTAACCCTCTCTGACCAATCCATTTAATGTCTACATTTGGCAAAGCAAGGTCTCTCACCATACCTCTTTTTTCTGCAAATTTTTCACTCCAGAAGAAATAGCTGTGACCTACAATCCACACTGTGAACATCTTTCAAGGAGATCTGGATGCACTCTGAAGGGGTCTTTCAGTAAAATGGCAATATGAAATGAAAGACAGTTTGAAAATGGAGGCATACATATTTTTTTTAAATAAAAAGCAAATTTCATTTTCTGCGTAAAATCACAGCATGAGTTTGTGAGCACAGAGGAATTGCTGTCAGAGATGTATTTCGTGTCTCCCTGGTTCTTTTGGGAAGTAACCATGCATATGTCTCTTGCAACTGAAAATACACAGTCTGCATAAGCAGACTGTTAGCACACACCCAGCAGTTTATCCTGTAGAATCATGCTGAGTATTCACAAGTGACTGGTGTTTCAGGTAGCAGTGAGTAACGCTAATACATTCAACATCACTAAGGCTGATTTCTTTTGCTGGAGTGTAGTCAGTCACCAAGGTCACACATGTTCATGGTCTGAAAAAGCTGTTTGGACATGTGCTGTTTTCTGTATCTGAAAACTGTAATGAAAATGTATGCGACTGTTAGAGTAATTAACGATTGCAGGAAAAGTAGTAAGTGTGCTTAGAAATTGGCAAGCAAATTTCATTTTCTGCCTAAAAAAAAGAAAACAGTAGTAAGTGTGCTTTGAAATTGGCAAGCAAATTTCATTTTCTGCGTAAAATCCCAGCATGAGTCTGTGAGCACAGAGGAATTGCTGTCAGAGATGTATTTCGTGTCTCTCTGGTTCTTTTGGGAAGTAACCATGCATATGTCTCTTGCAACTGAAAATACACAGTCTGCATAAGCAGACTGTTAGCACACACCCAGCAGTTTATCCTGTAGAATCATGCTGAGTATTCACAAGTGACTGGTGTTTCAGGTAGCAGTGAGTAACGCTAATACATTCAACATCACTAAGGCTGATTTCTTTTGCTGGAGTGTAGTCAGTCACCAAGGTCACACATGTACATGGTCTGAAAAAGCTGTTTGCACATGTGCTGTTTTCTGTGTCTGAAAACTGTAATGAAAATGTGTGCGACTGTTAGAGTAATTAACGCTTGCAGGAAAAAACAGTAGTAAGTGTGCTTAGAAATTGGCAAGCAAATTTCATTTTCTGCCAAAAAAAAAGAAAACGGTAGTAAGTGTGCTTTCAAATTGACAAGCGAATTTCATTTTCTGCGTAAAATCACAGCATGAGTCTTATTTATTTAGTCTTCAGACGATATTTCCTGAAATTAGTTATTGTTCTTACGTGAGATTTATATTACAAATGTTTCATTTCTATTACGGTATGTTTTAGTGAGAAGAGATTCTGGGCTTTTTTTAAACAATCTTTCTGATTGTTTTTTTTTTTGCCCGCTGTTAAGTGATGAATGCAATTGCTTTTACGATTTACAGTAAAATGCAATATATTCTGAAAACAGCAAAAAAAGGGCAAAAATATGTTTGTTGAAATATGAAAATATGTGCACTGTATTCTAAAATGTATTGTTAAATATTAATACCTTTTTCTTTTTTTACAGATTGAGAAAGGAAAAATATAAAAATAAACTTCTTTATAGAAAGTTAAATAAATCACTTATTTTTCTTTAAGTTATTTTCATTGTCAGGTAAGTGTGAAATTTCTGGAATTATCACACATTTACTTTAATACTCACTTTTTTTCACTACTCTTCTCTATGCTTTTCTCATTTCTGTAGTAGTCCCTCATGGACCTTGTAGGTTGATTACATTTTTTGGTTTTTTTTTTAAAAAAATAAAAATGCGCGTACCGTACGCGTACGGTAAAAAAAAAAAAAAAAAAAAAAGTCATTAAAAAATGTTTAAAAAAAGTTAAGAGGTAAGGTTGGCTCTTAAAAGAACCGTTGTGTTCATAAAGGGAAAGAGGAAAGAAAGAATGGGAATACTAACAAGGACCACAGATGTGCTGGTCTATCCTATTGTTTATGAGGGAAACACTGGTCTCCGCATGAACAATAAGGCCATGACATCTTGTGCACCTCATTGTAACCCTCCCAAAACGAGGGTTTATATCCAGAGGACCAGAAAAGGGTGATGCTCCCACCGCAGAGGAAGGGCTCAGCTGAGCTGCCGAAGATGTACTCGGCTGAGCTTCTGCAGGTGTGCTTGGGTGACTTACTGGAGATGTTTCTCCAGTATGTCTAGCATAAGTCCTGGGATGTTTATCCTTAATGTGTCTAACCATAGAGTGATTTCCAAAGGAATACTTCTTCCTAGGATTTCCTCTAGATAAGACACGCTCACAAAGTGAGCAGGTGACTAAAGGAGCATTTACCTTTTTCTGCCCCTCTGGATAGGTGAAATATTCCCATACAAAAGAAGTCTTTTGTTTCCTCCTTCTCTCTCTGAAGATGCTGCTACCAGGCTCACTCTCAGAAGAGGACTGCTGCTCTGCCATCGTATCACAAAGACAACTCAGCTCCTTCTCCTAAGGGATCACAAGCAGAAATGAGGGGAATGGGTGTGGTGTAGGAGAGTTCTAGAACTGAAAGTAGTTTAAACCAATCAAAAGTGTTGTTTCTTGATCACATGACCCACCGTGCGCGTACGTTACGCTTACGGAGCGCTTACAGTAAAAGTACGCATGCGCGTATAAAAGACACGCGCACGCGCGCATGCGCCTAACAGGCACGCTCGAACACTTTCGCGTAACGTGCGCGCGCGCGTACGCGTGTAATGTATGCGCTTACGCGTCGCGTTCGCAGTACGGACGTCTACGCAAATTGCGTAACCATACGCAAACAGAGTAGAAATATTACGTATAAAAAGCAAAACGTGCGCTTACGGTAAGCTTACCGTACGCGCACGAAAAAAAAAAAAAAGAAAAAAAAGAAATTTGTAAAAAAGATTCACTATGTTATACTACTATATCTTACCTGTTTTTTTACAAAAAGGTGAACATTTATATATTGCAGAATGCATTAAATTTTACCATAGTGTTTAAAGGGAATAAAAAGTAAAAAAAAAAGATGTAAAAAACCTTGCAAAGATAAAAAAATAAAAATGTTTCACACACGTTAAATATAAGAATTAGCATTTAAAAAAACATACAAATTCACTGAAAAAACCATGGGTTTCACACACGTTATAGTTAGGAATTAGCATTTAAAAAACCTTGCAAATTCAGTGAAAAAACCATAGGTTTCACAGATGTTATAGTTAGCTGGACATTTCACTCGTAAAAAACCAATGAAATTCCCCTGTTATAGTTAGTTAAGCTAACTATAACTCGCGCACCCGCAATCCACTGCTGATGACGTCACATATAACATCACTCATGACATGGTCACTGACATCACTCATGACATCACTCATGACATCTCAAATGACATCACTGATGACATCATCCAGTGAATGTGTGTTTTTCTGAAAATTACATATGTTTTAAATATGTATATCTGAAGGTCGATGGAAGAATAAATGGGTATATAAGTGTCTAAATGGATGATTTTTTTTGAAAAATATATTTTGTAACTGACTGATAAAGTGTATCAAAGTGAATACATGGCTTAGTGAGTAATGTTTTAATATGTAAATATCTGTATCAGTCTCTCACTTTGTGTATAAGTGGCTGCATGGGTTGGTGAGTAGCTACATGGGTGTCTATATAGGTTATTAGTTGGTTTTTTGAGTATCAGTCTGAGTGTCTACATGGTTTGGTGGGGGGTATTACGTAGTGCATAGGTGCATGAATGATTGACTCACTGTATGTGTTGAAGACAGCATGTGTGCAGGACTGTATGGGTGGATGAGTGTGTGTATGGGTGTGTTAGTGAGTGAATGACTGTCTCCTTAGCTTAACTAACTATAACAGGGGAATTTCATTGGTTTTTTACGAGTGAAATGTCCAGCTAACTATAACGTCTGTGAAACCTATGGTTTTTTCACTGAATATATATATATATATTTTTTTATAAATCATTGATAAGAGATTTGTGTCCATTAGCCAAATAATATTGAGAATACTAATCATGAATACTGATGGAATCCAATCCATTGTGTTTTTTAAAAACATCACTCCTAATAGGCTGATTAACGCTCTTAGAACTTTAGCTGCAGAAATAACATGTAAGAATTTGGTAGTTGAAAAGGCAATCTAGCTTTGAATTTCAGGTTGCTATCATTGCAATGTGTCCATCCACTGTTACATTTTAAAAACACAGTATAGTGTCCAGATGTTATAGTTGCTCATTCACGAAAAATTACAAACATTTATACTAGTTATGCTTGGAGTATTAGAATGTGAAAAAGTAAATGTTGATAACTTATATGGACTAAGTTACAGATAGGAGCACAGGTGTTAATATTGTTTATTCAATTCTACCACTGAAGTACATGCAGAACACTTCCTATACCAGATTGCAAAACAGTGTCTTTTAACAAATTGATTAAAAAAGCAAATCAAAAGGTTAAGACAAAGTAGACTGGGGAGAAAATAGGAGAATGGTGTAATGAAATGAAATGAAATGAAAAGAAGAATTTAATAAAGCGCACTGCGGCCAAAGCGGCTTCCTGGTGCTGAGGACTCATCCATACTCACAGAAAAAACCCAGGAGGACTAGCCAGGAAAAGCCTGAGAAAAAAGAAAAGTTTTAAGGGCCTTGCGGAAGTGAGGGTAGATAGGGATGGAGCGGATAGAAAGGGGGAGGCTGTTCCAAAACCGGGGGGCCAGAACCGAGAAACAGGTGCCCCCGGTACGAGATTTACGAAAGCGGGGGATGTGAAGCAAAGACAGTGATGAAGAACGAAGAGTTCGAGCAGGGGCGTGAGAAGTGATAAGGGAATTGATGAAATGTGGGGCGGAACGATGGTGAGCCAGGAAAGCCAGGCAGGCGAGTTTAAAAAAAGATCTGAAATGTACAGGGAGCCAGTGAAGAGACCTAAGGGCAGGAGTGATGTGAGAACATTTGGGTAAGCGAAGAATAAGTCGGGCCGCCTGATTTTGGATGGCCTGAAGACGGCGGGTTTCATAGGCGGGGATGCCAACGTACAGGCCATTCCCATAGTCAAGGCGGGAGATGATTAAGGCGATGACTATAGTTTTAAGCGCATCAACCGAGAAAAACCGAGAGATCTTACGAGTGATACGAAGGGAAAGGAAACACGAGGAAACAACAGAACTGATTTGTGAGTGCATGGACAGGTCATGGCTGATCTTAATGCCCAAGGTCCGGACGGAAGAGACCGGTACCAGGGGGGAACCAAAGGAAAGAGGCCAATGAACAGGGGACCAGGGGTTGGAAGGGCCACCGGTGAGGACAAGCTCCGTTTTATCTGGGTTGAGCTTCAAATGATTGGAGCTCATCCACTGCGAGATGAAAACTAGAGTAGAGCAAAACTTTGGGAGGGAAACAAGAGGGGATGAAAGATCGAAGACGAGCTGGAGGTCAAGTCTAATTGGTCGCACACTGCTCCACCTACCAAGCGTGTTACCCCAATGAAAAATGGTCCCTGAGGTCAGCGTCGGCGAGTACGCCTATGCCCGTGTAATGCATGCAAGTATGAGTAGCGTTAGCCATCCCTGGACACGTGTTTCGAGGTAGTTGCCTCTCGTCAGCAGGGAGTAGGAAAGTGTGTAGGGTTGCTGTGTAAGCTGCTAAAATCGTTATCAGGTCAAGTACCTCTCGTAGCGCGCAGGTGCGTAACCATGAGCCCGTCGGCTCCAACGGCTCAAGGAGGTCATCAGCGTAGTTATACACAGAAACCCCCAGCTTGAGAAAAGAGGAAACAAGAGGGCGGATATAAAGATTAAAAAGAAGAGGGGAAAGAGAAGAGCCCTGCGGCACCCCACAGGTGACCGAGCGAGGGGGAGCGGAAAATCCAGAGAGGTGAACCGCTTGCGTCCTGCCTAAAAGGAAGGACGCGATCCAGGAAACGTCAGTGCCCTGAATGCCCGCTGCGCTGACACGGTCGAGAAGAATGGCATGATCGAGCGTGTCAAACGCAGCGGACAGATCGAGGAGGACCAGAGCTTGGGGGAGACTGATGTCAGCTTTCCCCTTAAGTTCATCCATGACCGCCAGCACCATGCACTCAGTAGAATGGCCAGGGCGGAAAGCCGCCTGGTGGGAGGCTAAAAGACGATTCTCCTCGAGATGGGTGGACAAGCAAGAAGTGACATAGCTTTCAAGGATCTTCCCGAGATAGGGAAGCAGAGAGATGGGCCTGAAATTAGATAGCAGAGAGGGGTCAAGACTAGGTTTTTTAAGAATAGGAAGAACGATAGCAGATTTAAATGAAGAGGGGACAGAACCCAGAGTAAGAGAAGCATTAAGAAGAGCAAGAGGGGGGACAGGGCAGCTGGAGTAGAGTGTTCTAAGAATGCGAGCAGGAGCACAATCCGCGGGAGAGCCGGACTTGACTTTAGCAAGCAGATCCAAGAAAAGCTGAGAGGAAATAGGTTGAAAATAATTAAAAGAAGAAGAGGGTGAAGAAGAAAAGGCAGAGAGTTCAGGTTGGGGCACGGGAGGAATGTTAGCCTTAATAGTAAGGATCTTATCAATGAAGTAGTCATTGAGTGAGGAACATAAAGATTGGGAAGGAACCAAGGATGTGCAAGTGCGGTCAGAAGTGGCAAGGTTATGAACTAATGAAAAAATTTCACGCGATTTGTTGGCAGAGGAGGTAACTCTCTCAGTGAAATATTTGGTCTTGGCCGCTAAAATAGCTCTTTTGTACTCGTTCAAGAGGGTTTTGTATTTAAGCCGGAGAGTGGGACAGTAATTCCGTCTCCACTGGCGTTCCGAACGCCTGAGACCCAGTTTAAGAGTTTTTAATTCACAGGTAAACCATTTGTGGGCATCATAAGGTCGGACAAGGTGTAGGTAAGAGAAAAGGAGAAGAGAATAAAATAAAATAGAAGGAAGAATGTGGAGGAGTGTAGCCAGGGTACAGAGAGGCGGGGGAGAAGAAGAAGAAAAAAAAGGGGAGGGGGAGAGTAATAAGAAAATAATTTAAGGAGAATGAAAGAGACAGAGCAAATTATAATCTCTTCCCACATTTCTTTCATCTCTGACTTCTCAGATTTTGTAATATACGATGTGACAAAACGAGTAACAGCAATTGAGTTGTCAGCAACAAACTGAATATCCATGTTTGCATTCCATATTTTCAAAATGACTGGATTATATATTGCACCTATCCTACTGTGGCACTCTCTTTGGAAAAAGGAATTGTTAAATCTATCCGGAAATATTTTAAAGGATTGCCTGACATTAGATGAGGTAGGTAAGATAAAATTGATAAAATAGATTGAGACCAATTTGCGGGCAATTAGCTTAGATAAGTTATGCAAGATTCTGAAGCTATGCCTGACATTATCAAGTAAAGAATTGAAAGGCTGTCTATTAGATAGCCTTGGAAGAGATAGGTGGGAGCTTAACTGTAATTAGAATAACTTCAAGCAATATTCCCTAGTTCCTAATATAAATAATAGTGTAACCTCATATCTGACATTTGTCACGAGCCTCTAACATAGATCTGTATAATTGAGGTTTCAATTGAACTACATTCCGCTCATGCTAGGCTACCCTTCCCAAAAATATTGCATTGATGCCCTCCCTTCCTGCCCATGTGATGCACAATCCCCTCAGAGTGATCTTCATTTTGTATTTTTTTGTAAGCTGCATACTGAGGAAAGGAATAGATATATACTGCTACTTATGCGTAAACTAAACTTCAGACAATGTCATCCAGCTTTCTATGATCTTCAGTTACTAGCTAATCCCCTTGTTTGCTACTGCCTGGCTTCCTTTTTCTGGTCTGCCATAAAAAGGAGGAGACCGTTCTCATAGCCTGTGCACCATAAGAAAAATAAGGGGCAAGTCATATAATACTGTTTACATCCGCAAGTTTTGTCTGTTTTTTGACCCGGCTTGTTTTATTTTTTTATGATTTTAAATGTCTTTTCATTTTACGCAGTGTATAGTGGCATGTGTTTTTTAATCCTTAATGTTTTAAATACTGATGATAGTTTATTTGTAGAATACATTGTATGCTGTTATTTTAGCGGCAAAATAAAGTTATTATGACTGGCTGGGTTATAGTCATTAATATACTTTGAAGCTTCCGTTCTTCTTCAGTTGTATGTATTTGTGGCAGATTTCTGAGTTATTGTATGTCTTACTGCTGGCAAAAAGCTGTTTACTCTTCCTTTAGAAATTTTAGGTTGTGGGAATCCAAAATGACATTTTGTATAAAATGTTCCTTTGCATTTGTATTTCCATCTGCAGTATTTTCCACATCTATGACTTTGAAACCGTAAAACTTATTGTGTCAAGCTGTTTTCTCCTCCTTCTCTTGGGATGGTACATGTAACATACTGTTTGATGAAAGTCAAAACAGGCTCATCACTATCTGTTTCAAATGTTGGTGTATCTTGTATCCATAATAGCATGTGCATATGAGGAGCACCTCTGACATGGTACACTTTTCGGCAAACGAAATCAGTTACCTCTCCAAGAGGTGGACTGCTTTTATTGCAGATAAGTGATATCATAGCTTGAAACCTATGGTTAAAATATCTGCAG
The DNA here is from genome assembly GCF_964204655.1 of Triturus cristatus. NCBI lineage: Eukaryota > Metazoa > Chordata > Amphibia > Caudata > Salamandridae > Triturus > Triturus cristatus. Next base: position 1,290,149,797 of record NC_140589.1, read on the forward strand.
ACATTTGTGGGATCCAAAGAACAGAGTTCTCCAGCCGTCTTCAGTTCAATGTTTTTTTATATCTGAATTTGCTTCTCATAACAATTCAAGTAAATCATTCCATGCATATTCAGCACAACATGGGGCCTCGTAATGATGTCGGTCAGAAAACCTTCTGACCAACTCGTCCTCAGAAAGATTCGGACCGACTCGACCACGAGCTTTGCGACTAACGTAATTATGATTCTTTGCATGTAAATCTCCCACCGAGTCGCTCGGAAAAGAATTCCGCCTGCCAGCGTTGTTCAGAAACAAGCCCGAGCCAACTGAGTTGGTCGGAAATGCCATCGCATAGGATTCTGCTCACGAACAAGACTCTGTTTACTCGACGAACAGATTGCGATGCATCCGACACGGTTGCAGAATTGTATCAGTTAGTTTTAGCAATGGCAAGTTTAAAATGCCAAAATTAGTCAAAACAATAAGCATTGGCAGCGCCAAATTAAAAAATTCCAAATGTTTGCCACGCCCACCAATCCACCTCTTAAAAGAGCAAACACATGTCCATGATCCTCTGCTCACACACAACTGCTGGCAGCATAAAGAGAGGACATTTTTGTCATTTCTTTTTTTTCAGAGTTTTTTTATAGCACAAACTTGACCCGAAGGTATCAGGTATCAGAGCGCTTTACATGAGTACCAGTTGAGTTACTCAAGGACACATTCATTTTTGTTAGGCACAGGGAGATTAAGTGATTTGTACAGAATCACAGGATGTTGAGCGTCATTGCCGAGACTTGAACCCAGTTTCCCAGATATGAGGTTGACCGCCCTAGCCATTAGACCACATCCTCCCTCCATCATTCATTACTATCTGCCCTGCACAGACTCACACACTTCACCCACCACACAACTTACACAGATTTATTTTTACAAAACCTTCTTACAAACACACTCTCTTTTTCATATTCACACTCATCCTCACCCTCACCATGCCCTAGAGGAAGCAGCCATGTTTTAATGATGAGGAGTTGATAGTGATTGTAGACGAAATAGTCAGAGTAGAGCCACATTTATTTGGGACAGTAGTCCAGCAGACCCCCATCACCCATAGAAATAAGATGTGGTACAGGAAAGTCAACAACGTGAACGCAGTCGCAGATACACCATGTTCAATGGAGGATATCAGGAGAAGGTGGTATGATGAAGTTAGAAGCAGGGTCAGAAAAAGCTAGGAAAGGAAGATACAAATGTCCAAGGACTGGAGGTGGCCCTCCTGCACCACCTGTGCACTTCACTTCCTGAGAGGAGAAGGTGCGTGACATCCTTCTGCCGGAGAGCGTCTATGGACTCACAGAAGCACCAGAGTCTGGTAAGTAGCTACTCCGCTTTACATTAAAGTTAGCGATTCCACCGCTATAGAAATCACTGTAAAGGACCCAGTTAAACAAATGACTGTTTTTAGATAAATAAATAAAAGTACAGTCAATGAACATGTGATGTGTGTGTCATATAGATAAACCACATACCTGATATGAAATTTAAAAGGTTCAAAACTATTAACATGTACACATTTCTTACAAACTCACAGCAAGGCGTTGTGCTCCAAACACCAGTCCCCAGTGACAGCCTTCTTGCCAGCACATTTCCACTCACTGTCAGGAAAGCAGAGTCACATGTCGGCTGTTTGGGATGAGTGGGAAGGGGTGTGTGTGGGCACAGGCCTGATGCGAGTTGCAGTCACAGCAAACACTCTTTCAACACAGCACAACAAGCCCACCTGGAACTATGCTTTCCTGGCAGCAAATGGCAATGTACTAGCAAGATTGCTGACACTGTGGACTGCTGTTCAAAGCACAAGGCCATGATGGGAGATGCATTCAAGTTAGACAACCAGCACCACTAATAGTACATTTTGAACCAATGTGAGGAAAGCATAGTTCAAGCTGGGCTGTTTGGGCTGCATGGGAGGAGGATGGTTTGCACAGACTACATCTCCCATCAGGCCCTGTTTTCCACACACCTCTCCAGCCAGCCCAAACAGACCGTCTGGAACTCTGCTGTCCCTGATAGTGGGTGGAAATGTACTGGCAAGATGACTGACACTAGGGGCTGGTGTCTGGAGCACACAGCCATGATGAAAGTTGTGGGCAACTCAGACAAAAGGCATCACTGTCAGACATCTTGATAGTATATTTTGAAACACTGTGAGGAAAGCATAGTTGCTGATGAGCTGTTTGGGCTGGGTGAGAATGTTTATTTAGGACAGGGCCTGATGAGAGATGGAGTTGGTGCAAACACTCCTCCTCCCAACCAGCCCTGATAACTTCTCTGGGCCTATGCCTACCTCACAGTGAGGGAAAGTAGACTAGCAAGATGGCTGACACTGCTGCATGGAGTTGAATTTGAAGCAAACTCCCATCAAGGCCTTGTGCTCCAAACACCGTGCAACAGTGTCAGCCATCTTGCTAGTACACTTCTAGTCACTGGCAGGTACCTATAGGCACAGATGACCTGGTTGTGCTTGATTGAAGGAGTGTTTGCCTTGACTACATCTCCCATCAGGTACTGTCTTACCTAAACTCTACCCATCCATCCCAGCTACCCTACCTGAAACTCTGCTTACCTGACAGTGAGTGGCAATGTACTGCCAAGATGGCTGACACTGGGGACTGGTGTCTGGCTTGACCACATCTCCCATCAGGGCCTTGGGATACAAACACCAGGCCCCAGTGTCAGACATCTTGCTGGTACATTGCCACTCACTCTAAGGTAAGCAGTTTCAGGTAGGCTATTTGGGATTGGTGGGAAGAGTGTGTGTAAGACAGGGCCTGATGGGAGATGGAGTCAGGGCAAATGCTCCTCCTCCCAACCAGCACAAACAACCCACCAGGAACCATGCTGACATGACAGTGAGTGAAAATCTACTGACAAAATGACTGACACTGGGGACTGGTGTTTGGAGCACAAGCCCACTATGGGAGTTGTGGACTTATCAGACACCAGTCATCAGTGTCAGACATCTTGTAAGTATATTCCCACTCACTGTCAGGAAAGCAGACTTCCAGGTAGGCTTTTGGTGCTGGATGGGAAGGTGTGTGTAGGACAGGACCTGATTGGAGTTGTAGGCATTGCAAATACTCCTCCTCCCTCCAAGCCCTGCTAACTCCTCTGAGCCTATGCCTCACTCACAGCAAGGGAAAGTGGACTAGCAAGATTGCTGACACTTTTTTATGGTGTTGAACTTGAAACCAACTCCCATCTAGGCCTTGTGTTCCAAACACCATGCAACAGTGTCAGCCATCTTGCTAGTACACTTCCATTCACTTTCAGGTACACATAGGCCCAGATGACCTGCTTGTGCTGGATGGGAGGAGGAGTGTTTGCACTGACTACAGCTCCTATCAGGCTCTGTCCTACACACACTCTAACCACACATCCCAACTAGCCTACCTGGGACTCTGCTTACCTGACAGTGCGTGGAGATGTACTATCAAGATGGCTGACACTGGGGACTGGTGTTTGCAGCACAAGACCTGGATGGGGGTTGTGGTCAAGTCAGACAATAGGCACCTGTGTCACACATCTTGCTAATCCATTTCCAATCACTTTCAAGAAACCATTTTGCCATGTGGTCAGGTTTCCCTGGGTGGGAAGAGTGTGTGTAGGGCAGAAACTGATGGAAGATGTAGTCGTTGCAAACACCACTCATCCCAAACAACCCAACAAGCCCATCTGGAACTATATTTACTGTGACAGTTAGGAGACATGTACTAGCAAAATGGCTGACACTGTTGCATGGTAATTTGAACACAAGGCTGTGATGGGAGTCGGCTTCAAGTTCAACACCATGCAACAGTGTCCCATCAGGCCCTGTCCTACACACACCTTCCCACCCAGCACAAACACAACAGCTAGGATTCTGCTTTCCTGACAGTGAAGGGAAATGTGGTGGCAATATGGCTTTCACTGGGGACTAGCGTCTGAGTTGACCACAAATCCCACCAAGGACTTGTGCCCCAAACACCATGCACCTGTGTCAGTCATTTTGCCAGGACATTTCCCCTTGCTGTCAAAAAAGCAGAGTATCAGAGGAGCTGGATGGGCTGGCTGTGAAGGTGTGTTTAGGATAGGGCCTGATGGGAAATGTAGTCAGGGGAAACACTACTCCGCCCACACAGCCCAAACAGCCCAAACAGATCACCTGGGCCCATGGGTACCTGACAGGGATTGGGAATGTACTGTCAAGATGGCTGGGTTGACACTGGGGACTGGTGTCTGATTTGACCACAACTCCCATCAAGGTCTTGTGCTCTAAGCACCATGCACCTCTGTCACACATCTTGCTAGTACCTCACCAATCATTGTCAGGTAGCCACAGGCCCATCTAAACTGGCTGTTCTAGGTGGGGTAGGAGTAGTTTCCATTACTATAATTCACATTTGGCTCTGCCATAAACACACTCTGGCGTTTGGAGAATTAGGGCTGCATGGGAGTTGTGGATATATCAGACACCATGCACCACTGTCAGACATCTTGCTAATCCATTTAGAATCACTGTCAGGAAACCAATCTGCCAGGTGGTCAGGTTTCTCTGGGTGGGAAGAGTGTGTGTAGGACAGGGCCTGATGGGATGCCACCCTCCACCCTCCACAAGCACTTCATATGGGCCTATTGCTACCTGACAGTGAGTGAATCGAAGTGCACTAGCAAGACGGCTGACACTGTTGCATGGTGTTTGGTGCACAAGCCTTGTTTGGATTTGGATTGAAGTTCAAAGCCATACAGCTCTGTCAGCCATCTTGCTAGTCTACTTTCCCTCACTGCCAGGTAGCCATAGGCCTGAGGCCTGAGGGCCTGGCTGGGTTGGGTGGGAGGGGGAGTATTTGTAATGGCTTCAACTCCCATCAGGCCCTGTACTACATACCTTCCCACCCTGCATGAAAAAGCCCAAAAAGGAACTATGCTTACCTCACAGTGGTGACAAAATGTACTAGCAGGATATCTGACACTGGGCACTGGTGTTTGACTTTACCACAACTACCAACAGGGCCTTGTGCTCCAAACACCAGGCACCAGTGTCAGCCATCTTATTTAGTACATATCTACTCATCTCAGGAAAGCATAGTTCCAGGGGTGCTGTTTGGGCAGGGTGAGAAGAGTGTGTGCATTACAGGGCCTGATGGGAGATGGAATACTCCTCCTCCCACATAGCCCAACAAGCCCCCTATGAACTATGCTTTCCTGACAGTGAGTCAAAATGTACTGCCAAAATGGCTGAGACTGGGGCCTGGTGTTTGGAGCAAAAAGCCATGATGGGAGGTGGGGTTGACACAGACACCAGGAGCCACTGTCAGACATCTTGAAAGTACACTTCCACTCACTATCTGGTTCAGCATAGTTCCAGGTTTTTGCTGTCTCGGCTGGGTGGGAAGGGTTGTTTAGGACAGGGCCTGATGGGACACGTAGTCAGTGCAAAGACTCCTCCTCTCACCCAGCCCAACAGCTCATCTGGGCCTATGGGTACATGACAGTGAGGGGATGTATACTAGCAAGATGGCTCACAGTGATCCCAGGTGTCTGAACTGAGAACAACTGACATCATGGCTTTGTGCTCCAAACACCAGTCCTCAGTGGCTTCCATCTTGTTTGTCCATTCTACACTCACTGTCAGTTAGCCACAGACCCAGATGACGTGGTTGTGGTATGTGTGAGGAGGAGTGGTTGCCATTACTCCAAATCCTATCAGGCAATGTCATACACATACTCGTCCCAAACAGCACCCCTGGAATTCAGTTTCATGAGAGTAAATGGAAATGTACCTTTGAGATGTCTGGCACTGGTGCATGGTGTGTGGAGCACAAGGTATTGATGGGAGTTGGCTTCAACTTCAACACCTTGCAGCAGTGTCAGCTAACTTGCAAGTCCACTTTACCTCACTGTAAGTTAGGCATAGGCCCAGAGGAGTTAGCAGTGCTGTGTGAGAGGAGGAGTATTTGCTGTCACTAAATGTTCCATCATGCCTGGGCCCCCACACACCTTCCCACCCATCTCAACCAGCCCACCTCGGACTCAACTTTCCTGAGAGTGAGTGGAAATGTGATGGCAAGATGGCTGACACTGGTACCTGTTGTCTGACTTGACCGCAACTCCCATCATGGCCCTGTGCTCCTCACACTATGCACCAGTTGCAGACATCTTGCTGCTACATTTCCACTCTCTGTCAGGTTTGTATAGTTCCAGGTGGTCTGTTTGAGCTGGATGGGAAGGTGTGTGTAGGACAGGGCATGATGGGACAAGTAGTCATTACAAACAGTACTAAACAGAGAATCAAGCCTACCTGGAACTATTCTTAACTGATATTGAGTAGAAATGCACTTGCAAGATGGCTGACACTGGAGACTGCTGTGTGGTGTGGCCACAGCTCTTAGTAGACTCTGCCCTAAACACATTCTTCCCACCCTGCCCAAACACCCCATCAGGAACCATGCTTTCCTCATAGTGATTCCAAATCCACTAACATGATGGCTGACAATAGTGAATGGCATTTCACCTGTCCCCAACTCACATCAAGGACTTGTGCGCAAAACACCAGTGCCCAGTAAGAGCCATCTTGCCAGTACATTGCCCTTCCTTGTCAGTTAGGCATAGGCCCAGAGAAGTTATTTGGGCTGGGTGGGAGGAGGAGTATTTGCAATGGATGTAACTCTCATCAGGCCCTGTCCTACAAACACCTTCACACACAGCACCAAAAGTCTACCTGGAACTCTGCTTTCCTGACAGTGAGTGGGAATGTACTTGCAAGATGTCTGACACTGATGACTGGTGTGAGTTATCTCAACAACTTCCATCATTGCCTTGTGCTCCAAATACCAGACCCTAGTGTCAAACATCTTGCTACTACATTTCTACTCACTGTCAGTAAAGCTTAGTTCCAGGTAGGCTGGTTGGGCTGGGTGGGACTGTGTATGTAGGACCAGGCCTGACGGGAGTTGGATTAAAAGCAAATACTCCTCCACACTCACAGCACAACCACTTCTTCTGGGCCTATGGCTACCTGACAGTGATTTGAGGTGTACTAGCAACATGGCTGACACTGGAGACTGCAATCTGACCTATCACAACTACCAAATTTGCCTTTGTGCTACAAACACCAGCCACTAGTGACAACCATCTTGCAAGTACACTTCCCAGCATTGTCTGGACAACAGACTTCCTGGTGGCCTAGTTGAGCTGGGTGGGAGTAGGAGTGTAAGTTTCACAAATAGAGCCTAAGCACTCAAACCTCAGTTCATTAAATTAGTTAGTTACAAAATATCAGAAAGCAGAGTTTGTCATCTCATCTGAGTATGGAGTAAATTTACAAAATACATGATCTGTGTAGGCACAAAACTGAGCAGTCCCATATTTGGCTCCTTAGAGGCATTCACTTGTGTGACATGAGATGAGAACAATAAGTACCTCGCTCACACCATAACCACAAACGTCAGGGGAAAGAAACTGACTGTGAGTGTGTAGGCAGCCACACCTATGTGACTTCTGGGACATGGACTACGCACAGTAAACAGGCCTGCCAAATGCCAACATTGGGAACTAAAGAGTAGGTATGTCACCATGAAAGTACAGATGTGGACAGCACAAACCTACCTGTGTCATCCACAGAGTATCAGGTACCAGGCAATGTCTTTTGACATTTGATGAGAACTAAACACAACATGCCCATTTATGCACATAGCTGCACATGTTCACCAATCCCCATCTTGTCATAATTGCATTGTTCTCCAAAAATATAGGCCAGCATCATGCATGAAGGAGGCCGACCTAACATCATTAACTCATTCTTAGGCTCAGTCATCTATGTAATGGCTATAATTTGAGGTGCTGTGGATATTCACATCAATGATTGTGTCATTCCTGTACCCACAGGTTGAGCTGGGAACACCCCCGGTACAAATCAGGATAGTCAGTCTCAGAATCTGGCCGAAGAGGAGCTCTCCGGCATGGAAGACTCTCAACCATCCTTGGAAAACGAGGACCAACCTGGCCCATCAGGTTTGGGTCAGCCCACAGCACCAACAGCTACAGCTGGATCCACTGTGACCACTCCCGCCTCAGCTGACAACACCCAGTTGACCCCTATCTTGATGAAAAAAAAAGCCTGGGACATCACCAACAGCACAGCAGCACAGAACACTCTTGAGTTGATGGACAACACCTCCATCAATGAGAAAGGAGGCTTTGTGTTGACTGTACCACCACCAACTGGGCCTGCTCGGGTGGGTCAGGGTTGTGGGAGGGGCCTTGGGGATCCACTCCATCATGTAGCTGGTGCTGCCAAGGAAGATCACCCAAGACTCTGCCAGGTAATCCATGCCTACCAAGCTTACCAGGGAAAAATGGGCCAGGTTGTAGGGAATCCTCCCCAAACTGGAGCAGCTACAGGCAGGGCAGAACCAAAACCTGGACACATTTAACCGGAAAATGGATGATATGACTGGGGTGCTGCAGGACATTGGTACCAGCCTCTGCCAGATAGCAAATCACCTGACCACACCTCCCTGTGTGCCCACATTATCTGGTGCATCAACATCTTCCCAAGCCACACGGAGGAACGTGGAGTCTGGCAGAGTCCACAGTACACCTATAGATGGGTTTCTTTCAGTGTAAGTTTTATTTTGCTGGTTAGAATGTGTCTCCTACATTGGTTGGAAGCACAGGGTTTGCTTAAATACCCCTCACACACCAAAAGGACCCTTGGTGTCATGCTTCATCATGGGGTCTTCCGGACCCGCTGCGGGACGGGGCGTGCTGTGACCTACGACTACGCGGGAGCACTGATCTTCAGTACAATGTGTGGTGTAGGAGTTTGTGAGAGGAAGGGTCGAGAGTGAGTGAAAAAGTGAGATTAAAAAAGACCTGGCCCCTGAGGACTAAAAACTTTAATATTCCCTGGAGCTGGTCCTACTAAAAACAGTGGGTCAGAGATCTCCTGCGTTAATGTGCTGATACCCCTAATTAAGTCAACATGGTTCGAAGCTCTAGGGCTTCTTCATCAGGACTATGACTGATCCCTTCTATTCTCAATATGTTAACGAGAAAGATATCGATGGAGTGAAGCTAGAGATTGGTACAAGTAAATGAGGATGCTCCTGGTTCCCCCAGACCCCCCTTATCTCACCGCCATTCACCCATGCCCTCCCTCCAATAATAACCCTAAACCCCTGACCTGTATGCTCGTGAACTGCCGCTCGGCTGTTCGAAATGCGACCGAAATATTCTAAACCGTCCTTAGCGAAGATATTGACATCGCCTCACTCACAGAAACTTGGCTCAAAGATCACTCAACACCCATCCTCGACCTACTCTCCCCCCTTGGTTATTCCATTATCAGGAAAGACAGATCTGAGAGAATAGGAGGTGGTTTAGCAATTATTTTTAAAAAAGAACTCCAACTCTCCCTATACAAGATCACAGACTACACAACCTTTGAATACCTTGGTGCCGAACTTAAGATGAAGGGTTCTCCCGCATTACAACTACACAATATCTATCACCCACCTGGTGAACCTCTGCCCTTCGCTGAAGAACTATCTGACCTTCTTACGCAATCGCTACTTTCTAACTCTAAAAATCTCTTCCTAGGAGATTTTAACCTTCACTGGAACGAACCTGAGGATCCCACAATTAACCTTCTCACTAATCTTCTTGAGATTAGCGACCGTAAACAACTTTGCCACTCCCCAACCCATCTCTAACGTGGATCTGGCATCCCTATCCAACATCATCCCTGTTGAGTGATCTCATATTGTTTACGATTTCCCCCTCAACCCCTCCCGCCCCAGCTAAAAACAACAAAACCATGATTATGACCAGAAATCTTAAACAAATCCCTCCTAGCGCACTTGAGTCCAATCTCCAAACCCAACTTCGTCTCACCCCACCCTCTCTCAATGCAAAAGAACTTACGGAGCACTTTAATAAACTGTCTCTGAGGTTTTAGACCAACTTGCCCCTCCCAAACTTAAAACTCTAAAAAAATATCCCCTCCAAATCATGGTTTGGTGTGTGAGGGGTATTTAAGCAAACACTGTGTGATTCCAACCAATGTAGGAGACACACTCTAACCAGTGAAATACAACTTCCACTAAAAGAAACCCATCTACAGGTGGATCCTTGTGTTTATGAGGAGGATGTATCCACCTCCAGTTCCCTTCCAGGACACTACCTCTTCACTCAGTCTCTTGTTTTTTGTAGAGTTCACAGTACCCCGGGAGCCTGCAGCTGAGGGTCTCCCGCCAAACGTGGGAAGGGTCATCCAAGGAAAAATCCCTGAGAGGCAGATGGCAATGCGCCACCTCGAGGAAGTGACAATGTGCCCCTGTTCTCCTCTATTGTGTGCCAAGCGTTCACTTTGTTGGCTGTCATCAAGAACTGTCCCACTTTGGATAGAGGGTCAAAGTTGGACTTTGGACTCAAATAAATGTGGCTTTACCTTGGAAGAGTTTATATACAAATACTATCAACACCTAGCTGCATTTTCTTTTGTTGTTGTGACCTTGCCACCATAGTGTGGAATTATCTTTTAACTTTATGCACAAAAATAAAGCATTTCACATTGAAATACTTACTCATGTCGTGACTTTGAATTACAAATGCACATATTGTAATTACCTGCAAAATAACTAAGAAGAAATTGTCAACAACATTGGTAACAATTTACTTCCAAGTAGCAAACTAAGGGCTCATGAGTAAATGTACCTTGGCACACCAAGATAAAAATACACAATCAGGTAATCACACAACCTGTAGTACATGGTACAGATTCAATGGAAGACTATTGTCTACAAAACTATCACCATTTGCCTGCCAAGTCAACAATCATTGTCAGCAAACCAGCTCATAATTGTCACATATGGATTCAAAAACTTCTCGGATGTGTGATAACACACAATGCACACATCAGTGTGGAACAGATGTTTATTTTCAATATACAACATGGTGTCTGAACACAAAGCCAAATTACATCACACTGTACTTAAAGTAACTAAAAGCATAATCAACTGACTATTAGGTCTGAAGGAAGTGCATTCCAGGGAGTTCAGAAACTGTTTCAAGTCGGAGTTTGTCACAGCATCATGTATCAGGTGAGGTCACAACTCTGTGGATCACATAGCAAAATAAGCTGTTAACAAATCACAAAGAACAGAGTTAGGAAATCAGGAATAAGGTAGTACAATTCTGCAGACCATGTCATCTTAAGCACATAAATGTCAGTGTAAACACTAGCTAGGCTTCAGGGTAACACTGTACATGTTAATCTGCCCATTTCAAAGACTCATCTCATGAAAAACGTCAGGACTAGTATCAGACAGTCACAGGCATACATACACATTGTCCACCAGCAACACAACAGCAAAAAATTGGGGATAGTAACCTCCTCTCATTGCATACTTACACTCATGTGAAGAAGTTGTGGATAAGCTGTTGTCGCAAATCCCTGCCATCATCACCATGTCATCATGGCCCAGTCCTGGATCCTCTCTCCGTGGCACCTCCTGGTCTCCACTGTCCAGTATGAGAGGTATGCCCTTACGTAATGCCAGATTGTGTAGCATGCAGAAAGCAGCGATGAGCTGGCACACCTTCAATGGGTCCTATTGGAGGGCTCCTCCCATCCGATCCAAATAGCAGAATCTTGTCTTCAGGAGGCCAAAAGCCTGCTTCACAACTCATCTGGTCCTACCATGGGCCTCATTAAAGCGCACTTCTGCTGGGGTGCCTGGGTTGTGCATTGGTGTCAGTAACCAGGGCTGGTTGGGGTGTCCAGAGTCTCCTGCAGAACATACTTGAGTTGTCTGTCAACAGATCACTATCTGACATACAATCAACACTCACTGCAAAATACACATACAATATCACCTACCAAGAAGCCAAGCACGTTCAGGTTGCAGTTGAGGCATCAAATGGGGGATAATGCGGTTTTGCATGATGTATGCATCATGTGCAGAACCAGGCAAACGGGCGCAGATGTGTGAGATGGAAATGTCAGCCAAACACACCACCTGTACATTGATATAGTGGTAATGTTTACAGTTGCAATAGACCTGTTCATTGGCCTGTGGTGAGATCAACTCAACGTGGGTGCCATCAATGGAGCCAATGACATGGGGTATCCATCCAAAGGCATAGAAGTCACCCTTGATGTCAGACAACTCTCCAGGTTTCGAAAACTGTATGTAGTGGTCCAGGTAACAGAGCAATGCATGCAGCACATCCCAAAGGACATTGCTGAACATGGGCTGGGACATCCCGCCCAATGTTGCCACCCTGTACTGGAATGATCCTGTGTCAAAAAAATGCAATGCTGCCATCTCATTCACCTCTGGGGTCAGTGCTGTTGGATAAATGCAGCTAGCCTGCAAATGAGGTGACAACTACTGGCACAACTCTTTAATTGTTCCCCTTGTGAAACAATACTTCTTGATGATGTCCCATTCTTTTATTGCTGGTAGGTCAGGGAAGGGCCTGTACACTGGAGGCTGTCTGCGATACCTATGTGTAGAGTGCAAACACAATTGGTGTTTGTCCACAATGTCCCAAGAAATATGCACTTCCACAAACAGTAAATCAAAAATGAACACACCTACAACTGGATGTAAACAGAAATACACATTTCAATGCATGAGGTTGCCCTCAAATACATATCCCAGCATACTGACCCTTGCTGGACATGTTTCCAAGGAAAGGTGATACAGAAAATAGATTGCAGTAGTGGAAAATTCACTAGTGTCTGTCACTGTTCATGTATAGCTAGCATGGCATACTCCACAACTCATGAACAAATAAGCCTAGATCTAGTTTTGTGAAAACAATCACATGGTTCAAATGTACACACAACAGGATCATGTAATGCATGATATGAGGGACACCACATACACACAGCATCTCACAATGGTGATCTTGCATACTACTGTCACAGGGTGGGCACTGTCATGTTGTCATGTCTACAATACACATACAATCACATGAACAAACCATTAACTATGTAGGAGTCCCATATAATGCGGTTGTCCAATTAAGTGTGGGACACAAAGATACACTAGCTTATGTGGCTGCTTAATGTCACAGTGTAGTCATTCCTTCGTAAATGCATCATCCAGGACTTGTGAAGCGCACCACCTTTACAGTCTCATATCACACATTGCACACTGGGTCACACTGTCCCGAAATGCAGTGACTAGGTAAAGACTGTAACTGTATTGCCCCCAAAACACATTTTGACTGTGACCCAGCCTAAGAGACTAAATGAAGTTGTTTGCTTCCCATTTGGTAGAAACCTCCCAATCAGTGAGTCACGGGCCCCTCAAGGTTAGGTCCTCATGGCAGTGTAAGCGATTCAGTTAGATGTCCTTTTCCCCAGGGAAAAGCTGCCTCCAGCCACGTATTGTCACAAAAATAAAACATTTCCAAAAGTGTCTGCCCTCCTAACCGATCATTCAAAGTATGCAGTAGGCGCATCAAAACCAATGAGGACACAGACATAGACTGTCAGTTGTTATGGTAACAGATGCAGGGTTCTATTCAAAGGACACTGTAGGAGCATCATTTTTTTTTTTGGTCCTCATTTGCCATTAACCCTCTTATAAGAATCACCAGCCACCTAGTGTGTCGCGAGCTGAGAGAACAACTCAGGTTCTCGGGCTAACTCGCATACCAGGACACAATTCACAAAATGGCAGAAGATAACTCCATGGTGAGGGAAGCTAGTTAGCTTAATTACTCTCTCGAAGAATCTGTTCAGCCTGGTGGGGCGAATCGTTGAACAATGAGACCGGTGTTCAAGATCCAAAGAGTAACCAAGGCATAATCATAGGACCCGGCGTTCCTATAACCAGTTTAACAGAAGGTCCCAAAAGGCCACATTTTTTTTGTTGACACGTCTATCCAGGTCCAGCTTAGATGTATTGTATAAGGATGTAAGCCAATTGCCGTGTGATGGAGGTACGGCATCTACCCAAAACCTACATATTTGGCGCCTTGCCAGGAGAATAGCATAAAAAAGGAAAGATCTTGCCTAACCCAATATGTTTTCGTCTATGCCAAAGATAACCAATGACAGAGTAATGCGCACGGAGCAATTGAGTATAGAGTCCAGTGTGTCCTTTATTTTCTCCCAGAAAGTACAGATAGAAGGGCAATCCTTAAACATATGTGTATCTGAAGCATCCAAGAGGTTACACTTGTTACATCTCTTTCCTGGCTGGAATTTTGATAGTCTTAAAGGAGAGAGATAAGCACAGTGAACGGTGAATAGATGGTTACGCCTCAACCACGCAGGTTTGACTAATCTATGTAGGATGGTAAGTGAAGTAAGCCATATTTGCTCGCACTGTCGCCCCATCTCCTCTCCCCATAGTTGGTCAGGGAGGCTAAAATCCCCATCCACCTCCTCCAAAATGCTCCAATACCAAAAGGCCACCTCTTTGCCGCCCGCCTGCCTAACGACAAGCTGTTGTTCCAAATTACTAAATTTACCCAGCGGGACAGCTTTCCTAGCTAGAGCCCGAGCCCAACTCTCAAGCTGCATATATTTAAATCTCGATAGCTCAGGGCCGACCTTATCGTTTAGTTCATCCATGTCAGCAGTGCATCGTTTACCAACAACTCTTCCCACCTTACAATACCGGCATGTTTCAGGGGGGACGCCAACCCATCCCTCAAACACATTGGTAAACCCGGGGAGTCCCACACCGGGGTATAGTTTGAAAAGTAAGACAGCCCTATTTTCTTTTTAATCTGAGCCCAGATACTGGCCATAGATTGAAGAGACCATCCCTGGTGGAGAACATGGCGGCCGCAGGCTAGGCGGTGCGCACGTCCGTGTCCGTGTCCTCGCTCCCGTCCTTACCACACCCGGCGTTTGTTGTGTCAGGTCGGAGGGTCACCAAGCGTGACTTCAGGACCTTCCTTGCTGCCAGATATCGGTCTTTCTCTCCGCTTACTTCTGACTTCTGACTTCTGTGCCGGCACTAGCACGTAACCTATGTGTCCCGGCACGGTTTCCCAGCCCCTTCAATCTGTGTTGCTGCCTCGCTGGCTTCGTGCAGCTGTGGAGCTGAGGTGCGGCCGCAGAGCGGCGGCTCGCGGCCTCTTCCGGGGGACCAGCGGCAGGGGCAGAACAAGTATTGCAGCGTTCTACAGTTCGTTTCCTCCTGCAGAGAGAACGGAGAGGACGGAGTCTACGGGGGACAGAGACGTCACAACGGACTCGGAGGCAGCAGTTGACAAAAACTGCTCTGTGGAAGGCGTAAGTAGGGCAGGAGACACAGCCAAAGGCAAGGTGAGTGTTTCCCTGACCCTGACCCTCAGTAAGCCTCAGTCAAAGAAACAAGTGGCTAAAAAGGCTTTAAAGGGCAAAGTGAAGGGAAGGGGCCCCAGAGGTTCATTTAGCCAGCAAAGTTTGGGGGGATCTCTGGCCCCTCCGGGCAAGAACAAAGCTCTAATTTTGTGGCGAATGAAGACCCTGTGGAGGAGGAGGGTAGGCATAGCCTTAGTCAAAGGCGAGGGTTTAGTAATGTGGAGGCAGTTCCAGGTGCATATTCGTGTCGAGGACCCCAGAGAAGGGGCCCATCGAGAGGTGCAATAAAGGACCACACTCTAGGTTGCATTACCCCCTCATTGCGCTCATTCTTCAATGTGCTGCCTCAGGTATTAAATATATACCCTCCTGTTGTTCCCACAATTCCATCTCCCTCTCAAGTCATCACTATGACCGAACCTTCCCCAGTCTCTCCGTGTTTTCCAGCTCCGGCTGCGGCCCCAGCCCCGACCCTTTTCTCAGGGGAGGTAGCTAATATAGGGGGACAGCATACGCTCGGTGAGGTCCTCGTTACTTCTCCCCCAAGAGCAGGCGACAAGATGAGTTTAGAAGCTGGTATATCGGGGGCCGCGAATTCCGCGGTTCCCCGCTCTCCTTTGCTTACCATTCAGAGTGAGATCGTAGTGGCAGGGGGGCTGAAGGGAGGGGAAATGTCACTAGAAGATATCCTCACTTCTATGAGGGAAGAGATCAGGAATGGGTTTCAGGTCTCTAATGGAAATCAGAATGAGATTCGGGCTGCTTGCGGGAAAGGGTTGAATCTTTGGAAAATTACTCCCGTCATAACAATCTTCGTCTCCTCAAGGTGCCGGAGGGTAAAGAAGGGGGGGACCTTAAATCTTTTCTTGTGTCCTTGTTAAAAGACTCTTTAAAACTAGACGAGACACCTGAGGCTTTGATGAAAGATATTCAGCAGATACATAGAGACCCTTTTTGGTTAAACCCCGGCAGAACTAAACCTAGGAAAATTTTGATTAACTTCAATACATATACCCTCAAAGAAACGATTTTAAACTTGGCATTGAAAGTTAGATCATTACAGGGCCCAGATTTCTCTTATGAAGTTCGGTCCGACCTCTCCAAATCTACCTTGGAGCGACAGTGGGAACTCGGCCAAAGGATGGACAAATTCAGAACATTAGGTGCAACGGTGCAAATGAGGTTCCCTGCGTTTCTGCGGATTATGTATAATAATAAAATGCATAACATTAGATCGCCAGAAGACGCGGATCAATTATTGGACTCTATTAAGGCCTCCATGGGCGGTCCATAGTTGGTCGCTGTAATATTTGGAGTAATGACCGATATCAGGTCAGTTCTCTTTTTTTTTCTCAGATATATATCAGATATATATCGGATGCTGGATTATTTATTTATTTATTTATTTATTCATTTGTAAAGCGCATGGTTATACCTATCGGTGTGTCCCCGCGCTGAGACATCGAGAAGAGTAGATCAAAAAAGAGGCTGAACACTCGCTCAGAGGTTTTTATTCAGAAATAACCATGTCTTCAGTTGACTGCGAAAAGCGTGTTCGCTAGATTCAGTTCTCATGGTTATAGGTAGCGTATTCCATAGTTTTGCCGCCAGGTACCTGAAGGAGCGAGCTCCCATTCTGGCTCTGAAGATTCTCGGGATCGTCAGTAAGGCCATATCCCTAGATCGTAGATCCCGACCAGGGGTGTATCTAGACACCAATGACTTGAGGTAAAGGAGGCTTTTACCTGTCAGAATGCGGTGTATTCAACTATTCTTCATATCTGGCCCTAGGGCTAAGGGAAAGAAAGGAGAGGGGAAAGCAGGGAAAGAAGGGAAAGGAGGGAGAGGAAAACGAGGGGAAGGTGAAAGGAGGGAAAAAAAAATAATAATAAAAAAAATAAAATACACTAATCTAGCTTTTCTACACTATTTGTAGGGGAGAAGAAAAAGGAGTAGGAAAAAAAACCATACACATTAGGTATATTACAGCAAAGCTAAAAGATATAAGTTACAAGTTAAGAGTAGTTTCTTTCCACTTTTTCCAACATTTTACTTTTTAATTCTTCATTTCTCCGACAAGCAGTTTTAGTTTCGTCGGGCGTGTAAGGGTGTGTGAGGGGTGCGAGGACGGACCGAGGACGTCAAAACTGGCTACACAGCTTGCCAGTCTAAGCTGGGAGGGGTTCTCTAGGGGTGGTGAGGGAGGGGACAGAGGGATGGGGGCACTGGGTGTAAGGGGGAAATGGCTGTTCTTTTTGGGTAGGTGAGGGGGAGGCGTCATCACTTTACTTTCAGACCATTCTTTCTTCTGAGGCAGGGATTTGTGATGTAGGTTTGGCCAGCGGGTTGGGGCGGTCACAGGGGGCAAAAGGTCTGATATGAGCTCACTACATTTCTTATCCTGGAATGTCAATGGCCTGCGCGGGAAGGTTAGAAGAGACCATATCTTATAATACTTAAGGGACTCTCCCGCACAGGTCATTGCCTTACAGGAGACACATCTTCTCAAAACTGAGATCACGGATATTTTAAAAAATCAGAAATGGATTGATAATTTTGTTGCCACAGACCAATCAGCAAATATAAGAGGGATTGTCTGTATTTTTAAAAAGAATGTCAATGTTAATATATTAGAGCATAAGGAGGATCACAGTGGTAGATGGCTTATGTTAAGAGCCTCATTAGGTGGAGGTATATATTCATTGATCCCTTATTATGGCCCAAACCAAGATGATCCCTCGTATCTAGACCTTATTTGAAACCACTTGCTAAATGTAAACGACCCTATTATTTGGTGTGGCGATTTTAACGTCGTGCTGAATCCACAACTCGATAAGTCCCCAAACTCGAGGGCCAGTGTGGCTTCTAACTCTCGGCAAATCCTATTGTCAATAATGGCACAATTGGGTTTAGCCAACATATGGAGGGAGAGGGCGGGGAACAAATTGGGAGTTTAATTTCGGAATCTTAAATACAAGCACAGATCAAGAATTGATTATGCTCTGTTCAGCTATTGCCTTAAAGACTCATTAATGGAGATATCATATCTTCCCTCTCACCTCTCCGATCATTCAGCTATTTCTTTTACTTTGAAGTTAGGCCAGCGGTCAGGACATGTGTCTTGGTCATTCGACCGGTCCATCCTTCATGATGAGGACGAAATTAGTTTTCTAATAGCTGAAACTAAGTTTTTTCTAGAAGTGAATCTAGATTCTACCTCAATTCCCATTGTATGGGATGCTCTGAAGGCATGTTGGAGAGGAAATATTACCTCTAGAGCCTCCCAGAGAAGGAAGTCATACAGGGAAAAGATTACAAATATAGAAGTCAAAATGAAATCTATTGAACAGCAACTCAGTACCTCTATAGGCTCAATTACACAGCAAGAAAAATTAGTCCACTTAAAAACACAATTGGAGTGTATTTTACAGGACAGGGTTGCTAGTAGATGGGAGGCAAGTAAAAATTCCTATTTTGAGTTCGGGGAAGCAGCTGGGAGGATGCTAGCGTGGAAAATAAAAGCAGACCAAGCAAAAAAATATATTAGACAGATAAAGCTGGAAGGCGATCAATGTCCTTGTACTGTCACCTCTGATATAGGCAGAGCCTTTCAGGAATTTTTTCAGGCCATCTATAAAGACGATATTACTGATGATCCTTCTGCAAGGAACTCTTGGTTAGAAAAAATATCTCTGCCAAGTCTCACCCAGCTTCAAAGCAGCTATTTGGATTCGGAAATAACTGAAAACAGAGGTGAGAGAAGTTATTGGGCAACTTAAGCAAGGGAAGGCAGCTGGTACAGATGGCTTACCAGCAGAACTATATTGTGCCTTTTCTGAAGGTATAATTCCAACATTGACGGTTCTGTTCAATAGTATTCTGTTAAAAGGGAACGACCCTCCCAAATCATGGAACGATGCCATCATAGTCCTGATACTTAAACCGGGGAAAGACCCGACTGAATGCGGATCATACCGTCCGATATCACTTCTCAACAATGACTATAAAATTTTTGCGGCCATTATGTCAGCCAGATTGGGGAAGGTCATAGCCTCAATAATAAATAAAGACCAAAAAGGGTATATAAAGGGCCGCCAGTTGGTTGACCTTACGCATGATTTAGTCGGGGCAATTGATATTGCCTCTAGCCTCTCTCTGCCGTTAGCCACTTTCACGTTAGACGCAACAAAGGCCTTTGACAGGGTGAGTTGGCCTTATTTGACTGCGTTATTAAATAAATTCAATTTTGGTGAGAATTTCAGTCAAGTGATCTCTCTTTTGTACAAGGCTCCATCTGCTAGACTTTTGGTAAATAACACCCTGTCGGAAACTGTAAATATTACAAGGGGGACAAGACAGGGCTGCCCTCTTTCTCCCCTTCTTTTCAATTTGTATATTGAGCACTTCGCTCAAGTTCTACGGGAGGAAGTTAATATCCCCTCTTTTAAATACGAGGGGTGGGAAAGGAGGGTAGCTCTTTACGCGGACGACATTCTCATTTTTACAGTAGACCCGGTCTTAGCTTTTCCAACAGTAATTAAGTGTGCAGAAGAATTCGAGCGGATCTCTGATATGAGATTAACGCCAGCAAAACCGAAATTATGGTGTGGAATATAAACAATACATATCTTAATGTGACACCCTCAATGAAATATCTCAGTATCCACATCACTCAACAAGACGTGGGGAATATTGCACAGCTTACTTTGGATCGGGTCTTTAAAGATTGCCCAAAAAAATTAAAAGCGTGGTCCTTTCTTCCACTTTCTATACTTGGTAGAACTAATTTAGTTAAAAAGGCTATCCTCCCCAAGTTTACTTTTTTATGTAATACTATTCCCCTAGCTTTTGACCCTAAACAAATAGACAAATTTCAGCGGGAAATTAACTCCTTCATCTGGAAGTACAAAGCCACTAGATTGGCGTGGAAAAAATTACGAAGGAGGAGGGAAAAGGGTGGGTTGGCACTACCTGATTTACAGTACTATGCTTGGGCTTTCCAACTATCTTATTCCCGAATGCTTCTGAAAGTGCCATCTAACTCCTCGACAGGTCTAATGTTTAAAGCCATGTTGGCTGGGGCGGATTTACCCTCTCAGGGATTTATGTTTAAGTTTGGAGACCAAAAGTTTTTTAAGAAGGTTAAATTAAAGACTGTAGGAGCAGGTTTCTATTTGAAGGATGCGGTATGAGCATCATGACTGATTCAGACAGAGCCAAAGGCTGTCAGTTGTTATGGTGACTGATGCAGGCTTCTATTCAAAGGACGCGGTAGGCACATCATGACTGATTTGGACACAGTAATAGGCTGTCAGATGTTATGGTGACAGACACGGGTTTCTATTCAAAGGACGCGGTAGGCACATCATAACAGATTCGCACACAGCCATTGGCTGTTGGTTGTTATGGCGACAGACCGGGGTTTTGGATTGATTGGAAACTGACTCAGTCACCTCCAATTACCAATGTATCAAACTCACTTGCGGTTCAATGATATTTTTTTAACCATGCGGGAGGCATGTCATCTGCAGGCAATGTAATGCATTGGACCGACTGAAAATGTGACCGATGCAATCCTATCGCTTTGGCCGCATGAAATTAAGACTGCCTCTGCGGTTTAGATCTAAGTCTGTCAGTTCCATAGAGACTTCACTTGCCTGCACTACCTGCATTACTCCTGCATCTCCCCATCTCTCTTCTGCTGTGTTCAAATCCTCTGGGATTATATATGGCACGTACAGATGGCAGGGCCTCAGCCTTCAGTCAGTATTAAAACCAGGTCCTGCTGGACACCCTCCTGCCTTTGTACAGCCAAATCTATGGCAAACCAGAGGAGCAAGTGAGTGATGATCACACTTCATTGTCATTGGACTTGTGCAATGACCATGCACTACTGGCATTAGAAATCTAACAAACAAGCTTGTAAACAGTTTTTTGTATGGTTAAATATGTGTAGATAACTGTTCTGGGCAGGTACAATGCTATAGAATTATGAGTACTGGGTTAAACATCTTATCACTGTTCTAATGGGATGGAGTCATCATTGAACACAGGACAACTGCACATAATGCAACTTGCCTACCCCTTAAACATTGTTGCCAATCTGACCCTAACCTATGTATACAAGTGTTTGACTCAGAAACATGTGGCATGTGAACTAAGGGTCTGTCACCATGCCATCCTTCAAGGTCAACTCCCATCAGAAGGCCAAGTTGTGGAGGACCATCGACGGGATTGTGTGCTCCATGGGGGTTGCCTATCAGTGCCTCCATCATTGCTGCAACCGGTGCCAGGACCTTCATGGCTGGACCAAGTAGAACGTGGAGGCCCAGCTGGGCCAGTCACTTACAGGCAAGAGGTGTGGGTGCCAAACACTGACCCCCCCCACATGCTCCACATCCTTGCGGTGGTCTTCCTTACTTGGTTGGGACGTTGAAATCGACTCAGCACCAAGGATGGGGTGAGTATGTGCCTTGTTGCACAAATTTGTTAACCATGCATGTTGTAGTATCTTAGCTTGCTGGCCCTTTTACAGGTTGTAAGACACCCAAAACCACTGTACAGTGTTAAAATATGCATGCCCCTTTTGTCAGGAGAATGTGAGGAAGATATGTTCCGGGTAGTGACAGTACTGCCATGCTCATGTGATCTAAACAAATTACAACAACATGTGCCTGGAGATAACCTTCAGGAATTATGTGATTGCTCAACATATATCAGCACATTGACTAACGTCTGAACTGTTCTCAGTGTTCTCAAACCAAATCTGTGAAGTATGTTGTTATTGGAGCACTCAGGTGTGAAAAGCCCATACTATCCACCCCGGCAGCAGGTGACGTCTATGTTGAGGCTTTGGTGAGCCAATGTTAGGTTCCAGCCGTGGTGCTCAGTGTATTCAAATGTATCTTATGGGCTAATTACAGTTTTGCTTACTCAGGTCATCTGTCACACTGGCCTTTCACATGATCGGGTGTAAGATTCCATTCTCTCAATTCAAAAGAGTGAGTCCATGTGTCTGACTCTGTAAAGGACACAACACATGCCATTCAGTGGCAAACACAGGTGGTCACTGGTGGAAACATATTTGCAATTGTAATGTCTGATGTTAGATACACATTCACAACGGTTCACATGTGTGTAAATGCTCTTGACTATTCATACTTGATTGCATTGTAAACCATGTGTTGGATGAATTACTGTCACATTCAGAGATGACAAATGTGCATCATTTTGGAGAAAGTTAACAAAATGAGATGGTAAACAAGAGCAATATAAGCTGTAAAAAGTGTGCGCAGTGGCAAAAAGAAGTGAGGGACATTCAGACTTGGCCTCCACAAATGGGGACTTCTGCAGTCTAGACAGGATTGGTACACAGTGTTGACTGAATTATTAAAGAATAGAGGTTCATTACTAATAGTCTGTATACACGATGCACCCAGATGGCCCAGTGGCATAGTGATCCACCTGAAGCATTGTGGAGATGCAGTCCTTGGACTTGGAAGTGTGTTGACCATTGTTCACATCTGAAACTGGTGAGCTGTTTCTAATCTGCACAACATTCTGATTCATCTTCATAACACTGTGCATAGACGACACAAGGCTGTGGGCCACGTGCCTCTCACCTTAGGTATGCGTACTACCTTGATGTCTCCACAATAAAAGTTAGATGTGTGACCTGACAGGAAAGAACCTAAGTTACAGGATGAATGAGCACAGTCACTGTTCTCTGTGTGATATGAATTATGCAATGACTATGCCAGCTTAATGTATAAAAATAAAGTTATCTGACCTGTAACATCAGAGCCAATGGTTCCCAATTTGATGACTAGGGATTGCAGAATGGATACCATGTCTCAATTTAACTGTGTGAATCCTATTTTCATAGTGAGATCTAAACTCCCTTGCATTAGATGAGACAGGTATGTCATGACACAAGACTGTGAGGAGCAAAAGACAATACATCACCTGTTACATTGTGAAGTAGTTGACATTGTGGTTGTGGTATTTGATACTGATACACCCAATGCTGCAGATAACATCATGTGTGAGAGAGCAATGGTTAACTGGCATACTAACAAGTGCCATGTACGGAACAATATTAAAATATATAGCACAAGTCCAAATGATGTATGTGGATGATCTGTGATGGTTTGTGATGATACCTATGTGTCAAGTACACATTGATGACTCATGTAATTCTTTCTCGTTCACAGTATCAGCTGGGGAGGCAGTCCCACAGACCAAGGGGAAGCAGCTTGCCAGACTGGTTCCAGTGCTTAGTCACAGCATGAGGGAATCAGTGGCACAGAGGGTGAGGGGACCCTCACTGAGGGCACGTCTTACGTTACATCACTTGGATCACCAGCCAGCTCAAGCTCCAGTGAGGACTCCCATATGGTGGTGGATGATCCAGTGAGCAAAATCCTCTGCATCTCAGTCTACCACCACCCATACCATCTCCACCCTCCCAGCTGCTCCCCATCCCACTGTCTTTGGCAACTCCCCTAGAAGAGGACCGATCTCCTTCACGCCAGGCACCTCACCCACTGCCCCTGTCTACCCTGCTGCCCTGAGTGTGGAGGCCTTAGATATCCTGAAGCATATCTCTATGGGGCAGACAGCAGTGCTGAATGTCCTCCAGGTGCATACCACTCATCTTACTCAATTGGTATAATTTCCTGGAGGGCATTCACTCTGACTTGTCTGCCCTATAGAGATCCAATCAGCCTCTGGCCTCTACACTGATAGCAACAGTGTCCCAGCTCCAGCTGTCCAACCCCCGCTTCACCCCATCCATAGTCCCGACTAGCCTCCCTGAACCAAGCACACCCAAAGGTGTGCATGCTTCCACCTCAACAGCCACACACAGCACACAAACACACAGACACAAGGACAAACCCCCACACACACACTCACAAGACAGACAGCACACTTACCACCACAGACATACCACAAGACACCACACATGCATCCACAGACACTCCACAGACCTCATAACCCTCTGCATCCACAACCCCTACCCATGCCTCTCCTGTTCCCCCTCAGCTGAGGTACTCCACCTCATACCTCTTGAACTGTTGCCTACCTAAACCTACCAACCCTCTCTCCCAAGAAGAGGAAACCCACCCCTGAGCCTGCCACCTACATCTGCCCCCGAGATGAAAAAAAAACCCAAATTACCCCACCAGGAAATCGCCCCGTCTCCTAAGTCCAAACGCCCTTCAGAAACCCATACTTCCCCAGCCCAGTACCTCTGAACCTAAAAGATCCATCCCAAAAAGTCACTGCCCTCCCTATTCCTGTTCACACCATTTTAAATTATACAATACCAAAAATTGTCAAGCCCAGCTCACCCCCCTCAATCTAGCCCTCCTTCTACTACAGCTGCCCCCCCTCAATCTGAACCTACCACTGCAATGGACCCAGCACCCCCTCAATCTGAGCCTAACCTTGCAGTGGACCCAGACAAGCCTGATTCCATCCTTCCCCAAACCCAACCCCGTCCTCCCTAGTTTTTGTCCCTTTGGTGGCTTGCATGCCCCCTAGATGCCACTCCCAGGGGAGGTGACCCGTAGCATAAATTGTGCAGGCAAGAGTAGATGGGCATGATGTTTTAGGCCCATCAACCCATTGAACATTGTTGTTCTGGCCACTGGACTTTTGCTATTTATTTAACTTACTTTTATGCTGAATAAAGCATGTTCACATTTGTGTGTTCCGATTTCTGTATCCCAAAATAGTTTTTTTTAGTTAGCTGTAAATCATGTACAATTAGTAGTGTAAGTATGCAATGATGTTACTATGGGATGGATTGCATATGGTCCATGGATTATGAGCACTTGGACAGTATGTAGTCAAGATTTTAGTGTCAACATTTGCTGGGTGTCATCGTCAACATTAGTTTTGGCTATGAGTGTCAAATGAGGTCACAAACCGTTTCATTTTTAAAACAAACTTCCACACAGGTCATGCTTTCATATGTCAACATAATGCAAGTGTCTCAAAGTGCAACAGTTTAGGAGAAGTATGCTGCATATGTTTGTAATGTGCAGAAAGACCACTGTCTCATCAATACACCATTGATTCATATGACTACATGGTAGGGACTTTGGACACACCCATGTAAACTAAGTAATGGTCTTTAATGTGACGTGGTAGTGGTGAGCCCATGTCTGAGTCTTCTATAGATTTGATAGACTAGTGGCAAAGACAACATTGCCACAGGTGGCATGCCACTGTAGGCCAATACCCTTCAAGGCTGTGTAGTCATCTGATACATTTCCTGTGCCCATGGTGAGTGTAAGGTAAGCATTATTCTCACAGTGTTTCAACCCTGTTGCCTCCAAGGACTCTACTTTCTGCAAATATTCCTGTTAAGCAAGGTGTCTGTGGTCTTCATTGTTCAGTGCCTTTAAATTTAGATGTCAGTCATTCTCTCCAGCTTCTGGTTGGGTACATTGTGTGGATGGTGTGTGTCCAGTTTCAAAAGAGAGGGAGTTACCCCAATGTATATACAAAGGAACGGGGTACAAATACAAAAGCAACACAAGAGTCCCTATATTTGAATCAGGAAATGAGTAAACTATTTACCCTGAACCAAGTGTCTCTATTGGTCTATTGCTACTCTGGCATAGGTGTCATGAAAAAAAATAATATGTTACTCCAACATTATGATTAAAATATAAAAACATAAAAAGGCAAAATTGAAAATGTGCACAAAAAGTCTCTTCCACTTGTATTCATGAAAAATAGTTTAAACTTTTTATTAAAATTCATGTTATAAAATACACAATTCATAAAAATGAGTATACTTGAGCTTCCTCCCACATAATTTAGTCGACGCATCGTTTCGGTGACTTCTTTGATATTTTCACCTTCTTCGGGACTATAGAAGTTTAATCAAATCTTGTTATAATTTGGTATATATTCCCGTTATATCATCAGGGGTATAGGGGGCATCTTACCCTGCCACAGTCACAACCAATCCTTTTTAATTTGGTAATTTAAAAAAAATTCAGTATGTTATGTTAAATGTTATGTTAATTTATTTCTATAGCGCGCGTACACCCAAAGGTTTCATGGCGCTGAAGCAGTGAAGTACTAGAAGAGAGGGTTACTGGTAGGCTTGTGTGAAAAGAAAAGTTTTAAGAATGGATCTGAAACGCGGCAGGGATAGTTCAAGTCTGAGATCCAGCGGGAGGGAGTTCCACATCTGAGGTGCCAGAAAAGAGAAGGTGAGTCCGCCGTGTTTTTTTCGATTGAAACGAGGAGAAGTAAGGAGGTTAGATTGAGACGAACGGAGTGTGCGAGTGGGAGAATAACGAGAGATTAAGGAAGAAATGAATGCAGGTGCCTTGCAGGTGAGGGCTTTAAAAGTAATACAGCCCAGTTTGAACAGACAACGTTTGGCAACTGGGAGCCAATGGAGGAACTTAAGCAGTGGGCGAATGTGTTGGGAACGTGGTTGATGGGAGATGAGGCGGGCAGCCTGATTCTGTACCAGCTGGAGACGATGAAGTTGATAGAGGGGAATGCCAACATAAAGGGAGTTGGCATAATCTATTCGTGAGATGACCAAGGCCATGAGAACCACAGTGAGGGCCTCGGAGGTGAGAAATCTAGCGATCTTCCGGATTCTGCGTAGGTGGAAGAAGCATGAAGATGTAACTGCCCCAATCTGGGGTGTCATGGACAGGTCACTGCTGATGATCACTCCAAGGCTTTTAACCGATTTGGAAGGTGAAGGAGGATTACCCAACGAGGGGGGCCAAAAATTGTTATCCCAGGGGTTGGAGGGGCCGGTCAACACCAGCTAGGTCTTATCTGGGTTGAGCTTGAGCTGACTGATATTCATCCAGTCCCTGATAAAACAAAGGGTGGCCTGAAAGCTGGAGATAGACACGGCAGAGGGTTTGATGTCAAAGACAAGTTGAAGATCGTCCGCATAGTTGAAGCAGACTACTTCAAGCTTGCGGAGCGAGTGAATGAGAGGAACCATGTAAAGGTTGAAGAGCAAGGGTGAGAGAGACGATCCCTGGGGGACGCCGCAAGTAAGAGGAGTCTTTTTTGTAAGAAAGGCGGACAGGCGTACGGCCTGGGAACGGTCGCCCAAAAAGGAGGAAATCCATTTTAGGGCCAAGCCCTGAATGCCGGCAGCTCTGACACGGTCGATCAACAGATTATGATCGACCGTGTCAAAAGCGGCCGAGAGATCTAAGAGAACAAGGGCTTGGGAGAGATTGTGATCCGCCCCCCTGCGGAGCTCGTTCATCACGGCAAGTATGACCTGCTCGGTGGAGTGAGCAGGTCTAAAACCGGCCTGATGGGAATCTAGGAAGGAGGAGCATTTAATAAAGGAACTAAGGCATTGTGTAACATGAGCCTCCAGGATCTTGCTCAAATAGGGGAGGAGGGAAATAGGTCGATAATTGGTGAGATTAGTGGGATCAGCCTGAGGTTTCTTCAAGATGGGGAGAACCTCAGCTGCTTTAAAGGAAGCGGGGACGACTCCTGTTTTTAAAGAGTTGTTAAGGAACGCAAGCGGGAGGTCAGGACAGGTAAGGAAAGCTTCAGAAAGGAAAGGGGGGGGGGGCAAGGATCCGAGGGAGAGCCCGAGCTGACCTTTATTAGGAGTAGAAGGAAGTTTTCCTTGGAGATCGGAGGAATTTGATCGAGGGACATGGTGTTTGTAGGAGGAGACCCCAAGACTAACGGGGGGGGGAGGCGAAGGAATACTTTGTTTGATGGTGGAAATTTTCTCAATAAAAAAATTATTGAGGGCGTCGCAAAGATCCTGAGTGGGTGCAGGTTTGAGGGTCACCCTGTCAGGTAAAGATAATTCATTGACAATATGGAAAATATCTTTAGTTTTGGTTGATGAGTTTGTAATTTTGTGTGAGAAGTAGACGGATTTAGCTGCGAAAATAGCTTTTTTATAATCAGTTAGCAGCTTGAGGAAGGTAACTTTAGTGCTAGGAGAGTAATTGCGTCGCCACCTGCGTTCTGCCTGTCTAACAGAGAGTTTCTGCATTTTGAGGTCTTCTGTGAACCACCGCTGTGCGTCATGAGGTCGCCTGACTATGGAGAACTTATGGGGGGCGACGATGTTGCTGGCTGCACAAAGCCGGTTGTGGATGGCAGTTTCTTGGTCGTTGAGACAGTCAGTGACCGTGGGCAGGGAGGCGGAGAGTAAAGAGCAGAACTTATCTTTGTTAACCCGACTCCAATTCCTAGCTAGGATTTTTCCCGGGATAGGAGGCTTGGCTAGGCAAGGCAGATCTAGAGAGAATTGAATGGAGTAGTGATCCGACCAGGGACAGGGAGAAATAGATAAAGAGGAGATGGATAAGTTGGCTGTCCATAACTGGTCGAGAAGGTGTCCTTTCCCTGATCAGTTATGTCCCCTATCTTGGACCCCAACGGTTCTATATGCATGTTACAAGTACATGTATGTTCTCTCCAGTTCCAGTTTTGAAGACGCAAATACATGTGCGTCCACCGTCAATATGTTCTCTGTCAGATCCGCCATCAATGGGCTGGATAGTCAATTCCTAAGTAGGAAAGGCCACCGACTTTATATGGCTCAGTTACTCCATTTTTACAGTTCAGATGAAGTAGGCCCGATTCTGTCCTCAAAGCCTTTCCCTGCTCTCTGTCTCTGACAAGCGTCAGCTTGAGCTTGCATCTGTATCCATGAACTTTGTCCTATTTCCTGTGCAGCTAACGGTGCCTGCCTCGGCCAGTTTAGCCGGTCTGCCAAGAAGCTGTATTTCACCTTCGAATTATCTACTTTGCTCTTCAGCCGATGCATTCCTGTCTAGTGATTTAGGTAAACATTTCCTTTAGCTCTCGTGCAAAGGGCTGTCCTCCTGCAAGTAATTCATAGCCCAGTTGCCATGGAAAGTTTTCTGCCTCTTGTATTTCACATAGACACTTAGGCGTTCGTGCACGCACACAGTCAGTATAGAATAGATTCTGTTCGAAAGTCCTTCAGTCCTTCCTTGTGGATAACATAGTTCTTTAAACATAGGATGTTAGATATGATTTAGGATTAGGTTGACTTGACCTCTTAGACTTTTCGTCTCCACACGTAGAGTTAGTGACGAGGTCCCTTCACCCCCCCTAGTTACACGTCAAATGCACGTCATGCTGCTGCGCGCGCATCTATGTCAAGCATTATCTTATAGAAACACTTATATTTGATAACTTTAACCAATTATGTTTCTTTTTACTCCTTATTACGCCTAGTTTCGTTTACGTCATTAATATGTCACTTTTCTTATCAAATGTTACGCCTCCTACATTCGTTTCCATTATAATGTAATAACTATAAAAATGTATGTATATCAATAAAGAATCGTACTTCACTTCCTGAACCTTCTTGGTGACGGAACCTGAGGTCCGCCACTCGAGTCGGCCATATTGGAATAAAGCCCATTCAGAAACCTCTTATACCACGGATTCTGCCTCTCATTATTCTGAGCTATTTGTTTAAAGTTCTCGCATGAAATTCAGATCGGTAATGGATAGATATATTTTATTTACCACATAATGGCGCCCGAACAGGGACACTTTCTCATCTCACGCGCCGGCGGTGCGTTGCAGGCCCGGTCTCCTGCCACAGCTGGACGGACCATAACGCGTACCAGCAGGATTTCCTGTAGCTCCCTCCGGTCAAGCGGGGGCGACTGAGGCTGCGATCAACCCAGACGAGGCGGTGAGAAGCGCAAAGTATCCCGACCAGAGCCTAGCTGAGAGAGCAAGATCCGAGGTATACAGAGGCCCACCAGGTTTCCTATGTCCCGATGTCCAGAAGTTCCGATGTCCGAAATCAAGTCCAGTGTCCGAGGCCTTTCGTTGTGAGCTACTCGGTGAGTACCATCGCCGGGGAGGCGTGTTGACGTGCACATAGGTTGTGCCGGTCAAGACGGATTTGGGTACACAAATCCGGTCTGCACTGTTTAGCAGTGTATATGTACGGTTTAGCCGTATATCAAGTATTCCGAAGTATCTAGTGATTATCAAGAATTCTGCTTGGTGATTAGTTATGCAGACTGTCATCATTGTTGGTTATTTTTAACAAATGTTTAGTATTTTATTTTTTAACGTGCTAAAATGTCCTGCATATTGTGGTATGAATGATTGTTTTACTGTGCTTTGCTCATTATTGTGTTTTTGTCCTAAGTGTGTTTAAGTTTAAGTATCAGATCAGTTCCGTTCAAGAGTAAGTACCAGATTAGCTGTTGTCAATATGCCACTCTTTTCAAAGTTAAGACAAATTACTACTCGAAAAGGGGTGCTTGAAGAGGCAGTCCCTATCCCTCCTAGGGACACTCCAGGCCATTTCATGTACCATAAACATGGCTTAGATGCCATATTATTTCTAGATCTATGGGTGGACTACACCAAAGAGTTACCAGAGAATCAGAGATGGCCCGTAGCTGGGACCTGGGATGCAGACTGTATCATGAAAGTAGAAGAAGAGTTGTGGAAGAGGAAAGCTAGACAGTCACAGAAAGACGCTATTGAATTATGGCGTAAAGAGTCGCATAGGCGCACTGAAAAGGCGCTGAGACAAGAAGAGAGAAGTAAAGAAAGTGCAAATAAGGTTCGAGATAAGCAGTTGATTGAAGAAGGTACAAGAGTACAAACAGAACAAACAGAGAGACAAAGAAATGCCCTTATGAAAGGGATGTATCCCCTTCTGGCCGAAGGATTGCCTCAAGCCATTACGGCCATACCAAAAGACTTGCCACCCCCATTGTTTCCAATAAAGGTACATCCTAAAGGACATCCTAGAACCGCAGAAGATATTTTTCTTTCCTCATATTTAGATGATACAGTTCCCGAATATGCTAACCCCGCACCGCACAGACCGGCTGCTGGGGGGGTTCAACATCAAGATCAAGTTCTTGTCCCTGTACCACAGCAAGCTCCGACACAAGTCACGACACAAGCTTCGGCAAGCACATCTGCTGCCGCGTCTGTCCCCGCAACTGTTTCCACAGCCGTGTCTACACCTGTAGTGGCTGTAGCACGTTCAACGAACCCTTTCACGTCTGACACCTCAGAGGGGGCTACTGGAGGTGCTGCTAGCCTCCATTTTACGCCACCCAAAGGGAGTAAATTTTCTTTCCTGGAATCAGCACATGCACGTACGCCCAAACTTATAAATAACCGTACGCTTAAGGAGCTTATGGTAGATTGTAGATATGATCCGGTGCCTGGTAAAGAGGATGAAATGATTATAACATCATTACGTATTAGACGAGCTGCGACATTTTTAGGAAGGCTGCCAGGAATGGCCGCACATCTAGATAATATATATCATTTTGTGCAAACAGGGAAAGATCCTGAATGTATTAACAGAGCTATGGAATACCAGAAAGTCGAGATACAGGGAGAATTGTTACGTTTTCTTATAAATTGTGTGATCAGAAATCAAGACCGACCGGGGGTAGACCCGGAAGTAATGCAAACTCTTACTAGATGGAGTCAGAATATATCCGAGGGAAAACATGATAAACAGGGAAGTATAGTAGCCATGTGCCGAAAAATTAGGAAAGAAGTAGAACACATACATGCAGAGAGATTGGAAACAGACGAGTTCGAGCAGGATGAAGAGTTCGAATCAGGAGAGTCAGAAAGACAGGCAGACACCATAGCCTATGTAGGCAGAGGAAGGTCCTGTAATAATACCGGAGGTTTTTCTGATCCGATACACTCTACGCGTCCAACAATAATAAATATGAAATCTCCCGAGCGTTTGTTTCAAGCCGCAGATAAAATACTCCGGGAACGAAGGGGTTACCACCTCCTCGATTCTATGGACGAACAAGAATTAGCAAGGGCAGCTGTTCATTGGATGGACAGTCCCGGTAAATATGGTGACGTGACAGTCGCACACGCGTTTTTGAACCTCAGTCCAGACGAACAATGTTTAGCTGGGATTTATATGATCCAGCAACTTCTTATACAATATAAGAGCCAACATGCTGATCCTGGTCCCTTACCTGATATGTTAACCGAACTTCTCACGAATAGATGGAGAGGATCCAGTAACAAGTTAATCAAAGAAATACTAATGTCACGTAAACAGTACATCCTTTTAGGAAATGCGGATCCTTTCTCGATTCCCAACAAAGAAGGAACACCGTACTATATGGATAGACAGAATCCTTTACGAGAAGTCCACCCAATAAAGGGTGATGACAATCAGTTTCATCGTGTATTTGTTTATACACCCATATCAAAAATGGAATTATTAGAAATGAAGAAAGTAGTGCCCAGTCATGATAAAGACCCAGCGGGTTTCCACCGAGAAATTAAAGACATGTTACTGATGGGAGAGTATACCTTTCCTGATATTATGACAATATTAAAGGTGCTTTTACCTGCTGGCATTTATGAAAAATTGAAAGAAAAAGAGTGGGAAGTGGGAGACCAAAAGATAGATTGGACAGCATTAGCAGCGGAGGAAAGGGACCGAACTGCAGGGTCAGGGCTCGGGGATAAAGTTAAACTGTTACCAGGTTTACTAGTACAGGTACTGCCACGTTTACTAGCGACGAAAAAGGAAGATTGGGGTGCAATCTCAGCCTGTAAACAAAAGCAAGATGAAGACACAAGTGATTATTATGCCCGATTTGAAAAATGTTTTGGTATAAATAGTGGTATAAAGGCAAGCAGTGATTCATATCCACATTTATTTGTGACTAAATTGGTGGAAAATGCGTTACCTCCAGTGAAGAATAGAATATTGAAATTCGAGAGTACCTGGCAAAGTAATACTCCGTCACAAATGCTACAAATGTTACAGTATCACCACAATAGAATTAGGGATGAACAAGAACACGAGCATAGACGCATGAAGGATACTAAAATGAAAATGCTAGTTTCTCAGACAGTACCAGCGGATGGTCACAAAAAGGGTGCGACACATTCTGGAGACTCTGCAGTTCCTGTAAAAGGAACCTGCAATTACTGTAAACAACCAGGCCATCATGTACACGATTGTCAAGTCCTGAAACGTAATATAGCCTCAGGTATTGCAAAAGAGAGACCACGATTAGTTAGACAAGATCCGAGTGAACAAGGAACTATGCAGCATGGACAGTCCATGCCAGTCCAGCAACAGTCTATGCCAGCCGCACAACAGTCCATACAGTTCGTGCCAGCCGCACCACCGTTGCCTGCTGCTGCCACACAAGTAACTTCACGACAAATGTATCAGACCGCACAGTACGAATACCCTGAGTATCAACGTTACGCATGAAGCAGCCTAGAGAGGGAAGTTGACTTACCCCTTATCGAGATTCCAGTAGATCAAGAAGGACCTTACGTCCATAGTGAATTACTAGGTCATGACAGAAAATTTTTACTCGATACAGGGGCAAGTCGAACGACAATAAAAAGTAGTGAAGTTCCAGGGGCACCCCTCTCAGGCTCTAAAAATGTTTCCCTTGGTTTTTCAGGAAAGCCTATTGTTAATGAAGTAACACAGCCACTTCCGCTTACGATTGGTCCCTTGACACAAACTACTGACTTATTGCTTACCAAA
This sequence comes from Triturus cristatus, assembly GCF_964204655.1. Classification (NCBI taxonomy): domain Eukaryota; kingdom Metazoa; phylum Chordata; class Amphibia; order Caudata; family Salamandridae; genus Triturus; species Triturus cristatus. Next base: position 1,290,183,693 of record NC_140589.1, read on the forward strand.
TCATGTCCAGAAAACTTGTTAGGTATAAAGACATTGAAAGCTCTAGGGGCTATTATCTGTTGTTCTCCGGAAGGAGTAAGATTGTTTTTACGTGATTTTAAAGGTCATTATGTATCCAGAGACATGGATTCCCGACTACAGAACTTACCAACGCATCTATGGGCACAAGGCCCTACTGATGTTGGTTGCATGAACATTACACCATATCGAGTCACACTGAAGGCAGGAGTAGTATTGCCACGAATGCGACAATACAAGTTACCTCCGGATGCTGTAGCGGCTTTACTGAAAATCATTGATGAGCTAGTTGCGCAAGGAGTGGTTGTAGAAACCAACTCCAATGTGTGTAATTCACCGATAATTCCGATTCTTAAACGAACTGATCCTATGGCCCCACCAGTATATCGATTAGTTATTGATTTGCGTGAATTAAACAAATGCATTGTGCCACAATTCCCCGTGGTCCCCGATATTTCATCATTACTGACAGCCATTGATTCTCAAGCTACATTCTTTACCGTGATTGATCTCAAGAATGCCTTTTTCAGCGTCCCAATAGATCCGGAAAGCCAATACCTATTCGGATTTAGCTTAAATGGACGAAGCTTTAAATTCACACGCGCTCCCCAAGGATTTACAGAAAGCCCCAGCATCTATAGCCAAGCATTGAAACGAGAACTTGACAGTATACACATGCCCGTTAACACCGCATTGCTTCAATACGTTGATGATCTGCTGATCACCGCACGAAGCGAACCCGAATGTGAAAAAGCATCACTGACGGTTTTACATTTTCTAGCGGACAAGGGGCACAAGGTGTCCCCTTCTAAGCTGCAATTCTGTGTTCAGCGAGTTATTTATCTTGGTCACTCGCTGTCCAAGGAGGGAAGGCAGCTTACACCTGACCGCATTCAGTTAATTGCAAACATGCCAATACCGCAGACGCAAAAGGAAGTGCGGGCTTTCATAGGCCTCACTTCATACTGTAGACAGTGGATTCCCCAATATGCATTTCTAGCAAAGCCACTCATTCAGTTGACAACACAGGAGGCAGCCACATCGACTGTCCTCCCTTGGACTCAGGAACACACACTAGCTTTTGAGAGCTTAAAGAAAGCTCTATGTCAAGCACCAGTTCTAGCGACACCATGTTACAGTAAACATTTTACACTCTTTGTTACAGAACGTGCAGGTACTGCCTTGTCAGTACTCACTCAGGAACAAGCAGGAGCATGTAAGCCATGTGCTTATTTTTCCAGTACATTAGACCCCGTAGCTCAGGCTTTGCCTGCGTGTCTGAAATCAGTAGCAGCAACAGCTTTAGCAATCAGACAAAGCGATGCCATAGTGTTAGGACATCCATTGACAGTACAAGTACCACATGCAGTGGAGGTTCTTGTGAACCGAACGCAAACACAACACTTGACCATAGCAAGACTTACTGGTTACGAATTGACACTGTTTCAGCCACATATAGAAATCAGACGTTGTAATACACTGAATCCTGCTACACTTTTGCCAGTAATTGGAACCGACCCACTAGCCCATGATTGTGTCGAAGTTATTGAAATAAAGACAAAACCCAGACAAGACTTAACAGACGTTCCATTGTTAGATCCAGACCTGACGTTGTATGTAGATGGTTCGTGTATGAGGACAAATACAGGAAATTTAGTTGCCGCATACGCAGTCACTACAGACACCGAAGTTATTGAAACAAACTGTATAGATACTTTGTCAGCCCAAGCAGCAGAACTTGTTGCTCTAACACAAGCCTGTATTCAAGCCACAGACAAGAAAGTCAACATATATACTGATTCACGTTATGCATTTGGAGTCGTACATGACTTCGGGGTGCTTTGGAGAGAGAGAGGTTATTTGACTTCTCATGGAACCCATATTCAGCACGGGTCCCTCATTCATGCTTTGTTAGACTCAATTCATTTACCGACTGCAATATCAATTATGAAATGTAAAGCACACACGAAGGTTACTGATATCATTTCCCAAGGCAATGATTTAGCTGACAGAACAGCCAAACAGACTGCTCAGACTCGTACATCCGACATGACAAAGCCTATAGTTCAGACACCAACACAGTGTATGACAATTAAGGATCCCGCACTTGACGTAATTGACATACAGACACATGCCACAGAGAAAGAAATACAGAAGTGGACTGAACTAGGAGGGATTCAGACAGATCAAGGATGGATGACGAAGGGAAAATCTGTATGGTTTCTCCCTGATTCCATGGTTCAAGTCATTATAGCTACAGTTCACAGTCCCGCACATTTAGGAGAAAAGGCCATGTTAGACAGCATTCAGCACATTTGGTTTAACAAACATTTACGAGCTGCTGCTAAACAAAAAGTCCGTACCTGTATGATATGTTGTCAGTTTAATCCAGGGAAGAGTGTCCCCGTAGAACAGGGTGGATTTCAGCAGCTTACACCTGACCGCATTCAGTTAATTGCAAACATGCCAATACCGCAGACGCAAAAGGAAGTGCGGGCTTTCATAGGCCTCACTTCATACTGTAGACAGTGGATTCCCCAATATGCATTTCTAGCAAAGCCACTCATTCAGTTGACAACACAGGAGGCAGCCACATCGACTGTCCTCCCTTGGACTCAGGAACACACACTAGCTTTTGAGAGCTTAAAGAAAGCTCTATGTCAAGCACCAGTTCTAGCGACACCATGTTACAGTAAACATTTTACACTCTTTGTTACAGAACGTGCAGGTACTGCCTTGTCAGTACTCACTCAGGAACAAGCAGGAGCATGTAAGCCATGTGCTTATTTTTCCAGTACATTAGACCCCGTAGCTCAGGCTTTGCCTGCATGTCTGAAATCAGTAGCAGCAACAGCTTTAGCAATCAGACAAAGCGATGCCATAGTGTTAGGACATCCATTGACAGTACAAGTACCACATGCAGTGGAGGTTCTTGTGAACCGAACGCAAACACAACACTTGACCATAGCAAGACTTACTGGTTACGAATTGACACTGTTTCAGCCACATATAGAAATCAGACGTTGTAATACACTGAATCCTGCTACACTTTTGCCAGTAATTGGAACCGACCCACTAGCCCATGATTGTGTCGAAGTTATTGAAATAAAGACAAAACCCAGACAAGACTTAACAGACGTTCCATTGTTAGATCCAGACCTGACGTTGTATGTAGATGGTTCGTGTATGAGGACAAATACAGGAAATTTAGTTGCCGCATACGCAGTCACTACAGACACCGAAGTTATTGAAACAAACTGTATAGATACTTTGTCAGCCCAAGCAGCAGAACTTGTTGCTCTAACACAAGCCTGTATTCAAGCCACAGACAAGAAAGTCAACATATATACTGATTCACGTTATGCATTTGGAGTCGTACATGACTTCGGGGTGCTTTGGAGAGAGAGAGGTTATTTGACTTCTCATGGAACCCATATTCAGCACGGGTCCCTCATTCATGCTTTGTTAGACTCAATTCATTTACCGACTGCAATATCAATTATGAAATGTAAAGCACACACGAAGGTTACTGATATCATTTCCCAAGGCAATGATTTAGCTGACAGAACAGCCAAACAGACTGCTCAGACTCGTACATCCGACATGACAAAGCCTATAGTTCAGACACCAACACAGTGTATGACAATTAAGGATCCCGCACTTGACGTAATTGACATACAGACACATGCCACAGAGAAAGAAATACAGAAGTGGACTGAACTAGGAGGGATTCAGACAGATCAAGGATGGATGACGAAGGGAAAATCTGTATGGTTTCTCCCTGATTCCATGGTTCAAGTCATTATAGCTACAGTTCACAGTCCCGCACATTTAGGAGAAAAGGCCATGTTAGACAGCATTCAGCACATTTGGTTTAACAAACATTTACGAGCTGCTGCTAAACAAAAAGTCCGTACCTGTATGATATGTTGTCAGTTTAATCCAGGGAAGAGTGTCCCCGTAGAACAGGGTGGATTTCAGCCTCCTGATCATCCTTTTGAAGTCCTCCAGATGGATTATATTCAGATGGAACGTTGTCGAGGATTCAAATATGTTCTCGTAGTTGTTTGCGCTCTCTCCCGTTGGACAGAGGCGTATCCTGTATCAGATTACACTGCCCCAACTACTGCCAAACAGCTAGTTCGAGAATTCTTCCCACGGTACGGTTTACCACGTGTGGTATATTCAGATAACGGCCAACCCTTCTCATCCGAATTAATGAAACATGTTTCGCTTCTGCTGGGATATCAGTGGAAATTCCACTGTGTCCGACACCCCGAGGCAGCAGGTCTCGTGGAACGACATAATCAACTTTTGAAAATCAGATTGTCAAAAATATGTCAGGAAAAAGGTGTTGACTGGATAGTAGCCTTACCAGTTGCACTGTTTTACATGAGAATGGTACCACACTCTCGAACAGGGCTATCCCCGTATGAGGTGATCTTTGGCAGACCACCGAATATGTGGGGGACGCCTATACCGCGTAAAATAACTGATGTTGATTGTAATATGCTGACGGATTACCTGGCTTCCTTGATGTCTGCACTACAATCTTCTCGTTCACAGGTGGTCGCAGCTTTTCCTGACAACACTGAGGTGAAACCCCATGACGTGGTTCCCGGGGATTTCGTACTCGTTCGGAATTTCGATAGGAAAAGCCAACTGGAGCCCAGGTGGAAGTTGCCTAGACAGGTCCTGTTGACAACAAGAACAGCCGTGAAGATCGAAGGGAGGAAGGGCTGGCTCCATTCCAGCCATATTAAGAAATTTCATGGACTTCCTCCTGATATGAACAATACTTCCCGTGCATCTTCTCCCATTGACTCCATTGACTCAAAGCTACCTTTGGCTGAGGCCAGTAGCTCCGAACTTTATAAACAAAAACTTAGGCCCAGGCCTACACTGTCGGACGATTTGATTGTTTAAGTCCTCTCCAAGGTGAAGCGGTTGAATCTGTCCCGACATGTCTTCTTTAGGCCTGAATCATGAAGAGTCCCGAATCATAATGAAAAGACATACATACTGTAAATTACTGCGTAGCCACTGTATTGTGACTTTATTAATTTTGTTTGTCTTAAGTTTTATAATAGTTACTGCAAGTATATTATTGCATATGTATTATCCTGTTTCTAGGCGTGCTATTAATATAACTGATGAACATTCTTTTAGTGACCTACCCCCTCATGAGTTATCCTACAGACTTGCGCTGCGTAATAACACTTTCATTAGTATGTTACATCATTCTCACCAGACTAGTAATGCCACTAATTGTTGGGTGTGTGGTCGACTCCCTCCCTATCAGAATAACAAAGGAGTTCTGCCTTTCTTTCCACATCCGTTCACATATAATGGCACCTGTGGAGCATGGTTTAGTTTATTGAATTCTATAGATTCAAACACAGCAGTTTATCAACACCATTGGATATGGGGAAATCTGAATATAGTGTTATACAAAGTCTGTCATCCTGACAAGGAGGGTCACCCTAGTAGAACGGGAACTGATTTAGAAAATGAAGTATATAGATTGGGTAATTTTACACCTAATCTCATGATTCTGATTGTCAATTCCGAAGTTGAGTTAATTTTGCCCACCATGTCAGTATTCCCAGTTAAAGGTGAATTATGTGTAAGAAAAGTTGGTTCCATACCTATGGGCCATAGCAAATGTGTTACTACAGTAGAATATAGTGATGAAGGAAAATCTACATTTAGAGCTTCTCGCCATTCCTACTTTATATGTGGTCAGACGGCATACATGCGTCTACCTCTAGATTGGGATGGTACCTGTTACATTGCATTCCTTCTGCCACCTGTTTTCTTAGCTCCCCCTGATTATTATCGAAATACTCGTTTAGCACACAATAGAGAGCGAAGAGATCTCCCAGTTGTCGATTATACTGAGACGGCGTGGGATAAGTATGTAGATTTCAATAAAGGTATCTTCCCATATATAGGTACAATTACAAATAGTAAGCTAATACGTAGACTAACCAAGACTCTTGAAGCCGTAGTGAATGAGACTATAGCTGCCCTAGGCAATCTGACAGAGGAACAATCAGTGATGAGGATCGTTGTCCTTCAAAATCGACTTGTCCTTGACGTCATCCTGGCCGATAGGGGCGGAGCTTGTAGGGTCATCGGATCCAGCTGCTGCATATTCATACCAGAAAATTCGCCATCTGTATATAAAGCTATAACCCGCCTTCATAAGATTGTGAGCCAGATACACGAAGACCCAGGCACTTGGACTTGGTCCGGGTGGTTTTGGAGTCTGATATCAGCCTGGGGATGGAGAGTTCTATCCTTCCTAGGTATTGGCCTTCTTATACTATTCAGTTGTTGCTTATGCCTGCAATGTGGACCAGCGATCTGTGGTCTGTGTGCCACATCGTGTATTCCACATCAAGGTTTTCGTTCAAAATCTCGGAAGAAGAAAGAAGAAGAAATGATGCTCCATGAGCAAATCGATGGATTAATGAAGATTGATGTTTCTTGACGGGCAAGTAGGGGAACAAGGAGGGAATGTGGAAAAGTGGATTTCCCTGATCAGTTATGTCCCCTATCTTGGACCCCAACGGTTCTATATGCATGTTACAAGTACATGTATGTTCTCTCCAGTTCCAGTTTTGAAGACGCAAATACATGTGCGTCCACCGTCAATATGTTCTCTGTCAGATCCGCCATCAATGGGCTGGATAGTCAATTCCTAAGTAGGAAAGGCCACCGACTTTATATGGCTCAGTTACTCCATTTTTACAGTTCAGATGAAGTAGGCCCGATTCTGTCCTCAAAGCCTTTCCCTGCTCTCTGTCTCTGACAAGCGTCAGCTTGAGCTTGCATCTGTATCCATGAACTTTGTCCTATTTCCTGTGCAGCTAACGGTGCCTGCCTCGGCCAGTTTAGCCGGTCTGCCAAGAAGCTGTATTTCACCTTCGAATTATCTACTTTGCTCTTCAGCCGATGCATTCCTGTCTAGTGATTTAGGTAAACATTTCCTTTAGCTCTCGTGCAAAGGGCTGTCCTCCTGCAAGTAATTCATAGCCCAGTTGCCATGGAAAGTTTTCTGCCTCTTGTATTTCACATAGACACTTAGGCGTTCGTGCACGCACACAGTCAGTATAGAATAGATTCTGTTCGAAAGTCCTTCAGTCCTTCCTTGTGGATAACATAGTTCTTTAAACATAGGATGTTAGATATGATTTAGGATTAGGTTGACTTGACCTCTTAGACTTTTCGTCTCCACACGTAGAGTTAGTGACGAGGTCCCTTCACCCCCCCTAGTTACACGTCAAATGCACGTCATGCTGCTGCGCGCGCATCTATGTCAAGCATTATCTTATAGAAACACTTATATTTGATAACTTTAACCAATTATGTTTCTTTTTACTCCTTATTACGCCTAGTTTCGTTTACGTCATTAATATGTCACTTTTCTTATCAAATGTTACGCCTCCTACATTCGTTTCCATTATAATGTAATAACTATAAAAATGTATGTATATCAATAAAGAATCGTACTTCACTTCCTGAACCTTCTTGGTGACGGAACCTGAGGTCCGCCACTCGAGTCGGCCATATTGGAATAAAGCCCATTCAGAAACCTCTTATACCACGGATTCTGCCTCTCATTATTCTGAGCTATTTGTTTAAAGTTCTCGCATGAAATTCAGATCGGTAATGGATAGATATATTTTATTTACCACATAATGTGGGTAGCAGTATAAACATGCTGAGTGCAGTTTAGGCCCCTGAGAAGGTCAGTGAATTCGCGGGAGTGCGAGGTTTCGTTGGGATCAGAGGGCCAGTAATTAAAATCACCTATTATCATTAGATTGGGACTGTTTATTAAAAGGTGCGAGATGAGGTCGCCGATTAACTGGGGAAAGGTGGGCATGATACGGGGAGGTCGGTAGAACAGGGCGCAAACCAGGGAAGCTAGAGGGGAGTCGAGTTTGATAATGAGACTCTCAGTAGAGGGAATAGCAGTGACAGTGAGGGCAGTGAACTGTAACTGGTGGTGAATGATGGCAGCCACACCACCTCCATGATGCCCGTCAGGTCTATTAGTCTGTAGAATGTAATAGCCAGTAGGAATAGCTGCCAGAATGTCAGGGAAGGAGTCGTCTGTGAGCCAGGTTTCGGAAAGAAGGAGAACGTCAGGTTTTAGAGTGTCAAGGAGGTAAAATATTTCTGATTGATGTTTGGGGAGGGATCGGGTATTTAGATAATAAAAGTTCAACTTATGTTTGATGGAGTGAGGGAAGTTAGGGATGTTAGGCGGGGGAAGAGAGGGACTTATGGTGGACTGAGGAAGAGGTATAAGAGGACCAGAAAACAAAATTCCACAAGAGGAAAGCAGTTGGTTTAAAGATGGCTTGATGGGCCAGGAGTGGCGGAGAGAGCATAAGTCCCTGAAGGAGTATTTTAAAAAATGAGTGGCGAGACCTGGCCCTAGGCCCGGTCGGACGCGGACGGGCGCAGACGGGCTTGCCTTTAGCGCGCCTTCGGCGCGCTGTCTGCGCGTCCGCTGCACGCGTCCACTGCGCGCTTGCGCAGGCATCAGGAATTTATGCTCCACTGGCTCTCAGCGACTAGTGCGCGAGTTGTACCCCTCACTCAAGATGGCGGCCCCGCTGGTAAGTGTCGTGTCCTGCCGCCGTGAAAGCACGACGGGTTCGGACAAGGCAAAACGATGTATGCGGGGCGGGCACTGGAACCAGGTGAGGGTAGTGACTAAGATCGGCGCATAATTAAAAGCATAGAAAAAAACAGAGTGCAAGTGGAGTAACACGCAAAAATAATACACAAGTTTAAAAAGTAGAACGCTTCCCGGCTTCCGCCTCAGGAAGTACTGCAAGTACAAAGTATTACCGATAAGGTTTCACAAAGAGCGCTTCCCGGCTTCCGCCTCAGGAAGTACAGCAAATGCAGCGCGCTTGCGCAGGCATCAGGAAATTATGCTCCACTGGCTCTCAGCGACTAGTGCGCGAGTTGTACCCCTCACTCAAGATGGCGGCCCCGCTGGTAAGTGTCGTGTCCTGCCGCCGTGAAAGCACGACGGGTTCGGACAAGGCAAAACGATGTATGCGGGGTGGGCACTGGAACCAGGTGAGGGTAGTGACTAAGATCGGCGCATAATTAAAAGCATAGAACAAAACAGAGTGCAAGTGGAGTAACACGCAAAAATAATACACAAGTTTAAAAAGTAGAACGCTTCCCGGCTTCCGCCTCAGGAAGTACTGCAAGTACAAAGTATTACCGATAAGGTTTCACAAAGAGCGCTTCCCGGCTTCCGCCTCAGGAAGTACAGCAAATGTACAGTATATTCCTCTGTCTGTTGGGGCCACCGTAGTATAGGGAGTTCAGGGAATAACATTAAAACCCAATTCAGGGATATATTATGCTTTCCCTCCTTTTATTTATCGTGATGCCATTTGCATTGGGTCACACTGGTTAAGGTATTAACATCTGCGTTTTAACATTGGAGATGTTTGTAGATTTTTCAATTTAAAATCAGATTGTGGAGTGACGGCCTCCCTGCTCCAAACGGACTTCCAGATTCAAAGATTCTTCAGAAAACTGGGTTTGCAGATTTCGGATATAAGTCTGATATTCTCCAGATGTGTCATAATTTCGTTTTTTAGAGAGTCTTTACTAATAAGGTCTAGTGTTTCAGGCTTCTCAAAATATTCCAGATAGCACAGATTATTGCAAAACCGTTGAATGTAAACTAGTCAGGGGATACGCTAGTATGACCTAGATTTAAGACAATCCTTAATTATGGCACTATTTAAATTGGTGTGTGAGGAAGTCCACACTTTATACCAGAGTATTATAGGCTGTAGCCTTAGTTCTTAAAATGGTTATAGCATGTTAAATTATACATGGTCGCTTAACGAATTAACAAATAGCCATCTTTTCTTGCTCTTTGGCAGATATATACCATTATAGTGAGACCTGTCGCCAGAAGCCCAGAGGTTCATTGCCAGCTATTATATAAAGGCATGAGCTAAGGTATTGATATATCTATGATGGTCTTCATGTATTACCTACTTTTTGGGTGGATACATGTCTGAAATTTGATTATGGATTGACGCAGAAAGACGTAGGGCGATATTGGCCTCCAATTATCAATACTAGTATTATTACACAATATGAGTCATCTAGTGCTCTTAGGTTAATGTGTTTATGCTAAGATGTGTGAGTTATAGATATGTAAGAGTTTTGTGGAATGTTATGGAACACTCTTAGTGGGATGTGTAGAAATCTATGAACTCCCCTTAGTGGGTAACAGAGACCGAATTTATAGATTATTGATTATTATTGAATGGCTGTTTTTCATATTGATCTTGTTACAGGAAGGATTCTTAATGATTTTTTAATTTTGGAGTACTAAGAGAATGTTTTAAAAGAAAGATTTTCAATGTCTCTGAAAAATATGTATGTGTTTTGTTGTTTTTAATATATTCTGTATTATGTTTTGTGTTAGGTATTCTCATTAATATGTACTAAAGGAAGGAATATTATTGCCAGTCCTGAAGAATGTGGTTTTACCTTTTTATCCCACCGAAACGCGTCTACGCAGAGTTCTAGGTTGATTTTGTCTTGGGAATAGAACTTTAGAAATCTGGGTGAATGGCTCCGGGTTATTTCTGGTCCACAAAGGTTGCAAATCAACATCGTTAAGGCACAATTTAAGTGTTTTTTTAATATCTTTTCCTTCCACTTGATGCCTATTCATTGTCTTCCTATGAGATATTGAATTGATTATATTGTTTTAATTATGTACTTTGTGTATGAATATGTACATGTGTTTTTTTTAAAGAAAATGTATTTGCGGTACTCTACTTGATAACTTACTGCTGTGAATCAGATTACTAATGTGTCAATACATTTTATTTAATTTAGTGTAATTTTTCTCACATCTCATTCTGAGTTGTTCTGAGTGTGTGATATACTTGACTGAGTGATATATTTGACTGTACGGTGCAGAGTTGGTGATCTAAGTGAAGTTTGTTTATAAAGTTCAAAGGAAAAAAAAATCTTAACTATATAGTCAATGAGTTAGATTTAAGACAATCCTTAATTATGGCACTATTTAAATTGGTGTATGAAGAAGTCCACACTTTATACCAGAGTATTACAGGCTGTAGCATAATCAGGTCCGTGATAAAGTGTGCTCCGAGTTCAGCATGACAAATATATACTGGGGCACTTTTAGGAGTGGTGAGAAGATACCTAAAGAACTTGTTCTGAACCAGTTGTATATTACTGCATTTGTTGTGTCCCCACACACCCACCCCATTAAGTGCAACGCTAAGAAATTTAGCTTTATGAACTTAGCAGCTCTGGTTGATTAGAGCCCAGTCGTGTGGTGAACCCTCTGAATGCCATTCAAGCTTTACTGAACTGTAGTTTCTTACTGGATATTGCCCTTTCCATAGGCCCTCTTTGTCAAATAAAATTCCCAAGTAAGAAAAAGTATCAGTAAAGCCTATAGCTTTACCATAAATTTTTTGATCTTGGCATTTAGCGTTTTTTTTCCCGCATTTCATAACAAAAGTTTTTGATTGATTTACTAAAAGCCCAAGATCCTGCATGTATTCAGCAAAGTTTGTCAGCAGGTGCTGGAGAGCAAGAGGAGTGTGTGCCATGAGGACGGTGTTGTTGGTGTGAAGAATGGCCGGTACAGGGCGTGCCCCTACTTTGGACAAAGCAGCAAGCACTGCGCCCACACTATAGATAGGGAGAACAGAAAGGGGCCCTGGATGCAGCCGTGTCTCACCCCCTCTCCACCTTGACTGCTTCAGTGCATTCCCCTCTATTAGTATATCTGACCCTTGCATTAAATCCTGACTATAAGCCCCTCAAAAAGCTAATGATTGATGTTTCTACTCCCAGATCTTTCATAATTGACAACAGTTTGGCATATATGACACAATCAAAAGATGAGGAGAGATCAACAAAAGCTAAATACATGTTCCCCTCTTTAATTTGAACATACTTCCCAAGTCATATGCTCAGTTGAGGCTCTGCTCTATTGTTCCGACCCCGGGACGGAATCCATATTGTAAATCTGAGAAGATGCTGTGTGTATCTGCCCAGTCTTGTAATCTATTCAGAATGATACGTCCTGCGATCTTCAGCAGCGAATCAAGTAGATCGAGAGATTGACCTATAGCAGGCCGGATTTGATCGAGCTCCCTTTTCATAAATAGGCACGATAATTGATTTGGCCCATGTTGGCAAAAACCCGACTGTACAGCATGCACTGAAGGCTAAGCTCAATAAAGGCCCCATAGAGAAATATTTGCTTTAAAGAAATTGACTAGGATTACATCTGGACCTGGGGCTTTACCACCTTTGATAGCTAATATTGCCTCATTAACTTCTTCCATACTAAGGGGATCATGAAGCTAGTCTATGGGGTATCTATTGTTGCCATGTGATTATGTCCTTGCTCTAATGCCGGTGCGGCTTTGGATAGAGAATCAATGGTGGTAAAATGCTCTATCCAATCTTCTTTCGTAATAGGCATCTCTATCCTGGGTGCCTCCTCTGCTATCAGTGGATCGGAGTTAATTATTCTCCAGAAAGCGTTATTGTCTTTGTTGGAGGATTCCTCACATATTCCCAGACTGTCTCCCTTATCTGTGACTTTCTCATCTTCAATGCTTTCTTATAATTAGGGGTGGGCGGAATTTGCATAGTCGCGCTACGCAAAGCGCTGTGAAACGGTAAAAAAACTCTCGCGAGCACGCAGAAATTCCGCAAACACGCAAAATTGCTTGTTCGCGATGCTTTTTTCCTGTTCGCGAATGCTGTTTGCATGCTCAGGGGAAATATCTTGCGAACACGCATTCTGAGAACGGTAACAAGCAAACAATTCTGCTAAACCGCGGAATGCAGAATTTTGGACAATTCCGCATTCTCTGCGGAACGCGAAATTACCAAAATTCCGCAAATTCCGCGAGCGGAACATAATTTACTGCCCAGGCCTACTTATAATCCATTCTGCAGGTCTGGACCTCAAGATTACATCTGGGGGATTTATGAAGTGCCTCTTTTAACTATTTATGGGCTCTAGTACAGATAGTATCAAACCAACCCTTTTTCACTGGTCTGACTTTTTTACTTATGGCAGACATATTTTCCTTCACTCCCTGTGCATGTGACAAAAAGGCTTTGATGGTATCACTAGGCGCTGCTGAATCATCTAAACAGATCTTAAAGACCTCACTTTTACTAGCTACCAGTTGCTTAAGGAACCCCTCTGGGAAAATCTGTGTCCATCGCAGGGTGTACCCGTTAAGGCTTGCTAATCCGATTTCCTCTACTTTTGGAACAGTTTTATTGTTCCGCTGCTTAAAAAATAAATTGGACGATATCAATACTTAAAGGGTAATGATCACTTAGTGAAATTGAATGAGTCAGAAAGTTAAATGCCTGATCAGCACATCTTTTAGATACCAAAATGTGATCAATAATGCTATGTGCATTTCTCCCATTAAAAGTGCATTTGCATAGGGCGTAAGGGGAGGAGATCTTGTTTGCAAAGGCCAAATCAAATTTAAATGATAATTCATTAATCTTATCCCCAGGAGCATTATGATTGAAATGAGTTTGGTCAGCATTTTCTTATTTATCATGCTGCATACCTTATTGACTGTACATTACACAAACGTAAATTAAAATCTCCACCCCATAGAGTAATTGTATTCTTGCTGTTTTTTGTATAGATATGCTCCAATCTATCATTCCGTTTCTGTAGAATGTCTATGATAGCTTGCACAGGGGCATTGTTTTAAAAATTAATTATGGTGAATCTAGCAGGACCGGATGAATCACATAATATTAACTGATAATAAGGCTTGTGTTTTACCAAAGAAATAAGGAGTCCTTTTGAGCTATGCTAATGCTTAATCACACAGAGCTGAAATAGGAGTGCTGTTATGTCTACTGTATTGCCTTGTGCTACATGTGGTAAACCTAGTGGACTGGGAGGGCACAGAAGGCTTGTGGGCCCGTCTGCTGTGCAGATGGTACAGGAGCCTGTGTCACACCCATGCTCTTAGTTGTCACACAGGGGAGGAGGTGGATTTTGGAATGTGAGGCCTATCTGTAGATGTGTTTTGCAAGGTTAATGTTGCATGAGCTAAGCTAGCTTAGACAAGGGTAGAGGTGAGAGAGAATTATGTTTTCATTTTAGAAATGGAGTGGAGACTCATACATATTGGGGGCAGGACAAATTTAGAGTTTTTCAGAGAGTGTAAGGTAGGAGTTAAGTTCAGAGGGAGATCTTGTGTAGTAGACATGAAGTATCCTCATTGTTCCAAAGTGAATAGTTTGAAGTGCGGCTGTGTGATTCGGAGAATGCAACCTTGTAAGACTGGTTACATCCTGTGCAAGGTAAACTAGGAATATGTAGATGTGATAGAGGTAGAACCAGCTAGACAAGGTTGGAGTCTGGCAGGAGATGAGAGGTGTAGTCTGTGGCACTACGGTGAGAGATGACTGTGACAGGGCAGTGTCACTGAGTAAGGATAGTTGTTAATGTGCACAAGTCAATTGAGGTATGGAGCATGGAACTGAGATGTGGATGTGACAGGGCCACAGTGGGACATGGTTAAACTTGTCATTTGTAACAAAGTGGATAAGTGTGTGTCATGGGTATACACCAATTGTGTGATTTAGGTGGCTGTATGGTGAAATGTGAGGTGTTGTCCAGCTGATGTATGTTGTGTTTGAATCTGTGGATGCATTTGTTTTTGAAATGGCTATCTGTAGAATTTAAGCAGAGTAGGGTGGGTGAATGGTGAGATGCGAATGAGTTGGGACATATTCATTGAGCAATGTGAGTGTCTTGTTGAGGGATGTGGTGATGTGTTAAGTGTGCATGTCAGAGTTGGCTGTGATGCTGCACATTGTGATATGAGTGCAGTCCAAGACATTACTGAGGGTGAAACTGGTGATGAGAGTTGTCCATTTGACATTTTAATTTTAACGTCTACTGAGGAGGTGATGAGTACAGTACATTGTGTACATGTCATATATGTGAGAGGTGTTGTGTACATAGTGATGAAGAGTGGTGCTGTGACTGTGGGTGTGGATGTAAGAAGGTTAGCACCAGTATGATATTGTGAGATTTGGGTTGGAAGTGTTTGAGTACAAGGCTGGAGCTTGTGAGGCAGACATTCTTTTCCAGATAGCTGCACCAGAGGGGTATTATGACGTACTTATGTATGTATGATAGTTTTGAGAGATAAGCATGTACTTTGAAGTGGATGTGAGAGGAGTCATACCCGCACAAGTAGAGATTATGCAGGCCAGGAGATAATGTTGAAATGTACAAATGTGTAGATTATGTGGATGTAAGTATGCTAAAACAGTTGCCAGATAAAATATGAGGATATAGCGTGTGTTTGCTGCAGCTTGCGGTCTGCCACTGAATGTTAATGACAGATTTTTGAAATGGCTGCTTGAGTACACTGGCATATGCAAGACCTATTGGCATCACAGGAAAACTACCTCCACCTAGCCTTGCCTTGTCTGAGTTGTGTGTGGCCATAAGTGGCAAGTTACCCTTTGTAGGTAGATGTTGTCACTGATTAATCATTCTTCCACTTGAATACTGCCCTGGGATGGAGGTGTTGACTGTTCATATTGAACTGTCCTGATGCAGAAACATTGGATGGCAGTCTATTGCTTAGAGGGCTATAGCCCCCCCCCAAGTGAAAAGTCAAAGATGTGTGTTGTTGGGCCACCCGGGTCAGAATACTCCCAGAAACGCATCTCCACACGTCCCAGTAGACTACACACACATGGGTACTAATGGCATTCTGACTCTAAATGTCAGAGGTAGGGGGACACCAAGGGAGATGGACTCATTGTAATGATATCTCTGATTGTGCTAATGAAAACACATTGCACTGTTACAAAACACATATGTGACACCAGAACATTACACCCAGTTCCATAAGTGTTTGCATTGTTAATATTATTTCCTCCATTAAGCTGGTTTGGCAAGGGTAACCCTTGTGTGGTTCCATAAGAGGTCTTATTTACTGCATGAAAAAGTCCCACTGAGCCTGTGGGCCTTATGTCTTTGTAGAGGGTCTCCTTGCAGTTTTACATGATTAGGGAGCAGTGTTTCATTGCCAAATGTGGACAAAGCAAGCTTCATTTGGCACATATCCCTCATCCTCACAAGGTGCACCCATATCCCCTGGCTTGAGGATGGCTATGTCAGTTGTGTCTGAGAGCCACAGGTTAAGCTCCCCTGCCCCCCGGCCTCCTCTCCCAAGGTGAGAAAGCAAAAGACACACAATTGATGGACGGAATGCAGAACAAATCAAAACATTCTCCCCCAGTCAAGAGATGTGGGTTAACTCCATAATTCTTTTGCTCACCATGCCACCCCAGTTTAGACCTGGCCATATGCAAATCAGTCTTGACCCTGTGCCTCATGGGAACAGTCCAGCCCGAACTGCCAAGCTAGGTCATCCCTGGACTGGAAACAAGCCTCCTAGGACCGGTTTCGGGGTTTCACCGCTCTTCAGCCAGGATAGCTTGAATCCAGTAGCACAGTGAGCCAGGGACCTATGTCTAGGCATACCCAGCGCACTTAGGGCGATAAAGCAAAAGACACACAATTGATGGACGGAATGCAGAACAAATCAAAACATTCTCCCCCAGTCAAGAGATCTGGGTTAAATCCATCATTATTTTGCTCACCATGCCACCCCAGTTTAGACCTGGCCATATGCAAATCAGTCTTGACCCTGTGAATCATGGGAACAGTCCAGCCCGAACTGCCAAGCCAGGTCCTCCCTAGACCGGAAACAAGCATCCGAAGACGGGTTTCGGGGTTTCACCCCTCTTCAGCCAGGATAGCTTGAATCCAGTGGCACAGTGAGCCCGGGACCTAAGTCTAGGCATACCCAGCGCACTTAGGGCAAGAAAGCAAAAGACACACAATTGAAGGACGGAATGCAGGACAAATCCAAACATTCTCCCCCAGTCAAGAGATCTGGGTTAAATCCATCATTCTTTTGCTCACCATGCCACCCCAGTTTAGACCTGGCCATATGCAAATCAGTCTTGACCCTGTGCCTCATGGGAACAATCTAGCCCGAACTGCCAAACCAGGTCCTCCCTGGACCGGAAACAAGCATCCTAGGACTGGTTTCGGGGTTTCACCCCTCTTCAGCCAGGATAGCTTGAATCCAGTGGCACAGTGAGCCCGGGACCTACGTCTAGGCATACCCAGCGCACTTAGGGCGAGAAAGCAAAAGACACACAATTGATGGACGGAATGCAGAACAAATCAAAACATTCTTCCCAGTCAAGAGATCTGGGTTACATCCATCATTCTTTTGCTCACTATGCCGCCCTAGTTTAGACCTGGCCATATGCAAATCAGTCTTGACCCTGTGCCTCATGGGAACAGTCCAGCCCGAACTGCCAAGCCAGGTCCTCCCTGGACCGGAAACAAGCATCTTAGAACCGGTTTCGGGGTTTCACCCCTCTTCAGCCAGGATAGCTTGAATCCAGTGGCACAGTGAGCCCGGGACCTACGTCTAGGCATACCCAGCGCACATAGGGCGAGAAAGCAGAAGACACACAATTGATGGACGGAATGTAGAACAAATCAAAACATTCTCCCCCAGTCAAGAGATCTGGGTTAAATCCATCATTCTTTTGCTCACCATGCCACCCCAGTTTAGACCTGGCCATATGCAAATCAGTCTTGACACTGTGCCTCATGGGAACAGTCCAGCCCGAACTACCAAGCCAGGTCCTCCCTGGACCGGAAACAAGCATCCTAGGACCGGTTTCGGGGTTTCACCCCTCTTCAGCCATAATAGCTTGAATCCAGTGGCATGGAGAGCACGGGACTCACATCTGAGCATACCCGTCCCATTCAGGGTGACAAATGCAAAAACAACAGTGAGTCCCGTGCTCTCCATGCCACTGGAATCAAACTATCCTGGCTGAAGAGGGGTGAAACCCCGAAACCGGTCCTAGGATGCTTGTTTCCAGTCCAGGGAGGACCTGGCTTGGCAGTTCAGGCTGGACTGTTCCCATGAGGCACAGGATCAAGACTGATTTGCATACGGCTGGGTTCAAAGTGAAATGGCATGGTGAGCAAAAAAACGATGGATTTAGACCCAGATCTCTGTACTGGGGTGAATGTATGACATTGTTCTGCATTCTGTCCATCAACTGTTGTTTTTGCATTTGTCACCCCGAGTGGGACGGGTAGCTCAGACATGAGTCCCGTGCTCTCCATGCCACTGGAATCAAGCTATCCTGGCTGAAGATGGGTGAAACCCCGAAACCGGTCCTAGGATGCTTGTTTCCAGTCCAGGGAGGACCTGGCTTGGCAGTTCGGGGTGGACTGTTCCCATGAGGCACAGGATCAAGACTGATTTTCATATGGCTGGGTTCAAACTGGAATGGCATGGTGAGCAAAAAAACGATGGATTTAGGCCCAGATCTCTGTACTCGGGTGAATGTATGACATTGTTCTGCATTCTGTCCATCAACTGTTGTTTTTGCATTTGTCTCCCATGGTGGCAGCTTATCTTACACAATGTGATGCACACTGGTCCCTCACCATTTTCAGTGGATCCTACGTCCTGAGACTTGGGAGTACTCCTACTACTCTTCAGTACACAATCTGCACCTCCAGAATGCAATTATTTGTTAGCAACACACACTACAGCCTGAGGAGCTAGTTGCTGAATTGCTGTGATTGTCATTTTCAGAAGATGACCCTATATGCATACAGATTGGGTGTAGGGTGCAGCGCCCCCAGTCCACACATGGTGAGTGTATCCTACATGGTTGTTGACCCATGCATTTTTCTCATTCCTGAGGGATTTCATCTCCAAATATTTCACTGACGACTGGGGCACAACAGCTTCTGGGTTGTTGGAGTGGGAAGCACTGACATCAGTACTGAGTGGCTAGGTCTGGGGACTTGTGTGTTGTCTATGGCCAATATCCTCGGGGCTTTGCTGTACACAGAGGCATCACTATGTCATTAAAAGACTGCAGTTCACTTGCAGGCTGTGATGTTAGCTATACTGACAGATGCTCAAACACACAACAGCCAACTGATTGAGCAACTGCATTGCTATTACTTTGCAACATGACAAGCTGAGATGCACACAGAGTGATATAAGTCAGGGAACCTCCTGCCCTATCTCCTCTGTTGATTATAAACAACCCAGCAGATGTTGATGATTATGGATCATCTGCCACAGATGTACACTAGTCTGGCAACCATCCATAAATCCTTCACAGTGTATTGTTGTGGCCTATACATTGCCCCTAGTCTGAATGCAAAGTAGACGTTTCCTCATTCCTGACTGGATTGAATCTACCTGTACTTGATCTGGCAGCGTGTGCAGTGATGAACACCCCGTTGGCTGATACAAGAGATACTCAGAGGGATTTTGCGCACTGCCACTTTGACCACTTATGTGTTGGACAGCCTCCCACCCAGTCTCGATGATGCATATGTACTTGAACACAGGTGACTGTATCTCTCTTGGGCCACTTGGAGTAATTGGAGACACCCACAAACCATGTGGCAATTTCTTCAGTGTGCATTGTTAAAACCCAACAGTGACCTAGCTGAGCCTATGGCCACACACCCCTTTGACCATGCTTGCCAAGATTTGTTAATCTGTAGTACAGTAGTGGCGCTGCACCTGCTGGTACACCAACAGCATGTAGACCTTGGTGTCCACAAGGATTCTATCCCTGAGAGATCCACAATGCTTAACATTCTTATGCAAAATAGTGTGCTGTAGCTGGTCCATTGGAGGTGTGCCTACGTAGCCTGAGTGGTGCTAAAATTCGTTAAAGCATACAATACCGTGGATTGGGTGTACCTATTTGCCACTCTGTCCAATGTGGACATGGCAGGGCGGCTGCAACAACACATATGTGTTTTTGATGCCAAGCCAACTGCCCAAGTCAAGTGTCACCCTCTTTTACATTGTGTAGGGGAACTTGTTGGGGCTGTTCCCTTTCCCTTCTTCTCTTTGCCCTGACAATGCAGCAGGTAGCGCAGCAACTGTTTCAGGGGTGTTAATCATGGTGAGTTCCACTGGGCGATGAGGTCTATTGATGCAGATGACATGCTGCTCTATATTCGGTCTATATTCAGTCTATCTGCAGGGACGTTCCGGATATTTCCGTCAGACAATCAGATTTTTAGGGTGTGTCGAGTTTGTGTGTTAACTGGGCCAAGTACTGTGTTTTTGCCCTCTGTGTAAATTATCCTCCACTAGCGGTGAGGGCAGATGAGCAGAGTGGGATGTGTGAACTTCATGATTTTTGATACTTATGGATCTGTAACTGTGATGATACAAAGTATCTCATTGTGTAAATCTTAGCAGGGCCATGTCCTCATTACGTCCACTGATGGTTTAATGATCACTCTTACAGTTACAGGGTAAGGCCGTATATTTCACTTCTTGAGGAGATAATGCTCACCCGCAGCTTGTGTTTTTGCCATCACCACACTGTGGCTGTGCCTGGTGCCACCTCAAGGCAGTATGACACCATGCTGCAAGTGCTGACCTGCAATAAAGGCATGATAAGTGTGGCTCTGTGTAGGCTCCATCTGCCAAAGCGAAGGCTGTCAAGGTTGTGCATTTTAAAAGGAATGTTATGTGGCAGGACCACTGCAATGGACAGTGTTAAGTTGGTTTGGGAAGCAGTTGTACAAAGTGAGCATGTTCTGAAAATGCAAGGCACATGAGATTGCAGGATAAATGTTGCTCCCTGAAGCACAGTTCCACTCTGGAGCTGACAGCCTGGTGAAAGTGTGTTTTTGGGGTAGTGGGCCCAAGTGATAGACGGAATGCAGAACAAATCAAAATATTCACCCACAAGTTAAAAGATCTGGGTTAAATCAATCATTCTTTTGCTCACAATGCCACCCCAGTTCAGACTCAGCCATATGCAAATCAGTCTTGCCCATGTTCCTCCTGGGAACAGTCAAGCCAGAACTGTCAAGCCAGGTCCTCCCTGTACCAGAAACAAGCATTGGGAGAAGTGTGGCTCAATGATTAGAGCGGCAGACCCTGATGCAGAGGTCTAGCCCGGGACCAGGGTTCAATTCCCCGCCTCGGCGGGTCTTGGGCTCAAAAGTTCCACAGACCTGATAATTCTCGCCTTGGTGCCTATTCCCATCATGGAGTCCCACTCTGGGCAATAGCTTGCTTAATCTCCACAACGGCCCCCACAATGCTAAGGATGCCTGGC
This sequence comes from Triturus cristatus, assembly GCF_964204655.1. NCBI lineage: Eukaryota > Metazoa > Chordata > Amphibia > Caudata > Salamandridae > Triturus > Triturus cristatus. The sequence continues at coordinate 1,290,204,996 of NC_140589.1, forward strand.
CTCCACCTTGGGGCTTGCCCAGGAGTGGACACCTCACAGGGAAAGCCAGGATGGGTTCCACAGCAGTATTCGTACAAGCGCCTTGAGACCCTTGCGGGTGAGTAGTGCGCTATACAAGTATCAAATTTACATTTTAAATGTAATTGTAGGACCAGTTCCGGGGTTTCACCCCTCATCAGCCAGGCTAGCTTGAATTCAGGGGACAGTGAGCCCTGGACCCACAATATTCACATGCTGTTAACATAAATATTTCTGAAATATTATAAATGATAATATTACAAAGGGAGCTGGTGTTCATGGTGGGCATGTCCGTCTACAAGGGATGCTGCAAGTGAGGTACAACAAATGCAGGATTAATGCAGGATTGTTAACAGGAATTTTCTGCAATATAAGGAAAGATATTGTCACAAGGTCAGTTCTGAAAAGGTTTAGCCAGACTGCAACACCTATGATCCTGGCAAAAATGTCAAAAGAACAAAAAATGAAAACAAAATTCTTGCAGGTTCGGACCAGACACGGAAGAGTTATTCTCCTGGTTTCACAGATCCTAGAGTGTGTGGCTTTTGAACAGCAGAGCTATAGCTCAGGTTTTACAAACTGTTAAGGCTCAGGTCTCACAAAGCAGAGTATACCTTAAGTAGGACAGAATGCAAATGAATTAGTATTGAAAAGAAGAACTATCAGTCAAACTACAAAGAATGATAAAGATTAAGCCTCAGATAGTAGCTTTTTCTCAGAATCAGGTAACAGATATATATGGGTCTATGTTGCTATTCTCCATTGCCCATGTATTTTTTTCCAGCTACCATCATGATAATTTATGGATGCAGACCATCATACGCACACATATCAACACCGTTTGGACAGGAATGCAACAATGCAACAAGCAATGTCAGGAACATTCAAAGGACCACAAGACACATTTTGAAATTTAAGCTGCTAGATTGTATCACATGCAGCTGTTCTCCTAATGGCTTTCAAGGTCTACAGGGTCTCTTAAGTATTTGTTTTTTCTGTGTACTAACGGGTGTCTCCACTTATAATATAGAGATTTTTGTTTCATGGTGTGTCTTTATGTTTTTTAGTATTTTCAATTTCACAGCTTGTACCGTTTCTTGATGCAGCCCTTAATCTCAACGATATTCATTGGTTCAAAAATATTTATTTTTTCTTTTTGTTGGTATTTACAAATTTAAAACTTATTTCCTTTAATTTGAACTATTTTCGACAATATCTAAGGTACTTATTACAAGTCAGGCTGTAAATTCGGATCCATGTACAAACAGGATTTTGGAAGAGGGTTGAAATTATGGTGTCAGTGAAAATTATTATCACATTGTTGCCTCTTTTCCATTAAATATTCTGTAGGAAAAACCTGGTGAAAAATATAGGCATAAAAGCATGAAAAAGAGGCAAAACGTGTTAATTTTCTTATGATAACTATTTATGAGGTTTTGGCGCAGAGCAGCGCCGCAAGGAATCTTAGGGTCATACGTACAAGAATTGGCGATAAGCATTGCTAACGCTAGTTAGCTGCAGTTTTTTTATCGCCGTGTACCACAGAAAATGATCGCTGTGTTAGCGGTGTATGCACAACGCGCCGCTAAATGGCGATAGTTTTTCTTCCCAGGTATACTTTCCCGCGCTAAGAACAGCGGCACGGCGATAAAAATCCTGCCGCCAATGTGGAAAAAGTGGCGATCGGCCAATTAGCGTCCAGAAACTGCATGATAATTAGCGTGAGACCACTTTTTTCACGTTAGGCCGGAAAACCCACTATAAAACGCATTGTAGCCCAAACAAAAAAAAAAAAATAGAAGAACCATGGAAGAAGCTGGACTCAGTACCGAAGCAAGCAACCCCCCAACACCCAGGAGGACCAGGCAGAGGCCCCCGGGAAGGGCAAGGAGAAGAGGAAGAGGAAGACCCTGTTCAGTCAGCAGGAAAACCAGGTCCTGATTGCGGAGGTGACAGAAAAAAAACTACAGCTTTTTGTTAGCTCCACAGTGTCATTGGGAACAAAAAATGCAATATGGCAGTCCATAGCAGCCAAGGTGAATGCTGTCGGAGAGGTGAGGAGGACAGTGGATGACTGCAAGAAGCGCTGGCATGATGCTAAGCGCAAGAGCAAAGCGAACCTTGCAGCCAAACTCAAAGCAGCAATGCTGACTGGAGGTGGGAGTCCAGCTCCACAGGTAGAGCGGGATGCCTTGTAAGAAGACGTCTCCACTGTCATCAGCGAGGAGACAGTGGTTGGAGTTCTGGGACAGGATACTGCGGAACAGGTCCAGACATATCAGCAACAGGGTGAGTAACAACCAGGGACTGGGTTAACGAGGTGGATGGACCTAATGGCACTCATGCCCAATTAAATATCTCTCAGTGCACACCCACAATGACTGCGGATCATGTCCTGGATACCCTTTGTCCCTGGTGGCATAGACACATATCCCCCTACTCAACCAATACATTGCTAGACACATATTGGTGGGCACACAGACTTGGAAATGTGCACAGAAAAGTAACCCAAATATAGTCTAAGACCACAAAATAAGGGCAACATGAAATAGCAAAGGGGCACATTGACTGCAGATGCAGCAGGGTGTCAAAATGGCCCCTTTGCCTCAACACCACGCATATGCATGTGTCCGTGTGTCTGAGTCATGTGCAAGAATGTGCATGTGCAAGGGGACCTTACTGCACATACATAATCTTGCACACAACTCAGTCACACGGGCACATTGGAGCATGTGTGCTGACATTGGTGGTGGCATGCCTACTCATGCACATGATCGGTCACATTCACAGTGCATCCTCATTTTGGCATCAGAGAGATGCGGCTTTGTGCAAATGAATTGTATGTGCGTGGAGTTGAGGCAGGGGGGCCATTCTGACATCCTACCGCATCTCCAGTCAATGTCCCTCCTTGCTTGTTCATGAGATGCAGTCCTGTGTACACCAAGTGAGAAAGCCTCTAGTGAGTCTGCATACCATGAACACATGCATTTTCACAACAAAGTGATCATGTAGCCATCTATCTAAAAGGTGCATATCTCACAATGCACACATTCAGCAGACTTGAGTCCAAATGTGATGTCATGCTATGAGCACGGGGATATGTCTACAACACTACAGTGCATGGATTATGCATATCAGGAATGTGTCACCCAAATATGTACGACATGACTTGTCTGTGTGCCATACTCACAGAACTACAAAGTTCATGTAAAGAAGTATGACAACCTAAGTATGATAACAAGCAAGAATAGTAAAGTAGCACCAAATAATGACAAGTAGCTAAATGGCACGTGGGGTCAACCTTGAGGGGAATGTGTGTTGACACTGTCTGTTCAGTCTGCAACAAAAATAGAAACTCATGCTGCACCATACTCACAACTGGTACGCGAACAGGACAGTAAGCAATGCATGCAAGGAAAAACATGGCTGACGTCATACACACAAGAGAAATCACAAGAGCCAAAACTACCTGGATGTACATGTGTACTGCATTGAGCAGCACACATAGAAACAGCAATTAGCTCATCATTGACAATCTGCCTAAAGGGGTCCCTCCTCACACATAACCATTCTTGCACCAAACTCATGCACATGTGAACTACACAGAAAAAGCTGACTGTCTGTGAGCCACACTGACAAGGCAAGTGACAGTGCATGATGAATTGCATGCCTGCACCCTAAACATTTTAACATGGTGCAGGCCACGGTCACTGAAGTGGCTGAGTGTGGAGTTCATCCTTAAAGTTGCAGGTCACACACTGACACTTTCTCATGTACATACAGCCCCTGATGTAACCCTTTCGGTGCTCATGACGGCCTGGAGCCGTCACGATACACAGTGGGCGTGTGCTCATGACGGCTCCAGGCCGTCATGGCACCCACCCACGGGGGAAGCGCTGGCACTCCCCCGACGGGTGTCCGATTTCACCCCCACAAAGGGGGACGGCAGCGGAAGAGTTTCTGCTGGCAAACCAGAACCCCCATGGGAATCCCATGACGTCAGCGCGCACAGCGTGCACTGACGTCATCAGGAAGTCCCAGACACTCTGGAAGCCATTTGCTTCCAGGTATCGGAGAGAACAAGATAGGTTTCCTTGTTCCTGGGGGGGTTTGCGCAATTAATCGAGGCATCGGGGGAGAGGAAAGTGATTTTCCTCTCCCCTGATGTCTCTTTGCAGGGCTTTTCTGCTTCACGAACACGCACAGCGTCGCGATCGTGCAGCGGAAATGCCCCCACTAGAACCAGGGATTCATTTTATTTCAATGGAAGTGACCCCTTGGGCAAGGGTCGCTTCCAAAGGGGAGCATTTTTGGTGATGTTTTTCTGCCCCCCTGGGGGCAAATCGGCCCATTTGTTCTGCCGTTTTGCCCCCAGGGGAGCAGAAAACATCACTAGGCACCAGGGTTTGTTTTGGGGGCATTACATTTAGATGGAAGCGACCCCTTGGGCAAGGGTCACTTCCAAAGGGGAGCATTTGTTTCTCGATGTTTTTCTGCCCCCCCTGGGGGCAGTTTTGCCCGTTCTTTTGGCCTTTCTGCCCCCGAGGGGGCAGAAAACCCCACTAGGAACCAGGGATGGCATTTATATTTAAATGGAAGTGACCCCTTGGGCAAGGGCCGCTTCTAAAGTGGAGCAAATTGTTTAGATATTTTTTCTGGGCTTTCTGTCCCCAGGGGGGCAGAAAACCCCACTAGACACCAGGGATTAGTTAATTTAAATGGGAACAACCCCTTGGGCAAGGGTTGCTTCCAAAGGGGCTCAAAATTTATGCTGTTTTTTTCTGCCACTCCCCCTAGGGACAGATCTGCCCGTTGTTTTGGCCTTTCTGCCTCCCTGGCCCACTAGGCCCTAGATATTGTGTTTTTTAGTGTGTGGAAGCGACCCCTTGGGCAAGGTACGCTTCCAAAGGTGGTTATAATTTGTGGATGTTTATTCTGCCCGCCCCCCCTGGTGGTAGTCCGTCCTTTTTTTGGCCTTACTGCCCCCGGGTATGGGGGGGCAGAAACCCCAACAGACACCAGGAATTTTCTTTTATAGGTAATGGAAGCGGCCCCTTGGCCAAGGGTTGCTTCCAAGGGGGTTAAATTATGTTTGTATATTTTCTGCCCCCCACAGATCTGCTCCTTTTTTTGGTCTTTCTGCCCTAGGTGGGAGGGCAAGGAAAAGAAAACCCTACTAGCCACCAGGGATCTATTTTATTTTTCAAGGGGCGGCAAATATCTGTCGGATTTCTGCCCCACCTGGGGCACAGAGTGGCTTGGTAGAAAACCCCACCTAATCCCCATTTTTCTCAGCCCTATATGAAGGCCCATCTGGCAGATTGACCATTTGGGGACTGACATTGTGTGTTATAATTTTAATTGGATTATTGTTTGTGAAATGTAATTGTAATTTTTTTATCTCTCTGTTTTATTCAAGTTCAAGGCTGTTGCTCTTTAGACTGTTCCAGGTTGCGGATTTGTTACTGCTGGTTATGCAGCTTGTGTAGTTGCATGTGTTTGGTAAGAGAATTTGTTTGTACTATTTACTCTAAATTCGTTTAATTTCCCTACATGAATGTGTTTTTTGCAAATGCTGTAATATTTGCAGTATGTTTGGCTTCTGTGTTTTGAGTGTCAAAATCTTTTTGAATTAGTGCTCGATGTGTACTTTGTTGTCTTATGAGTAATTGTTTTTTTCTTTCTAGTAGGATATTATTGCTTTTTGCTGTGTCTCTGCAGAGTAGGTGCTGGTGAGTGTAGCTATCTTTGGCAAGAGAGTTATATTGTTTTTGAGTATATAGATCTTTGTGCTAAAGCCACACTTTGTTTATTACTTATTTTGCACAGTGTTGGTTGTTGTTGACTTGTTTGTGCAGTCTCCTTTCTTAGTAAGGATAATGGCTAGCCGCAGGATTACTGCTCAGCAGGTTGTTGGTATGCTTTTTAAGTCTTCCTCTGACCATGGTTCAGAGACTGACTCTGCATCTGAGGCAGAGGAGGCAGGGGAAGATTCAGGCAGTGAGTTTTCTCTCCACATGGAATCATCGGATGATGAAGCTACTCTCAATGCAAATGAATCTACTGTTAGTGCGGATGAAGTGCCTGTGTTAGAGGAGGACATTGATGTGCCGATAGTGCGGCAAGGGGCATCTGGGCTGCAGCCTGGGGCTGTAAGGCTTCCCGTTGGTATAGTGCGGCAAGAGGCATCTGGGCTGCAGCCTGGGGCTGCAAGGCTTCCCGTTGAAAGTGCTGACCTCTGGGTTGCCCCAGGCATGGTGCAGCCAGCATTGCCAGACTTTACTGGTGTTCCAGGGTGTAGAGTGAATACTGAACATTTTTTGCCAATACATTTTTTTCAGTTGTTTATGGATGATATGTCTTTGGCAGAGATTGTTGAGCAGACTAATTTGTATGCCAAACAGTTTTTGAGGGACAACAGTGCCAGCCTTAGACCCCACTCTAGACCTACCCGATGGACTCCCACAAATCTGAAAGAGATGAAGAAGTTTTTGGGTTTAACTTTTTTGATGGGCTTGTTAAGGAAGCCATCAATGTCTTCATTTTGGTCTACTAGTCCCTTGAGGCAACAGCTATATTTACTGCAGTCATGAGTCGTGATAGGTATTTGCTTCTGCTTCGGATGCTGCGTTTTGTCGATAATGGTTTAGCTTTGCCACAAGATCACCCTGATTGTGACCGTCTTTTTAGGATTTCGGCCTGACCTTGATCACTTTGTTGATCGATTTTCTGAGGTCTAGGCACCAGGGAAAGAAATAGCAGTGGATGAGTCTTTGGTGTTGTTCAAGGGCCGCTTGGTTTTTAGGCAATACATTCCTAGTAAGAGGGCACGCTATGGAATTAAGCTGTATATGCTGTGTGAGAGTAGGACAGGATATGTCTCTAATTTCAGGGTGTACACTGGGAAGGAATCCAGGATTAACCCCCCTGGTTGTCCGTCCACTTTTGGAGTGACTGAGAAAATTGTGTGGGAACTTGGTAGAGGACTTTTTAACAAAGGCCACCATTTATATGTAGATAACTTCTACACTGGTGTGCGGTTGTTCAGGGAATTGGCCAAAGTAGACACTGATGCTTGTGGCACAATCCGCTCTAACCGTAAAGGTTTCCCAAAATAACTTGTTTGTCAAAAGTTTGTACGGGGACAGTGCAGTGTGTTGCATTGCGAGGAACTTCTAGCTGTGAAGTTTTCAGACAGGAGAGATGTCTACATGCTGACTACCATCCATGATGAAAGCACTTCACCTTTGACTGTTTGGGGTCAGGTTGCTGAAGCACGCAAACCTGTGTGCATTTTAGACTATAATAGGCACATGGGTGGTGTTGATAGAGTAGATCAGAGGTTGGACCCTTACAGTGCTCTTCATAAGGCTTACATTTGGTATAAGAAGTTGTCTATCCATCTTTTCCAATTAGCAACCTTTAATGCTTTTGCTGTGTTCAAGGATTCTTGTCCTGCGTCAAAGATGACTTTTGCTTAGTTTCAGGAGTCTGTAATAAGCAGCCTTGTTGTAGTGGAACAGGCAAGTGTTCCTAGAGTTGGAGTGGTGGAGGATGTGGCTAGATTGAAAGATTATAATACCCACAACAAAGAAAGGGGGGGAGAAGGCAAACACCCTACCTCATCCTCCTAGAAAAGTACGTAAACACACACTAGGAGGTAGAGCAACAAAAAGGCGGCCTATATATGTTTGCAAATGTAATGGATTCAAAAGAGCACACACACTTTGTAAAAACTGCCCTCACCCACAACAAGTTGTGGCATGCTTCATCATAGGGCTGCTACTAATGCCTCTGCACAAACCCAACGCTAGAGGCGGAGCAATAGGGAGGGGTAAACAATACAACTGTGATAAAGACAAACGGAAAAGACAAGATCCTAAAGTGCAGATAAATCGTGAGTTTAAAACTGGCTCGGGATATCTCTATAATAATTTTATTCATGGATTCCCTAGTCAGGATTAAAAAGTTATATAAAAGAATATATACCTAATGGATAGTGGTGGTGTGAGTAAATTAAGTGCTCACCACTCCTCCATCCTGCATAGCGGTCAACATGTTTCTGCCGGTTCAAAGCTTAGTCTCCGGCATTCCTCAGGACAAGTTGGATCCCTATGCTCCTTTTCCAAAACCCCTCTCACTACCCACTATAGTGGGCTATACTCCACCTGTAAGTCTGGAGTGTTTTTGTAACTTTACTCTTCCAATAGGAACTGAAAGGTAAAAGACAAAACAATAACAACAATTGTTTTCACATCCAAAACAAAGACAAAATTATTAAATGTGTGCTCTCAAACAATCCCAAACAGTCGCAAACCACCCAATTGGTGTGACCAGAATCTTTCATACGTAGTGCAAAATCCACCATCATAAATCAGTGGGCAATCAATGGCCCTCCTAATGGTGTATACATATCACATAATCTGTGATTCATATCCATTTAAACTGAAAACATACTTTACAATAGAAGTAACGTGCTGAGTAAAAAGAGAGAAGACACACTCCAACACTCCAATATAATGTAAAATAGGCGTCACTCCCCATATCATAATCATAGATCTTTAGTTCAGGTACACTCAATATGGGTCACACGATGTCCAGCATTCCCCACTTCTTACCAGAGTTTATTAAGTAGATAGCTAGAAATGGCACTGGAGTAGAGAGCGACCCTCTGTAGTCACACACTGTGGGAGGGAAATCACAAGATGTTCCATTCTTTTTTTGATTTCCACTCCAAATTATATACACCCTACTCATCCGATGTTCTCCCCTAATATTGCTGCCAAAAGTTTTTTCAGGTAAATTCTACATCTTGCCAGTATCCAAAGGCACACACCACTCTCACCATCTGCACCACCCGTTTAAATGAGGGGGCTCTAAGGAATATTACCACGAGTGAAGCTAAATACCTAAATCACCCCCCAAAGGAAAATGACTTTTTTTCATTCGACAGCCTTCTCTTCCAAATGAGAAAATCTTCCCAATAGGTGTAATATGGTACTCTTCTCCCCCCAGTATATGGCCAAATACTCCTTACTTCGTCAAGAGTGGTACGCCGCCTGCGAAATACGTCTCTCCTGGTGCCGTGTAGGTGCCTTATGCTTCCATCTCACTCGTAATATCTCTTCCGCTATCTCATCACGTGGTGCGTGCGCGTGACGGAGCACGCACCACGTAAGGAACTAGACCAATAACCTCTCAACACCGTCGAGGCTATGCGTACACTCACATGGGGAACGGCACACCCGTACGCATTACGAACAGATTCCCCGTGCTGCTAATCACTGTATGATCTCGCAATTAGACCAAAGCATGCCCAAATGTGCAAACCATAGCCCAGGAACGGGGGGGTGTATTCATCTAAAAATGTGTATCAATGTTCACCAATATTCACGAGTTGGAAAACATATGTGAGATGTCAATACCTAATAAAATAACATCAGTGACATCATCCAAAAAGACCTTATAATTCAGAGGGTAATTATAGGCTATCATTACAAATTTCCTTGGTACTCCTGGTTATCCCGAGGTCAAATAGAGTACTCTTATCTCAATATTGCTCAACACTGTCTACCAATAAAAACAGGAATAAATGGAGCGAGACCTCCGGGTTCCAATTCATTTTCTACCTAGTGCTGACCACGGTATTTCATCATTGAGTCCAGAAACATGACTCTTCGTGCGGTATACCCACTTCTGCTCCCGTATGAACAGGCCTTGTGAAAGGTCTCTCATTGATGGTCTAAAGGCAGGTTTATCCAACACAGTCCAGTATATATCCTGTGTTGTATGCCCTTTCTCAGCAAAATGTAATGTGAGGCGTGTGTTGGTCCTAGAACATCTGATATTGCTCCTATGCTTCATAATCCTCACCTTCACCTTTCTACAAGTCATCCCAATGTAAATCACATTACACGGACACTTGATCATGTAGATCACATTAGACGAGTTACAGTTCGTATGTACTCGCTGTTGCCAAAGGTGTTTCAGACCCACATCTACCTCTTTTGTGTTCTTGGTCAGAGAGCAGACATCACATGACCCACACCGTGTATGTCCTGTGACAGGTGTTAGGTGTCCAGCCACCCAAGGAGCCCCCCTGGCGCTGTTCTGTGGGCGGGAATGTACTAATTGGTCCTTAATATTTTGACCCCACCTGAATGCAAAGAGGGGTTTCTCAAGCTAAGGCCACTAGAGTTCAAGATCCGCCAATGTTTTAAGATGATAATCTAACACTAACTATGCCTACATTACAACTGCAAAACCTAACACTTAAAATACTTACCTAACACTAACTAAGAACAAGAAATAACATTGGTGGATCGGAGAAGAGGGTGATGACGAGGCTCAAAATGTCCGGTCAATATGGGAGACCCAGGACTGCCTTTAGGTCCTGCAGTGCCTGGTATGCTCTGCCATTTCCTGACAAATTTCTGCCAGCAAAATATTGTTGTCCATGACTGTGCGCTGGTCCTGCACAGTGAACGGCACCACCTGATCTGCTGGTGCAGGTGGCATTGTTCCTTGTGTGTGTGGTGTTGAAGGGGGATATGTTGCTGCCTGTCCACTCCGGGAGCCATGCCTGTCGCCAGAGGGGCCAGGAATGGCCTGTGTGACACTCTGCCTACCATGGGTCATTACCTTGGGCACTGACTTCCAACTCCCAGCTGCCCGGTCTACTTGGTACCACCGAGCCATGTTGTGATATCCCTTTGAGACCTTGTGGGTATGGAGGTACCAATCCTTCCTCACCTTGAAGGTGTGAGAATCCTCTGCGACATGTCTGTCAAATTAGACTAATGACAAAATGTGAGTCCTGATGACTATGTCAATGTTCTCCATTTAACTCAGAAAAACAAGGTCAGTGAAACATGGGAGCCTACACTCCAAGGTAACATTGAGAAGTTATAAAGTGACCTGGAAAATGAAATGTTTTATCCAGGAGCTGTAACAACATGCTGGTGAGACTGACATGACAGTGCATGGCATGTGACATGTAGTATCACAACCAAATGAGACTGTCAGTGTCAAATGATGGTGCTGTGACATACCCTGACTGAGGGTGACATGTACAAGGAATTGGAGGAGGAAGGCATTAGCCCTCCCGGTGTAGCCCCTCGTGCATCCTCTTCTGTAACACAGTGCTGCATCACATGTACAAGAATCAGGTACAGCCGTGCGTGTCCCCCATCAACGGCATGAAGTTTATCAACTCAGCACCAACACAGGCACCCTTGCGCAAGAGTGCAAGGGTGACTGTGTGCAGGGGAGGCTTGTTTATGTGTAGAAAGGATACCCTTCCTGCACATGAGCAATCCTGGAACAGCCCTACTTACAGTTACATTTGTGCTGCATCAAGCAGCACACATGGAAACACGTTAGGTGGCTGAACACTGACTTGTACATGAGGCGCAGACCCTCTCTCCACTACAACTTCACAATAGGTGATGCGGTGCTGGCAAGAGAGGGAAACGTAGTTTTCTCAAATTTCATAAATCTGCAAGTCTTTGATCCGCAATTCTTACTCCGCTGACAATTTACAACGCAGGGCTTTACAATGCAAACTGTTACAATGCATTCCCCAAAGTAACGACCCCCTGGAGTCATAATGATAATTGTGTTATAATGGGAAATGCATTTTAACGAATAGCGTTGTAGAGGCCTGCGTTGTAAAATATATTGCGCAGAAATAACTGCAGAGCAAAAGCATGCGGGGTAAATGCATGCGGAGTAATGTCACAAATTCGGCAGAGGTGCTTGTACATTAGCCCCTGAGTCTACCAGGGAAATGATCCCAAGAAGACAGCTTGGCAACACTGTTGCAGTGTCAAAACATGCCAATGAGATACATAGGGCCATCTATGCTAGGTGCTTGGGGAATGTGCCATTGATATCCTCGGCTTAAAGCTACGCCCTGCTACTTCTGTGAAGCTGGTATGCAGCATACCTACAATAGTACTGTGCAGACCTGTGTCTGACCACACACAGCCTCAAAACCACTATCTCCTTGTGCATAATCAGGCCCACTTACACAGTCATCTCAGTCAAGGATATACATGCATTCCAAGTCTGCTCATACTCATCAGCAACACCACTGACATGTCTCCTCTCCGATCTGTACGCTCTGTAATCCACATGCATGTGCCGTAGTGACAGAACCAATAGATATCACTTACATGGGTATCACTGACTGGGGATGTGCAAAGTTACATCTGGAAGACATATGCATTGCGGTGAACAGTCACAATATTGAATTTTAAATATCAATATGGCAAAATATCGAGTTTTAAATATCGAGTGGACAAAATATCAACTTACAAAAAAATAGGGGTGCAGAATATCGAAATGCAGGTAAGAAATATCCTTTTTCATAATATTGAAGTTAGTAATTTGGACAGTCATAATATAGTTGTTAAAAATATGAATTTTTTAGTGTTTTAAGTGGTAGTATATGTGTTAAAAGTATGTATTATTTTTGTAATGTTTGTTTGAATTTTTTTAAAGTAATGAATTTTATGTTAATTAATTTTTGCGTAATTGAATTCCGTAGCGGGTTGTTAGTTTGTAGGGGAATAGGGTGGGAAGTAATTTCATTATAATATATTTTTTTAGAATTAATTTATAATATGTTAATTCGTTTTTGCGTAATTTAATTTGTAGCGGGTTGTGAGTTCATAGGGGAATAGGGCGGGAAGTAATTTAATTTAAATTAATTAAGTAATTATTTTATTAATTGTTAATTTAGTATTTAATATTTTATATTGTTAATTAAGTTAATTAATATATTATTAATTAATTAATTATAAATTGATTAATAACAATTCATTATAACTTGGTAATTATGTTAATTGTGTTATTTTTTTATTAATTAGTAATTAATTAGATATTAATATTAATAAATAATTTGTAAATATGTTAATTGTGTACTTTTTTTTAGGAGTGGGTTGAGGGTTGATAGGGGAGTAGGGTAGGAAGTAATTTAATTTTCATTATTTTTTATATTAAAAGTTCGTTTATAGTGTTAATTGTGTGAATTAATTTAGATTTGATGGTTATTAATTGTATTGTTAATTGTAATTAGTTAATCAATTAATTGTGATTTAATTATTTTAATTTATTAATATTTTACAAAATTGTAGGGGAAAATGGTGGGAGGTAAATTAATTTTAAAAAAATAATTAATTGTTAATTAATGTTAATTATATTGCAGGAGTAGGTATACTAAATTATTCCCCTACGCTATCCAACACTTTCCCTACTGTTACACTTGGTGGAGTGGGAATAATAAATTATTCCCACCCGCTATCCAATACTTTCCCTACTGTTTCATTCGCTGGAGTGGGAGTAGTAATTTTTACCCTCACGCTATCCAACACTTTCCCAACTGTTGGACTCCCTGGAGTGGGAATAGTAATTTTTAAACATATGGAAACTGTAGTGTGATTCCACTCCATATCGGATGCACTGCTTAATTCCAGTAGCATAACAAATGTATACCAATTTCATCCAAATTTAATCAGTTTTATTCAAAGTATTCCAAAAGTTAATTTCCATTCATTGTGTTAAGTGTTGAGCAAAGCTTAGAAACGGCAGATATGCCTCCGGGCCTTTTTCTGTCGCCTGCCATATACATAAATTCATCCATAGTGATTGTTCTTCCCTACCCAATGCATTTCAAGCTTTTATTAGCTATATTTGAGCAATCTATAATATTGACAACGATGTTTAGGATTCAATATGTTTGTGCTTACCTTATTGTAGATAGGAAGTTGATATTCTGTCACTCAATATTTTTACCTATATATTGTGGCAGGTCGATATTCTTCTCCTCGATATTCTGTCAGTGATCCATGCTCTGCTCCATCTTCACTTACTGATTTGTACACACTTCACACTTCCAAATAACATCATCACACTGGAGGCAAGGTCCATGTGATGCACACCCATACTGCATACTACAACGTCAATGATTTCACCCAGACATTAATCACATCTCACAATGACAATATTTAATGGCTGAACTCACCAGTGGTGTGTGGGTCCTTGAAGGTGTTGATATCCCCCTGTGTGATGAGTTGTCTGCCAGCTGTGAAACATGAAAAGAAACGTGTGTTGTATCAGACGTAAAATCACACGTGTCCTATTCATCATACAATTCATCACCATCACTGACAATGCTCTGTGACTGTACTGTTGCAGTCCATGTTGCCTACATGATTGTGTCTACTTTGCCTGTCATTCCCACAAGACCTGAGAATGTTGAGTTAGGCCAACAAGACAATGATGCTGACAAATTTGCACATACTACTTATGTGACGCATTCCCAAGGCCCTATTTCTCCACCCAACATGATGTTATACATGCTCGGTGGACGATAGCATCACTGCAGATCGCACAAGGCTGTGTCACAACTGTTGGTGGTGTATGACACTCTGGAGATGTCCTATTTCAATAGAACAATTGTTCCTATCTCATCTATTGTAACACAAAGCCCGTGTACAAGGGCAGCGTACCTAGCTTTGCAAAACAAGGGGGAATGCATTATTACTATTCCTTTTGTGCAACACACATGTCCAAAAAACAATGCCTGGGATTTTTTATGTACAGTCACCCTTCCTGTACATGAACAATCTTTGCCCTGGACGTACTATGGTTCAAGGGTGCCAGCGTTGGGACTACAGTGCTAAGTGTTACACCAGCGCAGTGTGAAATACAAGCCTTCACACTATGCTTGTACATATAGTGCAGCATTGCGTTTCTGATGTGGCAAAATTAGGTGTGAAGGTATGACGTCTAACGCCTCACTCAGTCACATTTGTGCACATATACATCATTGTGTCACACACCGCATTTTTGTTTTTTCGTATGAGTGTTCATATGTCATTTATGAGGTTGATTTTACCACACTGCAGGCCAATGATGACTCCCAGGTGGTCTAACAGGTCACCTTCACGGCCCACGCAATCCTGCCATTGGTGCTTCCATTGGCAGACAGTCCTGTTCACACCAAAGACACACAGCATCTGTGCTCTCACCTGCTCCAACCTGACCTTCCGCACATGGATTGGATATGCAGAAAGGATACGACCCCCACTCTCCACCATCAAGGGAAGGTAAAATTTGACCAGCCAGAGGAAGCCCCCCAATGCCCCTCTGACATCCTGCCCTCCCTACCCACACCCACCTAAACTCACCCCTAAGGAAAACAAAAAACAATATATGCACCAACAACTAGTATTTATTTAAACTACCCCTTAGACAAACACCCAACGAGATTGAGGACTAGATGCAAAAACCATGTAAAAACAAGTACACAACACTTCACGGAGCCACTATCGACAGTTCACAGGACACAGCAACACTCTCTCAATCAAAAATCTGCAGCACACAACACCAAACACCTCCAACTCTCTACACAATCACCTGCAATGTGCTCAAAAGAGAAAGTGAAAGTGCATAGCACTCCCCATGAAGCAGGAAGCATGCAGACATCATTGCCTGTGAGTTTGCGGCCCGTTTTTTGACTTTGCGGTGAGATTCTGCACACTAATTGGCTTAGGAGTAATATTTCGTATTGTTCAATGTGTGTAGTGATAGATTTTCCATCGCGATTTTGAAAAAAACATTGCATTAAAGTTAATGCAGGCAGAATTTGCACGCTAGTTGCAAGTTGTTAAACAGATAAACAGTATTAGTTGTAATTTCATCTCAGACCCAAAATGACACCCTAATAAGCATTTTTTTTACCACAAATGACACCCTGAAAAGCATATCTGACCCCAAATGACACCCTAATAAGCATATCTGACCCCAAATTACACCCTACTAGGTATATCTGATCCCAAATGACACACTGAAAGCATATTTTACCCCAAATGACACCCTAAAAAGCATCTCTGACCACAAAAGACATACCCACCCTCAAAATTACAATTGTACAATACTTACCGCAAAATGTTTGACTTTCATTTGTCAGAGAGATGTACTTATGCAGAGGAAAACATGCACACAAGGTATGTGTGTTGTGTGGTTTTATTGCAAAAACTGTGCTTAGGTGCATTTTGCACATAAATTTCACAAAGGACTGTCACATTGTGACGTGCTCAGGTGAAGAAATTGTTTTTGATTCGGTTCCTTCGGGCAGTTCCTGCAGCAGAAACTGTGGGGTGTGCAGCACCAGCCTCATATTCTTCATCTTCCTCAGCATCGTCCGGTGCATCTGGCACTTGGATCCATGGGCATTGGTGCATACACATATATTGTGCAATGATTATCTTGCACACAATTTCCGGGCTTTACAACAGTCTGCCACCTGTGATGTCAAGGCACTGGAAATGTGACTTTAGCACGCCAAAAGTGCGCTCCACAATAGCCCTGGTGCGTCCAGGGGCGAAATGATACTGCCTCTGGGCCTGGGTGTTTGTGGCTCGGAGGGGCGTCATCAGCCATGGGGAGAGTGCATATCCTTGATCACCTGAAACATGTAATGGAGTGATGTGTCCATAAGTTGTTGTGCATGCTGTGTTTGCAGTGTTTACATGTTGTGGTGAATTATATGTGCGACTTTGGAATTCAGGTTAGCCATGTGTAGCTTAAGAGAATTTACCAGCATCAAAGCAAATTACATTGCCTCACAGCTGCTTATCCCTCTTCCCCTAGCCTATTTTATTGTGGGTGCTGCACGGTTGCATCACTGGCACTCCAACAGTGTGCCAAAGGCAATCCTTCTGTGCCCGTCCACAAGCCAAACGCAAACATCAGCAGGGACCCTGGATCTCCTACTGTCTAGCGCTACGACTCACACGCCCTCCTCAAAGTCAACACCAGGAGAATGTACAACTGCCAATAGGCCACACCAGACACAACTCATGTCCAGTTCTCCTGCTGCCACCAGACCTTCACCACCGCCCAACCCCTGCACTTCCAAATCCATACCTGCCACAAAGCAACACTCCACGGCACCTCCCCGGAGGCCAGGCCTGCTTCGCCCACACCATTAACATCATCACACACCATGCCATATACTCCATGGACTATGTACTCATTTCCGCCCTGATCTTCCACTTCACAAACCACAGCAACTCCGTCTCTAGTGCCCTCTGGCCAAAGCTCGCAAACATCGGACTGACTCAACTCTTCACCACACTAACCCACAAGGCAGGACACACCCTGAACCCCATCTTCGCATGGGGAAATAGCATCCACTTCATCCACACCACTTAAGCCCTATGAAGTGACCACCACTGCATACACTTCCTCGTTGAGAAACCCAACCCACCCAATCCCACAGCCAGCACCACACAAATGAACTGGAGCTGAGTCACCGAGGAGCAGCTCCACTCCACAATCAACAGCAACACCCACACCGCTGCAGCCAACACCAATGGCACTGCCAGGGATTTCCACACATGGATCTCCAACTGTGCATACAAACTTGCCCCGCTATGCAACTCCAACACACAGCATGCAAGAAAAGACGCCTCGGTTACCACCGACCTCCAAAATGCCAGAGGCCTGGAGAAGAACTGGAGCAACATCAAGACACCCAAAAGACTTCACCACCTCCAAGGACACCCAGCTCATACTCTCCCTCACCAAGGCACCCACCCCCACCAGACCGGGCTCCCATGAATGGTTGCAGGAAGTTGCAACATGAATGATCAACAGCTTACTGGTACGCAACGCGGAGGAGACATAAGTCCGCATCCTCGTAACCACCACACCAGCATGTGACAACACCTGGTGGGCCACAGGCTTCAGCAGCCCCCCCACACACGACGCCAGGTACCTAGGCATCGTACTCGACTCCTCCCTCTCCATGAACCAACAGGTCTATGCCGTGGCCTCCAGCTGCTTCAACACCCGCTGCATCCTCCATGAGACCTTCAAATGGATACCCCCGAGTCAAGAAACACAGTCACCCACGCAATCATTCCCATCACACTGGACTATGGAAACAACATATATGCCCGCATAGACAAGTCTGTGCTCTGCAAGCTCCATACTATACAGGACACTGCTACCAGACTCGGCCATGTGTTTATACTTACCTCATAGATCCAGACCCTCCATCACACCTACTTGGTTCCCGTCCATGCCAGCATTTGCAAATATGTGACGGAGGGACTGTGCCTTTGGGGATAGTTTGTCTAAAAGGCTAGCCCCTGTAACCGCAGTCATTTGGGTTGTTGTGTATGGTAGGTGGATATGTTACTAGGCATGTTGTATGAAATTTGCTACATGTGCATTCTCACATTTGTGAGTTCCATGATTGTGGACTTGAGGTGTGTGGTGTGTTCAGTTAGCACTTACCAACAAGCAGTGCATTTCCATATGTGCCATCCTGAAACTGCTGGTTGATGATGGACTGGCGGAAGATGTAGGAATCATGCACACTCCATGGGAACTTGGCTACAACATTGGTGAACAAGCCCCGGTGGTCCACAATTGCCTGCACATTGATGGAATGTGTGTGCTTCCTGGGGTGTCAGGCTGATGATGCCATGCAAGACAGTTGGGAGAAACCTCGATAGGGCTGACTGTGAGACTCCCTCAACTCTGGCAGTTGTTGGTTGAACAGTACCGGAGGCCAACATGTGCAGCACTGCCAGCAGCTTTTTCTGCAGAGGGATGTTGGTTCTTCGCTCTGTTGGTGCCTTCAGCCTAGGCCTATCTGAGTCAGGATGCAGAGGATGGATGACTGTTGGACTTGCCCCTTCTGGCAGGTTCACCCCTAAACTTTTTGCAATTATCCTAGCCTTTCCCTATGTCGTGTAAGTGGTTTTAGGCCTCTAATCGCTTTAACACTGTGTCCCAGTGTAAAGTGCGTGCGCTCTGTGTTACATTGAATGAGACTGACCTGCCCTCCCATAGGAATGCATGGGGAATGTGTGTGTCCATGGTAGTTCCTGATGCGTGGGGAGTGCAGGGTCGAGTTTGGTATGTGCGAACTCGTGAGAGTGAATGCTGCGCGATGATGTGTGCGGCGTTACTGTGTCTGGTGTAGAAGTGCCACTTCTGGATGCTGGCATGTCTGTGTAATAAATGTGAAGTGACTGTCTGGCTTGTGATTGGCTGGTGTACTTGGCTCCAGGAGTCAGGATGGGTCTTCCCCAGTGGTGAATAGAGAGGTTTACACCCAGATGGGTGGGAGGAGTACACCTGGGACCTGAATAGGGCTGGGCTTTCCCCACACAATGCTGGCTCCGCCCCCTGTGGTGCGACTGATGTCCCTGGCCTGTTCTGTGAATAGGGAGAGGGGCTGAGCAACACAAAGTGCTCAGGAACCAGTTGCATCTGGTTCGCCACTTCCCTGCACCTTGAGACAAAGGAAACCTGTGTATAAAAAGGGGCTGTGACCCCAAGTAAAATGTTCTTCTTCTGATCCTAACTGGAGGGGGGTCTGCTGCTGCTGCTGGACACCAGGAGAGACCGCCACTGGGGACTGCCTCCCTGCCTGGAGGGCCCTGTGAGCTGGCCCCTGGGCCCAGCCCTTGCCCCCCTGCCTCCTGAAAGACTTTCCCTGGACCTTGCCTTGTATTTGGAGAAGCTCTCCACATGTTTGCCCTCTTGATTTTGGGTTTAGCGCCTGGGGAGCGACCTATTTTTATGGCCTAGGTGAGCGCTTTATTTGGTGGCCCAAGAGGAGAAGCGCTCCTGATTTGCATGCAGCACGAAGCTTCACCGTGTGGGATCCCCCCCACAAATGCTAATTATCGAGCGGGTGCCGACCCCGCGATAATGCGCTTTAAGCGGGAGCCTACCCCGCTACTGAATTTGTTTTATAGGAAGCGGGAGCCTACCCCGCAATTGCCAATACCTTTGAAGCGGGTGCCCACCCTGCGATTGCCTTCAGAGGAGGAGGTCCAAAATCGCCGCCAGTGCCACGAGCAACCCGGAAGGAGAAAGCGGCGTTGCCTGCTGGGGGGCGTGGCTTAGCCAGGAAACAGGAAATCTAAGCGGGGCTCCCATGAGCCTGGGAGAGCCCCGCGGTACTAGGGAAGGACGGTCCCAGACGTCCCCGGTGAAGCCAGCCCGCGGTGAAATGTGACAGAGCCTCCCAGGCTTCAGGGACGACATCGTCAGCCTTCCCCCACCTTGCAGGGGGGAAGGAAGGTCCCAGAGTTCCCCGGGGAAGCAGGGAGGAAACGCCTCGAGTCCTGAACAAGCCCGGTGAGTGGGGCTGTGAGCGGGCGGGCGTGCGCAAGAGCGAGCTGCGAGGAGCGCCCTCGCAACGACCTGGCATACAGCGAGGGCATTTTAGGAAAGAAGTCCCCCATTGGAGCCCACGTGCAGTGGGGGCATTATTCGGGACAGTGCCCCTCGGATGATGGCCCAGATAGGTGGGGGCCACAGTTAGAGGCAGTGTCCTCTTTTAGAACCACAGCACCCTCATGCATCGAAAAGGGGGCTCCAGAGGCACCGGGAGTCCCTGACCTGATTGGGGCCCTTTTGTTGGTAACTGGTTACTTTCCAGCTGCCCTGCGAGAACGCAGGCAGCTGCCACGTTTGGGGCATTTTTCATTTAAAGTCCCAGAGAGGGGCTCAGGAGGCACGCTAGTGCCCAGGTTCATCTTCACAGCTGCCCAGCACTTAGTGGGCAGCTGCAACGTTTAGGGCTGATTCTTTGCGCCTTCTACCTTGGCTGTCTGCGCAGCCCAGCCCTGACATTTTAGACAAAGGGCGTTCGAGCCCCTGATAGGCCAAGTTGGCCTGGGGACAGGTTTCCTGTGTTGTGCCCTCACCTAGGGTACATGGTTATTTTTACCTGTGTACGTTTGCCCAATGTGCATTGCCTTTATGCTATTTTTATTCCTAACTGTGTCTATGCATAGGAGACTGTTTTCCTAGTATAGGTTATGCTACTGAGTTTATGGTTCCCTGTGTGATATATGCCTAAAGTTATTAGGATTGCGTAGGGTGTACTTACCTTTTACCAGTGGTTACTGGTTGTGCGCTACATTTATTATTTGTTCTACATGTCTGCATTTACAATTGGTGATTTGTGCTAATTCTGACAGTGGTCCATGTGGCCCTGTCTTGTGTAAATAGTCCCCTGTAGATTCTGCCCAGTGCCAGCTGTGCCAATGTGTTTTGGTTTAATACAAAGGCTATTTTTATATATAACATTGTGTGGAGTTTCTTTTGTGGTGGGCCTTGGGTGTTGTTGCTGGGTGCGCGCGCAAACGCTTTACACATTGCCTCTGGGATAAGCCTGACTGCTCGTGCCAAGCTACCAATGAGGTGAGCAGGTGTTATCTTTGGCGTGTAACTCCCCAGCCCTGACTTAGAGTGGTGGTTTCTGCCTGGCTTTGGCGCAAGCCCTAGCCAACCAGAAATCCCATTTCTAACAATGACCTTTTGAGCCTGTAGTGGGTGATCACATCCTCTGGCGTTAGGTCTGTGAGGATGAGGCTTGGGCGATGGGCCCGCTGTCTTCTTCGGCGCTGCCTCCGTGGTGGTCCTGGGGGCAGTGGCAGTAGCGGTGGTTGTTGTGGACTTCTTGGTGCTCCAAGCTGCATGAGTGGTACCTCCATGGCATCAGTTGGTCTTCAAATGAGGCTCTGGGCTAGTCTCCCTTATGTACCTTTCTTTATCAGCATTTTTAAGACCACCTTTTTTCTGGTCTTAAGTCCCTGCCGCTAATGGCCTTTAGCAGCTGTTTTCTGAATGTATCGCGGGCCCGGGAGATCATTGTAAATATCGCGAAGTGTAGTTAGCGTGTGTTTTTTGCATGGGAATGCCTACCTTGCACCTCAGTAGCGATAGTTATCACTAACATAAGTGGCAATGGTGAAAACGGACGGTTTCGCCTGAAATCTGTTCCTTATGGCTGTTAGCGACAGCTTGTGAATACGCAAATGCGGCGTTAACTCCTTGTACATATGCCCCTTAGTGCACTGCCCTGCGTCAAAAGAAAAGGGCACAATGGGATGCCATGCACCAACACAAGCACCCTTGACTTCGTTGCGGGCTGATTGATTTTGTGCAGTAGGGGACACCTTTCTGCACAAAATCAATCATTTGAGGCGATTTCCTCTTTCTATGTGTGCTGCATAATGCAGCGTTCTGCGTGGAAGGAGCACATATTTACAAGGCCATGAAAAGCTACTTAAAGTGGCTTTGCATCGTCTTGTAAATATGCTGTGGCACACTGAACAAAAAAATCGACGCTCCAGCTGCTCAAAAATGCCGCAAGATGCTTCTTAAATGAGGCCCTGGATCTGCATGTTTTTCATCATTCAAAATTCAGAAACTCACAAAAGGAGGTGAATTACTTAACACGGTCAAATCCTCACCCTGACCACATCCTAACATAATTTACTGGGCGCTGTAAGTACTTCCTAATGTTTGTGCACTCACATCTGCCCTTTAATCCGATGCTTAAACACTTACATTTGGTCTTTTCTGTTCTCGAATCTAAAACTTTCAGTATATTCTGTCTACACTGTTCGCTTTCTAATACTTGTTGTTTCTAGCTTTCTGTGGTTGCGTTCAGGCTTCATGTTATTGCTTAGAATATGTGACCCAAATGTAGCTTGTTGACCACTGCCGACAGTCGTAATCGTCTGGAAATTGGACAGTAACCATGAATTGCCATGTCTTTTATTTTTATTTTTACACAGCTCGGGCAAGGCCAAAGTGCATTATTAGAGCGTTTTAGAATAGAGCCAGAATACATTCAACATTTTTGTTAGGCATAGGGAGATTAAGAGGGCATTAACACTGGAATTATTTATTACATGAGTCCTTAGAATACACAGGACCTTACTAACTGCTGCTGATGTGACCTGGTGTGAGCTCGAGACCCAGGACTTATGGATCCAGAATTAAAAGGGCAGGGCCAGGAAGGACATTAAAAAACAAGGAAATAACACGGTGAACATTGTATATCATGGACCTAAATGCATTTGTAACGGATTCTCCTCAGTCATCATTGGAAATTTTGAATTCGAGCAATACAAAGGCGGGTTTTGCTTGTATCTCACTGTGGTCATTCTTTAGGGCTTTGGCACAAAGGTCATGCCGAGGCCATGCTCTGTGAACCAAATGAACCGTGGTTCCAGTTAATCATGCTTGACTCCTGCACAGAGTTTCAATTTATTAAAACAAAGTGGGATGCTCTCAGGAAATGAAAGACTGTAGCCTTGCAGCACAATCCCTTTCAGTTTGTTCAAATGCATGAGCACCAGAAGGCTCATCATCAGTGGCGTAGCTAGAGCTTGTGGCGCCCGGGGCTATCCCTCAGATTGCCGCCCCCCCCCCCCCCCCGCGGGAGGGCATGCACTTCAAAGAGGTCCGAAAAAAACGTAATATCGCCTCGAATAGTTACCTTGATCATGCAAGTTACATGCACATACATGACACGGTCCAAGGCTACACAGTTGAATACACCGGTGACTGGCAGTACAAAAGAGAACACACAGACTGCATGATCTATCTGGGGACTCAGAAAAACCTCATATGACATCCATCAGAGAGCTGCGTGAACAATTACCTGGTAATCCCCTCAACACAATGCAAACATGCACACACATGACACTGTTCATGTAACCTTCATCTACAGCTGACATTAAATGACCATACATCATGGTCCCACCATTAAAGCAGTGGGGACCTGCACGAACGTGATGTGCTCTGGGGACCCAAAACCAACTTAACAGTGTCGAAGCCTGTGATTCTTTATCTTTCAAAAACAGCAAATTAATTATTCACAGGGAATGACTCACTGTGTGCCCTTAAAACTAAACGCAGCACAAAGGGGTCAGTCAGCTCCACCTTGCCAACACAGACCAGATACAAAGCCCACTCTGGTGGCCCAAAGGCAACATCCAGGGGCCGCTCCCTGTCATTACTTCCAAGCAGCAGCAACTAACTCCCTGGGAATGAAAAGACGTGTGCTCTTGGTACCCAAAACCAGCTTGTAATAGTGCATCTATGAGTCCGCCGCCGCAGACATTTGTACCAGTTTTAGTCTTCTTAGAGTTTCTCATTGCTCAAATGGGTGTAATTACTGATATATATATATATATATATATATATATGTTTCCCTCGTCTTCATTGCTTGAGTTTTGCTCGCAAAGAAGTGTCACTCATAGTCGTTGAAATGTCACTCACAACTACAATTGAATTATGAAAATGTCACACATAGCAATTTGAAACCTTGGGAGCTATGCTCATAATCGTTGAAATGTCAATCATAATTACACTGAAGTTATGAGAAAATGTCACACATCTGAAACCTTGGCAGCTATGCTGCCACTCTGCCACTCACTAAATATCCCCTCTGAAAACGTTTAGCTCTTACCTCACTCAGCCTCCAGCAGCACTCCACAGTGGTGGCAGCCAGAGCCAGGGTCTCTATGGCAGGGGTTGGTTCACGTCTGGGGACGGAGGACACAAAAGAACCTGGGAGGGCAATGCACAGCAAGACACACTCCGGACAGGGAGGGAACCTCATGGAAGAGGACGCGATGCAGGAAGAAAAAAGAACGTGCAATTACATGGTCAGGCTTGTGTCAGAGAGCAGCGGGAGGTAATGAAGGAGTAGAGGCAGGCAAATTGGTAGAGGGACTGTAGATGCACATACTTAGGGGGGCGACCAACAGGCGAGACAGGAAGAGAATGAGGAGGGCCAGTGTGAGGGAGAGAGGCCAGGGAGTGATAAAGAGAATGAGGAGGGTTTCCAGAAAACGGCATTAGCCGCTCGGGCAACCGGAGAGGGGTCTTCATTTTCCTAATGGGCTGGAAGTGCAGCCAATGGTGGGAAGCTGAGAGCCGCCTGTCCTGTGGGCTGAGCCTGTAACTTACCCCCAAGTCTACCCAGGACACAGGAAGGGAGCCACTGCCGAGAGAGACACGGGCTGGGAGGCAGTGCCAGGGCAGGGCTGCTCTGTGGAGTGCCATGCTGTCAGCTCCAGACATCCATTGTTTGAATGTAAATGGTCGAGGATCAACTAAGCCCCTGGGTCCAAGCTGTTACATTCTTCCTCAATGTGGAGTGGGATTTTAATGTGTGTAATGGGTCTTAATTTTGGAAGTACTGCTCAGATGCTGGAACCACAAGATTTGTCTGTTAACATTATTATACACCCAGTCATTGATCGCTTATGGAATGCTTTTTGAAGCCCCATGCCTCTTCTCTGTGGAGAGCCTTTCAGCTTCAAACCGTTTAGAGCTGTGCTCACCCATTCTTTGAACGTAAAGGGTTGAGGATCTTTAACACTGTGTGGCCATTCAACCCTAACCATACATATCACTATCCCCATCGCACATAAATGTTCATTGTAAAATACTAGCATGCATCGTAGCCAGCAGGATAAACCCACTGAGGCCCAGTCGGATGCCTCCAGATGAGGCAGCTTAAAAACAGTCACCACCACAGAGCAATGCCACATAACAAACATGCACAAATATTTTTGCCACACATCAGGCCTGGCTCCAGGAATTTTTATTTGGGTGGGCCAAGGGTGCATTTGGGTGGGCCACTGCGGGCTCGATTTGTCGCATATATGTCTGGGCAGGCCTGCTTCAGAGCCCTCCTTTATCTCTTCTTAGCCTTATAAGGACCAGTAAAACTCACTCTTTTCCAAATCTCTTTCTAAATATTATCACTCACAAAAAGTGCTTTTTCCATGTAATGTTCCTTTGATGGGAAGAGGATTTTTTTGAGGTGGGAGTATCAGGCAAGTGATACTACTCAGGCTCCATCTGTTTGAGCCTTCATGGAGGATCCCTCCACATTACTACCTCCAGCTGACCCCGGACTCGGCAACGCTCTCCCTTACAGGCTTGATTATCCACTACTCCTCTCTCCAGTGCACCATTTCTCACAGCTGACCTTGGGCCCCAGCCCCATATCAGGCACTATCGAGCTCCACTTTGCTTTTTCCCGGTAAAAACATTAGTAAAATCACCTTAAAACGTAAAACATTGAATATAGCAGTAAATATAATTAGCAGCACTTTAAAGCATGTTCCACAGTAGCCCTTATGACCCGACTGCTAATTAAATAAACAAAAACAGAAAGGCCATGACAGGGCCGGCTTTAGCGCTGATGCGAAAGTCTTTTTTGGCGCCACACTAATAACCTCTTTCTCTGTAAATACCTTTACTACCACCTTCCAACAGTGCCCCTCGTCCCTCCATGGCCCCCCTAGTGACCTCCTCCTCAGATTCCCTCACTGCCTCACGCCACAAGTGCCCCTCATCTCCCCATAGCCCCTCCCCCTCATGACCTCCTCCTTGGACTCCCTCACTGCCACCATCCACCAGTGCCCCTTATCTCTCTGCAGCCTCTCCCCCTCATGACCTCCTCCTCAGACTCCCTCACTACCACCCTCCACCAGTGCTCCTCATCTCACCCTAGCTCCCCCTCCACACCATGACCTCTTCCTCGGATTCCCTCACTGTCACCCAGGGCACAAGTCCTAAAAAAAGAAGTATGGGGACGCTGACGTCACAACAGGAAGTAATGTCACGAAAGTGGCTTGCACCATCAGACTCATTGCCTCCCCTCGCTCACCCCTTAGATGCCATTGCATCAGAGAAGCCAGCGCGTGAGCAGCGTTCTGAATGAGCTCCAATCTCGCCCCAGAGAGGCCAAAGAGTAAATGTGTGGCTCCATTTGCTCCAGTAATCGAGCTCCCGTTAAAATAAGTGAGGGGACACCGTCCACCCGCCTGGTACCCCGACTCGAGCCCTGCAGTCACCCTCCACCAGTGCCCCTCATCGCTCCACAGCCCCTCCAACTACCTCCTCCTCATATTCCCTCACTGCCACCCTCCACCAGTGCCCCTCATCGCTCCGTAGCCCCTCTCTCATATGCATTTGTTGTTTAGCGCTACTCATATCAGTGTAGTGTAGTGTGTCAGCACTTTACACCACAAACACATTATACAGAGACAATCAATCATACAAGTATGTAAATCAGTCTACAGGGAATGTCACATAAGCCAATGAGGATTACAAGGTGTAGGAATCACATGTCATC
The DNA here is from genome assembly GCF_964204655.1 of Triturus cristatus. NCBI lineage: Eukaryota > Metazoa > Chordata > Amphibia > Caudata > Salamandridae > Triturus > Triturus cristatus. Next base: position 1,290,232,006 of record NC_140589.1, read on the forward strand.
CATACTGGTGGGCAGTATATTTTGAGAGGATTTGGTCTGGGGAAACACAACCTTAGGATTTAACAGAGTATTCCATGGGGATCAGCTTTACTGATAAAAATGTATCTCTGCTCAAACATACTCATTTTAGCAACATTAGAATGATGAAAGACTGAGGAAGCTCTAACTATATCACAAAACAAAAAAAACGATACCATTCATGTTTGTATGCAGCTCTTTGATGACAGTTCATTGGTCACTGTCCTATGTTAGGATTGTAACTTCTGAACTGCAAGTAACACAAGGATCTCTGTGACAAAGGCAGTAACCCACTGAGCTATCCACATAAAATACAGTTCATCTGCACTTAAAAACTACCAACAGACAAACGATTGCTCTCCAGCAGGATCATTAATCACTAGCGTTATCTGGGCATTCTGAATTGCGTTGTCATATTGTGTCCTGCATCGGCCATGAGAAGGATAAAAACTGTTTAAATGACGTGCACAGAAGTATGTGTCCTGCTGGGCCTGCACATATTTTTAAAAGAAAAAAAATAGTACCACATTCTCTTACCTACTAGTCGAACTCTGTGTCACAGCCTGATGCGATAAGCAGCTGCAGGGGTCAGGAAAGGGGAATAGGAATAAACAAACTTATTTTCTCCGACAATCCGACTCCGACCTGTGCAGCACAGAATTGGGTCCTCACGAGTGCGTAGTGGTGAAGCGCGTGAAGCGTCACCACTACGTAACGTTCTCATCGCGAGGCCCTGGAGCAGGCTGGGTGACCAATACGAAGTCCTGGCTCTAGTCTTGCCGAACCGGAACCGACCGACGTCATGATGGCATTGGCAAGGCAGCACTGCAGCAGGCGCTGACGCACTGGCGCACCACAAACAAGTAGGTCTGCTGGTCAGGTGCGTGCAGTGCGCAGCGCGCTCACCGCGCTGCTTGAAGACAAGTTTAAACTTTTAACCGGGCCGCCGGCCGCGCGCGCCGTTGCGGCCGCGGCGGACTTTATAATTTATTTAGGGACAGTCAAATCTGTCCCTAAATAAATTATAAAGGCCGCCGCAGCCGCAACAGGCCACCAGTGCTGAGCGGCCGCCCTAAAAACAGTGCCGCCTGGGGCGGTCCGCCCCCACCGCCCTCCCCTAGCTACGCGCCTGCTCATCATTTAAATGGTGATGATAGCAGAGATATCCGAGTGGAAAAGCCCTTGTAACTCAGACGACAATATTCAGAGTGTGTGGGCTTACTGTGTTTATCATTGATTTGGTCTTACTTTATTTTTCATTCTTTATTGTTCTTGACTTACATGTGTGAGATTAACTCAAAAGCAACCATTGATGTTGTATGTAACAGATGAATATCTTCAAATGAGTTCCTTGTGAATGTTGTTTGTAGTACATTGTACTTACCCGGTTCACAGGGACATAAGGGTCGCTCTTGTGATTTAGAATAATGACAATATTCAGAGAGCAGAACTCCCACCTGAAACCCACCTGTTCTGGAAAAACCCAGAGCTCTCACTGGTTCCACTATAATGTGCAGTTGGGACAATTAATTGGCAGCACTAAACATAATGGTACTCATTCATTTGCTTTTTATTTTTCTGAAAATATTCAAAATTGCAGTCTATGTGACTGAATCTTGTAAACACTGTTTGGGCTTTGTTAATATGTATTGGGCATTTTGTCACAGTCGGTTAAAGAATCCAATTAATTCTTGCAGGTTATGTCTTTACTTCATTATTGGGTGTTGCAATTCAGAACCAAACTAAAATAGAGCTGGCAGTAGACATGTTCCCATTAAGTGCTAACCAGTTTGATCTTAACTGCAAACTGCATTGTAAAACTATATAAAATGCCCATCCTAAAATAGCAATAGTGTTCACTGAAAAGAAATGCTTGAAGATAGAACTGTCTTATTAAAGCAATGATGTCTGACAGAAAGCAAACGTTCCAGCAGGCAATGATCAGCTGAAAAGGTGAGGGTTAGGAGATCAGAAAACAGAGCTTTCTGATATCCCGGTATCCCTCATTGTACAGCAAATAATAGGTCTCGTCATTATTTGTATTAAATAAAATGAAATATCTTGCCCACACTGAAGGAGTCTACCAGCTTTTAACCCTTTATACGGTTTTTTATACTCTGCATACATAGACATCAATTTAATGTCAGCTACTTCATGTGCAGAACAAAACTTGAGTAAAGTCAGCCTCAATTTTTGCCGGTCAATATTTATGAATACACTGCGCTATATTTACTGAAATGGTACTTCAATAATACCATATATAATCTTAGGGTGCCTCCTACAAGTGGTGTCAAATTACTACCAAGGTTCGGGAAAGCAGATAGGTGTGGCATTTGTATGGCTTGCAAATCGGGTGTTCCCATGCAATACAAACATCAAATCTATTGGTGTTGTCAATGGTTGTTTACCTAGACGCACAGGGGAGTAAGCACTGACAAAGTCATATGAAAATGGATGCCACGTTAAATAAAGCAACACTTATTATTCTGTACAATTCCTTTCTCATGTACTTTTGTAGTGCTGCCTAGTGCTACTGGTCAGTTGATTTCCGATGTAAGGTAGTTCATCATACATTCTAATGTAGTTGGAAGACACACCTTAGGGAGACAGTAGTAAAATAATGAGACTAAACAAATCCTGTTGACTGAGTCAGTATGCCACTAAAAATAGCTTAAGCCAAAGGCTGCTGGCTCCTGAGGAAAAGAAGCCAGTGGCTGAAGGAGGCTCAATTAATTCCCCTAAAGGTAAATAGAGAATATGGGGGCATATTATCAAGGGCAGGCGACAACATTATCGCCGCTTTAGCGTCCGTTTTCGGGCGAAAAGCGGCGATAATGTTATCGCTTTATTAACAAGGACACGCTAGCGCGTGTTTCCTTGCCTTAGCGCCCGGTTTCCTATCGCCTCGCCTTGCATCGCTAATGAGATGCAAGGTAGGCGTGCCCCTTACAACTACATTAGAAAATATCGCTAATGGTGCTTCGCTGTATTTACAACGAAGCCCCATCCGGTTTAGCGCTGATTTTTTTGACGCTAACTGGGCCTTAACGCTGGAATTTAACGCCTGTTAAATTCCAGACTAAGGCATACCTAACAAGGGAGGTGGATTGTGTGGCTAAGACCACAGGCCCTATCATCAAGGATATCGCGGTTTTCCATGGAACATCGCTGGAAACCAGCGGTGTTCCATGGAAAACGGCAATATCCCCGCTATCGCTGAAAGATTTATCACCATGGCGCTGTGCGTATTTAATACAGCGCTAACATGGCGATAAGTTCCAGCGATAGCCGACGATGGGAAAATTCGCACTAAGAGCGGCCAGCGATAATTATCACTGCCGCTTGATAATAGGGCCCATGATGTGTTCACCATGAGTAACGTAAGAACCGTACACATCTCTGGGGCAAGAGAACTGACAAAATTCTGTTTCACATGGAGAACTGCAAATCCTTGCAAAGTTCATGGTGAAGAGATAAAATACTTTTCTTTTATGATGTGTCACGTTTATGAAACTGTAGTAACTTTCTACTGCATCTTCCAGTCAGTGAGAGTCTATTTGTATTGCTTGTGATTTTGCATGTTCAAATGCATAATGCATCATGCATAGAAAGAGGAAGAAACTAAGAGAAATGAAGATACTTCTGGAAAAAAGATATTTCTCTTCATTATGTCTCCCAGAGGTAGGCTCAGTTTTGGCCATAATTCCAGGTCTACTGCCTTTAGTAAATGTGAGATTGAGTAACATTCCACTGGTGGATATATGGAAGCACCAATGCCCCACCTATGGAATACCTCCCACCATGCAATGTAATGCAAAACAGCACTGGGCGTTGTGTTACATTTCTTCACAAAGTCATGCAAGGCATCGCAAATCACCCCTTGTGTGGCTTTGTAAATCATACTGAACCTTTGCATTGTCTTCGTGCAACACAAGTACAATACAAAGACTTACTAAATCTTGCCCTTAATTTAGTGGCTATAACTCTATAAGAAGTACTCAAAGTAATCTGAAGGAAGAATGTGGTCACTGGTATTATTCTGTGCTATTACTACTAAGCATCCACAAAAGCCTGGAACTAGAGAGCCCCCAGATGCAGACCTAATGCTGCTTCCTAGCATGGGCTGAGCTCAAAACGCGCTCTTAGAAATTGTTGAGGGGTTCAGGCATTCTACATAACACATAGAAATGCTTTATAAAAATAGTAAATGTAAACTCCCCCACTACAAAGCAAATGAAGAGAACGGAAAAAGAAAAGTAAGAAAATACATTTTATGGATGCCAGTAAAAGTCATTGTTACCATTGGCCTCTGTGGAATGCAGGACAAATCTACGGAAAAGGATAACATTGTTTGAAAACTACTTATTCAGTGGTGCCTTCACAAAGAAAACCAATTGATGAGGACATGAACATATGTTGATGAGCTAGGGCAAAGATATTACTTCTAGAGTTCATTTATTGTGGACCGACATTTTCACTAACCACATGGAATATAAAAACATAGGGGCAGATTTCCATGCTCCTTACGCCACTTTTGCGTCACTTTTCCCATGGTAAAAGTGACGCAAAAGTGGCGCAAGGAGCTTGTAAATCTGCCCCATAGGGCCTTACTTATGAAGTCCTTGCTCCTCCTGTACGTCACTTTTTCCCATTTTAAAAGTGACGCACTGGCGGCGCAAGGACTTCATAAATAAGCCCTATAATCTGATTTTGGCTCTATGCATTGGCCAGTCTGTTGCACCAAAAAAGAAAAGTGCCTGGTGTGAAAAACATCTATTGTAATGGATACTCAAAGGGTTTAGGATAAGTTTGATGGCTTTTTTGGGCATGGTTCAACAACTTTTATTCTGCTTTTCTTACTTCAAAACCCGTTTGGGTGTGTTAGGATGAGCCTGGCTTAAATATTATTTGGGATAGTTATTGTAGATATTACTTTTCACGGATTCACATACTAATCAGTGAAATTAACTTTTACTTTTGGTGGGATTTCCAGCAATACATGTACAAATTATCAAGTGCGAATCTCCCTTTTTACCTTGTAGCAAGTCATACACCAGTCGTCGCCTGGAGCATTCTAGATGGTATGATCACATTACCAATGAAACACAACCAAACCATTGTTAAAATCTTAATGACATCCTAGATTCTCTAGACAGATCATTAGAAGGTAAGAAGTTAAGGAGGATTCAGAAGTGATAGGGATAATTGAGCACAACACCTAAGGGACCTAACTTTTACTGGCAAGACACCTTTAGCACCAGTAATGATGAACAGGATCCATGCAGTGTTAACTCAACAATAATCGCTGTTCTTTTCCTTTGTGGCATAGTGGTTTAAATTGAACTTGTCTTTCAATTCAAAGCCAGTGAACATCTTTAAGAAGTATGGCTGTAGATGTGAATTTAGGGAGCTGCAATAAAAGTCTTGCAGCAGCAGTTTTCAGTATTTGAAGCCGCTTGCACAAAACCTTTGGGGCGCCTAATTAAAGAATATTACCATAGCCCAGCCTGGCAATAATCAAGGTCTAAATCAATGTTCTTGAAGCTAAGACAGGAAAAGGTCCAAGGATTTTCCTTAGCCATCGTAAGATTCCAAAACAGAGGGATGCAACCTCGGTGATTTGATGGTTCATAGACAGCTTGCTGTCAAGCCAAAAAACAATATTCTTAACAATGGGTAATGGAGTTGGCGATGCACCAAGAGTCACGGACCACAGATGTGGTCCCCAAAGGTGAGGGTGGTTACTCACTAACAGAACCTCAGTCTTATCCTCATTCAATTTGAGAGAGTTAGCGTTCATATATGCTGATACTTTTGTAAGGCAGGTTTTGAAAACGTTGGCACTCTGATTCTCCTGAGATGACTGGGAGACTACATTCTGGGTTGTTGTCAGCATATGAAAAAAGACCGCAGCTTTCCACAATGCCCGAAGTGGCCTTACATAAAGATTACATTGGGTCAGATGGAGAGTAGAGCCCTGAGGTACGTCCAATGATATTGGGTGAGCCTTTGAACAATGCTGCTGAGTATGTACATCGAAGACACAGTCCTGCAGGAAAGAACTTAGCCAAATCAAGGCTTTAACATGCACACCCATTTCCTCTCATCTTTGGGGAAGTATGTGATAGTTAACCATGTCAAATGCAGCACTGAGATCTAAAAGTATGACTCAATACTATGGCTGGCTCTGAAACCCGAATGAGAGGGGTGGAGCAGACCAGTTAGCTCTATATATGCCGTAAGGTATTTATGCACATGTTTGCCCAAAACTTTCATCAAAGTAGGCAAAAGAGAGATTGGTCTATATTTGGACCATGTAACCGGGTCAACATTTGGCTTTGTCAACAGGGGCATAACCATGGCATGTTTCCATGCTTTAGGGGTGCTGCCTTCTGAGAGTGATGTATTCAGATGCTAAAGTAGTATTTCCAAAGATTGTGAGCCATCTTTGATGAACACAGAAGGCTGAAAAGGGTTTAAAGTTGAACCTGATTTAATGGCGTTAAGAAGCGAGGTAAAAGTTGGGAGTTCTAAGCAGAGAAAGGAACTCAGAGAGCAAGGAGATGGAGGTCCTGGGGTAATATCCTCTAATGAGAAACTGTGAGCATACCGGTGCAACACAGGCATTGTCACAGTTGGTATCACAGATGTTAACACAGGTCACAGGTGCAGCACAGATGTTGTCTAACTGAAATTGTGGCTGACAACAGTTAGGATTGGGCATAGAGGAAAAAGAAACTTGAACTCTTGGGTAGGCATGCACTCTATTTATCACCCAGAATAGAATAGAATAAAATTTCAGCAACTTAGCTTGCTAGTTTGTCACACTGAGGTTGCGAAAGAGAATCAAGAGGAGAAATATTTGTGGGATCTGTTAATGTTTTTACTACTTGAAAAGGGTTTTGGGGCGATTTTGTGCCATGGTTACATTTTATGAATAGAAAAAGGTTCCAGTAATGCAGCATTTTTTATGATAGTGTTTTAGCGCCAAAGTCTGGTTTGGTTTATTCTTTTCACATTAGGACTTACTCCAGACTCTAAGGGGCTCATTTATGAGCCCCTGCGTCACTTTTGCGCCGCCGGTGCGTCACTTTTTGTGACGCACCAGTGGCATTAAACATGCGCCATGTTGCGCCATATTTACAAAGTGACGCATCTAGGTAGATGCGTCACTTTGTAAACCCCTGCGCCACATTATACCTGCGCCAGGTATAATGTATGCAAGGGGGGCGTTTTGACGCAACAAAGGGTCGTAAAAGTGACGCAGTGAAATCTACGAGATTTCACTGCGCCACTTCTAGTGTGTAAATGCGTCAATTTCTTGCGCCTGCCTCACAGCAGGCGTAAGACTGACGCAGGCCCTTTCACATGGGGCTTGCCCCATGTGAAAGGACACATTGCTGGAGTTGCGTCACTTTTGTGACACACTCCAGCGATGCGTCACTTTTGCGCCTACAGATACGTCAGAAATACTGACGTATCTGTGACTCCTTGCGACATGATGCGTCATACTGTAAATATGACGCATCACTGGAGTCGCAGGGAGGGCGCAGTGAAAAGTGGCGCATCACTGTTTTCACGCAGTGATGCGTCACTTTTCATAAATGAGGCCCTAAGTGTTTCCAAATCTTTTTGTTTTCACACAAGGCATTATTGAATCATGGTGCTGTGAGAAAGGTTCTGTGATGCCTCACATGAGTAATAGGAACTAAAGAGTTAAGTGAAGACAGAAGCCAATTATCAATGGTGGTTGAGTCTAACTCCACTGAGTTACTCACAGTGGGATGATTTGACTCATGAGTGGAATTCAAAGAAGAATTTTTGCATTTCAACCAGATCCTAGAAAAGGAGACTGGGTGGTCCTCCCGTGTTCTAAAAACCAAGGGAATAGGAATGGAGAAAGGAACAGCAAAGTGATCTGACCAAGGTAAGGGCATTGAGAGGTTTCCCTGCAGGCCCTTCAGATGAGAGAATAAGGGGTCAAGCAGGTGCCCAGCCATATATGAAGGTGTGTAGTTAATAAGCTGAGCATCTAGGGCCTTAAAATCCTCTACTAAGGAGAAATGGTTTTAGTCCAGGAGGATGCAGCATTTGACTACACCATATTTTGACATCCTTCTTTTGCCTCTAATCAACTGTGCTGCTGGCAGTGAAAACAAAGTATGACCTTATTCAGTACTAGGGCCTAATTCACAAAGGTATTTTTACACTTTTGCGTAAGTTTACTCTTTTTTGGTATTGAAAAAAGCCAAGTCTAATTTTACTAATAGTAATGTTTCGACTGCAGAGAGTCTGCAGTCGTGGTGGGAAAGTCAGCACATAAAAAGAAAGGAGAGATCTAGTTTCTAGTACTAACCTATTTGGAAATGGTGCTGGGGGTGTGGATAGTATACAAGACTTTATTTCCACTCCGAGATACATGCAATAACTGCAGATGTCTGTTGAGTTACACAATTTAATTGAATTATGCTCTCGAAACCAAGTTGATTGCCGGCGGTTATGAGCTCCTAACATTGATGTGCCAAATTACATGTTACACAACGCATCTGACCATAACGGTATGACACAAACAGTGCGAGTTTGGCTTTTTGAGGACAACTGATGCTAGTTACAATGGCTGAAACGTCAACTTTTGCCTTGGCCCGAGTGAAGTCACTTTTATGTCTGCAAAATTCTCAAATTTTGCATTGCACACACTTTATGAACTTTTGAACTTTCACAACATTTCACTTGAGTGGCACTTTGCATAATTTTTGTTAGCAAGATACTAGTTTTTGCAGAAAGTGTCTCAGGAAGACATTTTCTTCTCAAACAAATTCCTGCGGGCATCTCACCTAACTTTTCAAACTAGGGTATTCCCTTGCATTTAATTTTAACGCAAGTTGCCTGCAAGTGAATTTGCTGAAATTCTGCAGAATTTTCACAAAATTTCATAAACATTTGAGAAGAATATTTAACACATCTTCACACACTTCTACTTTTACAATATCAAACTAAATCTCCCATCATCTATTCAGAAGAGAGTTGGATATGAATTTTGTTTGCCTTAAACTCCCTCCCAAATGTATTCAGCTAAGGCCTTTCTGTGAAGTGCAATCTCATCTCTCCTTTGCTCCCGCTGCACCTCGTGAATTAAAAGAAATTTCTGTTTGTAATATTAGTGTATCAGATTACACAATATAGTATTCACCGAATAATATTTCTCTATGTATTCTTGAGTGCACAAAGAGATGTTGCTGCAATGTTTTCTCTGGATTTCATGATATACAAAAATTGTGATGAAGGAGTTGATCTTGACCTCTGGGATGCCCAGACTGAAGTGAAGAAAGGACCAGCTTTTCCAAGAGTCTAGAATAGGAAAGATATCTGGTGTGAGCACCAGAGTGATCCCCCTACACTCTGCCTGCTCTGGTTAGTAGCAGACTACCTTATAATGACAGCAAGGGCCTCTCCCATGGTGATCCACTTAATGTTTTATTTTGGCTCCCTCAGGGTAGATCAGCCTTTTTTGCCACTATGGACCAAAAATTAAACTTAACACATGGGATTTTTCTATTGCCCACATTCGTTTTTGATGAAGGGAGGGTGTCCTCGGTGACATGGCCTTATATACATCTGTAAAAATGCTCACAAGTATTTTATTTCAACTTCCCTGGGGGAAGATCAGCATGCTCTGCTCCCTAGGAAGATCAAATAACCACTGGGCACTTGGAATTTTGTATTGCCTATTATTGCCAGAAGTCTCTGGTCCCACCTGCCAGAGGCTCTATACATGCGTTATTGCTCCTCTCTTAGCATCAGACCAGCATTATCTGTACCCTGTAGTCAACAGGGATCCCAAAACTTTAATGTTCTGTTTTTGTTGGCTGCAGGTGGGAAAAGACCGTGGTCATATGGGTTTATTCCTACCAGCTGTCAAAAGTGTAATTATTTCATGTGTCTTTGCTAGGGGTATAACAACGTCACTTGAACCAATATGCATCCAGGGTGTAAAAATGACCACTAAAGAATAGGGATATAAAAATGGTATTTATTATTTTTGCTGGCTGCAGGTGGGATGGGGCCTCTTTTTACATGGCCTTACTCCCATTTTTCATCAATGGTGTAAGTGTATCATTTCAGTTTCTGTGGGGTCAGATGGGAATGTTTTGTTCCCCTAATCCATCCTTCAGAGAGTCAAAATAGGCACTAGACACCATGGTTTCTGTTTTTGAAAATGGAGAAGTTTTTTTGACAGCAGGTGGAGTGTCTGAAAAGTTTCATCTCTCTGTCCATCATCTCCTTGTGTTTGCTTTGTTTGCCCTAAGTTGGCATGGTATGCCCAGACATGAGTCCCTTGCTTACTTTGCTACTGGATTCAAGCTACCCTGGCTGATTATGGGTGAAACCCCAAAACCAGTCCCAGGATGCTGGTTTCCGGTCCAGGGAAGACCTGGCATGGCAGTTCGGGCTGTATTGTTCCAATGAGGAACAGGGTCTGGAATGACTTGCACATAGCTGGGTCTGAACTGAGGTGGTGAATTGAGCTAAATTACGATGATGGATTAAACCCATATCTGTGACTGGGGTGAGTGTCTGAAAAATTTCAGCACTTTGTCTATCATCTCCTTGTGTTTACTTTGCTCGTTCTAAGTTGGCATGGTCCACCCAGACATGGGTCCCTTGCTCACTTTGCCACTGGATTCAAGCTAGCCTGGCTGATGAGGGTTGAAAGCCCGAAACCGGTTCCAGGATGCTTGTTTCCAGCCCAGGGAAGACCTGGCTTGGCAGTTTGGGGCGGACTGTTCCAATGAAGACTGATTTGCATATAACTGGGTCTGAACTGGGGTGGCGAAGTGAGATAGATTAAACCCAGATCTGTGACTGAGGGTGAGTGTCTGAAAAGTTTCAGCTCTCCGTCCATCATCTTCTTGTTTTTGCTTTGATTGCCCTACTCCTACCTTCTCTGGGTGGGGGGCACTGCATTGTTAATTTTGACTCTCCTGTTACCAGATTCAGCAGGATTTGTCTTCTATCAGGCGACAAGTCAGGGGTAATAGCTAGCGAACACTAGTGAATTTAACAGCGGTACAGAGAGGTCTGGTGGTTTAGGGGATTATACAACCATTCCAGGAATCTGTGATTGACCTCACAGTCACAAGTTCAAATCCTGGTGATTCCACTCAGTGTATCATCTTTCTGAAGTCGATAAAAAAGGCACCATTGAGTTGGGAAACCATAAACACTAGTTATTCAGTGTGAAGATGCCCCCTGGATTGAATGTGGGCTTTGAAAATGTATGTGGTATGTTATGTACCCAATATTGATCTTATTAGCTGCAGGTAGAACAGAGCCCTAGAATAGGGTCTACCTCCTACTTGCTAGGAGGGCCATAGATGTGTCATTGTTGCCAATGTCTTCTGTTTCACTCCTTTGTGGGCACATCAGTAGGTGTTTCCTCCAATATGACCTCTGTTGGAGTAAATCGGTGTTGTTTGTATATGCATTGTATATCTTTTCTTTATAATGTTTTTATTTCCTGTCAATTATTGTTGGTGGAATTGTAAATCTAAGATTGAGTCAATCTTTCTCTTTCTCCGGTTCAATATTATGTTTGCGACTGCTGTGCTGTATGTTGGGAGAATCTGTCTGCTACTGTGAACTTTGTTCCTTTGTGGCAAGTAAGGAGATGTGTATTTTGTGTGCTCCTTCTGTGGTACGTTCTATGAATCTGGTAGGGCTATCATATTTCAATTGGATTTTGCATAATAGTGTTTCTAATAACTGAAAAATGACTAATAAGTCCTGAAAGGGCCATATTCCTTTAAATGTTGCTCTTATTTTATTATGGCGATGTGTTGGGCAGATCTTTAGGGTGTGTGGAAGCACAGGTGGTTGATGGTCTGACATCAATGAACATTGTTTTTTCCCAGGTCTCAAGATGATATAATAGCCTTGTGTAGTACTGTTAAGGTCTGGATGGAAGGATCCATATGGTGGAAGCTTCTGCATTTTGTGACTGCCTTACAATCTGTATTCATGGCTGTACACTTACAAGGCGTGATGGCCATGGATGCTGATTGGGATGGGAGAGTAGATAATGAAGTGAAGGCAACCAGCATATGGGCTACACCATCCCTCAGTGGGGGTTTCAGGTATTTTTTTTATCCCTATATAATGTGCCCCCAAGTGCATAGTAAAGACTAGCAAAATGTGTGCAGTGTTTGTTTGACTTACTTTATCTTTTTCTTAGGCTTATTATGTGTGATCATTCTTTGTTGCGTCAAATTGCCATTTTTGTGCTTTTCCAGCTTTGTAGAATATTGCAATGTTTCTGTGGTGGCGCTGGCACCCGGATATGTGGCAGGTAAGATTTTTTTATTTGTGGGGTTTGTTTTAAAAATCTGGTAATGCTGTCATTCCTCAAATGGCTTTGCCATATGAGTATGTATTTCTCTGTCAGTTCCGAGTATTACTATAGGTGGCTGATATGTATGGTGCAGCTTTTTTGTAGATTTTGATCTTACATAAAACAAAGGCCTTGCAGTATGCTTATATTGTGACTGTACAAAGGAAGCATTATGATAGAAGTTCAAGACATGCTTGCTTCTAACAAGAGCTGTTTAAAATTGTGCAACTAATAAAATGTGTGCTTGATTATCATGTTTTCAGCGGCTCAAGTTAACATGCCAGCAAAAAAGAAGTTTTCTCTGATGCTCTTTGATAAACATGTAGGCTGAAAGGCATCTACAAGGAGAGATGGCCTTGCAAGATACATCCTATAGGAAGGAGGGAAAGATGTAGCAATAGGCTACATTGTATTTCTAATGTTTTGAACAAGAATTGCGGTTTACTGTCCTCTGTAACAAAACAGAAACTGAGTGTGATGGTACTCCTGCTAGCTCCATAGACCACCTTAACATAAGAAAGGTGTATAGGATACAGGTATTTGAGGTGGAGTTATACACAAAGACTGATTGCTGGAAAGATGCTGAAATACGTAGTTCTCACTTTAAACCTATTGGCACAATAAAGTCCACATTAAAGTTTTACATGACTTGGCATAGTAATAAAAAAATACAATTATGCTGTAAAATAGCTAGTTACAACTAAGGTACAGATCAGATTAAGTAATTAGGGATGTGCAATCAAATTTGATTGGGGACTTATCAACGTGTATGTGATACTTGTTGAGTTGTTTATTCCAGATGTTGTGTGTAGACAAATAGGGCTCTATTGTGAAGTTGGGTGGACAACACAGTTGCGGTCTCAGGACCGACAGACCTCTGGTTGGCGGTCCCGACACCGCTATTACAATGCGACCGATCATGGTGCAGTAGCATACTCCTATGTTTCTATGAGAGTATCTGATAATCCCTGCACAGTTTGTCAGGAACTGTAGGTTCCCCCCTTGGCCCACAACCAGAGGCTGCAAGAAGGGGGCCCTGTCAGGGGCCACCAGTCAATATCCGACACGCATTCCATGTCGGAAAGCCTGAAAGGGAAAGCCTGTGGGAAACTGGCATCATAATTCAGGTGGTGGAAACTTAGGTCTCCATTAGTATGGCAGGCGGACTTTGTCCACCCGCCATACCCTCGGGAAACGGGACCACCCGCAGAGGGTGCGGCGGTCCCGTACTCCCAATTAGTATGCGCTCGCCACACTGGCGGGCGCATGGCGCATCTGCAACATTGCGGCGGGTGGTGCAGAGAGCACCGCCCGCCACAATGCCACAAAGGCAGCCTGTGCCTTTCAATGCACAATGTGACAGGCACCGTGCGGTGCCTGCCACGTTGTACATTGAAATGCAGGGGGGTACCATAGGTACCCCCATGTGCACCCCCCACCCCCCAGAATCCCTGGGGGCCTGCAACGGGCCACTAATGTCAAACATCGCTTGCATAGTAATATGGATGGCGGTGTCTACCAGACACCACCACCATATAAACTGCTTTTCCGCCCGGTGGGCAATCGGGCGGATTGCCTACCAGCGGAAAACCAGCGGACGGTCTTCCCATCCGCCGGGGTCCCCCCCACCATGGTAATGTGGGGCGGAGAAATTGGCAGCGGGCGGAGGTTTTTAGCGGACGGATCGCCAGCGCCATATGGGCGGTGGCGATCCACTTGCTATACTAATGACCCCCATAGTCTTTAAGGGATTACGTGCTGGTTCCGACTGGCTGATGGACTCCTTGAGCAGTCGGAAGCCAGCCGGAATGGTTTCACTTCCGACCACTGGCATTATAATACAGTGGTCGAAGGTGAAACCTATGATGTTGGTCAGAAGACCTCTGACCTGTGGTCTGAAGCTTTCCAATCAACAGCATTATAGGGCCCTTTAGTGTATAATAAATAATTATATAGAGTAAAATACTAATTAATGTGTGCCTCTCCTCATTTGGGGGCCACGGCAGGGCTCTAAATACCACTTGCAGTTTTTTTCTGACTCATAACAATTTTGACTATCTGATTATAGCTCAGTAGGGAAGAGTAAAAGACAAATAGCACTTTTCTTTTCTCTGAAAAGTTATTGTTTTCTTTTGGGGCATAGGAAATATACTGTTGTGTCCCCCAAAGTTCGGTCGTAACACAACATATTGGCCAATATGGGTTCTGCCCCGGGTCCATTATCACTTTCAGAAAAAATGCACACTAGATTGTTTCAAATTATACTTACGTTTCATCACTTGAACACTGAGTACTTTTTATTTTCCTTTTTAATAATTAAACATGGTAATATATTTTTGGGTACACTGACAAAATATCGACACCCAAAATATTCCCATACAAAAATATAAAAAAAACATATATGAAATATATTAAAGAATAATATGAATTTTAAAAATAAATTAGATTTTATATGCATTTTAACAAATATAACAAATAAACTTAGTTTCAAAAATGTAAACAGACATATAATAATTAATATATACATATATATATAAAATCTTTAAAATAATTATTAAACAAAAAATGTGAATGTATTTTATGATTTTAAAATGATATAAAAATTTCACCAATAACATAAAATCTATTTAAAAAAACATTCTAGTATAAATTAAAACATTAAACTATTTAAAACTCTTTCAACTTAAATTTCCCACTCCAGTGAGTGCAACAGTAGGGAAAGTGTTGGGTAGCGGACTGATAAAATGTACTGTTCCCACTCAGTGAGTGCAACAGTGGAAACAGTGTTGGATAGCGGAGGACTAACTTTTGTTGAACACTCAAATCAGGTAACCTCGTCCTGTTTTTGCATACTGAAGATTTTTAAAAAAAAATCCTACCCTATCTTCCACTTGAGTTGAGAAAAGCAGTCGGCTCAGCACTTTTCATTTCTGCAATGCCATATTTGTAGGATCTCAAAAACACAAGTCCTCAATAAACTTCAGCCCTCCAGAATGTGGTTGCCAGAGTCTTATTAAATCTTCCCAAGTTTTGGTCATTGTCCAAATCTAATAGGGAACTTCACTGACTCCCTACCTGGGCATGCATCCAGTTCAAAGAGCTCTGTTGGGTTCATAAGGGATTACATCCAGTTTGTCCATCATTTTCTCAGGACATTTTTGAGTCGGACTCCCCCTCTCAAACCCTGCGGTCAAGTATAGCCAAGAAAGTTCAATGACCCACAATAAGACAATCTCAATGGGGTGGGAGAAAATGTTCTTGCTCTGCTGCCAATTGGTGGAACGTGCTTCCATACCACTTGAGATCCCAATCAAGCCTTTTAAAATTCAGCGAAGACCTAAAAATCTGGCTTTTTAAAGTTACAGTCTAATTCCATATTCTAGTGGTTTTAACTGTTATATTTCACATTTCATATCTCTGTTTTTGTACCCAGTATATTTTGGTATTAGCGCGCTCTATAAACAACCCCCACCCCACAAAAAACAAATTATGTGAACTTTTGTCACACTTGAGATCTGAATACTAATTCTGCTCTAAGTGGTGTTAAATAAACAATTTAATCTAGTCTTCACTAAAGTGCATCTCTAATAAATATGAGACCCTAAACAGCGTATACTTATACGATTGCTCCTTTCACTTACTGTAGTGACACACTACACTAAAATTTGAAGGTTTTAGTCTCAGTACCACTTGGAAAAAGGTATCTGCAATTATTTGCCATCGTTATCACACATACAGTTCTTATTTACAGTTGTGGTTTCTGTCCCAGCAGCTGCAGCATTTCGCACGTTGTATGTTATATGCTTCCCTGACGTTCTTAACACCTCTTTCAGACATTCCATGGTTTGCTGTTGTGAAAATTTGACAACATCACAAAGTCGGAGCTCCTATTCTGTCACCTTTCCCATGAATCAAGCCGCATTTCATTAGGTGTGAGATTAAAACATGTCTAACTGGGGCACGCAGAACGAATCCAGCCTTTAGAACAAACACAAAACATGTTTTTTCTAGTTGCTGAAAATCAGTCACCTACTGATGCTTTGTAGGATTAACGGGGACGTATCATGGTAAACAATGCGGTGTAGGAACAGAGCCGCGCGCGGAATTTCTCTAAATTAATGCAAAAACTTTAGAACAAGTCGGGAAAAGAGAGGGGAATTCTCTTTTCATTGCTTCCGACTTGTTTTATTTACAGTCCATGCATTAAATCTGAGAAGTTTCAAATGATATGTTTTAACTTTAGCAAAAAGCTTGACCATCATTATCTGACCCAGAATCATGATATGGCCCCTCCCTGATATGACAACCTTTATTAAATTCGCGCCAGGCACGTATTTTTGAAATTCTCTACAGTGATATGAGAGCCATGGATTTATTCAGGGGACAAGTCCTAAAAAAAAGAAGTGGGAGGAACTAACCAGGTTAGGCAGTATGCAAGTGAAATCGTGACACGTGCCATCACAGCGCATGATGACACGACACGCGACAATGCACGTGACATCACCGGAAGTGACCTCACTGGAAGTGACATCAGCTATTAAGACCTCACGCATATGTATAGCAGGTATATCATGAATACATTTAAGCACATTATGAGATTTAACAAATTATATTTGGAGTTGTGGTTGTGCCAAAAAAGTGCCGCAATCCCGACGCAAAATCTGGGCCTCAACTAATTCATTTTATTTTTATCCCTGGCACAAAGTAATTGGCAACAAGGAAATGCATGGCAGTTGATCTCTTCTGCTTAATTGGCTGAAATGTCTGCACCTTAAAATATTTTATTGGGTTAAGGCACCTACTGCAGAGGTGCCCAGCAAATCTCAGGGAACAATAATATTAGTGGAATACCTCTGAAAGTTAAAGCATTTGCTGGAGAGATGAGTGTTTTGTGAAGTCTCATGTACCATGCAGATGACAGATACTTATTTTATGTAGATAGGTAAGTGGGTTACAGCTTTGAACACAGAGATCCTTTGTTACCTGCAGTTCATACATTTGAATCCTTGTGATATAGCACAATGAGTTATGAAGGGCATGGGACTTTACACCTTGTAAGCCTGTCTCATGTAACCCATCTTGTACATTGATTTACACATGTACATGATTTATTGTCAATGTATATTGTGCATATTTCGCAAAGTGCTCTGACACCATGCATTGGGTTACATAGCGCTATAAAAGAAAAAAAATAGTGCTATTAAAATTATTATTTGTGTAAATGCTGGAATAGACCAACATATCTGACATTTTTACAGTGCATGCATCTCTTTTATACAGGGACTGAACAAATGCAAAAGCAAGCTTCTCTTAGGAACCTGTGAAGAGATAACAAGCTGTATGCCTTTGTTTTCCCTCCGTGGCATTTACATTTAAGTGCGAGGTTTCAGGTCTGATGACCCCTAAACTTCGGCCCAGCTAGAGGTGAAAAAATGCTCTTTCACTGCCTTAACCTTGCTGCTAGGAATGGAAAGCACCCTGTGAAAATAGTGGGTGGATGCTGTGTACCTGCGTGTATCCCCAACTTGTACCCTGGAATTTGTAGTGGCGGCGTGGAATGCATAAGTCCTAAAACGGCACACAGAGTCACATGGTGGAAACAATACATCATTCATTTCCTAGCTTCTTACCTGTAACCTTGGGTCCCGGAGTTGCGTGCTACTAGTCGCAAACCACTTCAAAGCCTCGTAAGGGATAGTAAGCACTTGCCGCTACATAGGTGCAATTTTCCATTACAAGTGTCAAGCTTGGCGATTTTAGGGTACTCACATGATGCATGTGTTCTGCTTCTGAATAAGCAGTTCAATTCTACTGTTGCCTATTTTAAGCATTATGTTTTGGCTAGCCCTTTTTAATGCAAATTAGAAATGTTCATGACTGCACAATTAGTCAGTGACATGGCAGCGAGTAGATCTTTTATAGGAACTCATGCTTTTAAGAATAGAAGACTAAATGGATTTCCCAACAAATCTTTGCATAATTCAGCCGAATCGGAACATCGAGGTAGGTTTCAGTTTTTAGAAAGTACCATGACATGTATCCCATATAAAACGCAGCACATTAAGCACATGGTAACATTACAGCAATTCTCTTGATGGATGCACAACTGGATGTGTGGTGGAGCTGCCTTGGAAATATGGTAAAGAACTGCCTTAGAGGTGAGGGGCTTAATATTCCATTCACAGTCGCAAACCAATAATGTTCAATTTGCACACTGGCTGTTTTGCAAATCGGAATTATAATGCGACCTACGTACTAATAGGTCACATCACAAATTTTCATTCACAGGGAATTGTCACAAAACGACCGGCCTCATGAATGTTATTTACCCAGGTGGAAATTTGTGGCCCCATGTGATTGGCTGTGAACGCAGGAATGAAGGTCAGCATGGGACAGCAGATCTCCCTCCCTGCATTTGTATTCCCAAACAGTAAATATTTGTTTAAAAATTGTGGTTGCAAAGCTTTGATACATTTCAGTGCGGGTCCCAAATAGGCTATGTGCAAAAAGAATAGACGAAGGATGGAATGCCGAACAAATCAAACATTCAGCCCCAGTCACAGATCTTGGTTAAATCCATCCCTTTTTTGCATGCCACGCTATTCCAGTTAAGACCCAGCCATGTGCAAATCTGTCTTGCCACTGCTCCCCATGGTAACAGACCAGCCTGAACTGCCAGACCATGTCCTCCCTGGACCAGAAACAAGCATCCTGGTATTGGTTTCGAGGTATCACCCCATATCAGCCAGGCTAGCTTGAATCTGGTGGCATAGCGAGAACGGAACCCATGTCTTGGCATACCCTTCCCACTAAGGGCTTGATAAATAGTCTGGTGGTCTACGGGCCACCAGATTTGTGGGGTGTGGTGGCAGTGGTCTCCTGACCACCCTATTATGATTAGGGCGTGGTTTTCATGGTGGTTCCTCCTCCATGAAAACCCTGGTGGAGAGGATTGTGCCTCTGCGCCCTGGGGTGCATGCAGGGTAGCACAACATGTGCCCACATGTGTGCATGCACCCTAGCTTTTGCACTGCATGGGCTTTTCAGTCCATGCTGTGCAGGAACTGTTTTTGACATTCCCATTGTGGTGCCCATTTTTAAAGGGACCGCCATTGGGATAACAAAAAAATACTCGCCAGACAGGAGGAAACTCCTAATCTGACTGGCTTCCTGACCAAAGGTTTGGCGGTGCAGTGGCTGGGTGGACACGACGCCACACAGCCAAACTTGTAATCAGCCCCTAAGTCTTTTGCTTTCTCACCCTAAGTGCGCCAGGTATGCCCAGACATGGGTCTCGGGCTCACTGCGCCACTGGATTCAAGCTAGCCTGACTGATGAGGGTGATGCCCCAAAACCGGTCCCAGGTTGCTTGTTTCTGGTCCAGGGAGGACCTGGCTTGGCAGTCCGGGCTGGACTGTTCTCATAAGGAGCATGGTCAAGACTGATTTGCATATGGCTGGGTCTAAACTGGGACGACATGATGAGCAAAAGAACAATGGATTTAACCCAGATTTCTTCACTGGGGGTGACTATTTGATTTTTTTCTGAATTTTGTCCATTATTTGTGCGTCTTTGGCCAAAATAGGCTTAGAACACCTCCATAGGACCCACTCAAATTTGTGTTTCATAATGGATCGCAAACATCCTTTTAAGTGTCAGAATGAATTTTTTGATTCTTAAAAGGGCTTTGATACATTTAAGAAGGTCTTCCAATCACAAACTCAGTTGCTTGTGACTGTTTCAATTTCTTTCCTGCTTTACCCCTAAACTGAGCTGATGGCACTAGAAGGCAACCCCTACCGCCTTTTCAACAAGGTAAAAAGGCAAT
The DNA here is from genome assembly GCF_964204655.1 of Triturus cristatus. Classification (NCBI taxonomy): domain Eukaryota; kingdom Metazoa; phylum Chordata; class Amphibia; order Caudata; family Salamandridae; genus Triturus; species Triturus cristatus. The sequence goes on from NC_140589.1 coordinate 1,290,252,240, forward strand.
ATACACCCCTAAGCCTAACCAGAGTGTGTTGAAGAAACTGCTTAACCAGTTTTGAGTTATAATTGTGTTTGGAAAGTATATTTAACACTTTTGGCTAGGAAGTGATTTTTTCGGTGTGTGAAAAAAGCAGTATTTTAGTGGCTTTAGATTTCAGCCTTACCTGCAGGGCTGAACAGGAACCACAAAATGTGTATTGAGCATGTCTGTATCCAAGGAGGTTCTGACTACAGGAGCACCTCCTTGCCCCCTGCACACCAGTTTGAGCTTAAGGTAACATGCTAAAATCAGTGTCCTACTGGTTGTTGCATCTATGTGCTTACTGGTTCCTAGGACTAGGGTTTCTAGTAGAGTTAAGGTTTAGGACTTGAGTTTTGATTGGCTGATCAGGCTAGGGTTCTGATTGGTTTCAGGGGCTAGGGTTTTTTTTAGGTTTAGAGTTTGTGTTTTGATGGTTAGCTAGGACTAAGGCTGTAATTGGTTAATAAGGCCTGGACTCCTATTGGCTCCAGGGTTTAGGGCTAGTGTTCTGATTTCTTAGTGTGGGGCCTAGGGTTCCCAGTGGAGCAAGGTCACCTGACCTAGGAATATTAAACCTTCGGGCTCAGGGCATCTCAGCCCGGGCATCAAGGTTAAGGGTAGATAGGACAAGGGCAGTTGTCTGTTTGGGCCAGGCTAAGTGCCAGAAATGATGCCTTTACACTGCTTATGTGTAATTTAATTATATGTATGTAGTTAGGTATGTGCATTTCTTTGTACAATGAGACATACTACTTATGGTTCAAAAACATATAGATAATCCTATAGGTCTGGGCAAACATTTATATTACTTATAATATATATATATTACCTACTGGCGGTCGCCAGTAGGTAGTTATAGTTAGGACCCTGTTTCCATAGGAAAACTGCAACATTCTATTTGGAATAACTTTGGCGCCGGTCGACGAATCCTCGCAAAATTTTCAAAACTAATGGGGCGCTTCGCTCCGCTCCTACCCTGAAAGTCTCGGTGGGATTCGTCAAGCGGGGGCTGAGATAAAAGGGGGGTCCCAAAACGCGTTTTTCCCATGCATTTTTCCATAGGACCTTTAGACACAGCTACAGCCCGAACGGCTGAACAGAGTTCCTTGAAATTTGGCAGAGAGGTAGTCTACAGGTCAAGGAAGTGCCTTTTGTAGGTTTGGTGTAAATCTGTTCAGTAGATTCTGAGAAAATAGCCTTTAAATCAATATATATATCTGGGCCAGCTTACGGTGCGCTTACCGTTAGCGGCACGCCGCCGTGCGCGAGCGCGATGCTGATTGGCTGTTAGATCTTAGTAAACATTCGAATCGGTCGAAACCAGGAAGCGGCGGCTGCCATTTTCTCTCTCGCAGTCTGAGAGGGGGTTAAAAAACAAAGGCCAAAAACATGTAAAGGGGCTGTTTAGACAGCTCCTAAGCACCCAGCCATGTTGAGGGAGTCCTCAAAGACCCCCCAAGGCCAAAAACGGAATTTTAATTTTTTCGATAATTTCGCCGATTACGCTTACCGTACGCGTACGGTAAAAATTAATTAAAAAAAAAAAATTATCCATACTCTCCCCACCCCATGTGCAAATGGTGCCTGAAGGGCACCATTTGTGCATAGCATATACCCGCGATATGAGAAATTAAAATATTACCTTTCACAACGAAGCGCATCATATGTCCTCCATGTGCGCACGGTGCGCGAAGCGCATCGTGCGTACATGGCCCATCTAGCGTAACGTGGGCGTGCCCACCGTGCGTGCACGGCACTAACTGCGTAAAGTGGGCGCGCGGTGCGCGAAGCGCACCGCGTGCTCACTGTGCGCGCACGGTGCGCGAAGCGCACCGTGCGCGCACGGAACGAACTGCGTTAAGTGGGCGCGCACGCCACGAATGGCGTAAAGTAACTTAGCATTTAAAAAACCGTACAAATTCACTGAAAAAACCATAGGTTTCACACACGTTATAGTTAGGAATTAGCATTTAAAAAACCTTGCAAATTCAGTGAAAAAACCATAGGTTTCACACATGTTATAGTTAGCTGGAAATTTTACTGATAAAAAACCAATGAAATTCCCCCGTTATAGTTAGTGCAGGCAACTATAACTCACGCGACCGCAATCTTCTGCTGATGCTAATACTGTATTTAGACACTTATTTGCCCATATCTTCTTCCATTAAATTTTAGCTATACATATATTACAAATATTTTTTTTGTCATAAAGACACATATGTCATCAGCAGAGGATTGCGGTCGCGTGAGTTATAGTTGCCTGCACTAACTATAACGGGGGAATTTCATTGGTTTTTTATCAGTAAAATTTCCAGCTAACTATAACATGTGTGAAACCTATGGTTTTTTCACTGAATATATATATACATAGGACCACAAATCCATGGGAAAAGGAGACATGACATCACTAATCACATGATTAAGCATCACACTGTTCTTATTGGGTGTTTTGAATCAGGTGCACTGACCGTGATCAAGCTATCGGCTGATAGCGAAACGCGTTGGTTTGTCCCTCATTTTTGGATGCTGCAAGCTGAATAAAAGAATACTTGGGATATTAATTTCAGAACCCGTGAGTGCGTGCCAAATTATTTCCAAGGGAAATGAGTTGATGAATATATATATATATATATATATATATATATATATACATATATATATGTTATCTACTGGCAGTCGCCAGTAGATAGCTATAGTTAGGACCGTGTTCCCATAGGAAAACTGAAAATTCTATTTTGAATAACTTTGGCGCCGGTTGACGAATCCTCGCGAAATTTTTAAAACTAATGGGGCGCTCCGCTCAGCTCCTACCCTGAAAGTCTCAGGGTGATTCGTCAAGCGGGGGCTGAGAAAAGAGGGGGGTCCCAAAACGAATTTTCCCCATGCATTTTCCCATAGGACCTTTAGTCGAAGGTACAGCCCGAACGGCTGAACAGAATTACTTGAAATTTGGCAAAGAGGTAGTCCTCAGGTCAGGCATGTGCCTTTTGCATATATGGTGTCAATCTGTTCAGTAGTTCCTGAGAAAATTGCAATTAAAAGAACATAAATATCTATAGGCGTTCACCATAACGTGCGCGAGCGTAATTCTGATTGGTGGTAACATGTCAGTCAACATTCGAATCGGTCGAAATCAGGAAGTGTCAGCCGCCATTTTGTGTGTTGTGTGTGTGACAGTGAAAAGGAAAGGTGGAGAATGTGAAAAGGGGGCAGGGTAGAGAGTTCCTGACCCCCTAGCCTTTGTCAGGGGGTCCCTGAAGGACCCCGAAGGGTGAAAAAAACATTTTTTTTTTTTTAAACCGCGGGGTGCGCGCACGGTGAAAATCCTTAAAACAACAAAAAACATTTTAAACGAGCCATTCCATATTACAGGATACAGTCAATCTATAACTATATACATAGGTAGCTTATTGTAAAATAAATATAATAAAACATACATTACTTAGCATTTAAAAAACCTTACAAATTCACTTAAAAAACCATAGGTTTTACACACGTTATAGTTAGGAATTAGCATTTAAAAAACCTTGCAAATTCACTTAAAAAGCATAGGTTTCACACATGTTATAGCTAGCTGGACATTTCACTCATAAAAAACCATTGAAATTCCCCCGTTATAGTTAGTTCAGATAACTATAACTCGCGCGACCGCCACTCTATCACAAGAATGATGTAATCAGTGATGTCATGAGTGATGCCACTGACCATGTCATGAGTGATGTAATATGTGATGTCATCAGCAGTGGATTGCGGGCGCGCAAGTTATAGTTATCTGAACTAACTATAACGGGGGAATTTCAATGGTTTTTTATGAGTGAAATGTCCAGCTAACTATAACATGTGTGAAACCTATGGTTTTTTAAGTGAAAAAAAAAAAAAATATATATATATATATATATATTTATATATAAAATATCAAAATCCTGTCGTGCCTGGGATCCCCCAAGAAACAGGTATGGACCACAGCGTGTTCGTCATAGTTTTTAAAGTGCAGTTTATTGCAGTCAAATTAGCAGCATATTCTATATATATATACATATTTATATATTTTTTTTTCACAGAAAAAAAACATAGGTTTTAGGGGTGTTATAGTTAGCTGGACATTTCACTTGTACAAAACCATAGAAATTCCCCCGTTATAGTTAGTTCAGCTAACTATAACTCGTGCGCCCGTAATGCACTGCTGATGACGTCACATATTACATCACTCATGACATGGTCAGTGACAGAACTCATGACATCACTGATGACATCTCAAATGACATCACTGATGACATCAACCACTGAATGTGTGTTTTTCTGACATTTAAATATGTTATATATATATATATATCTCAAGGTCGAGGGAAGAATAAATGGGTATATAAGTGTCTAAATGGATGATTTTCTTGGTGAAAAATGTATTGTATAACTGACTGATTAAGTGTATCTTAGTGAATACATGGGTTAGTGAGTAATGTTTAAATATATAAATATCTGTATCAGTCTCTCACTTTGTGTATAAGTGGCTACATGTGTTGGTGAGTAGCTACATAAGTGTCTATACAGGTTATTCGTTGTTTTTTTGAGTATCAGTATGAGTGTCTGAGTGTTTGTATGGTTTGGTGGGGGTATTACATAGTGCATAGATGCATGAATGAGTGACTCACTGTTTGTATGTGTTGAAGACAGCATGTGTGCAGGACTGTATGGGTGGATGAGTGTGTGTATGGGTGTGTTAATGAGTGAATGACTGTCTCAATAGTGTCTTTATGAGTAACTACATATGTTTTAAACTAGTATATGTGAGTATTGGTGTATATAAGTGAGTATATGTGAGAATGAGAGATTGGAAGAGTTCCTGTATAAATTAGTATGTGTTTCTATAAATGATTTCTTAAGAGAGTAAGAAGGTGTAAGTTTCTGTAGAAGTAAGTGTGGTGGTGTGTGTCTAACTGTATATGCAAGTAAATGGATGTTTGATACTTTGTTTGCATGTGTGACTATGTGTGTGAGTAACTCTATGGATGAGTGTCGGTGTGTAACAGGATGTATAGGTGTATGAGTACATATGATGAGTGAGTACATATATGAGTGACTGTAGAGGACTGTTAATGAATGAGAGGATATGTGTGTAGATCTTGGAATTACTGAATAGGTGTGTTGTAAGTGGTATTGGTATGTCCATTGTTTTGAAAATGTTAATTTCTATTTTTGAGTGTGTGTATCAAAGGTTATATTAGGGTGAGAGGAGGTCTGCCACTCTATCACAAGGATGATGTCATGAGTGATGTCATCAGTGATGTCATTTGAGATGTCATCAGTGATGTCATGAATGATGTCACTGACCATGTCATGAGTGATGTAATATGTGACGTCGTCAGCAGTGCATTGCGGGCACGCGCGTTATAGTTAGCTGAACTAAATATAATGGGGGAATTTCTATGGTTTTGTACAAGTGAAATGTCCAGCTAACTGTAACACCCCTAAAACCTATGGTTTTTTTCTGTGAATTTCTAAGGTTTTTTAAATGCTAATTCTGAACTATAACATACCTGAAACCTATGGTTTTTTGAGTGAATATCAAAGGGTTTTTAAATGCTAATTCCTAACTATAACACCCCTGAAATCTATGGTTTTTTCAGTGAATGTCAAAGGTTTTTTAAATGTTAATTCCTAACTATAACATATCTGAAACTATGGTTTTTTCAGTTAATTTCAAAGGTTTTTTAAATGATAATTGTTATATTCAGTTTTTTGATACTGTTTTTCTACATTTTTTAAACTATTTATTTGTACATATTTTATTTTTTAAATTACATTACATATTTTTAATATAAATTGAAAAAAAATGTTTTAAAAAATATTGAAACTCTAATATTGTTTTTTTATTTTATATTTTTTTAAATATATTTATAATATATATGTATTTTTTTTCTATTTTTTTTTTGGAGTCGCCCACCCAAAGCGTACCTTTCTCGATCACTGTGCGGAACTTAGCCACCATTTTACGATTGTTTTGTAGGATCCGCGTAGGGTGTGCGATGGGTGCGTATTTTCCTGCGCGATTGCTATGCGACCGATACGCTACTCCAGGCGCATATGCGACACATACGTATTACTTTACGCGATGCTCGCGCACTTGCACGTGATGTTATATATGTGTTCGACACATTAGGAGTCGCGCACCCAGTGCGTGCACACAAGGCGGCCGCGCTGAGCACCGTGCTGGGTGCACGACTCCTAATTGTACCGTCAAAAAAAAAACACCTATCACTAATTTCTATTCTCCCCAGGGACCCCATCCCCCGGGGCTCATATATAACATTGGGGACAGTGAGGGAAGCCCCAATGCCCTCACGGTCCCAGCCAGCTCCCCGCGTTCTTTGGGAGCCGGCATTGTTTTTCCACACGGGGAGCTGCTAACATGCAGCTCCCCATGTGGAAAAGCAAAATGGTTTGGATTTTGAAAGAGAGAGCAGGTTTCGCTGCTCCCTCTTTCAAAATCCAAACCAAGTTTGCTATGAAAGGGCGGGAGCCTCGGCTCTCACCCTGCCATAGCAAGCAGCAGTGCCCCGGGGTGGGCTTTCTGGGACACTGCAGGAGCTGGCCCTGGAGGGCGGCGGTCCCCAGGGCCCTCGAGGGTTCCAGAAGGGGGGCCACACGGCTCCCCTCCACAACTTACACAGCCCCAGGGGTTGTGGTCCCCGGGGCTGGAGGGGGCCTTTGAGCTCCCACCTATCTATTTTGCTGGGGGGTGGTGGTTGAGCCCCCCAAACCATTTATGTTGTAGCCCCAGGGGGTGGCGGTCCCCGGGGCTGGGGAACCCCTCTGGGCCCCCCATAAAATTGAAAACTTTTGCCCCCGGGATTTGGCCTCCCGGGGGCTAATTATTAAAGCCCCCGCTTTGTTTGTGTTTTTTTACGGCATGATCCGGGCACCATGTGCGTTTTTCACCATTTAAAAGATTATGGGCCTGGGGGTCCTTGTGGGACCCCCTAAGCAGGTCTAGAGGGTCAGGGTATTTCTACCCTGCCCCCTTTCTGAGTTTTACACACTACTTTCACTGATTTCTAGGCCTGGGCAAAAATTTCGTTCCGTTCGCGGAAATTGTGATAATTTGACATTTTCGCGTTCCGCGGAGAGCGAGAAAATGTCAAAATTTCCGCTTTCCGCAGCTTGGCGATAATTTGTTTCTTGCTCGCGCTGTAAAATAATACATTCTCGCGAGCACGCGACCGCCTCACCTGAATCCCTGCGTTTGCCGACAAGTTTTCTTGATCCGGTCGCATTCTCCATGAGATGTTGGATTGTTTTTAGCCATTTGCGCAGTCTCGCGACAGGCCGCGCCTGCAGTGAAGTCATGCATCGCACGATCACGTCTTTCTTCTCGTGATCATGCACCGCGAGACAACTCAAAACAAGATGGCCGCGCCCGCGAGCAACCACATGGGTAAATTGGCGACCCACAACCATGCAGAAAATCATGCGAACACGTGGGAAAAAAAATTCCGCATCTTCGTGATATTTCTGCTTGTTTGCGATAATTTTAAACATTTTTGCGATAATTTGCAAAAGTGGATTTCGCAAATTCCGCCCACCCCTACTGATTTCTTCAGGCTCGCTTCTACCGATGCACAAAATGGCTGCCAACACTTACTGGTTTGGAGTGTTGACAGACAGTTGACAGCCAATTAGCATGTAGCTTGTGATCGGGTGTGCTCAGGGTGCGCAGATCCAGCGCGGCCATAGGTATATGTGTGATTTTGATTTTGATTTTCTCAGGAACTACTGAACAGATTTACACTATTTCAGCAAAAGGCATGACTCTGAACCAAGGTCTACCTTTCTGCCAAATTTGGTGTAATTGCATTCAGCAGTTCGGGCTGTAGCTGCGACTAAAGGTCCCTATGGAAAATAGCATGGGGAAAACACGTTTTGGGACCCCCCTTTTTTCTTGGCTCCCGCTTGACGAATCACCCCGAGACTTTAAGGATAGGAGCGGACCAGAGTGAGCCACGAGTTTTGAAAATTTCGCAAAGATTCGTCAACCGGCGCCAAAGTTATTCCAAATAGAATGTTGCGGATTTCCTATGGATAATAGGTCCTAACTATAACTACCTACTGGCGACGGCCAGTAGGTAATATATATTCACTGAAAAAAACATAGGTTTCAAGGATATTATAGTTACAAATTAGCATTTAAAAAACCTTTGAAATTCCTTTAAAAAAATCATCATTATTTCAGGGACGTTATAGCTAGTTGGATATTTTACTCATACAAAACCATAGAAATTCAGCCGTTATAGTTAGTTGAGCTAACTATCACTTGCGCCCCTGCAATCCACTGCTGATGACATCACATATTACATCATTCATGACATGGTCAGTGACATCACTGATGACATCACTGATGACATCTCAAATGACATCACTGATGACATTATCCAGTGAATGTGTTTTTCTTTAAAATTTAAATATGTATTATATAAATACCAAGCTGTATTGAAGAATGAGTGGATGTATAAGTGTCTGGATGGAGAATTTAGTAGGTGCGTGACTCACTGTTTAAGTGAGTGATTAAATGTGTCTTACTGAATACATGGGTTAGTGACTAAACTGTGTGAATGTCTGTATCAGTCTGTCTGTTGTTGTATAACATGCTGCATCAGTTGGTCAGTAGCTCCACGGGTGTCTATATGGGTTATTGATTAGTTGCCTGATTAATTGTATGGGAGACTGAGTGTGTATGTGGTTGGGTGGGGGTGTGTGACTCTGTGCATATATGTGTGAGTGGTTGATTGACTGGGTGTATGACTTTAAGAGTGTATGTGGAAACAGTTCTATGGGTAAGTGAGTGTGTGTATAGATGTGTTGGTGAGTGACTGGATGTCTCAGTGGTAGATGTCCAAGTAAGTACAAAAGTAAAAGGCAGTGTATGTGAGAGTTGGAGTATATAAATGACTATATGTGAGAGTCAGTGATTGTGGGAGTGGCTGTATCGATGAGTTTTTATTTGTATTAGTGATTATATAAGAGAGTAAGTATGCGTTAGTATCTGTATGAATAAATAAGGTGGTGTGTGTATAACTGTGTAGGTGAGTAAATGGAACTGTGATTGATTATTTGCATGACTAACTAGGATAAGTGCATGACTGACTAGCATGAGTGGTGGTGTGTGAATGTCTGTATAGGTGTATGAGTCCATATGATAGTGTTGTATTGATCAGTGACTACATGTATGAATGGTTGTATGGATGTGTCTGTAGACCTAGGAATTAGTGAGTGTGTTTGTAGTAACTGGTATTGGTGTGTCGATGGTTTTGAAAATGAAGTCTGTATTTTACAGGGGGTGTATCAAAGGTTCTATTAGGGTGTGAGGAGGTGCATCAGATTGTCACGTGGATGATGTCATCAGTGATGTCATTTGAGATGTCATCAGTGATGTCACCAGTAATGTCACTGACCATGTCATGAATGATGTAATATGTGACGTCATCAGCAGTGCATTGCGGGGGCGCGAGTTTTAGTTAGCTCAACTAACTATAACTGCTGAATTTCTATGGTTTTGTATGAGTGAAATGTCCAACTAATTATAACATCCATGAAACCTATGTTTTTTTCAGTGAATTTCAAAGGGTTTTTAAATGCTAATTTGTAACTATAACGTCCCTGAAATCTATGTTTTTTTCAGTGAATTTCAAAGGTTTTTTAAATGCTAATTTGTAACTATAACGTACCTGAAACCTATGTTTTTTTCTGTGAATCTCAAAGGTTTTTTAAAGGCTAATTTCTAATTATTTTCTTCTTTAAACCTATAGTTTTTTCAGTGATTTTAAATTATCCCTTCATTGTCAACCTAGTGAAAACAGCCAATATCCCCAGTTTTCCAGCAATAGCTTCCACAAAAAAAATTGTCACAAATGAAAACAACAACTAGCAGTAATAAAATACAGAGTAGACGTCCCGTGCAAAAATTAACACAAAAGCATGAGTTCCCGATATGTTCAACAAGCAGCCAAATCTGGGGTGCGATTCAAAACAGGGAATAAGCCACGTTTGCAGTAGGTATTTAACATCTGCATTTTACTGGTGTAAACCAGGACGACTACCTACAATGTGAAAGGGATCGCAGCCAAGAATCACATCTGAAGCACAACATATGTCATAGAGTTTCTGATCACGCAGCTCAAACACCCATGAAGGCCACAACACTCACTGCCACAGCCTCAGGAAGTCCCCCCGGACCACCCCCCTCCCTACTACCACCGAGGCAGCGCAGAACAGGACAGCGGACCTTCCAAAAATGGCATGGTCAATCTGCCACACAATACTTGAATGTTGGCAGATATGGCAAGCAAATATATGTGAAGGACGCAACTCATCCATCAATAATAATAATGCACACAATACCAAGTGTAGCGGTGATGTGCTGGACAGACCTCACTATACAGATCATAAACCTCTCCATCAGTACATATACTGCTGGTGCTTGTAGTGGTGTGCACAATAGACGCATCCAGGTTACCTCAGGCAGTGGGGAAGATCTTGGACATGCAGCTATGTTGTCCTCCCCTGGAAGCGGAAGCGCAGTGGGCTGGTCCAACGTACGCCACTCCAGCATTGGAGTATTAATAAGTAAGCCGGGGCTCTGGGCGTGGTTCACTTGTGAACTGTGAAGACCAACGAGTCTGCAAGAGTGGCGGGCCTCACACTTCCATGTGGCTGCTGCCATGACCGCGGGTTTTCTCGACACAGGCCCCCTGGGAACCCAGGGGCACAGCACCGATGACTTATGTTTGTACAGGCTACTGCCTTCGATCTACACTGTGGACAGCAGGCATCACAATTCAGATGGAGTAGCGATTGTAGATGACGCAGTCCAGTACGCAAGATACATTGCTTCAAGTGCGGCCTTCTTGGCCAACCATCATCGCAGGGTGCACACACGCTGAGTGCTTCAGGTGCCACTAACACCACAAGTCATTGCCACGTGGCCTTATTAAGGCAGAATTCAAAAGACATTGGTCTGAGTGCGGCCCCCCGGACCATGCATCATCTCAGGATACGGACACGCTGAGCGCCAAATATACTACTAACTCAGTGCACCATAAGTCATCGCCACGTGGCCTTATTGAGGCAGAATTCAATAGACAAAAGACATTGCTCCGAGTGCGGCCCCCCCGGATAACGCATCATCGCAGTGTACGTACACGCAGAGCGCCAAAGGTACTACTAACTCAGTGCACCACAAGTCATTGCCACGTGGCCTTATTAAGGCAGAATTCAAAAGACATTGGTCTGAGTGCGGACCCCCGGACCATGTATCATCGCTGGATACGTACAATCTGAGTGCCAAAGGTACTACTAACTCAGGATCTTACTTCACTTTTTCATATTTTCATACACAATTTTAGTCATCTAGTCTGGCTATTATTGCCTGTAGGAAACATGTTCCGCTCCCATTCGGTAGTCTGTTTTCTATTTTTATCACATCCTTAGACATCGTACTTTTTCATCTTAGTTCACTTCTTTCATTGTGTCTAAATGACGTTTAGCCCCCTCCTTTCTAACTTATGCTCATTCAGTGAGCAGGCAGTACCTTAATATATATTGCGTCTTCAAATTCTATTTTGTCCCGAGATTAGAGATACACGTTTACTCCTAAAATGGCGCCCATTCATGCGTGTACTCTAGCAGTTCGCTTCTGAGCCCTCTTGCAAAACAGGTGTGTCTAATTTCGTCCAGTATTAATATACGTGGACCTGAGACGCTCATACTGGACTTTCCCACAGATTAGGGGAACCTCTGGGCGGGACTCTATCCCTATTCATCAGGTGAGGGATCACGGTGACATTACTTAGAACATGTCTCTGATAGAGACCCGACTTCGACTGAATTGTTTTTCTGTCTTCTATTAGCTTTCATTTTCTGGCGTATTTCATTTTGTCTATGCCTTGATTTTAAGAAGCTGTGGACATAGCGTGGCCCTCACAAATAGTAAATTCCTACCAAGTAAGCTATTTTCTACATTAGTCAGTTTCCCGTTTCTTCTTTGTTATTCTCCCTAAGAGAGTTTGAGTTTATTTTGCGAATATGCAGCACGTATGAGTTCTTACTTATGTTTGTTTCTGTCACCTATTAGGGCATGTCCAGACCCTAAGTCCAGGAATATTCTCATATTTCTGTGCTCGCGACCAATACTACATACTCTTGAGTTCTAGAAACATAGTAAGTTAGTTTTTCTTATAGCCATTCTATATTTACCTGTCCTGGTCTTGAACACCTTAGTCATTTGTCCTTTTATCTGTATAGTGCCACCCTACATTGGACCTAGAATTTGAGGTTACGCGCCCCTAATTTGGATCTTTCTCCCGCTGTTGGCACTTAGTGGCCGGGCCTATAAATAGTAGGTTTATTCACAGGATTAGCTGTCTTTATTCTCACTATGTATTTTGCTCCTAATATGACCTCTTCTATATTACATCTGACTTATCTGAATTCAGGAAGCTGCATTCATTCTCTCTACTTTTCTTCATCTCTTTCTCTGACCATTGTGGCATTTCTATACACTGTATATGACCCACTTTCACATTTGAATCGGGATTGTGAATCACTATTCTAATCTGATTTCACTATTCTGGTGTTTCTTTGGGTGTGGTTAGCTCCAATAGATATATTTTCAACTTGTTTTTAATATTTATATATATATGTTTTTGTGCCTCATTATTGTCCACAGATTATAGCCAGTTATACACTGTGTTTCTAAAGGAGCCCTTCCACCTCGCAGCTTGCATTTAAATTTTACTGAAATAAATCTTGGATTGGATCTATGACCACCTATTGATTGTCATCTCCTGCGCCCTGACGAAGGACTTGTTGGACCTCGGTCCTTTCCGAAACGCGCATCGGCGCTTTGTTTGTCAACTTATGGAAATGTAGGATTTCCTTTGTTATTTGTAGTCTTATATGTGTCATCCAAATTGTAATGCACATTTTTTGTAATCTTTGATGTATTTTGTCCTTTTCTCTTTTTTTTCTATTTTTCTTTCCATTATGTATTGTTGATCACATGTTTTGTGTAGACATGTTCTGTGAGGTGTAATTTTGTGTATTGCCTACCAGGGCTATTTGAAGGATTGGCTCGCTCAATATTTATAGATAGTGATGCTAGCTATTATTCGAATTGAATATATCTTTTATATTTGTGTTTTTCTATATCATTGTTTTTCATCAAATAAACTAAAATGAAAATATTTTCTATGGCAAAATGAGGTCCTTTAATGACTTTTGGATGTATTACCTGTGAGAAATCAAATAGGGGGAGGTTTTGTGTTTGATACTACTAACTCAGTGCACCATAAGTCATCGCCACATGGCCTTATTGAGGCAGAATTCAATAGACAAAAGACATTGGTCCGAGTGTGGCCCCCCTGAACCACACATCATCGCAGGGTACGTACACGCTGAGCGCCAAAGGTACTACTAACTCAGTGCACCATAAGTCATTGCAAGGAAGAGTGAACAGTTTTATGTCAGCAGTGAGGCATACTATCACTCGAAAATCACCCAAAAATACTTATAATATAAAAAGAACAGAAGAATCGAAGTACATTAATGATTACAATCCGGTGATTTTGAAGATGTGAATTGGAAATATGGACATATAATATGCTGCAGATAACTTAATTGCTGTTTCTCGCTATGTCACGTCATATATTACCAAGTCTGAGAAGACAGAATTGAAAGAAATGTGGGAAGAAATTTCACAGCAGAAGACACTTAGCAAGAAATTGTACAGCTTCAGCTTGAAGATGCTGTCAAATCGAGAAATTAGGTCGTATGAATGTTCAGATTGATTGACATCTGCAAGTTTATATTCAAAGTCAAGAGCAATCATCTGCATAAGTCTAGGTCTTGCTGCAACATTGAATACTTGGCACTGAATGAAACGGAAAGTACAGATATTCTGAAAACAAATATGTTGGATACGTAGTATCCAAATAGAAGTCCACTCCTGGAAAATATATGTCTATATGAAATACTGCAACATTACAGATTTTTAAAAAATGTTACGGAAAATATAAATGATGGAAAATACGCTGTTATTGGAGCTGAAGGATGTTTTTTAAAGCATGCCAAAGGAAATATGATTAATCACAGGAAACTAAGTTGCAATACTTCAGATAAAAGAGAATGTTTCTATTTAGCTCTTCTACAACTCTTCAAACCTTGGTGGACTGACATGGAATTACTTGCAGATTGTGACTGCTATGAAGATTCTTTGCATGGAAAGATAGCATTGAATGTACAATTTTTCCAAATTATCTCCAAATGTTGAACAAAGAAATTAATGAAGAAAGTACTATTGCAGCTGAAATAGCTAGAGATAGTTCTCAAGATAGTCAGATCATTTCCTGCTTATCTGTTTGTGGAAGCTTGTTTTAAGTTACGTATTGTACAATGTATTTGTAAATATTGTTACAATAAATTAGAACAAAATAAAATGCCAGCTAGAGCTGTCCATAATGACTTAGAATTAGTTGCTATACTTCCTAAACTTACATATTTAAATACATATAAGGCCATCCTTATACAATCTGTGCACCCTTTTTCAGGCTTTAATTCGTATGCAGCCTAAAACAGGTAAGCTGCCTTCAACAGATCTATAAAGAGGTTTAAAAGGAAGAGTTGTGTATTTACCTTTAGATTTTAAGAAAAATGTTGAAACTGTTAGTGTAGAAAGAGACGATACTGAACCTGTAGTCATTTTTGTTAATGGTGTATCCACAAAGAGTCAGAAAATATGGCAAGAGTTAGTACATGTCATGAAAGTCCAAAAGGCTACATTATATCTGGTGCAAAACAATAATTACTATAAAATTGTAAATGTAGAAGGAGAAGAAATGACTTTAGAAGATGAAACATTTAATTTCAAGTGGACAATTCAAGAAAAGAAGACATTTATGAACATTATACTATACATCCTCTACATTCAAAAGAACTGATAGGACATACTGTTGAATTGTTTCTGATGAAAAAAGCAAAACAAACTCCCATGAGTGTGTGGGAAACAAGTTTGGAAGCTTGTTGTTTTCAAGCTCTTCCCTACTGAAAAAGGTAGACGATATGATGAATGACCAGTTCAGATTCTAGCTTCATAATAACGTACTTTATAACTGTACTCAGAACAACCAAGATTTCCTCTGTGTATTCCATATATGTTTCATCATTTGTTCCATACACCTACACTGCGGTCAGCAGAGCTCACAATTTAAAATGAAACATAATTTATTTATTAGAGAGAATTGTACTCTATGTCCTCAAACTTTGTCAAGAGGAAGTAACTAAAAACATTCCTCAATGTCTGTGCTGACTACTGCCTTCGATGTACACTAGCGATAGCAGGGCTCACAATTCACATTGAGTTGCGAATTTTGTGGCTCGCCCGCACCACGCATCATCGCTGGCAACGCAGATGCTAAATGCTTCTGATGCCCCTATCTCAGTGCAGCACAACGTATGCACCCTTTCTGATACAATATTTTGTGTATAATTTCACATCTGCTGTCCTACCTCAGTGTATCACAAGTCATGAAACCTTTACAATAGAATCTTTTCTGTATGATTTCATATCTGGTACCTGTACCTTAGTGCAGCACAAATCATTGACCCTTTATGATTGAATCTCTGTGTCTGATCCAATGATTACTGTTGTACTTGTTGCCAGCACCAACCATTCCCGGAGGGTTGGCTTAAAATCACCCCACACGCATCCACCACAGACGTCACTGGACATGTGACCATGGTAATAAAAAGTCGAGCGCATGTGCCCATACCCAGTTCCACTATCCGTGTGTTCATTATGTATGCAACATGCTGCCCCTAGGCCCTCCCAGATTACATAGTGCTCTGGACAGCGTATGCAACCATCAAACCTCTGACAGTGGGGAAAAACTTTAGTTATGTAACTATGCCTCAGTCATTGTACAAGTACGTACGTAGAGACTGCATTATTAGAGTACTGCAAGCAGAGTGTATAGTGAATTTATAAGTGCATGAGGATCGTCGCAATGATTGTATAAGTACATATGTTGGCGCAGCCTAACTCTGACAACAAGCTTGTCTCTAATTGGCTGCCCTCCATGTGCCAAAAACTGAAACTTCAACTCTCCATGACCCTGTATTGCTATAGCTGCAACTCTCCACTGAATGTGCAATAAACATTCATATCCACACAGATGTCTCATGTCCACCATCTTTCTTGTGTGGAACTAAGGATGAATATAGAGTCAGTAATTCCCCGTACCTTCCATGCTGGCCATATTGTTGGACTTGGCTCACAGAGTGACACTTTGGCTTTTGCAACCCGGGTGACGGTAGCACTCCAACACGGACACCCGCCACAGCCACTCCCTTACGGCTGGTATACACCCACACCACACCCATTCAGCACAGGCGTCACAGGACACGTGACCGTACTAATAAAAAAGACCAGGCGCACGTGCTCTATGCCATTTTAGAGTTGCTCGCAACGCATACACTGCAGCCGGCACAGTCACACTGCCACAGTGATGGCCCGTCCCAGTGGTACGGACACTTGATGTTTTGTGTGCTCTGCTGCACCGCAGTGTAGGCCTGGGTCCAACAGAGAGGGCCTACCACCAAGTGCGTGGCATCACTTCTCACTGAGTTAGTAGCACCGCAAGCACTGAGCGTGTGTACAACCTGCGATGATAATAGGTGCACTAGTATATCCTCTGCCATGGTGATATCAAGACTCAATAACAAATGACCTATTAGCTTGCAGAACGGAGCTGCATGATTTTGAGGGTGCCGTGACTGTGAAAAGTTGAGCAGTGAGGCCTTGGTGCGGAGCATCGGGCAGATACCTCTGGGCGGTGGGAGTGGATGGGGTACAGCAGCCTGAATGCAGAAAGACGGCAGAGCGATGTAGGCGTACGCACTCGTATATACGCTGCCACAGCATTGGATCGGTAACGCTGGCACTGGTGCAATGCCCGAGGAGCCGGTGCTGAGTTCCAACTTTGGGCTGCTTTTTGGAGCAGTCTTGGGGGCAGATTTGGGTGGTGTAGCTGTTGTTTGGATATAGCCAGCGGCTCAGTGGGTCTCTGAATGGCCTTTCTGGAGGCAGATGGGCGTCATTAACTCCTGTTTAGCAACAGGCAGAGGTGTCACTTTCTTTCTCTCGCAGGGCCTCCCATTAATGTATGCATACCTAGCAGGGCAGGGGGCCTGAGCAGAAGTGGTCTCACTTGTTTTTAAGTCACCAGTGTAAACAAAACCATGCAATTTTTTGTATCTCCCCCACCCCCCCTTTTTTAAGTAAAATGTTGCCGAAGCAGTGTTTTGAGGAAAGGCAATATGCAAAGGCGAAGCAGAGGAACTAAGCCCTGGACTCAAGCGTCTCCGCGAGCGGCTTGCTCCGTGCTTCGGCTTGTGGAGTGAAGGCTCGCGCTGAGTGTGTCCTCGCGCCGCGTCAGCAGGCTTCGATTGACATTGCGGGACACTTTTGCTCAATTTGTTTGGAAACTAAACGGAGGAGTTAGCATCGCCAACTGCCGGCTCACCTGTCTCTCACTCGGCGCCCTACCACCACTCGGCGCACCCGCTTCGCGGGTGCCCCTTCGCCCGTTCTGAGGAGAGGCTCACTATCTACGCCTGGGAGGAGTACTGAGGAGGAAAAGCGGCATCAGGCGTGTGGTTGCAGCGGGGCTGCGAGCGTGCGGGGACTTCATTTCCCAGAAGTCCCTGCTAGACCGACGGCGAGCTTCCGGTCCGCTCTCCCTGCTGCCCCGCCCCCCGCCCTCCTGAGGCTTTAAAACACCAGTTTGCAGTAAAATAAGCGGGACACTTTTGCTCAATTTGTTTGGAAACTAAACGGAGGAGTTAGCATCGCCAACTGCCGGCTCACCTGTCTCTCACTCGGCGCCCTACCACCACTCGGCGCACCCGCTTCGCGGGTGCCCCTTCGCCCGTTCTGAGGAGAGGCTCACTATCTACGCCTGGGAGGAGTACTGAGGAGGAAAAGCGGCATCAGGCGTGTGGTTGCAGCGGGGCTGCGAGCGTGCGGGGACTTCATTTCCCAGAAGTCCCTGCTAGACCGACGGCGAGCTTCCGGTCCGCTCTCCCTGCTGCCCCGCCCCCCGCCCTCCTGAGGCTTTAAAACACCAGTTTGCAGTAAAATAAGCGGGACACTTTTGCTCAATTTGTTTGGAAACTAAACGGAGGAGTTAGCATCGCCAACTGCCGGCTCACCTGTCTCTCACTCGGCGCCCTACCACCACTCGGCGCACCCGCTTCGCGGGTGCCCCTTCGCCCGTTCTGAGGAGAGGCTCACTATCTACGCCTGGGAGGAGTACTGAGGAGGAAAAGCGGCATCAGGCGTTTGGTTGCAGCGGGGCTGCGAGCGTGCGGGGACTTCATTTCCCAGAAGTCCCTGCTAGACCGACGGCGAGCTTCCGGTCCGCTCTCCCTGCTGCCCCGCCCCCCGCCCTCCTGAGGCTTTAAAACACCAGTTTGCAGTAAAATAAGCGGGACACTTTTGCTCAATTTGTTTGGAAACTAAACGGAGGAGTTAGCATCGCCAACTGCCGGCTCACCTGTCTCTCACTCGGCGCCCTACCACCACTCGGTGCACCCGCTTCGCGGGTGCCCCTTCGCCCGTTCTGAGGAGAGGCTCACTATCTACGCCTGGGAGGAGTACTGAGGAGGAAAAGCGGCATCAGGCGTGTGGTTGCAGCTGGGCTGCGAGCGTGCGGGGACTTCATTTCCCAGAAGTCCCTGCTAGACCGACGGCGAGCTTCCGGTCCGCTCTCCCTGCTGCCCCGCCCCCCGCCCTCCTGAGGCTTTATAACAACATCCTACTCCCGCAGCGCGGGACGCAGCCCGGGCTAAGACGGGGCAAAGACAGGGCCGTTTTAGGCCGTTAGAGACCGTGTAAGACCGGACCGGGCCATTCCTTTTGGCATTTAAGTTTTGTGTCACATTAGTTGACCTTTTTATTCTTTATTTTTTATTTTTTCCTACTTATACATAATTGTAAAACCCCTCTCACACAATGTCCTTGCGAGAAACTAGGAGTAAGGCTACCAAGATCCCTAAAAAGGCTACAGGCACCCTAGATGATTTTATCACGAGGACCAACCTCTCCATTGATAATGAAATAACTAAACTTCAGCACAAAGTTTCAGTAGAACTTGAAAGTGCTAGGAGGCTCTCAATTGAATTTGCGCTTGGGAAAAAATCTTCTCTAGGTAGTATTGCAACCTCTAAAACGCCTGATCGCATCACTGGCTCAAAACCTATTATAATTTCGGCTGAGGTTCACTCAATAGCAGATGAAATAACTCCTCTTAATTTTCAGGAACTTCCTGGGACTTCTGCTAGAGCCGAATCTGGAAGTCCATCACTGCCGAATCTTTTTAAGGAGAGTGCTAAGGATATTGTAAATGAGGAGTCCCGTCAGCTACTAGCTGAGATAGAGTCTAATAAAGGCATGCCATCTGCAAAGGTTGCACCAAAATATAAAAGAAAACGTAAACACCTAACCGCTTTTGCTAGAAAAAAAGCAAAAGTAGCTTTGAGCTATAATGCCACGGGGGGAGTCCCAAGTATGCCTATTACGACAACTGACATTGTACATAATGTAGCCCCAGCAACTGAAGAAATTACTAATACTGTTACAGATGAACAAATTTTTTCCAGCATATCTGATCATTCAGTTAGTGAGGGGCAAAGAGTTTCGTCTGATATGGCAGAACAAGATGGTGGAAAAGATGAATTTTTAAAAATAGTGTGGGAGACCCTAAAGAGACTACTTAAACCACTAGAAGTCAGGCTTACTGACATTGAGAACCAACTACTCGAAGTTGAAAAAAGTGTTATCACTTTGTCAAGTTTAAGCCTTAACTGTACTGATGCGCCTAGAGCCATCCAACAAACTCCAGTTCTCGCCCCGGACCTAACAATAAACACATATTCATCGATTGTGCAGCAAAAAAAGGAGGGGATAGTAGGGAATACTAAAGCCAAACAACCAATCAGTAGTACTAAAGATAAACCTAATTCAACCCCCTCAACTTTTACTGTTGCAAATGCAACTAGTAAACTTTTACCGAAAAAGCAGGTATATAGTAAGTCTTCTCAATTACCAATTGCTCCATCTACTTATTCCTCCAATCAGAGCGTATTAGCCCCAAACAAATCTGGATCTAATCCGCCTGCATCTTCTCATTCTACTTGTGTAAGTAATCAATCCCTGCCAGACAAATCTTCTAAAAATACCACTCATAGGTCAAACCATCACTCTAGCCATATGTTTAGTAACTTTAGAGGAGGGTATATAGATCTGCCACCTGACGCTAGTCCGTTTGTAGTTGTCCTTACAGGGGTACCAGAATTGGATAGCCAATATGAAGAAAATTTCCATTCTTTAAAAAATAAAGTGATTTTTTGGCTAGACAAATATAAACCTATTCCTAACCAGATGAAGAGTAAGATCCTTATGGTTAGGAGGGTACCATGGGTAGGGCCAACGGCCAAATCAACCACGGGTGACTGTATTGTCATATCCTTTGATGATCCCCGAAGTGTTGAACTAATATGCAATTGGAAATCGTATGGTGTCAATCCTCTCATCGAAGCAAGACCACTATCATTTTTTTACCCTTCACCTAGTCCTACTCACCATGTCCCCAAGTGGAACTATGTCAACCATTATTATGGCAGTGCTCCCAATTTGGTTAGACAGGGAGATTATAATATGTGGTCTGGCATTACCACCTTCAATAGATTCAGTTGCCTTGACGCTGTCGATTGACTTACCACTATGCCTGACTGTATCTCTAATTTATATGATATCTTCTGTAGCATGGTCAAAGGTAATTCCAAATTAGAAAGTGTCCTACATTTGCATAATAAAGATCAGACCATTAAGGTTAGGGTGCATAGGACTATTTCGAACTCCCAGAAAATGGAATTATCTTATAAAGTTGGAAATGAATGCTATAGTAAAGCTAAGGATGGTCCGGCTGGGGGACATAATACCGTAGTGAAAGAAAGAGTCAGGGATGTAGAGAAAGACATGCTAAATCCTCAGCTAGGCATTTTATCTAAACAGTGTGTAGTTAATCCTTTCAATGATACTCAGAGTCTATCACCTTGTCTATTTATTCTATCCTGGAATATTGCAGGTGTTTGTAAGAACTTAAAAGACCCAGAGTGGGCAGACTATATTGACATCTGCGATATTTGTCTGCTACAAGAGACTTGGGCAACAGAAGTTCCACATCGGGTAGGATTCAAAACTTATGGTATTGAGGCAGTACAGACCGACCGAGGAAGACCTTCGGGGGGCCTACTAATTTGGCTAAAAATCACCTTGACCTTGCAGGTTGATGTTGTTGACACTGGCTCTCCTGATATTTTGGCCCTAAGGGTTACCCCACCCTTTGGAAAGGAATGTTACATCATTAATGTCTATAACAGACCGATTGGCCATTCTAAGGTCTCACCAACATTTGAAGCCCTGGATCTCCTCCTGAAAAATGTAGTTGGAGACATTCCAGTTATTTTGGGAGGAGACCTAAATTGTAATTACGAACCTGTTCCGGGCATCTCTGACGTGTTTGAAGATGAGGACCAAGCGTATAATATTCCCCAGCTTGGTACCTCAAAATCTGTTAAATATTCCACACTGGCCAGCCAAATATTAAGACTCACTGCAGACCACGGCCTTAGAGCAGTAAATGGCCGTCTTCCATCGGATTTGCAAAAACAACCAACTTTTCCTAAAGCTAAAAGCAATCTAGATTTTGTACTTGTTTCTATTAGCCTTTGGCATTTTTTGATCGATCTGAAAGTAGTCGATAGGGGGGAAAGCGATCACTATCCTTTGGAACTTTACATCAATATGAACTTGGTTAGTGATACTACCACAATACCAATTATAAGCACGTGTGAGGATGTTCATATCAATAACAACAGACGTGCAGTAAGATGGTCACGTGTTCTGGCGGATGGCAAGGCCTTAGCGTTGGTATACTCTCTTTTTGAGCAAACGTTTGCACACACAGTTGACCATGCCTTCCTACCTGAACATTTTGATCATTTTGTTGATCTTCATAAAAACTTCTTTTCAGAACTAAAAATGTATTTATCAGATATGCCAAGGAAAAATCAACAAAGTATGAGAGTGGCTAATCACGGAAAGTTATGGTATGACCACTCGTGTAGGATTGCTAAAAGAAACCTATTGCTCGCCGTCAAAAACAAGGTAAAGGAAGAAGTTAATCTTGCAAGGGCTGAATACAAACGCACACTAAAAACATCTAAAAGTCTATGGGAAGAATCAATTTGGGCTGAAATGTTAGCTGCAGCAAAAATCAATGATAATGTTGGCTTTTGGAGGCTGGTGGCCAATGGGGGCCATGCTGGGAGAGTTGTGAAAGATGTATTCTTGGATGAGATGACCTGGGTATCTCACTTTACAAACCTTTATAAACAATATGATGGTGACAACAAAGGGAGTTTATGGTGTCCCCCCCTTTTTGAATCTCCCATCATTGAACCCCTTAATTTTACACTGGATGAGACAGTAAGGGCGATCAACGAACTTAAAAACACCAAAGCCCCTGGACCTGATAAAATACCGGGGGACCTTTACAAACATGACGTTGACGTTTGGGCTCCATATGTGAACCGCCTTTTTAATGCTCTATCATCAAACTGCAACTTTCCAGATAGTTGGCGTGCTGCGGAGGTTGTGCTAATATTTAAAAAGGGGGATAGATTGATACCCTCTAACTACAGACCCATCAGTTTGATGGACACGCTCCAAAAATTATATGCTAAACACTTGTTATTCAGGATCAACGATTGGTTGGAAGACTCGAACATAATTTCCAAATTTCAAGCAGGTTTTAGGAGTAGGATCAGCACTACTGACCAAATTTTTAGATTTTGTTGTTTGATCTGGAAGTATGTGCACATCAAAAAAGGTCACTTTTATGTTGCCTTCGTTGACCTGAGGGCCGCATTCGACCTTGTCCCACGCAGTCTACTTTGGAAAACTTTAAAAGAAATGGGCCTACCGGGATGTCTCCTAGCCCAAATAGTTGAGCTGCATGCTGACAACTTTGCAAGCGTTAGGTGGGGCCCTAATGGCGAGTTGACGCGCAAAATTCCTATTGAACGCGGGGTTCGCCAGGGATGTGTCCTGGCCCCTACTTTGTTTTCGCTGTTTATTAATGATGCCCCTGCTTATTTGAATCTCTGTGTTAACGATTCGCCGCAGCTCAATGGTGAAAGGGTGCCTGCGTTGCTCTTCGCAGATGATACATTACTTATTTCTCAAACAAAAAAGGGCCTCCAGGCACTCCTCAATTCCTTTAGCTGCTACTGTCAGATAAAGGGCCTGGAAATAAATGTGGACAAAACTAAATGTATGTCATTAAATCCCAGTATCCCGGACAGAGGGTCCTTAACCCTGAATAGCCAAAAACTAGATATAGTGGAAAACTTCTCCTATCTGGGTGTTGTGCTCGATTCTAAGTTAAGTTGGAAATCCCAAATCGAGAAAAGCAAGATAACGTATGCCCAAAATGCTAAACCAATTTTATGTAAAATGTCTACTAGCACGAGTAAAAGTGTAACCCCTGTTTTAGAACTTTTTAAATTCAAAACACAATCTGCTGTGCTATATGGAGCAGAGATATGGGGCGCATGGGCCAAGAATAGTTTTCAGAATTTAGATAACAAATTCATGCGTGCTTCTGTAAGGGTCCCTAATAGTACACCTCTTTTACCTCTTCAATTGGACTTGAACTTTAAGAGAACAGACCATATAGCCATCTTAAGACCATTAATATTCTGGGTTAGGCTTTGGTCTACCCCGGAATTGATAGAATATAGAAATGGTCTACATGAATTGATGACTCTTGATTCTTATAATTCTATCCAATGGTTAGCGCATATTAAAAAATGGTTAACACTTCTGGGCCTATATTTTATGTGGGAGGCTCCTGACAGATTGCCCACCTCTTCTAAATTATTAGTCAAGCGAGCCTTCTGGACCCACATGAATAGAAATTTAGTGGATGGAATTAGTGTAGGCTCCGCAGTCCAGTTCTTTTTGTCTTTTAAGGATGAGTTCCGTTTTGAACCATTCCTGGACGAGATAGAGCCTCCCATTGCAAAAACTCTTTATTTAAAGTTCAGATATGGGATACTTATGCTTAATTACAATATCGAAAGATGGGCACAAAAAAGATTGGGAGAAGTGAATGTAAAAAAGGGGTGCTGTCCTATGTGTTCCAATATCTGCTCTGAGAATGAGGCTCATATGTTTTTTGCTTGCAGCACTTACATGACTGCTAGAAAGAAATGGCTAAAACCAATGTGCAATCTTTTGGGAACCAGGTCCTGCGACATAGCTTTCAGGATCATGAAAAGTAACTCAACCCAGTACATTGTATTTAGCATAAGTAAATTTCTATACTCTGCCTACATAACTCGTAAGAAACAAGGACAGATACTCTGAATTGGGAATGTGTATATGTTTACAAAAACTCTTACATTTTTAATTTAAATGAAATGATTTTTAAATGGTATTCATTCTCTATGCACTATGTATACAGTTTGACTTTTTTAATGTATGTATGTGACTTTTATGGCCAATTCGGCCGAAATAAAGTAATAATTAATTAATTAATATGCAAATGTGGGCCAACTTTTTTTTTAGCGTGCCCGGGCCGATTTTGAATCCTAATCCAACCCTGCTGTGCCATTACTAATTCTGTACTATCTTTGAGATGTGGGAGCTTGAGAGTTCCACTAGGTCTCGGCATGTGGTTGGAGACGGAGCTGTGGCGTAAAGGTAAGCTGTGATGGTTTTGTACACAGTGTGGGCACTCAGTGTCCCTCCTCATCTCTTCCTTTCTCTCCCTCACACTCTTTCTATCTCCCTCTTCCTCTTACACTGTCTCTCTCTCTCTCTCTCTCTTCCTCCCTCTTTGTTTCTCTCTCTCTGTCACTCTTCCTATGTTTCTCTGTTCCTCTTTCTCACACTCATTCTTTCTCTCTTCCTCTCTCTCACTGTTTCTCCCTCTCTCTTTGTCTTTCTCACTCTTTCTCTCTGTCTTCTTCTCACTTTCTTTCTTTTTCTCCCTCTCTTTCTCTCACTCTCACTGTTTCTCTCTTTCTCTCTGTCTTCTGCCCACTGTTTCTTTCTAACAGGCTGTAAATGACGAATTGACGATCACCCCCCCAACACCACCAAAGCTGAACGTGCGAAAAATCTGCGATGATGTGTGGCCATCCTGAACGCATTACAACGTTGCTTCGGCACCTGGTAAACCCTCTTACACACACGCCGGTGGCGGAAGGTGAGCAGAAAGACTTCTATCTGCAGCAGCGGGCAGTCACCTCTGGGCGGTGGGAGGGGATAGTGTGCAGCAGTCTGGGTGCACAAGTGCGCACAGACACCTCCGAGCAGTGGAAGTGGATGGGGTGCACAAGCCTCATTGCGCATTAGCGAAACAGAGAATTACGCGTGTGCAGTTGTATGTACTCTGCAATTACTAATTCTATACTAACTTTCAGATCACTGAACTTGAGGGCTGCACTATCTCCCAGCACGTGGTTGGATACACACCAGTGGCACAAAGGTGAGTTGCGAAGATTTTTTCAAGTGTCAACACTCCCTCTCCATCTCTTTCTTTCTCTCTCTCACACTTTCTCTCTTTCTCTGTCTCTTACTCTCTCTCGCATTCTTTCATTCTCTCTTCCTTTCTCTCACTCTTTCTCTCTCTCTCTTCCTCTCTCTCACACTGTTTCTCTCTTTCTATCTTCCTTGTATCTTACTCTTTCTCTCTTTTTCTCTCTCTTTCTCCTCCTCTCTCTCACACTCTTTCTCTCTTTGTCTGTCTCCCTCTCTCTCACTCGTTCTCTCTTCCTCTCTCACTTTCTCTCTCCCTTCCTCACTCTCACTCTTTCTCTCTCTCTCTCTCTTCCTCTCTCTCACACTGTTTCTCTCTTTCTCTCTTCCTTGAAACAGAGAATTACACGTGTGCAGTTGTATGTACTCTGCAATAACTAAATCTATACTATCTTTCAGATCACTAAACTTGACGGTGCACTATGTCCCAGCACGTGGTTGGAGACACACCGGTGGCACAAAGGTGAGCTGCAAAGATTTTCTCCAGTGTCAACACTCCCTCTCCATCTCTTCCTTTCTCTCTTCCTCTCTCTCACTCTTTCTCTCTCTCCCTCTCTCACTTTCTATCTCTCTCTTCCTCTCTCTATCTTTATCTCTCTCTTCCTCTCTCTCACACTGTTTCTCTCTCTCTCTCTCTCTCTCTCTCTCACACTGTTTCTCTCGTTGTCTTCCTCTCTGTCTCACTCTTTCTCTCTTTGTCTGGCTTCCTCTCTCTCACTCTTTCTCTCTTCCTCTCTCTCTCTTCCTCTCTCTCACTCTTTCTCTCTCTTCCTCCCTCTCACACTGATTCTTTCTTTCTTCCTCGTATCTCACTCTTTCTCTCTTTCTCTCTCTCACTCTTTCTCTCTCTTCCTCTCTCTCACTCTTTCTCTCTCTGTCTTCCTCTCTCTCACTCTTTCTCTCTCTCTCTTCCTCTCTCTCACTCTTTCTCTCTCTGTCTTCCTCTCTCTCACACTGTTTCTCTTTCTCTCTTCCTTGTATCCTAGTCTTTCTCTCTTACTCTTTCTCTCTTACTCTATCTCTCTTTCTCTGTCTTCCTCTCTCTCTCTCACTCTCTCTCTGTCTTTCTCTGTCTTTCTCACTCTTTCTCTCTTCCTCTCTCTCTCTTCCTCTCACTCACTATTTCTCTCTCTCTCTATCTCCTTTGCTGGACCCATGACACACCATCTTATCTTTATTTTTGTCTTGCAGGCTGTGAATCACAAATGGACCAGCGATGAAACGCCACGGCTGTACATAGTTTTATTTGTTGTTGTTTTGGTTTAATAAAATGTTTTATATTTAAATCTATACATGACTAAGATTCTCATTTCTCCAACCTCACAAGCATCTTTTCATTGAGGGACACCTCCGGGCCCAAGAAGGTTGTTGGGGGTATGCTGGTGATGTGGGAAGAGGGTGCGTTACCTGCTAATGTGGGGAGATGCAGCGTGAAAGGGGTATCTCTCACAGAAGAGCTCCGGTATGTTTTCAGAAATGCCTCGGACAGATGCCAGCTGATGGACTGAATCACAAAATGGCTTTTCAATGCTTATATAGTGTGACTTATAAACAGTTCGTACCCAGGCTCTCAGAGGGACAATTGCAGCCAGTCTGCTCAACTCACAGAGGCAGAACTATGAGCCGCCCGCTCCCAAAGGAACGGCGGCGTAGTAGCTCGCAGAGGTAGAGGCACAGCAGTGTACTAGCTCACAAAGGTAGACAGCTGCGAGCCGACGGACTGGCTTCTAAAGTCATAGCTGCGAAGTGGTGATGTTGGGCACAGGGACAATGAAAGGGTCATCTTCCTACTGGTGTCCTGGAGTGGAAGTCGTGCTGCCTGGCACTCACCTGTTTCTCCTTTATTGTTAATAAACCTTACACCTTCACTGAGTCCAAATCATCATTACACAGAGCTCCGCTATATTAAATTGCCCCCGGAACCTTTCTTTTATATTTTCACTTGATGCAAGGCACAAGATGGCTGCTAACAGTTCCTGGTTTGAAGTGTTACAGCCAATCAGAGGACACTTCCTGCTTTGAAGTGTTAGCAGCCAATCAGAGGCAAGCTCGTGCTCGGGAGTTAGGCACCGACCAGATATATATATATTTTTTTCCTTTAATATCTCAAAAACTACTGAACGGATTCACACAATTTCTACAAAATCACGCTTTCTGGACCAAGACCTTTCTCCCTGCCAAATTTGGCGTAATTCCGTTCAGCAGTTTGACCTGTAGCCTTATCTAAAGAAAATGCATTGAGAAAACATGTTTTGACACCCCCCTTTTTTCTCAGCCCCCACTTGACCAATCACCCCTAAACTTTCAAGATAGGAGCTGATCAAAAAAGAGAAACTTTTTGGAAAATTTCGTAAAGAATCATCAAACTACGCCAAAGATATAAGCAGATGAAGGGCTCCAGGAGGGGAGCCGTGCAACCCCCTCCCAACATGAGTGAAGCCCCAAGACTGCAGGGACCCCAGAGGGCCCCCGCAGCCCGAGTGAGCCCCTGCTATTATTTTTTAAGAAATGCCCCCGGGGCCTAGCCCACCCCGGGGTCTCCTTAAAATAAAACACGGGAACATGCGACTCCAGCGCGAGCAGGCCTAGGGAGCCAAGGTGTTTCTACTCTGCCCCCTTCTCTTGTTTTCTACCTTTGTTTCTCTGTTTTCTACCAACTTGCTTCTACCGAGCCACAAGATGGCTGCCAACACTTCCTGGTTTGGAGTGTTGGCAGCCAATCAAAGTGAATCTTGTGCACAGGACTTAGGCTCCACTCAGATGTCAAGCTTTTATTTTTCTAATTTCTCAGCAGCTACTGAACGGATTTACACCATTTAAAAAAAGGTCACATTCTGACTCACGCACTACCTTTGTGCCAAATTTGGGGTCATTCCATTCAGTAGTTTCAGCTGTAGCCTTGCACAAAGTTTCCTATGGGAAATTCATTTTTTCACTCTTATTTTTTTAATTTCTCAAAAACTAATGAACGGATTACACCATTTAAAACAAAGGTTGCTTCCTGGACCAAGCTCTACCTTTCTGAAAAATTCCAGGTAATTCCGTTCAGCAGTTCGGGCTGATTCTTTTTAAAATGTTTTTTTTTGCTCTGGGGGTCCTTCTGGGATTCCCTGAGCAGGCCTAGAGGGTCAGGGTGTTTCTACCCTGCCCCCTTCTCTTGTTTTCTACCTTTGTTTCTCTGTTTTCTAGCCACTCGCTTCTACCGAGCCACAAGATGGCTGCCAACACTCAATCACAGTGAAGCTCGTGCACGGGACTTAGGCTCAGCCCAGATATTGAAACGTTTATTTTTCTAATTTCTCAGCAATAACTGAATGGATTTACACCATTTAAAAAAAGGGCCGCCTTCTGAACCAAGCTCTACCTTTCTGCCATATTAGGGGTAATTCCGTTCAGCAGTTCGGGCTGTAGCTCATCGCATAATTTACTATGGAAATTAACATGGGGAAAACACGTTTTGGGACCCCCTTTTTTCTCAGCCCACCCTTGGCGAATCACAACTTTCAGGATAGGAGCTGACCTGGATAGACTTTTTGTTTGGAGAATTTCGCAAAGATTCGTCAAACGACGCCAGTTATTAGCAAATCAAAAAATGCTTTTCCTATGGAAACTAGGTTGTAACTATAACTATCTACTGGTGACCGCCAGTAGGTAATAAATATATATATATATAAATATAAATATATATATATATATCACAAAACAATACCCTTTGAGGCATAGAGCGATGCATAAATTATGCAAAAAAGAAGCAGAGTACTCTGGTTAGTTCTCAAGTTTTGGTGGAAAGCAGCTCCTGTGTAGAGTACTTTCAACACCAGCGACACTCTAGATCTGCTCACCTCAAATGTCTGCTTTTCTATCAAAGCCTTTAAGTGTAGTATTAGCACAGTGTCATCTATGCCGGGATAGAAAGGGACAAAGTCTTTTACCATTTCTACAGCAAAGTCTTTAAGCACAGGACTAGCACAGTGCTGTTCATGCAGAGCTGTAAAATGACAAAAGCCAAATTACCAGTCCAGGCAGAGTATTACAGCTGTGAATTGGTGAAATACCAACCAAGCCAACCTGAAATGAGTAAAAGCACTGGATGCTTTTACTCATTTCAGGTTGGCTTGGTTAGTATTTTACCAATACAAAGCTGTAATACTGTGCCTGGAGTGGAAATTGGCTTTTGTCATTGTCATATATGTGTGTGTGTGTGTGTACATATATATATATATATATTATCTACTGGCGGTCGCCAGTAGATAGTTATAATTAGGACCGAGTTCCCATAGGAAATCTGAAAATTCTATTTAGAATAACTTTGGCGCCGGTTGACTTATCTTCGTGAAATTTTCAAAACTAATGGAGCGCTCCGCTCAGCTCCTACCCTGAAAGTCTCGGGGTGATTCGTCAAGCGGGGGCTTAGAAAAAAGGGGGGTCCCAAAACACGTTTTCCCCATGCATTTTCCCATAGGACCTTTAGTCAAGGTACAGCCCGAACGGCTGAACAGAATTACTCGAAATTTGGCAAAGAGGTAGTCCTCAGGTCAGGCATGTCCCTTTTGCATATATGGTGTCAATCTGTTCAGTAGTTCTGAGAAAATTGCAGTTAAAAGTACATAAATATCTATATGAGCGCACCGTGCGTGCACGGTGCGCGCACCAAATGTCCGCGAGCGTAATTCGGACACCATTTTGTGTGTGACAGTGAAAAAGAAAGGTGGAGGACGTGAAAAGGGGGCAGGGTAGATAGTTCCTGACCCCCTAGACTTTGTCAGGGGGTCCCTGAAGGACCCCGAAGGGTGAATTTTTTTATTTATTTTTTTTATAAAAATCGCGGACACCCAGCCGCCATTTTGAGTTTTAGAGGCAGAAGAGAGCTAAAAAGACAAGTGGAGAACGTGAAAAGGGGGCAGGGTAGAGAGTCCCTGACCCCCTAGGCCTTCTCAGGGGGACCATGAAAGACCCCTAAGGTCCGAAAAAAAAAAATATATAAATATTGCACGGTGCGCGCATGGTGCGCGCACGGTGCGCACACGGCGGCAAAAAATTCATTAAAAAAATAGAATTAAAAATCAAGTTTAAGTGTTTAGATGTTGGTTGGCTCTAAAGAGAGCCGTTGTGTTCATTGAGTGTTTTTTTGGACCTACAAGTAAGTACCGATGCAGAGTCTAAAGTTCAAGAGGAAGACTCTGTTCCCTTCATCTGTGAAATGAACACCGTCTCCTCTAGAAATGCCTTGCATGTTGTAACGCAAGTTGTTGTGGTATATAGAACCCATACCATAGTCTCTGAGGAAAGCAGAAACAGACTTATTGACGTGCTTTTTTGCTTTCTCAAACTGCAGACAATATTGGTTGGACCAGTTCCACGTTTGCCTTTGGCATATATTAGAATATACAAAGGTAGTTTGTGGAAAAAGTGACATAAATTGCACAAAGGTGACCTTAACAAGCATTTCCAGACCTACCCCAGTTAAAGTGCCTAGGTAATTTCCACCACAGTGCACAATTATAAGGTCAGGCTGTGGGAGATGTAGAAAGGATTTCACCAAAGGCATTAATTGGTGCCACTTTAACCCTCTCTGACCAATCCATTTAATGTCTACATTTGGCAAAGCAAGGTCTTTCACAATACCTCTTTTTTCTGCATACTTTTCACTCCAGTAGACATACCTATGATCTACAATCCACACTGTGAACATCTTTCAAGGAGATCCGGATGCACTCAGAAGGTGTGTTTCAGTAGAATGGCAATATGAAAAGAAAGATAGTTGTAAAATGGAGGCTTACATACTTTTTTTAAATAAAAAGAACTCATTGGCTGTTTCAGACAATTCAACACTAAAAACTAGGCTGTATGTTTAAATTTTTAAAAGCATATTTTGTATTGGTTCAGAAAAATGTGTTCCCACAGAAGATTACTTTGGATATGCTGTTAGGTTTGAAAAGTCAAGCACTCTTGCTCTTTGGCTTAGAAACATTGGGGCAGATTTATGAGCCCCTTGTGCCACTTTTGCGTCACTTTTAACATGGGAAAAGTGACGCAAAAGTGGCGCAAGGGGCTCATAAATCTGCCCCATTGTGTGCTGAACTTCTGACCTCTCTGCTTACTCCAGTGTTCTATGATCTGTTGCTATGGTAGCAGGCAGAAGTCATGTTGGGGGTAGGAATCATTTGGAAAGGATTGAAATTTGCAACCAATAGAAATGTGTGTTTCCATTTAAAAAAAATGTGGGAAGCAATGTGATTTGAAGTTAACATGTATATGTGTGAAAAAAGAGAGGGACATTTTGCCATTTAGTGGTTCTGGTGAGAGCAGTACAGCTCAGAGATTCTGGCTCTGATAATCTGCTGTGTGAGTGGCACATTTCTTTCTCAACTAACTACTTTTAAAGGTGAGTTATGAATTTGAGAGGGGGTGTATGTGGTGTATTTTGATATAAATATTAGATATTTGTTTCTTCTTTTAAAGTTGTGTTTTACATTTTATGTTTTGGAAGATATTTAACTGCCTTGAACTTGTCAGATATTATGGAGTATGTCTTCACCATAAGTTAAGGTGTACTGGTATTACCAAGGAATACTGTTTTGTGCCTAGAATCACATCATGAGTCTGTGTGCACACAGGAATTGTTGTCAGAGATTTAATTTGTGTTGCTCTTGTTCTGTAAGACTTATACTCATAGGAAAGGGGCAGCTTGTTTTCTTGAACTGTGATGGTTAGCATTCAGCAGAAATCACTATCTCACAGATGAGAGGCAAAGGCTAACACATTTGAAAACAACAGGGTAGATTTCCCTTCCACTCCTGCAATGGGTGAGGTAGTTCCTACATGTTCAAAACTCCAATTAACCCTTACGACAGGTGATCTTACATATATCTCTGCAGTCTTCATGAAGTTGTGCAAGCATCCATGCAGATCTCTCTTGCACCTGACAATACACAGTCTCCAGAAACACACTCTTAGCACACAGCCAGCTGCTTCTCCTGCACTCCCATGCTTACTATTCGGCACTGTGTGGTATTTCAGATAGCAGTGTGTAACGCTAACACATTCAACACCACCAAGGCTAATTTCCTTTGCTCTAGTCTAATCATTCACCCAGGTTCCACATGCTCATGGTCTCATGTAGCTGTTAGGACATGTACTCTTTTCTGCCTCTCGAAACTATAAGGAAAATGTGTCAGGCTGTTACACTAATTATCACTTGCTCTACCACAGTAGTAAATGTGCTTTGAAATTGCCAATCAAATATCGTTTTCTGCCTAGAATCACACCATGAGTCTGTGTGCACACAGGAATTGTTGTCAGAGATTTAATTTGTGTTGCTCTTGTTCTGTAAGACTTGCACTCGTAGGAAAGGGGCAGCTTGTTTTCTTGAACTGTGATGGTTAGCATTCAGCAGAAATGCCTATCTCACAGATGAGAGGCAAATGCTAACACATTTGAAAACAACAGGGTAGATTTTCCTTGCAGTACTGTAATGAGTGAGGTAGTTCCTACATGTTCATAAGCCCAATTAACCCTTACCACATGTGCTCTTACATACATCTCTGCAGTCTTCATGCAGTTGTGCAAGCATCCATGCAGATCTCTCTTGCACCTGACAATGCACAGTCTCCAGAAACACACTCTTAGCACACAGGCAGCTGCTTCTCCTGCACTCCCATGCTTACTATTCAGCACTGTGTGGTATTTCAGATAGCAGTGTGTAACGCTAACACATTCAACATCACCAAGGCTCATTTCCTTTGCTCTAGTCTAATCACTCACCCAGGTTCCACATGCTCATGGTCTCAAGTAGCTGTTAGGACATGTGCTCTTTTCTGCCTCTCTAAACTATAAGGAAAATGTGTCAGGCTGTTACAGTAATTATCACTTGCTCTACCACAGTAGTAAATGTGCTTTGAAATTGCCAATCAAATATCGTTTTCTGCCTAGAATCACACCATGAGTCTGTCTGCACACAGGAATTGTTGTCAGAGATTTAATTCGTGTTGCTCTTGTTCTGTAAGACTTGCACTCGTAGGAAAGGGGCAGCTTGTTTGCTTGAACTGTGATGGTTAGCATTCAGCACAAATCACTATCTCACAGATGAGAGGCAAATGCTAACACATTTGAAAACAACAGGGTAGATTTTCCTTCCACTCCTGCAATGGGTGAGGTAGTTCCTACATGTTCATAAGCCCAATTAACCCTTACCACATGTGCTCTTACATACATCTCTGCAGTCTTCATGCAGTTGTGCAAGCGTCCATGCAGATCTCTCTTGCACCTGACAATACACAGTCTCCAGAAACACACTCTTAGCACACAGGCAGCTGCTTCTCCTGCACTCCCATGCTTACTATTCAGCACTGTGTGGTATTTCAGATAGCAGTGTGTAACGCTAACACATTCAACATCACCAAGGCTCATTTCCTTTGCTCTAGTCTAATCACTCACCCAGGTTCCACATGCTCATGGTCTCAAGTAGCTGTTAGGACATGTGCTCTTTTCTGCCACTCTAAACTATAAGGAAAATGTGTCAGGCTGTTACAGTAATTATCACTTGCTCTACCACAGTAGTAAATGTGCTTTGAAATTGCCAATCAAATATCGTTTTCTGCCTAGAATCACACCATGAGTCTGTGTGCACACAGGAATTGTTGTCAGAGATTTAATTTGTGTTGCTCTTGTTCTGTAAGACTTGCATTTGTAGGAAAGGGGCAGCTTGTTTTCTTGAACTGTGATGGTTAGCATTCAGCAGAAATTACTATCTCACAGATGAGAGGCAAATGCTAACACATTTGAAATCAACAGGGTAGATTTTTTTTCCACTCCTGCAATGGGTGAGGTAGTTCCTACATGTTCAAAACTCCAATTAACCCTTACCACAGGTGATCTTACATACATCTCTGCAGTCTTCATGCAGTTGTGCACGCGTCCATGCAGATCTCTCTTGCACCTGACAATACACAGTCTCCAGAAACACACTCTTAGCACACAGGCAGCTGCTTCTCCTGCACTCCCATGCTTACTATTCAGCACTGTGTGGTATTTCAGATAGCAGTGTGTAACGCTAACAAATTCAACATCACCAAGGCTCATTTCCTTTGCTCTAGTCTAATCACTCACCCAGGTTCCACATGCTCATGGTCTCAAGTAGCTATTAGTACATGTGCTCTTTTCTGCCTCTCTAAACTATAAGGAAAATGTGTCAGGCTGTTACAGTAATTATCACTTGCTCTACCACAGTAGTAAATGTGCTTTGAAATTGCCAATCAAATATCGTTTTCTGCCTAGAATCACACCATGAGTCTGTCTGCACACAGGAATTGTTGTCAGAGATTTAATTTGTGTTGCTCTTGTTCTGTAAGACTTGCACTCGTAGGAAAGGGGCAGCTTGTTTTCTTGAACTGTGATGGTTAGCATTCAGCAGAAATCACTATCTCACAGATGAGAGGCGCTAACACATTTGAAAACAACAGGGTAGATTTTCCTTGCAGTACTGTAATCAGTGAGGTAGTTCCTACATGTTCATAAGCTCAATTAACCCTTACCACATGTGCTCTTACATACATCTCTGCAGTCTTCATGCAGTTGTGCAAGCGTCCATGCAGATCTCTCTTGCACCTGACAATACACAGTACCCAGAAACACACTCTTAGCACACAGGCAGCTGTTTCTCCTGCACTCCCATGCTTACTATTCAGCACTGTGTGGTATTTCAGATAGCAGTGTGTAACACTAACACATTCAACATCACCAAGGCTCATTTCCTTTGCTCTAGTCTAATCACTCACCCAGGTTCCACATGCTCATGGTCTCAAGTAGCTGTTAGGACATGTGCTCTTTTCTGCCTCTCTAAACTATAAGGAAAATGTGTCAGGCTGTTACAGTAATTATCACTTGCTCTACCACAGTAGTAAATGTGCTTTGAAATTGCCAATCAAATATCGTTTTCTGCCTAGAATCACACCATGAGTCTGTCTGCACACAGGAATTGTTGTCAGAGATTTAATTCGTGTTGCTCTTGTTCTGTAAGACTTGCACTCGTAGGCAAGGGGCAGCTTGTTTGCTTGAACTGTGATGGTTAGCATTCAGCACAAATCACTATCTCACAGATGAGAGGCAAATGCTAACACATTTGAAAACAACAGGGTAGATTTTCCTTCCACTCCTGCAATGGGTGAGGTAGTTCCTACATGTTCATAAGCCCAATTAACCCTTACCACATGTGCTCTTACATACATCTCTGCAGTCTTCATGCAGTTGTGCAAGCGTCCATGCAGATCTCTCTTGCACCTGACAATACACAGTCTCCAAAAACACACTCTTAGCACACAGGCAGCTGCTTCTCCTGCACTCCCATGCTTACTATTCAGCACTGTGTGGTATTTCAGATAGCAGTGTGTAACGCTAACACATTCAACATCACCAAGGCTCATTTCCTTTGCTCTAGTCTAATCACTCACCCAGGTTCCACATGCTCATGGTCTCAAGTAGCTGTTAGGACATGTGCTCTTTTCTGCCTCTCTAAACTATAAGGAAAATGTGTCAGGCTGTTACAGTAATTATCACTTGCTCTACCACAGTAGTAAATGTGCTTTGAAATTGCCAATCAAATATCGTTTTCTGCCTAGAATCACACCATGAGTCTGTGTGCACACAGGAATTGTTGTCAGAGATTTAATTTGTGTTGCTCTTGTTCTGTAAGACTTGCACTCGTAGGAAAGGGGCAGCTTGTTTCCTTGAACTGTGATGGTTAGCATTCAGCAGAAATCACCATCTCACAGATGAGAGGCAAATGCTAACACATTTGAAAAAAACAGGGTAGATTTTCCTTCCACTCCTGCAATGGGTGAGGTAGTTCCTACATGTTCAAAACTCCAATTAACCCTTACCACAGGTGATCTTACATACATCTCTGCAGTCTTCATGCAGTTGTGCAAGCGTCCATGCAGATCTCTCTTGCACCTGACAATACACAGTCTCCAGAAACACACTCTTAGCACACAGGCAGCTGCTTCTCCTGCACTCCCATGCTTACTATTCAGCACTGTGTGGTATTTCAGATAGCAGTGTATAACGCTAACACATTCAACATCACCAAGGCTCATTTCCTTTGCTCTAGTCTAATCACTCACCCAGGTTCCACATGCTCATGGTCTCAAGTAGCTGTTAGGACATGTGCTCTTTTCTGCCTCTCTAAACTATAAGGAAAATGTGTCAGGCTGTTACAGTAATTATCACTTGCTCTACCACAGTAGTAAATGTGCTTTGAAATTGCCAATCAAATATCGTTTTCTGCCTAGAATCACACCATGAGTCTGTGTGCACACAGGAATTGTTGTCAGAGATTTAATTTGTGTTGCTCTTGTTCTGTAAGACTTGCATTTGTAGGAAAGGGGCAGCTTGTTTTCTTGAACTGTGATGGTTAGCATTCAGCAGAAATTACTATCTCACAGATGAGAGGCAAATGCTAACACATTTGAAATCAACAGGGTAGATTTTTTTTCCACTCCTGCAATGGGTGAGGTAGTTCCTACATGTTCAAAACTCCAATTAACCCTTACCACAGGTGATCTTACATACATCTCTGCAGTCTTCATGCAGTTGTGCACGCGTCCATG
Source organism: Triturus cristatus (assembly GCF_964204655.1). NCBI lineage: Eukaryota > Metazoa > Chordata > Amphibia > Caudata > Salamandridae > Triturus > Triturus cristatus. The sequence continues at coordinate 1,290,289,581 of NC_140589.1, forward strand.
CAGATCTCTCTTGCACCTGACAATACACAGTCTCCAGAAACACACTCTTAGCACACAGGCAGCTGCTTCTCCTGCACTCCCATGCTTACTATTCAGCACTGTGTGGTATTTCAGATAGCAGTGTGTAACGCTAACACATTCAACATCACCAAGGCTCATTTCCTTTGCTCTAGTCTAATCACTCACCCAGGTTCCACATGCTCATGGTCTCAAGTAGCTATTAGTACATGTGCTCTTTTCTGCCTCTCTAAACTATAAGGAAAATGTGTCAGGCTGTTACAGTAATTATCACTTGCTCTACCACAGTAGTAAATGTGCTTTGAAATTGCCAATCAAATATCGTTTTCTGCCTAGAATCACACCATGAGTCTGTGTGCACACAGGAATTGTTGTCAGAGATTTAATTTGTGTTGCTCTTGTTCTGTAAGACTTGCACTCGTAGGAAAGGGGCAGCTTGTTTCCTTGAACTGTGATGGTTAGCATTCAGCAGAAATCACCATCTCACAGATGAGAGGCAAATGCTAACACATTTGAAAAAAACAGGGTAGATTTTCCTTCCACTCCTGCAATGGGTGAGGTAGTTCCTACATGTTCAAAACTCCAATTAACCCTTACCACAGGTGATCTTACATACATCTCTGCAGTCTTCATGCAGTTGTGCAAGCGTCCATGCAGATCTCTCTTGCACCTGACAATACACAGTCTCCAGAAACACACTCTTAGCACACAGGCAGCTGCTTCTCCTGCACTCCCATGCTTACTATTCAGCACTGTGTGGTATTTCAGATAGCAGTGTGTAACGCTAACACATTCAACATCACCAAGGCTCATTTCCTTTGCTCTAGTCTAATCACTCACCCAGGTTCCACATGCTCATGGTCTCAAGTAGCTGTTAGGACATGTGCTCTTTTCTGCCTCTCTAAACTATAAGGAAAATGTGTCAGGCTGTTACAGTAATTATCACTTGCTCTACCACAGTAGTAAATGTGCTTTGAAATTGCCAATCAAATATCGTTTTCTGCCTAGAATCACGCCATGAGTCTGTGTGCACACAGGAATTGTTGTCAGAGATTTAATTTGTGTTGCTCTTGTTCTGTAAGACTTGCATTTGTAGGAAAGGGGCAGCTTGTTTCTTGAACTGTGATGGTTAGCATTCAGCAGAAATTACTATCTCACAGATGAGAGGCAAATGCTAACACATTTGAAATCAACAGGGTAGATTTTTTTTCCACTCCTGCAATGGGTGAGGTAGTTCCTACATGTTCAAAACTCCAATTAACCCTTACCACAGGTGATCTTACATACATCTCTGCAGTCTTCATGCAGTTGTGCACGCGTCCATGCAGATCTCTCTTGCACCTGACAATACACAGTCTCCAGAAACACACTCTTAGCACACAGGCAGCTGCTTCTCCTGCACTCCCATGCTTACTATTCAGCACTGTGTGGTATTTCAGATAGCAGTGTGTAACGCTAACACATTCAACATCACCAAGGCTCATTTCCTTTGCTCTAGTCTAATCACTCACCCAGGTTCCACATGCTCATGGTCTCAAGTAGCTATTAGTACATGTGCTCTTTTCTGCCTCTCTAAACTATAAGGAAAATGTGTCAGGCTGTTACAGTAATTATCACTTGCTCTACCACAGTAGTAAATGTGCTTTGAAATTGCCAATCAAATATCGTTTTCTGCCTAGAATCACACCATGAGTCTGTCTGCACACAGGAATTGTTGTCAGAGATTTAATTTGTGTTGCTCTTGTTCTGTAAGACTTGCACTCGTAGGAAAGGGGCAGCTTGTTTTCTTGAACTGTGATGGTTAGCATTCAGCAGAAATCACTATCTCACAGATGAGAGGCGCTAACACATTTGAAAACAACAGGGTAGATTTTCCTTGCAGTACTGTAATCAGTGAGGTAGTTCCTACATGTTCATAAGCTCAATTAACCCTTACCACATGTGCTCTTACATACATCTCTGCAGTCTTCATGCAGTTGTGCAAGCGTCCATGCAGATCTCTCTTGCACCTGACAATACACAGTACCCAGAAACACACTCTTAGCACACAGGCAGCTGTTTCTCCTGCACTCCCATGCTTACTATTCAGCACTGTGTGGTATTTCAGATAGCAGTGTGTAACACTAACACATTCAACATCACCAAGGCTCATTTCCTTTGCTCTAGTCTAATCACTCACCCAGGTTCCACATGCTCATGGTCTCAAGTAGCTGTTAGGACATGTGCTCTTTTCTGCCTCTCTAAACTATAAGGAAAATGTGTCAGGCTGTTACAGTAATTATCAGTTGCTCTACCACAGTAGAAAATGTGCTTTGAAATTGCCAACCAATATCGTTTTCTGCCTAGAATCACACCATGAGTCTGTGTGCACACAGGAATTGTTGTCAGAGATTTAATTTGTGTTGCTCTTGTTCTGTAAGACTTGCACTCGTAGGAAAGGGGCAGCTTGTTTTCTTGAACTGTGATGGTTAGCATTCAGCAGAAATCACTATCTCACAGATGAGAGGCAAATGCTAACACATTTGAAATCAACGGGGTAGATTTTCTTTCCACTCCTGCAATGGGTGAGGTAGTTCCTACATGTTCAAAACTCCAATTAACCCTTACCACAGGTGATCTTACATACATCTCTGCAGTCTTCATGCAGTTGTGCAAGCGTACATGCAGATCTCTCTTGCACCTGACAATGCACAGTCTCCAGAAACACACTCTTAGCACACAGGCAGCTGCTTCTCCTGCACTCCCATGCTTACTATTCAGCACTGTGTGGTATTTCAGATAGCAGTGTGTAACGCTAACACATTCAACATCACCAAGGCTGATTTCCTTTGCTCTAGTCTAATCACTCACCCAGGTTCCACATGCTCATGGTCTCAAGTAGCTGTTAGGACATGTGCTCTTTTCTGCCTCTCTAAACTATAAGGAAAATGTGTCAGGCTGTTACAGTAATTATCACTTGCTCTACCACAGTAGTAAATGTGTTTTTCAATTGCCAATCAAATATCGTTTTCTGCCTAGAATCACACCATGAGTCTGTGTGCACACAGGAATTGTTGTCAGAGATTTAATTCGTGTTGCTCTTGTTCTGTAAGACTTGCACTCGTAGGAAAGGGGCAGCTTGTTTGCTTGAACTGTGATGGTTAGCATTCAGCACAAATCACCATCTCACAGATGAGAGGCAAATGCTAACACATTTGAAAACAACAGGGTAGATTTTCCTTGCAGTACTGTAATGAGTGAGGTAGTTCCTACATGTTCATAAGCCAAATTAACCCTTACCACATGTGCTCTTTCATACATCTCTGCAGTCTTCATGCAGTTGTGCAAGCATCTATGCAGATCTGTCTTGTACCTGACAATACACAGTCTCCAGAAACACACTCTTAGCACACAGGCAGCTGCTTCTCCTGCATTTCCATGCTTACTATTCAGCACTGTGTGGTATTTCAGATAGCAGTGTGTAACACTAACACATTCAACATCACCAAGGCTCATTTCCTTTGCTCTAGTCTAATCACTCACCCAGGTTCCACATGCTCATGGTCTGAACTAGCTGTTAGGACATGTGCTCTTTTCTTGCTCTCTAAACTATAAGGAAAATGTGTCAGGCTGTTACAGTAATTATCACTTGCTCTACCACAGTAGTAAATGTGCTTTGAAATTGCCAATCAAATATCAGTTTCTGCCTAGAATCACACCATGAGTCTGTCTGCACACAGGAATTGTTGTCAGAGATTTAATTCGTGTTGCTCTTGTTCTGTAAGACTTGCACTCGTAGGAAAGGGGCAGCTTGTTTTCTTGAACTGTGATGGTTAGCATTCAGCAGAAATCACTATCTCACAGATGAGAGGCAAATGCTAATACATTTGAAATCAACGGGGTAGATTTTCTTTCCACTCCTGCAATGGGTGAGGTAGTTCCTACATGTTCAAAACTCCAATTAACCCTTACCACAGGTGATCTTACATACATCTCTGCAGTCTTCATGCAGTTGTGCAAGCGTCCATGCAGATCTCTCTTCACCTAACAATACACAGTCTCCAGAAACACACTCTTAGCACACAGGCAGCTGCTTCTCCTGCACTCCCATGCTTACTATTCAGCACTGTGTGGTATTTCAGATAGCAGTGTGTAACACTAACACATTCAACATCACCAAGGCTCATTTCCTTTGCTCTAGTCTAATCACTCACCCAGGTTCCACATGCTCATGGTCTCAAGTAGCTGTTAGGACATGTGCTCTTTTCTGCCTCTCTAAACTATAAGGAAAATGTGTCAGGCTGTTACAGTAATTATCACTTGCTCTACCACAGTAGTAAATGTGCTTTGAAATTGCCAATCAAATATCGTTTTCTGCCTAGAATCCCACCATGAGTCTGTGTGCACACAGGAATTGTTGTCAGAGATTTAATTTGTGTTGCTCTTGTTCTGTAAGACTTGCACTCGTAGGAAAGGGGCAGCTTGTTTGCTTGAACTGTGATGGTTAGCATTCAGCACAAATCACCATCTCACAGATGAGAGGCAAATGCTAACACATTTGAAAACAACAGGGTAGATTTTCCTTGCAGTACTGTAATGAGTGAGGTAGTTCCTACATGTTCATAAGCCAAATTAACCCTTACCACATGTGCTCTTTCATACATCTCTGCAGTCTTCATGCAGTTGTGCAAGCATCCATGCAGATCTCTCTTGTACCTGACAATACACAGTCTCCAGAAACACACTCTTAGCACACAGGCAGCTGCTTCTCCTGCATTCCCGTGCTTACTATTCAGCACTGTGTGATATTTCAGATAGCAGTGTGTAACACTAACACATTCAACATCACCAAGGCTCATTTCCTTTGCTCTAGTCTAATCACTCACCCAGGTTCCACATGCTCATGGTCTCAACTAACTGTTAGGACATGTGCTCTTTTCTTGCTCTCTAAACTATAAGGAAAATGTGTCAGGCTGTTACAGTAATTATCACTTGCTCTACCACAGTAGTAAATGTGCTTTGAAATTGCCAATCAAATATCAGTTTCTGCCTAGAATCACACCATGAGTCTGTCGGCACACAGGAATTGTTGTCAGAGATTTAATTCGTGTTGCTCTTGTTCTGTAAGACTTGCACTCGTAGGAAAGGGGCAGCTCATATGAAAGGATTTGAAAAGCTCAAAGAAAATATAGTAATATATTTAAATTACATAAAGGTTTTTTTTTTTTAGTTTCCTTTAGGTATTGCTGAACAACACTGAAATAAATTAAACATGCCTATAAAATCAAGAAAGAAAAAAGAATAGCAAAAACATCTAGATTTGAAGACAGCTGGACAACAGAAATTAGTTGAAGAAAAAGTCTTCTGGTAAGCAGACTAAGGATTTAAAAAAATATATCCTCAAACATAGAAAAAATGTACAAAGTATATCCACTGCAAATAGTGTTTCAAGAAGAAAACAACAAGACAATAGAAAGAAAATACTAAATGCTAATGTACAATCAGAACCAAGAAAGAATGACTTAAAAAGAAAAACCGAATTTCAAAGACTAGATCCATGCAGAGTGAGAAAGAATACTGGTTTGCAAGGACATTCTCTGGCTTGTCTTTCTAGGAAAGTTTTTCAAAGGGTTTTTCACCATTTTAGGATGCTGGCAGTACATCATACTGAAATGAGAAAGTTTGTGAGAAGATTGTATTTTGCTAAAAGTCCAGCACTAAAGTTAAATGAGTTGAATAGTGCTCTGTTACGTGCATCTGTATCAGATGTAGAGAAGGTTACTGTTGATATTCAGTTTTGTTACTTTGGTCCAGAACAAGAAAGTGCAGGAAATGACACAGTTATAGAAGAAAATGTGGAAGAGAATGTAGAACTCACTGTTAGTAAAAATTTTGAAGATCAAATGACAAAATTTACTATCATCTCTAATGAAAGACCAAATATTACTTGTATTTGTTGCCGGAGAAGCCATTATAAAACTCAAACAAGGAATGTTGATCTCTATAAAAAAAGTGAAAAAGAAAATAATTATGAGTGGAAGGATTTTGCTACTTATTTGTTTCTGGAAAATTGTTTTGATTTGGGTGAAGATCAGCGTATTTGTAAATACTGTTATAACAAGTTAGAAGAAAATAAAATGCCAGCTAGAGCTGTACATAATAATTTAGAATTGGTTGATATTGCTGCAGAACTTAGTGATTTAAATACGTATGAGTCTATACTCATTCAATGTGTCCATCCGTTTCAGACTATAGTTCGTATGGAGCCCAAAACAGGTAGATTACCTCCTTCAGATTTACAAAGAGGTTTAAAAGGAAGAGTTGTCTATTTGCCATTAGATTTGAAAAAAAATATTGAAACAACTGATGCAGATAGTTTGGAAACTGAACCATTAGTTATTCTGGTTAATGGTGTACCTACAAAGAATAAGAACATTTTTCAGGAGCTAGTAGATGTACGAAAAGTACAAAGTGCAAATTTATATTTGAAAAGAAATAATAAGTACTATGAATCAATTTATATGGATGAAGATGAAGAAGTTTTACTAGAAGACACAGGAATACCAACTGGGCAAATTGAAAAAGTAGATAAGTCAAAAGAAGAAGAAATTTATGAACATTTCAGCATACATCCTCTTCATTCTAAAGAAGTTATGGGAAACACTATTGATCTATTTCAGATGAAAAAAGCAAAAGGAACAACCCGTGAGTGTATGGGAGGAGAGCCTGGAAGCTCGTTGTTTTCCCCAGCTGTTTCCTACAGGAAAAGGTGGACGATATGATGAACGTCCAGTACAGATTCCTGCTTCTGAGTATCGGACTACAAGATTTTATGCAGAAGATCCAAGATTTCGTCAAAGTATTCCTTATTTGTTCCATCTTTTATTTGAAAGTGACTTGTCTGAACTATCTTATGCAGTAAATCACATTTTAAAAACTGGAGTACATCTACATAATGTGTCTGCAAAGGATTTTATGAACAAAGTGCAACAGCGAGATGATCATTTGGAATCTCAATTGATTAATCTGATGGCTTGTCATCGTGGAACTAATGAATATTGGTACCGACGCCATGGAGAATTGAAATGTATGTTACGGAATTTAGGAACTCCTACATGGTTCTTTACCCTAAGCTGTGCTGAGTACGCTTGGGATGATTTACTGGATTTTCTTCGAGAGGCAAATTCAAATATTGAAAACATCCAATACAAGACAGCAGGAGAATTGTGCTCATTGGATCCGGTTAATGTTTGCAGATATTTCAATCATAGATTTGAGGCTATGATGTCCTTCATCTGCAATAAAAAAAATCCACCTCTTGGAGAAGTTGTGGATTTCTTTTGGAGAAAAGAGTACCAAGCAAGAGGTGCTCCTCATATTCATATGCTGTTGTGGATCAAGGATGCCCCAAAATTTGGAACAGATTCTGATGATGCAGTTGTATCTTTCATTGAAGAATATGCAACATGTGCTATACCTAAAAGCACAGAAGAAAAAAACTTAAAAGAGCAAGTTTTACGTTTCCAAAGTCATCGGTGTGGAAAATACTGTCGACTAAAGTACAAGAGTAAAGATAAATTCTACACAAAATGTTGATTTGTATTTCCACTACCTGTTCTTTCAAAAGGAAGAGTAGACAGTTTTATGTCAGCTGTGCGACATACCATTACAAGAAAATCTCTGAAAATTACCTACAACCTAAGAAGAAAAGAAGAGTCAAAATATATAAATGACTACAACCCAGTAATTTTATCCATGTGGAATGCTAACATGGATATTCAGTATGTAGCTGACAATTCTTTTGCTGTTGCTCGGTATGTCACATCTTACATCACTAAATCTGAGAAAACGGAATTGAAAGAAATGTGGGAAGAGATTTCTCACGAGAAGACTGTCAGTAAAAAGCTATACAGTTTCAGTTTAAAGATGATATCGCATCGAGAAATTGGGTCATACGAATGCTCAGATAGGTTATCATCTGCAAGTCTGTACTCCAAATCCAGAAGAATAATTTGGGTAAGTTTAGGTCTTGCCGGCATGCGAAATCGGGTACTGAAATCTATTCGAGAAATTGAATATTTAGCGGAGAACGAACCAGAAAGTACAGACATTTTGAAAACAAATATGTTGGACACATATTACCCAAACAGAAGTCATCATCTTGAGAACATGTGTCTCTATGAAGTGCTGCAGAACTACATTTTTACACGGAATGCCACAGAAGACATCAACAATGGAAAATATAAAGTCATTGGTGAGGAAGGATGTTTGGTGAAACAAACAAAAGGAAGTTTGATTAATCACAGGAAGCTGAGTTGCGACACTACTGACAAAAAGGAATTTTACTACTTAGCACTTTTACATGATGAATTACTTGGAGATTTTCAGAGCTATGAAGATTCCTTTAATGCATGTAAAGATAGCATAGAATGCAGTACTTTCACAAATTATGTACAAATGTTAAATGAAGAAATTGAACAAGAAGCTACAATTGCAGCTGAAGTAGCTAGAGACAGTTCTCAAGACAGTCAAAGTTCTGGTACGCTCAGTCAGGATCCCCTAGGACAACCAATCGTAGAAAATGAAGCTGCAATAGCCATGACTGAAGTGGAAACAGCTATGAATCAAGCTCAGGAAGATTTAATAGACTTACCAAATTTGGAACAACAACTGAATGATGAACAACAACAAATTTAAGAAGAAGTCACAAAACAAATTGATCATGGATTACTACATGAAAATAAAGAGTGCTCGTGCACATCATTTGAACCAATCAGAATGTATGTGAGTGGACAAGCTGGAACTGGAAAAAGTTTCTTAATTAAAGTAATTAGAAGCTACCTACAGAAAAAAGCTGATTCAACTTTGTCTTGTGTTGTTACTGCTCCAACTGGGTTATCAGCATATAACATAAAAGGAATTACCTTACATCATTTGCTAATGTTACCAGTAGAGCATGAGAACAAAATAGAATACCACAAGCTAACAGGAGAAGCATGTTTTGAAGTTTCAAGAGTGTTGAAGAAAATGAAAGTTCTCATTATTGATGAGGTAAGCAGCAAATTCTAAAGAGAGACTATGACGTGTTATTTGGAGGAAAACATGTTATAGTTTTTGGGGATCTACTGCAGCTCACTCCAGTTAAAGGACAACCAGTATTTAATACTCTTGCACATGAAGACACAAACAAGTCATTAGGAAGTATGGTAATGTGAATATTTGGTCAAACTTTGAGTACAAAGAACTCATTACCAATATGCGGCAAGCAAATGATGATGATTATGCAAGTATTCTCAAAGATATCAGAATTGGACTACTCACAGAACATGGCAGAAAAGCTTTACAGAGTCGATTGCTATGTAATTTGTTTCCAACAGAACAAATAGTTCCAGAGAAAATATACAAGAAAATTGCAGAAAAAAATACTGTAATCTGCTTAATGCCAACACTACATGAATGCTCTATATTCAATGAAGAACTTTTGAAATTGGAAAATGAAGAGATTATGAAAATGGAAGCCGTGGATAAAATACAGCATGAAGGAATAACTATTATATTGACAGGCAAATTGAAAACTAAATTGGATTCTCTAGAGAAAAACATTTCGAAAACAGCTGGTTTAGAAAAGAATCTTTATGTATGTATGAACTGTTGAGTAATTTTAAGACGTAATTTGAATGTAGAAAAAGGTTTAGTGAATGGAGCTATGGGTAAAGTTGTGGGTTTTGTTAATTACCAGAAAAAAGATGGAATTTAATTTTTAAAAATTAAAATTTGATCAGATTGAAGAGGTTAAAGACATTAGTCGTTGTTCAGTTCGTTTTTTGCTTGTGAAAGACTTATATGTACGTAGGAAGCAGTTTCCGTTTTCTCTAGCATATGCTGTAACTATTCACAAATCTCAAGGATTAACTGTAGATAGTGCTTTTGTAAACATTGGATATAGTGTGTTTAAAGAAGGTATGGCATATCTTGCTTTGTCACGAGTAAAAATTATCTGGTTTATTCATGATAGACTTTGATGACTCAAAAGTTAGTGCTGATGCAAATTGTGTAAAGGAGTATAATAGATTAAGAAGAAGCTATGCTCCTCATTTAGGTCAGTATCCTGTGTTTGAAAAATGTGTTGTTTGTCGGAAAAGGAGAATTGAGAATATCTGTAATGAGGATGTACAGAAGAGAAAACAAAAGGAGAGTGATATGATTGCAAGCAAAAAGAAAAAGGACAATGTTGAAGAGGTTGTTGGTTGTCATTTTGAAAATAGCTCTGGTGTCAACTGCTACGCTAATGTAGTGCTGAATGTTGTATTTTATCTTGAAAGTTTGCAAGAGCAGATAATACTAAATCATGAAAAAAGATTTTGTTCACTGCTGAGTTTCCTTTATGAGAAGTTGAGTAATGATAAAACTAAAATAGAAAGTGCTTGTGATGTTAGAAATATTTTAGATGTATGTTCTGGATGTACACAGTTTACACAAAATGTCCAGCAAGATGCACAGGAATTCTTAATGTATATGCTTATGGTACTTGAAGATGAAGGGGTGGAAATAGAAAATATGTTTGGTCTCTCTTATAAATGGGAACATTGTTGTGAAAACTGTATGAACACATGCAGCACTAATGTTGATTCTGAAAGGTTCATACATTTAACATTACCAGAGAGTAAATCAGTGACTTTTAGTAAACTAGTTAAAGATGCAAATCACAACATGGAATGTTATCAATGTAAATCAGAAATGTTATCAAGAAATATGGACAGTATATAATTTTAATGATGCAACGTTGTAGAGCTGATGGAACAAAATTGGATACTTTAATAAAGAAGTTTGTAGGAAATCAATTATCAATATCAGGAAAGACTTTTGTTGCAGTTGCAATAATTTTCCATGATGGACCTTCTATAACTTCTGGTCATTACACAGTTTATCTAAAATGTGAAAAAGGCTGGACACTGTGTAATGATTCTCAATTGATTTTCAAGCAACGTTTGCCTGCGGAATTTCCAAATTCCTACTTAATTTTTCTAAAACCAAAATTTTAGATACAAATTGCAGCATCTGAAGAAACCATTATTTCGATTTTATAGGATTACCATTGGATATTTCACCTAAAAAGGATTTAAAAATTACCATTTGGCCTTATGGAAAGGTAAATGTTTCTATTGTGCACTTCTTTGACAGATATTATTTTGGTGTATGTGCTTAAGCAACAAGATTTACAGACGTTATTTATTGCAAATAGTTATTGTTCTTAGAAGATATTTTTAATATATATGTTACATTTCTATCAAGGTATGTTTTACTGAGGATAGATTCAGGGCTTTTTTAAACAATCTTTCAGATTGTTTATATTTTGCCCGCTGTTAAGTGATGAATACAATTGATATCACTATTTTCAGTGAAATTAAATATATTCTGAAAACAGCAAAAAAAGGGCAACAAATTAATTTGTTAAATATGAAAATATGTGTACCGTATTCTAAAATGTATTGTTAAATATTATTGCTTTTTTTCTTTTTTTCAGATCTAGAAAGAAAATTTAGGAAATTGAATCCATTTTTCTTGTAATTAAAAAAAAACATTTATTTCTAATTAAGTTATTTTGTTGGTCAGGTAAGTTTAAAATATCTGTATTTCTCACCCCTTCACTTTCATGCTCCCTTTTCTTCACTTCTCCTCACTCTGATTTTCTCATTCCCCTTCCCTCTCTCTTCTTCCTTTACTGCTATTTCGTAACTCCCTCACTCCTTCTCTACTACTCCCCTAGGTTTACTGCCTCCATCACTATTTTTTCAACCATGTTTCTCTCCCTGTCTCCATATGTCTTAGTCATTCTAACTGCCTTACTCCTTCTGAGTTCCTTGCTCTCTGTCTGTTTCTGTCTACCTCCCTTTGTCTGTCTTACCCTTAATTTCCTTAACATCTCTGTTTCTACCACTCCTCCTCTCCCCATCACTCATTTTCCATCTATGTTAATTTTTTAACCTTCTCCGTCATTCTCCTTCCCTCACCTTCCTTAACTGTCACTATCCTTTACTCATAGTCACTCCTATTCTCCTACTTCACTTCCTCCTGTCTGTATCTCACACCCCTTCATCTTTTCACATTCTTTCCTTCGCTCTCCCTCACTCTCCTTTGCTCATTGAAATCCTGACTCCCTTTCTCTCACTCCAGTTTCCTAAATCCCTCCATCCCCTCACTCCCCATCTCTCACTTTTCCTTACCCCCTTTTCTAATCCTCATACCCCTTATCTCACCATCACTCCACTTCTCTTACTTTCAATCCCTTTACCCTGCTGTACTTCATCCGCTTCATCTGTTACTCCCTTTTCCTATCTCCGTCCCTTACTCCCCTTTTCTCACTCCCCCTCCATCACTCTCCATTACTCACTGCCATTCCCTTGCTCATTCACTCTTCTTACCTGTATCCTCTACCCTTTTGTTGCAGTCAGTCTTTCACTTCCCTTTCTTGACTGATCATACTTTCCTTTTCGCACTCATTCTGTCTGTCCTTTCCTCCTCGTCACTCAGTCATTTCAATCATTTCAATCATTCATGTATACACTACACATTCATTCAATAAAATTACAACACAGTATATTAGGAATATAGCTCTTCTTGGAGAAGTGAAGTGAGTTCTGAAAAGAACTGTTTTTTTTGTCTTTTTTGATTTGTATTTTTTTTTTAGTTTTTAACAATTTTGTATTTTTGTTGATTTTTTTAGAGCACCCAAAAAAAACTGGTAATGAAAAACTGTTCAACAGGAACCAAAACAATAAATGAAAAAAATTATGGGCTGGAGCATGTGTGCTGCTGTATTTTGTTTTCGATCAAGTTAATACTGCTCTCACCGTAGCAAAGAACAGCATTGCTCACATTACAGTGTATGTGCACCTTCTGGAAAAGTGGGCGGATGTCCAGTGCCCTGGTACACGGAGAATCTGCGGCCGCAGATGATGTGCTCGGCTGAGCAGGTGGAGGGTTGTCTCTTAGGGCTCTAGTTGACTCTCGAGCATAAGGTACAGTATGCACTGTCTTGAAGTGTCTCAGCATTGAATAAATACTAAAGGAGTATTTCTTGCTGGGATCTCCTCTGGATAAGACAGTTCCACAAATGTCACCTTCGGGGCATTGACCTTCTTTTGGCCCTCTGGAAAGGTGAAGGCGAAGACGCACTCACAGAGGATGATTTAACAGAACCTTTATTTTCAAAATCGGCATTACTTTCTGAATCTGTTCCAAGCCTGACGCGTTTCGGAGCTGGGCTGCTCCTTCTTCATAGGCATCGATGGAAATTCACAGAGAAAGACACACCCTCGCTCCTTTTCTGCATGCTAATTCCATAATTGTCCTCCGGTGGGCCTCTCTGGTGAGTTACAATATTCATGCATGCTGGGAGTTGAAGTGTATGACTCCGATTTTTACCGTTCAGTGGGTTCTGTGATTTTCTGCCTGCTTGACAGCCTGCTTGTCTGTTGTGGGATGCACTTCATTGCTCCAAGCAGATTTATTTGGATCTGGACCAGTATCTAGTGCTGAGACTCAGTTATTGCAAAAACAACAATTGATGGACAGAATGCAGAACAATGTCATACATTCACCCCAGTACAGAGATCTGGGCCTAAATCCATCGTTTTTTTGCTCACCATGCCATTCCAGTTTGGACCCAGCCATATGCAAATCAGTCTTGACCCTGCACCCAATGGGAACAGTCCAGCCTGAACTGCCAGGCTAGGTCCTCCGTGGACTGGAAACAAGCATCCTAGGACCGGTTTCGGGCTTTCAGCCCTCATCAGCCAGGATAGCTTGACTCCAGTGGCATGGAGAGCACAGGACCCACGTCTGGGCATACCCGTCCCACTTGGGGTGACAAATTCAAAAACAAAAATTGATGGACAGAATGCAGAACAATGTCATACATTCATACCAGTACAGAGATCTGGGCCTAAATCCATCGTTTTTTTGCTCACCATGCCATTCCAGTTTGGACCCAGCCATATGCAAATCAGTCTTGACCCAGCGCTCAATGGGAACAGTCCAGCCCGAACTGCCAGGCCAGGTCCTCCGTGGACTGGAAACAAGCATCCTAGGACCGGTTGCGGGGCTCAGTTATTGGAGACCCTTCTGCCCCACGATTGAAGGTCTGAATTGGTGAAGTCGTAGAGGAACACCGGTTTCCTGAGATTGAGTAGTTACTCTGGAAACAGGTGGCTTTGCCAGGTTTGCCTAAATATGCACAAGACGATCAATAATGGGATGCAGTTTAAAATCCAACAGGTCACCTATGTGGCTACTCATGTACTTCCAGGTTTCTTCTGCGACAACAGATGTTAAAGCAGGCACTTCTTCGATATATGCCCTATTACATGGCGCCGGTTTGCCCTTTGCTGCTGGGTGATTATTTTTCATAGGTATTATGGATTTCCTCCTTTTACTTAGGTTTTGGTCCACTGTCTGGGTCAGAATCTTGGTATTGGTCTTCGCCCAACATGCAAATAGAACTACGCTCATTTACTTGACATTTTGCTGGTGTGTGCGGAACACCCTCCGGACTAGCTGGCGTGTCGTTGTTAGTTTGGCCTTTCTCCCCAGAATGTGCATAGACAGTTGGACCAGCGGATGGGCTTAATATGGGGGCCCTAGGTAGACTCAGGAAGGAAGGCTCAGAGGAGCCACCAGGGGCATGATGATTAACGTGAATGGATGATAGGGCTGGAGCAAGTTCTTCAGATGTGAGTGAAAGACGTCACTCAACCATGTCCCCGGCCCGGCTCAAATAGTTATCGATTGTGGAGCGATTACGTGGTGGTGGGGTGCTCGTAGCTCTGGTAATACCCTTACTTTTTCCCATATTCAAAAGCACTGCAATAAAACAAAATATAATGGGAGAAACAGAAGGCATGTCAGGCTTCAACAACAGTTACAACATAAAAGGGAAACACTCAGTATATCTGCAAGTAAGTATGTCCTTATCCCCACCCCTGATAGTCCAAATGCAGAACTCGGGGGGGATGGCCCAGCCAAGCCTCTTTCGGCCCATGACGGGCTAAGACGGGCCCAGTCCTCCCGGGCCGGGCATGCCTCATGCATGTCCCCTGCTGTGGGACACACCTTGATGATTTATGGTGCTCAAAGTGCCTGACACCGAACGTTGTGGCCCCTCACCAGGCCAAGTGAGCAGTGGGAACTATAGTCCCCTGCAGTGATGCAAGCAGTGGTGCAGTTAGTATCCCACACTGTGGGATGCCCATTGATGATTTTTGGTGCTCCTAGTGCCTGACAGCAAATGTTTTGGCCCCTCCTGCGGCCAAGTGAGCAGCGGGAACTGTAGTCCTCTGTAGTGATGCAAGCAGTGGTGCGGTGAGTAGGGATATATAACCTTAGGGCTCAGGGCGTCTCAGCCCAGGTATTAAGGTTAAGGGCAGAGAGGACAAGGGCAGTTGTTTGTTTGGGCCTGTTCAGCCGGGACTAAGTGCCAGAAATACTACCCTTTATACTGCTCATGTATAATTTAATTATATGAATGTAGTTAGATATGTACAACTATACGTACTACATATGGTGAAATTATATATATATATATATATAATGTATATATATTAACTATAAGTAATATAAAGTTAAGCAGACCTATAAGAATATCTAAAAAATAAATTCACCATATGTAGTACATATAGGTGTACAAAGCAACGCACATATCTAACCACATGCATATAATTAAATTATACATATATATATATATTCACTGAAAAAATCATAGGTTTCAGGGGCGTTATAGTTAGCTGGACATTTCACTCGTACAAAACCATTGAAATTCCCCCGTTATAGTTAGTTCAGCTAACTATAACTCGCGCGCCCGCAATGCACTGCTGATGACATCACATATTACATCACTCATGACATGGTCAGTGACATCACTCATGACATCACTGATGACATCTCAAATGACATCACTGATGACATCATCCAGTGAATGTGTGTTTTTCTGAAAATTAAATATGTTTTATTTATGTATATCTCAAGGTCGATGGAAGAATAAAAGGGTATATAAGTGTCTAAATGGATGATTTGTTTTTGAAAAATTTATTGTATAACTGATTGATTAAGTGTATCTTAGTGAATACATGACTTAGTGAGTAATGTTTAAATATGTAAACATCTGTATCAGTCTCTCACTTTGTGTATAAGTGGCTGCATGGGTTGGTGAGTAGCTACATGAGTGTCTATATAGATTATTAGTTGGTTTTCTGAGTATCAGTATGAGTGTCTGAGTGTCTGTATGGTTCGGTGGGGGGTATTACGTAGTGCATAGGTGCATGAATGAGTGACTCACTGTTTGTATGTGTTGAAGACAGAATGTGTGCAGGACTGTATGGGTGGAAGAGTGTGTGTATGGGTGTGTTAGTGAGTGAATGACTGTCTCAATAGTGTCTTTATGAGTAACTATATATGTTTTAAACTAGTATATGTGACTATTGGTGTATATAAATGAGTATATGTGAGAGTGAGCGATTGGAAGAGTTCCTGTATGAATAAGTATGTGTTTCTAAAAGTGATTGTTTAAAAGACTAAGTATGTGTAAGTTTCTGTAGAAGTAAGTGTGGTGGTGTGTGTATAACTGTATATGCAAGTAAATGTATGTTTGATTCGTTATTATCATGAGTGACTATGTGTGTGAGTAACTCTATGGATGAGTGGTGTTGTGTAACAGGATGTATAGGTGTATGAGTACACATGATCAGTGAGTACATGTTGAGTGACTGTATAGGACTGTTGGTGAAGGAGTGGATGTGTATGTGGATCTTAGAATTACTGAATAGGTTGTTGTAACTGGTATTGGTATGTCCATTGTGTTGAAAATTTTAGTTTCTATTTTTGAATGTGTGTATCAAAGGTTATATTAGGGTGAGAGGAAGTCTACCACTCTATCACAAGGATGATGTCATCAGTGATGTCATCAGTGATGTCATTTGAGATGTCATCAGTGATGTCATGAGTGATGCCACTGACCATGTCATGAGTGATGTAATATGTGACGTCATCAGCAGTACATTGCGGGCGCTCGAGTTATAGTTAGCTGAACTAACTATAACGGGGGAATTTCAATGATTTTGTACGAGTGAAAAGTCCAGCTAACTATAACGCCCCTGAAACCTATGGTTTTTTCAGTGAATTTCTAAGGTTTTTTAAATGTTAATTCCTAACTATAATGTGCCTGAAACCTATGTTTTTTTCAGTGAATTTCAAAGGTTTTTTAAATGCTAATTTCTAACTATGCCTACAGAGATAGGACATGTGAAGAAAGAAGAAAAAATGCACAGAAAGAAAAAAAAGAAATGCAGAAAGAAGCAACAGAAGTCCTCAAAGACGAAGAAAAGTGCAGGAAGAAGGATAACGTGCAGAAAGAACAAACAGAAGAGCAGAAAGAAGCCTTGTTGCAAAATCATCCTGTACCCTCAACTTTTTCAGACGGATACTGGTGGTAACTGAGTCTGACTAACCAGTCCTAGAGCCAGTGCTATGTTAAAAGACACTTAGAATACAGTGAAAACACCTACATACACTAGGGAATACTGTGCGTTGCGGTCCCCCTTTGATTAGCATGACCTCCTCTGTAAGCCCCTAGTATATAATAGGGCAGGGGGATTAAAACTACCTCTTAAAACGCGCCACAGGGTGTGTTTGCACATGTCACCTCAGGCGCCGTCCCCTCCCTTCCCCACTGTGTAAACACACCCTGTGGCTGTTTTTATTGGGAGATTAAGTTCATTTGAATCCTGAGGGTCCCTAGGGTCCAACTAGCCCACTGGGTACCTCCTGTAAGCGCCACAGAGCTGCGTTGCAGAGAGGTGTAAAAAGTGGCACGGCCTGGACCACCTCTCTGCAATGCAGCTCAGTGGCGCTTACTGGAAGCACCTGGTGGGCTAGTTAGCCCCCAGGGGCCCTCAGGATTGAAGGGGAATTACATCCCCAACTTAAAACGTGCCATAGGGCGTGTTTGCACACGTCACCTCAGGCCCCGTCCCCTACCTTCCCCACTGTGCAAACCACCCCTGTGGCCGTTTTAAGTTGGGAGATTAAGTTGTTGCAGGGATTCTGCTTATACACAGAACTATGCGTAGAACCCCAGGACCTCAGTGAATTGTGGTGTACCAGAAACTCACCTCAGAACCCAGAACCCAGTATCCGGCTAGCATAAGTGTCACATTCGTTATCCGAGATTTAGCTCGGCGGTCCCAATGAAAAGACAACCCAGAACACGCGACTCAGTGTACTCTCAGGAATGGTGGGAATCGGAAATACCTGTTCGTATATTATTCTCACATCAGTCCACAATAAGAATAAAACAGAGACACGGTGAAAATAAAAAGAGTTTATTTTTTATAGACCACGTGTCCTCATATGCAGTACTTTGGCTAATACAAGCAGACAAATGATTATAATTAAAACCATCAGCATCGTTACAATACCATAGAATAGAAAAGGAGTTATCATGTTATAAATGACAGTGGATAATACCACCTTCCCTTTACTAAGAAGCTAATATTACTATTATGCTGATAGAAGGTCTCTTAGGCTTGAATAGGGGACCCCATACCTCAAAGATCAGCTTAGTGAATTCACATCACAGGAGCATCAGGAGTCTTCTCGCAGGAAGGCTCGTCTTCGGTCTGAATATTAAACATGATGTCTGCAATATTAAAAGCACCAGCTTTCAGGTATTCGCAGCTGCCTGTGTGTTATGGCTAAATAGTGGGTCGATCAACCTAGAGTGGAAAACATGCATTGTCTAACAACCCAGACTGTTTTGTCACACCATGTACAGACCAAGGTCGCTGCGCAGAGCTCGGGATGGTAACAACAGATTGCTCTCATGGGAGGAAAAACTCGAGTCAGCAGTTTGTTTAATCAATAACATGTAAACGTGCAGTGTCGTGCGCAAAAGCAGCAAGATGGCTTTCTAACATCTAACGTGGTTATGCTAACTTAACAATGCATGGACGTATTACGGGAGTCCTCACTACATGCCCCCTTGATCGAATCACTAACCAGAAGGGAAGAAATGAGAGAACGCAGAGTTCAATTTCGATAAAGCAGGACAAGGCGAATTCAAATTGAAATCAAGCAAAATATACAAAAAACCTCAAAAAAGGGGAAAAAATCAAAACAGATGCTGCTTAATCCAGCACGCAAAAGTCACAGATAACTTAAGGTTCATTACATTACGGATAAGGCATAGCAGAAGACAGTTCACTCAATCCATGAACGTGTATGCAGCATACGTAGCAACAGCTTCCAACAGGAAATCGTTGGCACTGCCACTAAAAGTTTCAGCCATCCAGTTAATCAAAGAAAAGGAACATACATGTTCTTCAATAAGCGGAGCCTCTAGCACGATCAGAGGGCAACCGACGTGTTCCTCCAGATAGCTCATATTCAAGAAGTCATAAGCAGCCCTTGCGATGTCCCAATTACCCA
Organism: Triturus cristatus; assembly: GCF_964204655.1. Taxonomy (NCBI): domain Eukaryota; kingdom Metazoa; phylum Chordata; class Amphibia; order Caudata; family Salamandridae; genus Triturus; species Triturus cristatus. Next base: position 1,290,309,057 of record NC_140589.1, read on the forward strand.
GGATGCCATGCGCCGCACCACAGGCCATAATCCGAACACCAGAACAGGCAAACTCGTGAGACACTAAGGGTCTCATCAGTCGATCATAATCCGGCACCGGAGACACCGTGTTGGTTAAGCACAAATCCAGAGGACATTCAAAGGGACAATCTAGGCAGTGAAAGACAGGTTGCACGCAAGTGAAGTAGGAATACCGGAAGGATAATCCATACGCCAGGCTTAAAGTCGCCAATGGCAGCGTACCGTAATAGTCAAGCATCCTGTCACGAAGAAGATGCAGACGGGACAGGTTGTCGTGAGGCACAGGAAGAGCAGCCATTTCGTAGTATGAAAAGCAAAAGTAGCACCCCTGCCACCAGCGCCAGAATCAGCGGGACACCTCCAAAGACGCTCGAGAATATAGAATGAAAAAATGCCGGAATTACACCAAAAATAGTTTGGAAGGAGGTCACGAGGCCGGAGCCCACAAGTTTAAAAAATGAGCCAGGACGGTCGTGGACGAGGCATTGAAAATTGTTTGGATCAAAGCTCCAAAACACAGGGGGAGGTCAGTATTTAAAAGCGCCTGTACCTCAGTGCGTGTATTTGCTACGTGAAGGACAAATGTTTCTCGGGAGGAAGTCAAAGGCACCTCCTTTTGGGACAATAGAGCTCTTATTCTGCTCATCTTGTTGAACTCTGCTTTCAAGGTCGGTATCGAAGGCCAGATAGAAACATCCAGCCGCCCATGCGGGGGAGGAAATAGAACATTATTGCAGCAGACTACTCTCTGCGAAACAGTAACTATAAAAGGGATCCCCACTAACATCCCGCAGCAAGCTTCATTATTCAGAATCAAATAACTACCATTTGCAAGCAGCGTGAAAGATGGTGTAACCACTGGTACTGGGATACCTTTTAGGACGCAGGCCAAATTCGGTGCGTGAACATTGCAAGCACCGTGCAACTGAATGTACCTACATACCAAGGAATGATCTGGTGTCGTGGTACATTCCTCACCCTTCAGATAAACCTCAGTACCGTCTCTAGTACATCTATACGTAAAGGGGAGGGACCAAACCTCATGCATGAAAGCGGTACCCAGCTGTTCATATCTACCCAGAGCATAATGTTTCATACAGGACGTAAACTTGAAAAGCGCAAAAGGTAGAGTGATCAACCCGTGGATTAACCACGTGGCCGAATTCAGTTCCGCCACAGAGAAAGGTAACGGCTCCAATTTTTCAATATGTAACAATGAATATGTAGCATCCTTCATGGACATGAACCGTTGTTTCTCAGTAAGGTTAAAGGGAAGAAATAAAGATGTTGTATTCAAATAGTCCCAAGGGACCCTCCCTGCCTTTAACGTTTGTAATGTCCATGCAAACTGCATAACAGAACGCAACTGGTTTTGACCATGATACAATACAGACATATCATCATGCACAATATCAACAACTGAAGAAACAATATTATCTAACGTCTAAATTCTTGAAGAAAGAGTGTTAATGCTGTTATCTATAACGGCTAAAACCTTTTCCATATTTGCTTGGTCAATAGCCCTTAGTCTAGAAGCCGCTTCAATTTGCGACAATTTCCATACTTCGTTGTAAATAGCATGCGCCCACCTCTTTGCTCTGCCACCCACAGGACCTTTAACAAAATCATTCAAATCTATTTTGTCATGTAACTTTGATAAATCAACTTTGACAGATGCCAAGGTGGAATGTCGCAGCCAGGATTGACACAATTTCCCTACAGAGTAGGTAGTTACTGTATGAGAGGACTCAAACCGAGGGTCTACGCGTTGTTGAGTATACCCCGGTGTGAGACCCATAAAACGACGTTGACAGGCATCAGAACTGCTTTGCCAAATTAACCACCCTTCATTACTAAATTTCGAAATATTGAAAGATGTATTAGAAACTAATAACTGCAAAGCAGGAAGGGACAGATCTGTGTGGTTATCCCAGTTTGGGTAAGCGCCCAGATCCGGCACAGAGGGGAAATTTAGTTTTTTAGTAGTGGTCAATCCGAGACAGGTGGTCTGGAAGATCGTCGAATTCAAAAACAACATATGATTTGGTATAAGACAGGCACGATGTAAAGCTTCAGTTCCTTGAACCTGCCACGGTTTGGAACCCCAAACCGATTTGAGATCTATACTAGCCTTCCACAGATCATAACCTTTGGTTGACAACTCATCCATAAAGGACTTAGAATAGAGTAATTTGGTGTGTTTCAGTCTAACCTTTGAGGCAGACTCAGGCATAACTTTAAAATAAAATGATACAGGGTCGGAAACACTGAAATCAGTAAAGTAGGTATACTTATCAACTAATGTAGGTGAACTACCGAACGAGGGGGTGGGACAGTGTTCCCATTGGGTAAAATTTACAAAATTACGAAAAGTGGTTGCCTTATGCAGGAAGTGATTGCCATAATGTTGAAAACAATACTGTTCTGCATAGTTAGCCGCATTTTCATATAAATCTTCTGCATCAAAAGCGGCATAATATTTCAAATCAGAAAACAGTGCTTCAATGGCATGAACATCCCAATCATCAGAACGAATGTTCTGCTTAACCATATCACCCATAGAAACACGAAATACATTAGGCACATTGATGACCTCTGTAGGACCATGAATTTGGAATTTAACAGCATCCCACGCAATTCCATCCAAAACGGGCCAGGCAGTAATATTCACAAAAGTCTGGTCCCTTTTCATGATGTGGGACGATGAGTGGGGGGCCAAAGTTCCATTGATGAGTCTAATTGTTGATCTCTCTTTGAGATAATGGCCATCCACCAGACGGAAAACACTATTACAAATCCAATGGACATAAACAAAAAAACACTGAAAAGCAACAGCCAGATGTATGTCCAAGGGGCAACCAAAAAATGTCTTTTAAACCATCTAGCAAAAACAGCAATGTTCGAAACGGGAGTGGAGGGCAATGAGTTAGTGTCAAAGGAGAAACGGGACTGGTCAACTGCCGTAGATTGTAAAACAGGCGAATGACCATTTGTAGGGTAAGCATACTCAGTCTCTTCGGGCAGAGCACCAGCCGGTGGTAGTAACAAGGGATCAGTAACTGACTGCATCTCGATGGCAACATCAGACAAGGTGTTAGAAGCAGGAACCAACATTGAATTCCTTTGCATCGTCTGGCATGAAACTGCTGGAGTCATACTAAGAAGTATTGGCCACTCGCTGTAGTTTGACATTGTCAATAGAGATGTACCTGTTTTCTTTTCGACCAGGAAGTGGAGGTAAAATGACTGTTCTTGTACCCTGCACTCCAAGCACTGGAACCGGTGCATGATAAGAGGGGCCGAACTCCTTCTTGTTCTCCACCTTCTCACGGACCAGGTCTCCAACTCGGGGTAGCCAGCCGACTACCGGAATCTGAAGCTCAGCATCAGACGTGGAGGGCAAGTGTTCCTTCGAAAGAGTGTCTCTGGCTTCTTGTAAAGTCTGCAAAACAGCACAGTGATCATCTACGTCAAAGGGTGCGGTCGACGCCGCCATGTCTAGACCATCAAGGTCTGGGACAAACATTCTGATTCCGAAGAGCATCATGTACGGGGTCCGCCCACCCAGAGACCTTCTAGGGAGATTATTAAGTGCACGTTGGATGTTATACAAATGGGCTAGCCAGTTCCGGCCTGTGCCTAAAACACGTGCTGTCAAAGATTGCTTTAAGTCACGGTTCATTCGCTCCACCACACTATTACCCTCAGGTCGGTAGGGGGACGAAAATTTGACTTGGACCCCCATATTTCTCATAGCCTCCTTGTAAGCCTTAGAGGCAAACGCAGGGCCCTGATCAGAATGGAAGGTACCACACGCAAAAGTTCCCACAAAGACACGCAAATCCCTGATGACAGTCCGCGAGTCAGCACTCCTTTGTGGCCATACCCAAAGAAAACGTGTGCACGAATCCACTGCAACCAAGATATACTTGTACGCAGTATCAGAAGAAAAAGGACCGCAGTGATCTAGATAAACACAACCAAATGGTTTATTAGATATGTACAACTGTGTTTGTGGTGGGCGCGCAACAGTGGAAGCTTTAATCTGTTGGCAAATGTCACAATCGAGTACATAAGCGCGTGCTTGTTTATATAAACCAAACCACCAGTAACGTTGTTGCAACAGAGATATAGTAGCCGACACGCCGGCGTGGGCTGACGCCAACCCCTTGTGCGCTGCTAATATCAAAGCTGGTCTGCAGTCCGCGTTGGGAATAATTCTGTCACCAACGTCGTTAATCCTCACTAACGGGACGTTATCAGGACTTAAGTGATAAAAATAACGAGAAGGAAAACCCTTCGGGTAATCACTTCCCTTCTCTGTAGCAGCAATAGCTGCCAAGATGTCATCATCAATCTTACTTTTGGATCTTGTAACTGCTGCCACTAAGTATATAGCCACTGCGGTTTTAGCTGCCTCGTCAGCCAAGCTGTTACCGACAGCATGGACACCAAGTCGTTGGTGACCAAGAGTGTGAATAACATTCACAAGAGGGAGACGTTCTTTAAAGTCTGCCACTCGAACCCAAAGCAATTTATGTTTAATTGTGCTACCCTTGGTATCTCGGTAATCGTTTTGAGACCAGAAGTGTAAGTTGTCATTGTAGGACTGGACACAATAAAAGGAGTCACTTACTATAAGAGTCGTGACTCGGGGATCAGCAAACTCCAGCGCAAGCACCAGAGCCCGGAGCTCCGCCAATTGCGCGGTACAATCACCCAATGACTGCGTATGCACTGCATCAGATTGGAATTCACCATTCACGAATGTACCTACGACAATTGCGCAAGCCGCAGAATAGGCGTGCTTTGATCCAATCGCGGGCTGAGCCGAGCCGTCAGTGTATATGACACAATGGTATTCTTTTAGCGGGCGCAAAGACAGAGGAGCCGGATGAACGAATTCATACTGCAAGAACTCCTGAGTCTGTAAAGAGGCGTCAAAGATATAAGTGACATCTGGGGATGTCAGAGTCGTGGCCCATTGTATCCTTAAGGAACGACAGTGCGCGTTCCTTAAGGATCGCCATCTGTACTGCCATCAGAACTTTCTCGACGGTGGAAAAACGTAATTCAGCAGAGGTGTACAAGTGTGATTTATACGCAATGGGGACGGTATCGTCCTCATTGAACGTCAAATACGTGAAACCCACGGCGCCTGGTACTATTCTTATTACCAGGTTTGTGCGGTTATCACGCGTCAGCAAGTATTTTGAAGCAAGAAGATCAGCCTGTAAAGACTGTAAAATAGCAGAATGTTCTACCTGCCAGCTAGACTTCGAAAAAGAAGGTTGTACCAAGGCGTATAGCGGCTTGATACGCTGGGCATAATCAGGAATATACGTACGGCCGAAATTCAGAAAGCCCAGTAGAGATTGTAATTTTTTCAGTGTCGTAGGAGCACGCAAGCATGCGCACTTCTCCAGAAAGTGAGGAGCCAATCCATTACCCTCGTTGTTGAGCTCATAGCCCAAAAACAACACTGTATATTCCGCGATGTGAGACTTCGCAAAATTAAATTTGTAGCCATAGTCAGCAAAACTCACTATTATATTGTCGACTCGAGACAGATGCGGCATCAGCTCATCATCCGTGAGGTAGATATCGTCAATATAGGAGTATGCGTCGGGGTCTATTCTTTCTAAGAGCGAGACCACGCGAGCGGAAAAGACGCCAGGGCTGTTTTTATAGCCCATGGCTAATCTTGTAAACTGTTTCTGTTTTCCGCCCGAAGTAAACGCCGTCCACTGGCTACTCAGTGTGGACAGGTTGTGGCTAAAAAAGCCATTGGAAATGTCAAGTGTCGTTTTAAATCTCTTACGCACGAGACTGTCGACAAGAGGCGAGCTGTGAGTATTTTGTACCGCGCAGGTACGGCAAAGCGAATTTAGGTGCCGGTAATCCAAAACTAAACGGTACGACCCGTCATGCTTCGTCACAGTGAATAAAGGGTTATTCATAGGGGACACACAGGTTTCAATAACACCCTGATATTCCAATTGTTCAAGGATTGCCGGGACGTGCGGTCTAGCTTCACGACGCATGGGATATTGGGGTTGAGGCTGGGGCATAGACCGCAATGGAATCTCATGGCAGGGGGACAGCCTGTCCCAACCCACTTGAGTACGATACACCGCCGGCGCAAGCGCCAGCGCCCACTCCTCAGCGTACACTTCAGCCTGGTCCTTAGGCACTGTGTGCGCAAAGGACGGGAGGATTACTTCCTCCCCTCTAGGAGCTTCTAAAATGAAGGCTGGGGGCCAATCTGCCTCCGCTAGGAGGATATCATAGGTGGTAGTCAGATTATCCCAAAAAATCCCCTTTATAGTACGTTGTATGTCACCCTCAATCAATAAGACTATTTCATAAAGTCTGTCAGGGGGAGCCACTCTGGTGTCAGCTGTTTCAACAGTAACCAATATATCAGTTGCTGTCACCGCCAGAAATGGACGCAGAGCTTGACGGACTATGGTAATTTCCGCTGCGCTGTCCAGTAGCGTCAGCGCCCATGTCCGGTTCCGAAGCTGTGTCCGCACTGTCTGAGGCATATCTTGCCGTCAGAGCAGCCACTTTCTTCTTCTGAAACGGGGGTCTTTGTCGTGCAAATTCGTCCTGCTTGCCTTTACCTTCAGTCTGTCGGGGCTGATCACGTGTCTGTGAAGCACCCCGACCTTTGCCACCGCCTCCGCCACCGGACTGTGAAGCCGATGTTTCCTGTGAAGAACGAGGAGAACGTTGTTCAGAAACCTGAAACCTATCAGGAGACTTAATAGTAGCACGATCACGTAGATCATAAGTGCGTTCACTACCTGACTGAACGGGAGAGGCAGGCCGAGAGCCCTGTTTCTGCTGCTGCTTTCCCTGTTGTTTTGACCGCCAATTTTGTTTTGGAAAGTTTGGACGGTCATCCTTACCAGAGGCTTCCGCCTTACCCTGCTGCTTAATTTCGGGAGTTTTGACCACAGGTTTAACTCCTAAAGAGCTACGACCCAAATCTCTGTACGCTGACGAGATTATTTTCGCAAATTCCCGCGGCTTATCCTCATCAGCAACCTTCTTCAGTTCATTACGAACTTGGAACTGCATAGCATCACCTTTAAGGTTACACATCATCATGGAAGCCACCAGGTCAAACTGTCCGAGGAGCCGCATACCTAATTCTACCGCAGACTCCGTACCGTGGTTATCTTGAACACGTTTAATAACGGAGGGCAGCCCCGACATAGACGGAGTGCCAAAGCACTGCGAGTACGTCGCCGCAAAGACCTTGCCCCAGTTAACACAATCATCAATGTCGGGCACCAAGTCTTTAGGCAACTAATGGTAAGGATCCTGTGTTTCTCCACAGGAGATGTATTCGGATAAACCGCTTCTATTTGGTCAAATTTTTCAGCAAGCCAAAAGGGGAAATCATCCCGCGTTTGGGGGCGCTTGCCCATAACAGAATTAACCATAACAGGACTAATGACCACCGCATGATGGTCAGTAGGCTGTCCCGCAACAGCAGGTGCCCCCGCCTGCACATTGCGCGACACATACTGCACTAACGCCCTATATACCGTAATAAGGGAAGTGTGTAGTACACGCAATTCAGCCACCGTCACCGTGAGGTAACGGGGATGAGGCGTAAATCCGGCTAGTACGGGCCAAGTGGCCCCGGAAATCGATAAAGGGCCCATTCTCGGCGGTATAACCACATGGGGAAGGGCGCCATTAAACCAAATAACATGCTGCCAAGCAGATATTGGTATTTCCTGTGTCCTATACGGCGTATAGCTCGCTGGCACCGCAGTGGCAGTGTAAGAATGGAAGGTATTATCGTCCTCACTCACTGCCGGAATCGTCACCCAAGAGTAGAACAACTCATATGGATGAGCCGCATCGACTCCTACCACAAAGATGACGTTCATGCCAGTGTCCGGCACCCCATACTGCGTCAAATGACGTTTCAGAGCTGCACGGCTATGCTCCGCTATTTCCACCGCCATAAGGACAAGCTACACTCGAAGTAATCAGTAGCACAAGGGTTCAATAACCTTTTTAATGATCAAGCTTGAAGAAACCTATATCAACAGAAATAGGTAGGTTTAAATCCGTCAGACTTGTTATCCGGAAACAAGAATGAGGGTGTTGTGGACTAATATAAGCACTACTAAGGCGTTTCAACTCATAGACCAAACGTTAGGTGCGCCATGTTGCAGGGATTCTGCTTATACACAGAACTATGCGTAGAACCCCAGGACCTCAGTGAATTGTGGTGTACCAGAAACTCACCTCAGAACCGAGAACCCAGTATCCGGCTAGCATAAGTGTCACATTCGTTATCCGAGATTTAGCTCGGCCGTCCCAATGAAAAGACAACCCAGAACACGCGACTTAGTGTACTCTCAGGAATGGTGGGAATCGGAAATACCTGTTCGTATATTATTCTCACATCAGTCCACAACAAGAATAAAACAGAGACACGGTGAAAATAAAAAGAGTTTATTTTTTATAGACCACGTGTCCTCATATGCAGTACTTTGGCTAATACAAGCAGACAAATGATTATAATTAAAACCATCAGCATTGTTACAATACCATAGAATAGAAAAGGAGTTATCATGTTATATATGACAGTGGATACTACCACCTTCCCTTTACTAAGAAGCTAATATTACTATTATGCTGATAGAAGGTCTCTTAGGCTTGAATAGGGGACCCCATACCTCAAAGATCAGCTTAGTGAATTCACATCACAGGAGCATCAGGAGTCTTCTCGCAGGAAGGCTCGTCTTTGGTCTGAATATTAAACATGATGTCTGCAATATTAAAAGCACCAGCTTTCAGGTATTCGCAGCTGCCTGTGTGTTATGGCTAAATAGTGGGTCGATCAACCTAGAATGGAAAACATGCATTGTCTAACAACCCAGACTGTTTTGTCACACCATGTACAGACCAAGGTCGCTGCGCAGAGCTCGGGATGGTAACAACAGATTGCTCTCATGGGAGGAAAAACTCGAGTCAGCAGTTTGTTTAATCAATCACATGTAAATGTGCAGTGTCGTGCGCAAAAGCAGCAAGATGGCTTTCTAACATCTAACGTGGTTATGCTAACTTAACAATGCATGGACGTATTACGGGAGTCCTCACTACAAAGTCCCATTGAATCCTGAGGGTCCCTAGGGGAAAAATAGCCCACTAGGTACGTCCAGTAAGCGCCATTGCAGGGAAGTGTAAAAAGGGGCATGACCTGCACCACCTCTCTGCAATGCAGCACAGTGGTGCTTACTGGAAGCACCTGGTGGGCTAGTTGGCCCCCAGGGTCCCTCAGGATTGAAAGGGAATTATTTCCCTAACTGAAAACGCGCCACAGGGAGTGTTTACACACGTCACCTCAGGCCCCGTCCCCTCCCTTCACCACTGTGTAAACGCGCCCTGTGGCCATTCTAAGTTGATAGATTAAGTCCCCGTGAATCCTAAGGGTCCTAGGGTCAAACTAGCCCACTAGGTACCTCCAGTAAGCGCCACAGAGCTGCGTTGCAGAGAGGTGTAAAAAAGGGGCGTGGCCTCAGAACACCTGTCTGCAACGCAGCTCCCTGGCGCATACTGGAGATACCTGTTGGGCTAGTTGGCCCTCAGGGACCCTCAGTATTGAAGGGGAATTAATTCCCCAACTTACAACTCGCCAGGGGGCGTGTTTGCAGAGTGCTGCAACGAGGGGGCGTGGCCTCTGGCGCGATGCCGGTCTTTTATTTATTTTATTTTTTAAGAAGGTGGGCTGTGTGGACCCCCTTCTTTTTCTAATTTATTGGCCCTGGGGACCCCATCCCCCAGGGCCTGCCTCCTAATTTTTATTTTTGAAAAAAAAAAATTTGGAAGGGGGCCGCGTGGTCTTCCTCCCAAGGCCTTAATCGGCCCCAGGGACCCCAACCCCCAGGGCATGGCCTTTTTTTAAATTTAAATTCTTTAGGATGGGGCTGCGTTGCCCCCCTCTTCAGGCCACTTATGGCCCCGGGAACCCATCCCCCGGGGCCGGCCATTGTTTTTTATTATTTTTAAAAAATATATATTTATAGAAACACCTAGGACATGCTGAACAAACCGTACGTACCTATCACCATGACGATTTGCGTGATATTCATTAAAAGGCGACTATGCATACAATGAATACACGTGGAATGTATTTACACCGCTAGTGAAGCTCTGACGTATCTGACGCCCTACCGTACCTAATCCCGGCGCCCCCGCCGGTGGATACTCTCAAAGTAGACACCCTTGTCGTTTATTTATACAAACATGGGTAGCTATTAACGGGCACATTTAATACACACGCACACCAAGCCATTCAAGGAGGATTCGACAAAATTTCGACCAGAACTATGCAAGAAACCCCCCTCACGGTTAATGAAACACACATCCACCGCCGGATGTGTAATACTTTTTATTTTACTCTCTGGAAAGGAGACGAACCTCACTTGAGAGTCACAGCGTGCTCCTGGCTGAGCCCAATGCTGTGTTACACCCACCAGTGCCCGCCGAGTGCCACACACCTCTGGATTGTATTCCACCAGCTAGTGCGTATGCTATGACACTCTCTAGCCCATGTGCACTGTAACACCACTCCGTGAATATGTCATGCCACGCTTGCCTTCGCAAGGGTTATATTGCCCCATCTAACGTGCTTTCCTCAATGCCTGTTATAACGCACAGCGCTATGCCATACATATTACAATATGGGTTCCATATCTTTGTCACAGTGCATATGCAACGTTACACTCCCCAGCACATATTTTATATTACAACTTTAGAGACTAGTTACACAACACTGCCCTGTGCATATTACACTCCAAGGCGCATATCGCATAGCACGCGCTAGTGCCTGTGCTATCTCGCGCTCTCCATTGAATCTGTCATTGCGCACAATGTATTGCATATTATATTTCACGCCCAGTTCATCTTATATCACACTTTTTGGTGCATAGTTTATACCATACACTATATGTAGTTTTCATTTTCAATCGTGCTCTCAGGACTATGTTCTATATAACACTGCGTTCACCTACCCTTTTCATGGGCATTACATTTTGCGATGGGGGGTTGAGGGTCAGGGGGTGTTTCTGCCAAGTGAGCCCGGAGTCACTGTCATAAACGTCCTCTTCTTCCTGAATAAAAGTGAGATTATGCTGCATACTTGTTCATATTTTAAGTAGTTCGCACAGACACACATTTTAAAAACAATAAAGTTCCTAATACCCACTTTCTCTGAACAGTTAGCTTGCTGCCCCATCCCCCTCCTCCCTATCCTCTTTTGTCTGAATCCATGGACTAGCCTCCTCCCTCCTGCCATGCATGGTTTGATGTGCTGCCACTGCCCTCCATTTAGCATGATGTACCAGTCCACTCCTCCTGCCCTCCATTGCCCAATTCTATGCCCCATCATTGACCTCCTGCTTAGCCTCTGTGCTTAGCTTGCTGCCCCTATTCTCCTTCCCCCTGCCCTCCGATGTCTTTGTGCATGCCCCTGCTCCATCCTTTTTGCCCACCATGTTCCATGGACCTGCCACTCCTATCTACTCTGAGTGTTCTGTTGAGCTGCCACTCCCCTCCCACCTGCCTAGCATTGTCTGATGACTGTAACCTGTCCCTGCCACCTCCATCTTGCCTGTCCACATGCCATGCCCCTATCCCCTTCCTCCTGTCCTCCATGGTCCATTTTACTGCCACACCCTTCTGCCCTCCCTGGTCTGTTGTGCTGCAACTGCTCCTCCTGCCTGCCCCGCGCGGTCTGTTGTGAGGCCCCTTCCCCCGAACTCTCTTGTCTGTGCCCAGGTCCTGACCCTCCCTTCTATCCTCCATGGTCCTTTGTGCATGCCCCTGCACCCTCCTTCTTGCCCATCATAGCCATGGTGCTGCCACTAACCCTCCCGCTTGCCATGCATGGTCTTCTGTGCTGCCACAGCTCCTCCCACCTTCCCTGTGTGGTCAGCTAGCTGCCCCTGACCCCCTCCCACCTTCCTTCCATGGTCTGTGTGTATGCCATCATAGTCTCACTGTTGCTCTCCATGGTGTGTCTTGCTTCTAGTGCCCATCCTGCCTGACCTCCATGGTCATCTTGCTGCTCCTGCCCTGCCCCCTTGCCCCCAGCCCTCTGTTTCCATGTGCAGACCCCTATTCCCTCCCTCCTGGCTTGTCTGTTCCATTGTAATGCCCCTGATCCGTCCCTCCTGCCCTTTATGGTCTGTTATGCTGCAGCTTTCTCTCCTGTCTGTCCATTATGGTCAGCTAGCTACCATTGCCTCTTTCCCCTCTGTTCTCTGTTGTCCATGTGCATGGTCCTGTCCCCTCCCTATTGCTTTCTATGGATTGTTGTGCTGCCCTCCCGTCCCACATGCCCTGTGTGGTGTATTGTGCTACTGCAAACCCTGATGCCTGCCCTGCAGGGTCAGTTTGGTACACATCTCCATGTCCCTCCTGTCCTCTGTTATCCAAGTCCATGTCCCTACCCCAATTCCTCCTACCTTCCATGATCCAATGTACCATTCTGCCCTCCCTGGTCTCTTGTGCTGCAACTGCTCCTCCTGCCTGCCCCGCGCGGTCTGTTGTGAGGCCCCTTCCCCTGAACTCTCTTGTCTGTGCCCAGGTCCTGACCCTCCCTTCTATCCTCCATGGTCCTTTGTGCATGCCCCTGCACCCTCCTTCTTGCCCATCATAGCCATGGTGCTTCCACTAACCCTCCCGCTTGCCATGCATGGTCTTCTGTGCTGCCACAGCCCCTCCCACCTTCCCTGTGTGGTCAGCTAGCTGCCCCTGACCCCTCCCACCTTCCCTCCATGGTCTGTCTGTATGCCATCATAGTCTCACTGTTGCTCTCCATGGTGTGTCTTGGTTCTAGTGCCCATCCTGCCTGACCTCCGTGGTCATCTTGCTGCTCCTGCCCTGCCCCCTTGCCCCCAGCCCTCTGTTTCCATGTGCAGACCCCTATTCCCTCCCTCCTGGCTTGTCTGTTCCATTGTAATGCCCCTGATCCGTCCCTCCTGCCCTTTATGGTCTGTTATGCTGCAGCTTTCTCTCCTGTCTGACCATTATGGTCAGCTAGCTACCATTGCCTCTTTCCCCTCTGTTCTCTGTTGTCCATGTGCATGGCCCTGTCCCCTCCCTATTGCTTTCTATGGATTGTTGTGCTGCACTCCCGACCCACATGCCCTGTGTGGTGTATTGTGCTACTGCAAACCCTGATGCCTGCCCTGCAGGGTCAGTTTGGTACATCTCTCCATGTCCCTCCTGTCCTCTGTTACCAAAGTCCATGTCCCTACCCCAATTCCTCCTACCTTCCATGATCCAATGTACCATACTTGCAAACATTTTGAACTTGGTAAGACGGAGATTTTGAAAAAAAACTGGGGTAGTGATTTTCCCCTTTGAGTTACAATGAAAAAGAGGAGATTGTAGACAGGAGACAGATCAAATAAAGCCCATTTGAGCTTAAAAACGTTTCCTGGCTGAATTGGGTCTGTTGGCATGTATGGTTGTACTACCACTGCCTCTTCCTTCTTCCCACAATGGTCTATTGTATTGCCACAGCCTCTCTTGCCAGTCCTGTATTGTTGGTTTGTTGCCCCTGCCCCCCTTTCCACTGCCCTCCATAGTCTGTTGTGCTGCCACTGCCCTTCCTGCCTGCCCAGTGTGGTCAAATTGTTGCCTCTGCACCCTCCTACCTGCCTTCCATTTTCAGAGTCCGTGCCCCTGGCCTCTGCCTCTCAACAGTATCCTAATGAACAACTAGATTGCTAACATTCTATATTTATTACAAAAGTGTGGAACGCCTAACGTCATCTTGATGAAATCAAAACTGTAATACCTAGAGCATTTCCTTTAGAAATTACACATATGAGAGGGTCTTATTTGCATCAAAATTATGGTTAGTGCTCTAAAAAACTAGAATGAGGACATATTTTCTGAGTTTTCAAATAGCGACAAAGCACTTTTAAATTATTTGTTATCTTTATGTTTTTTTATCCAGTTGACCACTTGATTAAATGTTGCACTTAGGGGAGAGGATGTGGTATTTCTTCCAGAGCTGCAGACTTTGCAACTGGGCAACCAGGTTTGAGTTTCTGCTTCAGCTCGACATTCTGTGATTCTGGTCAAATCACTTAATCTCCCCATGTCTACAACCAAAATGAATTTGTTCTTGTGTGATGTAACCAATGCTCATGTAAAGCACTCCAATACCTGACAAGTCTGCACTATATAAAACTGCAAAAACACAAAAAATAAGTGTTTTGCACACTTCTGTCATTGGGCTATACTTGGGCTACATCTGGGTGATATTTGGGCTACATTTGGAATATTTTGTCTCTGGTGGCCATCTTGGGAGATTTATATGTTATGAAGTTTCCTAATTTCCTCATTTACTGCAGTCTCCTCAGTAGGAAATGCTTTCAGTTTTTTACTTTGATTCCATCAAGAAGGTATTCAGATATGTCACGCATTTGCCATAATTCTGAATGTTAGCACTCTAGTTGCTCATTAGATCACTGTTGTAAAGCTAGTGCTCACCACAGAAGTCTGCTGCTGGTATTAAAAGTGCATGTTTCAGTCTGCATGTCAGATTTTTTTAATGAAATAGAAGAGGATTTGAGAAGTCACTCAAAATGTGCCCTAATTTTTCTTTCTTCAGCCCTAATCATAATTTCTATGGCAAAATGAACCCCTTCATTTTGTTCCTTTGCAAATTAAATGTTTTAAGTGTTACCACTTTATTCCAATCAAGCTGGCCTCAGGTGTGCCATACTTTTGTCATAAGTAAGACTGTTAGCGCTCTAGTTGTTCTTTAAAACACTCTGGGACATTCTGTCATTGGGCTATACTTGGGCTACATCTGGGTGATATTTGTGCTACATTTGGGCTCTTTTGTCTCTGGTGGCCATCTTGAGAGACTTATTTGTTGTGAAGTTTCTTAATTTCCTCATTTACTACAGTCTCCTCAGTAGGAATACTTTCAGTGTTTTACTTTGATTCCATTAAGAAGGCATTCAGATGTGTCAAACATTTGCCATAAATTCAGAATGTTAGCACTCTAGTTGCTCATTAGATCACTGTAGTAAAGCTACTGCTCACCAGGGAAGTCTGCTGCTGGTATTGAAAGTGCATGTTTCAGTCTGCATGTCAGAATATTTTTATGAAATAGAAGAGGATTTGAGAAGTCACTCAAAATGTGCCCTAATTTTTCTTTCTGCAGCACTAATCATACTTTCTATGGCAAACTGAACCCCCTCATTTTGTTCCTTTTTAAATTAAATGTTTTAAGAGTTACCACTTTATTCCAATCAAGATGGCTTCAGGTGTGCCATACGTTTATCATAAGTAGGACTGTTAGTGCTCTAGTTGTTCTTTGGAACACTCTGGGAAGCTGCAGTAGAACACAAAGGAATCAACTGACAGTCTCTGCCCTTGTTGGATGTACATGTTTTACTGAGAATGTCAGACTTCATTCTCACATGACTGAGAAAGATAATGTGAATTTACAGAAAATATGCTCTCAGTTTAGCTTATCGATCACCTTCCAAACCTCTGTGGGAAAAGCATGAGAAAATAGTTTTCTCTCAAACATGATTCATGATATCCCAGCAGAAGGCGTTTTCACATGGTAAAATCACCTTAGAACATACCACATTTCCTAAAATGAGTATGGTACCATCAACAAATGATTTCTAATGTAACAAAAGTCTTAAAACCTTCTATTACCTGCAATGCTTTTTAATGAGATGCTATCATGTATATTGGTCCCAAGATGGCTGCCAACACTTCTTGGATGAAGTGCTGACAGCCAATCAGATCTCACAATGAGATGTGTGGTTAGTCTCCGCCCAGATATATATGTGATTTTACTTTTGATTTTCACAGGAACTACTGAACGGATTTACATCATTTGAGCCAAAGGCACGACTCTGAATCAAGGTCTACCTTTCTGCCAAATTTGGTATAATTCCGTTCAGCAGTTCGGGCTGTAGCTGCGGCTAAAGGTCCTATGGGAAATTGCATGGGGAAAACACGTTTTGGGACCACCCTTTTTTCTCAGCCCCCACTAAACGAATCATCCAGAGACTTTCAGAATAGGAGCGGACCGGAGCTGGCCAAAAGTTTTGAAAATTTTGCGAAGTTTCATCAACGGGCGCCAAAGTTATTCCAAATAGAATGTTGCAGATTTCCTATGGAAAATAGGTCCTAACTATAACTACCTATTGGCGACCGCCAGTAGGTAATATATATACATATATATTATGCTTAACATGTATGTAGCTCACTGCATCGTTTATATATAAGTTATTAAATTAGATGCTTACAGGTCTCTATTTTATTTTATGTATCACAATATCTGATAAGTTATATACGTTATTTGATTATATGCTTATGGGTCTCTGGTTAATTTATATTTTATCTATCACAATTTGGGAATATGATCATAGCAATTGTTTCTTTCAGTGCTTCACCATTGAAATATTTGGAAAATATAAAATACAAATTCATAAATCGAAATAAACAAATTAAAAAATAAATTATACATATGAAATTAGTTTTATGTACAGCAACACTTGAAATTCAGAGTTTCCAACTATTTATTCATCTATGTACACATGAAACTTTATACACTGCAACTTAATATTTTTTTATTATTTTTCAGATACAGGAAAACCTTTCTATGTAATTGTGTATATATATATTTGTTACTCTACTTCTACCATAGAAAAAATTTATAAATGGGAAACATTCCTTTAACCTCTCCGATTCACTACTCTATTTCTCATCCAGTACCACTTACATTATACCCTCTACCTCCACTTTCTGTACCACTATGATCTCCCAAATAACCCTTTTACACCTACCGTCCTCTTACCCTCCTTTGACTCATCCAAATCCTCATTATGCCACTACGATCTCCCTAATAACTCACTCTAGACTCTTTCCTTCTCTAACCCTCCTTTGATTCATCCCAAATCACATGTTACTACTATGATTTCCAAAATAACACTTTCTAGACTATTCCCCCCTTTATCATTCCTTAGACGCATTCCAAACATCATATTACTACTATTATCTCCCTAACAACCCTTTCTAAACTCTTCCCTCCTCTATCACTCCTTTAACTCATCCCAAAAATCTTTTTACTTCAATGATCACCCAAATAACACTTTCTAGACTCTTTGTTCCTCTATTCTATAAAATCAAATTAACAGATGCACATTTATGGTGCTCAAATTAACAACTTGGATTTCCCTATAGTAATCTAGCACTAATTTGTTTTGGGTTCTGGTGTAGGGTGTTACTCTATGAAAAGTGCTTCAACACCTTACCAAGGGTAGTTAGCAATATAAATACAATTAAAAAAATTCCAAATTCCTGCCTTTGTACTTGTGGCCAGAGATCCTCCTGATTTTGATATCAGATGCACATCAAAATTCCTTATCAAATATTAAATCTGTGTTTAGATACCTGTTTGGGAGACATGGTTCACAGTATGGGATGTCTTGTTGCATGAAAAAAGTGAAAATCAAATCTTGTTCCTGTTTTGTTGACTAATACATGATTTCCTCTCCATGTTCATACAGGTGCAGCATCGAAAGTAAGGTCAAGATCTTATACTTGCAATATTACGCCTGATTCATAAACAAAGTTGTGAATCCACTCTCACAGGGTTCTTCGTATATGTGGAGTAACAATCTGGTTTTTTTTAAAATTCATTCAGCATTCCAGGGGTTCTCCTGAGAAGCTGCTTCTGTTATGGCTTCCAGGAGTATGCTCACATACATAAAAAAACATTGAAATAGTAGCAATTGTATATATCCGAATTGTTAGACCTTTCAGGCTTAGGGTGTTTTTCCCCCAAATATTTTGCCTTACTTCTTGATTTTTTTCTGATCTTGATTTTGCGGGCCTTAGTACTTTGTTCACTTTAACCCCTTCGCTGCTCATGACGAGCTGGACTCGTCATGGCACACAGTAGACGTGTGCTCGTGGCGAGTCCAGCGCGTCATGGGACCCACCCACGGGGGAAGCGCTGGCGCTCCCCCCATGGGTTTCCAATTTCGTCCCCACAAAGGGGGATGGCAGCGGAAGAGTTTCCGCTGCCACCCCCAACCCCCCCAGGGAAATCCCATGATGTCAGCGTGCACAGCGCACGCTGACGTCATCAGGAAGTCCCAGACGCTCGGGAAGCCATTTGCTTCCTGAGCGCCGGAGGAACCAGGTAGGTTTCCTTGTTCCTGGGGGGGTTTGTAAAATGCATCGAGGCATCGGGGGTGAGGAAAGAGATTTTCCTCTCCCCTGATGTCTCTTTACAGGGCATTTCTGCTTCACGATCGCGCATAGCGTCGCGATCATGCAGCATAATTGCCCCCACTAGCACCAGGGAATTTTTTTTTAAGTAAGGGAAGCGACCCCTTTGGCAAGGTCGCTTGTTTTTCTGCCTTCCAGGGCAAATCGGCCCTTTTTTTCAGCCGTTTTGCCCCGGGGGCGGGGGTAGAAAATGCCACTAGGCACCAGGGACATTATGTAGTGGCATATTTTTGTAAATGGAAGCGACCCCTTGGGCAAGGGTCGATTCCTAAAGGCCCAATAATATCCATTGTTTTTCTGCCCTCCCTGGGGGCAAATCGGCCCGTTTTTTCGTCCGTTTTGCCCCCGGGTGGGGGGGGGGGGTAGAAAATGCCACTAGGCACCAGGGACATCATTTAGTGGCACATTTTTTAAATGGAAGAGGCCCCTTGGGCAAGGGTCGCTTTCAAGAGGGATAAAATCATTGGAATGTTTTTCTGCCCCCCTTGGGGGTAAATCGGCCTGTTTTTTCAGCTGTGGCACCAGGGACTACTCTGGGGGCATATCTTTTTTTGGAAGCGACCCCTTGGGCAAGGGTCGCTTCCTAGAGGGGACATATTTTAAGGAATGTATTTCTGCTCTCCCTGGGGGCAAATTGGCCAGTTTTTTGTCCGTTTTGACACAGGGGGTGCAGAAAATGCCACTAGCCACCAGGGTTTCCATTTGGGGGCCTTTACATTTGGATGGAAGTGACCCTTTGACCAAGGGTCGCTTCCAAGGGGGTTAAAATATGTTTTTGTATTTTCTGCCCCCGACAGATCTGCCCCATTGTTTAGGTCTTTCTGCCCTAGGTGGGAGGGTAAGGCAGAAAATCCTGTTAGAGGAGGACATTGATGTGCCGATTGTGCGGCAAGAGGCATCGGGGCTGCAGCCTGCGGCTGCAAGGCTTCACGTTCATGTAGTGCAGCAAGAGGCATCTGGAGCAGCTAGGCTTCCCGTTGGT
Organism: Triturus cristatus; assembly: GCF_964204655.1. Taxonomy (NCBI): domain Eukaryota; kingdom Metazoa; phylum Chordata; class Amphibia; order Caudata; family Salamandridae; genus Triturus; species Triturus cristatus. The sequence goes on from NC_140589.1 coordinate 1,290,328,378, forward strand.
GTAGTGCGGCAAGAGGCATCTGGGCTGCAGGCTGGGGCTGCAAGGCTTCCCGTTGAAAGTGATGACGTCTGGGTTGCCCCTGGCATGGTGCAGCCAGCATTGCCAGACTTTACTGGTGCTCCAGGGTGTAGAGTGAATACTGAGAACTTTTTGCCGATTAATCTTTTTCAGTTGTTTATGGACGATGTGTTTTTGACAGAGATTGTTGAGCAGACTAATTTGTATGCTGAACAGTTTTTGAGGGACAACAGTGCCAGCCTTAAGCTCCATTCTAGAGCTACCCGGTGGACTCCCACAAATCTTGAAGAGATGAAGAAGTTCTTGGGATTAACTTTTTTGATGGGTTTGCTAAGGAACCCATCAATGTCTTCGTATTGGTCTACTAGTCCCTTGATTGCAACCACTATATTTCCGGTAGTGATGAGTCGTGATAGTTATTTGCTTCTGCTTCGGATGCTGCATTTTGTCAATAATGGTTTAGCGTTGCCACGAGATCACTCTGATTGTGACAGTCTTTTTAAAATTCGGCCTTTCCTTGATCACTTTCTTGATCGATTTTCTGAGATCTATGCTCCAGGAAAAGAAATAGCAGAAGATGAGTCTTTGGTGTTGTTCAAGGGCCACTTGGTTTTTAGGCAATACATTCCTAGTAAGAGGGCACGCTATGGAATTAAGCTGTATATGCTGTGTGACAGTGGGACTGGATATGTCTCTAATTTCAGGGTGTACACTGGTAAGGAATCCAGCATTAACCCCCCTGGTTGCCCGTCCACTTTTGGAGTGACTGAGAAAATTGTGTGGGAACTTGGTAAAGGATTATTTAACAAAGGCCACCATTTATATGTAGATAACTTCTACACTGGTGTGCGGTGTTCATGGAATTGGCAAAAGTGGGCACTGTTGCTTGTGGCACAATCCGCTCTAACCGTAAAAGTTTCCCAAAAGAACTTGTTTGTCAAAAGCTTGTGCGGGGACAGTGAAGTGTGTTGCGTTGCGAGGAGCTTCTAGCTGTGAAGTTTTCAGACAGGAGAGATGTTTACATGCTGACTACCATCCATGATGAAAGCACTGCACCTGTGACTGTTTGGGGTCAGGTTGCTGAAGTGCGCAAACCTGTGTGCATTTTAGACTATAATAGGCACATGGGTGGAGTTGACAGAGTAGATCAGAGGCTGGAACCTTACGTTGCTCTTCGTAAGGCTTACATTTGGTATAAAAAGATGGCTATCCATCTGTTCCACTTGGCAACCTTTAATGCTTTTGTTGTGTTTCAAGATTCTTGTCCTGAGTCAAAGATAACTTTTGCTAAGTTTCAGGAGTCTGTAATAGGTAGCCTTGTTCTAGTGGAACAGGCAAGTGTTCCTAGAGTTGGAGTGGTGGAGGATGTGGCTAGATTGAAAGATCGCCACTTTCCTGAATACCTTCCTCCCACAACCTCAAAAGACTTTCCCACTAGGAGATGTAGAGTCTGTTGGCGAAGAGGTGTGCGGAAGGACACTCGTATATATACTGCCCTGACTGTCCTTCTAACCCTGGACTGTGTGTGTCTGCTTGTTTTAAATCGTACCACACGCATAAGAATTTTTGGGAGCATCCATGAGTGGAAAAGTGAACTGCCTGGCCTATATTGTTTAACATTTTTTATTCTGTTTCAAGGTTGGCATTAGTGCAATGTATTTAATTTCAGATTTTGTGTTAGTAGATTTGTATCTGTTTGTGTTTTTTTTGTATAAAAAAATCCTAAATGTGATGGTGGTGTGTGTAGGCTGGGGCTTGGCTGGCGGTGTGCGTAGACTGGCGCTTGGCTGGCGGTGTGCATGGATGAGCGCTTGCCTGTCGCGTGTACTTGGGCCTCCCACACTAGTGAGGCACCATTTTTACCGGGAGACCGGGGAGAACGCTGGGTGGTGGGAAATTTGTGTGAGTTTTCAACTAATTTTCAATTTTTCCTATATTTAACTGTTACTTTCTATAAAGAAACCTTGATGGATCTACACAAATTACCCCTTGCTGAATTCAGAATTGTGTCTACTTTTCTAAAAATGTATAGCTTTCCAGGATCCATTATTGCTTTTACACCCATTTCTATCATTAACTGGAAGGAGGTTGAAAGCACAAAAAATAGCAAAAATTGGCTATGTCCCAGAAAAATGCCAAAACTGTGTAAAATATTTTGATTTTCTGACAAAAGTTTGTCATTCCCTAAAAGCTGGGAAAATGGTGATTTCAGCCCCACAAACCCTTTTTTGATACCATTTGCAGAGAAAAACCCAGACACTTTCATTTGCAGCCCGTTTTTCCCATTTTTCACGCAAAAAACCACAATTTTGCTGTATTTTGGTTAATTTCTGGGACCCCTCCAGGGGAATCCACAAACCCTGGGTGCCTTTAAAATCCCTATGATGTTGGAAGAAAAGGACGCAAATTTGGCATGGATACCTTATGTGGTCAAAAAGTTACAGGGGCCTAAGCACGCACTACCTCAAATAGCCCAAAAAAGGCTTAGCACAGGGGGGAAAAGGCCTAGCAGCGAAGGGGTTAACACAGCTAATAACGATAAAGTGCATGTGCTCATGCCTTAAAACATGGTAACATTTGTTTGTTCCCAATTGACATAATTAATTTACTCATAAGGCCCGAGTAAAATGGCACTACATATACACAGGGCCTGTATATTAAAAGCTACTACTGGGCGCACAACACGTGTTGTACAACCCACTCAAGTATCCTTGCAAATCTGTCTCAGACTGGCCATTGCAGCCCGTGTGAGCAGTTTTAAACTGTCCTTTCAATCTGAAAAAATAAACCTTTTGCAAGGATTAAACCTGCCATTTTAATACGCATAGGTCACCGCTAGGGTAGGGCCTATACAGCCCACAGGATAGTGTGCATTGCATTTGAAAAGTATGGCATGTAATTTAAAATTTTAAATGTGCTGATGGTGAAAAACTCTTAAATTAATTTTTCACTACAGCAAGACCTTCTTCTCCAATAGGATACCATTGGGGAGACCAGATTACATTTAGTAAGCTGTATCTTGCAAATGGTAAACAGTTTATGTTAGGTTTCTTTGGAATTGTATTTCAAAATGCTCTTTTATGGTGCAGTCGGATTTTGAATTACAATTTTGAAAATGCCTCTTTTAGACAGTTGGCATCTTCCTACCCTAGTCATTTAGCGCTTGCAGCCTGTCACTGGGTCATATGACTGTGTGTAGTTGGCATCTGGTTCGTGTGTATTTCTTCTAGACAACCACACACAATAGAGAGCTTAGATGTACCTGGATATGCCATCCCTGGCAGGATGGGAGAGCAGATCCCTACGTACACATGAGTTGGCTGTGTCAGGCATTTACACAAAAGATTGCATACCCCCTGTATTTAGTCTGGAGCTAGGGTAGAGGAGGTAGGAAACCTGAGCCCTTGAAAGGGAATCCTCTAGAAGTTTCATCCAATTCAAAGATGGCACTGTGTATGAATATTGGACCTCATAAACCAACTCTTCAGTACACCTCCGGACCTGTCGATACCACAGAGAAAGGACTTCTATGCTGCTTTGCTGCCAGAAGGACTGCTACTCTGCTGCCCTGCTACTCAGTTGTCTGCTATCCTGCTTGCTGAGAAGGAAGATTGGACATGCACCCTTCATCCCAGGCTGAAATTGATCCAAGCCAACTGGCCTCCTGTTCTGGGCTTAAGGGAACTAAGCTCCAGAAGCTCCCTACAACTGCCCAGCTGACTTGTTGCCTGGAACTGCTACCAGGACCTGCTAATAGACCTTCCTGAACCCTGCTGGACTCTGTTGGAGTGAGTTCTTGACCCCCCCAATTGGTGCCCCTCAGGTTCTAGACACTTGGTGTGGACTCAGCTGAGCTGTTCTGAAGTTTTGGGGCTCTTTGTAAAGACAAACGGGTCAATTTTCACCATGATCTTGCCACCCATGCTACCCGACAACGCTAAGTTCTGGTGCAACTGACTCTTCAAACTACAGCGACCACCAAAGATGCCCAGCAGCATGAGATCTGCACTTCATGCTACAGTATAAACAGCTCGTGCTTACCACCAACTTGATTCTCCAGCAAGGACTGTCTGTGACTCTGACAGGAACTTTGAGCTGCACCGACAACCATCCACTACACCCAGCCTGCTTTTCGTGCTACATCGACAATCTCCAAGCTCCTCACGGCCCATTGCCCCACAAATGGAACTCGTTGCGCTGGGCTTTGAAGGTAACTCCTTCAGCTGGACTAACTTGGGTCCTGTATCCAGCCCGCTCTCCTTCACAGTCGGCCTGAACTTGTAGCTTTTACCAGGTCTTGTCCAATCAGATTGCCGAGAGTGACGTGTTCTCCCTTTTGGTTTCATTTCCACTTATATCCTTAAATATGCATATCTCCAATTCTACTGTTGGATAATCGTTGTGTTAGTATCAAACTATTTATAAAAAGTAACTATTTTACAAATCGGTGCGGAGTTTTTCTTGTGTTGTGTATTCATGTTATTGCTATTTGGACTCGGAGTGCTGCATAAATGGTTTACACATTGCCTCTAAATTTAGTCTGAATGCTCTGTGCAAAGCTACCAGTGGGTCAAGCACAAGTAGATTTAGGGTGACTTGACCCTGGCAAGGATTGTGGTTGCTGGTTGAGTAGGCGTTCACACCCCCCCCTCAACCAATAACCCAATTCCTTACAGCAGTGAGGATTTGGACTTGTGTTTGTAAAGTGCCATACAATAACTTTGCTGTTACACTACCATCCCAGATAAATAATTTAAGACTAATTTGAGCTTTTAAAATTCTTCTTGATTGGCTTATTTTGCTTTTTTTCAATTTCTAATGCCATTACTACTACTTGACTGTCTGTGACCATACTTGGAGCAATGGAGTTCAGGCTGACCAACTTGTAAAATTACACTGTGATTGAGCTGTCCAGGGAAAATGCGAATACATAGAAATACCTGAACATTTAACAATGGCACAAAATTAGGAACCTTTCCTTTTATATGACAACCTAAACAATGATCAACAAATCTTAGTATTCTCTATAGTAGATAATTTAGTAAAACAAAACCATTGTCAAACCTGGATGACGGATGGGACCATCATAATGTATCCCAAACCATTCACTCAGATATACACCACACATGGTGAATATCTAAATACATATATCCCTTTTATATGTATGATCTACTACCAATTAAACAAAGCAGCACTTGCTACAATCTTTTTAGCCACATTAAACATAAAACAAATTAGTATCACCCACAAAAATTTATTATAGACTTTGAACATGCAACGATTCAAACAATTTTATAGGTTTACCTCCACACAGCCATTCAAGGCTGTTATTGCTATTTTCATCAAAGTATATGGAAACAACTCCAACAGTCTGCACTAAGGACCTAATTACGAGTATGGCAGTCCCAAGACCTAAGTACCTGCGATGGTGGTCCAACTGGCATGTTCTTGTCGGCCTGACTGCCCGATTACGAGATCGGTGGGTGGTCGGACCTCAATAAGCTTGACACAAGACCGCCTGCAACTGTCAGGATGCTGGGTCCCGATGGGGCAGCGGTGGGGAAAGCGACAGGGAATGGAGGCGGTGTTGATCCCGGCACCGCCGTTCCTATTCCGACCTGCCTTTCCGCCAACCTGTTTATGGCGGGGATCCCACAATGAAAAGGTCAGCGTAAAGGCAGTGAGGGTGCCCCAAACAGAGCCCCTAGCCATTTTCACCCATTGGTTATTGTGGCTGGGGGCACATGTTGTACCCCCTTATGCCTGCACTGTTATGTGCGCCCTGTGTGCCATGCATGACATGGTGCATTGTAACAGTGTGTGCACGACTGTGCAGGCGCTGCAGTGTGGCACCATTGCCTTCAAGATCAATCTGTGAGCCGAAACATGCCTCTGCTGCAATCCCACTGCTGGCCCATCATCGACCCGGTGGTCAACTCAGAAGGCAGCAGTTGGGATGCCGCCGGCTTTCTCCTGACTGCCGATAATGCGGCCTGGCATTCCGACCGCCAAGGTCATAATAATGTCCTAAATGTAGAATATGCTACAAACAGCCAATTTGCTTTTGAAATAAATAGAAATAATAGCACTAGCCAATTCCCCTTTCACAGAAGTAGCTAACCACTACAATTTACTAATAAAAAACCCTTTCTACCTACAAAAGGGAGACTAACTAAGCCCTTTAGTGGATTTATTTCAATGTATTTTAGATTAGCAGACTGAATCGCTCCGGGCACAGATGCCAACCCAAATTATATCATGGTGGAATTTCTTTGACAGCACTTTGGTTCAGGAAGCCAAAACAAACAACGCAGTGGAAGGATGGTGCAACGCCTTCAAATCCACACTAGGCAGAACCCACCCTCTACTCTATACATTTATAGAAGCATTACAAAAAGAGCAAAGCAACCAACAACTATAACTGGAGCAATATGTAACCCAAACTGCACCTACACATAGCAAACAAACCAAAAGAATGTACAACATGCTACAATGTAATGTTGAAATCTTCATAAACTACAAAGGAGTAGATTACTTAGAAGTAATAGCCAAAAGCATTCTATAAACATATGATAACAAACAAATCTATCAAAAACTGTCTCAAAATCTAAACCAACATTACAAATTATTTTTAATATAAATAATAAACATCATGGGCTTCATTACAATGAACGAGCGACCCTCAGCCTCATTTTGGCCATGAGACCGTCCGACAATGAATCGGAAATCCTGACAGCCCAATTACGATATGATCGCTGTGCATGCAGTCGGTAAATGCTTTTTACTATGGCAACTTGTGAAGCAGCCCAGAAAAAGGGCCACAGCACAAGCTGCAATAGCAAATTGCATTTATAAAACATCCATGCGCCATGTGCTAGGCACCATGGTGCCTGGCACACGGTGCTTGTATGTATGAGAGGGCACCACATGTGCCTCCTGGCCAAAAAGCAAAGGCCTACGGGGGACGGGGGCCTTCTAGGCGCCCCCGAAGTCCTTTTCTGACTGCCATTCCATGCAGTAGGACCGCCATGAAAACACCAGGAACTGACATTCTAATCCTCACAGAGGTGCCTCCGCAGGCACCATTTCCATTGTAGGGATTAGTTTCCGACCACTGCCCCAATGGAGGTCGGGATCTTTACCCCCACCTGCTGGGCTCCAACCACCAGTAGCATAATCCAGCTCTCAGTCCGCGACCTAGATGACAAGCAGACCGGCAGCGATGGCCTGTAGGTGGTGGTCTGCCCGACATCATAATGAGGGCCTATATTTTGTTACATCAGTCTAAACTTTAACTAAAACTCCCGTGTTAAATAGGACTGAAAGACTAAAATAATGCATAAATTATTTATATGACAATTGTAAACCTCACCAACCGTAATGTTCAAGGAGTAAACTCAAACCATTACATAAAATAAATACACACAATTCCAGATAACAATCACATAATATTTACAGAAGCAATAACATAACATCTCCCATCCATAAAATATCAAATAAATGTGGCTTACTGTTCTGTACCTGCAGATCTTCCTCTGTATTCATGAAGTCAAAAATAATAATCCACCTAAAAACTGAAAAAATATTGTGATACAAACATATTGTGTCAAGAATAATGAAATGTCAAAAACATCATCGACAGGAATATCGAAGGCAAAAAAAAGTGTAATTGTTTTTTTATTGTAACAAAATATTGGTTTAGAAAATATTGCTGTGTGTAATCAAAAAGCCCTCCAAAAATGCACAAATAAAACGAATCCAATAGACATCCCTCAAAGCAATCCAATGTATCTGGGAACCATACAAAACCTAAAAAACTGTTAAAAAAAAAGTAAAACGCTCCTGGACACTAAAAAAAAAGCAAATGAAAGTTAAAAAGATTTGTTTATTTTAAACCAAAAGTGATTTCCTAAAAAAAAATTGGTAACTCCCTATGCCCATAGGACATGTTTGTTGACAAAAACGTGCAAAGTAAACAAGAAAACCCACCTGCAAAACACATTACCATCCCTAAAATACATATACAATACACTTAATCATTATAAAATAAGCAACATAACACAACAATACATTAGTAAAACAGTGTATGAAATTCCTAACCTACACACTAGTGAAAAACACTATTATTTATGCAACTATTGCCCTAATTAGCATGTCGGTCGGATTTGCCGCCAACAGATTTCCATGCGGTTTCGAAACCAATCAACCTCGGCATTTATGATGCGACTGCACATGGTCTGGTAGCAAACTCCTATTTCCCTATGGGAGCTTGTGAGGCAGTGGAAAACCAGCCACAGCACAAGCTCCCATAGAGAAATGGGATTCACTGTAAATCCCTGCACCGTGGGACAGGCACCTCACAGTTACAGGGGGTCATCATAGGTGACCCCTCAGCCCCAACCGGAGGCCGCTGAAGAAGGGGACCCTGCTAGGGGCCCCCAAAGTCACTTTCCGACAGGCTTTCCGTGTCGGAACACCTGAAATGCAAAGCCTGTCTGAAACCGACATCATAATCCCGATGGCTGAAACGCTGTCTGTATGGGTTTATGGTGGTGGCTCCGACTGGCCAAAGGGCTACTTGAGCCTGTCAGAAGCCAGCCAAAATTACCGGCCTGTTTGAATTCTTACCACGGTAATCGTGATACGGCGGTCAGACTTTAAACCAAGGAAGCCAATCAGAAAGATATCCTATCCTCAAAACCCTTAAAAAAACCTTACAAAAGGACTTACCTGTTCCAACAAACAGCAGTACGTTACAGCAACCTGGTACCCAGAAAATAGAGTAAACACAAACAGACTACAAAATAGAATATATTATTATAAGAAAAATGGCCTCTAAATGAAACTAAAAAAAGACTATCACCACATAGAAATTAATTGTAATTTTTTTGAAAAAATATTGAACAAATGTACCGAAAAATGTAAAAAGTATTAAGCATGTAAATAAGTCATAAACAAACGTTAAAAAATGGTAAAGTTTATATTAAATAATCATACATAAATATATAAATGTATTTAATATACACTGAAACAACTTAAAATGATGTTGAAATTATGTTTATAAAACAATTAAAGAAATGTTAAAAAAAGTTAAACGATGAAAAAAAGTGAAAAATGGATAACATGCAATGCTATTTGAACATGATTTACATTTTGAATCTAATAATAAAAATGCATTAACATTTTGTATGTATTTATCTATATATAAATGTTTATTTTTAAATGTGAATATATATGTTTAGAAATATAAAAATATACATTAAATAAACTTTGATAACATAACTAAAATAAAAAAATGTGTTACATATCTTCATTCTATAAAAATATGCAATTAATAACATTATCTATTACAAAATCAACCAACCATTTTTTAAATTATATTTCTAAACACCAACAATACTAACGAAATAACACAAACCGTAACTACTACATACAAATACAATTTAAACTAAAGAGTTCACACTTAAATATTAAAATTAAATATTCACACTCCAACATAAACAACTTTTTAAGAAAGTGTTGGAAACTAAAGGGATGACATTTACGATTCACATTCTAATCTAAGCTAAATTGGGGAAGGTGTTGAGCACTAAGAGAGTGACATTTACTACCCACACTCTAATCCACCCCAAATTTGGAGAGGGTGTTGGACTGAAGGGGTGAAAATCCCTATTTCCATTTTATACTAGCTGCTACAGACCAAACTTTTTATATACACAAGTATTACTCCATACTTACACATCATTTTTAATCTATTAAATAAACTAAAATGTACATAAAACAGACAATAACCAAAACTGTAAACAAAAATAATTTACCAATATCAATAATTAATATATTTTTTAAATATTTACTGCCATTCCCAAACGTTGAGCCATAAAATAAAAAATGAAATCATAATCCAAAATTAACAATAATAAAATGTTTAACAAAATTAAAACAAATTTAAAATTCTACATAGAAAGAAAAATATGATTATTTCACGAATGTAAAATTAGTTTACTTCATGAAGTAGTTGTATATAACCTATATGTATTTTTAAATGTATTTAAATATTTATTTAACTATTTGCATTAAAATGTATTTCAATTTATTATAACTAATATGTTTAATTAAATTATGAAGTATTATATTTAAACATTATTAATGTAATAAAATAAATCACAAGATTATGCAGTAATTTGCATATCTTAAAAATAATGATCATTAAATATACATTAATTTGTTCACTATAAATAAAATCCCCACCTTTATGCCCAAACAAGCCAATACCCTACTACTAAAAAAGTTATAGAATCATTGTTGTATACATTAATACAATTAAAAACCCACATTTCAGATATGTGGTAAGCAATAAATCATGTTAATGAAACACTAGCAAACAATGTTACACACAATGATATTTTCTAAACTGATATTTTTTACAGCGATTTATATATAATACAACAATTACAACAATATTCTTACCTTTGATATTCCTGTCAACGATATTTTTGAAATTCTATTATTTTTCTTGACACAATATTTTTGTTTCCTGATACTTTTCATTTGATATTTTATCCAAACACCGAGTTGATAATGCCAAGCCTTGAAAGAAGTGCTGATTTAACAGCTGATTTAAAATTTTAGGCTGGCATGAGCCATTCCATTAAGGGGTCTGAATTTGTTGGTGCTCTGCGAACTGAAGAACATTTTTCAGGGTAGAGATTCAAGATTTTGTCTCAAATGAAGCATAATAATGTATTGCATCCAATAATTGAAGGCTTGTAGTCAAGCAGACTGAGTCGAGCCAGAACTGCACTGTTAAGGCGCAATAAGGTTGGAGGGATCTAAAGGGACTCCATTTTATCTGGGTTCAATTCAAGATGTTTGAGTGACATCCAAGACTGAAGGTCCCTTAAGGGCTGTTCAAGTTAAACATGTCCTCCGAATAGGAAACTATCCTTTACAGATGCATATTACCAGCTTTAAAAGGATAGATGTCAGATTACCTCACCAGAGAACTGAGGAGGTCTAGTGGCATAACGAACATTTAGGGTGCCCCCTGTAAAGTGCATTGAGGGGACCCCCATGCTTCAGACCAAGAGAGATGCTCTCAGGCCCGCCCAAGCACAGAGCTGGAGGGGGCCCTCTGGAGCTTGGGGGCCTGCACACCACAGGGGCTAAAAGGGTTATTTTGATACCAATGAGGAGGTCCATGCAAATTTGAAGATGGATGGGAATGAGATGGAAACTTGTGAAACTTCTAAATGCAGAGGAACAGGGTTGGAGAAAGAGATGAACATGTTTATTTGGTTGGAATGATTGTCTATATACTGTAAGAGGAAAATCATTGCAGAACTGCATCAATAATTGCATCTGGTTTGAGATATTTTGGAGGCATAATTTAGGCCTCATTTTGAGTGTAGCCATTCACAGACCACCAGACTCACTGTGGTTTTAGTGGTCAGGTCTCTCTCAAGATGTGAACTAGTTTAATGGGGTCATCATACATATTTCTATCTGGTATTCATTGAGATTTGTACATTAATGCATAGTATTCGGTAGAGTGTGCATAATAATGTACTTTTTCTTTTCATAAGTAAAAGCACTGACTGGGTCTAATTTATTGAGTGTTGTTTGGTGCCTAGACCTCCTCAGGCCATGTAGGTGCATAGAGTCCTGGATGCATCCAACATAAAACTAGGAGGCTTCTTAGTGCAGTCTAGGTTCCCTATTGGGCGAGTGTTCACTCCCAGATCCAGTAAGTTCTCACCAGTCTCTCCCCTGTGCAAGGCTTCATAAATGGGGGAGATAGGATCTAGAAGATATGCACCTCTGCCCAGTTCTTTGGTGCCACATCACCACTCCACCCCTAACCCAACCCTCCTCCACAATATTATGGGACACTCCAATATGGCAGCATGAAGCAATCTATAGAAAGCCCTTCCCTGAGAGTGTCAGCCTTACCCCAAACTGTCACAGCTGCTCTGCTCACTTGATAGGTGCCTGGAGCCTACTGTGGCATTCTGGAATTCTACCCCATGGTGGTAATCTTCCGGTATATCTATTCCTCTACTCCCTAAATGGTTTAAAGGTTAAAATGCAAATGAGTGAATAGATTTGATGGATTAGATCTTATTAGTAAAGAACCCAGACCTGTATATGTTATTTCTCTATTAAGATAAGTCATCTTAAAGCTCTTTGATAAGGTCATCAGTAAAAGAGTTAACAGATAAATAAGGACTAAAGAATGTTACAGACCAAATCTCAGCAAATGTTCATTTTCCAGAGTGTGTCCGGTATTTAGACCTTACAAAGTCTCCATGGAATAAAATCTAGAGGTTGTTCTTTCTGGTTTTCATTCAGCTGAGCTAACATAACTCAACTATGCATGGTCTGATGTATCCCTCTGGTTATAGAATTATTTGCTGAAGTCTCTAGAATTAAGCTCTGGTTCTTTACTTCGGGTCTCATTGAAAGGATCAAATGCCTTTTGGCATTCAGGGTCCAATAAACCAACAATAGAGGCTTCTTCGAAGTTAGGTCTGTCAAAGGCGCCACAGTAATATCAGACCCTCTCACAGAGGTGCTGTAATACCCGGTGAGGCCTGAGAATCTGGGTTTTCAGGAGTTCCGAATTCATAATGCATTCAATCTTCATTTGACTATGCAGTATCTTCCCTATGCCAAATGAATGGCACAAAGCCCTGCTGAAACTGAATTTGAAAGGTTGGTATTCTTAAAGGTGTAGTAGAAGTTCCTTTCAGGTGTCAGTATCATTCATGTAGGTAACTCTGAAACTATTTATACTAGTCAGTATATAGTTCACCATCTTCTTGAAGGTGGAACAGGATTTATTTAAACCAAAGGGCACCACCTAAATTAAAAGTGCATTTTTGATGTGACTGTTGCAAGCTGCTCTTTAGAATGTTTTGTTGGTTCAAACTAGCTGGCTAGGGACTTTTTCTTAAGAGCTCAACACCCCTCATTTCCAGTATGATAGTTAGCCTGCTGTTGGTCATCTCCCTACCCTTGCCTGATATCCTTTATATAATATTTTAACAGATATCATAATGCCAGTATTGCTGTGACATTTACCAGACTGCCAGTTCTAGTGTTAGCGGAAAACACAGACTAGTGCTGCAGTGGCTGTATACAGTGTTTTTGTTGTCCTGTCATCTTCAAAGGCAGATTCCTCATTCCAACTTGCCCTCCTCAGGAGCACCGGGCTGGGGAGATACTCACCCTCCTTCTCTTCCTCTTCAGCTACCAGCAAACAACATATCAGCATAACAAGTAAGTTCTTGCAATCTGTTGACACATCCTGTGTATTGAATAAGGGCCTAAATATGAGTTTGGCGGTGCCCGCCCCACCAAACTCAACTGCTGGCTACCTGCCAGATTATGAGTTTTTGCATGGTCTGCTGGGCGGTCCTTTGGCATTCCCATGGCAGTGCCTTTGAAAAAGATATCGCAATGTGAACGCCAAAGCCCTTTCCTGCACGGCATGGACTGTTAAGTTCAAGCCATGCAGGAAAGGGGGTGCATTCACACAGGGGGGCACATGCCCCCTGCAAGCAGCCAAGGCCCCAGAGGCAGCTGGGGGCCTCTAGGGCCCCCTTTGTTCCTCACTGCCAGAATTTCATGGCATGCACATGTTCATGAAATTGTGTTGGTGAGGAAAATTCATAATATGCTTGACTATGCTGCAGAGGCACCACTAATATATTGTCTGCCTCTGACCACCGCACAACATCCAGGGAACAAGGTTCCTGGGCATTTGTGGATGTCTCCTGGAGGCTTGACCGCCATAGTTGTAATACGGCAGTTGGACCACTGGAGAGGCGGTCCCCAACTGCCACCGCACCTCCATTGTGGTGCCAAACATGTAATCAGGCCCTCAATGTTTTAGATCTGTTGGATAGCTCAAATCACTGACCTCTTTTTTAACTCTGTGTAAGATTTAGTTCACAAGTCCAGAATGGCTCTGGTTGTCACAGGTAGGGGGCTTTTTGAAATGTCAGGTGGATCATCACCGACAAGCGATGAAGATCCGTCCTCCGCAATATGATGTGGTCGGTCAGACCTCTGCAGCCTGGGGAAAAGACAGACATCTCCAACAGGATCAGAGATCCCATCGGGTCATCGATTTAGACAGATAATCCTCAAATGCCGGGAGTGCCTGCTCAGGCACCGCTGTCAGGATTATGATGTCTGTTTCCTGTCAGAAAATGACTAACGGGCCCATAACAGGGCCCCCATCTCTCGTGGTCTCTGCTATGAGTGCATGGTGCCTGCCACATGGTGCATAGATGTTTGAAAAGTTTATTTTTTGTATTGCGGCTTGTGCTGCAGCCAGCAGCACAAGCCACAATAAAAAAAAACACTTTGCAACCACTGGGAAAACGGTCACATCGTAATAAGGGAAGCAGGACCACCAACTCCTTGTCTGGAGGTCCTGTTTCTGCTACTATGTCGGTCGGATGTTAATCGGACCGACTTTGTAATGTGCCCCTTAGCCTGATCGATTGTATGTAGCTTAGCAGATCTGGAGTGCCATCTAAATAAAAATGTACATCCCACTTCTTTCCTCTGAGCACGTCTGACAAAATTATTTGCCATCTGAAAGATTTAATTCCACTGTCCTTTATCCAGAAATATATCCAATTCCTTTTCACATTGTGATTGAAATGGAAATTTGCTACTTTCTTGTTGCAAGTTCAGGAGCTAATAGAGTTCAGAGACCAGCCGCTTCCAGGAAGCCTGTAGAAACCTTTTAAAGTGATCTCTCTCCTATCATCCATTCCTTCACCAGAGGTTGCAGCTCCCAATGTCACATTTGTAGGTAATGAAAATACTCTATCTCAGAGATCACATTCTCCCTTCAAAACTTTTCAAATGATTTTTTTAGTCACCTGGGGAAAGATCTTGGGTTCACAAGTACCCTCCACCCACTCTAGCCTCAAACAGCTCTCTATCCTCCTAGGGAATGGATTTGCAGTCACAGCTTTCCTGTGGCTAAAGTAGCCTTAAACTGCTAGCATGGCTCTGGTGACCAGAGATATTTATAGATTGCATCCTCATTGTTCTTTTAGGACCCTGAAGAATTCCTCCATAGGACAGGATGCCACGTTTCAATCAACTAAGCATTGTAACGTATTTGTCTTTTTTCCATCATAGAGCACCACTGGGATGCTTGGTATTGATGTAAAGGATAGCACCAGCTTCAGATGCTTAGTGCAGTGTGTCCAACTTAAAGATAGCCTCTTCCACTTCCAAATACAAGACATACACAAGATCTGAGGATCTGAAGTCAATTAAAACCATCCTGTGCAAGGTGCAATGAGAGGCCCTGAAACATATATAGGATCTTAGAAAATAAAATTATTTTCAATGCAGCACAACTTTCCATCCAGGAGTGAAGGTCACTATTGTCTGAACGGGCCATTTTGCAAAAGGTACTCGACCTTGATTGGGAGCATACATCAGTTCCACAGATAACAGTTTCCCACCCCGGACCCTGTTGGATGAAACATAATAGCTTTCTTTTTCCCTTATCATCACTGCTTCAATGACCAGCTGTGGAAATTCTCCAGTATCCCCACCACTGTTGTGTAACCTAAGGTTTTGCCTTAGTTGTACGAGGTTTGACTTTCCCAGCAATGGATTTCTGAACTTAGTTCAGTGCACCAATGCTTCAGCATGAAAATACACGTTGTTGTAGCCCCACTCAACCTCCTTTAATACATAGTTGATGTGGTATCCCTACTTTCTCAGTTACTAAAAGCCCCTTAAATAGGGCTCAGTGATGCAGTGGTAATTCAAATCCAATTTCGTTCTTTGTAATATCACACAAGAAAAGAGGCTTTGCACTGGATTCACCAAGGTGAAGCTAGACCAAAAGTCTCAACCAGACCAAAAGTCTAACTTTATTACTTTTCGGTATTTCCAAAGGTAAGTTATTACTAGTAGTTACTTCACTCGTAGTGAAGTTGCTTTTAGTAACTTACCTTTGTGAATACTGAAACGTAGCAAAGTTAGACTTCTGGTATAAGTTAGGCTTTTGGTCTAACTTTACCTTTGTGAATCGGAAATCCCAAATGCTTAAAAGTATTTATTTCAACAGTGATGCCACACAGATCCTCTTGCTTAGTACCTGAAAAAAAACCACACAGAATACTAGAGAAAAAGTACTAATGCATGTCACTAACAAAAAAAATAATGTGAACATTTCTGATATGCTCAGAGTGTCATTTGGCAACCTAAGACCCTGAAGACTACAACTATGCGCTATACAATAAGAGCATGGAGTAGCTTTACTTGCATCACAAGTTTCTTGAGATTCAATGCATTGCTCACCTGTTTACAGCAAAATCTGAAGTTATCAGGAGGCTGAGAGAGTGTGTTCCCTCGACAGGAAAGCATAAATCAGCTGGGCTAATCTTCTCTCCAATCAGAATTGGCTTGGTATCAGTTCTCAGCGTAAGACTGGATGCTACAGCAGTACGGCAATCTGGCAGTCTATGTCAGGATCTCTAGCAGTATCTTGTGCAATAATCTGGTGCAAAACCTCTCTGCCTAAATGGCCACTTAATGAGCCCTTTGTATTATGTTTCGTCGATCTTATATCACATGTGGAATATTTGGAGAATTTCCATTAAATCCCTGACATTACCTGTATGCATCAATAAGCTAGTCTTGAGTCACACTCTTATAAACCAATATGGTAAAAATGAGTCAATTTAGTATAAATTATTTATAGTACATCACTATCTGTCCCTAAAATACAGGTACCACAGCACTTGTTCCAGGAGTGTTTTGGTTTTGGTGTTTTGTTGATGCCATTGTTTAGATGATTTAATGCTTTAACAGGCTCTTCGAAAGATAAGGGGCAGATGCTATCTAAATCAAAGGCAGATAGGTTCAGCATCAGCAATACAATGCAGTCTCTGCCTTCCCAAAATGGAGTCTGGCCTTACGGGAGTTAAGTTACCACCTTCCTCAATGTTGAGTGAAGTATTGCTTTGGGAACATGTACGATTGCAGCTTCCCCTGATTCTTTTTGTATAGGATCCATTTCCTGGAAAAGACTCAACAGCTTGACCAGCCTGTTGAAGATATTTACATTCTATCTGAAGCCAACTTGGTTGTAGTGGCTTACAATCTCACCTCTAAAAAAACATATCGATGTAGGTTTAGCATACTTTCAAACACTCAACAGTATTTTGGGTTGGTGCTCTATACACTACTACCAGGGATGCAAAATCTTACCGGACCACAAGATCTACTGTGTACATTAAACAGCAAAAGATATCATAGCACTCAATAGAAAGCCCAGACCAGCCCTAGAACCACGCTTCGTGGCATCTTTACTTACAGACCCCCAGTGCCTCGTGTTTCTTTCACCACGACCATTGCTGACCTCATCGCACACCATCACCTCCACAAATGACATACTCATCGGAGACCTGAACTTCCACCTCGACAACTGTAGCAACCCCACCTCCACAGCCCTCCTGGACAACCTCGTCAACCTCTGACTGAAGCAGCGTGTCACCACCCCCACCCACAAGGCCGGACACATCCTTGACCCCATCTTCGCAGAAGGGACCACCATCCACTTCAGCCACACCCTGCAGCCCCTCTGGACAGACCACCACTGTGTACACATCTCCTTCAACACCACCACCACACACAAGCCTGCCCCGCACCCGCCATGAAGAAATTAGAGCAAGGTCACAGGGGAGCACCTCAACTCCACCCTCATCCATGACCCCCCCTTCATCACAACTGATGCCAACTCTGCAGCCAAGGAACTACACCGCTGGATCACCAGCTGCGCAGACAAGCTCACACCCCTCCATCACCCCTACAGACAATGCCCCCTGAAGGCCGCCTAGTTCACCACCAACCTCCAACAAGTCAGACGCTCCTGCAGACGTTTCAAAAAATGTTAGAGAAACAGCAAAACCGCCGAAGACCAGACAGAATACCACCAACGCCACCAAGAGGAACTTCATCTGGAACAAAATCCTCACCAAAGTGACTAACGGGGCCCATAACAGGGACCCCATCTCTTGTGGTCTCTGCTATGAGTGCATGGTGCCTGCCACATGGGGCATGGATGTTTGAAAAGTGTATTTTTTCTATTGCGGCTTGTGCTGCACAAGCCACAATAAAAAAAACCACTTTCCGACCACTGGGAAAACGGTCACATCGTAATAAGGGAAGCAGGACCACCAACTCCTTGTCTGGAGGTCCTGCTTCTGCTACTATTTCGATCGGATGCTAATCGGACCGACATTGTAATGGGCCCCTTAGCCTGATCGATTGTATGTAGCTTAGAAGATCTGGAGTGCCATCTAAATAAAAATGTACATCCCACTTCTTTCCTCTGAGCACGTCTGACAAAATTATTTGCCATCTGAAAGATTTAATTCCATTGCCCTTTATCCAGAAATATATCCAATTCCTTTTCCCATTGTGATTGAAATGGAAATGTGCTACTTTCTTGTTGCAAGTTCAGGAGCTAATAGATTTCAGAGACCAGCTGCTTCCAGGAGGCCTGTAGAAACCTTTTAAAGTGATCTCTCTCCGATCATCCATTCCTTCACCACAGGTTGCAGCTCCCAATGTCACATTTGTAGGTAATAAAAATACTCTATCTCAGGGATCACATTCTACAAAAGGTACTCGGCCTTGATTGGGAGCACACATCACTTCCACAGATAGCAGTTTCCCACCAGGACCCTGTTGGATGAAACATATTAGCTTTCTTTTTCCCTTATCATCACTGCTTCAATGACCAGCTGTGTAAATTCCCAACATACCACTGTTGTGTAACCTAAGGCTCACCAGCTCCTGCAGACATCTCAAAAAATGTTAGAGAATCAGCAAACCCGCCGAAGACCAGACAGAATACCACCAACGCCACCAAGAGGAACTTCATCTGGAACAAAATCCTCACCAATGCCAGCAACTAAAAGTAACTCTTCAACATCATCCAGTTCACCAAACCTCCCAGCGAAACCACAGATGTCACGCCATCCCAGAAACTCTGCAACAAGCTTGGTGCCTTCTTCCACCTGAAAATCAAGGCCCTCTACAAAAACTTCAGAAAACTTCTCCCAGTCCGGATTCCATAGCAACCACAGCACCGAGACCGCCCTCCTTGCCTCCACCGATGACATCCACGTGCTACTCGACCAGGGCCACACCACAGCCCTCATCATGCTAGACCTCTCCGCAGCCTTCGACACCATCTCCCACTGCACTCTTGCAGCCAGACTTTATGACGCTGACATACAGAACCCAAAGGATCAGACTCCCACCCTTTCTCTCCAAACCCTCAGAGATCAAATGCGGAGTACCTCAAGGATCATCACTCAGACCCACACTCTTCAACAACTACATGGCCCCCCTTGCCGCCATTGTCAGACAGCATGGACTCAATATAGTATCCTATGCTGAAGACACCCAGCTCACCCTCTATCTCACGAAGAACCCTGAAGACATCAGACTTAGCTTCCAGGAAGGAGTGACAGACATCTAAGCCTGGATGAGCAACAGCTGCCTAAAGCTCAACTAAAGACAGAGGTCCTCATCCTTGGACCCTCCCCCACTGCCTGGGACAACACCTGGTGGCCCTCCACTCTCGGAAACCCCCCCACCCTGATGGACCATGCCCACAACATCAGCATCATTCTAGGCTCCTCATTCACCATGACTCAGCAGATCAACGCCGTTGCCTCCACCTGCTCCAACTCCCTCTGCATCCTCCGCAAGACCTTCAAGTGGATCCCCTCTGAAGCCAGATAGACCGTCACCCATGCAATCATAACCAGCAGACTGGACTAAGGTAACGCCCCCTATACTGTAATTAACAAATCCCTGCTACACAAACTCCAGACCATCGAGGACACCGCAGCCAGACTCATCCTCAGCACCCCATAACACAAGCACATGTCCCAGCTCCTGTGAGACCTCCACTGGCTCCTCGTTGAGAAGAGAGTAACCTTCAAGCTACTCACCCACACCCACAAATCCCTCCACAACATCGGACCAGTATTTCTCAACAAAAGAGTCTCTTTCCATGTACCCAAAAGAAATCTCCGCTCTGCTGACCTCGCCCTATCAGGGAACCCGCGCATCCGCAGAACCAGAGCAGGTGGAAGAGCCTTTTCCTACGTCACAGCCAAGGCCTGGAACGCGCTCCGAGTCAACATCAGATGCTCCCCTACCCTGCACACCTTCAGGAAAAGCCTAAAGACCTGGCTTTTCGGCTGACCTGGAGCTGCACCCCGCCCAGCGCCTTGAGACCCTCACATGTGGTATGCTTTAAAAGCACTAGATTGATTGATTGATTGAAGTCTGTGAATTTCAGAAAGTCCGTAAAGTAAGGATTAGTATTGATGATTCAACTGTATGATTTATTGAAGAAGGAAGGATTCTGTAATCTTCAGTGCATTCATAATTCATATTGAGAAAACCAATCTTCAGTATGCTCAATACTGGATACAAGCTGACACGAGTTACATCACAGTGACTTCTTCAAGGCTGTAATAATAATAATAATAATAATAATAATAATAATAATAATAATAATAATAATTACATTTGTAGAGTGCATAGCTACTGCTGGCAGAGTGTCCTAGCGCCAGGAACTGTGACAGAGAAAGGAAGGTTGCTCAGTTCAATGAGGGATCACTCTGAATGGAAAAACCAAGCCTTTCGTTTTTTCCTGAATAGAGGTTCAAAGGGAGCTTACTGTATTTCTAGAGACAGGGCATTGCAGGTTCAAGAAAGCAAAAGACCAAAGGATCTATCGCCTACTCTGGTCCTTTTAAATTTAGAAATGATGGCCCTTTTGGCTTTAGCTGATCGCAGATTAGCTGATCTTAGATTTCTAGTAGGTGCATAAGATTGCACAATCATTTGAAGATCGTGAGGGCCTTGAGAGGAAAGGGCCTTATAGCAATAATAGAGTGCCTTAAATAGGACTCTTAGCCTTACCATCAGCCAATGAAGTTTCTGCAGAACAGGTCTAATAGAGGCCTGCCTGGGAAGCTTCAGCAGTGCACAAGTTGCAGCGTTCTGGGTCCGTTGCAATCTGTTCAAATGGGTACGTGACATCCTCAAATATAGAAAATTGCTATAGTCCAGCCTTGATATCACCAGTGCTTTGATCACAGTTTTTTTAGTGGCTTCTGGTATCAGATGGAGTACTTTCCTCAGGGACCTCAGTAGCACAAAACATCTACCTGCAAGGGTAGTAAACTGAGCATTGAAGTGTAGCTTATCATCAAACCAGATGCCTAGTTTCTTAACCTTTGGCTTGGCTAGAGGTAGAGGACCTGGTCATCAGGCCATCAAGCAGTGTACCAGATGTTAACATGTTTGCCTAGGACCACTACCTCCATCTTCCCTGCATTAAGTTTTAGACAGCTTGCATTAAACCATGCAGTAGTGAAATGTGCTGATAGTTTTCCTGTTTGGAGGGCTTGAGGGGTGTGAGGTACCACCATTGCATGGTTCCATTGCTGAGGAGCACATCAGGAGGCCAAGTTAATGAGACCTCATAGGACCGGGTAGATAGTTTCACTGCCCTGCTCTAGTACAGATTGAGAGATGAGGTCATCTGGGGATCCTATCTTGACAGTAGAGCAGAGAAAAGTGAGTTCCTCAATCTGAATAGTGAGAATGTGTCAGAACTTGACACCCTCAACCATTGGGTCAAACCATGTCTCCAGTTGCAGGTGGTTTCTGACCCACCTGCCATTAAAGAATGGGATGGTGGCGCATCCGGACAATGCCAAGTGAATACAATAGATGACACAACACTATGTATCTACATTAAAAGCAAAAGAAACAATAGAAGGAAACATAAAGGGGCAGAGAGGAAGAAAGGGCATAATATGAGTATAGATTACCTTGATAGTCCTCGAATTCTAGATAAAATGATCTGTATATCTATAGATAGGGCAGCTGTAAGATATAAAGTTTAAGATTACATTGGGAAAGAAAAATGAACAGTCAAGATATATGAGCACTGTGCACAGTGTCAGAAATATCTTACCTCTGGACATTACGCTAAAGTCAAATGGTCAAGAAAGTTGTGCATCTGTATGAAAGGCGGAAACTTAGGGGCTGATTAGAATGCGCCACCCTAGCGGTGCTGGGACCGGCCACCAGTGGTGCGGTGGTCCCACACCCACAATTAGGATGCTACCGCGGTGGTGGCATCCTCCATTCCCAGCAGTGTGGCGGCACCACAATGCTGGAAATGCACTGTGTGCATTGTCATGCACAAGGTGACAGGCACCGCAAGGTGCCTGCCACCATGTCCATGACAATGCACGGGGGTACCATAGGTACCCCCCATGTGCACCTCCCACCTCCCCAATACCCTGGGGTCCAGCAACGGGCCCCCGAAAGCAGACTCTGCATGGCTTTCCATGGCGGGGTCTCCACCATGGAAAGCCATGTTCCGCTGCCCATGCTAATATGGATGGCGGTGTCTAGCAGACACCACAAGCAGATAGAGCACCTTTTCCGCCCGGTCGACCGGCGGAAAACCGGCGGACGCTCTTTCCGTCCTTCGGGGTCCCCCCCGCAATACTGATATGGCGAGGGGGGAATGGGTGGCGGGCGGGGAAGGATGTAGGGTGGATCGCCACCGGCATGCGGGCGGTGGCAATCCGCCTTACATCCTAATCAACCCCTTAGTGTCATTCCTACCTATGTTGAGATAATAATACACTGATGAGTTACATTTTAAAACATCTAAGTCTTAAGTAATAGTAATGAGGGAGTATCTTAACCATGAGACCATATTCAGAAATCAATGAATGTTAGGTTGAGACCTAAATAAGTACCTACCTAAAGGAAAATAACATATCAATGTTGGTAATGGAAAATTATTGTTAATGACACATAACCAATTCTTGCATAAATTAATCTGAGCCCCAAATGTGTATAATCGTAGTCTTAAATAGGTTTTAGACATTCCTAAAATACCTGTGCCATCATTAAGTTGAGGCTGCGTAAATTCGATATAATAACACTGGGTCTTGAACTCTCTGGTATGTGTAGTGTGCTAAATTGTGCTCACAATCACTAGAAAGCAACGTATAGCACAACATGGCACAATAGAAGCAAATTAGGCACATAGGTCACATTCCTTAATGCACAGCTGCGAAAGCAGCATTACACATATGTAAAATGTAAACCAGGCCAATATGTTGAGCACACAAGAATACTGTTTCTGCCTCATAGATTGTCAGAAACATATAGGAATATGAACAAAGCACATACCTTTGTACATAGTACTTGCAAACAGTAGATGCAACATATGAGACACAAACGTGGTACATTAGTAAGAACCGCATAGGTCCAACTGTTAGGAGCACAGCTAAAATAGCAGTTCGAAGCCAGAAAAGTAATCAAAATATCCCCACACAGTCAGTGGGGAATCAGATACCTGTAAGGTTGAGTCTAAAGGCTGGGAAGCAGCCAGAGCGAGCACTCACCTGAGAGCCACGCCATTGCCCACGCAGTAACGCCGCCACCGCCAAGAGTCTAGCAGGAATAACATCAAGCACCATCCTCCGCGTCGCCGCCCCGGGACTGCAAATCCCGGCAGCCTCAGCGGCGGCGCGTCCAGCTGACGCGGTGCAAGCGCCAGGGGGCGTTATAACCGCAGAGAGACCGGTGGAGCGGGGGGGAAGCAGCCAGAGCGAGCACTCACCTGAGAGCCACGCCATTGCCCACGCAGTAACGCCGCCACCGCCAAGAGTCTAGCAGGAATAACATCAAGCACCATCCTCCGCGTCGCCGCCCCGGGACTGCAAATCCCGGCAGCCTCAGCGGCGGCGCGTCCAGCTGACGCGGTGCAAGCGCCAGGAGGCGTTATAACCGCAGAGAGACCGGCGGAGCGGGGGGGAAGCAGCCAGAGCGAGCACTCACCTGAGAGCCACGCCATTGCCCACGCAGTAACGCCGCCACCGCCAAGAGTCTAGCAGGAATAACATCAAGCACCATCCTCCGCGTCGCCGCCCCGGGACTGCAAATCCCGGCAGCCTCAGCGGCGGCGCGTCCAGCTGACGCGGTGCAAGCGCCAGGAGGCGTTATAACCGCAGAGAGACCCGCTTCGCGGGACGCGCGCGGGCGGCGCCGGGCTAAGCCCGGGCAAAGGGCGGGCCCTCTGTGGCCCTCAGTGGTCGGAAGAGGCCGGGCTGGGCCACCCCCCTTAAGTCTACATACGAAACAGGTAACTACTCTAAGCATGGGGAAACGTACTACGAAAACTACATGCACTGTTACCGCCGCCCATGTTGAGTCGTCCACATCAATAGATGCACTCTTGGCTAATGCTCTCACTATGGTCACAAATGAGATCGCAGACACTGAACGTAGAATGTCTTTTGGAGTCCCCTCCATTACTAATATTACCGCGCCATGTTCACAATCACCTAAGGCTTTATCTAACTCGGACCTCCCCCTCTCCCCCATAGTAACAGTTGTTAAAACAAATAGTAACGTGGACACTTTAAGTATGACCACTGGGAAATCAAGTTTGCGGACTATTGTTGTAACAGATTGCCAAGCGGAGCCAGTACAAGATAAAACACCACGCTCCAACAAACCTGCAAGAAAGAAACGTAAGAGAGGCCCAGTGAAATGTATAGTAAATAAAAAGAAACAACTAGGTCGATGTAGAAATCAACCAACGCCACAGAGTTTGTGGAATAAAGATAAAGCCAAAGATTGCGAAATAGTAACATCAGGTACCATTGAGGATTCACTACTCTCCTCAGCGCCATCGGATGAAGGATCTGAGAGACTTACTACTCCCACACGCAGATTAGAGCCTCCAACTGCGGACAAAAGTATTTGTAGAGTCTCTATGTTATCCAAGGAGAGTAGCGCTAATACAATCAGTACCCAGACTGAGGCCACTGATCAAAACTTTTTACCCAAATTCAATGGTAACCTGATAGAAACTATTGTTGATACTATTTTTAAACAAGTTGAAATTCAAATAATCAAACAATTTAATACTGTTTTTAAGAGATTGGACAAAATCGAAAACCTTGTCAAAAAAGAGGAAACAAAAAGGAAAGGATCTATTAGCTTAGACGTTGTTCGTGGTGACAAAATTATGAACAAATTAGAAACTTTATGTAAGGATTTGAGGGAGGGGAATCAGAATGCTGCCACTGATCCCAGCCGTGTCAATATGCAAGGTCTTACTGTTGATAAAATTGTGTCATCTAACAGTACCTCTGCTAATATTTTACCTACATTGCCCACGGGCTCTGATCATGACCCCCCTGGTCGAGAAGGAATTGTAACTGGTACTTCAATCCCGGATGCCAAGACCCCGCTAGCCACCCGATTAGATAGGATAGCCATTACCTTGGAAGACACAAGCACTGGTGGAGGCCCATCAGTAAGTAACAGAACTGCTAATAATTTAGGACAGTCCCTCAACTTACCCCCAGAATCTTGCCCATATGTTTTAGTGTTAGCTGGTGTACCTGCTCTAAAAGAAGGCCAAAGTGAGTCATGGGTACAATTACACAATAAATGCATTAATTGGCTGACAAAACATAAAAGGGCAAGATGGAATATATCAAATGAAATCATACTAACTCGTAGGGTAAGTTGGGTGGGGCCACAACAGAAAAATATTAGCGGGGATTGTATAGTGATCAACTTCAGACATCCGAATTTTGTGAAATATTTTATGGATACACGCAACATCTATGCCAGCACATTCACTACAATAAGCCTCCATCCTTTGGGCTATTTTTATAGGCCCCCCCATAGACCAATTCAGACAGCCTCTCACACTATCCCTATAGCTAATAGATTCTCTGCCTTATCGGACTTAGAAAGTTTAGACTGACAACCACTAACATCTCCCATTACAGTGGATGAGGTTGTTAGCACAGTGCCTATTGATATGGTCAACTCTACACGCACCAATAAACCTTGTCCAGATAGATTAGTCGTACCACATGTAGCTTGTTCAGACTGTCCCATTATTCCCACTCCTTCTACCATTAGTCCATCAACTGACACCTTAAGTGTCATTAGTTGGAATATTGCAGGGCTTCCAGGTAAGATGAAAATTAAAGAATGGGTTACCTGGATAAGTAACTTTGATGTGGTAATGTTACAGGAAACATGGTGTACATCTGCCCAATTGTTGGAGGGTTTCTTTTGCCACAATCTTATTGTACCAACTCCTGCTTTGGGACGTCCGAGTGGCGGTCTATCTATCTGGGCAAAAATTTCCAAGGACACGAAAATTGAACCTCTAAATGTGGTTAGTAAAAATCTAGCAGCCGTTAAATATGTTGCAAGGTTAAAGATTTGTTTTATAAATTTTTATAATAATGATTTTGTCAACCATCCTAACCCCACCTTTTTAGAATTGTTTAAGTTTATCGATGATGTTGTGGATGGTGAAAAATACGGTTTATTTGATGGTATTTGTGTTGGCGGAGACTTTAATGCACATATTTATACTACATCTCCACCTTGTAGACGAGGCTCGGAATTATTGGACCTTCTACAAAGTAGAGATCTAGATGATGTCATGGGCCATTTTGGAATTGATGAGGGAAAGACACCGGCTCCCACGTATATTGGTCGTGGTTCTTTAACCACGATTGATTATATGTTTATTTCTTCCCCCCTTAGTGAAGTATTAATTAAATCTAAGGTTGTTAGTAGCCCATACAGTGACCATCTACCACTAGTAATTCATTTTAAATCTATTAAAAAGCCTGTAGGTCGACGTGAGGTTGGAATTCAAAATATCAATGTATCCACCGATAGACTAAGAATCATCTGGAGAGGGATTAATAACAGGGAGATCTTAAACGATGTAATTAAGAACAATCCCCTTTTGATTTCCAACTGCCTAACATTTGGTGGCCCTGATATTACTAGATCCTTTTGTGATCTATGTGCAGCAATAAAAAGGGCTATTTCCAGACCGGTAATAGAACATAATATAAACACTCAAAAATGGTTTGATACCAATTGTTCCAGGGCGAATAGAGAACTAAGGAAAGCTCTTGAAGCTAAACCCCGAGATATTTCCCTTGTCAGTTCACTACGTTTTAAATATAAACAGGTTTTAAAAATTAGAACTGAAGAGCTTCTAATAAGCCACTGGGATAATCTCACTAAAACAACTGCCCTAAAAGATACCACCGGTTTCTGGAAAGAAGTAAAAAGTCTAAGAACCCTGGGTAGTAACATCTCCCCGATAAATTGTAATATCACAGGTGATTCATGGGTCAGCCACTTTTCTAAGCTCTATGCCACAGCTGGGAATTTTTCTGAGGATTCTTTCCCAGATGATACTGTAGTCATTACATTAGAGGAGGTGGAGGAAGCCATCGCAAATAGTGCGGGTAATAAGGCCCCCGGCCCGGATGGTCTGTCCATCGACCAGATAAAATCAAATACATGGTTTTGGGCACCCCTACTTTGTAATCTTTTTAATAATTTAGGTAAGGAATTTATCCCTCCCACATGGTCTTGCAGTACCATTGTGCCTATTTTTAAAAAGGGAAATAGGATGGACCCGGGGTGTTATCGTCCCATATCTTTGATAGATAACACCCTGAAGGTCCTCGGTAGGGTCTTGTTTGATAAAATAAGCGCCTGGGCAGATGAAAACTCCATCATCCACCGTTGCCAGCTTGGGTTTCGGAGCAAGCTTGGGACGGTGGAACAATGTCTAAACCTTAACCTCATAATGGCTAAATACACGAGAGCTAAACGATCTCCTCTGTATTTTGGCTTTATGGACCTAAGTTCAGCGTTTGATTTTGTTAATCGCTCTCGCTTGTGGTCCATTCTTTTAAATTATGGTTTAGACGAACCCCTAGTTCACTTTCTGGCCAATCTTCATCGTAACTTGAAAGCCCGTGTTCGTTTAAATAATGATGGTGAGGTTTCAAATGAGATTTTAATTGGCAAGGGGGTAAGACAGGGCTGTGTCTTGGCCCCCTTGCTTTTTATCTTATACATCAATGAATTAACTCATTCCCTGTGTAATTTGACAAAGGACGTTCCAATTATCAATAAGAAACCTATCCCGGCGCTACTCTACGCTGATGATGCGGTCCTTATGGGCCGCACTCCGAATGCTCTGCGTATTTTAATAACGGGATTCGTTAATTATATGTCCGATCTTGGGCTGTGCACTAATTTTAACAAATCGTTTATCATGACTTGCGGTCCCAAAAATTATAAAATCCCGAAGATTGTGATAGGTCCAAACATTTTAAAAAGCACATGCACTTTCCCCTATCTGGGTCTCTTATTCTCTAATAGTGGCTCGTGGCAACCACACGTGGCGATGGGGAGAAATAAACTTTTAAAATCGATTAATTCTATCACCTCCCTACGCCAACCGCGCCAGGCTGATGTGGTTCCCAGCCTATTACAAATTTATCGAACTCAATGTCTCCCAACTGGCACATATGGTGCGGAAGTTTGGGGGTTCTCAAATTGTAAATCAATACAGAGCGAAGAGAACAGATTTTGTCGGAAAATCCTGGGGGGAGTTATTAGCGCACCGACCTTTGTATGTCACAATGAATTAAAATTAAAATATGTCGAGGATTTCATTAGAGCGAGACCTGCATTATTTTGGCTAAGGATATGGCAAAACTCGGCAGCTTCATTGACTCGAGAGATTATTTTAGACTGTTTGAAAAGTGATAATGTAGCTCTAATCCCATGGATTAATGCGGTAGAGAGTAGCCTTAAGAGCGTCAATTACGGTTACCTGTTCACACATCCGGATAGAATTGACGCCTCTCACAAAAATTCGGTGAGTAGAGCACTCTATCAGCATTTCCAGAATGAAAGGGAAAGAGCGGTTTTTGTGAAACAATCCACAGTTGATTATTTGTCAATCCAGGAACCCCATATTGAATCCCCGATGACCCCCCAGCTTTTTTTTATGTAAAAAACTGGGTAGATGGACCAGATGTCTATTATTTAGATTCAGGGACAGGAGCATTATAAACCTCATCTGCTTTCCACTGGGTTATATTAAAAATTTGGAAAAACTACATTGTCCTTGTGACCGCGGTGGAATCCAGAGTATGCCCCATTTTATCTTCGGCTGTGGATTTTACATGAAATTCACAAGACATTATCTAATACCATACTGTAAGAAACATGAATTGCTTAGCCATAACCTTGCCTATAGACACTTCTTAATGCTAGGATCGGATGAATTGATTTTTAGAGTTAGCAGCTTTCTTAAAGCCATTGTATGCTCACGCAGGTCGTTGCAAATTGATTAGTTCTGTTTAAATATCCACTTTGCACTTTAAAACATGTCTTGTCGGAATGTAATACATTATTTAGTTTATATTAGAAATTTATGAGTCAATTTCCTTAGTATAACCCCATTTGCTGTTGCACGATGGCTTATTTTGCACAACCCAGCTAGTAGGTTTTTGTGTTTTCATTGCTGTCTTTTTATAAATTATATTCTTATATGTAATGTTTGATGGCCCAAAATTGTAATTTCTGATGTGTATTTTTAAATGTTGTTTATGTGCTTTTATGGATGGTTTGTGAAATCCGAATAAAGTCTATTTGAATTGAATTGAATTGAGTCTAAGTGCAACTATACAGTGTCCCGGAGTAAAGAAATTGGTGCAGTGTCAATTTCCATTTTAAGGTCATGCGTCTGTTGAGGAAAGTGAAAAAGGACTCCCATAAGTGTGACCTCCACTGAGTGGAGGTTTAGATGTCGGCAATTTTGTAATATCGATGGCGAGGGACTAATATGGGAAATACTTGGACCAGTGAAGAAATAACATAGAACAAGAGCAGGGATCAGTATAAAGTAGTCAAATATTAAAAATAATTTTAGATTGTGCTGAGTTATAATATGAATAATTCGGTTTAGAATGAGGGTCAGAATTGAGTCGCTAGTAGATTGCGAATGAATACAATAGATTGGACATGGTGGTCACATAACTGCTAGTATTAAAGACAATACACAAAAATAAGTCCAGGATGCGTTGTCACATGAGTTGAATGCACACCTCAAATGAGTTAATGATTACAGAGTATTTTTAGATAGCAACAAGAAACCTCTAGTTGTGACTCTCCTTAAGTTAAAGATCACATAAATATAGTCTGGATGTAAGCTGGGCCACAAACAAGTGACTGAGCCGGTTACACTTTACATAGCCAAATGTGTGCTTATTGCAACATATGGAGCAGGTGTTTGGAGATACCATAACAGCCGCCAGCTACACATGATGGAAAATACATTTATAAAAAGTTTACTGATGGCTCCATATACTGCCCCCACAATCTTCTGTCATCATGAGCTGGGGCTTGACTTTGTGGAGGATCGTATAGATCTTGCCCCCCTGCTATTATGGGCCAAAATCTGGTTGACTGAGGAGATAATGTTTTCCAGAGAGGTCATCAAAGATTGTATTAATCTTGATTGAGCACTAACTATGCCTTGGCTCCGTTTTGTAAGGGATGGCATCTATAAGCTAGGTCTGGGGCACTATTTTGATTGTCCAGCTGGTATCCATGAAAATGCGAAAAATATCATAAAAAAGGCACATTCTGCAGGGGCGAACATACCCCGCTCCCAGCACGAGGCAACAGGAATTCATTTGCGTAGCCCCTGTCCAACAGCAATTTTACCTAACTGTCTCCATAAATGTACAGACACGATTTTATCTAACAAGATTTCATTTACTTACCCTGCATCTTTTAGTGGCTTTTCCAAAAGAATCGGGGTGGATAGATAAACTGGAGCCTTGCCCCTGTGATAATCTGACAGTCCAAAGCACCTTGCACTTTATGCTATTCTGTCTCCTCTATGTCTCAAAGGAGAGGGGGGGAGAGTGAGCTGCGTCCCCCAGGGGTTTACCACCCCGACCCAGAAACTGGGGGGTCCCATACAGGAACCCCCGGTGGGAGGCTAGCACCTACTTGCCAGCTGTGCGAGGAAGAACACCTAGAGTCAGGAGGGTGTGGAGCATCTGTCATCAGAGCTCCCCCGTCCTGAAGTTGGTGGGTGCCATTCCCAAGTGGCAGGCACAGAAATATAAATTGAAGGTTAAGAGAAGGGGGTGTCCCTCAGTGGGAAAAACCATTGGACTGTGTCCAGCCGGTAGGGCTGGGTCCCTTAGGAGTGACCAGGGTACACCCACATTTAACCGGGAGGACAGGATAACTTGGAACAGTGTCCTGGCGGACGGGTCTTCCACCCTACCCTACCCTACCGCTCTAGGTGGGTGTTGGCAAGGTGCCAGCACCCCTAGAGAGGCTCAATGGATTAGAGGCACCCATGGAGCGGCATAGTTAGACCAGGGAGTAGTGACCGAGAGAATCCCCTGGGGTCAGAAAGGCATAGAACCATAGGCTGTCCCTGTGGTAACGGGCCTGCATCTGTGTTCTATCGCCCTAAGCAGGGAAGTCCATCAAGGTAGTTTATTGGTAAACCCTGGCTTTTAGCTGGGAGGGGGTTGTGTGGGACTTGGCCCTTTTTGGCTAAAGTTCCCTAAACTTTTTGCTTTTCCCCTGGACCTTTTTTCTAACATGTGTTGCCAACTTAGATGCTCTGGACACTTTGCCACTGCTAAACAGTTTCAAAGTGCAAGTGTTCCTTGTGTAAAGTGTAATGGTGATTGGTTGTCCATTATTGGTATGTTTGCTTAACTAGTAAAGTCGCTAGTGAAGTGCACTATGTGTACCAGGGCTAGTAATGCAAATGCTACTGGTGGGCCTGCAGCACTTATTGTGCCACCCACTCAAGTAGCGCTGGAAAGGGAACTCAGGCCTGCCATTGCAGGGCCTGTCGGCAGTTTCCTAAACTGCCATGTTGTTCTGGTAAGTGCACGCACTTACCAGACCCTGCCCTTTCCTTTCCATACACATCAGGCACCCCTATGGTAGGTCTAGGGTACCCCCTGGACACGGTGCAGTGCATGTGAAAGGTGGCACATGTACCGGTGTGTGTGGTATGTCCTGGCAGTGAAATAATCTCCATTTCATTTTCACTGCTGAAAGGCCATCTTGCCAAATAGAATAGAATGGGGAGGCTGTGTAATATGTTTTCCAGCCTATCTCCCCAAAGGCTTAAGATGGAAAGGTGACGTTTAGTATGCCTGAACTCACCATGCAATAACACATCTTTTTATGAAGATGGTTTTTGCATTGTGTGTTTGTAAGCTACTCTTTTAGAACTGGCTGGGTTTTTGTTCATTAAACATTTCTGTGTGTCTCTGCCTGGTTGTGGATTGACTGGCTGGATTTGAAAGTGATAGGATCTGGGGAATGTCTTGACCCAGGGGAGGAGGTGAGACAGCACGGGCTGACCTGCTTCTGGTGTGTAGGAGGAGGAGTAGGCCTAGAGGTGAAAAGGCCTGGGCTGGTGCTATAAAACAATTGTCCCATCTCCTCCTGAGTGATTGAGAATCCAGACCCCCACTAATCAACGGGAGAAGGTGTCACTGGTGGGGAGGAACCCAGAAATGGTTTGAGCAGGGGTCAGTGCCCCCTGTAACACCAAGACTTCAAAGCCATTGAGGGCTATAACTATGCGAGCTGAAGCACCTGAACTTTGGAACATGACTTGATCAAGTGTGAACAAGACTGGGGCTACTTCGTGGGTCAAGAGGAACCTTTGCCAAGGAAGAAACAACTGAATAGACTGCTGGATAGGACTGCTCTTGCTTTGTGATCTGGGGCTGGCCTGCAGTTTGCTGTTTTAACCAAGGAAAGGCTGTACGGACTTTGCTGTGTGCTGTGTGCCCCTGCTTGAAGGACTTTGCTGTGTGCTGTGTTCTGAAGTAACTATCCCCAAGGGCCTGAGGTGAGCTGGCTTCCTGTTTTGGAAACACAGGAACAAAAAAGTTTCCAGAGAAGACTCTCAGAGGCGCTGTGGGTGCATGTGCTCTGTATAGCCTGAGACCCTCGCA
Organism: Triturus cristatus; assembly: GCF_964204655.1. NCBI lineage: Eukaryota > Metazoa > Chordata > Amphibia > Caudata > Salamandridae > Triturus > Triturus cristatus. The sequence goes on from NC_140589.1 coordinate 1,290,361,377, forward strand.
AGTTGTGCCCTGTGATCGTGGGCACCGGGAGTTCCAAACGAGACTCAGAGACGTGGTGTGCATGTGCTCTGTCTAGTCCACGAGAGGATCGTCCTGTGAGCGTGTGTACCGAGGAGCCAAGTAAGTCTCAGCGATACTGTGTGCGTGAGCTGTTCATAGCCTGAGACCCTCACTGGAGGTGCCCTGCGATCCGGGGCACCGGAATATAAAGTGTGTCTCAGCGACGCAGAGAGCATGTGCTTTCTACTACCTGAGACCTGTGCATGTTGTGCCTTGTAATCATGGGCACAAGAAAATCAAGTGTGTCTCAGCGACGCTGTGTGCGTGTGTTGTGCGTAGCCTGAGACCCTGGTGAGGAGTTGTCTGCTTAACGAGCACCCGGAGTTCCCGTGAGTCGTAGTGGCTCTGAGTGCAGATGTAGTGTGTAGCCTGGGATCTGCCCATTGCCCGGAAAGTCAGAGATTGCATCGGAGGCCCAAGTTGCTGGACGAGGAGAGGAGAGTGGGTTTGCGTCACTCATGTAACGTGTGTCGGCTCCTGGGGTGGGGTGCGGGCTCGGAGGGAGATGATCTCGGTATCTCTATCTGTTCTGCAGTGTGAGCCTCTTCTTCAGCTTGGATTGAGTCCTGTGTGCCAAGGGAGTGGCAGCACTGGGGCCTGAGTGCGAAGCTGCAGTTACTGTGTTCTGTCTTACCCGTGTGGGGGGGCAACTGTGGCCCCAAGCCAGCACGAGTGGCGGAGAGACTTCCAGAGGCACCGTGAACGGTGCTAGAGTAACTTACGTATTGCATTACTTCTGTGTAGTGGAATATCTGATGATTGTACAACGCATTGCTTTATTTCTGCACAACAGACTGCCTGTTTTGTCATATTGCCCATTGTATTAGGTTGTCTAACGAACTGCCTGATAGGTGTGTTACTCATTGCACTAGGTTTGAATAATGAACTGCCTGATAGATGTGTTACGCCTTGTCTGAATCCTGCACCACTATCTGCGGGATAGTCATGTTACATATTGCATTAGTGTTGCATACCAAACTGCCGAATATCTGTGTTCCACATTGCATTAGTTTCGTATAACTAATTGCCTGACAACTGTATAACACGTTGCATTGCTTTTTCCCACCAGAGTAACTGAAGGTTGACCATACGCATTGCATTACGGGGACAGTACAAATCGCTAAATAACCGTATTACGATCTGCATTACTCTTATGTTGTGAAGTACCTGACTGTTGCATATCGAACTGCATATTACGACATTAGGATTAAGTAGGATTGTTTAGTTTAGCTCAATAATAATAGGCCTGGGGGAACATTGCCCCAACGCATATGTTGGTTTAGTATTGTGTAGTCACATCGTATATCGTTTTATAAACATGTACTTGTTTTCTATGAAACTCGTGTGGAGTCCATTTGTGGTGTCATCATTGGATTGCTGTGAGAGTAATTGCAAATACTTTACACATTAAGCCTTGAAGATAAGCCTGGCTGCTCGTGACAAGCTACCAAGGAGGTGGAGCGGGGGCAATCTCTGGATGCGACCTGTCTTTTCACTAAGTTTGGGGCTCACAGGTCCCTGCTTGGCCTGCGGTGCCTACCTCAGTCAACCAGGGATCATGGGAATTCTAACATTTTGGCGGTAGTGCAGTGGAATTTCCTAACATTGCTGTTGTAATTAATGCTGTAGGAATCGACTGTGTATTTGCAAGTTCACTCACAGTGAATGGTGTACATCACAAATTTAGTAGACCACTGCGCAACCACGTATTGTGTTTTTGATCTGTTGGTTTAATTTTTTTGGTTTAACTTTGTTTTATTACATTTTAGTATCAATACAAGTACAGCGCAAATCACATCTATAACTCCACTGAAACAGTACAAATGAACCCCCTGAACCCCCCCCTCCACCCCCGCAAGCCATAGCAGTAGATCGATGAAATCCCAAGTGTCCACAGGTGCAAGCGGAGTCAAGGCTCCCTAGCCCAAATCCCCAATCCCCCCCAACCCTCAGCAATAACCACAACCCCCCTATCCCTGGGAGCCCCCCCACCCACCCGGTGTGCCAAGTCCTGCCACCTGAAGCCATCACCTGAGCGCATCTCTCCCTATCGCTTAACAGGAGTGACTCTGGAGGCTGAGGTGTCAGTGAGGCGCAGAAGACGGAGATATTTGGGACAAGTGATTTCATTAAACTCCGTTGAGAGGAGCGATAGAATGGGTTTCCAGACTGTGTGAAAGGATGCCGTGGACTGCGTGAGAGTGGCGTGTATACGTTCCATACCCACCGTGTACCATAGTTTATGCAACCAGCCCGTGTGAGTAGATCTAGTATGTGTTCCCCAGAGCGAGATAATGTGCTGAACGGCTGCACCCATGGCCAGGCCCATCTGACACCCCCGAAGTTACTTCAAAGGGAAAGTGAGTGCATTGGGCAACCCTAATAGTGTGTAGGCCAGGAAACGGGGAATTTCAGTTTCAAAATGGGCGTCAATGTCACTAAGAATTGCTGTCCAATAACCCGTTACCTCCCTACAATCCCATAGCAAATGAGTCAGGGTGCCCTCCTCCCCGCATCCCCTCCAGCATGTGGAGCTACGGCTAAGGTTGCCTTTATGTAACCTAACCGGCGTCAGATACCAATATGTAACCACCTTCACTGCAGTTTCTGTGCTGGCGACGTTATTAGCTGTATGATGGGCCCTGTAATATATTGCCTGCCAATCTTTGATGGAGAGGTTTCTCCCCAGCTCCCGCTCCCAGCGCCGCTGGCCTGCTGAGGGGCAAAGAGTGACCGTCGGGCAGATCATTTTATACAAGTCAGTGATCAGCTTCCGGTCCAAAGTCTCTAGTAAGAAGCCATTTTTCAAAAGTGAACAGTTTTCTCCCGACTAGAGGGCGTACGGCAGGTTGATTCAACCAATGCCGAAGTTGAAAATATTGAAATCGGCGGGGAGCCTGGATGCCGTGATACCGTGAAAGATCACGGAACCTGATGAGGCCCTCAAGGTCAAACAAGTGACCCGCTGATCGGCAAGAGGATGACCGCCATTGCAGGAAAGCCCCCTTCTCTAATCCCGGGGCGAACTCAGGGTTGTCAAACAGAGGCATAAGCGGTGAGGGAAACGCGGTGAGCCCCCTCCGAACCGCGACTGTATCCCACACTTTCAGTACCGAACGAGTGATGGGGGACTTCTGGAGGTAAGCTGGCCTATCGGGGGGTTTGAGGAAGGGTAACTTCCAAAGTGACGTCTGCGCCATCGCCCTATCCTGAAACAACCATCTCTTCTCCGACTCTGAACGACTCCACTCAACCAAGTATCGCAATTGCGCCGCCTTAAAATAATGCTGCAGGTTCGGAATCCCCAGGCCTCCCTCTGCCGGCGAGCGGTAGGAGAGATCCCTGCGCAGACGTGGCCGTTTCCCTGCCCATATGAAGTATTGCACCGCGTCCTGCAATTTTTGTATGGCTCCCAAAGGCGGAAGCACCGGGATGGTCTGGAAAATATATAACAGTTTGGGTAATATAGACATCTTTACAGCAGCGACACGCCCCAGCAAGGAGAGGGGTTGCTTCTGCCAGCGCCGAAGGTCGCCTTGAACCTGGGCAGTGATATTCATGTAATTCAGTTTGACTGTCTTCTCGGTAGAGGGAGTAAGAATGATCCCCAAGTACGGGATAGAGTCCTTAAGTTGCAGGCCTCCAAAATGAGAGGCAGCGCCACCGGCTGTGTGCTGATTACTACCCAAAAGGAGGAGCATAGACTTTGTTCTGTTCATTTGAAACTCAGATACCCTTCCAAAAGACTCCAACTCCCTCAAAAAGGCAGGCACAGACCTGTCGGGATCTTCTAGCGCCGCCAGGATATCATCTGCATACAAACTAAGGGTATGCTGCTCTCCCCCGAAGGTGACACCGAGAATATCAGGGTTGTCGCGAATCCGCTGTGCCAAGGGCTCGACATAGAGCGCGAAGAGGAGGGGCGAAAGCAGGCATCCTTGGCGCGAGCCCCTCCTGATGTCAAAGGGCTTGGAACTGATACAGTTGACACGGATCATCACCCGGGGTGTATCATAACAGCTAGCAACCCATGCCCGAAAACGACGCCCGATCCTGAAGTGGGCCAACGTGGCATCTAAAAATCCCCAGTCCACCCTCTCAAACGCCTTCTTGGCATCTATGGACAGAAGCACGGCATCCAACCCCTTATAATGAGCTTTGTCGATGAGATGTAGCAGGCGTTTAGTGTTGTCGCTGCATTGTCTGCCAGGGATGAAGCCAGACTGGTCTGGCTCAATGATACCAGGGAGTCGTGGGCCAAGTCGGGAAGCCAGCACCCCCGTAAATATTTTAAGGTCCAGGTTAAGTAAAGAAATAGGCCTGTAAGCGGCACATTGGGTAACATCTTTACCCGGCTTGGGTAACACAATGACGTTGGCCTCCAACATCTCGGGAGGAATCGTGCCAGGCCCCTGAAAGGAGTTGAACAGTCGCGTCAGAAGAGGTGCGAGCAGCTGGCAAAAAGTTTTATAGAAACCCGCAGAAAAGCCATCCGGCCCAGTTGGTTTTATTTTTTAGCAAACCTTTAAGCCACATATCATGTCTCAGAGGGTCAAGGAGTTAGTGAGGCTGCAGAATTAGAATTCAACATTGAGGCATTGCTTACCTACAAGGTTGGTCAATTGAGGCAATGTTGAAAGGTTTTTGGATGTCCCATGAAAAGTTGCAACAAGAAGGAGGAGCTGCAGGTGGCCTTGAGGGCCTGGTAGGAAGCCAAAGGGACTCAGGAGGTGGGTGATGTTGAGTTGGATGAGGATGGCCCAGTGAATGGATTTGGTCCACAGGATTTTCCAGTGGAGGGACCAGCGTCAGGGGCTGGTAGTAGCCATTCAGGGTGGGGTTTTCACCAGAGGAGTTGTAGGAAAACCAAAGGGTCAGAGAGCATGAGTTGGAGGTGTTAAAACTTAAAACTCAGGCAGAGGAGAAGAAGCTGCTCATTGAAAGTGAAAAGCGAGCAGAGGAGAGTAGGAATGCTCTTGCATTAGAAGAGAAAAAGATTATTTTGGCTCATGATTTACGCATGAGGGAACTGGACTTTAAGGTTAAAAGGGCAGAGGCCAGTTCAGATGGTGGCAGCGTACAGCCAGTCTCAAGTGTGGATGAGTACAAGTGTGCACTGGATGACTAGGTGTTGGTGAGCATGGCAAATGATTTGATGGGGGTGGTCAACCTTACCCCTAGGGAGCCTAGGCTCAGCAATCCTTTTTCAGGATTGCGCCAACAAGTGTTAGGGTGCAAGCTCTTTGATTCCAGGGAGCTGGCACTGGAGCCGGACCCCTGGTCATGGGTCCAAGGGCCTTAAAAGTTCCTAGAGAGGGAAGAGAGACGAAGTAGAACCGATAGTTCCCAGAGTAGTTGGGGGGCATGCGGGCTATCTCCCTGTCTCAAAGGAGAGGAGGGAGAGTGAGCTGCGTCCCCAGGGGTTTACCACACCGACCCAGAGACTGAGGGGTCCCTTACAGGAGCCCCCGTGGGGGGCTAGCGCCTACTTGCCAGCTGTGCTAGGAAGAAAACCCAGAGTCAGGAGGGTGTGGAGTGTCTGTCATCAGAGCTCCCCCTGTCCTGAAGTTGGTAGATGCCATTCCAAAGTGGAAGGCACAGAAATCTAAATGGATGGTTAAGGGAGGGAGGTGTTCCTCAGTGAGAAAACCTGTCGGACTGTGTCCAGCCCGTAGGGCTGGGTCCCCTAGGAGTGACCAGGGTACACCCGCATTTAACCTGGAGGACAGGATAACTGGGAACAGTGTCCTGGCGGACGGGTCTTCCAGGGATACTGCTCTAGGTGGGGGTTGGCAAGTTGCCAGCACCCCTAGATAGGCCCCAACGGATTGCAGGCACCCATGGAGTGGCATAGTTGGCCCAGGGAGTAGTGACCAAGAGAATCCCCTGGGGTCAGAAAGGCATAGAACCGTAGGCTGTCCCTGTGGTAGCGGGCCTGCGTCCATGTTCTATCGCCCTAAGCAGGGAAGTCCATCAAGGTAGTTGATTGGTTTACCCCGGCTTTTGGCTGGGAGGGGGTTGTGTGGGAGTTGGCCCTTTTTGGCTAAAGTTCCTTAAACATTTTGCTTTTCCCCTAGACCTTTCTTCTGACATGTGTTGCCAACTTAGATGTCGGACACTTTGCCACTGCTAAACAGTGTCAAAGTGCAAGTGTTTCCTGTGTAAAGTAAAGGTGATTGGTTGTCCATTATTGGTATGTTTGCTTTACTAGTAAAGTCCCTAGTGAAGTGCACTATGTGTACCAGGGCTAGTAATGCAAATGCTACTGGTGGGCCTGCAGCACTTATTGTGCCACCCACTCAAGTAGCCCTGGAAAGGGAACTCAGGCCTGCACGCAGTTTCCTGAACTGCCATGTTGTTCTGGTAAGTGCACGTGTTAGAATCCGGGTTCTCTGGTTGGCACAGGTAGGTACTTGTGACAAGCAGGGAACCTTTCCTCTAGTCAGGGTAAGGGGTTACACTCCTAAAATAACCCCTGCTCACCCTCTAGGTAGCTTGGCACGAGCAGACCAGGCTTATCTCAGAGCGTTATAGGTTAAGCATTTGTGAACACATACAGTAACCAAGTGACAACACTACAAATGGACACCACACAGGTTTTTATATTAAAAATAAGGATTCTTTATATAGAGTTACCACAAGACCATTAAACGACAAAAATACACAATACTGTTACTTTAGATGGTAGAAGTTTGCTTAGTTCTCTTAAGTTCTTAAATGCGACACTTTAAGTCAATGTACCTTTTAAATGCGACACGCAGGGCAACGAAAGGGTTGCAACAATGCTGATGCGATTAAGTTTTTGGTGCAAAGAAATAAAGACGTGAAGATCTTCCAGATGCGTTACGCTTCTCCGATGTTGCGAGAAGACTCAACTCGATGCGTCAGCTGCAGCGGCGTCACCCTTTACACGATGCGACGACAGCGGCCTTGGCAGCGGCACTCTTCTCCGACGTTTGCAAGATGCTTCCGCTCGATGCGATGTTGCAGCGGTGACACCCCATTACGCAATGCGACGACAGCAGCTCCGACGGCGGCACGCTTCTCCGTGGATGCGAGGCGCTTTTCTTGATGCGGTGCAATGCGACAGCTACGATGGCTGCAATGGCGACACGCTTCTTCCTCGATGCGAGACTCTTCTCTTGATGCGGTGCGATGTGTCAGCTACGATGGCTGCGATGGCGACACGCTTCTTCGGCGTTGCGGGACACTTCTTGGATGATGCGAGACGCCTCCGCTCGATGCGATGCTGCAGCGGCGACACACTTTACGAGATGCGACGACAGCAGCTCCGACGGCGGCACACTTCTCCTCCTTGAGTCGCGCTTCCAGCTCCTTGCGACACGCAGTCCCTCAGAAGGCCCAACAACAGCAGCAGGCACTTCCAAAGAACTCTGGGGAGCTGGGGGGTGAAGTCTGTTGTTCCTGAGACTTCAGCAGGAGGCAAGCTCTATTCCAAGCCCTTGGAGATCTTTTTAAGCACAAGTTGAAATAAAGTCTTTGTAGTCTTTCTCCTCTCCTTCAGCAGCAAGGCAACCACAGCGGGCCAATCCCCCAGTTCAGGGTCAGTACTCCTCCTTACAGCTTTCCCAGTTCCTTCTCCTCAGGCAGAGGTTCTTCTTGTCAAGCAGGATCTAATTTCTTGGGAGCAGGGTCCCAATACTTATACCCCTATTTCCTTTGTTCCTCTGGGGTAGAGGGGCCTTTGCCCAGTCCAAACCAGTTCTTGAGCACTTTGTTGACATGACTCTGCCTTTCTATTCAGGGTGCCGGGACAGAGACATCAGCCGCTCCACAGGGGGTGGAGCCAGCATTGTGGTGGTAGAGCACAGCCCTATTCAGAGTCCAGGTGCACTCCTCCCACCCATCTGGATGTCAATCTCTCTATTCACCACCAGTCTGCCTAGCCCTGCCCCTCTGGGTTTCCCCAGCCCTGTCACTCACACAAACCAGACAGGCAGATACACATCATAGCAGAGGCGGGCTGAAATGGTTAGGCAAGCAAATACCAACTTTCTAAAAGTGGTATTTGCAAACACAGAATATTAAAATAAACTTTACTAAAAGATGTATTTTATTATTCTGAGTTCAGGCATACTAAACTCGAATTTCTACCATGTTCCCTGGGTCTGTTAGGATCATAGGATGTAACAATTCTAACATCCCATTCTGGCCTACGGGAACAGGTAGCCTTGCAATAGTGAAAAACGAAAATGGCTGTAATTCACTATTAGGACATGCCACACACATCATGGCGTGTCCTACCTTATGCTTACAATGCACCCTGCCCTTGGGCCTACCATAGGGGTGACTAATATGAAGTTAAGGGAAGGTTTAGGGACTGGGAAGTGGGTGCATTTGCCCAGTCAGCATGACAGTACCAGACTGCATGCAGGTTCTGCAATGGCAGACCTTAGACACATTTTCCTAGGCCGCTTCTGTGGGTGGCACAACCAGTGCTGCAAGCCCACCAGCAGCATTTGTATTTACAAGCCCTGGGCACTCCTGGTGCACTTTACTGGGGTCTGACAGTAAACCAAATAAGCTAATCATGGAATCCAACCAACATACACATTTTAAATAGGGAGCACTTGCACTGTGGCACTGGTTGGCAGTGGCACAGTGCTCTGAGCAGTTAACACCAGCAAAACACATGAGGTACAGCGACAAAAAGTGGAAGGGAGACTCACGCCAAGGTGCTAGGTCTAACAGCATGCATTTACCAAACCCTGCCCTTCCCTTTCCATATACATCAGACACCTCTATGGTAGATCTAGGGTACCCTATGGACTGAGTGCAGTGCATGTGAAAGGTGCAACATGTACCACGGTGTGTGCCATGTCCTGGCACTGAAATAATCTCCATTTCGTTTTCACTGCTGAAAGGTCATCTGGCCCATTAGAATAGAATGGGGAGGCTGTGTAATATGTTTTCCAGCCTATCACCCAAAGGCTTAAGATGGAAAGGTGAAGTTTAGTATGCCTGAACTCACCCTGCAATAACACATCTTTTTATGAAGATGGTGTTTGCATTGTGTGTTTGTAAGCCACTCTTTTATAAGTGGTTGGGTTTTTGTTGTGCTTTAAACATTTCTGTGTGTCTCTGCCTGGCTGTGGATTGACTGGCTGGATTTGAAAGTGATAGGATCTGGGGAATGTCTTGACCCAGTGAAGGAGGTGAGACAGCACGGGCTGACCTGCATCTGGTGTGTAGGAGGAAGATTAGGCCTAGAGGAGAAGAGGCTTGGGCTGGTGCTATAACACAATTGTCCCATCTCCTGCTGAGTGATTGAGAATCCAGACCCCCACTAATCAAAGGGAGAAGGTGTCATGGGTAGGGAGGCACCCAGAACTGGTTTGAGCAGGGGCCAGTGCCCCCTATAACACAAAGACTTTAAAGCCATTGAGGGCTATAACTATGCGAGCTGAATCCCCTGAACTTTGGAGCATGGCTTGATCAAGTGTGAACAAGACTGGAGCTACTTCATGGATCAAAAGGAACCTTTGCCAAGGAGGAAACAACTGAATAGACTGCTGGATAGGACTGCTCTTGCTGTGTGATCTGGGGCTGACCTGCAGTTTGCTGTTTTAACCAAGGAAAGGCTGTAGGGACTTTGCTGTGTGCTGTGTCCCCCTGCTTGAAAGACTTTGCTGTGTGCTGTGTCCTGAAGTAGCTATCCCCAAGGGCCTGAGGTGAGCTGGCTTCCTGTTTGGAAACACAGGAACACAAAAGTTTCCAGACAGGACTCGCAGAAACGCCATGGGTGTGTGTGCTCTGTCTAACCTGAGACTTTCGCAAGTTGTGCCTTGTGATCTTGGGCACCGGGAGTTCCGAACGAGACTCAGAGACGCAGTCCTGCGAGAGGACGCCCTGTGAGCTTGTGTACCGAAGAGCCAAGTAAGTCTCAGCGACGCTGTGTGCGTGTGCTTGGGGGCAGCCTGAATCTTTTGTGTGGATTGGCCAATGATCGTGCACACCAGAAGAGCGAGTGTGCCTCAGCGACGCTGTGTGCGTGTGTTGTTCGCAGCCTGAGACCCTCGCTGGAGGTGCCCTGTGATCGGGGGCACCGGGAGATAAAGTGTGTCTCAAGCGACACTGTGTGCGTGTATCTTCTGCTGCCTGAAACCTCCGGAGGATAAAGTGTCTCAGCGACGCGGATTGTGTGTGCTTTCTACTACCTGAGACCTGCACAAGTTGTACCTTGTGATCATGGGCAAATGAAGATCAAGTGTGTCTCAGCGACTGTTAGACCTGGCACCTTGGCGTGGGTCTCCCTTCCATTTTTATGCTGTGCCTCATAAGTTTTTGCTGGTGTTAGATGCTTTGGGCACCGTGCCACTGTTGTCCAGTGCCACAGTGCAAGTGCTCCCTATTGTAAATTGATGGATGAATTGGTGATTCCATGATTGGTTGGTTTGGTTTACCTGTCAGACCCTAGTACAGTGCACCAGAAGTGCCCAGGGCTGGTAATCCAATTACTGCTGGTGGGCTTGCAGCACTGGTTGTGCCACCCACAGTCTCAACCTGTAAAAGTGTGTCTGGTACTGTCATGCTGACTGGGCAAGTACACCCACTTGCCAGTCCCTAAACCTTCCCTTTTCTTCATATCAGACTCCCCTATGGTAGGCCCAAAGGAAGGGTGCATTGTAAGTATAAGGTAGGACATGCCCTGGTATGTGTGGCATGTTCTAATAGTGAATTACAGCCATTTTCGTTTTTCACTATTGCTAGGCTACCTGTTCTCCATTGCCCAGAATGGGCAGTTTGATTATTACATCCTATAATCCTAACTGACTCAGGGAACATGGTAGAAATTCGAATTTAGTATGCCTGAACTCAGAATGATAAAGTACATATTTTAGTGAAGTTGGTTTTAACATCCTGTGTTTGAAAATACCACTTTTAGAAAGTAGGTATTTTCTTGTCTAACCATCCAAACCTGCCTCTGCTAGGCTGTGTATTCCTTGTCTGGAGTTTGAGTGACAGGGGCTGGGGGATTCCAGGAGACAGGGTGAATCAGCACAGGGCTGAATAGAGAGATCTGCATCTAGATGGGTGGGAGGAGTTGCACCTGGGACCTGAATAGGGCTGTGCCTTACCTCCATAATGCTGGCTCCACCTCCTGTGGTGCGTCTGTTGTCTCTGCCCTGCACTCTGAAAGGAAAGAAGGAGTCTTGTCAACAAAGTGCTCCAGGACTGACCATAACTGGTTTGGACTAGGCAAAGGCCCCTCTGCCTTCAGAAAACAAAGCGAAACTTAGTATAAATATTGGGACCCAAACCCAAGAACTTTAGATCACTTTGGGAAACCTTTGCTGAGGAGTGGAACCAGAAGGAACTGAGTAGAGAATATCCCTAAGCTGAAGTGCTGCTTGGGGAATTGGCCTGCAGTGGTTGCCTGACTGCCAAAGAAAGGAGAAAGGACATTGTGCGCACTTTTATTCAACTTGTGAAGGATCTCCAAGGGCTTGGAAAAGAGCTTGCCTCCTGCTGAAGTCTCAGGGCCAACAGACTTCACCCACCAGCTTCCCAAGAGTTCTTTTGAAGGGCCTGCAGTTGTGCTGGAGTTTTTGAGGACTTGCGTGTCGCAAGGAGCTGGAAGCGTGACTCAAGAACAAGAAGCGTGTCGCCCAACTGCCGCTGCTGCTTCATAACACGAAGCACCTCACATCGCCGGAGAAGAGGATCGACGTTGCATCAGATGTAGCCGCATCATCAGGAAGCGCGTTGCAGAAGAATTGTTGAGTCATCGCAGGTCCACCGAAGCGCCTCGCATCGCCAGGAGAAGAGGATCATCATCCCAGCAGCTGCCGCCGCATCACTAGGTAGCGTGTCACAGGGCCTGTCACGACTCATCGCAGGAGACGAAAATCGACGTTGCATCAGACGCCGCCGCATATCCGAGAAGCGTGTCGAGGGGCCTGTCGCGGCTCATCACCAGAGAAGAGGATCGACATCGTATCGGACGCCGCCGCATCACCAGGAAGAGTGTCGCAGGGTTTGTCACGGCTCGCATCGTTGTGGAAGCAACTCGCATCGCCAGGGAAGAGGATCGACATCGCATCAGGCACCGCCGCATCACCGGGAAGCATGTTGCATCAAGAAGAAAGCGTCATCTTTGTTTATTTGCACCGTATCTTCAACGCATCACCGTCCTTGCAACACTTTCGTTGCTCTGCGTGTTGCATCTTAAGGTACACTGAAGTCTGAGTGTCATATTTACCATCTTAAGAGAACTAAGCTCAATTCTACCATTTTAAAGTAACCGTATTTTGGATTTGTGTCGTTTGTGGTTTTGTGATAAATCTATATATAGAATTCTTATTTTTGATATAAAACTGGTGTCCATCTGTAGTGTTATCACTTGATTACTATATGTGTTCACAAATGCTTTACACACTGCCTCTGAAATAAGCCTGTCTGCTCATGCCAAGCTACCAAGGGGGTGACCAGGGGTTATTTTAGGAGTGTACCCCCTTACCCTGACTAGATGCAAGGGTCCCTATTTGTCACAGGTACCTACCTATGCCAACTAGAGACCCCCAAATGTAACATTGGTGGTCAGCGGTGAGGATTCTGGACTTGCATTTGTGACTCATGTACAGTGATTGGTGAACACTACTAGTGAGTGCAGACCAAAACGCAACCACATACTTTTGGTAGATTGTTTTTTCTGGGACTTTCTATTTTTGCAAAGAACTGCCAAGTTTAACAACCATGGAGAAACCAGCATCCATAGCATCAGTTGATAATGATTGGGAAGAGAAGAAATTGGAATGCTACACCGTTACCCAGCTCAAGCATTTCTGCAGGAGGTTCAAAGTTTCTATGACCGGTATCTCCAAAAAAGAGGATTTCCAAAAGGCGCTTATGGCCTGGATAGAAGCTAGGAATACCCCTGAGAATGAGGAAGGGGAGGAGAATGCAGATGGGCAGGTAGAAGGGCTATTGGGTCCAGGAAGGAGGAAAGCAATCTCCCCAGCGGGTAGCAGTGTTGCTGCCAAAGCCTGTCTCCAGAGGAGTTGGAGGACAGGAAAGAGTGTAGAATGAATGAAATGGAGCTGACCATGCTCAAGTTAAACGGGCGGATGGAATTTGAATTGCAAACTAGGAAGTTAGCCCTAGAAGAGAAGAAAATGCAGTTTGAACATGAAAAGGTTTTGAGAGAGTTGGAATTGAAGGCCAAGAGCTTAGAGATTACTCCCTCTGGTGGCAGCACACCGTCTATGCCTGTTGAAGCTAGAGTGTATATTCCCAAGGATGCGGTAAAAGAATTTTACGAGAATGATGATATTGGGCAGTGGTTCAAGGCCTATGAGGTAGCCATGTCTTCCCACCGGGTCCCTGAGAAGGATTGGGGAGCAGGGTTGTGGGGGCGGTTCCTTAGTGAGGGGCGGGACACACTGTTAGATTTGCCTTCTGAAGTCTATAACTCATATCACCACATGAAAGATGCATTAATGTCCAGGTATGGTTTAACTCCTGAATTATATAGACAGAGGTTCAGGGGTTGCAAGAAGATAGAGAACAGTACCTGGGTGGAATATATCACTTTTTTCTGCAGAGCATTGGATAGTTGGGTGAAGGGTAGCAAAGTTGATGATTTTCAAGGGCTCCTTGATTTGATTGCATGGGAGCACTTGTCCAGTAATTGTTTTCCAGAGCTACGCCAGCACCTGATTGATAGTAGGCTGACTAATCCTAGGAAGCTTGCTGAGGAGGCGGACCACTGGGTCAGTGCCAGGGTCCACAAGGGTCATGTGGGAGATTCAGCCAAGAGTGGGCAGGGTCCCCAGCAGAAGAGTGGGGGGACAAGGGTAAACAGAGGGAGTTCCATAGAAGGCCCCAAAGTATTCCCCAAGGGAACCCAGGGAAAGGTTCCTAGTCTCCCCCCCAGAAACCATCAGGGGCCCGACAGGTCCACCTGTTCAAGGGGGACCCCTGAGATGCTACAAATGTGGGGACCTGGGTCATAGAGCGAATGATCCTAGGTGCCGCCAGTTTGTGAAGACAGCACCCCCTGGTGCAGCCCCCTGGCAGATAGCTAGTGTAGCCCTGGGTGAGGAGATGGGTGCACGAGGTGGGTGGGGTCCAGCAGAGATGTCCCTTGTCTCCTTAGGAGACTGTGAGATGGTCCCCAGGACCCAACTGCCTGATAACACTAAGAAATACAGGCAGTGGGTGACCATAAATGGCCATAGAGTGGAGGCTCTTAGAGATACAGGAGCCAGTGTGACAGCTGTCAAGTGTCAACTGGTATCTCAAGAGCAGGTTGTCCCCAATGCATTCTATCCAGCTGTTGCTGCTGACAACACAGACAGCCACTGCAAAGTGGCTCAGGTTCCCTTAAAGTGGGGGGGTCTCTGGTACTCTTCAGGTAGCTGTGAGGCCCGCCATGCCGGTTGACTGTTTGTTAGGGAACGATCTGGAGAGCTCACCTTGGGCAAAGGTGGAGCGAAGTACTCATTTGGAAATGTTGGGTCTGCCACACGGTCCATGGCAGCCAGTAGGGGTTCTCAAGAGGACCTGGAGCCTGAGAGGGGGGCCCAGGTACCTGCCTTAGAGAGAGGAGGCAGGGGGCGCGAGAAACAGGCCCCCGAAGTTCCCACGGTCCAGGAGGAAGCAGACCCTGAGGGGGATGCCCTGGAGCCTACAGGAGAACGGGTAGCTGAACTGGGGGACCTACCTGAGCTGACCCATTGGCAGCAAGAAAGGGACCCTCCAGGGAGGAGTTCTGTGAGGAGCAGAACAAGTGCCCTCCTCTCATAGGTCTGTGGCAGCAGGCTGCAGACCAGGCAGCTGGTGATCAATCTGGGTCACATTGGGTCTACTGGGAGAATGGTATCCTGTATTCTGAATCAATAATTATTCAAAAAGAGGGTCTTAGGGAAAATGTTTATAGACCAATAGCGTTCTGTTCCCCAGCCGAAATAGTAACACAAAAAGAAGAAAACTTTGGTCTCTCGAGTCAGCCAGAAAATACTAAGTAGAATGAAAGAAGTTTTTAAGGAAACAACAGAGTCCCATCACCCACTGAAGTGGCCTGCTTCATCATTTGGGATATCCACTCCAATGCATGCCCTCTTAGTCTCAAGGGTTGCAAACTTCTCAAAAGTAGAAGGGAGTTGAAACAGATGTTTCCATAAGTGGCAAAAAGGAGGAAATGTCCACTATGATATCAAAAAGAGATGAGGAGATGGTTTGAAAATTAGGAGGATGATGGTTGCAGTGCTAGTGAGGTATTAAGGTGAAAGACAAGTGAGGTTCAAATTAGCTATCAGGATACTAACCAATTTTAATAAATGCTACCCTGGTGCCAAAAATAAAAACAGTGCAGATACAGTTTAAGTATTTTCTGGCTGACTCTAGAGACCATAGTTTTCTTCTTTTTGTGTTCCTACTCCTGTATTCTGAGCCTAAGGTTGCCCATGTGCTGGTGGTACCCCAGCGCTTCAGAGCCTTCCTACTGGGGCTGGCTCATGATGTGCCATTAGCAGGACATTTGGGGCAGAACAAGACCTTTGAGAGGCTTGTCACCCACTTGTATTGGCTCCAAATGCGCAGGAGTTCAGACACTCAGTGCAGGACATGTCAGACTTGCCAGGCAAGTGGAAAGAGAGGGAGGAAGCGCAAGGCTCCTCTCCAGCCATTCCCTGTGATCAGCACCCCCTTTGAACGGGTGGGTATTGACATTGTGGAGCCACTGGACCCCAAGACAGCCATGGGTAACAGGTTCATCCTGGTCTTGTTGGACCATACCCGGAAGCCATACCTCTGAGGACAGTAACGGCCCCCGTGGTGGGACGAGCACTGATGGGAATTTTCTCCAGAGTGGGATTCCCTCTCGAGGTAGTGTCTGACCGAGGTACTAACTTAATTTCCAAGTATATGAAGTCCCTGTGGCAGGAGTGTGGGGTAACCTACACGTTTACCACGCCCTACCAACGCCAAGGAAATGGGTTGGTTGAAAGGTTCAACCGAACCCTAAAAGGCATGATTATGGGTCTTGAGGAACCTATGAGGCGTAATTGGGACGTCCTCTTACCATGCCTACTCTTTGCATACCGTGAGGTGCCACAGAAATCGCTAGGGTTCAGCCCCTTTGAGCTTCTCAATGGAATCCCAGTGAGAGGACCTCTAAGTTTGGTCAAAGAAGGCTGGGAGCAATCTCCCTGGAAACCTCCCCAGGATGTACATAGATACATGCTGGCCTTTAGGAACCAAACTAGGTGTTTCAGGCAACTCTCTGAGGCGAATCTGGAAGCCAGCCAGGAGAAGATGAAGCGGTGGTACGACCAGAATGCCACTCTGGTAGAGATTCAGCCTGGTCAGAAAGTGTTGGTCATGGCCCCAGTGGAGCCCTGCACGCTCCAGGATAAGTGGACTGGACCATTTGCGGTTGTGGAGCGCAAAAGTCTGGTTACCTACTTGGTGGACTTGCAGTCTCCCAGGAACCCCTTGAGGGTCCTGCTTGTCAACTGCCTGAAGCCCCACTTGGAGAGGTCCCAAGTGGGCATGCTCTTAGTGACAGATGGTGGAACGGAGGAGGAGACCGAGCCTCTTCCAGACCTCCTGTCAGCAACAGAGCAAGATGGGTCAGTGGATGGTGTCAACCTCTCTTCCACCCTGACCCCTGAGCAACAGAATGACTGCCGCCAGTTGCTGGGACAGTCTTCTGATCTGTTCTCCCTGATTCCTGGTGTCACTGATTGGTGCGTCCATGATGTGGACACTGGGGATAGTACACCTGTGAGGCACAAAACCTACAGGGTGACTGACAGGGTGAGAGCTTGCATCAAGGAAGAGGTCTCCAAGATGCTTGCGTTAGGGGTGATTGAGTCCTCTAACAGTCCTTGGGCCAGCCCAGTGGTCTTGGTCTGCATTCTCCACACCAGATGGGCACTATCAGTTCCGGGTTATGCCCTTTGGGATGAAGAATGCCCCTGCCACCTTTCAGAGGTTGGTCAACCAGGTGTTGGCTGGACTGGATGAATTCAGTGCCGCCTACCTGGATGACATCGCAGTGTTCAGTGTCAGTTGGGAAGAACATCTGCGCAAACTCTGGGAAGTGTTGATGGCGCTGTGAATGGCAGGCCTCATGATCAAGGCGAGTAAGTGCCAGATCGGGCAGGGTTCCGTGGTGTACTTGGGACACCAGGTTGGGAGCTGCCAGGTGGCGCCCCCGCAGCCCAAGATTGAAACCATCCTGGCTTGGGAGGCCCCCAAAACCCAGACAGAGGTGAGAGCCTTTTTAGGACTCACGGGTTACTAAAGGAGGTTTGTCAAGGGGTATGGCAACATTGTTGCACCCTTGACCGCGCTGACTTCCAGGAAGCAGTCCAAGAGAGTGATTTGGACTGACACCTGTCAGAAAGCTTTTGAGGCCCTAAAAACTGCTATCTGCACAGCGCCCGTGCTCCTGGCACCCAACTTCTCCAGAGCGTTCATAGTAAAAACAGATGCTTCAGAGCATGGTTTGGGGGCTGTTTTGGCACAGATGAATGAGGAGGGCCTAGATGAACCCGTAGCCTTCATCAGTAGGAGGTTACTTCCACGGGAACAGAGGTGAAGTGCTATTGAGCATGAGGCATTTGCTGTGGTCTGGGCACCGAGGAAGCTGAGACCATACCTGTTTGGGACTCACTTCCGGGTTCAGACAGACCACAGGCCCCTCAGATGGTTGATGCAGATGAGGGGTGAGAATCCAAAGCTGTTGAGGTGGTCCATTTCCCTACAGGAGATGGATTTCACGGTGGAACACTGCCCTGGTACAGAGCACGCCAACGCTGATGGGCTGTCCAGATTTTTCCACCTTAGTGATGAGAAATCCCAGGAGGTAGGGTAGTTCTCCCCACATTTCAGCTGGAGGGGACACGTGTTAGACCTGGCACCTTGGCGCGTGTCTCCCTTCCATTTTTTTGCTGTGCCTCTTGTGTTTTTGCTGGTGTAATATGCTTTGGGCTCTGTGCCGCTGCTGCCCAGTGCCACAGTGCAAGTGCTCCCTATTGTAAATTGATGGATGAATTGGTGATTCCATGATTGGTTGGTTTGGTTTACCTGTCAGACCCTAGTACAGTGCACCAGGAGTGCCCAGGGCTGGTAATCCAAATACTGCTGGTGGACTTTCAGCACTGGTTGAGCCACCCACAGAAGCAGCCTGTAAAAGTGTGTCTAAATCTATATAAAGAATACTTATTTTTGATATAAAACTGGTGTGGTGTCCATCTGTAGTGTTTTCACTTGATTACTGTATGTGTTCATAAATGCTTTACACACTGCCTCTGAGATGAGCCTGTCTGCTCATGCCAAGCTACCAAGGGGGTGAGCAGGGCTTATTTTAGGAGTGTACCCCGTCACCCTGACTAGACACAAGGGTGCCTATTTGTCACCGGTACCTACCTATGCCAACTAGAGACCCCCAAATCTAACAGCGACACTGGATGCGTGCGTAACTCGTGAGGAGTTGTCTGGTTAACATGCACCCGGAGTTCCTGTGAGTCTTAGTGGCTCTGAGTGTGGATGTAGCGTGCAGCCTGAGATCTTCCCATTGCCAGAAAAATCAGAGATTGCATTGGAGGCCCAAGTCGCTGGACGAGGAGAGGAGAGGAGAGTGGGTTTGCGCCCCCGGTAACGTGTGTCGACTCCTGGGGTGTGGCGCGAGCTCGGAGGGAGACGCTCTCAGCCTCTTTCTCTGTTCTGCAGTGCGAGCCTCTGCTTCGGCTCGGATTGAGTCCCGTATGCCAAGGAAGCGGCAGTACCGGGACCTGAGTGCGAAGCTGCAGTTATTGTGTTCTATCTTACAGGTGTTGGGGGGGCAACTGTGGCCGGAGAATAACCACAAACCAGCACGAGTGGCGGAGAGACCTCCGGTGGCAATGTGAATGGTGCTGGAGTAATTTACGTATTGCATAACTTCTGCATAGTGGAATATCTGATGATTGTGTAACGCATTGCTTTCTTTCTGCACAAGGGACTGCCTGATTTGTCGTATTGCCTGTTGTATTAGTTTGCCTAATGAACTACCTGATAGTTGTGTTACGTATTGCACTAGGTTTGCATAACGAACTGCCTGATAGATGTGTCACGCCTTGTCTGAATCCTGCACCACGATCTGCAGGATTGTCGTATTACACATTGCATTAGTGTTGCATACCAAGCTGCCGAATATATGTGTTCCACATTGCATTCGTTTAACATAACAAACTGCCTGATAACTGTATTACACATGCATTGCTTTTTCCCACCAGAGTACATGAAGGGGGACCATACACATTGCATTACTGGGCCATAACAGTTTACCACGTTGTTGCTTTACGCATTGCATTACAGTGACAGTACAAATCGCCAGGTAACCGTATTACGATCTGCTTTCTTCTTATGTTTTGAAGTACCTGACTGTTGCATATCAAATTGCATATTACAACATTAGAAATATGTAGGATTGTTTAGTTTAGCTTAATAATAATGGGACAGGGGAAACAATACCCCAACACATATGTTGGTTTAGTATTGTGTGGTCGCATCGTATATTGTTTTATAAACATATACTTGTTTTCTATGAAACTCGTGTGGAGTCTATTTGTGGTGCCATCATTGGATTGCTGTGAGTGTAATTGCAAATACTTTACATATTAAGCCTTGAAGATAAGCCTGGCTCCACATGCCAAGCTACCAAGGGGGTGGAGTGGGGGCTATCTCTGGAGACGACCTGTATTTTCCCTAACGTTGGGGCTCACGGGTCCCTGCTTGACCTGCGGTGCCTACCTCAGCCAACCAGGGATCGTGGGAATTCTAACAATTTGGCAGCAGTGCAGTGGGATTTCCTAACATTGTTGTTGTAATTAATGCTGTAGGAATTGAACGTGTATTTTTGCAAGTTCACTCGCAGTGAATGGTGTACATCACAAATGTAGTAGACCACTGCGCAACCACCTATTATGTTTTTGATCTGTTGGTTTTATTTTTGAGCAAACCTTTAAGCCGCATATCATGTCTCAGAGGAGTTCAAGGAGCTAATGAGGCTGCAGAATTAGAGTTTAACATTGAGGCATTTCTTACTGCAAGGTTGATCAATTGAGGCAATTCTGCAATGGCTTTTGGATGTACCATGAAAAGTAGCACCAAGAAGGAGGAGCTGCAGGTGGCCTTGAGGGCCTGGTGGGAAGTCAAAGGGACTCAGGAGGCGCGCAATGGTGAGGTGGATGAGGATGACCCAGTGAATGGATTTGGTCCAGAGGATTTTCCAGTGGAGTGACCAGCATCAGGGGCTGGTAGTAGCCATTCAGGGAGGAGTTTTTCACCAGAGGAGTTGGAGGAAAATCAAAGGGTCAGAGAGCATGAGTTGGAGGTGTTAAAACTGAAAACTCAGGCAGAGGAGAAGAAGCTGCTCATTGAAAATGAAAAGCGAGCAGAGGAGAGTAGGAATGCTCTCTCATTAGAAGAGAAAAAGTTCCTCTTGGCTCATGAGTTAAGCATGAGGGAACTGGACTTTAAGGGTAAACGGCAGAGGCCAGTTCAGATGGTGGCAGCGTACAGCCGGTGTCAAGTGTGGATGAGTACAAGCGTGAACTGGATGACCGGGTGTTGGTGAGCATGGCAAATGATTTGATGTGGGTGCTCAACCTTATCCCTAGGGAGCCTAGGCTCAGTAATCCTTTTTCAGGATTGCACCAACCCGTGTTAGGGTGCGAGCTCTTTGATTCCGGGGAGCTGGCAATGGAGCTGGACCCCAGGTCATGAGTCCAAGGGCCTGATAAGGTCCTAGAGAGGGAAGAGAGGCGAAGTAGAACCATTAGGTCCCAGAGCAGTCAGGGGCATGCGGGCTAGCTCCCTGCCTCAAAGGAGAGGGGGAGAGTAAGCTGCATCCCCAGGGGTTTACCACCCCAACCCAGAGACCGGGGTTCCCTTAGAGGAGCCTCAGGTAGGGGGCCTAGCACCTACTTGCCAGCTGTGTGAGGAAGAACACCCAGAGTCAGGAGGGCGTGGAGCGTCGTCATCAGAGCTCCCCCCTCCTGAAGTTGGTGGGTGCCATTCCCAAGTGGCAGGCACAGCAATCTAAATGGAAGGTTGAGGGAGGGAGGTGTCCCTCAGTGGGAAAACCTATGGGACTGTGTCCAGCCGGTAGGGCTGGGTCCCCTAGGAGTGACCAGGGTACACCCACATTTAACCTGGAGGACAGGATAACTGGGAACAGTGTCCTGGCAGACAAGTCTTCCAGAAATACCACTCTAGGTGGGGGTTGGCCAGGCGCCAGCACCCCTAAGGAGGGGCCCCAACGAATCTGAGGCACCCATGGAGCGGCATAGTTGGCCCAGGGAGAAATGACCAAGAGAATTCCCTGAGGTCAGAAATGCATTGAACCGTAGGCTGTCCCTGAGGTAGCGGGCCTGCATCCGTGTTCTATCGCCCTAAGCAGGGAAGTCCATCAAGGTAGTTTATTGGTAAACCCTGGCTTTTAGCTGGGAGGGGGTTGTGTGGAACTTGGCCCTTTTTGGCTGAAGTTCCCAATAACTTTTGATTATTCTCTAGACCTTTTTTCTGACATGTGTTGCCAACTTAGATGTCGGACACTTTGCCTATGCTAAACAGTGTCAACGTGCAAGTGTTCCCTGTGTAAAGTGTAATGGTCATTGGGGCTGGCCTGCAGTTTGCTGTTTTAACCAAGGAAAGGCTGTAGGGACTTTGCTGTGTGCTTTGTCCCCCTGCTTGAAGGACTTTGCTGTGTGCTGTGTCCTGAAGTAACTATCCCCAAGGGCCTGAGGTGAGCTGGCTTCCTGTTTGGAACACAGGAACACAAAAGTTTCCAGAGAAGACTCTCAGATATTCCGTGGGTGCATGTGCTCTGTCTATCCTGAGACCTTCGCAAGTTGTGCCCTGTGATCTTGGGCACTGGGAGTTCCGAACAAAACTCAGAGACACGGTGTGTGTGTGCTTTGTCTAGCCTGGGTCCTGCAAGAGGACGTCCTGTGAGCGTGTGTACTGAAGAGCCAAGTAAGTCTCATTGACGCTGTGTGCATGTGCTTGGGGGCAGCCTGAATCTTTTGTGTTGATTGGCCTTTGATTGTGCACACCAGAAGAGCGAGTGTGCCTCAGCGACGCTGTGTGCGTGTGCTGTTCACAGCCTAAGACCCTCGCTGGAGGTGCCCTGTGATCCGGGGCACCGGGAGATAAAGTGTGTCTCAAGCAACGCTGTGTGCGTGTACCTTCTTGAGTCCCGTGTCCCAAGGGAGTGGCAGCACCGGGGCCTGAGTGCGAAGCTGTAGTTACTGTGTTCTATCTTACAGGTGTGCGGGGGCAACTGTGGCCAGAGAATAACCACAAGGCAGCAAGAGTGGCGGAGGGACCGCCGGAGGCAAAGTGAATGGTGCTGGAGTAACTTATGTAATGCATTACTTCTGCGTAGCGGAATATCTGATGATTGTATAACGCATTGCTTGGTTTCTGCACAGCGGACTGCCTGTTTTGTCGTATTGCCCATTGTATTAGTTTGCCTAACGAGCTGCCTGATAGGCAGTGCTTAATTTGTAAAATATGAAGTCCAGGTGCTCAAATGTTTGTCCAAGGCCACTCCCACTCCCCTGGCTCCACCCACTTCCTATATTGGCTCCACCCACATCCTCAACTGGCACTGCTGAAACTCAGATGTGCACATATTGTCCCTCATTTCAGAGATGTCACACTACACAGAGTCCTAATGGTCAAAAAGAACATCCTCCAAGAAAGCACCTCTCGCCCAAGCCAACCCACACATATAAGGCGATTTCACTTGCCCATCTTTTTAGACTCCACATTCAGGGTTGACCAGAGACAAAGACAGCCACCATACATTTCTTGCAGTTTCTGGGTATAACTCACTGGAATGTTTTTATACACCTCAAGGATTTTGATGGGCACAATGACAAAACTTGTCTGTCGGAAATGGTGAAACATGACTGTAGTGGATATAGTGAATTAGGCATACACATTTTAACCCTATAAGGACTTTTGCAATCAACATCTAAATTATGTAATGCCTTGAAATAAGCATACTTTATTTGCGAGACATCAACTGTCTGTTTGCCACATTCTGCACCAACTAGATCAGCTGATAGATATTTTTATATAATATATAACAATTATTTGCATAGTTGAAATTTTGTAGGACAACCGATTTTATGACTCACATCTTGAAGGGGAATGTTAAGAATCAAAAATTGTGCCCCAATGCTTCAAAATGAAATAGGTAGCTCTCCACTAATGTGGAGACTAAACAAATTCATAAAGAGGAGCACAAACATATGTGGTGTTTCTTGGAAAGATATGGGCACCCAACCTGGCGTTTTTTGTGTTACACATATCTTACAAAACCTGCCTCAACTTCTGCTAGGATTCTGGAGCCCCATCCCAATTTCTACGTTTTTTTAAAACACAAACAAACACTTTAGGGGAGGACAATACCCCACAGACCTTCTTTACTGAGGCCTTTACGCCACTTTAAGGTAGGAAGCAGGCCCTGGACGAACTCCACCAGTCCCAACACCCCAAATCACAAGAAATTTCAGGACTCATGCAAATAAAACGACCAATAATTAATGGAGAAATTGTTTTTTAGGTTCACATTACAACTAAATGGCACGCCTTTGTCTTAACATAATGCTGAGGGAGGGCTGAAGTCCATTTATGAAAGTCAGATTAAATGTGACCATCCCCATAATCTTTATTTTGGCAGACACATTTTAAGTTTGTAATACAAATGTACTTGCTAGTATGATTCTCGGTAGCTCATTTAGCTGAAGCGCATGATGTCAACATAATTATAGTCAGAGACATGGGAACAACATGAGTAAAACAGTCAGAGGGTGATTCTTTGGCCCTGATTGAGTGATGAGGGGAAATAATAAGGAATGTACAGCACATGATAAATTACGGATTTCAAGGGGTAGTAATAATGAGGTGCGGTAAATGTTTTAAACTCTAAGGGCCATATTAACAAGAACGGCGATAACATTATCGCCGCTTTGTGGCAGGAAACTGCAGGTAAAGCGGCGATAATGGGCTTGATAATATGCCCTAGCGAATTCCAATAGAAGCCCAGGTTCTGGTGTGAAGGACATCAAACCTGGGCTTCTATTGGAATTCTCTAGGGCATATTATCAAGCCCCTTATCGCCGCTTTAACTGCAGTTTCCTGCCGCTATAGCAGCGATAATGTTATTGTCGTTCTTGATGATATGGCCCTAAGTTTTCCTCTTGAAAATTAGGAGTTAGTCACAAAATCATATTTCTTCACTGAATCCTGCATGCAACATTCCTGCAGATCTTGATCTGTAAATTTCGGTTGGTTTGACCCCCCCAAAATTAGCCAAGAGAAAATTATTCCGGTTACGGTAATTCCTGAATTACTTTGAATGTTTCTTGGAATTACCATGCCGGAAGCCCTTTCCACACAGATCATAATATAACGCCCACCTTGTTAACAGTCAGTTGTATATTCCTAGTCAACAATGATCTACCTTACTCTATTGCTGTAAACAAAATGCTAAGCTCACAGGAAACCATAAGCAGTGCATAAGTTGATACCCAAATCATAAAAAATTGTCGAGTTGCATAGTTTGTTCGTTTTGACCCAAGTTAACAAAGTTGAGATGTGCCTCTAAACTCGCACGTATACAATGCTTTCTTAATTGCCCATCAATTTACTTTAATTTCTTTGGGCGCTATGCTGCTTTATTGTATCCCTCCAAATGACTACCGTCCTTTCCACAGGTTGTTTCTAAAATCTCACAGGCTCACTTATTTGAGTTTCTCGCTCTTGTTCTGCCCGGGTTTACTTGTTTGAGGACATAGGGAAAGCTTCTTGAGTTCTGTGACAATCTTTGCACTAATTGACTGAGGGGAATCCGATTGATTGGGATATCACCTTCCAAGAGCAAACAACAGCGAAATTCATAAGGCTAAATAAACAGTGACACGGGCAGCTGACAGGTAATGGAAGAGCTGAGCGAAATGCGCTATAGAACATTTACATCATGTGATGAAGGCAGAGTGGCTTAGAGAGAGATAGAGGTCTGGCACAAGTTCGCACAACAGAAACCACCCACTGCATGCACAAACAACCTGAGCCACGAGGCTTCATGATATAGGATAGAAAAATCCCGATTCCGAAAGAGATTAAATGCACGGAAAAACAGCATTTTATTTCAAAACACCATTTCATTCCATTTGAGTCAAGTAAGTCTTACATTATTACACAGAAAGGGGTTAAGGACAAGGCCCTGCCCTTCCAGCCTTCTGACCGGACTAGTGCTCCTCCACACGGTGCCCGGCCGGGCGCCACCCAGGTCAAACAGGATTACTTTAGAAGCAATCCCAGAGTCATTGGATGATCATCCAACTACTCTAGAAGTCATTTTCACATCATCAGACATCATCAAGCTCTTGAAGTCATCAGCAGAGTTTAGAAACTTGAGCTCGATGACTTGTGGATGACTTGAAAATGAGCATCTGATGACTTCACAAGGTGTGACTATTCCTGATGACTTCAGGAGGATTTAAGAATGAGTATGCGATGACTTCACAAGGTGTGACTATTCCTGATGACTTCGGGAAGACTTAAGAATGAGTATGCGATGACTTCACAAGGTGTGACTATTCCTGATGACTTCAGGAGGATTTAAGAATGAGTATGTGATTACTTCATAAGATCCAATTGTGCTTGATGATTTGAAAATAAACATCCAAATCTCCACAAGCATCATCTCTTCTTAACATGATGAAATTGCTCCTTATGTTTTGAGAATGATTATACTTCTAGTGCAAGAGGTAAACACCCATTACAACTAATCTTTTACCACTACTACCATCACCCCGCATACCATCACAATGCAACTACCATTACTCGGCAATGCCATTACAACGCATGGCATTACAATGCATATGCATTTACCACACATGCTTCTACAACGAAATTTGTTGTAAATGCATGAATGGTAGAAGCATGTGTGATTTATATGTAAGTATAAGGTATGTATAGGGTTTGGGTTTTGGAGTGTAGGGTTATATGTTTTGGGGTTCAGGGGTAATTTTAGGGTTAAGGCGTTTGGGGTGCTGGGGTATTTATAGGGTTCAGGGTGGGTTTAGGATTTGGGGTGTCTGAGTATTTTTAGAGTTCAGGGTGGGTTTAGATTTTGGGGTACAGGGGTATTTTTAGGGTTCAGGGTGGGTTTAGGTTTTGGGGTGCAGGTTTATTTTTAGTGGTCAGGAGTAATTTTCGGGTTAAGGGCATGTTTGGGTTTTGGGATGCTGGGGTATTTTTAGGGTTCAGGGTGGGTTTAGGTTTTAGGGTGCAGGGGTATTTTTAGGGTTTGGGTTTTGGGGTGCAGGTTTATTTTTAGTTGTCAGGGGTAGTTTTAGGGTTAAGGGCATGTTTGGGTTTTGGGGTGCCCAGGGTATTTTTGGGGTTCAGGGTGGGTTTAGGTTTTGGGGTGCAGGGGTATTTTTAGGGTTCAGGGTCATTGTAGGTTTTGGGGTGCAGGTTTATTTTTAGTGGTCATGGCTAATTTTAGGGTTAAGGGTGTGTTTGGGTTTTGGGGGTGCTGGGGTATTTTTAGGGTTCAGGGTGGGTTTAGTTTTTGGGGTGCTGGGGTATTTTGAAGTGGCATGGTGGGTTAGGGTTTTGGGGTGTAGGGGAATTTTTAGGGTTCAGGGTGTGTTTGGGTTTAGAGGTGCTGGGGGATTTTTAGGGTTCAGGGTGGCTTTAGGTTTGGGGTGTAGTAGAAAATGTAGGGATCAGGGTGTGTTTTGTTTTTGGGGTGCTCAGGGTAATTTTAGTGTACAGGGTTCAGTTTAGGTTTTGGGGTGCTAGGGTAGTTTAAGGGTTCAGGGTGGGATTGGGGGTGTAGGGGTATTGTTAGTGGTCAGGGTGTGTTTTAGGGTTCAGGGTGGATTTGGGGTGCCAAGGGTAATTTAAGATTTTAGTGGGCATGGGTATTGGGGTGGTATGGGTAATTTAACAGTGTTAGGGGTGTTTAGTTATTGGGATAAAAAAAGGCCTTTTTTTGTTTTTAGTTTAAAAAAAAAAAAAAATTAAATATATATACATATATTAAAAAATATATATATATTTACCATAAACACTTTTACAAACTTTATGCATTCACCGTGCACGCCTTTGCGTTGTCATGGCATGCGTGGTAAAGGCATATGGTCGACCTCGGAGATGGGTATCTGGTTCGAGCCTCGGCAGGGAGGCTGAAAATACTGTGATCCTGGGCATATCACTTAATCTCCCGGAGCCTAACAAAAAAAGAATGTGTCCGTCTGTAACGCACATGGTGCTCAAATAAAGTGCTCTGATTTCTTGAGGTATATTTCTCCCTATATAAAACTCCCCCCCCCCCAAAAAAGAAAAGAATAGATAGATATATATACCACACCACTCCTTTTGGTATTTGCGCTGATTTTATTTGCTGCTGTAACGCGTTTTGGTGATATACGCCTTGATTACACATTACGCGTCAGTTACAATCACCATTTTTTAAATAAAACAACACTCGTCAGTGTTAGGTTTTCCAATATTCATAATTCCATTGGCTCTTAGAATAACATGTATCTGTTTAATACGCTTGGCTGTTTTATTAATTGAGTTGAACTACAAGCGATGCTTTGAAACAATTGCGCTGTTTCTATAGACCTCGGCATTCCGTGATTGTGTAAATAACTGAACCTCCATGTGAATAAAAAAGTGCAACCTCTGCCTCTTAACATATCTCGTTCTCGTGTAAAGCGCTATGAGGCCAATCGCGTCACTATTTCTGCACTACTTGCAGCTACATTGTGGTCATACCTGAATGCAGGTTGTGTGCAAATAAAAACAATTGGTCTTGAGCGATTTGCACAGAATCACAGGATTCTGAGCCTCCCGCAGAGACTCAGATACTGTTCCCAGCTTCAAGTCGGCCTCTGTCTTTTCATTTTCTTGCATCAATTTCCCCAGCCCCTCCTGCCTCGGAGCAGCACTACAGGCTACCTTTGGGCTCGTTTTGGTAGGATCCAGGCCTACCATGCCGCAGCCGTCCCTGGTTGGAACGGAAGCGGAAGCTGACTAGCTGAGTTGTACTAGTCTGTGGCCGACCGAGTGAAGAGACCGGGTTGTGTGCTTACGGATCGGGCTGCACCGGGAAAGAAGCAAAGTACTCCATTTCGTAGGTATTTTTTTCGTGGGGCTGAGGGTGCAGGTGAGATGTGGGTGTGATTTCCCACCACTTTGGAGTGTTCTGCCGCGCTTTTGTTTGAAAGGCGGGAGCCCGCCTTTTCTTAAGATGCGGCGCTGTAATGCAGTGCTTTTTGCATACATGCCAACATCTCAGAAGAGCAAAGTGGGAGATTTTTTTTTTTAAATCGGGAGAATGGGGCTTGAATCGGGTTACTGTCATGTATGGGCCTTGGAAGTGAGCTGCTGCAGGATCGGACATTTGAAACGCAAAATGCACGTTTTTAGGTCTCGCCTGACCCAGCGCATGCGCTGGTCTGGCGAGACTTATTGAGAGGGCTCCAAAAAGTGCTACCAGGCCAGCCTAGAGCCACAGTGCATGTGCGGGGGCGCACGCGCCGCGTTTGACCGCAATCACTTCTCTTTCACGGCCGCTTTGAAGTTTGATCGCAATCGCGATCACTTTCGCGGCTGCAGGGCCGCTTGTCTTCTGGCTGGATTCTTCTTACTTCTCGTTTGCAAACAGTTACTGAACACGCTGAAGCCAAAGCAGTTATCTGCACTCCCTTCTCCACACATAGTGGCGGCGCCCCATGCGTACTTACGTCTCCATACAATCTTCTCGTCCCTCTGGCAATATTGGTCTAATTCTGTGTCGCAGGCAGCCTTCAGAAGTGTTCGAAACTGCCCGGACATGGACATAACTAGGCTGTTCCCTTTAAGCTTTGTACATCTGTAATTTATCCTGAATGTTAGAGGAGAAGTGATTAAAGGCACAAAAGCTGTCAAACTGTGGTCAATGTGTGGCGGAGATTAAAACCTAAAATTCGCCGTCTCTAGAGGATAAAAAGCCGTTTTTTACAATAATATTGAAACTCTGGGACTGTTCTGAATCTAATTTGCCCCTTTACTCTTACAGTTGAGAAAGGGATATTTTCTTTCTTCACCTTCCATCTGATCAATGGCCTAAGTTCAAATATGAACCAGAAGCATCAGAAAAGCAGTGTTAAAACCTCTCATAAGGCACCCTTTATGGTGGAGGGGAATCCAGTGATTTATGAAGGCAGCTAATCTAAAAGAAAATCTAAAGTAACTCAATTGTAGAAAGTGTACTAATATAGTCTTTTGTTATCTTTTCAGAATGTTATGAAATCTTAGTGCAAGCTGGCTTCCTCTCAACAACCAAACTACGAGAAGGGCTTTTGTCGTAAGGATCTGCAATTGCAAAAGAGGACAAAATACTCTGAATCTGGCAACACACAATAGAGCTGCTTCTTTTGTTGACTTTTTAAAATTCTCTTTCCTTACTTTTAATGTTATCCTGAACAGTATACTATCTCTCTTTGAGGTCATGTACATGCTTTGGCGAAATAAAAGCGCACAGTGAGAAGTAATTTCAGATCCATTTATTTCAACCAATTCTTTGTTCGGTGTATTGCCACAGGTCACCATATCAAAACTTAGAGTGACGTCGTTTAGCTCAAATGAAGACCTGTCACAGTTAGTATGGGGAAAGGTCATACGCTGCAAGGCTGCTACTCAATGCAAATGGTATTCTTACCAACGCTCCTCACAAATTCAATTTATATCATTGTCCTTGTTTAAAGAAGGATCCTGTTTTAAACCCATACAGTTTTCTTTTTTAAAGGGACACAATGTTTCACCCAAGTATTTCATTTCAAATTTGTTTTTAAATTAGACTTGAGTAATCCAGGATGAAGGAAAGGACATTTGGAAAGTCTGTATTTAAACATTTAGGAGTGATCTACAAGCATTGAGAACATTTTATTAAACCACTCTGAAGTAATCCCCATTTGCAATAGCCAAGAGTGCCCATCCAGTAGATACTCTTGGATGTTACGAATTGGGATTACTTCTAAATAATTCCACTGAGTACTCTTGGTTGTTAGGCAGTGATGCCCGTAGTATTTTCCCAATACCCTTGTGTACATTAACTCCAATTCGAAGTTGTCATAAAATCATACTACAGTAATGCATAATAATTCTGAAGATGTTAGCAAATCATCCAGTGGTTGTAAACAGTAACCATGAGGTTGTCCTGAAATCATCCGGTAGTATTTCAAACTCATCCTGCACTTGTCAGTTAGTATTCCTTGAAGTACAAGATCATCACGCATTTTTAATTGAAGTAATCAGGACACCATCCTGGAGTAACTCACACTCATCCTGCAGTTGTCAATTAGTATTCTTGGAGTTGTAAAGGATCATCACGCATTTTTAATTGAAGTAATCAGGACACCATCCTGGAGTAATTCACACTCATCCTGCAGTTGTCAATTAGTATTCTTGGAGTTGTAAAGGATCATCACGCATTTTTAATTGAAGTAATCAGGACACCATCCTGGAGTTATTCACACTCATCCTGCAGTTGTCAATTAGTATTCTTGGAGTTGTAAAGGATCATCACGCATTTTTAATTGAAGTAATCAGGACACCATCCTGGAGTAGTTTTTGTGATCACAGTAAGAGTCATCTCATTTAAATATTTTGCTCTGTGGGCAGACTTCAGGATGGCTTGGGATGACTTCCCCAGATAATTACAGGAATAGCCTGGCTGAAGTCATCGGATGACCCTAGAATGAGTCCAGGATGATCTTCCTTTTTGACTTGGGCAGTGGCATGTTTGCTCGGGCCTCCTCGAACTCCATTCATACCAAGTCTGTTTCCGTCACCACACTCAAGAAAAAGCAGCGTTCGTTAATTTTTTTACTTACTGGTTTACTTTACTGGTGGCACTGTCTTTATTAGGAGGCCTGCTGCTGCTTCAAATAACAGTCCCGCCTCAACGTTGTGCTGAACTGATGGTGACTCATGTGCCGGGGCGTGGAATATAATTTGAAAAAAAGCTTACGCAGGCTGCCGCAGCCCCTACCCCCACATACTCATATACGGTCCAATCAGCAACCCAAGGCAAATTCCCATGGATATGGAGAATTTATTATCGACGCTGTCAGCACAGCAACACTCTTCTTCACCAGGTGACTCGGAAGACTGTAACAGTGTTTGAAAAACACAGCAGTGAGTCAGTCAATTATATTTACTTTGAAATTTGACTGCACGTGCAGTGAGTGCAGTCGCGTTGTTGATGTGAGTTGGCAGCGGCAGTGTAGACCCGGCCCTGGTAAATAAGTGCCGGTGCTAAGCACCGGAAAGCACCAGCACAAATTAAGCACTGCTGATAGGTGTGTTACGCATTGCACTAGGTTTACATAATGAACTGCCTGATATATGTGTTACGCCTTGTCTGAATCCTGCACCACGATCTGCCGGATTGCCGGATTACACATTGCATTAGTTCTGCATAGCGAACTGCCGGATATATGTGTTCCACATTGCATTAGTTGCGCATAACAAATTGCCTGATAACTGTATTACACCTTAAATTGCTTTTTCCCACCATAGTACCTGAAGGGGGACCATAAGCATTGCATTACGGGGGCATAACAGTTTGCCACGTTGTTGCTTTACGCATTGCATTACATTGACAGTACAAATCGCCAGATAACCCTATTACGATCTGCATCATTCTTATGTTGTGAAGTACCTGACTGTTGCATATCGAACTGCATGTTACGACATTAGGATTATGTAGGATTGTTTAGTTTAGCTCAATAATAATAGGCCAGGGGGAACATTACCCCAACTAATAAGTTGGTTTAGTATTGTGTGGTCGCATCGTATATAATTTTATAAACATACACTTGTTTTCTATGAAACTCGTGTGTAGTCTATTTGTGATGTCATCTTTGGATTGCTGTGAGCCTAATTGCAAATACTTTACACATTAAACCTTGAAGATAAGCCTGGCTGCTCATGCCAAGCTACCAAGGGGGTGGGGCGGGGGCTATCTCTGTAGGCGACCTTTCTTTTCCCTAACATTGGGGCTCACGGGTCCCTGCTTGGCCTGCGATACCTACCTCAGCCAACCAGGGATCTTCGGAATTCTAACAAGGCCATGTTTTTATATTAAAGGTTTTAACCATTTACACTTTAAATTGGCCACTGTAATTTAAAACTGTAATGTTGATTTTACTAACTTTTATTGTCTTCTTTTGAAACCGAATAAAGTTCTTTTGAATTGAAATTGAATTATAGTCTAGATGGATTAGATGGCAATCAGCCCCATTAGATATATTTACTGTAAAGTAAGGTGATAGAAATATAAATGAAACTTTCACAGACATATAAAAGTTGTACCCTCAAAGGTATATGTGAAACCAAGTATAATATAATTAAGGCTCCCTGTTTTCCATTTTTACTGATTTTTATCGTTAAAAACAGACATAAAACCATTTATTTTCTCGTCTGTATTTGTTTTTAAAGGAGGATAAGAACATAAATTGGTTTGCTTTTTTAGTTTTTCTAAATACTGTCTCCCGTGACTGCCAGACTAATTGCTGCAAAGACTGAAAGGTAAGGGTGTCAAAAGCAAAAGAATTTTAGTAAAGAGGGTTAAACAGCATTAGATATGCACAAGGTTGATAATGAAATGTGAATATTTTTAATAAAGTGCATTGATTTATCTTCTGCAAGTGCTCGTATCATTGAAACCTGTCAAACATTTAAATAAATGTGGAATTATACTAGTTCCAGCTTCATTTGTTCACAAAACCGCAAATAAATCTGAATAAATACAGATAAAATTAGCAAAAAGTAAATATGGATACATACAGACAAAAGTGGCTACAAAATAAATACCAGAAAACCGAGAGCCCTAAATATAATATATTTCAGACAGAGTCATGTCAACAGTCAGTATAAAATGTATTTGAACATTACGTGAAGAATACATACAATCATTTAACCAGGTTAAGTAGCTACTTACCAACAATGTATCTTAGGATAAGACATAAGATTAAACAGATACTTAAAATAATCAACTGTCGAGCAAGTTAAAGTAAACACAAAATAGGTGTCTCGAACAGAACTGTGCAACATCCTGATGAATTATGTGTCTTGTCTGACCCTATTTGGGATTTGTAGGTTCCACCAATGGATATAACTTATCAAAACAAATGCAAACATCTCAATCACTGAAGGAATAAGATATGGTATCTTAACAGTCTCATTTCATCAAATTTAACCATGCTCAAACTTGTAAGAAACCATGATATGTTACATTGTTATTCTGTGAGAAACACAGGAAGTTCCCTAACAACATTTAGGCCTCTGTCAACCGCCCAGAGCCTAATTATATGTTTGGTTTACATTCTCCTCAGAGCCATAGTTTCGTCTCCACCTCTTGCATTACATTCTACGTGGGCTATGCCATTACATTTGATGTCAATCAATGCAGATTTGGAATGTACCATATTATAATGTGTGGCCAAAGGGTAATTCGGATTGTTGTTTTTGATTGCACTAATATGCTCTTGAATTCATTCCTTCAATGATCTTATGGTACTGCCAACATAAATCTCCTTGCATTGGCAGATGATGCAATATATCACAAATGTTGTGTTACAGTTTATGAATTGTCGTATAGAATATTTGGTCTCTGTGTTGTATTGGAAACACATTGTCCTGTCTGCAGCAAATTGACAAATGTTGCATTGTGTGCACTTGAAAAAAACCTTCTGGTTTCTCCGGTAGTGACTGTCAAAATCATTGTCAGGTCTAAGTTTCAGGATATTTCTTTGGCTTTGACCTATGGGTTTCCTCTGCACTTCAAACATGAGAATGAGGAATGCTGAACACTATAGCCCAGAAGATGTGAATCAGTAATACATGGGTGCCAGCTGAATTATACATTCCCTGACAGGCCTGTGTATATATGCACTTGTATTCATTGTACTAAATGTATTATTCAGTATATTCCTTTGCTGTGCTAGCTTTTTTCACAATTCCAATAGCCACATTATTACTGTGTACCCTGATAAAATTATTGGGACCACTGCCCATAGATGAAACACATGTTGGGTGAAGTTTATGTTTTTGGAAACAAAAAATAAAAGGAAACACTTTTGGCAGTTATGAAAGGACTATTGTAAGAAATGTTTGAGTGTGTGTGAGCATCTGCTTGAATATAAAGGTTAAGTCCACCAACACTGATTGTGTATGTGGGAATGTCTATCTCTGTCGGCACCAACCATGTAGAACTCCCACCCATTCTTATTTACTGCCACCGTAGCCAAGGCCATGCTGTATCTGCAAGGACACTCCAATTTGTTTATGTATATCCGCAGGTGATTGTTTCAAGTTGCTCACTTCAGTCTTGTTTTTTCATCTCTGGATCTCTGTTGACTCTGTGAAGATGCTGAATTGCTTTCTCTTTACTCTGTGGTTTCTGCTGAGTCTTGACAGTTTCTGCTTTACAAACCAGAGACCCTCTGCTAATTCTTCCGATACGCAATTGTAGGTCAGTCTCTCCCAGTACCAGGCCCAGTGTCATCCTTCAGTACCAGACCCTGGCCAGATTGACCATCTTTCAGTAAGCAAATTGTACACTGCTTCTTCTCCTTTTGGAAAATCAACTTAAAGGCAAGGCCTATCTGTATATGATGCATTTGCTTCAAATGTGATCTGTGAAAGATGGGAATGTCTTGCACTTCTCTAAAGTCACTGTAGAGAGATCTTAGAATATCTGTAGATATGCACCATTCTAAAAGATCAATTCCCCTTAATGCACTTTGTCCATGATCTTCTCTTTGTCACTGAAGAAGAGAACTCTCACCAGAATATCCAGGAATTGGTCATTGCCAGGTGTCTCTGCTCTATCAATTTTGAGCGGATCTTCCCCTACTCTCTCCTGGAAGGTGTAAACCAAGCCGACCACATATTGGCCTGTGCTGTTTCTCTCAACTAATCTGGGGCATCCTGGATAAAGAAATTCTTCTTTTTTAGCTGTTTTCTAGATCTTTGTATTTCCACTTAACATTAAATGCTGATCTTCTAGCTAAATCATCCATGCCTAGAGGCACTCACATTCTTTCACTTGTTCATCCAGGTTTTCTTCTAGTGACCTCACTGAAAATCCAATCAGTAGTTTTTCAAGTGACTTTCCACTTTGTTCTGTAAAGGAGCATCCTTTTGTTTACTTCCTTCTGTTCAACCAGCGGCGGAGCTGAAGGAGGTAGGGTAAATTACTGTGATTCGTTGTTTCATTGTTAACCTGCCATTCAAATAGGCTATGCCTCTTCGGAATCCACTGCCGAATTACCCTTACATTGGTCTAGATTAACTTCTGCTTTAGTAGTGCTTATGTACCCCATTGTCTGCATATCATAAAAATGAGTAACTGTAAGTCTCTGTGCTGTGCTTATATGGCTTTCTAGCAGAAGTTGTATCACAACTCTCCTTTGTGCAAGCTGCGCTCCTCCAATGCTAACGTATTGTTGTTTGTAAGTTTAAGCGTGTGAGAAAGAGAGATAGGTCATTCTGTGTCAGAGCAGCTCTTTTTTGGACTTTGCTACCCTTCTCCCTGTGCAAAGTGCATGATCTACTTCCTAGTAGGAAAGTTTTAAAACCTGTCTTTATAAACAATAATTTATTCTGTCCTTATGCTGTTGTGTAATTAGTACTTGCCTCAGCATTAGCATACCTTACAGATCACAGCATGTCCTTGAGAGTCAGATCACTCCTGCCTCGCCTCCAGTCATGACGAAGGAAACAAAATGTGAAGTGCCTAAAAGAGAATTGGTACTCTTCCTGTTTAGATGGTTGATATTGTTGCATTCCTGCTCCCTCATTAGGGTGCACTTCAGTTGTTCTCTCTGTGTTGCCGCATCTCAGAAAGCAAATACTAGAGCCTCCTTAGGGAGGGTAAGCATGTCAGTAGGGTCGGCACTGGGTCTCCCAACCTCATCTTCCCTTCGACAGCTCTTTGTCAATTGTGTCTTTAGTAGCTGCTATTCAAGTAGTTATGGAGTCTGGGACACCTACAAGCATGCCCTAGGCTGGTGCATTCTGATCCCCAACACGACTAGGACACTTTCTTTTGAAGTATACAAAATCCTATAGTGTCCATCCACTAGAAATTACATTTATCATCCGTATAGCCCAGGTGGCCTATTAACTATGTTTTAAAAGGGGTCTTCGCATTAATATGAGGTGTCTCCCTTTAACTATTTAGTCTGATCTCCTGGTCTAGGATGGCATCTCCCCAAGAATTGGTGTAAGAAGAGGAATTGGGTTACCTGCTTACCCTGCAGTGCCCCCTTGGCTATGTGTTTGTTAAGAGGCCCGTTGTGATACATCAAAATGACCTTGTATTATGCATCCCTATTTCTTAGGGCCATTACAGCTCATCAAAGTTACCATATTGCCTCTCTCATGCTACTTCCTGGGGGGCACAGGTATGTGAGGAAAGCACAGTATCCATCACTGTGGTCCCTCCAAATCACTCTTATTAACAGACACTGCCTTTGGCTTCCAAGCGTCTATGCAGATCCAAGTCCTCTGGGCCTCCATATTGCAGGTTTGGTCTCACCTCTGATTCTTAGCCCCAAGGTGGTTGCCGCTCGTCTCAAGTTATGACAGAGCCCTCAGTTGCCCTATGGCTGCCAACCATATCCTCTCCTTACTGGAGAGCTAAAACAGTTAGCAAAAGTTTTAAACCTGCCGGTGACCATTTGGGAGGCCCACATTGAAGCATCTGCCATCGTAACTTGCATCGATACTCTCACATCATCACATTTTAAATAGTTTTACATTGTCTGGCATTGTGAGTAACCTTGTGCTCCCTGTGTTGTTACAAATGTTTGATGTAGGTTAGAATATTTATGACTCCATTCTTCACTTACTGCAAAGCAGATTCATATGGAGTGCTAGACATTCTTCTTGTGTGTCACCCTTTCTTCAATTATGCAGATAATAACACCATTCTTTAAAAGTACATAATGAGTAATCAACTAAAAGGGGCTGTTCAGTGATAATTGCACCTTAAACACACCATTCCTTCCTTCAATTGTTTAAATATAGAAGTTAAAAAATATTCTCATAGGGGAAGGTATGAAGCTGAGATGGCAGCTAGGATCTAACATAAGAGTGTTTTGTTTACTTTTCATGGGTCTCAGAAGACTTCTGAGAGGGTCCTAATACTCAATGGTTGATGTTCACCACAAAGAATGAGAGAACCATAAGACTAAATTATAGGTGTTCAGGATTCAGGAACTCAATTTATTTTGTGTTGGAATGTGAGGTTGATGAGGAGAATGTCCCTCAAGTAGGTGGATTTAGGTAGGTCTACTCCTAAAATTATCTGCCATGTCAACATCAGACAGAAAACACATCTAGGTAATATAGTACAGGAGCAGAGTATTAGCAGGAGTAATATTTCCATGGCAATGTATATTAACGTGCATATTAACATTGTGCAGCTGAAAACTTTGATTCAAGTTTTCTTCATGAAAATGAGGTATAATATGCAGAATTTGGTGTTTCCCCAAAAAAATCATATTGCTCTGTATGTACCAGACATATTGGTAAAATCTGATAGGCTTAACATACTAAAATTTTCCTGGAAAAAATTGTAAAGGTTGCGACAATTAATGCTCAACTCATCATTCTAATTCCTGTACGAATATGGTATTGCGCAGGGGGTCGGAATATTTTCCATCTCACTTGATGCAGATCTGCACCCCAGTTAAATTTATTTCATTTGAATGTGTCACTAATACACAATCTAACAATAGAGACATTAGACCTTGCAAAGCAAATATGAAATGTTTGGTTATTTAAATTTCTGACTTCAATTCTTCTCAGTTTAGAATGACATCCATGAGTGTCCTTGACAGTGGGAGGGTGGAACTCACAGAGTTTCAATCCGTGGAATGCAGGGAAGTTACATAAAAACTGTGAGATTTTGCAGCATTCTTCCAATGGGCATAAAATTTGCAGCTTGCGTGCAAATTAGCACCAAACGTGCGAGTAATGCTGAAAAATCTGCATGGCATCATGCGTTGTGCTAGAGTTGCAGCTATTCTGGTTGATTTTACTGCCCCTCAAGTACAAAATCTACTCCAGCTGCAGCCCTCTGACCACGACTGCTCACGACCTCACGCATCTGCCCAAGTTAAAAAATCATGCTAGTGAACACTAAATCTTATTTGCCAGCTTGCATTTTCTGGAGCCTTGCTGGAAAAAAATTCTGCCACACAGCAATTGGCGGAATTCAGCAGAACCTCTATGTTTAGGAGTAACGCGGTGCAACTAAAATTCAGAAGGGTATCCTTAACCTAATTTAGAGTATGATATTCACATATTAAAAGTCTGAATACAGTAATCAGTAGGTGCAAGTTCTACAAGGAGCATCTGCAATATCAGAAATTCCTGACTCATGAGGTGACAGAAAGGTCGGCGCAAACTCTGCTTTTGCCTGACTCAGTATTGTAATGCTGGGCAAATTGCACCACCCTGCGATTTTTACCCACCTGATATGTCCAGGGTCAAACTAGACCGACGAGCTCTCTACGCTCACCACAGAATGATGAATACACTGTGTTATTAGTATTACATCACATCCTCCATTCCTAAGTGTGCAAATAGGAAGTGGTGCAACTAAGCACTAGGGGGCAGATTTACAAGCCCCTTGCGCCACTTTTGCGTCACTTTTCCCATGTAAAATTGACACAAAAGTGGAGCAAGGGGCTTGTAAATCT
The DNA here is from genome assembly GCF_964204655.1 of Triturus cristatus. Taxonomy (NCBI): domain Eukaryota; kingdom Metazoa; phylum Chordata; class Amphibia; order Caudata; family Salamandridae; genus Triturus; species Triturus cristatus. Next base: position 1,290,400,244 of record NC_140589.1, read on the forward strand.
GCCCCTAGGTGAATAGTGCTCACAATCAATATTTACTGGATGTGCTATTCACATTTTGGAAGTTAGGCATATGGCACGACAGTCAGGATCAGGCCTTATTTATTCTGTAACGTATCTGTTGCAGATACTTCATTCTCTGGCCATCACCAATGCTTAATCTGAAATAGAATGAGTGCTAGTGCCCAAAGCTCTGCTCAGGATTGTGACCACCAGCGTAAATAAATATAGGTGCATTAAATCCCAAGGCTGGTAGGGGCATATTATCAACGGCCAGCGATAATTATCGCTGGCCGTGCTTAGCGATAATAATATTATCGCAGGCTATTACTGGAATTTATCGCCTTGGTAGCGCGTTATTAACAACGCGTTTCTCCAGGGCGATAAAAATTCCAGCGATAGCATGGTTGTCGCCCTTTTGCAGGGAACATCGCTGGTTTTCCAGCGATGTTCCCTGCAAAACAGCGATAACCTTGCTGATACGACCCACAGGGTCGTATCAGCATAATCCACCCCCTATGTTAGGGGTGGCTAAGTCAGGATTTTAGCAGACGTTAGATTTTTGGCAAAAACAGTAGTTTTCGCAAAAATTTAACGTGTGCTAAAATCATGTGTAAACATCAGCGATATTTGCAAGGTAGTCCATCGGGGTTACGTCCAGTAATGCCCACTTTGCATCTCATTGGAGATGCAAAGGGAGGCGTTGGGGAAAAGGGTGCTAACATGTGATTAAGCATGTTAGGACCCTCTTGTAAGTAGGGCGCTGGCTTTATCTCCGCTTTTTTGGCTTAGTAAGCCAAAAAAGCCGAGATAAAGTCCTTGTAAATATGCCCCAAAGTCTTAAATTCACCTCATGCCTCTTTAATCCAATGCCAAGCACTACCTGCCTATTTATCTCACTTGGGCAGATTCTTGCTTTCTCCCTCTGTGACATTTTGTCCGTCTGACTTTTCCTCCATCTTTCCGATTTATGTATTTTTACCAGTCTTGCTCTCTGTAAATACCTGATGCTGAAAAATGCGCGCCTGTCCCCAACAATATGTCCTGTCGCCGCCACTAGCACCCTAGGGCTTAAATTAAGAACTGGCAAGCTTAATAGATTTCTAACTGCAGATTTTGTCACAGCTACAAAATTCCAAATGGTTTGAGTATTTGTTAGATCTTAGAAAGTTATATATTTTTAACAAGTGACCACTGCCTCATTACATTCACTCAAGTTGACAATATTATGGAAAAACTCATTCACCTCAATGAGTTACATATTGGAAATGTTGCAGAATTATCCTTGAAATAACCAGGAACAATAATTCAAAGATGTTTACTTTGGAGGCAAAGAGGTCTAGAACAGAATTATGAAAATTATATACTATTTATTGGATTGAAGATAGTTTAATAGAAACCCAACCAGTTTTTAAGTAGAAAATTACAACGAGAAGTAGAGATCATGTTAGACAACTGACATTAGATTGCTTCAAACACAACTTAGACATTTTTAATTTAAATTTTAGTAAATGTAAGAAACTTCCCCCTAATAGGAGTGATCAAGACAGAAACAGTATTATGTATGTATGAGTATGGTATGTATATAGCACAAATCTAGCTGAAGTAAAAGTGTTTTGAAGATTAGGACAAAAACAGAGATAGGTGAAATACCTCGTGTAAAAGAAAAAGTAGACATCATGTAGGGTCAAAGGGACATTTCTCCCATTTTCTCTCGAAACATTGAGTATTTTGGACACTTTCCCTTTTGGATTTCACCATTAGTCATACTTGAGTTAGTTGTAAGTTTAGAATTGTAATGGGTGAATGGATAGGCATAGCAAATGTTTGTGAGTATCCAAAAGGCTATGACATTGTGAGCTCCCCAGTTAGCATTGATATTAGCTTTCATGAACCAGTCTCACTTCTTTGCTCAAAGTTTTGAGTGTGACAAATGTGGATATCTAGAGCTGTAAGTGACATCTTGATCGGGAAATTCACCATATGTGATTCTGTGAATCACAAACTATTTTTGTTATTGTAGATTCCTCTTTCTCCCCTTAATTTACATGTTTACTTTCCCCCTCCCTCCTCTCACAGTCCGTGTTGGCTCACCCCTGAGTAACAAATATAAAAGCACTATGACGTGGCTAGTGCTGGCCGTATCATAACACATTTTCAAACATTATATTTTGGATTTTTGTTTTATTAAAGCTGAAGCTCCCTGCTGAGTTGATGCTTACCCTCCCACTCTGTCTCCCACTTCTAAACCTCCTCCATTACTCATTGCTTGCCTTCCCATCCACCCACAAAAAACGACGAAAAAGCAAAATAGCTCTAGCATATGCACAAGTTATTTTTGCTTTGTCAATGCTTATTAGCCATAATGTACCACAGCGCGGCTGCTGTGCAGCATGGTTGAAAGTTTAAAAATAGCTATCATGCGGCCTGCATTGATCAAGCCACATCACTTTTTTTTACTTTCAGTCATGCTACACAGCAGCTGCACTGCTGTACAACATGGCTAAAAATCATTGACAAAACTAACATCTTGCATAGGTGAGACCTATTGGCTTTGCCCATGCTTGGTTTTTACACGAAAAGTGTTTCCTAGCTCAGCTCTATGGACCATGGGTTAAAATGGCAGGTTAATTTTACTCATAGGGTCTTATTGCATACTCCATCACAAAGGTGGTGGATGTCCCATCAGCTGCATTATATAAGGGATAACGTAACCCCTGCTGTACATTTTAAGAATATTGCAAGTCACTGAGGAGTTCCATGATCATATAGAGGAGTGAGGCTAATTACTGAGTTGAGTTATAAGGTAATGGAACTCTGAGGTGACTTGCAATAACCCTTATCATGTAAGCCAGGGGGTACTTTATCACATATAGCCAATGGCGGCAACATCACCTTTCCCTCAAACCACTTAAAACCTTGGGGTGTAGCCCTTTTATATGAAAGAGTAAGCATATTTGCAAACATGAAGAATAGTGCAACATTAAACACATCAAAGACCACCCACAACCCAGATAATCAGGGTTTAGGCCAATCTTGAGCATTGAAACAGCACTCCTAGAGGTGTTACAGCACAATAAATTTACTTTAAATAAAGGTGCTAAGGCCTGTTGATAAGGAAGTGACCCGACTAGAGCCATCCGGGTCACTCTCGACCTCCTCTAGCCTTCCAAGAATGAAGAGTCGATGACGCAGTAGAGAATACAAGCAAACTAGTTTATTTACAAATTACACTTTAGTGGAGTCCAATCTGACCAGCCGCCTATGATGGCTGATGAGGGACTGACTTTAACAAGCATAAAGTTACATTATGTATGTTGCGGAGTCCATTAAGCCCCGCCTATCATGAAAAAACACTAGTTAGTGTCTTCATACAATGGGGGTACAGAACATAAGTCCTAATTCCGCAGCCTGGTACAAGCTATCTACATTTCAAGGTCGTCTGGCCTATCCTCCTCTCTAGACAGGTGGGGGAAGGCCTTGATCTAAGAGTAAAGGCATGCACTTACGAGCTAACATGAGCATCGAAGAAATGAAACTTACCAAGGACTATTTTTCGTAAATGAGAAAACAACAATTTTGAGTGTGCAAATAACAGTTTTGATTGTAACAGAACATGGCGCCTTCTCTAACTAAAATGGTGGCACAGATGTCAACCCAACTAACGTGACATCTGTATCATCTGAAATGTATTAGCCTTATAAATGCTAACATAAAATAGGGTAAAAAACGAGTAAAAAAAATAGTAAAACCACGTTTCATTTCTATCAGACCCTCCTTTTAGCATTTTTATGCTAAGTCATCTTTATTTGTGCTATCAGGTAAGGGCCTTTGCAATTCTAATAACTAGGAGGAACATCAATATATTGACAATAATCTGTCAGATATGAATACATATATAAATAGAGCTCACTGAAAGGGAGATACGACATTAGTCATTAGCAACACATATAATATCAGAGACAGAATCTGCAAGGGAAGTACCTGATCTAAAGACTCCCTCGTCCAACTGCATGAGAGTATCAAGCTCTAGTTGAAGCATTATTTTGGCATTGGTATCATGAATTGAACTTCTTTTGGGTGTAAGATAAGTGGCACAATATGAGCAACATAAGGGAAGACACTATATCAGGAGACAGCAGCAAATTAGAATAACAATTAAACATATCCCCTTTTCTAAGATTCAACCCTAAACACCGAACAAGGACCAGCTACAATTACTGTTCTCTATGCCTTTAATATTCTCCAAGATGTCTAAAATATGTTGGGTAATATTCTTTTCCATATTTGTGATGCCGTCCACACACTGGTCTTCTATAAGACGGATCCAAAGAGATATCTTGGAATACTCATATCCGCCAGCCCAGATGATCTTTTTTCACTTAATTTTGTACCTTTATTAAATAAGGTGGGCTCTCTTCTAGACCGCTGGAATTTACTTCCCCTGTCTCTTCTGGGGCGGGCATCGCTAATTCGAATGTCGGTGTTACCCCTTTTCAATTTCCTCTTTAGTGCAATTCCCTGCGCAATCCAGGCCTCTTATTTTAAAAAAATAGAAGCTTTGATCTCCTCTTTCCTATGGGCAAAAAAATCTCCCAGATTAGCACTGAGCACTTTATATTTATCATCTGCTCAAGGAGGACTGTCCCTCCCAAATTTCAGAGAATACTACTTCGCATCTTTTGCACATTACAGTCACAGGTTTTTTTTTCTAGACTCTCATGAGACAGATAATTTTTTTATGAAAAGGATGTTGTTTGAATTGAAAATCTACGATCCGGTTAGAGCCACGAAAGATCCAAAAAAAGTTCGCTATAAATCCCTTCAGTGGATCTTCAAGGTGAAAACGCAGTTTTTTAAATTTTATGACTTGCCTATTTTTAGCAATAAGACAAATTTAATAAATCTTAGTTTGGGAGATGCTCGCTGCTTGGACCAAAATATATTAACTATTTGGAAAGAGAATGGTTTTGAGAAAATTGAAGATTTCCTCCTGGGAAATAGATGGAAATCTTGGGACGAAATACACACCCAGTTAACTCATTCGCACTTAATGCTGAACTGGTCCTTTATTAGAATAAATCTAAAACTCAGAGAACTTAATATAGCAAATTTATCCAATAAAGAAAATATTTCCACTATCTTTAATAACAAAATTCAAAAGAAAATGAGTATCTGGGTCAAAATTTTAAAAGAAAGCAAGGCCCAGGACCCTTACAGCAAGTTTTCTGAAAGATGGAAAAAGAGGGAAGATATTACAATCAGTCATCAGGTATCGGACAAAATAAATAAATTCAATAAAACCATTTTTCGCGGAGCAAATTTTAAACGTATGCAATTCTTCAACAAATGGTTAATATATAGAACCCCTTCCTTCCTACATAATATTTTCCCCCAAGTAGCCAACAAATGTTTCCGATGTGATGAACAAGGCACTTGGAAACACATTGTCTGGGAGTGCCCAAAGATCCAGGTTTTATGGAAGGAAATAGAAAAACATCTTTCAATTATTCTTAAAACTAATATCGTATTTGATGACCTTATTCCCCTTCTAGGCTGCTCTCCTATTCACACCCAACATGATGAGTCCCTCTTTATAGCTTCCTTAATAGCTAAATCCCTCATATTACAGTCCTGGAAAACAGATTCTGTTCCATCCTTCCAGGCATGGAAGTTCAAACTATTTCAAATCCAAGGTAGGGAAAGAAGTTACTCTTTTAGATCAGGGGCTCTCAAAAAATATGATAAAAATTGGAGTGTGTTTGATTCTTAAAATTGTCTTGCTATTACTTTAAGGGATGTATACTGTTGCGAGAACATCTTTTAGCTTATATGTCTAGGTTGTTCATCTGGACTTCGCACGTGTTACTTTATACATTAGTAATTTCAACTGAGAAGACGTCCACTGTATTTAAATGCTGCATACTGTTTTCATTCTATCAAAATCTTTTGATTATTAATGGCAGTTTTTTTTTTAAATAATCCTGTACCTTTTTTTTTTTTTTTTTTTTACAATTTAAATGTTAAAATGACAATTTGTAAGAATATTGCTTCTACTTCTTTTCTCATACTGTATTAATTGGTCTTCACGGCATCTTGTTTTCAGTTTCTCTGTATTGTTATATTTGAACTCTCAATATAAAAAAAAAATAAAAAAAAAAAATAAGAGCGCTTTCGCCTCTATTCTTAGCTAAAATAAAGTCAAAAGCATATCTTGTTTGTTCGGAGTACATGCAGATACTTTCTTATTGAGTGGTGATGTCCCGTAAGGCTGCCACTGTCGAATTGGATAAATTCTGTAATTTACACCCAAAATACTCTCTAGCACGTTCACCTCTGGCCATGGCAGTACCACCTAATGCAATACTGGAAGAAAGGATATACCCAAAAGTAATACCATTGCTATAATTATTAACTTCCAAATCAGTAACTCCCTCGCAGAATTCCTCAGTCAATGTTCTTTTTACCCATCTTATATTCGGTCTACTATGCCTACAAGGTACCCGAAGAGGTAACACCATTCCCAAAGCCATGTCCTCTGTACCATTGTACATATTGGAATACGTGTCATTTGATAAAAAATAAAAACCTGGGTGTGCATTGAGTGGCCCTTGGTAATCTAATGGAGCATATCTAGTATTCATTCCTTTCATATTGGGGTCATCCTTTCTTCCTAAACGTAGGACATTTTTGTATACTATTTCTCCAGAACAGTTAAGATACAAATAGGAGTCAGTACTATTTAATTCAGGACAACATGCATGATATGTTCCTGCCTCTTGAGTGACAGTCAGATCTTGGTAATGCCAACCTGTCAGAGTGATATTTCTTTTGCTAAAGTATAGATCAACACAATACATTTCAGATATATATACTCCGGATATCTGTGACTCTCAGTTTTCTATAATATAGGCAAGGTCCAGGATGTCTCAAGCCAAATTCACCTTTTCCCTCTACAAATGTGGGAAGACGAACATATGTATAGTTTATTAGTGATAGGGGATAAGCTGTCCATAAACTGGTGACGGAAACAGTGGGGTAAGAAGCTGTGCTATCCCTCAAAAATTTCCGGTGGGTGTCCAAGAAAACATTACTGTGCTTAGCTCGCTTCCAATGATCGGAGGGAACTGCTTGATACAAGACACATGACGATGTAACCCCAGAGCACTCCATTATTTAAAACAGCAACCCCTCCCCCAATAGAAACAGTAACATAACTACAACCCAAAATATCTTCTTCCTGAGCAACCATTTAAAGCCAACCTGCCTTGGGCATAGGGCGACAAAAACCTTTTCATCAGCTGCAAGAGGACGACCAAAAAGATACACTTTCTCTACGTTTATATTCACAAATCAAAGCTTCATTGAGAAAACAATTTAGGATGGAGCCAATGATGGGAAAAGGGCACAAAAGCTAAAATAAGAGAAAAGAGGAAACGCAAAAAAAGGATTGAGAATCAGGGTCTGTTCCAAGCCTCCCTGCCAGGCTTCTATCGTCCAATCCTCAGTGGTGCTACACCCCTGCAGTTTATCGACAAATGTTCAATGTTAATTTTCTCAGGATAGGGAGGTCTCCCTCCTTGGAAGATACCCTCAATTTATCCTGCCCTGCACCAATCTTCTAATCCCTAATCTAATGGGAATGAGCAAAAGCAAGGGACATTTTCACTTGTCTTATCCAATGAAGTCCATCCCTAACTACACTCACTTCTCTTTTGGTGCACTATTATATATTATACCTGTCTTTTCCAGGCACTGTCTCGTCTTGAAGTAGCATCTGAAATTCAGGGGGGGCACCGGGGACTGGGACTCAGGCTCCTGTGAATCAGATGAAGTGGAATCCTGAGCAGCCCTTATTTATGGGGGGACTGCTTCATTAAGAACAGCATAGTTTTCTTCCTCTGTCTGCGTCCAAACCAGTTGGACATTCAAGAACAGAAGAAATCTTGGGACCTTTTGGGTCTCGTGGTCTCCAATGCCCTCACATACCCAGGCTTCGTAGGAAAGAGGTAATGGTACCAGCTTACAGTGGGTGGCGTAGATCCAGTTCTTCCAACCTTCCACCCTCTCTGCCGTCCTTGTTGTGATGAGGCTAAGTAGGGGACTTTCCATCTAGGCTCCAAGCAATCCTTTCTCTGAAAGCTTCATATTAACGTATAATCACCAGGCTGAATGGTATGCCCAGGCCCCTCAGGTGCTGGAGGCAGCGCCTCGTGTATATGTTGGTGTATAGAACGCAAGATTTTAGTAAGTTCATACAAATAATCAACCAACAGAGGATAATCTATCTCAGACAATTATTTTGGTCAAGGGACACCCCACACATTCGCTGGACGGCCAAAGGTTACCTCATAGGGAGATAATCCTGTTCTAGAATGGGCTGTCATTCTGGTAGACAACAAAGCAAGGGGTAATGCATCTGGCCATAGAAACCCAGTACTTTCCTTCACTTTTGCCAACTTCAGCTTGAGGGTACCATTGTACTTCTCAACTAAACCTGCTGACTGAGGGTGATTAGCTGCATGGAATTTTTGCTGAATGTGAAAACCATCACATATCAGTTGGATAAATTTGGCATTGAAGTAACTTCCATTATCACTCCAAATCAAACAGGTCAAGCCTTAGCGGGGGAAAAACTCTTTAATAAGAACCTTTTCCGTTGCCATTGTAGTGTTTCCTTTTGTGGGGTTAGCCTCAAACCATTTGCTAAAAGCACAAACTACCACTAACACATATTTCAAATCATTAACTCATGGTTATTCTATATAAACTATTTGGAGTACCTCAAAAGGGAAAGAAGGAGGTGCAAAATTACCAGAAGGTGTTGGGGTATCCTTCCCAGGATTTTGTCTAAGACAGATCATACTGGTGGAGAAGTGTAGCTCACTGGTTAGAGGAGGCATACCCTGAAGCAGAGGTCAAACCCGGGACCAGGGTTCGATTCCCGACGCGGCAGGGTCTGGAGCCCAATTGTCCACGGACTCGATAATTCTCGCTTCGGTGCCTACTCTAAGCACGAGTTCACACTATGCAGCTCTGGGCAACAAGCTTGCTTAATCTCCACAAAGGCCCCCTGTGGCGGGATGCCTGGCTTTCACCTTGGGGATGCCCAGTATGGGTTATCTCACAGGGAAAAACCAGGACGGGTTCCCAATGCAAGCGCCAAAATGCCCAAGGGTAATTTGAGCGCTATATAAGACTGCACATACATACATACATACATACAGTATTTCACCCAGTGAGTAGCAACCTTTGAAATATTGTCATTTCGCCACACAGGATCTAGCAACTTACAGATGCCTTTGGCGTTAATTTGGGCTGGACCAGGTGCCATAGTATCTACAGGAAGTACATATGCATCTGCTAACATCCATCTCTGTTTCTCGGACAGATCAGTCCAGCGTCCCTCATCATCTAGAAGCCCTGTTTTCTCTTGCCACACTGCCAAATCTTCTACTGTTGTTTCACTCTGGATCTCCTTGACAATTGCTAGTGTGTCCTCAAACATCCCATTCTCGAGCACCCACCTAGCTGGGCCAGCCACAAACATCTTTTTCATCTTAGATCTGGCTGTCTCCTTAGCTATCTGATCTGCAAATGCATTTCTTTTCCCCACATCATCAGTAATTGTTTAATGAGCACTGCATTTTACTATTGCCAGTCATTTGGGAAGAGTCACAGCTGTCAGAAGCCTCTCTATCAACGGACCTTGTTGAATTTTGGTCCTGTGTGATGTCAAGAATCCTCTCTCCAAAATTATGGGCCACCCGAAGGCATACTAGCTGTCAGTATAGATATTGAAAGTCAGTCCTTCGCTTAACACGCATGCCCGCAGAGGGGCTACTAGCTCCGCAGCTGTGCTGATTGATAAGGAACACGTGACGTCTCAACTACAGTGCACAGCGTGGTAATAGCATATGCCGCTGTAGTGGTGCCATCTGACAATTTGAAACAAGAGCCATCGACATATAGTTCCCCTTGTGGGTCAGATAAGGGAACATCAGTCAAGTCTACCCATCCCTTTGTCTCTTCGTCAGTGCGGAACAAACAGTCATGCACATCCATGTCCTCTTCTTCCGAAGCGAGGGGTAGTAACATGGCTGGGTTCAGAACGGCACATCGAATGATAGTAATGTGAGGTGCAAACAATGTCAATTCATATCCAGTCAGACGAGCACTGGTAAGGTGCTGCGTCTTCATTCTATTTAAAAGTACATCCACAGCATGCGGTATCATTACTGTGAGATCATGATCGAGAACGAGCCCTGTCGATTGTCGAATAGAGACCGCCGCAGCTGCCTTGGATCTTAAACAGCTCAGTAGGGCTCTGGTGACAGGGTCAAGCGTAGCAGAGAAATAAGCAAATGGCCTCTGCTTACCTCCAAAGGCTTGTGTTAACGCAGAGAGTGCACATCCAGCGGCTTCGTGTACATACAGCACAAAGGGCTTCTTGTAATCCGGCATGCCAAGCACAGGTGCAGAGCAAAGTTCAAGTTTTAATTGTTCAAAAGCATGCTGACATTCATGCGTCCAGGGCAAGGGTTCATGCACATCTTTAGAGGTTAGGTAAAGCAAGGGCTGTATTAATAAAGAATAAGCAGGTATCCATGCCGATAATACGAGGTGATGCCATGAACGCATGCACATCCCTTTGAGTCACAGGAACAGGCATCTTAACAATGGCATCAACTCATTCAGCTGTTAGCCTCTGACCTTCCTTCGACAGCAGGGGACCTAAATCGGTGACCTGCTGTTGACAATATTGGAATTTAGAGAGGGACACTTTATGTCCATTTTTTGCCAAGTGCATTAACAATTTTACAGTGGCATCCCGACAACCCTCTTCAGTGTCGGAGGCTAGTAAAATGTCACCTACACATTGCAATAATACATTAGCTGCGGGAAGAGAGAGAGAGTCCAATTGACTTTTTAAAGTTTGGCTATAAATCCTAGGACTTGCTGTATACCCCTGAGGACCTCTACAAAATTTGAAGCTCCTGCCAGCTAAAGTAAAGCCGAATAAATATCGGGATGCTAAAAAAACCATTTTTCAAATTGATCACGGAGAAATATTTTGCTGTGGAAGGGATCATTGTTAGAAGGACAGTAATATCAGGAACCACCATAAACTGGGGAATAACTATTTTGTTTACTTCCCGCAAATCAATCACGAAACGATAAACATCAGGGTGTGAGTCAGGGGAATCCACAGGTGCCTTTTTAAGAATATGAAGAATGGTGGGGGCGTGGCTTGCAGACACGGAAGATGTCCGCTTGCTGCTAGAGCTCCGCTAGCGGTCAGCACTTAAACCTGACATTGGACACCATCCGAGGGCAATCTGTGGCGATTTGGAGGCTCTGCCGCGCTGGAATATGGCGGCAGGCAGAGAGTGATTGCGGCAGCTGCCATTCAGTAATTGTGCCCGGAACACCACGATCTGCGAAATTCTCCCCGCGACTGCACAAAATGGCGCCCTGACATGGTGGCAGTTACAGCCTTGGATCGGAGGCCCTAGACGGAGGCTTGGACGTGCAACAGAAACCGCATCGCGGAGTCAAAGTAGGCGGTGCGGCCTGCGGATCAGCAAGTTGAAGCAGCGGGGCTGAGCCGTGAACTGAAAGAGGTGCCCTTCGTCTTACAGCCGGTGAGTGTGGGCAAGACGCGGTGTGGCCGCGAGTGAAACAAGATGATTTCCAGCGGTGGGGACAGCGGGGCCGGCTATGGGCGAAGCGCCATACGGGCTGATAATCCTGACCAATAGGGGGGCGAAGGGCCTGCCACATGCAAGTTCTGCTTGACCTGTGAGGTGGAGCGTGGGGCCCCCCCCTGGAGTGGAGCCAAGCGCTGCCATGGGCAATTGAGGAAGCCTGAGCCATGAACTGAAATAGGTGCCCTTCGTCTTATGGCTGGTGAGCGTGGGCTAGACGCGGTGAGGCCGTGAGTGAAACTAGATGATCGCCAGCGGTGGGGACGGCAAGTCCTGCCATAGAAGATGCGCCAACTGGGCTGATAACCCCGACCAGTAGGGAGGCGAAGGGCTTGCCACATGCAAGTACTGCTTGGCCTGTGAGATTGGAGCGTGGGTCCCTCCCTGGAGTAGAGACAAGTGCTGGCATGGGCAATTGAGGAAGCCTGCAATCCAACCAGTGAGCGGGCTCTGCACTGAGGAGCGAGGGTCCAGGGCCCTTAGTACTGTAAACTGCAGGCTGCGCTGAACGCTGCTGGAGGGGGCTTGCATTGGTGTGAGGTCGAGCCCCGGGGGGGCTTTCTCTGCCTGACTGCCCAGTATATGCTACTGCCTCTCATGCTGCTATTGGGTCCAAAGTAGTGGTGGGGTGCCCGGCTTTCCCCCCTCTCCCTGAGTGCAATCTGCTAGTGAAGGGGGCCATTCCCCCCCACATCTTGTCCGGATCTCGACAGGGGGGTGCCCACCCTGAGGCGTGGGCCGCAATAGACCTCAGGGCCAGGGCCAGACAAACCAGATCGACAGGTACACGGTGGCCATGGGAAAGGAAGACAGGGCTCCGGTTAGGAGCCAACAGGAAGATCCCGAAGCCACTGGCCCGGACCCATCCGTAAGAGACATAATGACAGCAATTCGTGAACTGCGGGGAACTCTGGAGCCTAAACTAGACTCAGTGATGGAGGAGGTCAACCTCTTAAGGGCGGATTTCAAGAAAATGTCGGATAAGGTAGCAGTGGCGGAATCGGCCATCGGGGGCCTACAATCAAAAACAAAAAAAACTTGAGGAACAGGTTGCTGCCCAAAACTCAAGCCGATATCTACACCAGGCTCGAGGATCAGGAGGGTCGGGCCAGGCGCAATAACATTCGCATGGTGGGGGTTCTGGAAGGAATGGAAGGGCCCGGCGCAGACTGGTTCATAGAAGACCTGGTACTGGACCACCTGAAACCCAAGCGCCTGTCCAACTTCTTCTCAGTTGAGTGCGCCCACCGTGCGCTTGGAGGTAGGCATAAGCCTGGGGCCCCCCGCACACCATCATTTCCCGCATTCTAAATTTTCCTGCAGGCGGCACGGACAACAGGAGACCTCCATCTTGAGAATGCCAAGATCCGGTTCTTTCCGGACTTCACCCTACACGTCCAGTGCCAACGTCGGTCCTTTGAGGGGGTGAAGAGAGCCCTCAGGGAGCAAGGGGTGAAGTACATGATGCTCTTCCCTGCTTGCCTCAAGATCCTGGATGGACCCAAGGCCTACTTCTTTGATTCACCCGAGGAGGCCAGCGACTGGTTGGAGGGTTGGCGGACAGTGGGCAGGAGGGGCAACCACCATGGACCGGACCAGCGGCCTAATGGGCAGGACACTGAGAATGCCGAGGGGCCCCTGCCTGGCAGTCAGGGCCATGAAAGAAGAGTAATAAAGTGACCTGTCGCAGTGTGGCCATTGGGACTGAACGGTATTTCTTTTTCTTCCCCTCTTTCCCTCTCCTGGTACTTTGGAGATCATTGAAGTTTAATTATTGCATGGGATGTTTTGATATACGGAGCTTCCCACAGCAAGGACTTTGGACTTCCCTGTAAACACTCTGGGACACTATTGGACACTAGAGATGTACTACTGTAATCGGAGGCAGATTTGGGTGGGGGCGAGACCACGGAGCAGTGCATGGAATTGCCCTGATATAGCTTAGATGTGGGTGGGACATTCGCTAGTTTTGTATAATTCTTCCAGCTGACTGCAAGTTCATGTTTCCTCTTAAATGTTGTGCGGGGATACAATGGGGCGACAGGCACTCTGCATGTTTACATGGTGGGAGGTTGGGGACCCATCGAGCAGGGAGGCTGGGTGGGGGTGTTATTGGGGGGGCCTGTTTCAGGGGTGGGTACGTTTTGCTCTAGACCAGTACAGTCCTACAGCGTGTGGTATTTTACCTGATGACACAGTGGGTCCAATCACCTATTCGATATTGATAGCCCTCTTTGACTACAATGGGTGCTCAAGCTAAGTTTATAACATGGACGTGGAACATGAACGGGTTGGGTAACAAAATCAAGAGGACCCTAGTATTACAATACCTCAAACGACACTCCCCTGATGTGGTCTTCATTCAGGAGACGCACCTGTGTGGAAATAGATGCAAGGCCCTTGATCGTTTTGGGTATAAATTAGTTGCCCACTCAGGGTTCACGTCAGGCTCACGGGGGTGGGCATTCTGATCCGCAACACCCTGCCTGCAGTTCTGTTGGGCACATGGTCTGATGATGCGGGCTGCCTTGCTGCGGTGGCAGTGAAGTGGGAGGGCCGCACAGTAGTCTTCTGCTCCTGCTATATCCCACCAGGCCTACACTCATCAGTGCTTCTGCGACTGGGCTCATTCCTGGCGGATCTTCCCCAGGTGCTCCTCCTGTTAGGGGGCGACACTAATGCAGTTATGAATGCTGACTTAGACTGATCCAGGGAAGGGCCCAGCTGTAGGGGGGAACAGGGCCTAGAGGGCTTTGTCACGGCGTTGGGCCTTAGTGACCTGTGGCACACATATCACCCCTCAAATAGACAATATACCTTCCACTCAGCTCAACATGGGACATCTTCCAGAATTTACTATTTTTTCACCCACATCGACGAGATGAGCGCTTTTGCTGACCCCCGCATTATGGCCCGTGGGATCTCTGACCACGCGCCAGTTGGCATCACACTTCTGGGCCCTGTGAATAATAAGCCTCCTTTCCGAGGATAGACCCGTGGCGCCTCAGGGATCAAACTATTGGGGACAAACTCCGAGAGGGTTCTCGGCACTACTTTGAGGAAAACCAGAGTTCTGTAGCCCCCCATGTAACGATGTGGGAAGCATATAAATCAGTGCTGAGAGGGCAGGCCCAGGCACTGATTGGGACCCAGAAGAAAGAGGAGTCTTTACAGATCAGTCGAGTTGAAAAGGAAAAAGAACAATTGGAACAAGAAGCCAGTGTAGCCTCTCCGGCTGATCTCCGCCACAGACTGACACTCAAACAGAGGGAACTTCGTTCACTAGCTGAAGAGGAGGCACGAGCATACACGCTGGCCACACAATGCCGGCTGTATGATGTTGGGGATAAATCCCTTAAGTTGCTGGCTTGGCTTGAGCGGCGCGACAGGGAGCGCTCATGGGTGGCGGAAGTGATTAACGGGTCGGGGTCCCCAGTATCCAATAGTATGGACATAGCGGCGGCATTCGCGTCTCATTTCGAAAGGGTATATTCACCGGTGTGCACCAGGACTGAAGGCAACTGCGCTGAATTCTTGCAGGATTTTGCGTTGCCCGAATTTTCCCGGGAACAGAGCGACCGCCTTGACGCGGACCTCACGGCCGATGAAATTGGGAAGGCCCTTAATTGGCTCCAGTCCGGAAAAGCGTACGGACCCAACGGTCTTCCTGTAGAGATTTACAAGCGGCAGGCAAACATCATTATCAACCCCCTTCTCCAGATGTATTCGGAGGCCCGAGAGGTGCGTGTGCTCCCCCCGATCAGCGCGAAGCCACGATAGTGGTTATTCATAAAGCCGGGAAGCCAACGGATCAATGATCCTCATACCGCCCCATTTCACTTATCAACGTAGAGGCCAAGGCCCTGGCGGATAGGCTGCTATCTGTTCTTCCGGACTTGGTGCATGCCCCGTTTGGAGCACCCATCACAACCTGCATCGTCTCTATGGAGTACTGTACATGACAGCATTGATGTCGCTAGACGCAACAATGGCATTCGATAGCATCCGGTGATTTTTCCTTTGTCAGGCTCCCCCATGGGTCCCCACTAGATGTCCAACCACTGTAGCCACAGACAGGTTCAAGTACCTGGGGTCTACGTCACATGGGACATTGAAGAATTTTTAAACAGAATCCTTGAACCCCAGTTGGCTCACCTCGGGGCTGACATGAGCCATTGGCGATCGTTACCGCTCTCCCTCATAGGCCGCGCGGCATTATTTAGGATGCTCGCCCTGCCGAGGCTTATATATATTCTACAAAATACACCGTATCCTGTCCCCCACGGAGTATTTGCTCGTATCTATCAGGCGATGCGGACGCTACTCTGGAATGGTGGGACTCCTAGAATAGCGCTCCACAAACTCACTAGAGGGGTACATGAAGGGTGCCTGGTGCTCCCCGATGTGTGATTATATTACAGGGCCTCACAGCTTCAGGTAGTCAATGACTGGGTATACACAGATAGCTCCGAACCGGCCTATAGAGTGGACAGATTAGTCATGCCAGGGGGAAACAGCGAACATTTGCTCTGTGCTCGGAGGCTGCGAAGGGAGTGGCCTGCGCACACTAGAGTGGTGATCCAGTGTTGGAGGGAGGCGAACAGGTTCCTGGGGTGGACGGACAAACTGACCGGTAGAACCCCTCTATGGATTTGAGGTCAGCTGAGAGCGGTGTCGCGGTTGACCGGTTTTGGTGGATGGAGGCTGATTGGCATAGACTACTTGGGGGACCTCTGGAAGGGATCCACCCCCCGCTCCTTTGCCTACCTTAAGAAAGAGTATGACCTCCATGACTCACAACAATATCACAACATACGTCTCACACACGCCATACGGTCCCACATTAGTAGATATTCCTCCATCCCGGAGTATTCCCCTCTGGAAAATAGGTTACTATTAGACCCCATACTAGAGAAGCCAACATCCACCATTTACCGAAAGCTCATAAACAATATGCCAGACCCATTGGTGAAGCTTCGGGCGGCATGGACCCGAGACATCGGCACCCTCGACGACGACTGGCAAGATGCCATACAGAGCCCGCGTCAAATAGCAATCCGTCCCCGGTTAAGATTGGTCCAATTGAAAATCCAGCACCGTATATACTACCCCCGCACACATCTATACAAGTGAGGCAGAAGTCCATCTGCCCTTTGCATTAGGGACTGCCAGGGTGAAGGCACCTTTTATCTTATACTATGGGAGTGCCCCAAAAAAGTCCCTTTCTGGACCAAGGTTATCGACACGATGTCTGTGGTGGTGGGCGACTCTGTGCTGATGGAGCCAAAGTGGCTGTTGTTGATGAACAAGGGAGACACAGACTGGACGAGACACGTCAAACTTTGGCTGGCATTAGTTGCGGGTGTAGCAAAAAGAAACATCGCCAGGGGATGGGGCTCTCAGACACCCCAGCAATGGGAACAGTGGAAGAGGGACCTAGAGTGGTGCCAAAGAGCTGAGGAAACCATATATAGGAGCAGGGGCTGCATAAAGAAATGGAAAAAGATTTGGGGGGCCATGGCAAAAAAATAGGGGATCGGGGAGGGAGTCCGGGGAGTAACTATGTAATTGTAAATCCCACTTGTGTACTGATGTGCTAATTTTTGTTCACCACAACACTATTTTCTAATCTGCTTCTTGAACACTGTCTATTGTGTTATGGTCTATGTTAAATAAAAAGATTTTTTTTCAATTAAGAAGAAAATGAAGAATGGGGCTATTACACACATTCGCTACTGTCTCCTCCACCACCCCTAACTTGATTAAATCATGTATAATCTGCATCAGAGCCTGTTCCCCAGCCTGCGATATTTTGTGCTGGGCAATATGCGGGAGCACAGCTTTATCCTTGATCTTTATAGAAAAGGGTGGTATCTGTAGCAACCCAACATCAGTGTCCCCTGCAGCCCACAAAGAAGATGGTATGCCCTTAAATTCAACAGGAAGTGGCACATCCTTTGCAAAACACTGTTGTGCACCATCCACATTAGGTCCAAAAGTAATGAAACAGCAACTGGGGAACAATAAATAGTAGCGTATAATTTCTTCAACAAATCCAATCCTAATACATTTTTGCCACAATTTGATGTCAACAAGAACAGGGAATGAGAAACAGAGCTATTCATTGCACCTGTATCCACCAAATATTTCTGTGTTGAACCATATAGATCCGCTGTGACATAAGGGCCACGCTGATCTACAGGAATCTGGACTGGTTCCTCAACCTGTCCTTTGCTGTCCCAGCTATGGGACATCCCTGTAACTTCATCCGTATCATAATCATCATGATAATATTGTCTTCTGGGTGGATCATCGGAATAATTCTGACCCCCTGAGGATGCATCCCCTTGAACCTCATCTTGGATACCCCCACCATGACCCCTGCCATTCCAACCCCTTCCTCTCAGTACTGCAACTTTCTGTAACAGTTCTGGGCACTCATTTCGCCAATGCCCCTCCTTTCTACAATATGCACACTAATTCAGCCCCAGTGGCACACCACTTCTACCAGCACCTCAAGACCTCTAAGCCGGACCAGTACCTCGACCCCTTCCAGATCCCATGGCAACTTGCTGCAACAACACCTTCGTCTTTAAATCCTTAATCTTTTTCTCCACCTTATCCTTTTCCTCATTTTCTCGATGTTCATAATATTGAGCCATGCTCAATATCACTGAAGGGGAGGAAGTGGTCCATGTACTCTCAGAAACTTGCAACCAAGCTGCAATTTCAGGAAGCAAATTTGTTACAAACCTGTTAACAAACAAACAGTACCTTCCACTGACAAATTCTGTCCACTAAAATCCCAAAATACTCCATCAAACCAAGTAAAAAAATCAGACACACTCTCCTCTGTTTTTTGGCAACATGGCGTTAGTTTATCCCAATCCCCTCGTCTGAGTGGAATAGGAGAATGCATGTAGGTAATAATGCAATTTGGAAAAAGCCAAAATCTCAGCCCTAGGTTGTCACTAGGCTTCCGTTCCTTTTCCCATGCCCTAATCTCATCCCATGTGCCACCCAATTCCACTCTGTGATCCTCTGCATGAACCTGCCTCCATATATCTACCGGCACTAACAGCCAAAAAAACATCTCAATATCTGCTAAAGTAATAACTGACGAGGAGGAAGCCTCTGTTAATTCTTTATAATATGCAGTAGGATTTTTCCTGGGGTCCGGTAACTGACTCTTAAGGGAGAGCACTTCACTTCTCTTCCACGGGTATAGACCGCTTGCTCCTGAAAATGAGCCTCTACCCGTTGCTGAGTAACAACATTTGATGCATTACGCTGCTCTGGAATCTCAGGATGATAAATTGGATGCACTTCCCTCATCGGAAACTGAGATACTGGAATCGGAGTACTGTGATATAATTTCGCCTGATAACTAAGTAACATCCCAACATTACTATGGACTTCTGCAGAGGCCATACCAGCAGAATATACATGATCTTGAATATCATAAATAATTTGAGGAGCTGTACCTCCAATACACTGTTCCCACAAACCAATCAATGTAGTTGACATATGCTGAAGTGCATGTTGTTGCACAAATGGATCAAAATCCTCCATATATTCTCCAAACTATAAACCACATTCTGAGCCCATTGTGCTGCCTGAATTGCAACCATCCTTTTCTCTTCCTCACCCACATCAGATTGAATCATTGCCCGCTCCAATGGCTCCCGTGCTGCTGCCCAATTCCCTTCATCGGACCCTCGCACCGGTGTCCCAACATTACACAACACTGTGGGTGACACCTCTAGGGGGAACGCAAAAGATGCAGACGCAGGTGACAGTGTCAACATTGGCATTGTGGTTGGTGTGAGAGGAGGAGAAACAGAAACAGTTGATACTGCAGGGGTGCCTGCAGTCACCGTACCCATAAATTGCAAAACCGGAGGGGAGACGGATATGGGTTGAGCCGAAGTTGTTGAGGCTGAGGAAAAAACAAAGGGAAGGCAAGGGAACAACGGAGGACTGAGATGACGGGACAGCAGGATATATTCTTTGCCAGGCATAGGGAGGTGGGGGGCGAGTTTCCAACAGATCCTCCACAAAAGAAGCCTCTTCCTCTCGAATAACATAGGACCTATCACATTGCAATCAAAACTTCCTATCTGCACACTAAATACCCTTTTCCGTCCTTTCTTTATCATAAGCTACAGCTTTCTGAATCACCTTTTGCATTGCCTTTTTCCTGGACTCTTTCTCAGTACGTATACGTCTGTGCTTAGCTTCCTTTTGCCATACCTGCAAAGTATCAAACATCGACTGCCTACTTCTTCTAGAAAATAATTTATCCTGTAAATAATTCAATTTTTGCTCATCAAAGGTACCATCCTGTGGCAACTGAAGCTCAGTATTGTCCCTACTATACTTGTGCCACAATGTACGAAACATAATAGGGCCAAAACTGAATTTTTATATGTATGTGAAGCATCACATACATATAAAAAATCAGATTGTCTTCCAGAAGCGCTGGCTGTCGCTCCTCCAGGTGATGTTCCACAGAGCAGCATCGGCACCCCAAACACCACACTTTACTCCAACAAGGCATCCTAGAATCAGACACATTCATGTGTTTACTCAATCAGCACGCACACACACAATAAAACACACATAAACAAAGAGCTCCCAAAAACAGTCCGTAGACTGTGTCCAGACAAATATGTAGTACAAACTATATGGACATTTTCAATAAGCATTTATTGAACATTCAACATTCTAGTGTAAAATAGGTGTGCTGAAAAAACCACTTGACAGTAACAGATATAAATGATGAGAAGCACTAAGAAAGTAAAAGGATGGTAGATTTCTATCATCTTGCTACAATCATGAATACAGGCAAGTGTATAAAATACATGACAATAAAATGCGTACTCCTACGATGCAATCCTAACTAGATGTGATGTATCTAAGTGTACCTAGCATGTGTGTAGGTGTTAAGCCAAGAATCCCTCTAGGATAAAGTCAACCCAATTACCTGAAGTGAGAGACTGTGGGTCCCCGTCTTGGTCTCGAGTTGGACACCCCGCAAGGGATGTCAGACCACTGCGAGCTGGAGTATCTGCATGCAGGAACCTCAGCGTCTCACGTCATTGTGTCAGCATGGAAGTCGCGGTCTCCTCTAACTATCTCAGCAAGATGTGATGTTTATATACCTGAAGGTATCCCCAGGGGTTCTACCTTGCTGTGCCACTGTCAGACTTCGAATGACATCGGGAATGAACCTTGTACATAGTTATTATTCAGGAGATGGTAGTCCTGCTGTGTTTACAAGAATCCAAGGATCCTCATGCTTAATTTAATGTGTGAGGTTATTGTTCAGAGAAATCCCCACGTTCTGTAAGGAGTACTGTAACTAGGTAAAGGGGCAGTTCTAGTAGCCCGTTATGTATGTAATATAGGGACGAATACAGGTGAAAGTTTCTGATGTTACCCGGGCCTATATTGGGGTACCTATATGGAATATAACAATACATTCTCTTTTGGGATCAAGAGATCTGGACCCCTACTTTTTCATCTGGTACTAAAACCCTAACTGTAGGGGTCCCACAAGGCTCTGCTCTTAGCCTCACATTGTTTAACATTTAGTTAACCCCTCCGGCACACCTTGTAGAATCCTTTGGAGCTAAAATGACCTCTTATGCTGATGACACACAGCTGTTCTTCTGTTTTAATGAAGATGAAGATACTGTTCAGGATCTCATCAAGCCTTACCTGGCTGCAGTTTTCACTTGAATGCGCCAGACTCAGCTGATGTGCAATGCCTATTTGGTGTGAACTCACCTTCTGACTGGTGCGCTTGTTGGCCTGAGGGACCTCCCCACCCACTTGCTTCCTCAATCTGAAGTGGTAAATGATTTAGGGGTTAAGTTCGATAACCCACTTTCTTTTCAGCCTCAAGCCATGCCAGTGGTGGAGACCGGTTTCAGACACGTCCATGTACTAAACCTTTTTTGTACTTTTTTCTATACTAGCCAGGAAAACTGTAATTCAGGCCCTTATTATTTCAAGACCTAATTACACTAATATCCTGTATTTGGGCCTGCCAGACTATTTAATGAATAGGCTCCAAGTGGTTCAAAATGGAGCGGCATGGTGGCTTCTAAATCTTCCTTTGAGAACTCAGTTCTCTCCTTATCTGCATTCTCTTCACTGGACCCATTGAGGAAATGGATTTTCTTCAAATCACTAGTTCCTGCCTTTACAGCCTTATATCTAGTAGGTCCTAGATATCTTGCAACTAGAATTCATTTCTACCTTCCTCCTAGGGAGCGTTGATGCTCCATGACCTGAACAGCCTTTCGCTTTATCTGCTGGCTCTGGCAGCAGGCACTGTGAGGTCAAAACTCGACTGTTATAACTTATAATAGTCGAGTTCTGGATGAGTCTCAAGTCACCAATAATTAAGAAATTAGAGACTGCCCTTTATTCATGGATTACAGAATCCCATGGTTAATAAATGCATTATTGCTTGTGTCACTATTAATACACCAGAAGCGATATTCACCTTTTTTGACAGGCTGTGTTGTTCACCAAACTGTAAATAAGGCACTTTGGTTCCTTTTCTGGCAGAAATCGAAGGCGATAGATTTAGCATGACGGGGATCAAAAAATCTCATGCTAACGTAAAAAAAGTGGTGATGGGCTAATGAGCAACAGAATCCGATCGCTAAGTGGCACCAGGCATGCATTTTTCATGTTCAGCGTGAAAATGCACTACAAAAGGCCCGCAAAGTAGGAAAAAAAAACGGCACATAGCAGAGGAACCATGGATGAAGCTGGGACCAGTGCAGAGGCCACAAACAACCCCACAAATACCCAGGAGGAGCAGCCAGAGACCCATGTGAAGGCCAAGAGGAAGAAGAATCCAAAGTTCAGCCAGCAGGAAAACCAGGTCCTGATTGCAGAGGTGACTGAACACCAACAAGAACTGTTTGTCACCTCCACAGTGACATTGGCAAGAAAAAAAAAAATATCGAAGGCCATTGTGGCCAAGGTAAATGCCATCAGAGAGAGGAGGAGGACAGTGGACTACTGCAAGAAGCGCTGGCATGATACCAAGCGTAAAACCAAGGAGAAACTATCAGCCAACCTGAAAGCAGCAAAGCAGACTGGAGGTGGGAGTCCAGTGCCACAGGAGGAGCTGGATGAGTTGGAGGAGCAGGTGTCCCGAGTCATCAGTGAGGAGACGGTGGTCAGAGTCGCGGGCCAGAATACTGCTGAACGTGACCAGACGCAACAACAAGAGGTTGAGCAACAACGAGGGACTGGGGGAACGGGGGTGGATGGGCCCAATGGCACTCATGTACAATTAAATATATTGCAGTGCATTCCCACAATTACTGTGGACCATGTCCCGGATACCCTTGTCCATGGTGGCATAGACACATATCACACAACTCAAACAATAAATTGCAAGACACATATTTGCGGGCACACAGACTTGGAAATGTGCACAGAAATGTAAGCCCAACACATTCCAAGATCAACATCAGACTACTAAATAAGTGCTACATCAAATGGCAAAGTGGCACATTAACTTGACATGCGGAAGGGTGGAAAAATGGCCCCTTTGCCTCATCACCACGCAAATACAAATCATCTGCACAAGGACGCATCTCTCTTTGACACCAAAATGAAGGATGCACAGTGAATGTGATTGATCATGTGCACGAAGAGGCATGTCACTACCAATGTCAGCACACCTGCAACATTGTGCACATGTGTCTGAGTTGTGTGCAAGGTTGTGTTTGCGCAGTAAAAGTCCAAATATATACACATGCACATATCAGCACATAACTCAGACACACGTGCACAATGTTGCAGGTGTGCTGACAATGGTGGTGGCATGCCTTGCCTAGCACATCATCAGTCACATTCGCAGTGCATCCTCATTTTTCTGTCAGAGAGATGTGGCCATGTGCAGATGAATTAGACATGCGTGGTGATTAGGCAAGGGGGAAATTCTGACATACTCCTGCATTTCCAGGCAATGTGACCTCTTGCCTGTTAATGGGATGCAGTCCTGTGTACACCAAGTGGGGAAGCATCTGGTGAGTCTGCATACCACACGCACACATGCAATGTCAGAACAAAGTGACCATGTAGGCCGCTGGATAAAAGATGCACATCCAAAAATGCACACAAACAGCACACTTCACTCAAAGGGCGATGGAATACAATGAGCAGGTGGGCTATGCCTGCTACAACACCACAGTACATGGAGAATGCAGATCAGGAATGTGTCACACAAATATGTACTGAATGCCTTGTCTGTGTGACATACTCACTGAACCACAATGTGCCTGTAGATCAGTATAACAACCAAAGTATGACAACAAGCAAGGATAGCAAAGTTGCAACAATTAAGGACAAAGGCCCAAATGGCACCCTCAACCCTTAGGTCAAATTGCACTCCTCCACCCCCAAGTGTACACATCTGCCATACAGAAAAAAGCATTCCACATCAGTACTGATGTGAGTTGCCCATCACACTATCATGTGCAATTAAACGTAACTGTTTGGTAAGTCAACTGTGTCAGTGAACAATTATGCAGTCAGGTAGTTATCACCCACACGCTAAGCCAGGCATTGAATATCAGAAACAGGACAGCATGTATTATCCATGTCAGCAACTGCGTGGCACATACACAAACACACATCACCTGGCCATTTGCATCTCTTGTGAGGGGGTCGGTGACAAGGCCTGAGCACCATAAATAGGCATCATGACATGCACATACATCAGAAAACTCACAACTTACACACCACACGTAGGGTCAACCTTGAGGGCAATGAGTGTTGACACTGTCTGTTCAGACAGCAACAACAATAGAAACTCACGCTGCACCATACTCACAACGGGTAAGCCAACATTAGGGCAGTAAGCAATGCATGCAAGATAAAACATGAAGGATGACATGCACACAAGTCAAATCACAATAGACAAAGCTACCTGGATGTCCATGTGTACCACATAGTGCAGCACATGTTAAAACAGCAAGTAGGCTCTCATTGCCAATGTGCCTAAAGGGGGCCCTCCTCACACATAACTAATCTTGCACAAAGCACATGCACATGTGCAGTACCCTGCAATGTTGCGTGTCCGTGAGCCACATTGACAAGGCAAGTGACAGTGCATGATGAATAGCATACCTGCAGGACCAATATATTCACATGGTGCAGGCAACCTCACTGAGGTGGCTGAGTGTGAACAACATCCTTAAATGAGCAGATCACACTCTAACACATCCTCGTGTACATACAACCCCGTACGTAAACAAGACATTTGATGTCAAACAATGCACAAGTCTCCTAACTCTGACCAAGAACCATATTCCACCCAGTTTGCAACATCTCAGCATTGTAAAAGCACAGAAGTGAAAGGCTCACTGCCTGAAAGGTGTAACGGGCAGCAAACCCCAGCTGCAGGTGTCACCATCACACAATGCAGTGCACACACATACAAATCTGAGCTCATCAACATTGACTACTATGTGGTACAAACTACATTACTCACACAAATGAACAGAGGACACAACTGGTGCTGCTTGTGTGTAGAAATTGTACAATCACATTTGTCATGTAAATCTATCATGCCCTGCACCTGCTCATCACTTCATTGCTGCCCCAAGGTCTGGTGCCAATGAATGCTGCTGCTGCTTCTACATCCTCAGCTCTGCCACCTGATGTGTCAGTGCCTCACAGTGCTGCACCCACTATACCACCACCCACACGCGAGGCACATGACATATCAGAGGACAAAGATGAGGATGATAGTGCATTTGTGGTAAGGAGAAAGCGTTAGCATCCATAGATGCCAAAAGGCCTGTTTCTTCTTGGTGCCCGGCTTAGTATCATGCCACGGAAAATCATCTTGCACTGTCTTCCACTGTCCCCCAACAATCACCTTGGACCTCCACATGGACTGCCATAATATTTCTCTTACCAATGACACTGCAATCAGCCTGCGGACTGAACTCTGCCTCTTTCCTTGGACCTGTTACCACCAAAGGACTCTGTCTGGCCCTCTAATGGGCATCTATGCAATGTGTGCTTGTATGGCCAAGCACTGGTCCAGTCTTCATCCTTTGAATGTAAATAACAATATTTTACTCACACATATGTGTGTTGCCCATGACCAATCAAGTATAGAAGTCTGTAAAAAGTGTATGGACACTGAATTTACCAGAAGGTACACCAAGGGAAATACAAGCAATTTCCATGTTTTAGTTGACACAGATAGGTAGTGAGATGGCCAGGTATGTGTGAACTAGCTGTGCCCTCATTGCTCCAAAACAAAAATCTAGCAATACAACAATCTAGCACCACGTTCATTAAGGAAAAGGCATGTGTGCTAAAATGTCCAAATCTGTTGCAGGCCACAAGTAGTGTCCCCTTAACAATTGCAAACAAATATCTCTTGGAATATCTACTCACACACTACGGAGTGGACAAAGCCTGTTGTGGTGGTGCGCATTGCATGTCACATCCCAAGATGTTGCACACCATATTCACATTGATGAAGACACGGAAGGGCACATATCTACCATACACATATGGAACCACGTCTGCCTCAGTGAAGTAGAGTTGCAAATAGGGACACACCCCAAAGTGCAAGGCGTCAGTCAGCTCCTCTCTGTAGACAAACTATGCATACCAAATTTTGACCCCTCTCAAGCTGTGAGCACTGTGAGCGTATCGAGCAATGTGCCTAGGGATGTGTGGTGCACTGCACTCAGCATATCTTCAGACGCACAGACAACATTTCAAGGGTGGCATCACTATGAGCCAATGGCAGAAGTAACAGCTGGGACAAGTGTCTATGACACTGTCACTACAGGGAGCATTGCAACATTCTCCCCCTTGTTTGCAGCAGAAGAGTATGCCCACACCAAAACGTTATGTGGGACAAAATCATAACTTGACAAGGTAAGTGAGTCTCAAAAGGCATTTATGAGAAGTGAAGTCAGTATACCTAACACTACTCCTAAATGCCATTTGTGAATACCGTAAAATGTAAAGTCATTATTTACTCTCAGATGACTTCTGTGAATCAGGGACACTGTTGTTCCATGTGCTGTTCACAATGGACCCAGAAATTTACTAAATCATGCATGGGCCTGTGATTGAGCATCCATGCACAGGAACATATCTTGCAAAGGAAGCTGACACACTGGCACTACACAGCAAGTGTGGCAAGGTCTGTGCAATGTAGATGGACTTAGCGTCAGGGGCATCTGATATGCACGTGTGTGATGGAATCTGTTGTAACCGGCGAATACATCCATCTCCATGATGGATAACAGTAGCTAACTGTATTTCCTTTCAATGCCATGTCCCTTGGTTGTGTTGCAAATGGGCAACAATGTGCTGTCCAACACCGTGAATCAAACTCAAGATGTAGAACGTCACAAAGGACTGTCCATAGACTAGGCTGTAAATCCAGCTTGCCACCCTGTCATCCATGCAAGTTCACTGTGCACACATCTAAGGTATCCTGACACAATACATCCAGCGAACTAATGTCATGACCAGGCTTATACATTCCAATGGAGTGTCCAGTGATGGTATGAGTTGCATACAAGGGAATACTCCACACTCCCCAACATCATCCCTGACATAAGTGCAAGCAGAAATCCAAAGTAGTAAACATTTATTAGAACAGTAAAAAGATTGAACTAACCTAAACTAACACTGATCACTAGAACTACTACTAAAATGTAAACTAACTAGAAAATTCGTACTTACCTAAACTATCTACCCTAACTAATCCTAAACACGCAACAACATATCTTAGACATCAACCCCCCTCCCACCCTTAAGGCACACCACGAGACAGGACAAAGATATCTAAGCTATACATAAACTAACTACACATATAAGCTACACAAAGATATATTTTTTTGTATTTTTTTTACAACAAATACATCATCCTCCCACCCCAAGGAAAAGGAAACTTATCCCCAAATACAGCATAATAATAAATATCTAAAAACTACCTTAAAAGCTAACACTAACTATAACCTATGCTAAAACTACACTACTTAACCAGGAAAAGAACTAACCTAACACTACCTAATATCAGATTTTAAAACATGTGGGGAAGGGAAAAGAGGGGGATGGGGTCCAACATGTCCAGGCATCATGGCAGTCCAAGGTGTTTTTTCATGTCCGTGATATGTCTGTTCAGATCTGCCATTTCTCGCCTGATCTCTGCCAGGAACACATTGTTATCATGCAGGATCCTCCTGTCCCTCACTGTAAATGGCACCACCTGATCGCCAGGTGCAGGTGGGACTGTCCCTTGGGGGGGTGGCCAAAGGGGGATGTGACACCTGTCCAGGCTGGAACCCACCACTGACGCCAGAGGGGCCTGGGATGGGCTGTGTGCCAGTTGTTGCAAGCTCGGGCACCGCCTTCCATGTACCTTTCTTCCGTTCCTCCTGGTGCCTCTTGGCCATGTTGCGGTACCCTTTTGCCACCTTCTTAACATGCTTGAAGCGGTCCTTCCTCACCTGGAACTCATGTTGTTCGGCTGGCGTCATGTTGTCTGTAAAATATCAACAATGGAAATTTTGAGTCCTTTAGACTATGTCAATGTTCTCCATTCACATCTGTAATACAAGATCACTTAAACATGGGAGCCTATACTCCAGTGTAATTATGTGAAGTCAGACAGTGACCTGAACAATGAAATGTTGAAGGGACAACATGCTGGGGAGACTGACATGACAGTGCATGGCATGGGACATGTACTGTCACAACCAACTGAGACTGGCAGTGTCAAACAATGGTGCCATGACATACCCGGACTGAGGGTGACATGTACAAGCAATCGGAGAAGGGAGGCATTAGCCCTCCGTGTGTAGCACCACCCTCATCCTCTCCTGTGACACAGTGCTGCATGATATGTACAATGCCCATGTGCAGGCCTGTGTGTCCCCCAGCAACTATGTGCACTTCATCAAGTCAGTGCCAACACAGGCACTCTTGCACCAGAGTGCAAGGGTGTCTGTGTGCCGGGGGGCTTGTTAATGTTTTTGAAGGTTACCCTACCTGCCCTGGAGCAATCCTGGACCAGCCCAACTCACACTTTCAACTATGCTGCTTCATGCAGCACACATGGAAACCAGTTGTGTGGCTGAATGCTGACTTATACATGATGCGCTGTCCCGCTCTCCAACACTACTACACAATATGTTAAGTGTTGCCGCAGAGAGGGGGAAACATTGTTTCCTCTAAATTCTCACTCACTCATGCATGTCTTGTATCCACTAATCTCACTCCGTAGTGAATCAAAATACGCAGGTCTTTACAACGCAAACAGTCACAATGCATTCCCCATTCTGGAATCATGATGCTTATAGTGTTGTTAGGGGTAATGCTTTCTCACAGATAGCGTTGTAGAGCCCTGCATTGTAAAATAAATGGCACAGCAATGAAGGCAGAGCTAAAGCATGCATGGTAAATGCGTGCACAGTAATGACACCAATTTGGACAGAGGAGTTCCCACACCTGATCCAGAGGCAATCAGGGAATGGCCTCAAGGAGACAGCTTGTCAACATCATTGCAGTGGCCAAACATGCCAATGAGATTCATAGGGCCACCTTTGCTGTGTGTATGGGGAACATGCCATTGATATGCTTGGCTCAAAGATACACACTGCCACATCTTTAAAGATGGCATGCAGCATACCTACAAATTCACAGTGCTGAACTGTGTCTGCACGCTTGCAGACTGAAAAGCACTGCCTCCTTGTGCATCATCGGGCACACTTGCACAGTCATCTTAGTCAAGGATGTACATGCATTCCATGTCATCTGATAGTCATAAGCAACCACACTTACATGTCTTCTCTCCTATCAGTGTGCTCTGCAATTCACAGGCATGTGCTGTAGTGACAGAACCCATAGACCTAGGGGCATATTGACAAGGAAGTGGTGGAGACAGACGTTAGCCTCCTCGGCTTAGCGCCTCTCTTGGCCACTTTGGAAACGCAAGTCTGCACCATATTATCAAGTATGTGGTGCAGACTTGCGTTCCCCCCTGCAATCGCACTAAGTCTCACAACTTAGCACCTACGCAGGCACCCTTGTACCAGAGTGCAAGGGTGTGTGTGTGCAGGAAAGGTTTGTTTCTATAGAGGAAGGTGCCCCTTCCTTCACATAATCAATACGAGAATACCATGTTGTAACTTTCATGTGTGCTGCTTCGTGCAGCACACAGGAAAGATACAATATGGAATATTAAAAAATGTTTCTGTATGTACTGGGAGGGCCACCATCCTGTACATATACAAAGCATGTCATTTTGCTTTTTCCATGTGTGCTGCACAAGGCGGCTCACATGTAAAAAGCAAAAATGATGAGAAAAAAGCATTCATCGTCATTTAGCCAGATTACTACCAGGATGTCACTGGTGTTAAATTGTGCGCTGCCATCTATCAACGCCGCACTTGTACATAGGGGGCAGCGTCAAGTACAATGGGTGTTGCTGTGGAACGCCAACTGCAACACCCTCTGCACGCCCCTTTCACGCTAAACACAGCGTGTAAGGGTGTCTTATTAACAAGGAAGCGTTAATTCAAGTGAAATGGATTAACGCTGCCTCGGTCATGATGCAAGGCCCCTATTGACAACACAACTTCAACGAACAAGACGTTGTGTTGGCAATAGGGTCTCGATGATATGCACCTTACTTTCAATATGTATCACTGACTGGGGATGGGCAAAGTTACAACTGTGAGACCAATGTATTGCTCAAACTTCACTTACTGATTTGTGCACACTTCTGACTTCCACAATACATCATCACACTGTAGGCAAGGGATATGTGATACACACCCATACTGCATACTACAACGTTGATCATTTGACCCAGACATTCATGACACCGCACTATGCCAATATCTGATGTCCAAACTCACCAGTGGCGTATGGGTCCTCGAAGCTGTCGATGTCCCCCTGTGTGATTGGTGGCTGACTATCTGTGACACAAGAAAATAAATATGGGTTTGTTGGAAGGCGTACCCCGAGGAGTCGGCGAGACCACCAAGGGGGGGGGCCCTCACACTGTACGAAGTAGCCGAGCGCTGCCGAGAAGTCTCCTGAGAGATCCTTCCCCTATCACGTACTAGCACAGTAACACCACCACACAGGACTCAAGGAGGTTGTCTTACGACAAGCAAATCTTTATCAGCAATAAAAAGGTTACGAGGTCAATATTTACACGAAGGGATCGAGGGATCCACCAAAAGTCTCAGTGTCTCTTTGGAAGGGTAGGGGTAGCGGGACAGTCTTTGGCAGGAGTGCGGTACGAGGGTACCTGGGGCCCAGTTCTTATCCTCAAGCTGGAGGACCTCCGGATCTCGGAGGGGTCGAGCCGCGACGGCGTCAGCAGGGCTCCGGCGTACAGTTCGTGGAGAGCCGCGATCCAATCAGCAGGGCTCTCAAGGTGGTTTCTGCTCAGCTCGAGCCGCGACGTCGTCAGCAGGGCTCCGAGGGAGGTTTCAGCGAGGTTGGGCCGCGACAGCGTCAGCAGGGCTCCGATGTTCCAGGTGGTTCAAAGTGTTCACAAGAAGGAGCCGCGACGCAGTCAGCAGGGCTCGTGATGGTTCCGACAAGAGTTCTTCTCCGTAGGGTCAGCCGCGATTCAATCAGCAGGGCTCTCAACTCCGGGATACAACTGCCGATCTGTGGCGGGGTCGCCCCAGATATAGGTCTGGAGCCCTTTGATGTCCGGACCCAGGCGCCCGGGGGGGGGCGGAGAGGCCGGGTGGAGGTGGCCAGACGCCCAGCAGGAGAGGCGCCAGGCCCAAGGGAGTTGCAGGGCGATCACACCTCGAGAGGGGAGGACAGTTGGGGGTCCCATCGATACTGTCCTCCGCCGGGGGCGATGAATGGTTCCTGCGGCACCCCCTGGCCAGTTCGTGGTGCCTCGATGTCGGGGCTTCGCTGGGGTCGAGGCCGGGTTGAGCGGGGTCGCGCTGGCTGGCGCACAGAGTCACGTGGATGCCAACAAGATGGCGGAGCCATGAGGGGTATGCGACCTCGTGCAGCTCAAGATGAAGGGCCTCGGTGCAGTTCAGAAGGGTGGCCCGTGAAGGCCGGGGCGGGGAACGGGCACAATCCACGGGGTTAAGGACCACGCCACGAGGCCGGGTCCAACAGGCGTCCCCCCCAGCCGAAGGCAGGGAGAGTCACCCATCTCCTTGGGGATTCTCCTCGTCAAGGCGGAAGAAGCGGGACAGGCCGTCGGCGTTGGCGTGGTCATTGCCGGGCCGGTGTTCGACGTCAAAGTCCATCCCTTGGAGCGAGATGGACCACCGCAGCAGCTTGGGGTTCTCGCCCCGCATTTGCATTAACCACCGCAGGGGCCGGTGGTCGGTCTGGACCCGGAAGTGGGTACCAAAGAGGTAGGGCCGGAGCTTCTTGAGGGCCCACACTACAGCGAAGGCCTCCCGCTCAATGGTGCTCCATCGTTGCTCTCGGGGCAGTAGTCGTCGGCTGATGAAGGCCACTGGTCGGTCGAGCCCCTTTTCATCGGCTTGGGATAGGACGGCCCCGATCCCATACTCGGAGGCGTCCGTCTGCACCACGAACCCCTTATTGTAGTCAGGGGCCTGCAGCACCGGGGCCGTACACATTGCTGTCTTTAGGGTGTCGAAGGCGGCTTGGCAGCGGGGTGTCCAGTGCACCTTCTTGGGCTGCTTTTTGGACGTTAATTCTGTGAGGGGGCCAACAATGCTCCCATAGTCCCGGATAAACCGCCGGTAGTATCCGGTGAGGCACAGGAAGGCCCGGACAGCGGTCTGGGTAGTGGGGGGTTCCCAGGCCTGGATGGCCTCTATTTTCGCTTGGAGGGGGGCCACCTGCCCGCTCCCCACTTGATGGCCCAGGTAGGTCACGGATCCGTGGCCGATTTGGCATTTGCTGACCTTGATTGTGAGCCCGGCCTGCTGGAGGGCGGCCAGGACGGCTTTAATGTGAAGGAGGTGCTCGGCCCAGTGGTTGCTGTACACGGCAATGTCATCGAGGTAGGCCGCGCTGAAGGCCTCAAGCCCGGCCAAAACCTTGTTCACCAGTCTTTGGAAGGTGGCCGGGGCGTTCTTCATTCCGAAGGGCATCACCCGAAAGTGGTAATGCCCATCCGGGGTCGAAAAGGCGGATCTTTCTTGGGCGCCGGGGGTGAGCTGGATTTGCCAGTACCCGGCGGTGAGGTCCAGCGTGCTCAAGTAGCGAGCGGCCCCTAGGCGGTCGATGAGTTCATCGGCCCGGGGTATCGGGTGGGCGTCTGCCTTGGTCACTGCATTCAGGGCTCGGTAGTCCACGCAGAATCGCAACTCTGGGGGGTGGCCGGGAGCTGCGGCCTTGGGCACCAGGACGACAGGGCTGGCCCACGGGCTGTCGGAGGGTTCGATGACCCCCAGGGCCAGCATTTTTGTTACTTCGGCCTGGATGCAGGCCCGCACTCGGTCGGGTACCCGGTAGGCTCTGTGTCGCACGGGGGGGCTCTCCCCGATGTCGACATCGTGGACGCACCAGTGGGTCACCCCCGGGGTGAGGGAGAAGAGGGCTGCGTAGTCCCGCAGCAATTGCTGGCAGTCGTTGCGCTGTTCCGGAGTCAGGGAAGAGGCGAGTTGGACACCTTCGATCGATCCATCATGGATGTTGGACTGCAAGAGGTCGGGCAGGGGCTCGGAGTCGTCCTCGCCCCCCTCGTCGGTCGCCAGCAGCAGGCTCAGTTCGGTCCGGGCAAAGTGGGGTTTTAGCCTGTTAGCATGTAGGACCCGGAGGGGGTTCCGGGGGGACTCCAGGTCGACCAGGTAGGTGACGGGACTTTTCTTCTCCACTACCTTGAAGGGCCCGGTCCACTTGTCCTGGAGGGCGCCGGGTTCGACCGGGGCCATGACCCATACCTTCTGACCTGGCTCGAATTCTATGGTAGAGGAGTTCCGATCGTACCACCGCTTCATGTCCTCCTGGCTGGCCTCGAGGTTGGCTTCGGCCATGGCTCGGAGCTTGCGGGTCTGGTTTCGGAGGGTCAGGAGGTATCGGTAGACGTCAGGAGGGGCGCCTTGGGGCTTCATCTCCCAGCCCTCCTTGACCAGGCTGAGCGGTCCGCGGACCGGGTGTCCATATAATAGTTCAAACGGGCTGAACCCCAGGGACTTCTGCGGGACCTCCCGATAGGCAAACAGGAGGCACGGCAGCAGGACATCCCACCTCCGCCTGAGGGGCTCTTCCAGGCCCTGGATCATTCCTTTTAATGTTCTGTTGAACCGCTCAACCAGTCCGTTCCCCTGAGGGTGATAGGGGGTCGTGAACTTGTATGTGACCCCGCACTGCTGCCACAGGGACCGCATGTACCTGGAGATAAAGTTCGTGCCGCGGTCGCTCACCACTTCGCGGGGAAATCCCACTCGGGAGAAAATCCCCATTAAGGCCCGGCCTACCACGGGGGCCGTTATAGTTCTTAGAGGGACCGCCTCCGGGTACCTGGTGGCGTGGTCCACGAGGACCAGGATGAAGCGGTGGCCCAGGGCGGTTTGGGGGTCCAGGGGCCCCACAATATCGATTCCGACCCATTCGAACGGGGTGCTGACGGCGGGAAAGGGCTGGAGGGGGGCCTTGACCCGACCCCCCGTCTTCCCGCTGGCTTGGCAGGTCTGGCAGGACCGGCAGTGGTTGTCCACGTCTCTCCGCATCCGGGGCCAATAGAAGTGGGTCACCAGACGACTGTACGTTTTGTCTTGCCCCAAGTGTCCGGCGAGGGGTACATCATGTGCCAGGTTGAGCAGGAACTCCCGGAAGCGGAGGGGGACCACCAGCACTCGGCTGGCCCCGAGTTCTGCCACTTTTTGCTCACTGTAGAGCAGGCCCTCGGCCCAGTAGACCCAGTGGGTGCCGGTCTGGGCCCCATTGGTTTGGGCGGACGCTTGTTGGCGGACCCCTTCGAGAGTGGGGCAGGACTGCTGCTCTTGTTGGAACTGCTCCCGGGTGGGGCCCCCTTCGTGTCGCCATTGTGTCAGCTCTGGTAGGGCGCTCGGGGAAGCCATCTCTTTGGGGGAGGATTCGCTAGGTCCAGGGTCGGTGTCCGCCTCCCCCTCGCTGCTGGCGGGAGGGGGTGTGAGCCCCTCGGGCTGGGCGGCCCCGGAGGCCGAGGATGAGCGGGGGGCCCGGGCGGTCATGGACCGGGTGATGGCGCAGGCCCAGTCAGCCAGTCCCAACATTCGGAGGTGCTCTCGTCGCTCTACTTGAGCCCAGGGTGAACTCTCCAAGTCGTTCCCCAGGAGGCAGTCGACAGGGGCGTCGTCGTGTACCGTCACCTTCAGCAGGCCCGTCACCCCTCCCCACAAGAAGGGGACCAGGGCCATCTGGCACAGGCTTTCACTGTTGTCAGCCGTCCGGACGGGGCACAGCACATTCGGTAGAATCTGTTCGGGGGTCACCAGGTGGCAGCGGACAGCGGTGATACTGGCGCCGGTGTCACAAAGGGCTTCGGCCCGTTGTCCATTGACCGTGACCTGCTGCCGGTACTTCTGGGTGTTGCTTGGGATGGGGGTGCAGGGTACCATTTCTCGGCTACCCAGGCAGACCAGGGACATGGCTGCCGGCTCCCACTCAGTGGTCCCTCGGTCGAGGGCCTCCTCTTCCTCTTCTCCTTCTCCCAGGGCGGCGGCCGCCAGCTGTCGGGGCGGGGGCCCGCCGGCCCCGTTTCTTCGATTCAGGGGGCAGACTGGATCGCTGGCGTAGTGTCCGGTTTGTTGGCAGCCGTAGCAGGTCACTGGTGGCCGTGGTCCGGGTCGGGCCGCCCCCCTTCGGGCTAGGCTCGGGGAGAGTTGTTGCTGCGGTGGCCCTCGAGGGGGGCTCCTGGGGGCCCCGGCGGGAGGGTCTCGGTTCCTGTTCGGCCCTCCCCCCCCACCGCGCTGGCGGGGGGTCCGTTGGGGTTCCTCTGGTACTCCCCCATTGAGTTTCGGGGGATCCGGGAGTTGACCCATCGATCGGCCTCGACGGCAAGTTTTCGCGGGTCGGTCATTTTGCTGTCGAGGAGGTGCTGTCTCAGTTCCACGAAGCAATTGTTGGAGAGATGTTCCCACACGATGAGGTCGACCAGCTGCCCGTAGGTGGTTACTTTGCTCCCTTTGATCCACCCTTCTAGGGCCCGACTGAAAAAGTCCACATATTCCACCCATGTGGTACCCGGGATTTTCTTGCAGTCCCTGAACCGCTGGCGGTACATTTCCGCGGTTAGCCCGTAGCGGGTGAGCAGGGCCTCCTTCATGTGATCGTAGGAGGTCATCACCTCCTCCGGCAGCTGGAGCAGCGTGTCTCGACCCTCACTCAGGAACCGCCCCCACAGGCCCGCGCCCCAGTCTTTTCGGGGCACCCGATGAGAGGTCATGGCCACCTCGTAGGCCTTGAACCATTGTTGGATGTCGTCATTCTTGTAATACTCCTTGACGACCTCTTTCGGGATATGTACCTTGGTCTCGGAAGGCGGTAGAGTGTCTCTAGTACTGGGGGTGTTGGTCCCTCCGTTCTTGGCCTTGATCTCGAGCTCCTTGAGACTGCGCTCGTGCTCAAGAGTTAGTTTCTTTTCCTCCAACTCCCGGTGTCGTCTCTTCTCCTCTATCTCCTCTTGAAGCCGTAGCTGCTCTGGGGCCAGTTTTTTTTCTGCCAGCTGGAGTTCGCCGTCCAGCCGCAGTCGTGCGAGCTCTAGCTCGTGGCTCCGGACCTTCTCCCGCTCTCGTATTTCTTCTTCGGAGAGGCCGGTTTCTAGGCTCTTTCTTCCTCCGGTTGCCGGGGTCAGTGCGGTTGATGTGGTCTCAGTCAGGGGCAAGGGACCTTCTTCCTGGGAGGGGCCTGCCCCGGCCTCCAACCATGCCCTCAGAGCTTTCTGCATCTCCTCTTTGGTACCTAGGCTGGTGGTTGCAATGCCTTTGTCTTTGCAGAACTGTTTTAACTCTTTGTGCGTATATTCTTCCAGCCGTTCGGGCTGGAACTCCATTGTCGCGTTGTTTTCCTGGCTGCTCATGATGCTTTTCGTTTGGATGGGTAGCTAGTGGGTACTGGCTGGTACGTACTGCGTTCGGCTCGGATCCCGTCGCTGGCCACCAAATGTTGGAAGGCGTACCCCGAGGAGTCGGCGAGACCACCAAGGGGGGGGGCCCTCACACTGTACGAAGTAGCCGAGCGCTGCCGAGAAGTCTCCTGAGAGATCCTTCCCCTATCACATACTAGCACAGTAACACCACCACACAGGACTCAAGGAGGTTGTCTTACGACAAGCAAATCTTTATCAGCAATAAAAAGGTTACGAGGTCAATATTTACATGAAGGGATCGAGGGATCCACCAAAAGTCTCAGTGTCTCTTTGGAAGGGTAGGGGTAGCGGGACAGTCTTTGGCAGGAGTGCGGTACGAGGGTACCTGGGGCCCAGTTCTTATCCTCAAGCTGGAGGACCTCCGGATCTCGGAGGGGTCGAGCCGCGACGGCGTCAGCAGGGCTCCGGCGTACAGTTCGTGGAGAGCCGTGATCCAATCAGCAGGGCTCTCAAGGTGGTTTCTGCTCAGCTCGAGCCGCGACGTCGTCAGCAGGGCTCCGAGGGAGGTTTCAGCGAGGTTGGGCCGCGACAGCGTCAGCAGGGCTCCGATGTTCCAGGTGGTTCAAAGTGTTCACAAGAAGGAGCCGCGACGCAGTCAGCAGGGCTCGTGATGGTTCCGACAAGAGTTCTTCTCCGTAGGGTCAGCCGCGATTCAATCAGCAGGGCTCTCGACTCCGGGATACAACTGCCGATCTGTGGCGGGGTCGCCCCAGATATAGGTCTGGAGCCCTTTGATGTCCGGACCCAGGCGCCCGGGGGGGGGCGGAGAGGCCGGGTGGAGGTGGCCAGACGCCCAGCAGGAGAGGCGCCAGGCCCAAGGGAGTTGCAGGGTGATCACACCTCGAGAGGGGAGGACAGTTGGGGGTCCCATCGATACTGTCCTCCGCCAGGGGCGATGAATGGTTCCTGCGGCACCCCCTGGCCAGTTCGTGGTGCCTCGATGTCGGGGCTTCGCTGGGGTCGAGGCCGCGTTGAGCGGGGTCGCGCTGGCTGGCGCACAGAGTCACGTGGATGCCAACAAGATGGCGGAGCCACGAGGGGTATGCGACCTCGTGCAGCTCAAGATGAAGGGCCTCGGTGCAGTTCAGAAGGGTGGCCCGTGAAGGCCGGGGCGGGGAACGGGCACAATCCACGGGGTTAAGGACCACGCCACGAGGCCGGGTCCAACAGGGTTGGTATCAGACGTTAAATCATATGTGTCATATTCCTCATACCAATCATCACCATAGCAGAAAATGCTACGTAGCTGTAGTGTTGCATTTCATGTTGGCTACATGATTTTGTCCACTTTGACTGCCATTCACACCAGACCTGTGAATGCTGAGTCAGCACAAACAAGACTATAATGCTAGCTAACATGCACATAATAGTAGTGTGAGACATCCACAAGGCACCATTACTACATGCATCATGATGTTATACATGCTCTTTGTACGATTGCATCACTGCAGATTGCACAAGGCAGTTTCACAGAGGTTGTTGTTGTATGACAATCTGGAGATGTCTGATTTTCTTTGACCATTTGTTCATATAAAATACATTGTCCCACAGTAACTATGTTCACAGGGCAGCGTAGCTAACGTACCACAATTCATGAGTACTGCATTTTAACATTACCTTTTGACCAGCACACAGCTCACATAAACAATTACTTGGATAGTTCATGTACAGTCCCCCCTGCCGTACACAAACAATCTTCTGCCTGCACGCACATTTTGCACAGGTGTGCAAGCTATGGCACTGCAGTGCTAAGTGTTGCTCCAGCACAGTGGGTGACACACCCTATGCTTGTCAATATGATGCAGCGTTGTGTCTCGGATGTGCCAATATTATGCATGAGTTCATTACGTCTCCCACCTTACACAGCAACCTTTTGTCACTTTGACACCAGTGTCACACACGTCCTAATTTGTTGAAGCATTCACGATTGAATGTGGAGTTTGTACTTACCACCCTGTAGTCCAGTCATGACTCCCACATAGTCCAGGAGGTCAGCTTCACGGGCTAGCAAAGCCTGCCAGCGGTGCTTCCACTGGCGCACAGTATGGTTCACTCCAAAGATCCGGAGCATCTGCACCCGCACACGCTCCCACCTCATCTTCCACACAGATACATTGTATCTTTGAAGGATACGGCCTCCCCTCTCCAACATTAAGGGCAGGTAGAAATGTTATCATCCACAGGAAGCCCCCCGATGCTCCCTCGGACATTCTGCCCAACCTGCCCCCAGCCGGCATCTCCCTGCTCACCTGTGAGCCCACAGCCTAAAGAAAAGAACCCTCTAAAATATCCCCAACAACAGCAAAGAAAGTTAACAACTCCAACACAAACACCCGACAAGATTGAGTACAAGAGACAAAAAAACACAAAAAATCAGTACACAACACTTCACAGACACTATCAACAGGACACAGCAACACTCTCCAAATCTCAAAACTACAGCACACACCACCAAACACCTCCAACACTCTCCACAATCACCAGCAATGTGCTCAAAAGAGGAAGTGGAAGTGCAAAACACTACTCCAGTAGACAGGAAGCATGCAGACATCCCTTCCTGTCTATTTGTGGCCCGTTTTTGAGAAGGCGGTGAAAATCTGCACGCAAATAGGCTCATGAGTAATATTTTGTAATGTACAATGTGTTGAGCGATGTATTTTTCCATCGGGTGTATGAAAAAAGCATGGAGTTATCGTTTTAGCTGCCAGATCTTCACGCTAAGAGCAAGTTCATACACAGATGTACAGTGTTAGAGCAAAATTCATTTCAGAGACCTATAACAACATGAAATGCTTGATTGGCACACAAATGACACCCTAAATATAATATTTCACAACACATGACACCCTAAATTGCAACTTTCACCCCAGGTGACAACATAATTGCATATTTCATAACAACTCAACCAATCAATCATGGGAATTGTAAGTGTGCTACTCACCCATGGGGGTCATGAGGCGCTGGGGGGTGTGCAGATCTGTTGGCCAAAGAGCCCGCTCTTGAGGGGCTTCATGAAGGTGTTCAGGGAGGAGGCGTATCTGATGTCTGCCGGTAGCTTGGTCCAGGTCTTGGCTACAATGTTAGAGAAGGATCTTCCGCATGCTTTGGCTCTGTGGATGCGAGTGGTTTCGGCCAGCAAGAGTTTTGTAAATTGGAGTTTTCTTTTGGGTACGTGGAACTTGATTCTCTCATTGAGGTATTTGTGTCCGTTGTTGTGTAGGCATTTGTAGGCGTGAGATGAGGATGTTGAAGCTGACTATTTTCTCTTTTGTGAGCTGGTGGAGTCATTGTAGGTGTTGGCTGATGTGTTTGTGCCAGGGGATGCCGAGAACGAGTCTGGTGGCGGTGTTCCGTATTATCTTGAGTTTGCAGAGTATGGACTTGTTAATGCTGGCATAGAGT
This sequence comes from Triturus cristatus, assembly GCF_964204655.1. Classification (NCBI taxonomy): domain Eukaryota; kingdom Metazoa; phylum Chordata; class Amphibia; order Caudata; family Salamandridae; genus Triturus; species Triturus cristatus. The sequence continues at coordinate 1,290,440,468 of NC_140589.1, forward strand.
GCGTTTCCGTAGTACAGTCTGCTGGTGATGAGTGCGTGGGTGACTGTCTTTCTTGACTCAGGGTGGATCCATTTGAAGGACTTGCAGAGAATGAGGAGTGTGTTGAAGCAGCTGTAGGTGACGGCGTTGACCTGTTGGTTCATGTTGAGTGATGTGTCGAGTATGATATGAAGGTTTTTAGCGTGGTCTGCTGGGGAGGTGGTCTTCTGAGGGCCGTCAGCCACCAGGTGTTGTCCCATGCTGAAGGGGTGTTTACAAGGATGAGGTCTTCTGTCTTTTTGGGGTTGAGCTTCATTCAGCTGTTGGCCATCCAGACTGCGCTGTGTTGCATTCCGGTCCAGGGAGGACCTGGCTTGGCAGTTCGGGCTGGACAACATATGCTGTTTCATGTCCAGAGCTACCACAAAGCACTGCACCACTAGATTCAAGCTAGCCTGGCTGAAGAAGGGTGATGCCCTGAAACCGGTCCCAGGATGCTTATTTCCGGTCCAGGGAGGACCTGGCTTGGCAGTTCGGGCTGGACTGTTCCCACAAGGAATAGGGTCAAGACTGATTTGCATATGGTTGGGTCCAAACTGGGGTGGTGTGGTGAGCAAAAGAATGATGGATTAAACCCAATCTTTGTGAATGGGGGTGAATGTTTGCATTGTCCAGCATTCCATCCGTCAATTGTTTCTCTTGCATATGTCGCCCTAAGTGGGAAGGGTATGCCCAGACGTGGGTCCTGTGCTCACTACTCGAGGCCCACGTTACCCGGTGCCTCTCCAGCTTCATTGAGACCTCCGGTTACCTGGAGCCCAATCAAGCTGGCTTCAGGCCAGCCCACTCCACTGAAGCTGTTATTTTAGCAGTTTTGGACACACTGAGGAGGAACGCTGACATGGGGATCCCCCAGGCTCTTGTACTCCTGGATTTGTCTGCCGCGTGCGACACGGTTGATTATAACATCCTTCTTCACCGTGTCGAGCAGGCGGGCATCCACGGTCTGGCCCTCAACTGGACTCAGTCCAGTCTAATCGGTAGAACACAAGCCGTCCGCTTGGGTCCCTATACTGCACCCAAAACCCCTACTGTCTGTGGGGTCCCCCAGGGCTCCGCCTTGTCACCCTTGTTGTTCAACCTCTACCTCCGTCCCTTAATACGTTCGCTCCGCTGCTGGGACATCACAGTGTACAATTACGCTGATGACTTGCAGATCATCTTTCCACTCGATTCTCCGGACGCTGTAAATAACTTCCACTCCACCATGATACACATCCAGGAGTGGATGGACCTCAATCAGTTAAAACTAAATCCCGGCAAAACGGAGCTTCTCCTCCCTGGTTCCAGCCTCTCCCATTGGGGTCCACAGTTCTGGCCTGATAATTTTGGCCCTCCTCCGGCTCCCATAAAATCAGTAAAAAGCTTAGGAGTGACCATTGATTCTGAACTCTCCCTCAGACCGCATGTGGGTACTGTGATTTCTTCATGCATGTTCCAGCTTCGTAAAATCCGCAAAGTCAGCCATCTACTACCACCAGCTGCCCTGATCCAGGTAGTCATCTCCCTGGTATTATCCCGCTTGGATTTCTCTAACTCCCAGTACTACGGTCTCCCTAAATCTCTGCTGCATCGTCTTCAGGTTGTTCAGAATCAAGCAGCCTGTGTCATCCATAACACCCCCAAATGGCAGTCGGCTAAACCCCTGCTATACAAACTGCACTGGCTACCCATAGAACAAAGGGCGGCCTTCAAGCTGGGCTGCCTCACGTTCAAATCTCTTCACTGCCCCAGCCCTGTTTTTTTGACGACCCTCATCAACCCTCACCGCCCTATGCGCAATCTTCTCTCAGCCCTCCTCAACCTGCTTGCTGCCCCCAAGATCAAAACCAACAAATTTGGCGGCCGCTGGTTTGCCTTCCTCGCCCCCAAATGCTGGAACCCACTTCCCCTCCCTATCAAATCTTGCAGCTCTCTCCTTCACTTTAGGAAACTGTTTAAAACTTTCCTCTTCCCTCCACCCTGCTAGGCCCTACCGCTCCTGTCCCTTCTGACTCCCCTCTGTCTTTCAGCGCCAGGAAACCTTTGGTGTCAGTGCGCTCAACAAATTTCACTTAACATAACTACACCATATGGTTGGGTCTAAACTGGGGTGGTATGGTGAGCAAAAGAATGATGGATTAAACCCAGATCTTTGTGACTGGGGATGAATGTTTGCATTGTCAGGCATTCCGTCCATCAATTGTTTCTTTTGCATATGTCGCCCTAAGTGGGAAGGGTATGCCCAGACGTGGGTCCCATGCTCACTACACCACGGCATTCAAGCTAGCCTGGCTGAAGAAGGGCGATGCCCTGAAACGGGTCCCAGGATGCTCGTTTCTGGTCCAGGGGGACCTGGCTTGGTAGTTCGGGCTGGACTGTTCCCACAAGGAACAGGGTCAAGACTGATTTGCATATGGCTGGGTCCAAACTGGGGTGGTGTGGTGAGCAAAAGAGTGATGGATTAAACCCAGAGCTTTGTGACTGGGGGTGAATGTTTGCATTGTACAGCATTCGGTCCATCAATTGTTTCATTTGCATATGTCCCCCTAAGTGGGAAGGGTATGCCCAGACGTGGGTACCATGCTCACTACTCCACTGGATTCAAGCTAGCCTGGTTGAAAAAGGGTGATGCCCTGAAACCGGTTCCAGGATGCTTGATTCCATTCCAGTGAGGACCTGGCATGGCAGTTTGAGCTGACCTGTTCCCACAAGGAACAGGGTCAAGACTGATTTGCATATGGCTGGGTCCAAACTGGGGTGGTGTGGTGAGTAAAAGAATGATGGATTAAACCCAGATCTTTGTGACTGGTGGTGAATGTTTTTATTGTCCTGCATTCTGTTCATCAATTGTTTCTTTTGCATATGTTACCCTAAGTGGGAAGGGTATGCCCAGATGTGGGTCCCGTGCTCACTACACCACTGGATTCAAGCTAGCCTGGCTGAAGAAGGGTGATGCCCTGAAAGCAGTCCCAGGATGCTTGTTTCCGGTCCAGGGAGGACCTGGCTTGGCAGTTCGGGCAGGATTGTTCCCACAAGGAACAAGGTCAAGACTGATTTGCATATGGCTGGGTCCAAACTGGGGTGGTGTGGTGAGCAAAAGAGTGATGGATTAAACCCAGATCTTTGTGACTGGGAGTGAATGTTTGCATTGTACAACATTCCCTCCATCAATTGTTTCTTTTGCATATGTCACCCTAAGTGGGAAGGGTATGCCCAGACGTGGGTCCCGTGCTCACTACTCCACTGGATTCAAGCTAGCCTGGTTGAAAAAGAGCGACGCCCTGAAACCGGTTCCAGGATGCTTGTTTCCAGTCCAGGGAGGACCTGGCATGGCAGTTCGAGCTGGACTGTCCCCATAAGGAACAGGGTCAAGACTGATTTGCATATGGCTGGGTCCAAACTGGGGTCGTGTGGTGAGGAAATGAATGATGGATTAAACCCAGATCTTTGTGACGGGGGGTGAATGTTTGCATTGTCCAGCATTCCGTCCATCAATTGTTTCTTTTGCATATGTCGCCCTAAGTGGGAAGGGTATGCCCAGATGTGGGTCCCGTGCTCACTACATCACTGGATTCAAGCTAGCCTGGCTGAAGAAGGGTGATGCCCTGAAAGCGGTCCCAGGATGCTTGTTTCCCGTCCAGGGAGGACCTGGCTTGGCAGTTCGGGCTGGCCTGTTCCCACAAGGAACAGGGTCAAGACTGATTTGCATATGGCTGGGTCCAAACTGGGATTGTGTGGTGAGCAAAAGAATGATGGATTAAACCCAGATCTTTGTGACTGGGGTTAAATGTTTGCATTGTCCAGCATTCCGTCCATCAATTGTTTCTTTTGCACAAAGCAACATTCAGCAGCCCCCTCGCCTGCAGGGCCCAGAGAGGGCAGGAACACCTCAAACACACCATCAACATCATCAGATGCCACACCGTTCACTCCCTGGACTAGGTACTCATGCCTGAGCAGCTACTCAAAATCCATTACAATCTGGGAAATGTTTGCTGACATCAGACTGTCCCAAATCTTCCCCACACTGAGCCACAAGGCAGGGCACACCTTTGACAACTTCTTTGCATGTGTAAACTTCATCCAGTTCATCAACCCCACTAAACACACATGTAGAGACCACAAACGCATACACTGCCTTGTCGGTCAACCCCAAGCCACCTTAGACCACATGCAAACCCACACAAAGTTAGTGGAGCTCAGTCAACGAGGAGATGCTACACACCACCATCAACAGCAACACCCACAACGCTGCAGTTGTCACCAATGGTGCTAGATCGCATTTTACAGACATGTATCTCCAACTGCACATACACACTTGCCCCACTATGCAACTGCAACATACAGCGTGCAATAAATACCACCTTGGTCACCAACAACCTCAAAGATGGCAGATGCATCTGCTGACACATGGAGAAGATTTTGTGCAAGATTGAGGATACCATTAAACATCACCACCTACAAGGACACAAAGCTCATATTCTCCATCAACAATACGTCCACACACCAAACTGGGCTTCCAGGAAGGATTGCTGTCAGTTGCTAGATGGATGATCAACAGCTGGGGGGTGCCATACGCAGAGGAGACATGAGTCCTCATCCTCATAATGAAACCATCAGCATGTGGCATCACCTGGTGGGACAACAGCTTCAGCTGCCCCCCCAGCTCTAGGTACCTAGGCGCCGTATTTGACTCCTCCCTCTCCATGAACCAACAGGTCTACGCAGTGGCCTGCAGCTGCTTCAACTGCCTCTGCATCCTCCATGCAACCGTCCAATGGATCCCCCCATTGTCAAGTAAGACAGTCACCCACACAGTCATTGCCATCAGGCTGGACTACGGAAACACACTATATGCCCACATGGGCAGGTCTGCACTCAGCTTACTCCTAACTGTCCAGCACAACACCTACACACTGGGCCTTGTGTACATACTTTCCTTATGGATCGAGTCCCTCCATCGCACATACTTGGCTCCCACCTCTCCCCATATTTGCAAATGAGTGGCGGAGGGGCTAAGCCTTAGGGGATGGTTTATCTACATAGCTAGCCACAGTTCACACAGTTCCTTGTGTTGTTGGGTCTGATATGTGGGCATGTTGATTGCCATGTTGTATGTGAGATTGTAACATGCACATTCTAACAATTGTGTGTTAAATGTATGTGGAGTTGAGGCATGTGGTGTGTTAATTTAGTACTTACCAACAAGAACTGCATTTCCGTATGTGCCATCCTGGAAGCACTGGTTTATGATGGGCTGTCGGAATATGTAGGAATCATGCACACACCCTGAAACTTGGCTATGCCATTGGTGAACAGTCCCCAGTGGTCCACTATTGCCTAGAATGGGTGTGTTTTCTGTATATGTGTGCACTGTCCACAGGAGGCTCAAGTAGGACATGTGTGCAGTCAATTGCCCCCAACACCTGCGGGAATCCGGCAATGGCGTGAAAGCCTTGCTTGGTCTCAATCTGTTCCTGCACAGTGTTGGGGAAGTGAAGGTGCTCAGCGTATCAGGCTGAGTATGCCATCCGAGACAGTCGGGAGGGAGATTGAAAAGGCTGCCTGTGAAACTCCGCTGACTCTGGCTGTTGTTGGTTGAAAGGTCCCAGAAGCCAACATGTGCAGCACAGCCAGCAGCTTTGTCTGCGGAGGAATGTTGGTTCGCCGCTGTGCCGTTGTGTTGGATGGATGTCCTTTTGAGCCTGTAGTGGGCAATGGCATCCTCTGGCGATAGGTCTGCGAGGCTGAGACGTCTGCGCAGGGCCCGCTGTTTTTTTTGGCGCTGCCTCGGTGGTGGTCCTGGGGGAGGTGGCAGTGGTGGTGTTGGTTGTTGCCTTCGTGGGACTCCAAGCTGAATGATTAGTACCTCCATGGTGTCAGTGGGTCTTCAGAGGGGGCTCTGAGCTACTCTCCCTTATATAGCTCACTTTATCACCATTTTTAGACCAGCTATTTTCTGGTCTTAAGATCCTGCAGCTAAAGGACCTTAGCGTGACTTTTTTTATCGCTTTGCGGGTCCGGGCCATCATTGTTAATAGTGCGATGTGATGTTAGCGACATTGGAGAAGGAGCACCTACTTTGCATGTCATTAGCGCAAACTATCGCTGGCATACAAGACGATAAAAAAAAACGGCCGCGATAGCCAGAAAGCTGTTGCTAACGCTTGTTAGCGACAGCTTGATAATACAGCGATTAAAAAAAACATGTTCGTGCCACTAACACGGTGACAAATGGCTTGATAATATGCCCCATTGTTCCTTATGGCCTCATTCCTTGAGCCACATAATCCTCGGTTGTAATTCCATTCTTGACAAATACCAATACTGCAGTTGTATCTAGGGGTGTGCAATTGCAGCACCTTGCTGAAGATTGTGCCTCTAAATTTGAATAAAACAGTAACAGTGTGAGTTTCCCCAATTCCAAAGTGCACTAATCAGTGTACGCTTTTGCTCGCATCATTTGAAGCAGGCTTTTTTCCTGCCCACAGGGTGCACAATTACTGCACCATTTAACACTAAGCACAGACTTCCATTTGCACCCGAATCTGGATTAGATCAGCGGTGGAATGAAGGCTCAGTGTGCTATTCCCAGACGTGGGACAATTGAATGTTGACGTCAGCTTCATCTCAATACAGGTTTGCGTCGTCTTTCTATTTCTGTAACATAAATAATAAAATTCATTTATTTGAAAAAAGGAAGACAAATACTCCGCCGTTCTCTTTTTTTGACACAATGTTTTCTTTAACATTTGTTTAATGAGCTTTTTTTTAGATGTATTTCACCGAGACATCACACCAGTGCTGTATTTTTCCTAATTAGGGCTTTGTTTAGACACGACATCAAAGTCTAACGCTGCAAATCACTTCCCCCCTGATGTTCCCTTTCTGCCCAAGGAGTCTTGAGTTTTTCTGCTTCAGTTCCGATGCTTATGGCCAGCGCTTTCTTTCTAATATTTTGTAAAAGGAACATACCGCTGGCACACAGTAACAAGAAGTAAAGCATTCTTTAATATGGTTGAGAAACAAACAAGGGCAAACTTTCACTGTATCATATTAAGAATGCTAAAGATAGAAAAAGAAAAGAACTGCTGATTTAATCTTAAATAAAAGGCATGCCCAAAATATTACTCATACCAAGCTGCTCCGAATATCACACAAAACCAGCCACTCCAGTTCCTCCTCATATCCATACATACACCAGGTGCAGGAGGAATATCAACCAAGTGAAACAAAATTGCCTTCCGCGTAGACATGTTCCTGATTTTTTTTTATTTTAAGTGTTACAAAGCCGAAGAAGCGGATGTCAAGAGAGACAATATTGTAGACAACATGCATAGGCTGTCTCTTGAAGAGACCAATGGCACATACCATTCCCCGAACAGCAGGTAGGACACGATCAATCAGTGGAGGTCAGAGTTCACTGCACTGAAAAGTTCTAACTGACAGTATTTCATTTCCTACCATCTGCTTAATTTCTAAGAAAAACTCTGGAATCTCACACTTCCAATTAGTTCGGAGCGAGCTCTCAGGTGCTATAATACAATTATTTAATTATATCCTTTAACAGTTTGCACACCACCTGGCTTTGGCTGGGTCTCATCGCATATTTAACTGTTTAGAACAGAAGTCCTTCAATACTGATAAAATATTTCTACTCTATGAAAACAGTTCAAAATGGCAACATGCGCTAATTTTTGCTCTCATCAATAACAATCTCTTAGTGGGTAAGCATTCATTGGTGCAGCAAGTGCAGTGGCACCGGGGACCAGAGTCCTGAGGACCCACTGAAACCCTCGATGTTACTGTATTCGACAGTTCAAACAGTGACCAGGGGGCATGGACATTGATTCACTAAGATATCGAGGGTAGTTGTAGTGACATCACACACCCTTTGACTTAAATGACATCACAGAAGTGACATCATCATTACCTTTGACAGAAAATCTTCCCATGAAGCGATGTCACATGATCTTGATTAGATTACAACAATGAACATCACTTAGAAGTTCAATAATACCTGCATGACTGATGTACCAATAGAAATGTCTATTTTAGATACCACCTATATTAGGGTGTGGATATACTATGCCAGGGGAACATTACTACCTTCTCTTTGTATTAAAATAAAATATTATGTGGTTGTTATGTGTTCATCTCAAGAATATATACTGCCAAAAAGCTATACTGGAAGCCTAAGTTATTTTAAGGTTTCATTCAAAAACATACTTTTTTATGCATTCACAATAATGAAACATAGCAACAATTTGTATACAAATGTGCATTTCATCACAAATGCCCCCTTATGCCAAAAATGATATACAATATGACAGCGCCATTAGTGTTTCCCATATATCATAAATACCTCTTTGAGTTTGTGCCATGGTTAAGCTGAGGTTTGTTACCTCACTTCTGCGGTTAAGTCAAGCTCGTAAGCCTCTTTGAATGGACGCAAAGTGTGATGTGACTAACGATGTGATTAGTTAAGAATGACTGCCTAAGAGTCATTTGTGAGCCAATCATTCATTGAACGAGTGCTATGAATTAATGTATAAAGCATCGAGTATGTCCCTTTTGAAATATAATATTTCTTTCAGGTAAACACCAGTGGCATTCTGATTGATTGGCCAGGCCACTCCAACCACTGTTTTGTATACCACTATTATTATTTGCATACTCTACACCCTATTTTTTATGTGAGACACACTTTTTCACACGTACAGGGTCCTGAAGAATGCCGCCACACCTCTGTTGAGGGTATAACGCTGATACATGTCGACCAATCTTCTCACTCTATGATAAGTTGAATCCCTCCTTTCATATCCTGTTTTAAATCCTGGCACAGGGGCGCCTCAATAAAACTCATTGTGCACCCTGTAGTTAGTTTCATCTCACATTCATAGTTTCCTTTGTCTTTCGTCACCACACCTTGTTCACATAAAGGTTTAGTATACCTCTCTTTACAAAAGAAAAACATCACTGAGCTCCTCCCTCTCAAACAGGGGCTGACATTGTGACTAGGTTTACAATGTGAGGGGGGTTACCCAATGATGATGCATGCCTCCTTCGGGTGGCTGGGAGATACCATACTTTAAAAGGGACATCCTCATAGCACTTTTCCACATTCTGTAGACCCAGGGTCCCTTTTGTGTTGTTGACTCCTATGCTAAACATTACCTCTAGTATGTCATAGCCTGCATTTTGGCTGCCTTCTCCCCTATAAGCCAAATTTGTGCTCCCTTGTGCCAAGAATTTCTGCCAATGTGCCAGTCCTAGCATTGTGCAGTGGGTGTACCCTATGCCAATGAATTCGCTCCAGTATGCCCGTGTCAGAGGTTTTCCATGGGTGTCGCCAAATGCTGAGTATTACCTTTAGAATGGCAATGCTGGTATTTTGTCACAGGTGCCTGTAATGCGAAGAATTGTAATTAGTATACCAGAATTAGCCTTTTGCAGTGGTTGCCTCTATATGCCAAGAACTACCTTCTGCATGCAACAGTCAACTGCAGACTTGCAAGCATAACACCACATTCTCTCTCAAGCTTGCATACATACATTCACTCCCTCAAACTCATTCTCACTCAAACTCATTCCTTCTCAATCACTTGCATTCACTCATCCTCACTCACTCGTACTTTTACTCACTCATTCAAACTCACTCTCAATTGGGCTCACTCATAACTTCTCACTCACACTCTTCCACTCCCTCTTCCACTAACATCACTCACTATCACTCTCTCAATAACTAATACATTCTCTGTCACAAGCAGTTGTACTCACTTTTTAGTCACTCATTTTCATTTATTCTCCATCATTCAAACGCAATTGTTCTTACTTATAGTTATGTTCATTCACTGCCACAGACTCTCATGCATTCTCACTGACATTCATTCTTATTCACACTCTATCTCACATGCTTTACACTCATTCTCTATCATTCTCACTCACTCCTTTTCACTAGCACAAACATGCTCATACATAGAGACAAGCACTCTCATACTCACATAGGCTTTCTCTCTCGCACAAACACATGCTCACCTGCCCCAATGTACACAACATCAATTTAAACAAATCTTTATTTAACTTACCATAGATGTCAGCGAATGTCCTGTTACAGCTCCTGTGCTCCATTTTTATCACTCTGATAGTGAATAATAAACTATTAATCATTATTGATGTACCAATAAAAATGGGCAGAAAACAAGAAGGGAGGAGCCCTGATGCCCAAAAGGGTGACCAACACTGAAGTTACCACTTCAGAGGCAAGGGGATAGCAAACGCCGTGCCAGGAGTTGCAAAGGGCAATCTAGGAGTCACAACTGTGATCAGTGGCAAAGAATAATCAATGTCCATTTGTCGATTCCCTGACCACCCAGCTATTCTTTCTATCCTGTTCATCTCATTACTTCTCCCTCTGTCTTTAAAATGCATCCTTCTCCCTCTGAGATTTCCCACACCATTGCTTCTCTTATACCTGTCTCCTACTCTCTTCTTGGGGAGCAGTGTTAACCCCTAATGAACTCAAGGCATTAAGAGAATTGTCAAGCGGGTCTTTTCTATATTTTTATTGGTATATTAAGCCCCATTACTTCAGACACATGTACTATTTTAAACTACCCCTATCCTTTTTAGAGTGTTTAACAACCGCCCAGCTGCTGTTATTCAAATGAATCATGTTTCCTGGTTTTCATTGACCCTCTCAAATTCTCTCTCTTTTTCATCTCATACCCTCTCTCTTACTCCGTCACTGACATAATATAAAAGCAATGACTTAAATGTGTAGTGATCCACTGCACCTAATTTTTCAATCGTGAGTGGTCGACGTGTTTCAGCCCTTTGTTGCCCCTATGGGTCTGAGGACTTTCTTCAGGACCCGAATGAGAGCGACTATAGATTGGGTCACTCCTTGAAGGTAAGGTGAGTCACTTACCCATCTTCGTCACCAAGTACATTGGCTCTGATAGTGACTTTGGCATAGGTGTAAGTAGTATCTAAAACTCTTAAGGAGTCTTCTGATGCTCCTTAGAGTGTGAGGGAAGATGTGCTATTCACGCATCCTGGCTGACGCGTTCCTCCGAGTTTTTTCACTACCCAACAAGGGGCACAAGGCCTCATGTGAAACATATTAAAACTGTTTACTTTCAAATGTGACTTCTCTTTAAAATCATACAGGAAACTCCTTCAAATGGCTCTACTATAAAAACGCTGGTCGTGTATAGTATTCAGTGCCAAAGGTACTAGGAAATCAACATCAGATTTTCCATCTTTCAGGCAAACTTTTTAAAGGTTTGTGGTGGCGCTTAGGGGTAGATTCACAAACAAGTTTGGCTAAGTTAGCTTCACAAAAGTAATGCTAACCAGCACAAAATGTTTTTTCCAAATTAACTTTCCAGTGCAAAAATTGTTTTGTGCTGGAGAGTACCCTAAAAGTAACTCTTTGCATTACCTAGCACCAAAGGGGAGTTACATGGGTGGTACAAGGGCGTTCTTCTGCAACCACCTGTGCCTTTTGACACAAAAACCTATCTACAAAGAATAGGAGACAAGATGTTGCAGCAAAAGTTAACGCCATTTGAAAGGAGGTCTTAAAAGCAGAAATGTTTTTGTTTCTCCTTTCTTTTCTGATTTTGCTTGCTTCCGGCACTGTGCAGAACACATACCAAGTAGGAAACGTTTTAAAGTGTGTCTAAGCATAGTATTTTATACTGGAAGGGCACCCTTCCAGTACAAAATCTATGGTAGACTCAGGCATGCACCCTAGCACTAAGGTGTGTGCCTGACGCACAACAGCTAAAATCTGTACCAGCGTTCGGGAGAGGGGAGGAGAGAGCCATACCTCTGTAGATGTGGCACTCTCTTGCTCCCTCCGTATCACCCAACGCAGTGCAGCATTGTTGGCTGTTGAGCTGGAAACTAATGTTAGGGTATTTACTTTCCAGCACTAAACTGATTTGACACTGGAATGCTGGCCTTTTTTCAGAGCCAATGGTGCTTTGAGCTGCTTTGAGCTGCTTTGAGCTGCTTTGTGCCACTTAGCTACAAGGAGGCATTACTTGGGTGGCACATGAGTGTTACAATGTAAGCACCCATAGTTTTTGACGCAAAGCCTGTCTACTAAGCTAGTCGGGCCAGACTTTACATTAAACAAAATCCTCCTTGAAGCACGCGCTAACTTGGAGAAATGTTTTATTTCTCCAAGCATTCTACACATTGAATATGTGGGGCACTGCACTGCACACATTCAATACATATTTTTTTTTACAATATGTGTAAGCATAAGATGTTGTACTAGAATGTTAGGTTTTTACTGCAAAATCTATGATAGACATAATGCACAAACTTTTGCATCCTGGTGCAGATTGTGCATGTGCTAGACAGCCTGTTTGTGCATCAGCCCAGGGTAGGAGAGTAGCAGCAGGCCAGCCCATTTTATTAATTTTTATGGCGGTGCACTGCTTTCTGTTCTTTGCGCAGCATAACACAGCAACTTTGGTTACTCCAAAAAAGTAATAAATCTGAATCGGTATCTCAGTGCGTGTCTAAAAAACTGATGAAATTAGTTTAAAAAACTATAATGAAAATACAGGATGTACTTTATAAAGAAAAAGCATGTTTAAATGCGACACACAAATGATGCTTACTTTAAATAAGCTGCACAAAATGATAGATTTTGAGTTATTACCCCAATGTGGTAGAGACATTCCCTTTACTATACCTCTTAAAGGTCTTTTACTTTATAAATGAAAACTGCGACACAGGTAGACACTTTTGCTTTACTTTTCAGTGCCATGTTTTGTATTTTATGGTGGTGGTATTTAAAATGCTAAAGTAAACTCCAGAACAACCAGGTACTTTTCATGACAACAGGGCTGAAGTGGGGTCAGCCAGTAGCAGAGATCCTGACACTTAACTAGTATTACATTGGATGCTCAAAGGCCATGGGTGCAACTCCTGGTTTGCCCCTTGTAAGCCTTGTCACTGCCTTTGCGACCCCTGGCCTCAGAGTTGTCAAAATCAGAGCCAGGAACACAGGGGCAGCTCGTCCTTAGGTGCATTGATTAGAGATCCATTGTTGAGTGACAATGAATGAGTCAGTAAAAGTTAGTGAAAATGAATGCCTGCGAGTGAGTGAGAATGAGTGTCAGATAGTGAATTTAAGTGAGCATGAGGAAGAATGTGGCATTATACTTGTGAGTAAGCTGTTTGCCCTGGCATAGTGAAGGTAATTATTGGCTTCTGGATGCACCAGTGGCAAAATACTGGCATTTGTGTTCCCTACCATGACAGGCACCCGCGACAAAATACTGGCAAACTGGAGGTAATTCTGGAATGATAAAAAATAATGGTACTGGCATATTGGAGGGCATTTTTTACATAATGATAAAATACTGCTACTGGCATACTGGAGGACATTTTTGCATTCTGGGATCCAGTGGAAAATACTGCAGCTGGCACATCGGAGGATTTATTGTCCTGAGGGATGACACCCATGGCATATGAGAGGGGAGCACACATGACAAAATGTTGACCCTGACATACTGAGGTCGTTTTTGGTATATGGGTGACATTATGGTAAAATTCTGGCCTGGGTATATTGGATGGAATTCGGACCTAAAAGGAGACCCATGACAACATGTTGGCCCTGGAATAATGGAGGTCATTTATGACTTATGAGGGACCCATAGCATATTTTGAAAAAATGGGGTCAACTCCTGGGCAGTATATGCTTTCATTGGCTTGGCACATCATGAAAAGACTTAAATATTTAGGGAGTGCCCCTTTACAGTCTATGGTATTTTAACAAATGTATGTGAAAGTTGTGCTTGAGGATGCAATATTTGACCACATTTCTTTTTTTTCCTCTGGGGCAGGACCCTTGAACCCTCTTAGAAGGGGTTTTCTCACTTCCTTTACTCACTTGCTATAATTCAGGGCTAGTATTACACCCCACACATTTCAAATATCATGTCAGCACCCTAATATAGGTGGAATTCAAAAAAAGGCATGTAGGGCGCTGACATATTAATGATGCGGTTAAAATGGAACTTCAGCGATGTCACTTATTGTGATAACATCAGGGTTAAGTTCCCATGACATGATCTACTGCAAACATTTAGGGTCAAAGGTCATATAATGTTTCGATTTGATATGTCATTAAGGTCAAAGGACTTTGGTTGTGACTGAATTAACGCCCATGTGTTAAGTATCTGTGGGCTGATATTCTCTTTCTTTTGGGAGTCCTGTACGTCTATGACCTCAGAGAGGCTGGATCCTCATCCACAGTTAGTAGTGACTGAATTTTTAAACACAGCACTCCTGCACTGCAAGTCCTGCTGTGATTAAGAGAACTCCTCATGTTTCTTCTTTTGGCTTATGCTCCATTTGTAGCTCAAGATATCAGCATGGCATTGAGTCTGCCTGGAAGTGCCAAAAAGCAACATCTCAGGTCCTTCAGTTGCTAATTCTGGTGCCAAAAACTTCAGGTTAAAATACTTTGAACTAGTAAAATAGTAATTGCAGTAGGACATTCTTATTTCTGTCAATTCCATGATAAAACAGAAAGTCTCTACTTCTTTCCTGAGCTACCTAGAGGACAATATATGTTAACATGTAACAAGTTGGGGACAGGATGTAGCCTTACGGCTAGAGCAGTCAACTTTGGAACTGTGGAACCAGGTTTAAGCCTCGGCGTAAACTCAACATCCTGTGAATCTGGGCAAATCACTTAATCTCCCTGTGCCTACCAAAAATGAATGTGTCCTTGTGTATCGTAAGTGGTGCTCATGTATAGCGCTCCAATACCTTCGGGTCGAGTTCGCGCTATATAAATCTGAAAAAAAAAAGTTAAACAAGTCAATATCAAAAAGTAAGCTTCTGCTTTGAATAATCTGTTAAAAGGGAGTTTCAATTGAGATTACCATGATCTCACATCTAACGTCCTATGCTACACAGTAAATAAGGCCTTATTTAGAGTTTGGTGCTTTGAATACGGCAAACAGGCTATCCATACCGTTTAACTGCTAAACCGCGGCGAAAATTCCGCCGCGTTGCGGCGCTTTGATCAAGTGGGCGGGTCCGCGTCATCCAACGGATGTGCACAGCACTATGGAGGTAGTGCTCACAACGGCCGTTGGCCAACAGAAGCACCGAAAGGGTTAAATGGAGTATTCCACCGCCAAATTTCTCAATAAAGCCCTAAGTATCCACCTAGTCGTCCTCTGATACGAAGGATGGGAAAGTTATAAAAGAAATGAAAGCCCATCAAATTGAGGTTCTCTGTAACAAATTGTCTTTTCATCAAATTATTTTTAGTAAGTAAACAAGCCTTAACTTTGTTAGAACATATTCACTGGACAAAACCTGTAAGAATCCATGGTACAAATACTAGACACCTCTTATCAGATTTTGTGAGTGGAAACCAGTTTATGATAGCACCTCGATTGTTTGAAACCCTGAGGAAAAGAAGTGGACTCCTCAAAAGAGCTATGAATGGGCCGGAGCTATCTAGCTCTACTCATTGTTGGAAGTTTACAAAAGAAAAAGCAGGTTCTCGCCAAAACTTGTGAAAATATAATCCTAATATCTTCAATTTCATTAAACAAATATATCTAAGCTCCCTCTGTATTTGTATTATTTGTTCTATTGCCTACGTTGAATATTCAGTTTTTGCTTACATAGCTTTACTGACTTGAAGATGTAAGGGAATAAAATTGATCATTAAATAGAGATTGTCAGCTAATGACTTTTGACAGCATCAACAATGTTACCCGCCAATTGCTCATCAACCCTAATCTCCTTTTAATTATATGCGGATGGAGAAAACTCCTGCATTGGGTTTGGGAGGCTCAGAAAGAAGCAGGGGACTGAAACTGGCCTGTCCCTTCTAGGAGCTAATGCTATCAGTATATGATAATTTCAGTATAAATGGGCACGCAACAAGGGAGATGGAACAGCAATATCACCAGAAGCATTAAGGAAGTGATCATAAGTCTAGAAATTACTTAACCTTGCATCCCTCTAAAAAAAAAAAAATTCACCACACAAGTGGTCTGAGCAAATAATTTGGCCATCAACTGACATGAAACAACAATAGGGTCAACAGCATCAAGTAGGATTGGAAAAGCTGTGCAAGTATTTGCATATAGCATGCTATCTCAGGCCTAATGCACAAAGTTCTTCTTTGCTATATTTTTCAAGAGATTTCTTCTAATATGCTCCTTTATTTATGCACAGTATTTCTGACTTAGCCACAAAGGCAGTGGAGCATTTTACATACAGCTGTTGATACCGGAATAATTTCAGAATAAATTAATACCTTAGATATATTCTGCCAAGAAGAGTCTTAAATTTCTTTCAGGGGCCTAGGAGATAGGTATGCTGTCTAATTTGATAAAGGATAAAGTTCCATAACCTAGTAGCTAAACTGGGGAAAGTTTGTTTAGATGTTTTTACCAAGCTGACTTCTGGGTTTTCAAAGGTTAGGTAATGTCTGTTTCTGGTGTTCCTACATGTGAATTGAAGTTTGTCATTTAGGCCTGATGGTTGGCCATTTTGTATGGTTATATGCATTATGCAAGTTACCTTCAAATCACTTTTCTTCTATGGCGAGCTGGGGGGTCTGATTTGATTTTCTGGCTACTCTAAAACTGTGAACGGCTGTGTGTAGGATGGATGATAGTTGTTCTGGTGTTGATTTGAGTAGGCCTACCAGGATTGCATATACATCATCAAGTGCCTATTCAGGTGATATGAGATCCAAGTTGAGGATGTAGGATGTTATCTTCTGAGCAGGTGGAGTTGCTAGCGGGAAATCTTGTCAGTATGGTGATCTGTTAAGCATGCATACCGAGAGGACAGTTATACCCATCACCTCCAACCAGTAAGGTGGGTCCTAAGGGGAATTCCCTATTTCGGAACTAGGGCCCTCACACACCCAGCCAGCTAGATGTCATGCTTCATCATTGGGCCTGCTCCTCGTTGGGTTGGCGCTGCAATCCCCAATGGGCTCCCAATGAGGGGCTCTTTGGCGGAGATCTTTTGTTCCTTGCCAATTGGTGAGGTGTGAGTGAGGGGCCTAGAAAGTGTAGGTGTGTGTGAAGGGTGAAAGTTAAAACAGGTTAGGTAACCATTATAATTTTATTTAACTCTGGTTCCTACCTGATTAAAAGAAAAAGGAGAGGCGGTTTTGTCTGACATAATGAATCAGAACAAAGTGACACTCTACTCCAATGGGTCAACATGTTTCTTGCCTTGACAGCCCTACCGGGTCTATGGCAATTCATCAGGACCAATCGTATAATGTGAGACTACCTACACACCGTGGTATATGTGAAAAAACTACCTACCACTTAATGTATTGCTGCCGGTTGAATACCCTTAAGTGTGTTCTGAAAGAGAAAGGGTTACAGCATATACATAAACTGCGGGGTATACTGGCATTCAATATCTCTCTATTAATGATAGTTGCTTAAACGAAAGTAAACCCTTTATTTCAAAGGGAATAGTTCCCCTTGACATTATTTTTATTTGTAAAAAAATATATATACATATATATATTCAGTGACCTAGTCGCCAAATAAGCAACTTGAGAGAAAAGTTAATGTTAAAAACATTGCTCTATTCAAGGAACATGGACTCACCAACTTAATCTAAAAGCCGTGCCTCAACAGTATCCGGCGGGCTAGGACACCAGCGGGTTCAGCATCCTGGAAAATGTGTATACGTGGAAAGGTAAAACAACCACATAACCAAAATCATAATCATCATTCCATGTGCTAGTCAAAGTGGGTGGCAAACGTGTGTCCAGCAAAATGGCAGAATTATTAAAACCCCCCCAGATGGAAATGTTATAAAATGCAGGGAACAGCGTGCATTGACGCTCGGTGAGAGTAAGATGCCTCACAATTTATTACATACTGTAGCAGGTCCTCGTAAAGATCATAATACTTGCAAATCTAAACAAGGGGATGTAGGCAACCTGATTAAAAATAAGAGAACGTGCGCACCTAAAATTGCAGGAGCGCGTGTCAGTATTAATGTCTAAATGAAGGTAGAAACGAAGGTAGAAACACCGCCTAGTGACTTGCGGGTCAATGCCCCAGGGAAGGACCCACCATTGGGTCTCCTAGCATTGTCGTAAGTGAATACAGACTCAAAGGTGGACTACAATCAAAGGGCAACCTACTTACCCAAGAAGGCGGTGTCGAAGTACTTAAGACCTACCCATCCCCGTCGGAACCGGGTGATGTCCGGGTGCGTGTTTCTCTACAAAATATACAGCCCCCAGTGAGTGCGGCATCCCGGAAGTGACGTCACATGCGTCACTCGCGTCTGGAGCGGTAACATCTAGAACGCTAACCTATCTGATAGAAGAAAGGGTACTAGAAATAGATATCCAAGTCAGCGGCCATATCGAAATGTGGATAATGAAGCCGTCAGTCTATTAATGAGTCCCCTCGAGTTGCTGAAAGAATCCCCAGCTTGTTCTGATCAGTGGGATTTCCGTAGTGTTACATCCACATTGCATCATATGTCATGTACTAAAAGAGGGTGTTCCTGAAGTACAAGCAATAATGAGGGAAAAAGGGGTTCCCATTTGATGGCATATAGTAGGGAATGGTGAGCATGAATATCCACAAATTAGAGCAATGTTCGCGGAATCAGAAACCGTTGTCAATGCAATGTACAAGTAATCAACTGCATAACGACGATTCTAATGCAAGAGAATGCATGTCCTCTCGGTATGCATTCTCTTATATATCTCTCTTTTTGTTACCAATCTAACCCTTGAGGAACAGCATACTCCTTTTTGTGAATTGTAGCTTGGGCACTGTATGCTGGACCTCTCCAAAAGGCCTTAATCCCCCCCTTTGTTAATGATATTAAGCACGGGTTACCCCCGTGGGATTCTACCTACAGGTTACCAGAGACGCAAATGGCGTCTTCTGGCCCATATTTTACTGGAAGGTTATCAGTGATGCGAATGGCCTCTCCTGTCTTAACCTTTTTTTAGCTCTTGCATTAGAATCGTCGTTATGCAGTTGATTACTTGTACATTGCATTGACAACGGTTTTATGCATTCTGATTCCGCGAACATTGCTCTAATTTGTGGATATTCATGCTCACCATTCCCTACTATATGCCATCAAATGGGAACCCCTTTTTCCCTCATTATTGCTTGTACTTCAGGAACACCCTCTTTTAGTGCATGACATATGATGTAATGTGGATGTAACACCACGGAAATCCCACTGATCAGAACAAGCTGGGGATTCTTTCAGCAACTCGAGGGGACTCATTAATAGACTGACGGCTTCATTAGCCACATTTCGATATGGCCGCTGACTTGGATATCTATTTCTAGTACCCTTTCTTCTATCAGATAGGTTAGCGTTCTAGATGTTACCGCTCCAGACGCGAGTGACGCATGTGACGTCACTTCCGGGATGCCGCACTCACTGGGGGCTGTATATTTTGTAGAGAAACACGCACCCGGGACATCACCCGGTTCCGATGGGGATGGGTAGGTCTTAAGTACTTCGACACCGCCTTCTTGGGTAAGTAGGTTGCCCTTTGATTGTAGTCCACCTTTGAGTCTGTATTCACTTACAACAATGCTAGGAGACCCAGTGGTGGGTCCTTCCCTGGGGCATTGACCCGCAAGTCACTAGGCGGTGTTTCTACCTTCGTTTCTACCTTCATTTAGACATTAATACTGACACGCACTCCTGCAATTTTAGGTGCGCACGTTCTCTTATTTTTAATCAGGTTGCCTACATCCCCTTGTTTAGATTTGCAAGTATTATGATCTTTACGAGGACCTGCTACAGTATGTAATAAATTGTGAGGCATCTTACTCTCACGAGCGTCAATGCACGCTGTTCCCTGCATTTTATAACATTTCCATCTGGGGGGGTTTTAATAATTCTGCCATTTTGCTGGACACACGGTTGCCACCCACTTTGACTAGCACATGGAATGATGATTATGATATTGGTTATGTAGTTGTTTTACCTTTCCACGTATACACATTTTCCAGGATGCTGAACCCGCTGGTGTCCTAGCCCGCCGGATACTGTTGAGGCGCGGCTTTTAGATTAAGTTGGTGAGTCCATGTTCCTTGAATAGAGCAATGTTTTTAACATTAACTTTTCTCTCAAGTTGCTTATTTGGCGACTAGGTCACTGAATATATATATGTATATATATTTTTTTACAAATAAAAATAATGTCAAGGGGAACTATTCCCTTTGAAATAAAGGGTTTACTTTCGTTTAAGCAACTATCATTAATAGAGAGATATTGAATGCCAGTATACCCCGCAGTTTATGTATATGCTGTAACCCTTTCTCTTTCAGAACACACTTAAGGGTATTCAACCGGCAGCAATACATTAAGTGGTAGGTAGTTTTTTCACATATACCACGGTGTGTAGGTAGTCTCACATTATACGATTGGTCCTGATGAATTGCCATAGACCCGGTAGGCTGTCAAGGCAAGAAACATGTTGACCCATTGGAGTAGAGTGTCACTTTGTTCTGATTCATTATGTCAGACAAAACCGCCTCTCCTTTTTCTTTTAATCAGGTAGGAACCAGAGTTAAATAAAATTATAATGGTTACCTAACCTGTTTTAACTTTCACCCTTCACACACACCTACACGTTCTAGGCCCCTCACTCACACCTCACCAATTGGCAAGGAACAAAAGATCTCCGCCAAAGAGCCCTCATTGGGAGCCCGTTGGGGATTGCAGCGCCAACCCAACGAGGAGCAGGCCCAATGATGAAGCATGACACCTAGCTGGCTGGGTGTGTGAGGGCCCTAGTTCCGAAATCGGGAATTCCCCTTAGGACCCACCTTACTGGTTGGAGGTGATGGGTAAAACTGTCCTCTCGGTATGCATTCTCTTATATATCTCTCTTTTTCTTACCAATCTAACCCTTGAGGAACAGCATACTCCTTTTTGTGAATTGTATCTTGGGCACTGTATGCTGGACCTCTCCAAAAGCCCTTAATCCCCCCCTTTGTTAATGATATTAAGCACGGGTTACCCCCGTGGGATTCTACCTACAGATTACCAGAGACGCAAATGGCGTCTTCTGGCCCATATTTTACTGGAAGGTTATCAGTGATGCGAATGGCCTCTCCTGTCTTAACCTTTTTTTAGCTCTTGCATTAGAATCGTCGTTATGCAGTTGATTACTTGTACATTGCATTGACAACGGTTTTATGCATTCTGATTCCGCAAACATTGCTCTAATTTGTGGATATTCATGCTCACCATTCCCTACTATATGCCATCAAATGGGAACCTCTTTTTTCATCATTATTGCTTGTACTTCAGGAACACCCTCTTTTAGTACATGACATATGATGTAATGTGGATGTAACACCACGGAAATCCCACTGATCAGAACAAGCTGGGGATTCTTTCAGCAACTCGAGGGGACTCATTAATAGACTGACGGCTTCATTATCCACATTTCGATATGGCCGCTGACTTGGATATCTATTTCTAGTACCCTTTCTTCTATCAGATAGGTTAGCGTTCTAGATGTTACCGCTCCAGACGCGAGTGACGCATGTGACGTCACTTCCGGGATGCCGCACACACTGGGGGCTGTATATTTTGTAGAGAAACACGCACCCGGGACATCACCCGGTTCCGACGGGGATGGGTAGGTCTTAAGTACTTCGACACCGCCTTCTTGGGTAAGTAGGTTGCCCTTTGATTGTAGTCCACCTTTGAGTCTGTATTCACTTACGACAATGCTAGGAGACCCAGTGGTGGGTCCTTCCCTGGGGCATTGACCCGCAAGTCACTAGGCGGTGTTTCTACCTTCGTTTCTACCTTCATTTAGACATTAATACTGACACGCGCTCCTGCAATTTTAGGTGCGCACGTTCTCTTATTTTTAATCAGGTTGCCTACATCCCCTTGTTTAGATTTGCAAGTATTATGATCTTTACGAGGACCTGCTACAGTATGTAATAAATTGTGAGGCATCTTACTCTCACCGAGCGTCAATGCACGCTGTTCCCTGCATTTTATAACATTTCCATCTGGGGGGGTTTTAATAATTCTGCCATTTTGCTGGACACACGTTTGCCACCCACTTTGACTAGCACATGGAATGATGATTATGATTTTGGTTATGTGGTTGTTTTACCTTTCCACGTATACACATTTTCCAGGATGCTGAACCCGCTGGTGTCCTAGCCCGCCGGATACTGTTGAGGCGCGGCTTTTAGATTAAGTTGGTGAGTCCATGTTCCTTGAATAGGGCAATGTTTTTAACATGAACTTTTCTCTCAAGTTGCTTATTTGGCGACTAGGTCACTGAATATATATATGTATATATATTTTTTTACAAATAAAAATAATGTCAAGGGGAACTATTCCCTTTGAAATAAAGGGTTTACTTTTGTTTAAGCAACTATCATTAATAGAGAGATATTGAATGCCAGTATACCCCGCAGTTTATGTATATGCTGTAACCCTTTCTCTTTCAGAACACACTTAAGGGTATTCAACCGGCAGCAATACATTAAGTGGTAGGTAGTTTTTTCACATACACCACGGTGTGTAGGTAGTCTCACATTATACGATTGGTCCTGATGAATTGCCATAGACCCGGTAGGGCTGTCAAGGCAAGAATCATGTTGACCCATTGGAGTAGAGTGTCACTTTGTTCTGATTCATTATGTCAGACAAAACCGCCTCTCCTTTTTCTTTTAATCAGGTAGGAACCAGAGTTAAATAAAATTATAATGGTTACCTAACCTGTTTTAACTTTCACCCTTCACACACACCTACACTTTCTAGGCCCCTCACTCACACCTCACCAATTGGCAAGGAACAAAAGATCTCCGTCAAAGAGCCCTCATTGGGAGCCCGTTGGGGATTGCAGCGCCAACCCAACGAGGAGCAGGCCCAATGATGAAGCATGACACCTAGCTGGCTGGGTGTGTGAGGGCCCTAGTTCCGAAATCGGGAATTCCCCTTAGGACCCACCTTACTGGTTGGAGGTGATGGGTATAACTGTCCTCTCGGTATGCATTCTCTTATATATCTCTCTTTTTCTTACCAATCTAACCCTTGAGGAACAGCATACTCCTTTTTGTGAATTGTAGCTTGGGCACTGTATGCTGGACCTCTCCAAAAGCCCTTAATCCCCCCCTTTGTTAATGATATTAAGCACGGGTTACCCCCGTGGGATTCTACCTACAGATTACCAGAGACGCAAATGGCGTCTTCTGGCCCATATTTTACTGGAAGGTTATCAGTGATGCGAATGGCCTCTCCTGTCTTAACCTTTTTTTAGCTCTTGCATTAGAATCGTCGTTATGCAGTTGATTACTTGTACATTGCATTGACAACGGTTTTATGCATTCTGATTCCGCGAACATTGCTCTAATTTGTGGATATTCATGCTCACCATTCCCTACTATATGCCATCAAATGGGAACCTCTTTTTTCCTCATTATTGCTTGTACTTCAGGAACACCCTCTTTTATTACATGACATATGATGTAATGTGGATGTAACACCACGGAAATCCCACTGATCAGAACAAGCTGGGGATTCTTTCAGCAACTCGAGGGGACTCATTAATAGACTGACGGCTTCATTATCCACATTTCGATATGGCCGCTGACTTGGATATCTATTTCTAGTACCCTTTCTTCTATCAGATAGGTTAGCGTTCTAGATGTTACCGCTCCAGACGCGAGTGACGCATGTGACGTCACTTCCGGGATGCCGCACTCACTGGGGGCTGTATATTTTGTAGAGAAACACGCACCCGGGACATCACCCGGTTCCGACGGGGATGGGTAGGTCTTAAGTACTTCGACACCGCCTTCTTGGGTAAGTAGGTTGCCCTTTGATTGTAGTCCACCTTTGAGTCTGTATTCACTTACGACAATGCTAGGAGACCCAGTGGTGGGTCCTTCCCTGGGGCATTGACCCGCAAGTCACTAGGCGGTGTTTCTACCTTCGTTTCTACCTTCATTTAGACATTAATACTGACACGCGCTCCTGCAATTTTAGGTGCGCACGTTCTCTTATTTTTAATCAGGTTGCCTACATCCCCTTGTTTAGATTTGCAAGTATTATGATCTTTACGAGGACCTGCTACAGTATGTAATAAATTGTGAGGCATCTTACTCTCACCGAGCGTCAATGCACGCTGTTCCCTGCATTTTATAACATTTCCATCTGGGGGAGTTTTAATAATTCTGCCATTTTGCTGGACACACGTTTGCTACCCACTTTGACTAGCACATGGAATGATGATTATGATTTTGGGTATGTGGTTGTTTTACCTTTCCACGTATACACATTTTCCAGGATGCTGAACCCGCTGGTGTCCTAGCCCGCCGGATACTGTTGAGGCGCGGCTTTTAGATTAAGTTGGTGAGCCCATGTTCCTTGAATAGAGCAATGTTTTTAACATTAACTTTTCTCTCAAGTTGCTTATTTGGCGACTAGGTCACTGAATATATATATGTATATATATTTTTTTACAAATAAAAATAATGTCAAGGGGAACTATTCCCTTTGAAATAAAGGGTTTACTTTCGTTTAAGCAACTATCATTAATAGAGAGTTATTGAATGCCAGTATACCCCGCAGTTTATGTATATGCTGTAACCCTGTCTCTTTCAGAACACACTTAAGGGTATTCAACCGGCAGCAATACATTAAGTGGTAGGTAGTTTTTTCACATATACCACGGTGTGTAGGTAGTCTCACATTATACGATTGGTCCTGATGAATTGCCATAGACCCGGTAGGGCTGTCAAGGCAAGAAACATGTTGACCCATTGGAGTAGAGTGTCACTTTGTTCTGATTCATTATGTCAGACAAAACCGCCTCTCCTTTTTCTTTTAATCAGGTAGGAACCAGAGTTAAATAAAATTATAATGGTTACCTAACCTGTTTTAACTTTCACCCTTCACACACACCTACACTTTCTAGGCCCCTCACTCACACCTCACCAATTGGCAAGGAACAAAAGATCTCCGCCAAAGAGCCCCTCCTTGGGAGCCCGTTGGGGATTGCAGCGCCAACCCAACGAGGAGCATGCCCAATGATGAAGCATGACACCTAGCTGGCTGGGTGTGTGAGGGCCCTAGTTCCGAAATCGGGAATTCCCCTTATGACCCACCTTACTGGTTGGAGGTGATGGGTATAACTGTCCTCTCGGTATGCATTCTCTTATATATCTCTCTTTTTCTTACCAATCTAACCCTTGAGGAACAGCATACTCCTTTTTGTGAATTCTAGCTTGGGCACTGTATGCTGGACCTCTCCAAAAGCCCTTAATCCCCCCCTTTGTTAATGATATTAAGCACGGGTTACCCCCGTGGGATTCTACCTACAGGTTACCAGAGACGCAAATGGCGTCTTCTGGCCCATATTTTACTGGAAGGTTATCAGTGATGCGAATGGCCTCTCCTGTCTTAACCTTTTTTTAGCTCTTGCATTAGAATCGTCGTTATGCAGTTGATTACTTGTACATTGCATTGACAACGGTTTTATGCATTCTGATTCCGCGAACATTGCTCTAATTTGTGGATATTCATGCTCACCATTCCCTACTATATGCCATCAAATGGGAACCCCTTTTTCCCTCATTATTGCTTGTACTTCAGGAACAACCTCTTTTAGTACATGACATATGATGTAATGTGGATGTAACACCACGGAAATCCCACTGATCAGAACAAGCTGGGGATTCTTTCAGCAACTCGAGGGGACTCATTAATAGACTGACGGCTTCATTATCCACATTTCGATATGGCCGCTGACTTGGATATCTATTTCTAGTACCCTTTCTTCTATCAGATAGGTTAGCGTTCTAGATGTTACCGCTCCAGACGCGAGTGACGCATGTGACGTCACTTCCGGGATGCCGCACTCACTGGGGGCTGTATATTTTGTAGAGAAACACGCACCCGGGACATCACCCGGTTCCGACGGGGATGGGTAGGTCTTAAGTACTTTGACACCGCCTTCTTGGGTAAGTAGGTTGCCCTTTGATTGTAGTCCACCTTTGAGTCTGTATTCACTTACGACAATGCTAGGAGACCCAGTGGTGGGTCCTTCCCTGGGGCATTGACCCGCAAGTCACTAGGCGGTGTTTCTACCTTCGTTTCTACCTTCATTTAGACATTAATACTGACACGCGCTCCTGCAATTTTAGGTGCGCACGTTCTCTTATTTTTAATCAGGTTGCCTACATCCCCTTGTTTAGATTTGCAAGTATTATGATCTTTACGAGGACCTGCTACAGTATGTAATAAATTGTGAGGCATCTTACTCTCACCGAGCGTCAATGCACGCTGTTCCCTGCATTTTATAACATTTCCATCTGGGGGGGTTTTAATAATTCTGCCATTTTGCTGGACACACGTTTGCCACCCACTTTGACTAGCACATGGAATGATGATTATGATTTTGGTTATGTGGTTGTTTTACCTTTCCACGTATACACATTTTCCAGGATGCTGAACCCGCTGGTGTCCTAGCCCGCCGGATACTGTTGAGGCGCGGCTTTTAGATTAAGTTGGTGAGTCCATGTTCCTTGAATAGAGCAATGTTTTTAACATTAACTTTTCTCTCAAGTTGCTTATTTGGCGACTAGGTCACTGAATATATATATGTATATACATTTTTTTACAAATAAAAATAATGTCAAGGGAAACTATTCCCTTTGAAATAAAGGGTTTACTTTCGTTTAAGCAACTATCATTAATAGAGAGATATTGAATGCCAGTATACCCCGCAGTTTATGTATATGCTGTAACCCTTTCTCTTTCAGAACACACTTAAGGGTATTCAACCGGCAGCAATACATTAAGTGGTAGGTAGTTTTGTCACATATACCACGGTGTGTAGGTAGTCTCACATTATACGATTGGTCCTGATGAATTGCCATAGACCCGGTAGGGCTGTCAAGGCAAGAAACATGTTGACCCATTGGAGTAGAGTGTCACTTTGTTCTGATTCATTATGTCAGACAAAACCGCCTCTCCTTTTTCTTTTAATCAGGTAGGAACCAGAGTTAAATAAAATTATAATGGTTACCTAACCTGTTTTAACTTTCACCCTTCACACACACCTACACTTTCTAGGCCCCTCACTCACACCTCACCAATTGGCAAGGAACAAAAGATCTCCGCCAAAGAGCCCCTCCTTGGGAGCCCGTTGGGGATTGCAGCGCCAACCCAACGAGGAGCAGGCCCAATGATGAAGCATGACACCTAGCTGGCTGGGTGTGTGAGGGCCCTAGTTCCGAAATAGGGAATTCCCCTTAGGACCCACCTTACTGGTTGGAGGTGATGGGTATAACTGTCCTCTCGGTATGCATTCTCTTATATATCTCTCTTTTTCTTACCAATCTAACCCTTGAGGAACAGCATACTCCTTTTTGTGAATTGTAGCTTGGGCACTGTATGCTGGACCTCTCCAAAAGCCCTAATCCCCCCCTTTGTTAATGATATTAAGCACGGGTTACCCCCGTGGGATTCTACCTACAGGTTACCAGAGACGCAAATGGCGTCTTCTGGCCCATATTTTACTGGAAGGTTATCAGTGATGCGAATGGCCTCTCCTGTCTTAACCTTTTTTTAGCTCTTGCATTAGAATCGTCGTTATGCAGTTGATTACTTGTACATTGCATTGACAACGGTTTTATGCATTCTGATTCCGCAAACATTGCTCTAATTTGTGGATATTCATGCTCACCATTCCCTACTATATGCCATCAAATGGGAACCCCTTTTTCCCTCATTATTGCTTGTACTTCAGGAATACCCTCTTTTAGTACATGACATATGATGTAATGTGGATGTAACACCATGGAAATCCCACTGATCAGAACAAGCTGGGGATTCTTTCAGCAACTCGAGGGGACTCATTAATAGACTGACGGCTTCATTATCCACATTTCGATATGGCCGCTGACTTGGATATCTATTTCTAGTACCCTTTCTTCTATCAGATAGGTTAGCGTTCTAGATGTTACCGCTCCAGACGCGAGTGACGCATGTGACGTCACTTCCGGGATGCCGCACTCACTGGGGGCTGTATATTTTGTAGAGAAACACGCACCCGGGACATCACCCGGTTCCGACGGGGATGGGTAGGTCTTAAGTACTTCGACACCGCCTTCTTGGGTAAGTAGGTTGCCCTTTGATTGTAGTCCACCTTTGAGTCTGTATTCACTTACGACAATGCTAGGAGACCCAGTGGTGGGTCCTTCCCTGGGGCATTGACCCGCAAGTCACTAGGCAGAGTTTCTACCTTTGTTTCTACCTTCATTTAGACATTAATACTGACACGCGCTTATGCAATTTTAGGTGCGCACGTTCTCTTATTTTTAATCAGGTTCCCTACATCCCCTTGTTTAGATTTGCAAGTATTATGATCTTTACGAGGACCTGCTACAGTATGTAATAAATTGTGAGGCATCTTACTCTCACCGAGCGTCAATGCACGCTGTTCCCTGCATTTTATAACATTTCCATCTGGGGGGGTTTTAATAATTCTGCCATTTTGCTGGACACACGTTTGCCACCCAGTTTGACTAGCACATGGAATGATGATTATGATTTTGGTTATGTGGTTGTTTTACCTTTCCACGTATACACATTTTCCAGGATGCTGAACCCGCTGGTGTCCTAGCCCGCCGGATACTGTTGAGGCGCGGCTTTTAGATTAAGTTGGTGAGTCCATGTTCCTTGAATAGAGCAATGTTTTTAACATTAACTTTTCTCTCAAGTTGCTTATTTGGCGACTAGGTCACTGAATATATATATGTATATATATTTTTTTACAAATAAAAATAATGTCAAGGGGAACTATTCCCTTTGAAATAAAGGGTTTACTTTCGTTTAAGCAACTATCATTAATAGAGAGATATTGAATGCCAGTATACCCCGCAGTTTATGTATATGCTGTAACCCTTTCTCTTTCAGAACACACTTAAGGGTATTCAACCGGCAGCAATACATTGAGTGGTAGGTAGTTTTTTCACATATACCACGGTGTGTAGGTAGTCTCACATTATACGATTGGTCCTGATGAATTGCCATAGACCCGGTAGGGCTGTCAAGGCAAGAAACATGTTGACCCATTGGAGTAGAGTGTCACTTTGTTCTGATTCATTATGTCAGACAAAACCGCCTCTCCTTTTTCTTTTATTCAGGTAGGAACCAGAGTTAAATAAAATTATAATGGTTACCTAACCTGTTTTAACTTTCACCCTTCACACACACCTACACTTTCTAGGCCCCTCACTCACACCTCACCAATTGGCAAGGAGCAAAAGATCTCCGCCAAAGAGCCCCTCATTGGGAGCCCGTTGGGGATTGCAGCGCCAACCCAACGAGGAGCAGGCCCAATGATGAAGCATGACACCTAGCTGGCTGGGTGTGTGAGGGCCCTAGTTCCGAAATAGGGAATTCCCCTTAGGACCCACCTTACTGGTTGGAGGTGATGGGTATAACTGTCCTCTCGGTATGCATTCTCTTATATATCTCTCTTTTTCTTACCAATCTAACCCTTGAGGAACAGCATACTCCTTTTTGTGAATTGTAGCTTGGGCACTGTATGCTGGACCTCTCCAAAAGCCCTTAATCCCCCCCTTTGTTAATGATATTAAGCACGGGTTACTCCCGTGGGATTCTACCTACAGGTTACCAGAGACGCAAATGGCGTCTTCTGGCCCATATTTTACTGGAAGGTTATCAGTGATGCGAATGGCCTCTCGTGTCTTAACCTTTTTTTAGCTCTTGCATTAGAATCGTCGTTATGCAGTTGATTACTTGTACATTGCATTGACAACAGTTTTATGCATTCTGATTCCGCGAACATTGCTCTAATTTGTGGATATTCATGCTCACCATTCCCTACTATATGCTATCAAATGGGAACCCCTTTTTCCCTCATTATTGCTTGTACTTCAGGAACACCCTCTTTTAGTACATGACATATGATGTAATGTGGATGTAACACCACGGAAATCCCACTGATCAGAACAAGCTGGGGATTCTTTCAGCAACTCGAGGGGACTCATTAATAGACTGACTGCTTCATTATCCACATTTCGATATGGCCGCTGACTTAGATATCTATTTCTAGTACCCTTTCTTCTATCAGATAGGTTAGCGTTCTAGATGTTACCGCTCCAGACGCGAGTGACGCATGTGATGTCACTTCCGGGATGCCGCACTCACTGGGGGCTGTATATTTTGTAGAGAAACACGCACCCAGGACATCACCCGGTTCCGACGGGGATGGGTAGGTCTTAAGTACTTCGACACCGCCTTCTTGGGTAAGTAGGTTGCCCTTTGATTGTAGTCCACCTTTGAGTCTGTATTCACTTACGACAATGCTAGGAGACCCAGTGGTGGGTCCTTCCCTGGGGCATTGACCCGCAAGTCACTAGGCGGTGTTTCTACCTTCGTTTCTACCTTCATTTAGACATTAATACTGACACGCGCTCCTGCAATTTTAGGTGCGCACGTTCTCTTATTTTTAATCAGGTTGCCTACATCCCCTTGTTTAGATTTGCAAGTATTATGATCTTTACGAGGACCTGCTACAGTATGTAATAAATTGTGAGGCATCTTACTCTCACCGAGCGTCAATGCACGCTGTTCCCTGCATTTTATAACATTTCCATCTGGGGGGGTTTTAATAATTCTGCCATTTTGCTGGACACACGTTTGCCACCCACTTTGACTAGCACATGGAATGATGATTATGATTTTGGTTATGTGGTTGTTTTACCTTTCCACGTATACACATTTTCCAGGATGCTGAACCCGCTGGTGTCCTAGCCCGCCGGATACTGTTGAGGCGCGGCTTTTAGATTAAGTTGGTGAGTCCATGTTCCTTGAATAGAGCAATGTTTTTAACATTAACTTTTCTCTCAAGTTGCTTATTTGGCGACTAGGTCACTGAATAGATATATGTATATATATTTTTTTACAAATAAAAATAATGTCAAGGGGAACTATTCCCTTTGAAATAAAGGGTTTACTTTCGTTTAAGCAACTATCATTAATAGAGAGATATTGAATGCCAGTATACCCCACAGTTTATGTATATGCTGTAACCCTTTCTCTTTCAGAACACACTTAAGGGTATTCAACCGGCAGCAATACATTAAGTGGTAGGTAGTTTTTTCACATATACTACGGTGTGTAGGTAGTCTCACATTATACGATTGGTCCTGATGAATTGCCATAGACCCGGTAGGGCTGTCAAGGCAAGAAACATGTTGACCCATTGGAGTAGAGTGTCACTTTGTTCTGATTCATTATGTCAGACAAAACCGCCTCTCCTTTTTCTTTTAATCAGGTAGGAACCAGAGTTAAATAAAATTATAATGGTCACCTAACCTGTTTTAACTTTCACCCTTCACACACACCTACACTTTCTAGGCCCCTCACTCACACCTCACCAATTGGCAAGGAACAAAAGATCTCCGCCAAAGAGCCCCTCATTGGGAGCCCGTTGGGGATTGCAGCGCCAACCCAACGAGGAGCAGGCCCAATGATGAAGCATGACACCTAGCTGGCTGGGTGTGTGAGGGCCCTAGTTCCGAAATAGGGAATTCCCCTTAGGACCCACCTTACTGGTTGGAGGTGATGGGTATAACTGTCCTCTCGGTATGCATTCTCTTATATATCTCTCTTTTTCTTATCAATCTAACCCTTGAGGAACAGCATACTCCTTTTTGTGAATTGTAGCTTGGGCACTGTATGCTGGACCTCTCCAAAAGCCCTTAATCCCCCCCTTTGTTAATGATCTGTTAAGCATGTCAAGTATACTGGAATTTTCTTCAGAGGTCAATCCCTCCTCAGAGCTTGAATCCATCTTTTAACACTAGGTGGGTGTTTGTGCCCTAGGTGACTTGCATAGTTTCTTGTGTTTATTTTTAAATGATTCAGACAGAGCGGAAACAATCACCTTGAATCTCTAAAACTTAATTGCTAGCAAAGATAAGATGAGCCAAGGATGCAACCCCATTGTTATTTACTCTTGATGAGGATAATGCAGGAAATCATCATCACAACCAAATCCCACTTGACAAATATTCACTTTTTCTGTATAGATTTCAAAATAGCTGGTAGAGATTCTAATTTGTTCATTATGTGAGAGCTACTGCAACCCTTCTCCTATGGGTTATCAAGTAACACTTACATTAAAATCCTTGCTGATAAAAGTACACATTTGTGAGTCAACAAAGGTGGTATAAAGTGGTTAGTATCTGTAAAATGAAAGCCTATGCCAGACAGAATGCACACATGTTTGAGCTATGGTGCAAATGTTTGTGAGTGGTGCTAACCACCCTCTTCATGTGCCAGCACAGGGAAAGAGAGCTGCAGAAGACCATAATAAATGTAGTTGTGCACTCTGCCCTTTCCATATGACAACACTGCACAGAAACGTTTTTCATAAATCTGCCACAAAGTTAATAATGCTGCTGCACCCCCATCACATCACTCTACAATGGAAGCAGATTAAATTGCCCCTTGTGTTTACAGGTAACACACAGGTCAAACTCTTCCCCCTTCTCTACTCTCACTCACTCAGTTTAAAAAAAGCTGAGATTGGGATTAAAAGTTGGGCCTCTCTGAGAGTGCACCAGGACCAAATAACAGCAATTTAAAGTAGATGATCAGATAAAAGTGCAGAGTAAACACACAATTCACTGGCATATTACTCCAGAAACAGACACTGTTCAAATGGTCTCTTGTGCAAATGGGAAGGACAGCTCAAACACTTCCCCCCATCTTTTGCCCCACTCTCACCAGGTCTAAATTAGATGATCAAAGCAAGTTGGACACGCACTCCAATTAAATAAACCAATTCTGCAAAGTTGTGGTGTGCTCCTGGGGTATCACCCCCTGACTAGGGTGTAATGATATATGCGTGAAGCGGCGGCGCTGAATTCAGCGATGGCCACCTGGGCACAACGTCCTTACTCACGAAACAGTGAGTTATTTTTCATAAACAATATATTCATCCAATACTCAAATTTAGGATTCTCATGTGGAATTTTATTCATTCACTACAGATATACTTTGTTTGGGATATAATCCATCAGGATTGAATTATTCCATCATCCACATGTTCACAATATCCCTATGCATTTCGGGCTAGGCGCCCTTCATCAGAGGATTTATCTGCAAAGACAAAATAACGTTTGATGCCTTACTGTTGCCACATACCAACAAAAGCAGTGAATAAATAAGCATTTTGGTGACGCGCCAATGAAGATTGTTATTGGCAAGTGTGACTTCAAGTGCATGGTGCAGTATGAACTGCTTTTGTTGTTTATGTATGCTGGGCAGAAGGCAGGTGTGGAATATCCTCTGTTCATTCATGTTAGAATGATGTGTTTATGTTCTCAATATTTTGGAACGTGCTATCTTCGAAAAATGATCTGTGCTTAACCTATTAGAATATTTCTGATCTTCCTTTACTGCTTTTTGGTGTATGGTGCAGAATTAATTGTCGTGTATTCCCTTATCCATATCTATATTTCCCCTTATAGAGATCTTTCATCTCATCAGGTGCTGAAAAGTTGAAACAACCCTGCCTTTCTGCGCCCACTTGCTAAAAACTATTTGGATTTGATTAGAGTGCTGAAATGTTCTTCTATACATGTCAATCAATCAGTGTTTATTAAGCGCGACTTCTCACCAGTGAGAGTCCCAAGGCACTGGGGGGGAGGGGCAGCAGGTCCTGATGGGCACTGAGGTTCAGTCGAAGAGCCAGGTCTTGAGATCCTTCCTAAATTATTTTCAGGCAAAGTGTAGAAGTTAAGCAATACATTATCAGTTTCAGCT
Source organism: Triturus cristatus (assembly GCF_964204655.1). Taxonomy (NCBI): domain Eukaryota; kingdom Metazoa; phylum Chordata; class Amphibia; order Caudata; family Salamandridae; genus Triturus; species Triturus cristatus. The sequence goes on from NC_140589.1 coordinate 1,290,474,365, forward strand.
TGCAAATTATATTTTGCAATACATTGTCCAGTGTGATATATATAATATTCAGTCCAATTTTCTTTTTCATATTGAGGTTTGAAAGTATTGGCTATTATTTTCTTTGATGATACTGTTTCTTGGTTTCTGCACATGAAACATTTTGGAGTTGTCAAGATTTGTGTTTGGTGAAAATTGAAATGGCTATCCAATGCTGAGTTTACAATATTATCCAATCGATTATTTTGAAGAGATTATTTTCTCAATTCATGTTTAAATGTTATGGTTTTAGCTTTTCTTTGGGAAAGGAAAGAAGCAGTTTAGAGTTTCCAGCTGTTTTCTTTCTTTTTTTTACTTTAGAATGATTGTAGGCTCTATGGACAACATGCTAAATCTGATTTTTTTTATTTCTCAAAAGTACATTGCTGAACAAATGTTCATTGTATTTTGAAATCAATTTCTATATGCCGCAGTGATATAAAAACATGGCGATGCTACATCTATAAGCACACAGGTACATAATAGTATTTTCATTCAAGCACACTTTAAATTATGATTTCCTAGTTTGATTGAAAACAAATAGCCAAGCATGGTTCACGTCTTTTGAATGTGCATTCTCAGAGGGCGGTAAACAAAAAATGTATTCCATCAATAAAATACACCACAGAAAGCAGAACACAATCTTATTGCTTCAGCCCACACTTATTATCATCAAACAGCATAATAGAATGTGGGCCCATTGTATGAAAACAAGTTTAACTTATGCATTGAGTAAGATACAGGTCACATTACTTTGACTGACAAGTTACACTTTTCAAATAAAACAGGCATAATGGTATGATATTCCAAAATAAACCACACCAACCACTTCTCTTCCTAAACGTTACACTTATGTATTTTATTTTTTCTTGTTTTAATGATACATTTTATTTTTATTTCGAAATATTGTCATTGCACCTCTCCTTCTCACTTTGTGATTAAACTAGGACAATTGAGACTCAAAGTGTTTCTGAATCCGGCCAGGAGGAATCACTGGAATTAATCTCGCATTCACCAGGATATAAACTTGATGCAAATAGTCGGATCAGCTTATGCAACAGCACTGTGCAAAGGGGTCTCCCCGCTATGACTTGTGGTCCCCTTTTCTTAGATTTTTTGATGTGAGGCTTTTTTAACTCTGTATATATTGTTTTTTTTTAATTCTGTATATTGCATGAATTTCATATTATTGAATGTGTTTTAAGGATGCAAATAATGTTTGTCTATGATGTGATTTTCCTCTTTTTTAATTAAAGCCTATGATGTTAAATTTTCAATTTGGTGGTATATTAGTTTGTGATAGAAGGTCTCATTCCATATATACATGCCATGCGTGATGAACTGTTATTCTGAGTGAGTTTGATATTCTGTTTCCCGGGGAAAAATTATTTACCTCTACCAGTATAAATACACAACAAGAGTTGGCAATCAAATGGCATATGCTCCCTTCTCTACCAGCAATATATCTAAAACAATGCGATTTTGTAAAGTCATAAGGCAGTTAGCTTGCATCTCTACAGTAATATTGGCCAATGCACTTTGGGTGGTATTTATAGTGGCTTCCAATATTCTGTAAGGTGTCTTGTGTCTCTAATATTTCTTGTCAGACCCGAAAGCAGGATGCTGAAGTATCTGTCTGATCTACGATATGCTTTACCTGCCTTCTGGTCAAATGATGCGTTTATGGTAATTCCCTGGCACAATATACGTAGGGGTGTGAGAAATGCAATATAACATGTTCCAGACCATCCATCAGGGACCCATGCATCTGCATTTTATCCACACACAAAAAAGGTATTTTGGAATTTTACCAGGGATGGAGTGGTGGTAAGAGGTGGACAGAAATAACATGATGTCGTTATGTTCAACGTAATTGTTTTATTGCAGGTGCTATTTCCTAGATGTATTGTTCCTATCCCTCTTACACAGAATGGTGCCGGTATTTGATATACTTGGATAGGGCGCAATTACTCCTTTTCTACCTTTTGTTGCTGGAATACCGAAACCCATTTAGTAGTATTAAATCTTTAACATTCTTCATTTTCTATCTTAGTACCATTAAACCTAAGCTTCCAATCAAATGCATTAAAGGTGTCAGATCCAAATGTGTGGTAGATATGGTCTGCAAGTGCCTATTTGTCTTTCTCACTGTAATACGTGTATCGCCATTTGTTTTCCCATAATATTTCCACCCATGCCTTGTAACGTTTGAACAAATGTATTCTGCTTATATGTTTGGCCGTGTATTCTTAAGAGGAGACAATGTGAAGTGATCATGTTCAGATGCGGTAGGAGTAGGAGGCACTAGGTTCTGAACAGGGTGGTATGTTTCAAGCCATCAAAATAGGCCAAACAATGCCAATACCAGCAATAGAGAACATACAAGCACCACTATTTCCTCTTTTTAGTCCATAATTGCGGCTTTGAGCAGGGGCATAAGGGGCAAGTACTTCTGTTTCTTCTATTTGGTCAGAAGACATCTTTCCAAAGGGTCTTAATGGCAGGTCCACAATTTTATCCAGTTCAACCTAATCTAGATACAAATACCTGTTTTAGAAGAAATAAGGAGCAGTGGAACGATCAGCCAGAAACAGAGCAATATTAAAAATCTCCACAATTCCCTTGCTACACTATCCTAGAGTATTAAGTCCCCAGTGTATTTTACTTCAAACCCTCATTAGAAAGCTTTATAGTCAGGTCCGGACGCTGGCGGTCTTGTCCACCAGCATGGGTCGCTACCTCACCAGAGATAGTTTCTTCAATCAAAGTCTTAGTTCTTTTTTGTGCTTGGACACAAATTGTATCGGGGCTGAACAACGTCAGGATGCTCAAACAGAGTCTGGGTAATGTATGAAGGCCGCAAGTTCTTGTTCCAATTGCACCACCTCACCATGTATCAAAAGATCACCATCCCCAAATGGCACTTGCAGAGGGATCTGTTCACATTCAGAATCAGGTACTCCTCTTCTTACCCACTGATCAGATGGCAAAGGGAATGGCACCTTTACATGGATGGCATGGATCCAGTGCTTGTGCCCTGTGCACTTAACAGCAGTCTGACTGGCAAGGAGAACTTGCACAGGACCCTTCCAGCATGGCTCACGGCTGGTTTTCATGTGAAAATGCCTGGTGAAGACCCAGACTCCAGACCTGAACCTTCAAGACGAGGAGGGAGAATGGCCTTCACCTGTAAATGAATCAAACACAGTTCTTTAGTCAACTGGTCACAATACATGACTAGGTGAGGATATTCAGTTTCAGAAAACATCTTAGGTCTAGGTACACCCCACAAATGTGCAGGCCTCCCCATGTCTACCTGAAATGGAGATAAAACCATTTTCGGGTATTTAGTATCGCGTATTGAAAACAAAGCTATGGGCAAAGCATCAGGCCATTTTAATTTTGTCTCATCACATATCTTTCCCAGTTTTTCCTTCAGTATTCCGTTATAGCTCTCCACAAGGCCTGCTGCCGGAGGATGGTGGGCAGCATAGAACGTTTGACTTATCTGCTAGCCTTTACAGACCAGGTCCATCACTTTGCCAATGAAGTGAGGCCCATTGTTGCTCCAAAGAACTCCTGACAAGCCAAATCTCAGAAAATATTCTTTCAGGACTACCTTTGCAGGACTTAGGGCTGGGTTATCTCATAGAGGGTAAGCCTCCACTCATCTACTAAAAAAGCACAAACCACTACCAGAATGTACTTGAGCTTGCCTACTCATTCTATCTCTACGAAATCCATTTGCAGCACTTCAAAGGGCAAATCTGGGGGTGCAAAATGGCCTGTTGGAAAGGAGGTACCTTTTCATGGGTTATAAGTAGCACATATCATGTATCTTTTGACATGGGACTCTGCCACCCTGGGAAGCCAACCATTGAACCATACATGACCTAACGTGGGCACTATTCCTTTAGCACTGATGTGGGCTGGACTGTGGACCATGGTAACAATTACATTAATATACCAATTTGTAAGTATCCATCTTTGCTTTTCTGACATATCTATCCAATATCCTGTTGCATCCTGACTCCCATATCTTTTCCACTGTTCTTTCTTCTGTAGCTTCTTCCTGTATTCCCCTAACACAATCCAGCGTTTGATTAAACATAGGCACTTCTGGTATCCACCTAGCTGTCCCTACAACATACATTAGACTATACTCTGATTGGGCTGTTCATTTAGCTGTTTCATCGGCAAAAGCTTTGGTATCATCAAGGCATCCATTAATCTTACTATTAGTTCCCCATGCTGTATTTTAGCACCATGGGAAGTCAAAAAGCCCTTCTCTTTCCAGAGTTGTCCAAATTAGTGGGCAACCCCAAAGGCATATTGGCTATCTGTAAAGATATTTACAGTCACATCTTTACTTGATTCACAGGCTCTAGTCAGAGCAGTCAGCTCTGCAGCTTAGGCTGACATTTGTTGTATTTTACATGACTCAACCACAGCTTTCAAGGTAGTAACTACATAGGCCTCTGTACTAGTGCCATCAAGTAGTTTGAAACATGAACCATCCACAAACAGTTCCCCTTGGTGGTCAGATATATGGGTATCCATCAGGTATACCCGTCCCTTAGTCTCCTCCTCAGTAACTAATAATCTATCATGTTTCTGATCTTGTTGTGACTCTGGGAGGGGTAGTAGTGGCTTGATTAGAAACATTACAGTGTTTTAGAGTGTTAACTCATATCCAATTAATCTTGTACTGGTTAGGTGCTGGGTCTGAGTTTGGTTTAATAATATGTCTACTGCATGTTGTACCATAACTGTCAAAATGTGAACCCAAACATACATTTTGTATTGCTTTATGCAGTGGATGCAGCAGCCAAAGAGCGCAAGCAATTCGGCAAAGCTCTCGCTACTGGGCCCAATGTGGAGGAGAAATATGCACATGACCTATACCTTCCCCCATGGGATTGGGTTAAAACAGCCAGACTGCAGCTGTTCATACACATACAAGCAGAAATCTTTGTTACCCAAAGCAGGAGCATTACATAAAGCATTTTTTAATTGCAAAAAGGCAGCTTCACACTCATTAGTCCAAGGAAGAGGCATGCATACATCCTTCAATGTTAAAGCAAGCATAGGTTTTGCAATTAGTTAAAAATTAGGTATCCATTGGCAACAAAAATAAGTAATTCCAATAAATGCATGGACATCAGATTGGCTCCTTGGTCTTGGCATGTTCTGTACCAATTGTATCCTATGTGGGTGCAGCTTCTTGCCCCCCTTTAACCGGAGATTACCTAAATAGGTAATCTTCTGTAGACAATACTGTAATTTGGAAAGAGCGACTTTATGACCCAAGGAGGCTAAGTGATACAATAATTTCACTGTAGTCTGTTTGCAACACCCGTCTGTGTCAGAAGCAATGAGGAGGTCATCAATATATTGTAATAATACTGAGTCCTTAGAGGGGGTAAAGAGATCCAATTGTTTCTTATGAGCTTGGCTCTAAATATTAGGACTTTCTGTATACCCTTGAGCAGCTCAAGTGAAAGAAAAAGAGTGGCCACACAATGTAAAAGAGAAAAGGTACTGGCTTTCTGGGGCAATAGAAACACTACAAATAATGTGCTTTTAAATCTAAAACAGTGAAATAATTAGCTGTTGGTGAGATCATAGTAAATATTGAATTCATTTCAGGAATAACAGGGTACTGGGGAACTACAATTGTATTAATAGCTCAAAGAACAATTACTAGCCAATACTTATCTGGAATACCATCATTACCCTTCTTCAAATCATATTGGACTATTCCATGGGGGACCGTCTATTTTTTTAATAATGCCTTTATGTATTAAATCAGAGATTACTTTGTCAATCCCTCTTTCCCTTCCTTAGGTATTTTATACTGGGGAATGCATGGTAAGGAGACACCCATTTTAACTGTTATCACTATGAGATCTATCTCCATTCTCCCTACATCATTGTCCCCAGAAGCCCAAGCTCGTGAATTTGCTTCCAGTAACTCAAGAGGCAGCTGCATAAGATCCATTGCAACAAAACATCTACTAAAACGTCAGCACCTACTGTGATAAAGACACCATCAGGGGAACATATGGTTGCATGCAATTCTTTCAACAAATCTAAACCTAACAGATTTTCAGCATAGTTTTCTATAAGCACAAGAGGGATAGTAGTTGTTAGTCGTCCAATAGTAACATCCAAGGATTGTGAAATAGGGCTCTGAATGGGGATGCCAGAAAATCCCACAGATGTATTAAATTTAACGGACAGGGGCGCACTAGAAAAACGATTATGAACCAGAGAGGTGCGATTAGCACCAGTATCTACCAGAAACCCACAGATGTATTAAATTTAACGGACAGGGGAGCACTAGAAAAACGATTATGAACCAGAGAGGTACGATTAGCACCAGAATATACCAGGAACTCATGTTCCTTCCCCCTAGCTGTGCAGTAACATAGAGGCCAGCTTGATTGACAGGCATCATGAACCTCCTTCCACCCTTTCCTTGACTGCCCTATTGAGGGTATTCAAAGGTATTGTAGTCAGTGTCAGTATAGTCATCTTTGTAAAAGCTTCTGTCTGTTTGTATGTTATCAAAATAGCTCTGGCGTCTGTTGTCATTAAAGCATTGGATAACGCACCACTGTTTGACCCTGTAAATTATGCATTCATCCCTCCTATGATCCTCCTGAAAGCAAGAGGCACACTGATTTTGGCCTAATGCTGCCCTACATTGTTGCGCTGGAGCCAATGCGGCTCGACCAGCCAATCTTTCATGTCCTCTCCTCTCTTATTTCCCATTCCTCTCTGTCTTCCTCTATCTGAGAACGCCTGTTGCAATAACACTTTAGTTTTAAAAGAATTTTCTTTGTTCAATTTTTAAATAATTTTCATAAGTAGCAGCCATGAGAAGATCTGCTGGTTCTTTGGTAGGCCAGCTACTCTCAGACTTGTTAATAAGGTCCATCAGCTCCTTATGTAACTTATTAATACATTTATCCACACATAATCTTTCGCCAGTGACAGTAGAAAAGTCTTGTCCACTGTGACTTTTAAACACTTGCTCCAATCTGGTCAACAAACCAGGAACTTCCTCACTCTATTTTTGTTTGCATGCAGTCAATTTGTCCCAATCATTTTTTTTCTAGAGGGATTGTGTTCTATAACTTAGTAGCCACCGATCCAGGGATTGCAAGTATGTGTTGGTCAGGTGAAGCACCTGGGGCTCTTTGTGTGTCAACGCCATCATGGTTCTGCCAGGTGTCCCCAAAATGAGCAACATCATCTACTCTACGTATCCCATTCCACATATCGCGTGGAAGGAGAGTGTCAAAGACTATGTCTACATCTTTTAAAGTCATGGTGCAAAGAGTTATAGCAGAAAGGAGACCTTCATAGAAACATTTTGGACCTTTTCAATAGTCAGGCAGATATTTCTTTATATCTAAAAGTTATTTCCTGTGCCAGGGGGCATGAACATACTGAGGTCTCGCAGGATGAGCCTGTGCACCTCCAGCTGTACACACAGGTGGTAGGGGATATTTTTCCCTCATAGGATACCCTCTGTCAGACCTGTAGTATCTCTTCCTAACCTGCTCTGCCCACATTAAAAAGTGTTCTATTGCAGTTGAGATACTAGTGAATGAAATCTGATGATCCCTCGCATCTCTCCACATTGCTACAACATCTTGAGGGGATTCTTCAAAAAGCCAATCCCACCATTCACAAACCCGATCTGTCATATATTGTATGTGTGTATTCTGATAATAGCTAGGCATGTCATTAATGGTGACCTGAACAGATTGTAGATTCACATTATCATATTCATTGTCAACCCATCCCTTTACCATGTTATTAAATACTTCATTCTACTCAAATGAATCCCAACTTCTAGTGTGATATTGACATTTCCTGTTCTGTTTTCTAAACACTGGAGGGGTGTTTGGTGTATGTTGTTTTAAGATCAGAGTGGGATTCTGTGTAGGACTGCTAGAGTGGGAACCCCAAGGCTGTGATCCTAGAGAGGAATGTACCGGTACTGAAACAGAGGACCCAATTGAATAGGCTGGCCCTGCACATTTCCCCGGTGATGTACAATGTTTTGCACTTTCTGGGCAAGGGGTGTGTTAGGCTGGTGACCAGCTGGACCTTGGGGTGCTTGGCCCAGTAGGGGCTGGTCAGGCAGTACAGCAGGAACGGGGACTGGCGTTTGAAGGGGATAGGGTGGTGGATAATTTAATAATGATTCAAATACTTCATCTTCACCTTCTATTTGTGCTACAAAGTTTGTGGTAGTGGATATGCAAAACTCTCTATCCATGTAGTCTAGTAACTCCTGTTGCTTGTGTTGGTCATATGCCTTGGCCTTTTGCATGATCATCTCCCCTTGCTCTTTTTCTCTATCTTTCTGTTGTTTAACAGCTATTGTGGTGGCATGTTTTTCCCATTTCTGAAAACTTTCCCACATTGCCTGTCTCACAATTTTCTCAACCCCTTCGCTGCTAGGCCTCTCCCCTCCCCCTTGTAACCTTTTAACCACATAAGGTATCCACACTAAATTTGCGTCCTTTTCTTCCAACGTCATGGGGATTCAAAGGGTACCCAGGGTTTGTGGATTCCCCTGTGGCCCTTTTTGCAGGGTCATCCCTGAACAATTTGCCTTCCTCCTGTATATTTTCTGACCTGTTGTTGGCTGTTTTATGACTCTGAGTACTTTACCACTGCTGATCAGTGCTAAAGTGCACATGCTCTCCCTATTGTAAATTGATGTATCGATTAGTGACTCCATGATTGGGTTATTTGATTTATTGGTCAGACCCTCGTACAGTGCACCATGGGTGCCCAGGGCTTGTAAATCAAATGCTGCTGGTGGGCTTGCAGCACTGGTTGTGCCACCCACAGAAGCAGCCTGTAAAGTATGTCTCAGGCCTGCCATTGCAGAGCCTATGTGCAGTCTGGTACTGCCATGCTGACTGGGCAAGTGCACCCCCTTGCCAGTCCCTAAACCTTCCCTTTTCTGCATATTAGTCACCCCTATGGTAGGCCCAAGGGCAGGGTGCATTGTAGGTAAAAGGTAGGACATACCCTGATGTGTGTGGCATGTCCTAATAGTGAATAACAACCATTTTCGTTTTTCACTATTGCAAGGCTACCTATTCCCCATAGGCCAGAATGGGCAGTTTGATTATTACATCTTATAATCCTAACTGACTCAGGGAACTAGGTGGAAATTCTAGTTTAGTATGCCTGAACTCAGAATGATAAAATAGATCTTTTAGTGAAGTTGGTTTTAACATTCTGTGTTTGAAAATACCACTTTTATAAAGTGGGTTTTTTCTTGCTTAACTATCCAAGCCTGCCTCTGCTAGGTTGTGTGTTCCTTGTCTGGTGTTTGAGTGACAGGGGCTGGGGGATTCCAGGAGATAGGGTGAGTCAGCACAGGGCTGAATACAGAGATCTCCATGTAGATGGCTGGGAGGAGTTGCACCTGGGACCTGAATAGGGCTGTGCCTTCCCTCCACAATGCTGGCTCCACCTCCTGTGGTGCGTCTGATGTCCCTGGCCTACACTGTGATAGGAAAGAAGGAGTCTTGTCAACAAAGTGCTCCAGGACTGACCAGAACTGGTTTGGACTAGGCAAAGGCCTCTCTGCCTTCAGAGAACAAAGAGAATATGAGTATGAAAGGGGGGAACCAGACCCAAGAACTTTAGATCACTTTGGGAAACAAAAAGAACCTTTCCTGAGGAGAGGAACCAGAGAAACTGAGGAAGAGACTATCCGTACCTGACTGCTGTTTGGCGGATTGGCCTGCAGTGGTTGCCTGACTGCCAAAGAAAGGAGAAAGGACTTTGTGCTACTTTTAAATCAACTTGTGAAGGATCTCCAAGGGCTTGAGATGGAGCTTGCCTCCTGCTGAAGTCTCAGGGACAACAGACTTCACCAACCAGCTCCCCAAGAGTTCTTTTGAAGTGCCTTCTGTTGTGCTGGGCCATTTGAGGGACTGCGTGTCGCAAGGAGCTAGAAGCGCGACTCACGAATAAGAAGCGTGTCGCCGCTGCAACCGCTGTTGTCGCATCACTGGAGAAGGGTGTCACCGCTGCCGCTGTCGCTCCGCATCACAGAAGCGCCTCGCATCATTGGAGAAGAGTGTCGCCATCGCATCAGACGCTGTTGCATCATCGGAGAAGCGTGTCGCCGCCACAGCCGCTGTCATCGCATTAGTGAAGAAGGGTATCGCCGCTGCAGCTGTCTCATCGCATCGCCGAAACATCTCGCATCACCGGAGAAGAGAGTCGCCGTTGTATCAGGCGTCGTCGCACCATCGGAGAAGCGTGTCGCAGGGCCTGTCGTGGCTCAGGAGAATTGTTGAGTAGCCGCACGGCCGTCAGGTGTGCATGCATCGTGTCGCATCAAGAAGAAGATGTCATTTTGTTTCATCGCACTGGATCTTCATCGCATCACGGCGTTGCCGGTCGCATCGCCACGGAAGCGCAGTAAGAAACAGATGCATCAGCTCCCCACGCCGAGAAGAACCGACGCATTTCCTACCCATCAGACGGGACCCGACGCATCACCGTTCTTGCGTGTAAAGAAACAATGCATCACCTTCCCTGCATCACTTTCGTTGTATAGCGTTACGCATCCAAAGGTACATTGAACTTAAAGTGTCGCATTTACCGTCTTAAGAGAACTAAGCTATTTCTACCATTTTTAAAGTACAGTTTTGTGGATTTTTGTCGTTTGTGGTCTTGTGATAAGTCTATATAAAGAATACTTATTTTTTACATAAAACCTGTGTGGTGTCCATCAGTATTATTGTCTCTGGATTACTGTATGTGTTCACAAATGCTTTACACACTGCCTCTGAGATAAGCCTGTCTGCTCGTGCCAAGCTACCAAGCTCTGAGGGCACCTAGGGAAACCTAGCAAACCTTTACATTTATGAAAACTAGACACCCAGGGGAATCTAGGATGGGGTGACTTGACTGGCTCCCACCAGGTTCTGTTACCCAGAATCCCTTGCAAACATGTTGTCAAAAAACCACATTTTCCCCATATTTCTGTGGTGGAAAGTTCTGGAATCAGCGTGGATCCACAAAATTCCACCCACCCCGCGTTCCCCAAAGTCTTCCAAGAAAAATAGAACCTCACTTGTGTGGGTAGGCCTAGTAGCCCTAGCTCTGCCGGCCTAGGTGCCGGCAGAGATAAGGTTCAAAATCTATAGCTAGGCACTTTGCAAAAAAAAGGTCAGTTTTCACTGTGAAAATGTGGTGTGTCCACGTTGCGTTTTGGGCCGTTTCCTCATGCGGGCACTAGGCCTACCCACACAAGTGAGGTACCATTTTTCCCAGAAGACTTTTGGGAATGCGTGGTGGGTGGAATTGTGTGGATCCATGCTAATTCCAGAACTTTCCACCACAGAAATATGAGGAAAATGTTTTTTTTTTTTTACAAATTTTGAGGTTTGCAAGGGATTCTGGGTAACGGAACCTGGTGAGAGCCAGACAAGTCACCCCATCCTGGATTACCCAGGGTGTCTAGTTTAAAAAAATCTATAGGTTTACTAGGTTTCCCTAGGTGCCGGCAGAGCTAGGGTTCAAAATCTACAGCCGGGCACTTTGCAAAAAAAGGGTCAGTTTTCACTATGAAAATCTGGTGTGTTCACATTGCGTTTTGGGCCATTTCCTCTTGCGGGCACTAAGCCTTCGCACACAAGTGAGGTACCATTTTTCTCGGAAGACTTTGGGGAATGCGGGGTGGGTGGAATTTTGTGGATCCACACAGATTCCAGAACTTTCCATCACAGAAATGTGAGGCAAATCTGTTTTTTTATTTAAGTTTGTGGTTTGTAAGGGATTCTGGGTAACAGAACCTGGTGAGAGGCACACAAGTCACCCCATCCTGGATTCCCCTTTGTGTCTAGTTTTAAAAAATTTACAGGTTTGCTAGGTTTTCCTATGTGCCGGCTGCGCTAGGGCCCAAAATCCACAGGTAGGCACATTGCTAAAAACAAGTCTGTGCCTCGTGGTCTTTCTGCCATCGGGGGGGAGGCAGAAAGACTGTGGCTATTTTTTGGGGGGTCAGGGCATTGATATGCCCATTCTGGGCAGCCCCCATGCATAAAAAAGCCAGCCTAATTGCTAGCGCCCAGTGGGCTTACTGCCCCCGGTACAGATCAGGGGCCACTGCCCCCATCCGCCCCCAGGGGGGGCAGAAAGTCTGTGGCATTTTTTTGGGGAGGTTTGTGCGTTGGTATGCCCATTCTGGGCTGACCTCACCCCTCAGTTAAAAAAATATATATATTTCCTGAGGCCTAGTGGGCTTTCTGCCTCCCCTGAATGGGCAGATAAGGGGCTATTGCCCCAATATGCCTCCGGGGAATGGCAGAAAGACTGTGGAAACTGTTTTTGGGGTGGGGCATCATCATGCTCCTTCTGACCAGCCCCCACCCCTACATTATAAAAAAACAATCCATGGTCCTTTGTGGGCTTTCTGCCCCCCCGGCGGCAGATCAGGGGCTACTCCCATCAGGGGCTACTGCCCCATCTGCCCCTGGGGGGAGCAGCAAGACTGACATTTCTCGGGAGGGGGGGTGTCAGGGCTTTGCCATGACCTTTTTGAGCAGCCCCCAACCCAACATCAATAAAAAAAATGGTATGGTCAGCTCTCTGTACATATTAGAGCAGCAGTTCTCCCATAACGCACTGGCTCCTACGATACATTCAAGAAGCAGGGCAGGGCATACTTTTGTGAGCAAGCTCATGGCCCTTCAAGCAGGTCACACATGGGACTTCATTGATGTGTATAATCCAGAAGGGCATGTTCATTGGCCCATTTATTTACATAACTAACGTAAAGTAAGTGATAGGAATGTAACGGCGTACTGCACTGCTTATGGTTTACAGTGGAATTCATGGAACCTGCAATGCTGACAAGGAACATTTTTGTCACTGGTGCACATTGCAGTAACTTTCTAGATCAGGACTTCCATCAAAAAGTAGACGGGGCACCAGCCACAGATCTGTGAGTTCCTCTGCGAAAGAGGGTTGTGTTGTGTGCATCTGCTGCACCCCTCCTCCCATCCCTAGAGCAGATTTTGTAAAGGGGCGGGTCGAACTACCTCACAGGACAATCAAGCACTACCCAACGGGTTGGTCTGACTGGTTAGTGTGTGGGCTGGGTTTTTTGGGGGGGGCTGTTTGTGGGCCTTATTTGTGGTCTGTGTGACTGTTTTTGCAGGGTGGGCGTTCTGTCGCACGAAGTCCCATAAAAGTGAGGCAGGGAAATCTACAAGACACTTTTACGTCCATGCTGCGTCAAAACCCTGCGCCTGCTTGAAGCAGGCGTAAGTAGTGACGCAGCATGTTAGGCATAGGGTGGCCCTAAGCATTGCTGGAGTTGCGCCGTGCTTGCGACACGACTCCAGCAATGTGTGACTTTTCCGTCAACAGATGCGTCAGAATTTCTGACACATCTGTCAATCGTTGCGCCATGGTGCGCCGTATTGTAAATACGGCGCATCCATGGTGACGCAAGGGTATTGCATGTTGGTGCAGTGAAAGTGACGCATCTCTACAGATGCGTCACTTTCTTGTAAATCTGCCCCCTTGTGTTTACAAGTTAAAAAATGCCCCAATTTAAAAACATGGACCACTTTTGTTATTAATTAATTAATGAGGGGGACTTTTATTTTTGCACCCAGGTCTATTTGCTGTTCCTGCCCAACTCTTTGCCGGGTATAAATGCAGGTGCGCAGGAAAATGTACCTTAAAACAGCACTTTTATCCACGCGCAAATTTGCTTCGTAAAGTTTTTCCATCTAACACTCATGTACAACTAATGCATGTGTGAGCTGCTCAGTTTTCAAAACATAAGGATAACTTATATCAGGTAAAATCCTTCATAAATAAAAGGCCCCTGAATTAAAAACTTATTTGGCCTGCTCGTCTCGATGATCTATTCCGGGCCTAAATGTTACATTCTAAGCATGTTCTTGAAGGCAACACCTTTTCATGTTGCTACTGATTAAGTTCTTTCTGACATTGGCTAAACATGAAATAATTCAATTCCCCATCTGTGATGGCGGGCAGATAAAGCACTGCAGTATTTGAGATAATGGGGCCTCCTCTTAAGGTTGAAGATAACTGCCAGGAGATAAAAAAAAAAGTCAATTGCAATGTTTCAGCACAATGTATCTGTTGCTGCCAGACCCCAGAATTCAAATTACTATTGTAAGTTCAAAAAAAGGAAATTGTTTTCAGCCTGGGTCAGGATTCCACTGCAGTGATTCATCACTGTTTACAGTTGTGCGACTTTATAATACTGAAAAACAGTGGGAAAATGATAAACCAACATCACTGGAAAGTGATGGAATTGTTTCATGACCATCCAAGAATCTTGGAATATTGAATCTCAGTTGAGACCTCAAGAGTTAATATATGTTTATGTAGTTATACAAAAGAGTCCTTGTTTAAGGGTAGATATTTGACACCGGTTCATTAAACTAATTCCAGGTGGCAGGCATAACATAAGCCTAGTAAATGTTATAATATAGTCACGTGTCTATGGCGCAGGCATGCACACAAGTGTTTTTCTGTGTCCATGGAAACTGCACGAAAAAAGCACAAACTCAGGCCTCTTAAATGCCTGTAGAATTTGTAGAAGAATGATACCCTACAGAAGAGCCAGGTAGAGAAGCAGAGAATGGTAGTGCAAATTTTGGCCAAAGTTTACTAAACGTTAGTGTGATATTTCAATGACGTACGGCAGCATTTCGGGGCAGATTTACAAGGAAAGTGACTCAGTGTGTGCCCCAAGCTATTTGGCTGCATCTCACTGAGTCACTTTTAAAGCACAGGGATGCAACATATTTACAAGAATATGTCGCATCTCTGTGCTTCATCCTGCACTGGCACACAAACTGCTGCCATGCGCCGGCACAGGCACCCTTGTACTGTGGTGCAAGGATGCCTGCTTCATGGGAAGAGTGTTTATGTGCAGGAAGGGTTCCCTTCCTGCACATAAAAAATCAGAAATTGCATTTTTCAGCTTCTATGTGTGCTGCATTAGTACACCCAGAACTTGCAACACGTCATTGTGTTACTGATTGTTTACGTGCAGAAAGGGACACCTTCCTGTACATAAACAATCACCTGAGGTGATTTCCTCATTCTATGTGTGCTGCACAATGCAGCACGCAAAGAAGGAGGAAATAAACCAGGAGAAAATAATGCAATTTTCCTCGTTGCGCCTCCGTACACCTCCCCTGGGCAGGTGGAGCATTCAGACGCATTTCCAGATTTACGATTTCTCGTAAATCTGGAAATGTGTCTGGTTCCATGGGTGTTGCGTGGGAACACACCACAGCACACCCATGAAACACCCCTTTCACGCAAAGTGCTGCGTGCAAAGGGGCCATATTTAGGAGGACAGGAAAAGTCACGCAGGGTGGCTTTTTCTGTCCTTTTAAATATGGGGCACTAAAATGCGCCGCCGGTGCAGCACAAAAAGTGATGCACCGGTGGCACAAGGGACTTGTAAATCTGCCCCTTCATGGTGCAAAGTGGCGCAAATAGTAATACTGATCAACATTAGTGTTTTATTTGCATGATTCACTGCAGCACGCCATGGTGCAAAGTGACACAAAAAGCATCACTGATCACCTTTTACACACACAAACATTTTTGCATAAAAAAGTTTACACTAGTGCAGCAACACTAGTGCAGCATCAAAATCTATGCAAAGTGGGCATAAGGGCACAAGAACAATACAAACAATCTAAAGTTTTCACACAAAGGCAGATCTATGAATTTAGCGTTACCCGGTTGTATGGAAAACCTAACTCGTAATAAACCAAAAACGAGCAAAGAACAAGAGGGCTATTTTATTTTATTCCCATGCATAATTTGTATTCTGCTTAGAGTCAGCTTTTTTAGCACGCCTTCTCTCCGATTCTCTTCTCTTTGCTTCTGCTATCTTCCCCTGTGTGATTTCGAACTCCCCCCTTACCCCCCATTACATACTATATTTACTGGCTCTGCCCTTCTTCTTCTTGTGCTTTTCCCTCTTTTAACAGCCTCTGTTTCCCTCTGTTTGTTCTCCTCTGCTCTCTCTGCTACCTTGCTTTACCACTCAAGGGTGCCTTCTGACTACCTGAGTTGTGCTTATTAGGGGTGGGCGGAATTTGCGGAATTAACCTTCGCAAATTATCGCGAGAATGTTTAAAATTATCGCAAACAAGCAGAAATATCGCGAAGATGCGGAAGTTTTTTTCCGGCATGTTCGCGAGATTTTCTGCATGGTTGCGGGTCGCCAACTTACCCATGTGGTTGCTTGCGGGCGCGGCCATCTTGTTTTGAGTTGTTCTCGCGGTGCATGATCGCGAGAAGAAAGACGTGATCGCGCGACGCATGACGTCACTGCGGGCGCGAACTGTCGCGAGACAGCGCAAATGGCTAAAAACAATACAACATCTCATGGAGAACGCGACCGGATCAAGAAAACTTGTCGGCGAACGCAGGGATTCAGGTAAGGCGATCGCGCGCGCGCAAGAATGTATCATTTTACAGCGCGAGCAAGAAACAAATTATCGCCAAGCTGCGGAAACCGGAATTTTTGACATTTTCGCGCTCTCCGCGGAACGCAAAAATGTCAAATTATCGCAATTTCCGCGAACGGAACGAAATTTTTGCCCAGGCCTAGTGCTTATGAGCCCGTTAGCTGTGTTCTTTTGAGACTATAATCAAAATTAGGAGCATTTTTGGTGGCAAACTGTGCTTATGTTAATTGCAAAAGTTTGTGAATTAGTGCCTACCATTTACCAACGTTCCCTGCTGTTAGACCCGTTTTTTTCTCATCTTCCCTTCATTTCCATCTTCCTGCCTGCTCTCCCAGATACAGCTCATGGATTAGAAAGCTGAAAACAATCCTCACCTAGTTGTACTCATGTGGTGGTTGCTGGGCAAAGACTTGACTCGGCCTGAAGGTGAGCCTTAGAGGCTGGGAAAGGGTCATGCGACCTCACAAACAGCCTTTACATGTCTGTATATGCCCTCCCCCAAGGAATCTCAGCCAAGGCATCGAAGCTAAGGGCGTAGAGGACAAGTGCAATAGCCTGTTTGGATCTGTTTGGGCCGGGAAGATCTGATGGTCAGAGATACTGACCATTTCACAATCTACAACCACTCTCCAGGAAAACAGCCACAAGCACAGCCATTCACACAAGCTCACAACAAGCACACACCTCTCTCTGCCAGGAAACATTGTCAATCCACACTCTACTCACACATGCACACTCCAAGCCAAACCACAACTCTGTATTACAACACAAGAAAACATTTGCTTCTATATCAAAAATCCATAAAAGAAACACTCTCAATCTCACAAACTTGTTGCCTATCCAAACATATATCCGTCCATTTCCACCAACCAACTCCTAGTATTCCCCTTGCCACCCCTCTCAATCCTGTCATCAACCCTCTATCATGCCCCTTCACCATACAATACTTCTTTTCTTCTCACACAAGACAAATAACAACACTCTTTCAACATTCTCCTCCAGAAATAAAGCAAAATCACCCCCTACTCATCGTGCTTCCAATCCTCAAAACCCTTGTTTACCCACTCTCACACTTCACAGAGACTTTACTTTTGCCAACAATCCCACCTCATTCTCCTTCAATATGAACAACTCACCAGTCCTTCACACTCCTATCTCCCACCTCAAGACTCTAACAATATATCAGGTAATACTACTGCTCAAAAACTAACCCAAACACAGATCCAAAATGTATAAGAACAAAATCCCACCTTCATAAACACCTAACCATCCCATCCTACCTACATGAAACAACTTTGCTCTGAACCCACATTGAACTGATCTCACACTCTTCATGCAACAAATACATAAATAATTCAATCCACAAATACATGACAGCACTCACTCATATATCTATAATGCATTGCTGAATTCAGATCCATAAAATATAACCCGTGTGTGCCATCAACATTACTGACTCATATTCCTCCCACCTTCACCATACGTAAAAGAAAGTAACTCCCCAATTCACTTCGTAACTCTATATTCCCTTGGCTATCGCACAACAAGCCTATCTTTCACACTCAACTTCAAAGACCTAACCCCTCAATTTCAAACAAATTCACCACTGTTCACATATGTTGACCCAAAAAAAGTCTTCTACGCTTTTTTATGAGACTTACACTACACAAAAATAACGCTTTCTCTGGCCTGCAACAGGTAACACTACCAACAATAGCGCACCACCCACAACTTCAAAAAGAAAGCTTGCTCTCTCATACCGCAAACTCACACCACCACCAACAAACATGGTGCAGACTACTTACTGATTCTTTTTCAATTTAAAAAATCAACTACCACATGTTCACCCTATTGATAGTCACAGAACCTGACTTACTCTCATAACTGAATCATGGCGGGGGAAGATGTGGGATCGGTATTGCATTAAGTTGTTCCACCAGTACATCAAACTGTGACACAAAATCTCATAGTGAAAAGAGGAGAATGATTAGCCATCAAATTCAAAGAAACAAAAAATCTCAGCAAAGCTGAGGACATTTCTTTACAAAGCTGCGTGGTCCGTCCTTGGCAAATTCAATCTCACCCCAACATTATCATGCAACTTTCTACTTCTCTACAGCCCACCACCTATCTGTTCGACCTGGCTTTTTCAGTGGGTTTATCCTCCAGACCTTTTGCTTTGTGGCCTCCTGTTTTTGACCTTGTTTTTGTTGGTTTTAGCACTCTGGGCACTTTACCACTGCTATTCAGTGCTAAAGTGCATATGCTGTCTATGTAAATTATATTTATGGATTGGTGTTTCCATGATTGGCTTGTTTGATATACTACTAAGTCGCTAGTACAGTGCACTGTGTGTGCCCACGGCCTGTAAATCAAATCCTGCTAGTGGGCCTGCAGCACTGATTTTGCAACCCATACAGGCAGCCTTTCAAAGGTGTCTCAGACCTGCCACTGCATCGTCTGCGTGCAGTGTTTACTGCCATGTCGACCCGGGAAGAGCCCCCACTTGCCAGGCCCTAGCCTTCCCTTTTCTTACAGGTAAGACACCTCTCAGGTAGTCCCAAGGTACCTCTATGGGCATAGTGCAGTTTGGGGGAAAGGTAGGACATGGATTGGTGCTTGTGACATGTCCTGATAGTGAAATAGTGAGCATTTAGATTTTCACTATTGAAAGGCTATCTGTCCTATAGGGTAACATGAGAGTGTATTTGTAACATCTTACAAGTATAAATTGCAATTGAGACAAGATAGAGAAATTGAGCTTAGACTCTCTAAACTCAGAATTTATTAACACATCTAAGTTGTGTGTTTAAAAAATGCCACTTTAGAAAATGGGCATTTTATTGCTTTAGCCATCCTATGTACCTCTGCTGGGTTGTGCATTACCTGAAGACAGCCACTGGGGGATTGAGGTGTGTTCTGTCTTTCCTGAATGACTCAGAGCAGAGCTGAATACTCCTTTGCTGCATTTTGAGTAGTGGGAGGAGTTGTCCTTGCACCTGAATAGGCCCTGTCTCCTGTACACAATGCTGTCTCCACCTCCTGCCAAGAAGCTGGACCAGAGAGGACTTTCTGCCACATGAGAACAAAGGAAAATACTTCTGGACTCAAGAGGAAGCTCTGCCAAGGAGAAGAGCTGGAGAAGCTGAAGGAGGAGTACTGCCTTATTGCTGTGTGGATGTTTTGCTGGGTTGACCTGTGCTGGCTGCTTCTGCCAAGGAGAGGACAAGGGACTGGGATTTTCTGTGTATCCTGCATGTGAAGTTTCTCCAAGGGCTTGTGTGTGATTGCCTACTATTAAGAAGTCTCAGGTACACAAAAGACTTCCTACAACTCTGCTTGTGCTGCTGGACGTTGCCATATGTGAGTCCTACCGTTTTCTGAGGTGCCTCCCTCCTGTCCAGTCAAAGGGCCTCAGAAGTGGGTTTTGTAACTGATCGCTGTAAGAACCAAAGTGAGGCAACACGAAGCCTCGCAAAGCCTCGCAGATTCCCGTTGCACATCTGAAAACTCCTCAGAACTGAAGCCGGCCAACCTGAAGCCACGCCGAATCCCGCCGCACAGAGGTGTCCTTCTCAAAATCGACGCTGGACAACACAAAGACCCGGGAAGCCTCACTGCGCAGGCCCCAGCACCAACGCGGATGACGCGAAGCTTCGCTAAACAACACCTCACCTCTGGTATGCAACGCATTGCACCTGGGTGCCAAATCTACCACAACGCCGGGGCCTCAGTTAGAAACAGATGCATCACCTCCCCACACAGTAACAAACTGACACAGCACCTCCTCTCCAGTAAGGAACTGACGCATCACCTTCCCTGCACTTAAGAAACCGATGCATCACCTTCCTTGCCGCCTTTTTTTCTTGTGTTTTTTGATGAATCCTAGGTACTTTGTGTTGAAAGTGAAGCATCCATAGTTTGCTATGGACAGAACTGTTTTTACCTTTTAAAAGTAATATTTGGATAAATGTATGGTGGATTTTTGTTTGGTTTAGGTGAAGATTTGCTATTTTTCTAAACTGGTGTTGTTGTCCATTTGTAGTGTTTTCACTGTGTTACTGTATGTGTGCACAAATGCTTTACACATTGCCTCTGAGATAAGCCTGCCTGCTCGTGCCCAACTACCAAGGGGGTAAGCAGGGGTTGTCTGAGAGCTTAACTCCCTTACCCTGACTAGAAGCAAGGGTCCCTACTTGGACAGAGGTGCAAACCATTGCCAACTAGAGACCACCATTTCTAACACTATCATTGCAACATTCCAAGATGCAATTCTAGACACAAGTATAAGGTTCTCATACTATACTCAAACATCTGCATCATTGATGACCTGGACACAAGGTTTGACAGACCTGCTTTACCACACCCCAGGACCATCCTCATTCGTCTATACACACACAACCAACAACAGCTCCTTCCCAACCACAAAAACACATCAGAGAACACACCTCAGATCTCACTTTTTGGCAAGCTAGACTAGTCATGTTCCAAATGATGACTCCAGTCATGTGGGCAAAACACTACCTAGATGCCTTCTAACACAAGACTCCACAAGTAACTCAGTCACAAACGCTTCATTCGGCCAGTTACAGCCATAAAAGTACAGATGATAGAAACATTCTATAAATACGTATAGCAGCAATACGTTATTCAAATCACATTCAGGTATAATACAGTTATATTTAGAAAAGACACAACATAGAATACATATCTGATGAGATTCATAAAATATATAAAAAGAGCCAATAGCTCTCATACTAGAGATTAAAAGTACAAAAATTAAAAATGAAATCAGATCCTAACATACACAAATGTTAGGGGTGGGGTAGTTATAGTGAACCATATTTGTTTCGTACCCCCAGTGAAAGGCGGATATAATTTCCCACTGCCATGCACATATTCTCATTCTCCATACTTTGCAATTTCTCAAAAGCCTTCTTAAGGGAGTTTGTATTGAAAGAGCTAAAAATAGGGCACAGAAACCGCTTCCTAGCATGAGCATACAGAGTGCGAAATACAATAAAGTGCAATGTGTTTTGAATAGCAGTATTATTGCATGGACATCTGGGCAGTGGTTTGACCTAGACTGTATTCCTGAGAAAATCAACTATCAGGTGCACTAGACTAAATCGTATTCTTGTTAGATAAAACCTGAGGTTCCCATTTGGAAACCAGGAAAGAAATGTCTCACACCACTGTGTCTGATTGATTGAGTTATAGGTGTGGATTACAAGCAGATTATCAATAGCACTCTGGTGGGTTCTGTTTTCCTTATTCTGAAATGCCTCTTTTACCCTGGAAATAGCTCTAGGGAGTCAATGCTTGCCAGAATTTCAGTGTATTCCTGCAGGCCCAACTCTAGGATTTTTTTTTTTTATGAATCTAATCCAAGACATATTAAGGATATTGTCCAGGGAAAGACAATACACCAAGCTTTCCTTAGAGATTTGGGTATTGAGGTTCACCCAAACCCTCAGCCACAAGAGGAGTGGTGCCAGCTTTATCCTGACACTGACAGGTGTAAGCCCAGCTCTGATAGGTACATAAAGGCAGGGCATGATTGGGGATGAGCCAGTAGCCTATGATTAAAACCTATTTTCTACCTGCTGACCTGGCCTGAGGCATTTATAGCCCTACCACATACGTCGCCACAGAAACACATTTACTCCTATAAATCTCTGTCAGTTCTTTGATCAGTTTGTGACCCAGCATCTCACAAATGAGAACACTACCTTTACAGTTCTTTGAGTGTGAGCAGCCCTGGAATAATGCAGGTTCAGCCTGGTTATATTTTGATCAAAAGTAAGCCCAAGATATTTAAAACACTTCACTCTATTAATTTCCGACCCCCCCCAAAAATGGGAAAGTCCTAGTTTTCCTTTTTCTAGGACTTGGGCTAATTATAACAGATTTTTGTAAGTTTGTTTTCAGATTAATGCCCCCATGAAATTATAAAATTCATCTAAAAGAAGCTTAAGACCATTAGCGGTCCTTGCTATTAGTACCGCATTATCTGCATGCAACATCACAGGCAGGGATTTTCCATTAATTCTAGGGAGATCTTTCCCTATCCTAGCCAAGTGGGATTCCAAGTCTTTGATGTAGATGAGCAACAGAAGGGGGGCCAAGACACACACTTCTCTCACCCCTAGTGTCACCTAATGGTTTCTGTAAGTTCCCCATCCTCTCCAAATCTAACACTGATGTTGGTATCCCTGTGCATTCTTTGTGGGAGCCAACTTAAACCTAGTTTAATTCCCATCCTGGATGTACAGCCCCACAGCTTACTCCTATTGACCAAATCAAAGGCAGATGAACGCAAGGTGGATGGAACCTTTCCTTGCCTTAAAATATTTCCCTATGATCAGGGTTTAAAGTTAAGTGAGACTCTCTGGATTAGGGGGCTTTCATGAGCAATCTGGTCAAGAACAATTTGCAATGCTCACAAAAAGCAGTCCTTTCGAAAAATGCCTGAGTCAAGCAAGAAGTAGTAGAAGTGCATAGAGTATGCAAACGTATCTTGGAGGCCAGAATATCTGAGTTTAGGGGAGCTGCCTGGGAAGAGCTGGATTAGGCATCTAGGGTGAGGGACAGTGTCTCCTTTTGGAAGGTGATAAACTGACCATTCTTTACCGATTATGATAAGCCTACTCTAGACTCAGTAACATCAGTAGAAGCTTGGTAGGAGCATTTTTGTAATATTGTTACTCCTAGAAATGTAAAAGATCCCCAAGCCGAGAGAATAGTCACAATTTAGGATCATATGAGGCTCTGAGCAACATGATAGATACTATTGATGTAATATCCACCATCAGGCAAAGCCCAGCGGGGAATGCTCCTGGGACTGCAGGGGTCCCCTTGGACATTTTTGAAGAAAATAAAGCGCTTTTGGACCCCATTTTAACTACTACTTTTAAAGCATCAATTAAGGGAGAGCTAATCCCATCATGGTCCGAAGCTATAGGTGTCCCAATACTTAAGAAGGGGGACAGGAACTCCAAAGCCTGTTCTCTCCTTGACAGCTCATTGACAATTTTGGGTAGAGTTTTTGCTGCAAAACTTGAAATTTGGATGGAAGAGAACTAATCTCTGTCCAATGCACAGTATGAATTCCACCCAGGGGTCGGCACTGTGGAGTAGTGCCTAAATTTGCAACTGACTTCCCAAGCCATATAATTATGTGAACAAGACCGCGCTTTAGTGGTTGAAACGCGCCATGACAGGCACTAGCCTGGATTAGACTGACTCCCGACAAAACAATAAAGCACTTTTTAAAATCTGCAACAGTTTGCATCTGGTGATCCGTACCTGGAAGGTCTCATCGGGAGAGCGGTGGGCCAGGATTGTGACTGTATGTGTATATATATATATATATATATATATATATATAATTTCACGCTGTGTGTGACACTCTCATGTGTGACACACATGAGATTGTCACACACAGCGTGAAATTGTCCATTTTATTGCAGGACTACAAGGCAAACAGCATTGTGGTTACAGCTAAAATATCGCCAATCACGCCATACGCATTTTGGGCTTTCAGCAGCCCTTGGTCTCTGGCTTGGCTTGCAGGAGCGAGACAGCAGTAGTGACATCGCACTCGCAATGGGCTTTTAAGTCCTGCTCCAGTGTACAAGAACCAGAATATATATATATATATCTACATCTATATCTTACCTACTGGCGGTAACCAGTAGGTAGTTATAGTTACAACCTAGTTTCCATAGGAAAAGCATTTTTTGATTTGCTTATAACTTTGGCTTCGTTTAACGATTCTTTATGAAATTTCCCAAAAAGTTGCACTTTTTAGGTCAGCTCCTATCTTGAAAGTTTGGTGGTGATTCGTCCAGCAGGGGGCTGAGAAAAAAGGGGGGTCCAAAAATGCATTTTCCCCATGTTAATTTCCATAGGAAATTTTGCGATGAGCTACAGCCCGAACTGCTGAACGGAATTACACCAAATTTGGCTGAAAGGTAGAGCTTGGTTCAGAAAGCGACCTTAGTCTTAAATGGTGTATATCCGCTCAGTAGTTTTTGAGAAATTAATAAAATAAGAGGCAAACAATCAATTTCCCATAGGAAACTTTGTGCATGTCATCGGTGATGTCACTGACCATGAATGATGTAATATGTGAAGTCATCAGCAGTGCATTGCGGGGGCGTGAGTTATAGTTAGCTGAACTAACTATAACGGGGGAATTTCTATGGTTTTGCACGAGTGAAAAGTCCAACTAACTATAACGTCTGAAACCTATGTTTTTTTCAGTGAATTTCTAAGGTTTTTTAAATGCTAATTTCTAACTATAACGTGCCTGAAACCTATGGTTTTTCAGTGAATATATATGCTTGAATTACCTATGCTCATCGTACAGAATGTGGTCCTCTATTCTATTTATAATAATTTTTTATTATATATTTCTTATTTAAAAAATGTTCTCATGAAATGTATCTACAATCAGTTACAACGTGATTATTCTCCTGCCCACTTGATAGAATTTGTTACCTCTGCTCGTGTGTAGGATTGGGTACATTACCCAGGAAATAACTGCCCAACGCTCATTAATTACAATAACATGATTATTTAAATGTGAATCATTTTAGAATAAGTACTGAGCTGAATGGGCAATGCTTATTTGCAGTGTATCTTCCTTCATTTGAAGGGTGAGCATCGACAACACAAATAAGAATTGTCTACAGTATAGTCTGTCTTCCATGTTGACTATGAGATCGTGGCAAAAGACAAATTTCATGTAACCAACTTTGAAAATTTACTATAAGCGTGTTATTCATGTATTATTTGAAAACAATTCTGTTTTGCACAGCATTATGAATTAATAATGTTTATTTCAAATAGCATTAGAAATTGCAATGAGAATACATTCTGTATATTTTCTCTATGTTTATACACTGCAACCCATATTTTTAAGGACATTTGGGCGCAGATCACACAACTAGAAAAATGCTTCGCCGAAACGCGCCTTTGTTTGCACAATAAACTTTTGTGCTGTCCTTGTGGTGTGCCGCGTGATTCATTCTGGATTTCCCGGATTAATCGTTGTGCAATAAAATAAGCGGGTGTCATTACCGCTGCTGGTACTGACGTCGGGAGGAGGAGGAAAGGCGTTGATGACAAGCTGTCTATCATACTTCCCTAAGCCAATCCCACCGCTCCCTGGAATCGATCGATCCATTGTGGGTAAGCGAGCGTGGTGGGGATTTGTGAATGTTGCATTAATCTTGTGCCGGAGGGCGGGGGGTTATTGTCAGCCTCATTCTTCCTTTCACGTAAAAAGCTTGCGGAGCCTCCGATCTACCGAATTTGGAACAGACCTAACGCCCTTGGCTGTACAGTGCTGGGCATCCGAGGGCACGTGATTTGTACTTTGAACTTATTTTAATTATGAACAAATGGGAAACCACCAAGACGGCTGTAGCCATTTCATTATTTGATGAACAATTAGATTCTGAAAGCATTCCATCTGAATCAGGAATAAGCGGCAACACGACTGAGCCATCACTGAAACAGAAACTTGCCCTTCTTGAAAAACTTACGAAAAGAGAACTTAATAAATGGTGGGAAGTGTCTTATTTAACCAACTATATTGAAGTCAATAGATTGCCCAGAGGACTCAGAATATCGATCATCCCAACCTACGAAAATCCAAATCTGGAGTTACTTAAGGAATGGTAGAAACATTCCAGGGCATGATAGAAATGCTGATCAAGTATGCAAAAATGTACCTGGATGCTACATGTAAGGAATTAGCGGAACTAAGACAAGAATTAGAGAAATTCAAAACCGATAAGGCTGTGATTGACTTTGGTAAGGAACTTGAACTAAAATTAAAAAATGTACGAAGACACTATTATAGCAAAAAAACTGTGAAAGTTTTTGCGTGACAAGAAAGGTTACGCTGAAAGTCGGATCCTCACCTATACAAAACACATTGATTGGGCGCAAAGGAACTTCCATCTCACCCAAAGACAGAAACAACAGGAACTGATATACACAGGCTCAAGCTCCGATCTCAGCTCTGACACTGAAGCGAGAAGTGTCTCTTTAGGAGTACGTCCACTTACCTTCCTCCACGAATTCCAGATCCTGAAACAGAAAAAGGATCAGGAGGAGAAACCACAGGTAAAAACAAGAGGAAGAGGAAAAGGTCCAAAAAGAGGAAGAGGCACAAGACAAAACAAAGATTCAGAGTGAAAAATAGACGAGGTGGAAGGACTATTCCTCCTACTCACTCAACTGTGGTCTCCACTGTTCCCAAGAAATCAGTAATGAACTTGTCATCTAGACTACTTTCAAAGGAGGAGTTCTCTTTGTTGCAATTAGTATAATAATATGGACTTTGTCACCACATGCATTGACCTGTTCCTATATATTTGGAAGTTGAAATTAGTGAAGATTTTCAAAATGGCTATTGCATCAAAAATACAAAGTCTAATTACATTGGTCCAGATGAGACATCTGACCTGTGCATTGGAGATATGGATCTTTTCTTAAATTTAAGCAAAATGGAAGAAAACTTGGCAGACTTAACTGAAAATGAGAAAAGAAAAATGCTCATTGAGTTTGGATTCAGACCTGATGCCTCATGTAAGAGTGGATTCAAACCGAAATCCAATTTCAATCCCAATGTCCCACATGACAACATCGAAGCCTTGAATGCCATCATGATAAATGAATTAACAAACTAAAGGACCAATCCACTGATTCAAGATGAGACAACCTAACCAAATCACAACGAGTAGCCCTTAAGGCACTATCGGAAGATCAAAGTATAATCGTGAAACCATCGTACAAGGGTGGCAATGTTATGGTTATGGATGTTGAACAATATGATCAAGAGGCCAAAATACAATTACAGGATACTGAATGTTATGAAGAGATTGGAAGGGATGCCTATAACTCTTCCGTTATGAGATATCATGACTTATTGAGAGACTGGTGGTCGAAGGGTCTTTTGAACAGGGATGTGTATCTATTTTTGAAAACAGATAACCCACGTATACCCTGTTTTTATTTGCTGCCCAAAGTATACAAACATCTAACTAGACCACCGGAGAGGCCTATAGTTTCTTCCAATGGAGGACTCTTGGAGAACACGTCAATCTTCCTTGACCTATTTCTAGCCCCTTTTGTTGTGAAATGACGGTCTTATTGTAGAGATAGTTCTGATTTCCTAAGACGCATACACGATGTCATGTGAGAGGATTCCCACCACATGATAGCGTTAGATGTGTGTTCATTATATACACCCATAGACCAGCAGCAAGGGGTAGATGCTTGCATGTATTTTTTCCGTGAACGACACATCTCATTCTTTGACCATACACAGATGCTGAAGAGCATGATTTTGTATTGCTTGAAGGAGAATATTTTTCTCTATGGGAAGACTCCATACCGACAAAAATCTGGTACTGCTATGGGCACCTGTTTCGCCCCCAGCCTGGCTAATCTTTTCCTGGTCTGGTGGGAGGAACAGGTGGTTTAGACTGACACTAATGAGAGGTTCACTGAGCACATCCCGATCTGGATCAGGTATGTTGATGACCTGTTCCTGATCTGGGATGGGCCGGTGGACCTAGCACAGGAATTCACCAGGGAGTTGGGTAATAATCAACTGAATCTAAAATTCACCCATAAGATCAGTTCCACCTATTGCGAGTTTTTGGATGTAGCAGTCACAATAGTAAGTGGACAGATTGTGACCAGTCTCTTTCGAAAAGACACTACAGGCAATACATTGCTCCACGCAAGCAGTAACCACCCTGTTCCCTTATGCAATAGCATTCCTTAAGGCGAATTTCTGTGGGCTCGCAGGAATTGCAACACAGAAGAGGCCTTTGAAAACGAACAATAACAAACAGAAAGGTAATAGGGGGTCCAAGGGATTTTATAGACTCATTCCGGATTAAATCCCCTTCTCCACATAGTCAAACAACACAGATAATCTGGGATCTGAATATACCAGCTATTGATTTGAGAAAGGAAGAGAAAGTACTGAACAGATTTGTCATCAAGAGTAAAACAACAAGGAAAAAATATAAGATTATAGAGTGAAGAGACCCTTGTCAGTGATTGGATTCCCATCACTCACTAACGTGATCATTATCATCATTTGGGTATCCATCCAACCTTCCCTTGACCCTCTTGATCATAGAGGGGTCATGGGTGGTTATTATTCTCAAGGGAGTCTTATAGAAAAGACAGAAAGACCGAGAGAAATATTTAGCTCTCAAGAAACTTAGGAAACTTAGAAGGGAATCCCCAAGTCAATGTGGGAATGATGAGTGGAGTGCAAACGTGTGGATGTGGTTAAAAAAAAATTGCAAAAGAAAAAACTATTTATTGGAACATCTATTGCAATCCTTATTAAAAACAGTGGAAAATGAGCAGTTGTGAAAAATCACTGCTTAAATAACGGTCGACATGTTTCAGCCTACTGGACAAATGATCTGCGGCTTTCTTCAGGACCTGTCTGTTAATACTATTGCTACTGCAAAACCAAAATAATATCATGAATGTGAGACGTGAAAAAAGAAAAAACAATATACATAAAGGTTGAAATTAATACAACCTCTGATGTCTTTTACTGATTCTACCGTATCAGCGAGATGTGTAGGACATCTGTAAGTGAAATTTGAAATTCACAACCTGGTACTCTTAATGACAAAACATAAAATTACAAAGTCTTCCAGCTGGTAAATATTCTGAGGTATATAGTATTATTAGCCTCAATATAGCTTCAAGTCTATAATACACTTATAGTCAAAATTTATTTTGCTGACCCGTCTGATACGAGGACTGGACCTTACCTCGCCTGGTGCCAACTGATGTCAATAGAGGCCCCGCTCTAACCAAAATAAAAGGAAAAGGACAAGTGAAAGTAGAACTTAAGGATCAAACTATTTAGCAGATCACCCCATATACCCAAAAGTCTATATGTCAAAATAACTTCATCTCTGTCAACTAATCATAGAGGTAAAACATCAACTGCAATGTTGGATGTAAGGTGAACATCCATTCTAAAACATGGCGAAAATCTATGTGCAGCTAGTATGCTACATCTAATGACCCAGTGTGTATAGGTAGGTATATGCCTAGCAAGTCTCATGAGTCAAACAGACATTCATCTCTTTGTCAAAAAATGAGAAGTTAATTTGGATGTTATCTAAGAAGCTCGGCAGTCATAACATGTTGGAATAAGCTGTCTACGCTGCGAGAATGTGACTGAAAAACAGAACGCTTAATCCTCACAATACATAGGACAAAAAGCGAGTGTTATCAGTCTATAAATCTTAAAAAGTCTAGCGGGAATAGTCTGTGCACGTTGCTCGACTGTGACTAATTTAAGCAATAAACTTGGTCGAAAAAACAACTGTACCCAAACGAGTTTCAGTATAACATAATCCAAAACAGACCCGCCCCGATCCTCACCTATCCATTGTTGCCTCGTGCTTAGACCAAGCTGGATATGGAGGTAACGTGCAGGAAGGTTGGTCAGTCTTTTGTATCCTCAATAGTTCGCAGGTGAAACAAATCCAGAGCGTCATGTCGCTCTCTGGCTACGTCACGAACAACTACTAAATGACGTCAAAGGCGTCGGGAAATGTAGTCCTTACAAGATCGTAACGCTTATAAAAATATGAGAAAAAAAGGTTTATCGTTTTCAGGCAATTCCAGTTATTTCAAAAACACACAATAGTTAGATGATAGTATTATGCCCACAGCAATCAAATTCTCCCATGAAAACAAAACCAGCATCAATACGCCTCAAAAACTACAAATCTACGTCATACTCATTGGGAGTTGTAGTTTTTAATTGTATCAGGTTAATAGCTCCGGATATGGGATAATATTTGATGCTGTATTTATTCACGTCAAACTACAAAATGACATCAAAGGCGTCGGGAAATGTAGTCCTTTCAAGATCGTAATGCTCATACAAATATGAGAAAAAATGCTTGTCGTTTTCAGGCAATTCCAGTTATTTCAAAAACACGCGATAATTAGATGAAAGTATTATGCCAACAGCAATCAAATACTCCCATAAAAACAAAACCAGCGTCAAGACACCTCAAAAACTACAAAACTACGTCATACTCATTGGAAGATGTAGTTTTTAATTGTATCAGGTTAATCGCATCAGGTTAATAGCCCCGGATATGGGATAATATTCAATGCTGTATTTATTCATATACCGCATATCTTAATGCGACCAAAACACAACAACAAAAGGCTAAATTACTTTTTCACAGAGCTAAAATACCTCGTCAGCACGTGTGTTGGAAATTCTAAACACAATAACAGGTACTTGTTCTGATGTTGCACAAGAAGCTAGATGTTGATAAAGGTCATCAAAGTTAAAGTTCTCGGTCAAGAGACATAGATCCAAAGAAGCCTAGAATGTGTCCACTTATTTGTCAACATAACTCTAGAGATCCCTCTATTTCTAGGTACCACAAAAATGCAACAGAGGCACCTAGATTGATTACCACCTATAACACTCAATCGAATACTCTTAAGCAAACGATGAAACACCATTGGGGTCTGCTATTGACTAATCCTGTTATAGGATCATCTGTGGGTACCACGCCTTGGGTGACCTATAGGAAATCAAAATCTCTAAAGGACCACCTTATTCATAGCTACCAGGGTACACCCAGACCCTCTACCTGGCTGGGGATGCAGGAGGGATTCAGGAAATGCAATTCCTGCAAAGCGTGTAAATTTAGCCATAACAAAGACAGCTACTTATCAGGCAAAGGCAAAGCTAAGAAAATTACCAAGCTCATTACTTGCACTACTGATTTTGTCATTTATGCTTTACAGTGCCCTGGCGGCCTGAAGTATATTGGCAGCACATAGTTGCAATTAAAAACTCTGGTTTTTGCAGCATATGAGAGCTGTCACCAATGTTGATCTAAGCAACTGTAATCTATTGGAGTGCTTTGGCATTGACAGAATTTTGCCACATCCTAGGGAAGGTGATCGTGAAAAACTTCTAAGAGTGACAGAATCGAAGTATATTATTGAGCTCAACACGAAGTGGCCTAAAGGGCTTAACTCATGAGAAGAACTAACAACCCACATTGGATATAAATGATGAGATGGGGCTACATTCCTTTCTGACTGTGCACATGTATGACTCTGCTCAGCCTTGTCTGATTTTATTTCACTTTACTTTTAATATGAGAGGAATCACACAACATTTCAGTAGGGAATACATCCTTGGCAATTTATGGATGTGATAGATTGGCAAATGCCTATTGCACCCCCATGGGAGGTTCGGTCATGCTAAATTGAGCGTAGTAACCTGATTCCCCGAGTACAAAGTTGTGTTACTGCCCTACTGTTAGAATTCCCGTTCCTATATCAATTTAGTTTATTATTATTTTTTGTTCACTTTGGTGTATCACGTTTACTTAGTACCTGCCCACTGCGTGTTGTGTTTTCGAGGAATAATAATGAGGAGAAAGTAATTATTTGAATTTCTACTGCCAAAATGTAGAAAACCTTTGTATACGATTTGATTATCTGTGATCATCAAACATGCTTAGTATTTGTTGCATTAATCATGTTTACATGACCATCAGCTGAGTATGGATCGACTTTAGGGATGAAATTGTTTGGGGTACATTACCCATGATATGGTTGAATTACCTATGCTCATCATACAGAATGTGGTCATCTATTCTATTTATAATAATGTTTTATTATATATTTCTTATTTTAAAGAAATTCTCATGAAATGTATCTACCATCAGTTATAACGTGATTATTCTCATGCCCACTTGATAGAATTTGGTACCTTTGCTCGTGTGTAGGATTGGGTACATTACCCAGGAAATAACTGCCCAATGCGCATTAATTACAATAACATGATTATTTAAATGTGAATCATTTTAGAATATGTACTGCGCTGAATGGGCAATGATTATTTGTAGTGCATCTTCCTTCATTTGAAGGGTGAGCATCAACAACACGAATAAGAATTGTCGACAGTATAGTCTGTCTTCCATGTTGACTATGAGATCGTGGCAAAAGACAAATTTCACGTAACCAACTTTGAAAATTTACTATAAGCGTGTTATACATGTTTTATTTGAAAACAATTCTGTTTTGCACAGCATTATGAATTAATAATGTTTATTTCAAATAGCATTAGAAATTGCAATGAGAATACATTCTGTATATTTTCTCTATGTTTATACACTGCAACCCGTATTTTTACGGGCATTTGGGCGCAGGTCACACAACTAGAAAAAGGCTTCGCCAAAACGCATCGTTGTTTGCACAACAAACTTTTGTGCTGTCCTTGTGGTGTGCCGCGTGATTCATTCTGGATTTCCCGGATTAACCGTTGTGCAATAAAATAAGCAGGTGTCATTACCGCTGCTGGCACCGACGTCGAGAGGAGGAGGAAAGGCGGTGATGACAAGCTGTCCATCATATATATATAACCCCATTCAGTGACAGAAAGCATGTCATCAACAAGTTACTTAAATGCAAAACTCATCATGTAGTATATGTACTCACGTGTCCCTGTAACTTGTCATATGTGGGCAGCATAAAGCTTGCAGTCCACAAACGTATACTGCAACATCTCAGGGCAATTAACAACCAGGATAATACGTATCCAGTGGCTCGCCACTTCAAAGACAGTCATCTCTCCAATAACAAAGAACTTAAATACTTTGTTATTGACACTGTGCCACCGAGTAGACGAGGCGACAATAGGGAGGGTGCCCTGAGACATTTGGAGACACGATATATCATTGACCTTGACACTAAACAGCCGAATGGCTTGAATATATCGAAAGACTTATATACTTGCCTATAAACATCTTTTCAAACATGATAATCCTCTTTTTGGCTAAATCAACACTGAAATATCATGTAGCAGACTGATCTATACATAATATTATGTCAGTAAGAAAGCTTAATTATAGTTAGCCTAAGAAGAACAAACAGAATGTATACGTGCTTTACAACACTTTTCTCTATCGAAATTACAACATGAAACCTGGAGTTCTTATGAAATGCTTAGAATAACATATATTTTTTAAAAAAATTCATTTTATTGATTTTTTACACAATTTTTCCCTGTTGGACAAACCAATTTTACAATAAGGTACATCACCGCAATATGTCTGTTAATTAATGTACTATTATATAACCATTGGTTTGCACAATTAAGTCCTTGTTAGATACCAATCTGATATATTTTTATATGATCATAATTTTAGATATTTAATGAATTAATTTATTGTATTTAATTCAGTATTTATTTAATAATTGTCCAAATTGAAAGAATGTAAAAATGATTTGCACCGTGTATAGCATATGCTATAACTAATAACTGCAATTTTGCACATTATGCATTAAGAATCTGAAACATAGGTCCTACTACATTTCTTAGGACACATGGTAACAATAATATCCACACTATTAAGGAGTAACTGGCATTTAAAGAACAAGATTCCAATCGATGCCTATTGGATAAGGATAAACTGTTACTGTATGAGTCGTCTCTAAGATGGGTATTTGACCATGATTAAGGAATGTCAATATAATTAGACAGTAACGACACAATTGACATTGTTAAAGACCTAGACACATTATATCTGGCACATAATCGCATGGACATATGCTAATACACATGGCACTAATGGTATTATACCAACATTGCTCTGGGACCATTTAGATTGATACTTAAAGGACTTTGTGAAGTTAGTCTGACTCAACACGAACTGCACTCGCACTTTTATTTATGGACACTTCACAAAATGTTATATTTATAATTGTATGTGTTAATGGACATCAAGTGATGACAAAAGTACATAACGATGTCACTAACAATGACAAATGCTTTTCGTTGAAATCATGGAAATCAAATGTTACTATCCTAGTGCTTTTTATCAAGAAATCACGTTGTCTTGTAATAGATAAGGTTTAATATTCTATTATGGATATTTTTATCATAAATCAGCACTTCTATCAGATAGAAAAAACTTTGATGTTACAAGCATGTTTGTTTATATTTATATGCATATTTATATCTATTTCTTTTTGGGCGATTTCAACAATCTGAATACATTTAAAGTCTCTCTAGTATGTCTAGTTTGACTGAGGTCATGTGAACGCATTCAATTTCTGCACTGTCACTTTAAAAATGGAAAGAATCTTTGTACCTGTGTCATGTGATCAAGGTTCTTGTTGAACCGAAACGCGTCAGGACCGAGCAGGCAATAAACTTCACCTTTTGGCATTATTTGGTTGTCCGTTTCCGTCCATGCTGCAAGCTAAGGAGTGACGGAGTGCTGTATATACCCTTCTCCTGTAGATATATATATATATTCTTCTCCTGCAGACTCATAGCTAAAAACACTGGTTCAGAGTCTAAGGCAGTGCTCAATATGTTTATTGTATAAAAGTAGTTACTCAACCGTAACAAGATTTGGCCAACACACACAGCAATTATCACATATCCAGGGTGCCATATTGATGGCATTCTTTAAAAAAAAAAACTTTTACAAATTTGTTTTTGTTGTGCATTTCAAATCAAAAATAGAGCAGTCAAACAAAACCATGTTATTGCAACACCAGCACATGCTCCTTCCCCATTCGACTGCATTCTTCCCACATTTGCCACAGACCACACAACTAAAAATTATTTCTCGGAATGTAGTCTGCTGCACTTGACATCCACTTAGTCTTCTGTATAATGACCCACCCTTCCACTTGTGGGGCTGGCCATCCCATCTGTCAGTCTCGAAATATTGTGATGTTCCCTCCATTGTATGCCTGGGCGGTGAAATACGTTCGTGGATTTTGTGGAGTTTTCTGCACTACGCATTCAGCGGAGCTCACGGAGTGCAGACAACTCTGCTTAGCATAGTGCAACAGAGTTTTTTACCTGCTCGCGTTCGCGAGCACGAGCTACCGCTCGGGTAGAATTTCTACCCAAGCGGCAGGAAGACCAGCACGAATGGCAGTTCGCACTGCACTCTGCCACTTGCAGAACTCTACAGAGTTTTTTTGTAACTTCGCAGAGTTCAGCATAGCAAAACTCTATGAATTCTGCCCAGGCCTGCTCCATTGTCCTCAGACTTTGAGGTATTTTGGGGAGCAGCCTCTGGATTTGTAAATCGCTTCAATGGCCAGTAAGCTGTTGTCCATTCCTTTCTACCTTATTACCTTTGAAGGGCATACACCCAATCCCAGACAATAACTTCTACCCCAGCTCCTGTCCCACTATGGGGACACTTCTAGGGTAGCCAGTTTGGGATCCAGCAGGATGCCTTTCGTTGATTCAAATGTACAAAATATTGAGTCCCAGTAGGACGATAATACCATATATATTAGTGTCCCGCTGGCATCACTACAGTGGGGGCATTTGGGACCACTGCTGAAGCCAATATTCCACAACCTTGCTGGGGTACAGTATATCCTATAAAAATATTTCCAGATTCCTAGAAGAAAATATAGGTAGTGCACCAATTGAGATCGTTTGGGACACTCTTAAAGCTGGAATCAGAGGGGAAACACTTCGATTTTCATTGAATGTTAATAAAAAAGCTAAACAAGTAATGAAAACACTTCAGGGTAACATCGCAATCGCTGAAGGAGGGCTAATTAAAGCCATTCAGGAGGGAAGAGACACGGAAAATGAGTTAAGACAGATCTCAATTGCTAAAAATAGTGTCATAGATATACTAACTACAAAAGCTATTAATAAAGCAACCGCATATAAGGAAACTATTTACGAACTGAGTGAACAAGCTGGACATCAGTTAGCGGTACGCGCCCGTGAACTCAATTCCGTTAACTCCATTAAGATGATTCGAGATCCAGAAGTAGGGCTAATAACTGATTCGGATGCAATTAGAACTGCCTTCTATAAATTCTACCAGGCTCTATATAGGGATAATGATACTAATATACAATTGGATGCAATCAACGAATACATCAATCAAGATAGCCCATCGAGATTAGAAAGTAATGATTCAGAAGATATGGATGTCATCCCGCAAGAGGAGGAAATTCTTCTCGCATTAAAAAGTCTTACTTCAGGCAAAGCGGCGGGTATGGATGGGATTCCCACTGAATTTTATATCCAATTCTTTCCCCAAGTTAAGAATATACTAACAACACTGATCGCACATATATTCCTAGGGGGGCGACCCCCAGAGTCATGGTCAAGGGCCAAAATTATAGTATTTCCAAAAAAACATAAAGACCCTACAGAACTTGGGTCGTATCGCTCAATTACCTTAATAACTAGTGATTCTAAAATCTACGCTAAGTTACTCGCCGCACGATTAGCTCTGAATATACACAAAATCATATCGGCTCGACAACATGGGTTCATCCCGGGTAGAGATACCACAGATCATATCCAGAGAGTAATCTCATTGTTTGATTGGTGTGAAGTTTCAGGAGACCCTATGGCACTTATACTTTTAGATGCTGAAAAAGCTTTCGATAGGGTCTCCTGGAAATATCTCTGGATTGCGATGGCTAGATGTGGCATTGGAGATCCCTTTATTACAGCGGTAAAAATGTTGTACAGCAATCCGTCTGCCGGTGTTATGGTGAATGGGTCAGTTTCAGCACCATTGTCTATTACTAGAGGTACAAGACAGGGGTGTCCGTGCTCACCCCTCTTATTTGCTATATATATTGACCCATTTATCCGAAGATTAGATAACAACGCATTGATACCATCCATCTGGATAAGAGATCAGGCCACCAAAACATTGGCATACGCGGACGATATCGCGCTGGTTACCAGTGACCGAGCGATTTCGGCTGCGGTGATTGAAGAGGAAGCTAACAGTTTTGGCCAAATATCGGGCTATAAACTTAACCAATCAAAAACTCAGATTATCCTTAACAGTAAAATTGAGATGATGGATACACGGGTTACCGAGAAAGCTATATATCTTGGCGTGAGTATTACGGCCAAAATAGAGAATCTAGTTACCGATAATATTGATCCATTAATTCAACGTACAAAAAAGGATTTGATTAGGAGTAACAATCTTCATTTATCCATTGTGGGTCGGTGTAATTTGATTAAAATGCTTTTCCTTCCAAGATTCCTTTATTTTTTTAGATCAATCTGTCTAGAATTTCCTTCACAAGTATTTAAAGATTTGGATAGTATGTTTTCTAGATTTATTTGGGGGTACAAAAAATCCCGTAGAGCCTTGCGAACCTTTACTTTCCCTAAAGATAGAGGGGGCATGAAATTGCCCAACTTTAAGTTATATTACTGGGCTACTATCTTAAAATACTGCAATAAGCTTTTATTTACGTTTGCACCTAGCAGCGAAGGGGATATTCCAACTCCACAAGAGCTGCTATTAGGTAATGAATCCAGAGGTTGGTTGTGGCGTCATCTTAACGATAGCTACTTTAAAAAAGTTAAATTTAAGTCCATATTTGGTATCTATAAGACCTGGAATTCCGTTAGAAAACTTACTAATATTGGACAACTATCTTTTTACACCCTAATCCATAAAAATAGCCATCTCCCTGGGATCTTCAATGATTTATGCATGGAAAGATGGTTTTTGAATGGGATTACACATCTTGGGTGTTTTTATACTCCATTAGGTATTAAATCTTTTGGTGAATTACAGCTGGAATACAATTTAGAGCAACGGGATTTTTTTAAATTTTTGCAAATTCGGGATTTTTTATTAAAAAGAGGAGGAGGGGATGTGTCATTTCAAAAGGTGCAGTTAATGGAGAATATGGCTTCGAGAAATAATCTCAAAATAGGAGAGATTTATGAACAACTGCTTCTGCGACAATCTGATGATCTTGATAAATACTTAAGTAAATGGCAGCTTAAACTTGGTGTGTCTGGGGAAACTGTTCATCAATCTCTCTTACTATATCAGTCTATTTTAATGTCTACCAAGCTGCAGGCCCAGTTTTACAAAACTTTTTTCTTTCTATATTATACTCCCTATAAGATCGCTAAATGGGGGACTGGGAAGGGAACTACATGTCCTAGATGTGATCTAGTTGAAGCCGATAGCATTCATATTTTTGCTACCTGTACTGTACTAACATCAGTAGTGGCCGATATTTCAACATTTCTCTTGGAAGTTTTTAATACAAGAATAGCGATTTATGTTGAAGAGATTATGTTAGGTGTTGCTAATATTTCAAGACCGAAATATATGCAAGGACTGGTTTTTGTGGCCATGGCTGTCTTTAGATTATGCATCGCGTCAGCATGGCTTGATACAAATGCGCCAAGTTTTCAACAATGGAGATCACGCCTGTTGGCCACTTGTAGTTTAGAAGTAGCTATCTACAGAAGAAAGGGCTTGCGCAAGCGCAAGTTAGGGCTGGCAATTTGGGATCCCGTGTTGCAATGGTCTCAGAGATAACGGGGTAATTCGTAAGCCATATTTGTTTTTTAGACTATTGTCAGTTCCGTATTATGTTATGCTGTTTATTGATCATAACTGTTGTTCTTCACGTCTTTTTTCTTTCTTTTCAATGCAACAGAATCTGAGCTGGGGGTGGGGGGTGGGTCATTAGGTGGGTTTTTGTGTTGTAACAAGAAAATCCTTTAATAAAGATTGGGTTTAAAAAAAAAATATATATATATTTACATTGACTCATTCTCATTCAAGCCGGGATACCCAGCTCCCAAGTTGCCATTTTAGCCTCCATCTATTCTTCTTCTTCCCGGGGTCTCATGTCAGATTTCCATTGTCCTTTAAGTCTGATCAGTTGGTCAGGGACATTCCACACCAGGGACCTAAATAAGCCAGAGATGCCTTTCCACTCTATAGCCACAATTTTAAGTCAGGCTTCTTGGGCGCTATTCTGTAGGAGCTCCTTGGCCTGCAGCTTAAATTTGTCTAGTGCATTCCGAAGTTGTAAATAAAAAACATTGTGATTTATGCAAATCATATTCAGTTGTTTGTTGGTTGTAGGACCTCATTTGATGAGACTGCTAGACATCCCTTAGTCAGGAAATTCCTAGCAGATACAATTTCTTGAAACCTTTGGAATCCCGCTGATTTCTAAAGCCACTTGCCCATCCATAATGGTGTCTCCTTGTTGTTCACCCTATGCCACCTGATCCACCTCAATGCCGCTCTCCAGCTACATATAGGAATGAACATAAGCTCCAGAAGGTCCCAGGGCTTACCTGGTTAGGGCAGTGCGTTTGAGTCTTGTGGCTGGGTCATCCCGGTCTTATAATATCCAGCCATTAATCAGGAGCAGCTGAGCTGCCCAATACCGAGGATTGCTCCAGAGGGACGCCCTCCAGTGGGATTATGATTGATTGCCCCAGTTTACTCTCAGGCCCTCTGCCTTTTTGTAGATCTCCATCATGTGCATCAGACATAGGATTAATCGGTTCATCATCCGTGTATAGGGATATTTGATCTTCCATATCTTCCCCATCTCAGTTCCCAGTTTTGGGCATCCCACCTAATCCATTCGGCCAGGGGTTCTATTACCGGGGTGAATAAAAGGAGGAAGAGGGGACAACCCAGCCAGGATCCCTTGCTGATGCATTTCGATCTACACAGAGTGCTGTTGACACAGACTCTTGCCCTTGAGTCAGTTTAGAACAGCTTCACATAGGGGCACAAAGTGGGCCGGAATTAATTTGCTCCAGTAGAGCATGAATTAATAACCATTTAACAGAATTGAAGGCCTTTTTGAAGTCCAATTGCATGAGGGCTCTGGGGTCCGAGGTGGAGTCCGGGTGAGCTAATACAATGTTCAGCCTCCTAAGGCAGTGCTGGGTGCACATGGTAGTCATAAAGGTATTCTGGTCACGGTGCATCAAGCATCTTTTTCGTGGGACCAGGCAGCTTGCGAGGGCCTTCGCCAGCAGCTTAGCCTCCACGTTAATGAAAGAGATAAGTCTATAGGATGTGCACACTGTATATGGCCTGCCGGTTTGAGAATCGTCTGGGAGGAGTGCCTCCTTCCCAGCACCGACTAACAAGGCGTGAAGGTGTGGAACCAGAGTAAATGCAAACCTTTTCTGGAATTCCACAAGGAAGCCGTTTGGACCTAGTGCTTTCCCAGGTTGTATATCCTGTAGCACGGCAAGGATCTCTTACTCTGTCAGTGGCCTACCCAGGCCCGTCCTACCCTCTGGGACAAGCTGTGGCACTGCTAGATCTGCAACTATTGGGTTCTATAATTCCGCCTGGCTGAGCGGATCGATCAGCCCAGAAGCTCATAGTATTGTGCAAAGGTTTCAGCTATTATGGATGTATCCTAAGTTACCTTTCCCACCTGTGTGCATATGTGATATATATCTTCCAGACATTTGATTGCAAGTGTATGGATCAGCTTTACCGTCTGTACCCAAAATCATACAGTCTATTTTGCATGTCTGTTAGTTCCGCTTTGGCTCCTCCCAACATCTTCTGTCTAAGGGTCTCTCTTGTTGCCTCGAGGCGGGG
This sequence comes from Triturus cristatus, assembly GCF_964204655.1. Lineage (NCBI taxonomy): Eukaryota > Metazoa > Chordata > Amphibia > Caudata > Salamandridae > Triturus > Triturus cristatus. The sequence continues at coordinate 1,290,515,394 of NC_140589.1, forward strand.
AGATCATGTTCTGCCCTTGTCTGGACATGGAGTCTTTTCATCTCTCTGAATTTACCCTCCAATACCTGAATGTCCTCCTTCCTTGTTTTTTTCCTACTGGCTATATATGTAATTATTTCCCCCTGATAACTGCTTTCATGGTCTCCCACATTATCACAGGAGAGAAATCTAAATTTTCTTGTATATATAACTGGAACTAAGTTTCCTTAAGCCACTCTGCGTGCAGGTCCCAATATGAGTTCAGCCTACGGGTAGTCAGCCCCATCTCAATCTGTTTTGATGAGTGATCTGACAAGACACTTGGGAGACTCCTATCCCCTGACACCTTAAGTATATTCAGTGGGGGGGAGTAGTCTAACCGTGAGTGTGATTTGTGAGGGTAATAATAATGTGCATATTCCTGTGCAGCTGGATTACGGATCCTCCATATATCGCTGAGACCAAGAGAGTCAGACCAAGACACCAGTGACCCTCTTTCGCCCCATCTCATGTGTCCATATGTGGTTGTATAACATTGTTTGAAGTCGTCCATAATTATAAGCTCTCCGGTGAAAGAGGCCACAATAATTCTCATCAGTTCTGTCATTGCTACTGCGCGTAGAGTGGAGGGAATGTGTGTGTTGACACCAGTCCACAGTCTACCAAACAAAGAGACCGATATCAATATTTAACAACCCACTGTATCCTGGATGACTAAGTGGAAGTTTTCGTGTAGCAGGGTAGCCACCCCACTAGATACCCCAGTAAATCCAACATGATAAACCCTGTTGAAGCCATATTGGGTCAAGAAGTTACACCTGTCCCCAGGCAGATGAGACTCCTGCAGTAGGACGACCTCTGGAGCCAATCTGTTCATGTATCAAAGGATTGCTCTCCGCTTGACTTTATCCAGCCAGTCATTCACATTCCATGACACAATCTAGCAGTGTATTTTGCTCTATAGTACAATCATGGTGGGTAGTCAGTCATATGTATCTGAAACATAGGCCAAGAGCACTGTACTCTGAACATGTGTACAACAAAATCAAAACAACTGAACCCCAAACAACCCCCCTTCACCCTCCAGAGCAATACTTTAGCATCTGTCACCAGAAAGCCAACATATGCATTAGAAATGATACCCTAATATAAAAGACAAATATCAAAGTCTCCTTTGGCAGGGTTAACTGTCCCCACGGCGGCCTCTCATTGCAAAAGCAATGGACCCCCAGACAGCCACATTCTACCCAAAGACAGTAGATTAGAAGTTTAGGGCAGAAGTGGGACAGGAGCCTTGGAAGAGGCATAATGGCTTCACCGAAGAGCAATTGGAGGCCCGGCCCATCAAAACGTGGGACCTACCCAGAGCTCTCTGCTTCTTCTTTGCATTATTTATGCAGCACTTTAAGCCTAAAAGAGTATTATTTTTAGTTATACTGGGTGCTCCCTTGGAACTGAATGAAGCTAAACCTTTCTGAAAAGCTGTAATGATACCAAAACATGTGTCAGGGGTTGCTTTTATTCTTTCCATGTTGGCTTGGGTGGTATTTTACCAATCCAAAGCAGTAATACTATGCCTGGAGTGGTAAAAGGCTTTTGTCCGCCTCACCCCCAACCCCATGGAACACGCTCGTAACCTCTGCATCATATTGGACTCCTCAATGAGCCAATGTCGTATCCTCATCATGCTTCCACACACTCCTCCTGCTTCAAAAGACATTCAGATGGATCCCCACATAATCCAGAAAGGCTGTCATTCACTCACTCATCACCAGCAGACTCGACTACAGCAATGTACTCTACACTGACCTCACTCAGAAACTCCTCAGGAAACTACATAACATTCAAAACGCCAAAGCCACACTGGTCCTCAATGTCTCCCGGCACAGTCACATCACTGAGCACCTTCAAGAGTACACTGGCTTCCACTCAACAAAAAAAACACCTTCAAGCTCCTCACACATACCTACAAAGCCCTACATGATTCAGGACCAACATATCTGAGCCACTGCCTCTCATTACATGTACCCACCAGACACATTTGCTCTGCCTAACTGGCCCTGGCCACCATCCTTCAGATCCACAAGTTCAGAGCCAGAGGAAGATCCTTCTCCTATCTCACCACCAAGACCTGGAACACCCTGCCTCTCCACCTCAGGCAATCTTCATCACTAACTCAGTTCCAGGAGGATCTCAAGACCTGGCTCTTCGACTGATCCCTGCACCCAGACGGATCAGCAGTCCCTTCTTCACCCTCAGCACCTTGAGATCCTTACAGGTGAGAAGCCATGCTTTATAAACCCCTGACTAATTGATTGATTGATTTGTCATATTACAGCTCAGCATGGATGGCACTGTGCTAATCCCATGCTTTAAAACTTTGCTGTAGTAATGTCAAAATACTTTGTCCCTTTCTAACTTGGTGTGGATGGCAATGTGCTAATCCTATGCTTAAACATTTTGCTAGAAAAACAGATATTTGAGATTAGCAGATTCAGAGTGTCACTGGTGTTGTAGGGTGCTCAATGCAGGAGCTGCTCTCCACCTAAACTTTGGAACTACCCAGAATTCTCTGGTTTTTTTTTGCATAATTGAGATGGCACTCTAAGCCTGCAAGGGTATTGTTTTGATTTTACAAGTATAGGTTTCGGTAACTTGTCATTGCTCTACTCTTTTGTGGATGTTTGTTTTGTCTTAGCATGTCCCTCCCTCACAAATCCCTCCTTAAATATCTCTCTTTTGTACAAGTTGTGGCAATTAATGCTTATGGCTTCAATATTTCCAATGGGGACATTACTCTCTAACATTAGCCAATTTCATATTGGGATAGTTTGGAATACTTCTCTCAAAGTGTTGTTAGGCCATCATCAGAAGAATCATGTGAAACAAATGTAACTGAACTTGTCAAAATAGATGTTTAAGTAATTGTCTATCAGCCTTGGTGGTAAATACATCAGCTAACTTCACATGTTGGTTAACTAGCTGGTGAAAACCAGGAAATATTTCTGCCTGAGAAATCTCATTTATCTTTTCCAATAACCCATAAAAGGATCATTTACCTGTGATGTTTGATTAAGGTAAAGATTGACTAATCCTACTAGCAGATGGGTCTATAGTTACCCACTAATATTTTTTGGGTTTATTACTATGCTTTTCACTGTTCTCGGTCTCCAGCTTGACCCCATTCATTGAAGTAAGCTGGACACCACTTTTGGGGAAAAACTCTCCTCATCTAGATCAGATGGACTTGATTCTTGTGGTGCATAGTTAATAACGGTATTACAATTTGCATTTTCATTTATCTTGTCACTCTGTGTTGTAACAATGGGTGAATTCTTTTCAACTATATTTTCTCCTGATTTGTGCATTGCTGTGCATTTTGTAAGAGTAATAAGCTGTATGGGAACTATTGCCTTTATCATAAACTGACACATTCATCCACTTTCATTCATAAGTTCTTGGATAGACTCCTACCCTTGCTGAATTTATATTCCCTGATATAAGGTTTTACATTTGCCATTAGAGAAAATCCCTTTCAGGAGAGTTTCCATAGAAATTTCCCCTTGCGCCTATCATGTTAAAATTACAGGGCCCGATTCACAGAACTAACTTAAGACAAAATCCTAACTTTACTACCATTTTGGTATTCACAGAAGGCACTTACTCATTTTGGTATTCACAGAAGGCTCTTACTCATTTCGGTATTCACAGAAGTTAGGAGTCCTAACTTTAGGACTCCTAAATGCCTCTGTGAATACCGAAAGGCTTAAAGTTAGGATATTTCTCAGTTTAGGAGTAGTAAAGTTAGGAGTCCTAACTTTACTACTCGTAAACTGAGAAAAATCCTAACTTTAAGACTTTTGGTATTCACAGAAGGCATTTAGGAGTACTAAAGTTAGGACTCCTAACTTCTGTGAATACCAAAATGAGTAAGTGCCTTCTGTGAATACCAAAATGGTAGTAAGTTTAGGATTTTGTCTTAAGTTAGTTCTGTGAATCGGGCCCACTATTCGTATTTCTCATTGGCTGGATAATATCAGTATCAATTTTTCTGATAATTCTCTACAGAGCTGATTTTATATTTTTGTAGAGGGCCCCCAAGGAGGGTTCCTATTTCCTTTTTTCAATTCTTCTTTATATTTTGAGGTACCCCCCACTTAGTAGAAAGTTCTAACTTGCATAAAGACTTTTTGGGTGAGAATTAAAGTGCTGATGTATCACCCGGCTCTGAGGAGGTAACACAATGCATATATTGATAGGTTGTAGAACTTGATATCTTATTGTCCCTGTATCAAGCAGAACAACCCCCAGTTTGTCGATTACTTGACCTTGCGGGTATGGAGGTACATACCAAGATTTAGGGGTAGACCAAAAATGTTGGAACTAGGACTTGTATAATGCCAGGACTGTTGCCATTGTTTTGGCATGTGTTGGTCATATTAGTTGCAGTTGTTGGGGATACATTCTTTGTTTTACCCTCTGGACTATCAGCAACTTCAACCTAGATTTGTGATTCCATAGTTCATTCCCCATTCTGAATTGCTTCTGATTTCTTCTATTTTGCTCTCACAAGTTATATTTTTAAATGCTTTTGTGTACTTTTGGATGTAGCTGTTTTCTAGAATTCTTCTTCATTGGTGCATTATGAATGATCCTCTCAAGACTCTTTTCTATGTCAAAATATCTTGTTAAGTAGGTCATTGGGCTCTCACGCAATGTATAATATTATATTTGCTCAAATTCTTCACTGTCTAAAACAATATTTCTGGGAGATGCTGAGATGTCCCTTTTTATGGACTGAGCTCAGTCCATTGGGGTCTCATCCTCTAGACGTGAGATTATGCTCTGCATTCAATGCATCATGTGGAAAACCACTACCTTTCTGGTGGATCACATATCTGTGAGATTGTTAACTGAAGTAATTCCCAGCCTCTCCTAAACAAGGTCCAATAGTCTGGAAAACAATTGAAGAGACATAAAGCATTTTAAACCCTTCACTGCTAGGCCTCCCCCCCCCCCCGTGCTAAGCCTTTTTTTGGGCTATTTGGGGGAGTTTGTGCTTAGGCCCCTGTAACATTTTGACCACATAAGGTATCCAGGCCAAATTTGCGTCCTTTTCTTCCAACATCATGAGGATTCTAAAGGTACCCAGGGTTTTTGGATTCCCCTGGAGGGGACCCAGAAATTAGACAAAATACTGCTACATTTAGTTTTTATCGGGGAAAATTGGAAAAAAATGCTGCAAATGAAAGCGTCTGTTTTTTTCCCTGCATATGGTATCAAAAAAGAGTTTGTGGGGCAGAAATCACAATTTTCCCAGCTTTTAGGCAATGACAAACATTTGTTACACAGTTTTGGCATTTCTCTGGGACATTGCCTATTTTTGCGAATTTTTGTGCTTTCAACCTCCTTCCAGTTAATGGTAGAAATGCGTATGAAAGCAATAATTGATCCTGAAAACCTATACATTTTTAAAAAGCAGACACGATTCTGAATTCAGCAAGGGGTCATTTGTGTAGATCCTTCAAGGTTTCCTTATAGAAACTAACAGTTAAATATAGGATAAATTGAAAATTAGTTAAAAAAAACTGCCTTTTGTGTCAACGTTTTCATCTGTAACTTCTTTAATTATGACAGCTCTTTGAAAGCAATATACTGTTACATCCGCTTGACCTTACTGGTTGTGGAGATATATAGGACTTGTAGGTTCACCAAGAACCCGACGAACCCAGAGCCAAAAACTGAGCAGCGACTTGCAATGGTTTTTTATTATGTACCGGGAATATAGCAATTATTCTAGGAAAATTTATACATGGAAAAATCGGTATGAAAGAAACCTATGTATTTCTGAAATGGGAACAAAATATAGAGTTTAGAAACAGTAGATATTTGCACATTTTCAAAATTGGGAATACTCATACTAGCATGAGAATTATCGGTCATTTTTCAAAATAACTTCTTTTTTACGCATTATCTTTCATTTGGAAGGCAGAAATGCATCGACAAACAATAGGTAATAACATTTGCTTTACAAATCTGAATTACCCTAAGTCTCCCAATAAAAATGGTACCTCCCTTGTGTGGGTGGGCATAGTGCCCATGACAGGAAACGGCTCAAAACGCAACGTGAACACCACAATTTCACAATGAAAAATTACCCTATTTTTGCAAAGTGCATAACTGTAGTTTTTGAACCCTAGCTCTGCCGGCACCTAGGGAAACCTAGCAAACCTATACATTCTTGAAAACTAGACACCCAGGGAAATCCAGGATGGGGTGACTTGACTGGCTCTCACCAGGTTCTGTTATCCAGAATCCCTTGTAAACCTAAAACGCTGTAAAAAAAAACACACTTTTCCCTCACATTTCTGTGGTGGAAAGTGCTGGAATCTGTGTGGATCCACAAATTTCCACCCACCCCGTGTTCCCCAAAGTCTTCCAAGAAAAATGTACCTCACTTGTGTGGGTAGGCCTAGTGCCCGTGACAGGAAACGGCGCAAAACGCAACGTGGACACACCACAATTTCACAGTGAAAAATGACCCTTTTTTGGGAAAGTGCTTAGCTGTAGTTTTTTAACCCTAGCTCTGCCGGCACCTATGGAAACCTAGCAAACCTATACATTTTTGAAGACTAGACACCCAGGGGAATCCAGGATGGGGTGACTTGACTGGCTCTCACCAGGATCTGTTACCCAGAAGCTCTTGCAAACCTAAAAAATTGTCAAAAAACCCACATTTTCCACACATTTCTGTGGTGAAAAGTTCTGGAATATGCATGGATCCACAAATTCCCACCCACCCCGCATTCCCCAAAGTCTTCCAAGACAAGTGGCATCTCACTTGTGTGGGTACGCCTAATGCCCGTGACAAGAAATGCGCAAAATACCTAGAATCCCTTGCAAACCTAAAACATTGTAAAAATAAAAACACATTTTCCCCACATTTCTGTGGTAGAAAGTTCTGGAATCTGCGTGGATCCACAAATTTCCACCCACCCGAGTTTCCCAAAGTCTTTTGAGAAAAATGGTACCTCACTTGTGTAGGTAGGCCTAGTGCCTGCGACAGGAAACGGCGCAAAACGCAACGTGGACACACCACAATTTAACTGTGAAAAATTACCCTTTTTTGGCAAAGTGCCTAGCTGCAGTTTTTGAACCCTAGCTCTTCCGGCACCTACGGAAACCTAGAACACCTATGCATTTTTGAGAACTAGATACCCAGGGGAATTCAGGATGGGGTGACTTGACTGGCTCTCACCAGCTTCTATTACCCAGAATCCCATGCAAACCTAAAAAACTGTCCAAAAAAACAAATTTTTCTCACATTTCTGTGGGGGAAAGTTCTGGAATCTGCATGGATCCACAAATTTCCACCCACCCCGAGTTCCCAAAAGTCTTTCGAGAAAAATGGTACCTTACTTGCATGGGTGGGCCAAGTACCCATGACAGGCAAGGTCCCAAAACCTATTGAGGCAACATCAAAATTACCTATCACAAACCAACCTGGTTTTGCAAGGGGGATCCCATGACTTTTTGGCCAGGAGCTCGGTGGCCAGCTAGGGAAACCTACCAAACCCACACATTTCTGAAAACTAGACACCCGGGGAATTCAAGGGAGGTATGGCTTGCATGGGTCCTTCAACGTTTTCTTACCCAGAATGCCAAGCAAACCTGACATTTAGGTGAAATAACACTTTTTTCGCACATTTTTGTGTGTGAAAGATGTGGCATCACCGGGGTGACACAAATTTCCTACCACCCAGCGTTTCCCCATGTCTCCCGATACAAATGGTGCCTCACTCGTGTAGGAGGCCCAAGTACCCGCGACAGGTAAGGACCCAAAACGTATTGAGGCGACATCAAAATTGCCTGTCACAAAACAACCTGGTTTTGCAAGAGGGGGTCCCATGACTTTTTGGCTTGCATGGGTCCCTCAACGTTTTCTTACCCAGAATCCCCAGCAAACCTGACATTTAGGTGAAATAATCACTTTTTTCACAGATTTTTGTGTGGGAAAGATGTGGCATCACCTGGTTCACACAAATTTCCTACCACACAGAGTTCCCCCCACTGTCTCGTGATAAAAATGGTGCCTCACTCATGTGGGAGGCCCAAGTACCCACGCCAGGCAAGGGCCCAACACGTATTGAGGCGACATCAAAATTGCCTATCACAAAAGGACCTGGTTTTGCAAGGGGTGTCCCATGAGTTTTTGGCCCGGGGCTCGGTGGCCACCTAAGGAAACCTACCAAACCCACACATTTCTGAAAACTAGACACCCGGGGGATTCCAGAGAGGTATGGTTTGCGTGGATCCCCTAACGTTTTCTTACCCAGAATCCCCTGCAAACATGAAATGTAGCTGAAAAAAACACTTTTTTCGCACATTTTTGTGTGTGAAAGATATGGCATCACCGGGGCGACTCAAATTTCCTACCACCCAGCGTTCCCCCATGTCTCCCGATACAAATGGTGCCTCCCTCGTGTGGGAGGCCCAAGTACCCGCGACAGGCAAGGACCCAAAACGTATTGAGGCGACATCAAAATTGCCTATCACAAAACAACCTGGTTTTGCAAGGGGGGGTCCCATGACTTTTTGGCCCATACATCTCTGAAAACTAGACATCCAGGGGATTCCAGAGAGGATTGGCTTGTGGGGGTCCCATGAATTTTTGGCTTGCATGGGTCCCTCAACGTTTTCTTACCGAGAATCCCCAGCAAACCTGACATTTAGGTGAAATAATCACTTTTTTCACAGATTTTTGTGTGGGAAAGATGTGGCATCACCTGGTTGACACAAATTTCCTACCACACAGAGTTCCCCCCACTGTCTCGTGATAAAAATTGTGCCTCACTCATGTGGGAGGCCCAAGTACCCGCGACAGGCAAGGGACCAAAACGTATTGAGGCGACATCAAATTTGCCTCTCACAAAACGACCTGGTTTTGCAAGGGGGGTCCCATGACGTTTTGGCCCGGAGCTCGGCGGCCACCTAAGGAAACCCACCAAACCCACACATTTCTGAAAACTAGACACCCGGGGGATTCCAGGGAGGTATGGCTTGCATGGATGCCATAATGTTTTCTTACCCAGAATCCCCTGCAAACCTGAAATGTAGCCGAAAAAGTCTCTTTTTTCACACATTTTTGTGTGGGAAAGATGGGGCATCACCGGGCTGACACAAATTTCCTACCACCCAGCGTTCCGCCAAGTCTCCTGATAAAAATGGTGCCACACTCATGTTGGAGGCCCAAGTACCCGCGACAGGCAAGGGCCCAAAACGTATTGAGGCGACATCAAAATTGCCTATCACAAAACGACCTGGTTGTGCAAGGGGGTCCCATGACTTTTTGGCCCGGGGCTCGGCGGCCACCTAGGGAAACCTACCAAACCCATACATCTATGAAAACTAGACACCCAGGGGATTCCAGGGAGGGATGGCTTGCGTGGATCCCTCAACGTTTCCTTACCCAGAATCCCCTGCAAACCTGAAATGTAGCTGAAATAATCACTTTTTTATAAATTTGTGTGTGGGAAAGTTGTGGCATCACTCGGCTGACACAAATTTCCTACCACCCAGCGTTCCCCCAGGTCTCCCAATAAAAATGGTGCCTCACTCGTGTGGGAGGCCCAAGTACCCGCGACAGGCAAGGGCTCAAAACATATTGAGGCAACATCAAAATTGCCTAGCACAAAATGACCTGGTTTTGCAAGCGGGGACCATGAATTTTTGGCCCGGGGCTTGGCGGTCACCTAGGGAAACCTACCAAACCCACACATATCTAAAAAGTAGACACCCGGGGGATTCCAGGGAGGTATGGCTTGTGTGGGTCCCTTAAAGTTTTCTTACCCAGAATCCCCTGAAAACCTGAAATTTAGCTAAAAAAATCACGTTTTCACACATTTTTGTGTGGGGAAGTTGTGGCATCACCGCGCTGACATAAATTTCCTACCAGCCAGTGTTCCCCCAGGTCTCCTGATTAAAAATGGTGCCTCTCTAGTGTGGGAGGCCCAAGTATCCATGACAAGCAAGGGCACAAAACGTATTGAGGCGACATCAAAATTGCCTATCACAAAAGAACCTGGTTTTGCCAGGGGGGTCCCATGAATTTTTGGCCCGGGGCTGGGCGGCCACTTATGGAAACCTAACAAACCCACACATTTCTAAAAACTAAACACCAGGGGGATTCCAGGGCGGTATAACTTGCGTGGATCCCCCAACATTTTCTTACCCAGAATCCCCTGCAAACCTGACATTTAGCTGAAAAAAAATCACTTTTTTCACACATTTTTGTGTGGGAAAGTTGTGGCATCACCGGGGTGACACAAATTTCCTACCACCCAGCGTTCCCCCTGGTCTCCCAATAAAAATGGTGCCTCACTCATGTGGGAGGCCCAAGTACCCGTGACAGGCAAGCGCCAAAAACGTATTGAGGCGACATCAAAATTGCCTATCACAAAACGACTTGGTTTTGCAAGGGGGTCCCATGAATTTTTGGCCCCTGGTTCGGCAGCTACCTAGGGAAACCTACCAAACCCATACATTTCTGAAAACTAGACACCCGGGGGATTCCAGGGAGGTATGGCTTGCATGGATCCCCCAAGGTTTTCTTACCCAGAATCCCCTGCAAACCTGACATTTAGCTGAAAAAATCACTTTTTTCACACGTTTTTGTGTGGGAAAGATGTGGCATCACCGGGCTGAAACAAATTTCCTACCACTCAGCATTCCCCTAGGTCTCCCGATAAAAATGGTGCCTCCCTCGTGTGGGAGGCCAAAATTTGCCCCAAAAAATCCCTGCTGTCTAGTGGGCTTTTTGAACCTCCCGGGGGGGGCAGATTGGGGGCCTCTGCCCTATATACCCCCAGGGGGGCAGGAAGGCTGTAATTTTTGTGGGGGAGGGGGTGGGGGCCTGACTGTTTTGGGCAGCCCCACCCTAATTCAAATTTGCTCAAAAACAATCCCTGGGGTCAAGTGGGCTTTCTGCCCCCCAAGGGGCAGATTAGGGGCCAATGCCCCATCTGCCCCCCAGGGGGGCAGAAAGGCTGCAATGGTGGTGGGGGTGGGGGCATTGGCATACCCGTTTTGGGCAGCCCCCACCCTAAAAAATATTGTGCATAAAAATCCCTGTCATCAAGTGGGCTTCCTGCCCCCACGGGGGGCAGAAAGGCTGTAATGGTGGTGGGGGCATTGGCGTACCTGTTTTGGGCAGCCCCCACCCTAAAGAAAATTGCGCAAAAAAATCCCTGGCATCAAGTGGGCTTTCTGACCCCACGGGGGGCAGAAAGGCTGTAATGGAGGTGGGAGGGTGGGGGCATTGGCATGCTTGTATCAGGAAGCCCCCACCCTAAAAGAAATTGTGCAAAAAACATCCCTGGTGTTTAGTGGGCTGTCTGCCCCCCGGGGGGGCAGAAAGGCTGTAATGGTGGTGAGGTGGGGGCATTGGCGTACCCGTTCTGGGCAGCCCCCACCCTAAAGAAAATTTCGCAAAAAAATCCCTGGCATCAAGTGGGCTCTCTGCTCCCTGGGGAGCAGAAAGGCTGTAATGGTGGCAGGGGGGCAGGGGCATTGGCTTGCCTATTTCAGGCAGCCCCCACCCTAAAATAAATGCACCAAAAAAAATCCCTGGTGTTTAGTGGGCTTTCTGCCCCCCTGGGGGGCAGATTGGGGGCTACTGCCCCATCTGCCACCCAGGAAGGGGCAGAAAGACTGAATTATGCCCATCATTTTATGGCGTGAGCGAAGGCCCTTGCCCAAGGGGCCGCTCCTCCCTCCCTGGTGTTTAGTGGGTGGATCCCTGCTTGGGGATCGCCCTCCTGGGTTCAATGCCTCTTTGTAGCATATTCCTTTATCTTTTGATAGCATAGCATTTATCTCCTTTTGCAACTTATCTGCTTTTCTGTCATTGTTTTCAGACTCATGAGACTTAAGAAGGTGTGTAGATGACTATTGATGGCAATCCTATTCTCTGCTAGCTTGGCATAAAGCAAATCCTGTGCATCTCTACAGCTTACAAGTACACTGTTTAATTTAAGATGATCATCAAATAAATACTAATAACAATTATTACTTTTAGTATATTCCTCTGTTAAGGTAACCTGACTGCCTTTATCTTATTTAATTTGACACATGAGCTTCTTCAGGGCAATGTGACTCAACAAGCTACAGATTTACATTTGAAGAACAGTCCCATCTCACCGAGGATTGAAAATTGTGTTCCACGCTATCTCGACACTAGGATGCGGATGCGGTTGGTTCGGTCTGATTGCTCAACACAGCATATTGGTTTAAAATCACCCTAACATTATGGGACAAAGAACTTTGTGAAGACATTGGGATTTTTGGACACTTATTTGTTGTTAATATCTTGTGACCCTAAGGGTGTGCAAATAGTGTGGTACACATTTTTCAATCCTCAGAAATGCGACCATTCTTCAACTGTACAATTGTAGCTAGTAGAATTACATTGCCCTGAAGAAGCCCATGTGCCAGGCAAAAAGTGTTGGCTGAGTATTTTTCTATTGTTAAGAAGAAAGAAAAAGAAATTGCAAGAATAAACCAACTTCTTGCATACTTCAGCAAACAAATATTGTTGCGTATACGACTCGGTAACTTTCAGTTGCCTCTCATCTTTTATGTTCTAAAATTTCTAGTACATGACCATCTGGTAGCCGGTCATTTAGGTGGGCAATTCTAATCCAATTCTGTATGGGTGATTGCTTTGGGTGGTGCAGCGACTGAGTTCCCTAGCTGGCTAAGCTTTTTCAATCTTATTCAATTATAGCTTCTAATTCTAATATCCTATACTTATACAAAATATTTATGGACTCATCGTTCACTCTTGAGTTTGAACATTTTAAATTCTTTTTCACTTCTCTGCACTTTTAAGGTGCACATTTCACCTCTTTTGCATCAAATTTACTTTAACAAATGCAATACAATCCCTACTTCAAACATACATTGACCAAGTAGTTTTTCAATAAATCTGTTTGTTGGTGCTGAACAAATGCACCCATTTTCTGCCAAAATATAAATGTGTATTAGTCCCATTTGTGGTTAATTATATCTAGCCAGTGCTCCTCTCCTACGAAATGCCACTTCCCCATCAAATACAAAAAGGTGCATTGCAATGACATTATATTTATCTGTGATTCACTAACAATATGTCAACTAAACCATTATTTTCATTACAATAAATTCAACCTAATCCCAAACGATATCCCTTCACTGTTCAAAATAGCCTAATGAACCCTCACAGTACTGTTAAGAAATTCCGTGATTCCTGAAACAATATGTTTCTCTCATTCTGTTTAAGTTCAGAATTCTAATGATTAATATCATGGAATTTTCTGGAAGCTGTTATTGCAGACCTCTTTATCAGATACTTAAACAATAGATTAACAGATGGTTGCTTATCTCACAGTGGTGTGGCACCCTCACAGTGGCTGCTGAGAAGCAGTAATAGTGTGGATGGCTGGCTTATAGAGGTCTCAGGAATTAAAGAAGACGGTGCTTCTGCAGATCTGCTCCAATGAGTTCAAGGGCCCAGTGGAGCACTGTTTTTCTGATAGATCCTCTGCACTGAGAAAAAGAGATGTGCCAGCAACGCAGCTACATAGAGGTGTGAGCACATGTAGCCGGCACATCACCTGCAGTCAGCGGGGTGTGTACTATACCTCCTGATATGCCAGAGGAGGTTTGCTGCTTTGAGGTGGCAAGTGGAGATGGAAGGATCTGAGAGGGGCTGATATGGGAAGACTATATGGGCCCCATTAAAAGGGCTCAGTCAGCTTTACTGAGAGTAAAGATAGTAGCCCCTAAGGAGAGTGCATGCCCTCAGTAAGTGGTAGATGCCTCTGGCCTTTATATAGCACATGTGCCTCTTCAAGTGAAATATAGAGCTGCTTCTCAATTTTAAATTTGTCACAGACAGCAGATTAATGTTTCAGTTGACTGCATAAAAGTATTACAAAATTCCCACTTTGTGTTTGGTTTGTGTTACAGCTTAAAGGCTAATCAGTCTTAACACACCATAAAAAATAGATTTTAACAATAAAACTCTAGTGTGCATTTTGCACACATTTAGGAAAACAACACTGAAACTGAGAAATGTACCAGCACTATAAACGTGTACTTGGATTTATAGAATTAGAAAAATCTAGATACAATGTCTGTGACATGCTTATTAATTGATTACTATATTGACAAAATCGTCATGAACAATTATTGATAAAATGTCTTTCTATGTTGCAAATAACACAAATTATTAATATGGAACGGTATATCTATGTAATTAATGAGTCTTGCATACAATTGTGCAATTATTAATGATGACACATACCATCTCTAGGGCCTTCATTTTAATACACAATAGGAAAATGAAAAATTGGTGCTATGGATTCATGTTACATTGTGCATGAATTAAACTTTCAGCATAAATGCTTGACATTATTGGAGTCTTAGATTTTCTAAAGCAATTTTATTGTAATGATTTTTAAGAATAGTTTGCACATAGGTACTTTTATATTTGTGGTGGTAGGCCATAATTAGATATATGAACCTGTTTGTGTAATAATCACTGACAATGTTACAACATATTTCCATATATGATATTTTTGATCAATTCCATTATGCTTGAACTGAATTATGAGTTTATTTTACTAAATAAGAAGTGCTGACTTTAAATGCATTGAACTGCATTTTGCCTTGGGTTGCATTATTTCATAGCCTAATGCAATAGACTTTTGTCACTGTTTCACAAATGTTGATTTATCTGTTCTGTTTATGCTACATTCTTTAATCAATAAACACTTTTTCCAGTACTTTCCTGTGAGTGAATTAGTGGCAACTTAACCTCTCGACTTAATATATGAAGAGAAACAAAGTAAATAAGCTCTTTGTCAACTAACTTGGGAGGACAGAATGGGCATTCGTTTCTCATTAGCAACATGGGAAAATATGTTAGAGTATCAATGTTGTACCTGGTGAGAAGAATAATGGTCATATGATGGTCAGACCATTGCATGGTGACAACTGATGTCACAAATGGGCGATTTGGAGTATAAAAAGTGACTTTGCTAGGAGAATGGATACACCGTCTTTTGCCAGAGCTCCGTCTCTTTCATTACCTCCAGCCTGCCTGTCGGACTATCTTTACATGCCCCTTACCTTTTTCCTTTGCTGATGATCTTGCATGCTGGAATATTTGGAGCTTACTGGTGAGTGTTAATTGCTCCATTCACCTTGCCTATGGATTTTTCCTTAATGGATTTAAACTTGATCCCTTTTTCCCATGCTAAGAGTAACTCGTTTAAATGATCCTTCTGCCCTTGTTGGTGGTAGGGAACTCTAACCTGAACCATCCTCTTTATGGACTTCATTATTTAGTCATAGATTTACTTTGACTAGATGTGTGGTGTTATACTACAAGCTGTAAGACTCATGACTGAACTGCTTAAAATGTTACTTATATGCATGGATTTCGGATCTTTACTGCAATAAGCAAAATATCTAAATGTGTCTTTTATTTTGTCCTAATGTTCTTTGCATCGAAACTGTGTTTACAATTATCTGATTTTTAATGCATGATAGAGAGTGTTATAGTCTGAGGACAGTGTACCTAAACTTGATCACTAATTTGTGAGTTGGCTACTAATTATTGGACCTCATTAGTTGACCAACAGTTAGACACCCTGATTTCCCACCCCTACTGGGACAAAGAAGCTCTATTGGCAGACAATTGCCTCTGTGGTGAAGTATAGAATCTGAGTGAAGTGACTAAGGGCCTGATTCTGATGTCAGTCGGAGTTGCCTCCGACCGACATCTCTGCGGTGTCGGAACGGACCGACTTCAAGTGGTCCGAAACCTCAATTACAATTCCAGCGCACATGGTGCAGTCACAAAGTCCCATTTCCCTATGGGAGCTTGTGGGTCCGTCCAAAACCGGATGCAGCACAAGCTCCCACAGAGAAATGGGAGTTACTGTAAATCCCTGCACTCTGTGGCAGGCACCTCACGGTGTGGGCCCCCAGCTCATAACCATAGGTCGTGGAGAGAAGGCGGTCCTGCTAGGGGCGCCCATAGTTGCCTTTCGACATGGAAAGCTTGTCGGTCATAATCCCAATGGCGGAAATGCCATCCGTAAGGGATTATGATCAGTTTCTGACTATCCAACGGGCTCCTTGAGCCGGCTGGAAGACAGGCAGATTGATTGGCCACTTTAAACTCCGACCGCAATGGCATAACACAGGCCCCCACCTTGCGGGGGCCTCCGAGCTCCAGGGGGCCACCTCAGCACAGTATCCTTGCCTGAGAGCTCCTGAGTGTGTCTGGAGGAGTGCCCCTCCATGTACTTTGCAGAGGACCCCCTCAAGTTTCATTATACCACTGTCCGACCGCCTTGTTTGTAATAAGGCGGTCAAAGTTTAAACAATGGATGTCAGTAAGAAGCCTTCCAACTGACACCCAATTAAGGCCCAAAGTTGTAAAGTCAATAATGGGCCCTCAACTGAGAAAAAGCTTCTGCTGCAACATGAGTAACATAAAGATATGTCAATAAAACAACATCATCTTTTTAGAAAAGTCCTCCTTTCATAATTTTTTACAAGCCAAATACTAAACCAGTTGTAAAGAAATACATATATTTTTGTTTCAAACCTGCATGCCAGCACCTAGGGTGAGGTCAAGTTCAATAATCAAAATGTTTAAAAACCTGGGGATAGATGAGGGTTAATGCATAACTGCACAAAGTTATTGGAGAATTTAAATTGATAATTCCACTTCAATCAAGGGATCTTTTGCTTACATTTCATCCATTCCACTTCATTGGAATTCCTCTTTAAAATACACAGGCAATGTAACATACTCACTGCTGTATAAATCTGATAATAGCACCTCTTTGAAAGTTGTTTTAATTCTTGGCGAACCTCTATTTTTAGCCAATAAACTTCCATTTAGAATGTTTTTATCTAGGCTGAATTAACAAGTTAATCAGATTCCTAAACCATTTTGTGCGATGAATGCATCCAAAAGTCTATGGGCCTCATTTATGAGAAGGGACGCATCGCTGTGTGAAAGAAGCGATGCGTCAATTCTCAGTGTGCCCTCCTTGCGACATGATGGATGCGTCATATTTACTGTATGACCTATCATGTCACAAGGAGTTACAGATACGTCAGTTTTTCTGACGTATCTGTAGGCGCAAAAGTAACATATTGCTGGAGAGTGTCACAAAAGCGACGCAACTCCAGCAATGTCTCCTTTCACATGGGGCAAGCCCCATGTGAAAGGGCCTGCGTGAGTCTTACGCCTGCTGTGAGGCAGGCGTAAGATATTGACGCATTTGCACCCTACGAGGCTTACTTACGTGGGAACACCCACCCTGCATACATTATACCTGACATAGGTATAATGTAGCGCAGGGGTTTCCAAAGTGACGCATCTGCTTAGATGCATCACGTTGTAAATAGGGCGCAACAGGAGGCATGTTTTACGCTGCCGATGCATCACAAAAACGGAAGCGCAAAGCTGTCGCAAGGCCTCATAAATAAGGCCCTATATTCACAAGGGTAAATTTAGAATCTACTTGAGTAGCGCTACAGACCAAGCAGCCAATCAGCCATGAATTAAGTCACACACCATACTATATCACTCACATGAATAAGCAACAAAATCACACACAGACTAATGAAAGCAGGGAACGACCCTTCCAAGGAAAGCTGAAATAGGTGAAATAAACTATTAATCATTCAAGTTAGGAGACCTACATCTACAACTGTTACCACCAAAACTTACACACACAAGAGGGTTGGAAACATTTTGTACAAAATAAAGTCTCAAAACTGGATGTCACAATCACTGGAAGCATACCATGATCCACAAACAACCACTTCTAGCTGCTCACGTGAAACCAAAACAGACAAATCAAACATACATATATTAGCAATGCAAAATACGAACACACTAAACAGAAATCCTGTAGAAAATTCACATTTAAAAAAACAGACACTTGACAATTAGAGGAACTGGAGTGAATTCCCTGACAACATCCCCATCGTTCCCTCCACTGCTGTTCCCGATCAAACCACCGAACAATAACACAAGGGTCTGCAACACAAGTAAGTCAGCCACACGCACAAGTATTATTTTGCTAATAATGTTTATTGTATTTTCCTCATCCCGAGGAAAACCTGTTTGTATATGGGAGAGAGGATATAAAAGGATTGTTCAATTTGCCATGTTGGAGGAATTTGTATTAGAAAGATGTCATATTTATCCTGTGATCTTGGACATGGTTAGAGAGTGGAAGCAGGAGCTTATTTCACATACATCCTGCTCACTTGAGTTGCCTGTTCAGGGTGGGAGTAATTTGCATAATTTGCTGTAGCATAATTAGTAAGAATTATGAGAGATTATGCAAAATTGCACGAGAAGCATGACTCTTCATTTAGGGTTATTTACTTAATGCAACATGCACCCTCAATTCCAAAATGTGTATTTTTGTTCTTAAATACACAAGCAGTTTGTAGTTGTATAATTTTTGGTCATCTTGCATTACAAGAGTAAAAAAATATTAATAGCATTACTCTGATTACTTTTGCATAATCAGCATTTTGTTCAGGATTAGAAATTGCCAAAATGTACACGTTTAAGAAAAGTAGAGTAATTTTGGGCAAAATGCCAACCAAAGAGCACAGAAACAGAGTCTGAGCCGCCACTATTCGTGTTTTGTTGCATTTAGCACTATATTTTAGTGTGAAATGTATCTTGTGGTTGTTTTTGGATGTGACGAGGCATTTTCTGCTGAGAAAATAGTGCTAAATGCAATGTTACGCTCCTCGCGTAATTCCACATAATTATGAATAATGTTGCTACATCAAATAACCATGTTACGCCAACCCCTAGCCATATCACATAAAAAGAGTAATACAAAATCACCTCAGTTACTCTGGCATAATTCAAATTTCTCCCAAACCTCATCAGAATATTTTATACTGAAATACTGATATCAATATTGTGGGATAAATATAGCTCACAAAAATATTGTCTCACTTGCTGCAAATGTTTGATTACTAACTTTGATGGGGTGATATTTTGTAGGCGATATTTGGATGATATTCTCACTATGATATTCTGGTTTCACACTCTCACATTGCATCACCTGTCGATGGGAAGGTACCAGAAAACATCCAATTTATTACAGCTTGAATCATTTCAGAGGACCAGCTGGGATGCAAATGGCATCTCTCACAAGCTGGTCAAAGTATGACAGGAGATGATGATATGCCTCACCATTCGAGTGAAGCAGTACATCACTATGACCCTGTCACCCCAAAACGGACAATGGGCAGTCCCCCGCCTCTATGCCATTTTTCATTTTCTCAATGTCCTAGGAGACATGCACTGTATATGTGTGTCATTTTGGCAACTTTGTTAGGGGCCCCAGGTTATCTCTTTCAGCACTGCAGATATCCATCAATGTTTAAGCTGTATGGGTATCACCAGGGGCTGCTACACAGATGTGTACTTACCCTTTCCTGGTGCAACACATGACAGTTTCATCTTCTGTCATTCCTTGATTGCGTTACTTGTCTGTTGGAATTAGGTTGTAGCAAATCTACAGAGGAAATGCATTTATGTGCACTAGAAGCATGACAGTATTGTCAGTGGCGCACCTCACAACATGTTTCCTACAACACTCCAGACTTAAACTAACCCATCAATGTATCCAGGCTTGAAATGTGAGGTAATGTGAATTGAGACAAACTGTAAATCAACAACTCATGTCATTTTTCAAGAAGATTCTGCTTTTTTACCTCTTTCACATCTTCTCACCTTCTTGAGATGTCCAGCCACTGTACCTCAACTGACATGTTACAGAACATGCACACTGACCTAATGCATCATTGACCACGCATTCGGCATCTTTAAGTCACACTTTAGCCGTTTCCAGATGGGAGTGCCTCAGTATTCACCTGAAGTAGTGTGCAAGACCATCCATACCCATTGCTTGTTGCTCAATATGACCTGGAACAGGACATACACATAGACCAACACCCTGTATGCCATCCCAATCCAGGTTTTTTAGCTGAACCAGTGTCCAAAGGCCAATGTCTTCTCATTTACATGACCAACATGTGGTCTCACACTTGCAGAAAGTTTGTTTTTGCATCACAGGGAGTGAGTGATGAAAGGCAGATCAAACATCTGTTCACACCCAGCATCCTAAGACATCACTGTCTGCTACACCTGAGGCACCTAATGGACCAGCTGCTAATGACCATCTGATCACACAACACTTTTGGCTGATAGGTAAATGCACAGTACCACTTTAGCTTAAATGTATGTCCAGACATGTGACTAAATTCTGACTTAAATAATTTCCTTCCTGTTTCTTGCATGCAGAGTATTATGCATACTGTGTAAATTCATATACCTACATGTATCATTTTTATAGATATTGATGTAAATGTTATTGGGTGTCATCCCTAAATAGACCACTTAGCATTAAGGACAGTTACCACACCCACCCTCTGGTATATCATTTGTCCCTGCCCTTTTTTTGGAAATTGCAAAGGACATGTATATGTAGAAAAGGCCGATTAAGCTAGCTACTTTGAGCTGCTTCGCAGATGCTTCAAGGTATTCCTTTTTATTTTAGGAGAGAAGAATACATAAGAAGCATCAACAATCTTTAAATGTATATGTAGAATCAGAAACTAAAGAAGTAATCACATGCACTTAAATGTCATTTAAGGGCCCCACAAAAATATAACCTCATAACATAGTGCTATAGTCGATAGTGCTAGGGAGAGGAGCTAGCGTCTGCATCTACTGGGCAGTATCGTTTGATCGGCAATTTAAAGTACCGATCTGACTAAGTGATTTGGAACCGTTGTGCTAATGGTGAAGCAGTCCCTAGGAGTTTTCCTTACATGGATTAACTATACCATGTTCAGATATTTCTTATTTTGATTGGTGTACGTATACTTCTCATCCGTCCTTTACTAAATGCTTCATGATTTGACGCTGAAGTGTTTGCCTGAATTTAGAATTTGGATGCTCTGTGAATTTATTCCTGTCCTGAAGATGACCGCATATTAAAAAAGCAGTTGAAACGCCGTCGACGCACTTGTGGCCTGTGAATTGTTTGAGGACACATTATATGTTTACATGTTTGTTCCTTGTTACTGTGACGTATTTTTGTCCGCCACTGTTTTTGGTTTGTAAAACATTTACTAATCTTGCCAAAGCATTGTATAGAGCTCCATTGTCTTTTTTCTTCTCTTTTTTATAAAAATGTATTTATTGTAATAAATTTATAATTTTTTATATATATAAGGGTCAGGTCTGCTTTAGTTCTTTTTCTTTCTTTTCTTTTTTGTGATGATTGTCAATATGTTATTTGTTTATAAAGTGTAAGTTTATCGTATGAGTTCTTGAACTATTGTTTGGATTAATTATAGATTGCCCCTGGTTCAGGAGCTTTTGTTCGGCCGCCCCTGTGGTTGGTAATATATCTGTGGTAGAAGTAGACACTGGTAGCCAAGTAGGTTTAACATGTACCTTTAATCTGTAGTCGGTTCAAGTACATCCAGATGATTAGTAAGTACATTAGACAGGTAGTCCAGGTAACAGGTGAAGTATAAGTAGATTAGCCAGTAGTCAAGCCATTAGTTCCAGGTAGTAGGAAACCCCTTGTAGTTGCAAACCCCACCAGGAGCAGCCTGCCTGCTGCTCAGCCACTCTCTCGCTAACTGTCATTCCTCACTCACACAGACACCCAACATTACATGCATCACTGCATTCCCAACATTCTACAGCAAACATGCACATTGGCTGAGCAGCAGGAAGAAAGGGTGAAGTGTGGAACATAGAATAACAATGCAGGGCATAACACCTACCTCATATTTTAAAAGGTGCACTGATTGTCTTAAATCTGACTTTTTTTAAATAACTCATTTACAACATGTTTTAAAAACATCTGTCTTCTGTTCCCAACATTAGTTTATAAATGGTTGGAAACCCTTTTAGGCCTGGGGCCTTGTACTGATAACTTGTGATAACAAATCCATAGGCTGCAGCATTGATGCCCAATATAATATTAGAAGTTAAGAACTGCCCAACCATCATTATCGAATAGGAAAACTAAATTGTAAAGTCCTTCTCACCCTTTTATATCCCCAAATAAAGTTGTTGCAGATAATGTCCAGCCTTTTAAAGCATGCCTGCTCTATCTTTAGAGGAATTGCCCTAAAGAAATATAGAAGCTTTGGTAAAAACCAACATCCTAATGATATTACAACAGCCTAACAATCTATGGTGCAGATGATGTATTTGAGCCACATCTTTCTTAATTTTCATCAGCACTACCTTGACCATAATATTGACTCCCAAATAAACCACACTGTCTACCTTATGATAGTCCTGGGGGCTGACTTCATCATTGCACACTATTTGAATCCCCTCAAACTCCTTCCACCCTAGTGAAGTATTCAGACCACTGCATGGTCTGTGAGATGGAACATGCACCCTCCTCCCTCCCCAAGTGCAGACAGTGTCAATTTATCAAAAACTAACTATAAATACGTCACATTCCTCACCTATCATTCCTCTCTAAAGGAAACCAAGATGTCCCTTTACACAACCCTATTAATAATTTAGGGGCATATTATCAAGACAGGCGATAAAATTATCGCCGTAAAACGGCGATAATCGGCTTGATAATATGTTCTATGGAATTCCAATTGAAGCTCAGGTTAGATGTGAAGGACATCTAACATGGGTGTAATATTTCATAAAATAAAGATGGGTCCTTGGATTGCTGTATGCAGATGTAAGTTTATTCTCATTAAACAAGAATCAATGTACAGGATACAGGCCCCAGTTAAGATCCAGTTAAAGCTCAGTTAAGGCCCAGTTTAAAACCCAGTTAAGCCCCACCGGGAGCAGCTGCCCTGCTGCTCAGCCTCAGATCTAACTGGCAGTAGAATCAAACATACACAAAAGGAACTCTTGGGTGACATCACAGATAGAGGCTGAGGGGCTTAGAACAAACACAGAAGAAGGACAGAAAAGAAGGAAAAGCAGGATGTAACAATGGGCTTAATTGGAATTACATAGAGCATATTATCAAGCCCATTATCGCCGTTTTACTGGCAGTTTTCTGCCGCTAAAACGGCGATAATTTTATCGCCTGTCTTGATAATATGCTCCTCTCGTACCACGTATGCGGTTAAGCGAGGAAAGTCCAACTTCCACTGTGCGCAGATTTTGATATCCTACCTTTCACATCCCAACCAGGTAAATGTCAGTGTAACCTATCCCCATAGTCCTTTGCCTTAATGTCAGAGATGAAGTTAGGTGTCTTGTAATTGAGAATTGTATTCAATCTCGCACAATTTAGCAGAAAAGCTTGACTTCCTGTGTCCTGGAAGGGGTTTTTCATCTGACACAACCTCCACTGACGCTTTACTGTAGTGTGACAGAAGTCACAAAAAAGAATTGTCCTTCCATACTGCATTTAAAATCCAGGTGCTCTTTTTAAAATAATGCTTGCCTGAGAAAGAGATTACAGAAGAAAGACTAAGAAAACTTTATAATTTGCTTTAACATATTCATTCTCCTGAGTAGAATGTCTCAATACCAGTAGAAACCAGTGTGCTGGTTGGATTTCCTGCTCTCAGTTCCATCCTTCCATTCCAAGAAGATGCCTTGAAAAATCTTTACCACAATCCACTGAGTATCACTGCCCTTCACACCTTCCTCAGTGCCAAAGACCCTTAGATTGTTTAGTTGTTGCCAGTTTTCTAAATAATCCACCTCCCTTTGCACATCCCCAAGTTGAGAATCATGAGCTCATCTGATTACTCTTAGAGGCAAAATCAGTTTCCAGTGCCATCACTCAGCCCTACACTGTGAAAATCCTCTCTACTATCTCGGAGCACGTTTTCGATAACTTATGAATTGCCCCCTATAGCTTCCTTGTGGCGGATGAGTCCTTCAACTAAAAGCTTGGCTCTCTTCCCACTGCAACATAATACCCTGATAAATTGACTTGAGAGGAGGGGGGACTCATCTCCTGTCACTGAGATTTGAATGGGCCAATCTACCAGAGCAATTGATTTCTCAAATCCAGGCTGCGTAGTGGACTAGTCCCATCTTAAATCACTCATCAAAATTGATTTCCTAATTGCTTTTTATTGGAACCTCTGTACCAGCGACCAGGAGTTATCCTCACCTCCATCCAAACCGTGGGTGGACTCAGTTACGTCAGCTACCAAGCTGCTTAATGAACCATTCTCTAAAAGATAGGATTAGTTTACAGACCTGCCTGACATTGAAAAATAATTCTATTGCTTCTGCATCTGACCCAGTCTACACCATGCTTCGACACTCTCCGTCCTAGGCTTCCTCTGAGGGTTTATTATCATAGTTACCACCCTCCATAGCTACCGCTTGCTTTGGTTTCAAACTTAGAGGGTCCCTATGAGTCTCATCCATCCTGGACTCCACACTTAAAGCCTTCACTGCTTCAGAAAGTTCTAACCCAGAGCCATGCGAAGAGATGTTGAAAATATATAATAAGCGTACTCCGCTCTCAGCACTAAAACCTCCCAAATGTCCTGCCTCCTCAGTGGGGAGGTTATCATTTCCCCTTTGAGTCTCTACAGCCTCCACCTGACATTTCCTATCAACAATGGAGCTGTAAGTAATCCACAACACAGCATATAACACTGATTTAACATGCTCATTAACCTGAGTTCCAGCAATGCGAGTGAGGGGAGGTTGCTCATAATTTAAGGTAGCAAGTGACTCCTGCCATTGCTCTACTGAGGATTAAATTACAGCTACCCCTGGTTGAGTCTCCAGATTATAGCCACCCAGTGTGGCCGATTTTGACAGGGTGTTTATACTGGTCGACCATCTCTTGTGATTTCTTTCCCTGCATCTGCTCAGGCTCTTGACCAACACCAGAGGTTTCTATGATCAATGTTTTATCTCCTATGGAGAAATACAGCCCCTCTCTGTCCTTTCTGCAAGGCATTATCAATAAGTCTGCTATAGTGGGTTTATGAGGGGTAGAGAGGATGTCAGAGTGATAATGGTGTTCTTACCCCCACTGTTCTGGAGCTCACCAGAGCTGACTCCACTTGTGTTGCAGCTGTTAGCTGCTGCGGCATCCACTCACAAGCAGTTTCCCTCTACTTGCTCCCATTCTTGTCACTCCTCTTGATTCGTGTGACATTGCTGTTTCTTGGATCCTTGCATACCAGTGCAAAGCTGCCCTCAGCTACTCATTTATTCACCACTAAACAAATGCCTTGTTTGAGGCGTCTCCCGTGCAATCAGCTGTATGGAGACCATCTACCTTATCGCAGCTCACGCTCCCCAATAGAACTAGAGAAAGTAGCTTGCTTCCAGGTATATGCTCAACATTCCATTATCAGGGGAGATGTCTCAACCCCAGACAGCTAGTTACTTCAGTGGGTTGTCCACTCTGAGATATTTTAAGTTTATTGTCCTAAGTAGGCAATGGTTGGAGGATGATATGTTGTGGAGATCTGTTGAGATGTACTTTGTAAATATCATCCTATACATGATTGCTATTGTGAGATGTCAGGAAGTAGAAATAGTATTTAGATTGTTGGGACCAGCAGCGGTGGACTAAATTAAAATCCTCCTTTGGCCAGTGGCATATGGTGGATCTTTTCAGTTGATCCATGCCTGTTCAGTTGGTGATGTGTGGTGCATTGCTGTGGACCGGTACACTACTGAATGATGGACATGACTCATAACAATTTTGTCTTATATGAATGTGAGAGTGTCAAGTCAAGTCAAGCCAAGAGAACTTTATTTCGGAGAGAATCTCCATAAAAGGTACATAAAATGATAATTTAAAAGAGCGTTTAAAAACATACATTGGATAATAAAAAGTGGTTAAAATTGTTAAACATTGAACATTAAAAATGCCAGGACATCTATAAGTCCGCTAGTTACAACAGTCATGTACAATTTAACCCGGTGCAATTTGAATCAGGTAAGCATTTTCAGGTACCGTTTTCTCGAATGCCAGAAAGCCCCCAGAAATTTGGCCACAGCAAACACAATATGAGCAGCCATTTCACTCTTGAGGATTCTGAAGGCTTCATGACACCTAATAAAACCTAAATTCCTACAAATGGGAATGATCCATTTTCTGCGTGCCTCACTATAGCCCGGACAAAAAAATATAATATGCAGCTCGGTTTCGTCACTTACTCTGCATGCCGGGCAAGTGCTGGGTGCAGACTCAGACCAATGACTAGTAAATGCACGGATTGGCAAGGACCCGTGCCTCCATTGTAGGTAAAGCTTCCTAATTAGTACAGGGTAAATATTGTCGAAGGTTGGTTCCAAACTATAGGCATTTTTAATACAGAGAAATTGCTCCGTTAGAGTCCCTAAGGTTATGGAGGAATATAATGTGGGATCCTTGGAGTTATAATGCAATTTAGTTAGAACCTTTTTTGGGAGCCTGGGGCAGGCATCCAGGGGGTCATTCCAGAGAGTGTCAAGGCCTAAACCCACCAGACTGCTCCTTACGAATTTAAACCAGGCAATATTCCCCGAGTTTGGAAGACTAAGGACTTCCTGCAGGCCCTGTCTATAATGAACCAATTTGGGGACCGCCCACAATCTACGCCAGTAGATCAGAGGGCGGAGCGCCAGTTCATCTTCCAGGGGTCTGATGCCTAGATCGAGTCTTAATGGCACTAGGGGTGTGCTTGAAGGGAGGGCTACTAGGCACCTGAGAAACCTATTCTCCTCTTTTGTCAAGCTTGGCGAGACTTTATGACCCCATAGTTCGCTGCCATAAATGACAGCTCCTCTAGCTTGCACCCTATAAATATGTAGCGGAGGACCTATGGGTTTGAGGGTCGACCTATTCTTCCCCACCAGCCTTAGTATCCCACCCGCGTGTTGCACTAATTTTAGCCTTGCTTTCTCCTGATGCGGACCCCAGCCCATTTTCTCATTAAGGGTTACACCAAGATATTCAAAGGTGTTAACTCGTTGTAGCATATTATTCCCTATGCGTGGGATGCGGTGAAATCTAGGTGGCGGGTTGAAGGCCATAAATTTGGTCTTTAGAGTATTAATCTCCAATCCGTGCTCTCTACAGAAGTCCCCAAAGCCGTCTAACACACGCTGAATTCCCATCGGCGACTTGGAGAGAAGGAGGGTATCATCCGCAAACATAATTGCCGGAACCCTCCTTCCCGCCAGCTTTGGGACGTCAGAATTGGGGACCTCGTTAAGGTGATCGATGACCCCGTTGACAAAGAGGCAGAACAGGGTCGGTGCAAGTACACACCCCTGTCTTACCCCTCTGTCAACGGGAAACTTGTTAGATAAGGCGCCATGCCTGCCACACCTCACTTGAGCATAAGTATTGGTATGAAGGCGGATGATCATCGTCAAAAGATCACCTGGCACCCCGGCTCTAGCCAGCACTTCCCACAGCTTACCACGTGGAACCAGGTCAAAGGCCGCCCTTAGGTCCACAAATACAGTATAGAGGCTGCCACCCTCCAATTGTATTGTTTTCCAGTATAGAAGGGACAGCCTGAAGACCTGGTCTATGGTAGAGATCCTTTGCCGAAACCCAGCCTGGAGGGGGCTCAGAATATCCTTATCTTCGATCCAGTCCAAGAGACGATCCAACAGAAGCCTCGCGAAAAGCTTCTGGGGGACGTCTATCAGACTGATCGGTCTGTAATTGGCCGGGAGTAAGGGTGAGCCCCTTTTGAATATAGGGACGATCTCCGCCCCAAGCCAAGTGGGGGGGACCGCCATACCGTGAGCGATAGCATTGAACAGTACCAGGAGGTAGGGGGCCCAGATTCTAACTTCGTGTTTTAAAAGGTCGCCTGGGAGCTTGTCAAGACCTGGCGCTTTTCCCGAGGAAAGGCGAGTAATTGCCATTTCCAATTCCTCCAAGTTAAAATCTTCCATCGCGGAAGAGTTACCAATAGTTAGGGAGGCTATTTCCCCAAGCTCAATTCCTAGGTGATCCAGCCCAGCTACACTGTAGAGCGATGAGAAATGTTCCTCCCACACTTCAGGCGCGATATTTCCCTCTATAGCCATAGCAGGCTCAGCAGAGCCGTGTTTGACTATTTGCCAGAATTTCCTAGGGTCTCTGACTTTGAGTGCAGATGTCATTTCTGACCAGTTCTCCCAGTCCCATTCTATTTTGGCATTTTCAAGAAGGAGCTTATAAGCAGCCCATTTTTCCCTAATGACCGTAGGGGCCTCCTTACTTTTAAATGCCTGGAGAAGGTCTACCTTGGCTCTCCTGCAACTAGCATTGAACCAGGAGGCTCTTTCTCTCCTCACTTTCCTCTCCCGGACCACCGGGTTCAATACCTCGGCGAGGTTATTGGACAGGGTTAGATGAATGTCCCCGAGAGAGAGGCACCCATCAGGCGAGGGCTATAGTGGAAGAAGTCTTACCACCTTTTCAAGGGCTGATGCCACTAGCTCATAGATTGTCCTGATGCGGTCAGGTTTTTCTAGGAGTTTTTCCCACCTTATTCTTCGCCTGTTACTAGATATGGTTAGACTTGGGGTAAATACTCTATTTTCTGCGACAGCAGCATTAAGAAATCCGTCAGCAGCCAAGGAGAGGGACAGGCCATTGTGATCACTGTCCAGCCTGGGGACTATTTTAAATTCTTTTACTAGTTTCCAGTCCTGGAGTTTGATTAATATATAGTCTATCCTGGACTCCTGGCCTGGTCTGTTGAAGGTTGGTTGCGGTGGTATGTCCCCTTTGAACCTGCCATTGCAAGCTCTAAGTGAGTTTGCAAGGGTCATTGTTATTATTTGGAATATGAGTGGTGAGCATGACCTAACCGGGGGGCCCGCAATATTTGGAATGTCCCAGAGGTCATCTTCCTCACTGCTAACCCCGTCTAGATGAATCGGGAATGGTTCATACTGGGTGTTAAAGTCACCTCCGACCAGGAGTGTTATTGAACTAGAGAGAGAATCAAGGAATGTCACCAAGCCCTCCATTGTCCCTGAAGTGCCCGCTACTCCAACCGGTCTGGAATATACGTTTACCAGTGTTAGGCCCATCCCAGTGGGCCAACGTAGGGCCACACACAAAATGTCCACTGAATTAGTTTCTACAATCTCGGCCTTGCAGCCAAGATGGGAACCAATCCATATTGACAAACCACCGGACGGGGAGATGTCTCAACCCCAGACAGCTAGTTACTTCAGTGGGTTGTCCACTCTGAGATATTTTAAGTTTATTGTCCTAAGTAGGCAATGGTTGGAGGATGATATGTTGTGGAGATCTGTTGAGATGTACTTTGTAAATATCATCCTATACATGATTGCTATTGTGAGATGTCAGGAAGTAGAAATAGTATTTAGATTGTTGGGACCAGCAGCGGTGGACTAAATTAAAATCCTCCTTTGGCCAGTGGCATATGGTGGATCTTTTCAGTTGATCCATGCCTGTTCAGTTGGTGATGTGTGGTGCATTGCTGTGGACCGGTACACTACTGAATGATGGCCATGACTCATAACAATTTTGTCTTATATGAATGTAAGAGTGTCAAACAATTTATAGCAGTTAATATGCAGCCTGTATGCTTGCTGATGGAATTGCATCATCTGGCCCTTCTTCCCCAAGTGCTTTGAACAGATGGTGGCATTATTTAATTCATAGACTTGTTCTGAGAATGGGAATGAGAACCCAATCCCACAGATTAAAATGTGGCAAAAGTAGTGATAGTGTGACAACAGTGCAGATGATGTACAGTTAAATTGGAAGTTATAGTCATCATGGTGCTTTCAACAGACACAATGACTTTACACAGAATCATATCTTACCGGCCAATGCCACGGATCAATGTGTGTCAGCAGATCTTATTCTGTCAACTGCTTTTTGATGATGCAGCCAAGAATTTGGGTACATGAGGAATTGATTAATAATATGTATACCCAACACACAAGTATGATAGGAGCAGCAGTAAATAAAAGGTAGAAAACTTTATGCGCTTGAGGGAATAGCACAATTGTTCACATGGGACATTTCTGACATGGAAGTGGGCATATACCACTTATCACTTAGGACTTGGATATCGTTGACTGACTTGCCCTTTGCAACAAATATCAGCCATGAACATGTGGCTTGTAAATTGACATGGTATTGAATGAGGCAATTCACTGTTATTGTGCCCCTAGGATAAAGGGACGACAAAATGCTCCTCCTAATCTGATTACTATGCCCCCCTCATAAAATGTTGATGTGTCATTTTATTGGCACTAGGTAATATTGTGTAACTACAGCAGTTAACAAGCATTTGCAAAGACATACGATTGGTACATGGAACATACTGGATATTTAGTAGCTATGTGTACATGAAGAAAGGTGTATTTAGTATTTGCTGTCCTGTCTTGTTGATCCTGGCAAAATTTAAATATTTCCTAAACTTGTTTTGCTGTCTCTGGCAAAATACACTGGGACGAGGGTGAAATAACAGTGGCAGGTCCTACTGCACCAACATTGACATTACAAGCCAGGATACACAGTTGTTGACCATAAACACTCACCAGATATACATGGTGCACAGTGTGAAATTAGGTTACTGCTTGGTTTTGGGAGATTTACTTCTATAGTAGTGATTTTAATGCATGATAGAGAGTGTTATAGTCTGAGGACAGTGTACCTAAACTTGATCACTAATTTGTGAGTTGTCTACTAATTATTGGACCTCATTAGTTGACAAACAGTTAGACACCCTGATTTCCCACCCCCACTGGTACAAAGAAGCTCTATTGGCAGACAATTGCCTCTGTGGTGAAGTATAGAATCTGAGTGAAGAGACTAAGGGCCTGATTCTGATGTCAGTCGGAGTTGCCTCCGACCGACATCTCTGCGGTTTCGGAACGGACCGACTTCAAGTGGTCCAAAGTCCCATTTCCCTATGGGAGTTTGTGGGTCCGTCCAAAACCAGATGCAGCACAAGCTCACACTGAGAAATGGGAGTTACTGTAAATCTCTGCACTCTGTGGCAGGCACCTCACGGTGTGGGCCCCCAGCTCTTAACCATAGGTCATGGAGAGAAGGCGGTCCTGCTAGGGGCGACCATAGTTGCTTTTTGACATGGAAAGCTTGTCGGTCATAATCCCAATGGCGAAAATCCCATCCGTAGGGGATTATGATCAGTTTCTGACTATCCAACGGGCTCCTTGAGCCTGCTGGAAGACAGGCAGATTGATTGGCCACTTTAAACTCCGACCTCAATGGCATAACACAGGCCCCCACCTTGCGGGGGCCTCCGAGCGCCAGGGGGCCACCTCAGCACAGTAACCTTGCCTGAGAGCTCCTAAGTGTGTCTGGAGGAGGGCCGCTCCATGTACTTTGCAGAGGGCCCCCTCAAGTTTCATTATGCCACTGTCCGACCACCTTGTTTGTAATAAGGCGGTCAAAGTTTAAACAATGCATGTCAGTCAGAAGCCTTCCAACTGACACCCAATTAAGGCCCTAAGTTGTAAAGTCATTAATGGGCCCACAACTGAGAAAAAGCTTCTGCTGCAACATGAGTAACATAAATATATGTCAATAAAACAACATCATCTTTTTAGAAAAGTCCTCCTTTCATAATTTTTTACAAGGCAAATACTAAACCAGTTGTAAAGAAATACATATATTTTTTTTTCGAACCTGCATGCCAGCACCTAGGATGAGGTCAATTTCAATAATCAAAATGTTTAAAAACCTGGGGATAGATGAGGGTTAATGCATAACTGCACAACGTTATTGTAGAATTTAAATTGATAATTCCACTTCAATCAAGGGATCTTTTGCTTACATTTCATCCATTCCACTTCATTGGAATTCCTCTTTAAAATACACAGGCAATGTAACATACTCACTGCTGTATAAATCTGATAATGACACCTCTTTGAAAGTTGTTTTAATGCTTGGCGAACCTCTAGTGTAAGCAGGCAACAACCCTTCCAAGGAAAGCTGAAATGGGTGAAATATACTATCAATCATACAAGTTAGGAGACCTACATCTACAACTGTTACCACAAAAACATACACACACAAGAGGGTTGGAAACATTTTGTACGAAATAAAGTCTCAAAACTGGATGTCACAATCACTGGAAGCATACCATGATCCACAAACAACCACTTCTAGCTGCTCACGTGAAACCAAAACAGACAAATCAAACATACATATATTAGCAATGCAAAATACGAACACACTAAACAGAAATCCTGTAGAAAATGCACATTTAAAAAAACAGAAACTTGACAATTCGAGGAACTGGGGTGAATTCCCTGACAACATCCCCATCGTTCCCTCCACTGCTGTTCCCGATCAAACCACCAAACAATAACACACGGGTCTGCAACACAAGTAAGTCAGCCACACGCACAAGTATTATTTTGCTAATGATGTTTATTGTATTTTCCTCATCCCGAGGAAAACCTGTTTGTATATGGGAGAGAGGATATAAAAGGATTGTTCAATTTGCCATGTTGGAGGAATTTGTATTAGAAAGATGTCATATTCATCCTGTGATCTCGGACATGGTTAGAGAGTGGAAGCAGGAGCTAATTTCACATACATCCTGCTCACTTGAGTCGCCTGTTCAGGGTGGGAGTAATTTGCATAATTTGCTGTAGCATAATTAGTAACAATTGTGAGAGATTATGCAAAATTGCACGAGAAGCATGACTCTTCATTTAGGGTTATTTACTTAATGCAACATGCACCCTCAATTCCAAAATGTGTATTTTTGTTCTTAAATACACAAGCAGTTTGTAATTGTAAATTTTTTGGTCATCTTGCATTACAAGAGTAAGAAAATAATAATAACATTACTCTGATTACTTTTGCATAATCAGCATTTTGTTCAGGATTAGAAATTGCCAAAATGTACACGTTTAAGAAAAGTAGAGTAATTTTGGGCAAAATGCCAACCAAAGAGCACAGAAACAGAGTCTGAGCCGCCACTATTCGTGTTTTGTTGCATTTAGCACTATTTTTTAGTGTGAAATGTATCTTGTGGTTGTTTTTGGATGTGACGAGGCATTTTCTGCTGAGAAAATAGTGCTAAATGGAATGTCACGCTCCTCGTGCAATTCCACATAATTATGAATAATGTTGCTACGTCAAATAACCATGTTACGCCAACCCCTAGCCATATCACATCAAAAGAGTAATGCAAAATGACCTCAATTACTCTGGCATAATTCAAATTTCTCCCAGACCTCGTCAGAATATTTTATACTGAAATACTGTCTGATATCAATATTGTGGGATAAATATAGCTCACAAAAATATTGTCTCACTTGCTGCAAATGTTTGATTACTAACTTTGATGGGGTGATATTTTGTAGGCGATATTTGGATGATATTCTCACTATGATATTCTGGTTTCACACTCTCACATTGCATCACCTGTCGATGGGAAGGTACCAGAAAACATCCAATTTGTTACAGCTTGAATCATTTCAGAGGACCAGCTGGGATGTGAATGGCATCTCTCACAAGCTGGTCAAAGTATGACAGGAGATGATGATATGCCTCACCATTCGAGTGAAGCAGTACATCACTATGCCCCTGTCACCCCAAAACGGACAATGGGCAGTCCCCCACCTCTATGCCATTTTTCATTTTCTCAATGTCCTAGGAGACATGCACTGTATATGTGTGTCATTTTGGCAACTTTGTTAGGGGCCCCAGGTTATCTCTTTCAGCACTGCAGATATCCATCAATGTTTAAGCTGTATGGGTATCACCTGGGGCTGCTACACAGATGTGTTCTTATCCTTTCCTGGTGCAACACATGACAGTTTCATCTTCTGTCATTCCTTGATTGCGTTACTTGTCTGCTGGGATTAGGGGAATATGTGGATGCTTGTAGATTGCAGCAAATCTACAGAGGAAATGCATTGATGTGCACTAGAAGCATGACAGTATTGTCAGTGACGCACCTCACAACATGTTTCCTACAACACTCCAGACTTAAACTAACCCATCAATGTATCCAGGCTTGAAATGTGAGGTAATGTGAATTGAGACAAACTGTAAATCAACAACTCATGTCTTTTTTCAAGAAGATTCTGCTTTTTTACCTCTTTCACATCTTCTCACCTTCTTGAGATGTCCAGCCACTGTACCTCAACTGACATGTTACAGAACATGCACACTGACCTAATGCATCATTGACCACGCATTCGGCATCTTTAAGTCACACTTTAGCCTTTTCCAAATGGGAGTGCCTCAGTATTCACCTGAAGTAGTGTGCAAGACCATCCATACCCATTGCTTGTTGCTCAATGTGACCTGGAACAGGACATACACATAGACCAACACCCTGTATGCCATCCCAATCTAGGTTTTCAAGCTGAACCAGTGTCCAAAGGCCAATGTCTTCTCATTTACATGACCAACATGTGGTCTCACACTTGCAGCAAGTTTGTTTTTGCATCACAGGGAGTGAGTGACGAAAGGCAGATCAAACATCTGTTCACACCCAGCATCCTAAGACATCACTGTCTGCTACACCTGAGGCACCTAATGGACCAGCTGCTAATGACCATCTGATCACACAACACTTTTGGCTGATAGGTAAATGCACAGTACCACTTTAGCTTAAATGTATGTCCAGACATATGACTAAATTCTGACTTAAATAATTTCCTTCCTGTTTCTTGCATGCAGAGTATTATGCATACTGTGTAAATTCATATACCTACATGTATCATTTTTACAGATATTGATGTAAATGTTATTGGGTGTCATCACTAAATAGACCACTTAGCATTAAGGACAGTTACCACACCCACCCTCTGGTATATCATTTGTCCCTGCCCTTTTTTTGGAAATTGCAAAGGACATGTATATGTAGAAGAGGCCGAATAAGCTAGCTACTTTGAGCTGCTTCGCAGATGCTTCAAGGTATTCCTTTTTATTTTAGGAGAGAAGAATACATAAGAAGCATCCACAATCTTTAAATGTATATGTAGAATCAGAAACTAAAGAAGTAATCACATGCACTTAAATGTCATTTAAGGGCCCCACAAAAATATAACCTCATAACATAGTGCTATAGTCCATAGTGCTAGGGAGAGGAGCTAGCGTCTGCATCTACTGGGCAGTATCGTTTGATCGGCAATTTAAAGTACCGATCTGACTAAGTGATTTGGAACCATTGTGCTAATGGTGTAGCAGTCCCTAGGAGTTTTCCTTACATGGATTAACTATACCATGTTCAGATATTTCTTATTTTGATTGGTGTACGTATACTTCTTATCCGTCCTTTACTAAATGCTTCATGATTTGACGCTGAAGTGTTTGCCTGAATTTAGAATTTGGATGCTCTGTGAATTTATTCTTGTCCTGAAGATGACCGCATATTAAAAAAGCGGTTGAAACGCCGTTGACGCACTTGTGGCCTGTGAATTGCTTGAGGACACATTATTTGTTTACATGTTTGTTCCTTGTTACTGTGACGTATTTTTGTCCGCCACTGTTTTTGGTTTGTAAAACATTTACTAATCTTGCCAAAGCATTGTATAGAGCTCCATTGTCTTTTTTCTTCTCTTTTTTATAAAAATGTATTTATTGTAATAAATTTGTAATTTTTTATATATATAAGGGTCAGGTCTGCTTTAGTTCTTTTTCTTTCTTTTCTTTTTTGTGATGATTGTCAATATGTTATTTGTTTATAAAGTGTAAGTTTATCGTATGAGTTCTTGAACTATTGTTTGGATTAATTATAGATTGCCCCTGGTTCAGGAGCTTTTGTTCGGCCGCCCCTGTGGTTGGTAATATATCTGTGGTAGAAGTAGACACTGGTAGCCAAGTAGGTTTAACATGTACCTTCAATCTGTAGTCGGTTCAAGTACATCCAGATGATTAGTAAGTACATTAGACAGGTAGTCCAGGTACCAGGTGAAGTATAAGTAGATTAGCCAGTAGTCAAGCCATTGGTTCCAGGTAGTAGGAAACCCCTTGTAGTAGCAAACCCCACCAGGAGCAGCCTGCCTGCTGCTCAGCCACTCTCTCTCTAACTGTCATTCCTCACTCACACAGACACCCAACATTACATGCATCACTGCATTCCCAACATTCTACAGTAAACATGCACATTGGCTGAGCAGCAGGAAGAAAGGGTGAAGTGTGGAACATAGAATAACAATGCAGGGCATAACACCAACCTCATATTTTAAAAGGTGCACTGATTGTCTTAAATCTGACTTTTTTTTAAATAACTCATTTACAAGATCTTTTAAAAACATCTGTCTTCTGTTCCCAACATTAGTTTATAAATGGTTGGAAACCCTTTTAGGCCTGGGGCCTTGTACTGATAACTTGTGATAACAAATCCATAGGCTGCAGCATTGATGCCCAATATAATATTAGAAGTTAAGAACTGCCCAACCATCACTATTGAATAGGAAAACTAAATTGTAAAGTCCTTCTCACCCTTTTATATCCCCAAATAAAGTTGTTGCAGATAATGTCCAGCCTTTGAAAGCATGCCTGCTCTATCTTTAGAGGAATTGCCTAAAGAAATATAAAAGCTTTGGTAAAAACCAACATCCTAATGATATTACAACAGCCTAACAATCTATGGTGCAGATTATGTATTTGAGCCACATCTTTCTTAATTTTCATCAGCAAGGGTTACTGTTTAATGTTGTTATATTTACTACCTTGACCATAATATTGACTCCCAAATAAACCACACTGTCTACCTTATGATAGTCCTGGGGGCTGACTTCATCATTGCACACTATTTGAATCCCCCCAAACTCCTTCCACCCTAGTGAAGTATTCAGACCACTGCATGGTCTGTGAGATGGAACATGCACCCTCCTCACTCCCCAAGTGCAGACAGTGTCAATTTATCAAAAACTAACTATAAATATGTCACATTCCTCACTAATCATTCCTCTCTAAAGGAAACAAAGATGTCCCTTTACACAACCCTATTAATAATTTAGGGGCATATTATCAAGACAGGCGATAAAATTATCGCCGTAAAACGGCGATAATGGGCTTGATAATATGTTCTATGGAATTCCAATTGAAGCTCAGGTTAGATGTGAAGGACATCTAACATGGGCTTAATTGGAATTACATAGAGCATATTATCAAGCCCATTATCGCCATTTTAGCGGCAGTTTTCTGCCGCTAAAACAGCGATAATTTTATCGCCTGTCTTGATAATATGCCCCTCTCGTACCACGTATGCGGTTAAGCGAGGAAAGTCCAACTTCCACTGTGCGCAGATTTTGATATCCTACCTTTCACATCCCAACCAGGTAAATGTCAGTGTAACCTATCCCCATAGTCCTTTGCCTTAATCTCAGAGATGAAGTTAGGTGTCTTGTAATTGAGAATTGTATTCAATCTCACACAGTTTGGCAGAAATGCTTTACTTCCTGTGTCCTGGAAGGGGTTTTTCATCTGACACAACCTCCACTGATGCTTTACTGTAGTGTGACAGAAGTCACAAAAAAGAATTGTCCTTCCATACTTCATTTAAAATCCAGGTGCTCTTTTTCAAATAATGCTTGCCTGAGAATGAGATTACAGAAAAAAGACTAAGAAAACTCTATAATTTGCTTTAACATATTCATTCTCCAGAGTAGAATATCTCAATACCAGTAGAAACCAGTGCGCTGGTTGGATTTCCTGCTCTCAGTTCCATCCTTCCATTCCAAGAAGACGCCTTGAAAAAACTTTACCACAATCCACTGAGTATCACTGCCCTTCACACCTTCCTCAGTGCCAAAGACCCTTAGATTGTTTAGTTGTTGCCAGTTTTCTAAATAATCCACCTCCCATTGCACATCCTCAAGTTGAGAATCATGAGCTCATCTGATTACTCTTGGAGGCAAAATCAGTTTCCAGTGCCATCACTCAACCCTACACTGTGAAAATCCTCTCTACTATCTCGGAGCACGTTTTCGATAACGTATGAATTGCCCCCTATAGCTTCCTTGTGGCGGATGAGTCCTTCAACTAAAAGCTTGGGTCTCTTCCCACTGCAACATAATACCCTGATAAATTGACGTGAGAGGAGGGGGGATTCATCTCCTGTCACTGAGATTTGAATGGGCCAATCTACCAGAGCAATTGATTTCTCAAATCCAGGCTGCGTAGTGGACTAGTCCCATCTTAAATCACTCCTCAAAATTGATTTCATAGTTGCTTTTTATTGGAACCTCTGCACCAGCGGCCAGGTGTTATCCTCACCTCCATCCAAACCGTGGGTGGACTCAGTTACGTCAGCTACCAAGCTGCTTAATGAACCATTCTCTCAAAGATAGGATTAGTTTACAGACCTGCCTGACATTGAAAAATAATTCTACT
Organism: Triturus cristatus; assembly: GCF_964204655.1. Taxonomy (NCBI): domain Eukaryota; kingdom Metazoa; phylum Chordata; class Amphibia; order Caudata; family Salamandridae; genus Triturus; species Triturus cristatus. Next base: position 1,290,553,781 of record NC_140589.1, read on the forward strand.
GCTTCTGCATCTGACCCAGTCTACACCATGCTTCGACACTCTCCGTCCTAGGCTTCCTCTGAGGGTTTATTATCATAGTTACCATCCTCCATAGCTACCGCTTGCTTTGGTTTTAAACTTAGAGGGTCCCTATGAGTCTCATCCATCCTGGACTCCACACTTAAAGCCTTGACTGCTTCAGAAAGTTCTAACCCAGAGCCATGCGAAGAGATGTTGAAAATATATAATAAGCAAACTGCGCTATCAGCACTAAAACCTCCCAAATGTCCTGCCTCCTCAGTGGGGAGGTTATCATTTCCCCTTTGAGTGTCTACAGCCTCCACCTGACATTTCCTATCAACAATGGAGCTGTAAGTAATCCACAACACAGCATATAACACTGATTTAACATGCTCATTAACCTGAGTTCCATCAATGCGAGTGAGGGGAGGTTGCTCATAATTTAAGGTAGCAAGTGACTCCTGCCATGGCTCTACTGAAGATTCAATTACAGCTACCCCTGGTTGAGTCTCCAGATTATAGCCACCCAGTGTGGCCGATTTTGACAGGGTGTTTATACTGGTCGACCATCTCTTGTGATGCCTTTCCCTGCATCTGCTCAGGCTCTTGACCAACACCAGAGGTTTCTATGATCAATGTTTTATCTCCTATGGAGAAATACAGCCCCTCTCTGTCCTTTCTGCAAGGCATTATCAATAAGTCTGCTATAGTGGGTTTATGAGGGGTAGAGAGGATGTCAGAGTGATAATGGTGTTCTTACCCCCACTGTTCTGGAGCTCACCAGAGCTGACTCCACTTGTGTTGCAGCTGTTAGCTGCTGCGGCATCCACTCACAAGCAGTTTCCCTCTACTTGCTCCCATTCTTGTCACTCCTCTTGATTCGTGTGACATTGCTGTTTCTTGGATCCTTGCATACCAGTGCAAAGCTGCCCTCAGCTACTCATTTATTCACCACTAAACAAATGCCTTGTTTGAGGCGTCTCCCGTGCAATCAGCTGTATGGAGACCATCTACCTTATCGCAGCTCACGCTCCCAATAGAACTAGAGAAAGTAGCTTGCTTCCAGGTATATGCTCAACATTCCATTATCAGGGGCGATGTCTCAACCCCAGACAGCTAGTTACTTCAGTGGGTTGTCCACTCTGAGATATTTTAAGTTTATTGTCCTAAGTAGGCAATGGTTGGAGGATGATATGTTGTGGAGATCTGTTGAGATGTACTTTGTAAATATCATCCTATACATGATTGCTATTGTGAGATGTCAGGAAGTAGAAATAGTATTTAGATTGTTGGGACCAGCAGCGGTGGACTAAATTAAAATCCTCCTTTGGCCAGTGGCATATGGTGGATCTTTTCAGTTGATCCATGCCTGTTCAGTTGGTGATGTGTGGTGCATTGCTGTGGACCGGTACACTACTGAATGATGGCCATGACTCATAACAATTTTGTCTTATATGAATGTAAGAGTGTCAAACAATTTATAGCAGTTAATATGCAGCCTGTATGCTTGTTGATGGAATTGCATCATCTGGCCCACTTCACCAAGTGCTTTGAACAGATGGTGGCATTATTTAGTTCATAGACTTGTTCTGAGAATGGGAATGAGAACCCAATCCCACATATTAAAATGTGGCAAAAGTAGTGATAGTGTGACAACAGTGCAGATGATGTACAGTTAAATTGGAAGTTATAGTCATCATGGTGCTTTCAACAGACACAATGACTTTACACAGAATCATATCTTACCGGCCAATGCCACGGATCTATGTGTGTCAGCAGATCTTATTCTGTCAACTGCTTTTTGATGATGCAGCCAAGAATTTGGGTACATGAGGAATTGATTAATAATATGTATACCCAACACACAAGTATGATAGGAGCAGCAGTAAATAAAAGGTAGAGAACTTTATGCGCTTGAGGGAATAGCACAATTGTTCACATGGGACATTTCTGACATGGAAGTGGGCATATACCACTTATCACTTAGGACTTGGATATCGTTGACTGACTTGCCCTTTGCAACAAATATCAGCCATGAACATGTGGCTTGTGAATTGACATGGTATTGAATGAGGCAATTCACTGTTATTGTGCCCTTAGGATAAAGGGACGACAAAATGCTCCTCCTAATCTGATTACTATGCCCCCCTCATAAAATGTTGATGTGTCATTTTACTGGCACTAGGTAATATTGTGTAACTACAGCAGTTAACAAGCATTTGCAAAGACATACGATTGGTACATGGAACATACTGGATATTTAGTAGCTATGTGTACATGAAGAAAGGTGTATTTAGTATTTGCTGTCCTGTCTTGTTGATCCTGGCAAAATGAAAATATTTCCTAAACTTGTTTTGCTGTCTCTGGCAAAATACACTGGGACGAGGGTGAAATAACAGTGGCAGGTCCTACTGCACCAACATTGACATTACAAGCCAGGATACACAGTTGTTGACCATAAACACTCACCAGATATACATGGTGCACAGTGTGAAATTAGGTTACTGCTTGGTTTTGGGAGATTTACTTCTATAGTAGTGATTTTTAATGCATGATAGCGAGTGTTATAGTCTGAGGACAGTGTACCTAAACTTGATCACTAATTTGTGAGTTGTCTACTAATTATTGGACCTCATTAGTTGACAAACAGTTAGACACCCTGATTTCCCACCCCCACTGGGACAAAGAAGCTCTATAGGCAGACAATTGCCTCTGTGGTGAAGTATAGAATCTGAGTGAAGAGACTAAGGGCCTGATTCTGATGTCAGTCAGAGTTGCCTCCGACCGACATCTCTGCGGTTTCGGAACGGACCGACTTCAAGTGGTCCAAAGTCCCATTTCCCTATGGGAGCTTGTGGGTCCGTCCAAAAGCAGATGCAGCACAAGCTCACACAGAGAAATGGGAGTTACTGTAAATCCCTGCACTCTGTGGCAGGCACCTCACGGTGTGGGCCCCCAGCTCTTAACCATAGGTCGTGGAGAGAAGGCGGTCCTGCTAGGGGCGCCCATAGTTGCTTTTTGACATGGAAAGCTTGTCGGTCATAATCCCAATGGCGAAAATGCTATCCGTAAGGGATTATGATCAGTTTCTGACTATCCAACGGGCTCCTGGAGCCTGCTGGAAGACAGGCAGATTGATTGGCCACTTTAAACTCCGACCGCAATGGCATAACACAGGCCCCCACCTTGCGGGGGCCTCCGAGCGCCAGGGGGCCACCTCAGCACAGTAACCTTGCCTGAGAGCTCCTAAGTGTGTCTGGCCATTCTTCCCCAAGTGCGTTGAACAGATGGTGGCATTATTTGATTCATAGACTTGTTCTGAGAATGGGAATGAGAACAAAATCCCACAGATTAAAATGTGGCGAAAGTAGTGACAGTGTGACAACAGTGCAGATGATGTACAGTTAAATCAGAAGTTATAGTCATCATGGTGCTTTTCAACAGACACAATGACTTTACACAGAAGCATATCTTACCTACCAATGCCACGGATCTATTGTGTCAGCAGATCTTGTTCTGTCAACTGCTTTTTGATGATGCAGGCAAGAATTTGGGTACATGAGGAATTGATAATATGCCCCCTGATTTTTTTTTTTAATATACTAATATAAAGTACGCTTTAGCGGGAGAAAACTGCCGCTAAAGCGGCGATAATGGGCTTGATAATATGCCCTATGAAATTCCAATTGAAGCCCATGTTAGACGTCCTTCACATATAACATGGGCTTCAATTGGAATTCCAGAGAGTATATTATCAAGCCCATTATCGCCGTTTTAGCGGCAGTTTTCTGCCGCTAAAGCGGCGATAATTTTATCGCCTGGCTTGTTAATATGCCCCGTTGTTTTGACATTACTGCCATTTTAGGTAGACCCTGTTTTTTTATCCTAAGCATGCCCCCGATCAACTCCACAAAAAACTACCTAGTTGTGTCCAGTTTTTGGAATATTATTATGAGATCGCTGTACTAGGGACAGAATGTAGAAAACTGGTGGTTACTTTCTTTCGGTTATTGACGAGATGTATATGTTTGGCAATATGCAAATAAATGTCTTTCAAAGTCATTCGTACCGTCTTTAAAGCAAAATAAGAAACTGACTTGCCCTGTCAGTTAGGCCGGTGATTACGCAATCTTTGGACATACATGCTCATTTGAAGCATCTGGACACTGTATAATGCAATTACGAATACACTATTAATTGGAAATCAGTCAAATCGCCATTTGTCGTCTCGCTATTTCAAGACTGTGCCTTATCAAACAATGCTGTATTTTTTAGGATAGTCTCGCCTCTGCAGACAGTTTCAGAAATTCTTTCTGCACTTCCCGCTTGCTGCTGTATCTAAGCCCTCCATTACTTAAACAGCGTTTTTTTGACTGACTGTAAAGTATTGCTTGGCATTTATTGGAAAAAGGGGGTCTGTTTCCGCCCACATATTAAACACTGGAGGGTAAAAAAAAAACACCCGCCATTCATCACTCGCCAGTGACATTTAATACAAAACGTTTCAGTTAGATTATTTTGTTTGTGTATTCTTTAGCTAATTGCGTTCTCCCCATGCGCTCGGAGCGTCGTGTGATGTGTTCCATTGTAAGCGGCGGAGGCGGCAAGGGGGTGGTCTGTTCCGTTGTGCCCCCCAGGTTTTCAAACGACTTGACGTCGCTCCTTCACAGGGCAGCTGATTCGCGCCGAAGGAAACATCACAAATCATTCAGTCCACACGCAAATGTCAGTCAGCATTAGTGGAATCTGCAAGCTTGACACCAACAGCAAAGTGGATCGTCTCCCTGCTGAGAGAGTTCTGGGTCGTCAAGGCAAGGAGAACATTAGGATTTCTAAACCGCCATCAGCAAGAGGGGTGTAATTGCTGAAGACACATAAAAGATTTCTGTCCCGCATCACGTACTACACCCACACAAAGTTAATGTCAGCATTACATTTAGCAAAATGTTGTTTCCTGCCTTTTTAGCTTATAAAGTAAAGGCCTGATGTATTCTTAAAAGGAGGAAAGACGCCACGGAGTTTTCTTTACAATTCTGGAGCACTGGTGTCAGGAAAGAGCGAATGACTTGATGTTCAAAGATTACATTTCATTTTATAAATATTGATACTTTAGGCTTAGCTTGTAGATTTTAATGATTTATTCTGTCGTACAACAAAAAAGTGTAATATGGACTTATTAAAAGTAGAAAGACGACTTTCTGAATTAAGCGTGCCGAAAACTGGGAGATTGGACACGCTGTGCTCTTTCTTTTCTTGTTGGACTATGATTTCCTTTTTAAGTCACGGAAAGGCAAAAGAACATAGGGGCATATCAGCAACAACCGGTGATAATTATCGCTAATCGCACTTAGCGCTCGGATAATTATCGCCGGCTAGCGTGGATTTTTATCGCTGAGATAGAGTGCTATTAGCAACGCTTATCTCAAAAGCGATAAAAATCCTAACGCTAACTGCCTAACGTGAGATTATCGCTGGAAACCCAGCGATAATCTCACGCAATGTGCGTTAGCTTGTTGCTAGGGCCCCACAAACTTAGCCATGATATCCACCTTCCATAGGATATCATGGCTAAGTCAGTCTTGAGGCAGGCGTAAGGAAAGTAGCGATAACAGGGGTTATCGCTACTTTTCTTGCCGCTATGCTTCATAGCGTGGGGCTTGATGATTGGAGAAATGTCGCTTAGCGACATTTCCTCTGTCATGTCAGGTCAGGAACGCCCACTTTGCATCTCATTAGAGATGCAAAGCTGGGCGTTAGAAATTCATTTTTCATGCGTTAGCGTGAACTCGCTAATTAGGCGATAAAATTATCGCCGCTTTTCAGCCAAAAACGGCCGTAAAAGCGGCGATAATTCTATCCCCTCGCCTTGCTGATATGCCCCATTGGGGCATATTATCAAGCACGGCGTTAAAATTATCGCCGCTTTATCGGCAAAAAACTGCGGCTAAAGCGGCGATAATGGGCTTGATAATATGCGGCAGAGAATTCCAATAAAAGCCCATGTTGACACCAGGACATGGGCTTCTATGGGAATTCTCAAAGGCATATTATCAAGCCCATTATCGCCACTTTAGCGGCAGTTTTTTGCAGATAAAGCGGCGATAATTTTAACGCCGTGCTTGATAATATGCCCCAATGTGATTAAAGTAACCATAAGTAAGTCAAGTATGCTTAAAATAAAGGTAACGGTGGCAATTTTAATTCCCAACTCATGAGTAAGCTGTTGCCTCGCGTGTTGAACATTCTTCATACCTGATACTTTATGACCTGTAGAAATATGCAATTTTTCATTTTTTATGTAGAGTTTAAGCAGGATAAAAGCACAACATTTAAAAAGACTTTAAAATGCAAGAACTTGGAGGGAGAGCTGAAAAACCAACAATGCAGGAAAATAGCCAGGAAATTCAATTTCTGGATGGTGTATTGTTAGTGGATAGTGGAGATTGCATATGCAGACAATGCAGCGTCTAAAACCTTTTCTTTGTGAGAGGGAAAGGGTCATGGCATTAAAGGGAGCAGAGGTTTGTGCCAAGCACTGCCTCAGGTCCACCTCTACTACTGCCATTCAGCAAAACAAGAATACACAAATCAAAAGGTTCTGAGGCTACCGTTGACATCCTGGCAAGGTTTCAGCATCAGTAATGGTCATCGCCTATGCAGTGCCTCTAAACAAGAGCTTGAAACAGATGGAACAGGAATCAGCTTCATTTAAAATCTCAGTTTACCATCATCCTGCTGCTGTCACTGAGGCAATGGATCTTTGCTGTTATTTTAGAGAAGATCAGGAACTGTACATCACATAAATTAAAATCACAACTTCTAATCTATTTTCAGACAATAACAAGTATTTAGTTTGTGTTAAAGGGTTTTATTCTTCAAATCTTTTAGTAAGTAATCTTTATTAGGTCACAAGTTAAATTCTTCAATCTTAGTCATTAGACTATCATTAGAAAACAATAATCAATCAATAAACAACGAACCACAAGAAAATGAATTAAGCGTGTTCCATAAAGGAAATAAAATCCTTAACCTAAGAATAGATATTGTGTTAATCATAACCCATAAAGAATTCCAGCTCGAGAGACAGTGAGAAATCATAAAGCTTAAAGCTTCAACATTAATAATCAGCTCAAATAAATCGATAATCAATCAAAGCAGAACTTCCAATAAAGAGGTGTTCAAGAAACTCAGTAGATATCTGAGTGAATGAGGGCTCGAGTGTGTGCAGAGTTCTGAACCTACTCAAGGAACACACACTATTATAGACCACATATTCTGAAACGTTTGCAACTTGCTCCTTTTTCAGTCTCCAGTCAGCCAATCTACTTCCAATGCTTTCACTGGAAAAGGATCACTCTTCATCTCCTTACCTAGAATGCAATAATCCACAGACAACAATGTGGAGTGAAAAATGTCTTATGAAATACAATGTTAATTCTCTTAAACTTTCACAGCATTCATGTCCTTTGGAAATGCTGCATCTTCATATATGAACTTCTCTATTACCTCACTAGATTACAGTTTCTAATCATTAGTTAACAGGGATCTTTGTGTGTAGAAACATTTTGCAGAGTTAGATGAAAACATTTATATAACTATTATTCACTATGAAAACGTCCATGGAAAGTACAAGAAAAAAGCTTTTTGTGCACGCTTAAGCATTTTTAGTCATGTCACCTTGTCAGGCATGTTGCATCTGGCATTTGAGGCCTAGTGCGAGTAAATATGGTTGCCTACAACACTTTTTGCATTTAAACACAGCTTTCATTTTCATTAAAGCTTACAAATGAATTCTGCACATTTTACTATAAACTATATTATTTTCTTGATATTATTATGTGCTACCCCAAAACCCACTCTATGCAGGAATTTCGAGCTCACTTTACCTTTCATCATGTGTTATTGGTTCTTCATTGGGTGACCAAGTGAAGGGCGCTAGTACAAGGTGGCACCTTGTGAGTTGGTAGGTTTGCAAATAGTGGTGCACGGTTAGTTAGTGAAAAGTGGATTTTACAATTCATGGTCATTGGTCTTTGGCCATGGTGGAACAGAACAGGGAAGAGAAGGATTGTAGAGATGATAGAGGTGATATATTTGAGAGGCAGAGTGAAGTAGATACAATGGAACACAGAGTCACCTAAAATGAGAAGTAGGGATGGCACAGTGAATTATGAACATCCGCTGATAAATTAAAAGACAACAGGGATAGAATGGTATTGAATTATGAGGGAAATGAAAAGCAATTGACATCCATTAGAAAGGTGAAAAGGTATTTGAGGGAAGTTACCCAGGAAAAAGATGTCCTAGAATGAATTTGAGTGGTGTTCAATCACAAGTTGATCAGAAAGTTGTAGCTCACTTAGCAGTTAAAATTGCAGGACAATCAGTGGTTTCCTCCACACAAATGCCCCCTGTAAGAAGCTTAATGTCACATTTCAGAATACAGGTAAAATTTCCATCCCCAAACCTGATACATTTTTCTGATTTTTTTACATAGGAAAACTTTGGGTCAGGAAAATAGACATAAGACTTTGCAGTAAATTAGATACACTTAAGACAACTTCCTATGACAGTCATAAGTTATGCCTGTTTGGTACGAAAAATGTATGTACAAATAGGAATAACATAAAATAGATATAGAAGTAACTTATGTGCAAATTTAAACTATTTTGGCAAATCAGCCGGCAATGACGGTCTGGTCTTATACTTTCTGAAGCTTTTAGTTTTGGAGGGAATGACAGTACTTTGTGGCATGCTAACCAATAGAATTCTAGAATGCTGACAAATCATCAGGAAATAATTTACATTGTACTTTCACAGCCACTTTTGCCCAGATTGTAGGTACTGTAGTCAAAACAACAAAAGGACAGTCTGTGCAAGCTAGCTAACTATAAATGCTGCATTCTCTGGTTTTGAATGAGTGAAATGTCAGCTCAACTATAACGTCCCAGTAACCTTTGTTTGTCAGTGAAGATCTAAGGTTTTTTCTAATCCTATTTCCTAACTACAACAGCCCTGTAACCTAGTTTTTTAAGTGAATTTCTAAGGATTTTAAATGCTAATTGCTAACTATAACTTACCTGTAACCTTTGTTTTTTTCAGTGAATTTCTATGGTGTTTTAAGTAGCAATGGTGTTTGCAGAATGGTGTGGAAAGGGGACAGGGCCTCTGACCAGCTCTCAGAAATCCTGCGGAGTAGGACTTACAGAAAGTACCAGGAGGGCTTCTTGGTCCCCAAGGTCATTTAGCATCCAAGAGAACTTTATTCCCCAACCAGTAGTGTGACAGGAGACAGATTTGTAGAGTGGTGCAGAAAGGGGGCGTGGCCTCCAAAGACCTCTTAGCAAACTGACTGTGTGCAACTTGCTGGAGTTATCAAGAGGGGTAGTTGTCCCCCAAATAGCCTCAATAGCCAGGGGGACTTCATCCCCCAAGTATACTATGCCAGGAGGCACGTTTGCAGAGTGGTGGAGAAAGGACGTCCTTGATGATTGGACAGGTAGTGCATTTATGACTCTATGAGTGCCATTGCCAAGTAAAGACTGTGGTGTTTTTAACAAAGTGTAAAACACATATATGGACATATTTTACATATGGTTTCAGTGAAGATATTTAGTAAGATACTAAAGTTTAAAAAAAAAAAAAACGTTATTTACCAGTTTCACAAGTACAACACTGGATCCAATAATCCACGTTGTGTAGTACATAACAATGTCTAGAGTGCAAAAATAAGGAAAGTAAATCACCAGTACCATGAAGACTTGACAACAATTGCCTATTGGAATAAAAAAGATAGTTCTTCTCCAACCGTCTAATCCGCCCAACTGACTATAGACAAGTCAAACAATCCCTCTACAAATAATAACACGGGTAACTTCACCAGTTATCATTATTTACTTTTTCACTTTATAAATATAATTCAGCAGTCTATGTTAAAATCTTCTAGTATGTGCATCAACAACATATACAAACATACTCTTTTTTCAGACAACTCTGTGTTAAATTTTGTAATCTCTTCTTTATAACAATCAACTGTAATATGTGTCTTGTTCCTCAACTCCTCCTCTTAACAACTCTTCATTTTCCCTAGAATCCTTCTCAGGACTAAAGAAACAAAACTGCACATCACCACAAACCTTTTCTATGTCTGCCATAATACCTTGAAAAAATGTCTTATTGATTTCTCCCAAACATAAAGCAGGAGTTTTCACATAATACAGCATCCTACCTAAAGTTCGTATTATTGAGTGGTATAAATGTTTCTGTGTTTTAAACTTCGCCTTGGAAAGATATGTAGGAAATGTCTTAATTTATCAATGGATTGCTGTCTAATATTAGAAACACTACTACAATTCCATTTCCATTCAGTACCCTGACTACACCTTCCTTGTACTTCTTCTGAAACAACGTCATCTACATTTCTACGTACCATCACCTCTTTTGCTATAGTACACGCATTCTTTATTTCATAACATTGTCCTCTTTCATTAATGGCATGAACTCATCTGTTATCGTGGAGATAGCCATCTTCATTAGAGGAAGGCTCTGTACAAGAAATATATATCCATTCTACACTAAAAACTGTACAGCAGTTACTTCTATTCACTAATCTTTTCTTCTGATTTTGTCTCCTCATGCACAACACTATTTTGTTAAGAGTCTTCATTCTATTTAGAATCAAAATGAAAAGCGTCCTCTTCAAAGCAAAGGCCTTATCAACTACTTCTTCATAGTTCTAGTGCTTCAATAATTAAATGACTGCATAGATACTGGATGGGTGATAGGTTTACTACAATTGTACTTTTCATGTAATTAGATGAGTGCATGAGTAAAGCCTGAGTGTTTCATCAGTGCATGCGTGTGCCTCAGTATTTCAATGACTGCATGGGTTGTAAGTTGGTGTTTAGATGGCTGCATAGGGTCTGTGCGAATGGTATAATGATTTCATATTTACAGCTTTGTTAATTGCATACGTAAATAGTTAGTACCTAGATGATTAGATGAATGTATGGGTAGTACAGCATAGTTCAATGACTGTATAATTTCTGCCTGCCTGATTGCAAGAGTACATATGTAGTGTCTGGGTAATTTAATAACTTAGTTGATAGTAAATCACTTATCTGATAACTGTCTGAGTAGTGATTGGGTGATTGAATGAGTGCCCGAATACTGCCTGTACTGAAAGTACCTTCATTGCTGTTAGATACATAACTGTTGCGACTATATTTCTGACTCATTGGTTATCTACTCTGTCAGTATCAAACTACCTGTTCTGCTGTATATATGCTTTTATTCTGAGCTATATGTGAGTGAAATCTAGGTATCACACTTGATATATACTTACAGACATGGCTCTCTAGAAACATACATTGCTTTGTTACTGAGCGTGCACATGCATCAGTAAGTTTCTTAAATGGAAAACAGCATTTTGAAAATCTTCAAACCACATAACCTTTTGTGAATGGCATACCTACATCATTTCTCAAATAATTCTTCTGCTTCTAAAACATATATTCAGCATATCTCAAACAAAAGTTTCACTCAAAATGAAGCTAGCATAAGAACTCTTGAGGCATTCTGCACTATTAATCCTTCTCAATTTTAAGCAAACCATGTTTAAATAAAATCACTATCCTCACCATATACATGTAATTTTCATCTGCCTTACAATACATAAATCACCATGTAAACATATATGCGCTTTCTTAATAGATGAACACCTTCAAGCTTTCTTTCCCAAAATATATAACTCTCTGCATCTTTAAGTAAACTCAAAAGTCCCACCTTATATATAGCTATACGCAAGCACAAAAAACATATCTCACCATCTAAGTATACGCAAAGCAGTCATATGAGTTAAAAACCATAGTTCTTTTTGCATTTGTCACCCCGAGTGGGGCGGGTATGCTCAGACGTGAGTCCCGTGCTCGCCATGCCACTGGAATCAGGCTATCCTGGGTGAAGAGGGGTGAAACCCCGAAACCGGTCCTAGGATGCTTGTTTCCAGTCCAGGGAGGACCTGGCCTGGCAGTTCGGGCTGGACTGTTCCCATTGGGCACAGGGTCAAGACTGATTTGCCTATGGCTGGGTCCAAACTGGAATGGCATGGTGAGCAAAACAACGATGGATTTAGGCCCAGATCTCTGCACTGGGGTGAATGTATGAAATTGTTCTGCATTCTGTCCATCACTAGTTCTTTTTGCATTTGTCACCCTGAGTGGGACGGGTTTGCATAGACGTGAGTCCCGTGCTCTCCATGCCACTGGAAATAGGCTATCCTGCCTGAAGAGGGGTGAAACCCCGAAACCAGTCCTAGGATGCTTGTTTCCAGTCCAGGGAGGACCTGGCCTGGCAGTTCGGGCTAGACTGTTCCCATTGGGCACAGGGTCAAGACTGATTTGCATATGGCTGGGTCCAAACTGGAATGGCATGGTGAGCCAAAAAAACGATGGACTTAGGCCCAGATCTCTGTACTGGGGTGAATGTATGACATTGTTCTGCATTCTGTCCATCAATAGTTCTTTGTGCATTTGTCAGCCCGAGTGGGACGGGTATGCTCAGACGTGAGTCCTGAGGTATGGCTGGAAATCCTAATGAAGGACTCTTTGCAAAACTGATGTTGATTTTCCCTCACACTGTCTTGGTGTACTCTAAGGCAGAAATGGAAGTGGTCAAATCAATTCTGTCTACAGATTGACAAAGAGAGGAAACATGTTAATAAAACTGTTTCTGCATTCCTCAGAGACCATAGCATGGGCTGTATCAATAACAACAATCTGGGTTTGACATGCATGGAATTGATAGAATTGATGGAGTGCACTTTACAAATGAAAGCAACAGGGTGTTTCTAAGTAACCTGAAGCTCTGCATCCGGTCTTATGTATACCTGCCATATACCCACAACCAACACAACGGCTCTTGTCAGAGCCACCCTAGTACCCAAAATTTTGTATAGTTTTTTCTAAAAGGTATTTTTTCTTCAACTTTTGACAATCTTCATTACGATGTCACGATCCCCGCAGACACGTTGCGAAACCGGAAAACAAAAACAGACATTCAATGGCCACAAACACATCCAAAAATAATATGTAATAAAATCCCTTCTGAACATAGCCCTTCACACATTACTATATACATACTTCTTTCAAACCATGTTTAAAGTTATATTTTACACTAAGTTTAAAAAAAAAACATATTTCAGACCTATTTTCTGGTTTTGTGGTTATTCGGGATGTCGATACGACATCGTTAACCGCGACAATCGCACCTTTTCCACAAAGTGACAACACATATATGCACACATATTACAGTATTTTTTGCACTAGGGGTGTATTACTGTACACTTCAAACTCATATTTTTCTAGTGTATTTCTAGAACAACCATCTCTAAAACCTATTGTCCATTTTGACGGTGAGGCCAGAGATCATGATGACGTTGGTAATCGTGATCCCTGCACCTACGTCACGAAAGCAGAAAGCAAAAGCGGGAATTCAATAGCCACCACCACATATAAAAATAATGACTATATAATTAATTCTAACCATCGCAGTGGATAACTCACAAGGTAAATAACTATAAAAACATTTATGAATATCTCAATATCTATATAACAATGCATATTAATGCTTCACTGATATATTTTTTATATTTCCACCAATTTTTGTGACAACGTTGATAGTTGCGATGTACCCACGATGGTACACGGGGGGCTGCACTGGTTTTTGTGGCGACATAGCGAATATCGTACATGATTAAAAAAAATCCATCTTGGAAACAACTTGTGTCACTAACACCTCTATTTCTCAAACATGGTGTCAGAGTATCTCCACCCGGGACCCTTATGTGGTCTTTCACACAAATTTTCATCCCTGGGAACCATTCCCGATAGATGAAATGGTGGCCGCAACTTTCTATTTAGATTATGTCCAGCCAATCAGAGCATTCCTTTTGGCGCGTGCATTCTCGATTCATCACGAAACCTTCGTGAAATAGCCACAGCCAGAGATATTACTATAATTTTAAACTTACATTTCTCAGCAACTGCTGAGCATATTTACCCCCAAATAAGCAAAAGGCACTTCCTTGAACCCACATCTACCTCTCTGCCACATTTGGTGTAAGTCCGTTCAGCGGCTCGGACTGTTGGTGTGGTTAAAGGTTCCTATGGGAAGTAACATTACAAAAGCAACCTAATTTTGGTCCCTACTGCACAGATCAGCCCCAAACTTTCCATAACAATAGAATCCACCTGGACACTTTTTGAGGAAAAATTCATGTAGATTGGTGAAACGACACCAAAGTTATAACCAAGTCAAATAATGCTTTTACTATGGATTCTATGTCCTAACTACAACTATCTACTGGCGACCGTCAGCAAGTAATATAGATATTTTATTACGGTCGCCAGTAGGTAGTTATAGTTAGAACCTAGTTTCCATAGGAAAAGCATTTTTTGATTTGCTAATAACTTTTGCGTCGTTTGACGAATCTTCGTGAAATTCTACAACACAAAAGTCTATCCAGGTCAGCTCCTATACTGAAAGTTTGGGGGTGATTCTTCAAGCGGGGGCTGAGAAAAAAGGGAGTCCCAAAACACGTTTTTCCCATGTTAATTTCCATGGGACATCTTGAGACGGGCTACAGCGCGAACTGCTTAACGGATTTACCCCAAATTTGGCAAAAAGGTAGAGCTTGGTTCAGAAAGCAACCTTTTTTTTAAATGGTGTAAATCCGTCCAGTAGTTGCTGAGAAATTAAAAAAATAAGAGTCAAAAAATCAATTTCCCTTAGGAAACTTTAGGCAAGGCTACGGCCGAAACTACTGAATGGAATTATCCCAAATTTGGCAAAAAGGTAGTGCTTGGTTCAGAAAGCGCCCTTTTTTTCAAATGGTGTAAATCAGTTCAGTAGTTGCTGAGAAATTCAAAAATAAAAGTTTCCATATCTATGGCCACGGTGAAGTCGCGACCCCTGCCGACCACGAGCTTTATTCTAATTGGCTGTCAATACTCCAAACCAGCAAGTGTTGGCAGCCATCTTGTGACTCAGTAGAACCGAGTCACAAGAAAAGAGAGAATGAAGCATAAAAAGCAAGAAAAGGGAGCAGAGAGTAAAAACACCCTGACCCCCTAGGCCTGCTCAGGGGGTCCCACAAGAACATTGGAATTCGCACTGGGGTTGTGAATACCACCAACATTTAAAAAAAAAATGAAGCACAGGCTCCCATGCTTCATTTAAATGAGGCCCTGGGGTGGGCCAGGTTCCGGGGGCATTGCCACAAAAATATTAGCGGGGGCCCGCAGCCCCGGGGATCGCCACCTCCCCAGGGCTTATTATTATGTATGTGGGG
The DNA here is from genome assembly GCF_964204655.1 of Triturus cristatus. Lineage (NCBI taxonomy): Eukaryota > Metazoa > Chordata > Amphibia > Caudata > Salamandridae > Triturus > Triturus cristatus. Next base: position 1,290,569,130 of record NC_140589.1, read on the forward strand.
GCACTACGGCCCCCTGCAGCCCCGGAGACCGCCACCTCCCCGGGACTTTTATAATAAACTGCGGAGGGGGCATGCGGTCCACCCCACAGCCCCGGGGACCACCACCTCCCCGGGGCTTTTCTTTAGAAAAAGAATTCTGTGTGGGGGGCTCGAGTCCCCCACACGCCCGGGGACCACCACCTCCCAGGGGCACAAAAATTGGAAATTGGGGGGTCCATTACAGACCCCGAAGCCCTGGGGACCACCACCTCCCTGGGGCTTTCTAATTGAAGGGAGGAGGCCGCACGGCCCCCCTCCTGTAGCCAGTGATGGCCCTGGGGACCGCCACCCCCCAGGGCCGGCTCCTGCTGTGTCCCGGGGTGCGCACCCCCGGGACACTGCTGTTTGCTATGGTAGGGTGGGAGCATGGCTCCCACCCTGCCATAGCAAACACTGCTTTGGATTTTGGAAGCGAGAGCATGGAAACCTGCTCTCACTTCCAAAATCCAAAGCAGATTGCTTTTCCACACAGGGAGCTGCATGTCAGCAGCTCCCTGTGTGAAAAATCAATGCCGGCTCCGGCAGGAGGCAGGGACCCAGTGGGACCATGGGGGAATTGGGGACCCCCTCACGGTCCCCAACAGAGAGGCCAGGCCCAAGGGGATGGGGTCCCCGGGGCCAGATGTGGCATGGGAGGGGGAACCACGCGACCCTCCTTTTGTTTTTTTCAAATGTATTAATGTACATGTGGGCATGCCTCTGGATATGGGGTCCCCGAGGAGAATGTAAATTAGTGAAAGTGGATGTTTTAAAAAAAAAATTGAGTTGCATCCCTAGCGCTGCTCTCAGCGCAGCCCACAGTGTGAACGAGATGGGTGTGCGGCTTTCAGCGCAGTACCCGTGTGAAAGCGATGGGTGTGTGGCTCTCGATGGGTGCGCGGCTTTCAGCGCGGCCCCCGTGTAAAAGCGATGGGTGCACGGCGCTCAGCGCGGCCCCCCGTGTGCACGCGTTGGGTGCGTGGCTTTAAGTCGGGCTGGGTGCGCGACTCCAAGCAAGAAAAAAATATACATATTATTTTAAACTAAATTATTTGTTGGGTTATTAGGTAGCTCTAAAAGAGCCCTTGTGTTTATTGGGAGATTTTTGTAGCTACATGTAAATGCTGATGCAGAGCCTTAGGTTGTTGAGAAGGACTCTGTTTCCCTGATCTGTGAAATGTACACCATAACTCCTGTAGATGCCATCCATATTAAAACGCAGATTGTTGTTGTATATGGAGCCCATACTATGGTCTCTGAGATAAGCAGAAACAGCCTTATTGACACTTTTTCTAGCTTTAATCTGAGGACAAAATTGATTGGACAAGTTCAATTTCTGTCTTTGGCATATGTTAGAGTATACAAAAGCAGTTTGGGGGAAAGCAACATCAATTCTGCAAAGGTGTCCTTCATTAGCATTTACAGACCTACCCCAATCAATGTGCCTAGGTCATTGCCACCACAGTGCACAATCGTGAGGTCAGGGGGTTGAAGATGTAAAAAGGTTTTAAACAAAGACATCAAGTGGTGCCACTTTAATACTCTCTGTCCAATCCATTTAATGTCCACATTTTGCAAAGCTAGATCTTTGTCAATACCTCTGTGTTCAGCATACCTTTTGTACCAGAAAACATAGCTGTGTCCCACAATCCACACTCCAAGCATCTTGAAGAGAAGTCTGATGCACTGAAAAGATGTCTGTAGCTGGAGTAGGCAGTTGGTAGAATGAGAGGTATCTAAAATGGTGGACAAGATGCAGTTTAGAAAAAAAAAGAAAATGATTGGCCGTTTAAGAACATTATATAGTGAAAAATAGGGTGTATGTTTCTATGTTTAAAAAGCATGTTTCTTATTGGTTAGTAAAACATGTTTGAAAAGTACATTAGATAGGATAAGCACTTATTTTGGAAAGCCAAGCACACTTGCTGTTTGTATTTACAACATTGTGTGCTGAACTTGTGACCTGTGAGTTCAGTTGAGTGTTCCATGAACTGTTGTTATGGAAACAGGCATTAAAGAGAATCGGGGTAGGTTTGAAAGTTAACTGTGGCATTAAAATGTGAATTTGTTATAAATATTAAAGTAATATGTTATTGCAGTGTGATTTCCCATGTCTGTGCTATCTTTAAAATGAGTGTATTATTAATAAAAAGTGGTAAAATTATTTGTGATGTATTTTTGAACTCCCGTATGGATTCGCGGTGCCATCGCTTACGGTGCACGGTGCAGGCGTGACTCCAGAAAACTCCAGAAGCATTTTGGGCTCAGTTATCAATCAGGAAATTTGTAGAGTGCACTACTCACCCGTGAGGGTCTCAAGGCGCTGGGGGGGTGCTGCTACTGCTCGAACAGGCAGGTCTTGAGTAGCCTCCTGATGGTTAGTAGGTCTTGGGTCTGCCGTAGGAGGATGGGGAGGGTGTTCCAGGTCTTGGCGGCGAGGTAGGAGAACGATCTGCCGTCGGAGGTCGCTCTTCGGATGCAGGGGATGGTAGCGAGGGCGCAGTCGGCGGAGCGGAGCTGGCAGTTCGGGGTGTAGAAGGTGAGTCGTCTGTTGAGGTATGCTGGTCCGGTGTCGCGGAGTGCCTTGTGTGCGTGGGTGAGAAGCTTGAAGGTGATTCTCTTGTTGACGGGCAGCGAGTGTAGGCCTCTCAGGTGGGGAGTGATGTGGCTGTGTCGAGGGATGTTGAGGATCAGGTGGGCAGAGGTGTTCTGTATGTGTTGCAGTTGTTTCAGCAGTTTGGCCAGGACTCCCGCATAGAGGGTGTTTCCGTAGTCCAGCCTGCTGCTGACGAGGGCCTGGGTGACTGTTTTTCTTGTGTCGGTGGGGATCCACCTGTAGATCTTGCGAAGAATGCGGAGGGTGTTGAAGCAGGAGGATGAGACAGCGTTGAGTTGCTTGGTCATGGAGAGCGTTGAGTCGAGGACGAAACCCAGGTTGCGTGCATGGTCAGAGGGCGTTGGTGCTGCTCCCAGGGCGGTCAGCCACCAGGAGTCGTCCCAGGCTGAGGGGGTTGAGCCGAGGATGAGGACCTCCATCTTGTCCGAGTTCAGCTTCAGACGACTGTTCTTCATCCATTCGGCGACGGCTTTCATTCCTTCGTGGAGGTTGGTTATGGGGGTGAGGGGGTCCTTGGTGAGGGATAGGATCAGCTGTGTGTCGTCGGCGTAGGAGATGATGTTGAGGTTGTGCAGTCTGGCAATGTGGGCGAGCGGGGCCATGTAGATGTTGAACAATGTCGAGCTGAGGGATCCTTGGGGTACGCTGCAGATGATCTTGGAGGCTTCGAAACGGAAAGGGGGGAGGCGGACGCTCTGGGTTCTGCCGGAGAGGAAGGAGGTGGTCCATTCCGGAGCCTTGTCTCAGATCCCTGTGTTGTGGAGGCGTGTGCGTAGGGTGCGGTGGCAGACCATGTCGAAGGCAGCTGATAGGTCCAGGAGGATGAGGGCCACGGTTTCGCCGTTGTCCAGCAGGGCCCTGATGTCATCGGTGGTGGCGATGAGGGCAGTTTCGGTGCTGTGGTTGCTGCGGAACCCAGACTGGGACGGGTCAAGGATGTTGTTCTCCTCGAGGTAGCGGGTCAGCTGCTTGTTGATGGTTTTCTCGATGACCTTTGACGGCAATGGGAGCAGGGAGATGGGCCGAAAGTTCATAAGGTCACTCGGATCTGCCTTGGGTTTCTTGAGCAAGGCGTTGATCTTGGCGTGCATCCAGCTCTCCGGGAAGGTCACGGTCTCAAAGAAGATGTTGATGGCCTTGTGGAGATGGGGTGCGATCGTGGCACTGGCTTTGTTGAAGATGTGGTGTGGGCACGGGTCTGACAGGGAGCCGAGTGGATGGTGTTCATGATTTTGATGGTGTCGTCATCGTCGATGTTGGTCCCGGTGAGCAGGTGGTATTGGGGTCTGAGGTGTCGTTGGCTGTTGTGGTGGTCTGGTTGTCGAAGCTGTTGTGGATGTCTGTGATCTTGCAGTGGAAGAAGGTGGCCAGGGAGTTGCACAGGTCTTGCGATGGTGGGATGTCATTGGTGTTGGTGCTAGGGTTGGAGAGTTCCTTCACGATGTTGAAGAGCTCTTTGCTGTTGTGTGCATTGTTGTCGAGGCAGACCTTGAAGGAGGTCCTTTTGGCGGATTTGATGAGGTGATGGTGTTGGCGCATGGCGTTCTTGTGGGCTGTGTGGTTCTCCGGTATCTGTTTGCAGTGCCATTTCTTCTCTAGTCTTCGACAGGTTTGTTTGGAGGTCTTGAGGTCTGCGGAGAACCAGCTGCATTCTTGTTGGTGTGTCTGTTGGAGGGTTTCTTGATTGGGCAAGGGTGTTGGCACAGTCATTGATCCAACACCTGAGGTTGCTGGCGGCGGCGTCGGGGTCGGTGGGGTCGGCGGGTGGGCTTTGGGCGAGTGTGGTGTTTAGCTGGTCTTCGGTGATTTTGCTCCAACAGCGGTGAGGGATCTGTTGGGTGCGGTGGTGCATGGTGGGTTTCCAGAAGGTGAAGTTGATGCAGTGATGGTCGGTCCAGTGGTGTTCGTTGGTGTGGCTGAAGGAGACGTGGGAGCTTGCGGAGAAGATGGGATCCAGCGTGTGGCCGGCGGAGTGGGTGGGCTTTGTGATGAGCTGTAGGAGTCCGAGGTTGGCGAGGTTGTAGATCAGGGTGGTGGAGTTGGTGTTGTTGTTGTTCTTGAGGTGGAAGTTCAGGTCACCGAGGAAGATGTAGTCCGTGGAGGCGAGGGCGTGCGTGCTGATGAAGTCGGCGATGGAGTCGCTGAACTGAGGCCGAGGTCCGGGAGGTCTGTAGATCAGAGTTCCTCTGAGGGTGGTGTTGGGATCAGTATGGATCAGGAAGTGCAGGTGTTCGTGGTGCTGAGGGTGTCGTCGAAGTTGGTCGAGACCTTGAGGGTGGACTTGTGGATGATGGCAATTCTCCCTCCTATTCCGTTGGTGCGATCTCTGCGGGTGATCTTGTAGCTGTCCAGGATAGCTATGGCGATGTCCGGTGCCAAGGAGTCGTTCATCCAGGTTTCTGTCAGGAAGGCGACGTCCGGGGAGGATGTGTCGAGCAGGTCCCAGAATTCGATGGCGTGTTTGTGTGCAGAGTGGGTGTTCAGTAGTATGCATCTGAGGTGGTTGCGTCCTGTCCTGGTGGGCGGGTCGGCGGCACGGAGACTGGTGAAGCTGCAGCTCCGGCAGGAGAAGGGTCCTTTTGTGCGCTTTGTGGGTGGCCTGGAAGCAGTTGTGCGCTCGTCCAGTGTTGATTGCGTGGAGGGTGCTGGCGTAGTAGTGGAGATGGGCGTCGTGGCGTTGACGGGGGCCTGGGGTTCTGGAGCTGGGCGCGGTCCAGGCACGGACAGGCGCAGATGGGTTTGCCTTATGCACGCCTTCGGTATATATTGGGAGGTGTGAGGGAGGAGCAGCTGGGAGGCGGTTGCGGGGCAGAGAATGGGCTAGCGGGGGGCGGGGATGCAGGGGACGCAGAGGCGGAAAAAAGGGGCGGAGAAATCAACAGAAGGGCACAGAACAATATGGGGCAAAAAACGGGGAAAAAAATAGAATGAAACAGAACAGAAAACACAGAATGAAACACAATACAATACAATGGAGGAGGCAAAAATACAGCAAGGCAACAGGCACAGAACCTATGGCCTACCACTGGCCTCAAACATCAGGCAGCGGCAGCCGCGGGCTTGGGGGATGCGGACACACAGGTGGTGTTGTGCGGCGTGGGGAGCGACCTGCCTGAGAACAGAGTCAAGGGTCGCTCTCCTCACTGCGCAGCGGCCGCCATATATTGGGAGGTGGGAGGGAGGAGCAGCTGGGAGGTGGGAGCAGGGCGGTGAATGGGCTAGCAGGGGCGGGGCTGCAGGGGACGCACCGGTGGGAAAACGGGCAGAGAAATCAACAGAAGGGCACAGAACAATATGGGGAAAATAACGGGAAAAAAATAGAATGAAACAGAAAAGAAAACACAGAATGAGACTCAATACAATACAATGGAGGAGGCAAAAATACAGCAAGGCAACAGGCACAGAACCTATGGCCAACCACTGGCCTCGGAGTTCTTGCATGCGCGGGCTCGGGGGTTAGAAGTCAGTTGGCAAGGGTTGATATGTGTAACCAATAGAAATGTGTTTTGGAATTTGAAATAATCTGGGAAGCAATGTGATTTGTTATTTACATCTATATGTGTAGAATAAGAGAGGGAAAGTTTGCCATTACTGGTTTTGCTAAGAGCAATGCATTATATTGATTGTGTGCATAAGAAAATCTGGTGTGAGATTCTGATACTTCATAATCTACAAATCAATTTGAAAGGTGAGTTATCAATTTGTGAGGTGTAATATGTAGTGCCTTTGTTTTTAAAGATAAAATATAAATCATGAAATTTGAATTTTGAGATATATTTTGAAATGAAGAAATGTTTATTGCAGTTTTTGTAATGTATTTAAATGTTGTTTAATATAAATTATGTATAATATTATGTTTGTGTTGGAATAGGGATTGGTGATTATAGTAGTTTGTTTCAGTGTGTGGATATGTACATTAGTAGTATACCGCATAATTTTAGTTGTTGATTTCAAATTGGAAGTGCATATGTTGAGTTAAGATATTAGTGATGAGACTAGTTTGTATAAGTCTCTAGAGAGGTACAGTTGAAATATGCAACTTAATGTTTGGTGTTTGGTTTAAAATTGAAGTTCCTTGAATTTATGAGGTGTAGATAGTGTTGTGGTAGAGAGATATCCATCTATGATTTCAGTAATATGGTGAGAGTTATAACGGAGAAATGTGAATGGTTCCTACTTTGTATTTGGCTAGGTGTAACATTAAAAGTAGTTGAAAAATGGTAAAGTAGCAGCAGAGATTCATGCACTACTTCAATCCCATAAGCACTGTCCAAGCAGAGGAGCCATTGCCCTGTCAGTACTCATACACTCCTCCAATGACCCATCCAGCACTATACACTTATCCAATCAGTGTGCAAATAGTCAAGCGCATAAATTCACCATCCATTCTCTTTGCAGCACTGTAAAAAAATAAGTCACTACAGTCGTACTCAAGCAATGGTACAGGCACTAAGATATGCACGCCTACAAATCCTCTGTGCAGTATCCATGCAGATTTCTAACCACCTACATTCTACTGATTAACTTTTCCAATTACCCAGGTAGTACCTATGCATTCTAGTAATCTCTCTATCACTGTCCATGCACTTTTACAATGAGCTATCCAGCACTATGTACTTATGTAATCACTTTGCCAATACACAAGCAGTTATAAATTTACCATGCACTCTGTTTGCAGTCCTTTAATCATGCAGTCAGTATCCACATACTCATGCAACGACCAAGGTACTAACTCATGCAGTGTTAATATTTCCTGAGGACCAGTATTGCAGTGCAGCCATCACCATGTCAGTACCCATACACTCCTCCAATTAAGCAGCCAGTTTCATGTCCTTATCTAATCACTGTGCCAAAACAGAAGCACTTATAAATTCGCCATGTTTTGTCCTTTCAGTACATTAATCATCCAGTCAGTATGTGTGTACTCATAAAATGACCCAGGCAGTAACCATACATTTCAAAATAGAAGTGCAGTCTGTCAAGTTTTAAAATGTGCATGGATGTGTGTATGAAGTATGTCTGTACTTGCATATGTTAAGTTAAGGTATTTCTGATGAGACTAGTTTTTATAAGTGTCTAGAGAAGTACTGTCGAAATACGCCACATAATTTTTGGTGCTTGGCTTAACATTGCTGTCCCCTAACCACCTTCACAGTACTGATTCACTCCTCCAATTACCCAGGTAGTATCTATGCAGTCTAGGAATCCCCCTGTTAGTCCCCAAGCACTTCTCCAATCACCCAGCCAGGACCATGTACTTATCCAATTTGTCTGCCAAAACAGAAGCACTTATAAATTCACCATGTACTCTCCTAGCACTACTGTAATCATCCAGTCAGTATGTGTGTACTCATAAAATGACCCAGGCAGTAACCATACATTTCAAAATACAAGTGCAGTCTGTCAAGTTTTAAAATGTGGATGGACGTGTGTGTGAAGTATGTCTGTACTTGTATATGTTGAGTTAAAGTATTTCTGATGAGACTAGTTTTTATAAGTCTCTAGAGAGGTACAGTTGAAATATGCCACATAATATTTGGTGTTTGGTTTAACATTGCTGTCCCACAACCACCTTCACAGTACTGTTTCACTCCTCCAATTACCCAGGTAATACCTATGCAGTCTAGGAATCCCCCGTCAGTCCACAAGCACTTCTCCAATCACCCATCCAGCGCTATCTACTTATGCAATCACTACGCAAATACCTAAGCAGTTATAAATTCACCATGCACTCTTTTTGCAGCACTGTAATCATTTCAGTTACTAGTCATGTAATAATGGAATGGCCTTAGTACTAGCACAACCATAGGTACAATACTCTGTGCACTATCCATGTAGACCTCCAACCAGCTACATACTACTGATTTACTCTTCTAATTACCCAGTTAGTACCTATGCAGTCTAGGAATCCTCCTGTTAGTCCCCATGCACTTCTTCAATCACTCATCCAGCACTAGCTACTTATGCAATCAGTCCGCCAATACCTAAGCACTTATAAATTCACCATGCACTCTCTTTGCAGCACTGCAATCATTCCAGTTACTAGTCATGTACTTATGCAATGGCCTAGGCACTAACACAAGTACAGCTACAATATTCTGTGCACTATCCATGCAGACCTCTAACCAGCTACATACTATTGATACACTCCTCTTATTATCCAGTTATTACCCATGCAGTCTAGGAATCCTCCTGTCAGTCCCATACACTTCTGCAATCACCCATCCAGCACTACCTACTTATCCAATCACTCCACCAATACCGAAGCACTTAGAAATTCACCATGGTCTTGGTACTAACACAAGCATAGCTAAAATACTCTGTGCACTATCCATGCAGACCTCTAACCACCTACATACTACTGATTTACTCCTCTAATTACTCAGGTAGTACCCATGCAGTCTAGGAATCCTCCTGTCAGTCCCCATGCACTTCTTCGAACACCATGCAGCACTGTGATCATTCCAGTTACTATTCACGTCCTTATGCAATGGCCTAGGTACTAAAACAAGCAAAGCTACAATACTCTGTGCACTATCCATGCAGACCTCTAACCAGCTACATACTACTGATTCACTCCTGTAATTACCCATGTACTACCCATGCAGTCTAGGAATCCCCCTGTTAGTCACATGCACTTCTCCAATCACCCATCCAGCACTATCTTGCTATGCAATCAGTCCGCCAATACCCAAGCACTTATAAATTCACCATGCACTCTTTTTGCAGCACTGTAATCATTCCAGTTACTAGTTATGTACTTATGGAATGGCCTTGGTACTAACACAACCATAGCTACAATACTCTGTGCACTATACATGCAGACTTCTAACCAGCTACATACTACTGATTCACTCCTGTAATTACCTAGGTAGTATCCATTCAGTCTAGGAATCCTCCTGTCAGTCCCATGCACTTCTCCAATAGCCCATCCAGCACTATCTACTTATCCAATCACTCTGCCAATACCTAAGCACTTATAAATTCACCATGGCCTTGGTGCTAACACAAGCATAGCAACAATACTCTGTGCACTATCTATGTAGACCTCTAACCAGCTAAATACTACTGATTCACTCCTCTAATTACCCAGGTAGTACGCATGCAGTCTAGGAATCTTTTTGTCAGTCCCTATGCACTTCTCCAATCACCCATGCAGCACTATCTACTTATCCAATCACTCCGCCAATATCCAAGCTCTTATAAATACACTCAGGCACTCTTCTTGCAGTATTGTAATTTTTTAGGCAATAGACTTGTACTCATGCAATGGCCCAGACACTTACACAAATACTGCTACAATACTCTGTGCACTATCCGTGCAGATTCTCTAACCAGCTACATACTATGGATTCACTCCGCTAATTACCCAGGTAGTATCCATACAGTCTAGCAATCACCATATCAGTCCCATGCATTTCTCCAATCACCCATCCAGCACTATCTACTTATGGAATCACTCCGCCAATACCTAAGCACTTATGAATTCACCATGGCCTTTGTACTAACACAGCGATACAAAAGGGGGTGGTGATGGACGGAGCATCAGAACCAATCAAACACTCACACCCAGTCAACAGATCTGGGTTTGATCCATCACCGTTCTTTAGCCCACTCTGCCACCCCAGTTCAGACATGGCCATATGCAAATCAGTCTGACCCTGTGCCTCATGGGAACAGTCCAGCCCGAACTGCCAAGCCATGCCTTCCCTGGACCGGAAACAAGCTTCCTAGGACCGGTTTCTGACATTTCAGCCGTCTTCAGCCCGGCTTGCTTGAATCCAGTGGCAAAGTGGGCAAGGGACTCACGTCTGAGCATACCCTGCCAACTTATGGCGAACAAAGCGGTACAAAAGGGGGTGGTGATGGACGGAGCATCAGAACCAATCAAACACTCACACCCAGTCAACAGATCTGGGTTTGATCCATCACCGTTCTTTAGCCCACTCTGCCACCACAGTTCAGACATGGCCATTTGCAAATCAGTCTGACCCTGTGCCTCATGGGAACAGTCCAGCCCGAACTGCCAAGCCATGCCTTCCCTGGACCGGAAACAAGCTTCCTAGGACCGGTTTCTGACATTTCAGCCGTCTTCAGCCAGGCTTGCTTGAATCCAGTGGCAAAGTGAGCAAGGGGCTCACGTCTGAGCATACCCTGCCAACTTAAGGCGAACAAAGCGGTACAAAAGGGGGTGGTGATGGACTAACACAAGCACAGCTACAATACTCTGTGCACTATCCATGCAGACCTCTAACCAACCACATACTACTTATTCACTTCTCTAATTACCTACGTACTACCCATGCAGTCTAGGAATCCCTCTGTCAGTCCCATGCACTTCTCCAATCACCTATCCAGCACAATCTACTTATGCAATCACTCCGCCAATACCTAAGCACTTATAAACTCACCATGCACTCTTTTTTCAGCACTGTAATCATTCCAGTTACTAGTCACATACTTATGCAATGACCTAGGTACTAACACAAGCACAGCTACAATACTCTGTGCACTATCCATGCAGACCTCTAACCAGCTACATACTACTGATTCACTTATCTAATTACCTAGGTACTACGTATGCAGTCTAGGTACCCCACTGTCAGTCCAATGCACTTCTCCAATCACCCATCCAGCACTATTTACTTATGGAATCACTCCCCCAATACCTAAGCACTTATAAATTAAATATGCACCCTTTTTGCAGCACTGTAATCATTCCAGTTACTAGTCATTTACTTATGGAATGGCCTTAGTAGTAACACAAGCATAGCTACAATACTCTGTGCACTATCCATGCAGACCTCTAACCAGCTACATACTACTGATTCACTCCACTAATTACCCAGGTAGTACCCATGCAGTCTAGGAATCCTTCTGTTAGTCCCCATGCAGTTCTCCAATCACCTATCTAGCAGTATGTACTTATCCAATCACTCCGTCAATACTCAAGCACTTATAAATACACCATGCACTCTCTTTACAGCACTCTAATCATCCAGTTACTAGTCACGTACTTATGCAATGGTGCAGACATTACCAAGCACTGCTACAATTCTCTGTGCAGTATCCATACAGACCTCTAACCAGCTACATACTACTGATTCACTCCTCTAACTACCCTTGTATTACCCATGCAATCCAGCAATCACACTGTCACTCCCATGCACTCTTCCAGTCACCCAGCCAGTACTATATACTAATCCATTCACTCCACCAATGCCCACGCACTTATAAATTCACCATACACTCTCCTTGCAGTACTCTAATTATCCAGTCACTACCCATGTACTCATGCAATGACCCAGACTCTAAAACATGCACTGCTGCAATCACAATTGCACTATCCATGCAGTCCTCTAACCACCTACACGCTGCTCATTCACACCTTCATTTTCCCAGGCACTACCCATACAGTCTAGCAATCACACTGTCACTCCCTGTGCACACCTCCAGTCACCCAGCCAGTACCATATACTAGGCATGCAGTCCTGTAACCATCTATACACTGCTCATTCACACCTTCATTTTTTCAGGTAATACCAATACAGGCCAGCAATCACACAGTGACTTCCCGTACACTTCTCCAATCACCCATCCAGCACCATGTAGTTTTCCAATCACTCTGTCGATACACAAACCTTTATAAATTCACCATGCATTCTCTTTGCAGTACTCTAATAATCCAGTCACTACCCATGTACTCATACAATGACCCAGGCACTAACACATGCACTACTACAATCCTCCATACACTAGTCATGCACACCTCTAACCACCTACACACTACTGATTCACTCTCCAATTACTCAGCTAGTACTTATGCACTCCTTCAATCCCCCTGTCACTTCCCATGCACTCGTCTAATCACCCATCCTGCACCATTTACTTAACCAATCGCTGTGCCAATATGCAAGCACTTATAAATTCACCATGCACTTTCATTTCAGTAGTCTAATCATCCAGTCAGTAGCCATGTACTCATGTAATGACCCAGGCGGTAACTATCCACTACTACAATCACTTGTGCACTACACTTGCATTCATCTAATCACTTACAGAGTACTCATGCACTCCTCTAATTATCCTGCTATTATCCATAAATTCATTGAATCACGTTGCCACTTCTCGAACATTCATAAAATAACCATGCACTACACTTGCATTCCTCCAATCACCCACATAGTATCCATACTCTCATGCAATCTTTCAGGTAATTTTTCTTTTTTTAACCAGTAGATGTGGTTCCGTAGGAACAGTTTTTTGGTTGTTTTTTTGGAACAGTTTTAATTTGTTTTCGTATTTTTTAAACCCTTTTTACTTTTTATGTGTGTTTTTTATTTTAAAAAGAACAGAAAAAAATGAAGAACAGGAAATGAACTGTTGAACAAAAACAGAAGCGCATTATAGAAATAATGTCAGTGGCACACTTAATGCAGCTGATTGAGGCGTTTTGGAACTCAGGCATAATATTTGGCATTGATGTTGAAGGAGTTTGTGCGGAGGTAGATAGACTATTGGGGTCTTGAAGAGCAGCCGCATTTAATTGCCTCTTCGTTACATCTCTCGCGAGGTGGACAGGGTGGATGGTCTCCATGTATTTTTTCATTGAACTCATCCCACAAGAGTAGGTGAAGGTGACCATTTCACCGATAGCACTAGCGCTAGTTGCGCTTTCTGGCTGCTTAATAGCTTTTAAATAATCCCGTTTTTGTATTTTCTTTTGTCTTTGTTATTTGCCTTGTTTTTAACCTGCTGCGACCCCCCTGGCCTCATTCTGCACTCTAAAAACCCCCCTTGGGGTCTACCACCACTGCCTTTGGCGGGTCCGGGATCACGGGGTACCTGGGACGAATCTAAGCGCCATCTTTGATCGGGCTCGGGCACTCGCGTATTCTCGCGAGATTTCGGCCTGCTGAGCCTACTTGAGGCAGCGAGAGACGGTAGGTCAGCCTGGAGAAGGTGACCATTTCACCGATAGCACTAGCGCTAGTTGCGCTTTCTGGCTGCTTAATAGCTTTTAAATAATCCCGTTTTTGTATTTTCTTTTGTCTTTGTTATTTGCCTTGTTTTTAACCTGTTGCGACCCCCCTGGCCTCATTCTGCACTCTAAAAACCCCCCTTGGGGTCTACCACCACTGCCTTTGGCGGGTCCGGGATCACGGGGTACCTGGGACGAATCTAAGCGCCATCTTTGATCGGGCTCGGGCACTCGCGTATTCTCGCGAGATTTCGGCCTGCTGAGCCTACTTGAGCCTTCTATCAGCCGCGCAGCGGTGACGCGCAGCGGAGCGCCTTCATCGCGCCTGAGTCCAGCCAGAGTCCTGCCCGTCTGCGCTCGTCCGCGTCTCGGGAGTGGCTGGGGCAGGACGGAGAGGCGTGTATTGCTGTCTATGCTGGTAATACCGGCGGGTAAAACTTAACGGTATGGCATACTACAGTGCGGCCGATTTACTTGCTTTGCGCCCCTCTAGTGGCCAATGTCATCTTGCTTTTCCTGGCAGCCGGCTTTTCCGAAAAAGCTGTTCTACTTGTGGGTGGCGGCCTCTAATCTCCACCGGGACTGCGCCTGACACCACTCCGTTCCCGTTCCAATGTTATCTTCTTAACACTAGATCCGTGATTGGTCACTCTTTGGATATTTGGAACCTATTGTATAAAGCCGATATATCATGTCTATTCCTTACGGAGACATGGCTGAGTGACTGTTCAACACCTGACCTTGCCAACGCCATCCCTCCGGATTATAACATCTTTAGAAGGGACAGAACATCTGGTAGAGGGGGAGGAGTAGCTCTTGTGGTCAATAAAAACATCTCCTGCGCAACCTTTCCAGTGGAGAACATTCAGGGTTGTGAAGCCTTAGGCTTCACCCTTCAGCTCTCCCCCCTCCAGGCCTGTACCGGGATCCTCTTGTATAGAGCCCCGGGGCCGACTGGGTCGTTCTTTGATGCACTGCAAGTTGCTCTCTCTGTCCCCTGTCTCAGATCAGAGCACTGCATGCTTCTTGGGGACCTCAATATCCATATGGATATTGTAGTGGACCCTGACGCAATGAAATTGAGTGACATTACTAATACCTTAGATCTGTCCCCGTTTCTTCTAAAGCCAACGCATAACAAAGGCCATACTCTCGACCAGATCTTTTCTACAAAAACTATTGTGATAGAGTCCTCACAACCGGTACTCTGGTCTGATCATTTTCTGGTTTCTTTTTCGGTACCTGTCGCAGCTCTCACCCGGGTGAGAGAATCTATACAGACCTCGCGATCCTCGCGCCCTTTCCATCTTCTTTCGGCTGAGATGCTATCTGAGGCTCTTAATATCTTTCCTTGTCCTCTTCTGGGTACGTTGGAGGAGAATCTTAATCTCTTTCAGAGTTGGCTGACAGCAAGACTTCAGACCCTAGTTCCCGAAAAGAAGCAGAAAAGTGGCGAGCGCAGAGTGTCTGCCCCGTGGTTCACCCCCCAGTTAAGGGAGCAGCGTCAGGGCTGTAAAAGGGCAGAGAGAGTCTGGCGACGGGCCTATGACCTGACTGAGAAAGCAAAATTTCGAGGATTAACTAAAGCCTATCATCAGTCAATTTGGAAGGAAAAAAAATCATACTTTGAGCGTCGAATTGATGAGGCTGAAAATGGCTGTAAGGAAATCTTTAAAGTCGTTTTGGATTTTATGTCCCCTGCTGTTTGCACTCCATCTCATATTCATTCTGAAGAATGGTTAAAACAGCTTGCAACTTTTTTTACGACCAAAATTACAACTATTCAAGCCTCTTTTCTCGACCCTAGCTCACACGTGGCCGCAGGTCTCCCGTCTCCCCCTGTTTTTAGGGAGAGTTTAGGCCCTTCTCTCTCACTTTTTCCTCATCTTTGTTTTGACACCTCCCTGGAGCTTCTGTCTGGTTTGAAATCTGGTTCTCCACTTGACCCGTGCCCAGCTAAACATCTGGGGAGGGTAGCACCTGCTTTAAATGCTTTACTGAATCCACTCTTGAATTCTTCATTGATTACAGGAGTGGTCCCACAAGCATGGAAACATGCCTTGATCCTGCCATTGATCAAGAAGCCTACCTTGGACCCCCTCATCCATGCCAACTATAGACCTATCTCCCTTCTCCCTGCTCTGGCAAAGGTGGCCGAGAAATTTGTCCATCGGACGATTTCTAATTTCATTGAGGAACACGACCTGTTGCACGATACGCAATCTGGGTTTCGTGCAAATTTCAGCACAGAGTCGGCCCACTTAGAGGTCACGGATGCCATCAGGGAAGTACTCGATTCTGGAGGAAGGGCTATGCTGGTAATGTTAGATCTATCGGCGGCATTCGACACCGTCCCCCATGATCGCCTCCTTAAAAGACTCTGGGAGTGCGGCATTCAGGGAACGGTATGGAGTTGGCTTAAATCTTTTCTAGCCGGCCGCCGACAAACGATCTGGGCGCCCCCTTTTTCCCATTAGAGGTAGGGGTACCGCAGGGTTCCATCCTTAGCCCCACGCTATTTAATATCTTTATGGCTCCTCTGGCGGCAGTCGCGGAATCTTTTGGCGCCCAGGTCATATCTTACGCCGATGATACCCAGCTCCTGTTCACCTGTGACAGGGGCGGTACTTTCGATGGCGTACAGATCAAGGACTGTTTGGGGGCAGTTTTCGAGTGGTTCAGGTGTAATGGGCTAAAGTGCAATCCCGACAAGTCGGAGCTGCTCTTTTTTGGTTGCACCTGTGAACCAGATTGGAAAGCCTGGTGGCCTCAAGATTTATTTCCACCTGACAGTGTGTCACTTAAAGCAAAAAACCTGGGAGTAATTGTGGACAGTGAACTGTCTTTTGGGCCACATATCTCGTGTCTCTCAGGTAAATGCTTCGGCATTTTACGTATGCTGAGAAAGTTCCTTCCTCTGTTGTCTGTTCAATATAGGAAGACTATTGTTCAGGCTTTGATTGGATTGCGACTGGACTATGCAAACGCCCTTTTTCTGGGCCTTCCAAAATATCTTTTGACCCGTCTGCAAGTGGTCCAGAATTCGGCAGCCCGTGCTATTTACGGGCTCCCAAGGAGAGCCGGCGCTACGGCTCTTTTGAGAGACTTACACTGGCTGCCGATCACTAAAAGAATTCATTTTAAGTGCCTGACTTTTGCCTTTAAGGCTCTACACGGCTCTTGCCCCAAGTACATAAGGAAACGTCTATCCCGATATGTACCGGGCAGGGCCCTGAGATCATCTTTGCTATCCAAAATGACAGTCCCGGTCATTAAGCGTGTAAGGATGGGTGGCCGATCCTTCCGCTACCTAGTCCCGAAGGAGTGGAATGAACTACCACTCTCTCTCAAACAGGCCCCGAGTCTCCTTGCCTTTAGAAAGGAGCTTAAAACGTGGCTCTTTACTAATTAAGTACTTCTAGATAACCTGAGTCTCTTTTCTATTTTTCTTTTGCAGTTGCTAGGTGTTGTTTCTATCTGTTATTGTTCTTCAGCAAAGCGCCGGGACGCTCCTGGGAGTAGCCGTGCGCTATAGAAGAAATAAATTAACATAACATAACAATTAACATATTTCTTCTCTGATCCTCCGGAGAGTACTTTTTTGCATATATTGCAAGTTACCTTCCTTGCATTAACTTTCTTCTCTCCCTCCGGTACAGTAAAAAAGGCCCAAACAATTCTCTCTCTCCTTTGCCTCTTCGACTGCCCCATCTGCTGTTCCTCTTCAACAGCAAGAGGATCCATTTGAGCTAAACTGGAAGCCATTGTAATATTAAAATAAAGTAACCCACAATAAAAGATTTAAGAGAAGGAACAAACAGGTCTTCTCTCTGGAAGGTCAAAAAGGAAGGGAAATATCTGAAGGATGGACCCTCCCTCTTTCATAATGAAATTGATTTCAACCAATCAGATTCCTTTTTTCTTTTGGTGACATGAAGTCCCGTAGGGTGTGCGCACTCGTCATGCACCCTTCGCGCACCCGCAAAAATCATATATATCATTATACACTATAAATAGAAATTTCTATAAACTTTTAATAAGTATATCAGCAAAACTGTTCATTCTAATATCATATTCAAACTTTCTGTAGTCATTTTTTCAACTTTAACAATACTCCGAAGTCGCGACTTCGGCGCGATCTCGGCGCGATCTCGGCGCGATTACGGCGCGACCTCGGAAATACGTGCGAGGAGAGGTCGCACAAACTAAGCTACTACACCGCGCATTTCGTAACTTTACTTTCATCGATATTATATTGAAAATAATACTTTAAAAATACGTTTATGAATACATTTAGACAAACACTTAAAAGAAAAGTTTTATTTATATGAAATTAAAATATATTTCACACTTTACAAATTATGCCGAAATCGCGACCCCCGCGTGACTTCTCAAAATGGCTACCGGAATGCGTGCAGTCATCATGTATGGTGCGCGAAGGGTGCGCGACTTCTATATAATATTAAAAAAAATATATATAGTTTTCCTAACTAAAAGTTGTTCACAAATTTTTTTAAATATATATATATATGTATATATATAGAAAATAAAAAAACAATAGAATTGAGGCACATTAGACTAACATATTTTAATTCAAAAACCATTGAAATTCCTTGAAAAAAACACAGGTTTCAGGCACGTTATAGATAGAAATTAGCATTTAAAAAACCTTTGAAATTCACTGAAAAAACCACAAGTTTCAGGTACGGTATAGTTAGAAATTAGCATTTAAAAAACCTTAGAAATTTACTGAAAAAACCATAGGTTTCAGGGACGTTATAGTTAGTTGGACATTTCACTCGTGCAAATCCAGAGAAATTCCGACGTTATAGTTAGTTCAGCTAACTATAACTTGCGCCCCCGCAATGCACTGCTGATGACGTTACATATTACATCATTCATGACATGGTCAGTGACATCACTGATGAAATCTCAAATGACATCACTGATGTCATCAATGATGCCATCATCCACGTGAAAATCTGGTGCACTTCCTCACACCTGAATATAACCTTTGTACACCCACTCTAAATTACAGACTACCATTTTCGAAAAAATAAACACATCAATACCAGTTACTAAATACGCACTGACTGATTCCTAGGTCTACACACACATCCACTCATTCACCCATACAGTCACTAATACATGCAGTCACTCATCAATACAACACTATCATATGCACTCATACACCTATACAGACACTGACACACTGACACATATCCAGAGTTACTCACACACCTAGTCCGTCATGCAAAGAATCAATCATACTTCCATTTACTCACCTATACAGTTATATAGACACCACCTCACTTATTCATAGATATACTAACACATAATTACTCTCTTATAGAATCACTGATACAAATACACACTCATCCACGCAGCCACTTTCACAATTACTGACTCTCACATATAGTTATTTATATACACCATCACTCACATATACTGCCTATTACATATGTAGTTACTTGCACATATACCACTGAGACGTCCATTCACTCACCAACACACCATACACACACTCACCCACCCATACAGCTTTTTCCACATGCACTCTTGAACCCATGCACCCAGTGAATCAACCACTCACACATCTATGCACAGAGTCACACACCTTACACATACACTCAAGCAGCCATACAAATACTCAGGCAAGCAATCAATAACCCATATAGATACTCATGCAGCTACTCACCAACCCATGCAGTAGCTTACACAACAACAGACAGACTGATACAGACTTTCACACAGTTTAGTCACTAACCCATGAATTCAGAAAGACACATTTAATCACTCACTTATACAGTCAGTCACAAACCTACTAAATCCTCCATACAGACACTTCAACACCCACACATTCTTCAATGCACCTTGGCATATATATATATATAAAACATATTTAAATTTTACAGAAACTGGACACAGTCACTGGATGATGTCATCAGCGATGTCATCAGTGATGTCATTTGAGATGTCATCAGTGATGTCACTGACCATGTCATGAATGATTTAATATGTGATGTCATCAGCAGTGCATTGCGGGGGCGTGAGTTATAGTTAGCTGAACTAACTATAACGGGGGAATTTTTCTGGTTTTGTACGAGTGAAATGTCCAACTATATATAACGTCCCTGAAACCTATGTTTTTTTCAGTGAATAAGTATATATATATATATATATTTTCAGTAAAAGCATTTACTGAAAATAAATCTTACCTGAACTTCTGAGAGTGCTCCGAAGATTTGTAGCGTAGTTGTTGTGTAACACTGACGGACTCACACCCCGTCCGGAGGCACCCGCTGTGAGTTCGATGGCGCGGATGAAGCTAGTAATTTATATATATATATATATGTATATATATATATATATATATATATATATATATATATATATATATATATATATATATATATATATATATACCTGCATCTGACAAAAAAATGACTTTCAGCAAATATGTACACACTTAGGCCAGTCTTATGCAAAAATTGTTTATAATTAGGTCTGGTTAGGTAAATGGTCTTCAAGAACATATTTGAAGAAGACCATTCTTTCTTACATTCCCTAACCTTTGTGCAATCGCCACCAGCCTCTGCTTTATTTCCTTTCATATTTGCACAGTTTTTTTACCAAACAATGTGGGAAATTTACTAATACTTTGTACCGAGTTTGCATCACAAACCAGATATAAACCCAGTGCACAGTCTTCCGCAGGCATTTCCTTTTGAACGGAAATCCCGATTTGCATTTCAAAGTTGTCTAATGTGGCAAAAAGTAGTGCTATGGGCTACTTTATGTCATGGGGGGAGTCCATGGGTAGTACCCTGTATTCTAATGCAACCACCCCTGGGTTTTGACCTAAAGCCCTTACTGCTGACCAGAATTTGCACCAAAAATGAACCCTTCCTTGAGGCAGGTTTAAGGTTTGAGAACACATTTCTTTTCACAAAATCGTTCGAACTTTGCATGATTTCTGCTCTCTATAGCAACCATACAAAGTGGAAAATGCAATAAACTATTTCAAAGCATAGTTTTTGTCTTGGCAGAGCACCTTTCCTGTACAAAGCCTCTATTGGACATCACACACACACACCCTTAAAATATGCCAAAAGTACGTGACTGAAGGAGGAGAGAAAAACATCACCATATCCTAGTAGGGATGGCACTGTTTTTCTCTCTCCCTTTGATGCAATGGCACTCAGCAACTTTTATTGCTTTTCTGTGTTAGGTAATTTTTTTGTAGATATTGTCCCATCTGTTTTTTAACAGCCACTTTCCCTCTTCGGATGGCATGGTACTTTTAAATGTTTCCCCCCTCAATACAGGAGCAGATCTGAGATCTGGATACCACAATTATTAAAGAGTATTTGTGCATGAGCCAGATCAACAATGACTTCACAGAAACAGGAAGGATTAGATGAATCCCAGGTCTTCTTGAGAGACACATGTCAGCTTAAGGTTTATCAATCAATCAAAAAAAGCTTTATTTTGGCTCAGAGCCATAAAATCAAGGTAAGAAGACAGATAAACATATAAAAGTATAAAAACAATCATCATAAAATCATAGTATTTACAAGGAGGATTAAAAGCATTGGCTATATTTTGTCCCTTAGATGATGCAGTGGAGTATCCCATCTATTTTGATCAACTTCGAATAATAGAAGAACAAAAGTTACCAGTTCATCAAGTTTCATGTCATAGAGTATCTTGTGCATTTTCTACATTTCCTAAATGATTCACACCTGGGGCCCCAAGTAAAATAGTACAATACAACATCATAAAATCAATCTGTAGTTACCACAATTCATGCAGCACTAATATCATTTGGTGGGGAGGGAGAGAATAGACTTTGTAAGGTGACCTCAAATCCCCTTGCTGCTAGGTCTGCCCGCTTGATCTGTCTGATTCTCCACATGTCCAGCAGGAATCTGCTTTCCCAAATCCAATTACATGACTTTCTTTGTCTCACAATATCCTGGCAGCCACTTTGTGCTCTTTGATTCCCAAATTCCGAAACAGCGGAGCAATCCATCTTTTCCTACAATTATGGTAGAGGGGACAGAAAAACAGGATGCGCTCATCCATTTCTATGGGGGGCCCACACATTAGACACTGGGATTCCTGATTGTTTTTATGATTGGCCCATTTACTTGCAAAATGGCCAAGTGCCAAAGTTCCATACCTAAGCTGCATGTATAGTCGTCTGTCGAATGGTGGTTGGATCTCGCCCAGGAAGCTAACATTCCGATAAGAGTCTTTCACTACCAAAAAAGCTTCTACCACAGAATACCACTCAGCTGCGAGTGCAGCACTGAATCCTTGCATTAACAGTACATAATTTTAACTAGAATCTTAGAAATTGCCCTTTGTGCACCGGGTAAACTCAACAGGCTCTCAAGCCCTATTTCCTGAAGGGTGTCTTTAATGTATCTGAGCCATGGGATGTCTGTTGAACCAAGTACATGAAGCATTTTCTCCAGACCTTTATGGAATGAGGATAGCTCTGTGTTGAGCCAGACTGTTCTCCAATAGAGTAAGTGACGCAGCCCGAACTTTACATTGACTGGTCTCAGTCCAAGGTCTAACCTGAGCGAAGGCAGGGAAGTGCTTACAGGAAGACCAATCAACTGCCACATGAAGCGGTTTTCTACCACTGTAAGGGGTATCTCACGAAGGTGTCCCCACAGTTCTGCTGCATAACATGCCATCCCTAGGACTTGTGAATTGTATATTTCTAGGGTCAGCTGGATTGGGTGAAATAGATATTGTAATAGCATCTTAATGATACTTCCCACTACTTGCTCTAATTTGAGTCTACAATACATAATATGTGAATGCCATCCCATGTATAGAGAGTCATGCCCAAATAATCAATAGTGTGCACTCACTCAAGAGGTCCCTGTTAGCCTAGGGGCCCTGGGTTAAAGACTATATATTACGTCTTGCTCACGCTGATCTCTAAACCCCTCTCTCTACCGAAAATGTCAAATCGATACGGCAATCTCTGGAGGCCCACTGTAAATTTAGAGAGTAATAGAGTGTTATCAGCAAACATAAGTGCAGGTACCCTCTGGTTTGCCAGTTGTGGTGTGCCGTTGTCTCACAACTCAAGATGGCAACAAGACTGTTGATATACAGTGAAAATAGTGTCAGGGCAAAGATGCACCCTTGCCTCACCCTTCTATTCACTGCCATGGGATCAGACAACTCTCCTGCGCTACCACTTGTGTGAAGTTGTTGGTAAGTAGCCTCTCTATGATATTTAGCAGGTGACCAGAGATCCCCATCTCGCAGAACCCTCCACAAGGTTTTTCTAGGGACAAGGTGAAAGGCCCAGCAGAGGTCGATACATACGACATGCAGTCTCTCCTTGATCAGGGTAATAGTTTTCGAGTACAACAGTTGGAGTCTAAACACCTGGTCAATAGTACCGATGGATTCCCTGAATCCTGCTTGCAGTGGGGTTAGAAGCTCATTGAGGATCATGCATTCCTGCAATCTAGACAGGATTACTTTGCTAAAAAGCTTTTGAACACTGACACTTAAGTTTTAGCATCTACAGTAATACACAGTCAAAAAAGTAGGATAACGATTAAAAGAAAGAACACTAGTTTGTGCAAAAAATTCACCAAGACATAAGAGGAGGTCCTTGAAATATTAGCACCTAGTTGAGCTTTTTTTTCAAGAAACGGGTACATATTAAAACTATTAGGCAATTTTTTGGCAGTAGCATTTCATCATGTTCTTTCTTGAAAACAGAGTAGTTTATTTTCTCATTGGTGTCCTGGGGGTTGTAAATTAAAATGTTGTTTTCTATTACATTTTGCTGCTGATCACGTAAAGAGATGAATGTGTGCACCTTTCAAAGGATATATTTGCATAAACCAAGCGCTGTTGTTTTTCTGCGTATAAAGTGGTCTGAGATACTCCATCTATATTGTTCTTAAAATGTCACTCTAAAGGTGGATGTTGCTCTGTGAAAAACTACATACCTATAACCTGTGCCATGATTCTATATGTAGATGTAGGATATGTGCAATTCCTCGCAAAAATGTATATTTTGTAATGCAGATTGCAGTGAAAAGTTTTTTTCCTAATATTTACCAGCCAAAACATTATACCATGTGGTTTATAAGTCTAATCTTCTGAGGAAATGTGCGTGATGTCCTATAAGACAATTCAATGGTATTCTGTCCGTTTAAGAAATAATAGAAAGATTCATTTATAGAAGCAGCTACACATAAATGACAATGCATTTCTTTGTGACCGGGCAATAATACCTGCTATTCATATACATGAGCACTACCTTGTATCTTCGCTGTTGGGAAGGAATAATAGCAATAAGTCCTAGGCATTGGTTCTCATTATGATTTTGAGGACAGGGCATCTCGAATAGGAGAGGGGGAGGCTGGTCTGTACACAGGGTTAGATGTTTTGGGAGGCCTGGCTCTCAAGGGATAACTTCAGCATAAAAGGGGTCACGTGGCAGACAGGGATGTGGCCCCCCATAACATATGTTTATAAAAGACATAATATAATGATGTTTTAGAGAACATAACACATAGGGCTGTATTTTTAAAGCATTTAAAATTGACGGCTATTTGTGGTAAGTAGCAGGACATGGTGCCATTAAAACATGGTGAGAATGGAACATTGGGATTGTTTTTTAAACGTATGCAAAATTTAGATTTTAAATCATTTCTGGACAATAACATTGATAAAAACTGAATAGAATATAACTACAATCATACACAAGAATGTGTATTAATTCAGTATCAAGGCACCATTTGGAAATGTGTGTCAAATACTGACTTTGTTGTCATAATTTACAAACAACCATTGATAATAATCAAATGGATTTAAAAGACAATTGTCGCACATTTATTTATGATTACACAGAGAGGATACATATAAAGGCATGTCCCCACTGTCAGTCTGCACTACACTTACCGTACCAGTCTCCTGTGGTAGAGACCTCAATAGAACTGTCAGTAGGACAGACAGCAAAAGGCTGCATGAAGAACATGTGCCAGCAAGTGTGTGCCCAGTTCCACGCGTAAAAGAAGAAAGAACTAGTCAAGCAGTCACCCAACCATCATTCCCAAGCCTTGGGCACAGTGCTTGATTTGTGTGAATAGTTTCAGGTGGCAGCGACCAGCACTCAGTTTTGGGGACTCAGGCTTAGTTTTCATCATCGGACTTTGATCCTGACCAAAAGAAAGCCAGGGTGACCAAAGACGGAAGAGAAAGACAATGAAACAGTGACCAAGGGAGATAGCATGAATGAAAAAGAATGTGCAAGAGTAAGAAAAAGAAGAAGGAAGTGTGAGATGGTGGAAGAAAGAGGCACGAGGTGGATTCAATACTTTTTATTCAGTAGGTATGGTATTCAGTAGTGCTATGATGGCCTCCTAAAAAACGTCATGGCCCCTGCACTACTATTTTAACAAATTAAACCTAGGACAGGAAGTAGCAGCAGTAATACACCTGCATCCAAATCCTCACTCTGTACTGGTCTCTTTCTTTGTCTGCAGCTGTGGCCAGAGTGCTTCCAAAATAACTTGGCAGGTACCAAGCAGTTCAATTTAAATGATGGCGAAGTTTCACACAATATGGCGAAAAAAGTTAGCCTGGGTGGAGTTTGCGTAGCCATGCTAGGTGGAATTCAGCGAAGTTGCAAATAAACTCTGTGAGCTACACAGAATTCCGCGAGCATGTGGAGTTGCTTGTTCCGCCCGTTCGCGATGCGTTTTTGCCGTTCGGGAACGCATAATGCGTGTTCGGGGACGCTTATTGCGTGCTCGGGGGAAATATCACGCAAACTTCATAATGCGGTCACCAATGGGCGCGCCCATCTTTTTTTTCACTTTTTGCATTGGGTCTGGGCCTGTTTTTCTATCCTCCCTATATCTTTTCAATCCTTTGTTTCTAGAAACTTTTTTCTGATCTTTTTTATTTATTATCCATCCCTCTCTATTTCTGATTGTATATTTTGCATTTTCTTCTACTTTTGTGTGTTTTTTAGTGCGTTTTCCACTCTTTTTCTCTTACTTGCTTTTTTAATTTCTTTTCCTTAGTTTCTTTTCCGCCCCCACCTACCCAGAACCATGGCAAAGAGTCTTTAAAAAGGTAAGGGCCAGGGGAAGAGGCTGAGGAGTGATAGCCGCGACCCCCTTCCTTGCGGAAGGTGGTGCCCACAAGGGGTGCAGCCACGGGCCTTATTCAGTGAGGCGGAGGTGGTTGCACTGTTTTTTTTATCCAGCGCCACCTCCCCTTAACCCTGGCAGCAGGCGGCATGCTGGGTCTGAGTATGTGCTCCAGGAGCGTCACTGGCGGTGGGCGAAGGTGCGACTGGCAGTGTTTCGCTGCTCTGGGGTCCGGCGCACCCATAACCAATAGACGCACCGGTGGTCCGACATCCTGGACCGGGAGCAGGACCTGCTGGTCCTGCTCGGTGTTGAGGTCCCGGGGCTTGGTGAGTAGCTAATCATAATACTATTGTGTTCTGTTCTGTGTTATTGCGAATATTAGTTTTTTTCGCAAATAGCTGACATGCTGCTGCTGCTCCTTATATGCAGGCAACTTATGTTAAAAAATCTTATATTATATGATTGTTACTTCCAGACAGGTGCTTGTGATCAGCGCTAATAACTAATTTTACTTGTTTGCAACTTTGTGCTCCCTTGGGCTGGTTATGTAAGAGAGACTAGAGAATTTAAGTTAGGTAATGCAGTTAGGAAAGATTCCAGTCCTTCCCTTTGTCCTGTCAGGCTGTCCTGTCTCCTGTCACTAAGATAGTGGTAGTAGTTAGTTAGTTAGTATTATTTAGTAATTTAGTGGCCTGCGTGACGCCTCCTTTCACATAACTTCAGTCCTAGTAGAACCTTTTGTAGTTCGTATAGTGAGTGAATAGCAACCAACCAATTTGGTGTATGCAATATACATGTGTCCATCTATGCATTAAGAAGAATAAATGCAGACTTAGTATTTGGCCAATCAAAGGGGTTTGGAGTTGAGACTGAGAGATGATTGGGAATGAGATCGGAACATAGAAGCAAATATAATTTTTTTGCAATTCATTTCAAAGAGGCTACACCATCTCCTGAGGCGAAAAGCCGGGAGAACGCTAGATTGTTTTTACTTGCTATTATCAGGAAAATTGTTTTTTTTTTTTACTTGCTCACCTGCTCCTTCTGAGCTTTTCCTCGCTCTTGGCAGCCCCGCACAGCAGATCCATCGCTGTCGCGGAGCCTCACATTGCCGCCGCCATTCCCCGGAGCACATTGGCCACGCCCACCACTTCAGGCCACGCCCCCCGCTGCAGGCTTTTAAACGCTGACTGTTAGCGCGCCAGCTAGAGGCTACACCATCTCCTGAGGCGAAAAGCCGGGAGAACGCTAGATTGTTTTTACTTGCTATTATCAGGAAAATTGTTGGTTTTTTTTACTTGCTCACCTGCTCCTTCTGAGCTTTTTCTCGCTCTTGGCAGCCCCGCACAGCAGATCCATCGCTGTCGCGGAGCCTCACATTGCCGCTGCCATTCCCCGGAGGGCATTGGCCATGCCCACCACTTCAGGCCACGCCCCTTCCGCTTCCCTCACTACATATTATGTGCTTCCCCCGACCGCGCAGCGGGCGGGCGCAGCGGGCGCGCCGCCTGCTTGCCGAAGGCGCACCAAAGGCGAGCCCGTCTGCGACCGACCGGGACAAGGGGCAGGCCACTATGCAAAATTTATAACTTATACTTCTGACCAACTGCGCGCTTTCAACAAAAAGTGGCCCCTGAATATTGCTACACTGTCTTATGTTCAGCTTCTTGGCATTGCCTTGTCTAAGCCCACCACACCCGCCCCCCCTCTCCCCTCTTCTACTGCTGCCCTCCTCCTGAACACGAGGTCAGCCGTTAAACATCAGATCAAAATATTCAATTTATTAGATTCCAACTCTCCTGACCTACTGTTTCTAACCGAAACATGGTACAGGTCGAATTCCCTAGCCAGCATTCTGGCAGCCCTCCTGCCTCACTATTCCATGCTCCGCGCAGACCGCTCGGAGAATAAAGTAGGCGGCGGGGTAGCCTTAATTGCTCGCAATGACCTTCATTTTCAGACACTTGCCTCATCTATGATTTCTGCAGCCGATTGCCTTGTAGCTCGCTCCACCTCCTTTAAGATCCCAATTACCTGTGTACTAACATATCGGCCACCCCAATCATCTCCAGGTTTTCTCTCTGCCTTCCAGGACTTATTGGCCACCTTGGTGGTCAATAACGCCTCCGTTCTCGTCCTGGGAGATTTTAATTTTTGGCCTACCGATCCTGCTGAAGATACCAAATCCAAGGATTTTACACAACTGCTTCTCAGCCTCAATTTCACTCAGCATGTTCAAGGCCCTACTCATACTCAGGGCCACACTCTTGATCAGATATGGACACTAAACATCCCGATGTCAGTCCCCAAAATTTCCCCCTGTCCATGGTCAGACCATTCTATGCTCGCTTTTTCCTTGGATTTGAGTCATAAAACAATACCTTCTTGCCCAAAATCCACTCGAACAAGGAACTGGAATCGAGTCGATATTCCTTCTCTATGCAATTCGCTAATCACTACTTGCCCAGACTTATCGGGCCTGACCCCCTACTCCCAGACCACCACTCTAGATCATTGGCAAGTTAAAACCTGCGATGCAGTGGCCCCCCTGAAGCGGGTCACCATCAACCACACCCACAATGCCAACAAGTGGTTCAGCTCTGGCCTCAAAGCCAAAAAATTGGAGTTACGGCAGGCCGAACGAGCCTGGAGAAAAGAATACTGCCCTACCCGGAAACAATATTACACTACCATTCTTAAAGAATACAAACAAGCCATTCTGGCAGCTAAAACAGAATACTTTTCGGAGCGTATTTTAGCTGCAGAAAGTCAGCCACGGGAGATCTTTGCCACCGTCCACGAGTTGGTATCTTCGAACAGAACTCTACCCCAGATCCTCCCTTCTCAGGTGCTATGTGATTCACTAAATGAATTCTTCATTGATAAAATAGCTTGTATCAAAGCAAATATCCCTCTCTCCCCCCCTCCAGGCAATGCCTTGTCCCTTACTTCCATTCCCGCACTTACTAGAGAATCCCTGCTTCCTTTGCTTAGCCGTGTTAAGTCAGGCTCTCCAGTTGACATCTGCCCGGCACGTATTCTCTGTCAGATCTTTGCCAAATTCCCATCCCCGGTCCTTACCCTCCTTATTGACTGTTTCATGCATGGTTTCGTCCCTGTCCCTTTCAAGACGGCCATAATCCTCCCCATACTAAAAAAAACGGGGGCAGATCCCACATCCACAATAAACTATCGACTGATATCTCTTCTTCCTTATCTGGGCAAGATAGCTGAGTCCCACGTCACTCAGACACTTAGCACTTTTATCGAGGACGGTAACTATCTCGCACCCTGCCAGGCGGGTTTTCGCCCCCGCCATTCCACCGAGAAGGTGGTCATTTCAGTTATGGATCAACTCAGGGAGGGTCTCGATACCAACACTCCTCAAGCCTTGGTCCTCCTGGATTTGTCCGCCGCTTTTGACACGGTGGACCATTCCATTCTCTTGTCCTGTGTTGAGGCGGCAGGCATAGGGGGTCAAGCACTGGCCTGGATAGGCTCCTTAATGACTGACCGCACTCAGGCCGTTCATTTGGCCGAATTTTTCGCCCCACCTCGCAGGGTCCAATGCGGTGTCCCCCAGGGCTCCTCTCTTTCCCCCTTATTATTTAATCTTTATATTTTTCCTCTTATTTTTGTATTACAACAAATGGAGGTCACAGTCTATAATTATGCTGATGACCTACAACTCATTTTTAATTTCTCCTCCCCCTCACTAGCTGTTACTGCCTTCCAGTCTGTCATG
The DNA here is from genome assembly GCF_964204655.1 of Triturus cristatus. Lineage (NCBI taxonomy): Eukaryota > Metazoa > Chordata > Amphibia > Caudata > Salamandridae > Triturus > Triturus cristatus. The sequence goes on from NC_140589.1 coordinate 1,290,598,643, forward strand.
CTGTTTATCCGGGATTGGATGAATGCGAACCATCTCAAACTCAACCCGGATAAAACAGAGTTGATTCTGACAGGTGGCAGTGCCAACCCTTGGTCTTCTTCCTTTTGGCCCCCTTCCCTTGGCTCACCTCCCACGCCCTCCCATTCAGTCAAGACCCTTGGTATCATACTTAATCATCATTTGACCCTTCACTCCCACATTAGCTCGGTTGTCTCTTCTTGTTTCTTTACTCTGCGCATTATTAGGAAAGTTTCTCGGTTTTTCTCTCCCTTTGCACTCAAACTGATTGTAATGGCCATGGTTCTGTCCAAGATCGATTATGGGAACATTATTTATAATGGTGCCCCCGGCTACGCACTTCAACGTCTTCAGATGGTGCAGAACCAGGCAGCTCGTCTGGTACACGGTCTACCTAAGTTTCATCATTCGTCACCTCTCCTCATTGCTCTTCATTGGCTCCCCATCAAGCAACGGGCCCTGTTTAAGCTTGGTTGCCTTACCTTCCAAAACCCGGATGGGCACGGCCCCTGACTTCATAAACTCTGCCATTATCAACTACTGTCCTCCCAGAGTCCTTCGTTCATCCACTAAATCTCAATTAGTCATTCCTCGTTTTAAGAAACAAAGATCAGGAGGCCAAAAATTTGCGGTGCTTGCGCCCACTTTCTGGAACACCCTCCCTCTCCATATCAGACTTTCCTCCTCCTACATGGAGTTCCGTAAGGTCCTCAAGACTTTCCTGTTCAAGCAGGCCTTCAGCTTATAGTCCTCTGTACTTTCTTGCCCAGGAATCCCTCTAGCGCCATGAAACTGCTTTGTGAACGTGCGCTTTACAAATTTTTAAAAATTCAAAATTCAAATTCAAAGTTGTCTGGAATAGGCGGGCTAGGTATGTTTAGAATTCAGGAATCAGAATTGAACTGTGGAATAATAATGATCAGATGGTACTTGACTGCAATACATACTCGTCGACTACTACTAGTCGAATAAGTAGATCTGATTTAGGATAGGTCAATGTTATTGTAATTGCCGTTTCCTGTCTAAAAAGATTTTTAGAGCAATTACATTTATTTATTTAACACAAATCAATTTTTGTCTCTTTAATTATGTTTTACATGATCAGCATCCAGTGCAAGAAGAAGACTGAGTCTACTGGCAATGCTGAGGCGGGTGTGGGAGCTAGAGTGGCCTCCCAGGAGAAGCAGGAAGCTGCCTCAAGTGTAGATGGCTCTGCTGCTGGGCCAAGTAAGTCATCCTGGTGTTGTTATATATTAATATTTCCCTAACCTTTACAGCTCTATTATTTGCACTTCCTAATTTAAATTTTTCAAAAATCCTCTTCAATCTATCTGTTTCTAAATTCTTGTTTTTGCTCCACTACCTACTACTAATTACTACTAACATTGTTTCTAGTGTCTGTTTTATTTTTTACATAAAACCGCATTTGACTAACCTATGCTCTGACTCGGTATTAGTCTGTATGTAGCTTGCTTTCTTCTGGGTTTCTTTCCACTCAGCTTTTCCTCTCCCCTTATATGTGGATTGCCTAGTGGTGGTACTATAAGACTCAGAGAACCGATTGGTCCTAGGTTACTACTTGTACTAGTAGTAGTAAAGACTCCTCACCACTACTAGTAGCAATAATCTGCTGTGCAGATTGCATGCCCAAGTAAGGTATTCTACACAGGTTTGTGAGATGAGAAGGCTTTAGTCTCTTTTACTGTCTCATCATGCTGAATCAGTAAATGGTGGTCACTCACGTTGGACACCCCAAAGTAGTGTATTTTACTTTTTCTAATCCAGGCATAGTATTTTTTTTATTAGCTGCAGTTGCTGGTGAACAGTGAACAACAGATTACTGTGTACTATGGCTGGAAGTATTTATGAGGAGTAGCAGGACAACACCATTATTTTCCAACTAAGAGAGACCTTGTGTGCATCCAGTTGGCCCCTCTTTCTTCTTTTCAAAAAATGAGATGCACCAATAGCTCTAGCAACTGAGTCCAGTCCTTTGGGTTGTCCTCTTCTTGAGAGACTTTTCAAAAAATGGCCACCAACAAAATGCCCAACCGTATATCATTTTGTATTTTTGATAGGACAATACTGTCTACTCTACTCTAATATCCTAATTTTAGATATTGATGTGTGTGGTGTATGTATTATCAATTATGTATTTTCAATCTTGCTAATGAAAAAAATCAATAGGGGTTGCGTATATGGCATCTAAAAAAAATGTAAATGTTTTTTCCAGACCTACTGACCACTAGTGCCGGGGCCAGCGGTAAGGGCCATGCCTCTCCGGAGGGGGCGGATGCAAAAGCTACAGGGGGTGAGCCAGCAGCAGTGGTGGGCGGTGGTAAGTCATATTCCCTACATATTGAGAATGATGAATACAGTCGCTGCAAGGGTGCACACGCAGTAGTACACTGAACTTCTGCTAAGACTACGTTGTTGTGAACACAGAACAGTTGAAGAACACACCCTTTACTTAACAATAGCATTAGCGATAGGGGTTGAGTAACTCATGGCATATTCTATTCTATCTTCAACTCAGCAGAGAAAGTTTTATGACGAAGACAAAGAGCCAGACGACATGTAATATATGACTGGCAGAGAAGGATACGTGGGAGAAGGAAGGGGCCCCGGGATGCATATAGGTGGCTGATGAAGATGATAGGATGCACGGGTAGTTGAAGGATGGGTGAAAGAAAGCAGAAAGGATGCCTACCTGGGTGGGTGAAACTGTATGGGTGAAAGGAATCCTCTGGGCGGGTTGAGGGATCAAACTCAAAGGCAAGCAGGACCCATAGCTGATAGTTGGTTATCTCTATGACAAATGTATGTTGTCGGTGAAAGGTTTATGATAGCCATGTTTGGATGAATGGATGCCTGGATGGTATCATAGATAGTAGGTGAAGAGAATGTAAAAGAAAATTAAACATTGCCAGATCAAAGCCAAGTGTGGAGAATAAAATATTATTGCTAGAAGAGCAATGCAATGATAAATGAAAAAAGCCCTGGGAAGAACAAGGACTGTTTTTTGCAAGGTTTTTGATTCAAAGGTTCGAGGTTGTATTTCAGAATGGAATACTCCCTTGACTCACAGTAGTTTGCAAGCACAACATATATATTGTGCATGACTAGGTTTATGTACCCTGCCCACCCATCATCAATCGCCTCCCTCTGACTCTGAGGCCCACCTCCGTTCCAGTCCCAACCCATGTATTTTTTACTGTGACAGCCATGGGTGGCCTATCGGCTGCATGATAACTAGTACTTACAAGTCATTATGCCATCATCATCATTAAAATCACGTGAGTGACATGATGTTGTGCTGCCGTATATCATCATTCATGAACATGTCATCATCATAATGTGCCTTATTGCAGTAGTCAGGGTGAAAGTAACATTGTCTGAGCATTTGCCATTGATTTAATAGAGTATGGCTGCAATGGAAAAAATATATAGTTGTGTAGTACAGCTGCCTCACATGCACACAGTAGTAAAGTAACATGAGTCTGCGACATGAGTATGTCTGTCTAGGGAACAACACAAGCTGACTGAGCTGGCATGCCTACAAGATTATTTGTGCTAAACAAGAGAGAGAAGAAGAATACTTCTACTCTACTCCACAGTGCCTAGTGCCTGAAAGTCTAATCATCATCACATCCAAATCTTAGGGGCAGAGGAAGTGAGGAGGATACCACAACTGCTAGTGCTACTGTGCCACTATAATTTTTATGTGTGTCATTTTGTGTTACTGTTTTGCTAAGAGTATTGGTTACAATTGTCTTTTTTCTTTCTCGCTATAGCTACTCCTTCCCAACCCAACAGGCAGGAGTTAGCAGCCAGGGCCCGGCAAAGGAAGCTAGATGCCATCCGGGATGAATATCCCTGGCTGGTTGTCCTGGCGGTGGAGGAGGCAGCAGTTGCAGCTCTTCCTCCGATGCCCCGGGCCCCAGCCAGGCCCCCCGTGCCTCCAGTGATACAGAGTTGTGTCCTGCCAGCCGCCCACCGCCTATTATCAAGTTCATCAACATCATCCCTTGCTGCTAACCCCTGTTGTTCCTGCAGGAACTTTCGGCACTGCATGCTCCTCTGGATGGCGCGTCTAGAGGCCAATTGGAGGAGGTCCTGGAGCAAACTAGCCAGCAACCCCGCAGCTAGACCTCAGTCTTCGACCCTAGCCCATTTTTTATTCTTTTTTTGGGTGGGGGGGATGTTGGGGAAACTTGGGGTTTACTTTTCTTGAACTTTGACGTGAACACTGACAATCATTGATAAACATTTATTTAATTTACTGTTCATTGGTTGGCGTTAGGGAGAGGGGTGTGTCAGGTGTTGTGGGTTTTTCTTCTTCTAATTTACATGTGTAAGGGTTTTTGAAATCTGCCAATAGTGCAACACACCAACAGCTAGATGCAGTACCCTCACTTGTCCTACTACTGTCAGTCTCTCCTTCTAGTCTATGCATTCTGCAACTAAAACCAATTTTTAGTATGTACTCGGAAGGATGTGGGTGTGTGAATTAATTAATTTCCATAGTATATACACTATTGACTCCCCCACACTTCTTTTCTTACCTGTGATTGATGTTTAGGCGAAGTGATGGCTGCATGGTGATGGTTTGGTTACCTAAGATGCCATGGTGGTTGGTGGTATCAGTAGTGTACAGTTGCATTTGCTAATAAAGAAAATGAGACAGTCTTGTCACCTGAGGGAGACTAGGGAACGAGTAGTAGAAGTACATTAAGTACACAAGAAGAATACTGCCAAACAAGAAACCAGATGATGAATGATAAGCAATGCTAAAGTAAAATAAAACATAATGGTGGCAGGGATAGCCTAGTTCAAGTTACAACAAACTGAAGTTGACTCGACCTATGAAGTGGACAAACGTAACCTTTAGTGCTGGAAGGATGATAAAACGATGCCGGCAATTAATAATGGGTTAATTATGTTCCCCTGCAAAAAAAAATAGAATAACACATACTACTGCGCATGGGTAAGCAATCCATATATATATATATATATATATATATAGGCTGCTCCTCAATCCACGACTGAGGCTCCACAAACAGCTTCGCATAATTCAAAGCTTGCGGCCCCCATTTCATTGCAGGGTGGTGCGTCTATCGCGGCTGAGCTGCCGCGCAGTAATATAAGCTCCAAGTTGCCCCCCTAGGCATAGACGCACTCCACACCAGTTGGCTGTAAACCCTTTATTGGTACGGAACAACAGCGGCATACTAGTACACATTACAGCTTCTTATCTAATTGGCCTGACACGTTTCAGTGACGATATCACCTTTCTCAGAGGCTCGACAAAGAAAAGGCTTATCCGAACAACACTCCTTAAATACACAGTTCAAGCCCTCCAATGGGCTGCTCAAATGAGCGACGTGCCCCCCTAGACATAGACGCACTCCATACCAGTTGGCTGTAAGCGTCTATGCGTAGGGGGGCAACTTGGAGCTTGTATTACTGCACGGCAGCCCAGCCGCTCTAGATGCACCACCCTGCCTTGAAATGGGGGCCGCGAGGTTTGAATTATGCGAGGTTGTTTGTGGAGCATCAGACGTGGATTGAGGAGCAGCCCGGTGTGCTGGGGCCCATCCATGGGCTTAAAACTGTTTTCAACAGCATTTTATTAAGGTACCTATTCGGGATCTATAATTAGCAGACTACAAGACCCATAAAGCCACATCGCTCATTTGAGCAGCCCATTGGAGGGCTTGAACTGTGTATTTAAGGGGTGTTGTTCGGATAAGCCTTTTCTTTGTCGAGCCTCTGAGGAAGGTGATATCGTCAATAAAATGCGTCATGCCAATTCGACAAGAAGCTGTAATGTGTACCGGTATGTCGCTGCTGTTCCTTACCAATAAAGGGTTTTCAGCCAACTGGTGTAGAGTGTGTCTATGCCTAGGGGAACAACTTCGAGCTTTTTTATATATATATATACTTGGAACAGAAGAAGATCCTCGCCCCCTGCCTTGAGTTAGTGTTGCTTTCACCACATCCGCCCCAGCAAGTGTGTGATCAATTATTGGTGTAAATTTAATTTAGTCACACCTCAATAAAGATCACACAGCCTGGGGGAAGAGGGTTAGGGTTTGATGAATGGTTGGGAAGTCTTATTTGAGGGAAAGTTTTGACAAAGACAAAAACTACACATGGACAACACACAATCTTGGCAGCCGACCATCATAAATCTGTTAAGGGAGAAAAAGGAAATGCATGCATGATGATGACTTGATGGTTCATGATGAGTAGTACTAGACTAGTAGCACAGGGCAGCAGTATATTATTAAATTAAATACATTTTATGTTCTGTTGTACCTGGCTTCCTTTTAAAGCTAGCAAAGAAAATTAAAAAATAGCTGTAGGGGTCAAATATATAAGCAAACATAATAAACAACAACATATACAGTCATAATGATTGAAGAAAAAAAATTAATCAAATTAAAAATGATGATAATATAAGTTACTATGTTATGGGCAAATTGGGAGTTGCATCTTGGCATTCCTATTGGTCCTTCTTTTCTTCCATGGACGATCCATCTAGCAGTCCTGGGTGCCACTGCCTGCTTGGCAGATGCGGATTGGTAAGGTAAGTGTGAGTTGTTTTTCCAAGTATTGCACAGGGGAAAGGCCGGCCTGTAAGTGTAGATGGAAAAACAAAAGGGATATTGAATAATCAAGGAGAAAAGTAAAGTTAAAATTGATAAATTAAGGAGGAGTGCAACAAGAACACTTTCAGAGGGGGCATGTCTACTCTGTTACCAGCATTAACCGACATCAACAACAGGACTGAGCACACATAAACAACAACATAGTATTTTCCAAATTATGTAACTAAATCTATGCATCGCTGTTAGTCATTCCACTACTCTCGCCTCCACTACTACACAGACATGTAGGTCTGGTGTGGTTGTTGTTGACTTGTTTATGTTTTAGGACACTTCATGAAATGCCTGAGTTATTCCATCAGTCATTTCCAACCCTATTGACTGACTGCAACAAGTATAGTATGGTCATCATGGTGTCCAACTCTGTAGTGTACCAAGTGAGTCCAGATTCCAGAATCAAAAATGCAATGGTTCTGCCTGCAGTAGTACAATTTTGTTATGAAACAACAAGAAGGGAAACATTGACATGAGTCACATTTTTGTGTGTAGATTATACTAGTAAACCTCATGCACAATAACAACACAAACACCAATCAATCAGAGTCAGCATCCAATTCCTGCCATCATTTACCTGTTCTTAAGGTGCAGTCCTTCTCTGCTCGGAAAGGAAGATAACTATAGTCAGGTTCTTTGGAGGGACTCGACGAGGCAGGCAAAGATTTCTTGTACTATTCTCCATCCAATGTCTGGCTTGAGGGAAATGGATTTAGGGTGAGTCAGGAGTGGACTGGAGCAGGACTCGGAGGAGTGGACTTACTTCTTCACTGACTGCACACACTTGCAACTCCAATCTGGCAAATAAAGACTAAGATGGTGGTGATGGGTTTGTTGTGATTTGAACCAGAAGACAGACACACACACAAGTAATACAAGTAAATAAGCAAGAAAGAAAGTAACAAGTCGAAAGCCTAGTTGTCAGGGAAGTAGAGCTTGTACTCAAACGCTGGTGGTTCACCCAGAAATAGGTCATCTAACGCACTACTTCCACGACCTAAATCGCCGTCATCATCTTCCTGCTGTGCTACTTTAGGTATGGCATAATCCGGTGTTATAAAGTGCTGATTCATTTTGATCATGGTTATCCTCTGCATGTGTTGGGGCAAGTCACTAGTCCTTCTCACTGTCAGAATGGTACCAGCAGCACTGAAAACAAGCTCAGAAGAGACACTTGCGACAGGAAAGGCCTGATAGTTTATTGGCAGCCTGCTGAGCACTGAGCATTGGCGCCTTTTCCCATACCAATAGGCCTGGGCGAAAATTTTGTTCCGTTCGCGGAATTTGCGCTAATTTGGCATTTCCGCGTTCTGCGGAGAGCGCGGAAATGTCAAAATTTCCGCATTCCGCAGCTTTGCGATAATTTGGTTCTTGCTCGCGCTGTAAAATGATACATTCTCGCGCCCGCGCGATCGCCTTACCTGAATCCCCGTGTTCGCCGACAAGTTTTCCCGATCCGGTCGCGTTCTCCATGAGATGTTGTATTGTTTTAGCCATTTGCGCTGTCTCGCGACAGTTCGCGCCCGCAGTGACGTCATGCGTCGCGCGATCACGTCTTTCTTCTCGCGATCATGCACCGCGAGAAGAGTGAAAACAAGATGGCCGCGCCCGCAAGCAACCGCATGGGTAAGTTGGCGAGCCGCGAACACGCAGAAAATACCGCGAACGGGCGGGAAAAAAACTTCCGCATCTTCGCGATATTTCCGCGTGTTTGTGGAGATTTTAAACATTTTCGCGATAATTTGCGAAAGTCGCTTTCGCAAATTCCGCCCACCCCTACATACCAATACACCAATGGTTTTTGATCAATGTAGACCTCTGTTGGGACATCTAGATAGGCCTGGACCATCCGCTCAATGCTCAGCGGTGCTCCGCTTGGCTCAGCATCTTTTGCCTTTGCCTCAGCACTAGACCTAACAAGTCCTTGCTGCAGAAACCATTCCTGTGCGGATTTTGGTGAGGCTGATGCTCCTGGTCTTGTTGTTGTTAATGTTCTTGGTGGTTTTGACTACTGTGAGCCAACCGCACAGCCCTCAGACTCTGAAGTTGCCCTTGACGCCGGCTGCACTGCAGTACTTGTGACCTGGAGTAGCAGGCCTCTAATTCTCAGCCGTTCTTGTTCTAAGCGACTGCCTTCCGCAACTATCCAAGTTTTGTGCTTGGCAACATACCTTTCTAAAAAAGGAATCAATGTGTTCAGTACTCGTTTGTATCTTGGATCCAGAATTGTGGCAGCAATGTAATGGTTGGATGACACAATGCCTGTTTGCACCCTTGTATTTTCAGATAAGAGAAGGGTTAAGCCCTCCACCAACTCATATGCTTCTTTTTTTTCCTCCACACCTGCGTACATTGCAGACACCTCCTTCATCTGTTCCTGTAGCATATTCAACAATGGGATAGCTTGCCCCATAGTACAGTCCTCTTTTCTGACTTCACGTGTGAAGAGCACGAAAGCAAGTAGCATCTCTGTCAGGTATTTAACTAGGCCCCATTGTCCATCTCAATGATCATGCAGCATCCCCTCTTTGCATGACATATTCATTGATTGGTCTGTACTGCTCAAACAGACGTTCAAGCATGTAATAAGTTGAGTTCCAACGTGTTGGCAGCTCCTGGAAGAGTGCTTTAACTGGCATTCTATGCTCACGGTGCTGGTCCATGCACTATCACAAAAACACTCACACACTGATCAGATAAAGGAGGCATGCTAAACAACACAGCTTTAATACAACCATGCCAAAAACAAAAATGCACAGGGCTAAAAAAGGTTTGCAAGTTGCACAACAACCACACACATTCAACAAAGGCATTTATTTAACACACATGAAAAAAGTGAAAAACCCCTCAAAAATATTTTGCACTTCAATCCAATGCCATACATGCCCTAAATGATGTTTACATTCAACAGACACCACAGAAACAGTTTTTTCATGTACCCATGAGTAGCTCTGGGCCTATTGGTTGAAAAACCCATTGGCAGACTAGGCCACATAGTGAATCAATCAATTCAAATAAATAATATAGCACATTTATTAGAAAATGTAGTGAACTGTGCTACATTTTTTGCTGGATAGAAGAAGAAAAATGTTCATGCAAAACAACAACCAGCAAGAAAGCATGGCCACCACAAACAAGGCTTGCAGGCCTAATGCAGAAGGACACTGGCTGCCCCTTCACAAAATGGCCGTCAGCCACATGGCCAGGCCACAACAACAACAAAGGGAATACAGACAATGCAGGTCTGTGGCAAAAGCACACTGGAAGCCTTCACAAAATGGCTGCCAGCCACATGGCCAGGCAGGCCGCAACAAGAAGCAATAAGCCAAGAGGAAAAAAGGAAAAAAGACATGTAGGTCTTTGACAAAAGCACTACCACCACCACAAAATGGCCGCCAGCCACTTGGTCACTCACAACATCATCAAGCAGGAGGCCTGGAAAACAATGAACTCAAGCAAGCCTATATGGACACAGATTTTACAAAATGGCCCCTGGCCACATGGGGAGGCTCAGCCAAGTCAAATGCTGGCCCACTATTACAAACATGCTCATAGACTGGCCAGACAAAGGAAGGAGGCATGCTAAACAACACAGATTTATTGCAAAAATGGCAAAAACGAAATTCCAAAGGCAAACCTCCCGGTTGTGATTTGAGATGGAAGTGTTGCAACGTGCAGTGTTCTCAGGGCTCCGTTCAGGAAGTCGCTCATTGGCGGAGTTGGTGAGACTAACCAAGGCTTGTGTTGCAAGGTGAGACAGTGCTCGATGCGGTGCTAGCAGGTTACGGTGTGGCGACAAAGCCCATTGATGTTTGAGTCTGGCAGCAACAGAGTCGGTGACTTCTGTGCAGCGTGTAGAGAAGCGGTGCGAAGTACGGTGCCCAAAGTATGTGGTACAAGCAGCGGCTCGTTGACGGAGTCAGAGGGATCAGGGTTGCGTCACTAAGCAAGGTGGTGCTCTCTGCAGTACCTTCATGACATGAAATCCTGCAACGGACTTGGTGACAGAGTTGGTTGCCCTTTTCTTCTGTGGCGACTGAATCCTGTGTTTCCAAAGATGGTGCCCAGAAGGCTGTGAGGTCTTTGCTGTTCCTGAGACCTCTTGAACAGGGGGAAAGCTTCACTTCAAGCCCTTGGAGACACTTTGCAAGCAGGATACACACACATTTCCTCTCCTTGGCAGAAACAGGTGCTACAGGCTAACCCCAGACAGCACACAGCAAAGGAGCAGTATTACTCCTCCAGTTTTTTCCAGTTCTTCTCCTTGGCAGAGGTTCCTCTTGATTTCCAGAAGTAGTCCAAAGTTCTGGGGTCTGGGCCCTAATATTTATATAGCAAAATCCTTTGTTCTCTGATGGTAGAGAAGGTCTGTGCCCAGTCAAAACCAGTTCTGACTTCTCTGGTGCAGCTTCCTGGCAGGAGGTAGAAACAGCATTGTGGAAGGCAGACCATGCATATTCAGGTTTCTAAAAGTGGTATTTTCAAACACAGAATCACCCTCACTAAAAGATGCATTTTAACATTCTGAGTTCAGGCATGCCAAACTTTATTTTCCTATCGTGTTCCCGGGGGTAGTTATGTTCATAAGATGTTATACGCAAACTCCCAATTCTATCCTATTTGAACAGGCAGCCTTGCAATAGTGAAACTGGCAGTATTTCACTATCAGGACATGCCACACACATCAGGGCATGTCCTACCTTTCACATACACTTTACCCTGCCCACAGGGGTACCATGGGCCTACCTTAGGGGTGACTAACATGTAAGAAAAGGGAAGGTTAGGACCTGGCAAGTGGATGCACTTGCCAGGTAGACATGGCAGTACTAGACTGCCCATAGACTTTGCAATGACAGTCCTGAGACCTTGTTGTAAGGCTGCTTGTGTAGGGGGCACAATCAGTGGTGCAAGCCTACTAGCATCATTTGATTTAAAGGCCCTGGGCACACACAGTGCACTGTACTAGGGACTAACTAGTAAATTAAATATGCCAAGTAGGGAATCACCATTCCATAACAACAATTTACAAAGGGAGCTCTTGCACTTTGGCACTGAACAGCAGTGTCAATGTGCCAAAAGCATCTAGCCCAGCAAAACCAAAGTCCAACACACAACAAAATAACAGGAGGTAAGGCAAAAATTCAGGGGAAAACCACGCCAATGATGCCAGGTCTAACAGGGCAGTTAAATAATGTTTAGTTGACATCATAGATTTGTTTGTTCACATACCCATAGTCCATGTGTCAATGGTTGCCCAGTTTATCTCACATGCTTAGTACTTTGATATACACATTATTATCCCTATCTCCTCCTGACCCTGTCGTAGGGACCTTGGGTAGCTTTCACTTATTCAGTTTCAGTTTCAGCCATTGCAAGTGGCACTGTGTCTGTGTCCCCGTATCCCAATGTCAGGGTCCAAGTGTATCTCCCAATGTCAGTGTTGGTCACAATGTTCATGTATCACTGTCTCCAAATCATTGTCCAAATGTCACTGTCCCAGTAACAATGCCAATGTCTCCATGTCCTCCTGTCCCTTTGCCTGTTTGTATTCCCATGTCAGTGTCTGAATGCCAATATGCTTATACCAATGTCTGTGTCATTCCCCTAATGTGTTCTAACATCCGTGAGTTGTCTCCCAGTAAATCTCCACCATGCCAGTGTCCTTGCATTTGTCATTTTCCCCATGTTATCAGACCAGTGTCATTGTTTGCATGTCAATTTTGGTGCTCTTGTGTCAGTATTCCCTGTGCCACTGACGCAGAGCCAATATTGATTCGACTGAGTCACAATCCAAGTGACACTGCCTATTTACCATTGCCCCTCTGTCGGTGTCCCTCTGCTATCATCCTAGTGCCGGTCTACATTTGTTGCCATGCTCAAGCTAATGTACTTTTGTCACAGTTGGTGCTCTTATCAGTTAGCCAGTGACAGTGTTAGTACCTCCTTGTCAGGGGCCGGTGTCATTGCTGGTACCCTTGTACCAGTTTCCTGGTGCCAGTGTGAGTTCTCATCCCTGTGCCAGTGTACCAGCCATAGATGTCATAGTCTGCTTATAAACGTCTAAGCAGTAAAGGGGTGGATGAACGCTATGGTGAGAGAGGCCTGAGGAAAAAGATAAAGAGTTCAGGGGCCATATTTCATAAGTGCCCTGAGGGTGCAACAGGCATTAGCGCCTGCTTTGCGCGCCGCCGGGGCACTGCATTATTACAGATGGGGCCATAGACACTCGTCAGCTCTTTCTGTAATGCCAATGGTGCTGGCGCACTTAAAGTGCCAGCGCTATCTTCAGGGGGTGCTCACTCATTAGCATGAGGGAATCCCTTTGCTTCTGTGCCTGCGCCGTATTACATACGCGGGTGCAGAGGCAAGAAAGCTCTCAGGAGGCATACTGACAGTGCACCATCTAAAAAGGTGGTGCACTGTCTGTGTGCCCCCTGAAGGCAGCCCTCTGGAGGGGGAAAGGGGGTACCATGGACCACCAGACATCCCCTTGCAGGTGGGTACAATCAGTCACTGCACCCGCCTGCAAGGGAATCTCTAATCCCCTTTAAAAGTACAGGCAGGTTGTTGTGAAAACATGAAGCAGCTTCAAAGCAGCCTCTCCTATTTTCACAGGAATGTGCTGCCCCCAGGGTTCCATGTATAGGGTGCACTCTACCTGTTTGCGCCTGGGGCACCTGTTTTAAAGTGCACGGGGCGCAAACAGGGAAAATGCATCCTTCAGATAATAGGGCCACAGGTGAGCAAAAAAATGGACAAGCAGTGATGAGTATTTTAGGAAGGCTAACTTGAAAAACATCTGAAATATTGCAGTAGAGTTACTAAATGTCAGTGCAAATTAGCACAGCAACCAAAGTTGCTGCACTATATTACTGAAGGGGGAGAAAGCAGCACACAGCCGTATTTGCTCCATGGCGCAAAGGTGCATGTGAAGTCTAGCATAGGTTTTGTACTGGAAGCATATATTTTCAGTATTAAATGCTTTGTCTTGATAATTCCTCTAACATAGCTCCCACTGGATGTGTGCTGTACACAATCAATGTGAGAAACTATGCATTTGCTTCAAGGAGGCATTATTTTTAATGCAAAGCTCAGTCTGTCTGTCTTAGTAGATCACTCTTTGCATAAAAAAACATGGATACTAATACTGCAATGCCAAGTAGAGGAAATGTTACTCCCCCGTGATGCAAAGTGGAGTAAAGCATAATTTACACCAGAAAATTGAGTTGGAAACTAAGGAAGGTATGTATGACTCACTTGCACCGCCGTAGCAACTCTTTTTGTGATGGTCTGGTGGGGAAAACCTTGAAATCATATCTATGAAGCCACGCAGAGCCACTTTGAGTGGGTTTGAATGGCCTCATAGATATGGAGTTAGGCAAGGCAGGGCAAATTGTTGCATTGCCTTACTCTGAGCTCAGGAGGCATTCCATAGCCATTGCGGTAAGTGCTGCCATGCAACACCCATGGATTTTGACCCACCCCCCAATTTACAAGACCATGTAAATCAGGGGAAGTGCCAAAACCTGGAGAAAGGAGGAGAAATAACATTATTTATCCTCATTATTCCTCTTGCCATGTGTGCTGCATTTTTCAGCACACATAGAAAGAGGGGATTGGTTTTTTGCAGGAAGGAACCCCTTCATTCACAAAAACATTCCTGCAGACAAGACAGGCATCCTTGCACCATGGTGCAAGGATGCCTGAATTTGTGCTAGGCTGCTAAAACAGGACTAGTGCCAGGGGAATGGACAAAAATACATAGTATTGGATAAATGCGGTTGTTCCTGCCCTTTCACTTTGAGGTAGGGCAGCACAACAAGGTGACTTGCTGCGCTGCCCTACGCCAAATCCCCATAAATGAGGTCCTAAATACCTTTCCCAGATGTTGTGCCACTTTACATGACTTTAATGCTGTACAAGTAAATCTGCCCCAATTTTGTTTACTAGAGATTGCACCACTTCAAAAAAGAGAGTATTGACAACGAAAATATTGATTTCAGTAACACAAACTTTATAGTGACCCAGGCAGCAGTATGATTATCCTCTGGATCACACTCATTTTGTATATGAGTGTGAGGAAGTGAATTATTAGATGGAGTGTTTGGTAGCTCATGACTGTCATAAAGCCAATACATTGTTAGGGTCATTAAAAAAGGTTTTAATAAATTAAACCTGAGCTCAACCTCTGGTAGCTATGGCACTGAGCAAACTGGCTTAACTTTATGAAAAGTAAAATTACCAAAATGGTTAAAATGTCAAACATACAACAAAATAAAAATCCCACTCTCATTTATGAAAATGGGGAACACTTAATCATCAAAATTATTTTTAAAAAATTACAAAACTCTAGTAAGGGGAACCCAAGAAACACATTTTTAAAGAATTGGACGAAAATAGAGCCAAAGAGCTCAAAGCGCCAATTGTAGCTAATGGTCTCAGTAAAACTGAATCTAGTCATGATTAAAGGCTGGCCACAATGTAGTGTGGGTCAGATAAACCTTTCAGGTTGGCCCTCCTAGGACCTGGAAGTGAGGTCGTTTGAAAAAGTTTCTAAGTCCCAATCTAAATGGGAGTTGTGATTTTTCTGAGGAAAAACTCTATTCATGTCAGACAAATCTTAAATTCAATCTGATGTCATGGAACTGGTGGTCATATAGTTTTGGTGGTCCCTCTCACCGAAGCTCTCGAGAAAATGCTTTGAAAATGTTCCAAAACTTCTTCTGGTGACCAACCAACCATAGGAGTACACTTCCAAGGACCCCAGGACTTCAGTGGGAGCATGTGGAGATTCTTTGAGTGTCAAGCAGTGAACAACTGGAAAGTGCAGTCCAGGTCCATTTTCCATTGGTCAGCTGAGATTCTTCCCAGAAATTTCCTCTTTATGTACCTGGAGACACCTAGGGCATCAACCTTATGACCCTTGGAGATATTTCTGTTTTTGGATTTCATATCGAAGGGGCTAACCTCCTCAGATCCTTCTCAGGGGAAAAAGAGGCCAAGTTCAGTGGGTTCAGTCCACCTGGCATCCTTTGAAACACCCAACCGTGTTCTTGTGAAGGTGAAATGGAGTGCCACATTTATTCTTGGCATCAGCTAGTGGGTGGGTATAACTCTTGGGCACTCCCTAACCAATGGAGTAAAATTTCCTGGGGGCCTCCCTGCCCACTGTTTCAATTGATCCTGTTTGCCTTACTGCAAACAGGCCCAAAATGGCAAATGAAAAGGCATTTTCAATATGACCAAATTTTTCAGCCACGCTAAACTTGGGCTCTAAGGATTAGGTGTGTGGCAATGTTATAGGGAACTCACCAGTGTTCTCCCACATCTAACACTAAAATGCTGTTTAAAGAGGCCCTGTCCCCACAACAAACTCTGAGACAGAAATCTAATAGGACAAAAGCAGAGTACTTCAGCAATCAGACAGTGGATACACAATAATTGTCTTTTCATTCTGGTCTCTCCTTTGGGGTGTGCCCCAAGTGTTACATGTGGCTAAATGGATCTGTCAAACTGGATTTGACAGCTTGGTATCAACAGGATACCCACAACCCTCACTCTGAATATTCTGTGGTCTTCAGTAGAGTCATCTGTGCCCATTTCTGTCAGCCTATTGTTGTGCACTTAGGAGGAATTGCACACCTCTCTCACACCACATTCAGTGAGGAGTATGGGCTGTGTGTAGCTGGAGAGCTAAATCCAGATTAGCCGTCTGGAATGTCAGGGAGGGAAAAGTTATCTTTCTAAAACGTATTTTACTTTATTAATTATCAAAATCTGGCTTTACCATTTAATTGGATCTTAATAACTTTTCAAAATAGTGGTTTAATTTTTTTTTTTTAGCTTGTTCAATTCGTGAGATAGTAGTGTTAGTATTTTAATCTGTGCTTTGACTTTCTGCATAAGACTGGTAAACCTGCCACAGTGAAAATAGCGTTTAGGTCATTTTCACTATAGGTACAATCTAATATTAGATTTCTACATGTTTTTAATATCATACACACTACTGTGTGGCCTTCAAGGGCCACATAGGGGTGGCTTACTAATATTTAAAAGGGAGGTTTTTCTTACCTGTTAAAAAGGGATATGTTAAAAAGTTACACTGCAGGTTTAAATTGCAGCAGTCAGGCTACAATGGTAGGCCCAAAGCCAAATTTTCCTTGTCACACTAGTGGATGGGAAAATAACTGCTGCAGTCACTGTGTGACATTTAACTTTTCATACCACGTGTGTATTTTCACACTACATACCATGGTCTTAGACAAAAGGTAAATAAGCCAATCAGACGCCATGGAACTGGTGGTCATATAGTTTTTGTGGTCCCTCTCAACGAAGTTCCAGAGCAAAGCTTTTGAAAAAGTTTCAAAACATTTTTGGGTGTCCAACTAACCACAGGACTACACTTCCAAGGCTACCAGGGCTTCAGTGGGAGCACGTGGAGACTCTCTTAGTGTCAAGCTTAGGACAACTGAAAATTACAGTCCAGGTCCATTTTCCATTGGTCAGCTGAGATTCTTCACAGAAATATCCTCTTTGTGTACCTGGAGATACTTAGTGCATCAGCCTTATGACCCTTGGAGATATTTCTGTCATTGGATTTCATACGGAAGGGGGCTAACCTTCTCAGATTCTTGTCAGAGGAAAAAGATGCCAAGTGCAGTGGATTTAGTCAACGTGGTATCCTTTGAAACACCCAGCAGTGTTCTTGTGAAGGTGAATTGGGGTGCCACATTTATTCTTGGCATCCACTAGTGGGTGGGGATAACTCTTGGTCACTCCATAACCAATGGAGTAAAAGTTCTAGGGGCCAATCTACTCCATTTTTGGATGGATGCCGTTTGCCTTACTTCAAACAGGAACCAAAATGGCACTTGCTAGGGCATTTTCAATATGACCAAATTCTTCACCCATCCTAAATGTGGGCTCTGAGGGCTAGGTATTTGGGAGTGTCCTAGGGCACTCACCAGGGTTCTCCCACATCTAACACTAAACTCTTGCTTAAAGAGGCACTGTCCCCACAACACACTCACAGACAGATGTCTGATAGAACAAAAGCAGAGTCCTTCAGCAATCATACAGCGGATATACAATAATTGTCTTGGCATTCTTTTCTCTCCTTTGAGGTGTGCCCCAAGTGTTACATGTAGCCAAATCGACCTGTCAATCAGGATTTGACAGTTTGGTATCAACAGGATACCCACAACACTCACTCTGAATATTCTGTAGTCTTCAGTGGAATCATCTCTGCCCATTGTGTCAGCTTATTGCTGTGCACTGAGGAATAATTTTACACCTCTCTCTCACCACATTCAGTGATGAGTATGGGCTGTGAGTAGATGGAGAGCTAAAAGCAGATTGGCCCTTGGGAACTTCGGGGAGGGAAAAGGTAACTTTCTAAAAGTTATATTACCTTAATATTTATTAAAATCTAGCTTTACCATTAAATTGGATTTTGATAACTTTAAAAAATAGTGGTTTAATTATTTTTTTAGCTTGTTCAATTTGTGAGATAGCAGTATTGGTATATTAATCTGTGCTTTGGCTTTCTGCCGAAGACCAGTAAACCTGCCACAGTAAAAATAGCTTTTAGGGCCTTTACACCATATGGACATGGTATTATTTTTTTTTTACATGGTTTAAATATCATGAAGACTACAGTGTGGCCTTCCAGGGTCACATGGGGTGACTTACTAATATTTTAACAAGTTGCACTGCAGGTTTAAACTGCAGCAGTCAGGCTACAATGGTAGTTCCAAAGCCAAGTTTACTTTGGCACACTAGTGGGTGGCATATTAACTGCTGTAGTCCCCATGTATCAGGGACTGTCTGGGACTATGTCAGGAACACAGTCAGGGACTTG
Source organism: Triturus cristatus (assembly GCF_964204655.1). Lineage (NCBI taxonomy): Eukaryota > Metazoa > Chordata > Amphibia > Caudata > Salamandridae > Triturus > Triturus cristatus. Next base: position 1,290,617,186 of record NC_140589.1, read on the forward strand.
AGCAAGGACTGGAGACTGGGTAGAAAACGTACTGTGCACACAACGACTAGTACAGCGCTGCCCAGGATCACACAGGGAGTCAGAGGAGAAAAAGGGATCCAAAGGGGAACCCTGTGCAAGTGAACAAGATCGCTAAGACTTAGAAAGGAATGGCACTCACGAGGCAATTTAGCATTCAGACTAAGTACACCCAGGACGGATGTGCAAGACATATATTTAAAACAACATTACCAATAAAGCAAATGTGGGGTAAAGCACTCGGGAGCTCCACACGGTAAGACTGAAGCTCAGTAAGTTCCTCATCCACAATTACTGTTACAGATACTGACTGCAAATCCCCACATATAGGATATGCATGCAAAGGCAGGGTCTGTAGAGTTGATACCTATGGTGATATTATAAATGTAACTCAAAGACAATACACACAGTGAACAAGAAACACCACCTAGGTTATCAACTGGGCCCATGGATCCTGTGATCAAACAGGAACACGCAAGGCAGTAACAGAAAGGGGGTAGAACTGAAGACAGGCACAATAGACAAGGAGCTAGCAAGGAGGAGTGCTTAACAGGAAAGAAAGGAATTCACAGGGCACACTTTGCAGAAAACAAGTAACAAACATACAAGGTAATAGAAGCAAGACAGCAGAAATAGCAAGACAGTAAACTAGAAACTGAAACCAAGGAAATGGGAAGAAAAGCAGGGACTGGAAAAGGATATACAGAAGGGGAGGCTACAAGGGTGTTCAAAAAATTGCATTGAATCAGAAGACAAGAAAACACAGTAGCACTGAAGGCTGTGCAGGAGCAGAAACATGAATTGAGCAAAAGCTCAAGAGCCAATGTAGCACTGCAGGCAGTGCTAGTTCAGGAACAGGAAATTACTATAGCTCAGGAGGCAAGGTAACACTGCAGGCAGTGGTATTTCAAGGAAAACAGGAAATAGCTACAGTTCAGGAAACCAGGAGTCAAGAGAGCACTGCCTGCAGTGAAAATCATGAACAAGAAATAGCTGAAGCTCAGGAACAAAGAATAACTAAAGCTCAGAAACTCAGGAAACAAGGTAGCACTGCAGGCAGTGCTAATTCAGGCACAAGGAATAGCTAAAGCTCATGAATCAAGGAATAAGGATTAACTATAGCTCAGGAATCAAGGAGTTTCAAAAGCTCAGGTATCAAAGATCAGTTTCACCGGAACACAGCTACAATGACCAACCTTGGCGTGAAGGGAGCTGGGGCATAAAAGAGATCACACTAATCACAGGTGGGAGAAGGCTAGCAGCAGCCAGCCACAGGTGAGCTGAATTCTTCCACCCATCCTTGGCCTTCTGGGGTTGAGATGAAGCAGTGAGCAGGGAATTCTAGGTAACAGAGTGCCAAACATGAGCATGCTGGCTTCAAGCATTAGCAGACTGGCTTCCACAAAACCTGGCATGGTTTGGGAATGGCTGGCCATTTCCAAGTAGAGTCCAAATGGCTTGAAGTCAGTATGTACATGAAGGGGAGGGTCCAGAAGCTTATTATAACACTGGAGAGTCTCACAGTTCAGCCACCTGGTGGTGGACACGAGAATACAGGGAGCGAGTCGTGACACCATTTAACTTTTTATGCCATGGATGTATTTTCACATCATATATCATGGCCTTAGGCAAAAGTTAAATAGGCTAATCAGAGAATAGCCAGTTTCAACATGTTTCAGGGGTCAGAGGTGATTCATTGGACAAAAATGTCACACTGTGCACAATCTAAAAACCAGCAATACAATTCATCAAAAATGGGGTGACTATGCAAAAAGGGGCTGTGAGAAAGTGGATTATTAGATGGGGTATATGATAGTCTACCACAAGTAATAATGACACTATACGTGTTATGTTAAGTAAAGGTTTCAAAAATTTAAACCTGAGCTCATCCCCTGGTACCTACAGCACAGAGAAGACAGGCTCAACTTAGGAACATGTGTAAAGCATTTATAAGTATGAAATAGTTAAAAAGCCAAAAACACAACACCGTAAAAATGTGAGTCCAATTTATATAAAAAGAGAATATTTTATTGAACGAAATGACACCCAAATAACAAATAAGAGGAACCACAGAAATGATTTTTAAACATTTAAATAAATATAGCAACAAAAATGCAAAGTGTTAGATAAGGTAAGATTTGAGGCAGATGACAATGGCGCATGGATCAAATACAAGAACCAGGTTGGTCCCAGACAAAAAAGTTACCTTTAAGTTTAGAAACTTTCAGAGAAGGTAGAGTCATCAGCGTGCTGGGTCTGAACACAGGGTTGATGACAACAGTTTGCCACTGTTTGATGGATTGGTGAAGCTGTTGACAAAGGTATAAAAAGCTCAGAGTGGGCAAATTCCAGATTTTACACCCAGCAAGCAGGTAACAGTGATCAGCTAACACTCGGTGTCAAGCACAATGAAAGCATTCTTCCTTCAGTCTTAGATGATTTTCTGCCAGTTGAATTCTTCCAGTGGGGCAAGGCTGCAGGCTGTAGCCAAAGAGGGTTCAACACACCCATGGTATGCGACTTCGCTCAGGGGGCAAGTTCCCACCTCATCAAGGAGCTATTCTGATCGTAGGTGACAGTTGGAAAGTCAAGAAAATGGGCTTCTCAAGTCTTTCGCCAGACAAAACATGACTTTTCAAAATGTACCATCTGAAGAAATAGTACAAATCTCACTTTATCAATGTATTAAATTTGTAATAAATATTTTTAAAAGTCCAAGAAGGAACTTTAAGGCTTTGTTCCTAGGCAGACATAACATTAAATTTTAATATTAAGTCCCACTGTTTTCCTATTAAACAGCTAGACACTGCTAGAGTAAAAATAGCTTTTGTAGCCTTGTCTCTTTAAGGACTTGTTTTACCATCAACATTTTACATGTCTTAATTTTAAGTACTATAAATCCTACATTATTAGGTACAAAGGCTTACTTAACGGTGCCTTATGAATATTTAAAAGGAGGTTTTGGGCCTGTCAGAAAGGGTTATTTTGACAGGTCGGATTTGGAGCTTAAACCTGCACAGCCACGTTACTGGTGGCTGATAACTTTAGTGATGACACAATAAATATGTGCAGCAATCCACTAGTGACATTTAACCTTCAGGTCCTGGGTGCATTTTGGTCTGTTTCAGTGATAATGATTATTGGTTCTTGTGATGTCTAAAAGGCTGAACCAATGACACAGGATTATGAGACTATTTATTCCAATTTTTTAGGTGTGAATCAAGATGTAGTAGCTATTCAAAAGGAATTCCATTGTCGTTTGATGTTACCCTTTAAAATGCTTTCCATCTCCCAACCTGATGGCGCACTTATACAAGTCACCCATTGCTCATATAAAGTACTGCAACTACACTTTTCCAACATCAAATTTCTGCCACATGTGACAGAACAGTTGCAACTCTTCTCAGCAGGGGGATTCAACATCATTTCTGCAAATCCTAATTTGAGTTTAGTGCACGTTGTTCTTGACAGTTCCCTGATCTCAACTAAGCCTGGGTGTTGAACTTCGCTCTGCTCGCGGAGCTTGCGAAGTTTAGGTAACTTTGCGATTCGCGTAGAGCGCGAAGTTGCAGATTGCTACGCAATCTACCGCGTAGCATAGTAGTTTTGCTTCCTTGCGCACTCAATATTCATTCTCGCGCGTGCGGTAACATCTTACCGTGATTCTGCGTTCGCCAACTTGCTTTTCTGTCCATTTGCGTGCACCACGAGATTTCTAATATGGCCGCCCGAGCCCGCGAGAGTGTGCGAACGCGAACACATCAATCGCACGCGCGTGTTTACTTCCGGCGGCTGTCTTGGTAAGATCGCGTTCCCGAACATGCAAAAACTACAATCTGGCGAAGAATATCTCTCGAGCTTCATAAAACCTTCTCTAAAATTATCATTTTTCTCAGAAAAACTCCTCAGATTGTGATTTGGCTGTAGTCTTTTGTGTAAGGAGTCCTTTATTTTTTTTTACCCTTTTTTCAAGAGGAGGGAAGTGCCCCTGAATCTCCAACTTCCTGTCCCTGTCCAGCAGGCTTCTCCCAGTGCTTTGTCCATGTGCTGTTCACTTTCATTTGGATTTGGAGCTGGAAGGATCACTTTTTGTGTCTGTCTGCTGCATCATACCATTGGATTGGATTTATTTGAGGACTTTTTAATTTGAGATTTAATTTTACAAGTAAGTTGGAGAATTAGTGTGTTTGTTTCATTGGGGCTTGTTTGTACCTACATTTTTCTGGGATTTTCATTGTTTTAAAAAATTATTGTTGTGGGTGGTCTGTACTTTCAATAGGGGCCTAGTTGTTTTTCTTTGCAACTTCAGCCAGTAGGGTACCCATGGGTCCATGTTTCTGTGGTGTCTGTTGGATTTAAACATCATGTAGGGCATGGATGGCATAGGATTGAAATGCTAAATGTGGCTTTGGTGTATTTCACTGTTTGTGTGTGTGTGTGTGAAATACCTTTGTTGTATGTGTGGGCTTGATGTGTAACTTCTTTCCAATGCTTTGGTATCCCTGTTGATTTTCATTTTTGTATTAAAGCTGTGTTGTTTAGCAGGCCTCCTTTGTCCGGTCATTATAGGCCTGCTTCAGTTCATTGTTTTCCATTTCCTGTTGTGACTGTGAGTGCCCATGTGGCTTGTGGCAATTTTGTGGTGGTAGTTTAGTAGTGTGTGCTTCTTTTTCCATAAAGGCCTGCATTTCTTTTCTTTGTTCCCCTTGGCTTATGCTTGTTGTTGTTGGGTCCTGGCCATGTGTGCGGCGGCCATTTTGTGAAGGCAGGCATTGTGCTTTTGCCATAGGCTTACATTGTCTGTCTTCCATTTCTTGTTGTTGTGGGTGGGTAGCAGCCATTTTGTGGAGCCATCCAAGCAGTGTGCTTGCTTTTGCCATTCTGTTTCAAGCTTGTGGCCTAGTCTGCCAGTAGGCCCAGAGGTAGTCATCCTCAAATCATGGGTGCATAAAAACAGTTTGTGTTGTCTGTTGAATTTCAACACCATGGAAGGCTTTGGATTGAATTGCAAAAGTTGTTTTTTGGGGTGGAATTGCAGCTTTTGGGCGTGTGTTAAATAAATAGGGCTTTTCAGCCAGTAGGTAACCCTAGGGATTCAGCTTGCGTACTTTTGGCAACTTTGCACAGCGCGACAACGCGGACTTACAGCTTTTGTCATTTTCGTGCTCTCAATATGCGTGTTCGAGCGCGCGATAAAGCCTTTTTGTACAGTTCGCGATCCCGAACACGCAGCATATGCAATCTGGCAAACAATATCTCGCGAGCAACATAAATCCTTCTCGAAAACGCTGATTTTGTGCATTATGCTAAAAAAACTCCTCAGGTTGTCATTCTGCTGTAGTTTTGGAGCACGGAGTCACTTTTATTTTTAAAAAAAATATTTTTAGGAGAGGAAGTAAGTTCCACAGAGACTCCAACTTCCTGTTCCTGTCCTTTGTAATCACTTTTTTGTTATTATTGTGGTGGGTGGCCTGAGCATGTGGGTGGTGGCCATTTTGTTAAGGCAGGCATTGTGCTTTTGCAATAGGCCTGCATTGTCTGTCTTGTATTCCTGACCTTTTCTTGTTTTTGTGAGTGGCCTGGCCATGTGGTGGCGGCCATTTTGTGGGACCAGCCACTGTGCTTTTTCCATAGGCCTTCAAGCCTGTGGCCTAGTCGGGCAGTAGGCCCAGGGGTACTACTCATCAATCATCACGGGTGCATGAAACAACTGTTTTTGTGTTGTGCGTTGAGTTTCAACATCATGTATGGCTTTGGATTGAATTGTAAAATGTGGGCTTTACTTTTTTTCTGGGGTATATTTCACTTTTTGGGTGTTGTATATAAATGCCTTTAGTTTTTATGTGTATATGTTCGTTGTTGTTGCTCCCTGATGCTGTATCCATCCCATAAGATGCACACATTTTTATTTAGGGCAAACAGGCTACAATACATTTATGTTTTTGTTCTTTGCTATTCTTATTCTTCCTGAGTGTACACAGTACAGTAGTACACCAGGAGCCGTGGCTTTGTCAGTCTCATAAATGGCTATACTGTTGTTGTTCACTGACTTAATAACATTTTATAATTGTGACCACCCACCACACACTAAGAAGTTATATATTATATTATTGATCTTTTGACTGATGTTCTTCAGACTTTTTTGCTTTTAGGTGCACAAAAGACGGAGGAGGTGTGTCATCATCGCCCGTTGTGGTGCCAGACTGACATCCTGCTGCTGTACACGACGTGACGTGATGTGTGAGTGACCTGATCAGCCATCTCTGCAACTTGTGCAACTGTGTGCTGTTTTGACATCTGAAGAAGATGCCCCCAAAGAAAGCAGGTAGCAGGGCCTCCGGTACCAAGAAAGTTGCCATGGAGAAGAAGGAACAGAAGAAGAAGGAAGTGTCACTTAAGTCTGGTGTGACTCCCAAAACCTTTTCTGGGACACCAAAAATGATGCCTGCAGCAGCGGTGTCCTTGGGCCAAGCTGGGGGTAGCACCTCCGCATCAGTGGGCCCATCCCACCAACCCAGGCCCAAGCAGATGAGTGTGGAAGAGGTAGCCAGCCTAATGGTGGAAAGCATTGATGATGAGCCTGAACTAAACTTATTGCTATCTCAAAATAGTACACAATCAACGCAGGAGAGAACACAGCAGATAAGTGGTCAACAACAACAGCCGCAACCACCGCCCGCAACAGTAGCTGTTGTTCCTCCCGAAGTAGGGGCAGTTCAGGAAATTGGGACTCATGCAGAGGAAGAAGAGGAAGCCACTCCTTTAAAAGTTCCATTGTCTTCCAAATCCACAGCAAGGAAAAGGAGGGTTAGTACATCAAGTTCTTCGCCAAACCCCCCTTCTGATGATCTAGATGCCACTTGGAAGCCACAAACTGAGTCTAAGACACATCACAAGAGCAGGCATGGGAAAAGGAAGGTTCCAGAAAGCCTTACACTTATGGAGGTTGATGTACAAGAGCAGGTTGATGATGATGATGATGATGAGCCAGTCATCACGAACATCACTCCTGGGCCAGAGGAGATGGAGACCAACATTTTTACACTATCCAAAATGGCTGCGAGGGATCTAGCACGCATAACTCCAACACAGGTAACACCAACACGACCTCCAGCTTCCATATTTACATTAGCAAAGGGCCGGCAGCGTCCCACATCCAGCACAAGCACCACCTCAGCAGAAGTAGGTAGTGGTACTGCACAGAGTCAAATTCAACACACACCCTCCAGTTCATCCGGCATTGGAAGTGGCACCTCCAGCAGGAGACAAAAGTTAAGCTCCCCAGTGTGGGACTTCTTTACGGTTAGCGGAAAGGAGGAGAACATTGCTATATGCTCCGTATGTCATACCTCTGTTAGTCGTGGTAAGCTTGGTACAAACTATGGTACCGGAGGCCAAATGACCCATCTGAAAAAACACCACGCAATCCAGTGGGAGGAGCACCTTCGTCGCAAAAAAAATGGAACCATTGCTGTTGGTGGTGATAAACCAGTAGAAAGTCCGCTCACGGTGGAAGAGGAAGAAGAAGAAGAGGGAGACATTCTCTGTGGTAGTGGTACACAAATAAGCCCTGTCCCCAGCACTGCAGTGGTAATCCCCACATCCTCAGCAACATCTCAGTGGCACAAGAGTAAGAGTCAGTCTGAAACACCAAGGAGTACTGCACAGGAAGGAATACCACGCAGCCTACCATTCTTAGCATGTTTACTAGGCCGGAGGGGCAGTACGAACGCAACCACCCAATAGCACGTTTGTACAATGCGAAGCTGGCTAAAATGTTAGCACTGGACCTTCTCCCTTTTTCTTTTGTTGAAGGGGTGGGTTTTCTGGAATTTGGGACCACCATCTTCCCAAAATGGAAGGTTCCCAGCTGCTACTATTTCACAAGCGTTGTTGTTCCAGCACTACATCACGACGTGATGGAATTGCTTGGAAAAGCCTTAAAACAGAGTGCTGTTCAGAGTATCCACCTGACAACAGACATGTGGACCAGTTGCCAAGCCACTGATTACATATGTATTACTGGACACTGGGTCTCTTTTTCGGGTGTTAAAGATAAGATATCTGAAGGTGTTGTTGACACCGCTGAGATTTTTAAAGAAACTTGCAAAAATGCAACTGTAGCCATGTTTGCTATGGAGAAATTTCATACTGCTGCAAACATTTTGGATGACTTTAACAGCAAGGTGTTTGAGTGGCTGCGACCAAGAGGGCTTAACATTGGTTTTGTTGCCACGGACAATGGCAGTAATGTATTTAGGGCCATGAAAGATGGTGGCTATTTCAGGGTGCCGGATCTTAATTAGAGGCCCGCTACACCAGGGCATAAAAAGTACTACAGGGCACCCAGGGTCAAATTCTACTTCAGAACCCGAGAGCAGTGGGTTTGCCTCCCAGTAGTCAACAACACTGCCAGCAATAACATCAACAACAGCACCAACAGGATCATCAGCCACATTTCAAAAAATGGCAGGTGATTGGTTTCTACGGAAAGGGTTTTGTACGTCCATTACTGATGCAAAGGCAAAAGAGGCCAAGCAAATTGGAGCACCCCTGAACATTGAGTGGATGGTTCAGGCCTATCTAGATGACACAACAGAGGTCTTCATGGAGCAAAGCCCATTGGTGTATTGGTATGGGAAAAGAAGCCAATGGCCAGTGCTCAGCAGGCTGGCGATAAAGTATGTGGCTTGCCCTGTTGCAAGTGTCTCTTCAGAGTGTGTTTTCAGTGCTGTTGGTGCCATTGTTACTGTGAAAAGGACTAGTCTCTCGCCCAAAAGCGTGGAGAGGTTAACCATGATCAAAATGAACCAGCACTTTATACCACCGGAGTACAAAATACGTGAATCACAGCAGGAAGAGGAGAGCGACTTCGATGACATAAGTAGTGGGTTATTACATGACGTACTTCTGTCCGAACCACCAGAGTTTGAGGACGAGCTCCTCTCCCCTGACAACTAGGCTTTCAAATTGTTCTTCCTTCCTTTATTTGTGTGTGTATCTGTTTTTCTGGTTCAAATCTTATCACAACAAATCCATCAACAGTCTCCTCTTTTTATTTGCCTATTGGAGTTGCATGTCTGTGCATAACTGTCCACTCCACTCCTCAGAGTCCTGCTCCATCGTCCCTACTCTCCCTAAATACATTTCAAGCAAGCCAGACATTGGATGGAGATGGAGAATAGTACAATACATGTTGCCTCTAACAGTCCCTCCATAAGAAGTGAAACGTGACTACAGCTATATTCCGTTTTGTTTCCGAGCCGAAAGAAACTCATCACTGACTGTCAGAAGGCTAGGCATCTGATCTGACAGCCAAAGAGAAGAGCAAGACAGGTAATGATTATTATGAATGATGGCATGCATTGCATTGGATGCTTGCTGACTACGAGTGAATGTGCATGAAGTCGAACTATACTAGTTTATCTACAAAGTAAAAGTGACTCAGGTGACAGTCAATGTTTCCTTGTTGTTTAATAACCACATTGTACTCCTACCACTGCAGGTGCAAGCCAATATCCGTTGCAATTTTGCAATATGGAATATATTATAAACTTAATCAGTCACTACAGACTGAGTTGGTGTTGGAGAACACGTACCACACGGTCATGATGCTGAGCATACTATCTTTGCACACAGTCAGTCAGTTGGATCGGAGATAATTGATGGAATAACTGCGTTTCATGGACTGCATTAAAAGGTAAACAGTTTCAACAAGAACCACAGCAGACCTAGGCTACATGTCCGTGTAGTGATGTGGACTGGAGTAAAGTATAGTGGTATGAGGGACAGTGGCGCATTGATTTAGTCACTTCATTTGGAAAATGCTAGGCTGCTGCAGTGCATATGCCTTTTGTCTGGCTCTGTCAAAATTTAAGGTAAATGGGGGTAGGGTGCCTGGCCTGTGCCATGGTTGGCCTGTTCTGTGGCTGTGCTGGCTCCTGTCCCGTTGTTGTTGTAGCTTAATGCTGTAGAGTAGACACTATGTATCCAAGCCGCCTCAGTCTGAAAGTGTTCTCTCAAGAGTCTTGTCTTCTCTTCTTGCACTCCACTGTAATTGAGTTTATTTGTTTTAATTCAGTTATTTTTCAATACCCCTTTTGTTTTTCCATCCACACCTACAGGCCGGCCATTAATCTGTGCTATAGTGGGAGAAACAACTCACACTTACCTTACCAATCCGCATCAGGCAGGCAGTGGTACCCAAGATTGATGTGCGGAGTGTCCATGGAAGGGAGGACCAAGAGGAATGACGAGAATGATGCAACTCCACATTTGGACCAGGATAATACAGTAACTTTTGTATCATTCATCATTCGTCTTTAAATTTATTTGATTCCTTTTTTCTCTTCAATCATTGTGACTGTGTGTTGTGGTTTGTTTGGTAATTGATCCCTACAAATATTTTTTTATTTTCTTTGCTAGCATGAAAAATAAAAGTAAGCCTGGTACAGCATGTAATTTGGTTCGGTCTGAGGGCAGACAGGCAAGGCAAATTTCATATTAATAATTTCTGCTCTGTACTGTCTAATTGTGTAGTAGTAGTTAGTAAGTACAACTAATTATCATTAACCATCAAGTTCTCTTCATCAGCATGCATGCATTTCCTTTTTCTCACTTTATAGATTTCTTTGATAATGGATCATGGTCGTCTTCCAAGATTGTGTTTTACTTTTGTTATGTCCATGCATACTGTCTGTTTTACTTTGTCAAACCTTTCCCCAAACCCCCTTCCCATCCATTCATCAATCCCTAACCCTCTTCCCCTGGGATGTGTGATTTATATTGAGGTGTGATGTGACTACATTAAATGTACACCAACAATTGATCACACGCTTGCTGGGGCAGATGTGGTGAAAGCAACACTAATTGAATTTCAACTAAGGCAGGGCAAGGATCTTCTTCTGCTTGCCCACCCATGCTGTACTTTAGTTTGTTCAACTACTCCTCCCACAGTCTGTCTCAGTCAAGTGACTTTCTCTTTCTTTTTTCAAATGCTAGTGCCAGTGTACTACTACCACCACAATAATGGCATCTTCTCAATTCATTTGGGAAACCAACCATGCAGCCATCAGTGTGCCGAACTTCATCATCATCAATCACAGTTAAGATACGTTTGGTGGGAGGTATAATGTAGGCCTGGGCTAAAATTCCGTTCCGCTCGCGGAAATTGAGATAATTTGACATTTTCGCATTCCGCGGAGAGCGAGAAAATGTCAAAATATCCGCAATCTGCATTTTACCAGAAATGTTTTGCTTGCTCGCGCTGTAAAATAATACATTCTCGCGTGCGTGCGATCGCCTTACCTGAATCCCTGCGTTCGCCAACAAATTTTCCCGGTCCGGTCGCGTTCTCCACGAGATGTTGGATTGTTGGTAGCCATTTGCACTGTCTCGCGACAGTTCGCGCCAGCAGTAACGTCATTCGTCGCGCGATCACGTCTTTCTTCTCGCGATCATACACCGCGAGACAAGTGAAAACAAGATGGCCGCGCCCGCGAGCAACCGCATGGGTAAGTTGGTGAGCCGCGACCACGCAGAAAATACCGCAAACTGGCGGGAAAAAAAATTCCGCATCTTCGCGATATTTCCGCATGTTTGCGGAGATTTTTTAACATTTTCACGATAATTTGCGAAAGTGAATTTCGCAAATACCGCCCACCCCTAGTATAATGGACTAGGAGGAGAGACTGACAGCACTAGTATGACAATTAAAAATAACTCAGTGAGGGGTACCGCATCTATCTGTTTGTGTGTTACAAAATCGGCAGATCTTTTAAATCAAACACTTGCTGCGGGCATGCAGCAGCAAGGAAACAAAGTAACAAACCATGTGACGTAAATTGAATTCGGAAAACAGTAACCCACCACAAAACAGCGTATGTTTAAGTAAATAATATAAAATATAATATACCCTAACAAAAATAAACTATCCCACTGTGACCTAAACCACCCCCTCCCTAACCCCAACCAATGTCCAAAACAAAAGTCAAAGTCCAAAATGTCCGCAAGTGAAACCCCAATGCCCAAAACCCACCCACCAACAAAAGGAATTAAAAAAGGGGCAAATGACAAGGTCCTATAGTCGGCGGGCCTTCAGGTGTTTATCCACAAGGATTTTTACACGCTCCTCTAGGTGCTCCTCCAAGCGGGCCATCCGGCGGAGCAGCTGGCAGCGAAATGCCCTGCAGTTACATGCAGGATGGGGGGCAGCACTGGTAGATATCGAGGCACGGCGGCAGGCGGCTGCCGGAATACGGTGCTGTAAAACTGGAGGCAGGGCCTGACTGGGGCCCGGGGCATTGGAGGAGGCTGCAACTGCAGCCGCCTCCTCCTCCTCCTCCGCCTGAGCCACCAGCCGGCGATATTCATCGCAAATGGCCTCCATTTTACGGCGCCGGGCCCTGGCTGCCAACTCCTTCCTCGTTGGTTTTTGTGTGGAAGGAGTATCTATAAAGAACATGTTGTAACCAATACTCTTAGCAAAACAGAAACACTAAATTCATTCAACACATAGTGGCACAGTATCACTAGCAAGCACAGTACATAACATTTGTGATTTGGTGGTAAGTATCTATACTCCTAATTCCTCAGACTCGAACATTTGAGGGAGTTTCCGACATTATACTCGTACTATGTACTCCGGTACACAACAGTCGTGTTGGTCTTATCTCTAGTTTAGCGCAATTACATAACCTTGTTGTAGCCGGCATGCCAGCTCAGTCAGCTAAGCTTGCACCCAAGAGAAACAGATATGAGTCAAATGATGCAGACTCACGTTAGTTTTATTTACTACTACTGTCTGCAGGTTGCGAAGCTCATATTTTTGTATTACGGCCGGTGGCATTGGCCATACTCTGTCTGTTACATGAAGGCAAATGATCAATTTCACTTTCACCCTGCCCTGGGTACTACAAAAAGGCTGAATATTTATCGGATCCAATGATCAATGCTTATATTATAGATGGTAATACGACATCAGGTCAGTAGCGGTCGGTGGTGGGAGTGCTGCCGGGTGGTGACGTGGGAAGGTGAAGGGTGGGGGTAGTAAACTATGGATAACGGACAATCACAGGTAATTAAAGAATACATATAAATAAATAAAACACATTTTGTTGCACGCGCTGCATTGCATTTGGCAGTGCGCACAATGAAAATCATTTTATTTATTTTTATGTTTACTCACCTGTATTTGGCCGTAATACATAGTTTACTTTTACTTTCCACCCACCCTGCCCCTCCCCATGTCACCGCCCGCCAGCACTCCCACCACCGACTGCTACTGCATAGGATACTTTGCTTTCATTGATTGTGTAACCAACAGATAGGCCACCCTTTGCAGGCTGGCTGACACAATCGAAAATACATTAACATAGGTAGGGAGTGGTCCTATGAGTCGGAGGAAGGCGCTTCGGCTTGATAATTTATATATATATATAAGACGTGCTTGCAAACTACTGCGAGTCAACTCTATTCTGAAAATACTACTTATATTCCCCTCTGCTTTGCTACTCTGGCGCAGTTTCTTTGACATTTTCTTCAAAGTAAGACTCTTCAGTGACAGTCTCCACCTATGCTGTCTATTGATGATAGTACATCCAGGCATACATCCTTTAAAGTAAACGTCTATCCTTCTTTTTTATATATCTCTTAACAAACCTTAGTTGGTTTCACCAACAACCACCCATGCGTCCGCTCCTTCCTTGCTTGCCTTGGCTTTGAGTTTGAACCAAACACCGCTGATTCTTGCTATCTAGTACTATCCACCCATACTGTGTTGCCCACCCAGGCAGGCATCCTCTTTCACCTTCCACCCATCCTTCAACAACCCATGCATCTGATCTGATTACTATCAGCTACCTATGCATGCTTCCAACATATCCTTCTCTGCCAGTCAGTCATATTATTTATCTCGCCCGTCCTTCCACCCTTCTTTCCCTCTTTGTTCAACACATCCATCAAGGTCATCTGATCTGAGTTTGTCTTCTCCATAAAAACTTCACAGCTGAGTTGGAGTCAGATAGAAGAGGCCATTGGTTACTCAACTCACGCTGCTAATGCTAAGTAATGGGTGTCTTCTTCAACCGTTGTATAATGTTCACTACAACTTAATAAGTCGCACAGTACAGTGAAGTAGTGAACACACTTCTATCTAGTAGTAATGTCAAGAAGTAATGAATATAACTTACCACCGCCGGCCACTGCTGCTGGCTCCCCCCTGTCGCTCCTGCAGGTGCCGCCAGTTCTCCTGCCCCTCTGGAATGGCCACATCGCCATCGCCGCTGGCCCCGCCGGCACTGGTGGTTGGTAGTATGCCTAGAAAAAACATTACACATTTTTAGATGCCTGGAAACCTCCCCCTGTTTTATTAGTGTTCACTTGTAACATTGAAAAAAAAGTTGATACAACATACATCAGCACTAGAGAAGTACAGTCAGTAGACAGACACTAGTAGTGATATGGTTCCTAGGTTCATCTAGTCCTACTCTTTTGAAAGTTAGCCTGAGCCATGTGTAACCCTATTAGATTCATCATGTCGACTACTACTCTTTTTGCACATATTTAATTATACCTCGCAGCTTATTGACATGTGCAGTAGACGCCTTTGAGGCCACATGACGGTTGCGTACAAGGGATGAGGTAAAAAAACAAGCCACTTGTGGTTGAGTTTGGTTAGTCCGTATTGCTTAGCCATCACATACATGTTACACTTTTTGCCATGACTGCGAAATGCTTGCATTCAGCAGTATACTATCTAACGGCTAACGCGCAGCATTTTTCTCATATAATAGGCGGAAGATTCCCTTCTACAAACCAGAGATTTACAGAGTTTATGATGCATGATGTAACCAGTATTTCTAGATTCTACGGTGAGGGGTCTTCCACAATTCAACAAATCTTTTGTCTTGTTCTTGTTGTCTTGCACTTTTAAATGTTTACTGTTTTAATCTTATGCTTTTTGCTGGCTTATTGATAATGGCTGTAGTAAAATTTCATATAACAACGTACAGAGCTTGTTACTTGTTTCAAATAAACCTTTTGAACTTACACATAGACTCTGTGGTATTTTGTGTGGTGGGGTGGACTTACACAAGTTAGTGAGCAAAATGGTGTTATGTTCTGGGTTGTGTGTCTCAGTCATCATCATTGTGTATCTTCTTCGTGGGGGGGTTGGGAGTGGGACCCTAATGTGAGACACTATAGCTAGTCGGTCAGGGGATCGTGGGTTTTTCGGACTGAGGTGTGATGAGTAAGGTCCAACCTCCCATCACCAACATCCTATTTTGTTGTGCATAGTTCTGTATGTGGCTCTGCAGAATCACTACAACAGTAGTAGTATCATGTACTATCCGATCCAAAATACTAGTCAAATATCTGTTTGGGCATTTTGTTTGTGGGAATTGTCAAAGCCTCAACATTGAGAAGACTAGAAGAGGACAACCCAAAGGACAGGACACAGTGGTTAGAGCTATTGGTCAATCTGAGTTTTATTATTCCAAAGAAAACCTTCAATAAAGAGTGGGCAACTGTGCAAGCTTCGCTACAGACAGAATAATAGTAGTAGTAGTACAGAGAGTCAAAGCAGAGGCAGTTAGAAGGAACTTAGTTAGAGGCAGGGATAAACAGAATTTGGAAACAGATAGTCAAGGTCAAAGAAGCTTTTGTAAAAAATAGAATTAGAGAGTGGAACCATAATTTATAGTTCGGAAAAAAAAGATGCAGTAAAAGTTAGGGAAATATAACTGTTAATATAACCACTGGAGGACTTCCTGGGGCCAGCAGCAGGAGCCTCGGTAGAGGAGCGGTCCTGTGGTTGTCCCGCCGACTCGGACCCCGTCTTCTTGCCCCTGGGTGGTGCTGATGATCATGTAAAATATAATAAAGAAATAGACAAACATTAAGGAGTGCTGTGAAACAATAAATCATTTGGAAAAATAAGTCAAAAAACATTTTAGGAAACAACAATTGCAATAAAATTGACCTATCTAATCGTATGGATCGACTACTGGGCTGCTTGCTGGATTCACGGATCGTCTACTTATTTATGAACACTCCAGTGTTCCATAATCATTCTGATTACAAATACTAACGAAGCCTAGTAAGTACCACCTGACCTACACCACCTATTCCAGACAGGCCAATTGTTCACTAAGTCTGCATTTTCATTTTTGTAGCCATCAAATGCATAGATGAGATGGAGGACACATGCATACATTTGTGCATACATACAACAAATTGTGGGTTGGTTGCATGATTCTGATCTAGTTCTTCTACTGACTGACCATGCTATGCCTACCACTCACTAAACAAACTACAAAAGGTTCTATGGAGGACTGGGGTAAGCAGCACTCAGTGACAGAGGAGGCGTTACGCAGACCGCGTAAAACAATTATTAACTAATACTAACTAAACCTAGTATCCAATATCCATCCACCACTAGTTCACAGGAGGACAATGGAAGGACTAGAGTCTCTCTAGCAAATCGCATTACCTAACTTCAGTTCTCTAAAATAAACTCTTACATTAATCAGCACAAGCTAGCGCAAAGTTGCAAACAAGTAAGAGTAGCACCGAGCACCTAGGTCCTACAATCACAGAAGATTTTGATTTTTGGAACGTAATTTACCAGCAACGCGTAGCACGCAGCAGTAATCTTGTTATTCGTCAAAAAATTTAATTTATACACAATAAGTTACTCACCAAGCCCAACGACCTCGACACCTAGCAGGTCCAACAGGTCCTGCTCCCGGTCCAGGATGTCGGACCACCAGTGGGCCAACTGATTATGGGTGCGCTGGACCCCTGAGCACCGGAACACTGCCTGGCGCACCTTCGCCCACCAACGGTGACGCTCCTGGGTAGCGTACCCGGAGCCAGGCCTGCCGCCTGCTGCCAAGGTCAAGGGGAGGTGGCGCTGAATGAAAAAAACAAGGGCGGCCACCTCCACCTCCCCAAAAAGTTGCCGGGCCTGCACCCCTGCAGGATGCATTCTGCCGCAAGGCAGGCGGCTCTTGTCCGCAGGCCCCTTGCCCTTTGCGCTAGATGATGTGCCCTTGGCCATGGTTCTGGGGTGGGTGGGAGGCGGAGAAGAAAAGATAGAAGGGGGAAAAAAGTTAGGGGGAAGAAGTAAGAAAGATGTAATAAAAGTAAAAAAAACACAGTAAAAGTAGAAATAAAATGCAAAATATAAACTTAGGGAAAGAGAGAGATAGATGATAACTAAAAAAAGTCAGAAAAAATGTTTTAAATACTAAGTATTACAAAGATTAAGGGAGGATAGGAAAGTAGGCCCAGAACCATAGCATAGAGTGAAAAACAAGATGGCGCGCCCATTTGCGAACGCGTGGGTAAGTTTGCGCGATATTTCTCGCGAACATGCAATAATCGTCGCAAACAAGTAAAATGCGCTCCCGAACATGACATGCACATCGCGAACACGCTATACGCGACCCGGAACAGGAAATAAGGCATTGCGAGCGGGCGGGACAATTGAAAAACAAGATGGCCGTGCCCATTGGCGACCGCATGGGTAAGATCGCGAGATATTATGCCCCAAGCATGCAAACAGCTCCCCGAACACGCTCACCACGCTCCCGAACAAGAAAAAGGCATCGCAAACGGGCGCCCCAAGCAACTAGGCATGCTCACGAAGCTACGTGTAGCTCGCGTAGTGCAAGAACATCTTCGCGTAGCTTAGCGAAGTGCGACTACGTGAACTACGCCCAGGCTTAATCTCAACAAAAGCCCAATTAGGTTGGGATTGAGAATGCCATTACTGTGCAGACGTAACTGTACCTGACTACTTACAACATTTTCTAAGGCGATACCCATTAGAGGTACTTTTAAAATAGGGTAATAGCTACTGGGTTACTTTTAGTCAATTGATGTATTTTTCGAAAAATGAGTGGAAGTTCTTTTTAGCAAGGGACAATCTACATCTCCAAGATATCTGGGGCATATAACTTGGGATATGCTGTAAGGCACATCATACTAAATACAATTTGCAGGTGTAACTGTAATAAATAACCCTGATACTTCTTCTAAGTATGCTGGCTAAAATTGAAATTACAAGAAATTCTAAGATGGTGGTGTGACTGATAGTTGGCAATGTGTCATAGTACAGTGCAATAAATCTGAGAAATCATTGGTGTTAGCAGCTGCCTTAAAACTCTCACATATGTTAGGAGCTTCAAGCAAAAAAGTCAGCCAACATATGCCACACATTTTGTGAGCTTTCCATTAATCTTTCTGTTGAGACAGATTTGATTTATCCTTTCAACAAAATTAGCCTTATGGGGTTGTTGAAGAGATTTCAGCCTCCCAGAAAGACCAGACTAATGCTAATCTACTATATACATGCTTATTTCACTCATGGTTTGTATTTGTATGCCATTTCTTTTTCAACTTTATTTTCTTCTAGGCATATTTGTACAAATAGTGTGTTGAGTAATAAGTTGTCACTTGTAGATCAGCTTAATTAGAAAAGCACTCAAATATGAAGCACAATATTTAAATTATTTAGTTTAGCAGTAGAGTCCACCTATGGTACCTAAGGTAAGTATCACTTTCACCTTTCATCTATATTCGTACCCTGGTTACTCAGAAAGAGAGAGAGTGCTGTGTACCCTCTCCTTTTGGGCAACGCCCAGTACCTCTCACACCTTCCTACACACATAAGTGGGAGACACATTTTGAGGACAAAAGGTCTGCCAGAGAATTTGTAGGATTTTTCCAAGGGACCACTCAATTCCTTCAGCACTCCCAAATAATAATACGCATGTGAGAAATTGTATTAGATAGGCTTCATTTTACTATGATGTAGCATAACACATTTGGATTATTATTGTCATGATCACAATACAAATGCTTCCAAAGGTGAATAAAACAAGCTAAAGCAAGGGAAGCACAACATAGTAGATGACACTGTATCAAATGGCACCAATTCCTATTGCTAATAGTGTTATGTACAATTGGCTGAAGCAATCCTTCAACTAATTTTGTTGTTAGTCATTTAATTGTGTTATGACAATATGCACAAAAGATACTGAAAGCGTGTATTATATTTACACCTTATAAACCACCAGGGAAGTTAGAGAGGTACTACACCCAGGGGCAGGGTGCTGTGTAAGCAAAATGTAGGATTTGTACTATTAAATTTGACATGTCCTGGTAGTGACAAATAGTCACTTTTCACCACTGTGAGGCGTACTCCTCTCATAGGCTTGCATTGGGAATTTCTTAGAACATTGTTAGCTGTTATTCAATGCCTAATTAGAAAGGAGTAGCTAAATCATGTTTGAGATCTTTGAAATGATAATGATAAATCCTCTTTATTGGTAAAGTTGGATTTAACATTACTATTGTAGAAAAGTTACTTTTAGAAACTGCCCACTTCTCTGTTCCGTCTGCTCTGTGTGCCGTGCAGTCTGTCTCCAATACATGTCTGTGGTGGGTGGCAGCTGCACTTTGTGCATTCCCTCTAGGCACCCACAAATACAGGAAGGGTGGGTGTGACAGAGAACTCATATGCATTCTGATAGCTCTTCCTGGGCAGGAGGAGGGAGGGGGAGCTGTCACACCTGAATAGGCAGTGTCCTGTTTCCCACACAAAGGGCAGATTACCCCTCCACTGATAGTCTGGAGCCAGGGCTGGGAAGAAAGGGGGATGTGTGCACTTCAAGGGCCAGCTTTGAAGTCACCCTCACTTCAAAGGCACAACTAAGAATATGTACTGGGCCTCTGACCCTACAAAGACAGTACACTACTGGACCTGTGGAGAACTCTTCCAGAAGTAAAGACTGCTGTGCTACAAGGATTGCCACTCCACTTGACTGCTGCTCTGGAAGAACTAATTTTCTGATTTGCTGTGCTGCCTTGCTGCCTGCTGATCACTGCCCTGCTGAGGACTAGGACTGGACCTATCTCACTTGAACCCAGAGTGGCACTAAGGTCTTACTGGCTTGCCCCTGTTCGGAGGTCTCATGGCCATCAAAGACATCCTTCAACCCTGCAACAACACCTGATCTCTGCCATCTGTGAGATCTACCTTGCCAATTTGTACCAACCCAGTCCTGGCCCCTTGAAATGTGACTGCTGCAGGATAGAACCATGAAAATCGACACAGTGCCGACTTTGAGCCGATCGGAACTGACACATTTTTCTTCGATGCAGACACAGGAGCCGATCAATGACATCGATTTGTTGGACTGCGTGGCTCAATGACGATGGACAATGCAGTTTGACAATGACGCAGTGCCTGTATCATAACGGGGTTAGTCAATGAAGCCTTCATCGCCTGCACAAATCAGAACTGACATATTGAGTCTTCGATGTCGACGCTTGCTCCAACCAAGGGATGTTTTCAGCTGGACCATTGTGAGTCCTGTAGCCAGCCTACCCTCCATCGCAGTCGGCCTGAACTTTGGATTTAAAACTGTAACCTCAAGGTACTCCTAAGCGCTATATGTTTCTAAGCACTACTTTATAATTATTCTTTAAAAATTCATAAATCCAGTTCTACTTATTGGATTATTGTTTTTTTAGTCTTGTTTTACTCATAAAAATATAATTATTTTTTTTAACACGGTGTGGAGTATTTTTTGTTGTGTTTTCATTGTGCTACTGTATGTGTGTGTGTATTGTACAATTACTTTACACATTGCTTATTTAGATAAGCCTGACGTTTCTGTGCCAAGCTTACCAATGATGAGCACAGGTTGTCTTTTAGTGTGTATCTAGCTCAGCCTGATTAGACTGGTGGTTCCTGCTTGTACAGGGTGCATACTCTGATAACCGGAAACCCCATTTCTAACAGATCTGTACCTTCCATTATAATTATTCATGTATGCTAATGAACCAATATGTGAAACCCCTGTCCCGAGAGCTGAAACCGCACCATAAGCGCTTAAAACAACCATGACAGGGTACAGTGGGCTCTAGACTTCAATTTTTGTAGATACTAAACCAAAGATGGGATAGGTGAGATGGGGGCATGTTGCAGAGGGATAATGAATGAAGTAGGGAAGTTTGATAAGGGAAAGAGAAGGGAAAATACTCTTAGACTGGTGCCCCTTAATAATGGCAAGGAAAGAGGTTCCCTGTGAGTTAATGGGGTTAAGCCCAAACTGTGATTTCAATGAGGGGAGAACAGTGAGAAAGTGAGATGCAATATAGAGCAAAGGGCTAAAGGGGAAAAGGTTTATACTGTAATTGTTAGGAGAGAAGAGGAAAGGTGCAAAGGAGCATGCCAGAATGCTGAGAGTGGACCTTGCAGTGATGGTCACAATCATCCAGGTACGATTCTTCAGATACTCTCAGTCCAGGGATTATGGCACATATCAGTGTGTTCAGGATCTACATCTTAAAAGATTCCTGTAGCTGTTTGTATCACAACAGACCAGCTGCCTGGATCCTCGGGGTGGAAAAGTGATGTCCTCACTGCATCCCATCTCCAGGGCTTTCGTCTGTTGCCACAATTGCTGAATTGCTGCCATGATTAAAGCATACATTCTGCAAACTTTTTTTTGTTTAAAGAAAGCAAACTTACCAACATAGAACTTTGTTTTATTTAAACAAAAATAGATGGCCCCAATAAGCATGGAGTTTTCTTTTTTTAAAATAATTTTTATTTCAATCCATAGCAGAAATAAATAAGTACAAAGATCATAAATTCATCACATCCAATACAGTAGATACAGATCAGGGCTAATACGATAACAAAGGGGAGTTCATGGTTAAGTTAAAAGCAGATTGGCTAGGTACAATGAAATACCTGTTTAGACATAAAGAGCGTTATGCATAGTAATAAAAACTTCAATCTCTCATGTGCTCTATCATTGGGCCCAATACCTGCATACCCAACTTCCGCCTTTGTAGCCCTTTAACTGCATATAGACTATAGTCTAGATTAAATAAACTATAAAATCTGACCCTCCACATCTCAAAGAAAGGAGCTTCCTGCTGTAACCACATGGACTAGATGCAGAGCCTAGCCACTACAGTGGCTACGTAGACCAAATAGCGTGATGTATGAGACGCTAGCCCCTGTTTCAAGTCCTCCGCAATTCCTGAGAGCATTATAGATGTGGAGCTCTTTATCCTGGCCCCTGTTATCTCTGAGAGGAATCTCTCAATATGTACCACAAACGGTATCAATTTCTCACATGTAGACAAAATATGCACTATATCTGCCATATCTGTATCACAGCGGAAACATTTTCTGTCATTCATTCCCCCCAATTTCAACATCTTTGCGGGGGTATGATACAAATTGAATAGAGTCTTAAAGTGTCGTGCTCTTAGCTTAGCTGAAATCAGGATTTTCCCAGCTATATCGATCGACTGTTCCACTGAGAGAACGTGCACCAGGCGACTCTCCCATTTAAGATTTTGCATTTCAAGGTCGTCCCTCCTTGTTTTCAATAAGCAATTATATAATTTTAGCCCTGCCTCTGATAGCTTATACTAACGGATTTGGTTCTTTCACCCTCTGCCACTTCCCTAATAAATCATGAATTTGTAAAAACTTAAAGAATTGGTTTTTGGGAAGATCGTATTTATCAGCCAACGTTGCAAAAGAAGAACAAAGTCCCCCTTCTCCACAAAAATCACCGATTTGTGTAATCCCTTTACATCTACAACTGTCAACCATCCGATTCCCAAAAAAGGCTGGCTGTAAGGTTGTAGCGTATGTGGGTGTATAGTACGAAACCCCTTTGATCTGGAAACTCTTTTGCACCACCTTCCAAACCTTAAAAGCCGTGACTATGACCTTAAACTGGGGTTTTCGGTAATAGCTGCCTTCCAGCATTTTGAGTACACAATTTCGAGCTTCTGCTCTCAAAACCATCTGATATATAGACGGGGTTTCGGCAATGTTGCAAACCTCTTCTCCGGTTAACAGTAACCGCATGTTTTGTAATATGCAGGCATAGTAATATAGTGTGAAGTCTGGGACTGACCACCCACCTTTCTCCCATGAGAGAGTCATAAAAAAACACATTGCTCTCCGCGGTTTCCAAGGGGCCCATAAAAATGGAGCACAGATTGATTGCAGCTGTAAAGCTGATTTTGGGAAAGTTCTAGCGAACTGATCTAAAAAAATATAAAACTTTAGGCAGGATATTCATTTTCAAGATGTTACATCTTCCAACCAGCGAAAGATGGAAACATTCCCACCTCTCCAAACATTGTTTGACATTCGCCAAGATGGCCCTCCAGTTAGCCTCAACTTATTCCCTTGGAGATGTTCTAATCCTAATTCCCAAATATGTCGCCTCTTCAACTATTCTAGAAATTGTTTGGTTCACATAGATAATCTGGTGTTTTAGACACATTAAGTTTGTATCCTAAGAAGGAACCAAACCTATGTGCAAGTTTCTCAATTTCTGGCATAGCTTCTGCAGGGTCTGATGTTACGACCGCTATGTCCTTGGCATAAGCCAAAACCCGAAATTATTCTTGTCTAGAAATAATAGCTTTGATCCTAGAAACTCCAGCATATTTAAAAAAGTGTTAATATATAGGGCAAACAACAGTGGGGAGCAGGGGCATCCCTGACTCATGCCTCTAGTAATACGTACTAGTTCAGATTCTAGGCCCCTCATACACATTCTAGCTGTAGGGGATCGGTACAAAGCCTGGATAGCTATAATAAAACAGGGCCAAACCTCAACTGCTGCAAAACCATCCAAAAAAAGTCCCAGGCAACCCGGTCAAAAGCCTTTTCACCATCTAATAGAATCAGCCCAAACATGCTACCTTGAACATATGCCACGTCAAGCAGGGTCACAACCCTTCTGATAAGATTGACAGTACCCCTAGTGGGTATAAACCCATGCTGCCTTTTAAAAACTAACGGGGAAATGACTTTAGTGAGCTGAGTTGCCAAAATCTTAGTGTAGATTTTCCCATCACAACTTACTAGGGATATGGGAAGATAGGATCCCGGGAGAGCTGGTGGTTTATCCTTTTCTCTAAAAACAATAATATTAGCCTGGTCCCAGTATGCCAGTGCTACCCCGTGTTGTGCTGCCTGGAAGACTGCCAGCATATCCACCTTTAGCTCTTGAAAAAAGTCTTATAGACCTCGAAAGGTAAATGATCAGGCCCAGCTGCCTTACCACTTGCTAACATATTTATGGCCTCTTCCAATTCCTCCATAGCGATGGAACTATCCAAAATATCTGCCTCCTACTGACCCAGCTGTTCATTGACACAGTTTTACAGCACAATCTCCATTGCCTGACCCCCAGCATCTTCTTCTGTATACAGTTCCTCAAAAAAGGTATGAAAGACTTCTAAGATCTCCCGAGGTGTGTCTAAGTGATTGCCCTGTGTGTCTTGCATAACCTCAATCCTTTGAGCCATTTCTTTGGAGCAGAGTCTTTGTGCTAGACAGCGCCCCGTGTCCTCCCCCTATTCATAGCAATTCTCCCTATTAAGTTGATATTTAAGGGCATTGTCTCTGCTCCAATTTAGATTAACATCTGCCTTACATCGGGCAACATCTGTTTGTAATCCTGTGATGTCACTACCTGCCCATATTCCCTGCACTAGATTGTCATTCGCTACTTTAAGTTTCATATATAAACCTTGAACCACTAGCTTCAGTTGCCTCTGCTTGTATAACCCATAACTCAGGGCTTCCCCCCTAAACCCGGCTTTTAAGGCATCCCAAACATAGCCACATGAGGTTGAGTTGCAATTATTTTCCAGAAAGTGTTTGATTCAATTGTTTGTGTGGTTAATGAATACAGAGTCCAACAGGAGCTTTCTATTAAACGAAAAGGTTCTCGGAGCTAAACCGATGTTAAGAGCAAAAAAATCCACCACTACGGGGCCATGGTCTGAGCTGATCCTAGGGAACACTTGAATGCTAGTAATGCTGGTGACATAAAAAAGTATTACAGCATGACTAACTTTTTATGTGGATAGGAATAAAACGTATATCCTGGGTCTGGGTCCTGCAGTGCCGCCCATACATCAACCAATCCACGATCGGTCAATAGATGTTGTGGTGCCTTAAACACCTTAGGTTTTCTACCCTTATAATTTTGTATACCTAGCTGTAGATCCCGACATCTGAAGTGTATGTTAAAATCCCCACATAGAATGAATAGGGTGATCCATGATGCCAATTCCACATTAATCCTTTCCAGCACCGCCACCTCACTGAAATTAGAACCATATACTGTGCATAAAGAGAACTTCCCCCACACGTAGTGCATTCCATAATAGCCCATTGACCTTGTTTGTCAGCCAGTACTCGACCTGATCCCTGGATTCCCTGTTTAGCTAACACTGCAATCCCCCGGGTCATTGTAGACTGTTGTGTGCATGAGAATACCGTGTACCCTAATTCCGCTAGAGTCTTCCGCTTGCCCCATGGTATATGTGTTTCCTGCAAACAAACAAGGTTGGGGTCCATCACATGTATCTCTGTGGCCACTTTGTCTTTTCCCAGTGTTATTTAGCCCACACACATTAAAAGAACGGATGTGTAATCCAGAATTAATCATACTGTCCCCCATCGATTGTGGCCACTTTCCCCTGCTCATGACTCTTGTTGTGCATCCACATAGATCTTTGCTTTTTTCATCCTTGTTATGCTTATCATGCTATGGATTGCTTTCACTTTCTCCCCCTTTCCCCCACCAAACCCCACCTGCCCCCTGTATCCCCCATACCCACCCCCCATCCTACACCCCCCTTCTCCCACCACCTCCCCTAAACCCCTCCCCTGTTTGGAGGCATTAGGACCGATGGTCCGTGAGATGACAAGCTCCTGCTACCCGTATGCCCCATCTACACTCTATATAATATTATCGCACACAGCACCCCCACCACCTATACAGTGTGAAGAAACCAGCCCCAAAAAAAGGATAGAAAAAAAGAAAGGGAAGACCAAAGACCCCAAACTGCTAGAGCAGCATGCAACTATATAAGCTTTGTAACCCGCCTCAGCCTGCCCTTATTTTAAATGGCTTGTAAGTACTCTTTGGCCTGCACCTCAGAATTGAAGAACTGAGTATGCTCCTTGTATATGACCTTTAGCTTAGCTGGATTAAAGAGAAAGGCTTAGGCACCCTTGCTCTGAAATGGAGCAATACGCCGACGTAGCTGCCAATGTTTCTCCACCGTTTGGTGACTAAAATCTGGCCTGACAAAAAATTCTATCACTTTACCGGGCCTCTTTCTATCTAGGTGCGCAAGTTTGAATACGGCCTAGTGGGCGAGAAAGCTATTGAGTGAGATTAGTATTGCCCTACGCATAGAAGACGCCTGTCCCGGTCTTGCTCAAAGAGTGAACGGGAATCGGTGCGCTCTTTGGAACTGTTGTTGCCAGTCCCATTGCGTAAGTTCAGGAAATGCTTCAGAAAATAACTCAATTATGTATTTGTGGGGGTCCTGGCATTCTGCGCCCTCTGGGATCTCCAAAACTCTCAAATTATTACTCCAGAGGCGATTTTCCATGTCTGTCAACTTCCACTCTGTGTCCTCTTTTAATGAATGCATAGCCTCAGTTGCCGCCTTCTGAGCTGCCAGCTAATTCTCCAAACAAGAGATCCAAGCTTCTGCTTCATTAAACCTCTCTGTAAATTCAGAGCACGACTTTGTGATGTGACGGACAGAGTTTTAAAGTTTGTGGCTCTCACTGCGCGTTTCTTTCCTGTGGGTCATTATAGTCTGATATATCAGAGCTAACAAAGTCTCTTCAGGTTTTTCTACCATGCTCTCCTTGTTAAATTCAGGGATACACCCACTATCTACCCCCAGTTCCGCCAAAAAAGAGTACTCCCATAGCAGTACATCATTGCCCGTTGCCTGCATTGCCCCCTCTTCCGGGTACTGTCTCTTATTCACTGTCCGAACGCTGTCTTTCGGGGTGTCGGTACCCGAGTCATTGGGGTGCCTACTACTTAACTCACTATGTCCACTACCATGAGAGCCACCCCTTCCACGAAATTTTAGAATTTAGTCTATTTCATTGTCAGAAGGGTCCTAGAGGACTGATAGAGAGTAGAAGTTATCTCCAGAGTCAATTTCCTTGCTCACATTCTGGATATCAGTTTTACTTCTTGCACCCATGTTATCTAGGTTTGAGAGGATGTCTCTCTGTCCTTCTTGCAGCATGGCTTTATCTTGCTGACCTTTGTCCACCACCTCAGATCCTGTACTGGTTTTAGCGGTTTTAGGGGGTTGGGTATAGCAGTTAAGGGGATACCCTTGCTGCCCTTGCCTTTACCCCTATCAGGGTTTCACCCTCTGCTGCTTGTCCAGTACTGCTAAAATCTATAATTCCAAGTGTTGCAGAAAGACTCACCGATTTGCCCATTTCTGTCACCAGTCCAGTACCATCATTCTCCGGTGTGTGCACCAAATTTTGTAGTGTCTTTTTCTTCTCCTTTCCAGCAGTAAATATGGGAAGGATAAACCGTTTACCCAGGATTTCTCCTTGAGCCCCCTCACGTTTCTCTCTCAGGGTGTCTCCATTGCTGCTGCTCTTGCCTTGTTTGATGCTGCAGTGCTTATTGAAATTTTTACAGCTCCAATCGTGTCCATCAGGACATTAGGATTTCCCTCTCACTGCCTTGGGAGGCATTTCCAGACCAGCTCCGCCTCCTCCTTTCATGCAGTAGTCCTCCGTCACAAATATCGCACAGCACAGACGCCGGCTCTGGGCAGTCTCCAAAGTGCTCCCAGCAGCTGCAGCAGCCTGCTCCACAGCATCACCGGCTCACTGTGATTAGTCTGCATGCCAGAGTGAAGCAGGTATGTGCGCCAAGGTCCACACAACCATTACTGGGGGTTTCTTTTCCATATGTGTTCCCTTGTGCGGGCGGGGGAAGCCGTGAGCGCCAGCTCACACGTCCGAGAGCATGGACGCCATCTTGCCTCAAGCTCGAGCAGATAGTTTTCCAATTACGCAATGGGGGAATTTTGAATTTGTATTTTCCCTGCCCATGTCCACCATATTCATATACAGGGAAAATGAGTGGGAACTGCCCCACCTTCAATAGAGTGAGTGACAGACACTTTCACTCAGCAGTCCTTTGGCGTTTCAAATGCTGGCACATGGGTTACTATCAGTGTAGCTAGCCTCAGCTCCTCCAATCATATACCATACATTCTTCTCACTCTAATAGTGAAGGAGAACCATCAGTATGGCAGGCCAGGATAACTGCTGGTTTACGGAAATTCTCCCAAACTGTCAACACCTAAATGGTGCATGCAGCAGAAGTTTATTAAGTCTACTTAGTGTAAGTACAAGAGACTATGATGGTTTCAGGCATTTGTCTGGAACAGTTGAATGGTTAGACAATGTGCAAAAGATTATAGTAGTATAGATGGGAATTAAGTTAGTTATACGTGTCATATCTAACATATGATGTTCATCATGAGTCGATCCTTGCCTGATCTCAGAGTATCCTGAGGTATAAATAAAACCTTTCAGCTCCAGAACAAAGGCAGCAAAGAGGTAATTAACATGGAAAGTGATGTGTTCCAGAGACAGAATGGTGCAGAATTACTATAACTTTGTTAGGCCTCGACACTCCCCGAAAGGAGTAGTGTATCATTTGTCGTGTAGCCCAGAGCAAAATAATTTTTTTACATTTACAAGCCATGAAATGCCACTTTGCATGGCTTCGCTTGATTAAGGGGCATATCAACAACAACCGGCGATAATTATCGCTCAGCGCTCTTAGCGTGAGGATAATTATCGCCGGCTAGCGTGAATTTTTATCGCTGAGATAGCGTGCTATTAGCAACGCTTATCTCAATAGCGATAAAAATCTACACGCTAACAGGCTAACGTGAGATTATCGCTGGAAACCCAGCGATAATCACACGATACCTTGTTGATAGGGACAGGCAAACTTAGCCATGATATCCTCCTTCCATAGGATATCATGGCTAAGTCTGAAAATTAGCAGATGTAAAAAAGCAGCGTTAACCGCGGTTAGCGCTGCTTTTTTTGTCTCTAACAGGGTTAGCGACATTCTTGATAATAGGAGAAATGTCGCTTAGCGACATTTCTCCTATTATTTTACTCTGGAACGCCCCCTTTGCATCTCATTAGAGATGCAAGGGGAAGCGTAGAGTAAAAGGGTGCTAACATGCAAATTTGCGTGTTAGCACCCTGTTGTTGATAGGGCGCTAGTTTTATCTCTGCTTTTTTGGCTTTTAAAGCCAAAAAAGCAGAGATAAAGCCCTTGTTGATATGCCCCTTAGTCTCTACAAAGTAGCGCAACCAAGGCGCAGTGCTGCCTTGCATTACTATATGTTGGGTAGGCATTACATGGTGGAATATGGCTGTTGCACTATGGTGCAAGGGTGCCTGCATTTGCAGTACGCAGCACACAGTGCGCCAGCACAAGGAGAGAGCAGACATTTCTTTTTCCCAACGCAGCACTGCAAGTTCTCTTTCCGCATCGTATTGCGTAAAATAATAATAAATATGCCCCAGAATATCTATAGAAATGTTTTGTGTGATGTATATACAATTGTTCAAAATAACGAGCTAGCTACATCTGCACCTCAATAGATTATAAAACTAAAGTAATTATTCCATGGCCACATGATTTTTGCCTGTATTTACAAACTGGTTGTATGGGAATGATGTTTCCAAAAATTGCCCTCCATTGGATGTTGATTTTTTATTATTAACTCCAAAAGGGACCACAGGTTTGAAAATGACATTTAGGACAAACTATTTCTGTCAGATGCTATATTATTTATGGGAGTCCTTCATTGAACCATCCCCACTCAACGTGGTGTGGCACTGCTCCATTGGTGACCTTCTGCCACCTTAATAAGTAAAATACTCATCCATTGATAGGAGGTAACACAGCAAGGTATTTTGTTAATATTATACCAAAGGTGTGGCAGTCCAGTCGTAGGTCTCCTACATCTGCAGTGATATACGGATTGACACTTGTGTCCCTGCACACACCTACAGCCTAGTAAACATTCCATCTCTTCAGTTAAAGGCTTTCATAAAATGTTTAAAATAAAACAGTTTTGTGAATTAATTTTTTTTTCGGGGAGTATCGAGGCCTAATGCTAAACTGTATGTGGAAATCACACTTTAGCCTCGACTAAGACACAGCTCCTTTCACATAATGCTTTGTTTGTCAGTCCCAACTTTTTGGGTGTAATTGACATCCTCTCAGGAAGAAAAATTGCTTTTTGAATTCCCTTTAATGGTTCAGTTTTGCAGTGTAAAAAAATCAAAAAGCAATATTTTTAAAAACAATTGAAGTGCATTTTGTACTGCTATTTAAACATATTTTTTCGAATAACACTCAACTTGGATGTTCACAGGGTGCAGCTTGAAAGCAATAATTGAATATGCTCGTTGCAGTTCTTGTTCCCTTATTGCTTCCTCTACAACTCCTTACTACCATCTCATTTCTCTTGAAAAAATGAGGAGCCCTCTTTAAATTGAAGTGCTTCTTCAATTAAAGATATTTTCTACTGCCCGACTTGGAAAAACATCACTTTTTTTTGTGCCTTGTGACTTTTATTTCAGTCATTCATTTCTTGTAAACATAGAAAAAAGCTCAATAGCCCTAAATGTGTTCCTCATTCTAAGCGCCTCTTCCAAAAAAGTGCTATAAAGCTGATTATCTTTGTGAATAAAGGGCGCCTAAAGGGCTCTCGAGCGAGGAGCATTTCCTTTCCGGATCCACTTGAACAAAAGAAAGCAAAAACAATCATCCCAGCTGCGAACTATTAATATGACTTCCCATTATGGAATGTGAAAAATGTGATGCAAGGGGTTGGGAGTGAGTGGTCTAGAGGCTACATTGCTGACGGTGACACCATTTAATCAGGTCTAAAACATTCTTTTCATTTTCAACAAAAAACGATGCCTCAGGTCAATTATATCAGATTTAAAAGTGCTTAGAACATGTTGAGCACGAGTTTTAAGAGCTAATAAAGTACCATTTTGTGGCATAAGCTGCATAGACCCACAGAAAAATATGTGCTTTTGCAATGGTTCTGTTGGGCATTTAACTGAGTTTGGTAGAACATTATTCATAGAGAAATATCCTTATTTCAAGTTTACCACTTAATTGTGTATCTACTTTCAGAGCAAAATGTGCCAGGAACGTTGGTTACAAGTGTGTGCAAATAGAAACCTGACTGAAAACATACCCCTTTAAATTACTCCCTTACAGTGGCTTTTCTTTCACTCTCTACCACAATCTTCTTCAAACTGTAGGCACCCAGAGTAACTTCTCTGAAAGTTCTTTAGAACAAGAGGCACCTAAAAAGGCTTGTATCTTCACCTCGAGGATAAATTAACAGTCACTTACTTGGGGCCAGTGACTAGGCTAGGGATCAACTCCAATCTTGGGGCCACAGCTAAAATCTGATACCTCTAAATTCTGACTTTATCAAGTGCGATACATATTTCAAGTAAATGTGGGTAAATGCAGAGAACTCGATACCAACCGCACAAAAATCTACGGGGCAGATTTACACGCCCACCGCGCCACAAGTACGTCACTTTTTGTGACGTACTGGTGGCATATTTTACTGCTCCATATTTACAAGGACAGGAAAAGCCACCCTGCTGGCCCCTTTACACGCAGCATATTGCGTGAAAGGGGCGTTTCATGGGTGTTGCTGTGGGTGTTCCCATGCAACACCCATGGAACCAGGCACATTTCCAGATTTACGAGGAATTGTAACTCTGGAAATGCGTGTGAATGCTTCGCCTCCCCAGGGGATGCGTGGGGAGGCACAACAAGGAGAAATGTTTTTATTTCTCCTCGTTTTTTCCTCTTTCAATGCGTGCATGCATTGAAAGAGGAAAATGCCTGTAGTGATTGTTTTTGTGCAGGAAGGTGCCCCTTCCGGCACAAAAACAATCTCCCCACGACGTAGGCTTCTTTGTACCACGGTGCAAGGGTGCATGCGCCGGCGCATGGCAGCAGTTTGTGCGCCAACACAGGGGGAACCACAGACATATTGTTGTAAATATGTTGCATCCCTCTGCTTTGAAAGTGACCCGGTGTGGCACAGCCAAATGGCTTTCGTTTCAGCACTGAGTCACTTTCTTGTAAATCTGCCCCTACGTCACTGTAATTAATGGCCATTTTTCAGTCGTTCATTAAAAAAAAAAAAGTTTCACCTGTTGAAATTAATCGTGGAATGCAGCTGTATCTCACTTGACATTACCAGTTGTAATAACCTCCACTCAACTTTGGAATTCAGACTCTTGCACAAACTGTTGTTTGCTCAGGGATGAAATTTCCTAACACACTTGTAATAAGGCCCTTATAAATGTAGGGAGAGAAGGGTGGTAACAACGCATATACACCACCAGCCATTGACCCAGGTGGATTGAGATCGCTTGTCAAGTGATAATTAGGCACCATGTTTTTTGGCAATGGCCAGCTGTCATGCTTATGAAAAGTTAATTAATAATGCCCTTACAATACAAAGTATGGAAAGTGTAATTGGTTGAATTATCAAAACCTAAGCATTACCTATAAAAATTTGATTATGTAATATAGAATACCTTATGCTTAATTTTCATTGCTCACGTCTCCCTCATTTGGGATCTCATTCATAAAACAATTTTTCACTTGTAAAATCACAGGGATTGCAACCTCAAAATGACAGTTTTTAATGTACTAAACCCATTTTACAATAAAGTTACTAAGCTGCAAAATGGTTTTAGAAAGGCATGTTGAATCACTATTTTGGAGGGGTATGTAAATGGCACCCATTTTAAATAGTGTTTTGTCATGGTATGTATCAATTTTTTGCAATTGAAATGCGAGCACAAAACATTCAAAAAATACTGACTCTCGAGGTGGGATGCTAACACATTCACAGAAGGGAAGGGAGACCCTTATTGCAATCACAGAGATAGTGGTCTGCTAACCCAAGCTGGCCACGGACATCCCAATCATAGAGAGTCACAATTCTTTATTTACCGCATGACTATGGATGAGATGGGTTGGATTGCAGCCCACTACAATTCAGAATTTTGTGAACTGACCTTTTAGTACATAGGACGATTAACAAAATTATTTTCCATTTGGAAAAAGTCAGTGGGCAATTTACAACCACTTCTTGGAGAATTTTGCACATCAAACGCTTAAATCGTTAATTCTTTCATTCATTTGCACATAGAAATCCTTAAAAGAACCTCATGTACAAAGGGCTGAGCATTCGCAAACCCCATTGAGTCGGTCAATCACATGATTTGAGAATGCCAAAACCATTTTTCATCTTTACTAAATTGACTTAGCAATTGGGATAATGTTTCCCAAATCACTAAATGGGGTTTGAAACTATATCAGAATCGCTACTTAGAAGGAATGTGGTTTGAGCATTCCTTCTAAATAGCGATTTTGACCCTGATGTATCCATATTTTGCAGCATTGAAAAGGAACCAACACCATAGTTATGGTGGTAAATAATTCACAAAGAGGAAGGGGTCTATAAACCCTTTCTATTTTGTGAATTTTTAAAAAAAAATCAGGGGAAAGCAGGCAGTGGCCCATGGGACACTGTCAATTCTCTGCAAAAAACAGAAAACTTTTTTTTGAAAATGCAGTCCTATTTTTTTTTTAAGAACAACTGGGGGCATTTAAAAAAAGTAAATATTACTTTATTGAAATGCATTCACTTCCATGGTGGTCTTCTGCCCCTTGCAGGCCACCATTCTTCTAATAGTGGCCAATCAAAGGGGATTACAAATTGCAAACTGTCTAATGAATATTCTTTAGGCAGGTCATTCATGACTCTCTATGATGCAGTATTTTGTAAACTGATTCCATTCACAAAAAGTCGGTGTGCAATTTGTGGTCACTTTTTTTGCAAAAGGTAAATAGTACGAGCCCCTAAGTTCTTTGGGTTGTGTTGTGGTGTGTAGCCCATCTTATACCCTACTGAAACATGTGAATTGTCCAATCGCAGCTGAATTTCCAAATTTTTGTGTGCAACATGATGCCTATAGTTAGACTGCATATTGGTTACCGCTAACCATACAAAAGGTCTATGGGGCATATTAACAAGGAACAGGGAAAATTAACGCTAAGAGCGCTTAGCGTTAATTTTTTTAACGCCCGCTATCGCTGGATAATATCGCCTGGTTATCGCGTTATTAACAACGCTAACCACCTAGGCGATAAAAAATCCAGCGATAGCGGCATTTTGGGAGGTTATCGCTGGTAATGCAGCGATAAAACTACAAGGATAGGGATATCCTTGTTGATAGCCCATGGTGGACTTAGCCATGTAATCCACCTCCCATTGGATTACATGGCTAAATCTAAAAATTAGCAGACGTAAAAAAAGAGCGTTAACCGTGGTTAGCGCTTTTTTTTTGTCTCTTACAGGGTTAACGTGAAGCTTGATAATAGGAGAAATGTCGCTTAGCGACATTTCTCCTATTATTTTTCTCTGGAACACCCACTTTGCATCTCATTAGAGATGCAAAGGGAAGCGTAGTGAAAAAGGGTGCTAACATGCGATTTTGCATGTTAGCACCCTGTTGTTGATAGAGCAATATTTTTATCTCTGCTTCTTTGGCTTTTAAAGCCAAAAAAGCAGAGATAAAGCCCTTGTTAATATGCCCCTATTTGAGTTTGTAAATAAAACCACACAGCCAAAAATCCGTAAAGAATGATGCCCCAAGATAAACTCAACACTTTGACGTTAGCTACATTTATTTCAGATATTAAGTAGAGAAAAAGTTTAGAAACAACAACGATAGCTCGCAAATAAACCCAAACACCTACATTTACACACTTCACTACAAATCTTGCTTTTTTTCAAACCAATCAATCTTTTGCAAATATTGAAAATCTCACGAGAAATATAATTATAGAGCCACCAGATGCTAGATGCATAGGATCTTGAATGAACAATTGCATAATACATACCATCGGCAAATTTAGCAATCACTTAGGGCAAATTCCCAAACCTGCTGAAGCTGCTTTCATCACTTCGCCCATAAAGAAACCTTCCCCGAGCTAAGAGAGTCTGCCAAATGACGTCCAATCGCCAGCCTAGCATTCAGTGTACAGCGGGGCCAGGGCTGGCTTTTGGGCGGTGCGATCGGTGCCACCACACCGGGCGCTGATTTGGGGTGGGGGGCGCCCTGTTTGCAAGTATATTTTTGTTTTAAAAGCACATGCGTTCCTTGCTTCCAGCAATTTTCAGCCATCAATAAAAACACCAAGATCACTCCAGTGATTAATGTTCCTGCTAGAGAGAGATCAGAGGTTTGTCTACTGGAATTTTGAACTCATCGTAAGGTAGTGCAGTGGGTTAATATGCCTGTTGCAGAGAATGTGTACCATGCAGATCACAAAGTGCTTATAGTGTAAATAGGTTAGTGGGTTACTGCTTTTGTCCCAGGGATCCTTTACTTGCTTGCAGTTTATAAGGTAAAATCCTAATATAACTTAGTGATCTTTAAGTGTCATCAAAGAGCCGCATGCAAACTGCAACCTATAGGTTAGAGTGCTATGTCGTCTTGCTCTGTCTTTCATTATCCTAAACTTGCAAAAAAGGGTTCATTTGGGTAGAAATCAATTATTAATATTAAAGAGAATCCCTAACAATGATGTTATGTTTTACATTCTGAAGTTGTGCTTTTCCATACCAAGGACTCTTTAACTATACTGCCTACCAGTATAGATGACATGTGACTCCTACACCTTGTAGTCCTCTGTCTTATGGAACATTCCTGTACACTGATTTACACACATATGATTATATCTGTGCCAGTGTGTTTGTGATATAAATTGCTCTGACATCCTACACTGCTAAGAATGGCACTATAAAACTAAATCAGTCTGTGAGGGTGGTTAAAGACTTGAGGAGCACTGTTAAATGGTGGTAGAGAGGGTGTTTGTGGTAGATGTGGTCATTTGGGGGGCAACAAAAAACACTGTGGCTAACGGTGCAACCAGTACTAAAGCCGGCTTAAAGCGGGGCAACGACCGAAGAAGAGGAAGTGTTGTTTGTCACAGTTCTACTCTGTGATTAGATGTCTGTGCCCTCGTGTGAGACATGACTTGATTATAACTCTGAATGTGTGGAAGGATTTGGGAGAACTTTGGAAATTTTGAGTCGTGTTACGTATAACATGCACCCCCTTTGCTAGGCATACCCCATGTAGAGCATTGCTGTCGGTTTCTATGCTGTTAAGTTCTATTTTATACTAATTTTTCCCCTAAACTATTTGTAATGTATGTAAAATGGTTGTGCAGGCTTTGATAATCGAAGCCAGAGAGAAACTTTCCCACATGTAACAGTGAACCCTCTACACAATACATGTTACATGCAAAAAAGCTAAAAAGAAATAGATGAAATGTGGCTGTCAATGTAAAATATATGCTGTGGAAAATGTCATTGTTAACTTATGTAATCGATGAGGCCAATGAGATACCAATGTGAAACCTGACCGCAAATAAAACAAAGGTGAAAATTCACAATTAAACAAGCATTGGCAAAGCCAATAAGTCTGACTTTAATGAGCTGGAACATTCAAACACAGGCGTTAACAATTGCATGTATTTACAAGACATCTTGGATTTGCAGGTGCTCACTTTTGGCTCTATTGCGACCAATTTTCTTATTCCCCAATGGGGCCAGAACACTAAACTATCATAACCTTTGTGTTCTGTGGTCTGAACCAGGCGTCTCCAACCTTTTCTAAGGTAAGAGCTACTTATGTTCAGTGAAAATCATCTTGAGCTACTAATATTATTAGTGTCTTAAGAGCAACCGCATCATAGAGATTACATAAGTGGCCACGATATGCAAGATTATCAGCAGTGATCACCATGGTGCAAGGGTTCCCAGTAGTAATGTAAAAAGGCTGTGTTAATTTGGAAGGCATCTATGTGGGGAATTCATGACAGGCATAGCTTCAAATCCCTGGGCTCCTAGGTAATAATACTGGTAAGAAGTCTCCCGAAAGGCTGCATGAAATTTATTAATTCAACCAAGCATAAGTTTCTAATTTAGTGGACCAGGCTGTACAGAGGAGAGCTACTTGAAAGTAGCTGGAGAGCTACCAGAAGCTCACGAGCTACTCATTGAAGACGCCTGGCCTAAACTCTGGTTTTCCTATTTTTCTTTTTAACAATTTGAACAGAACTGCTGACATAAATGTATTAACAGTCCTCCCAGCAAACAAATAAACAGTTTCCCAACAATCATTAAACAAAATCCAAGTTCAAGCATTTTACAAACAACACAATTAGTAGACCATTTATAGAATCTTCACAAATACAGTAAGTTGGTAGTATAGTGGTCTGAATGAAACCAAATCTATAAGATTAGGTAATGACTGTGGACATTTCAACATGATGGCGGTGAAGGGCATCAAGTGTTGTGTAAAAGCACAGCTAATATATTCCCTTGTTGTTTTAAATAAATCTGTCAGGTGCTAATCCAACATAAGTCCAATATTATAGACCACATAATATACATATTTAGAACATTGGAATGTGGAGCACTCCATTGTAGACAATGGAGTGTTCCATGCTTCTACGGGCCGGTGAAGTCCCGCAGAGCAACATTCCATTGTTTTACAAAAGCCTCTCCAAGCTCAAGGGGATTTAAATCCCCTCGACCTTCGAGAAGCCTTTGTTTAATTTGTTAGAACATTCTGCCCTCTAGTGGCAGAATGTTCTAATAGCCTTATAGCCCTTCGTAGCAGGGCTATACAGACCCTCGCCTTTGCTCGGGCCTTTAACGCTGCAGCGGGCCTTTAATAGCCGGTATAGCCCGCTAGGGCGGCTATAAGGCTATATTGTGCTATAGCTTTTAGAGAATATGTGCTATTTTTCTATCATTTATAAGACATCAGAATTAACTGTCATCAATCTGCCCAGCCCCATTAAAGAAGTTAAGCATTTCAGTGTTCTTTGGGTTTTCCCACTTACTGTGAATTGGTTCACCATGTTTAGGTCTGGCTACAGGCTAATTTAGTTGTCTCCATGAGCTTATGTCATTACACCAAAAAAATACAGAGATACAAGTTTTTGTCCAGGTCACTTAAAGCAGTGGTTCATTTGTATTAGCCCCATTGAGCTAGCGTTTGAAGATAGTGTTGTGCACAATTTAGGATTAGGTAAGAGTGGTATTTCAGTCTCAATATTTATCAAAAATCAGAGTTGATTAATTAGCCTGACCAGGGACTTTATTGCTAAAACTGTCCGTACCCTAGATGAGGATTCTTGGTATATTCAAAAAGATATCAGATGGAACATACTGCTATCAATACCACACGCTACAGGGGTGAATAAGTGAAGAGAAATAATGACAGCACTATTTATGAAACTGGATATGAAGAACTTCAATGAAGAATTAAAGCAAATCAACCAACAACTTGTCCATGGAAGTCACCTACCCCTAATTGTCTGGAAATTCATTTATGGCGAATACGTTAATTTCTATTCTGTTTTCGAATTCTAGCACAGGGAAGGAAGGGACCACCTTTCCTACAAAATATATTTTTGTTTTAAAAAGGAAATTGGCCATAATGATAGAATTAGTGAAAGAGGATCAGAATCAACGAGTAATTATTCTGAAAAGAGTCAAGAATATCATCAAAGATAATAATATCGAAAGCCTGAATTCACAATATACAGTATGAGTTAGAGAGACCTAAATATAAGGCGGAAGCCATTAGTAACTTGCTTAGAAATCTAGAAAATAACCTTGCCAGGCAGAATGTTAACCAAGAGAAATAATTATGTTATTGGTTCTATCACAAAGTAACAGAATCGAGGAGAAATTACAGAGCAGCTGAAAGGAACGCAAGGAAATTGAACCTACAGTCCAACAGGAAATACCAGAATGCATGAAAAACTTCAAGCTAAACCTAAAAAAACTGTATTAAACATAAAACATGAATAAATAAAAAAGGGAAATAATGCAGAATGCAAATAAATACAACAACAATAAAAGTTTTTGTAAATTAGTGGAGAGCTTGCTGAAACATTTATGCAAATGTGCAGTTAAACCAGCATGAACTAATTACATAGCAGACAGCTAAAATAAGTTGCAAGGAGATTATGAGGGTGGGGAAGTGTTTTACAAAGCAGAACTAGATGTGCACACCACAGAGGAAGAAATCTATACCATAATAAAACATATAATCAATTTAATCACCATGGACCCCGTGGTATGGTTGAGTAAACATCCGAAGGAACACCCAACTCGAGGTACAATTAAAATCAATAACTTTTAAAAGAGTGATAACAATTGGAAAGATTCCAAACCAATACAATGGGGCCAGAATGGTGTTGTGAGAAACTGGGTAAGATGTTAACCAGGCTCCAGCAACATCCACAAACCCTCTCAAGGTGAGCCACAAAGGTAACTAAAAGAACGTTTGCTGCGCCTTCTGGGAGCTCAGCACAAAAGCAGTCATGCTTAACTTAGAGGCAATGTGTAAAGTATTTATGCAGCACTTCAAACAGTAATAAAGTGAAAAGACAACACAAGAAAAACCCTGCACCAATTCAGAATAATAGAGTACATTTTAACAAATTATGTGACACCAAAACAACAAAAATCGTATCAGTAGAACTTGAGTTATGATTTTTTAAAGTTAAACGTAAACACTATGGCCAACCGCAGACTTCTACTCAGGGGAGACCAGATCAAAGTAAATAAAAATATGGCTGAACGCGATGGAATGCGTGTCGAATACAAGTACAAATATAGTATGTATCCAACCAAAATATGTAAAAAACGTAGGGCCAAATTTACGAAAGTGTTCACCCAAATGCCACACACACCTTTGCACCATAGTGAAAAGCTGTGTGCGTGAGTCCAGCATAGGATTTGTCGTGGAAGGGTTCATATCCAATACAAAATACTATGCTAAGACAACCTTTAACCCCTTCGCTGCGGCGCGAATTCCGCCGCGGCGCTGGGGGTGTGCGGGGTGAGCGCGGCGCCGCCATGCTCATGACGGAACCACGCCGTCATGAGTCACAGGCGAGCTGTGCTCATGACGGCGTGGTTCCGTCACGACTCCGCCCACTTGCATTGTTCGCCCGCATAGGTGGGGAATCAGTGCCGCGTGGGCGGAGCGGCCTCAACGGCCGCAGTTATGACGGAACCACGCCGTCATGAGCACACGCTGCCTGTGGCTCATGACGGCGTGGTTCCGTCATGAGCACGCAAGGAGTTAAAGCTTTTCTTACTTCGCATGTGTGCTGTACAGTCAGCAAATGCACAGTCGGAAAAGAAAGGAGAAATTAAAACATTCCTCCTATTAACATCTGCTTTCAAGTGGCATTAATTTATGAAGCAAAGCCCCGTCTAATAATGTTACTGGATAGGGGTGTGCATTGAAAAGCATTGATAGGCATGATAACACTCATGTTTGACGCATTTAATGACCCCTAGATGCTAAGTAACGCAAGGCAGAGCTTTGCGCTCCTATGCATTACTTTTAGGCAATTTTCCAGCATAAAACAAGTTTTGTACTGGAAAGTAAATACCCAAAAATATTTTGGGCTTGTTTGCATCACTTTTGTAACATGAACACAGAGCAAAATGTTGGTAAATCTGGCTCACAGTCTTAAAAGAAAAAGTGAGCCAGCCTTCAGATTTGCCCATTTCTCTTGATAATGCATATTTGTTTGAGAGAGGAGTTCTAGGTTTTGGTTAGGCAGAGGACATTATTTTAGATAGTGTTTTTATCAACTGATATGCCTTTCAAGTAGAACTATATGTCATTGTTTTCATGTACTTTGATTTTCAGATTGACTTTGCAGGACCTCCTTTTAGACGTTTGCTGTCATCGGCAGACAAATGATTTTGAATGCATATAACATATGTTGATATATAATATTTAAAATGGTGTAGGGTGTCACAGTTTTGGTTACCAAGAACACACGCGGAGCTTCTAAGATAATACAACAATAATTTTGAAAGAATGTACTGGCATGTTAATCTGAACAAAGCAAAGTTAGTTGATTTCACAGAATAAAGGCCACCATATGACTAACAGGTGCAGTTAACACCTAATTATGCATTGTTTTGTTTGTTGTGCTAGGATCCTGTGCTCAATGAAGGCTTTCCATGGGTGGAGATTAGGTGTCCCCATGCTTCCACCCATACGTTTTGGTGCATTCCAAGAATTACTACCAGTTGTAAACCTGGAATGCGTCAAACAGGTATGCCTTCCCAGAGGAAATGCAAAGAGAAGAAATAACTTTATTTCTCCTCATTCTTGAAGAGACTTCCTTGATCTGACACAAGGTGAACTGACATTCCGAATCGCAGTATCAACTTTTGAAACAATAGTTTGGTGTAGCAAAGTGCTCATTTTGTATCGAGATCCCCAACCTTTTTTCTCCAGTGCTCATGGGTATGACTCTGAAAGTGCACTGGAACCTGCTAACCAGGCCGCAGTGCTAGTAGTCTCTCCCTTTATATAATGCATGTGAATTGATAACCCTAATTGACAAGGACTTTAACCCTCTTATAAGCTCCTGGTAATTTGTATCACTGGTACCCAGGGCATGGGATTTAAAGGGGTCACCAGGGGCTGCAGCGCTGAATGTGCCACCCTGAGTGACCCAAGTAAACAGATAATAGCAGGCCTGTCATTGCACAGTGCAAGGGCAGTGCAAACTGCTCAAACTCAACTTTGTCTTAACCATGAGTGTCAAGGTCACAGCACTATTTTTAGTATATGCAAGTCACCTCTAAAGTCACCCCTAAGGTAGGGCTCCTGAGCACAGGAGGCAGGCTGCTTTAAATTAAAGGTGTGGGGATATAAGTGCAAGCTTATATGTCCCTATAGTGGCCTCTTTCCATTAAGAGCTACTATAAGTGTGCCCGGGGCCATAAGATAGCATGGGCTGGCACCAGGGCACCCCCAGGTTGCCAGTTCCATTATGGTCCCGCAGAAATTGTCATGTTTGGTATGAAACAACTTGGCTCATCAAACCTGACCTTTTCCCAAAGACAGATTTAATGTGACATTCGCCCAGGTGGCTACCTAAGAGGTTGCCCACCTAGTTGCCCCAGCCTTCCCTGTGTCTTGACTGACAGCCTACAGCTGCTACAACCAAGGCAAGAATCTGACTCTCTCAGGAAGAGGAAACAAAGGCCTGACAGGGCGGGATGCATCACCTCCCTCCCTAACAGAATGGCTAGTGAAGTGGCACATCAAGGCAGTAAGCTTCAAAGTTCCCACCTCCACTGTTCCTGTTAGGAACTCCCATCATGCTTGTGTAATCTGTCAATATCCTTCTGGCCTCTTAATCAATCATGTCTCTGTAATTGTTTAGGTTCGTTAGTAATCTTTTGTTTTGTATCTAATATCTAATCATGGCCTTTGCGCACGATTAACAATTCATTCCTTTTGCCGATGCTTGTTAGTTTCCTGACAATGTACATTGGATTGTTTATCCGATGTCTGGGAAACTGTTCCAGAATCACGTTTGGAACTGACATGTGAGTAACGTAAGAACCACACCCTTGCTAGTTGTATAAATAGCCGCACCCAACACGTAACGGTGCTTGGCTTTTCGTTCACTCGCAGACTGAAACTGACTTCTGCATCTGCAAGCATCCGCGCTAAAGAAGACTTCCGATCCCCGTCTTGGAGTCCAGAATACGGAGTCATCAGCAACAAAGCAGGAAGCAGGAACTCATCTCGTTGAAACAAGCTATGTGACAAAAGCTTTGCATTCTTAATACGCGTGTAAAGAAATACCGCGTTTCATTTTAAAAGACAATTATCATGCACTAGCGTGTTTTTTGGGACTCTCGCATTTAAGAAATTCAGAGAGTGAATACTCAATCCTTTGTGGCCACAATAAGAACTTTAATATTAGACTGAAGGCAATGTTATTTTTGGACACTGTTTAATGTTTTTGTTTGATCGTGTTCTGCCTAATTTGTGTCACAAGACTGGGAATAGCGTTCTAGGTGAATGTTCCTTTGAATTCAGAATTGAACACATATTCCGTGGACTCTATTACGTCACCTTTTGATATTTGAGACTCAGGTATATTCCTTGCTGCAACATTGAGAAGTATCTAGCGGCAAGAGATTTAAGTATCTAGGTATGTTCCTTATTTTGTCTGAGGATCCAATTTAGTCACTGCTTGAGAAATTATTGCAATTGCTCATTGTGTCCTTTTATGTTTCCCTGTAGAATTTCTGATAGTTATTTAGGGTTAAATACAGGCATAAACCGTCATCACAGATAGTCCAAAGAACCGAGAGTTATCTGTGTATCAACAGT
Source organism: Triturus cristatus (assembly GCF_964204655.1). Lineage (NCBI taxonomy): Eukaryota > Metazoa > Chordata > Amphibia > Caudata > Salamandridae > Triturus > Triturus cristatus. The sequence goes on from NC_140589.1 coordinate 1,290,660,471, forward strand.
TACACTAAAAGGTAATTCTAGGTGGAGCTCAATCTTATTTTGGGGGTTTCCATGTACTAATTTATTTTACTGAATTCTAACCCATTATTTACAGACTGAAGATACAAGCACAACACCTGCTCATAAGAACTCGGATCCTGGCCGGTCCAGGTGGCAGTTGGTTGCTGTGTCTTCTCTTTTCTCTCTTTGTCGTCCCAATCGCCTTCCCTTTTGGGACATCTGCCAGGGCTTCTGTTCATTCCAGCAGCACTGAGAGTTGTTCCAAGAGGACAGGAGATCAAACATCGCCCCTGCAAATCTTCCTGGAAATTCAGGTGAGTCGCTGGGGTCTCATCTGACAGTACCAAACCAGTAAACAACAAAGGCAATTAATTAAATATATTAAGATTTCATGTATAATTTTTGAAAAGTGTGCGTGGTAGTGGAATGCGTGGTGAAGGTATTTCTAAAGTGAGTGAATGTAAATGCGTGGTAGTGGTATGTGTTGTAAAATCAGAGATGTAAAGGTGTGCTTGATGAAGTAAGGCGTGATAATGCAATACAACCCCCTAGAAGCAAAGCCATCTCCCTAGGGTGGGCTGGCTGGTCTTTACAGACGAAGAAGGGTTTTGCCAGTTTTAAAAGTGGCAGAATAGAGGCTTCTGGGTAGAATAGGTGCCACCCCCCACAGGAAGTGGTCACTTCATTGGTGGATTAGCCACTGGGGCTTGCAACCCTTGCCTACCAGCACCCACACCCCTAATGCCCCTAAATCTAGGATTTAAGGGGATCCCCTGTCAGAACCACAGATCTGACCAACTTGCAACCAAGAAAAAAGAAGAGACTCAAGTGTGGGACTTCAGGTCCTGCACAAAGCAAATGCATGATAACCAGCACCTGTAGCAACCACCCACAAACTGCATGACTGTGATTCCTACCGGACCAGACACTGGTTCTAAAGAAAACAGGGAACCTTCTGCAAGCCAAAGGCAGGTCCATAAGTCCCTTGGACTATAGGTACTAGCCCCCTGCAGCCCTCACGTGAAGCATGCTTCCCAAAATAAAGAATAACCAGTAATCCAGCCCACTGAGAGATCACCCAAACATAAATGGTCTAGTGCCTCAGTGAACCTGTTGCCGAGTTTCCTCCCCAGTACCATCTAATTGGTAAAAGCAGCAAAACTGCAGCTCTCACTTCAGCACCAGGGACAGCCAGGAGAATTCTGCTCCCGGGCATACAAGCCAGGGAAAATTCTACTGACTGTCAGACGGTGGTCCTGAGTCCCACTTCGCTTGACCATGCAGTGGCTTCCACTTAACTTGACCTGCAAGTGATGATTGTCATTAGTGGTTTTCCCCATGTACTGCAGCGTTAAAGTTTTGCAAGTGTGAAATGCACTGATTTATTCCTTCTTTAAACATCCATAACTCAGGCTATACTCATCCATTTGTGTTCATGGTGCCGTCTAAATTTATATCAAAATCTGCTTTATTTTAAAATTGGTGTTGGATTTCTTTTTGATCATATCTATTACTTATCATCCATGCTGGTACTCTGAGATGCTTATCATATATTCGTCTAGTAAAGCCTGGCTGATCTCTGCCACACTTCCAGGACTGAGCTAGGGATTTGTTTGTGTGAATCCAAAGGACCTGTTTTGGGGTATCGTGAGAGTATTAAATTATATAGTGAAGCCTATCCAACCTCACTGCATAATACTCCACTTTCCTACATTTGGCAACTCCTGGTGGGATATGCCTTGACCCAGTGGGAAAATAGAGATAGTCATAAATATGTACCTCAATTGTTCACATTAGGCCATCCCCACAAAATCGATCCGGAGACGGTTGAAGGGACCATCAGACTTCCCTATGTGGAATTGTGTTTCTGAAAGGTAGCACAACATTGACACAAACTCTGCCATTGATTAAAAATGGAGTTGGTAATAATATTGTTTAATAGTAGACACTATCCCTTCTCTGCCTACATGTGTTGGACCATGCACATGTCGAACCATGGCGGGTAACATTGAGTCCAGGAGCCCCAACTTCCAATCACTGGACACCCAAATGTCACTGGCATTCCTTACATGTCCCATCTTTTCCATTTAGCTTTCTGTACTTCTGGGGCAGTGTGTTGCAGTTCTTTCAGCTCATTGAAGGTGTGCACAGTGTTTCACATCATATTTGTTACAGTTCCTCCCTCTGCATTGCATGGCTAATTCATGTTAAATGTGCTGACCTCAAGAACACACTATCAGGCGATTTCATCCGCATTTGGTGAGTAAATAATTGCCGCTCTTGTCTGCAGCACACCTTGCCACTGCGATTACTTTCAGCAATTGTACGACTTTCCAAAGATTGGAGGCACACAACCTATTTCTAATGGGGACCCAGCAGAGGTCATAAATCCACTCTGTGAGCACAACTGACTGAAGTTGTGCACAACCCGAAACCTGTACTGGATGTCAGCATAAATGAGCCTTCTGATATAGAACAGGCTCTCGTATTATTCAGATGTTACATGGCACATATAGGATTCTGCAACAACCCCATTTAGAGTGTATACAGCACAGATGATTCTTAAAATGCAGTGTCGGTCCTCAGAGAAGACCCAACTGACAAAAAGGGTATGATCAGATTCAGTAAGGGATAGATCCAGTATACTGGGTCTTGGTTTTGTGCATGAATAGTTAACACATATGCAGTAATGTTCAAGTAGTCCTCCTCATCTCCCTCTGGATTGGCAATGGAGAAGCAGGGTTAAAAGTGTAGCATCTTCAGATAGAGACATTCTCTGCAGCCAGAATGATTCTGTCATAGGGGGTTAAGGGGCTGTTTGTAAAATGCTGAGTGTGTATGTGAGTCATAAGGATATCAATTGAATGGATGACAATTACAATTATTGTGGTCCATCACTAACCCTTCTGTTTGCTAAATTCTAAGGCTTACCTCTGCCACCGGCTTGAGCTAGCCAGACAAGGCTGCAGCCACTGGATCAGCAGTTGCTGAAAAATATCCGAAGGGGGTGTTTAGTCTTTCCATGGGTCAGTGTTAGCATTGATAAAGCACAACCTTCTCTCTCATGACAAAAGAGCACAGATTTGTTAGTAGAGTCTAGCATTCCAAGAGTGCATGCACTGCACAGTATATTTTTGAGCTCCTGAAAGGCTTCCATGCCTTCATCATTCTTTGGTACCAGGTCATTGACATAAGTATGCGTCAACCTCAGGAAAGGATTTGCGACAAAGGAAAAGTCAGGGAAGCATTGTCGTGAATATCTGATGTCCCAAAGATCTGAATTCTTTTTGACAATGCTGAAATTTTTGGGGGGTAAACTTTGGCCCACTCTCAGACAAGTGGTGGAGCAGAGCATTAGTGTCTTGCCTACAGACCTAATTGGTCATCAATGAAATCAGAAGGTCATTCATGTACTGGATCAGGGTCGAGCTACATGGCAACCTCAGGTACTCTAGGTTCTTTTTAAGTGTCTGATTGAAATAGGATGAGTTCCATTGAACCCTTGAAGAGTGCCACACCTCACAAGAGTCTTCTCTTGGAGTCCAAACACGAAGATAAACTGGCTCTATTCAGTACGAAGAACCAAGAAGAACTAATGTCAAAGGTCAAGGACCGTCAACCATTCAGCTTCTGGGGGAATTTAGAACAAAATCACAGCATAGTTCAGTACCACAGGATAACATGGAAAACAATGTGGTGTATTATCTGCAGTTCTTGCAATATCTTCCTCTTTTTGTTGGCTTTGTTATGGGCATGTTCAAAGAGTTAGATGGACTTCTGATGACTTCCTTTAGAATGCCCTTTTCTTTCATGCCCTCAATGACAGGAGTGAAATGACCTCTGGAGTAATCTAGCAAGGACACTTTTGAGGAACACCTGCCCTGGGCCAAAGGGTTATCTTTAGGGGGTTGATACCTTTAATCAGTCCAATCTCTCTCCTTGTAAAACCCCAAACGTCCTCTCTGACTGCCTCTTTCAAATCAATGGGTAGATCCTCTTTGGTAATGAACGGTTACAGCCTGAGGGCAGGTTCTGGCATTACTAGCTTGAACTCTGTATCTGCTGCTCTCAATCCTGACTCCATCCACTAAATGAAGCAGTTTAGTTTGTAGAGGAGATCCCTTCCCAGCAAGTTTACAGGGCTTGAATCACACACCATGATCTGGTGTTGTTCTTTGATGTCTCCTATTTTGAATGGGGCAGTGGTATGCTGCTGAATTGTATGTCAGGACCCAGAGGCTAGGATTAGGCAAAAGGATTTCATGTCTCATGAGGCGTAGCGACAAAACCATCAAGTTCATGTAAGAGTCCATCAACCAATCAGGCGCTTCCTATGACGGTAACTGCCAACGATCCCTGCTGGACCCCCACTTTCTTCGCTGCTGTCAGCCTGCGTCAGTTAAGTGCACTTCCCTCAGTATTTGCTGCGTGGAATTGGTTTCGCCTCTAATTGTTTTTCTTGGTTTTTAAAAGGTTTATTGGTCTCTGTGTGACATGGTTTCTTTAGAGGTATATTAGTCTCTGTATGCTGTAGGTTACTAATTGGAGCCTCCGCTCCTTGTATGTGGCCGCGGGAACGATCTGTTGCTCCTACTTGGCCGCAATCAATTGTTGATTGCCTGCGGGGAGTGCGTGGCGGTCCACCGACCGCCAGAGGGAGCGCCTCCCTTCTTTCTGTCAGGCGCTTTCTCTTCAGTGAGGCGCGGTCGGAGGTTGCGTCAGTTGCGGCCATCTCCGAGTGCCTCCCTCTGCGTCTGCTGTCTCGCAACACTTTCGCTTGGCACAACCTGGAGCTGAACACCCCGCAGAGGTAGGAATATAGGCCTCTCAGCCTAAGTACATCACAGACGAGCCCAGGTTGTTACTTTGCCTGCCTGTGTTTATATGAAGACGTGTGTCTAGTCCGTTTAGGGCCTTGTGGGTGACACCTGCAATATTTTCATTAGGCTCCATTTTTCAGTCCAGCGCTTTGCTTTGGGTTAACTTCCCCCTATAGGAACCTCATTTGGGCTCCGTCCAAGTCTTTAAAGCCCTCTCACCTAGTGGGCGGCCACCAAGTTACTTACCCTACTTACCTAACACCTACCTCTGGTCCTCAGCTTCTCCTGATTCTAGTGAAGATGGAGGAGTTCGACGACTACTACGAGGAAAAGGAGGAGTGCCAATACTTCCCTCTCACAGATTACTTTCTTGATGCGGTTGATGCCTCCATGGTCAGGGCGGTCTCAGAGGCGGTGACCCCTCTGGAGAAGAGGTTAATAGACCTGGCACAGAGGTGCCTTCAACCTCACCCTGCACGGAAAGAGACTCCTGGGCCTTTGGTCCCCAAACCTCCAGAGCCAGCCTCCGCTAACCCCTCTGAGAAACCACGCAAATGCCCCTACCCTGAAGGGGTGGACTTGCATGCATTTTATAGGTTAAAGCTGGCGCTTTTGGACACCAAGGCCCCCTCTATGCCAACAGGTCCATCCCCACCTGATCCCCTGCCTGCAGTGGCTCAGGGCGCAGTGGCTTCCCCGCAACCTTCCGATGATTCCCAAGTTGGGTTTGTCAGGGATTCTGATCATAGTAGATCTTGGTACCCCTCTCCCTCTCGGTCCCTAGAACCTCCCCAGGCCCCGGAACCACAGGGAGAGGCCCAGTCAGATCTCCTGGATCCCCGCTCTTCAGAGTGGGTGCCTTGTGAAAAAGTGGCCAAGTATGTGGCGAGTCGGTTGCGGAAACCCCTAGATAAGGAGGTCCGCTCCTGCCTCAGAGCGGAATGCCCTCTTCCACCCCTCTACGGCAAGGTGGCTGTAACCCCCTGAAATTGATGCAAAGATGGCAACCTTTCAAACTAAATACATTAAGGACCCTCAGGGGCACACTTGTTGAATATGGGCAGTTTATTGGAGAATCATTGGGTGGGCGGCCGGGCGGGGGGCTCCTGTTGGGGCCCACAAGCCACTCCCACTGCGACAGATACTTCAGCTGTGTTGAGGTATAGGGGGTTGGGGGAAGTTGGGGTAAACATGTGATTTGTTTACACTGCATCACTGCCACACACTGATACGATTTATACATTGGTCCACAGCTGTCCCACATGTTGATAACCGGAGACCCTTAGATGGCAGTTCACACGGATATGTCGCAACCCCAGGATAGTGAGCTGGACCGTCAGGGGAGCATTAGATAAAATTAAATGAGGGACCCTAACTCCAACAAGCCAAAAGGTACCGAGCGGACGTCCTGATGCTTCAGGAGACCCATTTAGTGGGTACTAAAGCCTTGTGTCTCCTCCGCTATGGTTATATTCAAGTGTTCCACAAAGACTTCACTAGGGGATCCCGAGGGGTCGCGATTCTTCTTCATCGCAGGGTCCCGTAGAAACATATCAAGACATTTAGGGGAGATATGTCTTCATTAGGCGCACCATTTATGAGGAATAGCTGGTTTTGGGGTGTGTGTATGCTCCCCTTCCAATGCAATGGACATTAGTAGAGTGCCTTACTTCCTTGCGGACCGATATACCAAAGGGGCTGGCAATAGTAGGTGGAATTGGAATAATGGAATGAACCTGACCATGAATAGATGGAGAGCAGGAGGATATCCCACTGCTTCATACGGTACCAGACTGAACACCTTGGTGATGGGATTGGGATGGGTGGATACATGGAGGCAACTGCATCGCGAGGAACTAGGATATACATACCTCTCGACAACCCATGATTCTTATTCCCGTCTTGAATATATATTTGTACCGATGGGTGCTGTAGGACGGGTGAGGGCAGTAGAGATCCTTCCAAGGGGTTTTTACGACCACTCCCTAGTGCTTTTGACGGTGCAGCTGGGTCCCGAGAAGCAGCCTTTTCGCTGGTGTTTATCCCCCTGGCATCTGCAGGATGAAAAGTATCCGGAGCACATGGGGCAGGCAATTGAGCAATATTTAGATACAAATGTGGAAACGGTAGCTGAGGCAGTAACATTATGGGAGGCCATGAAGCCCACTCTGCGGGGGGTGGACATTTCATTCTGCGCAGAGGCACGTCGAGTCTGGCGGGAATCGCTTCTGCGGTCAGAGGCCCGCCTATTAGAACTAGAGAAGAGTAGTAGAGGGGAGGGAGGAAGTTTGGTGCACCGACAGCTGGCGTTAGAGCAACAATCCCAAGCTGATACCCTGATGGATGAGGCCCGACTAGCTTGGCTAGCATTCCGCAGCAGAATTTATCAATGGGGCAACAAGTCCAGTAAATTACTGCATAGACTGTGTCAAGGGGCTTTGCAACCTCAGGTTCTCCCAAACATACCGGGTCCTGATGGCCGGATCATGACTGACCCATCCCTTATTGCAGGGAGTTTTGCACATTCCTTTGCAGAGCTATACACGCTTAGGGAACGCCTGCAGGAAACTGTGATATATCGCTTCCTAGCCAACTTACCGCCGTGCGCTCTCTCAGATGAGGCACAAGCAGACCTTGAACTTCCATTCACCGACGAGAAGATTAGTGCTGCACTGGGAGACCTAAATTCTGGAAAGGCGCCGGGTCCAAATGGATTCCCATGGCAATTCTTCAAGAAATATTCTTCCAAATTAGGGCCTCACTATCTTCAAGTTGTCGAGGAAGCTAGAGACTGGGGGTGCCTACCACTAGACTGGAGGCACGCGGTAGTGGTGGTGTTTCATAAACCAGGCCGACCACCCGGCCAGCACGCCTCGTATCGTCCCATCTCATCACTAAATGTTGAGGCCAAAATTCTGGCCAAGGTGTTGGCCAATAGCCTCCAATCTCACATAACTAACTTGATCCATCCCGATCAGGCTGGATTCCTGCCCCAGAGGGCTACACGCCATAATATCCAACGAGTGCACACCGCCATAGCCATTGCTCAGGGAAGAGGAGTGCTGGTCACTCTTCTGCTGGCAGACATGGATAGGGTGCTTGATTCCCTTAGTTGGGTCTACCTGTTCGCACTATTGGACCTTCTGAATATCGGTCCGCACTTCCTGTCATATCTCAAACTGCTATGTACAGATCTTACAGTGTCAGTGCATGTTTCCGGATCCACCTCCTTTACAGTTTCAATTGGCTGGGGCATCCACCAGGCGTGTCAATTGTCACCGTATCTATTTGCTCTAGTTGGTGCGGATGGATGCGCAAGTGGAGGGCTTTGAGTGGTATCAGGGGCTTTCTGACTTCATTGCTTTATATGCAGATGATGTCCTCTTCCCTTTAACGGACATTATTAGGACGGGACCAAGGCTGTTGCGTATTATGCAAATTTGGGGTGAAACGTTGGGTCTGTTCATGAACCCGCGTAAGTCCACCTTGTGGGCACTGGGGGGTACTGCAGGATTGGGGCCTTGGGCCTCGGCAGTCAAGGTGACGACAGAGGGTGTGAAATACCTGGGAATCTTTCTATCGGATCCACCAAAAGTGGCGTGGGACAGAAATGTCGTACCAGTATGGCTACGGGTACGTGAGGAGATGAAAACTTGGTCACACATGCCCCTCTCCATATATGGCAGTTCGACTATCTTTCAAATTGTATCACTGCTGCGCCTGCTCTATCAATTGCAGAACCATCCATATTCAGTATCTCCCAAGTGGTTGTGCCAGGTTAATGTGGCATTAGGTCAATTTCTGTGGGCAGGAGGGGGCGTCCAGGGTGGCGCTGCGGACTTGCTTCCAGTCAACGTATTGCGGAGGGCTGGCCACGTTGGATGTCCAATCATACTATATGGCTTCGCATCTCCTGGTGCTGAATGAATGGTGGTATGGACACAGGAAGGACCCCGCTTACGCAGTGGTGCGACAGTGTATGGGGGAATACACTCTACATACCATTTTGTATTCGGCAACATTGTGAAATTCTCTTCCGCTGGCTACACGGGTGGTCTTCCAAGTATGGGAACAATCTCTCCGCAGAATCGGGTGGTGGAATAAGTTAACCAGGGAAACCCCACTGTGGCATAATGGTCGTTTTGCGCAGCTGGCTGTGTTATCCGGGTTTCGAGGGTGGGATAATATAGGAGTATCAACGTTAGGATATGTAATGAGAGGCCTGACATTGAAGTCATTTCAAGATCTGCAACAAGAGTACCAGATGTCAAGAACCCAGTTTTGTAAATACCTCCAATTTTGGCATGCCATCTACCATAGTGTCTCGGGGCTAGAAGCGCTACCTGAATTCAGTCCGATTGAAGCCAAGGTCTATATGGGCGATTTGCAGGACCATAAAATATCAAGGATATATCGGTCCCTGGTGATTCATAGCTCCAAAACTTTGGATAAACTAAGAGAAGCATGGGCTGGGGACATTGGCCAAATAGATGGCGACGATTGGATGGACGCACTGGCTTCTCCTAGGGAAGCAGCAATAGCAATGCGATTGTGCCTCATTCAATTTAAGTACCTTCACCGGGTTTACTATACCCCGGTCAGGCTATGGAGGGCAGGTCTTATTACATCTCTGATATGCCTGTGCTGTGGCCGGGAGGAGGGGTCCCTGATACATACCATATGTTACTGTACAGCACTCATGAAATTTTGGATTGGAGTAATGACCTGTCTAGCAGAGGTGTTGGGGTGGGAACACCCTTTCTCACCCAGATTGGTAATCCTACGCATTCTGGAGGGTATAGCAGGGTATAAGCAGCACTTGTTAAGGATGGGGCTGACATTGGCCAAAAGGGATATCGCAAGGATGTGGAAAGTGACGATCCCACCTTCTCTCTCGGCCTGGAAGAATGGGCTAGACTTGTGCATGGGGTTAGAGATCTCAATATTCAAGGCCAGGAGTTGCCCACAAAAGCATCTCAAAATTTGGAAGAGATGGGCAGACTATCGAGGCCTAGATCTGGCCCCGGTGACCTAAGTGAATTAATCGGCATCTATGGTGTTCCGCGGGCCCTAGGGATAGGAGCTCTGAGCGGTGGTAAGGGATTCGATTTGTGGGGCTGGAGAATGCAGTGGCAAAAGCGATGCAGTGGTGAGTTAGTGCAAAGGGGGTTTCAATGTGTTTATGATATATTGTTTTTTAAAATAGACGACAAGGAAAATGTATAACTCAATCATCAATGATAACGATTGGCAATGTTTACTATGGCAGATGTTTCCTTGGTCAAAGAGCTCTGCAATGTATATGTCTTTTGACACAATAAAATTTGTTTAAAAAAAAAAATACATTAAGGACCCAAAGAAGGGCATCAGCAGGTCCGGGTGAGCATGCCAGGACAAATTGTTGGACATTGGTCAAGATTTTTGAAATGGCTGAGGACACCAAAGCGTCTGGAACCTTAATCCCACCAGAGGTCCTATCTAGGTGGGCCCAAAGGGCTATTATTTTCCTAGGGAATGCAAATTGAGCCATCTCTAAGGAGAGGCACAGGTCGCTTCTCATCAAACTGGACCCGAAGCTTGTCAAACTAGCCACCTCAGAGGCGGGTCAGGTGGCTCAGGGCGGCCTTTTCGGGTAACCGTTTTCGAAGAAGCTGAGGAAATATTTTATCCATATTCAACTCCTTGGACAAAACGCAATCCACCGTTAAACATATTTTCAATGCATAGGTTTTCAGCCTGGTCGGCCGTGGTAGGGGGCGCTCGGCTGCACCTTCTCACAGACAGCCTCCGGTAGAGGACAACAGTCGCAGGGAGGACAATACCAGAATTCCTCGTGCTTCAGTGGGTTCTATCCCACCAGGGGTCGTTCCCGCCGCAGAGGTCAGCGCAATGGAGCACACGGTGTAGGTGCTACCCCAGCTCATGGTGAGTTCTTCTATCATCTCATGGTATTGCTTGGGGGTGCAGACTGGCTCACTTTATAGACAATTGGTGGGCCCTTACAACCGATGTTTGGGTACCCCACATAGAGTTTTTTGATTCCCCGGTCCAGGTTTCCCCGCTGACACCAATCCGTTTCTCAGGCAGAGAGACGGTACTGATACAACAGAAAGTCCAGGAACTCCTGGACAAACGGGCAATTTTCTACACTTCCCTTCAGCCAAGGGCTTTCTTAAGCAATCTTTTCCTTGTACAGAAACCGGACGGGGTCAGCGCCCAGTGATAAAATTCAGAGACTTCAACGAGTGGCTGGTTTACCGCCACTTCAAGATGGAAGGCATTCACCTTCTCCGAGAACTGTTGCGTCCCAGCGACTGGATGGTCCGCTTGGACCTCAAGGATGCCTACCTCGTGGTCCCCATTTTTCCTCCTCACCATCGTTTCCTTCAGTTCCAGTGGCAGGGCCAAACTTTTGAGTTCACCTCACTTCCCTTTGGCCTGTCGTCAGCAGCCTGGTGCTTCACCAAGGTCCTGCACCCTGTTATGGAAAGATTGAGGTTGCGAGGCATCAGGATGATTGTATATGTGTACGATATACTATTCATGCATCAGTGTCCGCAAATTTTGTCGCAACAGCTCCAGTCGGCAGTACTTCTGCTTCAGTCACTGGGTTTTGTGATCAACCAGACAAATTCCTGCCTCCTTCCGACTCGCTCAATCACCTTCCTAGGGTTTGTGATCAATTCCGTGGAGGCGACCTTAAGTCTCCCTTCCAGGAAGATGCCAAAGATTCGCCACAAGATGCGGCCAATTGTACGGAAGCCGCAGACTTCCCTGCAAAGTATTGCCATGGTGGTCCAGCTGTTGTCAGCCTCGATTCAAGTCATCTTTCTGGGTTTGCTACACTTCCGGGCCTTTCAGAGACTCAAGGCATCTCACCTGCACAGGGCATTGTCCTACGCTCAGCGAGTAGCTCTGTCTGAGGAGGCGAAGGAGGAGCTCCAGTGATGGCTTTCCCACATGGAGGCATGGAATGGTCGGGCCAACCTTTTCGGTCCCTCCCGGACCTAGTGATCAAGTCGGACACCAGTGGTTCAGGCTGGGGGCACGTTGTGGAGAGTTCACCACAGGAGGAGGTTGGTGTGCAGCAGAGCAAGGACTACACATCAACTGCCTAGATCTCATGACGGGATCCTTCGCAGTCCATTGTTGGACCAGGGACAGAGCTCACTCATTCATCCTCCTAAAGTTGGACAACGTGGCAGCTTTGTGCTACATAAACCACCTGGGTGGATTTGGCCAAAGACTTTTTTGGAATATTGCCTGTTCCACCAGGTTTCAGTGACAGCGGAACACCTCCCGGGAGTGGCCAACCAGGTAGAAGACTGGCAGTCCAGACATCTTAGAGACTCAAGTCTATGGAAGCTGTTCCCCCGATCTTCCTAGCCCTTCAGGATGGGTGGGGACCCTTCTCTGTCGACGTATTTGCCTCTCGCCTCGACCACCAGATTTCCAGGTACTTCAGCTGGAAACCGGATCCAGGGGCAACGGCCACCAATGCATTCCTTCTGGATTGGTCCCTGAAACGGGGTTATGCCTTTCCATCCCTCGCCATGATAATGCGGTTGACAACTCAGGTCCGTCGGCAGAAGGCGGAGTTGGTGGTGATCTCCCCGGTCTGCAGACCGCAAGCTTGGTTTCCAGTTCTGATGGAACTTTCCTGGGATTCTCCAATCTGTCTACTCCAGCTCCCGCTTTTCCTGCTACATCCAGCGGGGGACACACATCCCCTGATAGTGAGCGACTCACTATCCCTGATGGCATGGAGGATTACTGGACTCAATGGAAGGTCCTGGGACTTGTGGGACACGCTGCGCAGCTCCTCTCCCGGGCATGGGTAGACGGTACGGTTAAAAGCTACTGGTCAGCCTTGTGTCAATGGATGGGTTGGTGTCTGCAGTGGAGTCTGGATCCCGTGGGGGCAGATGTTGGCCACATCGTGATCTTCTTAGCCAATCTAGCTTCAGAGGGCCTTGCATACAGATCAATGAATACCTTCCGGTTCACAGTGTTAGCCGGACATTCTGTGGTGGCAGATCATCCCGTGGGGGACCATCCGCTGGTAAGGAAACTTCTTCACGGTATCTGACTTTCTCCTCCCCCGGAACCGCAATATTCACTTCTCTGGGATGTAAATATGGTCTTGCGTCTACTATCTGAATGGCCCAGCAACAAGTACTTGTCACGCAAGCATCTATCTTCCAAACTGGGGATGTTGCTATGTTTGGTGTCCTGTAGATGGGTCTCGGATGTCAGGGCTCTGGACATCTCTGGGAAGTCCTTCACCCACAGATTGAGTCACCTTCCATGTGTCCCGGTGTACTAAATGTCAGTCAAGAGTAATTTCTTATCCGTCCTTTCCTGATTCACCCAAGCTCTGCGTTGTCAGATGCATCAAGGCTCAAGAGGCCATGACGGCGGAAGTGCGTCCGCATAGAGAACGTCAACTCCTAATTGCCTTGAGGAAATGGTTTTGAACGGTCTCATCCCCAACCATTGCACGATGGGTCCATTGGGTGGTTCTGTAGGCCGGCATCGATACTACGGTTTTCGGAGCACACTCAGCGAGAGGTGCTATGGCATCCAAGGCTTTCATGCTAGGTGCTCGCTTGGAGGACATTTTGAATGCGGCTGACAGGTCGTCGGACTCAACCTTCAAGAGGTTTTACTTCAAACCAGTCTCCTTCATAGCTGCCCTAGTAATAGATAAGCTTTGAACTAGCCTAATCCTCGCCTCCGGGTCCTGACATTGAATGAAAATATTTCCTCACTTTCGTAACGGAAAGTTTCAATTCTACTAAGGACACGGAGGCAAGGATTAGCCCGCCCTCAGAAAGCACCTGGACCCGCCTGGGTTGATCAGATGAGTGTCAGACGTAAGTAAAGGAGTTTCTGGGTCGGTCATGTGTGTTTTCCATAACTCTGTGTTCGCACGCAGGTTATTATGACCTGTTTTCTGTCAGCAGGTACAGATTCCTTGAAGCTGGATTAAGGATCTTTAGCAGTCGGTTTTGTCGCAGGAAGAAAGAGGAGGTCCAGCAGGGATCGTTGGCAGTCATCATCCTAGGAAGCGCCTGATTGGTTGGTAGACTCTTACATGAACTTGATGGTTTTGTCTCTAGGCTTCATGGGAAATAAATTCCTTTTGATGATTTACTGTTTGTTTTGAAGGGCTGCTGGTTAAAATAAAGAAGAAAGGACGACCTAATCCTCGCCTCCGTGTCCTTAATAGAATTGAAACTTTCCTTTACGAAAGGTGGGACATTTTTTATTGTAATGCCTACAGCTTGGACCACTTTCTTGAGAGGGATAGGATCGGGTCATCAGCTGTTCTAACAGTCGAGTCAAGATTCAAGATTCAAAAATACTTTATTCGGTTTAAAAGACAAAAACCATGAAAGCAACAACATCAAATTACAATTACAATTTACACAGGGAAAATGTAAAAGAAAAAAAGGGTCTAATTATATTTCATCAAGGCCCAGTGTTTTCCGAGATTTAAAAACATTTTTAAAAAAGCTTAAAACTACAGTAACAGTTAGAACAGTGTCCATTCTCTGAAATTCTAAAAAAGCTGGGCGACATTTATTTATTTTCAGTTATTTAAGGAGTGGAATAATATATTTTCTACGTGGTAAAGTATAAAATTTGCAAAAGAATAAAATATGGATGTCAGATTGGGGCGAAGAATCATCACACGGACACAAGGGCAAATTAGGCAACCATGAGTTCACTTCTGGGAAGGACAGGAGTCTAAAAACAATGTTTAATCTAAAACGGGTCAAAAGAAATTGATCATAATTTGACATCGGCAGGGTTAAGTATGGCTGTACTTTGTTGCTAGTTGACAAAAGAAGATGCGAGGTTACTGTCTTTTTCTTCATTTCCTCTTGCCTTCTTTTTTCCATGAGATATTCCATACATAGCCTAGACAATAGGTTCCTGGATATATTGCCCATAGAGAGTGGGTCTTCAAAATATTGTTGGCAACCAATTTTATCAAGAAATTTTTTAACATAGTTTAGCCAATCTAATCTACCCACATTTTCCAATTTTAAAACGTCCTGAAGAATGGCCCGATTCATAGCACACTCATTAGTTGTCCATACCCTATGCCACAGAAGGATGGGTTGTATTCTGATTATTAGACCTGGGCGGTAAATTCCGTTCCGCTCGCGGAATTTGCGGAATTTGGGTAATTTCGCGCTCCGCGGAGACCGCGAAATTGCCCAAAATTCTGCTTTCCGCGATTTTGCGAAATTTTTTGCTTGTTCGCGTTCTTAAAATGCGTGTTCGCGAGATATTTCTTCCCGAGCATGCACACAGCAATTGTGAACAGGAAAAAGCATCGCGAACAAGCAATTACGCGTGTTCGCGGAATTTCTGCGTGTTCGCGGAGATTTTTTACCGTTTCGCGGAGATTTGCGTAACGCGATTACGCAAGTTCCGCCCACCCCTACTGATTATATCAGATATATAGGTTAGTCCAAGTTCGATGTGGCAGATGTAAGTCGCAACACTTTGGGGTACTGTCAGGACATACCTCAAAAACCTATTCTCGGCTTTTTGGATTGAATCAATATTGGAGTACCCCCAAAGCCCCGAGCCATACATGGCTACCGATGTACACGTAGCTTTGTAAATTGTTAAGATTTCTTTTATCGGTTTCTTACCCAATTTTTTTATAAAATTCTTTAAGGCCATTATAGTTTTTTGGAACAAAAGAGTTCTGGCCTTTACCGCACAAGTCCACGCCCCAGTTTCATGGAACAAGACACCAAGATAAGGGAAAGTAGAAGTCATTTCCAAAGGAACGTTATTCAAGAACATTCTTTTTGTCTGCTTTCCAGGTCTATTGCCACAGTTCATTGAAAAGGTTTTACTGCAATTGACTTTTAAGTCTAAACTAGACATAAAGATCTCAAAAGATTGTATCAGGTTTTGTAGTGCCACAGGGGTGCGGGCCATTAGGACTGCGTCATCCGCATACAGGAGTGCAGGGATAGACCTCCTCCCGACTCTAGGCATATCCCTGCATTCCTGCAGTAGGTGACGCTCAAGTCCATTAATGTATACCAAGAATAGAAAAGGGGCCAAAACGCACCCTTGGCGCACACCCCGGCCCACCTTAAACCTTCTAGTGCATTGGCCCCCACTACCATAACGGACCGAAGCTGTGGCTCCTGAGTATAAATCTTTCAGAAAGCAAACAATAGGATCTTCCACACCCATCTCTCTCAAAATTGCCCATAATTTGACATGTGATACACAGTCGAACGCCGATGAAAGGTCAACAAACGTGAGGTACAAGCGTTCACCCTTTATCCTCGAATACTTAGATTGTAAGATCATTAAATTTAGGCATTGTTCGACAGTGCCAATGCCCATTTGGAATCCATATTGTAGGTCGTTCATTATTTCATTCTCCTCGGCCCAGCTTTGTAATCTTGCCAAGATGATTCTGCCAATGATTTTTACAGATGAGTCCAGACGGGAGATTGGTCTATAACATGCACAACATTGTCTATCTCCCTTCTTATATATAGGTACAATGATCGAGGTGAACCAGGATGGGTTTAAGCCCTTTGCCAGTGCTGCATTAAAAAGTTGCACCAGCATGGGACCCCAGATCTCAATATTTGCTTTATACAAGTCAACTGGGATCCCATCAGGCCCTGCGGCCTTGCCACCCTTCATTGCTTTCAAGCCCATATTAACTTCCTCCAGGGTTATTACCAATTTTTCAACCCCGACACCTGTATTATCCCTTATAACAGGATCTATGGTATGGCATTCATCTTGAGACCTGTAAAGATTTGAGAAATGCACCACCCAGTCCTCCTCAGCGATAGCAATCTCTATTCGCGCTTTAGAATTATCGTAGAGGAACGGGGTATTAACGGCCCTCCAGAATGCAGATGCATCCTTCAGCTGTGAAGCTTCACATAACACTTCCAGGGCCTCCTTTTTTATGGCATTTTTCTATTTTTTAGGGCTTCATTATATTTTTTCCTGCAACCTCTTATTTCAATAGGATTTCGGGGTATCCTGTGAATGGCGCTTTTCAGGTCGGTTAAAGACCTGGTGCAGGCGGTGTCAAACCAGCTTTTCTTACCCTTTGCCCTATTCTTAACCTCCCCCCACAGATTTTTCTTAATTGAGGAAGCTATTATATTAAAGTGCTCAATTATCAGCTCGCTGTTAGATTTTTCATTCAAACAGATGTCAAAGCTGTTTGAGCAAGCATTCAGCAACTTACCTAAAAACATTTCCGGGACTACCTTACCCCACTTTAAGTTGTACCCGTTTTGTCTGCCAAGGGCCACATCAGAGACTGTACACATAGGGGGCGTGTCCTCATGCCAATCAAAAAAAGGGTTTTCAGCCTCCATTATTTGGGGCAGATGGTCACTTACTGGCAGCTCCATGATATTTGACTTGATAATCTTATGGCTACAACTATTTGAGGCAATGATAAAATCAATGGTAGACAGTGCTCCTCTACCGATAAATGTGGGCACAAAGGTGGTAGGTTTTTGGGCGATTTCATTTACAAATCCCAAATCATACATAAACAATATATCATTTAATAGGTCCCCAATCAGAGAATGATCAAAATGAGTTAAGTTTATCTCCTGCTCTATCGTTAGACCACACATACCCTGTTTACCTTTTATACAGAGTTTGCAATTAAAATCCCCCCCCCATAAAATCATGAATTCCCTGTCAGTTTTGTCTATTTCATGTTGTATATCCTCCCTCAGCATTATTAAGATGCTAGGGATTTCTTTCCTCGGAATATTATTATAAAAGTTTATGACAACGACAATCAGTCCCTTCTTATTTCTTAGGGTTATTAGTTGATAAAAACTAGATTTTAACATAAACCAAATTTTATCACATTTAAGCTGATTTGAGACAAAGGTGAGTAAACCACCCTTTGCTCTTCCATAATTGCCCCCCACAGCCGGGGTAAAGAAACTTCTGTAACCGTTAATATACACTGGATCTAAAGACCAGGTTTCTTGGAGAGCCAAGATGTCATGTCCATCTATAACAGTTTCCCAAGATGGATTATTAATTCTCTCCCTTAATCCTGCCACATTCCAAAATAGGAATGTACAGGTTTTCCTTATTTCATTAGTTCCACGGTCACATAAAAATCCTTTATCCCTTACCTTCTCAGATTGCTTATAGCAGGGTCCTCCGTTATATCCCCCATCATTTGAATTGAGTATGTTCAAAACCTTACAACTATCGTTCCTGATATCAACATGAGTCACACTATAAGCGGATTGCACTTGCGTATTGTCCTCAACACAATCCCGTGGCCTCTGTTCATTTATTTTCTCATTAATTTTGTCAGTGTGCCCCCCTAAACCTAGTAGTTGACAATTGCAGATGTCCTTCATTTGTCAATCCACACATTCAAGGCCGGAAAAAACGTCAAACCGATTGTGGGTTGATATGTTATAAACAGGTGGAGCCATACCTCTATTATCCCACAGATAGTTTTTTTCCATAATTCATGCCTCGGGTAGAAGAATAGGGCTGCCTAGGTTGGGGATTAAGTGAGCTATATGGTTGGAAAAAAGGGATCCGGCTGTAACCATGATGATAGAAAGCAGACCTATTAACAGTCTGCCTTCTTTCCTCCTGATTCATGCGATGTTGAGCTGGAGAGTATAGGTAGAAATAATTAAGGTAGTGTGTAGAGATGGAATCACTACTGCCTTGATCATACATATCCCCAATATGTCTAACTGCTCTTTGGTCTTTGAAATTTACAATAATCACATCCCCTTTTTTATCTTTAGGACGAGACCCCACCCAATTGCAGCGCCTGACATGTAGGATTTCCCCATTTATGTAGGCAGGCAAAGGTCTGTTATTACACAGCCAGTAAATGACTTTATTCCTTAAGGCTTGATAATCTTCCCTGTTCTCAGAGGGGAGCTCAGGGACGCCCGCCATAACGATCGCATAGGGGGCAGCTTCTGGCGGTAAATCTACTGTACTATGAGATTGCCAGTTTTTATTAGTAATGTTCCTGGACTCACTGTCCTTATTGGCCTTATTTTGTGGTGGTACTGATTTTTCTTCTGAGGTCAGATTATCTACCATGTGATCACCTACTTTACTTTGTGTTTGCGTCCTATGGGCAGGTTTTTTCTTCAGCGAGGGCGGTGTGAACACTTTAATTGGGGAAGGACAAGATGGCGTTTGTCTAGTCTGGTTAGGTATTGGGGTAATAGAGGGACATGATGGAGCAGGTATTGTAGCTATCATCACTTTTGCAGGTATTTTGCTGGGGTTTGTATTACTTAATCCTATCGCCAAACCAGAAAGCGAAAGTGTGTTATCTGCTACCTTTTTCTCAATTAAATCCAGGTGCGTGTTAATCATCATAATATTTTCCAAAAGGGGCTGCATTAGAGATTTTACCAGGTTCTCAATTTTTTCCAAAAGACCACCCTCACTAATAAAGCAATGAGTGGCCTCTAAGGGCATTGTGAGGGGGGTCGGTGGATCCAACGCATCCCTCAGAATAGAGGTTGAGTTCCTCTGAGGATTTTCAGTTTGCCATTTTAATGATAAGCCTCCCCCACTTTTCTTACGTTCGACCTTAGGTGATAACTCATCTTTTGAGGTTGAGGGAGATACAGGGGAAAATCTAGGGAGATATAATGACCCTCCGTTCTCATTACTAATACAGAAACACAACAAGGACTCACAAGTGTTATCAGGCGTACTTAAGGGGGAATCGTCAATGCGAGGACTAGCCAGGACTTCCCCTATATCCTCCTCAACTCCAATATTAGATAAGCCAGTAGGTTCTGTTAAGGAGTTTGTTAGATTAGACATAGATGATAGCACAGTCCCTGATTCCCCCAAAGCGGAGCTTTTTCCCAATAATAGCTGTGTTAAGGAGCCCCTTTTGTGATTAGATGTTGCTACTCTTTTTTGGTCGCACTTCCCCCTTTGCCTCCGTTGTGCTTTTTTATATTTTCTTACCAATCTTACAGGTGATGAGGCATGCTCTAGTTCAGCCCTGGAATTAACTGGCTGACCCACATGCCTCTCATCATGCACCTGAACTGTAGCCAATACAACTTTATTTACGCTAGTAATAGGATTACTAGGCGCATGTGTATCCACCAGTGAGAGAGGCGCCTCTTCAAGTAACATTATAGGGGTCTCCTTGCCCAGAGAAGCCCTTCTGACGTTGTTAATCTGGTTCACCTTCTTAATCAGGTAGTTGTCCATTGTGCCCATCCCATGCAAAATATTCTCACTTTTACTTTTAGCCATCAAAACAAAATTGTTACTGGCAACAGAGGACAATAAAGTATGTGTACAAGGTGATGGCACATGTACTGACCCCAAGTAAACGACACTATTTACCCCAGTAGTTACACATACATAAGTTCACTGGTGGCCTCTGATGGTCAGACCGTGCACAGCCAAGGTCTCTGGCCCAGGCCAGGCTCTTCAGGCCTCTGAGGGCCACAGAGGGCCCGCCCTTTGCCCGGGCTTAGCCCGGCGCTGCCCGCGCGCTGTCCCGCGACGCGGGAGGTATGCTCGGTTTTAAAGCGCCTCCAGGCGCGTGAGTAGCGTCACCTGTTCCACCCTCCGGAGCTGGGGAGACTGGCTAGTGTAGTTTCCTCCGCACGGCGGCCGCGTTGTCAGCAGAGCGGCGGCGGGAGGGAATGAGGCCAACAGCACCCACGGCGACCACAGGAAGAACAGGTAGGTTTTAATGATTCCCCCAAGTTCACCACGGCGTCAGGGCAACAGTCGAGTCAATGGTTCTTATGTACATCTACATACGTTTCACTCCGATCCACTTCTTAGACTGTGCCAAGTACACACTCTTCCTCCTCCCTCATTCACTGTCATTGGACCTGGTCAAAGTCTGTGAACTTTCTAACATCATAGGAACTGGAGCATTCTCTGGCACAAATGAATTATGGAGAACCCTGTTACTCTGTTGGAAATGGGAATTTTCTCCTTGCATCTTCATAGGGCTGGGGGACCTCTGTGACATGCCCAGATTCAGGATCTTTGGAGCTGGCAAAGGAGGTCTGGGTATGAGGGATGCGGTCCCTTCACCGCACATTTCACACCCTGGGCATCAATCATGGCTTGATCAGGATTGTAGTGACACTCCTGATTCCAATGCCCAACCTTGTTACAAATGTGACAAGGGATAGTCTTCTTAAGGGCACTCATGCTAGTTCCTGGTGTGTTGCCTTCGCCTCTTTCCATTACCTGGGCACTTCCTTCATATGCCATTGAAACTCCCTGCATACTTATTCCAATACTGGGGTCATTTACATGTCCTTGATGGGGTACTTTAAGTCCCTTAAACCCTCCGTTCTGTGCTAATTTGGGCCTGGGTGTTCATAAACTTTAAATTGAATCTCTTTTGCTTCGCTTCTAACATGTCACTGCAATATTTTGTATACTGCAGAATCTCATCAAGATATTTACTCTGTCATCAAAGAACACCTTGGATGATCTAGTTGCCAATTTATGGTTACAGCACTTGCTGAGGGTGGCAAGGAACCCTTCCATGTTGTCTCCAAGTGCATCATTCTGTCTGTGAAGCTCCCTTTACACACGCATCAACCTTTCGAATTATGCATGCATTGACTCTTTGAGTTCTTGAGAGGTTTGGAAACCTTGGGCCAATTTATTTCCTTTTGAGGAAAATAAGTTTTTAAGTGTATTATGACTTCCTCCTATTTGGAATTTACCAAGCGTGAAAGCGCCTATGTTCCTTCTACCCTAGGGGGCTTCTAGGTCAGCCACTCCACTGCTGTCTTGCATTCTGCCCATAGGTCTTTTGGTACCACCAGTTTAAACAACACACCCAAATCGTCCCTCAAGACCTTTGAAATGGTCACATACTGGTCTGTCTGCTTGTACCACTTTTCCTGAAATTTAGGAAGAGAATTCTTAAAGTGAAAGAGATCTGTCCGGGACCATTTGACATGTACATATGCTCCTCCCTGTACTTCTCTCAGAAGGTATTCCCTTACATCTTCTTCTTCCGTTTCTTTCTTGGCAACTACCTTTTTTTGTTTAACCTTAATCCTTTCCTTCTGGGCCTCAGCTCTCTAAGGGCCACATGTACGACCAGCAGATGTGTGGCTCGCAAATTGTGATTTTTAGTGATTAACAATTTGTGAGTTGCAAAATCTGATGTACAACAGTGTCTCAGAAACTGTTTATGATTCTGAAATGGGTCACAGGAGACCTACCTCATTAATATCCATGCTGCAGGTCACAATTTGTGACCCATTGGGAATGGCCATCACTCATAGGGATGGTGTCCTGCTGGGATCATAATGGCATGGCATAATGGCATTGCGTGGTAACAACGCAGTCATTGTAACAACCGCGTTGTAATGCCACGCGATGTAATGACTCGCGTAGTAACGAGCCACATTCATAAAACGTGTCATGCATCTGTCTCTAAATTACTTGGTCTCTCTCAAATCCCTAATGTTCCTGATCAATTCTCTCATAAGTGGTTTCAACCATCTGAACTTCAGTAACTTCAATTCCTTCTCACCCCTCATCATCCTAACATTCTTCCACAATGTCTTTTTCCATGTAAAAAAAACCACTGCATTCATCTGCCACCTTCTCTATTCTCGCATGAGCCTCTTGTGCTACTCTTTCAGCCTCCTTGCTCATGTAGAGCAATTAGCTCCTATTGTTCTGTCCTAAGAAATGTATCTCTACGTTACTCTTCACAGTTTCTTCAAACTCAGCTGGGCAATGTGAAGTCTCTGTGGAGTATGTCCTGTACTTGATGGTTTGACTAGTAGGGTTGCAATAACTGTTTGACCTCCCCCCATGGAACTTGTCGAAACCTTTCCTTGCCAATGGCCTAGTGCTATTATGCCGGGAGAGGAGTGCTAGCACCTGTCTCAGCAAGAGAGCTGTTTCAGACACCTGACAAAAGAGGTGTCCTTGTTGAGGGCTGGGCAGGTGGTAAAATGGAGGTTTTGATTAACATGGGGGGGCGCACAAGCTTTAGTAGGGGATTCGGTGTATGTCCTAGTTTCAGTTGTCATTGTGAGCTGTATCGCTCGGTGCAGCTGCTGCATTATATCGGGGTGGTCTTCGCTGAGGAGCTCATCTATGAAGGCATTACCCTCCTCACTCTCTGCTTTTGACTCATTTTTAGGTCGAGCCTACAGCGCAGTCTCCCAATGGCTAATGGTTGGTGCATGTCCCACCTTTTTCTCAAAAGGTAACTCGCATGGAGTATCACCGCAGGATTTGTCTGCTTCCACTTTTGGTATTGAATTTTGTGTCTTTGGAACTTGTTTATTTTTATTTACGAGAAGCTGCACGCGGCGGCTGCTGCTGCAACGGGACAGCGAGACACAGCAGGGCACCCGCTTAGCTCGTTTTTGTTTGTATCGGTTCACGCTCAGCTGATGTTTTCCTTTGTTTACACTGGTTACTTTGGTTTTGCTTAAAAACAAACGCGCTTCGCTGACGGCATTATTTTTTAAATCTCATTCTAGTTGTTTTCATGGGAAACACACTGGTTATTTCCGCTGCATTAGAATGCATGTGCGCGCTTTGGATTGGATTGCACCCTGTGCCTTAAACTGCATGTTGATGTGTACTTGGTTCAGTTCTCTCATACAGCCCATGTGGTGCTGCTAATACCCTGACACTTGTTTCTATTTGTTTCTCTTGCAGTCTGTTTAGATTTGCATTCTGTCCAGTCTCTTACCCCCCTCTCCCCATTCCAACCACTATTCTTTCCACCCCTGTCACTTCTCCTCAGCTCTCTGATTGTCTTTATACCCTTCCACCATCTTGCAGCCCTCTTGGTAGCCCCTGTCCTACTTCCTGGGGTGTATATGTGCTTGGTTCACTCTGCCAGCACTTGACGAGGTGGCTGTGTTATAAGATCTGTGTCTTGGAGGATAGAGCCCCTACATTGAAGATATGTTGTCCATTTGGGCAAAAGGCGCTATATTTCGGGGAGTTTTGCAGGTCAGTCCATAGAACTTGACCCGTCAATCCCCATAAAATGACTTCCAAACATTTTGCATTGAACTTGATGAATCATTAAAAATGGTCAATGCAGGCAGCTGGTCACTCTCTCTGAGAGTGGGAGGGAAACATGCATGTTAGCATCTGTCGATGGGTTCGTCAGAGTATTCGACTCTTGCCGTGCCAGTAACAGATGTCTTGATTCTGTATCAATTTACGAGCCCCCCAGGTGACCCCAAGTGTCTGAGAAAAACCAGGGAACGTTCACCATAGGGCGGTCGTTGGAACCATGAGAGACTTAATATACCCACAGTGCACCAACATGAGTCACACTATAAGCGGATTGTACTTGCGTATTGTCCTCAACACAATCCCGTGGCCTCTGTTCATTTATTTTCTCATTAATTTTGTCAGTGTGCCCCCCTAAACCTAGTAGTTGACAATTGCAGATGTCCTTCATTTGTCAATCCACACATTCAAGGCCGGAAAAAACGTCAAACCGATTGTGGGTTGATATGTTATAAACAGGTGGAGCCATACCTCTATTATCCCACAGATAGTTTTTTTCCATAATTCATGCCTCGGGTAGAAGAATAGGGCTGCCTAGGTTGGGGATTAAGTGAGCTATATGGTTGGAAAAAAGGGATCCGGCTGTAACCATGATGATAGAAAGCAGACCTATTAACAGTCTGCCTTCTTTCCTCCTGATTCATGCGATGTTGAGCTGGAGAGTATAGGTAGAAATAATTAAGGTAGTGTGTAGAGATGGAATCACTACTGCCTAGATCATACCAATCCCCAATATGTCTAACTGCTCTTTGGTCTTTGAAATTTACAATAATCACATCCCCTTTTTTATCTTTAGGACGAGACCCCACCCAATTGCAGCGCCTGACAGGTAGGATTTCCCCATTTATGTAGGCAGGCAAAGGTCTGTTATTACACAGCCAGTAAATGACTTTATTCCTTAAGGCTTGATAATCTTCCCTGTTCTCAGAGGGGAGCTCAGGGACGCCCGCCATAACGATCGCATAGGGGGCAGCTTCTGGCGGTAAATCTACTGTACTATGAGATTGCCAGTTTTTATTAGTAATGTTCCTGGAGTCACTGTCCTTATTGGCCTTATTTTGTGGTGGTACTGATTTTTCTTCTGAGGTCAGATTATCTACCATGTGATCACCTACTTTACTTTGTGTTTGCGTCCTATGGGCAGGTTTTTTCTTCAGCGAGGGCGGTGTGAACACTTTAATTGGGGAAGGACAAGATGGCGTTTGTCTAGTCTGGTTAGGTATTGGGGTAATAGAGGGACATGATGGAGCAGGTATTGTAGCTATCATCACTTTTGCAGGTATTTTGCTGGGGTTTGTATTACTTAATCCTATCGCCAAACCAGAAAGTGAAAGTGTGTTATCTGCTACCTTTTTCTCAATTAAATCCAGGTGCGTGTTAATCATCATAATATTTTCCAAAAGGGGCTGCATTAGAGATTTTACCAGGTTCTCAATTTTTTCCAAAAGACCACCCTCACTAATAAAGCAATGAGTGGCCTCTAAGGGCATTGTGAGGGGGGTCGGTGGATCCAACGCATCCCTCAGAATAGAGGTTGAGTTCCTCTGAGGATTTTCAGTTTGCCATTTTAATGATAAGCCTCCCCCACTTTTCTTACGTTCGACCTTAGGTGATAACTCATCTTTTGAGGTTGAGGGAGATACGGGGGAAAATCTAGGGAGATATAATGACCCTTCGTCCTCATTACTAATACAGAAACACAACAAGGACTCACAAGTGTTATCAGGCGTACTTAAGGGGGAATCGTCAATGCGAGGACTAGCCAGGACTTCCCCTATATCCTCCTCAACTCCAATATTAGATAAGCCAGTAGGTTCTGTTAAGGAGTTTGTTAGATTAGACATAGATGATAGCACAGTCCCTGATTCCCCCAAAGCGGAGCTTTTTCCCAATAATAGCTGTGTTAAGGAGCCCCTTTTGTGATTAGATGTTGCTACTCTTTTTTGGTCGCACTTCCCCCTTTGCCTCCGTTGTGCTTTTTTATATTTTCTTACCAATCTTACAGGTGACGAGGCATGCTCTAGTTCAGCCCTGGAATTAACTGGCTGACCCACATGCCTCTCATCATGCACCTGAACTGTAGCCAATACAACTTTATTTACGCTAGTAATAGGATTACTAGGCGCATGTGTATCCACCAGTGAGAGAGGCGCCTCTTCAAGTAACATTATAGGGGTCTCCTTGCCCAGAGAAGCCCTTCTGACGTTGTAATCTGGTTCACCTTCTTAATCAGGTAGTTGTCCATTGTGCCCATCCCATGCAAAATATTCTCACTTTTACTTTTAGCCATCAAAACAAAATTGTTACTGGCAACAGAGGACAATAAAGTATGTGTACAAGGTGATGGCACATGTACTGACCCCAAGTAAACGACACTATTTACCCCAGTAGTTACACATACATAAGTTCACTGGTGGCCTCTGATGGTCAGACCGTGCACAGCCAAGGTCTCTGGCCCAGGCCAGGCTCTTCAGGCCTCTGAGGGCCACAGAGGGCCCGCCCTTTGCCCGGGCTTAGCCCGGCGCTGCCCGCGCGCTGTCCCGCGACGCGGGAGGTATGCTCGGTTTTAAAGCGCCTCCGGGCGCGTGAGTAGCGTCACCTGTTCCACCCTCCGGAGCTGGGGAGACTGGGTAGTGTAGTTTCCTCCGCACGGCGGCCGCGTTGTCAGCAGAGCGGCGGCGGGAGGGAATGAGGCCAACAGCACCCACGGCGACCACAGGAAGAACAGGTAGGTTTTAATTATTCCCCCAAGTTCACCACGGCGTCAGGGCAACAGTCGAGTCAATGGTTCTTATGTACATCTACATACGTTTCACTCCGATCCACTTCTTAGACTGTGCCAAGTACACACTCTTCCTCCTCCCTCATTCACTGTCATTGGACCTGGTCAAAGTCTGTGAACTTTCTAACATCATAGGAACTGGAGCATTCTCTGGCACAAATGAATTATGGAGAACCCTGTTACTCTGTTGGAAATGGGAATTTTCTCCTTTCATCTTCATAGGGCTGGGGGAACTCTGTGACATGCCCAGATTCAGGATCTTTGGAGCTGGCAAAGGAGGTCTGGGTATGAGGGATGCTGTCCCTTCACCGCACATTTCACACCCTGGGCATCAATCATGGCTTGATCAGGATTGTAGTGACACTCCTGATTCCAATGCCCAACCTTGTTACAAATGTGACAAGGGATAGTCTTCTTAAGGGCACTCATGCTAGTTCCTGGTGTGTTGCCTTCGCCTCTTTCCATTACCTGGGCACTTCCTTCATATGCCATTGAAACTCCCTGCATACTTATTCCAATACTGGGGTCATTTACATGTCCTTGATGGGGTACTTTAAGTCCCTTAAACCCTCCGTTCTGTGCTAATTTGGGCCTGGGTGTTCATAAACTTTAAATTGAATCTCTTTTGCTTCGCTTCTAACATGTCACTGCAATATTTTGTATACTGCAGAATCTCATCAAGATATTTACTCTGTCATCAAAGAACACCTTGGATGATCTAGTTGCCAATTTATGGTTACAGCACTTGCTGAGGGTGGCAAGGAACCCTTCCATGTTGTCTCCAAGTGCATCATTCTGTCTGTGAAGCTCCCTTTACACACGCATCAACCTTTCGAATTATGCATGCATTGACTCTTTGAGTTCTTGAGAGGTTTGGAAACCTTGGGCCAATTTATTTCCTTTTGGGGAAAATAAGTTTTTAAGTGTATTATGACTTCCTCCTATTTGGAATTTACCAAGCGTGAAAGCGCCTATGTTCCTTCTACCCTAGGGGGCTTCTAGGTCAGCCACTCCACTGCTGTCTTGCATTCTGCCCATAGGTCTTTTGGTACCACCAGTTTAAACAACACACCCAAATCGTCCCTCAAGACCTTTGAAATGGTCACATACTGGTCTGTCTGCTTGTACCACTTTTCCTGAAATTTAGGAAGAGAATTCTTAAAGTGAAAGAGATCTGTCCGGGACCATTTGACATGTACATATGCTCCTCCCTGTACTTCTCTCAGAAGGTATTCCCTTACATCTTCTTCTTCCGTTTCTTTCTTGGCAACTACCTTTTTTTGTTTAACCTTAACCCTTTCCTTCTGGGCCTCAGCTCTCTAAGGGCCACATGTACGACCAGCAGATGTGTGGCTCGCAAATTGTGATTTTTAGTGATTAACAATTTGTGAGTTGCAAAATCTGATGTACAACAGTGTCTCAGAAACTGTTTATGATTCTGAAATGGGTCACAGGAGACATACCTCATTAATATCCATGCTGCAGGTCGCAATTTGTGACCCATTGGGAATGGCCATCACTCATAGGGATGGTGTCCTGCTGGGATCATAATGGCATGGCATAATGGCATTGCGTGGTAACAACGCAGTCATTGTAACAACCGCGTTGTAATGCCACGCGATGTAATGACTCGCGTAGTAACGAGCCACATTCATAAAACGTGTCATGCATCTGTCTCTAAATTACTTGGTCTCTCTCAAATCCCTAATGTTCCTGATCAATTCTCTCATAAGTGGTTTCAACCATCTGAACTTCAGTAACTTCAATTCCTTCTCACCCCTCATCATCCTAACATTCTTCCACAATGTCTTTTTCCATGTAAAAAAAACCACTGCATTCATCTGCCACCTTCTCCATTCTCGCATGAGCCTCTTGTGCTACTCTTTCAGCCTCCTTGCTCATGTAGAGCAATTAGCTCCTATTGTTCTGTCCTAAGAAATGTATCTCTACGTTACTCTTCACAGTTTCTTCAAACTCAGCTGGGCAATGTGAAGTCTCTGTGGAGTATGTCCTGTACTTGATGGTTTGACTAGTAGGGTTGCAATAACTGTTTGACCTCCCCCCATGGAACTTGTCGAAACCTTTCCTTGCCAATGGCCTAGTGCTATTATGCCGGGAGAGGAGTGCTAGCACCTGTCTCAGCAAGAGAGCTGTTTCAGACACCTGACAAAAGAGGTGTCCTTGTTGAGGGCTGGGCAGGTGGTAAAATGGAGGTTTTGATTAACATGGGGGGGCGCACAAGCTTTAGTAGGGGATTCGGTGTATGTCCTAGTTTCAGTTGTCATTGTGAGCTGTATCGCTCGGTGCAGCTGCTGCATTATATCGGGGTGGTCTTCGCTGAGGAGCTCATCTATGAAGGCATTACCCTCCTCACTCTCTGCTTTTGACTCATTTTTAGGTCGAGCCTACAGCGCAGTCTCCAAATGGCTAATGGTTGGTGCATGTCCCACATTTTTCTCAAAAGGTAACTCGCATGGAGTATCACCGCAGGATTTGTCTGCTTCCACTTTTGGTATTGAATTTTGTGTCTTTGGAACTTGTTTATTTTTATTTACGAGAAGCTGCACGCGGCGGCTGCTGCTGCAACGGGACAGCGAGACACAGCAGGGCACCCGCTTAGCTCGTTTTTGTTTGTATCGGTTCACGCTCAGCTGATGTTTTCCTTTGTTTACACTGGTTACTTTGGTTTTGCTTAAAAACAAACGCGCTTCGCTGACGGCATTATTTTTTAAATCTCATTCTAGTTGTTTTCATGGGAAACACACTGGTTATTTCCGCTGCATTAGAATGCATGTGCGCGCTTTGGATTGGATTGCACCCTGTGCCTTAAACTGCATGTTGATGTGTACTTGGTTCAGTTCTCTCATACAGCCCATGTGGCGCTGCTAATACCCTGACACTTGTTTCTATTTGTTTCTCTTGCAGTCTGTTTAGATTTGCATTCTGTCCAGTCTCTTACCCCCCTCTCCCCCATTCCAACCACTATTCTTTCCACCCCTGTCATTTCTCCTCAGCTCTCTGATTGTCTTTATACCCTTCCACCATCTTGCAGCCCTCTTGGTAGCCCCTGTCCTACTTCCTGGGGTGTACATGTGCTTGGTTCACTCTGCCAGCACTTGATGAGGTGGCTGTGTTATAAGATCTGTGTCTTGGAGGATAGAGCCCCTACATTGAAGATATGTTGTCCATTTGGGCAAAAGGCGCTATATTTCGGGGAGTTTTGCAGGTCAGTCCATAGAACTTGACCCGTCAATCCCCATAAAATGACTTCCAAACATTTTGCATTGAACTTGATGAATCATTAAAAATGGTCAATGCAGGCAGCTGGTCACTCTCTCTGAGAGTGGGAGGGAAACATGCATGTTAGCATCTTTCGATGGGTTCGTCAGAGTATTCGACTCTTGCCGTGCCAGTAACAGATGTCTTGATTCTGTATCAATTTACGAGCCCCCCAGGTGACCCCAAGTGTCTGAGAAAAACCAGGGCACGTTCACCATAGGGCGGTCGTTGGAACCATGAGAAACTTAATATACCCACAGTGCACCAAGGTAGCGCAACCAGATAATTCACTTCTTTCATGTCTGCCTACATCTTGACGCAAATAAGATCAACCCCCATGCTGAAACCACAGTGAGAAAAGTTCCCATGTTCCCAATACCTTTTCTTTTAGTAGATCAATATATTACTGCTGTAATAAATATCCAATGTACCGCTTGGGATAATGTACGTTTTTGCCTTATGTAAAGTTGTAAAGCACTTTAGCGCCTTTGATAAATATCCTTGTTATATAGAAATGAATGAATAAATAGGTAAATAATCAAATTTTCTGCCTACCGGCCCATTGGCTTGGCCTTGGGCTGTGCTGACCCCTTCACTGCTCCTAGTGGGAGTCTTGTGGCTTCTCAGACCCTATGTGTCCCCCTCCTCGCACTAATATCAGTCACAGTGCCTCCATCTTTTGAGCTCCCCCACCCTTCACTCTGTACCCATAACATTTCATTTGTCTCTCTCTCCTCTCCACTGTACAAACCCTGTTATCTCCTCCCTAATCCTAACTTTCCTCCAACACATTGTGCCTGACCCTCCAACCCACCTTTCACTCAGGACCCATAATTACCCACATGGCCCAGGGGCATCCCCACAGAGAGCTATTTTCAGTAACAGATGAGCTCATCTCCCTCTACTGGGCAAGGGAGTTTTTTTTAATTAATTCTGGTGGGAGCAGGGACAGTCCCACCAGGATGTGAGAGTCTGAGCATGTTCCGGTCTGCGAAGAATGGCATTTATCAGCAAAACCGTCTGTATTACTTGGAAGGAGAGCGATTTCTGCCCAGGGGAGAGATGTATGGTGAATCAATCTATCTATCTATCTATCTATCTATCTATCTATCTATCTATCTATCTATCTATCTATCTATCTATCTATCTATCTATCTATCTATCTATCTATCTATCTATCTATCTATCTATCTATCTATCTATCTATCTATCTATCTATCTATCTATCTATCTATCTATCTATCTATCTATCTATCTATCTATCTATCTATCTATCTATCTATCTATCTATCTATCTGTCTGTCTGTCTGTCTGTCTGTCTGTCTGTCTGTCTGTCTGTCTGTCTGTCTGTCTGTCTGTCTATCTATCTATCTATCTATCTATCTATAGCGAGGGACTGGAGAGAGGCAGTATATAACAAACATGCCACACCCTGAGTGCATCATGGAAGTTGGGCTTGGGAGAGGTTTGTACCAGCCTGCTTGTTTCACTCATCAGGGGTGGTCTAACTGATTGGAATGTGGTGTTATTCATTGCAAAGTAGTCTCACCGGCTAGAAAGTGTGTCACTTACTGAAAGGTCTCACTCACTAGAAGGTGGACTAACTCACTGGAAGGTGATCTAACTCTCTGAAGGTGGTCTCACTCACTAGGAGGCATCACTCACTGGGTGGTGGGCTTACCCACTACATTTGTCCAACAACTTGGAAGGTAGTCTAGTTCACTGTAGGGTGATTGCACGTACTGGAAAATGGGGTTACCTACTACATTGTCCAAAAGCTTGGAAGGTAGTTTCACTCCTTGGATGTGGTCTCGTTCGCTGGAAAGACATCTCATTCAGTATAAGATATCCACCAGACTGGATATTATTTTCTTGGACGTGGTCTCACTCACTCAAAGGTGGTCTCCCAGGAGAGTGGTTTCACTCATTGTCTCTAAATCAAAGAAGGTCTAATTAGTTGAAAGGGTAACACAGCCGAATGTCTCCCATTGACGGTGTGACACTACTTCATAATGAAATATAAGTGTGCGCTGAATGCCAGGATCGAGGCTGTATTTGCCCTGCTGCTGTCTGTATTTGTTATTTTACTCTCCGCATGTGACCTGCTGATATCTGTATTTGTTCTGTTGCTCTCTGTGTGTTATATGCTGCTATCTGTATTCATTGTGTTGCTCTCTGTGTGCGACCTGCTGTCATCTGTATTTGTTGTGTTGCTATGGTAAACAGACATAATATCGAATTAAAAATATCGACAGGACAGAATATTGAGTTTTTAATATAGAATGGACAGAATATCGAATTGCCAAAATATAGTGGTGAAGAATATTGAAAATCAGGTAAGAAATATCGATTTAAATAAGATAGAAGTAAGCAATATCGACAGTCATAATATAGTTGTTAAAAATATCACATTTTTTCATAGTATTTTAAGTGTTAGTATATGTGTTAAAAGTATGGATTAATTTTGGAATGTATGTTTGAATATTTTTAAAGTAATGAATTTTATGTTATTTAATTTGTGTGCAATTTAATTCCGTAGCGGGTTGTGGGTTTATAGGGGATTAGGGTGAGAAGTAATTTAATTATAGTACATTAAATAATAATTTTTAGGAATTATTAATTATTTTTAATTTAATTTTATGTTTTACTTCTGTAGCGGGTTGTGGGTTTATAGGGGAATAGGGTGGGAAGTAATGTAAATGTTATTAGGTAATTATTAATTGGTATTGAAACTTAATTGGTTGTTGATTAATTATTAATTGGTAAATAATTTGTATTAATTGGTAATTAATTTGTATTAATTGTTTAATTGATGAATATGTTAATTGTATTAATTTATTATTTGTAGCGGGTTGTGGGTTTATAGGGGAATTTGTGGGAAGTAATTTAATTGTAAATAATGAATTATTGAAATCATTTTTGTATATTGAAACTTAATTTATTATTCACTAATTATTAATTGGTATTAATTGTATTTATTAATTTTTGGCATTGAACATTTATTGGTTGTTAATTAATTATTAATAGGTAATCAATTAAAAAAAGTATTGGTATTTATTATTAATTAATTATTAAATATTGTGTAATTGGTAATTAATTTTAATACATTTTTTGGGTATTAATAATTAATTTATTTTTAATAAAATATTCAATTATTATTTTCCCTACTATTGCACTCACTGGAGTGGGAATAGTAATTTTTACCCCTACACTATCCAATGCTTTCCCTACTATTGCACTCACTGGAGTGGGAATAATAGTTTTTACCCCTACGATATCCAACGCTTTCCCTACTGTTGCACTCTTTGGAGTGGGAATAGTAATTTTTACCCCTACGCTATCCAACGCTTTCCCTACTATTGCACTCACTGAAGTGGGAATAGTTATTTTTACCCCTAATCTATCCAACGCTTTCCCTACTATTGCACTCACTGGAGTGGGAATAATAATTGTTACCCCTACGCTATCCAACGCTTTCCCTACTGTTGCACTCTTTGGAGTGGGAATGGTAATTTTTACCCCTATGCTATCCAACGCTTTCCCTACAGTTGCACTAACTGGAGTGGGAATAGTAAATTTTACCCTCCCGCTATCCAACGCTTTCCCTACTGTTGCACTCTCTGGAGTGGGAATAGTCATTTTTACCCCTACGCTATACAACGTGTTCCCTACTGTTGCACTCACTGGAGTTGGAATAGTAAATTTTACCCTCCCGCTATCCAACGCTTTCCCTACTGTTGCACTCTCGGGAGTGGGAATAGTATTTTTTACCCCTACGCTATCCAATGCTTTCCCTATTATTGCACTCTCTGGAGTGGGAATAGTAATTTTTACCCTCCCGCTATCCAACGCTTTCCCTACTGTTGCACTCTCTGAAGTGGGAATAGTAATTTTTAACCTCCCGCTATCCAACGCTTTCTGTACTATTGCACTTACTGGAGTGGTAATAGTAAATTTTACCCGCCCACTATCCTACGCAAAATATATTGAATATTTTTAATTAATATTACGTTAATATATATGTATTATTATTATGTTTTTTTTACTTACATTAATTATTTATTAATGTTAAAGTTATTTAAGTATTTTTAAGTATGTTTCAGTTAATTATATGTATTATTTCATTAATTTTACATTACTTTTAAGACATTTAAAAAATTCGATATTTTAACTAACTATATTTTTTACAACGATATTTTGGATTCTATATTTTTGTACTTACCTGTTTGGAGATAGGCATTCGATATTTTGGCATTCTATATTTTTGCCTCTATATTTTGGTAGGTCGATATTCTCCTTCTCAATATTTTGTCAGTGATCCGTTGCTATGTGTGTGGTCTGCTGCTATCTGTTTTTGTTGTGTTGCTCTCTGTATGGCCTTCCCTCTGCCTCTGCTCCGCATCTCACGTATCTTTTTTTAGTCCTTTTTTATTGTTGTTTTTTAATGAGGGCATGGGAGATGCAAAGTGCTGCTGGACTGTTCACTTCATTTATTTACATTTGTGCACATTTGTTTTACTTTTCCTATTACTTAATCTAAGATAGCTGCCCACCATGTGAGACTGATGAATTAAAAATGTTTGATGTGTCAGTACCCGTACATGTACATGTGTTCACTACCTCCATTAGCCATCCCCACCCTATTGACAAAGCCAATAGGTCTCCCAGGAGCGAGAACAATTGGCATTGCCAGTGCTTGTTACATTTCCCTTTCTCTCCAGGTTTACCTATTGCTGTTTCCTCACTCTCTATCAAAGGGTAAGCTCCAATGGTCTCAATGACTTCTTCCCTCCATCTTTTCTGCCTCTCGTCGTCCTATACACTTATCCAGGAATACGCCCTATTGTGGATTTCAAAATTCAACTTCTTCCTATTCTTTCTGTTTGCCACCTGCCCCCAAAGATTTAAAGCCTCAAACTGCATGGGTCTGGACTGAGGTCTCAAACTGTACATCCTCCGTCTCAAATATTCTATTCTGGGAATATGGAAATTTCCGCTCAGTGGGAATTGTAATGCTCCATTTGTGGACGTATTTTCACGCAATTGATTTAGCCACATGCGTGTGTAACCCTTTTTTGCCACCATTTTCCTAGCTGATGACATTTGGGTGGAAATTGGTCTCCTTCATTCACATCTTTATAATTTTTTGATAAGGGATTTTCCATCCTGGTAAATCTCATACTCTGCCTGTAATATTGTGGTCACGGTTTGCACACTGTTGGACCTGGCCCTTTTTGCAGGGTTATTCTCAAACTTTTTGCCTTCTTCTTCCTGTTTTTCAGACCCTCTTTTTGTTGATTTTAGGACTCTGTGTGCCTTGCCACTACAAATCAGTGCTAAAGTGCATGTGCTCCCTCCTTAAAACATGGTATGATTGGTTCACACCTGTCTGGCATATTTAATTTACTTGTAAGTCGCTTGTACGGTGGTATCTCCTATACCCAGGGCCTGTAAATTGAATGCTACTAGTGAGCCTGCAGCACCGCTTGTACCACCTACTGACATAACCTGCCTAAGGCCTGCCCCTGTACGGCCCACGTGCACAGCTTACTGCCACATATACTTTGCATTTAAAACTATGTGCCAAGCCTTAAACTCCCCTGTTCCTACATATAGGTCACCCCTAATGTAGACCTTAGGTAGCTATGGGCAAGATGCTGTGTACTTTAAAGGTAGGACGTGTGCCTTTATTGTGGGGCCTGGCCTGGTTGTAACAAACAGCCTATTTTGATTTTCACTACTAAGAAAGGCCTGTTCCTCTCATAGGCTAGCATTTGGAGTTCGCTTATACATGTTTAAGTGGTAATTGCTGGTCTGAAAAGAGTGACGTTTCCATGTTTGGTATGTTTAGAATGGTAGTAATAAAGCCTGCTTACTGGTGTAGTTGGAGTTCTCATAACTATTTTCGAAAGGCCACTTTTAGACAGTGGGAATTTCTCTGTTCCTTTGCAGCCTGGCTCTAATTCACATCTGGGCCACGTTGAGAGCTACATGTTGTGGATACTTTCCAGACAGCGTTCGCACAGGAAGGGTTGGGTGTGACAGGGTTACATCTGAAATCATCTGCATACTCATGGTCTTCCTGAGCTGGAAGAGAGGGAGGTAGGGCACACTTACATTTGTATAGGATGTGTCCTGCCCTCACACAAAGGGTTGGTTACCCTCTACTTATGTCTGCAGCCAGGGCTGGTGTTGAGAGGGAGTGCTGTCTACTTCTAAGGTTTCTTATGAAGTGCCCCCTTAAACAAAGGCAATTTTGGGTATAAGTACGGGGCCTGTTGACTTGTAACCAGACACTCCTGGCTCTATGTACTGCACAGAAGACTGCCGCGGTGCCAGGAGGACCACCACTTGAATTACTGTGCTTTGTTGTGTTCACATACATGCCTGCTTGGCTGCTAGAGGAACTGCTACTTTGCTTGAGGAAAACAATGTGCTGACCAGCTGCCTGCCTGCCTGCTCTTCATGCCCCCAGTGCTCCCCAGGGATGGGTGGACTGGCCCCTTCCCTGCCCAGTTAAGGAACTATAAATAATTCCAGGACATCACTGCTTGTGGTTAAAAAGCATCATGTGTTCTCAACTTTCCCTGCGTCTGTGCATGTGGAGTGCTACATGGTTTGCCTTGCCAGCACTCCCTTGTGTCAGAGAGGTCCCGAGCAGTACCTGTTGCTGCTGGGAATTAAGTGCGACACCCAAATGCACTTGAATTTCCTTTTTCTTCAAGCCTCATGTCATTGCTGATTTTAGGCAAAGTGACAGGCACCACCGCCCTGCGTACCGATCAGTGACTTGTTCCCTTGGTCTGTGAAACCAATGCTAAGACAGCAACTTGCACTTCCCAGTAAGCCTGTGGCCAAAGCAAAGACCTACTCGAGTGCTTCTGTTGTTTTTGCAGCAGTACGTAGTGTGCGCTGTTCTTAGCCCTGTGCTACATGTGAATCTCATTGATTGAAGCTCTGTACTGGAGTAGATGCCTCAGAGGCCCAGAGGCGACCCATTCTCAGTTGAATTACACTGAACAGTCTCGTAAGATGTTGGCCCACCGATCGCCGCTCTGGGCTTGTGCTGATAACTCAGAAGCCGGCTGGCTACCTGGTTCTACACTGGCCAACTCTGATGGCGAGACCCAGCTGACCCAGGCTATTGCTTCACTGGCCCAGGACTGCACCGCCTTCTGGTCAGAGAGCCTCCGCAGCTCTATATTTAAACAGGTACCATTAAGGACGGTTGCTGTCCCGCACACTCTGGTGCAGTTAGGTTCTATGCACAGACTGTGGGGATCAGCAGGGCCCCATGCATGGTCCTACAGTTGCAATCTTTTCCCTTCCCCCTTTACCTGGGAGAACACACTTCAGGGCAGCTTCTCATCTTCAGGAAGCATGACGGGGTAAGACCTTGGCGGTGACCCCCCCCCCCCGAGTAGAAAAGGATTGCTGTGGGAGGAATTGCCTCTAAGAACATTACCACATTCCCTGGAATAGCCCTATGTTCGGGACCAATTCACCCCATAATGTTTAATGGGAGTGTAGGAGCACTGCATCTTATGTGGTCATGGAGAGATATGAGGCTGTATTTTAAAGGGTGCCCCTGAGGCACAACAGGTGTTTGTGCCCACTGTGCATGCCCCCGGAGCACTTTGGTATTACAGAAGGCCAGCACACACTTGTGCAGCCCCTTCTTTAATGCCGGTAGCTCTGGCACGCATGAAGCACTATCTGCAGGGGCCGATGCCTCATTTTCATGGGGATGTGCCCCATGCAAATGAGGGAATTGCTTTTGCCTCTGTGCCCATGCCGCATTACAGATGCGGGCACAGAGGCAAAGAAGCTGTCAGGAGGTGAACGGACAGTGCACCACCTAAAAGGTCATGAACTGTCAGTGCGACCCCTGAGAGCAGCCCTCTGCGGGAGGTAGAAGGGGTCCTATGGACCCCTCAGACATCCCCTTGCAGGCGGGTGCAGTCACTGACTGCACCTGCCTGCAAAGAAATCTCTGATTCCCCTTCAAAGTGCAGGTGGGTTGCCACCTGCACAGTGAAACAATGAGCGGCTGCTTCAAATCCGCTCCATACTTCACTTGAATGCACTGCCCCCAGGGCCGCAGAGTTCACAGCTGCCCTGGGGGGAGGGCATTCTATGTAATAGTGTGCACTTTCTCTCTTTGCGCCCCTTCGCACCTGGTTTAAGATGCACCAAGCGCAAATATGGAAAGTGCGCCCTAATGCATAATATGGCCCATGGTTCCCCAATATGGTCACTATATTTGCCGTAATGTGATGATTCATGTGTATTTTCCTAACCTTCTGCATACCATGTCCCGATGTTGTAATGTATATTGTTTTTGCCTCACATTAGTCAGGGTAATGGGTACTATCTCAGAGTTTGCATAGTTTGCACCGTTTTCATGATTCATCTCATTTTGGTCTAAGTTTATGTATATTATGCTATATTTATATATATATTTATATCATTCTGCGTTGAGTCTCTTTTGTGGTGTATCTATTGTGTTACTGGTGAGTGTGTTGTACAATGCTTTACACATTGCCTACAATATTAAGCCTGACTGCTCTGCGCCAAGCTAAGAGGGGTGAGGACAGGTTATCATTAGTGTGTAACTTACTTGTCCTGACTAGGGTGGTGGGTATGCCTGGCTTAGGTGCATACCCTAGACAATCAGAAACCCATTTTTAACACACACCAGCATGTTTATATCAAAGGTCACTCTATTGCAGCACGGCTATAATTTTTGCAAGCTAATCCCTACGCTGCACCAAAATGACGCAACAACCGAATACTGGCCGGACTTCCTACACCACCTCTCACTGCAGTTCTTCGTTTGTTCTGCTTATCTAAACAAAAATCACCATAACAGCAAGAGGACCACCTACTCTCATACAATGGTAGCCCCTTGACTCGCGGGAGTCACTGTACTCAGTATGCTAACACTTTTGCAAACAAAGATTGAACCGCCACTGAGTGCAATTAATACACTTGTATAAAAGAAAAGTTTACATCTTTATTTTTGTGAGACTGATAGTGCCTCACAGCACACTTCACCTTGGCAGACAATTTTAATGATTCAATAATCTAACTTGAGGTAGTTCTCGCCAATGTATGCTGTACATATAACAACTCACACATTTATTGGATTAAACAAATTAAAGAGTATTATTAAAAATGCAGTAACTATAATCCCCACAACTCCAAAAGCTAAAGCCACATAATAGTTATTCTCAAAAGCCGTCCGCTGCAGTCCACCGCAATACAGCTACTACAGTTCCCAACAAATACTGCCTCACAGCTCACTTCTCATTTTTCCTTTGCATGCACACAGATCCCTATTGATACTTACATTGTCCTTCTCCAGTCACCTCATCTTTTGGAATCAGAATCGGGTTGCGGCTAGATCAATTTTAATTTCAGGGGATAATCACCTGGGCCACCAAGGTGCCATAATCGGTTCTATAGCAAATTCGATTGTCTTATGCTGACCGGGTCCAATAAGAACCATCAGCTCTACTACCAGATCTGTCGGCGTGCAAGTTGGGTTTCACATAACCTCACCAAGAACATGCCAATGGCACGGATTGAGAATGGTGTAGTCCTTATACGGACTTTGGTGCTTCCCAAGTTGGCCCATCCTTATTTCTTGTGATATCAAATAAATAGTAGGAACTGTGACATTCTCAGTAACAATGACAGAAACAAGCCAATAATTTTAAGGAGTTTATTTAAAGAATTATTAAGCAAAAGACTTGAAATGTGTCATCAGTCTGGACAGTAGTAAGAATAGAAACCATAAGTACAAAGAACTCAGTAAAGTTCAATGGATAATCCAGCACAGGATTTCATGCATTACTACGAAGGTACGTAGGGGCATATCATCAAGGGCTTTATTTCCGCTTTTCTGGCTTTAAAATCCAGAAAAGCGGAGATAAAACCAACGCCCTATCAGCAAGAGGGTGCTAACATGCGTATTCGCATGTTAGCACCCTTTTACACTACGCCTACCTTTGTATCTCTAATGAGATGCAAAGTGGGCGTTACTGACATACACTACATGTGAGAAGAACAATAACACGTCTTTGCGCTATCTGCAAGGATGCCCTTGCATTTTAGCAGACGTTAGTTTTTGGAGAAAACTGCTGTTTTCTCCAAAAACTAACGTCTGCTAAAATCCTGACTAAGCCACCCCTAACATTGGGGGTGGATTATGCTGACACGACCACAGGGTCGTATCAGCAAGGTTATCGCCCTTTTGTAGGGAACATCGCTGGAAAACCCGCGATGTTCCCTGCAAAACGGCGATAACATCGCTATCTCTGGAATTTTTATCACCCTGGAGCAGCGCGTTGATGATAACGCACTACCAGGGCGATAAAAAGCAGAGATGGACAGCGATAAGAAAATTATCGCTAAGCACGGCCAGCGATAACTATCTCTGGCCGTTGCTGATATGGCCCATGGTTCTCAGGATATGCACGAATGAGGAACATTCAAGAAGAGACATTTAACTACAGAAAACATTTCAAGATTATCTCGTAATATTGTATTGAATTCAGTTGCTCTCACAGTATATTCAAGCACCATAAATGACACATTGTATAAACGATAGTCTGAGACAGTTCTGATGGTCTTGGTTAGGTACAGCTTGGAGCGTTCACTGTCTCTTAGTGACAAGCTTACAATTCTTTCTTTAGAGCTGAGGAACAACAATAACAATGAAAACATGGTATGCTGCAACATCAATTTAATTTGGAGAAAAACATCATATTGGTTAATGTTAGCAAGTTCAGTTTCTGATAAGTTTAAAGCTAAAAGAATGCAGCCAATACAAGGTCAAATACAACTCATGTACTTTGATGTTGCAAAAGACAGACAGGTTGCTTTCTGAACACATTCTCAGATTCAAAGAAACAGAGAGCAGCAGGAGTTTGTTTTCTTAGGCTTTTGAGGCCAGGTGTCAAAGGACCTGTCTCCTGTTCTTGCACTCTTAAACTTAGGAATGTGTAGGAGATTTGCATAGGAAGATCTCAGGCATCTGTTGGTAACAGAGGGCCTCATTTACAATATTTTGGCAAAAGGCAGCACAGCAAACCTTCCTGCTGCTCTGCCATACAGCAAAAGAAAAGGGCAGGAATCTGTTGTATCTACAAGATTTCATGCCTTCCTGTTCTTTTCACGCATTGGCGCACAATGGGCTGCCCATGCGTGCCCACACAAGCACCCTTGCTCCATGTTGCAATGGTGTCTGCGTGTAGGGATAATTGTTTGTTTTCCATAAAGGGACACCATCCTGCACAAAAACAATGACAAGAGGTGTTTTTCTCTTTCTATGTGTGCTGCAGAGTGCATCACACATAGAAAAAGGAAAAACAAGGAGATATAAAGGTATTTCTCTTGTTGTGACTCCCTTACACCTCCCATGGGCGGGGGGTGGTGTAGTTATCTGACGCATCCTCAGGTTTACTAAACCTTGCAAATCTGGAAATGCGTCAGGTTCCATGGATGCTGCATGGAAACACCCACAGCAACACCCATGGAACTCCCCTTGCACACAGAGTAATGCATTAAAGGGAGCCATATTTACAAGTTCATGAAAAGGCACGCAGGGTGGCTTTACTTGGCCTTGCATATATGGGCAGGCACGCTGCAGGTGCATCAAAAAAGGTGATGCACTGACGGCCAATGGGCTTGAAAATAAGCCCAAGATGTTTAAATCTAGTTGTGAGATGTTTCAGGCCTGACCAATAGAAGGTTTAGTGCGTCAAGGTTTTGAAAAGTATCTGTTCTTGCACAAGGAGCCAGTTCAGTTGTTTTAAGTGAGCTCTCTTGTGTGTGGCTTGGATGCTAGAAAACCTTTCCTGCTGCTGCATTCTGTACAATCTGTAGAAAGTTGAGAGCCCAGAATAGTGAAGCATGTGCCAGTAATTGAGAGACTTATTGGGAGAAAGTATAATTCAGAGTCAAATTTGACTCTGAGATTTCTACAGTGGGTTGTCGGACTGGGTGGGGAAGAGTTCCTTTGGCCACCACTAGCTGACTAAGAAGTTGTTGTTTACTCCATCCAGGAGAAAGTCTATCTTTTCTACATTACATTTTAGGTGGTTTTTGCTCATCCTCTCCATGTTATGTTATGTTATTTTATTTGTATAGTGCTCTAATCACCCTGCAGGGTATCTGGCTGCAGATAGTTAGAGTATGCCCACCCAGGGGGAGGTTACTCAACGAGCCAGCTCTTCTGCTTTTTGCGGAATCCAAGAAGTGATGAGGAGGCTCTGATGTATTGTGGAAGGTTGTTCCGGGCTTTGTGGACGATGTGAGAGAAAGCGCGCCTTCCAGTTCTGTTCTTGAGTACACAGTGTACCTGTTCTAGTAAGAGTCCTACAGATTGGAAAAGTGTGCTGGTGGGATGGTGGAAGTGATTGTGGCTATTAAGGTAGGAGGGACTATATTGTATAATGCTTTGTATGTGTGTATGAGTAGTTTGAATTGAATGTGTTTGTGTATCTAGAGCTAGTATAGTGCTTTGAGGTGTGGGGAGATATGAGTATGGTGAAATAGATAGAGGACGAGTCTTTCTGCTGTGTTCTGGATAGTCTGGTGCCTGTTCAGGAGTTATTTGGTGCTCCCTGTGTTCAGTGTGTTGCCGTAGTCAAATCAGCTGGTAATCAGGGCCTGTGTTACTGTCTTCCTGGTGTATTTAGGAGCCACTTGAAGATTTGTTTGTAGCATCCACATGATGTAGAAGCAGGTGAAGGTCAATGCATTTATCTGTGCTGACATGTTGAGCTTGTCATCAATGTTGATTCCAAGGTTCCTGGCGTGAGTGGTGGGGACTGGTGTGGGGCCAAGCTCTGCTGGGCACCAGGTGGAGTTCCATGTTGAGGGCATCTTTCTGAAGACCACAACTTCAGTGTGTCTGTTTTGTGCTTTGGGAATTTGGATCCTATTCACATTGTCTTGTCCAACAGGGACAATATCAGTCAAGTGTTTTCTGCATATGAGAGAACATTGATACCATCTGTTCTGATGAGAAATGCAAGTGGGGTCATGAAGATGTTGAATAGGGTTAGTCTGAGAGATAATCATTAGGGGACTCCATATTGGAGGATCCTGACTTCTGAGTTGTATGGTGGCAGGCTCTTTGGTTTCTTCCTGTAAGGAAGGAGCAGATTCAGTTGAGGACAGGTCCCTGGATGCCCACTTTTGAAGTCTTCTGATGAGGGTTGGATGGGAGACAATGTTGAAAGCTGCAGAGAGGTTGATCAGGATGAGGGCTGCTGTTTGTCCTCAATCAAAAATCACCCTTATATAGGGCACTGCCCAGCACACACTTGAGGGGAACATGGCGGCCGGTTGAGCTTACCAGTCACAAACTCTGAAGCTTTTCTCTGGCGTTACTCCTGAGGGTCTCGTTCTTCGGCGCATGGTGTATTCTTGTTGTTAGTCCCGCATTGCTTCCTTTGCTTGCCCAGCCATTTGCCGCAGTGTGGGGGGGTTAACTGTTTTCCGTGCTCCAGGTCTGCCTGATGCCAGACAGTGCATATTGTACACTGTCAAACTGGGTGCAGGGAGGAGGTGGCTGAAGGCGACTCTGAGGCTACGCCACGACAGGCCGGCCTCTGCACAGATCTCTTTATGGGGCATGCAAGCAGGGTCAGCTCCTGCTGGGTGCCCCCTGATCAGCCTGTAAACCGTCCTGAAAGTCAGTACCCTCGAAGGACTGCTCCCAACGATCAGTGGAAAGGGTTTGATCATGAAGAGGCTCCTGGAAACCACATGAACCCAGGGAGAGTCAACCGTCCCGGAGGCAAGGAATCTTACGCATCTCTTAAACTGACTGCGGCTTGTGGAAAGAGTAAAAAGAGGTCAGTGGAAGCTGGGGAGGGGGTCACATGGGTTGAGCACTGAAAATGCCCCTAACAGATATAGCTGAAGAAATACAAAAATTGGTTTAGTTGAAGGTTGCTTGCAAAACCAGGGTCCTGTACAAGGTACATGGGAAAGAACAGACTCTAGGCAGCGAAGTAGAAAAACAGGGGATTTGAGCACACTGAATAAAAATGTTGATTCCACCCCCTTATTAATCCCAATAATGCTTAATGCAAAGAACCCCTTAGCTTTAGTAAATAAAAAGGTCAAAATCACCCCCTCATGAAGAACTTTTTTTAAGGTACAGGCCAAAGTGTCTGACTCAATAAAACTTCTCTCCCCATGCTTGGTGAGCTAAAAAAGCCTACCCAGGTTGAAAAAAACCATAACTATAATGGAGACCGATAGACAAGCAGCAGAAGCTCCTCTAGCAGATATTGAGATTAATAACATATACAAGGTTCTGGGCGACAGAGCTGACTATACTCAACAAACGCAGTCCCAGGGCAAACATCTCTCAGTTACAA
Organism: Triturus cristatus; assembly: GCF_964204655.1. Taxonomy (NCBI): domain Eukaryota; kingdom Metazoa; phylum Chordata; class Amphibia; order Caudata; family Salamandridae; genus Triturus; species Triturus cristatus. The sequence goes on from NC_140589.1 coordinate 1,290,704,852, forward strand.
TGGATGACCTCAGGATAAATAAGGGCAGTGAGAAGAAGCCAGGTTTGGCAAAAATACTGGATACCTTAACTACAGGAATGATAAGTAAGTTTGCAATATCTGGGAGAAATCAAATAAAGATTCAAGAGGCCTTAGAGACTCTGGAAGCAAAAATGTCCTCCACAAATGATAGAAGTTGTATGATGGATGCTTCAATAGAGGCTCTCAATAAGAAGGTGGAGGCCAATCAAGGTGAAATCCGAGCTCTAAAAAATGGCGAGAAGGGTATGCTTGACAAAATAGAGTTGTTGGAGAACAATGCTGGACGCAATCATTTTAGGGTACTCCTTATCCCAGAGTGCCTTGAAGGAGAGAACATCAAGGGTTTCATCATAAGCCACCTCAAGGAATTTATCCCTTCTATAGACTCTGTAGAACTTGAGGCCGATATACAGTGAATTCATCAAGACCTCAAGAATTTTAAAGAACTTAAACAGGAAAAAAACAAGGAAAACTGTGATTAATTTTATAACCTATATTTTGAAAGAACGAGTCCTGTCTGAGGCCCTAAAAGGGGGAAGTTTCACTAAAGTGGATTTGTCGTTGTGAGTCAGATCCGATATCTCAAGGATTACACAAGATAGACAGCTGGATTTGGGGAAATTCATACCAGAGCTAACATCATTAGATGCTACTGTTCAAATGAGATTTCCAGCTCTACTGAGAATTATGTGGAATAATAAGATGCATAATATCAGAGACCCTAAAGAGGCAAGAATATTCATTGAACAGAAAAGGGCACAGCAGAAACATAAATGATAAATGCCAGAAGAAGTAGAGCGCTCCAATGGGTATCACATACAACATACTCGATTTTGGTATAGGGAGAGTTCCCCAGAGAGGATTGGGTTCATTTAAGAATGTAGTTTGGCTTGAATTTCACTGGGTGGGTAGCAGGTGGGGAAAAAAGTTAATAGTCCTTAAATACAGACATCTAGATCAAAGGGGTGGAGGTATGAGAAAAGTACGAAGGTAGTTTTTTAAGATAAAATATCTATATGTTTGAACAGATAAATTACATATCACTCAATGTTCTAAATAGAAATGTAAACGTCTTAGAGTAGCCAGCAGAAGGAAAAGAATCCTAAAACACTTGCATTTCATTTCATAAAACTTTATTCGGTTTTACAGTGTGAAAACCATAAAAGTCACAATTAATATACACATCTCATAAAAGAAGTACCATAAAACGTTTACAATTCATGGTAATAAAACAAGAAAAGTTGTGGATACAATGTGGCTGGTACAATATATATGTTTCTGAGCTAAAAATAGAAAATACACACAAGAGACATACCTTAAGACTATGGGTACCTCCTCCCCCTAAAATAGCTACTATTCCAGACAGGCCCTGGTTCTCACCACAGATTTCAGATAGCCTATGATAAAGATTATGCAGTCTGGTTTCAACAGCTGCAAGTACAAAAGTGCTGGGCGAACCTGGTTAAAATTGAGCCTCTTTAAGAGGGGGGTAAAAAGTGTCTTCGTGGCACTTCACAGAATTTGCAGAGGAACATAAAGTGTAGCAGGTCCTGAGGAGACAAATTGTCACAGCCACAGGGTGCTAACACCTATCCTCTGCTGCACCCTTTTGGAACGGCAATTAAAAGATGGAAAAAGTTGAGGCGAAACCTGGACAGTAAAAACCGTTTGTAGGTTGTCAATGATCCTAAAAGGTATGGCTCAGTCAGTGGATGGGATTTTAGGGTCAGAAATTTACGGACGCTTGGTTTACATAAATCCAGTTCATCTCTTTCTAGCTTCCTAGTGCAAGTGAATGCTTTTTTGACCAGTTCCACATCCTTTTTTGTTATAGTTGAGGGTTTTAGAAAAAGTTCCGGGCGACCCAATTCTGTGAAGCGATCTCTGACATACTTCAGCCATGGAATTCTGGACATATGTTCCAGAGTCTTGCAATCCGCTAAAATCTGCTGGGTAAGCTTTAGCTCCTTGTTTGGCCAACACTTGAGCCAAAACACTAAGGGACGCAAGGCAAGAGTATCACATAAAAAGGGGACCCCCAGTTCTTCATGGGCTATCAGGTTCATAAGCCGGTTGGCATTCCCAGCAGGTGCTTTAAAAAGTTGTTCTCTGCCACCTGCAGCGCATCTGCTGTGGTATACCCCCAGACCTCGATTCCATAACTGACACACCCTTTGCCTGATACATTTTCAGCATGGCTGCAATTGGGCGCTTGCCCATCTTTGCAGCAAAGCTGAAGATAGCGGCGGTTATACGATAAAGCTCCCCCTTTTTCTTTTGAATGAGCGGCCCCCACTTCAGGCGGTCATCCAACAGGACTCCCAGATATGAGAAAACTGACTTTATGGGGACCTTTGCAGGACCTATGGAGAAATAATTATTTTTCATGGGACGAGCCCCTACCTGCAGGACATAAGATTTTGCACTGTAGAGATTGGAGTCCTCTAGCAGTTCTCGCTATCAGGACGGCACCATCCGCATATAGGAGTACGGGGAGACCCCGGTGACCCCCATGCGGAAAATCGGTCCTCGTAACTACCAGGGCTCCTTCTAGATCATTAATGTATAGGTTAAACAGGAAGGGTGCCAACATGCAACCCTGCCTCACCCCTCTTCCAATGTTGAATTCCTTGGAAACCTGGAGATCCAGTGCATATCTAATGTTTGCCTTGGTGTCCCTATGCAGATCCATTAGAAAGTCCACGATAGAGGCCTCCACCCCCATGGCCCTCATGGACTGCCACAGCTTTGCCCGATTTACACGGTCAAACGCCGAGGATAGGTCCATGAAGGCCATGTAGATCGTACCTGGTCGGGCCATTGTGTGCTTGCCAAGGATCAGGTAAAACACTTGAAACAGGCAAACTATGATATTATATAATATTACAAAAGACTCATTTAATCCAGCATCAGTTGAGAGACATGTTGATAAAACAGAAGTGGATTGAGGAGTCAATATACACTAATCAATCATGTTGTAGAAATGTAGTGGCCTTGTTTATAAAGAAATCTATTAAAGAGACTATAGGGAACTGTAAGGTAGATATTGGGGGACACTAGATAATAGCTAACATATAAATAAAGAGAGCCAGGTATGAATGGTGGGGTATTATGGGCCAAATACTGATGACATTGTGCCCTGACAAGCCCTATTTTGCCAGCTTCTGGAGGTCAAAGTGCCAATAATATTAGGAGACTATTTTAACGTGTTATAGAATCCAAGTATAGACAGATCTTCCAAGGGGAAATCAACAAACTCACCTAAAACGAGAAGATACATCAAGAGAAGGATGGAAGATTTAGGCTTGATAGATATATGGAGAAAAAAGTTTAAAGGGGCTAAAGGAAATAAAAGCTTCACTTTTCATATTAAAAAGCATGGGCATGCCTCTGGAATCAGTTTTCTTAGGTCTATTCTAGGCAGGTCAGAAGAACTAGGAAGGTGGAACATGTTCCTGAGCATCTTTCTGATCACTCTGCGGTCAATTTAGAGTTACAGCTAGAAAAGGTGTCATCCCATAGTAGGTGGACATTTGCTTATTAGACTAAACAGTAATAATCCAGTTGAAAAAGAACACATTGGAATTAATTTTTTAAGCTTACTACCACTTCAGCTTCAAAATATATAACATGGGACCCATATAATGCCAATATTAGGAGTAAGGTAATCAGCTCAAGAGCAAAAAAAACACAAGAATGAAAGACATAAGATAAAAGATCTGGAAGATAATTTCTTAAGGTCCTTGATAGAAAGTGCCTTGCAACAAGATGACCAGGATCAGGCCACGATAGATAAAGAAATTAGGGGGTCGATTCCGATCCTGTAAAACCCGGGTACAAATGGTCGTACGGAACGTTTTCTCCGTACGACTCGTACCAGGGAATTCCACCGTACAAACCAGCAAGTACGATTCGTACAGAAATACCATTTCCGGACAAATCGTAAAAAACACCGTACGGCTAAAAAATACATACAATTCCGATCCTGGACAGCGTGTACGCAACATCCGCACGGAGTCAGGCAGCATTTTACGGACCAGCAAGTACGATTCGTACCTACAGCACTCCGCACGGCTATATTTTTACGGGAGCCAAAAAGTGCCGGAAAAGCTAAGTACGGCGTGATGCACGAGGAAAAGGGGGCCTGCTACGCGACGTACATGCCATCACCCACATCGTACGTGTCATCATGTACGGTGCGTACCCCAACATTGCATATGTACAGCCCGTACCCCCCACCCCCGTATGTATGGCGCATGCCCCCCACCCTCCGTATGTATGGCGCGTACCCCCCACCCCCCATATGTACGGCACGTACCCCTCACCCCCCGTATGTACGGCCGTACCCCCCACCCGTGTATGTTCGCACCGTACCCCAGGCGTACCCCCCACCCGCATATGTTCGCACCGTACCCCAGGCGTATCCCAATCCTCACGAATGTACGGTCCATACATACGCGAGGATTGGGGTACGCCTGGGGTAAGGTGCGAACATACGCAGGTGGGGGGTACACCTGGGGTACGGTGCGAACATACGCGGGTGGGGGTATGCCTGGGGTACGGTGTGAACATACGCGGGTGGGGGGTACGCCTGGGGTACGGTGCGAACATACGTGGGTGGGAGGTACGCGCCGTACATACGCTGGTGGGGGGTACGCGCCGTACATACGGGGGTGGGGGGTACGCACCGTACATACGCGGGTGGGGGGTACGCACCGTACATACGCGGGTGGGTGGCACGGTGCGGACGTACGCAGGAGGGGTGGGAGGCTGTGGGGGGCCGTATGACTCGTACCCCGGGCACAAGTGTACTCGGGGTAGGGCTCGTACAAAGTTCTCTCTGTACGGAGCCTTTTCCATGCACTTGTGTTTTCGGACGGGTGGTACAGATCGTACTTGCATGGTCGGACTTCAGTTTTACGATTTTGATGTAAAACTGTCCGGGGACGTCTCGTAAGACTTTTCCCGAGGCGATTTGTATGTATTTTTCACGTACGAATCATACTTCGCCGTTTGTACGGGACTTGTACGATTCGTACGTAAAAAAATACGGATAAGAGTCCTAGGGGAAAAAAAAACAGGATCGCAATCGACCCCTAAATGTGCAAGACAGAATTTGTTGACTATCTAGACAGCACACTCTGGAAAAAATCGGATAAAAGTAAACTAGCACATTATGAACATGGCAAAGGATGCGGGAAGCTCCTTGTCTGGAAGCCAAGAACTAAACATATGAAAAATATAATTAGAGGGATAGTATCTAAAAAATCTGGTAGGCGTTGTACAGAGAATTCAGATATAGAATTATCATTTACTGACTTTTTCCAAAAGTTATATACAGAAGGTCTTTCAAGTCTCTGCAACTCAGTTATGGTAATATCTTAATGGTATAGTCCTGCCCTCACTTAAAGATGATCAAATGCAAATTCTTAATCAGAAAATCAGTCAGGAGGAAGTCAAGGCAGTTATAAATAAGTTAAAGAGAGGCAGCAACGCTGGTTTGGACGGCATACCTAATGAGTTCTATAAAATGATATCTGATGAGTCATGTCTTGGCCGATCTCATAGGTGGAATATTCTCTAAGGACCAGTTGATTCTGCAGTCGTGGAATGAGGCCATTTGAAACCAAAAAAAGACCCCAAGAATTGAGAGACTTACAGACTGATTTAATTACTAAACTGTGACTATAAGATCTATACACAAGTTTTGGCAAAGAGGTTAGAGTGAGTAATTAGAGTAGTGTCTCAGGAAGACCAGAAGGGTTTCTTTAAAGGTGGACAGGTACACGACTTAACACATGACCTGATTGGCACTATAGACTTGGCTACTGAGAATAGACTACAATTAACTATTCTCACATTTGGGTGCCGATTCCGATCCTGTAAAACCCGGGTACGAACCGTCGTATGGAGCGTTTTCTCCGTCTGACTCGTACCCGGGAAAACCACCTTACAAACCCGCAAGTACGATTCGTACAGAAATACCATTTCCGTACGATTCGTACAAAACACCGACCGGCTAAAATATACCCACAATTCAGATTCGGGACACCGCGTACGTGACGTCCAGACGGAGTTAGGCAGCGTTTTACGAACCAGCAAGTACGATTCGTGCCTAAGTCACTCCGCACGTAGCATTTTTTATGGGAGCCAAAAACTGCCGGGAAATTGAGGACGACGCGAGGAAGGAGCACCTGTACGCGACGGAAAGCCATGGACCCCATCCTACGTGTCATCCCGGCCCTCATAGCCTACGACCTGGTGCACAGGAACCGACGCAGAAGGTCAGAACAACACCCAGGGGCAAAGGAGGGGGGCAGGGGCAGGAAACATAACCCCCACCCAAGGCAAAATGTATACATGCCCTGTACATACGGTACCTCCAGGGACTGGTCACTCCGGGGGAGGGGGGGCGTGTCCACCAAGGCCTGCATCCCGCCACAAGGGAAGTGGACGTGGACGCGTCCCGTCACCACAACAATTGTGGTACGCACCGTACCCACGTCTTAAGAGCGTGGGTACGGGTCGTACCACGCCAACCCCTACGTCACCCCAACATTGGGGGTACGGCCCGTACCCAGGCCTGAAGAGCATGGGTACGGGTCGTACCACGCCTACCCCTACATCACCCCAACAATGTTGGTACAGCCCGTACCCACATTCTGTAGGCCTGGGTACGGGCCGTACCCCTACAGCACCCCAACAATGGTGGTACAGCCTGTACCCATGCTCTTCAGGCCTGGGTACGGGCCATACCACCATTGTTGGGGTGATGTAGGGGTACGCGTGATGCGACCCGTACCCACGCTCTTCAGGCCTGGGTACGGGCCGTACCACCATTGTTGGGGTGACGTAGGGGTACGCGTGGTGCGACCCGTACCCACGCTCTGCTGGTGGTACGGCCCGTACCCAGGCCTGAAGAGCGTGGGTACGGGTCACACCACGCGTACCCCTACATCACCCCAACAATGGTGGTACGGCCTGTACCCAGGCCTGAAGAGCGTGGGTACGAGCTGTACCACCATTGTTGTGGTGCCGTAGGGGTACGGCCCATACCCAGGCCTACAGAACGTGGGTACGGGCCGTACCACCATTGTTGGGGTGACGTAGGGGTAGGCGTGGTACGACCCGTACCCACGCTCTTAAGGCCTGGGTACGGGCCGTACCCCTACGGCACCCCAACAATGGTGGTACGGCCCATACCCATGTTCTGTAGGCCTGGGTACGGGCCGTACCCCTATGGCACCCCAAAAATGGTGGTATGGCCCGTACCCACGCTCTTAAGGCCTGGGTACGGGTCGTACCCCCAATGTTGGGGTGACGTAGGGGTAGGCGTGGTAAGACACGTGCCCACGCTCTGAAGGCCTGGGTATGGGCCGTACCCCTACGGCACCCCAACATTTGGGGTACGGCCCGTACCCAGGCCTTCAGATCGTGTGGACGGGTGGGTGGGTGTCGTTCTACGATCCACATCAGTGGACAGAGACATAGGGGTGGGTGCCTATCACTCCCAGCAGTGCCCAGACATATGAGGGGTGGGTGCAGAGGACCCCCAGCAGTGCCCAGACATATGAGGGGTGGGTGCCTATCACTCCCAGCAGTGCCCAGACATATGAGGGGTGGGTGCAGAGGACTCCCAGCAGTGCCCAGACATATGAGGGGTGTGTGCCTATCACTCCCAGCAGTGCCCAAACATATGAGGGGTGGGTGCCTATCACTCCCAGCAGTGCCCAGACATATGAGGGGTGGGTGCAGAGGACTCCCAGCAGTGCCCAGACATATGAGGGTTGTATGCCTATCACTCCCAGCAGTGCCCAGACATATGAGGTGTGGGTGCCTATCACTCCCAGCAGTGCCCAGACATATGAGGGGTGGGTGCAGAGGACCCCCAGCAGTGCCCAGACATATGAGGAGTGTGTGTCTATCACACCCAGCAGTGCCCAGCCCTATGAGGGGTGGGTGCAGAGGACCCCCAGCAGTACCCAGACATATGGGGGGGTGGGTGCAGAGGACCCCCAGCAGTGCCCAGACATATGAGGGATGGGTGGAGAGGACCCCCAGCAGTGCCCAGACATATGAGGGGTGGGTGCCTATCACTCCCAGCAGTGCCCAGACATATGAGGGGTGGGTGCAGAGGACCCTCAGCAGTGCCCAGACATATGAGGGGTGGGTGCCTATCACTCCCAGCAGTGCCCAGACATATGTGGGGTGGGTGCAGAGGACTCCCAGCAGTGCCCAGACATATGAGGGGTGTGTGCCTATCACTCCCAGCAGTGCCCAGACATATGAGGGGTGCGTGCCTATCACTCACAGCAGTGCCCAGACATGTGAGGGGTGGGTGCCTATCACTCCCAGCAGTGCCCAGACATATGAGGGGTGTGTGCCTATCACTCCCAGTAGTGCCCAGACATATGAGGGGTGGGTGCCTATCACTCCCAGCAGTGCCCAGACATATGAGGGGTGGGTGCAGAGGACCCCCAGCAGTGCCCAGACATATGAGGGGTGGGTGCAGAGGACCCCCAGCAGTGCCCAGACATATGAGGGATGGGTGCAGAGGACCCTCAGCAGTGCCCAGACATATGAGGGGTGGGTGCCTATCACTCCCAGCAGTGCCCAGACATATGAGGGGTGGGTGCAGTGGACCCTCAGCAGTGCCCAGACATATGAAGGGTGGGTGCCTATCACTCCCAGCAGTGCCCAGACATATGAGGGGTGGGTGCAGAGGACCCCCAGCAGTGCCCAGACATATGAGGGGTGGGTGCAGAGGACCCCCAGCAGTGCCCAGACATATGAGGGATGGGTGCAGAGGACTCCCAGCAGTGCCCAGACATATGAGGGGTATGTGCCTATCACTCCCAGCAGTGCCCAGACATATGAGGGGTGCGTGCCTATCACTCACAGCAGTGCCCAGACATGTGAGGGGTGGGTGCCTATCACTCCCAGCAGTGCCCAGACATATGAGGGGTGGGTGCAGAGGACTCCCAGCAGTTTCCAGACATATGAGGGGTGGGTGCAGAGGACTCCCAGCAGTGCCCAGACATATGAGGGGTGTGTGCCTATCACTCCCAGCAGTGCCCATACATATGAGGGGTGGGTGCCTATCACTCCCAGCAGTGCCCAGACATATGAGGGGTGGGTGCAGAGGACTCCCAGCAGTGCCCAGACATATGAGGGGTGTGTGCCTATCACTCCCAGCAGTGCCCAGACATATGAGGGGTGGGTGCCTATCACTCCCAGCAGTGCCCAGACATATGAGGGGTGGGTGCAGAGGACCCCCAGCAGTGCCCAGACATATGAGGGGTGTGTGCCTATCACTCCCAGCAGTGCCCAGACATATGAGGGGTGTGTGCCTGTCACTCCCAGCAGTGCCCAGACATATGAGGGGTGGGTGCCTATCACTCCCAGCAGTGCCCAGACATATGAGGGGTGGGTGCAGAGGACCCCCAGCAGTGCCCAGGCATATGAGGGGTGGGTGCAGAGGACCCCCAGCTGTGCCCAGACATATGAGGGGTGGGTGCCTATCACTCCCAGCAGTGCCCAGACATATGAGGGGTGGGTGCCTATCACTCCCAGCAGTGCCCAGACATATGAGGGGTGGGTGCAGAGGACTCCCAGCAGTGCCCAGACATATGAGGGGTGTGTGCCTATCACTCCCAGCAGTGCCCAGACATATGAGGGGTGGGTGCAGAGGACCCCCAGCAGTGCCCAGACATATGAGGGGTGGGTGCAGAGGACTCCCAGCAGTGCCCAGACATATGAGGGGTGTGTGCCTATCACTCCCAACAGTGCCCAGACATATGAGGGGTGGGTGCCTATCACTCCCAGCAGTGCCCAGACATATGAGGGGTGGGTGCAGAGGACCCCCAGCAGTGCCCAGACATATGAGGGGTGGGTGCAGAGGACTCCCAGCAGTGCCAAGACATATGAGGGGTGTGTGCCTATCACTCCCAGCAGTGCCCAGACATATGAGGGGTGGGTGCCTATCACTCCCAGCAGTGCCCAGACATATGAGGGGAGTGTGCAGAGGACTCCCAGCAGTGCCCAGACATATGAGGGGTGTGTGCCTATCACTCCCAGCAGTGCCCAGACATATGAGGGGTGGGTGCAGAGGACTCCCAGCAGTGCCCAGACATATGAGGGGTGTGTGCCTATCACTCCCAGCAGTGCCCAGACATATGAGGGGTGTGTGCCTATCACTCACAGCAGTGCCCAGACATGTAAGGGGTGGGTGTCTATCACTCCCAGCAGTGCCCAGACATATGAGGGGTGGGTGCAGAGGACTCCCAGCAGTGTCCAGACATATGAGGGGTGGGTGCAGAGGACTCCCAGCAGTGCCCAGACATATGAGGGGTGTGTGCCTATCACTCCCAGCAGTGCCCAGACATATGAGGGGTGGGTGCCTATCACTCCCAGCAGTGCCCAGACATATGAGGGGTGGGTGCAGAGGACTCCCAGCAGTGCCCAGACATATGAGGGGTTAGTGCCTATCACTCCCAGCAGTGCCCAGACATATGAGGGGTGTGTGCCTGTCACTCCCAGCAGTGCCCAGACATATGAGGGGTGGGTGCCTATCCCTCCCAGCAGTGCCCAGACATATGAGGGGTGGGTGCAGAGGACCCCCAGCAGTGCCCAGGCATATGAGGGGTGGGTGCAGAGGACCCCCAGCTGTGCCCAGACATATGAGGGTGGGTGCCTATCACTCCCAGCAGTGCCCAGACATATGAGGGGTGGGTGCCTATCACTCCCAGCAGTGCCCAGACATATGAGGGGTGGGTGCAGAGGACTCCGAGCAGTGCCCAGACATATGAGGGGTGTGTGCCTATCACTCCCAGCAGTGCCCAGACATATGAGGGGTGGGTGCAGAGGACCCCCAGCAGTGCCCAGACATATGAGGGGTGGGTGCAGAGGACTCCCAGCAGTGCCCAGACATATGAGGGGTGTGTGCCTATCACTCCCAACAGTGCCCAGACATATGAGGGGTGGGTGCCTATCACTCCCAGCAGTGCCCAGACATATGAGGGGTGGGTGCAGAGGACCCCCAGCAGTGCCCAGACATATGAGGGGTGGGTGCAGAGGACTCCCAGCAGTGCCCAGACATATGAGGGGTGTGTGCCTATCACTCCCAGCAGTGCCCAGACATATGAGGGGTGGGTGCCTATCACTCCCAGCAGTGCCCAGACATAGGAGGGGAGTGTGCAGAGGACTCCCAGCAGTGCCCAGACATATGAGGGGTGTGTGCCTATCACTCCCAGCAGTGCCCAGACATATGAGGGGTGGGTGCAGAGGACTCCCAGCAGTGCCCAGACATATGAGGGGTGTGTGCCTATCACTCCCAGCAGTGCCCAGACATATGAGGGGTGTGTGCCTATCACTCACAGCAGTGCCCAGACATGTAAGGGGTGGGTGTCTATGACTCCCAGCAGTGCCCAGACATATGAGGGGTGGGTGCAGAGGACTCCCAGCAGTGTCCAGACATATGAGGGGTGGGTGCAGAGGACTCCCAGCAGTGCCCAGACATATGAGGGGTGTGTGCCTATCACTCCCAGCAGTGCCCAGACATATGAGGGGTGGGTGCCTATCACTCCCAGCAGTGCCCAGACATATGAGGGGTGGGTGCAGAGGACTCCCAGCAGTGCCCAGACATATGAGGGGTTAGTGCCTATCACTCCCAGCAGTGCCCAGACATATGAGGGGTGGGTGCCTATCACTCCCAGCAGTGCCCAGACATATGAGGGGTGGGTGCAGAGGACCCCCAGCAGTGCCCAGACATATGAGGGGTGTGTGCCTATCACTCCCAGCAGTGCCCAGACATAGGAGGGGTGGGTGCCTATCACTCCCAGCAGTGCCCAGACATATGAGGGGTGTGTGCCTGTCACTCCCAGCAGTGCCCAGACATATGAGGGGCGGGTGCCTATCACTCCCAGCAGTGCCCAGACATATGAGGGGTGGGTGCAGAGGACCCCCAGCAGTGCCCAGGCATATGAGGGGTGGGTGCAGAGGACCCCTAGCAGTGCCCAGGCATATGAGGGGTGGGTGCAGAGGACCCCCAGCAGTGCCCAGACATATGAGGGGTGGGTGCCTATCACTCCCAGCAGTGCCCAGACATATGAGGGGTGGGTGCAGAGGACTCCCAGCAGTTTCCAGACATATGAGGGGTGGGTGCAGAGGACTCCCAGCAGTGCCCAGACATATGAGGGGTGTGTGCCTATCACTCCCAGCAGTGCCCATACATATGAGGGGTGGGTGCCTATCACTCCCAGCAGTGCCCAGACATATGAGGGGTGGGTGCAGAGGACTCCCAGCAGTGCCCAGACATATGAGGGGTGTGTGCCTATCACTCCCAGCAGTGCCCAGACATATGAGGGGTGGGTGCCTATCACTCCCAGCAGTGCCCAGACATATGAGGGGTGGGTGCAGAGGACCCCCAGCAGTGCCCAGACATATGAGGGGTGTGTGCCTATCACTCCCAGCAGTGCCCAGACATATGAGGGGTGTGTGCCTGTCACTCCCAGCAGTGCCCAGACATATGAGGGGTGGGTGCCTATCACTCCCAGCAGTGCCCAGACATATGAGGGGTGGGTGCAGAGGACCCCCAGCAGTGCCCAGGCATATGAGGGGTGGGTGCAGAGGACCCCCAGCTGTGCCCAGACATATGAGGGGTGGGTGCCTATCACTCCCAGCAGTGCCCAGACATATGAGGGGTGGGTGCCTATCACTCCCAGCAGTGCCCAGACATATGAGGGGTGGGTGCAGAGGACTCCCAGCAGTGCCCAGACATATGAGGGGTGTGTGCCTATCACTCCCAGCAGTGCCCAGACATATGAGGGGTGGGTGCAGAGGACCCCCAGCAGTGCCCAGACATATGAGGGGTGGGTGCAGAGGACTCCCAGCAGTGCCCAGACATATGAGGGGTGTGTGCCTATCACTCCCAACAGTGCCCAGACATATGAGGGGTGGGTGCCTATCACTCCCAGCAGTGCCCAGACATATGAGGGGTGGGTGCAGAGGACCCCCAGCAGTGCCCAGACATATGAGGGGTGGGTGCAGAGGACTCCCAGCAGTGCCCAGACATATGAGGGGAGTGTGCAGAGGACTCCCAGCAGTGCCCAGACATATGAGGGGTGTGTGCAGAGGACTCCCAGCAGTGCCCAGACATATGAGGGGTGTGTGCCTATCACTCCCAGCAGTGCCCAGACATATGAGGGGTGGGTGCAGAGGACTCCCAGCAGTGCCCAGACATATGAGGGGAGTGTGCAGAGGACTCCCAGCAGTGCCCAGACATATGAGGGGTGTGTGCCTATCACTCCCAGCAGTGCCCAGACATATGAGGGGTGGGTGCAGAGGACTCCCAGCAGTGCCCAGACATATGAGGGGTGTGTGCCTATCACTCCCAGCAGTGCCCAGACATATGAGGGGTGTGTGCCTATCACTCACAGCAGTGCCCAGACATGTAAGGGGTGGGTGTCTATCACTCACAGCAGTGCCCAGACATATGAGGGGTGGGTGCAGAGGACTCCCAGCAGTGTCCAGACATATGAGGGGTGGGTGCAGAGGACTCCCAGCAGTGCCCAGACATATGAGGGGTGTGTGCCTATCACTCCCAGCAGTGCCCAGACATATGAGGGGTGGGTGCCTATCACTCCCAGCAGTGCCCAGACATATGAGGGGTGGGTGCAGAGGACTCCCAGCAGTGCCCAGACATATGAGGGGTTAGTGCCTATCACTCCCAGCAGTGCCCAGACATATGAGGGGTGTGTGCCTGTCACTCCCAGCAGTGCCCAGACATATGAGGGGTGGGTGCCTATCCCTCCCAGCAGTGCCCAGACATATGAGGGGTGGGTGCAGAGGACCCCCAGCAGTGCCCAGGCATATGAGGGGTGGGTGCAGAGGACCCCCAGCTGTGCCCAGACATATGAGGGTGGGTGCCTATCACTCCCAGCAGTGCCCAGACATATGAGGGGTGGGTGCCTATCACTCCCAGCAGTGCCCAGACATATGAGGGGTGGGTGCAGAGGACTCCGAGCAGTGCCCAGACATATGAGGGGTGTGTGCCTATCACTCCCAGCAGTGCCCAGACATATGAGGGGTGGGTGCAGAGGACCCCCAGCAGTGCCCAGACATATGAGGGGTGGGTGCAGAGGACTCCCAGCAGTGCCCAGACATATGAGGGGTGTGTGCCTATCACTCCCAACAGTGCCCAGACATATGAGGGGTGGGTGCAGAGGACTCCCAGCAGTGCCCAGACATATGAGGGGTGGGTGCAGAGGACCCCCAGCAGTGCCCAGACATATGAGGGGTGGGTGCAGAGGACTCCCAGCAGTGCCCAGACATATGAGGGGTGTGTGCCTATCACTCCCAGCAGTGCCCAGACATATGAGGGGTGGGTGCCTATCACTCCCAGCAGTGCCCAGACATATGAGGGGAGTGTGCAGAGGACTCCCAGCAGTGCCCAGACATATGAGGGGTGTGTGCCTATCACTCCCAGCAGTGCCCAGACATATGAGGGGTGGGTGCAGAGGACTCCCAGCAGTGCCCAGACATATGAGGGGTGTGTGCCTATCACTCCCAGCAGTGCCCAGACATATGAGGGGTGTGTGCCTATCACTCACAGCAGTGCCCAGACATGTAAGGGGTGGGTGTCTATGACTCCCAGCAGTGCCCAGACATATGAGGGGTGGGTGCAGAGGACTCCCAGCAGTGTCCAGACATATGAGGGGTGGGTGCAGAGGACTCCCAGCAGTGCCCAGACATATGAGGGGTGTGTGCCTATCACTCCCAGCAGTGCCCAGACATATGAGGGGTGGGTGCCTATCACTCCCAGCAGTGCCCAGACATATGAGGGGTGGGTGCAGAGGACTCCCAGCAGTGCCCAGACATATGAGGGGTTAGTGCCTATCACTCCCAGCAGTGCCCAGACATATGAGGGGTGGGTGCCTATCACTCCCAGCAGTGCCCAGACATATGAGGGGTGGGTGCAGAGGACCCCCAGCAGTGCCCAGACATATGAGGGGTGTGTGCCTATCACTCCCAGCAGTGCCCAGACATAGGAGGGGTGGGTGCCTATCACTCCCAGCAGTGCCCAGACATATGAGGGGTGTGTGCCTGTCACTCCCAGCAGTGCCCAGACATATGAGGGGCGGGTGCCTATCACTCCCAGCAGTGCCCAGACATATGAGGGGTGGGTGCAGAGGACCCCCAGCAGTGCCCAGGCATATGAGGGGTGGGTGCAGAGGACCCCTAGCAGTGCCCAGGCATATGAGGGGTGGGTGCAGAGGACCCCCAGCAGTGCCCAGACATATGAGGGGTGGGTGCCTATCACTCCCAGCAGTGCCCAGACATATGAGGGGTGGGTGCAGAGGACTCCCAGCAGTGCCCAGACATATGAGGGGTGTGTGCCTATCACTCCCAGCAGTGCCCAGACATATGAGGGATGGGTGCAGAGGACCCCCAGCAGTGCCCAGACATATGAGGGGTGGGTGCAGAGGACTCCCAGCAGTGCCCAGACATATGAGGGGTGTGTGCCTATCACTCCCAACAGTGCCCAGACATATGAGGGGTGGGTGCCTATCACTCCCAGCAGTGGCCAGACATATGAGGGGTGGGTGCAGAGGACCCCCAGATGTGCCCAGACATATGAGGGGTGGGTGCAGAGGACTCCCAGCAGTGCCCAGACATATGAGGGGTGTGTGCCTATCACTCCCAGCAGTGTCCAGACATATGAGGGGTGGGTGCCTATCACTCCCAGCAGTGCCCAGACATATGAGGGGAGTGTGCAGAGGACTCCCGGCAGTGCCCAGACATATGAGGGGTGTGTGCCTATCACTCCCAGCAGTGCCTAGACATATGATGGGTGGGTGCCTATCACTCCCAGTAGTGCCCAGACATATGAGGGGTGGGTGCAGAGGACTCCCAGCAGTGCCCAGACAAATTAGGGGTGGGTGCAGAGGCCTCCCAGCAGTGGACAGAGACATGGGGGTGTGTACATCATCCTCCCATTAGCTAAACTCCATGGGTGCATGAAGGCATCCACAATGTGCGACTATGTTGATAGTGCCATGACAACACATCACTGACAGCAGTGTCCCACTCCCATGAGGATGGATGTCCTTCCCCCACTGCATGACACACCACATGTGGGTGTGATGACAAATTACACATGCATACCCACCCCTGGCGGTGGCAGCACAATACACACACTGAGATCATGCAACAAGACTGTATCCTCATGTGAAACCCCGCTAAACTAAGAGAGCCTAAGGGAACACACACTGTCACCCACATTCCAGGACTGATAGGAATGTACAGGTGCTGGGGCAGCCAAAAAGTTGTTGCCTCCCATGGAACGAAAAGGGTGGAATACCCACAGATACAATGCCCACAATTGTCAGTCAGGTGCCCAAATACCCTGCAGAACAAGTAACACATGTGTGCTAGACTGGGAGTACACACATGCATAGTGCGGAAAAGGGACCATGTCCACATGAAGCCATGGCAACATACTCCATTCACAAGTACAGTGACTACCAAGGATGGCACAGACGATATAGGCTTAGACATTGCTGAGCAGGCATGGGCAAAGTTGAAGGGATCCCTCACACAGCAAGGAAATGTAGACACAGGTCAGCACAACAATTGGGAAACACCCTGCAGGGAAGAAGTCAGGTGCCACAGAGGAAGGAACACTCCTTGGGACAATGTCACCATACGTTAAGTTAAGAGCTTACATGACCAAAGATTATTTGCAGAGACCTTGTGATGGCACGCAGATACCAGGGTCCTCCCCATGAGCAGCACACTACAACATTTCCCAGACACCTAACACATTATCACCACCCCAACTCAGGGAGCAGCAGCACCAACAGCAATACCAGAAAAGCATTTGTGTGCAAATGAAAAACAAAATGCTTTATTCAGCATAAAAAAAGATTGGATTTGAAATGTACACTATATACAAGGCCCATAGGCCAGTCCATATGCGAATTCCGGGGGGGGGGGACACATTGGGACGCGCCTTCCCTAGCTTGCCTGCACAGTTCAGAGTTCCTTTCCATCCACAGGGGGGGGCATAATGTGGGGGGGAGGACCAGGCACCGCAGGGACAGGAGGGGCAAGGGTAGGTGTTGTGGGTGCAGGGACGGACGACTCCACCACAGGGGGTGGGGCAGCGCCAAAGGTGGTGGTTAGGATGGCGCTGCACACGGTTGCAAGGTCTCCCAGTGTCTCCCCTGCACCCGAAGAAACCACAGGCCCCAAGGAGGAGGGGGGGGTCGGAGGGATGGGTTGCAGCGCTACTGGGGGAGGGTGTGGACAGGGGGGAGATTCAACTCCCCTGCCTGGGGACTTCCTCGACCGCTTGCGGGGTGGTGTCCCACTGGGGCTCAGGGACAGACTGGCCATGAAGGACTCTTTGTCCGACTGTTGGGCAGGGGAGCTATGGGGAGTGGTTTTGGAGAAAGTGGGTCGTGAGGACTGCAGACTCCCACTGTGGCTGCGTGGCTGCCGTTTGCCCCCCGACCCTGTGGGTGTGCCTACTTCCCCCTGTGTGTGCATGACTGGAGGTGTGCGCTTGGCCTTCCCTGTTGGTGTGCTGCCTGTGTCTGGTGGGGTGCGTGCATGGGGATGTCTGGGTGTGCTTGGGACAGGCATGGGATTGGGAAGTGTGGATGGTGCAGGGGTGGGGGGACGGAGTGCTGCAGGAGACCCACTGCTGCCATCAGTGACGAGTCCATGGACCTCAGCAACATCCGTTGGTCAGACATCGCTGCTGACATGCCGTCTATGTACGACACCATCTGTGTCAGCAGTCTGGTGTGGCCATGGAGGACATTAAGCAGCGATGTCTGACCAACCTGCAACTGCCGCAGGATGTCCACAGACTCGGCATTGATGGCAGCAGGGGAGACAGGGGCAGGGGGTGTGGTGCCTGGCACGAAGGAGATATGCGGTCGCCTATCACGGACAGAAGGGACCCAAGCAAGTGGGAGGGCGGCGATGGAAATGGAGAGGGCGGCGAGAGATGTACTGCTGCTTTCAGCTGTGGGAGCGGCCTCCGCCCCCTCTGGGAGCTCAGCCTCGGACCCATCAACGTCATAGTTGGTGTTGGGACTGGACTCCCCTCGCCCTCCGTGCCACTTGCTGCGCCAGACTCCCCAGGACTGGTGGCACTGGTGCTGGATCCCTCCTCCACGTCCGTGCCGGTGTCTCCCTCGCTGTCCCTCGACAATGCTGTGGGCAAGGTGAAGAGACAGGAAATAATCAGACACCTGTATACATATGACACATGAGTCCAAACTACATAGGTCACAGTGCATAGCATGAAAAGCATCATGAGTAACATCTACAATACTACGCACCTATGTAGGCCTTGCACTACACAGTTGGTTGACCCATCATGCCACTTTGAAACAATGGAGAGCATGACACAACAGCAAAGAACTTGATATCGAATTATACAGAGAAGCTAGTGTCTGTGGACAGTCGAGCACAGCATCTGGACCACACACCGTTGCCAAAAATGGATGAGCAGGAACCATGTCTTTTAACTTTTGACACATGCTGCAAAGCACAAACATTAAACCCTGCACAACATGGCCAGACCTGGCAAGGAGACATAAGCTTTGGACATGTAGGCCTTTCCCGCACAAACCCTCCCTACCTGAGACAATGTGATTGAGACAGAGGAAGGACCTTCACCTCTTAATCAGGGATCAAAAAAATGGGCTCTATTAAATCCTAATTGCACTATAACTACCCCTTGTGGGGCTGACCACACATATTATTGACAAACAACCATCATCAGATAGTTGTACACAGACACACAGGCACTGGCCAGTGTGAGGATGCAAAAGCCACATTGGGTCACCCTGTACAGTGTACACATGTAGCACACTTTACGTAAAGACAAATGAGGCCAGGGTACAATGCCACAGAGGCCAACCTATGCTGAAGACACTGAGAATGTCCACAGTGTTGGATGACACACATGATTCCTAGGAAAAGGTGTCTCAGGGGACTGTAGTGGCCACACTGCTCCATGGTCCTGGATAGATCTGACTGCAACAGGAGCAACCGTCCCCGCACTATGCATATCTCCCCCTCATGCACATCATGTCTGAGGCCACAACATCGGTCATGCATGCTGCAAGGCAGTTCATTTTAAGCCTCACACTCCTATGTTGAGACTCTGCATCAGTGCCAACAGTCATGGACCCCCAAATGACTGAACTGGACAGGGCACAGGCAAGGTCCCAACACATGTCACAGACCACCCCCACAAATGATGCTGCAAGCATTGGGCACTTGGATTAACTGCCAGCCTAGATTACCTTGTGCAAGAGTGACTACACACAGACCAGGGAACACATGTCAAGGAGGGGAAGGGAGGAAGAACAGGACCGGTTGACTTTGGGGAACAGGATATGCACTGCACATATAAACCCTGGCAGTGTATCCAGGCGACTGAGCACTTCCAAAAGCTGGTGACACACAACAAACACACATGTACCTACCCCCTTCCTGCTGCTGCTTCTCCTGTAACCGCCTATCCATGTCAGGGAAGACCACCGCCAGGACACGCTTCATTTGGTGGGTCAGGCGCCGGCGCCCGCGGTCTTGCCCTCTGGTGAGTCCCCAAGCAGGACCCGGGCGATCCTCCTGGTCCAGCACCGGATATCCTGCCAGCGTTTCCTCACCTGGGCCAGGCGCCGACCGACCTCACGGCCCTGACGGCCCGCTTCCAAATCTCCCCCTTGGCGTAGGCGGCTACCTGTGAGGATGACAAAGTGAGACAACATCAATACACCTGCTCCATGTCACAGAGACACACATTAGAACAATTGGGCTTGTTTGAACAGGGCATAGTATGCAGCCAACTCATTGCACCTTTGTCACAGGGACATTATCCTCTGGGGAAGGCCAAATGCACTACGTGGCATTTAAAGTGCACAGGTGGCATGAGGGGTGCGACAGAATCAATGATCATGGCTCACACTGTGCATCACAAGCAACACCAGGATTATGGACAGCACCTCAAAGCAGTCACATGCCCCAGGCCACTGACGCAACCTCAGCGGAGTACACAGACACACACAGGCACAGGACAATCACCTGCTATTGGCAACTGCGGGTACAAACATCACTCTGCACATGTGCCACTTGACTGGGGGGAGTCACAGGTGTGGGGCTAGCTCAGCACATCAGACACACAGCACGGCTCCCTGCTCACATCAGATGGGTAGGGCATATGCATCCTCCATGCAGCTGGGGTGCAACACCCCACATAGACACTCACCCACATGACAGGGGACTTACACACACACCAATGTCCCGGGCCGTACACATCATTTGGACACTATCACCACAGGTACACTCAACTCACGCACATCTGTGGGTACAGTCACCTGTCACACTGGGGGGACCACAGAATCACATCAGCACTATGGAAACAACATTCCCAAGAGGATTAGCCAGGCTGAATGTGGCATGCACCATGCATTGATTGTCACAGTAAGCACAATGCAAGTGAGGAGTGCAGATATGAACCACATCAGGCTCTTCATGGGAGACATAAGGCATTCCCCCCCCTGGGACCCACCATGAACAACATTGCATGTCTGTCACACCTGGACACAATGCCAGAAGTGACAGACACAAAAAAGGGGCACAGTCACAGCTAGTGGAGTCAGCACTCACCTGCTCCCCTGGTCTCCCATGCAGGCAGGGGTACTGTGGGAGGATGACGTCCAGCAACGCCTCATTCTCCTCTTGGGTGAAAGGCTGGGCCCTCCCCACAGACCTGGACATGGTGCCAGAGGAATCACGAGCAGCAGCAGTGGTGTGGAATGAAAGGTTGTGCAGGCAAGTGCTCTCTCATGGGTCCTGGCTGCCTTATATCTCCCTTGCTGGGCTGTTTCATTTACAGGAGTACAGAGTGATTGGTCAATCTCATTTGCATCCTACATTTCCTCCAATCCCTTTAAACCTACCTTAGTGAGGGCCTTTGCATGGTTCAAAATATGAGCATGATGTCAAGTCAACAACCACTTTGCAACATAGTATATTGTCTCCAACCGACTTTTGCTGGCCACCTGATTTTGAGCTGGAAACTCGGTCTCCATGACAACCAGCATGCATTTAGGCCCTTATACTTGTCCCTCATGTGTCCCCTATGTAATTTCACTATCCACACACAGGTGCGGTGCGTTCCACACGTACCCCTAGGGTACCACTACTCCAGTGATACGGTCCGTACACGCGTGTGTAGGGCCCGTATCACTTTGGTAGTGTTGCCGTAGGCGTACGCCATTGTGATACGGGCCGTCCACGCGTGTGTAGGGCCCGTATCTCTATGGCGTATGCCTACGCCAACACTACCCTAGTGCTACGTGCTGTACCCACGTGTGTAGGGCCCGTAGCACTATGGTAGTGTTGCTGTAGGTGTACGCCATAGTGCTACGGGCCGTACATACGCGGGTATGAGCCGTATCTCTATGGCGTACGCCTACGCCAACACTACCCTAGTGCTACGGGCCATACCCACGCGGGTACGACCCGTAGCACTATGGTAGTGTTGCCGTAGGTGTATGCCATAGTGCTACGGGCCGTACACGCGTGTGTAGGGCCCGTATCTCTATGGCGTACGCCTACGCCAACACTACCCTAGTGCTACGGGCCATACCCACGTGTGTAGGGCCCGTAGCACTAGGGTAGTGTTGGCGTAGGCGTACGCCATAGAGATACGGCTCATACCCGCATATGTACGGCCCGTAGCACTATGGCGTACACCTACAGCAACACTACCATAGTGCTACGGGCCCTACACACGTGGGTACAGCACGTAGCACTAGGGTAGTGTTGTGTAGGGCCCGTAGCACTATGGTAGTGTTGCCGTAGGCGTACGCCTTAGTGCTACGGGCCGTACATATGCGGGTACGAGCCGTATCTCTATGGCGTACGCCAACACTACCCTATTGCTACGGGCCATACCCGCGTGTTTTTTGGCCCATAGCACTATGGTAGTGTTGCCGTAGGCGTACGCCATAGTGCTACGGGTCGTACATACGTGGGTACAAGCCCTATCTCTATGGCGTACGCCTACGCCAACACTACCCTAGTGCTATGGGCCGTACCCGTGCGGGTATGGCCCGTAGCACTATGGTAGTGTTGCCGTAGGCGTACGCCATAGTGCTACGGGCCGTACAACCGCGGGTACGAGCCATATCTCTATGGCGAACGCCTACGCCAACACTACCCTAGTGCTACGGGCCGTACCCGCGTGTGTAGGGTCCGTAGCACTATGGTAGTGTTGCCGTAGGCGTACTCCATAGAGATACGGGCCGTACATACGCGGGTACGAGTCGTATCTCTATGGCGTACGCCTACGCCAACACTACCATGGGGATAGGACCAGTGTGTACACGTACGTGTGTACGGTCCTTGCACACACGCGTACTCCTACCCAAACCCCATACTGTGATATGACCATACACACGCCCTCAGAGCGTGTGTACGGTGCGTTTCACAGCTTACACTGGTGATAGGAGGCGCACAGGAAAGGAATGGAGGTTTATGACTCGTACAAGGATGGACATCAAGTCATTTTCAGTGCAGTGCATCATGTGTAGGGCCTAGGTGTGTCAGGCAGTGAGCTGGCACATGTCTCCTCATGTTTTAACCCAATAGTTGTGTGATGACCTATGTACACATGTCATGTGTGATGGGGCACCATGTGGCGCACTTCCCCTTCACACCTTTTACATGAGTGCATGTATTTCAAACTTATCAAGCACTGCATCACTGGCATGGCACAGTCCCCAACACCCGCAAATGTCCCCTGATGCCAGGTACACGGATGATGACACCTGACATCTCACTACCAGCGTGCCACGATGTGACTATGTCATGTGTGTGTCATGTGTTCCCATGATCTTGCTGTTGGTGTTCCGTCAACGGCATCTGCTGTAGCTGCATCCAACATGTGTCTGTGTGTAGATGCCCATGTCACACTATTACGCACACCAGGACACATGTGGAATGACACGTGATGTGTGTCTGTATGCATCTAACAGGGACTTGCGAGCTTAGGACATATCTGCGTAGTCTCAATGTCTGTGTGTTTATATTTGACATGGACCCCTTCATGGCAAGGTGTGTGGTCTGTCCTTTTTCCATGACATGTGACCTGTGCGTCTAGCTTGCCGGCAGCTGTCTGTATGAGATGACATCCTTCAAATGCACATATGTGGATGTATGTCACTCCTGTAATGTGTCTGGCTGTTCACTCACACTGGCCCACAGCTACTTTCATGGCATGTCATGTAGACCTTGACAATCCATGTTTGTAGCTGGCTCTTGGTAGGAGTATCACCTGGCTGGCATACGCATGCAGGATGTACTGCACAGACCAGACTCTGTGGGCCCGATTCACAGAACTAACTTAAGACAAAATCCTAAACTTACTACCATTTTCGTATTCACAGAAGGCACTTACTAATTTTGGTATTCACAGAAGACACTTACTCACTTCGGTATTCACAGAAGTTAGGAGTCCTAACTTTAGGACTCCTAAATGCCTTCTATGAATACCGAAAGTCTTAAAATTTGGATTTTTCTCAGTTTAGGAGTCCCAAAGTTAGGAGTCCTAACTTTACTACTACTAAACTGAGAAAAATCCTAATTTTAAGGCTTTCGGTATTCACAGAAGGAATTTAGGAGTCCTAAAGTTAGGAGTCCTAACTATACTACTACTAAACTGAGAAAAATCCTAATTTTAAGACTTTCGGTATTCACAGAAGGCATTTAGGAGTCCTAAAGTTAGGACTCCTAACTACTGTGAATACCAAAATGAGTAAGTGCCTTCTGTGAATACCAAAATGAGTAAGTGCCTTCTGTGAATACCAAAATGGTAGTAAGTTTAGGATTTTGTCTTAAGTTAGTTCTGTGAATCGGGCCCTGTATGTGGCATATGTGTATTAGCTGTTTAACATGTGCTCAGTTCATTGACATTGGTGTAGTAATGTACTCAATCTTCGTTATTCCTTCCAATTTTCTGCAGGGCACCGCCTCTCCCCCGACCAATGCCAGACTTGGCTGCCATGAGGGAACGTGACTGCATACGCCGCTACAGATTCCCCCAACGGTTAATTGTGGACCTGACAAACAGGCTGGCACCACACCTCCAACCGCGACACAGTTATCCGACTGCGCTGACCCCCAAGATGAAGGTGATGGCAGCCCTACATTTCTTTGCCACCGGTACGTTTCAATTGACCATAGCTTATGTGGGTGGCATGTCTCAGACCATGTTCAGCCGTGTCCTGCATGATGTTTTAGAAGCCATGTTGGAGCACCTGGATGAATTCATCCATTTTCCAACTCGTGAGCAGTTGACAGGTATCAAGGGTGAGTTCTATGCCCTGGGAGGGATGCCCCATGTAATTGGGTCCATTGATGGGACACATGTGGCTTTGGTACCACCACAGACACAGGAGGTAGCCTTCCGTAACCGTAAACATTACGACTCCATTAATGCCCTTGTGGTGTGTCTTGCTAACATGGTGATTTCCCATGTCTGTGCACGTTTTCCAGGGTCAGCACACGATGCCTACATAATGAGGCGTAGCAGGGTGCCAGAAATGATGCTGCAGCTGCACAACGAACAAGCATGTCTTGTTGGTGAGTAGACTCTGTTTGTCCAGTATTCAGCGGTATCTTAGTATGTGACGGCATCTCCTGACCCACTTCTTTACATGATGTTTCCATGTAGGGGACTCTGGCTATCCCAACATGCCATGGCTGGTGACGCCTCTCCGCAACCCGAGAACAGCTGCAGATCACCGTTACAACAACACCCATGGGCAGACCAGGCGAGTGATTGAGAGGACGTTTGGCCTCCTGAAGAGCCGATTCCAGTGCCTCTACAAGACCGGCGGGTCCCTCCCATATGCACCGGTGAAGGTCTGCAAAATCTTCCTCGTGTGCCGCATGCTGCACAACATGGCAGTGGAGAAAGCTGTGCCACTCATCCTGGATCCCGATGAACAGGAACATCCACCCGTGGAGGATGACGGCCTTGGTCACGAGGCTAGTGAGGAGGAGGAGGACATCCGGAGTCAGCTCATACGCACCTT
Organism: Triturus cristatus; assembly: GCF_964204655.1. Taxonomy (NCBI): domain Eukaryota; kingdom Metazoa; phylum Chordata; class Amphibia; order Caudata; family Salamandridae; genus Triturus; species Triturus cristatus. The sequence continues at coordinate 1,290,730,000 of NC_140589.1, forward strand.
CTTCTCATAATGGTGAGTCCCTGGGTCTGAGTGTGCACGCTTTGAGCCTTGTGTGGCATGTGTTGCAATGTGTGTGTGTCCAGCTGACTGTATGCTAAGTTACTTTGAGGTGTGTGCTGATGTGTCACTCGAGTGCTGATGTCATTCCACACATTTTAGCTGACACACTCAATTGACAACTGGCATGGTGTCAACCTTATTCATGTAGAGTACATGACCATGCATGCGGATGACTATGTTTTTCCTGACTTCTTGTGTGTCTCTCATCCCCAGGTATTTGCGCATGCTGTCTGCTTGTGGCATCGTTGTGCTCCTGCTATTCCTCATGAGTAATGCAACGTGTGCTGAATCCGCGTTACATGCACGGACATGGTGAAAATTCTCCTTTGGGTAAGGATTGCAGCAAGACTTTTTGGGTGTGGTAGTTGTTTGTAATGTGTGGGCACTGCTCATGTGCAGGTTATGTTACATGTCGACTCACCATGGGCCACATCACATGTGGCATGACTCACATGAATTGATAGTCACACTTCGTGACAGTCATCTGTTATGGGATTGTGGTTTGTGATGAAGGCATCAATGTGTGTACAACTTCCCTCTGAAACATACGGGAGGCTACCGGTGGACATATTGCAGGACATCCCCATATGATGCTCAATGGGGAATTGCAGCCTCTCCGTGTGCAGCAGGGGATGTTTGGCTCAACCCCTTCACTAGTGTGCCAGTACAATGGATTTACAGCATCTGTGGTGCAAAGGGGGTGTCCGGTGTAGGTCCCACATGTTAATCCAATAGACCTGTGAGTCTGTTAATGTTGATGCTTTTGCATAGGTGTGAGCCTGAGTAATAAAGGTGTTCCTCAGCCTCCAAGGTGCCTCATCTCTGTCAATGCAGGTCTCTTGCCACTGTGCATGCTGCATCTCTGGCATGGTTGTCAAGGATTGTGCATATGAGTCTATGTGTAGATTAGCAACCTGCATGCTGTTCTTCATGTATTTGATTCTCTATTGTGCATGATGTCCATGGCTGTGTATGTGTTTTGGCATGTTAGTCCCCCCCCCACGGGCCGTCAACACCTTCTGGGGTGTGTTTCCTGTGCGCAGCTCGGCCTTCAGTTTCATGATCCGGTGTCAGTCATCTTTGGTGATTGTGCATACTTTGTCTCTGGGTGTGCCATTGCAAACCGGTAACTCCTTCCTTGACATACACCTGTTGCAGTAGTCCTTTCTGACATCCTAGTCTTTGTGTGGATATTGTGGCATAATTCCCAGGACATGGCGCCTGCTGTTGCAGCCACTGCAGCAAGGGCACACGTAGTTTCCAGATTTGGCAACACACACACATCAAAGGTGCCGCTCCCTTCCTTCCTCAACACATTCATTTTGCTGTCTTCGGCTTGTCTGTGCCACAGTTGCGGCCACGCGGTACCAAAGGCTGGACCGTCTGCACATGCAATGTGCACATTGCACGACCCTCATGTTCTTACATGGCCCACATCACACTACAGTGTGATGTTGCAGCCACCCTCCAAGCAAGGTCCATCCACACATCTCCCGCCTGCTCTCAGGCATGCACTGAGCGCACACACAACACCTTTGCATGATGAGTGTGCAACTCCGACTGCCTACACAGCGCTGCCACACCTTCCAGGACCTGTCACACCCACCAGGCAGTCTGCCCAGGATATAGCGGCATGGATTCGCAAATTTAGCGGCACAAATATGGAAATTTAGCGGCACAAATATGGAAATTTAGCGGCATTTTTGCGGTCTTTATTTTACTCATAATCATTCATTTTCAGCCTTAAAGCAATGGAAAGTCTTTTAGCAGAGTATTCCTCTTTGAATAGGCAACCTGGAATATGGAACAGAGGAAGCAGCCCACAGGTGAAGGCTGTTTTCCTTTGGAAATGCAATTCTCCATTTGCTTTAGTATAGGTTGGTAGCAGTTATCACACCTTTGCTCTTGTGCTTTATATGCCTTCAAGGCCGCTTGGATCAGGTCCTTTATTTATATTGGATCAGGATACACCCATTGGACGCAAAGGGCTTCAGCCCCCCCCCCCCCCGTCGTGTGTGGCAGCCCGGACAGCTTCCCGGACACACACACAGCAGCACCCTAGCACTTCACAGGTCTTTAAAAGACCATTTGCATGTTAATGAGGCCTCGCTGTTTCACCCCTACTAAGAGCCCCTGCAGCTCCACTCTGCCTATTGCTTAAAGATTCAGCCCCCCCCGATTTTTTTTCTTAGGCCCCCCCCCCCGAAATTTGGCTATAGTTGTGCCTCTGCCTGTGGGGGCAAAACATCATCAACTACGGGATTAGGTCACTTTTGTAAAAATCGCGGCATTTTTACAAAAGTGCCGATTTCGCGGGCAATTTTGTAAAAATCGCGGCATTTTTACAAAAGTGACAATTTCGCGGCAAGCCGCGAAATCGCGAAATCGTGAAATCCTGGAGGGTCTGACCAGGTCATGTCCCTCCTACTCCCCACCGGATCTGTACCCCTGCAAGGCCATGGGAGTGGGACTCAAGGCTTCGGCATGTAGTATGCTTTCGTCGTGAGGCACATGGTACAGGTATCATCTTTCAGCGTGTCAATCTACAATGTGTCCAGGACCCCCCTATCCACCATCACATGCGCACACGACCTCATCATCAACTCATATGCCATTGACAGCCAGGCGCTCCTCAACCTCACCAAGGACGCAGACATTTCCAGTTCCAATATTCAAGATTGCATGGGATCCATAGATGAATGGCAGAACAGCAGCCACCTGAGGCTGGACTTGTACAGGACTGAGGTCATCATCTGAGGATTGTTCCCTTACAGCTGGCTCAACTGCTTGTGTCCCACCCACAGAAGCCCCGCACTGGCACCCAGTGTCCACGCACACAAGATGTTGTGCATCATGGATTGCTTGCTCTAATTTGCCATGGTAATCACCAGCATCTGTACCTCACACTGCAACACCCTCAGCATTATGCACATGATGCCCAGATAGATCTACTCCAAGGTAAGACGGACCATCCCCCAGGCCCACGACAACATCCGTGTCAAATACTGCCCTGCCCTCTACGGAGCAGCCACATCCAAAATCCATGGACACTTGTCCACATCCAGGCTGCACCTGCACACCTCTGCGTCAACATCCCGCGCCCCAGCCACATCACCGTCCAGCAGAGATAGCTGCAATGGATCACTGTGTGCTGCAGGATGACCTTCAGACTCCTCACCCACACTCAGGAGGCAGGCCACAACCCTGACCCAAAACCAACCTTGTACCACTGTCATCCGAGACCCCGTAGTGCCATCTCCGTGCATACAACCTTGACCGGGCCACCATTCTTCTGATCCAAGGTACTCCTGCATGCAGGACATAGTTCTCCCACCTGGGAACACATACCTGGGACTCCCTCCCGGGAACCTCCAAATGAGGCATGACCTCTACGCCTTAATGTTACTCTTCCAAATAGGTGTGTCCTCACAGTTTCCCTTGCACCCCCTCAGCAGCTTGAGGCCATCACAGGTGAGTATTGTGCTCCATGTCTGCATTGAATGATAGATTGTGACCCATGTGTGTCCTGTACCAGACTCCGATCCCAGAGTATGGATGTGTGGAGTTAGTTCAACACTCAGGCATTGTTTGACATTTACACACACATATGTTGGAGAATAATGCCAAATGACAGCAACATCTCATGACAAAATTAAGTGTTTATTTTTGGTGGGGTAAGTCTTTTGGTGGATGAAGTAAGATGCTCTACCGGGTGCATTGAATCCAAAGTTCACAGGGCGAGATGGCATTCTTGTCAGTTGGAGTCATCAGAGTCCAGACCGCAGTGTTGGTCATCATTGGTCAGACTGTGACCAGCAAGTCCATGTGACAGAGAATGCCATTGGGTGCGGTGCTGCTGTTGTGCCAGAGGTCCAGGTGCCAGGCCAGGTGACCTGGGAGATGTGGATGGTCCGCTGACTCTCACGGTCTTTTCCGTGGACGACCCACCTTCCTCGCGGGACCCTCAGATGCAGGCCTTGACGATGTCTGTGATGCTCCGTCGGACGAATCCTCCTCCTCCTCCCGCCCTGTGGCTGGTGGTGATCTTCGCTTGGTGGCACAGGGAGGGTTGCCCATGTTGTCGGCGATCCGACGGAGTGAACGGCTCATGTCCGTTTGCACCGCCAGGAGCTCAGCCAGTCTTGCCTCCATCCATCCTTGGTGCTGTTGTTGACTGGCATGTTGCTCGGCCTGCAGGTTCTTCATCTCGTCGAGGGTCCCCTTGATGTCTATGAGGATCGACACAACCTGGCTGATGCCCCTGGTGTCACGCCGGTATGTGTCCAGGATGTGGCGCATGTGTGCCATACCGGTTCCCTCAGCTGGCTGGTCAGGTTCTCGCCTCCGCCTGCCTCCACTCCCACCACCCCTGCCCACACGAGCCTGGCCTGCCGTTGTGGGCACATCAGGTCTACGGGACCCCTGAGGGAGGGCATTAGCGTGGTCGTCTGCCTCCTCCTGGGTGCCCGGAGAACCTTGTCCCTCCTGGTCAGACTGGCTGTGTTGTTCAGTGCAAGCAGGGCTCCTGGGTGTCTCCTGGGATGTGGCAGACATGGGGGTGGGGGTTGGCACAGATGTTCCTGACGCAGGTGCTGCAGGGGCTTGGGCACCAGAGGGGCCAGGTTGGTCGGGGTCATCCACGGAGTGGTGAGAGTCGTCGCTGCCGGTGGGATCATCTTCACGCTGACCCTGGGACTGTGATTGTTCCCCCCCATTGTTGGGGGGAGGTCGATGACGTTGCCCTGTGTGTGAGAGAGAGACAATGTTAATGCTGTTTCATGCCACATCCATGTTTCATACATATTCAAGTAGTCACAGTTCCTCCAGGTGGTTGGATGTGCCTAGCATTCCTCTCAATGTACACTTGGGGATGGGTATGTTGCGCGGGACAGATTGGTATGTGCTCCTGAGTGTTTGCCAGTAGATTTTTGGCTGGGATGATTATTTGGCTATGGATTGGTCTTGTTGTGTCACATGTCCATTGTGAGAGTGGGTAAATCTGTTGCCTGTGTGAGGGGGGGTGTGTGACCAGGCCTGCTGTTGTGTTTAGTGTGATTTGTGATTGGGTCTCCCAGGTGATGTGTCTGTCCCCTCATGGTGCATGCTGGCATGACAGTGTGTGTGAGTTCCTGTGCTGGGTATGTGAGCTAGTGGAGTTGTTGTTTGAGTGTACAGTGGTCACAGGAGGGCCTTGTGCTGCCTACAGCAGGGCCAAGTGTCAGCTACCTTGTCATTACTTTGCCAGTCCCTGTGCATTGGGCATGGTGCATGGGTATGTACCTAGGCCATATGGGCTGTGGGCATTGGTGTTTGGTTCTGAGTTGCACAATGTGTTGTGTGAGCCCCACCCTCCCAGCATCCCGGACATCCAGTCTTGGGTTTGTGGTTGGTGTGGCCTGGGACATGGCATTGCCTTTATTTGTGAATGGGGCATGGAGACGTTAGTGGCATGAGCATGGTTTTTAGGGTGTGGTTGTGTGTGGTGAGGGCTTGGTGGTAGGTGAGTGCATTTGTTGCAGTTGGGGTGTGGATGCTATTCCCCCATGTTACGTGAGTTGTTTGTGTACTCACCAGGCTCTGCGACTCCTTCGACTCCGTGTACTCCCACCGGTGGAAGCGTGGCCATCACCTTCTCCTCCTAGGGATGGTAATGTACGGGTCTGCGGGGCAGCCCGCCTCCAGTGATGTTACTCTGGGCGTATTCCTCGTTAATTTTCCTCTTGACTGCCCTGCGCAGATCGCACCACCTGGCTTGGCATTTATGCCTGGTCCTTCGGATGGGCACAACAGCATTCACCTTATCGACGATCCTCTGCCACAGGCTGGTTTTTTGGGCTATGCTGGTCTGTCTGACCAATGTTCCAAACAGCTGTGGCTCGACTCTGATGACTTCGTTGACAAGGATCTCCAGCTCCGACGTTGTGAACTTTGGATTCTTGTCAGTGGGCATGGAGTGGGGTGTGGGTGTGGATGGTTGTGGGTGTGTGGGTGTGAATGTGACGGTGTGTGTGTGAAGGTGAAGAGGGGGTGTTTGTGAAGGAGGTTGTGTGAAGGTGTGTAAGTGAAGGTGTAGTTAAGGTGTGAGTAAGGTGCAGTTGTTTGTCTGTGGTGTCTGTGAGCAGTGGGTCTGTTGCAATGGCTCATGGGTTGTGTGTGTGGGCCCTTTTTATTGGTCCATTTGTGGGTGTGGCGGTGTTTGAATTTGTGGTGGGTGTGTTATCAGAGGTGGTTGTGATTTGGTCCTCTGTTTGCCTGTTGGATGAGGCAGGTCATTCACAGAGATGTATTTTGTCATGTTGACGTGTTTTGTGGTGTTGTGCGAGTCGAATTGACCCTCCTTGTGCTGTTTTACAGTGTCCTGGTTCTGTCCGAGTCTTTTTTGCGTAGGTACGGTCCGTACATACGCGATGCTGGGTGAGGGTGCTGGGGTACGGTGTTGGGGTACGGTGCGTACAGGTGCGGGGCTGTGCTACGGTGTTGGGGTGTGGCGCGTACAGGTGCGGGCTGTGCTACGGTGTTGGGTTGCGGCACGTACAGGTGCGGGCTGTGCTACAGTGTTGGGGTAAGGTGCGTACAGGTACGGGGCTGGGCTACGGTGTTGGGGTATGGAGCGTACAGGTGCGGGGCTGGGCTACGGTGTTGGGGTGCGGCGCGTACAGGTGTGGGCTGTGCTACGGTGTTGGGGTGCAGCACGTACAGGTGCGGGCTGTGCTACGGTGTTGGGGTGCGGTGCGTACAGGTGCGGGCTGTGCTACGGTGTTGGGGTACGGCGCGTACAGGTACGGGGCTGTGCTACGGTGTTGGGGTGCAGCGCGTACAGGTGCGGGCTGCGCTACGGTGTTGTGGTGCGGCGCGTACAGGTACGGGGCTGGGCTACGGTGTTGGGGTATGGTGCGTACAGGTGTGGGGCTGTGCTACGGTGTTGGGGTGCGGCGCGTACAGGCGCAGGCTGTGCTACGGTGTTGGGGTGCGGCGCGTATAGGTGCGGGCTGTGCTACGGTGTTGGGGTGCGGCGCGTACAGTTGCAGGCTGTGCTACAGTGTTGGGGTGCGGCACGTACAGGTGCGGGGCTGTGCTACGGTGTTGGGGTACAGTGCGGAGGGGGGGTACGATGCTGACATACGGAGGTACGGTGCTGACATGTGCAGCGTGAGGGGGGATGTACGACTCATATTCGGGCACAAGTTTACCCGTGTACATGTAGGCTACAGCGTTCGCTCCGTACGGGGCCTTTTACATGCGGTTGTGTATTCGGATGGGCGGTTCGGATCGTACTTGCGCGCTCGGACTTCTGTTTTACGATTTGCGCGTAAAAATGTCCGGCTTCCTATCGGACACTTTTCCCGACGCAATTCGGACGTAAACATTTACGGCTCCCTCTCGGACCATTTTCCCGTCGCAATTCGTATGTATTTTTCACGTACGAATCGTACTTCGCAGTTTGTACGGTACTTGTACGATTCGTACATAAAAAAATACGGATACGAGTCGGACGGTACATTTTTTTAACGGATCAGAATCGGCACCTAGATGTTGCAAGGGCCTTTGATAGAGTAAGCCGGCCTTTTTTACGTCAAACTATTCATAAGTTTGGTCTGGGTGGGAATTTTGCCAAAGCAGTCAGTGCAATATATAGGAAGCCAACAGCTAGGATAATAGTGAACGGAAATCAGACTAAATCAATTAAGATAGTTAGAGGGACAAGACAGGTGTGTCCTCCATACCCTCTCCTCTTTGATATATATATTGAGCCACTAGCAAATAAAATAAGGGCAAATCAGGAAATCTTGCTATTTGAGTGGAATGGGTGGGGAAGAAGTGGCACTATATGCTTATAACTTGATGTTTTTTACATAGGATTATTAAGGTTCTCTCCCAGCGCTATCACAAACTTTAAGTGACTTTAGAGACGTTTCTGGCTATCAAATAAATCAGCAAAAGACAGAGATTAAGTCATGGAACACACAATTGAATAACCTCCTTATACAAAAATAAGATATCATGGGATACAGGTGATACAGGACCTTTCTAAAATGGCCCAGGTCAATCTGGATAAATAAATGAGCGAGACTAGAGCTTTGTTAAGATCATGGGACTGTCTCCCACTCTCAATTTAGGTAAATCTAATTTGGTAAAAATTTAAATACTGCCAAAATGTACCTTTATTTTTAATGTGATCCCCTTTTCATTCTTTCTAAAATCTATTAAAAAATTACAATGAGAAATTACAAGTTTTAGTTGCTCCTGTAAGGGAGTGAGGATCGCCAGGAAGAATATTTGAAGGTCAAAATCAGAGGGAGGTATTGCAGGGCCCGACCTCAGTGTACACTGCTGGGCCTTTCAGCTGAAAAATATATGATCTCTCTTATCCAAATTTGCTGCTTCCCCCCCAGGCTCCAAGCAATGACAAAAAATATGCACTTCAGTGACAATATTTTTCTTTTTCAATTTGGTCTTCCAAAGTTTTTCAAGAAACTCAAATTAAAGATCCTAAGAGCTGCATGTGAACTTTGGTATCTGGTCAGACGACAAATGAGGATACCCTATTATATGACTTTTGCACCGATAAGTAATTCACCAAAGACCAGCAATTGCTGACAGGGTAAATTGACCTTTTCACTAATGGAGACAGTAATAAACAAAGAGGGTCAACCAATACAGGAAAACAAAATAGTCTCCTGGGAGTCCTTGTCCATTTCCATGAATCAAACACTATCTAAAATCTAATTTTGTCAATTATCAAGTTTGGTACACGGACTAGAGAAAGATGGTGAAGGAAGCAAAGAGTGGGAAGATAAACTGCCGGAGGCCCTTTCTCAACAGAAAGAAGTTTCTAAATGGTATTGGATGATGGTAAAGGGTGACGTGACTTCAATGCAGCCAGAGGAGATCTGAAGGAGGGACCTGCCGGGGACAGATATAACACATCTATGGCAAGTATCGATGCTCACTTTATGGTCTGTAATTAAAGCTCCCCCTCTCAGAAAAAAACTTCTATTTACAGTCCACAGGGCGTATTGGACCCCAAAAAGACTATCAAAGTTGGGAGGTGGTAGAATCAAAGCCTGTCTAAAGTGTGCCATGGAAAAGGCCGATGATGTACATATGTTCTGGCAGTGCCCTCTGATCTAGGTTTTCTGGCAAGAAGTTGGTAGGGCTATCTCTGAAATTTTGGGCAAAGAAATCGAGGTAAGCCTTGCTTTGGCGAATTTTGAGGATCTGTCAGGTGATGAGTCACAGACAAAACAAAAAAAAAAGGCACCCACATTTGTTGTTTGTTTTACTATTATTGGCAAGAAGGGAAATTCGTTTAAATGTAAATGTGTAAATGTAAATGTAGATGTACTTGTATAGCGCACGACTACCCGGAGGCATCTCGGCGCTTGTACGAATACCGCTGAGGAACCCTTCCTGGCCTTTCCCTGTGAAGTGTCCACTCCTGGACACCCCCAAGGTGAGGCCAGGCATCCTAGCGTTGTTGGGGCCGTTTAAAATGGGTGTCCTCTGCTCCACCAGAATATAAGGACTGGGTTAAGTTTGGTAATAGAGTAAATAGTCTAGATCGTTGCTGGTGGGAGCAGGTGTGCCAAATTCTTTGACGATCGTTAAGGTCCCTTTGCCTCGGTTGGTGCTGTTTTCTATGTAATCTGCTAGGACCTTCTTTTTGGTTTCTCTGATCTGCTGGAGGTACTGTCTCATGGCCACTTATAAGGTGTTTTTGTCTGCTTCTTTTGTTGTGTATTCTCCACCTTCTCTCCAGTTGCTTGCATTGTTGTGTCATTGCTCGTACTTCATCTAGGTACCAAGTTGCTTTCTTCCTGGTTCCCCATTTAGTTGCTGTTTTTGCTTTGAGTCAGAGATTCAGCGCAGTGTGTGATCCATTTTTTGAGTTGGCGTTGCAGTTCAGGTGCCTGGGGAGTTAGACTGTTTTGTGCATAGGGTGTTGGACCATTTTGATTCTGTAAGTATGCTCCAGTTGGCTACTGGTAGCGGGTTTGGTTTGGGGAGAAAAGTTGAATTGGAAGTGGACGATGGTGTGGTCGGTCCAGGTGAAAGGCATGGTAGCAGTGATTTTGATGTCATCGAAGGTCATGAAAATTGGGTCAAAGATGTGCCCTACAGCATGTGCTGGTCCAGTAATGTGTTGAGTTAGTCGAACATCTTCAAGGCATTCGAGGAGTGCAGTTGAGCTAGGGTCATTTAAGTTTAGTGTGTCAGTCACCATCTGTCTATATGAGTGGTGGGTTTTTGTGTGAGTGCCTGCTTGACTGTTCAAATTACATACTATAAAATTACATACTATAAGCAAACACCCAAATCTAATTTGTAACATTCATACTGGCTTAATAAAATAACTATATTTTCAGTATAGCAAATCAAGTTCCTCCTTTGCTGCTCAGTATATTTTTTGTATAATGTTCTAATCTAAGCTCCCTTCTATTTTGCCTTTTACCATAGTATTTCGAAGCTACGCATTTTCTTTCAGCTTATGTACACTCACACTTTTGTAATATACTTTTTTATAGTACAACCTAATTAACATATCAGTAATATCTCTTTGCTATTGTCAAATGTTTGGTGTAATATTTGCCAAAATCTGTGTTCCAATGCAAATCTCAAGTCAAAAATATGGTAATCCTCCTCTACTCTCAGTAGAAATACACCTAAAATGGCTACCCTTCCCCATATGCTCTTACTCTACTACTATACTTAGCAAATCACAGACTTCTTTTCATCTTTTATTTTTGTCATACCACTCCTAAATGGTGACTGTTTTTTAACCCTTTCCATGTTTCCTGTAAAAAAGTCAAATTTGGCATATTTTTTGCAGATCCGTGGGACCTCTTCGGTGCTCAGTGTGGCCCCACATGTGAATCTGCAGCGGATCCAAAGATCCACATAGAAGCCCTGAAAAGCATCCACCAATTTCCTTCTAATGTTTTTCATTTACCTGTCATTTTGTAAAATATTGTCAATTACACCCCATAATCTCTCTCTGCTGAGCAATTTACATACACAAGTCTGCTTTTCAGTTTCACACTAAAGATTCCTTTGCTCCTTTCCCCTGCACTCTTTTACCTCCAATTCCATAGTAACCATGTTTCCAGTAGTCTCTCCCTACTAGTAGGAGAAAAGTTCACAAGACTTTCTGTAAACGGCATACTAGCTTCACATTAACTGTAGCAGGTGTGGTTGACTATTAACAATTCCAGGTATTATACAATGGGGTAACCCAGTAACCCTCAGAGCCTGGGTGAGTATTCAAAAAACTACAATGGCTCTGTCGGAGAACAGCAATTGCTTTTTGTATCGAGAACAAATCAACAGAAATGGCAAACACTTATTTATGTTCAATCAATTTAAGGGAGAATAACTCAGAAGCGCATGACAAAGCAAAAACAATTTGAAACACCCCTGTAAGAAAAAGAGAACACAAAGATATTTTGCAAGCAAGTTTTTGTTATTGGATATTTACAACCAGAACATGGGTAGACATATTTGCAAGGCTGTCCAGGTGAAAACAAAGTAAGGCGGTGACAAGTGTATTTAAAGTGACATGGGTGCAAGTCTTGGTGACAAGGTGTATATACAATTAGTGAAATTATATACAATTATATATGGATCTAAATGGGGGTCAGCTCAATAAATTAGTGATTCTGTCTGGTGGTGGCTACGCTGCTTTCTGTCAAGCCCAGAGAGTATGCGGAGGCTTCACCACGGTATTAAGCTTCGACGTTTTGACCCAAACGATGCATGAGTAGTGTGTCGCGGCGGGTCTTCTTCAGGACAGGTAGACAGCCCTGAGTAATGGATGGAGTCCCGCGATGAGTGTAGGCTTCTGGAATGGTCTGGAGAGTCAGGATAAGACGCGAATTGGAGAGGGAGGAGAAGAGTATTTTCTCCGGAATCCTGTAATATGTGGGATTGTAGCCAAATAATGCCAGTGGCAAGGGTAGTTAGTTCCAATGTCGGAATGCCGTGCGGCTTAATAGCAGAAGGAAAATTGTTCCAACACTAGTGTGTGGAAGGGACTATTCCGAATAGGTTAATCTCCACACCTTCTCAGCATATGCAAAGTAGTCATATAAGTTAAAAACTCATTTGACAAACACTTCCTAAAACATATCTAACAAGTATTACTCCTTCTAATTCATACACAGGCAGAAAACATGTTCTCATCTGTTATTTCTCACTATACTGTTCCTGTTTAATACTGTTACTAAAAGTACTACAACTCCCAGAATGCAAGTGGCGGATGTATCTATTCTGCACATGAAGTTTAGACATTTAAAACATACTTAGTTCCTCATTACAACTTTCCACAAAACTATACTGGTAATTTTGGATAAAAACACATGGGGGTCTATTAGTATGTCGGACGGATCGCCACCGCCCACATGGTGGTGGTGATCTGCCCGACATTTCCCACCGCCTGCATCCCATTTCTCCCCGCCATATTACGATGGCGGGGGGACCCCGGCGGACGGAAAGACTGTCCGCCGGTTTTCCGCCAGTTATTGAGTCGACCGGGCGTAAAAGGGGCTGTATATGGTGGCGGTGTCTGCAAGACACCCCCATCCATATTACAATGCAGTCGGGAAAGTGCCTTTCCATGGGGGCGTTGCCGCCAGGGAAAGGCATGCGGTTCCTGAATGGGGGGGGCCTGTTGTGGGCCCCCAGGGTGTTGGGGGGTGGGGAGTGCACATGGGGGGTACCTATGGCAGGCAAAGTGTGGCAGGCACCCCGCAGTGCCTGCCACGTTGTGCATGCAAATGCACAAGGTGCATCCACAGCATTGTGTTGGGCGGTGTTGTGAGCACCGCCCGCCACAATGTTGTGAATGGGGGATGCCACCGCCACCGTGGCAGTGGCATCCTAATTGCCAGTGCGGGACCACCGCACCACTGGCGGCCGGTCCCAGCACCGCTAGGGTGCGTCCGCCCGCCATCCTAATAGGCCCCATAGCCTCTAATAGACACAGTTCATCTTATATATTTTTTCTCATTACAGTGATACTCCTTTTAACCAACGTCCCATCTACATCGTCACTTCTAATGTACATTTGTGAAATAATTGCAAAGGGGGTTATTACGATGGCGGTGAACCCGCCACCGACAGGCTGTCGGTGATGGGTTCACCACCACCATGAGGCCATGTTCCGCAGGCTATATAATTATCATTATAATCAATGGAGTAACCCAACAAAAAGTCCTTGGACCTGGGTGTCGATCGATACAAAAAACAATAGTCCTAGACCAATCTCTCAAAGATAATTGCTTTTTTCATCACTAATCACTAAACATTTTAGAGCATACAAAAAGTAACCCTGGGCGTAGTACTATGCTACCCTTGAGAAGCGTGCATAGTTTGCGCTACTATGCACTACGCGAATTGCACATAGCACAGTGCAAAAACGCGTAGCGTAGCGGGCATTTTTTGCTTGCTCGTGGTCCTCAACAGCAAGTTGGCGAGCGCGAGCGAGCAAAATCAACATACCGGCGAGACTTTTTCCTCGTTCGCGATCAGCAACATCAAGTTGCTGATCGCGAATGTGGAAAATTAACCTCCCGGCGAGATACTCAACGCGGGGAGGTCAGGTTTCTCATTGCGAGTGGTCACATATGCTCGCGACCACTCGTGTTGAGAAACTACCAGTCCTCGTTGAGAAAGCTGCTGCTCGAGTACAAATCTACTCAAGCGGGAGAAAACGACCGCTCAGACTGTGCAAGATGCCGTTTGCAATGATTGCACAGTGCGGACAAGCATCCGACACTGTGCAATCAGTGCGAACAGCATTTCCCTACCGCACTATGCAGTTCACGTAGCTACATGTAGCGTACATAGTGCGAAGTGCACTTCGCGTAGCGACGCATAGCGCTACTATGCAAATTACTCCCAGGGTTGAAAAAAGTCAGCTCAGGGTTGAATGAAACCATTTTCATTTGAGGATATATGATGTGCAACAACCAATAATTTCAAAACAATATGTATTTAAAAAAAAAAATTGACAATGAATTGGAAAACTGATATAGTTAGAAAAAGTTTGAAGGGTTGCTCCAAAGGGAACATGCAAGAAGGGTGCTCAAAAGTGTAAAGAGTTGAAAAGAAATTCGAGGGAAAGGAATTCCCAAATGAATTCAAGGGGCATATATTTACAAAACTATATGTGGGACTAATAACTAATAAACAGTCTACATATCCTGGCCAACCACAATATGAAAATGTGTATACTTTGTTCACATAATTCTCAAAAGATCAAGAGGTATACCTCCTGTAGTTGAGAGGGAGACAACAGGGGTTTTTTGGTCCATGTCTGATGGGGGATAGCGTTGAAGTTTTGATCCGCCTTGATGGCAAAAGCGTTAAACTTCAACCTCAGCCATGCGGATCTTCCTCAGGACAGGAAACTGGATAAGGGCAACCCCACAGAATGGAGGTGCAAATTACTAAAAAAAGCCTTAATGTTTTGGATTAACATAAACACCATGTCTATCTTACCCACCTCAAAACATTGATGATGGCCACCTGATTGTGGGGTGAAAGGAAGGGAAATTGCACATCAGGAAGGAGGTTGGACCAACATTGATGCCAGTAAGGATTGTTAATTAAAGGAAAAAGAGCACTCACCTGCCTCAGTATTGCGGTGTGGCACCCAAGGGTTCCATATTGATATATGGCGAGAATCCTATAAAATCAATGATGATGACCAAAGTTATATGCATGAAATTCTGCCACTACGAGAACTTCATCTAGTAAACTATCATGAACCAAGCATGGGCCTGACAACTTACCCGCATTATTATCATGGAGTGTGAAATGAGGAGTAATCAATTCCAGGGATTACATGTACGTTCAATGGTTCAAGTACGGTGGGGATTGAAGCATTAGTTCAAGCCACAGCAACAACTAATTAGCTGAAAAAAAAGGGCATTCTTATTAGAGGTTCATCCTTAACAGTCTAAGATGAATAGTGGAGCTAATGCGAAAGTAGAGGTTCCATTTACTTGGGAGTGCAGTGTCAACTCCCTCTCTCCAGCGCAGTAACAGCCAACTGGAGTCGGGCCCGCAGGAGAATTAAAAAGGTTTGCGAATGTGGTGACGTTTCACCCATGTATTCTTGTTAGAGCTCCCAGTGACAGGTCGCTGGCGTAGAAAAAAGACTCCATGATGAGTCTAACGGAGGCCATGTAAATTAACCACGGCAGAATTTCTGATCGCGGCCTATGTTGCATAGTAGGCGCGCAATCTACAAATGTCACGGTGCTTATGGTGAGCGGCTCATTGTCACATCTCTCTAACAGTTGTGACAAGCTAAATGAATTTGAGGTCATATTTACAAAAATTAAATTTACATGTGGACCATCAGTTTTAAAGTATTACTGTGGAACAACCATTGTGAAATTATTATCATTCATTTAAAACGTGTAAATACAAAAATAAAACAGACATCTTGAAAATTATACAGTATAACAATAGAGAAGTTTTTAAACAAAACAATAATTTAAAATGTGCACTAACATAGGTGCTGGTATCTAGACAATTGCTTCAGGGTGTCATCAGTCTTCAAACAAAATGAAGCCTGTTGGCAGCCAGAAAACCATGTACAATCTATAGTGTAACAGTGGAGCCCCTCTGAATTGGATTGAAAATATAATACATATCTGTGATTGCGAAGGCGACGTTCCACCTAAGGGCAATTGGCCGCAAATAAACATACTAAAAATTATCTGAGAACATCAAGGAAACACATTGTGCAATAAGTCATAAAATTACTGATAACATTGGTCCTAGGTCTAAAAAGGGACAATATCAATATATTTGGTGAGCAACTATTGATATATCATGAGCATGTTGACCAAGCAGAGTGGGATTGACATCAACCCCAGGGCTAAATAATGAATACACAGGAACCCCGTATGTGTGATGCTCAAGTTTCAGTGGGTACTAGGGTAAAAGCAAATCAAGGGGTTGGTTGGAGACACAGACTGAGTGGCCAGATTGAATTTCAACCATTACTGAGTACTGATACCTACCTGGTAATTTCCTTATACTCGTTTAATCCTCTTGCTACTGTGTCAAAAAGATGTATCCATCTGCACTCACAAAAATGTAGAACCCTGGAAAGGTCATCTCCTCGTGGGTTGGCTTGGACCTTCTCTAATACCAAAAAACAGAGGCTCTCTGGTGTGTGGTCAAAGGTCCTGAAGTGCTCGACGGGGGGTGCTCCGTGTACGTGGCAGCGTATACGACTGCAATGTTGCAGGATGCGTGTCTAAACCTAATGTATAGTTTAACCAATATACAAAAAGGCACAGGGGCAAGCTATGGCATAGATCACTCCTGTTGAATTGCAATTTGTATGATCTCGATGTGTATGCGTATGATTGTTATATGTGAATGTTTTAAGTGCGTATGATTGTTATATGTGAATGTTTTAAGTTCACTGGTCATGGGACATGCCCTGCATTGCCCACACTTAAAATGTCCTTTGACAGGCAGGATATTCCATAAGTTGGTTTGTAGGGTCCTAGGTTCAGTTGGTAAAAGAGATTTGACTATATACTCCCTCACATTATTTGGTTCATGATAGTTTACTAGATGAAGTTCTCGTAGTGGGAGAACTTCATGCATATAACTTTGGTCATCATCATTGATTTTATAGGATTCTCGCCATATATCAATATGGAACCCTTGAGTGCCACACCCCAATACTGAGGCGGGTGAGTGCTCTTTTTTCCTTTAATTAACACTCCTTATTGGCATCAATGTTGGTGCAACCTTCTTCCTGATGTGCAATTTCCCATCGTTTCGCCCCACATTCAGGTGGTCACACCGGGCTTGAAACATACCTGCAATCCTCTGAGGTGGATAGGATACACATGGTGTTTATGTTAATCCAAAATATTGAGGCCTTTTAGTAATTTGCACCTCCATTCTGTAGGGTTGCCCTTATCCAGTTCCCCATCCTGAGGTAGATCCGCGTGGCTGAGGTTGAAGTTTCCCTCTTTTGCCGTTAAGTCGGATCGAAACATCGACGCTATCTCCCATAAGACCTGGACCAACAACACCCCATTGTCCCCCTCCCAACTACAGGAGATATATCTCTTGATCTTTTGAGAATTATGTGAACAAAGTGTACATATTTTTACATTGTGCTTGGCCAGGATATGAAGACTGTTTATTATTTATCAGTCTCACATATAGTTTTGTAAATATATTCCCCTTGAATTCCTTTGGGAATTCTTTCCCTCTAGAATTTCCTTCTAACTCCTTACACTTTTGAGCACCCTTCTGGCAGGTTCCCTTTGGAGCAACCTTTCAAACTTTTTCTGACTCTATCAGGTTTCCAATTCATTGTTTTAAAACATAAATACATAAATACATATTGGTTTGAAACCATTGGTTGTTGGACTTGTTGCACATCAGATATCCTCAAATGGAAATGGTTTCATTCAACCATGAGATGACTTTTTTATGCTCTAAAATTTTTAGTGATTAGTGTTGAAAAAAGCAATTATCTTTGAGAGATTGGTCTAGAACTATTGTTTTTTGAGGCTATATAATGATGGCTGACGGTACCGTGGTGGTCACAAACACCAACCGTCACTCTTTGAGCCCACCGGTGCTGCGGAGGCCCTCAGCATGTAATGCATGCTGGCAATTCCATAGCAGACACCGCCGGTCAGATGACAATGCTAGCTCCACACCAGACTTTCCATGGTGGTTCCATTGTGGGCCCCCTTTGTGCAGGAGTAGTTTATTTTTGCATTTGGGGTGCACCTATGTTGCCCCCTACATTTTCCTGTCCCATGTGGCAGGCACCGCATCTATCATCATGAGAAAGGCAGCAAATGAAATCATGTCTTTTATTTTATACTACTGTATCTCCACTTGTGAATGGTGAGCATCTGTTAATCCTTTCCCTCTCTTCCGAAAAAAGGTTCCTGTTGCCGTGTTCTTGCTATGTTTTTGCAATCATCGAGGAATAATCGCAAAAGAATGCAGGAGTTCAAACTGAATCTTCATTTTCAGAAATGTAAATACTACACAACAGTTTATTACACAGTCCTGAGTTGAACAATAAACCTTGCCATTACTTAAATTGTGTCATCACTCAAATTTTCAAAAAAGTATTTGGTCTCTTTAACACCCTTCCCCCAATACAGTTTTAGCTCATTATACCTAGCAACCCAGTGGAACCAGTAGGTCACAAGTTCACAGTACATTCTGGAAGTACCATGCTACTTCCAAATGAAATGCAGTAGGTGCTGTTTACTCCACAGATCCAAAAGCATATCAATCAATGAACTATATATATGTGAGGGGTGGGTGCAGAGGACTCCCATCACATGCCATTGGCAACAGCAGATACAAACCTCACTCTGCACATGTGCCACTTGCCTGTGGGGTGTCACAGGTGTGGGGCTAGCTCAGCAAGTCAGACACACAGCACAGCTTACTTCTCACATCAGATGGGTAGAGCTATTGCCTCCTCTATGCAGCTGTGGTGCAACACTTCACATAGACACTCACCCACTTGACAAGGAACATTCACACACATCAATGTCCAGGGGGCGTACACATCACTTGGGCACTCTCACCACAGCTCCACTCAACTCACACACATTTGTGGGTACAGTTACCTGTCACACCGGGGGGACCACTGAATTACCTCAGGATCATAGACAAAAAAGGCCACAAAGGATTAGCCAGGCTGAATGTGTCATGCACTATGCAGTGAATGTCACAGTAAGCACAATGCAGGTGAGGAGTGCACACATGAACTACATCATGCTCTGCATGGGAGACATAAGCCATTCCCCCCCTGGGACCCACTCTAAACAACATTGCATGTCTGTCACACCTGGAAACAATGCCAGAAGTGACAGTCACGAAAAAGGTGCACAGTCAAAGCTAGTGGAGTCAGCACTCACCTGCTCCCCTGGTCTCCCATACAGGCTGGGGTACTGTGGGAGGATGAAATCCAGCAATGCCTCATTCTCCTCCTGGGTGAATGGCTGGGCCCTCTCCACAGACCTTGACATGGTGCCAGAGGAAGCACAGACAGCAGCAGTGTTGTCGACAGGAAAGTTGTGCAGGCAAGTGCCTTCTCATGGGTTCTGGCTGACTTATATCCGTCTTGCTGAGGGGCATTCATTTGGAGGAGTACATAGTGATTGGTCAGATTCATTCGCATCTTACGTTTACTCCAATCCCTTTCCACATTCACCAGTGACAGCATTTGCATCGTTCAAAATTTGAGCATTATGTCAAGTCAACAACCACTTTGAAACATTGTATTTTGTGGCCAACTGACTTTTCCAGGCCACCTGATGGAAAATTTGAACTGAAAACTCTGTATCCATGACAACCAGCATGCATTTAGTGCCTAATACTTGTCCCTTATGTGTCCCCTATGTAATTTTCAAATCCACACACAGGTACGGTGCGTTTCACACGTACCCCTACGGCACCAGTTGCACAGTGCCTTTGACACGTACGTGTAGGCACTGGTAGTACACGTACGTGTAGGCACTGGTAGTACGCGTACCCGTTCATGTACTCCCAGTGCCTACACGTACGTGTCCGCAATGGTAGTACACGTACCCGTGTACTCCCAGTGCCTACACGTACGTGTCCAAAATGGTAGTACACATACCCATACGTGTACTCCCAGTGCCTACACGTACGTGTCCGCAATGGTAGTACACATACCCGTACGTGTACTCCCAGTGCCTACACGTACGTGTCCGCAATGGTAGTACACATACCTGTACGTGTACTACCAGTGCCTACACGTACGTTCATGGGCATCAGAGGCAAAGCACTGGACTGGATATCATCTTTCCTGACTCTCAGGACGTTTCATATCACCTCCAGTACCGCGGCCTCAAATGTCCATCTATCCCCTTATGGTGTCCCTCAGGGCTCGGTGCTGAGCCCCCTGCTTTTTAAACTATACGTAACCCCGCTCGCCCAGATCGCCGAAGCAGCAGGTCTAAACATGTTTACCTACGCCGACGATTCACAGATCGTATTTTCACTCTCCAACGGAGATCACGACTCCTCCTCCCTCCTGCAGTCTGGCCTTAGGAACATCGCCACCTGGATGAGTAAAAACATGCTCAAACTAAACGGTAGCAAAACTGAGGTTTTAATACTGGGCCCAAACCAAAATCTCTGGAACCCAAGACACTGGCCATCTGAAATGGGCTCTTTACCCATCCCGTCACAAAAAGTACGCAACTTAGGCATCATCATTGACAACGGCCTTAATATGGAGCCCCAAGTCACTAACCTGACATCCACCTGTTTCACCATCCTGAGGTGGCTCAGGAAAATCATTTGGATGCTACCTGATGACACTCAAAAGTCTGTGGTCAACGCATTAATCACCTCCCGTTTGGACTACGGAAATGTCCTCTACCTAGGGTCACCACAGGCAGTCATGCGTCGCCTTCAACTGGTGCAGAACACCGCAGCAAGACTGCTCTGCAAGTGCCACAGAAGGGAACACATGTCCGGTCACCTTAAGGCACTCCACTGGCTACGAATTGAAAACAGGGTCAAATTCAAAACACTTAGCCTTATGCACAGAATCAAATGGGGCAATGCCCCTAGATATCTACAAGCCCTCGTGCGAACCTACACGCCGGCTCGCTGCCTGAGATCCTCATCTCAAGGCCTTTTCTGTGTACCCAAAGTACGCCTAGTGAGGATGGGAGGTAGATCTTTCTCCCTACTGGGCCCCAAGCTCTGGAACTCCCTCCCTCAGCACCTACGCCTGGAAACCCGCTATATCCACTTCCGCAAAGCCATTAAGACCTGGCTTTTTAACCAGTAACTTGCTTCCGCCTCTCCCCAGAGTCTTTCGTTCTGCTCATGTGGTTAAATATCTCTTAGCGCCAGGAAACCCTTTTTGGGCAGCTTTTGTGCTTTAAAAGCTCAATAAATAAATAAATAAATAAATAAATACCAGTGCCTACATGTACGTGTCCGCAATGGTAGTACACGTACCCGTACGTGTACTCCCAGTGCCTACACGTACGTGTCCACAATGGTAGTACACGTACCTGTACGTGTACTACCAGTGCCTACACGTACGTGTAGGCACTGGTAGTACACGTACGTGTAGGCACTGGTAGTACACGTACGTGTGTATGGTCCATAACACGAGTGCTCCTACGGCCACACAACTCTAGTGATACGGACCATACACACGCCCTCAGAGCGTGTGTATGGTGCGTTTCACACGCTTACACTGTTGATAGGATGCGCACATGAAACGAATGGAGGTCTCAGACCCGCAGAAGGATGTACATCAAGTCATTGTCATTGCTGCCCTACATGTGCAGGACCTAGGTGTGTCAGGCAGTGATATTGCACATGTCTCCTCATGTATTTGCACAATTGATGTGTGATGACCTGTGTACACATGTCATGTGTGATGGGGCACAATGTGGCACACTTCCCCTTCACACTTTGCACATGTGGGAATGTAGTACAAACGTGTCAAGCACAGCATCACTGGTATGACACAGTCACCACCACCTGCAAGTGTCCCGTGATGCCAGGGACAGGGACACTAACAACTGACTTTTAACGACCAGCGTGCAATGATGTGACTATGTCATGTGTGTGTCATGTATTCCCATCTGCTTGCTGTTGGTGTCCCGTCAACTACATCTGCTGTTGCTGTCCTTTTTGGGTAGCTTTTGTGCTTTAAAAGCTCAATAAATAAATAAATAAATAAATACCAGTGGCTTCATGTACGTGTCCGCAATGGTAGTACACGTACCCGTACGTGTACTCCCAGTGCCTACACGTACGTGTCCGCAATGGTAGTACACGTACCTGTACGTGTACTACCAGTGCCTACACGTACGTGTAGGCACTGGTAGTACACGTACGTGTAGGCACTGGTAGTACACGTACGTGTGTACGGTCCATAACACGAGTGCTCCTACGGCCACACAACTCTAGTGATACGGACCATACACACGCCCTCAGAGCATGTATGGTGCGTTTCACACGCTTACACTGTTGATAGGATGCGCACATGAAACGAATGGAGGTCTCAGACCCGCAGAAGGATGTACATCAAGTCATTGTCATTGCTGCCCTACATGTGCAGGGCCTAGGTGTGTCAGGCAGTGATATTGCACATGTCTCCTCATGTATTTGCACAATTGATGTGTGATGACCTGTGTACACATGTCATGTGTGATGGGGCACAATGTGGCCCACTTCCCCTTCACACTTTGCACATGTGGGAATGTAGTACAAACGTGTCAAGCACAGCATCACTGGTATGACACAGTCACCACCACCCGCAAGTGTCCCGTGATGCCAGGGACAGGGACACTAACAACTGACTTTTAACGACCAGCGTGCAATGATGTGACTATGTCATGTGTGTGTCATGTATTCCCATGAGCTTGCTGTTGGTGTCCCGTCAACTGCATCGGCTATTGCTGCATCCAACATGTGTCTGTGTCTAGATGGGCATGGCACACATCTACGCACACCATGCCACATGTGGATTTCCACGTAATGTGTGTCTGTATGCATCGAACTTGATATTTTGACATGAGGACATACCTGCGTCGTCTCAATGTCTGTGTTTTCTGTTTTCACGTGTACCCCTTCATCGCAATGTGTGTGATCTGTACATTTGACATTCCATGTGATCTGTGCGTCTAGCTTGCCGTCAGCTGTCTGTATGAGATGACATGCTTCAAATGCTGACATGTGGATGTATGTCACTCTTGTGATTTCTCTGGCTATTCACTGACACTGGCCCACAGCTAGTTTCAGGGCATGTCATGTACACTTGCAAATCAACGGGTGTAGCTGGCTTTTAGTAGGAGTATCACCTGGCTGGCATACGTGTCCTGGATGTATTGCACAGACCAGACTCTGTATTTAGAAGATATGTATTAGCAGTTGAGCATGTGCTCAGTTCATTGACATTGATGTTTTTATGTTCCCACTCTTCGTTATTTATTCCCAATTTCTGCAGGGCACCGCCTGTCCCCAGACCAATGCCAGACTTGGGTGCCATGAGGGAACGTGACTGCATACGCCGTTACAGATTCACCCAACAGTTGATTGAGGACCTGACAAACAGGCTGGCACCACACCTCCAACCGCGACACAGTTATCCTACTGCGCTGACCCCCAAGATTAAGGTGATGGTAGCCCTACATTTTTTTGCCACTGATACGTTTCAATTCACCATAGCTGATGTTGGTGGCATGTCCCAGATGATGTTCAGCCGTGTCCTGCATGATATTTTGGCAGCCATGTTGGAGCACCTTGATGAATTCATCCATTTTCCGACTCCTGAGGAGTTGACAGGTGTCAAGGGTGATTTCTATGCCCTGGGATGGATGCCCCATGTCATTGGGTCCATTGATGGGACACATGTGGCTTTTGTACCACCACAGGCACAGGAGGTCGCCTATCGCAACCATAAACAATACCACTCTATAAATGCCCTTGTGGTGTGTCTTGCTAACATGCTGATTTCCCATGTCTGTGCACGTTTTCCAGGGTCAGCACACGATGCCTACATCATGAGGCGTAGCAGGGTGCCAGAAATTATGCTGCGGCTGCACAACGAACGAGCATGTCTTTTTGGTGGGTATACTCTGTTTGTCGTGTGTTTTGCGGTATCTTTGTATCTTACGGCATCTCCTGACCCACTTTTTTACATGATGTTTCCATGTAGGGGACTCTGGCTATCCCAACATGCCATGACTGATGACACCTCTCCGCAACCCAAGATCAGCTGCAGATCACCGTTACAACGATGCACACGGGCAGACCAGGCAAGTGATTGAGAGGATGTTTGGCCTCCTGATGGCCGAATCCGGTGCCTTCACAAGACCCGCGGGTCCCTCCCATATGCACCGGTGAAAGTCTGCAAAATCTTCCTCGTGTGCTGCATGCTGCACAACATGGCAGTGGAGAAGGCAGTCCCACTCATCCTGGAGCAGCATGAGCAGGAACATCCACCCGTGGAGGATGAAGGGCTTGGTCATGAGGCAAGTGAGGAGGAGGAGGAGGATATCCGGAGTCAGCTCATACGCAACTTCTTCTCATAATGGTGAGTCACTGGGTCTGAGTGTGCACGCTTGGAGCCTTGTGTGGCATGTGTTGCAATGTGTGTGTCCAGCTGACTGTATGCTAAGTGACTTAGATGTGTGTTCTGAAGTGTCATTCAAGTGATGATGTCATTCCAATCATTTTAGCTGTGAGCCTAATTTTTCTAATCGCATGGTGACAACATTATTCCTGTAGAGTAAATGACCTTGTATGCGGATAACAATCTTTTAGCTGACTGCTTGTGTGTCTGTCATCCACAGGTTCTTGCGCATGTTGTCTGGGGTCGTGTCATCTTTGGCCTCCTGCTACTCCTCATGACTATTGCAACGTGTGCTGAATCAGCGTTCCATGCACGGACATGTGGAAAAGTCATTTTGGGTGAGGATTGAAGCAAGGCATTTAGAGGTTGTTAGTTGTTTGGAATGTGTGGGGACTGCTCCCGTGCATGTTGGGTTACCATGCATACATGTCAACTCACCATGGGGCACATGACATGTGGCATGACTCCCATGAATTGATAGTCAACCTTCGTGACAGTCATCTCTAATGGTTTGTGGATTCTGATGAAGGCATCAATGTGTGTATAACTTCCCTCAGAGACATACGGGATGCTATGGGTGGACATGGTGTGGGACATCCCCATTACAGGCTCAATGGGGAATTGCAGCCTCTCCGTGTGCAGAAGGGGGTATTTGGCTCATCCCCTTAACTTGTGTGCCAGACCATTTGGATATACTACATCTGTGTTGTGAAGGGGGTGTCCAGTGTAGGTCCCACATGTTCAGCCAAATGACCTGTGTGTCTGTTCATATTGATGTTTTTCCCTCAGTGTGAGCATGAGTAATAAAGGGGTTCCTCACCCTCCAAGGTGCCTCATCTCTGTCAATGCAGGTCTCTTGCCACTTTGCGTGCGTCATCTCTGGCATAGTTGTCAAAGATTGTGCATATGAGTCTATGTGTAGTTTGGCTACATGCATGCAGGTCTTCATGAGTTAGAATCGCGATTGTGCCTGAATTCCATGGTTGTGTATGTATTTGGGCATGTTGGTCCCCACGACGGGCCATCAACGCCTGCTGAGGGTGTGTCTCCTGTGCACGGCTCGGCCTTCTGTTTCCTGATCCTCTGTCAGTCATCTTTGGTGATTGTGCATCCATTTTCTCTGGGTGTTCCATGGGTAACCGGACACTCCTTCCTTTACTTACGCCTGTTGTAGTTGTCCTTTCTGACATCCTTGTCTTTGTGTGCTACTTTTGGCATAGTTTCCAGGACATGCCGCCTGCTGCTGCGGCCCCTGCAGCAAGGGCCCACAAAGGGCGGGATTCGGCAACACACACGCCTCAAAGATGCTCCTCCCTGGCTACCTCCACCCATTCATTTGGCTGTCATCATCTTGTCTGTGCCACTGTCAGCACATGGACCGTCAGCACATGCAAAGTGCACATTGCACGACCCTCATGTCCTTACATGACCCACATCACACTACAGTCTGATGTTGTAGCCACCCTCCAAGCAATGTCTATCCGAAACTCAACCGCCTGCTCTCAGCCATACCCTAAGCGCACACATGACACCTTTGCATGCTGAGTGTGCAACTCCAACTGCCTACACAGCGCTGCCTCACCTTCCAGGCCCTGTCACACCAACCAGATCATGTCCCTCCTGCTCCACACCAGCTCCGTACACCAGCAAGGCCATGGGAGTGGGACTCAGGCCTTTAGCATGTGGTATAGTGGCGTCATCTGGCACATGGCCCAGGGATCATCTCTCAGAGTGTCAATCTTCAATGTGTCCAGGACCCACCTCTCCACCATCACATGCGCACACAACCTCATCATCATGTCGTATGCCATTGACAGCCAGGTGCTCCTCACCCTCACCAAAAATGCATCTATTGCCAGTTCCAACATTCAATAAGGCATGAGGTCCGTGGATGAATGGCTGAACATCAGCCACCTGAGGCTGGACTTGTACAGGACTGAGGTAAGCATCCGAGGATTGTCCCCTTACAGCTGGCTCAACTCCTTGTGTCCCACCCGCAGGGGCCCTACACAAGCACACAGTGGCCACGCACACAAGATGGTGTGCATCATGGATTTGTCACTCACATTTGCCATGCAAATCACCAGCATCTGTACCTCATGCTGCAACACCCTCTGCATGATGCACATGATCCTCTGATAGATCCACTCCAAGGAAAGACAGACCATCCCCCAGGTCCATGACACCAGCCGTGTCAACTACTGCCCCGCCCTCTTCGGAGCAAGTACATCCTAACTCACGGGAAACTTGGCCACATCCAGGGTGCATCTGCACAACTCAGCTTCAACATCCCGCACCCCATCAACATCACCGTCCACCTGAGATAGCTGCAAGGGATCACTGTGTGCTGCAGGATGACCTTCACACTCCTCACACACACTCAGGAGGCAGTCAACAACCCAAGACCCCAAAACCAACCTTGTACGTCTGTTATCCAAGACCCCGTTGGCACAACTCAATGCATCCGAACTTGGCCTGGCCACCATTCTTCACATCCACAACACTCCAGCATGAAGGAGATGGTTCTCCCACCTGGCCAAACATACCTGGGACTCACTCCCCGGGAACCTCCACATGAGCCATGACCTCTAGGCCTTCATCATCCTCTTCCTGATTGGTGTGTGCGCACAGTATTTCAAGCCCCCCTCAGCAGCTTGAGGCCATCACGGGTGAGTATTGAGCTCCCAGGCTGTATTGGATGATACATTGTGACCCATGTGTGTCCTGTACTGGACTCAGATCCCAGGGTATGGATGGCTGGAGTTAGTTCAACACTCTGGCATAGTTTGACATTAACACACATGTATGTTGTGGACTAATGCTAAATGACGGCAACATCTCATGAAAAAAAATAGTTTTATTCTCGGTGGGGTGCGTGTTTTGGTAGATGAAATTAGGTGCTCTACCGGGTGCATAGAATCCAAAGTTCACATGGGGGAGATGCTATCCTTGGCATTTGAAGTCATCAGAGTCCAGACCACAGTGTTGGTCATCATTGGTCAGACTGAGACCAGCAAGTCCATGTGGCAGAGAATGTCAGTGAATGATGTGCTGCTGTTGCGTATGAAGGCCAGGTGCCAGGCCAGGTGACCTGGGAGATGTGGATCGTCCGCTGCCTCTCACGGTCTTTTCTGTGGATGACCCACCTTCCCCCGGGGACCCTCAGATGCTGGTCTTGACGATGTTTGGGATGCTCCATCGGACGAATCCTCCTCCTCCTCCTCCCTCCCTGTGGCTGGTGCTGGTCTGCGCCTGGTGTCACAGGGAGGGTTGCCCATGTTGTCGGCGATCCGACGGAGTGAATGGCTTATGTCCCTTTGCACCGCCACGAGCTCAGCCAGTCTTGCCTCCATCCGTCCTTGGTGTTGTTGTTGACTGGCGTTTTGCTCGGCCTGCTGATTCTTAATGTCTGTGAGGGTCGCCACTACCTGACTGATGGCCCTGGTGTCACGCCGGTATGCCTCCATGATGTTGCGGATGTGTGACATACCGGTCCCTTCAGCTGGCTGGTCAGGTTCTCACCTCCCCCTGCCTCCACTCCCACCACCCCTGCCCACACAAGCCTGGCCTGCTGTTGTGGGCACATCGGGTCTACGGGACCCCTGAGGGATGGCAGTGTCGGTGTTGGCTGCCTCCTCCTGGGTGCCCGTCGAACCTTGTCCCTCCAGGTCAGACTGGCTCAGTTGTTCAGTGTGGGCAGGGTTCCTGGGTGTCTCCTGGGATGTGGCAGGAATGGGGGTGGTGGTTGGCACAGATGTACCTGAAGCAGGTGCTGCAGGGGCTTGGACACCAGAGGGGCCAGGTGGGTTGGGGTCATCCGCGGAGTGTTGTGAGGTGTCGCTGCCGGTGGGATCAGGTTCCTCCTGAGCCTGGGCCTGTGATTGTTCCCCCCCATTGTTTGGGGGAGATCCATGACGTTGCCCTGTGTGTGAGAGAGAGACAATGTTAATGCTGTTTAATGCGACATCCATGTTTCACACATATTCTATTTGCCACAGTTCCTCCAGGTAGTTGTATGTGCCTAGCATTAATGTTCACTTGTGGATGGGTATGTTGCAGGGGACTGATTGAAATGTTCTCCAGGGTGTTTGACATGTCGAATTTGGGCTGGGATACTTCTTTGGCTGTGGCTTGATCTTGTTGTGTCAAATGTCCATTGTGAGAGTGGGTAACTCCATTAGCTGCCCCGGGGGTGTGTGCTTGTGTAAGGGGTGAGTGAGCATCCCTCAGCCCGACGCTGTTCAACATCCACATGGCCCCCCTCACACAAGTGGCCCGCCCCACCACCTCAAAACCATCTCCTACGCCAATGACACCCAGCACATCCTCTCCCTCACCAAAGACCCTCACACTGCCAAAACAAACATCCACACGGGCTGAGGTCCATCGCCGACTGGATGCGGAGCAGCTATCTGACACAGAACTCGGACAAGATGGAGGTCCTCATCCTGGGACCCACACCCTCAGCCTGGGACGACTCCTGGTGGCCGATCGCTCTGGCAACAGCACCGACACCCACCCACCACGCACGCGACCTATGATTGATCCTTGGATCCTCCCTCTCCATGTCCAAGCAGGTCAACACCGTCTCCTCCTCCTGCTATGACACCCTACGCACGCTCCGCCGGATCTACTGGTGGATCCCGACCTTAACAAGTAGAACAGTGACACAGGCCCTCGTCAGCAGTTGACTGGACTACGACAACGCACTCTACGCAGGACTCCCATCCAAACACCAACGGCGGATACAACGCTTTCAAAAAGACTCCGCACGACTGATCATCAACGCCCCCCGCCACAGCCACATCACCCCCCTCTGAGTGACCTGCACTGGCTCCACATCGACAAGAGGATCACCTTCAAGCTCCTCACCCACTCACACAAGGCACTCCACAACACCGGACAAGCCTACCTGAACATCAGACTCAGCTTCTACACCCCCACCCGCCAGCTCCGCTCCGGCAGCCTTACCCTCGCAGCTATCCCCCACATTCAACGTATGACCGACTGCGGGAGATCCTTCTCCTACCTCGCCGCCAAAACCTGGAACACCCTCCCAACCCACCTATGACCTACTTGCCTTCAGATGACTCCTCAAGACCTGGCTCTTCGAGCAGTAGTGGAACCCCCCCCCCCAGCGCCTTAAGACCCTCACAGGTAAGTAGCGCGCCTTACAAGTACCCTGATCGATTGTTGATTGATTGACGGTGCCTGCTGGTGGGTGTAGTGTGATTTGGCAGTGGGTCTCCCAGGTGATGTATCTGTCCCCCCATGGAGCATGCTGCCATGTCAGTGAGTGTGAGTTCCTGTCCTAGATATCTGAGCTG
The DNA here is from genome assembly GCF_964204655.1 of Triturus cristatus. Taxonomy (NCBI): domain Eukaryota; kingdom Metazoa; phylum Chordata; class Amphibia; order Caudata; family Salamandridae; genus Triturus; species Triturus cristatus. The sequence continues at coordinate 1,290,759,538 of NC_140589.1, forward strand.
GTTGTGTTTGTGTTAGATTTTGCAGTTGTCACAGGAGGGCCTTGTGCTGCCTACAGCAGGGCCAAGTGTCAGCTACCTTGTCAGTACTTTGCCAGTCCCTGTGCATTGCGCATGGTGCATGGGTATGTACCTGGGCCATATGGGCTGAGGGCAATGGTGTCTGTTTCTGAGTTGTACAATATGTTTAGTGATCCCCACCCTCCCAGCATCCCGGACATCCGGTCTTGGGTTTGTGGTTTGTGTAGCCTGGGACATGGCATGGCCTTGCCTTGTGAATGGGGCATACACATGTTAGTGGCATGAGCGTTGTTTTTGAGTGTGGTTGTGTCCGGTGAGGGCTTGGGTGTAGGTGAGTGCATTTGTTGTAGTTGGGGTGTGGATGCCATTACCCCCATGTTACGTAAGTTGTTTGTGTACTCACCAGGCTCGGCAATGTTTTTATTAACAAAGCTCAAGAGAATTGTAGACACAGTATGCATAGTCAAGGTTACACAATCAAGCAGACACCATTTGCCAAGAATGATACATTCACTGAAAGATAGGCGGTATACAACACCTTCTGCGTGTGCCAGTTTCTCAAGTTCACCCACTATATTTCTGCCAGGGCGCCCAGATTTTTCCCCATTTCTTAGCAGCCCCCCTGCTTTTGTAAACCGTTTCTTCAGCACGTTGGCACCAGTCAAGGTCCCGTTTCCATTCCTCCAGTGTCAGAGGTAGAGGCCCCCCCACTTTCTGGCAATGTTTACCCATGCCTTTCGGAGAATCGTCAGGGGATCTGGCATGTTATTTATCAGCTTGCGGTAAATCGCGGATGTTGGTTTCTCAGCAATGGGGTCATGGAGCACTCTGTCCTCCAGTGGAGAGTATTCTGGGACGGAAGTACCACTGTGGATGTGTGTGCGCAGCACCTGGACCATTCTCAGGTATTGGTAATTCTGAGTCTGGTTTAGATTATATTCCAGCTGAAGGACGTCGAAGGGAAGGGGAGAGTCGCCCTTCCATATATCCCCCAGGTATTCGATACGATGAACAGTCAAAATATCGATTTTTAAATATCAAAGTACATTTATATCGAGTTTTAAATATCGTAGGGACAGAATATCAACATCAAGAATATCGACAACCAGAATATCGAACTTAAGGTAAGAAATATCGATGTTGCAAACATCAATGTTAGTAATATCGATAGTAAAATTATTGATATTAATAATATCGATATTCATATTAGTGTTATGTATTTTAGTATGTATTTTATATGTATGTGTTCTATATTTTGTTAAGTATTGCACTTTTTTAAATCTATGTATACATTTTTTAGAAATCATACATTTTTTCAAAAGTAAATTATGCGTAGCTGGTTGTGGGTTTATAGGGGAATAGGGTGGGAAGTAATTTAATTTAAATTTTAAGGATTTTTTTTTAATATTGATATTAATAATTAATTTATTGTTAATTAATTATTAATTGGTAATTAATTAGTATTTATTGATAATTATATTATTTGTATTCATTTATGATTGGAGTGGGTTGTGGGTTTATAGGGGAATAGGGTGGGAAGCAATTTATTTGTAATTAAGTAATTAATAAAAAACAAACGGGTATTGATAATTAATTTTTTTTGTTAATTAATTATTAATTTCAAAATTATTTTTATTAAATATTATTTTGGGGTATTGATAATTAATTTATTGTTAATTAATTATTAATTGCAAATTAATTGTTATTAACTGATTAATTGAAAAATAAATTATTTCTGTGATATTTTATGTAGAGTGTGTTGTGTTTTTATTGAGGAATAGGGTGGGAAGAATTTAATATTATTAAAGTAATTATTAATTTTGATATATTTGTAGTTTTTATTTTATTTATTGTTAAGTTCTTAATAAATCATTATATAATTACAATATATATATTTGATTTATAAGTATTTTATTTTTAACATCTACGCTATACAACACTTTCCCTACTGTTGCCCTCTCTGAAGTGGGAATAGTAATTTTTACCCCTATGCTATCCAATGCTTTCCCTACTGTTGCACTCTCTGGAGTGGGATTAGTCATTTTTACCCCTACGCTATCCAACGCTTTCCCTACTGTTGCACTCTCTGGAGTGGGAATAGTAATTTTTATCCCTGAGCTATTCAGCACTTTCCCTACTGTTGCACTATGTGGTGTAAGTATATATATTAATTTATATGTATATGTTTAATTTATTTTAATATTATATGTATTAGTTATTATTTTTAAATATGTTTTAATATTTGTAACTATATTTCTTTTAATTATATGTATTATTTTCTTAATTTTACAATATTATTAAAACATTTTAAAAAACGATAGTTTCAACATCGATATTTTTGACAACGATATTTTTTTCTCGATATTTTTGTACTTACCATTATGTAGATTGGACTTTGATATATTTGACTTCGATATTTTTGTAGGTCGATTTTCTGTCTGTCGATATTCTGTCAGACATTCATTCGATACCTATCAGTTTCCACCCTCTGAAGCCCCTAAGGGCTGCTACTTTGCGTAAGGGGTCCCCTACCCATAGTGGGATCTTACCTGTCAGTGTCCCAGCCCAACCAAGTAACTTATTGGCCTCCCTCCAGCACTGTTTCACCACCCTGGTGTGATCCGGCCACTTTGGTCTAAACTTTCGGGAGTAAAGCAGGTGCTCACAGTTTCCTCCCGGCATGGCAGCTCGGTCTGCTCGGTACGCCGGCTCGTCCGTGTCCCAGTACACCAGGTCATTGATGACCTGCAGCTGCGAGGCCCCATAGTAGAGTCTGATATCGGGGATAGCCAGGCCACTGTCGTAGACCTCCGCTGCAGTTTATGCAACAGTATTCTTGGTGAACCCCCCTGCCACAACAGTGTTCTAACTTCCTGCACTATCTTTTTAAAGACCGTCGGGGGGACCGGATATGGGGTGTTCTGGAGCACATATAGAAGGCGCGGCAGTGTCATCATTTTGTATAGGGTGGCCCTGCCCATAAGTGAGAGTGGAAGGGAGCGCCAGTGGCCAACATCTGTGCCAAGGCGTCTCATATGGGGCCCCAAGTTCCTGTCGAGGAACACCTTCTGGTCCCGAGTTACATAGATGCTCAGATATTTGAAACCCTCCTACACCACCGGGACCGAATACTGCCTCGGGAGCCTGGGAGGGGAGCCCGACAGAGGAAACAATTAGTAGCGTAACCTGAGTAATTGCTGAAGAGCTCAAAAATGTGGAGCACGCATCCCATGGAATGATACGGCCGTGCAAGATACAGAACGACGTCGTCGGCATTGAGCAAAATGTGCTCGTCCCATTCACCTAGTGCAGGTATGCCTCATATCTCTGGGTCCCGTCGGGCCCAGAAGGCAAATGGCTCCAGTGCAAGGGCAAACAGGAGCAGGGACAGGGGGCATCCCTGTCGAGTACCCCTGTGAAGTCAGAAGGATCGGGATATCACCCCCCCCATTCGCACGCACCCTAGCCGTCGGCGCCTCATATAGGAGTCGCACCCAAACACAGAAGTTAGGGCCAAAGCCCAACCTAAGAAGCACCGCGAACAGGTACGGCCACTCGATGCTATCAAAGGCCATTGATGTGTCTAGTGCCATCAACGGCGTCTGCTGAGCCTCAGGATTGCTAGTCATGTGGAAAATGCCATAATGCCTTCGAAGGTTGTGCCAGGTACTTCTACAGGGCATAAATCCCGATTGGTCCACATGAACCAATTGGGTTATGACAGATATCAGCCTGTCCACCAAGGCCTTTGCCAGCACCTTGGCTTTCTTATTGATGAGAGAGATAGGGCAGTAGGAACTGCACCGATCCAGCGCCTTCCCGGCTTTATGAATTACAATGATCATGGCCGACCGCTGGTCCAGCAGAAGTTGACCCTGGTCGCGAGCCTCAAGCAGCATGTTTCGGAGCGGGGGTATGACAACCGAGGCCTGCCCCTTGTACATCTCGACCGGGAGCCCGTTTGGGCCAGGTGCCTTCCCCGGTTTCAGGGACCCCAGCGCGCTACCCAATTCCTACTCCGTAACGTCAGCCTCAAGCACATTGCGTGCCTCCTCCGACAGCAATGGCAGCGCGAAGTCCCGTAGAAATTTCTCACAGTCACTGTCTTATCTGGTACACACCGGTGCAAAGACACTTTCGAAGTACTGAGCGAAGGCTTCTGCTATGTCGCTGCTTGTGGTTCGCAACGTCCCAGTCGCATCGTGTACCCCTGTTACCCACGATCGTTCCCTGTTCCAGCTTTCCAGCCAGGCAAGAAGCTTCAAGGCCTTATCCCCAACATCGTACAGTCGGTGAAGTGTCGCCAAGGCATATGCCCATGCTTCACCGTCTGCCAGGGCCCTCAGGTCCCGCTGGCACAATGCCAGCTGGTGTCTCAGGTCAGTGCTAAGGGACATCGCCTCATCCCCCTCCATCTAGCTAATCTCCTTCTCCAGTGACTTAATCTGCAGGGATTCCTCTTTCCTTTGGGCCCCAATTAGCGCCTGCGCCTGCCCCCGCAAGATCATCTTATAGGCCTCCCACAGGGTAATACTGTTGCAGCGTGGAACGTCAAATTCCCCTTTCGGCACAGACCAACTACCTCGGCATCCAATTCACTCACATACATTCATTGGTGGGGCCCATAACACCAATATACTTACACTCGGTTGACCTGTTTTCTGAGGGCAAATACGTTTCACAACGCTGACATGAGAGGAATACCTTCACCTTACCCTAAATACACTGACATTAAACCCAAGATATCCCGTCCATAAGGAGATGAATCATTTAGTTGTTTTACTTGGTTTTAATGAATAATGCTCGTCTATCTATACATTACTTCCTTACCATATTTCGTTTATTCAAATAACTGACACTACACATTTGTCAATTAATCAAATACTCTTTATCTAAATTATTTTGCAAGGAAATTTAGTAATCATCATCATCAGCATTTCAGAGCATTATATTTACCTATTCTTGCTAAAGTCGTCCTCTAAGTCAATCAGTCAAAGAAGAATTTATTCAAAGTTTAGGCCGCAATTCAGTCTCTCATAGATTCAGGATAACAGTTGTCCAGCAGTGTCACCGTCCTCTCCGTCAGCATAACGTCAGGAAATCGAGTTCATCAAAGAAGAGCGAGCCGGTCGTAGCGTTACTACCCTAATTCCCTACCTACTTTTATAATGAAAATACTAACAAATATGTAGCAATATTGGATTTAGAGAGTTCTGATTGGTCAATTTCGACTGGAGATGAGCGGTTCTCAGGGCGTTGTAGCTGAAGTCATCGAACTTGCTTGTTCCGGCTTTTAAATTGGGCATTGTCTCTTAGTCTTGGATGAGTTCCCGGAATGACCTTGGAGGGTACATGTTCACCCGGGGTCAGGTCCAGGCCACTGTTGCTGGTGGTGACGCATGCGCTCGTCACCCAGAACCTCGTGTTGTCAAGGCAGTCACGTTTACTGTCCCGTTCAGCCATCTTGTATAGGCCGAAATGGTCAACTTAAGCAAAAGAAACACAAAAACGTAATTAAAAGATGAAAATGACTAATAAAATGTTATCCCCTTACTAATACCCATATGTGTGTGTATTTATCTAGCAGAAGCAACACTCAGAGCGGTTTATACTCACTGAATAAAGCACAAATCACAAATACATCACTTAAAGCAACATATCCCATATATATGAAAATATAGTATCTACATCTGAGAAATAATACTCTAATTTACCTGTTTGATAAAACAAACTAGCTATTACACTACATGTTATTCCATATGTTACAGGGAGGTGATGATTAGTCACTCCTTCAGATACAGATGCAGGTAATTGCATACAAACGTAGCAATCCCTTACGTCCATAGTTTTTACATATTCGTACAACAACTTTGAAAACACATTGTTAGAGAAATCTGTTATTGACCTGTCTTTATGTAAATAGTTTTTATCTACTCTAGTTGGAACTACCTTTTGAAACTTCCCTATTTTAGTTATGTTATCACTATGTCCTTCTAATGTATCAACAGTAACTTTAAATGAAATTATTAGAGCAATAATACTCAAAAGAAGCATTAATAATCCTGTACAACAACAACACATTTTGCACCATCTTCTAAGGAAGGTACATCTACTTTTACTACTTTCGATGTTTGCATTCCTTCTAAAATGAGCCGTGTCTTTTGACTTAGCCTCTTCTACTTCACAACTAGTTTCTAACCCTAGGCTTCTAAGCACCTACGTGATTCTACCAGTTTTTGTCTTTTTCAGTATTTTATTGTCTTTCCATTCGTAATTTCTTATCTCATTCAGTTTGGCATTTCATCATCTTTCTCCTTCCCTTAGTTTTCAACATACAGGTTGTCCTGAACAACCCGCTTCTTCTCCAATATCGGACAAGATAACTCTCAGGATTTCCGATTCTTCGTCTTCCTCAACCACTTCCGGTACAACCACCTCTGGATTTCCTTGGATATCCGTCTCTTTCTTCACTTCAGGCAGGGCCACATATGCCCATTCCGGTGATTTATACTTCTGGTTAGGTTTTCTTGTTCTTTTGCTTTCTTTGACTACTGTCTGTTCTTCCTCTTTCGATTTCTCCTGACTCGTTACTTCATTCACCTGTTCAGCTCTTGGTGAATTTACACGTGTCAGCCGATATCTCAGTCTCTTTATTTTGTTTGGCCACACTTCATCTTTGGCCGCTCTTTTCAGTTTACTCCCTTTATCATTCTTTTCAGTTCTCCAAGCTCTCTTTCTCAGAACTCGGCCTTCTTGTATTTCATCCTCGCTTTCCTCAGACTCTGCTTCAACTTGCTTTTTACCTTCAACAAGTTCTTCCTCCACCTCTTTTGTTTTCCCTACTTCTGTCCCTCCTTGAATCTCCGTCACGCAATCTTCCTGCTGACTACTTACCCTGCTTCTAACTGGATGTTGGAGTTCCCTACACCTCCTCGGGGGCTTCCGCAATAATCTTTCCCTCTCTCTCTGTATCTGGCACCTGTCCATCTAGAGGTGTTGTTTCAGGTGGAACTTCTCTCAATCTTTCTTCCGGCACTTCTTTCTCACTGATTTCTTTTATTGTCTCTCCACTGTCCTTTTCCTTGTTCTTCCTTTGTTCTTTCTTGGATGAATGGGCTCTTTGTTCGGTCTCTGAGTCTGAACTGGATTCAGAAATCTGCAATCTTTTTCTCAGGGAGTTGCTTCTGGGGACCAAAGTTAACCTTGGCTCTGTTTCCCCCCTTTCAGAGTTTTCTCCTTCCTTATTCTTTGGCTCTCCGTCATCTGACTCAGTACTGGATTCTGACTCATCAAAATACTCTTTCTCTTTACAATCCACTGGATTTGGAATTCTCAAGGTATGACTTGCATGGATCCAGTTCTTCAATCCAGCACACTTCACAGCTGTTGTCGTAGTCAAAATGACTTGCCTTGGTTTTCCCCAAATGGGAACCAAACAGTTTCTTCTTCTGTGTACTTTTATCCTTACCCAGTCCCCTGGGCTCAGATCATGAGCTGGCTTCTTTTCAAGAGTGGTGGCATCCGCTCCAACCTGATCAATCACAGAATGAACTGCGTCAGCCAGGCTTTTACAGTATTCCAATACCATGTCATCAGTTATTGTCATCAGCTTGTTGACTGGTATAAATACATGTCTCATTGCGCGTCCCATGAGGACCTCATGTGGACTCAAACCAGTAGTTCTGTCTGGTATTGATCTAATAGTCATGAGTACTAGAGGCAAGACATCGGGCCATTTCATACCTGTGGCTAAACACATTTTCCCTATCCTGTTTTTAATAGTACCATTCATTTGTTCTACTACACCAGAAGCCTCTGGTCGGTAGGCACAATGCAGTTTTTGTCGTACATTTAATGCTTCCCAAATCAGTTTTATGATCTCATTATGAAAATGTCCTCCTCTGTCTGATTCAATTGTTACTGGGAACCCAAATCTAGGTATAAATTCTCTCAACAATAATTTTGCCACTGTCATTCCATCATTTCTTCTTGTTGGGAACGCTTCTACCCATCTAGAGACTAGGCATACCATTACCAAAACATGCCTCAATCTGTTACAAGGTGGCATTTCAATGAAATCTACTTGCATTCTGGTAAAAGGCCCTCCCTCTCGGCCTATTGTTCCTAGACTCACCACTGTCTTTCTTCCTGGATTGTATTGCTGACAAATTAGACATCTTTGACAGATACTTTCTGCCACAAGCCTGAACTTGGCATTATACCAAGTTTGTTTAAAGGACCGAATCATGGCATATCTCCCTATATGTCCCTGTCCATGATACAGCCGTGCCATGGCAGACATCATGCTATCAGGCATTACTGGTCTTCCATCTTGATAGACCCACACATGATCTTTCTCTCTTGGTGCACATCCTGCTTTTACCCACTGTTTTACCCCTTCTTCTCCTGCTTCTTCCTGCAATTGTCTTACCTCCTCCCAGGTTCCCACAGTGTAAGTAAGCATTGGGAAACACGAAACCAATTCTTTTTCCTTTGCCCGATTGATTAAATTCTGATTTCGTGCACAATATTGTGCCATGTCATTGGCAAACTTGTTTCCAGTGGCAATGTAATCACCACTGCGGCTATGAGCAGCACATTTTACCACAGCCAATTGCCTAGGCAGCTGTATTGCCTCAAGCAACCTTCCAACCACTTCAGCATTCTTAATGGGAGTCCCACTTGAGGTCAAGAAACCTCTTTGCAGCCAAATTTGGCCGAAATCATGGACCACCCCGTAGCCATACTGGCTATCGGTTATCACAGTCACTCTTACACTTTTCCCAATCTTACATGCTCTGGTCAGGGCGATAAGTTCAGCTACTTGGGCTGACCTTACTCCTTTTAAATAGGATGCTTCCATTACTGCTGCAACTGTACATACTGCATATGCTGCACTCAGCACTCCATCATCTGTTCGCAAACAAGATCCATCAACAAACATAACATAATCACTTTCTGGTAAAGGGTCATCTTTTATGTCAGGCCTTGGTTTTGTGCAAAAATCAAGTACATCCAAACAATCATGATCTGCTTCATCTCTTACCTCCACATGCTCCACATCAGGTAACAATGTTGAAGGATTCACATTCACGCATCTCACAAGACTCACATTTGTGGCACCCAAAATGACCTTTTCATACTTAGTCAGTCGGCTGTGCGTCATATACTGTGTACGACTCCTTGTTAAAAGAATTGACACATCATGAGGCACAAACACTTTCACAGGATACCCCATCACAATTCCTTCACTCTGTTCCAAACTTCGACATGTAGCAGCTACTGCTTTCAGACACCCAGGAAGGGCTACAGCTACTGGGTCCAACATGGATGAAAAATACGCAATTGGTTTCCTCAGTTTTCCATGCTTCTGTACATGCTTCTGTACAAGAACCGAAAGTGCACATCCATTTCTCTCACTGCAATACAACTCAAACTCCTTGTCATAGTCAGGCATACCCAATGCAGGCGCTTCACACAATCCTTCTCTCAATTTCTTGAATGCTGCCAACTCCTCTTTGTTTAAATCAATTGGATCTCTCACATCACTTCTTGTCAGCCGTACCAAAGGTTTTGCAATCAAGGAAAAATTTCCTATCCATTGACGACAATATCCAACCATTCCCAGAAATATTCTCACTTCTCTTTGGGTCATTGGTGGACTCATTCTTTTTATGATCCTGATTCTGTCTATGGATATTTTCCTGTGTCCTTTCTCAATGCTGTGTCCCAAATATTAGACTTCTCTTTTACAAAATTGTAATTTTGATGGTGACACTTTTAGCCCTCCATCTGCCAAATGATTTAACAAAGCTACAGTGTCTAACTCACAAGCTTCACGAGTTTTCGATGCCACAAGTAGGTCAACGATATACTGGACTAGTACTGAATTTTCAGGCATTTCCAGACTCTCCAAAGACTTCTTCAATAGCTGATTGAATATCGAGGGACTTTCTGTATACCCCTGTGGAATTCGGCACCACGCCAAAATATGCTCAACGGAACGAAATGCAAAAATTTGCTGACTGTCATGGTGCAATGGGATGGAAAAGAAAGCATAGCACAAATCAATCACTGTGTACCATTCTGCATCATGAGGAATCTGATATAAAATCACAGATGGATTCGGTACAATGGGAAAACATGGTACAACAATTTTGTTTATTTTTCTCAGATCTTGCACTATACTGAACTTCCCACTAGGCTTTTTCAGTCCCATTATTGGTGAATTACATGGGCTACTCATTATTTCTCTCACTATTCCTTGCCTTATCATTTTCTCAATCACAGGAGTAACTCCTTCAATTATTTTAGGAGTCAATTTGTATTGTGGGACATTTGGATAACTTACTCCTTCTTTTACAGTTATCTTTACTGGATCTATATTCCTCATTAATCCCACATCTTCTCCTGTGAAATCCCAAACTTCTGCTTTTACTGATTGTTTCAATTCTTTTGGTAGTTCGTCAGGGTTGAATACAGCATATGTTCCTGTAACCTCTTTCTCTCTGTTTGCCAGTGTCATTTTATACAACACATCATCATCGGGTGTTTCAAAAGCTATTCCATCTGGAGTACAACATATAGTGCAATTCATCTTGCACAATAAATCCCTACCTAACAAGTTCACAGGACTAGTGTCACACACTACGAATCTGTGTATTTCAGAAAATTTCCTTATACTAACTTTCATTGGTTCTGTAAGGTAAGTTTTAATCTGTCTGTTGGAGACCCCAACTACTTGGATCGTTTGATCCGAGAGAGGAAGATTCTTAACATCAGCTGATCTAACAGTATCAACTAGGAAAGTAACATTTTCATTATTAACTTTCCCATCTTCAAATGGGCCTGTCTGGTCTACTTCTAGAGTACTAGAATACTGCCCTTATAGCCCCCACTGATGGCATCCGCACCCTCCTCGATCAAGGACACAATGCTGCCACCATGCTAATGGACCTCTAAGCAGAGCAGCCTTCAACATCGTCTCCCACAGCACACTAGCCGCTAGACTCCAAGACACCGATTTCCAGTTAGACAGAATGCCTTAGACTGGATTCGATCTTTTCTCTCAGGCAGAACACAAAGAATAAGACTCCCACCATACCTCTCTGAGCCCACTAAGATCATATGCAGAGTACCCCACGGATCCCCCTTTAACCCCACGCTCTTTAACATCTACATGCCCCCTGCCACCATCATCAGAAAACACGGACCCAACATAGTATCTTACGCCGATGACACCCAGCTCATTGTCTCCCTCCCCAAGGAACCTGACATCACCAGGCAAAGTTTCCAGGAAGGAATGAAGGATGTTGCATCCTAGTAGAGTGCACCATGCGTGCCCAGGGCTGGTAGAGCGAATGCTGCTGGTGAGCCTGCAGCGCTGATTGCGCCACCCACAGAAGCAGCTTGTAAAGTGTGTCTCAGGCCTGCCATTGCAGAGTCTGCATGCAGTCCAGAACTGCCATGTTGACTGTGAAGTAAACCCACTTCCCAGTCCCTAAACCTTCCCTTGGCATCATGTAAGTCACCCCTATGGCAGGGTGCATTGTATGTGAAAGGTAGGACATGCTTTGGTATGTGTAGCATGTCCTGGTAGTGAATTACACCCCATTTCGTTTTTCACTATTGCAAGACTATCTGTTCTCCCTAGGCCAGGATGGGCAGATTGATTAGTACACCTTATAATCCTACCTGACTCAGAGAACATGGTAGAAATTCGAGTTTAGTATGCCTGAACTCAGAATGATAAAATACATCTTTTAGTGAGGTTGGTTTTAACATCCTGTGTTTGAAAATGCCACTTTTAGAAAGTGGGTATTTTCTTGCCTAAGCCTTCCAGTGTGCTCTGCTGTTATGTGTATTGGTTGTCTGGTTTTGGAGGGACAGGGCAGGCTGAGTCCGACTTGGATTGATTAGAGAGATCTGCATTTAGAGTAGGGGAGGGGTGACCCTTTGATCTGAGCAGGGACGTGCCTGGCAAGGTGAATGCTGGCTCCACCTCCCACTGTGCGTCTGATAGCAGACCCCCTCTTTCTGAAAAGAAGGATGCAGCCTTGTGAACAAAGTGCTCCAGGACTGAGCAGAAGCGGTTGTGGCTGGGTTCAGTGACTTGTGACTGTTTAGAACAAAGACTTTTGGGGTATAAATATCTGGGCTGAAACCCCTGCAAATGGTATTACTTCTGGATGTCAAGACGAACCTCTGTCTGTGTGACCAAGGAATCTGCAGGAGTTGGACTGCCCCTGTGCCAGTGTGCTGTTTTCTGGGGTTGCCCTCCAGTGGTTACTAGTGGACTTGGAAGAAGAGGGGAAAGGACTTAGAGAGAACTTTCACAGATCTTGCTGAAGCAATCACCCAAGGGCTTGAGCTTGCCTCCTGTCGAAGTCTCAGGCACATTAGACTTCACCATCAGCCTTCTGAATCCTACCAGCGAGGACCAGAGAACGCGAGCGGAAATCACCGCTAACGCACGTTTGCGAGCCGCTGCAGCTGAGAGCGCCATTTTGGGAACCGCGCTGCTGCCGCTGAGTGAACGCAACCTGAAATCATCACACCGCACGTTTGCGGCCCGCTGCAGCTGAGCGCGCCATCGAGAGTCATCGGGCTGCTGTCGCTGAGTGCTTGCAACATCAAGATCATCACATCTCATCAAGAGCGTTGCATCCCAGCGATCGGCGCATCACGACATCGCAGCGCAGACGCATCTCAGCCGCCATTTTCATCACATCACACCAGGATCGCCGCTCCCGAGCGGAGCGCCATTTCATTGCATCGCAACCTGCTCGCAGCACGCATCAGCAGACCGTCGCATCGTCTCCTCCCTCGTGGCAAGGATTCATCGCATCAACGGCCTCGTGTGCAGAAGTTCATTGCATCGCCTTACCTCGCATCAGCAGATCGGCACATCACCTCCTCCCTCGCGGCAAGGAGTCATCGCATCACCGGCCTCGCGTGGAATGAATCGACGCTACAGCTTCATCGCAACATTTTTGCTTCTTTGCACTGCCAATCCAGGTACTTTGTGAGTAGAAGGGTCGCATAGACCCATGCTTTGAACTGAACTCTTTTTGCACACCTTGAACTATTTTTGCAGCATCCTAAGAGTATCTCCATTTTACAGTATTGTGGCTTTTTGTCATTTTGGGTCTTGTGATAAATCTATATAAAGGTACTTATTTTTTTATATACCTACTTGTGTGGTGTCCCTTTGTAGTGTTCTTCACTGTGTAACTGTGCATGGTCATAAATGCTTCACACACTGCCTCTGAGATAAGCCTTTCTGCTCATGCTACGTTACCACAGGGTTGAGCAGGGGTTATCCAAGGGTGTAGCTCCCTTACTCTGACTTAGGAAGAAGGGTTCCTACTTGGACAGTGGCCCGCCATTGCCAACTAGAGACCCCCATTTCTAACAAGGAGTTTTCTAGGGTCAGTGTTACAGGGAGAGCTAGGTCAGCAGGAAGTGTGGGCATAGGGTTGAAGAAGTGCAAATGTTATTTACTATAAACAGTGAACTGTCAAAGGTGTCTGGGTTGTAGTTGATTCAGAGGTTTTTTAATGCAATGGGGTTGGGAGAGGCAGAGGCAGCGGTGGCCAGCGAAGGTAAGCGTGGTGGGGCGGGGTTGGAGTGGGGGAAGTCGACAGATGATGGAATAGGTATAGTTAAATGAATAAATAATAACTATCCCGTCATCTGTCGACTTCCACCCGCCACGCCGTGCCCACCGCACTTATCAGTGCCAGCCACCTCTGGCCAGCGGCAACCTGTGAACTTCTCTCAGGGCTAGTATGATCCTGTCATATTGACTAAGAATTTTGATGAAACATTTTACCCCTTCATAATTAGGCTTTGGTGGAGACAAGTGTATCGCATCAATGCTGTTTAGAAGAGTGCTTCTTTCACCAAGATGGAAAATAAAAACAAGAGCACTTTGGGGATTCTGAAATGTGCTTCTACTCTATGTGAGTGGTGAGGCAGAGGTCTCTATCATTTTAGATGCTACATTGTGCTTTTAATTATCTGAGTAGTGAACAATCGAGATTCATCTTGTAAAACCTGCCTTTTACCTTCTGATATTTGTGGTTATTCGAAATTACCATAGATTCTGTCTTGGTGGGGTTAAGTTTGAGGTAGACCTTTGGCATTCACGCTTGAAATGTTCCATGTCATAGCCATATGAAATTATGTCACTCTCATACTTGTCAATTTTTTGGGCAGTGTCAGATAGCTGGAGTCTCAGAGAATCTATACACAGATAGAAGCTCTCTGGCAAGTGGATAGATTCTACGGCAGGGTAAATATCTACTTTTCTCAGAACAGTGGTGCTAAGGAAGGCTGGGACACCATAACTAACAATATTGACCCTAGTTCACACTTTGGTTCTGTGCCTGCTATATACAGAACCTACTCCCTTACCAACAACAGCACCCTCTGTGAACCCACAGGTGCCTATGACATGCTCAGGATTTCCATAAGAATTCCCTTTCGCAATGTACACCCTGCATTTGACTCCGCTTCTGAAATCTTGAAAATTAAATATGAACATCATACTTATTGCTTGTTGGCTCTTTGTTAGTATGTGTTTGTAAGGAATGCTTTCAAACTCTCACCTTTATGCAAAGAACTACAAGTGGTCTTTCACACTTACATTTTCCAATAGCATTAGTTGCTGGAGGTTGGCGAGGCCAGTAGCACATTAAAAAATATATCTAAAGGACTATATTTAGTTTGCAGCTTTCTCAACTCTTTCTGAATTCTCATTTCCATGGTAAGCACTGTTGAAATTGAATATGTAATGAATTTGATCTTTCCTTAAAGAATGCTTCATGCACAGGATAATATAAAGGAGGCAAGACTCAACAGGATATAATGAAGGTAATTTCATAACACACATCCTGAATCAACTACTGATTTGCTTAACCTTTACTAAAGGGAGGGAATGGATTATTTCTGGCAAGGTTTCACATCTTGAGGGCAACGTACTAAAACTTTCTGAGGAAGCTAATGCAGACTGAAATTTCTGCGATTTGACAACCTCTGTAGAAATAACACAAGACTACCCCCAGCAGGGTAGAACAATCGCCCTGTAGTTAAAGAACAGTTAGAACAGTGTCAGTCAGCAGAGTTAATGAGTCAAGAGGTATTGGATCAATGAGCAGTTGCCAAGCCATGAACATGGAGCAAACAGGAAAATAGAAGATATGAAGCAGCATGAACATTTTCCTTAACTTTTCTGCAAACTTTTATTATGAGTAGAGGCAAACTACAACACTACAACAGCTAGGTAAAATGCAGTGAATAAATCATAGGAGCAGTGCTAAAATTATGGCATATACTGAAGTTAGTAGAAGGCCAGAAGTTTACAAAATTGAGCAAATAAATTTGATTTTCAAACAAGAAAATGCAACTCATAATTTTACATTCCCAATCACTTTGAAAACGTGCCTCACTCAATTACTTTAACTTGATATATTTTTCATATAAGGTGATTTTACCATTCAGCTTCTAGGATTCTTTAATTACAATTTGTACCAACATTGTTGGAATTTCCCAGGTTTGTAAACCACTGACAAGTATAAAGAAACAGAATATGTTTGATATATTTGAGATGTATTTGGAACAGGTGGACCAAAATCATCATCCTAGCCAGATCCCCTGAAGCCCCCACTGGGGAAGTACAGGTGCTGCCACTTAGCCAGAGGGGTAAGGTTGCAGAAGGCAGTGGTAAGTCACACTCCTTTTCTTTGTTGTTTCTTTATTGTTTCTTTGTTGTTTTTGCACAGCACACTTTGGCCATTGGTGTGGCCTTGGGTCATAACTGGTGCTGTGGGTTGGCCAGTGAGTGGTGCATGTCCTTGAGTATTTGAGAGACTGTGGGTTAACTTGATAATGCGACAAATGAATTTCAGTGACAACTTTACATCTATGTCTTCAGCCCAGTTACAAATCACCTCAGATGGATAGGATTGGAAGGCTTGTTTCAGTCCTCCAGAGATCTTTTAGTCCAAGAAGTTTCTAAATTCCAGGTATTTAAAGGACTTTAGGAGGAATGCACTTTGACAGAACAAAGGGCCCTAAGAACTCAGGAAAAACACTTGGGGGTCAGAATGCACTCCAGAAGAGACCGTCAGCATGGTCCAGGTCAGATTAAGTAGGTAGTGGTCAGCTGATCACTTCAGGAAAAGGCCTCTTGCAGCTTATTGCAGCCCTGTAGTTTATACAGGAGGTCCGTTGACTAGACCCTCAGAGTCCACTTCTTTGTCCTATGTACAAGTGGGTGCAGGTCCAGCCCCTTAGGTCTTCTCACAGGTCTCAAACAGCAGGTGCAATCCTTCTTCTGTTCTTGATTAGAATACATCTGTTCTATATGATTTGTGTGCCTCAATCATAAAGGTTACTGGCCCACCCCTAGCTGTTAAACCATATGCTGCTAGTTTTAGGGTGATGGCATTTCTAACATTTTCTGAAATCTGTATTGCATCTGCATCTTCTTCTTTGGCTGAGAGATTTAGGTCACGCACAGCGTCATCCTGCTGCTCAGTCATTGCTTTTAGTAAGAAGAGTCTTTCAAGAGAACTGAGATAAGGTGTTATGCACAATAGGAACAACGTGTCCTTCAAGCTTGATTCACCAACAGCCTACTCAGCTGTGGTGGATTTTTTGTACCCCTCCACTCCAGACGTCTCTGAGAAAATGTGAATAGGGGTCTCTGAGAATAGCACAACTGAACTACTCAGATTTGACCATTAAGTAAGTACCCAACCAACATTGGACACCATGTTGTGTAGTTCCTATCAAACCTACATAGAATCTGCTCATTTAGACAACATACACTGTAGGATTGGTGTCAGACTGATTCTAGACACCCCCACCGGCTATGTTGGCCTGCGTACCAGCTAGATCACGGTGCCACTAGAAACTCCTCTTACCATGGAGAGAATAGTTCTTGGCAATTATCGAACATGACAACCCTGATCCTTCAGGACAGTGGAAAAAGTGTACTACCTTTTGCTCAGTCACCTGTGCTCACTTAGTCTCAGAGAGATACCCTAAATAAACAGTATGGACGTTTTCAATAAGCATTTATTGTACCGTTGTTTTTCTAGTGTAAAATAGGTGTGCTGAAACATCCACTAGACAGAAACAGATATAAATGATTAGAAGCACTAAAAAAGTAAAAGGATGGTAGATTTTTACCATTTTGCTATAACCTTGAATAGAAGCAAGTGTATAAAATACATGACAATAAAATGCGTACTCCTACAATGCTACCCTAACTAGATGTACCTAAGTGTACCTAGCATGTATGTAGGTGTTGAGGCAAAAATCTCTCTAGAATAAAGTCAACCACATTACCTGAAGTGAGAGACTGTGGGACCCCATCTTGGTCTCAAGTTGGACACCCCGCAGGGGGTGTTAGACCACTGCGAGATGAGGTATCTGCATGCAGGAACCTCAGCGTCTCACGGCAGTATGTTGGCAGGGTAGTCCTGATCTCCTGTCTCTATCTCAGCAAGATGTGATGTTTATATATCCAAAGGTATCCCCCGGGGTTCTACCTTGCTGTGCCATTGTCGGACTTAGGATGACATTGGGAATGAACCTTGTACCTAGTTATTATGCAGGAGATGGTAGTCCTGCTGAGTTTGCAGGAATCCAAGAATCCTCATGCATAATATATGAGGCTATTGTTCAGGGAAAACCCCACGTTCTGTAAGTAGTACCATAACTAGGTGAAAGGTCAGACCTAGCATCCCGTTATGAATGTAATATAGGGTCGAATATAGGTGAAAGGTTGGGATGTTACCCGGGCCTATATCAGGATACCTATATGGAATATAACAGGTTTAGAGTATTCTGAGGAGAGTGCCAAAGGGTGCCACTTTTATACTTGACTTGTCAGTGAGGGTGACTCCTGGCCCCTCCCTAACCTATGTGAAAAAGATTATCAGAGGTAACCCAACACACTTTTGAAGTAGTTGCTGATCACTCTATGGCCAGCAATCCTACAGTGCCCCTCTCTGCCTAAATCCAAAATGGTGAAACCCTACCTCCTTTGTGAAGAGCCTAAGTGCTCACATCAGAGGTGTGACCAGGAAAATGCAAACCCTCCTCCTAATTTTTTGAGTTAGCTTCCTCCATACGAGGTTTGGAGCCTGCCTGATTGGGAGAACAAAAATGGGTCCACTGCAGGTCTCTTCTGAAATCTACCTGTGACAGGGGAGACCCTTTTATGTAAATCACGTTCCTGGGCATTGTCCAAATGTTTATTCTGCTAGAGGAACAGAAACACACCCTTCACCTAGGCCTTTGTCTCTGCAGTGGGAACAGTTTTCACACCTCATTCATGGATTGAGCACTCAGAGGTCTGCAGCAGAAGGCTAATGCAAATTAGCCTCCAGAGGCTTTAGGTAGGGAAAATGTACCTTTAAAAAAAGTGCAGTTTCCTTAATATTCATTAAAAATCCAACTCCACAAGTGAATTGAGCATTTTATAAATATTACAAAGAGTTCAGAAATGACATTTGTAGTGTTTCCTAACCACAGATAGCATTTTAAATGCTAGAATGCATCCCAGTCTTCCTCTATGGAAAAGACAGACTTCCTACAGTGAAAATAGGTTTTAGATGCTAGTCACTGAAAGGACATGGTAACATTATTTTTCTACATGTCCTACTTTGAAATAACATGCACTCTGCCTTGTGGGCTGGTCTACAAAGTCAAAATAGAGGTAACGTATTAATATTTAAAGGAAGGTTTTCTCCTGTCAAAATTCTTTTGGGGGGAGACTTCGGGTTGGAGTTTAGATTAAACTGCAGCTGCCAGGCTGCTGTGGCAGGCTTGGAGTCATGCCTGTCTGGTCATACTAGTGGATATATCAGTAGTACTGTAGTCCCTAGGTGACATTTAACTTTCCATGCCATATGGGTATATTGGAAACCAGTTACAATGGACCTATAGGAAAGTTGAATATGCCACTAGGTGCTATCAAATTCAATAGATTATAAGGTGTTGGAGTACATGCACTGAGACCTAGTTGGCAGTGTTCCAGTGTCAAAAAACCAGCAGCATTACTCTGCAAGAAATGGAGGTGACCACACAAAAATAGGCCCTTTGTCACAAAGAACAAACCACAATGTGATTACTGTGGACTTTCTAGAGACTCTATTGGAAGGGCAGAGAACTCTGTACATAAAAAGATAGGAAAGGCCTATCTTTATATATGCAGATTCTCTGCCAAACGTGCGTAGTTTTGTCATAAAACTATTATTAGTAAAATTAAACTGGTGGTTTTTGAATACCAAAAAAAAGTGAACTTTTGCAAAAGTGTACATTTACCTTTGTGACTCAGGCACAGAGGCTTAGACCAAGGTACAGACATAAAACTGCAGAAGCAGTTCATTAAGTCAATTTGAATGTATGTTACCACCAGCTAAGTTAGTGAGAAAATAGCAGTTTAATGTCTGTAAGACTGTTTATTTCAGCACACTATCTGTTGAATGCCACACATATGTTGCAGCAAGTCTACAACATATGTAACAAAAAAAAATCAGTCTATTTAATCTGTAAACTAAAACCTGGGCACAGCCATATGTAACTTCTTCCTGGGTTACTCAGGAAGTAGTTCGTATTTAAGATGTACGCTGAGGATACACAGCTATATCTGCCATAGGAGTTCTGTGTTTCTGCAGATAAAAAATTTCATTGCTTAGAAAAAATCTTTGATAATGCTAATTGAGATACCCACAGACTGAAATTACCTGTAACTGGCACCTGATGTTCTGTTCTCTCAAGGTTCACTTTAACCACTTGGAGTGTGGGCTTTGTTAGGAATGTTACTAAAAAAGGCTGCTATATCTGCTGCTAATATTAATTCTGTTGCAGGCTCAAATGATACATCGGCCACGAGAGCGATGATAGTTCAGTCTGAGGAAGAAATCAACAAATTATGTGTGACAAGGATTCTGTGTGACAGGCTGTTGATTCCTGCTACCATAGGGCAGCATGAAGGAAATAATCCTCTCTGTTGATCAACACAATTTGTCCTCCATTTTATTCTGAGACCAAGATTACTCTTTAATGACTTCAAATGTATTTGTTCCATTTGTTTTATTAACAGGCTTTTCTCCATCTATCATATTGTATTTAATTTCAATAATATGATCTTGCTATAACCGGTCATTATGATCCATTTCACCTATGTCCTTTATCCCTGTGGCCTTTTTAAGGACCTCAGTTTGGGTTTCCCAATTTGCCTTTGGGGAAAAAACAACTGGCTACTCTTTACTTGAATTACTTATAGTCCTTGTGTTTAACCCTTTACAATTTTGCTCTCTGCCACATCTTGTTCTTCTTCTACGGAGGAGGATAATCCCTCATTCTCAGAATCATTTGAAACAAAAATCAGAACATTTAACTATCCTTCCCTGAAGATTATATTATAGGTATAAGGTTACCTTGCTGTTGTTAAAGGTCTTGAGCACATCTTGCTCTGGCCTGTAATGAAGGAGAGCGCTTTTCAGAACTGATGCAGTCCAAGGCAGAAGGACCATAAGTCTTTTATTAAATTTAAAAGGGAGAAACAGAAAGATAAACATTGAAATGTTGGAGCAGAATTCTTCTGTCAGCCATGATTCACCCTGAGCCATTTAATTGTCTTCAGTAAAGCTCCCAAAATTCCAATGTTCTAATTTACCTTAACTTGTTCTTGATTTTTGTTAAGACAATGGACACCAAATGATAACAGTTGTATTCATATGGCCTTTACTTAGAAATCATTTCCCCAGATTTTAACCTGCAAAACATCAATTTGATTTACTAAGGTTTTCTTTCTGGCTCTGATTAATCTTATATGATTTCAAACAAATAATAAAAATCAAATTGCTGTCTAGCACCAGGAAGGACAGTCTTAAGTCATAAAACTGTCTTAAGCTATGATGAAATGTATAGTAAACTAAGGCAAACTTTCCTGACAGCAGGCAGTCATAAACAAGGAAAAGCACTTTATTGAATCAGACCTAATATTGCATTTAAAAGCTTTGTTTTAACAAAACAGTTATAAACAATTCCTTAGAATGCATTCCTTGAGTAATTGTCATGTTATATTAGAAAGAGGTTAACTACTTGTGATATGTGTTATAAAGAAACTGAATAGAACAATAATGAGCTTAAGTTGACAGTTAATTTCTTGCAAGGAAGGATACTTAAAAGGATGTAGTTAAAAGATGTGAATATGCTTTTAAAATAACAAAGAACTTGATATTGTTTAATTGCAATGGAGCTACTTATGTTTCACTGAACACCTAAATAATCCAAATAGGCAGCAGGGCTCTGAAATTGTAAATGTTGGAACTTTGCAATTTTGTATTGATATTTAAAGAACAAAGCCAACTATTTAAAGTGCAAAGCTGACAGAGATTTTAAAAAGAAAAAAGTTGTAGAAAAGGGCCCTGCATTGCAGCAGGAATGTCCCTTATACTGCATCACAAGCATACCACTCTACAGCTGCTGCTAGCTTAGGGTCCTATTACAATTTTGGCGGTCCATGGACTGCCCTGTTGGTGTTGGTGTAACAATGACGGTTTAGCCGGTGGTCCCGACCACCCTATTACAAGTTGCAACAAAAGGCTGTCTGTGGACTGCTATAGCTCCACTAACACCGACACTATCTCAGATCGCCGTTTTATGAGTTGCATCACAGCTGGCGGAAGTGTGGTGGTCCCACCTCCAGGCAAGAAGCGGCAGGAAGGCAGGGATCTAATGCCGAAACACACCTCTATGCACATTCACATGTCCTGTGCCAACATGAGGGCTAACCTACCTGTCGTGCCATTGCTCTACCTCATTTATCACCTCCAAAGAAGAGCCCTTGGAAGACATCATCGTTGATTAGTGCTGTCACCCCATGTATCCATTTTGACCCCTGCAAAATAAATTTCTCGCCATCGAACCATCAGGGTAACAAATATAGTTCGAGCCAGAGGGACAACAAAATAACTACCACATGCATTGACAATCACACAAGCACTGGCCCCAGGAAATCACAGATGTGGGGTTTTCAAAAGGTTCCACAGATTTAAAAAAAAAAACATGTGTAGGAAGTGTAAAGCAGCAAATAAACTGCAATCACAGCATCTGTCAGACATCAATTGTAATTAGCCGAAAAGCACATAATGCCCTATTCACACAAGTACATGCAGGACTACACAACCCTAAGCAATGCTGATGCACTCCATGTCTTGAGGCACGCATTGAGTACTACAAATTACAAAAAATACTAAACATATCTCTATGGGAGCAGGGCAAGCAAATTGTTGCTGACCTTTGTAAAACAGAAACACTTACCTCATAACAAAACAGACACTTCTAGTACACAATCAGTTGGTCTACAGGGAACATACCCAATCCATGAACATGTCCCATGATTCAGTGGAACTTTACTACATGTCTAAAGGTCACATTACAACTACCACTTACAAAGGAACACCAATCTCCATCAAAATAATATCAGAGTATAAGCATATAGTCAAGGTACCCCATAAGCTAAAACTATGTAAAGGCCAGGATGGGCTAAATTACTTTAAAAAAAGAAATACATGTATGAGATGTAACAAACCTTTAAGGCCAATGGTCAGACCAATGTTCAAAGGTGCCTTAGCACAATGCTGCATCAGAGTACTTGCCAAACATGACACTGCCTGGGATATATCCCCATGAAGGGACATCTATTGGACAGGCCAGGAACCTCAGAAAAACGAACTAGGGAGAGCTGAGGTCGGGACTGGGTGAGGCTGGGTTGTCAATGGAAGGTGGGGCATTTGTTGGGCCAGAAAGAACGTTTCCAGGTTCAGGAGGGGCAAACATGGGATCCTGGGCAGGTAGAATGACAAGGGGTGGGCTTTGGGAGGTTTAAGGACTGCATGTTACTGTTGTGTTTGTGTCTGTGGTAGGTGCAAGTGTCTGGGGGTCTGATGTTGTTTGTGTCGGGGTTGTGTCTGTTGGTGCATGCTCAGTCGGTATGTGTGGGCTGGCCCTGGTGAGGGGGCTGAGTGTATGTTCAGTGGGTGCATGTATGTTTATTTTTCTGCATTTGGGGGGTGTTGTGGAGCATTTGGATGTTGGACTGTGTGTCTGCTTATGTATGCATCTGTATGGGACAGGTATGGGAACATGGATTTGGGTTTGGGAAGAGGCAAGAGTTGGGCTAGAAGACTGGGCTGGGGGATGGATGCTGTGAGTGAGGAGGCCAGAGCCTGAGACGACCTCTGTAGTGTAGACATACTACTGTGACTGCCCTCCAGAAACTCCAGCATCTGTGCCATCACAGTAGAATGCTCCTGGAGGCCCTTCAGCATTATACCCTGCTCAATGGAGATGCGTTTCAGGTGGTCAATAGCATCCTCATTCAGGGCAGCTGGAGCCACAGGGGCAGGGAACGAGGTGCCTGGGCCAAAGAAGATGTTCTGTTCCTCAAAGTTGTGGAGCTAAACCAATTTCTTGGGCCAGAAGGAAGGGTGGATAAGGGAGTGGAGGTAGCAGGCACGGTTGTTGTGCTCTCAATTCCTGGGCTGTCCACCACCTCCATAGAGTGGCCCCTGGAGGGAAAATCCGATGAAGAGGTCAAAGGTTGCTCCTCTTGGGCATGCTCCTCACCCTCTGTGGAAGTGACTCTGTTGCTGTCAGTATCCTGACCAGAGCCACTGTGGTTAGATGTATCCCCAACATCGCTGGCAATGTCTCCTCTGCTTGCCTCTGTTGATGCTGAAAAGGCAATGCAAAAAGCTGTAGGGCAACTGAACACATTTTAGTTCACTTACATAACTCAGCGCAACATCCTCTGAAGGACACAGTGAACTACGGTCATAACTTGTATAGTAACAAGATGGCCAACCATAACTGGCCAGTAGCAGAACATATTGACAGGGCCAAAAATGCCACCTACAGCTAGGGACATTCCCAAATCACAGAGGTTTGGTTGGTAACATCAATGTTACATGGCATGCTTCAAACCAAAGTGGACAGTTGACGCCCTAACTTGTTTAGCTTAGACCCATGTATCCAACATTAGGTGTCACCTGTGGTCATAAGAGGGTGCATAGCACACAAACCAATTTGATTTTCAAAAAACTCTTGATTGGTAGTGATGGTTTGAAAAGCCGCACATCCAAATCCTATAGTAAACAGTATGCACTATTGAGTCAATTTATGGTGCCTCTCAGGGTAGACTGACATCCCACTACCAGAGATGTGAAATAGGCAGAAAGTCTCCTAGGAGAGAGTCTGTTCTAAACATTTTTTAGCACATAGCTATACCCCGGCACTCCAAAGTTTTTGTGATAATGAAAAGTATATATCACAGATTTGTCATAGAAAGTTCAACAATTCTTTAGTGAAAACACTCTGATGACAATAGGTGCTATTCTGTTGTCAAAAATTGAGACCACAAAATGTATTGTCCTTATTTCAAAAGGAAGAACATCATACAGAGATTCTTTTTTTACAAAATGTAATCTCATATGTAAC
Source organism: Triturus cristatus (assembly GCF_964204655.1). Taxonomy (NCBI): domain Eukaryota; kingdom Metazoa; phylum Chordata; class Amphibia; order Caudata; family Salamandridae; genus Triturus; species Triturus cristatus. Next base: position 1,290,784,081 of record NC_140589.1, read on the forward strand.
ATGTGAATTTCATATAGTGTACTTAACGTTACAAGGTGTGTGTAAACAAGTCAAGTCCATACAAAACATTTCAGAATTGGATGAATGTTCTATATTCTCTATTCTTATTTCAGAACGATCATACTCCGATGTGAAAGTCCAAATGATGAAGTTGGTTTCTTTCTCCCGAAGACAGCCGACACGTGTTTTGTTACTACAAGTAACTTTATCAAGGCTTAGATGTCTTTTGCGTTAGTGTTGAAGTGCACCGAGGGCACAGTGTTGCCCGAGGAATTGGTGAAAGGTCCGTTATTATTGAACCAATCCTTGGTTGGTCCTATCCTGTGTGCTGATGTTAACACACAACATAGACACCGGTTGGTCTTAGAAACGACTGAGTTTGATCCGTTTAGTGCTGGATCAGTCCTTATTTATGATCCCTTTTATGATAGTACATAAACTGTATTTCAATTGGAATTGCTTGATAAAAACATTGTTTGGCAAAGTACTGTTAGTTTTTCTTATACTGCTCCTGAAAAGCGACTATGATAGGTCCTTGTTTTCAGCAAGCAGCGCGCCGTAAATCCGGCTTCGATTAGGGATTTGATTAGTGATTTGATTTTCACTCCCCAAAAAATGCTAGACCATTCTAAATGCCTCAACAGCTGAGCTCATAAAATGACACAAATAATACATAGACTGCGCTAAGACATGTTATCAGTCAGTGAGAACACAACCAACAGTGGAGCATGGACTCCACAGATATTTTGCACATTTAAACCAAGGACATTTAGGTTCAGTGTCTGAGACACAAAGGTCACTATGTTATCATTCGACAACATAGTCATGACATCATGATATGACCATTAATTGAGATCTTTATGACTATGTATGTTCAAATATCTAAGATATTGTCATGCTGTGCTGCCTGTAGCAGTGCTTCTGTGTCCGCCCGCAGCCTCTTGTACACGCCCCTCCTAATGACTCCGGTCAGCTGGCGAAGGCAGTGTTTGAGGATTACTTAAGGGAGGGGTCTGTGAGGGAAACGTGCTTCCCGTTCCTTCATGGACTCCCGCCAGGCCTCCCTTGTATTCCTCGCTTGCCTGCATTTTTTGATTGCGAGTCGGAGTAAGAGGACGTCTACGGCATTCTTCTTTGGTGTTCCTCTGTAAACACCTTCTGGGTTACCGCGTCTTCTTCATGGGGCTTAGTTCAGTCTCTGAGCTCCCTTGTTGGCCGGATTCAGTATTTTTGTTCTGGTGCCACATTTCCTTACGCTGCCATTGTTGTGATACCTACATGGTAGAAAATAAGAAAAACAAAGAAGGTATTTAAAGGAACTGAGTTCTAGGTTGAAGGTAGGACTCAAGCTGTTTTCAAGTATTAGTTGGCAATCCTAATACTTATCTGATATTGTGCTCCTTCACTTGTTGTGTATTATATTCTCAGCCATGAACTTGCTTTGATTCACAATGTCTTCAAGTATCTTTGCTACAAAATAATCAAGAGATTGATTTTTATCCATTTATCCCTGAATGTTTTACACACTTAGACCCTGCACCTTTTTGTGCCACGTTGTTGTTTTTCCTTCTTGCCTGTCCTGACTAGGAAAATAATTTTTTTGTTTTTTTCCTAGTTTTCAGGCTGTGGCATAGTTTTCCTATGGGTCCGTTGAATCCTACTACTGGTTTACGTTAAGGTTGGTATGTTTCACCCTTATCATTGTTTAGTGTTCAAATTCTGCAGTCGCGATGAATAATTAGTGTCTGCTTGCTTTTTGGATACACTGCATGAGTTCACTCTTTATTCATTTAATTCCTCCTAGATACACCTGGCGGAGCTTCCAACAGGTAGAATACTAAAGTAACCATATGACGTACTTCAGTCCCTTGGCTTATGGATTCCTATTTATGCTTGTGTGTTTTCCATGTAGGAGACCTTCCAACACCACATTGGACAGACCAGCAGACTCTGCTCGTTCTCCCTTTCCTTGTTTTGTTGGGTGGGTGAGGGAAGTGGGGACTTAGCATTGATTCCATCCATTTTGCCTCTGCGGAAACCCAAGTGAACCACAAAGATATATCCACACACATGTCTTTGTGTGGAAATCAACATGTCATCCATCTTGAATGTAAATTGCACTTTACAAAAAGTGCAACAAATCATCATGGGTGGAACTAAGTTCATCCATCGTGAATAACATTACCATGTGTTCAATAGCATTTCAGTGTCTTGTACAATTTTTTTTTTTTAATTCTTGTTATTTAGCATGCTCAGTAATCAACATTTGAGTTACATACTGTTGAATCAAATTTCCAAGTTATGGCATTGTCCACATTAATGCTTTTCAGTAGGCAGATACAGCAAAGCTTTATTAATGGACCCCTCTGTTACCCTCCCCACCCTCACCTACACTCTATGGGCCCTGATATGCTCACCAGGACCCTCAGACTTTCTCTCAATTCTTCTTTCACCCTCTGCTTAGGTAAATCATGTGTTCTGCTTGCTAACACAAGTCAAGATCAGAGATTGAGTCTGACACTCTAGGGGGGCAACTGCACCCCAATGTTTAGCTATATTGCGTTTAGCAATCACTGCGGCCTGTGTCACCCAAAGATCCATGTATTTTCACCATGTCTCTGCACTCGATATCATCAACAGAAACCATTTTGGTGAGGTTGAGCCATCCATCCCCATTACTTCCGCCATTATTCTCCCGATCTCTTGCCAGTATACTTGTAGCACTGGGTAATACTCCAGAAATTAAAGAAGGATCCTTCCTGCCCGCATCCTCTGTGGCTTTGACCATTTTCGCTGCATCCTATATGAGGTAGTATAGTCTGGGGGTAGTATACCCTGTGTAGGATCTTTAATTGGATCAGTCGGAATCTGGCATAAATTGCTACCTTTCTCGGTCCCTGTATGGTTTCTGTCCATCCTTCTTCGTCCAACAGCCCTGGGTCATTTTCCCAGGATACTCTCAATGCTCCTAAGGGATCAGGCCAGTTATTAAGAATTTTCTCATATATGCATGATATGGCTCTGTCTGTCAGAAGATCTGTCAGTAGTTTGTCCTCCAGCAGGGATGCCGGCCTCAAGGCAGTCCATTCGCGGATATAGTTTTCAAGGGTGTGTCCCAGCTGGAGATATCTCAACCATTCTCCTTGACCCAGCTCATATTCCTGTTGCAAAATTGTGCATGTGATATATGCATTTCCTCTCCAAACATCCCCAATCTGCCTAGGCCTAACAATTTCCATTTACTGAAATTGGGTAGTTGGCCCACTTTGTGAAGCTGCTTACTGTCCCAGAGTGAGGTAATCTCTATCAACTTCCCCTACAATCCCAGGTGTTTTGTTGCTGCATGCCATGCCCTCACTACGGTTCGTGTATATGTTGGGAGGTCCTTAATCCTTCCCTTGTCATTAAGGATGGGGGTATCCTCGAGATCCCATCGCCACTCTATCCACCCTATAGGCCAGTTCCGCTCTGTTGCCAAACACCCAGTCATTGATGCACACCAGTTGAGAGGCCCAATAGTGAATTTTAATGTCTGGCACTGCTAGCCCCCCTTGTAAACTCCTTTTTGTAATTTCCACAAGGCTATGCTTGGGGTTCCTCTGCTCCAGAGCAGGGCTCTCAACACGGCCTCAATTCGTTGGAAGAATGAGTCCGGGAGCTCATGGGGTGTGTTTTGCATTGTGTACAGTAGTTGGGGGGAGTGTCATTATCTTAAATAGGGCTGCACAGCCCATTAGCATGAGGGGGAGTGTTTGCAGCACTCAGCATCAGTACTGAAACTGATTAGCTGACTTTTTGTGTTCCTGTGGTAAAAGTCTTCAAGGTTTCTAGTTATGTTTATCCCTAAATCTTTGAAGCCTTAGGTCTTGATTGGTACCTTACATCGCAATGCGAGTTCAGGGGTGCATCCTGCTAGCGGAAATAGTAAGGATTTGCCCCAGTTAATACGATACCCTGAATAATCCCCTTAGATACAGAAGATTTGAAGTATTCTGTCTGCGTACTGCTTTGGCTTTCTGACGTAGAGCAGAACATCATCTGCATAGAGGGGTATTCATTCTTCCCATTCCTCCACTACTGGTATGTCCCAGAGCAGTGAGTCTTGTCTTAACCATGCCCCAAGGGGTTCTAGGGCCAGGGCAAAAAGGAGAGGGGACAGTGGGCAAACAAGGGGGATGTGGATGTGGCCTAACAGCTAGAGAGGTCTGCTGTGAAACTAGGGAACCATGTTCGTGTCTCGGCAGGGATAAGAGGGCTGTTGGGTCTGACTCATTTGTGGATACTGTATGCAGGACCGCAAACAGCCAACAATGGTTAAGCCTTGCGTGGGGCTTAAATCCTGAATAAGCCTGGGCAGAGTGTGTGTAGCGGGGCTACGCTGAGTGCCCTCGAATTGGGATACAGCTGAAGAACACTGCACATGCGCGGGCATGCGGGCATGCGTGCATGCGCAGTCTTCTTCAGCTGTATCCCAATGTCGAGAAAGAGGAGGAGGACAGCCCGGGGACGTCGCGGTTAGAGGCAAGTGTGTTTTTTAATTGTTTTAATTCACTGTTAAGTATTTTTTAAATAGGGGGGTGGAGGCGGGCGGCGGGCTAACTTCGCTCCGCTGAGCGGAGTTCTTCACCCACGGTTAATCCTGAGTGGTCTGGGTATATGAGTGAGATGATAACAGCAGTTCAGTGTGTGGAGAGAACCTTGGCCAATGCTTTTGCCTCGTAGTTTAGTAAAGAGATTGGTCGATATGACCCACATTTTTCGTGGGCTTTGCCATCATTGGGGATTGCTACAATTACTGCCACTCTCTGGTCAGGAGAAAGGCCATCCTCTTCTTTACCCTACCTATACATTGTAAGTAGGTGTTTTGCTATTTTATCAAGCATAGACTTGAATTGTTCGACCGGTGGACCATTCGATCCCATCGCCTTCCCTGATTGTATTGCATGTGTCCCGGTTTTAAGTTCCTGCATAGACATGTCACTTTCTAATATCTCCCTCTCTGCTGTGGATAATTTCAGCATTCCTATGTCTCTCAGGAACTCCTTACAGTCACCCTCAGTCTTTACTGACAAGGAGGAGAAGAGCGACTCATAGTATGTAGCGAATCACGCTGCAATTTATTTGCCAGTCACTTGTCTGTGGCCTACTCTGTCTACTATTCCGGGGACCCATTTATGTTCAGTTCTTTTTTTGTCCAACCATGCCAGGAGTTTGCTCACCTTGTCCCCTACTTCATATTATCTATGATGTGTGGCCCGTGCTAAAGTTCTGGCGCTGTCTTCCATTAGGTCCCTCAACTCTTTTTTTCGTATCTTCATTCTAGAACTAATCTGAACTATAGAAACTCCACAATTGCTAATCCCTTTCCCCAAACTATTACCTTCCTCCCCCTCCCTGCTACCCTGCTAAATAGGGTAGCAGGGTACATACCCAACTCGTCAACTTGAAGAGCTTCTGGTGCCCATATACTAAAATATACCAACACACAGAAAAGGGGTGACTCAGCCGCAGAGGCGTACCACTGACTCTGTGTTGAATGTGTAACCCCTTCACCGTTTCTAGTGTTTCAGAAGTTCTCATTATCAATTTATGTATACCTCTCTTCCCCCGGTGGGAACTGCTTATAAAGCCCTGCCATCAACTCTTCCAGTGGTTAATCTCAGGTGAGTTCCCCTCAGCATTCAGCTTGCTGCATCTACTGCGGTGTTTGGTCCCATCTCCTCCCCTCCCACCGCACCCTGTAGCTTAATTGTTCTCTATTCTTTGGGCCTATGTCTGGGTCGCTTCAGCAATGCTTTGTTCCTCCTCTGTCACAGCTTCGAATATGTCACCCTTACAGCCACTCCCACACCTCGTCCAGGGAGACAAAGTGCCAAGTCTTGCCATCTGCCATAATTTTGAGTTTAGCTAGAAAGAGCATCATGTACTTAACTCCCCTCTTGTGGAGTTCCCTCTTCACAGCTTAGAAGCTCCTGCCCCATCACTGCACCTGTAGTGTGAAGTCAGGAAAGAACCTGATTTGGCTGTTTTTGAAATGGATCTCCCCCGTGGCTCTGGCTGCTTGTAGGATAGCATAGTGGTCCCGGTAATTAAAGATCTTTGCAATTATTGCCCTGGATTGCCCTGGTTTGGGCTGCAAGGGGCGGAGGCCCAGTGCGCCCTATCAATAGAGAAGAACTTAAACAGTCTCTTGGATCGCAGTTTATTCACTATGAAATCTTCTATGAAGAGGTCAACGCTGGGTCTCTCCGCCCCCTCAAGGACTCTCACCACTCTAATGTTGTTTCTTCTGGCTCTGTCCTCCTGGTCTTTGAGTTTGGCGGCCATTGTTGTGGTTCGGTGGGTTAGAGTCTGCACCTGTACCACCAGCCGCTTTGTTGTTGACTGAAGTTGGGTGATCTGCGTTTCGGCTGTCATGACTTTCTCCCTTAATTTTGATAGGTCTTTTCTAATCAAGTTTACCTCAACAGTCACTGTATCTATGTTCAGTTCTAGAGTGCTTTCTGGTCTCTTATGGCAGCCATAATGGCACTTAGCAATGGCTCCGCTGCACCTGCAGCTCCTTCCACTTGTGGGGGTTTCTGGATTGTGTACGTGTCCATTTTATTTGTCTGTATAGCACTCTTCCCTTTAGGTTTCACCATTGCATTATTGGAGTTTTGGATATGCTTATGTCTTCCACTTCTGTATGGAGGACTGCAACTTAGCCCACTGGCTATCGGTGTGGTATCATTGTATTTGGAGAGACGCAATGGGGGTCCCCCCCTCTTCTCTGCCCTCTGGTTCCTGCTGAAATCTCCAATCTCCGAAGCCCCCTGTTTGATCGGTGCCACTGGGGCCTGGCACTTCTCTCCATTTCGCCTACTGTGGGCCTATTGTGTGGTTCCTTACCTGGTGCACAAACTCGCCCTACTCTTCGGTAGGCCTCAGGTCATTAGTCACATCTTGTTGGTTAGACGGAGCATCTCCTGATTTGCTTTGGGCTTCTGTATTCTTTCAGATGGGGAAAGGAGATGCTCCCGCCTCAATCCCCCGTAACCCATGGTCAAGCACCCTAGTATCACTGCCATGGCTAGGCGCCACTTCGCCGCTCATCCGACCAGGGCCTCCAGTCTATTCCACTCACCTCTCACTAGTGTTCTTCCGCACCATCACTGGGGATGTCTACTCCTCTTCACCCATCGATCGCCAGTCTTCTGAGGTGGACAGAGGACTTTTTTAAGCTGCACCCACAAGGCCTAGGATGCGTGACTCAATACGTCCGCTCCCACGGCCATGCAGTCTCAGCTACCACAGCGCCTCTGCCTCCACCTCTGCTCTCTGATGTTCGCAGGCCGCGCCAAAGATGTAGTCTGCTCCAGTCCACAGTGTCCCAGATTCTCCTGGCTGTTAAGTCTGCCTCTCCATCCCTTTTCTGTGGGATCGTTCGTGAGTATTTGTCGTCTCACCTCCTGTGAGGCACCGGCAGGTTAGGCCTCTCCTCCTCCGCCAGTCACCGATTGTAGTCTTGTTCAATTTTTGACAATCTATGCATGGACAGATGTCTGCAGATTTACACAAGATCATTGGTCCAATTACGTATCTTACCTTGATTCCTTTGTGCAATGCATGCAATCTCACAAGTAAAAAAAATTCTTAAAAAAACATAAACAGTATTGAGTGAATAACACTCCAAAAAGAAAGGAAGATGGTGGATTGAGTCTGCTCCGGAGGGCACCTCCCACTGACCTTTCCTGCTTACATCTCAGTCCCTGGTGCTCCTGCTCCCCCATGGTCATTTTGAGCGTGTAACTACTCGGTATAGCGATGGGGGTTTAACCTTGCTACTAACTATGCCCCCGGTGCAAGGATAAATCACAGAGTGTCAGGTAACGATGGTTACTGCGGTTACTGCTGGTACCTGCAAATTCCGATGTCCTGATGTGCCGGCTTGGTTAAATAGCCGTCCGCAACTTCATCTTCTCAAGCAGAGCAGTGCAATGGCTCCAGACTGAGTCACTCCCTTATCTTGATCCGAGGTTCACTTTCCAGGTCCTTAGCTGCAGGAGGACCTCGGTTACATCCTCAAAAGTAATGACTCCATAACGACCCGCTGCTTCGAAGGGTCGTGGATGTGCTGGGAAACCGGTAGCAGCAATGACAGTGGCTGCAACAAGCCCCATGTGTGGGAGCTCCGCTCTGTTGAGGGGGAGTGTCAAAACCAGTAGCAAGACAGCAAGGGGCTCAGTTGCATCTTCGAACATGACATCCTGCTCCCAGCTCGGAAGGCCGATTCTTTGTCTGCTGCATTCAGGCAGGGCCGACCGGTTGCTCCGGTCGTGCACCTCAGAGACATCCATTCTGGGCTCTGAGATGGCCGATGATTTGATCTCCGCAGTGCAGGAAGGCTAGGGAGAAAAGGGTGACCCCCTGGAATGTCAGGCTACAGGCACAGCATCTTCAGCTCTCGGGCAGCAGGGGAATGGCTCCCCCTCAGCATATTCGAACACTATAGAAGTAGACACAGATTTTGGAAGAGAGAGAGAGAATCACTTAGAACAAATGAAACCTGTTGGTTCAGAATCAATTGGCTGTAGCTTTCCTGTACTATCTGCCAGTCAATCTGGTTTGTCTATACAATCATAGTCTTACAGTCTTGTACAAGCAGCCTTAGCACGGCTATGCCCGACAATGTGGACATTAGCCCTCAAACTGTCATCATTCCTGGCTCGGAGTGCCAACTACAATCGAGTATACCAATTAGCAAGCCTGGGCCTGAGGCATCCGCAGGTTCTGGGCATATCCATCTGGCTAATCCTTTCCCAGATACTCGTGCCTGCACACAGTTGGAGTCCACGGCCCAGCAGATGACGCAATCGATGAGGCTGGCGCGACTGATAAAAGTCCCAGAATGTAATACATTAAATGTACGCACTCCAGTGGGGGAGAAATGTCTAAATGTGAAAGGTCCCAAAAGCTCCAGAGGGGCTAAAGGAGGCAAAGTCCACGGCAGCACTAAACCTCCACTCAATACAGCAGTGGGGCGACTCAAGGACTCTGCCCAAAGCAGCACAGAGGCTGGTCCTGGCTTTAGTCCTCTACGCAAATGGGTGTTGTTAAAGGGAGAGGTCAAAGCCATCATCTCTTGACTTTCTAACTCTGGCAGCATGGAGGCTATGACATCTTCGGCATCTGCAGTTGAGGAGGGAGACTTATCATCATTCTCTCACTTCTGCCTGAACACTGTGGCCTTGCTAACAGCTCAACCAGGCATCTCTGAGGGGAACCTGGGCAGAGATCCGGAAGCACTTGGCTCTGCATCCACCCCTCTTACATCAATGAAGCATACCGACCCTATGGAAGGGCCATCTACCGGTGACCTACAATCCTTCGAACATGATGAGCCCTCCCTGTCTACAATCTTGCAGGCACTATCTTTCCAGAGAACCGAGGCTCCAGAATTCTACCTCCAAGCTAAAGCTGATAGCAGGGAGATCAAACAGGCCCTGATGGTTGTCACTACTAAGGTCACCTCACTGTCCTCGGAAGTTGCAGATCTCCAAGAGCGCGTTACAGCAGTCGAAGAAGCCAACACCTTCACCTCAAGAGTAGCTAAAATCTTTGAGACTCAGATGGCTTTTCTACAGGCAAAAGTCAAGGATCTCAAAAACCGCCAACAGTGTCATAATCTAAGGATCTTCGGTATACCAGAAGGGGTGCACGGGTGCACATTGTCAGTCTATTCCAGCAAGCATTCCCAGATCTGGCGGATTGGGATATAGACTCACAAGTCCAACGGGCACATTGACTACCTCTCACTATCCCACTCTCACTATCCCACAAGGGAATCAAGCCAAGTCATCACACCCATGCCCAATTCTGGTATTCCAGGGCATTTGTTAGCTACATCAAGCAATTTATCTCAAAGCCCGTCCTTCCACCCCTGTCAAACTAGATACAATCTCTATGGTTGTGCATTCCGACCTGTGTAAATCTACAATGGACAAGCGGTGGAAGCTTTGTCAGCTAATGGATGGATCCCTTCAAGGCAGTCTGCTCACAAGTATTTTTGCCAGAACCAGCCCGTCAAAAGATAATAAAAAATAGACACTTGCATTTTTTTACACTGAACATGATGCTAGACCAGCGCTTTCAAAATGGCAGTCTGAATCTGCTGGTTAAATACATACAGAAGGGCAGGAATGTAAAGGGAGCCAAACAAGAGGACAGAATACGGTGGGAGGCGGCTGAATTAAAACTATGCAATGTCTGATTTAAAACTTATGTGTTTGGAATGTTGCGGGGCTTAATCAAGCTAGAAAGCAGCGGCTAATTGGGGAGGAACTTCGTATATTTAAACCAGACTCACTTGGCTTAACCGAGACTCACCTTGCACATAAGGATAGATCACTGCTGAGACAACTTGGGTATGACACATTAATATGTACCTCACAAACAGTCTCTATCCGTGGGGTTGCTATATTGAAATCTAGGAATCTAGCGGACACAGTTTTGTGCACATTAGCCAATACAAAGGGAAGATGGGCTCAACTGCTCAACTGTTGATATTGGGGCATAAGGCTACGATTTGAGCAGTGTATGGCCCTAATACCGACTGTCCCGATGTTTTCTACCACTTTAGCTCCGAGCTGTTGGGTTGGGCTGGGGATTTGATAATCATGGGTGATTTTAAATTTATCATGGGTAATAAAATAGATACTACTAGCAGTAAAATACGGGCCAGAATGGTCAGCACCAGGGCAGCTATGTTGGAACTACTGCATATACATTAGATTGATGACGCATGGAGGACACTGTTTCCACAGTCGCCAGGGTATACATTCCACTCCTACCCACACAAACAGCACTCCTGTATTGCCATGATTTTTATTAAGGGATCACTACTGGAAAACGCACGAATAGAGGCAGGTCCTAAAATTACATCTGACCACAACCCAGTAATGCTAACCTTAAATCAATCAATCAATCAATCAATCAATCAATCAATCAATCAATCAATCAATCAATCAATCAATCAGTGAATTGTAAGCGCGCTACTCACCTGTGAGATTCTCAAGGTGCTGATGGGCAGGGTGTGCAGATCTGTTGGCCGAACAGCCAGGTCTTGAGGGTCTTCCTGAAGGTGTTCAGGGAGGAGGCACGTCTGATGTTTTCCGGGAGCTCGTTCAAGGATTTGGCCGCTATGTGAGAGAAGGATCTTTCGTGTGCCCTGGCTTTGTGGATGTGCGGGGATTCCGCCAGTGTGATGTTCGAGGATCGGAGGTTTCTCTTGGGTACATGGAAGTTGACTCTGTTGTTGAGGTATTTGGGTCCGGTGTTGTGTAGGTATTTGTAGGCTTGGGTGAGGATTTTGAAGGTGACTCTTTTCTCTACAGGGAGCCAGTGAAGTCTTTGAAGGTGGTGGCTTATGTGTTCGTGCTGGGGGATGCCGGGGACGAGTCTAGCGGCGGTGTTCTGTATTGTCTGGAGTTTCTGGAGTAGGGACTTGTTGATGCCGTTGTAGAGTGCGTTTCCATAGTAAAGTCTGCTTGTGATGAGTGCATGGGTGATGGTCTTCCTTGACTCGGGGGGATCCATTTGAATGCCTTGCAGAGGATTCGGTTCATGGTGAGAGAGGAGTCGAGTATAATTCCGAGGTTTCTGGCATGGTCCGTGGGGGTGGGTGGACTTCCAAGGGCGGTCGGCCACCAGGTGTTGTCCCATGCTGAGGGGTGGTACCAAGTACAAGGACTTCCGTCTTCTTGGCGTTAAGTTTCAGGCAGCTGTTGTTCATCCAGGATGCTACGTCCTGCATTCCTTTCTGGAAATGTAGTCTGGAACTGGTGGGGTCTTTGGTGAGGGAGAGGATGAGTTGTGTGTCGTCAGCGTAGGATATGATGTTGAGGCCATGTTGTCGGATGATGGTGGCGAGGGGGGCCATGTAGATGTTGAAGAGTGTCGGGCTTAGTGATGACCCCTGTGGGACTCCACAGGTGATTTCCATGGCGTCAGAGAGGAAGGGTGGCAGTCTGATTATCTAGCTTCTTCTGGTGAGGAAGGACCGAATCCAGTCAGGGGCTGTTCCTTGTATGCCGGCGTTGTGTAGTCTGGCGAGGTGGGTGTAGTGGGAGACAATGTCGAAGGTTGCTGAAAGGTCCAGGAGGATGAGGGCTGCGGACTAGCTCTGGTCAAGGATGTAGCGTATGTCGTCTCTGGTGGCGAGTAGGGCAGTTTCGGTGCTGTGATTGCTTCGGAATCCTGATTGTGACGGGTCGAGTATGGTGTTGTCCTCGATGAAATGTGTCAGCTCCCTGTTGACAGTTTTCCCTGCAACTTTTGCCGCGAAGGGGAGGAGCGAGATGGGCCGGTAGCTCTTGAGGTCAGTGGGGTCAGCTGCGGGTTTCTTGAGCAGGGGCCTGACTTCTGCGCATTTCCACGCAACTGGGAAGGTACCTGTTTCGAAGGTGAGGTTGATGGTGTTTTGTAGTTCGGGTGCAATGGCGGTGGCTCTGTGGTAGATGTGTGGCAGGCAGGGGTCAGTGGGGGCCCCTGAGTGGATGCCTTTCATGAATGAGGCAGTGTCTTTGACTGTGAGTGGCGTCCAGGGTGAAATGATGGGCTTCCTGGTGTGTCTAAAGGGGGTCGGCTGTGGCGTGTGGTTGATGGTCGCTGAAGTTGTCGTAGAGGTTTTTGATTTTGATGTGGAAGTAAGTTCCGAGCCTGTCGCAGAGGTCTTGGGATGGGGTGATGACTGTGGATTCGCTGCAAGGGTTGGTGAATTCTTGGATGACACTGAAGAGCTCCTTGGAGTAGGTGGAGTTGGTGAGGATCTTGTTGTGGATGAAGGTCCTCTTAGTGGTTCTGATCCGGTTGTGGTAGTCCGTCAAGGCGTTCTTGTAGGTGGTGTGGTTTTCGGGTGTCTGTCGGGACTACCGGTTCCAGTCCCACTGAACTACAAAAATGGCTGTCGCCGCTCGCCCAAACGCATGTGCGGAGGGAGGTCAGGTGTGTCAAAGCCTGGCCTCCCTCGACTGCTGACACTTCGCGCTCTTCCGGACAGTCCTATGCACATCACCTCAACTTACCTGACAGTCCTATGCACATCGCGTCAACTTACCTGAATTTCCTGGACGCAGCTACTCTTCGGTTGATTTCGGTGCTCGAGGCGGCGTCAGTTTGCGGGCCTTTCTCCATGGACTTCACGCGTTCAGCTCCTCCTGCTTGGCGCTCCTCTGGCGGCATTTGTTCTCAGTCCTGGTTCCTGGTGGTGTTCTCGGCGGCGTCTTCTTCATCGCGTCTGCGGTCTTCCTGCTCGGCGCTCCTGCGGTGGCTCATGACGGCGGCCCTGGTCAGAGCTCTGTACAGCGTCCTCCTTGTGGAGCCATCAAAAACCTGCAACAAAACAAAGGAAAGACATTTGAAGTTATAACGGTAACAGCGCTCTCGCGCTGCCCCTTTTCCTTTATTTACTACCATGTGATATCACTCACCTCATTCTGCTCCTGGCACTGTGGGGATCTGTCCCTTTATTGTATGTGAAACCTATAATACAAAGAAAGAATATACCTGAAAATAAGGTTACATTTTGTTTTTAGTGGCATTAGTCTTCAAATTACCAAGCAAGACGCAATATAAGGTGGGCCTTAAGTTTAATACAGAAGTTGTAACTGTTTTCCTGTTCATTATGTACAAGAAGTGTATTTCTTAGCATTGTTTTGTTCATTCTAGAATCTGACAGAAGTCTCACACATACATTCAAGAAGAAGTGAAATATAGAGTTAAGCCTCATTAGTGCAAGGTAAGAAGACATTTCACAAGGAGATTCAAAGGGAGACATACATTGAAGAGTTTTGTATATTTATTAATTATTTGCATTTATTCATTTCCCTTAGTCGTGTTCCTCGTCCTGACGGGTCCATTGCCACTGAGAGTTTCAACGAGGGATCTTACCCTATTCCTTGTTATGTTACCCTTCTTCCCCGGATTGCCATTGACACTTTGACTTGGTTGGGTGCAATAGGTGGTTTGGGGAAGTAGTGGATATTGCTTCATGTCTCTGACGTTCCTGCTAGCAGACAGTGAATTCTGACAGTGTCTTGGTATTTCTCCAGTTCTTCTCAAGGTGTCTGCAGGTGCGTCTGGCCTCTTGGAGATCGGAGGTGAACCATGCGGCTTTCCTGGGTCGTTGTTTGTCAGGGTTGTGTAGCGGGGTGAGCTCGTCTTCGCAAGTGCAGATCCAGGTGTGGCGCTCACTGGCTGTAGCATTGTCGTCTGCTGCCGTTGTGTGGTTCACTCTGGTGCGGGTGAGGGTGGAGTTCAGTTGCTCATCGGTGATCTTGCTTCAGTTCCGTCGTGGTGGGCGTGGGGCCGGTTTGGGTGTCTGGGCTTGTCGATGGTGAAGTGTACGCAGTGGTGGTCAGCCCAAGGAGGTTGCGTGGTGTGGCTGAAGTGTACGCTGTTTCCTGCGATGAAGATGGGGTTGTGGGTGTGTCCCGCCCTGTGAGTTGCTGTAGTGATGAATTGCTTGAGTCCGATGTTGGTGAGGTTGTCCCGAGGGTGGTGGAGTTGGGGTCAGTGAGATTGTCGAGATGGAAGTTCAGGTCCTCGATGAGTATGTAGTTCATTGAGGCGATGGTGTGGGGTGCGATGAGGTTGGTGATGTTGGTGGCAAAGGGGTCCCAGTGGCTGAGGAGGCTGGAAAAGAGGGTTCCGCGGAGTGTGGAGCCAGGACTGGTCTTGATCTGGAAGTGCAAGTGTTCGGCAGTGGGGAAGGTCTCCCTGGAGGTGGTGAGGCGGAAGGTTTCTTGTGGGTGACGGTGAGGCCCCCTCCCAGGTGGTTGGGGTGGTCCTTCCGCTGGATAATATATCCATTGGGTATGGCGGTGTTGATGTTGGATGCGAAGGTAGCGTTGGTCCAGGTCTCTGTGAGGAAGGCGATGTTGGGTGAGAGTGCAACTAGTAGACTCCATATCTCCATGGCATGTTTGTGCCTGGAGCGCACATTGAGGAGGATCCAGGTGAGGGTATCATTGGTATTGTTGTCGGTGGTTTTGGAGGCCAGGGTGGTGTTGAAGGTCTGGCGGCAGTGGAGGCAGGAGAACTGGCCAGGGGTCATGTTTGGCATGGCTTGGAGGTAGTCCCCATGTCTTCCTGTATGGAGTGCATGGAGGGCAGCTGAGCTGTAGTGTTGGGGGGTGCGAGATGTAGGGTCTCTGGCACTGGCCATGGTCGGGTCACTGACGGGCTCAGACAGGCTTGCCTTAGGCACGCCTTTGGCGAGCCAGCGGCACGCCTGCTGCATGCGTCCGCCATTAAGTAGTGAAGGTGGGAGTTATAAGGCATTTGTTGCAGAACGCAGGGATCTCCCCAGTGTGTCTCAATGGTGTGGAACTTAAGGTAACTGCGTACACAGATGATATCACCATTCTCTCTGCCAATCCAGGAGACTCTATAGCCGATATCACGCGAGAGGCTGAGCTCTTCTGCTCTTTCTCCTGCTACAAGCTAAATTTAGCTTAGACTTGCCTGCCGCATTAGAGCTCCCCTCCTTTTATTATTTTTGGGCCCTTGGCACCCCATCACCCAGTGCCTGAGCATTTTTTTAAACAGGAAGGGGGCCACACAGCCACCTTCCAAAAAGCAAGTTAAAAAAACGGCATCTCCCATGGACGATTTTGGCCCCAGGGACCCTATCCCGGGGGCATGGCGACATATTTAAATAAAAATTAAAATTTAAGGAGTGGGGCTGCGCGGGCCCCCTCCTGAGGCCCCGGGGACCCTATCCCCCAGGCCTGGCCCTCACGTTCGGGACCGCTGGGGGAGCACCAATGCCCCCACGGTCCCAGCTGGCTCTCTGTCTCCTGCAGAAGCCACAATTGATTTTGGGCAAGGGGAGCTGCTGACATGCAGCTCCCTTTGCCCAGAAGCAATTCTGCTTTGCATCTAGGAATTGCTCTTGCTTCCAAGAAGCAAAGGAGTGTTTGCTGTGGCAGATCAGGAGCCGGGTCCCGCCCTGCCATAGCAAATGGCAATGTCTCGGGGGTGGGCAACCTGGGACATTGCAGGAGCCGGCCCTGGAGGGTGGCGGTCCCCAGGGCCATCTAGGGATCCAGGAGGGGGCCCTTCCAACTGAATAAAGCCCCGGGGAGGTAGTGGTCCCTGGGGCAACGGAGCTCCACATTGTAATCAACAGTGCCCCGGAGAGGTGGTTCCCCGGGGCAGTGTGGGAGGTTTTGTTTTTAAAAGTAGCCCCATGGAGGCAGTGGTCCCCGGGGCTGCGGGGGGCTGCATGGCCCTTCTCATTTAAATCATATAGCCACTGGGAGGTGGTGGTCCCTTGAGCTTGGGGGAGCCCATGAGGCCCCCGACCAAAATAATTTAAAGCCCTGGGGAGGTGGCGGTCCCTGGGAGTTGAGGGGCCTGCCAGGCCCCCTGCCCTGAAATAATGAAATGCCCCGGGTAGGTGGCGGTCCCTGGGACAGCATGGGGATGGAGCCCCAACACATTAAAAAAAAAGCCCCAGGTAGGTGGCGGTCCCTGAGGCTGCAGGGAATCGTGTGCCCCCACAGATGATAAACTAAGCCCCGGGGAGGTGGTAGTCCCTGGGGCAATTGAGGCCCCTCTGGACCCAGCATTTAATTTCCTCATTGCCCCGGGGACCTGGCCCACCCGGGGGCTCGCGCTTCATTTTTATTCTATTTTTTTGTCCGGATTCACGCACCCAGCGTGAATTCACCCCAAAAGATATTTTTTAAATGCTTTTTTTGGCCCTGAGCCGGCCTAGGGGGTCTGGGTGGTTCTACCCTGCCCCTTTACTTGTTTTTTATCTTTTTTTACTGTTTTCTTGTGATTCAGTTCTACCGAGTCACAAGATGGTTGCCAACACATTTTGGTTTGGAATGGTGGCAGCCAATCAGAATGAAGCACATGCTCATGAGGGTTCACAAATCCTCCTTGGCCCTCAGATATCGATATTGATATTTTTTGTAATTTCTCAGTAACTACTGAACGGATTTACACCACTTAAAAAAAGGACGCTTTCTGAGCCAAGAGTTACCTGTTTGACAAATTTGGTGTAATTCCGTTCAGCAGTTCGGGCTGTAGCCGTGTCTAAAGTTCCTATGGAAGTTAACATGGAGAAAATGCGTTTTGGAACCCTCCTTTTTTCTCGGCCCCTGCTTGACTAATCACCCCAAAACTTTCCAGGCAGGTACTGACCTGAGTGAACCATTTAGTTAGATATTGGCAAAAGAAAAAAAGCTTTTTGAATAGAAACAAGATCCTAACTATAACTACCTACTGGCGACCGCCAGTAGCTTATATATAGGTGAGAGTAGGTGATTGTGAGAGTAGCTGTATGGATGAGTATGTGCTTGTATTAGTTATTGTATAAGAGTGTAAACATGTGTTTGTATATGTTTGAATAATTGAGGTGGTGTATGTATAACTGTTAGTTGAGTAAATGGGAGTGTGATTTATTCTTTGCACAACTGAGTAGGTGTGTGAGTAACTCAATGGATGAGTGGCGGTGTGTGAGTGTCTGTATAGATTAGTGAGTGGATATGATAGTGCCGTATTGATGGTTGACTGCATGTATGAGTCACTGTATGGGTTAATGAGTGGATGTGTGTTTAGACCTAGGAATCAGTGAGTGGGTATGTCCTAACTGGTAGTGGTGTGTCTATGGTTTTGAAACTGGTAGTCTGTATTTTAGAGTGGGTGTATCAAAGGTTATATTAGGGTATGAGGAGGTGCATCAGATTATCACGTGGATGATGTCATCAGTGATTTGCAACATAACAAGGGTACCCCTAATTTAGTTTCCTATCTCAGGGTTTTAAAGTAAATAATACTGAAGAAATATATATAGGAAACAATCATTAAAATAACTGTAGAGATGTACAGATTGATCAATATCCAGAATCAAACATAACTATCACACTTAGAAATTGATTTGAAAATTCATTCTTTAATATTTTTGCAAACTTATATACTTTTTTTGGCTTTTCTTTTCCCTCATTAATCTAACACATTATTCGTGTATGAATTAATATAGCTTCCTAACACAATGTAACTAAATTGTTCTAAATTGATCTATGATTTACAATTTGTCAAACATTATATGCTTTCAATCGTGTTACAAAAAATCACAAAAGATTACTGCATAATAAACATGGCTATTTTTCTCTATTCCAGTCTACGCGCGTTTCGGCGATCAGCCTTCTTCAGGCAGCCATGATATTCAAGAATTCCTAAAGCATAATAAAGAAAAAGAATAATCTATAACCAACTGTACATCTCTACAATTTCAAGTGCATATTATATTAAAAATGGCCCTAAAACGGCCCTATACATATATACATTTGTTACATTTATATACATTTCATATTAATGTTCCTATTTACATGCTGTTTTTATTAAAACAACAGTCATCATCTCTATACAGAAAACATGTCTACGTCCAAATCAAAAGATACGATTCAAAACCATTCTAATGATTTACTTTTTATTACATCATAGTTGCACCTATAGCGCCTAATGATTCAGTGGGGGTGATGGACACTCTTATATCAGTATAACCCATAGTGTCCTAATGACACAGTAATGATAACAGTAATGATATCGGACAATCTCATAATAGTGACCCCCTTACTATCTAATGATCCAGTAACAATGGAATCTCATATTGGTCACTTCCTGCACTTCATATAACTGGAGACTTCTACACAACAATTAAAATAAAATAAACCAAAATCCTAGCTAAGTATCGTGGTGGGCCGCGAATGTTACCTGATTCTTAATGGATATGTCTACTGACAAGGTTCCCTCTGAATAACGGACGTTATATCCAATGCTCTATCCTCAGTTGTGTATATATGCGTCAGCGTGATCTGTGGTTACGCGTTGCTATGGCAGTTTTTCAAAGATCCCTACCATAGATACACTGAAATGCGACCGATAAGACAAATTAGCATAAAGTTTGTCAGAGGGAAATAAAACTTAAAGCTACCTGTCCGGATTATTGAAAAACACACTTACTCACGCTATGAAGTTATTATGCGCATTATTCAGAGCTTTTCCGGTTTGCGCGTTGTTCAGAGCTTATCCCGTATCAGTAGGGAAGTACGTTTGGAAAGATTCCTACAGTGACCTGTAGCGTGTTGTCACGAGTTCTAATAGGAAACATATAAATCAATTAATGCTAATGCGTAAGAGAAAAATACTCATGCCTCGTTTTTGTTGTGTCGATTTTATCCCAAACGCTAAATATGTCTTACCCGGTTAGTTTTTATTTTTCGTTTCACGCGACTTATTTCATCTCAGCGCTATACTGTTTCAGCGACGCAATTGAAGGTTTGTAATCAGGCCCAGCCGAACCTAAGAACATATAATTAGAGTGAATCAGTATGTTCCACTACCTCGAATTCTCGATTGGCGCGTTACACTTGAAAAGCCGAGCTAAGACGCCGAGGTTATCACATTACACTCACCTCGCCATCTGAGTCCTTTCTCCCCGTTGCCAGCGAATCATTAAGGTAGAAAGGGGACTAGGTCTCAAAGCGCTCCATATATACTCTGATTCGCTTAGTGATTGGTCAATTCCTTATGACATCGACCTGTTGGTGGAGCGATAATAGATCCTCTATTTAGCCGATAAAGAGGCTTAACAATAATATGTGGGGGTAACAATTTGTTTTTAATACGCCCAAAACGTTATTGTTAGTTAATAAAAGACCTTTTGGTGGAAAAATAATAGATCCTCCATTTAGCCAATAAAGAGGCTTAACAATAATATGTTGCGATAACCATTTGTTTTTAATACGCCCAAAGCGTTATTGTTAGTTAATAAAACGCTTATAGTAGAACCTCCAGTTACATGGATTCGGTAATAAAACGCTTATAGTAAAAACCTCCAGTTATATGGATTCGGAGACCCTCCCGTTCACAGCATTAACTATGAACGATAATTTAGCATCAGTGTCAGAGGGGCATCCACTATATAGTGTGACCTTAGTTGTTATATCGTATGGCTTGGCTCCATGGTATCTCACTATTCAATCCTCTCTTATAAGCATCTAGAGAGAAAATCCAAAACACTTCTCTCCTTTTGCGAATCTCAGTGCCTTGAGTCCCACTAGTGTTAATTTTTTCAAGAATCAGCCATTTTATGTCTTTTGCAGTATGACTGTGCTCAATAAAGTGTTGGACTAACGGCGCTTGTATCTTTTTGTTTTTAATCGCTGACCTGTGTTCCGTCAAACGAGTTGCCATTGACCTGGATGTTTCCCCTACGTATGGTTTCTCGCAAGGGCATAGGATGGCATAGATGATATTAGAGGATTTGCAATTGGTTAGACATTGTAAGTTTATTTTTACTCCATTTATGGAGTATTGTCTAACTTCTAGAGCAGTCTCACATGCTAGACAAGACATGCATTTGTAATTACCTTTCACAGCAGGTAGGCCACCAATTGTAGTCTGGATAATAGTGGATGTGTTCCTAGGCCAATGTTTGCATATCGCAAAAATAAAAACCTTAAAGATCTAGTGACAAGATCACGTATGCCTAGGAACACATCCACTATTATCCAGACTACAATTGGTGGCCTACCTGCTGTGAAAGGTAATTACAAATGCATGTCTTGTCTAGCATGTGAGACTGCTCTAGAAGTTAGACAATACTCCATAAATGGAGTAAAAATAAACTTACAATGTCTAACCAATTGCAAATCCTCTAATATCATCTATGCCATCCTATGCCCTTGCGAGAAACCATACGTAGGGGAAACATCCAGGTCAATGGCAACTCGTTTGACGGAACACAGGTCAGCGATGAAAAACAAAAAGATACAAGCGCCGTTAGTCCAACACTTTATTGAGCACAGTCATACTGCAAAAGACATAAAATGGCTGATTCTTGAAAAAATTAACACTAGTGGGACTCAAGGCACTGAGATTCGCAAAAGGAGAGAAGTGTTTTGGATTTTCTCTCTAGATGCTTATAAGAGAGGATTGAATAGTGAGATACCATGGAGCCAAGCCATACGATATAACAACTAAGGTCACACTATATAGTGGATGCCCCTCTGACACTGATGCTAAATTATCGTTCATAGTTAATGCTGTGAACGGGAGGGTCTCCGAATCCATATAACTGGAGGTTTTTACTATAAGCGTTTCATTACCGAATCCATGTAACTGGAGGTTCTACTATAAGCGTTTTATTAACTAACAATAACGCTTTGGGCGTATTAAAAACAAATGGTTATCGCAACATATTATTGTTAAGCCTCTTTATTGGCTAAATGGAGGATCTATTATTTTTCCACCAAAAGGTCTTTTATTAACTAACAATAACGTTTTGGGCGTATTAAAAACAAATTGTTACCCCCACATATTATTGTTAAGCCTCTTTATCGGCTAAATAGAGGATCTATTATCGCTCCACCAACAGGTCGATGTCATAAGGAATTGACCAATCACTAAGCGAATCAGAGTATATATGGAGCGCTTTGAGACCTAGTCCCCTTTCTACCTTAATGATTCGCTGGCAACGGGGAGAAAGGACTCAGATGGCGAGGTGAGTGTAATGTGATAACCTCGGCGTCTTAGCTCGGCTTTTCAAGTGTAACGCGCCAATCGAGAATTCGAGGTAGTGGAACATACTGATTCACTCTAATTATATGTTCTTAGGTTCGGCTGGGCCTGATTACAAACCTTCAATTGCGTCGCTGAAACAGTATAGCGCTGAGATGAAATAAGTCGCGTGAAACGAAAAATAAAAACTAACCGGGTAAGACATATTTAGCGTTTGGGATAAAATCGACACAACAAAAACGAGGCATGAGTATTTTTCTCTTACGCATTAGCATTAATTGATTTATATGTTTCCTATTAGAACTCGTGACAACACGCTACAGGTCACTGTAGGAATCTTTCCAAACGTACTTCCCTACTGATACGGGATAAGCTCTGAACAACGCGCAAACCGGAAAAGCTCTGAATAATGCGCATAATAACTTCATAGCGTGAGTAAGTGTGTTTTTCAATAATCCGGACAGGTAGCTTTAAGTTTTATTTCCCTCTGACAAACTTTATGCTAATTTGTCTTATCGGTCGCATTTCAGTGTATCTATGGTAGGGATCTTTGAAAAACTGCCATAGCAACGCGTAACCACAGATCACGCTGACGCATATATACACAACTGAGGATAGAGCATTGGATATAACGTCCGTTATTCAGAGGGAACCTTGTCAGTAGACATATCCATTAAGAATCAGGTAACATTCGCGGCCCACCACGATACTTAGCTAGGATTTTGGTTTATTTTATTTTAATTGTTGTGTAGAAGTCTCCAGTTATATGAAGTGCAGGAAGTGACCAATATGAGATTCCATTGTTACTGGATAATTAGATAGTAAGGGGGTCACTATTATGAGATTGTCCGATATCATTACTGTTATCATTACTGTGTCATTAGGACACTATGGGTTATACTGATATAAGAGTGTCCATCACCCCCACTGAATCATTAGGCGCTATAGGTGCAACTATGATGTAATAAAAAGTAAATCATTAGAATGGTTTTGAATCGTATCTTTTGATTTGGACGTAGACATGTTTTCTGTATAGAGATGATGACTGTTGTTTTAATAAAAACAGCATGTAAATAGGAACATTGATATGAAATGTATATAAATGTAACAAATGTATATATGTATAGGGCCGTTTTAGGGCCATTTTTAATATAATATGCACTTGAAATTGTGGAGATGTACAGTTGGTTATAGATTATTCTTTTTCTTTATTATGCTTTAGGAATTCTTGAATATCATGGCTGCCTGAAGAAGGCTGATCGCCGAAACGCGCGTAGACTGGAATAGAGAAAAATAGCCATGTTTATTATGCAGTAATCTTTTGTGATTTTTTGTAACACGATTGAAAGCATATAATGTTTGACAAATTGTAAATCATAGATCAATTTAGAACAATTTAGTTACATTGTGTTAGGAAGCTATATTAATTCATACACGAATAATGTGTTAGATTAATGAGGGAAAAGAAAAGCCAAAAAAAGTATATAAGTTTGCAAAAATATTAAAGAATGAATTTTCAAATCAATTTCTAAGTGTGATAGTTATGTTTGATTCTGGATATTGATCAATCTGTACATCTCTACAGTTATTTTAATGATTGTTTCCTATATATATTTCTTCAGTATGATGTCATCAGTGATGTCATTTGAGATGTTATCAGTGATGTCATCAGTGATATCTCTGACCATGTCATGAATGATGTAATATGTGACATCATCACAGTGCATTACGGGGGCACGAGTTATAGTTAGCTGAACTAACTATAATGGCCGAATTTCTCTGGTTTTGTATGAGTGAAATGCCCAACTAACTATAACGTTCCGGAAACCTGTGTTTTTTTCAGTGGATTTCTAAGGTTTTTTAAATGCTAATTCCTAACTATAACATCCCTGAAAGAAGGTTTTTTAAATGATAATTTCTAACTATAATGTCTCTGAAACCTGTGTTTTTTTCAGTGAAATTCAAGGGTTTTTTAAATGCTTATTTCTAACTATGCCTACAGAGATCTGACATGTGCAGAAAGAGGAAGAAAGGCGCAGAAAGAAGCAAGAGAAATGCAGAAAGAGACAACAGTAGTCCGGAAAGATGAAGAAAGGTGCAGAAATAAGCTAGAGATGTGCACAAAGAACCAACAGAGGAACAGAAAGAAGCCTTGTTGCAAAGTCATCCTGGGCCCCCAACTTTTTGCTGACCGGTAATGGTGGTAACTGACTCTGACTAACCAGGCCTGGAGCCAGTGCTATGCTGAAAGACACTTAGAATACAGTGAATACACCTACATACACTAGGGTACACTATGGGTTGGGATACCCCTGTGATTGGCATGACCTCCCCTGTAAGGCCCTAGTACAGAATAGGGCAGGGTGATTAAAACTACCTCTAACTAAGAGATGCAGAAGGAGGCAAGAGAAGGGCAGAAAGAAGCAACAGAGGTGCCGAAAGAGGCAAGAGAGGTGTAGAAAAAAGTAAGTGAAGTGCAGGGAGAGGCAAGTGAGGTACAGAAAGAAGCAAGAGCAGTGCAGAAAGAACCAACACAGGTATAAAAAGAGGCAAAAGGGGTGCAGAAAGGGGTAGGAGAGGTGCACAAAAGGCAAGAGAGGTACATAAAGAGGCAGGAGGGGTGCAGAAAGAAGGAAGACAAGTGCAGAAAAGGTGAGAGTATTGCTGAAAGAAGCAACAGAGGTATAGAAAGAAGCAATTGGCATGACATACCCTGTAAGGCCCCAGTACATACTAGGGCAGGGGGATTAAAACTACCTCTAACTAAGAGGTGCAGAAGGAGGCAAGAGAAGTGCAGAAATAGGCAAAAGAGTTGCCAAAAGAGGCAAGAGAAGTGCAGAAAGAGGCAAGTAAGGTGCAGAAAGAAGCAAGAGCAGTGCAGAAAGAACCAACAGAGGTGCAGGAAGGGGGGTAGAGAGAGAGGCAATGGGGTGCAGAAAAAGATAGGAGGGGTGCACAAAGAGGCAAGAGAGGTACAGAAAGAGGCAGGAGGGACACAGAATGAAGGAAGAGAAGTGCAGAAAGAAGTAACAGGTACAGAAAGAGGCAGGAGAGGTACAAACAGGCAGGAAAGGTGCAGAAAGAGGAAACGGGGTGCAGATAGAGGCAAGAGATGTGCAAAAAGAGAAAAGAGGGGTGCGGAAGGAGGCAAGAGATCTGCAGAAAAAAGCAACAGAAGGTGCTGAAAGAGGCAAGTGAGTTGCAGAAAGAAGCAAGAGAAGTGCAGAAAGAGGCAATGGAAGTGCAGAAAGAAGCAGCAGATGTACAGAAAGAGGCAAAGGGGGTGCAGTAAGAGGCGAGAAAAGTGCAGAAAGAGGCAACAGAGGTACAGAAAGAGGCAAGATAGTTGCAGAAACAGGCATGAAAGGTGCAGAAAGAAGCAAGAGAGGTGTAGAAAGAGAAAAGAGGTTTGCAGAAAGAGGCAAGTGATCTGCAGAAAAAACAACAGAGGTGCAGAAAGAGAAAAGAGGGGTTCAGAAAGAGGCAAGAGATCTGCAGAAAAAAGCAACAGAGGTACTGAAAGAGGCAAGTGAGTTGCAGAAAGTAGCAAGAGAGACACAGAAAGAAGAAAGAGAAGTGCAGAAAGAAGTAATAGAGGTGCTGAGAGAGTCAAGAGAGGTGTAAAAAAGCAACAGAAGTGCTTAAAGAGGCAAGTCAGCTGCAGAAAGAAGCAAGAGAGGTGCAGAAAAAGGCAATAGAACACAAAAAGAAGCATCAAAGGTGCACAAAGAGGCAGGAGAGGTGAAGAAAGAGGAGAGAGAAGTGCAGAAAGAAGCAAAAGAGGCGCTCAAAGAGGCAAGAGGGTTGCAGAAAGAGGTAAGAGTAGTACAGAAAGAACCAAGAGAAGTGCAGCAAGAAGCAACAGAGGTGCAAAAGGAGGCACAAGGAGTGCAGAAAGAAGGAAGAGAAGTACAGAAAGAAGCAACAGAGGTGCTGAAAGAAGCATGCAGGGTACAGAAAGAGTCAAGAGAAGTACAGAAAGAAGCAACAGAGGTACAACAAGAGGCAAGAGTGGTGCAGAAAGAGGGAAGAGAGGTGTAGAAAGAGGCTAGAGAGTTGCATAAAGAGGGAAGATGGGTACAGAAACAAGCAACAGAGGTGCAGAAAGAAGCAATAAAAGTGCAGAAAGAGGCAAGTGAGATGCAGAAACAGGCAGGAAAGGTACAGAAAGAGGGAAGACGAATGCAGAAAGAGACAACAGGGTTTCAGAAAGAAGCAAGACAGATGCAGAATGAAGCATATGAAGTGCAGAATGAAGCAACAGGGGTGCAGAAAGAGGCAAGAGAAGTGCAGAAAGAAGAAACAGAGGTGCAGAAAGAGGCAAGATAACTGCAGAAAGAAGCAAGAAAAGTGCAGAAAGAGGCAAGTGAGATGCATAAACAGGCAGGAAAGGTGCAGAAAGAGGGAAGAAGAGTGCAGTAAGAGACAACAGGGGTGCAGAAAGAAGCAAGACAGGTGCAGAAAGAACCAAGATAAATGCAGAAAGAAGCAACAGAAGTACAGGAAGAGGGAAGAGATGTGGAGAGAGAGGCAAGAGGGGTGCAGAAAGAAGCAAGACAGGTGCAGAAAGAAACAAAAGAAGTGCAGAAAGAAGGAACAGAGGTACAGAAAGAGGCAAAAAGGGTGCAGAAAGATGTAAGAGGGGTACAGAAAGAAGCAAATGAGGAACAGAAAGATGCTATAAATACCAAAGGAGGGAGTGGAGAGGGGGGTGTCCTAACGAACACCGGGAGTGGAATCGACATCCCCTAACAATTATTAAAAAACAAATTGAAAGCACCCACAAGAGATTGGCGATGGATGATGGATGGTAATGGGTCAGATGTGTTTCCTACATGGGTGGGAAGCACATTGTGTTTCTTAAATACCCCTCACACACCAAAAGGGCCCTTGGTGTCATGCTTCATCATAGGGGTCTTCACGCCCCTCAACAGAACGCGGCGTGCTACTAACCAGCAGATACGCGGGAGCACTGATGTTACCACTATGTGTAGTGTGAGAGGGGGTGAGTGGTAGGGTCGGGAGTGGATAATGAGTGAGTGTTAAAAAATACCTAGCATCTGAGGAGTAAAAAGAGTTTTAATAGGCCTCGGTGCCGGTATTATTAAAAAGGTGAGTTGGAGGTGTGCTGTATTATTGTACGAATCCTCCTTCGTGTGTCAACATGTTTCGAAGCGTGCTGCTTATTCTTTAGGAGAGGTACACAGAGCTCTACCCTACTCACATGGACAGTGTGATACCGTCAGTACACAAGAAATACTATGTGTAGATTTAATGAATAAATGTTGCAAAATATGCCATTGTTTTCAAATTGTGCTGCGAAAAGGTAATTCCTTTATATCAATTTGCTGTCCAGAAGCCAATGGAGTCATGAGCCTTTATAACGGTGGTGACCCCATGCTATTTGCATTGTAAGTCAGAATACTACCTCACTTGATCGTCCCCTCCGCGGCTCCGTAGCCTGGAGTTGTCAAATGGCGCCAAAGTTATTGGCAAAACAATAAATGCTTTTCCTATGGAAACTAAGTTCCAACTATAACTACCCACTGGCGATTGCCAGTAGGCAATATATATATATATATATTCACTGAAAAAAACATAGGTTTCACACACATTATAGTTAGGAACTAGCATTTAAAAAACCTTGCAAATTCACTAAAAAAACCATAGGTTTCACACATGTTATAGTTAGCTGGACATTTCACTCGTACAAAACCAATTAAATTCCCCCGTTATAGTTAGTTCAGCTAACTATAACTCGCGCGCCCGCAATCCACTGCTGATGACGTCACATATTACATCACTCATGACATGGTCAGTGACATCACTCATGACATCACTGATGACATCTCAAATGACATCACTGATGACATCACTGATGACGTGATCCATTGAGTATGTGTTTCTGAACAGTTTTAATATGTTTAATAAATATAGGGAAACGCCTGTTGAAGAATGAGTGGGTGTACAAGTGTGTAAATGGATGATTTTCTGTGGTGCGTAACTGACTCTATAAGTGAGTCATTAAATGTATCTTACTGCAGACTAGTGACTTAACTGTGTAAATGTCTGTATGTGTCTGTGTGTTGGTGTCTAAGTGGCTCCATGGTTTTGTGAGTAGCTATATGAGTGTGAGTGTCTATATGGGTTATTGATTGGTTGTCTGAGTATCTGTATGGGTGCCTGAGTGTTTGTGTGGGTAGGGTGTGTGTTACTCTGTGCATAGATGTGTGAGTGGGTGATTCTATGGGTGCATGGTTTTAAGAGTGCATCTGTGAGGGACTGTATGGTTGGATGAGTGTATGTATGGGTGTGTTAGGGATTGAATGTATATCTCAGTGGTACATGTGTGACTAACTACATATGTGAAAGGCAGTATATATGTGTGTAAGAGTATATAAGTGGGTATATGTGAGAGTGTGTGATTGTGAGAGTGGCTGTATGGATGCGTGTGTGCTTGTATCAATGATTGTATAAGAGCGTAAGAATGTGGTAAGTGAACTTGAGTGTGTTTAACTGTATAGGTGAGTAAATTGGACTGTGTTTAATTACTTGCACGACTGACTAGGTGTGTCACTACCTCAATGGATGATTGACGGTGTGTGAGTGTCTATATAGGTGTCTAAATGCATATGATAGTCTTGTATGGAGTGACTGTAAGTATGAGTGACTGTACAGGTGAATGAGTGGAGTTGTATGTAGACCTGAGAGTTAATAAGTGAGTATGTAGTTATTGGTATTGGAGTACGTATGGTTTTGAGAATGTAACTCTGAAATTTTCACTCGGTGTTTGAAAGGTTATGTTAGGGTGTGAGAAGATGTGGTAATTTATCACATGGATGACGTCATCAGTGATGTCATCAGTGATGTCATTTGAGATGTCATCAGTGATTTCATGAGTGATGTCACTGACCATGTCATGAGCGATGTAATATGTGACGTCATCAGCAGTGGACTGCGGGCGCGCGAGTTATAGTTAGCTGAACTAACTATAACGGGGGAATTTCATTGGTTTTGTACGAGTGAAATGTCCAGCTAACTATAACATGTGTGAAACCTATGGTTTTTTCAGTGAATTTGCAAGGTTTTTTAAATGCTACTTCCTAACTATAACGTGTGTGAAACCTATGGTTTTTTCAGTGAATTTGCAAGGTTTTTTAAATGCTAATTCCTAACTATAAAGTGTGTGAAACCTATGGTTTTTTCAGTGAATTTGCAAGGTTTTTTAAAAGCTAATTCCTAACTATAACGTGTGTGAAACCTATGGTTTTTTCTGTGAATTTCAAAGGTTTTTTAAATGCTAATTTATGAATGTATTATTATATTATTATTTTTTTTTTTAACAATATGCTACCTATGTATATAATTATAGAGTTACTGTATCCTGCAATATGGAATGGCTCACCTTTTTTTAAATTTTTTAGATGTAGTTGAACAGCATAGTTAATATCTTCTACAAACCTCTAAACATTATTTACTTATTTTTTTAAGGGTTTTTTACCGTGCGCGCACCGTAAGCTTACGGTGCTCGCACGGTACGATACAAGCACGGTGCGCGCACGTAGTTTGCATGCGTACGTGCTCCGTGTGCGCATGCGTATGTGATTTACGTACGCATGCGTACTTCGTCTGCAATGCGTACGCGCGTGCTCCGTACGTGCATGCGCGCGTGTTCTTTTTGCGCATGCGCGCGTGTTCTGTACGCGGGTCCGCCGTACGCGCATGCGCGCATGCTCCGAATGCGCATGCACGCGTGCGTCGTACGGGCGTGCTCCGTGCGCACATCGTAAGCTTACGGTGCGCGCACGGTAAGTCATGTGATTAAGAAACAAGACTTTTCATTGGTTTAAAGTAGTTTCATTTCCAGAAACTTCCAACACCACACCCATTCCCCTCATTATTACTTCTGATTCCCTGGGAGAAGGAGCTGAACTGTTTTCGTGATACAATGGCAGAGCAGCAGTCATCTTCTGGGAGTGAGCAGGAGAGCCTTGTCAGACAGAGACAGAGGAAACAGAAAGATTCTTTTGTCTGGCAATTTTTTTCATTTCCAGAGGGGCAGAAGAAAGTGAATGCTCCCAAAGTCACCTGCATTCTTTGTAAACGTGTCTTATCTAGAGGAGATCCTAAGAAGAAGTACTCTTTTAGTATCTTCACTATGATCAGTCACGTTAGGGATGTACATCCTGTGGCTTATGCTCGAGCTACTAGAGAAAACCCTCCTGCAGCTCAGCCGAGCACATCCGCAGCAGCTCAGCCGAGTACATCATCAGCAGCTCAGCCGAGCACTTCCTCTGCGGTGGCAGCTTCACCTTCTTCTGCTCCTATGGACATTCACCCTCTGTTTGAGAGAGTGCATATACGGTGCAATACGTGTAATGCTCTTCTTGCTTTGGGGGAGACCAGCATTCCCCTAATAGAGAACAAGATACGGCAGCACACGTGCGGCACCGTATAATTTTTGCCATTCTTTCCTTCCTCTGTCCCTCTATTAACACAACGGCTCTTTTTAGAGCCACCTAACATCTAAATAATTTTTTATTTTTTTTAATCATTATTTTAAAAAAAAAATCCCCGCCGTGCGCGCACGGTGCGCGCACCCCTTGTGTTTTTTAATAAAATAAAATGTTTTTTTCACCCTTCATGGTCCTTCAGGGACCTCCTGTCAAGTTCAAGTTCAAAAGCTTTATTCGGTATGTAAGATACAACCATATAAGCAGAACGAAACACATAAAATACATAGCAAGCTAGAGTATCTTCTACGCTGAACATTACAGAAAACTGTATATAAAAGTCATTATTAAAGTGCAATGTGCTTCCTTAAACAGTTCAGAATTAAACTTGGGAATTTACTAACAAAACATCTTCAATATTATTTAACAAAGTACAGATTCTATATAAAGTGTCTAGTGCGGTACAGATGTGCAAAAGGTGCTATGTATAGTAGCAATAACAAAAATACAATGTTCATCCAGAATCATCTCGAACTTTAAAAGTGCATATAAAAGTCTGAGCGATACCTAAATGTGCAAAGTACATAGGATGATTAAAACTAGACAGAACAGACTATAGACTTCCTTATATTTATACATTTTAGCACATATGATGCCACAAAGAAACAGGTATCAGGACTTTCCAGAGTTGTTAAAAACTTCATTGCTGATTTGGTGGACCGAATCTTATATTTTAAAAAGATAGGTTTGAGGTAAAACTTCCTAAAATGACAATAAAATTTACAGAACAATAAAAAGTGACAGGAGCTTTGTTTTGAAATGTTATCACAAGGACACAGCGTATTGGATTTGATCTTCATATGCGGAAATGAGACTAAATGATGCACAATCCCTAGCCTTAAGCGGGTTAGGACGAATCGGTGGGAGATATAAGTCACAGTCGCGAGATATGTCTGAAAACCTCTTCTTAGATTCAAATCAAGGTATGAAGCAATGGTTATTAATTTACTAGACTGACTCTCTCTAGCCGCATTCTTATATGCTAGAAACCTCAGTTTTATATCTTTCTTTGGTATCAGTGCGGCTGCTCCTGGATTCAGACGAATATTGCAATCAAATAGAAGATTAAACCAGTAGTAAATATAGCTCAGCCATGGTATACGTGACAAATTATCAAGGTTCAAACAGTCTTTGATAATTGTTTGTGTAAATATTGTCTCTGTTTTGGACCAAATGGAGCGCCAGAGTAATAATGGGCGTATTGCAGCTAGGTCCATAATGAAGTCGATACCGGCTTCCATATGAGTTAGCAAATTAGGAGCTGAGGGGGGGGCACATAACAATTTCTTCAAAAACTTATTTTCATCATTCTGTAAAAGGTTAACAGGATGATGGCCCCATACACCTGCCCCGTACAAAGCAGATGAAATACACCTAGCTTTGTAGACAGCCAACTTATCTTTTATCCTCTTTTGCCCTAATTTAGCTGCAAATCTAAAAATGCTACTGGTATTTCTATTCATCTTTAATCTCACGTTCTCGTCCTCGTTGGTCCATTTCCCATCTCCAGAAAATGATATCCCCAAATAGCAGAAACTGTTGACCGATTGTATCTTAACTTTATCAATAAAGAAGGTAGATTTTGATTTCACCTTCTTTCCGCAGGTCATAACAAAAGTCTTGGTTTTATTGACTACCAGTTTCCTATCTTTAATAAATAGCACAAATCTATCTATAAGACGTTGTAAACCATTCTGTGTTTGTGATAAAAGAACAGCGTCATCTGCGTATAATAAAATTGGGGTAACACTTCCGTCAATCAAAGGGGCATCTGAAGGCAATTTGCTTAAAATCGAATCAATTTGGTTAATAAATAGGGAAAATAAAAACGGAGCCAAGACGCAACCCTGACGAATCCCTCTCGCAACTTTAAAAAAGGGCGTACATTCCCCCATAGGACCATAACGTACTTAACATGAAAGTCCGGAGTATAGCCGTGCCAAAAAATATACACACTCTTTAGGGGCACCGAGTTCTAACAGGGTGTCCCATAGGATGTTGTGGTCTACAAGATCAAAGGCACTACTCAGGTCTGCGAAACAAAGGAACAGATTACCATCCTTTGCAACAGTATATTTATGTATTAGGAGGTCAAGATTAACACACTGCTCCAACGTCCCCAGACCTTTTCTAAAT
Source organism: Triturus cristatus (assembly GCF_964204655.1). NCBI lineage: Eukaryota > Metazoa > Chordata > Amphibia > Caudata > Salamandridae > Triturus > Triturus cristatus. The sequence goes on from NC_140589.1 coordinate 1,290,816,306, forward strand.
CCATATTGTGCCTTTGAAATTATCGAATTGTCCTTGGCCCAGGTCTCAAGTCTATTTAAAATTATTCTACTCATAATTTTTATGGACGCGTCCAGTAGGGAAATGGGGCGATAGTTGCTTGCCTCAGACTTGGAGCCTTTCTTAAAAAGGGGAATGATTATAGACTGGCCCCAAGAAATTGGTATCTGTCCCTCCACTGTTGCATTAAAGAATCTGGTCAGAATGGGGGCCCACAGATGTAACTCGGATTTATATAAATCCAGCGGGACCCCATCCGGGCCAGGTGCTTTGCCACCTTTACTGTTACTTAGACCCTCGTAGACCTCGTCCAGACTAATAACCAGGGGTAATCTTGGCCAAGTATACTCATTATCCTGGGGGGGATCTAAAATTAACCTATCCGGATTAAAAATGTTTAAAAAATGAAGCATCCACGATTTACAGTCTACATGAGAGGTTATTTCAGGCACTATATCGTTTTTCAAAAAGGGACTATTTATGGTATCCCAGTATAGTTTACTATCATTTGTGTCTGCCGCAAGGCTGAGATTGTTCCAGGCCTCCTCTTGTAGAGCTCTTTTCCTCTTAATAAGTGATGTTTTATAATCAACACGACAGTTTTTAATTATTGTGGAATTTCGAGGTTTAGAGCTCAAAGCGCGTTTTAAAGCGTGGAGAGCCTGAGTACAGCTTTTGTCAAACCAGCCCGTATTGATTTCTTTTTTCCCCTTAAATGTTTTTGTGAGTAGGTTGTCGATTGTTTCGTTAATTGTACATAGGTGATTGAGTACAATATGGGAGTGCACCTCATCACCAAGACAATAATTTACCTCCTTGTCGCATTTTCTTAATACCTCCTCCAACAATTTGTGTGGGATAACCTTTGTCCATTTAATCCTAAACCCATTAGGTCTTACTGCCTCGATATGACTAATACAGTTATTGGCATCCGTGTATTTGTTACCCCAACAATGCAGCGATAAAGAGATACTATTATGATCACTTAAAGTTTGCTCATTAACACACAAATTAGAGTATGCACTATCGTTAGAAAGTAAAATGTGGTCAATGTATGAATTGGCTCCTCTTCCAGTGAAAGTTGGACAGTTTATGTTTGCACTATTTTTCCTGCAACTTAACATATCCAGGTCAAACTTAGCTAGCATCGTATTTAGGGCCGTGCCATAAGCGCAATGTGGGAAGTGTAAACAGTCGGTTTCCTCCATATTACCACATTCCCTTCTTAATCCGCATAAATTACTCGTGGCAAATGGGCAGGGACTTATATTGAAATCACCCAACCAAAGGATAATCGACTGGTGACCTGATAATTCCTGTGTCCTCTCAATTTCCTTTTCTAGCTGGATCAAAATTTTACCTCTGTCAGCGGTGAATACATTGTTGTAAAAATTAATCAGCAACAAATCTTTACCTTTATCAAACTCTAGACATAATACCTGGGAATAGACATCCACTGAGACACAACTTTTAATTTTACAGGAGTTTAGTTTAGTTGATATTAAAAGCAAAAGGCCTCCTTTAGCTCTTCCAGGAGTCGAGCTCACCGCATTCAAACTGTGTGCTGAATAGCCCTCAATAAAAATGGGTTCTTCGCACCAAGTTTCCTGGAGACATATTATGTCATACCCTATATTAATAAAATCCCTCCAGAAAGGGGAGTCTAATTTTCTGTTCAAACCTGCGATATTCCACGTGACGACACTGTAGCCTGTGTTAGAGTCGCAGTTAACAACTATACAATCGTTTGGTGGATCTACAGGAGAGAAATCTGGATTTAAAAGGGGATCTGCAATGGGGGGCAAGGTTATAATCGAAGTCCATTGGGCTCCAGCGCTCACACTATCAACTTCCGCCTTATTAGATTCAGGTAAGGAGGGCAGATGAACAGTCACTGCTTTACTAGGTAAATCACAGATAACTTGTTTATCGTGCCCCCTTGCTCCTTTCTGTATATTAGGATCAGGACATAATCTAGAATTTAGTGGATGAGTAACCTGTGTTAAGGTTTTTGGCATAATAAGTCAATCAATATCCTCCAAGGAGTCAAAAACCTGAAATCTATTATATGTAGGGATGCGAAATTTCTGGCACGGTCTCATGGAATTTAAAAGGTCAATATTACGTGGGTAAGTAGGTTCCATTAGGTACCTATAGAAATAGCCTAGTGGTAATAATGTGATGTTATATTCCCGAGTTGATGGTGGTGGCGCATTTGAAAGTGTATTTTTGGCCCACTGACATGTTTTAAAATTAATTATAACGCAATCTCCCTCGTAGTTTTTCCTGAGGGGGCCTATCCATCCTACTCTCTGTACTAAATTAATCTGACTGGCCCCTTCCATAGGGTAGTTACAATTAGTAGACAACCAGTGGAGAATTTTATTCTACAGTTGGTCATGGTTCTCCACTTGGCCATTTTTTAGTTTAGGGATGTTAGCCAGCACTGCTACATATGCACTGCATTCTGGTGGTAAATTAATGCAGGGAGGGGTATTATTAGTATTTAAAGCAAACATATTTGCTTCCTTGACCTTGCGAGTTTGTTCTATAGGTGACATAATTATGTTAGGTTGCTCTTTCTGATTCGTTTTTGCTGGTAAGTTCCTTTCTAAAGGTATCTGCGAACTTTTGGTTAGGATACCCCGAGGTTGACTAATGGGAGATATAGTGGTTAACACATTAGTTACGGCGGCTTTCCCGATAGCAGTGCCCTCTGGAGTAGCGGGTATTTCTTCACCTATTGTTTGTAGGTCACGCTTCCCAATTTTGTCAATAGATCCCTGCAATTTGTGAATCTCTCTGGCCAAGTTATCCACTTTTTCATGTAGTGGCCTAATAAGTTCCACTAATTTATCAAAAATTGATTCCATACTAGGGGTTTCCAGTGGAGTTTGTTTAGCCCTCGTGCGTGTTATAATCTTGTGCTCAATGTTGGGAGGTTGTTTAAACTTTTTCTTCGGTCTGCCCTGTGGGTTTATTCCGCCCCCCTTTTTGGTTAACCAATGGTGATGTTGACGGGGCAGGGCTATCCTCTGTGACAGATAATCTGGGGGTATTCGAAAGTTTCGATTGACTACTAACATTTAAGTCATCCCTTTCCAAAGTAATTGAAGCAGTAAGTATTTCGGTATTGTGAGGAGAATTATCACTGAGATTGCCTTGATTAATTGGTAATAATGTGCTCAAGCTCATAGATAATCTTTTTTCTGTCCGATCTATCTCTTCGGTAAGAGCACTAACTGCTTTTACTAAGTAGGTGTCAATGGTGTTACGAGCTGAATCAGCTGGTACTTTAGCTCCCCGCTTAACCATGATTTATGGAGATATAAGAATACTATTTTTACTCGTAAACACAATTAACACAATCAAAAGTTTGAAACTGGTACCCAAATGTTACTCAATACGTTACATGTCCTTTGACCATCGTTTGTCCATCCAAGAGGTGTGGCCCGGCCCGACCTCCTTCGGCCCCTGACGGCCACAGACGGCCCGCCCTCTGCCCGGGCTCAGCCCGGCACAGCCCGCGCGGGTCCCGCGATGCGGGTAGAGCCTCTGTTCAAATAGCCCCTTCGGGCGCGGTGTCCGCCGGAAGTGGGCGGTTCTCGGGTTGTATGCTGGGGGCTGTAGTCCCCCCCCAACTGCGGCCTCGGTGACACGGGAGGCGGCAGGGGAGAACCACAGCAAGGAGGCAGAGGGATCCCAAGGAGTCTACCCTGCAGTCCTGGATTCGGGTGAGTGATTCTGCGTGGCGCTTCGGCGCTCTGAGGCAAGATGCGGTCCCCCGCTCCCCCGGCAGAGCCTCTGTTCAAATAGCGCCTCAGGGCGCGGTGTCCGCCGGAAGTGGGCGGTTCTCGGGTTGTATGCTTCGGGCTGTAGTCCCCCCCCAACTGCGGCCTCGGTGACATGGGAGGCGGCAGGGGAGAACCACAGCAAGGAGGCAGAGGGATCCCAAGGAGTCTGCCCTGCAGTCCTGGATTCGGGTGAGTGATTCTGCGTGGCGCTTCGGCGCTCTGAGGCAAGATGCGGTCCCCCTCTCCCCCGGCAGAGCCTCTGTTCAAATAGCGCCTCCGGGCGCGGTGTCCGCCGGAAGTGGGCGGTTCTCGGGTTGTATGCTGGGGGCTGTAGTCCCCCCCCAACTGCGGCCTCGGTGACACGGGAGGCGGCAGGGGAGAACCACAGCAAGGAGGCAGAGGGATCCCAAGGAGTCTGCCCTGCAGTCCTGGATTCGGGTGAGTGATTCTGCGTGGCGCTTCGGCGCTCTGAGGCAAGATGCGGTCCCCCGCTCCCCCGGCAGAGCCTCTGTTCAAATAGCGCCTCCGGGCGCGGTGTCCGCCGGAAGTGGGCGGTTCTCGGGTTGTATGCTGGGGGCTGTAGTCCCCCCCAACTGCGGCCTCGGTGACACGGGAGGCTGCAGGGGAGAACCACAGCAAGGAGGCAGAGGGATCCCAAGGAGTCTGCCCTGCAGTCCTGGACTCGGGTGAGTGATTCTGCGTGACGCTTCGGCGCTCTGAGGCAAGATGCGGTCCCCCGCTCCCCCGGCAGAGCCTCTGTTCAAATAGCGCCTCCGGGCGCGGTGTCCGCCGGAAGTGGGCGGTTCTCGGGTTGTATGCTGGGGGCTGTAGTCCCCCCCCAACTGCGGCCTCGGTGACACGGGAGGCGGCAGGGGAGAACCACAGCAGGGAGGCAGAGGGATCCCAAGGAGTCTGCCCTGCAGTCCTAGATTCGGGTGAGTGATTCTGCGTGGCGCTTCGGCGCTCTGAGGCAAGATGCGGTCCCTCTTGTCAAAAGGTAGGGGGTCAGGAACTCTGTACCCTGCCCGCTTTTCACGTTCTCCACCTTTTTTTAAAATTGAAACACACATTTTTTTGTCTGCATATTTTAACCCTTTCTAAATGATTTCTACCCCCAACATGACTTCTGCCTGCTAGCATAGCATTAGATCATGTAACAGTTGTGTGTGCAGAGACGTCAGAAGTTCAGCACATAATGTTTCTAATCAAAAGAGCAAGTGTACATTTCACAGATGAAGGGAACAGAGTCTTCCTCTTGATCTTTAGACACTGGATCGATACTTACTTATAGGTACCAAAAAACAATCAATTAACACAATGGCTCTTTTTAGAGCCAACCAACACCCAAACACTTAATCTTTTTTTTTAATTCTATTTTTTATACGATTTTTTGTCGCATCTCTATGCTTCCCCTGCGCAGGCCTACAAACTGCAGCCATGCGCCAGCGCAGGCTCCCTTGCACCATGGTACAAGGATGCCTGCGTGGTGGGGAGATTGTTCTTGTGCAGGAAGGGACACCTTCCTGCGCAAAAACAATCACAAGAGGCTTTTTCCTCTTTCAATGCGTGCTGTAGAATGGAGGACGCACTAAAAGAGGAAAAAACGAGGAGAAATAAAAACATTTCTCCTCGTTGTGCCTCGCAACACCACCTCTAGGGTTGCTTAGCATTCACACACATCTCCAGAGTTACGATTTCTCGTAAACCTGGAGATGTGTCTAGTTCTTTGTGTGTTGCGTGGGAACACCCAAAACAACACCCATGGAACGCCCCTTCAAAACACATTGCTGCGTGTGAAGTGGCTGTATTTATGTGGAGAGGAAAAGTCACGTAGGGTGGCTTTTCCTCTCCTTGTAAATATGAAGGAGCTCCCTGCGCCACCAGTACGTTATGAAAAGTGACGTAGTGGTGGCGCAGAGGCCTTGTTAATCTGCCCCAGAGATGTAATGGAAATTAAGGGTAAGACAGACAAAGGGAGAGAGACAGAATCAGACACAGAGAGCAAGGAACTGAGAAGGAGTAAGGCAGTTAGAATGACTGAGACACATGGAGACAGGGAGAGATACATGGTTGAAAAAGTAGTGATGGAGGCAGTAAGCCTAGGGGAGTAGTAGAGAAGGAGTGAGGGAGTTACGAAACAGCAGTAAAGGAAGAAGACAGAGAGAAGGGGAATGAGAAAAGCAGAGTGAGGAGTAGTGAAAAAAAGGGAGCATGAAAGTGAAGGGGTGAGAAATACAGATATTTCAAACTTACCTGACCAACAAAATAACTTAATTATAAATAAATGTTTTTTTTTAATTGCTAGAAAAAAGGATTAATTTTCCTAAATGTTCTTTCTCGATCTGAAAAAAAAGAAAAAAGTATTAATATTTAACAATACATTTTAGAATACAGTACACAAATTTTCATATTTAACAAAGTATTTTTTTGCCCTTTTTTGCTGTTTTCAGAATATATTGAATTTCACTGCAAATTGTGAAACCAATTGCATTCATCACTTAACAGCGGGCAAAAAAATTAACAATCTGAAAGATTGTTTAAAAAAAGCCCTGAATCTCTTCTCAGTAAAACATACCTTGATAGAAATGTAACATATATAATAAAAATATCTTCTAAGAACAATAACTATTTGCAATAAATAACGTCTGTAAATCTTGTTGCTTAAGCACATACACCAAAATATTATCTGTCAAAGAAGTCCACAAGAGAAATTTTTACCTTTCCATGAGGCCAAATGGTATTTTTTAAATTCTTTTTTGGTGAAATAACCAATGGTAATCCAATAAAATCGAAATAATGGTTTGTTCAGATGCTGCAATTTGTATCTAAAATTTTGGTTTTAGAAAAATTAAGTAGGAATTTGGTGATTCTGCAGGCAAACGTTGCTTGAAAATCAATTGAGAATCATTACACAGTGTCCAGCATTTTTCACATTTTAGATAAACTGTGTAATGACCAGATGTTATAGAAGGTCCATCATGGAAAATTATTGCAACTGCAACAAAAGTTTTTCCAGATATTGATAATTGATGTCCTGTAAACTTCTTTATTAAAGTGTCCAATTTTGTACCATCAGCTCTACAACGTTGCATCATTAAAATTACATACTGTCCATATTTATTTAAAAATAACGTTGATAACATGTCTGATTTACATTGAGAGCATTCCATGTTGTGATTGGCATCTTTAACTAATTTAGTAAAAGTCACTGATTTACTCTCTGGTAATGTTAAATATATGAACCTTTCAGAATCAACATTAGAGCAGCATGCGTTCAAACAGTTTTCACAACTATGTTCCCATTTATAAGAGAGACCAAACATATTTTCTATTTCTACCCCTTCATCTTCCACTACCATAAGCATATACATCAATAATTCCTGTGCATCTTGCTGGACATTTTGAGTAAACTGTGTGCATCCTGAACATACATCTAAAAGATTTCTAACATCAGAAGCACTTTCTATTTTAGTTTTATCATTACTCAGCTTCTCAAAAAGAAAACTCAGCAGAGAACAGAATCTTTTTTCATGAATTAGTATTATCTGCTCTTGCAAACTTTCAAGATAAAATACAACATTCAGCACTACATTAGCAAAGCAGTTGACACCAGAGCTATTTTCAAAATGACATCCAACAACCTCTTCAACATTGTCCTTTTTCTTTTTGTTTGGAATCACATCACTCTCCTTTTGTTTTCTCTTCTGTACATCCTCATTACAGATATTCTCAATTCTCATTTTCCGACAAACAACACGTTTTTCAAACACAGGATACTGACCTAAATGAGGAGCATAGCTTCTTCTTAATCTATTATATTCCTTTACACAGTTTGCATCAGCACTAACTTTTGACTCATCAAAGTCATCATGAATAAACCAGATATTTTTTTCACGCGTGACAAAGCAACATATGCCATACCTTCTTTAAACACAGTAGATCCAATGTTTACAAAAGCACTATCTACAGTTAATCCTTGAGATTTGTGAATAGTTACAGCATATGCTTGAGAAAATGGAAACTGCTTCCTACGTACATATAAGTCTTTCACAAGCAAGAAACGAACTGAACAACGACATATGTCTTTAACCTCTTCAATCTGATGAACTTTGATTTTTAAAAATTCAATTTCATCTTTTTTCTGGTAATTAACAAAACCCACAACTTTACCCAGAGCTCCATTAACTAAACCTTTTTCTACATCCAAATTATGTCTTAAAATTACTCGACAGTTCATACATACATAAAGATTTTTTTCTAAACCAGCTGTTTTCGATATGTTTTTCTCTAGAGAATCCAATTTAGTTGTCAATTTGCTTGTCAATATAATAGTTATTCCCTCATGTTGTATTTTATCCACAGCTTCCAGTTTGACAATCTCTTCATTTTCCAATTTCAAAAGTTCTTGATTGAATATAGAGCATTCATGTAGTGTTGGCATTAAGCAGATTACAGTATTTTTTCCAGCAATTTTCTTGTATATTTTCTCTGGAACAATTTGTTCTGTTGGGAACAAATTACATAGCAATCTGTAAAGCTTTTCTGCCATGTTCTGTGAGTAGTCCAATTCTGATATCTTTGAGAATCATTGCATAATCATCATAATTTGCTTGCCGCATATTGGTAATGAGTTCTTTATACTCAAAGTATGTCCAAATATTCACATTACCTATACTTCCTAACGACTTTTTCGTGTCTTCATTTGTAAGAGTTTGAAATACTGGTTGTCCTTTAACTGGAGTGAGCTGCAGTAGATCCCCAAAAACTATAACATGTTTTCCTCCAAATAGCACATCATAGTTTGTCTTTAGAATTTGCTGCATTCTTAAATGCACAAAGGCAAGCATTAAGTTTGATACCATGCATCCCTCATCAATGATGAGAACTTTCATATTTTTCAATACTCTTGCAACTTCAAAACATGCTTCTCCTGTTAGCTTGTGGTATTGTATTTTGTTCTCATGCTCTACTGGTAACATTAGCAAACGATGGAGGGTAATTCCTTTTATGTTATATGCTGCTAACCCAGTTGGACCAGTAACAACACAAGACAAAGTTGAATCAGTTTTTTTTCTGTAGGTAGCTTCTAATTACTTTAATCAGGAAACTTTTTCCAGTTCCGGCTTGTCCACTCACATTTATTCTGATTGGTTCAAATGATGTGCATGAGCACTCTTTATTTTCATGTAGTAATCCATGATCAATTTGTTTTGTGACATCCTCATAAATTTGTTGTTGTTCATCATTCAGTTGCTGTTCCAAACTTGGTAAGTTTATAAAATCTTCCTGAGCTTGATTCATAGCTGTTTCCACTTCAGTCATGGCTATTGCAGCTTCATTTTCTACAATTGGTTGTCCTAGGGGATCTTGACTGAGCGTCCCAGAACTTTGACTGTCTTGAGAACTGTCTCTAGATACTTCAGCTGCAATTGTTGCTTCTTGTTCAATTTCTTCATTTAACATTTCTACATAAGTTGTGAAAGTACTGCATTCAATGGTATCTTTGCATGCATTAAAGGAATCTTCATAGCTTTGAAAATGTCCAAGTAATTCATCCTGAGAGCCATGGTTTAAACAACTGTAAAAGTGCTAAGTGGTAAAATGCCTCCTTGTCAGTAGTGTCGCAACTCAGCTTTCTGTGATTAATCAAACTTCCTTTTGTTTGTTTTACCAAACATCCTTCCTCACCAATGACTTTATATTTTCTATTGTTGATGTCTTCTGTTGCATTCCGTTTAAAAATGTAGTTCTGCAGCACTTCATAGAGACACATGTTCTCAAGATGATGACTTCTCTTTGGGTAATATGTGTCCAACATGTTTGTTCTTAAAATGTCTGTACTTTCAGGTTCGTACTCTGCTAAATATTCAATTTCTCGAATAGATTTCAGTACCCGATTTCGCATTCCTGCAAGGCCTAAACTTACCCAAATTATTCTTCTGGATTTGGAGTACAGACTTGCAGATGATAACCTATCTGAGCATTCGTAGGATCCAATTTCTCGATGCGATAACATCTTTAAACTGAAACTGTATAGCTTTTTACTGACAGTCTTCTCGTGAGAAATGTCTTCCCACATTTCTTTCAAATCCGTTTTCTCAGATTTAGTGATGTAAGATGTGACATACCGAGCAACAGCAATAGAATTGTCAGCTACATACTGTATATCCATGTTAGCATTCCACATGGATAAAATGACTGGGTTGTAGTCATTTATATATTTTGACTCTTCTTTTCTTCTTAGGTTGTAGGTATTCTTAGGCGATTTTCTTGTAATAGTATGTCGCACAGCTGACATAAAACTGTTTACTCTTCCTTTTGAAAGAACAGGTCATGGAAATCCAAATCGACATTTTGTGTAGAATTTATCTTTACTCTTGTACTATCTTCGATAGTATTTTCCACACCGATGACTTTGGAAACGTAAAACTTGCTCTTTTAAGTTTTTTTCTTCTGTGCTTTTAGGTATAGCACATGTTGCATATCCTTCAATGAGAGATAAAACTGCATCATCAGAATCTGTTCCAAATTTTGGGGCATCCTTGATCCACAACAGCATATGAATATGAGGAGCACCTCTTGCTTGGTACTCTTTTCTCCAAAAGAAATCCACAACTTCTCCAAGAGGTGGATTTTTTTTATTGCAGATGAAGGACATCTTAGCCTCAAATCTATGATTGAAATATCTGCAAACATTAACCGGATCCAATGAGCACAATTCTCCTGCTGTCTTGTATTGAATGTTTTCAATATTTGAATTTGCCTCTCGAAGAAAATCCAGAAAATCATCCCAAGCGTACTCTGCACAGCTTAGGGTAAGGAACCATGTAGGAGTTCCTAAATTCTGTAACATACATTTCAATTCTCCATGGCGTCGGTACCAATATTCATTAGTCCCACGCTGACAACCCATCAGATTAATTAATTGTGATTCCAAATGATCATCTTGCTGTTGCACTTTGTTCAGAAAATCCTTTGCAGACACATTATGTAGATCTACTCCAGTTTTCAAAATGTGATTTACTGCATAAGATAGTGCTGATAAGTCACTTTCAAATAAAAGATGGAACAAATAAGGAATACTTTGACGAAATCTTGGATCTTCTGCATATAACCTTGTAGTCCGATACTCAGAAGCAGGAATCTGTACTGGACGTTCATCATATCGTCCACTTTTTCCTGTAGGAAACAGCTGGGGAAAACAACGAGCTTCCAAGCTCTCCTCCCATACACTCACGGGAGTTCCTTTTTTTTTTTTCATCTGAAAGAGATCAATAGTGTTTCCCATAACTTCTTTAGAATGAAGAGGATGTATGCTGAAATGTTCATAAATTTCTTCTTCTTTTGACTTATCCACTTTTTCAATTTGCCCAGTTGGTATTCCTGTGTCTGCTAGTAAATCTTCTTCATCTTCATCCATATAAATTGATTCATACCATTTATTATTTCTTTTCAAATATAAATTTGCTCTTTGTACTTTTCGTACATCCACCAGCTCCTGACAAATTTTCTTATTCTTTGTAGGTACACTATTAACCAGAATAACTAATGGTTCAGTTTCCAAACTATCTGCATCAATTGTTTCAATATTTTTTTCAAATCCAATGGCAAATAGACAACTCTTCCTTTTAAACCTCTTTGTAAATCTGAAGGAGGTAATTTGCCTGTTTTGGGCTCCATACCAACTATAGTCTGAAACGGATGGACACATTGAATGAGTATAGACTCATTCGTATTTAAATCACAAATTTCTGCAGGAATATCAACCAATTCTAAATTATAATGTACAGCTCTAGCAGGTATTTTATTTTCTTCTAACTTGTTATAACAATATTTACAAATACGCTGATCTTCACCCAAATCAAAACAATTTTCCAGAAATAAATATGTAGCAAAATCCTTCCACTTAGAATTATTTTCTTTTTCACTTTTTTTATAGAGATCAACCTTCCTTGTTTGATCTTTGTAATGGCTTCTCCGGCAACAAATACAAGTAATATTTGGTCTTTCATTAGAGATGATAGTATATTTTGTCATTTGATCTTCAAATGTTTTACTAACAGTGGGTTCTACATTCTCTTCCACATTTTCTTCAATAACTGTGTCATTTCCTGCACTTTCTTGCTCTGGACCAAAGTAACAAAACTCAATATCCTCACAAACCTTCTTCACATCTGTTACAGATCCACGGAACAGAGCACTATTCAACTCATGTAACTTTAGTGCTGGACTTTTAGCAAAATACAATCTTCTCACAAACTTTCTCATTTCAGTATGATGAACTGCCAGCATCCTAAAATGGTGAAAAACACTTTGACAAACTTTCCTAGAAAGACAAGCCAGAGAATGTCCTTGCAAACCAGTATTCTCTCTCACTCTGCATGGATCTAGTCTTTGAAGCACCTTAATCTTCTGTTTAACACTTTTTTTTACTATGTTCTCTTAGAAAGTCACGAAATTTATCAATAGATTCCTGTCGTACAGTACAAATACTACTACAATTCCCAGTGTACACTGGGGCTTTAGGACGTCTCCCCATAACCTCATCAGCTAACACTTCTTCCTCATTTCTTGGAACCATTTTCTCCTTTCCCATTACACAACCATCCTTAACTTCATATGCTCGACCACTGGTGTCAACTGCATGCAGCAAACTATTACTTTGAAGATAACTCTCTTCATTAAAAAATGGTTCAGTACTTGAACTATGCTTCCATTCTCCTTTTTCTTTTGCTTTTTGACTTCATTACATTCACTAATTTATCTAATGTACGGATCCTGTTCAAAATTAAAATGAATAGTTTCCTTTTTAACTCCAAAGCCTTTGCAACAATTGTTTCAATATGTTTCTTTTTCTTATAAAATTTGGCTTTCTTCCTATATTTTTTCACATCCTTTAGCAAATTGAACATCACTCTTCTCTCAAACATTTTTCTACGAATGTTTTTAAAATCTATTTTTCTTTTAAAGTCATTCTTTCTTACTTCTGTTTGTACATTAGCATTTAGTATATTCTGTCGATTGTCTGGTTGTTTTCTACTTGAAACACTATTTCCAGTGGATATATTTCTTACATTTTTTCTTTGCTTGAAGATATTTTTAAAAAACTCCTTAGTCTGCTTACCAGAAGGCTTTTTTCTTTTTTCCAACATGAGGTTCTTCAACTATTTTTTTTTGTCCAGTTGTCTTCAAATATAGATGTTGTTGCTGTTCTTTTCTCTTTCTTGATTTTATAGGCATCTTTAATTTATTTCAGTGTTGTTCAGCAATACCTGAAAGAAACTAAAAAAAAAAACCTTTATGTAATTTATATATATTACTATATTTTTAATGAGCTTTTCAAAACATATCATATGAGCTATCCCTTGCCTACGACTGCAAGTCTTACACAATAAAAGCTTCACAAATTAAATCTCTGACAACAATTCCTGTGTTTGACACAGACTCATGGTGTGATTCTAGGCAGAAACCAATATTTGATTGGCAATTTCAAAGCACATTTACTACTGTGGTTGAGCAAGTGATAATTACTGTAAGAGTCTGACACATTTTCTTTATAGTTTAGAGAGGCAGAAAAGAGCACATGTCCTAACAGCTACTTGAGAGCATGAGCATGTGGAACCTGGATGAGTGATTAGACTAGAGCAAAGGAAATGAGCCTTGGTGATGTTGAATGTGGTAGCGTAACACACTACTATCTGAAATACCACACAGTGCTGAGTACTTAGCATGGGAGTGCAGGAGAAGCAACTGCCTGTGTGCTAAGAGCGTGCATTTGGAGACTGTGTATTGTCAGGTGCAAGAGAGATCTGCATTGACGCTTGCAGAACTGCATGAAGACTGCACAGATGTAAGTAAGAGTACATGTGGGGTAAGGGTTAATTGCAGTTTTGAACATGTAGGATCTACTTCACCCATGGCAGGTGTGGAAGGAAAATCTACCCTGTTGTTTTCAAATGTGTTAGCATTTGCCTCTCATTTGTGAGATAGTGATTTCAGCTGAATGCAAACCATCACAGTTCAAGAAAACAAGCTGCCCCTTTCCTACGAATGCAAGTCTTACGGAACCAAACCAACACAAATTAAATCTCTGACAACAAATTCCTGTGTGCACACAGACTCATGGTGTGATTCTAGGCAGAAAACGATTTTTCATTGGCAATTTCAAAGCACATTTTCTGCTGTGGTTTTGCAAGTGATAATTACTGTAAGAGTCTGACACATTTTCCTTATAGTTTAGAGAGGCAGAAAAGAGCACATGTCCTAACAGCTACTTGAGAGCATGAGCATGTGGAACCTGGGTGAGTGATTAGACTAGAGCAAAGGAAATGAGCATTGGTGATGTTGAATGTGGTAGCGTAACACACTACTATCTAAAATACCACACAGTGCTCAATACTTAGCGTGGGAGTGCAGGAGAAGCAACTGCCTGTGTGCTAAGAGCGTGCTTCTGGAGACTGTGTATTGTCAGGTGCAAGAGAGATCTGCATGGACGCTTGCAGAACTGCATGAAGACTGTACAGATGTATGTAAGAGTACATGTGGGGTAAGGGTTAATTGCATTTTTGAACACGAAGGATCTACCTCACCCATGGCAGGTGTGGAAGGAAAATCTACCCTGTTGTTTTCAAATGTGTTAGCATTTGCCTCTCATTTGTGAGATAGTGATTTCTGCTGAATACAAACCATCACAGTTCAAGAAAACAATCTGCCCCTTTCCTACGAATGCATGTCTTACAGTACAAGAGCAACACAAATTAAATCTCTGACAACAAATTCCTGTGTGCACACAGACTCATGGTGTGATTCTAGGCAGAAAACGATTTTTCATTGGCAATTTCAAAGCACATTTTCTGCTGTGGTTTTGCAAGTGATAATTACTGTAAGAGTCTGACACATTTTCCTTATAGTTTAGAGAGGCAGAAAAGAGCACATGTCCTAACAGCTACTTGAGAGCATGAACATGTGGAACCTGGGTGAGTGATTAGACTAGAGCAAAGGAAATGAGCCTTGGTGATGAGGAATGTGTTAGCGTTACACACTACTATCTGAAATACCACACAGTGCTGAATACTTAGCATGGGAGTGCAGGAGAAGCAACTGCCTGTGTGCTAAGAGCGTGCTTTTGGAGACTGTGTATTGTCAGGTGCAAGAGAGATCTGCATGGATGCTTGCAGAACTGCATGAAGACTGCACAGATGTATGTAAGAGTACATGTGGGGTAAGGGTTAATTGCAGTTTTGAACACGAAGGATCTACCTCACCCATGGCAGGTGTGGAAGGAAAATCTACCCTGTTGTTTACAAATGTGTTAGCATTTGCCTCTCATTTGTGAGATAGTGATTTCTGCTGAATGCAAACCATCACAGTTCAAGAAAACAAGCTGCCCCTTTCCTACGAATACATGTCTTACAGTACAAGAGCAACACAAATTAAATCTCTGACAACAAATTCCTGTGTGCACACAGACTCATGGTGTGATTCTAGGCAGAAAACGATTTTTCATTGGCAATTTCAAAGCACATTTACTGCTGTAGTTTTGCAAGTGATAATTACTGTGAGAGTCTGACACATTTTCCTTATAGTTTAGAGAGGCAGACAAGAGCACATGTCCTTACAGCTACTTGAGAGCATGAACATGTGGAACCTGGGTGAGTGATTAAACTAGAGCAAAGGAAATGAGCCTTGGTGATGTTGAATGTGTTAGCGTTACACACTACTATCTGAAATACCACACAGTGCTGAGTACTTAGCATGGGAGTGCAGGAGAAGCAACTGCCTGTGTGCTAAGAGCGTGCATTTGGAGACTGTGTATTGTCAGGTGCAAGAGAGATCTGCATTGACGCTTGCAGAACTGCATGAAGACTGCACAGATGTATGTAAGAGTACATGTGGAGTAAGGGTTAATTGCATTTTTGAACATGTAGGAACTACCTCACCCATGGCAGGAGAGGAAGGAAAATCTACCATGTTGATTTCAAATGTGTTAGCATTTGCCTCTCATTTGTGAGATAGTGATTTGTGCTGAATGCTAACCATCACAGTTCAAGAAACAAGCTGCCCTTTCCTGCAAGTGCAAGTCTTACAGAACAAGTGCAACACAAATTAAATCTCTAACAACAAATTCCTGTGTGCACACAGACTCATGGTGTGATTCTAGGCTTAAAACGATTTTTCATTGGCAATTTAAAAGCACATTTACCGCTATGGTTTTGCAAGTGATAATTACTGTAAGAGCCTGACACATTTTCCTTATAGTTTAGAGAGGCAGAAAAGAGCACATGTCCTAAAAGCTACTTGAGAGCATGAGCATGTGGAACCTGGGTGAGTGATTACACTAGAGCAAAGGAAATGAGCCTTGGTGACATTGAATGTGTTAGCGTTACACACTGCTATCTGAATTACCACACTGTGCAAACCATCACAGTTCAAGAAAACAAGCTGCCCCTTTGCTACGAATGCAAGTCTTACAGAACCAGACCAACACGAATTAAATCTCTGACAACAAATTCCTGTGTGCACACAGACTCATGGTGTGAATCTAGGCAGAAAACGATTTTTCATTGGCAACTTCAAAGCACATTTACTGCTGTGGTTTAGCAAGTGATAATTACTGTAAGAGTCTGACACATTTTACTTATAGTTTAGAGAGGCAGAAAAGAGCACATGTCCTAACAGCTACTTGAGAGCATGAGCATGTGGAACCTGGGTGAGTGATTACACTAGAGCAAAGGAAATGAGCCTTGGTGACATTGAATGTGTTAGCGTTACACACTGCTATCTGAATTACCACACAGTGCAAACCATCACAGTTCAAGAAAACAAGCTGCACCTTTCCTACGAATGCAAGTCTTACAGAACCAGACCAACACAAATTAAATCTCTGACAACAAATTCCTGTGTGCACACAGACTCATGGTGTGATTCTAGGCAGAAAACGATTTTTCATTGGCAACTTCAAAGCACATTTACTGCTGTGGTTTAGCAAGTGATAATTACTGTAAGAGTCTGACACACTTTCCTTATAGTTTAGAGAGGCAGAAAAGAGCACATGTCCTAACAGCTACTTGAGAGCATGAGCATGTGGAACCTGGGTGAGTGATTAGACTAGAGCAAAGGAAATGAGCCTTGGTGATGTTGAATGTGGTAGCGTAACACACTACTATCTAAAATACCACACAGTGCTGAATACTTAGCATGGGACTGCAGGAGAAGCAACTGCCTGTGTGCTAAGAGCATGCTTCTGGAGACTGTGTATTGTCAGGTACAAGAGAGATATGCATGGACGCTTGCAGAACTGCATGAAGACTGCACAGATGTATGTAAGAGTACATGTGGGGTAAGGGTTAATTGCAGTTTTGAACATGTAGGATCTACCTCACCCATGGCAGGTGTAGAAGGAAAATCTACCCTGTTGTTTTCAAATGTGTTAGCATTTGCCTCTCATTTGTGAGATAGTGATTTCTGCTGAATGCAAACCATCACAGTTCAAGAATACAAGCTGCCCCTTTCCTACGAATGCAAGTCTTACAGAACAAGAGCAACACAAATTAAATCTCTGACAACAAATTCCTGTGTGCACACAGACTCATGGTGTGATTCGAGGCAGAAAACGATTTTTCTTTGGTAATTTCAAAGCACATTTACCGCTGTGGTTTTACAAGTGATAATTACTGTAAGAGCCTGACACATTTTCCTTATAGTTTAGAGAGGCAGAAAAGAGAACATGTCCTAACAACTACTTGAGAGCATGAGCATGTGGAACCTGGGTGAGTGATTAGACTAGAGCAAAGGAAATGAGCCTTAGTGACATTAAATGTGTTAGCGTTTCACACTGCTATCTGAAATACCACACAGTGCAAACCATCACAGTTCAAGAAAACAAGCTGCCCCTTTCCGACGAATGCAAGTCTTACAGAACCAGACCACCACAAATTAAATCTCTGACAACAAATTCCTGTGTGCACACAGACTCATGGTGTGATACTAGGCAGAAAACAATATTCCTGATTGATACCAGTACGCCTTTACTTATTTTGAAGATATACTCCATAATATCTGACAAGTTCAAGGCAGTTAAATATCTTCCAAAACATAAAATGTAAAAGACAACTTGAAAACCAGAATCTAATTTACATTTTTTTTTATCAAAATGCACCACATACATCCCCTCTCAAATTCATAACTCACCTTTAAAAGTAGTAAGTTGAGAAAGAAATGTGGCACTCACACAGCAGATTATCAGAGTCAGAATCTCTGAACTGTACACCTCTCAGCAGAACCAGTAAATGGCAATGTTTCCCTCTCTTTTTACACACATATACATGTTAACTTCAAATCCCAGTGCTTCCCACATTTTTTCAAATGGAAACACACATTTCTATTGGTTGCAAATTCCAACCCTTTCCAAATGATCCCTACCCCCCACATGACTTCTGCCTCCTACCATAGCATCAGGTCATGGAACACTGGTGTGAGCAGAGAGGTCAGAAGTTCAGCACACAATGTTTCTAATCCAAAGAGCAAGAGTGCTTGACTTTTCAAACCTAACAGCAAATCTAAAGTTATGTTCTGTGGGTACACATTTTCCTGAACCAATACAAAACATGCTTTTAAAAAATTTAACTTACAGCCTAGTTTTTAGTGTAGAATGATCTGAAACAGCCAATGAGCTCTTTTTATTAAAAAAAGTTTGTAAGCCTCAATTTTACAACTATCTTTCTTTTCATATTGCCATTCTACTGAAAGACACCTTCTGAGTGCATCCAGATCTCCTTGAAAGATGTTCACAGTGTGGATTGTAGGTCATAGCTATGTCTTCTGGAGTGAAAAGTATGCAGAAAAAAGAGGTACTTTCAAAGACCTTGCTTTGCCAAATGTAGACATTAAATGGATTGGTCAGAGAGGGTTAAAGTGGCACCAATTAATGCCCTTGGTGAAATCCTTTCTACATCTCCCACAGCCTGACCCTATAATTGTGCACTGTGGCGGAAATGACCTAGGCACTTTAAATGGGGTAGGTCTGGAAATGCTTGTTAAGGACACCTTTGTGCAATTGATGTCACTTTTTCCACAAACTACCTTTGTATATTCTAATATATGCCAAAGGCAAAAGTGGAACTGGTCCAACCAATACTGCCCACAGATTGACAAAGCAAGAAAGCACGTCAATAAGTCTGTTTCTGCTTTCCTCAGAGACTATGGTATGGGTTCTATACACCACAACAACTTGCGTTACAACATGCAAGGCATTTATAGAGGAGACGGTGTTCATTTCACAGATGAAGGCAACAGAGTCTTCCTCTTGAACTTTAGACTCTGCATCGGTACTTACTTGTAGGTACAAAAAAACACTCAATTAACACAACGGCTCTTTTTAGAGCCAACCAACATCTAAAAACTTTTACTTGATTTTTTAATCTATTTTTTTATGTTTTTTTTGCCACCGTGCGTGCACACCGCGATATTTTTTTAATTTTTTTGTTTTTTTGAGACCTAAGAGGTCTTTCATGGTCCCCCTGACAAGGCCTTGGGGGTCAGGGACTCTCTACCCTGCTCCCTTTTCACGTTTCCCACTTGTGTTTTTACCCCTCTTCTACCTCTTCTACCTCTAAAACTCAAAATGGCGGCTGGGGGTGCGTGCACCGTGCGCGCACACCGCGATTTTGGAAAAAAAAATTTAATTTTTTTTTCACCCTTAAGGGTCCTTCAGGGACCCCCTGACAAAGGCTAGGGGTCAGGAACTCTCTACCCTGCCCCCTTTTCACATTCTCCACCTTTTTTTTCCCCTGTCACACATACAACACACTAATGGCGGCCGACACTTCCTGATTTCGACCGATTCGAATGTTGACTGTCAGGAATCCACCAATCAGAATTACGCTCGCGCACGTTAAGGTGCGCGCACCGTGCGCGTACGGTGCGTGTACGGTGCGCGGCGATAGATATGTATGTGCTTTTAATGCAATTTTCTCAGGAACTTCTGAACGGATTGACTCCATATATACAAAAGGCACATCCCTGACCTGAGGACTACCTCTTTGCCAAATTTCAAGTAATTCTGTTCAGCCGTTCGGGCTGTACCTTCGACTAAAGGTCCTATGGGAAAATGCATGGGGAAAACGCATTTTGGGACCCCCCTTTTTTCTCGGCCCCCGCTTGACGAATCCCCCCGAGACTTTCAGGGTAGGAGCTGAGCGGAGCGCCCCATTAGTTTTGAAAGGATCCGTCAACCGGCGCCAAAGTTATTCAAAATAGAATTTTCAGATTTCCTATGGAAACACGGTCCTAACTATAACTAGCGGTCGCCAGTAGATAGTTATAGTTAGGACCGAGTTCCCATAGGAAATCTGAAAATTCTATTTTGAATAACTTTGGTGCTGGTTGACTTATCTTCATAACTAATGGGGCGCTCCGCTCAGCTCCTACCCTGAAAGTCTCGGGGTGATTCGTCCAGCGGGGCCTGAGAAAAAAGGGTGGTTCCAAAATGCGTTTTCCCCATGCATTTTCCCATGGGACCTTTAGTCGAAGGTACAGCCCGAACGGCTGAACAGAATTACTTGAAATTTGGCAAAGAGGTAGTCATCAGGTCAGGCATGTGCCTTTTCCTTAAATGGTGTAAATCCGTTCAGTAGTTCCAGAGAAAATCAAAAGTAAAATCACATATATATCTGGGCGGAGCCTAACCACACATCTCATCGTGAGATCTGATTGGCTGTCAGCACTTCATCCAAGAAGTGTTAGCAGCCATCTTGGGACCAATATACATGATAGCACCTCATTAAAAAGCATAGCAGTTAATAGAAGGTTTTAAGACTTTAGTTACATTATAAATCATTTGTTGATGGTACCATACTCATTTTAGGAATTGTGGTGTGTTCTAAGGTGATTTTACCATGTGAAAAATCCTTCTGCTGTGATATCATGAATCATGTTTGAGAGAAAACTATTTTCTCATGCTTTTCCCACAGAGGTTTGGAAGGTGATATATAAGCTAACTGAGAGCATATTTTCTGTAAATTCACATTATCTTTCTCAGTCATGTGAGAATGAAGTCTGACATTCTCAGTAAAACATGTACATCCAACAAGGGCAGAGACTGTCAGTTGATTCCCTTGTGTTCTACTGCAGCGTCTCAGAGTGTTCTAAAGAACAACTAGAGCGCTAACAGTCCTACTTATGACAAAAGTATGGCACACCTGAAGCCATCTTGGTTGGAATAAAGTGGTAATTCTTAAAACATTTATTTTAAAAAGGAACAAAATGAGGGGGTTCATTTTGCCATAGAAAGTATGATTAGTGCTGCAGAAAGAAAAATTAGGGCACATTTTGAGTGACTTCTCAAATCCTCTTCTATTTCATTCAAAAATTCTGACATGCAGACTGAAACATGCACTTTCAATACCAGCAGCAGACTTCCCTGGTGAGCAGTAGCTTTACTACAGTGATCTAATAAGCAACTAGAGTGCTAACATTCTGAATTTATGGCAAATTTGTGACACATCTGAATGCCTTCTTGATGGAACCAAAATAAAAAACTGAAAGTATTCCCACTGAGGAGACTGTAGTAAATGAGGAAATTAGGAAACATCACAACAAATAAGTCTCCCAAAATGGCCACCAGAGACAAAAGAGCCCAAATATAGCCCAAATATCACCCAGATGTAGCCCAAGTATAGCCCAATGACAGAATGTCCCAGAGTGTTATAACGAACAACTAGAGCGCTAACATTCTTACTTATGACAAAAGTATGGCACACCTGAAGCCATCTTGAATGGAATAAAGTGGTAACACTTAAAACATTTAATTTACAAAGGAACACAATGAGGGGATTCATTTTGCCATAGAAATTATGATTAGTGCTGCAGAAAGAAAAATTAGGGCACATTTTGACTTCTCAAATCCTCTTCTATGTCATAAAAAAATTCTGACATGCAGACTGAAACATGCACTTTGAATACCAGCAGCAGACTTCCCTGGTGAGCAGTAGCTTTACTACAGTGATCTAATGAGCAACTAGAGTGCTAACATTCAGAATTTATGGCAAATGTGTGACACATCTGAATGCCTTCTTGATGGAACCAAATAAAAAACTGAAAGTATTTCCTATTCAGGAGACTGCAGTAAATGAGGAAATTAGGAAACTTCATAACAAATAAATCTCCCAAGATGGCCACCAGAGACAAAAGAGCCCAAATGTAGCCCAAATATCACCCAGATGTAGCCCAAGTATAGCCCAATGACAGAATGTCCCAGAGTGTTCTTAAGAACAACTAGAGCGCTTACTGTCTTACTTATGACAAAAGTATGGCACACCTAAAGCCATCTTGATTGGAATAAACTGGTAACACCTAAAACATTTAATTTAAAAAGGAACACAATGAGGGGGTTCATTTTGCCATAGAAATTATGATTAGTGCTGAAGAAAGAAAAATTAGGGCACATTTTGAGTGACTTCTCAAATCCTCTTCTATTTCATTAAAAAATTCTTATATGCAGACTGAAACATGCACTTTTAATACCAGCAGCAGACTTCCGTGGTGAGCAGTAGCTTTACTACAGTGATCTAATGAGCAACTAGAGTGCTAACATTCAGAATTTATGGCAAATGTGTGACATATCTGCATACCTTCTTGATGGAATCAAAGTAAAACATTGAAAGTATTTCCTACTGAGGAGACTGCAGTAAATGAGGAAATTGGGAAACTTCATAACAAATAAATCTCCCAAGATGGCCACCAGACACAAAAGAGCCTAAATGCAGCACAAATATCACCCAGATGTAGCCCACATGTAGCCCAATGACAGAAGTGTGCAAAACACTTATTTTTTGTGTATTTGCAGTTTTATATAGTGCAGACTTGTCAGGTATTGGAATGCTTTACATGAGCATTGGTTACATCACACAAGATCAAATTCATTTTGGTTGTAGACATGGGGAGATTAAGTGATTTGACCACAATCACAGAATGTTGAGCTGAAGCAGAAACTCCAACCTGGTTCCCCAGTTGCAAAGTCTGCAGCTCTGGAAGTAACACCACATCCTCTCGCCAAGGTGCAACATTTAATCAAGTGGTCAACTGGATAAAAAAACATAAAGATTACAAATAATTTAAAAGTTCTTTGTCGCTATTTGAAAACTCAGAAAATATGTCCTCATTTTAGTTTTTTAGAGCACTAACCATAATTTTGATGCAAATAAGACCCTCTCATATATGTAATTTCTAAAGGAAATACTCTAGGTATTACAGTTTTGATTACATCAAGATGACGTCAGGCGTTCCACACTTTTGTAATAAATATAGAATGTTAGCAATCTAGTTGTTCATTGGGATACTGTTAAGAGGCAGAGGCCAGGGGCACGGACTCTGAAAATTGAATGCAGGTAGGAGAGTGCAGAGGCAACAATTTGACCACACTGGGCAGGCAGGAAGGGCAGTGGCAGCACAACAGACTATGGAGGGCAGTGGAAAGGGGGGCAGGGGCAACAAACCAACAATACAGGACTGGCAAGAGAGGCTGTGGCAATATAATAGACCATTGTGGGCAGAAGGAAGAGGCAGTGGTAGTACAACCATACATGCCAACAGACCCGTTTCAGCCAGGAAACGTCCAATGTTTTTAAGCTCAAATGGGCTTTATTTGATCTGTCTCCTGTCTACAATCTCCTCTTTTTCAATGTAACTCAAAGGGGAAAATCAATACCCCAGTTTTTTTTCCACAATCTCCCTCTTATCAAGTTCAAAATGTTCACAAGTATGGTACATTGAATCATGGTAGGCAGGAGGAATTGGGGTAGGGTCATGGACTCGGATAACAGAGGACAGGAGGGACATGGAGAGGTGCACCAAACTGACCCTACAGGGCAGGCATCAGGGTTTGCAGCAGCACAATGCACCACACAGCGCATGCGGGACGGGACTGCAGCACAACAATCCATAGAAAGCAATAGGGAGGGGACAGGACCATGCACATGGACAACAGAGAACAGATGGGAAAGAGGCAATGGTAGCTAGCTGACCATAATGGACAGACAGGAGAGAAAGCTGCAGCATAACAGACCATAAAGGGCAGGAGGGACGGATCAGGGGCATTACAATGGAACAGACAAGCCAGGAGGGAGGGAATAGGGGGTCTGCACATGGAAACAGAGGGCTGGGGGCAAGGTGGCAGGGCAGGAGCAGCAAGATGACCATGGAGGTCAGGCAGGATGGGCACTAGAAACAAGACACACCATGGAGAGCAACAATGAGACTATGGTGGCATACACACAGACCATGGAGGGAAGGTGGGAGGGGGTCAGGGGCAGCTAGCTGACCACACAGGGAAGGTGGGAGGGGCCATGGCAGCACAGAAGACCATGCATGGCAAGTGGGAGGGTTAGTGGCAGCACAATGGCTATGATGGGCAAGAAGGAGGGTGCAGGGGCATGCACAAAGGACCATGGAGGATAGAAGGGAGGGTCAGGAACTGGGCACAGACAAGAGAGTTCAGGGGAAGGGGCCTCACAACAGACCGCACGGGGCAGGCAGGAGGAGCAGTTGCAGCACAACAGATCAGGGAAGGCAGAAGGTGTGGCTGTAAAATGGACCATTGAGGACAGGAGGAAGGGGATAGGGGCATGGCATGTGGACAGGCAGGGTGGAGGTGGCAGGGACAGGTTACAGTCATCTGACAATGCTAGGCAGGTGGGAGGGGAGTGGCAGCTCAACAGAACACTCAGAGTAGATAGGAGTGGCAGGTCCATGGAACATAGTGGGCAAAAAGGATGGAGCAGGGGCATGCACACAGACATCGGAGGGCAGGGGGAAGGAGAATAGGGGCAGCAAGCTAAGTACAGAGGCTAAGCAGGAGGTCAATGATGGGCCATAGAATTGGGCAATGGAGGGCAGGAGGAGTGGACTGGTACATCATACTAAATTGAGGGCAGTGGCAGCACATCAGACCATGCATGGCAGGAGGGAGGAGGCTAGTCTATGGATTCAGACAACAGAGGATAGGGAGGAGGTGGATGGGGCAGCAAGCTAACTGTTCAGAGAAGGTGGGTATTAGGAACTTTATTGTTTTTAAAATGTGTGTCTGTGCGAACTACTTAAAATATGAACAAGTATGCAGCATAATCTCACTTTTATTCAGGAAGAAGAGGACGTTTGTGACTGTGACTCCGGGCTCACTTGGCAGGAACACCCCCTGACCCTCCACCCCCATCGCAAAATGTAATGCCCATGAAAAGGGTAGGTGAACGCAGTGTTATATAGAACATAGTCCTGAGAGCACGATTGAAAATGAAAACTAGATGTAGTATATGGTATAAACTATGCACCAAAAAGTGTGATATAAGATGAACCGGGGCGTGAAATATAATATGCAATACATTGTGCGCAATGACAGATTCATTGGAGAGCGCGAGATAGCACAGGCACTAGCGCGTGCTATGCGATATGCGCCTTGGAGTGTAATATGCATAGGGCAGTGTTGTGTAACATAACTAGTCTCTAAAGTTGTAATATAAAATATGTGCTGGGGAGTGTAACGTTGCATATGCACTGTGACAAAGATATGGATCCCAGATTGTAATATGTATGGCATAGCGCTGTGCGTTATAACATACACATCGAGGAAGGCACGTTAGATGGGGCAATATAACCCGTGCGAAGGCAAGTGTGGCATGACATATTCACGGGGTGGTGTTACAGTGCACAAGGGCTAGAGAGTGTCATAGCATACGCACTAGCTGGTGGAATACAACACAGAGGTGTGAGGCAATCGGCGGGCACTGGTGGGTGTAACACAGCATTGGGCTCAGCCAGGAGCACGCTGTGACTCTCAAGTGAGGTTCGTCTCCTTTCCAGAGAGTAAAATAAAAAGTATTACACATCCAGCGGTGGATGTGTTTTTTATTAACCGTGAGGGGGGTTTCTTGCATAGTTTGGTCGAATTTTTGTTGAATCCCCTTTGAATGGCTTGGTGTGCGTGTATATTAAATGTGCCCGTCAATAGCTACCCATGTTTGTATAAATAAACGACAAGGGTGTCTACTTGGAGAGTACCCACCGGCGGGGGCGCCGGGATTAGGCACGGTAGGGCGTCAGACACGTCAGAGCTTCACTAGCAGTGTAAATACATTCCATGTGGATTCATTCTATGCATAGTCGCCTTTTAATGAATATCACGCAAATCGTCATGGTGATAGGTACATACGGTTTGTCCAGCATGTCCTAGGTGTTTCTATAAATATATATATTTTTAAAATAATACAAAACAAAGGCCGGCCCCGGGGGATTGGGTCCCCGGAGCCATAAGTGGCCTGAGGAGGGGGGCAACGCAGCCCCCTCCTAAAGAATTTAAATTAAAAAAAGGCCATGACCCGGGGGTTGGGGTCCCCGGGGCCGATTAAGGCCTTGGGAGGGCCAAATTAATTTTTTTCAACAAAAAAAATTAGGGTGCAGGCCCTGGGGGATGGGGTCCCCAGGGCCAGTAAATCAGAAAAAGAAGGGGGGCCACACAGCCCTCCTTCTTAAAAACATAAAATAAATAAAAGACCGGCATTGCACTGGAGGCCACGCCCCCTCCTTGCAGCACTCTGCAAACGCACCCCCTGGCCAGTTGTAAGTTGGGGAATTAATTCCCCTTCAATACTGAGGGTCCCTGAGGGCCAACTAGCCCAACAGGTATCTCCAGTGTGCGCCAGGGTGCTGCGTTGCAGACAGGTGTTCTGAGGCCACGCCCCTTTTTACACCTCTATGCATCGCAGCTCTGTGGCGCTTACTGGAGGTACCTAGTGGGCTAGTTTGACCCTAGGGACCCTTAGGATTCAAGGGGACTTAATCTCTCAACTTAGAACGGCCACAGGGCGCGTTTACACAGTGGTGAAGGGAGGGGACAGGGCCTGAGGTGACGTGTGCAAACACGCCCTGTGGCGCGTTTTAAGTTGGGGAAATAATTCCCTTTCAATTCTGAGGGACCCTGGGGGCCAACTAGCCCACCAGGTGCTTCCAGTAAGTGCCACTGCTCTGCGTTGCAGAGAGGTGGTGTAGGCCGTGCCCCTTTTTACACCTCTCTGCAATGGTGCTTACTGGACGTACCTAGTGGGCTATTTTGCCCCTAGGGATCCTCTGGATTCAAGGGGACTGAATCTCCCAACTTAAAAAACGGCCACAGGGCATGTTTACACAGTGGGGAAGGAAGGGGACGGGGCCTGAGGTGACGTGTGCAAACACTCCCTATGGCGCGTTTTAAGTTGGGGAAATAATTCCCCAAGAGAGGTGGTCCAGGCTGTGCCACGTTTTACACCTCTCTGCAACGCAGCTCTGTGGTGCATACTGGAGGTACCTAGTGGGCTAGTTGGACCCTAGGGACCCTCAGGATTCAAATGAACTTAATCTCCCAACTAAAAACGGCCACAGGGCGTGTTTACACAGTGGTGAAGGAAGGGGACGGGGCCTGAGTTAACGTGTGCAAACAAGCCCTGTGGCGCGTTTTAAGTTGGGGAAATAATTCCCCTTCAATCCTGAGGGACCCTGGGGGCCAACTAGCCCACCAGGTGCTTCCAGTAAGCACCACTCCGCTGCGTTGCAGAGAGGTGGTCTAGGCCGTGCCCCTTTTTACATCTCTCTGCAACGCAGCTCTGTGGCGCTTACTGGAGGTACCTAGTGGTCTAGTTGGACCCTAGGGACCATCAGGATTCAAGGGGACTTAATCTCCCAACTTAAAATGGCCACAGGGTGTGTTTACACAGTGGGGAAGTTAGGGGACCGGGCCTGAGGTGACGTGTGCAAACACGCTCTGTGGCACGTTTTAAGAGGTAGTTTTAATCCCCTGCCCTATTATATACTAGGGGCTTACAGAGGAGTTCATGCTGATCACAGGGGGACCCCAACGCATAGTGTTCCCTAGTGTATGTAGGTGTTTTCACTGTATTCTGAGTGTCTTTTAACATAGCACTGGCTCTAGGACTGGTTAGTCAGACTCAGTTACCACCAGTATCCGTCTGAAAAAGTTGAGGGTATAGGATGATTTTGCAACAAGGCTTCTTTCTGCTCTTCTGTTTGTTCTTTCTGCACGTTATCCTTCTTCCTGCACTTTTCTTCGTCTTTGAGGACTTCTGTTGCTTCTTTCTGCATTTTTTTTTCTTTCTGTGCGTTTTTTATTCTTTCTTCACATGTCCTATCTCTGTAGGCATTGTTAGAAATTAGCATTTAAAAAACCTCTGAAATTCACAAAAAAAAACCATAGGTTTCAGGCACGTTATAGTTAGGAATTAGCATTTAAAAAACCTTAGAAATTCACTGAAAAAACCATAGGTTTCAGGGGCGTTATAGTTAGCTGGACTTTTCACTCGCACAAAACCATTGAAATTCCCCCGTTATAGTTAGTTCAGCTAACTATAACTCGCGCGCCCACAATGCACTGCTGATGACGTCACATATTACATCACTTATGACATGGTCAGTGACATCACTCATGACATCACTCATGACATCTCAAATGACATCACTAATGACATCATCCTTGTGATAGAGTGGAAGACCTCCTCTTCCCCTAATATAACCTTTGATACACACATTCAAAAATAGAAACTACAATGTTCAAAACAATGGACATACCAATACCAGTTACAACAACCTATTCAGTAATTCTAAGATACACATACAAATCCACTCATTCACCAACAGTCCTATACAGTCACTCATACATGTACTCACTCATCATCTGTACTCACACACATGTACATCCTGTTACACAACGCCACTCATCCATAGAGTTACTCACACACATAGTCACTCATGCTAATAAAGAATCAAACATCCATTTACTTGCATATACAGTTATACACACACCACCACACTTACTTCTACAGAAACTTACACATACTTATTCTTTTAAACAATCACTTATAGAAACACATACATATTCATACAGGAACTCTTTCAATCTCTCACTCTCACATATACTCACTTATATACACCAATAGTCACATATACTAGTTTAAAACATATGTAGTTACTCATAAAGACACTATTGAGTCTATCACTCACTAACACACCCATGCACACACTCATCCACCCATACAGTCCTGCACACATGCTGTCTTCAACACATACAAACAGTGAGTCACTCATTCATGCACCTATGCACTACGTAATACCCCCCACCGAACCATACAGACACTCAGACACTCATACTGATACTCAAAAAAACAACTAATAACCTATATAGACACTCATGTAGCTACTCACCAACCCATGCAGCCACTTATACACAAAGTGAGAGACTGATACAGATATTTACACATTTAAACATTACTCACTAAGCCATGTATTCACTAAGATACAGTTAATCAGTCAGTTATACAATCAATTTTTCAAAAACAAATCATCCATTTAGACACTTATATACCCATTTATTCTTCCATCGACCTTGAGATATACATATATAAAACATATGTAATTTTCAGAAAAACACACATTCACTGGATGATGCCATCAGTGATGTCATTTGAGATGTCATCAGTGATGTCATGAGTGATGTCACTGACCATGTCATGAGTGATGTAATATGTGACGTCATCAGCAGTGCATTGCGGGCGTGCGAGTTATAGTTAGCTGAACTAACTATAACGGGGGAATTTCAATGGTTTTGTACGAGTGAAAAGTCCAGCTAACTATAACGCCCCTGAAACCTATGGTTTTTTCAGTGAATTTCTAAGGTTTTTTAAATGCTAATTCCTGACTATAACGTGCCTGAAACCTATGGTTTTTTCAGTGATATATATATATATATACAAATCCCCTTGCACAAGGAAGGATGACGAAGCCATGCCCAAAGCCACAATATTCTTTAGTTGTCAGCTATAAAAAAAATTTACATTAAATTCCATATTCAAATGTTAAACCCTGGTTGTTGCAAAATGTTGAACAACTCTTGTTTCTCTTTTGTTCTCAATCCAACCCAAGTGAGTTTTTTGAATTCATAGAGTGCTTCTGGTCCCGCCCAAGTGGGCTTTTTTAAAGCAGAAATAGTGCATCACATCTTATGTTTTTAGATTGTCTTCTAATACAGTGCACACAAATTACAAAATAAGTCCATAACCAAATAAAATCAGTTAAAAACAGAGAGATTTCAAGGAAGATACATTGATAGTCTATCAAATTTCATAAATGTGTATGGAAGTTTTCTTTTATATTTAAACCCCCTGGGATTTTTGTGTCGAGCTCTATTGTATAGCATGACTCCAGCCTTTTTAATTTTTCTCCCGATTTCCTCCTCATATATTAAAAGGGATTGCATCAATTACAAAGTATGATAGACCTTAATAATTTTTGCCATGGTGTTGTGCAAAATGACGTGCTACTGAATATGATTTATTGCCATTGTTCATGGCTCGTAAAGCATTTATGCACTCGTTTATGCACTGGTAGGATTATACTGCCCACGTACCTCAGGCCACATGGGCACTGGAACACGTAGACAGCCTACTCAGTTTTGCAAGTGTATTGTCCCTTTATTTTATTTTCCCTTTTAGCAAGTCCTGATTTGTACACTGTATTATTCTTACTGGGCAAAAAGGCATTGTATTTAGTGCATTTTAGGAAGCCGTTCTTTCTGCAAAGCCAAGATTTAGGTGTATTTTTAGTTTTTGCTGAAGTAACCATATTGTTAACAAGTGATTGTTTCAAAGATATGGCCCGTCTAAATGTGATCTGGGGTCTACGTTGCACTCATTTTCCTAGTACAGGATCATTACGTATAACATTCCAATGTTTATTTGGAATGTTTCTTAGTCTATGCTCTTGTTTGTTATCGCTAGTTATCATTCTGCATTGACTTGTCTTTTTTTTTTAGTTTTTTCTTTGTTTTAATTTTATTGAAAAGGATTGACTCCCTCGTTCTTATACTTGCATTATTCGTAGCTGAATTTATACAGTCGTCCGTATAACCCCTAGCTTTACAATGGGTTTTCAGACAGCACAACTCCTTGTCATGGTTACTACAGTTTTTCATAGTTCTTAAACATTCCCCATAGGGGATGCTTTTTATTAAGTTTCTCGGGTGAAAACTTGTTAAGTGAAGCAACGTATTGCCCACTGTGGGCTTTCTATAAACTTTTGTTTTGAGTTTTCCATCTTTTACATAAACAGTCAAAGCAAGAAAATTGACATTAGTAGCACTGAAAGTACTAGTAAATCTGAGATTAAGGTTGTTCACCTGCATTTTTGTTATAAAATCTTTGGCCTGTTTTCCTGAGCCTTTCCACAGCAAAAATAAGTCATCGATGAATCGACTCCAGTGCATTATGTGCTCTTGCCACACTTCTGGGTACAGTTTCCGGACCACCTGCTCCTCCCACCAGCTCATATGCAAATTTGCATACCTGGGGGCGAATCAGGTGCCCATCGCTGTACCACAGGTTTTTGTGAAATAATTATCCATTGAAGTGAGAATAGTTGTGTGTGTGTGTATATGTGAGCAGTGATAAAACACTTGGCAAATGCAACTGTTGAATGCATGCATAATAAAACATAAGCGGGAATATACATCAAATGATTACAGACTCTCACACATTACAAAGTCAATATTCAAAGAAAACACCTCAGATGATTATAGCTACTGGAAACCTAAGGTGCACACTGACAGTCACGTATCACAATGACTGTTATATCCACTGGAAACTGAATATGCATGCAAACAGCCACACATCACAATGGCAACAATCAAAAATCAAACACTTCACCTGGTATAATCTTCATCCTGGCCTACTCCAGACTGAGGGATTCACAGCCGAGGTCAGGGGACTCAGAGGCCAGATGCCTGCATTGATGATGCGTCCACCATTCAGGCTCGAACAAATCCCTGTCTCTAAGTCAACAAGCCTCAGCTTTATATTCTCAAAAAACACTAGAAAGTCCTGAAAGGGCTTCCCCATGAGCCTGTGAGTGTAAAAAGCTCAAGCAAGACATGAGGGCAATAGTAAGAACTTCATACTTCCCAATGTACAACATATTGCAAATTTGTGCGCCATTGCCTATAGCATCACATACTTAATCTCGAAATGTACAACACAAGGCACATTTGAGCACCATCGCTCATAGCACTGCACTTCCAGACCAAGAAGTGCATTCCACATCTCTCTCATGCTTTCAAATGCACATCCAACAGGTTCTGTTCTTGACAAACTGTTCTACCCTGTGACAGCTCCCACTTTAAAACTACGAGAGATACGAAAGAAATCTTCAAGGGAAACAAGGCACATGAAGGGAACAATCCTGTACATTCACACTAGGGTAAAATAAAACACCAAAAATCAATTAAAATCATGGTAGTCAAAGGTCATCACGTGGTTTCAAACCATAGGAGTGCCTCTAGCATTACAGCACAGTGAAGGCAGCTTTCTATGGCCTAGGTCACATCCCACACGTAATTGGATCCATTGACTGTACAAACATTCCCTTAGTGGCACCACTCGACCATGAGCAAATTTACAGGAACTAGAAGCACCACCACTCCATTAACATGCAAGTGGTCTGTTTGGAAATCTCCAACATCTGTGCCCAGTTTCCAGGATCTGCCCATGATAGTTTCATTCTGCAGAACAGTAACATACCATGGCTGATGTCTCCAACCGTAGAGGGCTTGGCATGTGGGTAAGTGTGATGTATGGTAGATTCATTATGCATGGATATCATGCAAATTGATATGAGTGTGTGAATTAGTACTTCCGTCCTACATATCTCACATTTAGGAGACTCAGGATATCCCAACCGGCCATGGTTGTTGATGCCACTCCAAAATGCTGCAACGCATGGTGAACAATGCTTCAGTGATGCACAAGAAAGGACAAGGCGGCCAGTGGAGTGGACTTTTGGCCTCCTGAAAGCCAGGTTCCACTGCATGGACAGTACTGGTGGAGCCCTCCAATACTCACCCAGGAAGGTGTGCCAGATCACCGTGGCCTGCTGCATTGTTCGCCACATTGCCCTGAGACTGGCAATACCATATATCCCAGAGGATGGAGAGCATGGCCCGCATCTGCTTTTATGGCCAAGCGCTCTAGTGCACTTGGCCATTAAAGCCAATGCCAGGCCGGATGCCCAGTGGGTCAAGGATCAGGATCCACTAGGTGTAACTGCTGCCACTATTCAGGTCTCATTTAGCCGCTATCTATTAAATGCCTTTGGTGTTTCTGTTGTGTACGAGTTGTGCACGAGTATCAGCCTTAACTGGGAATCCATTTTTAATCACCTGTTTTTAATCTTCGCCGACACTTACTTTTTAAAAATTGTACATCCACTCCTTCTTCCCACATTGATCTCACGATGCCATCACTTTCCGGTTCGCAGCAGCTTCAGTGGCTGTTTGCGCAGAGAAAGCTTTTGGACCCACTTACAGCCGGGGCAGCATTTAGCGCTCTTGTGCACACTGCCAGAAAAGCGGATGCAGGGTCGGGCGCGCAGGGGACGCGTGCAGCGGATGAGCCAAAGGCAAGACCAGGAGCCCTGACCCTTGGTTCTCCTTGGGTAAGAGATAACAGATCGAACCGTTACCATTACTCATCAGCTACCCTTCATCAATTGAGGGTGCTGAATAATGTTAGAGCCCCACACCACCTCTTATGCTCTAAAGTTTCCCCCCTAACCTAGAGGGCCCAGTGGCTTGTTTCAACTGCCATCTCCAAAATAACAACGAACTAGGGAACCTCACAGGGACTGACCCCTGCCCCATGCTTTGTAGGAATGACCTAAAAAGCCTCCTCTGTAATGTAAGTTTACTAGACAAATATGTGAATGAGATATAGGATCTAATCACCTCTCAGTCACCGGATATTTGCTTCCTGATGGAAAAGTGTCTGAATCCGTCCAACCTTCAAGCCATCGCGCTAGCTTTCCTGTTAACTACAAACTGATTAAGCTTGACAGAGGATCAAAACTAGGTGGAGGCATTGCCATAGCCTACAAAAATACAATTAATGTAACATGGATCACGACCACCATCTCTGACTCATTAGAGTTGGGTATCTTTAAAATAAACCTCTCCGCTACCGACATCTGGAACGGAGCCCTGATCTATCGCCCACCAGGATCCAAGTCTAATTTCAGCCAATAGCTGGTGGAAGAAATAGCCACCCATGTCTTAGACCGAAATAAATTCCTACTCCTAGGTGATTTTAATTACCATGAGGAAGACCACACTAATTTCAAAGTCACTTAGCTATTAGCAGACCTGGAAACACTAGGACTCTCCCAGTGAGTCAGAGGCCCTACGCATATAGCGGGCCACTCACTTGACCTGCTATTCTCTAATACTAAACTTCTAGAATGTAAGGTACCAATTCCCCTCACATGGACAGATCATTTCTTAATCACTTTTCACATTCAGTCTGTTCAACCTTCCATCACAAAGAGTACTAGCAGACTGACACCAAATGTCTACAGACCATGGCATCGACTTAATCCAGAGGCTTTTAGGGAATCTTTTCACCTCAGCCTGCCTCAAAATAATCCCGAGGTCACTGACCTACTGGAGTCCCTCAACACCGCCTTAACCAAAGCCCTATAAAAACTACTGCCCCACCAAACACTGACCTTCGGCCCCCTGGTTCTCCTCCGAGCTAAAACTAGAAAAAATCAAGGTGTAAGAACTTAGAGAAGAGCTGGTGCAGAAGCAAAAAGCCTCAAGATAAGGATCTTTATAAACAAGCCTTATCTTGGTACCATCATAATATCAAAATTGCACGACATAATTCTATTACCAATCAAATTGAACAGGATGGCAATTCCTCTAAAGTTCTTTTTAATATAGTTCAAGACTTTACCAACCCTTGGGAATGCACTCAGCCTTCCTCTGAATCCCAGAAACTCTGTGACTCACTGGGCAATTTTTTTCAGGAGAAAATCTCCCACTTCTATGCAAAATGTTACCCCCCCCCTTCTCCTGGGGTAGGGATCACTAGTTCTGATGTGGATCAGTTAAAGGATATACCCTACATCTTAGGCAGTTTTGCGCCTTTCACCTTGGAGAGAATCTGTAGTTCCCTGGCGACATCCAAGTCAGGTTCCCCTTTGGACATCTGCCCCCCCAAAATAATGTTTCTGCTGTACAACTGCCTTGTCCCGATGATCCTAGTGATTTTCAACTGCTGGGTGAAAACAGGCAGCATCCCTACTAAGTGGAAGGTGGCGTGTGTACATCCTATCTTTAAAAAAAAAAGCATTGGACCACAAATCCCTTGCCAATAGGAATCTACTCAAATCCCACCTATTCTTAACTCATCTCTCCCTCTACTGATCCCTGTTTCCGCAACAGCGCCAAGATGCCTCCGAGTGAGTTGTGCGCTATATTAAATATAAATAACATAACATACCTACATGGGAACTCAGCTGCTGGGCGCTAGGAAATGCCTGGTGTTGATGATAGTGGTGAGAATGATGGAGCAAATGTACATCAGGAACTCCTCCACAACTACTTCTCCTGAAGGTAAGTGTAATTTAAGATGTTTTTTTTATTACAGAGTTTTATATAGCGCAAACTTGACCCAATCGGGTATCAGAGTGCTTTACGGTGCAGTACAGACCAAGGAAATGTTTTGAGTGAAGCAGACCGTGGTTAGACAAGGAAAAGTGTTAAGTATGATGTTTTTAAGGTGGTTAATGATGTCAGTGTGTAGATTATTTTAAAAAAATACGTAGAGCCTCAGAAAAGGCCTACATGGGTATGTGAATTTATATTATCCAGAACTAATCACTGTGTTGTTCACTTGTAGGTCTGTGCACCATGACTCTTCATGTGTTTATATTCGAGTTGTGACTTCAGCTGGTATGTATTGCTGTTTCTGAAGAACGGAGTGAACATGGATTGTTCCTGGTACTGTGCGTCATAGATGATGGATGTGACACATTTTCATAATGACAACTTGTACTGTGATGGTTTGGCAAGTACCTTGTTTTTCTCGGAATTTTGTCTTATGGTGCGTTGGTCCCAAAGCAATAGGTGTGCCATCATGTGGCACAACAAATGTTTGGGTTAAGCCCAATTATAGTCAATCTGCCTTCACATGGCCTGATTCCTCATTGCTCATGACCTGAAAGTGACTGTTTCAGTGTCTTTTCATAATGTTATAAAAGTGCTTGTCACACATGACTGACATGTACATGTGCTATACCACAAGATGTAGGCAACACATGATGTTTTGTTCCTGGGGTCAAGGACTATGGTGCAGACATATCTGTATACTTATGTTCTATCAGTTATGTGGATTACATGAGCTTAGAGGCATACCACATGGGCATGTCATATGATTTTGGACTAATTACTTGTTCTAGATATGAAGTGAGTTTGTGACTACTTTGTAATCTGATACCAAGGGCCCAATTCCGATCCAGGCCGGAAAGCGTTCTGACCAACACGGACTGGGACTGAAGTCCGACCGACTCGTACAGGCGCTGTATGACCTTACAAGTATGATGTATCAATCCGGACTGACCGAAATGTATGGAAAACAGTGCCGCCGCCTGGAAACTAAACCGAAACCTTCCGACCGACACGGAAAGGTTAAAGTTCTGACCGACACGAACACGCGCCTTTCAACCAGCCTAGTACGATGCAATGCGTCACAGACAAAAGCGAGTCGCACGGAGTCCAAGCCGTACAACCGATTCGCACAGACCAGAGATATTGGCTATAAAAATAGCCCGTCGCGACCGGTGCGTACGTGAAACATGCAACATAGCACAATGTCAGCGTGACTGACTCGGACCACTGACAAGTGACGCCACAGGCGTACGACCCGGACAACTGAACGTCCCCGTCAGGCCTAAAGAAATTATGTAATTTACACAGAAAAAGGCCAAACAGGAAGTTATAAATCCCCAAAAAATCACATTTCAAACCAAGACACACCCACAACTCCACAAATAAAAAGGGCAAAAATCCAGACCATGATCCTTTGCAAATATCACAGACCTGCTAACAGACAACACCACTACACTGAGACATACAGCCACAACCTACACACTACACAACATTAGCACCACACAATAGGCACACTCACAGCCACCCAGCCATACACATACTCACCAACCCTCACTACCACACACCCATCCATCTCCACCACCACCCATCACCATGCACCCAAAGAAGAATCTAAAGTTCACAGACAGTGAGTTGGAGGTCATGGTAGATGAAATCATCAGAGTAGAGCCACAGTTATTTGGTTCCTTGGTCCAACAGACCCCCCTATCCCAGAAAAGCAAGATGTGGGCGAGGATTGTCGACAAGGTGAATGCCTTAGCACCTACCATGCGCACAATGGACGACATCAGGAACCGGTGGTACGACATACGCAGGAGGGTCAAGAAACTCTTCAGCAAAGACCATGCTCTGAGCCAGCCCACTGGTGGTGGTCCTCCCTAAAACCGGTGTATTTCACTTCCTGGAGGAGAAGGTGCGGGCCATGTTCCCACCAGTTAGCCTCCATGGATTGCCTGGAATACCAGAGCCTGGTGGGTACACAAACAACTATTACAAAATGTGATGTCACACCAATCAGCACCCACAGACAATATTGTCAGGGGGACAGAGAAAACATTCACTGTCATCAAGCCACATCAACCTAACCACAACTATCCTCTCATGTGTATGCCACCTAGAGAAACACAATACCTGCAATGTCACAGTAAGATGTACCTAGGGCAATACATGTACAAACTCAATGACAAACACCCCCGGGATTTGGCCACATACACCACCAAACACCGTCAGCCATCAAGCTACCACAGTTACACACACTGCCAGGGAAGCTGAGTCAAAGGAAGGAAGGTCTGGCATGCTGGACAGGTGGGTGAAGCTGAAAGCAGGGTGAGATTCGTAGTCCCAGGCCATAGTCCCCATCCCACCTGCCCTAGGAATAGGCTCATGCACCAGGCTCACCTCACAGGGAGTGTCAAAGTACAGGCAAGATTGGAGACACTGGGCTCTGGTGTGGGGAGCACAAGGTCTTTTTGGGACTTGGGCACCAACAAACACCAATACACCACTGTCAGGCAACTTGAACATGTACTCAGACTCACTGTCTTGGAAGCATGGCCCATGGGGTCCTGTCTGGTCTAGGGGGGAGAAGGAGTGCAACCTCACACTACAACTCCCAGCAGGCCCTGCCACACACACCCCTCCCACCAATAACAAACAACATACCTGGGACAAAACACAACCTGAGACTCAAGGTAAACCGACTCCCAAGACGCCTGACACTGTGCCCGGGTGGGAGGATATGCAACCCATGGTGGTATTTGTGTCCCAATGCAGATTGTAACTACAAACATACCTGCAATGTCACTGGCAAGATCCCCATTCACAAAAGTCACAAAACTGAGTACAAGTACACAGCAAGGCAATGGGATTTGAACACCAGTCCCATGCAGCAGCCATCTTGTCTGCACACATCCTATACCAGGAAAGCTGAGTCACAGGAAGGAAGCATGGGTTTTCTGGGAAGGGGTGGAGTCAAATGCATGATGGGAGTTGGAGTCCCAGGCCAGAGTCCCCATCCCACCTGCCCCAGGAATAGGCCCATGCACCAGGCTCACCTCACAGGGAGTGTCAAAGTACATGCAAGATTGGAGACACTGGGCTCTGGTGTGGGGAGCACAAGTCTTTTCTGGGACTTGGGCACCAACAAACACCAAGACACCACTGTCAGGCAACTTGAACATGTACTCAGACTCACTGTCTTGGAAGCATGGCCCATGGGGTCCTATCCAGTCCAGGGGGGAGAAGGAGTGCAACCTCACACTACAACTCCCAGCAGGCCCTGCCACACACACCCCTCCCACCAACAACAAACAACACACCTATGTGAAGCAAGAGAGTGCAGGTTTTGCAATGTACATGTAAGGCACCTTAAAAATACATGAGCTGTCCATGCACACAGCTCTACATGTACATAAAACGCATCTGGAAATTGTAAAAAACCTACATCGGCATCTGACTGATAATTGAGGACAAAGCCATGCACATACACTCATCATGAAGCATTGTACAGAATTCAATGTGTGTGATACGTTTATGTGTGCTGAACCACAACATACATTGTGTGTCTCTTCCACCCACAGGTGCAGCTGGGGAAACTTAAAGAACAGACGAGGAAGATTCACAGTCCCAGAGTCTGGTTGACACAGAGCAGGCTGGTGTGGATACCTCTCACTCCTCTGACGACGAACATGAACAACCTGGCCCCTCCTGTGTGGATCAGCGTGCAGCAGCAGTAACATCTGCACCCCCTGCCACCATTTCTGCTCCATCTGACAACACCCAGATGACCCCTACTCACACGGACAGACAAACCCAACCCAACACCGAGGGCACAGCAACACAGGGTAGCTTGGAGGTGGCTGCCAATTCCACCAGTGCCATCACCAGAGGAGGCCCAGTGTTGTCTGTGCCTGCAACAGCAGAACCTGCTTGTGGTGGTAGGGGTGGTGGGAGTGGGGGCAGGCTGAGGCCACCCCATGGCCATGCTGCTGAACCCCAAGCTGATCCCCAATTGGTACGCATCATTAATGCGTACCAGCAATGCACTTTGACTTTGGCCAGATTGTGGGGCACCTCAGGGACATCAAAGAACAGCAGGCTGAACATCATGCCAGATGGGACACACAAATGTTGCGGGTGGAGACACACATGGCCCGCATTGAGTCAAAGATGGACAAGTTGGATGATGTGACGGCGGTGCACAGATACATACTGGGATGCCTATGTCAGATTGCAAACAAGATGGCCCCACCTTCCTGTGTGCCCACTACATCAGTTACCACAACAACTGCAACTGCCACAGGTAGGGAGGTGGACTCCGATGAAGATTCCAGTGCACCACCACAGCCTGCACCTGAGGGACCCCCGAAGAAGCTGCAGGGTCGTCCAAAGAAGGACAAGTGAGAGGCAGCTGGCCCTGCACATCACCCAGGAAGTGAACACCTTTCCCTGATGTCATTCATTGTGTGCAAACCCTTCACCTTGTCGACTGTCCCCATCTCACCCACATGTGATGGAGAATCTGATCTGAACCAATGGATCTACTGACTGTGGACTTTACTCTGCCAATTCCACTGACCAACCCTACCAACTCCTCTGTGAACTTTGGAATCCCATTGCACTGTACAGCACTCCATGTCACCTATATCATCCACACACATGTATGTAAATAAACACTCCAAATCACAATTGTTGACTCTGTGATGAATTTGACTGGTTTTGACACATATAGGTGATGA
Source organism: Triturus cristatus (assembly GCF_964204655.1). Taxonomy (NCBI): domain Eukaryota; kingdom Metazoa; phylum Chordata; class Amphibia; order Caudata; family Salamandridae; genus Triturus; species Triturus cristatus. The sequence continues at coordinate 1,290,856,382 of NC_140589.1, forward strand.
AATGCTAAAGTAGGACTGGGCAGGGGAACCACTAGAGCAATCTAAACACTGGAAATTGATTCATGTTGCTGTGACACATTTGAGAGGTACACACTCCTAGGTCAACACAACACAAAAACACCATGCCCATCACATTTCTTGTCTCACACATTGTGAACTGCAAGTACACACAAATGCTGAATCAGAGCCAATCAGCCCTCAGGTACAGCATGCCAAAGATTTACCGATGTGTGGACACAGAGGAAGCACACCACAAACTGGTGCACAACTTTATTACACATACACAACTAGTAAACAGAACATCAGATGCAAGGTACCCTCACATAACAGTGAGCAAATATGCAACCAATATGGCAGACATGCCAGCCCCGGGGTGTGTGGGATGGTATGTCCGGGAACCATAAAAGGCTGCTTCCAGTGACCGTATTGTGCGTTTCAGAGGTTACATGTCACCAGACAACAGCATATGGACCCTGTGAATCACAGACATACAACAGTATTGGAAACACTACACAACTGCATACATCTACAAAACACATTACATACACAATTCAAATAACTTGTGAAAATATCCAAAGATTCATGGCAACACTTATTGGGAGGACATAGTGACTCAAGAGACACATAAATGCTACAATCATGACACGTAGCGTTTAGAAACACATATGCCCACACAGTGCACAACCCAAACACATCAGGTGAACCAAGATTCCTTGCCAACACATCACTGTATACTCACAATTAGGAGAAGAAGTTGTTGATGAGCTGAGTCCGTATATCCCCCTCACTCTCATCATCACTCGCAACATGTCCCAGGCCAGGATCCTCACATGCTGGCGGTTGCTGTCCGTCATCATCTTCAATGAGAGGCACCTCCTCCCTCACTGCCATGTTGTGTAGCTGGCAACACACAATAAATATCTTGCACACCTTTTCAGGTGCATATCGGAGGGCCCCTCCTGTCCAGTCCAGGCAGCGGAATCAGCTCTTCAGGAGTCCAAATGTCCGCTCTATCACTCGCCTGGTCCGCCCATATGCCTCATTGAAACATATCTGCGCAGGTGTGACAGGGTTCCTAAGAGGTGTCAGCAACCAAGACATGTTGGGGTACCCAGAGTCACCTGCACACAAACAGACAAACATGTCGTGGATCAGGAATGAGCGTGTAATCCAAAGATAACTAAGACACATAAGGTAAAGCGCTACTACTCACCGACAAGCCAGGCACGCTGGTTCTGCAGCTGTGACATCAAATGTGGTATCCTGCTATTCCGCATGATGTAGGTGTCGTGGGCTGAACCAGGGAAACGGACACACAGATGGGAAATTGACATATCCGCAAGACATACCACTAGGGCATTAATCAAGTGAAAATGTTGTGGTAAATCTGCTCCTGTCCATGTGGTGATACCAAAGCCACATGTGTCCCATCAATTGAGCCAATGACATTTGGCATCCCTCCCAAGGCATAGAAATCTCCCTTTATGCCTGGCATTTGTTGTTGGGATGGAAATCGGATGTATTGGCCCAGATACAACAACATTGCTTTCAATACATCACGGAGAACATGACTGAACATAGTCTGTGACATCCCACCAGCACCAGACACTGTGCATTGGAATGTTCCTGTGGCAAAGAAATGTAGGGCTGCCATCACCTTGACCTTGGGGGTCAGCGCAGTTGGATACGCATGTCCAGGTTGCAAATGTGGGGACAACTGCACCTCCAAATCCTCTATCAACTCGCGAGTGAAGCGGTACCGTCGGATGCAGTCACGTTCAACCATGGTTGCAAGGTCTGGGAAGGGTCTGTGGACATTAGGTGCACTGCAGTACATAGGGAAACAAAGAAAGTATTTCAGTTCACCCACATCTGTGGCAATGACCAGGCCAAATAACACAAGCTATATCACATCCGAACACAATAGAGCCAGGTGTGTGCAATTCTGCATGGACACATATGCCACACATGTGCCCCTCACAAAACATGTCACCTCCACATGGTGACAAAACAAGTGCCATGCTCTGCTGTCGACAAACTGTGGGCCCTGTCACAGTACTTCAGAACATATGGTACAGGACAAATACACACCACAATGGTTAGTGAGGATAGTTGTGCTGTCAATATGACAACGGGCTGCCAGTCACGCACACGGGGAACATGTAATGCGACATGGACACAGTCACCATGAAACGTCTGATGTACACGTCCCAACACAAGCAAGACACACAGGATGTGCAAACAGGCTTGTCTGCATGTCAAACGTGGATGTCTGTGACACACAGGCACAACCCAAAATCACAGAACCAAGTCTGATGAAGATTGGGGGGATGACCAACTCATAAATACAAATATGTCCATGTACCTAGTATTGTTTGAAAATACTCATGATGTACCACACACAGCAAGCCCATCGACACACATTACATATCATATGCCATGTAGGGTTCATGTGACATGGCAATACTCAATATGCCCCAGTCACTGTGCACAGGCCACGTGTGTTGGCCACCAAAGTCCTGAATCACAGTAGGGAGGTGCATCACACACAATGCCTTATGGTGACCCTGTGACATGGCACATCCTGGTAGTGTGAACCACATTGTGCACATCAAACATGCAATGTGTACATATGTATACACACATGTGATGGAGCATGGATAGTGAATGCCTGTACTGTATGACAGGCTGTCACTGTGTTGTCCAGCCCCTTTTGTCCATATCAAAACATTTTGGTGGGCAGCCTCTGCCTACCGAATGCAATGGTGAAACTGGCGTGTGTGATTCCGTGAGACTCGCCGGACACTTGTGCACCGATGCGCATGCACGCCTTGCTCATAGGCTGTAATGTCTCTCTATGCGGGTGCGATTCCTTGAGACGCCTCAGACACTTGTGCACCGAAGCACACGCACGCCTTGCTCATAGGCTGTAATGTCTCTCTATGCGGGTGCGATTCCGTGAGACGTGTCGGACACCTAGGAACCAAGGCGTACACACCCATTGGCTATTGGCTGTCATGGAGACGAGCCTTGTGTTTTGCTACGTGTACGACTTGAGTGCTGCCAGATTCAGTTTGGCGTATACAACAATGTTTCAAATTCAATGGTGTCAGGTTGCAGAAAGTTTGAACGACGCTGAAGGCGTGTCCGATGCTTTTCAAGACATGGATTGGGTCAATTTGGATAATGCGAACGAGTCTGACCTATCTCTTTGCCCGCATCGAACAGATACAGCCTCTGTAGCACTGATTTAAGGCTGTGTGTTCCCCTGAGACAGCACTTGCTTGCACTACATGCCACAGGACTGGGTCACATCACACCACTGCTGCTTTCTCTGCATCCTCTGTCTCCTGCAATGGCACGTACTGTGGAGAGGGCCCCAGCATTCACTGAGGAGGAGAACCAGGCCCTGCTGGACAGCCTCCTCCCACAGTACTGCAAGCTGTATGGGAAACCAGAGGAGCAGGTGAGTGTGGAGTCCACTGCCTTGCCATTTTTACATGTACTCTGACTGGCACTACTGGCATTGTGCCCTCAAAGGGAAAGCATGCACACTGAGTAAGTTTACGTTTGAGAGTGTTGGGATGTATGTACACAGCTGGCAATGTTTCAGATTGACTTACTCTCCTATTTCCTATATTTAAATGTGTTGCTGTATGACATATACTTGACTAACAGTGACACTTCCAGACATGCAAAAGTTAGCATTGATGAAAAGGGGAATGTGACAATGTCTGTCATTCCAGCCATCTCAGCAACCAATAACTGTGAAGGCAACTAAGAACTGCTGCAATGCACCAGCCATGTAAGGGTAGCAATCTGAAGGAGGGCCTCATGGTAGTTTGGGAATGAGAAATTGCCAATGCATTGCAGTGAGATAGTTTTTGTAGAGTTGCACCACAGCTGCAGACCCTAGACCCCAACTATCCTCACTGCTGTGTTCATGATACAGAGCAGTATGTTTGGCTGCGAAAGTTAAGCAAACACCTGTAACCCTCCACCCCGCTAGTAAATATGGTGAATAATTGACATGTTGTTGTTGGCAGTGTTCACTAATCAATGTGGCTCATGCAATCTTGGGAGAGGCTGGTGAGGGGGTGTAAGTGGAGTGGGCCACATGATAGGTGTACCCGTGCAGGTACACATCCTGTGCAACTCTGTGCCTCACAGTGTCCGGTCTGAGCAGTGAGTGGTGTCCAACCTTAGGCCATTGGTCTGCCGGCACTGCCATGTCATTGTTTTGGGCTTGCACAGAGGACAACTGACCATTACCACAGTTGCAATACCTAACTACATGATATGCACTGCCAAGTTCGACATGTGTACAACTGTGTGTTTGTTAACATGGGACATGTGTAGTGATGTTGTCTCACAGTGTCATCCTCACAGGTCACTGCCCATGAGAAGCATGAAATTTGGCTGACCATCGCCCGGGCAGTTAGGTCGGTGGAGGTCTGCAGACGCCGCATCCGCAACTGCCAGAAGAGGTGGCAGGACCTTCGTTGCTGGACCCGAAGGATAGCAAGGGTTCAGCTAAAGCTACTGGTTATAAGGGAGTCATCAGTGTGTGTGTGATGTAATGGCCCTGGTATGTGTGCAAACTCACATGGTACATAACCAGGATTCAGCCCTGCACTTTGTTGTCGCCAAAATCAGGTTGTTTTCACATTGTTGTGGTGGCTTCATGTGCCTGGGTAACTTGTATGTGTGTGTCAGTGCTTCCACTCATCAGAACCTAGCCTTCAATATCTGCTGCTGTGAAAATGTGTTCTTTGTGGGTATCCATGTGCTATTCATTCCAATGTGTCAGATAAGTATCACGTCATGCACATGTACCTCATAATAATTGGTGTGTGTTTCATTCACAGAGGATGTTGCCTGGTCATGTGTGATGTGTTTGTACACCTTAGTTCCCCTCCACCCCTGTGATTTTCATTGGTGCATGTGCAATGTCAGCAGTACCTGTGGAATTGGCTGATGCTCATTTCTGCAGATGAAGGTGTGTGGCATCTGGAGTGGGCATATGTGAGTGTTCTCATGTCTAGGACACTACATACATGGAGAGACGACGTCACAGCACATGGCCATTTACTTTTCTGAGGGAGTGTGATGTCAGTTTGGCTGTCAATACCTGCCACAGTGCGCACAACGCACGTGTCTGTGCTCACAAGTAGAGTGTACATCCAAAGTGTTACACGCAGAGGGCTCATCATACTGGCTACTGTTGCAACAATGTGGGCTCCTTGTGGATATTGATGGAGTGGGTCTGTCTCTTGCTGTTTGTTGGTGTGCAAGCAAGCTTATGTCACATGGCTGTGTTGTGTGACCATTAATGTCACAATGGCTGATTGGCCACATGTATGTAGCCAGTTCCTGTGTGACTTCTGGATGGCAGTGTGTACACATATATCTGTTTTGATTTAAACACCACAGGATGTGTGTTGTACTAGCCTGGGTACACTAAGACACACACACATGTGGTGTTCATTTTGCAGTGTGGGGCTGGCTGGTTGTGTTTGGGCACCTACACCCATGCGTTGATATGGCTTTTCTGGACATTGCCTGCAAGTTGGTGTAGGTAGTGCTGTACTGTCCCTGGCACTCCTCCCTCATCATTCGGTGCATTCTTCATGGTTATTATGTTCCATTGCTGCCATGGTATGGGTCTTGATTACCTGATGGCTGCAATCTACACTGGATTTCTTGGTATGTGTGTCTGTTTGTGTGCATATGTGTGTATGCATTCTGTTGGGCACTACTAAAATTGTGTAGTTGTACATTGGAGGCATTGTCAGCTTCCATGTGCACTGCTACTCTGCACATGTCAGAGGGATGTTAGTCGACGCAGGTCACTTCCACTCCACAGAAGTGTGTTACTTTGCAACACACCCAGTACTTAGCCACTACAGTGCTTGTGGTGTTACAACCAGGAATCTGAAGTGCAGAGCAGCATTGTCTGACAATTTTGGACAGGCACTCATATTTGGATCCCTGCGGTGGGGTGGGGTTTGATGGCACCATTCATGCTATGTTCACAATGTGCATGGATTTATGATGACAGAATCAGCTTTTGGTCACAGTTGCAGGGACTTCACACACAATATACACAATCTTGGCATGATGGTAGGGTGAGGGGTGCTGGTACTACAAGACATAGGGGTGGGACTGTTGATAGTGATGGCCATCCACCCCCATGCAGGTGGAGTATGCAGATAGTGATGGGCATCAATCCTGAAGTGGATTTGGACTGCTGGGGGTGATAGGCCTACCCCCCTGAGGCTCAAGGACTGGACATCCACCCCCTATGTGCTGGAGAATGCTGGTGGTGATAGACACTCACCCCCATGCAGTTGGAGTATGCTGGTAGTGAAAGGCATCCACCCCCATGCAGGTGGAGTATGCAGATAGTGATAGGCATCCAACCCCATGTAGGTTGTGACTGCTGGGGGTGATAGGCATCCCCCCTAAGGCTCAAGGATTGGGCATCCACCCTCTATGTGCTGGAGAATGCTGGTGGTGATAGACACTCACCCCCATGCAGGTGGAGTATGCTGGTAGTGATAGGCATCCACCCCCATGCAGGTGGAGTATGCAGATAGTGATAGGCATCCAACCCCATGTAGGTTGTGACTGCTGGGGGTGATAGGCATCCCCCCCTGAGGCTCAAGGACTGGGCATCCACCCCCTATGTGCTAGAGAATGCTGGTGGTGATTGACACTCCCCCCATGCAGGTGGAGTATGCTGGTAGTGATAGGCATCTACCCCCATGCAGGTGGAGTATGCAGATAGTGATAGGCATCCACCCCCAAGTGGATTTGGACTGCTGGCGGTGATAGGCATCCCCCCCTGAGGCACAAGGACTGGGCATCCACCCCCTATGTGCTGGAGATTGCTGATGGTGATAGGCATCAACCCCATATGGGCTAGACACTGCTGGTAATGATGGGCACCCCCTCAATTGGTTGTTCCTGCTTGTAGTTATGGCAATGTACCCCCTATGGGTGTTGTACTTGCCGCCTGCATGGTACACATCGATTCCTGTTGTTGAATCTGTCATAGACGTACAGTGCAGAGATGATATGCACGATCGGATACATGCTTGGTTCGTCTCGTACCCGCTGTCCGTGTTGTGGCGCAGAGCAACGCGAAGAGACTCCAGTTCCGGATGCTGAGACATGCTGTCAGTGGCGAATAGTTCGGCGTGTTCGAAGTGCGCATCATAATTGCCCGGCCGGAAACTGCTGTTTAAATGCTTCCGGACGAGTCGAATTCTGCGGTTATGGTTCCGGCTCGTACGGGAAATGAGGCTGATTTCAGAGCCTACGGCTCGGTCGGCATGTGGACACATTTGTGCATCGTACTTCCTTGTACGGAAGGGTCTGTTCCAGGACAGAGATGGTCGTAAGGTATGGCTACGGACGGCTGTCGGAGGGCTGTCCGACCCGGATCGGGATCGGGCCCCAAGTTGTAGAACTGGTGCTAGTACCGATTTTCCTTTTGTAGTAAGTCCTGCTGAAGATGTAGAGCTGGACTGACAAACATCTGAACAGTCTCTGTATGTACAGATTCAATGATGTAGATAATGAAACAATGTGTGTGTATCCTCATGTGACCCACTACTTCATAGAGGGGATAGCACTGTAATGCAAATACGACTACATTTGCCGTAGAGTAAGAAAATGTACATTTGCAAACATACAATGTTATTTGACCCTGGTCGATTTATCACACGAGACAATGATAGAAAGCATACGATGGACAGTATGATTTGTGGTGTATATTACAATGTATTTAAATGAAAAACAAGTAAAAAAACAAGCATTGGCATAGCCAATAGGTCTCGCCTTTGGGACCTTATGAGTTTAGCCGAGCAGAACTTTATCCTGGGTGCTTTACAACCAGGGATTGAATAGACACACGATTTCTAAACACTGGGTCATGCAATCGTAATCAGGTATACATACTTGCCTCTGCTGTGCACTACTTCTTCCTGGGCGGCATTATGATAACCAACACTGGGCAGTCTTGTGTGATGTCAGATGCAATGGGCACCAGAGCCCAGTCTATACAACATGCAAATCTATTTTCCTGCGGAAACTTTGAATATCAAGTGGCTCATGCAGCACAGAGTTTCCAGCGATGAGGGGTGGGTACCTAACCATCAGAGAAAGAAGAGGTGGTACACTGACTCAGGACATGTCTGGGAAACAGCGTTTAGATCGCATGTGACAGATCACATGCCATTACAACGTGGTTGTTACAACGATCCCCTTGTAACATTGCAAACCATTACATCACAAGTTCTTACAGTATCTTGCTATGAGGGGCACAAGGCGTTGGATTTACAAGCCAACACCTTCCCTGCTGTTGCACAAACTGGAGTAGGAATAGTAAATAATACTATTCTTAAGTCCGGCGGGATCCCTACAGTAAGTTGTTATAACGACTTACGATGTGATGCTTCGCAATGTAACAATGCAGTCTTTATGACGACCGCGTTGTAATAGCATGCGATCTATCGCATGCGTAGTAAAGAGTCATATACGACATGTCTAGATGAAGGTGGGTAACTAGTCAATTGAGGGTCAATGCAATGAGCGGGTGAGTGTTTTGAGGGAGGCTATAGAATCGGCTGTGCAAAACAAAGTAATCAAACGGAAGCGTTACCAAAATAGTGTTACATGCTGGCTACCTTTTTCCTGGGAAGAGAACTTACAGTGTAACAGCCCCCTGAAGTCTGGACGGTGTATGTGCCTTAATCAATGGAAATTGCCCAAAATCACCATATGTTAAGGTGACGCTAGGACTGTAATGCAATTTCATCCTTTGAAATATCCCAAGTGTAATCATAAGAGTCAATTGGATAAAAGTTCAGTATGGGCTATACAGTTAGCAAGATTATAATAGCTGATGCCAGCAAAGATATTACGGTGTGAGGTGTGAGGCGTGCGGGTGTGTTATAAAGTAAGGACAAGGAGCGAAAAGAAAAATGTTAACTAGGTCAGCAGCGTAGGCCGGATGCAGCACTTGTGTGAAGGGATCTTAATGAAACAGTATCTTTATCTGTTTATTTATTGTACGTTTGTTTTTGCTATGCACTTTTGTGCGCAGTGAAACACTGCCTGTTTTTTGTTTGTTTGTTTATTTGTAATATGTTTGTGTGGCATATTAAAGCCAGCATTGGTTTTGACTTTGTTTCTATGGATTTATATTGTTAATGTTGCATTCTGTTGAGATGGTTAGATATATCTACATGGGACTGTGTATCCTATTTGTTTCTATTATAAAGACTTTTTGAGGTTGGAAAGGGAGTGTGTAGGCACATTGGCTAAATTGTTTCTGATCGAGGAAGAGAGACACTCTGCCAGCATGTAAACTGTTTGGAAAGGTTGAGATCTTATTGTATTGGAAATGAGAAGGGTGGGACAAGGAAGGAATGGTGGCAGTGGAAGGTTGTATAGTTTCTGGTTGTGTTGTGAAAGCCGACACATAGCTATAAAGATTGCCATCGCTCTTGTGAGCTTCCTACAGCTCTTGTTTGGGAATGTGAATCTTCAGTGCGTTGTCTGAAATTACAGGATGGGAAGCTTCCCACCAAGATATGACCCTAGTTTACGAGCTGCAAATAAATTTGATGTAGCTACAAAACCACCACATCTGGTGTTTTTTTTAACGTATATTTTAGTTTCTTTAGAGTAAATAGTCAAGTGCTTTGGGAGGGGGGGGGTGTGCATTTAGGGTATCTAAAAGGCAGCGTGTCTTTTTGTTCTTTCTATATTTTTTAATAGCAAACGTTGCATACATAGCACATTATTTGAACAGTATACCTATATACACAGCATTTTCAATTTCAAAACATAAATTCAAAGGAAAAGACACACAACTTTTCGGATGCCCCTAAAACAATTGGAAGAGGAACACATAGCCTTTCAATTCGCATAAATGCACCCATAAATGTTAAAGTTAGAATAATTAAGGGCATACTTTTTATAAACCACAAACATGATGTAGAATGAAAATACTGTAGCAGTTTAGCAACCAAGAGACAGAGGCACTGCCTTTCTATTTGCGCACCATTTTAACTTCACTTTCACCACTCACAACTTGCACTGATTTCACTCAATCCAGCTCCGCTGTAATTCAGGCGTCGCAGCACACCGGAGAGGCACTCGGCCTCTCTGGTGGGAACCCAATGATGAAGCATGTCACCAACTAGGTTGGTGAGTGAGGGTTCTTTTAAAACACAGTGAAACACCTTTTTGCTAGTTCATTTCCGTTTTAGGATACACTCTTTTGTTGTTTATCTAATATAGTCCAGGGGGATCAAGAGTAGCTCCAGTAGCTTCCCTCCCTCTCTTGTTGTTGATTTATATTATACGATTTTTAGATTACACACAGAAAAGCCAATCCAAAGCGTGGGAGGAGTCAGACCCCACAAAGTTCAGACCATAGATCGCCTAACAACGCGAGCGATGTCTAGACTTGACCTAAAGAGATTGTGAGAATATCAGTCATAGGAGTGTGGACGAAAGCAAACAATTGAATTGAAGGATACAATCATGGTGGAGGAAAGCATTGAAGTAGAGTCCCTAGTTTCTAGATACCAAAGTCCAAATGACTCCCCACATCAGAGTTAGAAAAATGGGGAGTTCGAGTCTACAACATGGATGTGTGGCACACACAGCTTAGACATTAGTGGCGAGGTGGTTCTCTTCCAGTGCTTCTGGTCTTGTCACCCTTACCTTCTGAAGTCTTACAAGTACGTCCTCTCTTTCTGGGTGAGGGGGGATCAGGAGCTGTTGATCCTGGGGTGCCTGCAGATGTAAACTCTGCTGTCAGGGTCTCCCTTCCTGTGGGAGCTGCAGAGGTTGATGGTGGTGAAGAGCTTGGCACACAGGGAGCAGGAGCTGCTACGGGGAAAACCCTGCAGAGGTTGCTGTTGATATCCTTTAACACCCCTACCATGGAGGCCACCTGGAAACGTATGCTGGCCACTTCGGTGCAGACCCCTGCCACTTCTGCGTGTAGGCTCGCAACCTTGTTGTTGAGGTTGGCAGCATCTCCCCGGATGTCAGAGACCTCCTGGTATGTAGACTTGTGCAACTCCTTCATTTCCCTAACTTCGCTGACAATCTGGCCAAACACACCTTGAAAGTCCTGTCACAGAACTAGGACCTGTGTTATGGCAGCCTAGGCACCCATCTCATCAGTGGACTCACGCTGTGGATCCACACTGGCCCTCCTCCGATGTCCAGTCCCACTGCCCTCTGCCTAGACACAGACTTCTTTCTCCCACTGGGTCGAGGCTCTTGACTGACTGGGAAGGTGGTAGCTATCTGAGATCCCAGGACTGCGGCAGGTGATGGTACTCCCTGTCTGAGGCCCAGTGGTCATGGGGACAAAGGTTGCCTGTGTTTTTCCTGCCATGGTAGTAGGTGTGGTCCCAGAGTGGCAAACTTTTGAGGTCTGCCCAGACTGCCCAGATGTGTTAGGCCAGTCGTCGATGTCCAATGCTTATGGAGCTTGTTTGTTCACTAAGAGCTTCTTCATCTTCTCCGTCTTGGGAGCGACTCTGCTCTTTCCTCCATCGGACCGGCAGCAGTTACTTGGTCAGCTATGGATTTAAATAGAGATGAAAGTCAATGGCAGCATTAATGGTTGTACATCTAGGATATTTGTATCCAGTCCTTTGCAGAGCTAAAGAACTGATATTTTTAACTAGTGATATAAATCAGCTTTAACATTAATAATGGAAATCTGCAAATATTTGATATTTTTTAAAAGATTAAATCCTAGTTCTCTGGAATTTGCTGTTTCATTAGTGTATCTTCAACAATTATCTTCACTGACAGGGTATAATTCTGTTGTATTTCTGAACATCCAGGCCTCATGGTAGATGTGGACAAGCAGTTGTACCTTTCGTAGAGGCTGAGAAGAGTTGGACTCCTTGAGTGGTGTTAGTTCAGTAGGTAGATGGCTGCCAGGTGTAGGAGAGTAGGATCTGCTTCTTATAGTTACCCCCAGTTTTTGCTGATGTGACCCTGTTTTCAACTTAGTCTGACTGGGATCCTGCTATCCAGGACCCCAATCTAGCTGCTTTCTCCTCTAAATTGATTGCATGTACTTTAGGTACTCTTCAGATTGGTACCCTTACCAGTCACCAGTATATGGTATACTATGTACCCAGGGCATAGGTACCCCAGAGGCCTCTCAGGGGCTGCAGCGTGTATTATGCCACCCCTGGGAGACCATTCAAAATGACACCACAGGTCTGCTACAGAAGCCTGTGTAAGGTGCTGCATGCACCCCTTACTTAGATATAGGTTCACTTTATCTATTCTATATCACTGCACATATAAACCTGTCAGTCACCCCTATGGCAGGCCTTATCAATCCTGAAGGCAGGGTGCTGGGTTCTATGTGAGAGGGTGCACCTGCATGAGCAGAGCCCCTCTGCAGCCTTCGGAACCTATTTTCCGGGGTTGTTTGTGATGCAGCCAACCATATATACTTAAGCGCATTTTAACCTTGCGGTAAATGCTAACTTTAAAACGGCTGCATAGAAACATGTTGTGTTTGGTGTTAAACACCTTGGAATCATACCTCCCCGCCAGGAGGTATGATTCCACCCTCCTAAAGTGACATATGCGACACACCGGTACACCCGGTGCCAGCTTTCTCAACCTGGGCATTACAAAATGTATGCTGCTAGCCACAGACACGAGTCTGCCCTCCTGCTGCTGGACGAAACTCGAGCAGAGGATGGCCTTACAATAGGTTTCCTATCTCAGGGAGGTGTGACCACCTCGCAGACAACCTTTAGTGTATTGGGGCTGGGTGGGTGCACTCTGAGAGTGCTTTGATGTCTGCACTGGGGACACATTTGGTGTCCCTTTGCACAGTCCAGCTCAAACCAGTTGCAGGAGCCATTTGCTCCTGCTCTGGCGTAAAACTGGACAAAGGGCATGGGTGTAGCCACCCCTCTGTCCTGACTCTCCCATAGGTGGGTCCCCAGAATTTGTCCCACCCCTTCCTTGGGTATAAAGTAGGAACTCCTGACTACAGGACTTTAGATTTTACCTGGACTAAACTCTGCTACAGACACCAAGCACTTTGACGATCTGCACGACGCTGGATGACTGAAGACTCTCCCTTGGAGTAAAGGAGTTACTCCCCTGCAAGGCAGGCACCTAAAACGCATCTGACCGGATTGCATCGTCCGAGCTCCTGAGAACTCCGAAGATTTCTGCAACACAGGAGGTGGGTTCCCAAGGTCTCTGAGGTTGATCTGCACTCTCAGCAATTCTGAGGCCCGTATCCCTCGTGGGGACCATGCAACCCGAACCCCTGTGCACCGCGTACATTTGCAGCACCATATGCTTTTTGGCAATCCTTGAGACTGTGATTTGGGCTACTTGTAGTTCTGACCCCGAGCAGTAATTCCACTGAAGATTTCTGGCCTACACTTCACGAGTGTTCTATGGGCTGGTATTTCGTGTTTCAGCTCGAGGTCCCTAAGTGATCCCTGCTCTGTTGGCCTGTAAAGGTAACTTTGACTTTTCATGGCTTTCCTGGTTGCTCCAGATGTGCCCTAACTCTCCATAGCTTGGAGAGTCCCCAGGACCTTGCTGGTCTTCACCGAAGCATTTTCCGTGCCCGCATGGGTTGCAGTTACCAAGGCTTGTTGGTGTTCAATCCGGACACTGACCCCCCAGCACTCAACATCCTTCGTGGGACAGATCACCCCTAGACTTTGGTTGTCGTCGACATCTCCTGGTCCCCGTGGCTGCAGAGTCAAGCTTCACCTCTTCTCACCTGAAACACCTGACATCTGTGGACATTTGTCTATCGTGCCCCATGTCACTGTGAAGTGACTCAGACTCTGTCCCCTCTGCTTTCAGGTTCTTCTCACCTCGGATCCAGGCTTGGATTCCACCGGACACTTTTCATCTTCCTGGCAGCAGCACTTTTCCGCATCACGCCATTTAAAACGATGAAGGTTTCTGACATCACTTGACCCCTATGCACCCGGCTCCTCTGGGATAGGTAACATGGGTATCTCGGTACTCTCAAGGGTGCTGGCCTTAGAACCTTCTATGTTTAACTGGGTTTGCTTAAAGTCCTCTCCGAAGTGTCCTTAATCTTTAAAACATATGGAGCTCGTGCCTGTGTTCACACACTGCAACTGTCCTCTGTAGGTCCCCTGTGTCACTATTTTGGGTGGTTCCTTGGGGTCCCAGCGATTCTACGTGCTCTAGGCACTGTGTCTAGTCAAGTCGTGGTTGTTAAACCACTTTCTTAGTATATGGTTTGGTGTCCCCCTGGAGCCCACTGTGTATTGTGCTATTTACTGTCGTTCTAGTGATTTAATATTGTGTGCTTTGTTGTGAGAGTGGTTAGTAATAAATACATATATGTTATATATTCCTTGTGTGGTTCTCCTTTCATTTGGTCATTCAGGAGGTTCTAATCTGGTAAAACAAGCTGCTTTATATTCCTTCGAGACTTAGCCTGAAGGCTGCTCTCCATAGCTACCACTAGGATAGCTCTCAATAAAGGTTGTCTTTAACCTAATCATCAATAAGGGTTGTTTGGACTGGTACAAGGTGCCCACTTTAATTAGTGGTCAGCATATACCAGGCCAGCGTCTCACACCAGGTGAGAAGGGGGGGTGAGGAGTGTAGCATGCTGGTTGGAGGTTAAGAGACCAGGCCTCATGGTAGCTGTAGTCAAGTGGATTTGACTTTGTCAACGGATGAGAAGAGCTGGGCTCATTGAGTGGTGTTAGTTCAGTAGCAAGATGGCTGCTAGGTGAGAACGGGGGAGTGAGGAGTTTAGCGTGCTGGGTGGAGGTGAAGAGACCAGGCCTCATGGCAGATGTGGACAAGCGGATGTACCTTTAGTAGAGGATGAAAAGTGTTGGACTCCTTGAGTGGTGTTAGTTCAGTAGAAAGGTGGCTGCCAGGGGAGAAGGGGGGTGAGGAGTGTAGCATGCTGGGTGGAGGTAAAGAAACCAGGCCTCATGGTAGCTGTAGTCAAGTGGATGTGACTGTGTCAAATGCTGAGAAGAGTTGAGGTCCTTGAGTGGTGTTAGTTCAGTAGCAAGGTAGCTGCCAGGTATGAAGGGGGGTGAGGAGTGTAGCATTCTTTGTGGAGGTGAAGAGAGCAGGCCTCATGGTAGCTGTAGTCTATTGGATGTGACTTTGTCAATGGCTGAGAAGAGTTGGACTTCTTGAGTGGTGTTAGTTCAGTAGGTAGATGACTGCCAGGTGAGAAGGGGGTGAGGAGTGTAGCATGCTGGTTGGAGGTGAAGAGACCAGGCCTCATGGTAGCTGTAGTCAAGTCGATTTGACTTTGTCAACGGATGAGAAGAGCTGGGCTCCTTGAGTGGTGTTAGTTCAGTAGCAAGATGGCTGCTAGGTGAGAACGGGGGAGTGAGGAGTTTAGCATGCTGGGTGGAGGTGAAGAGACCAGGCCTCATGGCAGATGCGGACAAGCGGATGTACCTTTAATACACGCTGAGAAGAGTTGGACATCTTGAGTGGTGTTAGTTCAGTAGCAACGTGGCTGCCAGGTGAGAAGGGGGGTGAGGAGTGTAGCATGCTGGGTGGAGGTAAAGAAACCAGGCCTCATGGTAATTGTAGTCAAGTGGATGTGACTCTGTCAATGGCTGAGAAGAGTTGAGCTCCTTGGGTGGTGTTAGTTCAGTAGCAAGAGGGCTGCAAGGTGAGAAGGGGGTGAGGAATGTAGCATGCTGGTAGAGGTGAAGAAATCAGGCCTTATGGTAGCTGTTGTGAAGTAGATGTGACTTTGGCAATGGCTGAGAAGAGTTGGGCTTCTTGAGTGGTGATAGTTAGGTAGGTAGATGGCTGCCAGGTGAGAAGGGGGTGAGGAGTGTAGCATGCTGGTTGGAGTTGAAGAGACCAGGCCTCATGGTAGCTGCAGTCAAGTGGATGTGACTTTGTCAACGGCTGAGAAGAGTTGGACTCCTTGAGTGGCGTTAGTGCAGTAGCAAGATGGCTGCCAGGTATGAAGGGGGGACGAGGAATGTGGCATTCTTGGTGGAGGTGAAGAGACCAGGCCTCATGGTAGCTGTAGTCAAGTGGATGTGACTTTGTCAATGGCTGAGAAGAGTTAAGCTCCCTGAGTAGTGTTAGTTTAGTAGCAAGATGACTGCGAGGTAAGAAGGGTGTGTGAGTAGTGTAGCAT
The DNA here is from genome assembly GCF_964204655.1 of Triturus cristatus. Classification (NCBI taxonomy): domain Eukaryota; kingdom Metazoa; phylum Chordata; class Amphibia; order Caudata; family Salamandridae; genus Triturus; species Triturus cristatus. The sequence continues at coordinate 1,290,872,592 of NC_140589.1, forward strand.
GCTGGGTGGTGGTAAAGAGACCATGCCTTATGGTAGATGTAGTTATTTGTTCCATTACTAATGAGTATTTTACCATAGATGTATATTGTATTTGATTTGACACACATTACATGCTTTCGTTCTTGAAGGATTTGATGCATCACCTACAGACAGCATTCAAATATGATACCATTTATGCAATGAATATCTGTAGTGTAATTTGCATCAATATTCTTGACCACATACAAACCGACTTTTGAGATAGAATCTACGTTCCATGTTCAGGGAGTATATGTTAATGAGGACATGAAAGGCCTATTTGATAGCAGACAGGATATTGTGATATTGTACTAGGTCTTGTAGCTTACCAGTGTCCATTCCTCCCTGCATTCCTTCCAAGTCACTCAGGATGTAGAAAGCCAAGAGTGTCCTCTCCGAGGGCATGAGGCTTAAGGGCTCTCTGGAAGGACCTCCGGCAGTCCTCTATGCATCCTGGAGGTGGTCGCCGTATGTACTTCTTGTGAACCTTCTACCTCTTCTTACTGTCCATCAGTGTGTGTGGAGTATTTCTAACAGCATTCACACTGTTGACTATCTCCTCTCACATTTCCGATTTCGTACTGTGAGGAGTATGCTGGACTCGGGTACCAAACATTTAGAGCTCTACATTAATTATTTGATCCACCATTGGCTCTTAATTCCCCTTCACTGAAGGGTGTTTTTTGGGTGGCATAGTGAGGGGAGAAAGAAAATGTTATGGTAATGACTTGAAATAAATAATTAAGAAGGGAATAATGGGTTAGTTTGTACAAATAGAGTTAAAAGGGTGGTGGTGGTTAATGAGTGATACTTTAGGAAGAATAGATAGAAATGTGTATTGATAGTTGTGCTAAAGGTGGCTGCTCTGTCTAGAATGGCAAAGTGTGTTGGTCAAGTTAGGGGATGTGTTTAATAGTGTAGTTTGCAGGCATGGCCACTTGTGACAAGATTTCAGACGTGTGCTATTTGAGTCCAGACATTATTTTTTATTTTAGATTTTTTTTTTTTACTTATTGGGTTCCTCGTACATCGGCTATAGACCGCCTTTGAGTAACCACCATTGGCTGTCCTCTGCCTTGAGACCATCAATGTCACTATCTACGTGTAATACACCCAGCGGTGTAAATGCTATCCTGCCAGTGTCTGGTGGATCACTGCAAAAACATTAGCCCGCCGTATGAGTCCACTGCAGAACTGCTGAAAGGATCTCCGGGCTGGCAGTGTGTGTTTCAGACTGCTCAACTTGTAATACGATGGGGGGTATTCTGCTTGCGCAGCAGCGACATGGAGTAGACAGACCTGGTGCTCCTGTGGTCGGACCCCCAAAGCATAACAGGGCCCACAGTGTGTTACTGAACATCCTTGTACTTATTCTTCCTGGATGCCAGAAATTACAAGGTGGGACTTCCACCAGTGTGGAAAAAGAAGTTAAAGGTTCTTCATTATTGAGCAATTTACGTAAGAAGCTCAACAAAGCATCAATCTTTAGTGAATTAAAAAGAGATACTCATGAGAGGTGGAGAAGTTTTGTTTGTCTTTGCCATACTGTTCTGATGTCATCAGTGATGTGATTTGTGAGATCATAAGCAGTGCATCATAGCAGTACAAGTTATACATAAGTGAATTATGTATAACAGTTAAGTTCAGTCTTTTTGATTTAAAACCTTAGTTTCTGTAATATTAAAAGACCTAAATATGACTGCACTTTAACCATTCTTTTTTCAGTGAATTCCTAAGGTTTTTTTAAATGTAAGTTAAAATCTTACTGCTTTACTGTGAGAAAGTGGCTCTGTATATACTGTTCCCAAATAGGTACAGTGTGCACAGAGTCCACAATCCCAGGAGGCTTGGCAGAGGCTAAAGTTAGATATAACCTTACTCTCTAAAGTGGTAGCTTGGTCGAGCAGTAAGGCAGTATCAGAGGAAAGTGTAAAGCATTTGTTGTACACACTCAGTCAGCAAATGGTCTCACACACTCAAGAACTGAACTCTAGGCCAATGGTTTGTATAAAAAAATATATGGTTGTTTTATTTTAGAACCAACAACAGGTATAAAAATATACTTTCTCGGAAAGAGATGCTTTAGTTAAATACTTTGCAATAGGCAGTTGACTTTTGCAGGTAATAGTTACAGTTTGTTGCAATAGGCAACACAATTTCAAATACAATAGTACATTGAGCTCAATGAGAATTTTATGTTATATGCAAGTGATTTACTTTCAGGATTACTTTTCTTACTCCAGGACTGGATCCTAGATTCAGTCCTGGGAGTAAATTCGTTTTAGTTACTGTTGTGATTTTTAAGCAATATTTTGCTATTTTCAAAGTTGACACTTAAAAACGTTTACTGTTCAAATAACCAATGTTATCCTAAGGAAGGAATTTCACTTAGCAGGTAAGTGGGGTTAGGGTTACTTTTTCTAGGTCAGTGTTGGATCATAGATCCAGCACTAGTGTACCACCTGTAAGCAGTTGAGAAACTGCGTTTAAGTTATAAAGGCGATTTTTAAGGAATATTTATAATTTTGAAAAATCGACACAAGAAATTTCATAGAAAAACAGTCAATGATTCCCTATGGAAGAAAATTCAAGTTACGGGTAAAGTATGTTCTTGTTACATTTGTAATCCAGTACTAGGCTCCTAGGCTCAGGGCTGGAACATCTATCTAACACAAGTAAGCATTTACGATTTCAGAGTTGGTACGATTTTTAAAGAATATTTGTAGTTGGCAAAAATCGACAGAAGAAATTTCACAGAAAAACAGTCAATGATTTCCTACGGGAGAAAATTGGGTTAGAGATAAGTACGGTTGTAAGTACTTTGCAGGGTCAGTGCTGGGCATCAAGATCCAGCACTGGTATCTCTCCTAATAGCAGGTGAGTATTTCAGTTTTCGTTACTCGGTTTATTTTAGGTGACTATTTTAAAGTTCAGAAACTCCACACTTAGAAGAAATTTCAGAGAAAACCAGTCAATGTTACACAATGGAAGAAAAGTGAGGTATCGGCTTTTGGGTAAGTACTCGACTGGCAGAGTTAAGGTTCTGGGCACAGACTCAGGGGTCTCCCAGGGTCAGGTAAGTACAGTTGTTACACCCTCAGTGGCACAGGGGCAGCCGGGTGCAGAGTGAGTTAGGCCCAATGTTATCCTATGGGAGGCAGGGGGGCCTTGGTTGGTGGCTGCTGACTAGCAGGCCACGCGGCTGTGGGAGCTGGGCTCCTGGTCACTTGCTCACGGCAAATGGGGGAGTAGGTAGGAGTAGAAGTTGCACTGCCAGGGCCACTCGGGCAGCTGGGTGAAGGGTGCTTTTGAGCCGTCGTGCACTCAATGCATTGCAATGGAAAAGCTTGAGGACGAACAAAGGCTGCAAGCTCAGGGACGAAGAATCTTCAGGTGAGCCCACCACTTCAAGAGGTAAGTTGGGTATTTGGAGGATAGGTAGGTACCCAGGAGTCGGGCACAGGGGGCCACAGGGCGCCAGGTGCAGGGGTGCCTTTTGGTGTTAGGAAATCTTCCCCTCTGTTGATCACGGTTGGGTGGGTCCCTGGTTCTGAAGCTGCAGGCGTCGTCAGGAGCGTCAAGGGGGGTCCTTGGGTGCCGGATTCGGGGTCACAGTCACTGGGGGGATTTCCTCGGGGTCTTTGTCCACTGCAGCACAGGCCAGGCTTGGCGGGTGCAGAGTGTGCAGGGTTCACGGTTCCGGGCTGTTGCCAGGGTTGGATACTTGCTTTGAGCAGAGCCACTGCTCGTGGGAGTCCCAGATGCTCAGAGTCCCAAGGTAGCCAGGTCCTCTGGGGTTTGTGAGGTTGCTGGCCACAGGAGGTGCCGGGATTTAGCAGGAGCAGGTTCGAGGGTCACAGGCCGGTAGGGCTGGGGCCAAAGCAGTTGGTGTCTTCCTCTTCTTAGCAGCTGCACAGCAGGTCTTCTTTCTTCTTGTTCTTCTTTGCTTTTTTGGAATCTGGAATCTAAGGAAGGAAGGTTTAGGGGGCTACTAAATACTAGATTTAGGGGCGTTACAGGTAGGTAAAGGGCAGGGACCAATGGGTCCCTGTCCTGGGGTGGGTACACCCCCTATCCTGCCACTCTCCTGTGGGAGGGGGGCAGTAGCCTAGTCCTGATTGGGCAGGGCTTCCCATCTTCAAGATGGTGAGAGCCCGGAGATGTGCTTCACCTCGCCTCCCCCACCTGAGGGGTGGGGTTTGCAGAGGCTGGCACACCCCCTTTCCTTACTTGGGGTTTCCGGTCAGTCTTCCCGCCAGAGTGGGGGTCAGAACTGGTAGGGGCCAGTTGCTGAGTACAGCAAGTGGCCTGGGGAAGCTCACAAAGGCGGAATGCCTTTGAAGCTTCCCCTGCCCATCCTGGGGGAGGAGACCTAGCACCTCACCCAGGAGGTGCATTGTTGCAGGCCCAGGAGAATGGATGGCTCTCTACCCAGGGGTCCAGCAACATGTCTGCTGTGTGGCAGCCTAGGCAGCCCCTCAGACCAGACGTGGATTGTAGGTTAGGTTCAGGTGGCATCTCTAAGATGCCCTCTGTCATGCATTGCACATTACATCTCACACTGGCATCAGTGCGGGTTTAATGTGCTGGGAAGTTTGATACCAAACTTCCCAGTCTTCAGTGCAGCCATCATGGTGCTGTGGAGTTCGTGTTGTCGATCTCCCAGCACCATATACTCTTAAATGACAGAACTGCACTTACAGTGCCCAGGAATGGACCTGGGTACTGTACGAGCACAGGGCTCATGCCTCTGTGCCCACACCACTGGCATAGGGCACCCAGCTAGAGGGGTGGCTGATGTATGAGAGGGCAGTGTGTGTTGTGGGCAGGGCACACAGGGATGTGTGTCCTGTCGACTCTCTGTTTAGTTCTGCACCCAGACACTCAGCCTGCAAAGGCAGTGTGTGTGTGAAAGGGTACAGGGCCTCTAAGGGTGGCACAATAAGTGCTGCAGCCCTTAAAGGCCTTCTCTGGTCACAGTGCCCTGGGCACCTAAGGTACCATTTACCAGGGGATGACCTGTGGCCAGAGATGCCAATTGGGTTTAGGCTGTAATGCAGTTTTAGGGAAGGAACACAGGCCCTAGGCAGCTGATTGGCAGGAGCCTAGGGCACACTCAGTCAAAGTACATCAGCAATTCAGCAAAAAGTGGGGCATACCATGCAAGAAAGATGGCACTTTCTCACATTTACTTACATATAACTCCACTTTAATCTTTTTTTTCTGTGAATTTATTTTTAAGATTGAAAGAAAAATTTATAAAAGAAAACATCACAATCCATACAATGTCACAACATTAAACAGCTATCTAATTATGAATTGAATATAAATGCCAAAAATATGGAAATAATATAAGGTCTAAGAAACTGGAACCAAAGAAAGAGAGAGCAAGAAAGAAATCCAAAATTAGAAATTAAGAATAAGAAACACTAACATTTGGTTGAATACATATGAACAGCAAAAATATCAAATAAGAAATCTATGAATACTTTAGATTACTACATATCATGGACTTTAACACTGAAAAGGCAATACTACTAGAAACACAAATATTAACATAATATACAGGAACATTCAAGCAGGCTTGTTAACATTTTCAATTTATGGATGGTGAGTAATAGAGGATTGAGCATATGAGTCTATAAAAACAGTACATAATGACCAAATAGTGTCTCTTCATATAGCTAAAGTCAAGGTCTGAAAGTAGGCTCTATCTAGACAATTATTTTTTCTCAGGCCAATTGTGCAAGTTATGCCTACATTCCTTCAAGACACCAACGATGTGTTGCACACGCTAGAAGGGGTTGAGTTTGACAGAATCACTGACTACCTAGCCTCTTTTGACGTTGAGTGTTCATACACTTGTATACCAGAAGACCAGACTCTACAAACAATAGAATCATTACTTAATGACACAGCCCTGGATACCTTCACCGCTGTTTCTTTTATCATGACCTGTGCCACCATGACCATGCAAGAAAACTTATTTCAATATGAAGCCACCCCTTTTCTACATATCTGGGGTACTTCAATGGAAAGTACCTTTGCCACGGGCCTGGCAAGTCTATATGTCCATTTGAAAAAACAAAACACCCTCCTGAGGTCCAATAACAACCCCTTTGAGTCAAAAATGTGTCTCTGGAAATGGTACATCGATGATGTCCTTTTGGTGTGGCGTGGAAACAGTGAGGAGATTGAAAACTTTCATCTCTGGCTAAACTCCTGTAATGAGTTCTTGAAATTCACCTGTGAATATAACAAAGACCAACTCCCCTTCCTTGATCTCCTAATCTACAGCACTGAGGATGGTCTAGGTATGGAATTATATACCAAACCAATGGCCAAAAACTTGCTGCTTTCCTATGCAAGCTACCATCCTAAATCCCTCCGGGATAATGTGCCCTTCGGCCAATTATTAAGGATCCAATGCAAATGCTCTGATGTGGCCAGGTACAAGAAACATGCATCTACTTTGGCTGGGAATCTCTTGGATCGCCAATATCCTCATTCCTTGGTCCACAAATCACTTAAGAGAGTGCGCAACAACCATTGGGAAGCTCTCTTGGAGCGACAACCCGCAAAAGAAAAGACTGATAAACGTCAGTAATTTCAGCAACAGATCTGGTCTACTACAAAAATGCATCAACAAGAACTGGCATTTCTTCAATAAGGGCAGTGGTAGTTTGACTAAGCCTATGTTTGCATTCAAATGCAGCACCAACCTCTGGGACCAGTTAGAACATACAAGTCCATGCACTAAGCAGCCATCTCCACATAGCACACTTTGGAACCTCCCTCCGGTCAAGGGGCACTATCCCTCTGGTAATTGTAGCATGTTTGGACAAACATCACAGACAGCAACCATAGACATAGGTACAGACTGGTTTTGGGAATTGAGACACCATACGAACTGCAACTCCGAGGGCTTGATACACTTGATCACTTGACCCTGTGGTCTCAGGTACGTTGGTTTGACTACAAGGAAGATTAAGACATGCATTCTGGAGCACCATCAAATGCGGGAAGCAGATCAATAGGGTGACTACACACTTCCTGGAAGCTGGTCATGATGCCAATGATTTCAAGAGGGTAGTCCTCGACAAACCCACTTTGACCCGTTCCACAACTAACATGGCACAATTCTTTTTTAGGAGAGAACAACATTGGGTTTTTAGGTTACATACAGATACCCACGGTCTCAATAATGAAATCCCTTGGTTTAGCCTCACCTCTTAGTCCCACCTAAGGGTCTAATAACGACGCCCGTTTGTTTTTCCCTGAATGGTGGCTTCCCTTGTTTTAGCTTGCCCAGTCACCCCTTAGAGCTTCCACTCCATGTATTCCCTCCTCTGCTACCACCTCGGTCCTAACCGCACTGCCTGTCATTGTCCATTTGGCCATCCAATAAGACCTCTCCGTCCTCCACTGGCTTGTCTAGGACACACATCTTATGGGTGTCTGAGATTCTCTGCGGACCCGGCCGGCCACTAGACCTTTAAGTTCTCCACTGGCCTGTCTAAGACACAGTCCGTAATGGTTGTTTGAGATTCTCTGTGGACCCATTAATGTGAGACCCTCCCCTTATCTTAACATCTTGGCCGTCTTCGTGCCTTCCCCAGTGGACCAACTTTCTCAGGGTGTCCATTTTTCTCATTTGTTCACCCTTCCAAGATGGCCACACTTCTTAGTCCTTGCTGCGGTCCGTCCTTTATACTCGTCCCTCCGGGGGCCGAGTTTTTGCCCACCTAGGGTACTTCTTCACTGCCCAACATCCCGACTGTTCCTCCTGCTCTCCTCGGATGCACTACTGAGCGCAACAGTCCTTGAGAAGAGGTAAGTTTTCCCCTTCTACAGCCCATTGTTTGCAGCCGGCGCTAGGCGCACGACCCTGCAACAGGGGTGTGTCCATTCCCATCTGACCCGGAGCCGCCTTTCTGCTTGTTTTCACTGAGACCACATTTCCTGGTGCCGTGTACAGTAGCCGATTCTTGTGTTTGGCTGCAAGCTCGCGGTCGGAAAGCGCCGCTCCGCTTGCTTTTACTGTGACCACATTTCCTGGCGCCGCGCATAGCTCCTGCAGCTGATCCTCATCTTTGGCTATGAGCTTGCGGTCGGGCAGGTCATTCCCTCCCAATACCACAACAAGCTCATTTTTCCAACACGCATTCAAGTGCTCTCCGCATCTCGGAGCTCCACAACCTAGGTTGCTTTGGGCATGCTGCCTGCATGACCAGCCCTCGTTTTCTTACTCTGGGTCACGCACTACTGCTTTCAGTCCAATGACCCAACATGCATTTTAAGTACGCTCTGCATCTCAGATTTCCGTTATTCAGGTTACTTTTGGCATGCTGCCTTCACGGTTAGTCCACACTTCCTTTCACTGGGGTCTGCCCAACAAAGGTCCCCTAATACCCCCATGTGCTCCAACCACAGCACTAGTGTAGGGTAGTGACATGTGCTCTCTCTGCAGCGCTAGTGTATGGTAGTGACTGTTGAGTGCAGCAATTGTGCTACGCTCTCACTCACACCTTTGTCCCTATCCTGTCTTGGGCATCCTATTGACGCCTGGGTTGTGTCAAACTCGGCGACTCCTTTTCATTTTTCGCTCCCTGGCATCTAACCGAAGAGTGTTTTCCAGCCTGTTGCTCTGCTCTTTGCGGTGGTGCACCATGTTTTTTACCCTCAGTATGCAATTTACCTTCGCAACACGTTTGGCAAATTGTGTTGAGGGTTGTCAGTAGCTATATAATTACATATGCTTTCTTTCTAGCATCATTAAGTCAACTGTTTTTTTGCATGCACCTATGACTGTGATTCACAGCCACACTTGCCCCCTCCTCCTACTTCTTCTAGGTTTTGAGGAACCCTCCTCGAGTGCGCCGAGGATGAGTTGCCATTAGCTCCCCTCAAATGACAGGTAAGCCCTGATTTTTCATGACTCTCATAATAGTTTGTACGTAGCCACTGTATTTAAATCATAGATTCTATTGATTTGGCACAGTTATTAAGGAGTGTAATTGTGTTGCCTTTCATGCTTGTCATTAAATGCAATGTTTGATTCATAGAAACACCGCTGAACATCAGCTAACCACAACTGACACCTAATCCGCCAGTCGTCGCATCCTTCAAACACCAACTTGAGTTTGTCTAGTGTTACTTTTTCACACATCTCTCATTAGGTCCTGAAAAAAGCCACAGCACCTCTACGGAGGGCACTATGGCTGAAACATGTTGACCCTATATTTTTTAACCCTGACCCCTGGGTGTACCGGATAAATTGTTTTTCAACATACCAGGTAGTTAGTTTTAACTTTACTAGCATTTTCTTTCTCACATACTCCCTCCACAACCCGCTCATCATAAGGTTTTAGTATATCTCTTGTCACACACAACTAAAACATCCCTGAGCTCCTTCCTCTCATAGAGGGGGTTCTGGCTTGCACTGCGGCCAGGTTCGCAGTGCAAGGAGGTTCCCAATGATGAAGCATGCCACTCACGAGTAGATGAGGGAATTCGTCCTATAAAAGTGAACCCCCTATACTCCTCTCACTTTTTCTTCTTTTGTCTTGACTCAGGTTGGCCTTTTTGTGTTATTAGTTCATTGTAGGGAAGCCGCCCCCTGCCAGTTGTTAAATCTCCTCTGGCCTTCTGTGTGGTTACATAGACAAATATTGTAACAAATACTATACCACCATGTTTGAAAGGAAATAGATGGTGTGTACTTAAAATCTTTGGTTATTTTTTGAAAAGCTACTGCTAGTAACAAATCAATAACATCAACAGTATATGCAGATCATTTCCAATAACCTAATAAACTACCTAAAAACCAATTAAACTTGAAAAAGGAACATTTATATGAAAAGTATAATTGATCTGTTACTGTAATCTGAACCAGAATTGATGTGTGAGAGGGCAGGAGAAGAATGTGATGTAGATCAGCCGAGGCCACTTTACAAGACAAACAATCAGGGAACTGTATTTAATTAAATAGATGTGATTCCCAAAATAGTTTACATTTTCTTTTAAATCCCTTTTTTAAATAAATTTTACTCGCCTCCACAGATCCATTGAGGATCCGCAAACTGAAAGAACATATTTAAATCAAAACAAGGCATTTACGATACCCTTCCACAGCTTAGTGAGTAGATATAACACTTTGTGTGTGTATATGTGACTGTGTGTTGGTGCTAATGTGGGTCTGTGAGTGAGTATGCCAGTGTTTAAGTGGATATCATAGTAGCTCTGTCAGTGGCTCAGTCAGTGGGTGTAAGAGTATCTATCTCGGTCTGTAAGTGGGTGTGAGAGTGTCGGTATGACTGTAAGAGATGATGTGAGTGTCTGTATGGGAATATGAGTGGGTGTGCAAGTGTCTGTGTGTGTGCCTGGGTGTGAGAGGGTCTGTGAATAGGTATAATAGTGTCTGTCTGCATGTGTGACTGGATGCAACAGTGTCTATATGGGTGTCAGAGTGGGTGGGAGAGCACTTGCATGGGTATGTGACTGGGTGTGAGAGTAACTATATGGGACTATGAGTGGGTGGGAGAGTGTCTATGTGTGTGACTAGGTGTGAAAGGGTCTGTATGGATATAAGAGTGGGTGTGAGAGTAACTGTATGGATGTGTGACTGGGTGTCAGAGTATCTGTAAGTCTGTATGGCTATGTCAGTTGGTGTGAGAGTGCCCATATGTGAGCTGGTGTAAGAGTATATGTCTGTGTGTTTGAGTGGGTGGGTGTGAGTGTCTCTATGGGTGTGTGAGTGGCTGTAAGAGTATCTGTCTGTGTGTTTGACTGGGTGTCAGTGTCTGCATGGGTGTATGAGTGGGTGCAAGTGTGTCTGTATGGGTTGTGAATGGATGTGAAAGTGTCTGTCTGTTTGTGTGACTGGGTATGAGAGGGCCTGTATGGATGTAAAGGTGGGTGTCAGAAAATCTGTATCGGTGTCCGAGTGGGTATGAGATTATCTGTATGGGTATGTGAGTCTTTATGAGAATGTCTGCCTGTGTGTGAGACTGGGTAACAGAGTATCTGTATCAGTGTATGCATGGGTGAGAATGTCTCTATGGGTATGTAAGTGGGTGTGAGAGAGTCTGTAAGTCTATGTGAGTGGGTTTGAGAGTGTCTGTATGGGTGTATGAGTGGGTGCAAGAGTGTCTGTATAGGTATGTGAGTGGATGTGAGAGTGTCTGTTTGTGTGACTGGGTATGAGAGGGTCTGCATGGGTGTCAGGTTTTGTGTGAGAGTATCTGTATGGGTATATGAGTGGGTACAAGGATGTCTGTCTGTGTGTATAACTAGGGGCTAGAGTGTCTCTTGGGTGTATGAGTGGATGAGAGAATGTCTTTAAGTATATGTGAGTGGGTTTGAGAGTGTTTGTATGGGTGTCAGAGCGTTGCTATGGGTTTTCTGAGGGTGTGTGAGAGTATTGGTGTATGACTGGGTGTGAGAGGGTCTGTATGTTTGTAGGAGTGGATGTGAGAGCATCTGTATGGGTAGGTGAGCAGGTATGAGACTGTATGGGTGTTTGAGTGGGTGTCAGAGTATTTGAATGCATGTGTGAATGGGTGTGAGAGTGTCTGTATGGGTGTCAGAGTGGGTGTGAGATTGTCTATATGGATATGTGAGTAGCTGTTATAGTGTCTATCTGTGTGTGTGAGACTGGGTGCAAGAGTGTCTGTATGGCTGCCTGAATGGATGTGATACTGTCTGTATGGGTGTGAGAGTGTCTGTATGGGTGTCACAGTTGATGTGAAAGTAGATATATATATTTTTTTTTCAGTCATGGTGAGATCCACAGATACATCATGAATTTATCAAGGGTAGTGCTGGACCCCGCAACAGGTCTGAGAATCTTGAGAGTGGCCCAAAAAAAACTTTCTGGCATTATACTGTCGATTAAACATGTTTTCACCTCATTTATAGCATACACAAGGGATTAGAAATGCTATCACCTGACCCTTTCATTTAATATACATGTAATGTTTCAGTCCGGTGTACTGTTTCCGAAGATATAAGAAGGCAGGCTTAACTTTTCTGTGAAGGTGCGACCAGTCAATCAGAACATTGCTTTGCCTGGATCCGCAGAGAATCTGCATACGTAGATATACAAATTTGGTTTTCAGTTGATATCTCTAAAACTACTGAATGGATTTATACCAAATCTGCCAAATTTGGTATCATTCCATTAAGCGGTTAAGCCTGTAGTCGTGTTTAAAATCCCTATGGGAAATTGCATCAGGAAACCGCATTTTGAGACCCTCAGTTTTTCTCAGCCCCCACTTGACAAATCACCCTGAAACTTTCAAGACAGCAGTTGAAGTAAGTGGTAAAGTAGTTATGAAAATTTCATGAAAATTTGTCAAACTGCACCAAAATTATTGGCAAAACAAAAAATGATTTTTCTATGAAAAGTTGGTACGAACTAAAATTCTCTAATGGTAGCCGCAAATTTGGCAAAGAGGTAGTCCTCAGTTCAGACTCGTGCCTTTTGCATAAATGGTGTGAATCTGTTCAGTAGTTCCTTAGAAAATTAGGGTAAAAAAGTTAGTGATATCTATGTCCGGGGCATCTTGATAGGAGGCCTGGATGCAGTCAGATGGTCTCTGTAAATGAAATGGCAGTTTGGAAAGTAAGATGTTTCTAAAATGGTGGCTAAGATGCAGTTTTGAAAAAAGACAAGAAATCATTAGTTGTTTGACAACCTTCTACACTGAAAGGTAGGGTGTATATTTCTTTTTTTTAAACATATGATTCTTATTGGTTAACAAAAACTGATTGTAAGGAACATTATATATGATAAGCTGATATGTTGAAAAGTCAAGCACACTTGTTATCTTGATTAGCAACAGTGTGTGCTGAACTTGTGACCTGTGTGCTCAGTACAGTGTTCCATGATCTGTTTCTTTGGTAACGGGCAGAAGGCAGATTGGGGGAAGGGTTGAAATTTATGTCATTTGGAAAGGGTTGAAATGTTTAACCAATAGAAATGTGTGTTTGCTTTTGAATTTATGTGGGAAGGAATGTGATTTGATGTTTACATGGATATGTGTGGGAAATGAGAGGGAAACTTTGCCATTCTTTGGTTCTGCTGAGAGGTGCACAGTGCGAGATTCTGTATAAGAAAATCTGGTGTGTGACTGACATACTTCTTAATCTACAAAACAACTTGAAAGGTCAATCAATCAATCAAGAAATTTGTATAGCGCGCTACTCACCCGGAGGGTCTCAAGGCGCTGCTCGAACAGCCAGGTCTTGAGTTGCTTCCTGAAGGAGAGGTGATCTTGGGTGAGTCGGAGGTGGATGGGGAGGGAATTCCAGGTCTTGGCTGCCAGGTAGGAGAAGGATCTTCCTCCCATGGTGGCTCTTCGGATGCGTGGAACGGCGGCGAGGGCGTGGTTGGTCGTTCGTAGTTGGCTGGTGGGAGTGTAGAAGGTCAGGCGGTTGTTGAGGTACCTGGGGCCTAGGTCATGGAGGGCTTTGGGTGCGTGGGTGAGGAGGCAGAACGTGATTCTTTTGCTGACGGGGAGCCAGTGCAGGTCTCTCAGGTGTCCGGAGATGTGGCTGTGGCGGGGGGTGTCCAGGATGAGTCGTGCGGAGGCGTTCTGGATGCGTTGGAGTCTTTTCTGCAGTTTTGCTGTGGTTCCGGTGTAGAGGGTGTTTCCGTAGTCTAGTCGGCTGGTGACAAGTGCCTGGGTGACCGTCTTCCTGGTTTCGGTGGGGATCCATCTGAAGATCTTTCGGAGCATGCGTAGGATGTTGAAGCATGAAGACGAGACGGCGTTGACTTGTCTGGTCATCGACAGGGAGGAGTCCAGGATGAATCCCAGGTTGCGCGCGTGGTCCGTTGGTTTGGGTGCGCTGCCTAGGGCCGGGGGCCACCAGGAGTTGTCCCAGGCTGATTGTGTTGATCCAAGGATGAGGACTTCCGTCTTGTCTGAGTTCAGTTTCAGGCGGCTGTTCTTCATCCACTCGGCTACTTCTTTCATCCCTTCGTGAAGGTTAGTTCTCGCAGTGGCGGGGTCATTGGTGAGGGAGAGGATCAGCTGGGTGTCGTCAGCATAGGAGATGATGTTGAGGCTGTGTTGGCATGCGATGGCTGCGAGGGGGCTCATGTACATGCTGAAGAGGGTGGGGCTGAGTGATGAACCTTGTGGTACGCCGCAGATGACTTCGGTGGCCTCCGATCTGAAGGGGGGGAGGCGGACTCTCTGGGTTCTTCCGGCGAGGAACGAGATGATCCACTCCAGTGCCTTTTCTTGGATTCCGACGTTGCTGAGGCGTTGAACCAGGGTGCGGTGGCAGACAGTATCGAACGCTGCGGAGAGGTCCAGGAGGATGAGGGCCGCTGTTTCACCGTTGTCGAGCAGGGTTCGGATGTCGTCCGTGGCTGCGATGAGGGTGGTCTCGGTGCTGTGATTGGCTCGGAAGCCGGACTGTGAGTGGTCGAGGGATCCGTTCGTCTCGAGGAAGGCAGCCAGCTGTCTGTTGACGGTCTTCTCGATGACTTTGGCAGGAAACGGGAGCAGCGAGATGGGGCGGTAGTTCTTGAGGTCGGTGGGGTCTGCCGATTGTTTCTTCAGGAGGGCGCTGAGTTCGGCGTGCTTCCAGCTGTCCGGGAAGGTGGCGGTGTTGAAGGAGCAGTTGATGATGTCCCGGAGTTGGGGTGCGATGACGGAGTCGGCCTTGTTGAAGACGTGGTGAGGGCATGGGTCGGTTGGTGATCCGGATTGGATGGTGTTCATCGTCCGGATGGTGTCTTCGGTGTTGACTGGGGTCCAGTTGCAGAGGGTCGTGGTGGGGGGGCGTTGGTTCTGTGGTTGGGTGCGTGGTCTGTTCGCTGAAGCTGTTGTGTATGTCTGCGATCTTGTTGTGGAAGAACGTGGCGAGTGAGTCGCAAAGGTGTTGTGATGGAGTGATGTCGTTGTTTCCGGCGCTGGGGTTGGAGAGCTCTTTGACGATGCTGAAGAGCTCCTTGCTGTTGTGTGCGTTGGTGTCTAATCTTTCCTTGAGTGCTGTCTTCTTGGTGGTGTGGATCAGCTGGTGGTGTTTGCGGGTGGCGTGCTTGAGGGCGGTCATGTTGTCTGTGGTCGGGTTCTTTCGCCAGGCTTTCTCGAGGGTGCGGCAGTTCTTCTTGGAGTTCTTGAGGTCGTCGTTGAATCACGGGGCTTTCTTGCTTCCGGGCCTGCTGGGATGGGTTTTCAGGGGTGCGAGGTCGTCGGCGCAGTTGGTGATCCATTGTGCGAGGTTGTGGGCTGCTTGGTTGTGGTCCGTTGATCTGGCGGGAGGGTTTTGGTTCAGTGACGCGGTGAGCTGGTCGGTGGTGATCTTGTTCCAGTTCCTGCGGGGAACCTGTTGCGGGAGGTGGTGAGTTGTGTTCTTTCTGAAACTGAAGTGGACGCAGCTGTGGTCTGTCCAGTGAAGTCCGGTTGAGTGGCTGAAGGAGATGGGCTTGCTGGAAGTGAAGACTGGGTCAAGCGTGTGTCCGGCGTAGTGGGTGGGGGTGTTCACCAGTTGCTTGAGTCAAAGATTAGCGAGGTTGTCCAGTAGGGTGGTTGGTGTTGTTGTCGTTGTTGTTCTCCAGGTGGAAGTTGAGATCCCCTAGGAGGATGTAGTCGGCGGAGGGGAGGGCGTGTGGGCTGATGAAGTCTGCGATGTCTTCGCTGAATTGTGTGCGGGGTCCTGGGGGTCTGTAGATGAGGGTGCCTCTGAGTGTGGTCTTGGGGTCGGTGTGTATCTGGAAGTGAAGATGTTCGGCGGCTGTGAGGGTGTCTTCGGAGTTAGACGAGATGCGGATGGTGTTTTTGTGGACGATGGCGATGCCTCCTCCAGTCTGGTTGGCGCGGTCCCTCCGGATGATCTTGTAGCCGTCCGGGATGGATATGGCGATGTCGGGTGATGAGGAGGCGTTCATCCAGGTCTCCGTGAGGAAGGCGACGTCCGGGGATGTGGTGTCGAGCAGGTTCCATAGTTCCACGGCGTGTCTGTGGATGGAGCGGGTGTTGAGCAGGATGCACTTCAGGTGGTTGCTGTAGGTGCTTGACTTGGCGGGTGTGGATGGGTTGCGGGTCCGGGTGCAGGTGAATTTGCAGGATTGGCAGGTGAAGGGTCCGTGGGTGCGTCCTGGGGTGGGTTGGTGGCATCCGGGGAGGCGTCCGGTGTTGAGTGCGCTGAGGGTGGCGGCGTCGTACGTCCGGCGGGTGGAATGGCATCTGCGGGGGCCAGGGGGACTGGCGCTGGGCACGGTCCAGGCGCGGACGGGCGCAGACGGACTTGCCTTTGGCGCGCCTTCGGCGCTCCCAGGGCGCGCCCGCTGCGCGCACGCGCGGACTCTGCCATAAGTGGAGAGTGGAGGGGGGCAGAGCGAGGGAGGAGCAGCTGGGAGGCGGGAGCGGGGTGGCAAGTGGGGAGGGGAGCGATGCGAGGAGAGCCTGAAGGAGCGGGGGTGGGGCCACGGGGGAGCAGCAGCAGGGAGCGGGGAGCGGGTTGTGTCAGCGGGAGCATGGAGAGGAGAGGAGAGGACTGGAATTCAATCAAGGGCACAACAGTGGACAGGGGGCACAACAGCACGGAGAGAGCAAAAAGCAATCAGGGGCACGGAGAGAGCAGAATACAATCAGGGGCAACAGCACGGAGAGAACAGAACTACAATCAGGCACAGTAGTGAAACCAGGGGGGGGAACAGGGGCACAACGGCACGGAGAGAGCAGAGTACAATCAAGGGCACGGAGAGAGCAGAATACAATCTGGGGCAACAGTCAGGGGCACAAGCACGGAGAGAACAGAATACTATCACAGAATACAGGCAAAGCAAACAAAAGTTATTAGCGGTGGCGGCAGTGGCAGCGGCAACGGGGACTGGGCACACGCAGGTGGGCCACGCGGCGGGTGGAGCGACCGGCACTGACCAGGTCAGGTCAGGTCACAGCTCCCCGCCTGGCGGACCCCACCTAAGTACTCAGTGGGAGGGAGGAGCAGCTGGGAGGCGGGAGCGGGGTGGCGAGTGGGGAGGGGAGCGATGCAAGGAGAGGCCAAAGGAGCGGGGGTGGGGCCACGGGGGAGCAGCGGCGGGGAGCGGGGTGGGTCAGCGGGAGCACGGAGAGGAGAGGACCGGAATTCAATCAAGGGCACAACAGTGGACAGGGGACACAACAGCACGGAGAGAGCAAAAAGCAATCAGGGGCACGGAGAGAGCAGAATACAATCAGGGGCAACAGCACGGAGAGAACAGAATTACAATCAGGCACAGTAGTGAAACCAGGGGGGGGGGGAACAGGGGCACAATGGCACGGAGAGAGCAGAGTACAATCAAGGGCACGGAGAGAGCAGAATACAATCAGGGGCAACAGTCAGGGGCACAAGCACGGAGAGAACAGAATACTATCACAGAATACAGGCAAAGCAAACAAAAGTTACTAGCGGTGGCGGCAGTGGTGGCGGCAACGGGGACTGGGCACACGCAGGTGGGCCATGCGGCGGGTGGAGCGACCGGCACTGACCAGGTCAGGTCAGGTCACAGCTCCCCACCTCGCGGACCCCACCTAAGTACTCAGTGGAAGGGAGGAGCAGCTGGGAGGCGGGAGCGGGGTGGCGGGAGGGAAGGGGAGCGATGCGAGGAGAGGCCGAAGGAGCGGGGGTGGGGCCGCGGGGGAGCAGCGGCAGGGAGCGGGGAGAGGGGTGGGTCAGCGGGAGCACGGAGAGGAGAGGACCGGAATTCAATCAAGGGCACAACAGTGGACATGGGGCACAACAGCACGGAGAGAGCAAAAAGCAATCAGGGGCACGGAGAGAGCAGAATACAATCAGGGGCAACAGCACAGAGAGAACAGAATTACAATCAGGCACAGTAGTGAAACCAGGGGGGGGAACAGGGGCACAACGGCACGGAGAGAGCAGAGTACAATCAAGGGCACGGAGAGAGCAGAATACAATCAGGGGCAACAGTCAGGGGCACAAGCACGGAGAGAACAGAAATACTATCACAGAATACAGGCAAAGCAAACAAAAGTTACTAGCGGGGCGGCAGTGGCGGCGGCAACGGGGACTGGGCACACGCAGGTGGGCCACGCGGCGGGTGGAGCGACCGGCACTGACCAGGTCAGGTCAGGTCACAGCTCCCCGCCTCGTGGACCCCACCTAAGTACTCAGTGGGAGGGAGGAGCAGCTGGGAGGCGGGAGCGGGGTGGCGAGTGGGGAGGGGAGCAATGCGAGGAGAGGCTGAAGGAGCGGGGGTGGGGCCACGGGGGAGCAGCGGCAGGGAGCGGGGAGCGGGGTGGGTCAGCGGGAGCACGGAGAGGAGAGGACCGGAATTCAATCAAGGGCACAACAGTGGACAGGGGGCACAACAGCACAGAGAGAGCAAAAAGCAATCAGGGGCACGGAGAGAGCAGAATACAATCAGGGGCAACAGCACGGAGAGAACAGAATTACAATCAGGCACAGTAGTGAAACCAGGGGGGGGAACAGGGGCACAACGGCACGGAGAGAGCAGAGTACAATCAAGGGCACGGAGAGAGCAGAATACAATCAGGGGCAACAGTCAGGGGCACAAGCACAGAGAGAACAGAATACTATCACAGAATACAGGCAAAGCAAACAAAAGTTACTAGCGGTGGCGGCAGTGGCGGCGGCAACGTGGACTGGGCACACGCAGGTGGGCCACGCGGCGGGTGGAGCGACCGGCACTGACCAGGTCAGGTGAGTTTTTAATTGTGAGGGGATGTATGTGGTCTATTTTGATTTTAATCAGACTAATGTGTTTCTCCTGCTAAAGTGCAGGGAGTCCTTTTTTTGGTCTAGAATCTTATTGTCAGTGTGTGTGCATTTAGAAACCATTCTGTGATAAGCATTTGTGTCTTTCATGTGTTTGCAGACAGATAACTGTGCTGTGTTCATGTTTTGGTAGAATTAGAAACCAGTCATTGTTTATGTATTTGCAAAATGAGTCACGTTTCTACTCTAAAATGCAGTACTCCTTCTAGATTATGAAATGTGTTTTGGTACAGTGCAAGGGATAGTGTTGTTTGTCTAGAATCACACAGTGAGTCTGTGTGCATTTAGGAATCATTTTGAGAGAAACATTTTGGTACTAATGTGTAGTCGAAAATGTTCTGTAATGTGTGCAATCACCTTACATCTTGTAGACTAGTAAATGTATTTTGTACAAGGGATATTTGTTTGTCTGCAATCACACTGTGAGTCTGTGTGCATTTGGGCAACTATTGTGAAAAAAGGATTTGGTATTATCATGTATTTGCTGGCAGATAACTGCTTTAAAACCTGTTTTGTTGTCAAGTTTTAGTAGCATTAGAGGCCAATCATTGCTTAAGCAATTGCAAAATGAGTCAGACTTTCACAGTAGTGTGCAGTACTGAAATATGTAGAATGTGTGCATTCACCTTACCCCTTCTAGACTAGTGATTGTATCTTGGTAAAGTACAAGGAAGAGTGTTGCTTGTCTAGAATCACAGTGTGAGTCTGTGTGCATTTGGGAACCACTGTAAGAGAAGCATTTGGGTACTTCATATCTTTGCATACACATAACTGCTTAAAACCCTTTCCTGTTCTCAAGTTTGGTAGAATTAGAAGCCAGTTATTGCTTATGTATTCGGAAAATGAGTCAAGCTTTTGACACTAAAGTGCAGTAGTGAAATATGTAGAATGTGTGCAGTTACTTTACCTCTTCCAGAGTAGTGAATGTGTTTTGGTAAAGTACAGGGGATAGTGGTTGTTGTCTAGAATCACACTGTGAGTCTGTCTGCATTTGGGTAAGCATTGTGAGAGAAGCATTTGGAAACATTGTGTATTTGCGCACAGATAACTGTTTTAAAACCTGTCATGTTAAGTTTTAGTAGCGTTAGAAGCCAGTCATTGCTTATGCATTCATAAAATGAGTCAGGCTTTGACACTAAAGTGTAGCACTGAAATATGTAGATTGTGTGCAGTCCCCTTACCCCTTCCAGAGTAGTGAATGAGTTTTGGTAAAGTCCAAGGGATAGTGTTGCTTGTCTAGAATCACACTGTGAGTCTGTGTGCATTTGGGCACCACTGTGAGAGAAGCATTTGGTAACATTGTGTATTTGCTGACAGATAGCCGTTTTAAAACCTGTCATGTTGCCAAGTTTTAGTAGCATTAGAAGCCAGTCTTTGCTTATGCATTGATAAAATGAGTCATGCTTAGACACTACTGTGCTGTACTTTAATATGTAGATTGTGTGTAGTCTCCTTACCCCTTGCACAGTAGTGAATGAGTTTTGGTAAGCTTCTAGGGATATCGTTGCTTGTCTAGAATCCCACTGTGAGTCTGTGTGCATTTGGGCACCACTGTGAGAGAAGCATTTGGTAACATCGTGTATTTGCTGACAGATAACTGTTTTAAAACCTGTCATGTTGTCAAGTTTTAGTAGCATTAGAAGCCAGTCTTTGCTTATGCATTGATAAAATGATCATGCTTAGACACTAATGTGCTGTACTTTAATATGTAGATTGTGTGTAGTCTCCTTACCTCTTGCACAGTAGTGAATGAGTTTTGGTAAGCTGCTAGGGATAGTGTTGCTTGTCTAGAATCACACTGTGAGTCTGTGTGCATTTGGGAACCACTGTGAGAGAAGCATTTGGTAACATTGTGTATTTGCTGACAGATAACTGTTTTAAAACCTGTCTTGTTGTCAAGTTTTAGTAGCATTAGAAGGCAGTTTTTGCTTATGCTTTGATTAAATGAGTTAGGCTTTGACACAAAAGTGCAGTCCTGAAATATGTAGATTGTGTGCAGTTCCCTTACCACTTCCACCGTAGTGAATGAGTTTTGGTAAACTCCTAGGAATAGTGGTGCTTGTCTAGAATCACACTGTGAGTCTGTATGCATTTGGGAACCACTGTGAGAGAAGCATTTGATAACATCGTGTATTTGCTGAGAGATAACTGTTTCAAAACCTGTCTTGTTGTCAAGTTTTAGTAGCATTAGAAGACAGTTTTTGCTTATGGTTTGATTAAATGAGTCAGGCTTTGACACAAAATTGCAGTCCTGAAATATGTAGATTGTGTGCGGTTCCCTTACCACTTCCACTGTAGTGAGTGAGTTTTGGTAAACTCCTAGGGATAGTGGTGCTTGTCTAGAATCACACTGTGAGTCTATGTGCATTTGGGAACCACTGTGAGAGAAGCATTTGGTAACATTGTGTATTTGCTGACAGATAACTCTTTTAAAACCTGTCATGATATCAAGTTTTAGTAGCATTAGAAGCCAGTCTTTGCTTATGCGTTGATTAAATGAGTTAGGCTTTGACACAAAAGTGCAGTCCTGAAATATGTAGATTGTGTGCAGTTCCCTTACCACTTCTACAGTAGTGAATGAGATTTGGTAAACTCCTGGGATAGTGGTTGTTGTCTAGAATCACACTGTGAGTCTGTGTGCATTTGGGAACCACTGTGAGAGAAGCATTTGGTAACATTGTGTATTTGCTGACAGATAACTGTTTTAAAACCGGTCATGTTGTCAAGTTTTAGTAGCATTAGAAGCTAGTCTTTGCTTAAGCATTGATAAAATGAGTCAGGGTTTGACACTAAAGTGCAGTACCATGTACTATTCTCTTCACTGCGCCAGAACTGGAAATGTAAAAGTTTTACCCAGGCACTGTCCTAGCAGAAGTCTGATGATTTACTCAATTCAATTCAATTCAAAAAGTCTTTATTGCGATTATTCTTCTTAAAAGACAGAACAGTCAGTATATTAAAATTAGATACAACCAAAAAGAAATACCTATATTTACATATTAAAACAGTTCCTAATACAAGATTAAATATATCCCACGCACAAGACTTTGAACACATCATAAAAAACCATAAAAATACATAATTCCACGTAGTTCGTTCAATGCCCCAAGGGGAAATATCTTACCTATTAGGGCCCCCCATTTTTCATCCGCAATACCCATGCCCAACTCAGGAACTTAGCTACTCCTATTACTGCGATCTCATTATAGCCAGATTTCAGCAGCCTCTTAGCGGCCATCGCAGAGCTGGTTCCTAAGGACAGACATGCTGGTTTTAGCCACAAGCTACGAGGTATGTGATAGACCGGACATACAAATAGGAGATGGTCAATATCTTCAGTATGATCCGGGCAAAATCGGCACTTATCACCAATTCCTGGTTGCCACTTACATGTAAACTTCCGGAGTGGCAATGACCCAACTCTGAATTGGTGGTAAAGCTTGCGGTCTGATGGCTTTGATATAAGGTCCCAATAGCTTTCCAGGCAGGGTTCATCTTTTAGATCTAAAAAATCTCTAGACAGAATGGGGCTAGTGACAGGGGAGAACTTCCTTTTTTTAATTAGCTCCCAATATGGTGCTCGATAGGATTCTTTGGAAGGAAATTCCACCGATTCAGGGATCTCCCAAAGTTCCCTCATCCCCATACTATAAGGAGAGATTTTATGCCAATCAGCCATGGGATCCTATGCAGGCGATCCAATCCCCTTACTTCGGACAAAGCCCTAGCAAAGAGATGGAGCGCTGGAGTAATCCAGAGATGCCTCCAAAAGGCCAACGGCCTATAACGGGCAGTATCCTCAATACTATGACAGCCTAAGTCAAACAGGAGTGGAGTACGGGGGGACGATTGGGGCAGGCCCACAACCGATCTCATAAATTTATTCTGGGCTGTGGACAATTGGGTCAGGTTACAAAACCCCCAGATTTCAGCACCATATAAAATAGCGGGAATAATTTTAGTCGTGTAAATTTTGACCACTGGACCCACTCACCCTCACTACTTCCTGGGAGGGACATTCGCGGGCGGCCATCTTGGTTGGGTGACGTTCCAGCGTTTAGGGTGATTTCTTGTATTTAAACACAGCATGGCGTTGACGCGCAGCGGACTTGGAGACAGAAGTTAGTTGCTCCCAAAGCTGCGCTAGCGCTCAATGCCTTATCGTATTTTAAAACTGCACAATCGTATTTTTTTTTAAATTGAAGTACTGTACCAGATCTTGTTGTGTGCTCATCTCACTCCCCGGTCCACCGCAGCAACTATCGTGCTGATTGAGTGGAGGGAGCAATATTGAGCAGAGAAAAACCCACTCACCCTCACTACTTCCTGGGAGGGACATTTGCGGGCGGCCATCTTGGTTGGGTGACATTCCAGCGTTTAGGGTAATTTCTTGTACTTAAACACAGCATGGCGCCGACGCGCAGCAGACTTGGAGTCAGAAGTTAGTTCCTCCCAAAGCTGCGCTAGCGCTCAATATCTTATCGTATTTTAAAACTGCACAATCGTTTTTTTAAAAAAATTGAAGTACTGTACCAGATCTTGTTGTGTGCTCATCTCACTCCCCGGTCCACCGCAGCAACTATCGTGCTGATTGAGTGGAGGGAGAAATATTGAGAAGAGAAAAACCCACTCACCCTCACTACTTCCTGGGAGGGACATTCGCGGGCGGCCATCTTGGTTGGCTGACGTTCCAGCGTTTAGGGTGATTTCTTGTAATTAAACACAGCATGGCGCCGACGTGCAGCGGACCCGCGCAGCGTGCGCGCCGCGGGCGCCCCGAAAGCGCGCACAAGGCAAGCCCGTCTGCGCCTGTCCGCGCCTCGTCGGTGCCTAGGGCCAGGATTCCTGGCCTAAACAATCCAACTATGCCCAATAATCATTTAGCTTACTCCAGCGCCCAGCTTAAAAATATTAGCCACCCTGCTAACATTCCCATCTGTCCTTATCTCCACTCTTGCTCGTTAGAAACCAACATAAACTTTAGCTGTCCCGCATGCCCTTTTATGCTTAACACCAATAACAGCTACAAGATCTCAGGAGACGCCCGGACCCGACAAACTCATTCCAAACAGGAATATATACACACGGCACTGATAAACTCGCGTTCACTTCCTAAACACAGATATGAAGTAGCAGACTTCATAATCAATTACAACCTAGATATCCTCTTCATATCTGAAACATGGGGAGATCCTTCGTCCAGCCCAGACTTCTGTACCGCTTCCCCAGACGGTTTTTGCGTAGTAAGACAGGACAGAAATAATAAAACAGGGGGTGGTCTGGCGATAATATACCGAGACAAATACTTGGTAAGAACTGAGACTCTCCCTAGCATGACCTGTGAAGCATGAACCTTCTCCATAAACACTAACAATTCCTATACCTTCAAAGGAACCCTCCTATACCGCCCCCCAGGCTCACGATCAGGGTTTCTAACCTCCTTAGACAGCCTGTTGGAACCCTTAGCAGGGGAAACGGACTTCACCATTCTAGGTGATTTTAATTTCCATTTGGAAAACCTGGACGATAAAGATACATCTACCCTACTTACTGAGTTAGAGTCTATCTCCCTTCGACAATTGATCTCCGGTCCCACACACAGAGCCAGTCACACGTTAGACGGGCTCTTCACCAGTAATACCAACCTATCCATTCTTAAAACTCTACCCCTGACCCGGACTGATCACTGGGCAGTGTTATTTAACATCCAGGCAAAAGAAACCTCCCCTTCATCTATACCTAGCAGGCCTAAACAGTTTAGAGCCTGGAGCCAAATAAATCAGCAGCTCCTTAACGCTCAACTGTTAGCATCCAACTACGAGCCCACAGTCAATCCTACACTAGCCTCCTCTAAATACTCCGACTGGCTGAACAATGCCTTTAAAGTACTGGTACCCCTCAAAAATCTGTCAAAAAACAGAACCTCTCCTTCAGCACCTTTGTTCTCCGAAACCCTCAGACTAGAAAGGCAATGCTGCAGGAACCTCGAGAGACACTGGCACAGAGATTATAACATCTCCGATAAAACACGCTATAAAGAGGCAATCCACCAATATAAACAGCTCCTAATCACCGAGAAAAGTAAATACTACACCAATCAAATAGAAGCAGCCCAAGACTCCAATAAGAGTCTCTTTCAGGTAGTCCTTAAACTATCAGGATCTACTGTAAAGCCCCTACCCGCTCCTACCCAGGACCTATGCAATGCCTTGGCCAGTGCATTCCAAGACAAAGTCAGCAAAATATACGACAACTTCACCACGCAATCAAAAAACGATCACCTAATTTTTCCTGAAAATAACAACAACTCCCCTTCTTTTTCGCACTTTCATCAAGTCTCACCTGAATTAATAAAAGACCACATCCAAACCATAAAATCGGACTCCCCAACGGACCCTTGCCCACCCTCGGTATTAAAACTCATTCCTGACCTACTAGCCCCTAACCTTGCAGACATCTTGAACGCCATGTTCGATACAGGTATCTACCCCACAGCCTGGAAAAGGGCAACTATCAAACCTATGCTGAAGAAGCAGCATCTAGACCCACTAGACACCAAAAACTACCGACCCATTACAAACCTCCCTTTCCCAGTCAAAATATTTGAAAAAATAATGAACACGCAACTAGCCGACTACGTTGAAGAAAACAATCTTTTGGATGAGACACAATTTAGCTTTAGAAGGGGCCATGGGACGGAAACTGCCCTTATTAAGGCAGCAGATGAAATCAGAGCCACTCGGGATCAAGGTGGATCAGCAATTCTGATATTGCTGGATTTATCAGCGGCCTTTGACACGGTCGACCATGCCACTCTGATCGACCGTGTCTCAAACGTAGGTGTCAAACTTAAAGCAAAGGAACTCTTGGCCTCCTTCCTATCCAATCGCTCTCAACTGGTGAGTCTCGGCAAATTTAACTCTCCCCCATTTACCCTCCCTTGCGGAGTGCCACAAGGATCATCCTTGAGTCCGACACTATTTAATATCTACGTGTCGGACCTGGCCAAGGTAATTAAAACCCATGGGATCAGGTTGACAACCTACGCCGATGACACACAGCTGGTGCTCACAATTACCAACGACGGAGAAGCAATTGCAGCCAACTTTCAAACTGGCATGCTTGCCATCAGTTCCTGGATGGCTGAGGACTGCCTAAAGCTGAACTCCGATAAAACAGAGGTAGTGATATTTGGCAAACTACATCCAGCTTGGTCTCCTACTTGGTGGCCGACCATCTTGGGACCTCCACCCATCCTTGTACCCAAGGCTAGAAACTTAGGGGTCATATTCGACGACAAGCTAACCTTCTTAGCTCATACAAACACCATTGTCTCATCATCTTTTTATACTCTCAGAATGATTAAAAAACTACTACCATTCCTTCCCCCAAATGCAGGAAAAACACTGGTTAACATGCTAGTATTTTCAAAAATTGACTACTGTAACGGCATGTTTATGAATGCCCAACAAAAGATTATCAAGAGATTACAGATCGTGCAGAACGCCGCCGCCAGACTAATAACAGGCACCCCTAAGTACAACTCAATCTCCCCGGTAGTCCGGAAACTGCACTGGCTACCAGTATCAAGCCGCATCAAGTTTAAGGCCCTCTGCATCGCCTTTAGGGCCATTCACAACACGGGACCAGACTTTCTGAAAAAAGCCTTTTGTGCCCATGTGCCTAATCGAACCTTACGCTCCTCAACTGCCAACTCGCTAAGGGTTCCCCGCACATATAAGGCATCCTGGGGTGACAAGATTTTCACCATTGCCCCTACCAAGTTATGGAATTCTCTTCCCCAACACCTAAAAACATGCCCAACGCTATCTACCTTTAGGAAACTCATAAAAACCAGGCTTTTAAATCAATGAGCATTTAAATAACACCTACTCCTTGCAGTCCGTAGCGCCGAGACATCCACGGGTATTTGCGCGCTCTATAAATTGCTTAAATAAATAAAATAAATTGGCTTAGTTAATGATAGCCTGTGTTCCTTGGTCAATGCTCCCGCTAATTGAGTGTGTTTCAGTGCGAGGATCTTAACTTGGGGATCCCAGCTCAACTTATTGCCAAAGGTGACAGCCAAATAAGTGAAGACTTTTGTCTGCTCCAGAGGTTTCCCACCCATAAAGGTGCTTTAACGGGCTTGGACCCATGGAGCACCATAAACTTAGTCTTCCCTACGTTAACCACAGGCTCATGTTCGCAGCAACTCAGTTTCCAAGTACTCATGTTGTGAACCATACATTAACACATAGACTGCTTCAAATGCCTATGCAGTATGCATGCAGTCTTCTAACATACTATACACGTGTCTTTCCCACCTTCAATTCCCTAGTCAGTATCCATACAGTCCAGCAAACATCCTGTCACTCCCTTTGCACTCCTCTAGTGACCCATTCAGTACCAAGTACTAATCCATTCACTGTGCCAAAAGCCATCCACTTATAAATTCACCCAGGCACTCTCCTTGCTGTACTCTAATCATTCAGTCAGTACCCAAGTACTCATGCAGTGAGCCAGGCCTTAGCACATGGACTGCTTCAAAAGCCTATCCACTATGTATGCAGTCCTCTTAACCACCTACACAGTTGTCTTTCACACCTTCAATTCCCCAGTCTGTATTCATACACTTCTAGCAAACACCCTGTTACTCACCCAGTGTATCTCCTTATAGTACTGTAATCATTCAGTCAGTTAGCATGTAGTCGTTTAGTGAGGTAGGCTTCAGGGCATGAACTGCTTCAAAGTAGTATGCACTATGCATGTAGTGTTTTAACCATCGTCACACTTGTGGTTCAGGGCTATAGTTTCTTAGTCAGTTTTTAAATAAAATGTGTTTGTACAGTAATAGAATAGTATAAGTTTGAAAGTTATTAATATACATTTATTTGTGATTCTTTTTTACAGATACTGTTTTTCAATGTTAAAATGGAGAAATCATGGCAGAAAAAAAAAGAAAAAGAAAAAAAACTCAGAAAGGCGTAGGAGCAGGAGTGTCTCTGATCCGTCGGCATTCTTCTCGTGCAAGATTGTTCGGATGAAGGGTCCTTAGGTGCTTCATCATACTTTCCGTGCCGCATGAGTATTTCTTGTTAGGATCCCCTTGCGACAGCACTCTTTTGCAAATCTTGCACGTGACCAAGGTGGCATTGGTCTTTGTTTGCCCCTCGGGAAAGGTAAAAAATGTCCACACCACTGAAGAAAAACGTTGTGGGCGTGGTGCCTCCTCCAAAAATTCATCCTTAGATTTGGTGAATATTTTTAAGCAACAACATTTACAGTTTTTGTAAGTTATACTTATAAAATTGTGTTAGCCATAAGCATTTTATACATGTGTGATTTGTATCTTGTGGTATTTTACTGAGAATAGCATGTTGGTTTTTTTTTAACAATCTTTCTGATTGTTTTTTTTTTGCCCACTGTTAAGTGATGAGTACGATTGAAATCACTATTTCTAGTGAAATTCAATATATTCTGAGAACAGCAAAAAAGGCAAACAAATTACTTTGTGAAAATTATGCTGTGTTGTAAAAAATGTATTATCACATGTTATAATAATTTTTTTTCTTTTCTTTCACAGATCCAAAATTTAAAATAAGCAATTTATATGAATTAATATTGCAATGAAAATCTGAAAAAAATGTATACCATTTTTTATTCCTATTATTGTGAAGGTAAGTTTAACTAAGTCTCAATATGCAGACTGAGGAGGTCTGCAAGAAGCTACAAAGTTGAAACACGTTTCTAAAAAACACTCTGGGGCTCATTTATGAGCCCCTGCGTCACTTTTGCGCCGCCGGTGCGTCACTTTTTGTGACGCACCAGTGGCAGAAAACATGCGCCATGTTGCGCCATATTTACAAAGTGACGCATCTAGGTAGATGCGTCACTTTGTAAACCCCTGCGCCACATTATACCTGCGCCAGGTATAATGTATGCAAGGGGGGCGTTTTGACGCAACAAAGGGTCGTAGAAGTGACGCAGTGAAATCTACGAGATTTCACTGCGCCACTTCTAGTGTGCAAATGCGTCAATTTCTTGCGCCTGCCTCACAGCAGGCGTAAGACTGACGCAGGCCCTTTCACATGGGGCTTGCCCCATGTGAAAGGACACATTGCTGGAGTTGCGTCACTTTTGTGACACACTCCAGCGATGCGTCACTTTTGCGCCTACAGATACGTCAGAAATACTGACGTATCTGTGACTCCTTGCGACATGATGCGTCATACTGTAAATATGACGCATCACTAGAGTCGCAGGGAGGGCGCAGTGAAAAGTGGCGCATCACTGTTTTCACGCAGTGATGCGTCACTTTTCATAAATGAGGCCCTCTGTTTATACCTATGTAGTTTTGAAATCTGACCATAATCAGATATCATGTGACCTGCAAAAAAAGAGATTTGAGGGGTTCATATTATTTCCCATTGTACCTATTTAAGGACCGCAATCATTTCAATCATTCTTCTTTGAACATCTTTGCAGACAAAACTCTGTGCTCACCTTCTATCTTTCGCAAGGAATTTTAAAACCGGAAATATGTCACTTTTTGTAACATAGTTATTGCGCAAGACACTCTTTCATATTTACAAAGAGAGGAAAAGGCACTTTGTGCACTTTTTATACTCCAGGTAAATACAACCTCATTATGCACACCACTTTGCGTTGAAAGGGTGTTCTATAAGTGTTGTTGTGCATGATTGCACTGAATACTCATAGAACAAGACACATGTCTAGATTTATCAGAAATCATAAATCTCGATATGTGTGTGAATGCTGCACCATTCTAAAATTGGTGTAGGAAAGCACAACAAGGAGAATTGTTTTAATTTCTCCACATTTTTATATCTTCAATGCATTCTGAAATGTTCAGCATACATTAACCCCTTCCCTGCTCATGACGGAACCGTTCCGTCATGAGCCACGGTTGCCGTGTGCTCATGACGGAACGGTTCCGTCATGACAATCCTGTCGGCGGCCGCTCCGCCTGCGCGGCGCTGTTTCCCCGCCTGTGCGGGGCGACAACGCAAATGGGCGGAGTCATGACGGAACCGTTCCGTCATGAGCACAGCTCAACTGTGGCTCATGACGGAGCGGCTCCGTCATGAGCACAGGCCCACCGCGCTGCCCCCCTGCCCCCCCCAGCGCTGCAGCGGAATGTCCCCAGCAGCAAAGGGGTTAAAGGAAAAAAATGCATTTTCTCATTGTTTTTGTGCAGGAAGGTGTGTCTTCCTGCAGAAAAACAAACGGCACATGACACAGATATCCTTGCACTATGGTGCAAGGGTGCCTGTGTCACCACATGGCTGCAGTTTAAGCAGCCGTGCAGAGAGAAGCATAGATTTGCACCATATTTATGTACATATGTTGCATCCCTGTGCTTCGGAAGTACTACAGCACACTGCAGTTAAAGAGGTTATTGTGTGATGCTGCAGCACTTCCTCATAGTTCTGCACTTATACATTCACCATATGCTACTAATGCATTCATTCAGTCAATTACGTACTACACATACATTCATCTAAACTTTCACAAACTAACAAAGACATTTAGCTCTTTTTTTAAACCAGGAAAGTTTTTTAATTGTTTTTTTTATTGATATTTTAAGTAACATACACCACATTACAATAACCAAAAATTAAAAACAAAACAAGCCAGTTGGACAATGTATCTCCCCACAGCCTTATGTTCTAACTAGGGGTGGGCGGAATTTGCGTAATTGCGTTACGCAAATCTCCGCGAAACGGTAAAAAATCTCCGCGAACACGCAGAAATTCCGCGAACACGCGGAATTGCTTGTTCGCGATGCTTTTTTCCTGTTCGCAATTGCTGTTTGCGTGCTCGAGGAGAAATATCTTGCGAACATGCATTTTGAGAACGCGAACAAGCAAAAATTTCGCGAAATCGCGGAAAGCAGACTTTTGAGCAATTTCGCGTCCTCCGCGGAACGCGAAATTCCGCAAATTCCGCAAATTCCGCGAGCGGAACGGAATTTGCCGCCCAGGCCTAGTTCTAACGTGGGACAAACATGGAAAGTAAAGGATGCAATTTCAAATCACACATTTGACTGGGTATTGTCTGCATGACCCTTTGTGTTGTTAAGCCTGTATCTTTATGTTACCCTACGAGGGCCCACCATGGCACGTCTTCCCTACACTTCAGTTCTACACCCATACCGTCCGACAGAATTACATCTGTTATTTCATCTATTCATTGGCACCTATACAACGTGCGCACCATTTGTTAAGGTATGCGAAAGGCCAAGGGGTCTCACCTGATTCCCAACACTCCCATCTCCCAGTGATGTCATGAACCAAGAGCCCCCTTATATCTACGCAGCCGCGCCTCTTAGGTTTTGTGCCCATTGCAGAAATTGCTCCCAGATATCTCACGGCCTGGAAGTGGGCGGCATGAGCTCCCAAAACGTAGACAGCTGGTCCTCGGTCAACGGGGTGGCCAGCTCATCATTCCAGTATTGCAGTGATTTGGGGCAGACCACCGGGGCCGAATCCTGCATGGACTTATAAATCCGCGTTACCAGCCTGCGGAGGGATGGAGAACCAACCATGTTTTCCAGGGCGGCCAGAACCAGCGGGGCAGCCAAAAAGTCCCCACTAAGGGCTTTACATGCCGCCCGGAGTTTATGATACAGGAATCTCTCAGAAAAGGACACCTCTCGGTCTCCCTCCGCAGATGGAGGGGGTCTGAAAAAATGTTCAGGGAACAGGTCAGCGAAAGTGCGTAGGCTCATTTTCTGCACAAGTGTCTCATCGATTCCGTCTATAACACATGATAGCAATGGATTCCGCAATAGTGACAGCGATAGGCCATAGAGCAACGGGACCCCCGCTCTCTTGCGCAGATCCTCCCAAGCCCATCCCAGCGTGCCAGCGGTGTCTATGTCTACCCTAGGGCGGCCAGCGGGTCTGCAGATTGCCACATTCAACGGAGTTGGTGCAACCACATTGCGCTCCACCGCCGCATGTGGCTGGAACGGTGTTGGGTGCACCCAGAAGTGTAAATACTGGGCCTGAGCACTAAGCGCATATAAACGCATATCTGGCGCTCCCATTCCTCCCTGCCGCAGTGGGAGTGTCAGCAAATCCCAGGAAACCCTCGCCTGTCCACCCGCCCACGCCAGTGTCACTAGTTGTGACCTTAGAGTGTTAAAGAAGTGCGACGTTAAGGGAACAGGAACATTCGTGAACAAGTACAAAAACTTGGGGAGAACGATCATTTTAGCTAAGACCAGCCTGCCAGTCAGAGATAGAGGGAGCTTCGTCTATATTTTGACCTTCTCCTTCAACCATGTCATAGCTCTCCCATAATTTAGATTCCAAATCCCCTGCACATCCCGACTAATCCATATACCCAAATATTTAACTGTTTCTGCCTCCCACTTCAACGGATACTCGGAGTCCGATCTAGGCGTGCCGTCTGTTAAGGGGAAAATCACCGACTTTGACCAGCTGATGGTTATCCCAGCCAGTCCCCCGAATTGGATAAATTCCCTCAAAACAGGGTCCAGATTTTCTTTTGGGTTGATAAGGTAGAGAGTGACGTCATCCGCATATAGCGATATCAAAAGGCATCTGGAACTATATCCTATCCCACGTGCCGTGTGATGCTTGCGTATGCGCGCAGAGAGTGGCTCCATTGCCATTGCGAACAACAGTGGAGAAAGAGGGCACCCCTGTCTTGTACCACGGGATATTGGGAGTGGGTCAGATAGCATCCCGTTGACCCTAATCCTAGCACTGGGGAAGCTGTAGAGGAGCCGCACACTATTGATAAAAAGCGGGCTAAACCCCATACGACCTAGAATTGTGAACAGAAAAGGCCACTCCAGGGTGTCAAATGCTTTTGTGGCATCAAGGAACACCACTGCAGCATGGACCTCGGGATGTAAATAATGTAATACTGAAAAAATGGTTCGTAGGTTGTGCGACGTCGAACTTCCCGGAATGAACCCGGACTGGTCAGGGAGCTCAATCATGGGCAGCAGTGGCTGCAATCGATTAGCAATCAATTTCGCGTATATTTTGACATCTACATTTATCAACGAAAGTGGCCTATATGAATCCAACTGGGAGTCTGGTTTCCCTGGCTTTAGTAGCGTAATTATTATAGCTTCCCTCATGGAACTAGGTAGCACTCCCGTTTCCAGGGCTTCCCCATATACCTCCAGCAGCCTTGGCGCCAGTTCGTCCGCGTAAGCTTTGTAAAAACTGTGGTCAGCCCGTCGGGACCGGGGGCCTTGTCGAGGGGTAAACTTTTTATAACCTGCGCAACATCAGCAGCGGTGTACGGAGGATCCATGTATTTCCTATGATTATCATTGAACCAGGCTAGTGCGATTGAGTCTAAAAATGATTGCATACCCTCAGGGCAGCTGTCCAATGTGGCCTTGTATAGATTAGTGTAGAAGGCAGAGAAGGCTGCCAAAATCTCCCCCCTACCCCTAATCACCTCCCCAGACGCAGTGTGGATCTCGTGGATATACGTTGCAGCTCTGGGCGCCCTTGTCATGCTGGCCAGCGTTCGCCCCGGTCTGTCTCCTTCCCCATACTTCCTGGCCTCTGCATACTTCCCCAGGAACTTGACCTCCCGCTGCGCCTCCTCAGAGTAGTCTAATAATTTAGCTTTAATCAAGCCAGTAGTTTTCGGGTCCCCTGAGGCATAGAATTCGTCCTCCAATGCCTTGATGCTGGTTTCCAGCGAGGCAAGTGTCCCCCTGATTGCCTTAAGGACTCCCGCCTGTCGAGCTATACACTTCCCTCTAATTACTACTTTAAAAGCCTCCCGCAGTGAGGCCTCGGTATCAACCGAGCCCGTGTTCAGATCAAAGTATTCGATGATGTCAGACCTAATTTCTTCTTTAAAGGCTTCGTCTAATAGAGCGTGAGGTGGAAGACGCCAGGTAAAGCCCCTCTGTGGCGCACCGGGAAGTGCCAATCACAGAACACACGGGGAGTGATCGGATAGTGATCTGGGCATGTGTGCAACATCTACAGACCAGGTGGCAATATCCCGGGACACCAGCCAGTAATCCAGCCGGGACCATGAGTTGTGGTGATCAGAAATGCACGTGCCCTCTCTCAGCTGGGGGTGTCTGTCACGCCAGATGTCAATAAGATCCCCATCGGCCACTATCGCCCCCAGTGCGGCGCCAGTTCCCTTCCTATCTAGCGTATCATCTAGGACAGCGTTAAAATCTCCACCCCATATCACAGTCGGACAGCCAGCAGCCCTAATCTTGGACCAGATGGTGTGGAAAAAATCAGGAGAATCAACATTGGGACCATATACAGCCACGACAGTCACAAGAGTGCCACATAGGAGCCCCTGCACCAGAACATACCGACCCTCAGGGTCACTCTGTGTATACCTCTCCCTCCAATCCAGCCCCTTCTTGACCAGCACAGCCACCCCTTGTGCATAGTTAGAATATACCGATGAATAGACATGTCCCCATCGATTATGGCAGAGTCTCTGTGAAGGTGTTACATTCAGTTGCGTCTCCTGCAATATGCATATGTCTATGTTATGACGTGTCAGATAAGCGTGGACCAGTCTTGCTTTCCTGCCATCATTAAGCCCCCGGACATTCCAAGTAAGGCAATTTAGAGTGCTAACAACCATAGGCTAGGTTCTCTATTCCAAACGTTTTGTCTAGACCCATTGTGCGATAATTCGACCCACTGCATTGTAGTTTGCCCAAAGCGTACCTCCAATACTGGCATTAAACAACAACATGAACCCTACCCCATTCCCCCCACCCACTCCAACCCCCTCAAACAGGTTGTAGGAAACCCCCCCTAAAGTAACCAAAACATACAACCCACAGCATAACAATCGGGATCCTTCTCATGAGGGCGCGGCAGCACTGGCGAACTTCCTTGCTTCGTGCAAGGTGGCCGGGAGGACTACGGGTGAGTCTATCCGCACACAACCTGCTATGCACTTCATAATCTAAAATGATGCCAATTAGATCTGTAAAGTAACAGGCAGTTTCTCTCTTGGCAGAGCAAAGGGCTCCAGTCTGCATGGGCCCACCGGACAGAGCGCGGGCCAGGGTCTGTCCATGCTAGTCATTGTCACTCAGGTTGGCTTCCGCCCTCCCATCAACCTCGCGCTGCCCCTTCTTCTGTTTCCCACAGGCGTGTTTAGCAAACTTTAACGCAGACTTCGCATCCGTGAAAAAGTGGGACGGCCCGTCAATCGACACCTTTAGCTTTGCCGGGTACAACAGCGAGTACGGGATCTGTGCTTGCAATAGCATCCGTTTTACTTGAAGAAACTCACGTCTCACCGCCTGCACCGCCGGGGTGAAATCCGGGTAGAAGGAGATGGTATTTCCTTTGTGTGTGATATTGCCTTTCTCCCGTGCCTTCCTGAGGACGAGGTCCCTATCCTGATAATTTAGAAGTTTCTCTATGATGGGTCTAGGCGGGGCACCCACAGGAGGTCGCTGGCCCAGCGACCTGTGGGCTCGCTCCACCACAAAGACCGGGGAAAGGTGGGGATCTAACAGCTCGTGCAGCAACTCTGTTACGTAGGACTCCATTTTTGAAATGGCCGTCGTCTCCAGAATCCCCGTGATGCGCAGGTTGCTGCATCGCGACCTCGCCTCTAAATCCTTGTTTTTAGCTCTGATGACCCTCAGGAGATTATCCATGTGGAGTAGCTGCTCCTTCGTCTCAACTTGGAATTTGTGATACAGGGTGTGTCTGCCTTCCAGAGCATCCATGCGAGTCTCGTGAGTCGACACCTGCGATTTGACAGAGTTCAACTGCGCGGTTAGGGTGTCCAGTTTGGAATCTATGTTGCGCAGACTAGATCTCATTTCTAACATTAGGGATTTCAGGTCTCCCCCCTGGTCTTCCGCCTGCGAGTCCTGGGACGCCCCCTCCCGCGAGTCGTGTTCCGCCTTGGTGTGGCAGGAGGCGCGCTTGTTGTCGAAGTTCAACTTCGGTTGTTTGGCGTCGTGCTTGCCCATGGTTGTCTCGGTGCCGCAGGCCCAGTCAGGAGATCCAGCCCAGAAGCGTCCCAGCAGTGAATCACTCAATTGCTCGTCCCCTGTGGCACGACAGCACGTCGCTACCACCAGCATTGTCAGGTACCACCACAGCTCCCACGTCGTACCGCTAAGCCTGCCAGGTCACCTACAAAATCAACCAACCAAGGGTAACAGGGTCAGGCCTCCGCAGCAAAGTCTCATGACCCCTACAGGGCAGCGCCTCGCCCAGGGTGACGCGATGCTCCCCCGGTCCACCAGCTCCACACACGCGGCAATGGCGGGGCCAGCAGCGGCGGTTAGCAGCTCCCCAGTGTGTCCAGCAACGTCCTCCACTTCGTGGTTCCCAGGTACTCCTGTCACCTCCATGCCTGGATAACCACAGAGTGGGGCCCCAACACTGGCCAGTCAGTACCTCCAAATGCTCCCTCTGGAGCAGTGCATACACCGGCAGCAGGGGCCAGCCAACCCTTCTCCCAGCCTCACAGAGCAAGTGAGTCAGCCTGCACGAACGGCCCAAGGGCCCACCCAGCGTTCAGCTCCGTTCTCGGCAGCAGCGCGGGGGGGCTTATCAGCAGCTCGACAATCTTCCTCGGCCTCCAAGATGCCCCACCGCACAGGAGCGATCCGCCGCAGCCACACCCCCAGCAAAGCCGGGCCGGCTCCGAGCCGCGCAGCAGCCCCAGGTGCCGCTGATCTCACCTCCCAGGTGCTCACCCCCTGGCTCCTCGAATGGACACAGCCGCTCGGATCTCCGGTTCCTCCCAGGGTCAGACGATCCACCAAGGACACTCCGCCTTCCCTGCTAACGTATAGAGGCCACGGGATCCCAGCACTCCGCCACCAGGCCCTTGCCTCGGCCGCGACCACGGGCTCGCTTAGTTTCCCCGCCCGCTCGACGCTGTCAGGTCGCAGCTCAGCTCCAGCCCGGCAGTTATCTCAGCCCCGGCCCGTCGGTGAAGCACCGGGAGGGCAGTGCTGGGGCCACGATCACATCAGCGCAGGACACAGCAGGTTCCGGCAGACCAAGATCTCCCCACCGTCCAGGATGTTTGAAGGATTTTCTCCCGGCCGGCGGAGCACGCTCAGAAAGCGGCCATTCTGCTGCGCAGCCGGCCATGCCCCCCAAACCATGAAAGTTAGTTCTTAGAAGAATTTTATTTTTCTTCTTTCTTCTTTTATATATTTGTTGGGGTTTTTCTAACAATTTTGTGATTTTTGGGGGTTTTTCTGGGAAAAAAAAACAAAAAACAAAACAGGAGGAACAAAACAATGAACTTCAGGGAACAAAAAAAAAAAAAAAAAAAAATCTAGCAATTGTGACTTTCTTGCCGGCGGCAGATCAGATCGATCGACTGCTCACCATAGCACAAAGTCGCATTGCACTTAGTGCAGAGCACTTTTAAAAATTGAAATTGAGGACGGTTGTCCAAATTTTGGGCTGATGGATGCACTCTTGAAGTGCTCGGCTACGATGAGGTGGAAGGCGCAGGAGCAGGAGTGTCTCTCATCCATCGGCATTCTCCTCGTGCAAGATTGTTCGGATGAAGGGTCCTCAGGTGCTTCATCATACTTGCTGTGCCGCACGAGTATTTCTTGTTAGGATCCCCTCGTGACAGCACTCTTTTGCAAATCTTGCACGTGACCAAGGTGGCATTGGTCTTCGTTTGCCCCTCGGGAAAAGTAAAAAATTTCCACACCACAGATGAAAACCGTGGTGTGCGTGGTGTCTCCTCCAAAAGTTCATCCTCAGATGTATGAGGAGATGCAGGTGATGCCTGCTGCCCTGAACCCATTTTTGGTTGAAAAAAGTTAGAGCTAAGTGAAATCTTAGTCCCAAAAATCTTCTGCTCTGCAAAGAGATGCTCCTCCAAAGAAGGTGAAAGAAGAATGATTGAATTAGGTGGGGTCTTTCAATAGTTAGAACAGGAAGTGTAATGAAGCAATCAAATCTCTTTTTTTGCCGGTCTCATGGGATCCGCGCACCCCGCGCTTACGCATCACGCACCCAGCGTGCATCCGTGAAATTGAATAAAAAAAAAAATAGGATTAGATGTAAAAATATATTACTTTTAAGACTAGTTTAGAGTTTGTCTTCAATTATTATTCACATGAAATACATATATATGTCTTTTTAAATGTTAAATATTTTGCGGGATCCGCGCACCTTCCACGCCATAGACGCAGATGACACATCGCGGAAGCGCGTAAACGTCACGTTACGTACATCGAACGTGTCGCGTATAGGTTGGGAGTCGCGTACCGGTCTCATTGCGATCACGCACTAAACACATACCCAACGCATACCATGCACGGATGCTATCGTGTAGGGATCGAGAACAGTGCGCATAGGATGCGCGGATCCAAAAAACATGGAAAAAAAACATATAAAATAAAGTTTTGAACATATAGTTAAAAAATATTTTAAAAATATAAAAAAATATGTTTGAAAAACCCAATAAAAACAAATAATATTTTTTAATTTTTAAAAGAATTAATTGAAAAAATAAGTTAAAAAAATGGTGATAAAAAACATAATTAATGAAATTGACACACTGAATTTGAAAAATGTAGAAATCCAATGAAAATCATTAAACCTGATATCTTTAGAGAGAAATTATAGATAGGAATTAGCATTTAAAAAACCTTTCAAATTCACTGAAAAAACCATAGGTTTCATGCACGTTATAGTTAGCAATTGGCATTTAAAAAACCTTTTAAATTCACTGAAAAAACCAAAGGTTTCATGGGCATCATAGTTAGGAATAAGCATTTAAAAACCCTTAGAAATTCACTGAAAAAAACCATAGGTTTCAGGGGCGTTATAGTTAGCTGGACATTTTCCTCGAAATTCCCCTGTTATAGTTAGTTCAGCTAACTATAACTCGCGCCCCCGCAATGCACTGCTGATGACGTCACATATTACATCAC
Organism: Triturus cristatus; assembly: GCF_964204655.1. NCBI lineage: Eukaryota > Metazoa > Chordata > Amphibia > Caudata > Salamandridae > Triturus > Triturus cristatus. Next base: position 1,290,911,326 of record NC_140589.1, read on the forward strand.
TCATGACATGGTCAGTGACATCACTGATGATATCACTGATGACATCTCAAATGACATCACTGATGACACCACTGATGACGTCATCCATGTGATAAATTAGTGCATCTTCTCACACCCTAATATAAACTTTGATACACCGGCTCAAAATTTCAGACGGCCATTTTGAAAACCATAGATACTCCAATACCAATAACTACATACCCACTCATTGACTCTTAGGTCTACATACATCTCCACTCACTCACCTGTACAGTCACTCATACTTACAGTCACTCCGTACAAGACTATCATATGCATTTATACACCTATAAAGACACTCACACACCGCCAATCATCCATTGAGGTACTGACACACCTAGTCAGTCATGCAAATAATTAAACACAGTCCAATTTACTCACCTATACAGTTAAACACACTCAAGTTCACTTACTCATAAAAATACTAACAATTTCTGACCCTCTTATACAATTACTGATACAAGCACACACTCATCCATACAGCCACTCCTGCAATCACACACTCTTACATATAGATAGTTATATACTCTTACACACATATACACTGCGTTTCACATATGTAGTTACTGACACATGCACAACTGAGATATACATTCAATCACTAACACACCCATACATACACTCACCCAACCATACAGTCCATCACAGTTGCACTCTTAAAACCATGCACCCATAGAATCACCCACTCACACATCTATGCACAGAGTCACACACACCCTACCCACACAAACACTCAGGCACCCAGACAGATACTCAGACAACGAATCAATAACCCATATAGACACTCATATAGCTATTCACAAAACCATGCAGCCACTTGTACACGAACACACAGACACATACAGACATTCACACAGTTTAGTCACTAGTCTGCAGTAAGATACATTTAATGACTCACTTATAGAGTCAGTTACGCACCTAGAAAATCATCCATTCACACACTTGTACACCCACTCATTCTTCAACAGGCCTTTCCCTATAGATATTAAACATATTAAAACTGTACAGAAACACATACTCACTGGATGATGTCATCAGTGATGTCATCAGTGATGTCATTTGAGATGTCATCATCAGTGATGTCATCAGTGATGTCACTGACCATGTCATGAGTGATGTAATATGTGACGTCATCAGCAGTGCATTGCGGGGGCGCGAGTTATAGTTAGCTGAACTAACTTTAACAGGGGAATTTCTACGGTTTTGTACGAGGGAAATGTCCAGCTAACTATAACGCCCCTGAAACCTATGGTTTTTTCAGTGAATATATATATATATATATATATATATATATATATATATATATATATATATATATATATTACCTACTGGCGGTCGCCAGTAGGTAGTTATAGTTAGGACCACGTTTCCATAGGAAAACCTCAACATTCTATTTTGAATAACTTTGGCGCCGGTCGACGAATCCTCGCGAATTTCTCAAAATAGGTGGGGCGCTACGCTCCGCTCCTACCCTGAAAGTCTCGGGGGGATCCGTCAAGCGGGGGCTGAGATAAAAGGGGGGTCCCAAAACGCGTTTTTCCCATGCATTTTTCCATAGGACCTTTAGAACGAGCTACAGCCCGAACGGCTGAACAGAATTACTCAAAATTTGGCAGAGAGGTAGTCCCTAGGTCAAGGAAGTGCCTTTTGTAGGTTTGGTGTAAATCTGTTCAGTAGATTCTGAGAAAATAGCCTTTAAATCAATATATATATCTGAGCCCGCTTACGGTACGCTTACCGTATGCTTACGGTAAGCGTACGGTGGCGTGCGCGAGCGCGATTCTGATTGGCTCTTAGATCTTAGTAAACATTCGAATCGGCCGAAACCAGGAAGCGGCGGCCGCCATTTTCTGTGTTTCACTCTGAAAAAAAAAGAGTGAAAACAAGAAAAGGGGGCAATGAGGAGAGTTACAGACCCCCTTACATTTGTGAGGGGGTCAAAGAAGGACTGTAAAGTACAAAACAAACATTTATTGATTTTTAAAAAAAATCACGGGGTACGCGTACGGTAAGCTTACGGTAAGCGTACGGAAGAAACATGGCGTGCGCGAAGGAGATTCTGATTGGCCCATAGATCTTAGTAAACATTCGAATCGGCCGAAACCAGGAAGCGGCGGCCGCCATTTTGTGTGTTTCACTCAGAAAAAAAACAGAGAAAACAAGGAAAGGGGGCAATGAGGAGAGTTACAGACCCCCTAACATTTGTAAGGGGGTCAAAGAAGGACAGAAAAGTACAAAAAAAACATTTATTGATTTTAAAAAAAATCACGGGGTACGCGTACCGTAAGCTTACGGTAAGCGTACGGTAAAAAAAATAAAAAAAAATAAATGAAAAGCAGATTTAAGAGTTTGCTCATCATATGTCCTCCATGTGCGCACGGTGCGCGAAGCGCATCGTGCGTTCATGGCCCATCTAGCGCTTCGCGCACCGCGTGCTCACTGTGCGCGCACGGTGCGCGAAGCGCACCGTGCGCGCATGGAACGAACTGCGTTAAGTGGGCGCGCACGCCACAAATGGCGTAAAGTAACTTAGCATTTAAAAAACCGTACAAATTCACTGAAAAAACCATAGGTTTCACACATGTTATAGTTAGCTGGACATTTTACTGATAAAAAACCAATGAAATTCCCCCGTTATAGTTACTGTAGGCAACTATAACTCACGCGACCGTAATCCTCTGCTGATGACATATGTGTCTTTATGAAAAAAAAATATTTGTAATATATGTATAGCTAAAATTTAATGGAAGAAGACATGGGCAAATAAGTGTCTAAATACAGTATTAGCATCAGCAGAGGATTGCGGTCGCGTGAGTTATAGTTGCCTACAGTAACTATAACGGGGGAATTTCATTGGTTTTTTATCAGTAAAATGTCCAGCTAACTATAACATGTGTGAAACCTATGGTTTTTTCAGTGAATATATATATATATATATATATACATATATATATATATACATATATATATATAAATATATTTATATATATGTGTGTGTGTGTATGTGACTATATCTATATCTATCTATCTATCTATCTATCTATCTATCTATCTATCTATCTATCTATCTATCTATCTATCTATCTATCTATCTATCTATCTATCTATCTATCTATCTATCTATCTATCTATCTATCTATCTATCTATCTATCTATCTATCTATCTATCTATCTATATATACTGGAGTTAACAGGAGGGCTAGTTGGCCCCCAAGGACCCTCAAGAGCCTGGGGACTTCATCCCCCCACAGAAGTACACCAGGAGGCATGTTTGCAGCGTGGAAGAGTGGAAGAGAAAGGGGGCATGGCAACCAAAAACCTCTCAGGAAACCCACAGTGTGGAGCTTTCTGGAGGTACCAGGAGGGGTAGGTGACCCCCAAGGACCCTCAATAGCCAAGGGGACTTCCAACCCCTATTAGGAGTGTGCCAGGAGGTGCGTTTTTAGAGAGGTGAAAAAAGGAGGCGTGGCCTCCTATGAAGTCTCCGCACTCTCGCAGTGCTGGACTTACTGGATGTAACAGGAGGGGTAGTTGGCCTCCAAGGAGGTCTTTGTGTTTAACTACCCCACTTGTTATCTCCAGTAAGTCCCACAAATAGTGGGATTACGAAGAGGTCTTCAAAGGCCACGCCCCCTATCTCCACCACTCTGCAAACATGGCATGTGGTGCACTACTGGTTGGGGGATGAAGTCCACTGTACTCCAGAAGGACCTTGGGGGCCAAGAAGGCCTCCTGGTACTTCCTGTAAGTCCTACACAGCAGGATCCCTGAGAGCTGGTTAGAGGCCCAGCCCCCTTTTTCCACCACCCTGCAAAAAAACAATGGTCACAGAGACATCATAGTTAGAAAGGTAACTGGTCACAATATTGAATTTTTAATATCGATATACAATAATATCGAGTTTAGTATATCGATAATACAAAAATATCGATTGTATATATATCGATGTTAAAAATTTCGGTTTTTTTCAAATATCGAAGTATAGAATATTGATCCGAATTATCGATATTAAAAGATATAGTTTGTAATTGTTGTTAAAAATATTTTAAAAAAATATAGAATGTATAAAATATAGTTTTTTTAAAATATCGCCATATTATTATTTTTTATATTAAAATATTGTTGTTTTTAATGTAATGATAGTTGTAGTATATAGTTAAATAAATAAATGTAATTTACATTTTAAGAGCGGGATGTTGGGTTTTTAGGAGACAAGGGTGGAGATTGTTTTAAAATAATTGTAAAAAAGTGTAAAATAGTTAAAATATTAGAACATTTAAAATATCAAGGGGCCGATTCCGATTTCGGTCGGAAGGGCTCCGACCGACGGTCGGAGCCCTTCCGACCGAATCGGATAGTGTCGGCCGGATTCCTTTCCGACCGAGCCATTCTGATGGGCTTGGTCGGAAAGGAATCCGACTCGGATTTACGGATTGCGGACGACAGGCTCGGAGAGCCCGTCTGCCGTCCAGAAATCCCTCAGTACTCCCCCGGCTGCCTCTTTGCGACTGAGGGAGTACGATGTCAGTTATTCACTGCCTTTTCGTGCCGGATTTTCCGGCATGAAAGGCAGTCGGAAACTGTCATTGGGGGCACCCAGTAGGGCCCCCATGGGTGCGAGGCTGTCGTATGGCGGCCTGGGGGCACCTATGGTGCCCCTCTGTGGATCCCTGCACCTTGGGGTGCCAGCCACAGGGTGCAGGGATGAACTGCACCTCTGCTTTCCACAATGCAAGCATGCATTCTTGCATTGTGAGGTATATGAGTGCGACCGAACCCTGTTCGGTCGCATCGTACTAGCAGGGCCGTAACCGACGACAGCAGGTCGGTCGGTTACGGCTCCTGACCGATGTCGGACTGACCTGAGTCCGAACGACATCGGAATCAGCCCCAAAATGTTGTTTTAGGAGCGGGATGTTGGGTTTTTAGGGAATAAGGGTGGGGAGTGTATTAAAATAATTTTTTTAAATTGAAAAAAAATATATATATATAATTTCAATTTGTTTTAGGAGCGGGATGTTGGGTTTTTAGGGGATAAGGGTGGGGAATGTTTTACAAATATTTTTAAAAATGTTTAAACATTTTAAAAAAAATATCATTTCAATTGTGAAATGTTGTTTTAGGAGTGGGATGTTGGGTTTTTAGGGGATAAGGGTGGAGAGTGTTTTAAAATATATATTTTTTTAATTTAACATTTTCAATTTAAAATATGAAATATTGTTTTAGGACCGGGATGTTGGGTTTTTAGGGAATAAGGGTGGGAGTTTTTTATCATAATTAAAAAAAATATTTATTAAATAGTTGAATTTTTTTATTCTGAAATGTTGTTTTAGGAGCGTGATGTTGTGTTTGTAGGGTATAAAGGTGCGGAGTGTTTTTAAAATATTTTTAAATTATTTTTGAAATTTTATAATGAATTTATGGAAAATAATATTTTTTGGGATTAGGAATTTTTTGGTCTATTATGATGTAGGGCGGATCGCCACCGCCCACATGGCAGTGGTTATCCACCCTACATCATACCCCGCCCACCATCCATGCCATATTAGAATAACGGGGTGACGACAGCGGACGGAAAGACTGTCCGCCAGTTTTCCACTGGTCGACAAGTCGACCAGGCAGAAAAGGGGCTGGATATGGTGGCGGTGTCTGCAAGATACCGCCATCCATTTTAACATGGGCAGCGGTGCAGGGCCTCCGCCATTTAAAGCCATGTGGATTCTGCTTTCTGGGGCCCATTGCGGGCCCCCAGGGTATTGGGGGGTGCACGTGGGGGTTACTTATGGTACCCCCCTACATTGTCACGGACAAGGTGGCAGGCACCACGCGGTGCCTGTCACCTTGTGCATGACAATGCACAACGTGCATTCCCAGCATTGCGGCGGGCAGTGCGGGTGGTGCTGTGAGCACCGCCCGCCACAATGCTGGGAATAGAGGATGCCACATCCACGGTGGCATCTTAATTGCCGGTGCGAGACCGCTGCACCACTGGCGGTCCGGTCCCAGCACTGCTAGGGTGCCGTCTTCCCACCATCCTAATAGGCCCCTTTGTGTTTTTAGGGTTTAATGGTGGGAGTTACTTTAAAAAATATATATATATATATATTTTTAATATAAATAATAAAAAATAAAATATAGAGTAATTTGAAATGGGATGTTGTGTTTATCGTGGATGATGTTGGTGAGAAATGACATTTTTATAATTTAAATTGCAATTTAAATATTTATCAAGAACATATTATATTTATAATTGCAAATTTGTGTTTATGTGGATGAGAAATTATGAGTGTTTTGAAATATAATGTAAAATTGTATTTAGTTTACATTTTTAAAAATAATTATCAAAAAAGTAAACAAAATATATTTCTAATTAATAATTAATGAGGGTACTTTTTATAAATTTATTGAATTTTTATTTTAAAATGTTAATATTTTAAAATGGTTAAGTAATGAAAATGTTATAACTATTAGTGAAAATAATTAAATTAAATGTGGAATAATGCATTATATTTAGTCTATGACTCTGAGTTTAATAATATGTAAATATATGAATTTTTATGTAATTTATATATTATAAAGTTTAATGTCCAGCACCTTCCCTGACTTAATACTAACTGGAGTGGGAATAGTAAATAATATAGGCTTAGTGTCCAGCACCTTCCCTGACCTAATACTAACTGGAGTGGGAATAGTAAATTATATAGGTTTAGTGTCCAGCACCTTCCCTGAATTAATACTAAGTGGAGTGGGAATAGTAAATTATATATCTTTAATGTCCAGCACCCTCCTTGAGTATATATTTATTGGAGTACGAATAGTAATTTATAAAGGTTTAAGGGTCTAGTAGGATGGCGTGCAGAAAAGCACCCTGACCGCCATGGAAGCGGAAAACAACCGCCCGCCGGCACCATGGAAAAACCGGCGGCCAAATTAGGATCAACCACCAAAAAACACTGACCGCGGTGGAACAGGGCCAAGATAAACCACCCGTAGCGGGCGGAGATAGCCGAAATCCAACCGCGGCGGTCGGAAACACCAACCTGCCGCAAGTATAGCAGAGACACCGTACGGGAGATTAGGATATCCCCGATGGTCCCGCGTTACGTATCACTGTCTCCGACCGCCGCAGTCGCACAATGGGAAGAATGGGAGAGTCATCGGAAGAGCTGCAGCATAGCCACCGCTGCAGACGCACTGCGACAAATATGGCGGACAAAGCAAAAAATTCACAACAAGGCCAAAAAGTAAACACAGCAAACTAGCCATGGCCCCCAAATACACAAGACACACCCCACTGACACAACCACATGGCAAAGGAGAAATTTAAAAATCCCAGGACAACACACCTGACAGCAATACCCCAATTGGGCACGCCCACATAGCTGAGTATAAAACCAGCCCCTTCCCTGACCACAATCCTTTGCAATACTCCATGAGAGAAGGGACACACCCCACAGCTGAAAGGAGAGGCAAAGAGCACAACATCACTAGCCACACCACACACAGCACCACCACCACTTCCACACCTGCACAACTAACCCCCTGCACAACACACACCATACACATCACAACCACACCCACCACTCACACTCCTGCACCCACAACCACTCTGCACACCACACACCATGGCCACACATAAAATGCCCAAATTCACAGAGGGTGAGTTGACAGTTATGGTAGATGAGATAGTCAGAGTGGAACCACAGCTTTTTGGTAGCATGGTCCAACAGACACCATTAGCCACAAGGACACAAATGTGGGTGAGGATAGTCCAAAGGGTCAATGCAGTAGGGACTAACCCAAGATCCAAAAAGGAGATCATGAAGCAGTGGCATGATTTGAAGAGGGTTTTCAAGGAGAGGAGGAGCAAGAACCGTGAGCTGGCTCAGAGGACTGGCAGTGGCCCTCCCATTCCACAAAAAACATTCACACCATGGGAGGAGAAGGTGCTTACCATACTGCACATAGAGAGTCTCACAGGAGTAGCTAGGGGAGTGGAGGCTGGTAAGTACAAACAAATGACTACCACCACTCTGTTATGTACTGTCTTGCACAACTACAAAGCTACACCACCTAGGACAAATCCCATCCCTCTGCACCACACACTCACAAAAACATGTCTCACAGATCCAACATTCACCCAGTCCTATTCACCCCAAACGAAGTTACCAACATTACCATGGGCATGTGTACAGACAGACAGCACTACAACTCCCACCATGCCCCCTTGTCCCACAGCATCTGCAAGAAGGAGCTCTCCACCCACCACACCCAGAAGCATGTGTCAGCCATTACATTACCCTCATCAAACTTACAGGTAGGTAGCCATCTTCACAATGAGGGTGTTTGTGGGTGAAAGGCCAGCACTACAACTCCCACCATGTCCCCTGTCCCACACCTCAGCAGGATGGAGCCCTCCCCCACCCCACCCAGAAGCAGTTGGAAGCCATTGCAGTACACCAAACAAACTTACAGGTAGGTGGCCATCTTCACAATGAGGGTGTTTGTGGGTGGGAGGCCTGTTCCACTACTCCCACCAGGCCCCCATCACACACCTCAGCAGGATGGAGCCCCCACCCCACCCCGAAGTAGTTGGAAGCCATTGCAGTACACCAAACAAACTTACAGGTAGGTAGCCATCTTCACAATGAGGGTGATTGTGGGTGGGAGGCCTGTACCACTACTCCCACCAGGCCCCCTTCAAACACCTCAGCAGGATGGAGACCCCACCCCACCCAGAAGCAGTTGGAAGCCATTGCAGTATACCAAACAAACTTACAGGTAGGTAGCCATCTTCACAATGAGGGTGTTTGTGGGTGGAAGGCCAGCACTATAACTCCCACCAGACCTCCTGGCCCTGAAGTACTGGGATTTTAAAGCCCAGCGGTGCAGGGGAACACACCCTAAGACTTCGGGTTCTTCCTGTTTCAGACCCACAGAAACACAGAGGTGCCGATTACGAACCAGTAAAAACCGGGTACGAACCGTCGGTCGGAGCGTTTTCCCCGTCCGACTCGTACCCGGTCGTAAAACTTTACAAACATGGAATTACGATTCGCACGGAAACACCATTTCCGTACGAATCGTAAAAAACACCAACCGACGAAAATATACATACGAATGTGATCCGGGAATGCTGCGACGTGACGTCGGGACGCTTTCAGGCAGCGTTTCACGACCCAGGAATTACGATTCGAACCGACAGCAGTCCGGACGGCAATATTTTCACGGCACCCAAAAAGTGCCGGAAAAGCGAAGTACAGCGCGAATCGACCAGAGTAGGTGGCCCGGTACGCACCGTACCCCCCCAGCCCCTGTACGTACGCGCCGACCCCCCCCAGCCCCCGTATGTACGCGCCGACCCCCCCCGCAGCCCCCGTACGTATGCGCTGACCCCCCCCAGCCCCCGTACGTACGCGCCGACCCCCCCCAGCCCCCGTACGTACGCGCCGACCCCCCCAGCCCCCGTACGTACGCGCCGACCCCCCCCAGCCCCCATACGTACGCGCCAAACCCCCCGTGTATGTACACCCGTGTACGAGTCGAACCCCCCCGTGTACGTTCGAGTCGAACCCCCGTGTACGTTCGAGTCGAACCCCCCGTGTACGTTCGAGTCGAACCCCCCCGTGTACGTTCGAGTCAAACCCCCCGTGTACGTTCGAGTCGAACCCCCCCGTGTACGTTCGAGTCGAACCCCCGTGTATGTACACCCATGTACGTTCGAGTCGTACCCCCACCCGTGTATGTACGGTGCGTACCCCCAGCGCGTACACGGGTGTACGACTCGAACGTACACGGGTGTACATACACGGGGGGTTCGACTCGAACGTACACGGGGGGTTCGACTCGAACGTACATGGGGGTTCGACTCGAACGTACACGGGGGGTTCGACTCGAACGTACACGGGGGGTTCGACTCGAACGTACACGGGGGGTTCGACTCGAACGTACACGGGGGGGTTCGACTCGAACGTACACGGGGGGGTTCGACTCGAACGTACACGGGTGGGGGTACGACTCAAACGTACACGGGTGTACATACACGGGGGGTTCGACTTGAACGTACACGGGGGGTTCGACTCGAACGTACACGGGGGGTTCGACTCGAACGTACACGGGTGTACATACACGGGGGGTTCGACTCGAACGTACACGGGGGGGTTCGACTCGAACGTACACGGGGGGGTTCGACTCGAACGTACACGGGTGTACATACAGGGGGGTTCGGCGCGTACGTACGGGGGCTGGGGGGGTCGGCACGTATGCGGGCACGTCTTCATGGTTGCTATGGGAGTTCGGTGCGGACGGTGTTTTTTCCATCCGGTTGTAACATCGGACGCACGGGATGGATCGTGATTCCGCGGTCGGACTTCACTTTTCACATTTGTACGGTAAATCGTCCGAGGGCGTGTCGGACACATTTTCTCGACCCGAGGACGTGTGGGGAATAATTCCCAATGTGATTCGTATGGACTTTTTACCATGCGAATCGTGATTGCCAGTTTGTACGGCACTTGTACGATTCGTACGGTAAAAAGACCGGATACGAGTCGTACGGGGAAATTTTTTACCGGATCGTAATTGCCACCAGAGTCTTCTAGGTGAAGTCAAAGATCGATTTATTGGCTGCAGACCAATTACAGGTATCCGAGAAGTACAACACAATGTATGTTCTCAGGAGACTGCTTAAACTTACAGAAACGGCCTTCTCCTTATATACAAAATATCATGCTTCAGGCACACATTCCTTGTTTTACGATATGGTCATTCACATGTATTCATTACAAACGAAAAGGCAGAGTCATGATGACCATCCCACATTCCAGCTAAGCCAGCCCACAATTATTTACCCAGCGAGGCTCAGATCCCACATCAGATATCAACAGACCCCAATAAACACGGGCATCTCCTGTTTGGAAAACAAGCCATAAAGCAGGAAGAGTCAGGTGTGAAAGAGATTAGCTGGAGGCTTGTGTGGGATGAAAAGGCTTTATGGTGTGTCAAACCCTGATGCTAATCACAGGTGGCCGTAGGACGGGGAGCTCGTGGGACCGGACTGACCTGGGGCAGCGGAGCCAAGCTGCACAGGTCACAGAGAAGTCAAAGGAAGGCACATGTGTTCTAAAGGCTCGTATTTGTTCGTAATGTGTAGCCTATGGGAGGGCAACCATAAGATGGCCACCGCTCCAAGATGGAACCCACGTAGTCAATGTGTAACATCGCATACATAGTGCATTTATCGATGAAATGTTATGCAAAGCACTTGTACATACCGCATTGGCCATTCACGGTTCGGTAATATCGGAATAGACAGGGGTAGGGCCCTGCCTCCTACGCGGTCCCACATTTCAAAGTACCACAGCCCACACCTCAGCAGGATGGAGCCCTCCCCCACCCCACCCAGAAGCAGTTGGAAGCCACTGCAGTACACCAAACAAACGTACAGGTAGACATATGATTCTGTCCTGTGACCCCACTGAGCAGGATATAACCCACCACCACGCATTCACACATGTGTGACATCACAAACACAAATGTGGCCACATTACAGGTAAGTAGCCAGTACGTGCACCCACCCATTCATCACAAATTAAATGGTGCCATATGACAACACCAGCCCTCTCATTGCACAAAGAGGCACACCTACCCCATTGCCAAGCACAGTGTGCACACAGGTAAGCTAAGGAAACTGTCACATCTACCAAAGTGTGACACACCAATGCACAAGTAGAAGAAAGTCAGGGCACAATCATGCACAGCACCTATTTACATGTGCATCGCCATGGGGCAAGTGCAACAAGGACCATTCAAAAAATACGAAAGCACGTGTGGTGGTACAAATCAAGATATGCACATGACAGGACAAAGGAATGCAGGAGATGACAATGGCCAGGTCATGGCCAGATGTGACACCTGCCAGATCACACAAATCAACAATGAGTCCTCAATTAAAAACATGTTGTGCCAGGCCCTAGATGGCAACAAGTCCCAAGAATCATTGATTGTGCACGGGAACCATGGTATGCCTTGACACCTCACACCATGGACAAGTAATGCCTGTACCACTGCATCATGTCAGAAAGCAAAGTAGTGCACATGGTAAACAATATGATTGTTAGACCTGGCACCTTGGCGTGAGTTTCCCTTCCACTTTTTGCTGATGTGCCTCATTGTGTTTTGTTGGTGTTAGCTGCTCAGAGCACTGTGCCACTGCTGATCAGTGCCACAGTGCAAGTGCTCCCTTTGAAAAGTGTATACATTGATTGGTGTCCCTGATTGGTTCATTTGGTTTACTGTCAGCCCCTAGTAAAGTGCACCAGGAGTGCCAGGGCTTGTAAATACAAATACCGCTGGTGGGCTTGCAGCACTGGTTGTGCCACCCACAGAAGCGGCCTGGTAAAATGTGTCTAGGATCTGCCACTGCAGAACCAGCGCGCAGTCTGGTATTGTCGCGCTGACTGCGCAAGTGCACCCACTTGCCAGTCCCTAAACCTTCCCTTGACTACATATTAGTCACCCCTCTGGTAGGCCCAAGGGCAGGGTGCATTGTAGGCATAAGGTAGGACATGCCCTGATGTGTGTGGTATGTCGTAATAGTGAAATACAGCCATTTTCGTTTTTCACTATTGAAGGCTACCTGCTCTCCATAGGCCAGAATGGGCTGCTGGAATTACTACAGCCTGTAATCCCAGTGGACTCATAGAGCATGGTAGAAAATTATGTTTAGTATGCCTGAACTCAGAATAATAAAATACTTCTTTTAGTAAAGTTTATTTTAATATCCTGTGTTTGTAAATACTACTTTTAGAAAGTTAGTATTTACTGACCTGGCCATTTCAGTCCGCCTCTGCGCTGTGTGTGTGTGTTCTGCCTAGCAGCAGTAAGGAGCAGGGCTGGGGAAATCCAGGGGACAGGCTGGCTGCCACGTGGTGGGTAGAGAGATTACACCAGGATGGGTGGGAGGAGTACACCTTGACTCTTGAATAGACCTGTGCTCTGCCACCACAAAGCCGGCTCCGCCCCCTGTGGAGCGGCTGATGTCTCTGCCCTGCTGCTGAAAGGAAAGCGCAGAGTCACCACAACAAAGTGCTCCAAAACTGGACTGAGCCAGGCCCAGGCCCCCTGGCGCTAAAGAACAAAAGAATTGTGCTATAAAAGTAGGAGCCTGGCTCCTAAGAAATCAGATCCTGTTTGCGCCAAGGAGAAACTCTGCCTGAAGGAGAAGGACCTGGAGAAGCTGAAGGAGGAATACTGTCTCTCTGCCTGAGAGACTGGCCCGCAGTGGGTGCCTGTCTGCTGGAAGGAGAAGGAAAGCCTGAAGAAAAATACTTTAATTCAACTTGTGCTTTTACAAACAATCTCCAAGGGCTTGCGTGTGAACTTGCCCCTGACCTGCGCCCCAGGAACAGTGGGCGCTACCCCCCCCTTTTAGGAGAAGAGACTGCCGTGGGTAAACCTACTCCGCTGACTCTGGAGAGACCTTGTGCCCTGGTCTCCCCCAAACAACGCGATCATCTGCCACCGGAGTGCCTGTAAACACCGTGAGGGCCCCCAGCCTAAACAACGTGAGCAACTACCCCCGTGAGCAGTCGCTCGCAAAGTGAGGAGGAGATCCCCTGTCCAAGCATCGAGCTCTGCATCCCCCCCCCCGGGCCGCAGAAATCACCGTGAAGACGTGGGGCCCTGCGCGCCCCAACCGGACGAAGCCGACAGCACGCTGCGCTGTGTTCTTGCCCCCAGGCTGCCCCTCGACTCCTGACCTCGTTGGTGGATGTGTGTTGCCGCTGAAGAGTGCCCCCATGAAGCATCCCGGTCCACGGAGGAGCCGGGACCCAGACGCGACGTGGGACACTCGTGCACAGCTCTGCAGACTGCCGCGAACATTTGCCCCCAAAGAAAAAGGTATTTTGTGCCCTACGCACTGATAGACGGTCCGTACTAACCTTCGTACGGACCGTAACTGCTTTGCCCCTACGTGTGCTTGGTTCGCACCGTACTGCCTGCGAAGTGCCTTGAAGAGTATCTGTGTTCACATTGCGCCTCGTCCCCACTGACTGGTGCCGGGCGCGTGGTCCGGACCGCACTGACCTGCAGAGTGACACAGTTCGCCCCGCAACTGCATTCTGGGTGTCCTGTGCCAACCATACCTGCCTTCAAGATCACCGGGTACGGAGCGTCCTTCCCCCTGTTCGGACCGTACCTTCGTCAAAGCCAGTAGCAGCGCTCACGCGAGAAGCGTGGGACTTGGCCTGCAAAGCCGAGTGCACGTTCGACGCGTCCTTGCTCAGTACGGCCCGTGTGGTTCAAGGCCGGTAGTCGCGTACCTCACGCGAGAAGCGTGGGACTTGGCCTGCAAAGCCGAGTGCACGTTCGACGCGTCCTTGCTCAGTACGGCCCGTGTGGTTCAAGGCCGGTAGTCGCGTACCTCACGCGAGAAGCGTGGGAAACGGCACGGCGGCTGGAAATAGCATTTCGAAGCGATTGAAAGCGCTACGAAGCGTATAAACATTTAAAAGACTTCCTTTTTTTTAATTAGAATTGTTGCCTTTAAAGACCTATGGACTGCCCTTAAGCATTCAAAGAGTAACTGGATAAAGATTCATCAAGAGAACTGTATTTGTGCAACCTACCTACAAGAAAACCTTTTATATAAAGAATTATATTTCTGATAAATACAGCCTTGTGTCTTTGTGTGGTGGGGAGGTGATAATTGTGTGGGACATCTTGAACGCTTAACCTATATGCCCTCTGGAAATTTAGCCTGACTGCTCGCGCCACGTTACCTAGAGGGTGAGCAGAGGTTATTTTTAAAGAGGTGATCCTTTGCCCTGACTTAGATGAAAAGGGTCCCTGCTTGTCGCAAGTACATACCTGCACCAACCAGAGACCCCGAATTCTAACATTGGTGGCAGCGGTGCGGATTTACGGATTTGCGTTCTTGGTGTCTGCGCAGTGATTGCTAACCATTGCACAGTAGACGGTCCAGTAGCTTAAGCCACAAAACTTTGCCATTTAATTTCGCCTGCCAAGAAAAGATCCCTTGCGTTGAAGCCATGCCGGGCTCAACCAGCACAGCATCTGAAGCCTCTGAAATGGAATGGGAGTGGGATGCGTCAAAACTGGACGACTATGCAAAAAAGCCACTCAAGTACTTTTGCATGAAGTTCAAGGTTCCACATGCAGGATGCAGGAACAAGGGGGATCTCTAAAAGGCGCTGAAAGCCTGGATAGACAGAGGCAAAAAAATGGTTCTGTTGGGAATCATGTAAGCTTAGTTAAGTATGCAGTTAATGCTAATGATCAATATGTCAATATTCATTCACAGAACGAAGAAATGATACACACATGAACTGAAGGATTCAGAGATTAAATTAATTTTTACTCTGTAATCAGTATCCGAAAATTTTTCTCTCAAAAAGGTATGTATTTACAGGTCTGACCAACCATGATACACATACAACATAAAACAATCAGTGATTGAACATACTTGTTGACATAAAATCACGTATAACATATATACACGAATAACAAAAATACAATAATGCAGACAAAGTCCAAATTCAAGAGCATTAACCACAATTGGACATAATTTTCCTAATTCTGATTGTGGAAGTGCGTGGACAGTTTAGACAAAGAACGTCGACGTTTCGACCCTATATAGTAGTGCTGGATTGTATGCATCTAGAGCGGGTCTTCTTCAGGACAAAAAGTTGGGCTGGCTGCCTGTAAGTACAAATGATTTTACGTAAGGGCCATGTGTGTGTGAAAAACTGGGGAAACAATAAAGGTTTCACTTAGCGGCAAAAACGCTCACCTGGAATCAGAATTTTATAGGATTTGATTTCCTGATCTCACATTAGAAGAGATGTCAGCCGACATCTGAATTAATCATGAATTCTGTAATAAATAAAAAAAATAGGAACTAGAAATCCCTATTGCACTGAACGACATGTTATGAGGTATAGTCAAAAGGTCACGTACCTTTACAGTGATTTATTCAACTGGAAAAGAGTGGTGCCGTCAAAACGATTGCCACTTACTGAAAATGAGAGGGCAGTAATTAGGGCCACAAAGGAACGGCTGAGTGAATGTAGAATAATTACATGGTAGACTTATATGTTATCACCCATAAGGAGAAAAAAATGCGTGTTTTAGCGCACGTGAGATAAAACTCGATTTATCAAGTGTGTTCCCCTTGAAAAAACCCCGTGCGTGAGCTGAAAGCCATATATCAGGTATATCACTCATGAAAACAGCTCCGTATGTGACCCGAGTAAAGGCGGGACACTGTGAAATCTAATGGTCTTTTTAAACTGATAATTTCTTGGCTTTGAAAGTACCAAATAGTTTGTTAATCGTATGGTAAAAAAGCGCAATCTTTTATGGTTTGTTAATCGTATTGTTAATGTAAAAATCACTACGGTCTTTTAAAACGCGTAGTCTGTTAAGGTTTATTAATCGTATTGTTAAAGTGAAAGTCGCTACGATCTTCTGACAGTGATACGGTTAAAAAGACTATAAAAGCAATTTCGTAGCGTGGCAAGCATAGGCACCACTGCATTGAAGACTTACATAATGTTCCCGATCAAGACGTCTGTGTCCGTCTAGAGCTCCGCAACTAATGACAGCGAGGGTAGGGTGAAGCCGGCTATATGACGTTATCTCAATTAACGTCTACGTGCAGGCAGCAACCTCAGCTGATTGTAGGTAAAACGCGGAGCGGATTCTAGAAAATATGACCAGCGATTCCTCCCGTATTAACCCATGCTTTAATATTAGTTCGAACTATGATGGAATCCTCATATATAAAGTTAGAGAGTATATTCAGACAATCTTACACAATTCATTTTTCTATTAACGGCAGATCCAGTATAACAGACTAAGGTGCTAGTTTATAGTTGAAATAAAGATTTTTTACGGGATGCCGGGATTCGTACATATTATAAATTCCGATTTGAAAAACAATGATGTAAACATAAAACAGGTATATTTTCACTCTTTAGTGTCTCTTTCCTACAAACAATTCGGATGTATTCATTCGAAGCACTAATTCGTTGATAAATGAATATCGGTAATTACCACTACAATGGATTCCTCACAGATACGGAATAAACCAATTACAATAATTCAATACAACGATGTCATGTGTACTGGTTCCTTAGCATACAACAACGTGGCAACAATATTTGTACAGAATATAAAAAACACAAAGATTCTTCCAAAGTTTTCAAACAGTGTAAGGAATTATATCATTCAAGGGGTTCGCATCCACTGTTTCTTTAACAGTTTAATCCCCCTAAATGCAAGGTTATTATAGGACATTATCTTACGTATATCATAACATTAATATAGTGCCCATTCTAAAAGAATTTTAGCTTATCAATTTAGAAATGACATGCATATCACTGACTCAACATATGGTATAATTCATCATTGTCAGAATAATTATACATAGCATATTGCACATTAGCAATACTTGTTGATATGTACACATTGAGTAAACCTTCTGATGGAATAGATTACAGTTCAATGCATTGTAATGGGGAGAAATTATGTCCTATATCAATGGACTCTTGAATAGAAAATAATGATGTTAATACATTTGCACAGTTAAGTCATACTACAATTTACTCATTTGCAAGTATGTCTCTTCATGCTCATTGAGGCCATAATTAATAGCCTCAAGAGTATGGATCCAACGACACTCTTTATAGTTAAGAGAGATGGCAGTATTCCCACCCCTTTGGTGTAGTATGATTTTTTCTATTACCCACCACTCTAGATGATCATGAGTGTGTCCTGCATTCATATAGTGTTCTACTAAGGGGGCCCCCAAGGTCTTACACTTGATTCTACTCTGGTGTTGCAGGATCCTGTTTTTGACTTTTTGGGTCGTCTGACCCACATAAATCAACTGGCATGGGCATCTGATGGCATAAATAACATTTTGACTGTTGTAGTTAGAAAACTGATTAAGGGCATATGTCTTCCCACGATGTCTAAAGGTGGTTCCAGGTGTGGTGTATTGGCATGCCTTACAGTGACTGCATTTGTGGTGTCCCTTGATAGCTGGTAGGCTAAGTTGTGATCTAATATCTGGTGTTGGTGGAGATTCTAGGTAAGAGGACACTACAAAGTCCTTAATGTTTTTTGCACGTTTGAAGGCAAACATAGGGGTCTCAGTGATGCCAATTTCTGATCCGACCAGATTCCAATACTTCTTGATGACATTTTTTATTTCATTACTTCTGGTATTAAAAGTTGTTACGCATACCAGTTTATCCAATGTTTGGTCCTTGGGTTGCACTTCGAGTAGAGTTTCACGTGGCCTATACCAGGCTCTTTTTCTGGCTCTATTGAGAAGTCCTTTGGGATATCCCCTTTCCCTTAGTTTAACAAGAAGAATGTCAGTTTCTTTGAAGAAGTCTTTCCTTCTAGTGCAGTTGCGACGTAATCGCAAAAATTGTCCATAAGGTAAGTTATCCCTAAGATTTCTAGGGTGATGGGAATTGTATTGGAGCAAGGTGTTTCGGTCCGTCGGTTTTTTATATAAGTTCATTACAATTCTTCCATCCTCTGCTTCGAGTGTAAGGTCCAGAAAAGGGATCGAATGATCGCTGTACGCCATGGTGAATTGAATATTCGTGTTGCGAGCATTCAGCCATGATAGAAATTCCAGCAGTTGATCAACCGGGCCTGACCACAGCATCAAGATGTCATCGATGTATCGCTTCCAGGCAGTGATATTATCAATATAGGGGTTTTGATCAGAATAAATGTTCTTATCTTCAAAATGATCCATGAACAGGTTCGCCAGGCTCGGCGCGAACCCGGCTCCCATGGCTACTCCTCTGCACTGGTAAAAAAACGCATTTTGGAAGATGAAGTAATTTTTCTCCATAGCGATTTGTAATAATTGTACAAGGAAGTCAGTGGGAATCCATTGGGGTGTAGGGCGGGTATCTAATGTGTTCCTGATGACTTCAATGGCCTCATCCTGAGGTATGCTTGTGTATAATGAACACACGTCAAGTGGGACAAATAACTGTGTAGTTCCATCAAAAGGTTGATCTTCAAACAGTATAATAGTATGCATTGTGTCTCTGATGAATGATCTGGTCTCCACAACAAATGGCTGTAAAAAACTGTCAAGATATTGGTTCAACGGTTCCAACACTGAGCCACATCCCGATACAATTGGTCTTCCCGGGGGTTTCTGTAAGTTCTTATGTACCTTCGGGATAGTATAAATCCCATACGATTAACAAACTATTTGGTACTTTCAAAGCCAAGAAATTATCAGTTTAAAAAGACCGTTAGATTTCACAGTGTCCCGCCTTTACTTGGGTCACATACGGAGCTGTTTTCATGAGTGATATACCTGATAAATGGCTTTCAGCTCACGCACGGGGTTTTTTCAAGGGGAACACACTTGATAAATCGAGTTTTATCTCACGTGCGCAAAAACACGCATTTTTTTCTCCTTATGGGTGATAACATATAAGTCTACCATGTAATTATTCTACATTCACTCAGCTGTTCCTTTGTGGCCCTAATTACTGCCCTCTCATTTTCAGTAAGTGGCGATCGTTTTGACGGCACCACTCTTTTCCAGTTGAATAAATCACTGTAAAGGTACGTGACCTTTTGACTATACCTCATAACATGTCGTTCAGTGCAATAGGGATTTCTAGTTCCTATTTCTTTTATTTATTACAGAATTCATGATTAATTCAGATGTCGGCTGACATCTCTTCTAATGTGAGATCAGGAAATCAAATCCTATAAAATTCTGATTCCAGGTGAGCGTTTTTGCAGCTAAGTGAAACCTTTATTGTTTCCCCAGTTTTTCACACACACATGGCCCTTACGTAAAATCATTTGTACTTACAGGCAGCCAGCCCAACTTTTTGTCCTGAAGAAGACCCGCTCTAGATGCATACAATCCAGCACTACTATATAGGGTCGAAACGTCGACGTTCTTTGTCTAAACTGTCCACACACTTCCACAATCAGAATTAGGAAAATTATGTCCAATTGTGGTTAATGCTCTTGAGTTTGGACTTTGTCTGCATTATTGTATTTTTGTTATTCGTGTATATATGTTATACGTGATTTTATGTCAACAAGTATGTTCAATCACTGATTGTTTTATGTTGTATGTGTATCATGGTTGGTCAGACCTGTAAATACATACCTTTTTGAGAGAAAAATTTTCGGATACTGATTACAGAGTAAAAATTAATTTAATCTCTGAATCCTTCAGTTCATGTGTGTATAATTTCTTCGTTTTGTGAATGAATATTGACATATTGATCATTAGCATTAACTGCATACTTAACTAAGCTTACATGATTCCCAACAGAACCATTTTTTTGCCTCTGTCATAAACGCCCAGGTTCTGAGGGTTACTGGGTTACCCCATTATTTTTAAGGGGAAAGCCTGGATAGAATCAAGGGGTGCAGCTGATGAAGTTGTACCTGGATTTGTGCCAGTGGAGCCAGCAGAGAGCGTCCACAGCTTTGGCAGAGACCTGTCGCCAGGAGAGCTGGCAGACAGACAGGCTGCAAGAGAACAAGAAGTCACTTTGGCGAAACTAAAAATGGCTCTGGAAGAAAAGAAAATAGCTCTGGAAGAGAGAAAGGCTCTGATGGAGCACGACGCCAGAATGAGGGAACTGGCGATAAAAGAGAAAGAAGTGGAGAACACTCCCTCTGGTGGCAGCGCAACGCCGGTGCAGGTAGAGTCAAGGGTGTACATACCAAAGGATGTAGTTAAAGAGTTCTACAGGAATGATGACAATGGGCAATGGTTCCGGGCCTATGAGGTAGCCATGTCCTCCCACCGGGTCCCTGAGAAAGACTGGAGAGCGGGGTTGTGGGGACGGTTCCTCAGTGAGGGGCGGGACACACTTTTAGATTTGCCCTTAGACATGCAGAATTCTTACCCCCACATGAAAGAAGCTTTAATGACCAGATATGGGCTAACTCCTGAAATGTATAAACAGAAGTTCAGGGGGTGTACCAAGAATGCGGGGGGTGCGTATGTGGAGTATGTAACCTTTTTCTGCAGAGCACTGGATGGCTGGGTGAAGGGTAGCAAAGTTAATGATTACCAAGGTCTCTTTGATTTAATTGCATGGGAGCACTTGTCCCATAATTGTTTTCCTGAGCTACGCCAACACCTGATAGATTGCAAGCTGACTAACCCTAGGAAGCTTGCAGAGGAGGCGGACCGCTGGCTCAGCACCAGGGTCCACAAGGGTCACGTGGGAGACTCCGCCAAGAGTGGGCAGGGTCCCCAGCAGAAGAGTGAGGGGGACAGGGGAAAACAGAAAGGGTTCCAAAAAGGCCCCCAAAGTAATACCCAAGGGAACCAGCAGAAAGGTTCTCAGCCTCCCCCACCCCCGAAGTAGACCGGGGCCCCGACAGGTAAACCTGTTCCCAAGGGGCCCCCTCAATGTTATAAATGTGGTGAGCTAGGTCACTTTGCCAGTGATTCTAAGTGTCGCCAGTATGTGAAACCAGCACCCACTGGTGCTCCACCCAGGCAAGTGGCTACAGTAGCCTTTGGGGAGGAGGTAGAAGTCCAAGGTGGGTGGGACCCCGTCCAGATGACCTTAGTCTCACTAGGAGACAGTGAGATGGTCCCCCAAGCCAACTTGCCCTCTAACACTAAGAAATATGGACAAGTGGTGACCGTCAATGGGAAGAAGGTAGAGGCTCTTAGAGACACAGGAGCCAGCGTGACTGCAGTGCGGCAGCACCTGGTATCTCAAGAGCAGGTCGTACCCCATGCCTATTGTCGGGTTGTCAATGCTGACAACACGGAGAGTCATTGTCCAATGGCTCAAGTTCCCTTTGAGTGGGGGGGGGTCTCTGGTACTCTGCAAGTCGCTGTGAGAACTGCCATGCCTGTAGACTGTCTCCTAGGGAATGACTTGGAGAGCTCCCCTTGGGAAAAGGTGGAGAAGACAGCCCATCTGCGGATGGTGGGTTTGCCTGATTGAGCGTGCGTGACCACCCGGTCAATGTCAGCCAGTAGGGGTGTTGAAGGGACCCTGGAGCCTGAGGGAGAGGCCCAGGAACCGGCCTTAGAGAGAGGGCAAGGGAGGCACGGGAAACCGGCTCCTGAAGTTCCCACGGCCCAGGAGGAAGCAGACCTTGAGGGGGATGCCCTGGAGCCTACCGGGGAACAGATAGCCGAACTGGGGGACCTGCCTGAGCTGACCCATTGGCAGCAAGAAGGAGGCCCCTCCAGGGAGGAATTCTGCAGGGAGCAGAAAGAGTGCCCCGCTCTAGAGGGTATGCGGCAGCAGGCTGCAGCCCAGGCCAAAGGTGATCAGTCCGGAACTCACTTGATCTACTGGGAGAACGACCTCCTGTACTCAGAGCCTAAGGTTGCTGAACCTGGGTCAGCCCGTGCGCTGGTGGTACCCCAGAAGTTCAGAACCTTCCTGCAGGACATGCCAGACTTGCAAGGCAAGTGGCAAGAGTGGAAGGAAGCTGAAAGCTCCACTCCAACCCTTCCCTGTGGTCAGTACCCCATTCCAGCGAGTGGGGATTGACATTGTGGGGCCACTGGACCTCAAGACAGCCATGGGCAACAGGTTCATCCTGGTCTTGGTGGACCATGCCACCCGGTACCCTGAAGCCATCCCTCTGAGGACAGTGACGGCCCCAGTGGTGGGACGGGCACTGATGGGAATTTTCTCGCGAGTAGGATTCCCTCTAGAGGTGGTGTCTGACAGGGGGACCAATTTCATATTGAAATATATGAAATCCCTTTGGCAAGAGTGTGGTGTGACATAAAAGTTCACCACCCCTTACCATCCCCAAGGAAACGGGTTGGTTGAGAGATTCAACCGAACCCTAAAGGGCATGATTATGGGTCTTGAGGAACCCATGAGGCGTAAGTGGGACGTCCTCTTACCATGCCTTCTGTTTGTGTACCGTGAGGTGCCACAAAAGTCTCTGGGGTTCAGCCCCTTTGAGCTTTTGTATGGCCACCCAGTACGAGGACCTCTTAGTCTGGTCAAGGAAGGCTGGGAGCAATTTCCCAGGAAGCCTCCCCAGAATGTATTTAGTTACATGCTGGCCTTCAGGAACCAGACTAGGCGTTTCAGGCAACTTGCTGAGGCAAATCTGGAAGCCAGCCAGGAGGAAATGAAGCGGTTTTACGACCAGAATGCCACTCTGGTTGAGCTTCAACCTGGTCAAAAGGTATGGGTCCTTGCCCCTGTGGAGCCTTGTGCACTCCAGGACAAGTGGACAGGACCCTTTGAGATTGTGGAGCGCAAGAGTTCTGTCACCTACTTGGTGAACTTGCAGTCTCCCAGGAACCCCTTAAGGGTCCTACATGTCAATCGCCTCAAGCCCCACTTGGAGAGGTCCGAAGTGGGCATGCTCTTGGCCACCGATGATGGGACAGAGGAGGAGTCTGAGCCTCTTCCTGACCTCTTGGTAGCCTCAGAGCAAGACGGGTCAGTGGATGGAGTTAACCTCTCACCCACCCTGACCCCTGAGCAACAGAATGACTGCCGCCAGCTGCTGGGGCAGTTTCCCGACTTGTTCTCCCTGGTTCCTGGTATCACAGATTGGTGCGTCCATGAGGTGGATACAGGAGACAGCTTACCTGTGAAGCACAAAGCTTACAGGGTAACTGACAGGGTCAGAGCCTGCATCAAAGAGGAGGTCTCAAAGATGCTTGCTCTTGGGGTGGTTGAGTCCTCCAGCAGTCCTTGGGCCAGCCCAGTGGTCTTGGTCCCGAAGGCTGCGGCGCAGGGTGCCACACCCGAACTCCGGTTCTGTGTGGACTACCGAGGTCTCAATTCAGTCACGAAGACTGACGCGCACCCCATCCCGAGAGCTGATGAGCTCATCGATCGGTTAGGGGCTGCACGGTACCTCAGCACGTTTGATTTAACGTCTGGGTATTGGCAGATCGCCTGAATTGATGGGGCCAAAGAGAGGTCTGCATTCTCCACACCAGATGGACATTTCTAGTTCCGTGTTATGCCATTTGGGATGAAGAATGCCCCTGCCACCTTCCAGAGGTTGGTCAACCAGGTGTTGGCTGGGATGACCGAGTTCAGCGCCGCATACCTGGATGACATCGCAGTGTTCAGTGGCACATGGAAAGAACACCTGCAACATCTCTGGGAAGTGTTGATGGCACCGCGCAAGGCAGGCCTCACGATCAAGGCAAGCAAATGTCAGATCGGGCAGGGTTCAGTGGTGTACTTGGGACACCAAGTGGGGAGCGGCCAGGTGGCGCCCCTCCAACCCAAGATAGAAACCATCCTGGCTTGGGAGCCCCCAAAGACACAGACAGAGGTGAGGGCCTTTTTTTGACTCACCGGGTACTACAGGAGGTTTGTCAAGGGGTATGGCAGTATCGTTGCCCCCTTGACAGAGCTGACTTCGAAGAAGCAGCCAAGAAAAGTGATATGGACTGACACCTGTCAGAAGGCCTTGGACACCCTGAAAACTGCCATGTGCACAGCGCACGTGCTCTTGGCTCCTGACTTCTCCAAAGAATTCTTAGTGCAGACAGATGCATCAGAGCATGGTGTAGGGGCTGTTCTCTCACAGATGACTGAGGAGGGCTGGGACCAACCTGTAGCCTTCATAAGTAGGAGGTTACTTCCACGGGAAAAAAGGTGGAGTGCGATAGAGCGAGAAGCATTTGCTGTGGTCTGGGCGCTGAAGAAGCTGAGGCCCTACTTGTTTGGGACTCACTTCCGGGTTCAGACCGACCACAGGCCCCTCAGATGGTTAATGCAAATGAGGGGTGAGAACCCAAAACTGTTGAGGTGGTCCATCTCCCTACAGGGTATGGACTTTACGGTGGAACATCGCCCTGGCACAGATCACGCCAATGCTGACGGTCTGTCCAGGTTTTTCCATCTTAGTGAAGAGGAACTCCCTGGGGTAGGGTAGTTCCCCCCACATTTCAGCTGGAGAGGACACGTGTTAGACCTGGCACCTTGGCGTGAGTTTCCCTTCCACTTTATGCTGATGTGCCTCATTGTGTTTTGTTGGTGTTAGCTGCTCAGAGCACTGTGCCACTGCTGATCAGTGCCACAGTGCAAGTGCTCCCTTTGAAAAGTGTATACATTGATTGGTGTCCCTGATTGGTTCATTTGGTTTACTTTCAGCCCCTAGTAAAGTGCACCAGGAGTGCCAGGGCTTGTAAATACAAATACCGCTGGTGGGCTTGCAGCACTGGTTGTGCCACCCACAGAAGCGGCCTGGTAAAATGTGTCTAGGCTCTGCCACTGCAGAACCTGCGCGCAGTCTGGTACTGTCGCGCTGACTGCGCAAGTGCACCCACTTGCCAGTCCCTAAACCTTCCCTTGACTACATATTAGTCACCCCTCTGGTAGGCCCAAGGGCAGGGTGCATTGTAGGCATAAGGTAGGACATGCCCTGATGTGTGTGGTATGTCTTAATAGTGAATTACAGCCATTTTCGTTTTTCACTATTGAAGGCTACCTGCTCTCCATGGGCCAGAATGGGCTGCTGGAATTACTACACCCTGTAATCCCAGTGGACTCATAGAGCATGGTAGAAAATTATGTTTAGTATGCCTGAACTCAGAATAATAAAATACTTCTTTTAGTAAAGTTTATTTTAATAACCTGTGTTTGTAAATACTACTTTTAGAAAGTTAGTATTTACTGACCTGGCCATTTCAGTCCGCCTCTGCGCTGTGTGTGTGTGTTCTGCCTAGCAACAGTAAGGAGCGGGGCTGGGGAATTCCAGGGGACAGGCTGGCTGCCAGGTGGTGGGTAGAGAGATTACACCAGGATGGGTAGGAGGAGTACACCTTGACTCTTGAATAGACCTGCGCTCTGCCACCACAAAGCCGGCTCCGCCCCCTGTGGAGCGGCTGATGTCTCTGCCCTGCTGCTGAAAGAAAAGCGCAGAGTCACCACAACAAAGTGCTCCAAAACTGGACTGAGCCAGGCCCAGGCCCCCTGGCGCTAAAGAACAAAAAAATTGTGCTATAAAAGTAGGAGCCTGGCTCCTAAGAAATCAGATCCTGTTTGCGCCAAGGAGAAACTCTGCCTGAAGGAGAAGGACCTGGAGAAGCTGAAGGAGGAATACTGTCTCTCTGCCTGAGAGACTGGCCTGCAGTGGGTGCCTGTCTGCTGGAAGGAGAAGGAAAGCCTGAAGAAAAAGACTTTAATTCAACTTGGGCTTTTACAAACAATCGCCAAGGGCTTGCGTGTGAACTTGCCCCCTGACCTGCGCCCCAGGAACAGTGGGCGCTACCCCCCCCCCTTTTAGGAGAAGAGACTGCCGTGGGTAAACCTACACCGCTGACTCTGGAGAGACCTTGTGCCCCGGTCTCCCCCAAACAACGCGATCATCTGCCACCGGAGTGCCTGTAAACACCGTGAGGGCCCCCAGCCTAAACAACGTGAGCAACTACCCCCGTGAGCCGTCGCTCGCAAAGTGAGGAGATCCCCTGTCCGAGCATCGAGCTCTGCATCCCTCCGCCGGGCCGCAGAAATCACCGTGAAGACTTGGGGCCCTGCTCGCCCCAACCGGACGAAGCCAACAGCGCGCTGCGCTGTGTTCTTGCCCCCAGGCTGCCCCTCAACTCCTGACCTCGTTGGTGGATGTGTGTTGCCGCTGAAGAGTGCCCCCACGAAGCATCTCGGTCCACGGAGGAGCCGGGACCCAGACGCGACGTGGGACACTTGTGCACAGCTCTGCAGACTGCCGCAAATATTTGCCCCCAAAGAAAAAGGTATTTTGTGCCCTACGCGCTGATAGACGGTCCGTACTAACCTTCGTACGGACCGTAACTGCTTTGCCCCTACGTGTGCTTTGTTCGCACCGTACTGCCTGTGAAGTGCCTTGAAGAGTATCTGTGTTCACATTGCGCCTCGTCCCCACTGACTGGTGCCGGGCGGTGGGCCGGACCGCACTGACCTGCAGAGTGACACAGTTCGCCCCGCAACTGCATTCTGGGTGTCCTGTGCCAACCGTACCTGCCTTCAAGATCACCGGGTACGGAGCGTCCTTGCCCCTGTACGGACCGTACCTTCGTCAAAGCCAGTAGCAGCGCTCACGCGAGAAGCGTGGGACTTGGCCCGCAAAGCTGAGCGCACGTTCGACGCGTCCTTGCTCAGTACGGCCCGTGTGGTTCAAGGCCGGTAGTCGCGTACCTCACGCGAGAAGCGTGGGAAACGGCACGGCAGCTGGAAATAGCGGTACGAAGCGATTGAAAGCGCTACGAAGTGTATAAACATTTAAAAGACTTCTGTGCAGTGTACAAAAAATGAATGACACACAGCTAACACCAAGCTTGCCAGGTGCACTACAATGACCATTTCCCATCTGACACACAGGTGACCAATAGCTCACTGCAGAGTGCAACACCAGCAACCTGCAAAGCCAGTCTGCCCCCCCCCCCACCCGGAACATGGACTCTCGGATGTTGACTCCCAGGATTCCATGGACGATGAGCTCGGAGCCGAGCCATCTGGTGTGCCAGGGAGCAACAGGTCCCAGGACCCCATCGCCCCCCCACCACATCTGTGCCAACAACAACTTCACTGCAGACCCGTGCTGTCACGGCTTGTGCGGCCATCGCCACCACCACCACCAGCGCTGCATGCAACACCCTCACAGTCCCAGAGGATGACCAGCACACACCACTGACGGAGGAGGGCAGGGAGAGGATGCGGGTGCCCACAGTGGTGAGGCAACAGGTCCCTGGCAGCAGGGCAGGTGGGAGGGGCAGGGTCACCCACAGACACCAGGAGGCTGGGACCCAATCTCTGGAACACATCACCAGAGTCCTTGGGGCATACGAACAGGCCCAGGGACGAACAGGCCGGTCGGACGAACTGTTACACGAGCTCATCCTGCTTATGAGGTCCATCGACAGCTGCATGGGACAAATCGTGGACCTCTTGTGCCAGCAAGTGGCAGTACTGCGGGACAGGCCTGTACCCCAGACAACACCTCCAGCTCCCTCTGGTGGGCCGCAGGATAACAGTTCACCATCCTCCCCTGTGCCCACAGAGAGGGGTGAGTTCTCAGACCCCGCTAGCCCTGCAGCAGGGCCCCCCTGCCAAACGAGGAAGGGGCCGTCCTAAGAAGACCCTGAGAGTATCTGGAGGCAAAGCACCTGCCAGAAGCCAGTCACGGAACCAGCCATGATGGCAACCCTCTACACCACTGCATTGACTTTTTGGACTGTCCTACTGTCCTTCCCCACACTGCCTTGTGAATGGCATCTGTCTGTTGGACTGGGTCATCACATCAATGTGCTGACTACTCCATTATCTCATTTACCACAACTGTCAACTAACTGCTCCACCCCCCCACAGTGGAAATATACACCGCCCCTTGCATCTCACCAGTGCAAATAAAATATCCTTACACACATGTTGTCATGTCTGCTCTGTCTTTATTACCGGATGTACAGTCTTCAACATGATCACAATGTACCAGGAGCATGTGCTGTATGTATGCAAGGAGAAGTTGAAGGCACCTAGGGAAACACAACAGAACTACTTTCACTGGTCTGAGTGTGGCATCACAGACATCACACAACCCCTACCATCAGGATAACCCAACATGCACACGTCACAATGGGCAACAAGTGTCAACATACGCATCCTGAAGATGTTCCCAAATGACCTGTCCCAGAAACATTGTCAAACACCGCTGAGTCTACAACTGGCTGCTGTTACAATTCTCACATGCCCCTTCAAGACAACAGCAATATCAGCAGACAATGGGAATGTTGCACATTTTCACCCACCTTCAAGTTAAGAAGCGTGTGATGAGCTGTTCACGCAGGTCAACACCTTTCTCCTCTCCACTGTCCTCATCACTGGACACGGGTTGGTTTGCAGGCTGGGGCCTTGGGTCCTCACCATCATCCAGGAGCAGGGGAATCTCCTTGTGAATGGCTAGGTTGTGGAGCATGCAGCATGCCACTACAATCTGACACACCTTCCCGGGCGAGTATGCCAGTGCAACTCCGGTCTTGTCTAGACAGCAGAAACGTGACTTGAGCAGACCAAAAGTATGCTCCACCACACGACGTGTCCTCCCATGGGCCTCATTCTAGTAGACTTCACCTGGGGTCCTGGGATTCCTCAGTGGGCTCAGAAACCAGGGACGGTTGGGATATGCAGAGTCACCTAGGTATGACAAACACAAATAGACATTGCAATGTCGCAGAGGCTGAGGGCAGCAGGTCACACACCCAGCACACCCAATGACTAGGCATACTCACCCACAATCCATGCACGCTCCGGAAGCAGATTAGCCATCAGCTGGGGCACAATACTGTTCCGCAGGATGTAGGAGTCATGGGCTGAGCCTGGGAATTTGGCACACACGTGCGAGATGGTCATATCTGCCAGGCACACCACCTGCACATTTATGGAGTGGTAATGCTTGCGATTGCGGTAAATGTGCTTGCTTGCCTGCAGTGGCACAAGCCCGACATGGGTGCAATCAGTGGCACCAACAACATTGGGGATGTGTCCAAGGGGATAGAAGTCTCCCTTCACAGCTGGCAATTCAGCACCCCTGGGGAAATGGATGTATCTGTCCTTGTATATCATCATGGCGGACAGTACATCACACAGCACCATGGTGAACATCAGTTGTGACATCCCACCAGCGCTGGCCACTGTCTCTTGGAATGATCCAGTGGCAAGAAAATGCAGGGCCGCCATCACCTCATAAGTAGGGGTGAATGCTGTTGGATATGTCCGGCGAGGCTGCAGGTGGGGCTCCAACAGATCACAAAGGGATTTTCAGGGTGGCTCTGTCCAGACGGCATTTCCGTATGTTTGCAACATCCTCCATGTCCTCCAGCACCGGCAAGTGACGAATCAAATTTGGCATCCTCCTATTTGAGATGATAGTGAACACATGTAAATTCAATACATCATGAGATGTGCACAGCATATCGCGTTCTGGATGACACAATGACAACAATGACTGAAATCAATCTTGACTAACAGACCAGCTCACATGTAGGGACACCTTCAGCTACACAAAGGGCACACCTGTCAACTTACACAAGACAAGTACCTCAAACACCACATTGGTCAATGTGAATGCACATAGGGATATGGCCACATTTCACATGGGCACGCATGGGAGTATAGCATCCAGTACATGTGTAACTAATCAAACCCACTGTCTCATTCCTAGTTGCTGTACCTGTCACACCTCAATGCGTCATTACAACCTGGCACACATCCACCACACAATGACCGCAATTTGCGCTGGAATGACGAATGTGTGCATGAGCAGACATGAGAGGCAATGCAAAATAGTTCATCATTCATTGAGACAAGCATTGCTGTGATTGTCACTGCACCTCAA
The DNA here is from genome assembly GCF_964204655.1 of Triturus cristatus. Lineage (NCBI taxonomy): Eukaryota > Metazoa > Chordata > Amphibia > Caudata > Salamandridae > Triturus > Triturus cristatus. The sequence continues at coordinate 1,290,941,719 of NC_140589.1, forward strand.
CACATTGACATGTGTAAACTTTGTAGAGTCCAGAACAACACTGTCCTGCCTACACCAACATCAAATCCATAAGTGACATGTGAGTGGGTACAGGCCAATCTAAGAAACACACACAGACATGGCATGTGTAGCCATCAGTGGAGTAAATGGAACATTGGCATAGTGTTCACGATGATGTTCCATTGACCATGTTGGCACTGTGCCCTGTTGATGTTTGACAGATGGCCATTGCGATTGTATTGCACCCAAATCGCGGTAGCTACCGCTTGGCCCCAACAGTGTGTCAGCACCCCCATTCACACAAGTGCGGTACTGATAGGCATGGAGACATGTGGAAATGGCGGTTGGCATGCTCCGCCACCTGAATGGCGGAGCCTCGTGTCAATGTATGGCACCCAAATCGCAGAAGCTACCGCCTGGCCCCGGCGGTGTGTCACCAGCACCCCCATTCACACAAGTGCGGTACTGATGGGCATGGACACATGTGGAAATGGTGGTTGGCATGCTCCGCTACCTGAATGGCGGAGCTTCATGTTAATGTATGGCACCGAAATCGCGGAAGCTACCGCCTGGCCCCGGCCTGACACCAGCACCCCCATTCACACAAGTGCGGTACAGATAGGCATGGAGACATGTGGAAATGGCGGTTGGCATGCTCCACTACTAAAATCGCGGTAGCGCACACCGGGCCCCTGCGGTGTTTCACCACCATGGAGCTTACCCTAGAGCCAATGCGAAGCTCGATAGCGGTGGCATGATGCAATTTTGAAGATCGCAGTAGGCGTGCTCCACCACCGTGGAGGCGGTCATTGGCTGCATTTGAAAGATGCACCATCGCGGTAGCGCACATCGGGCACCAGCGGTGTGTCACCGGCATGGAGCATGCCCTTACAGCCAATGGGAACCTTGATAGCAGTGGCATGATGCAATTTTGAAGATCCCGGTAGGCGTGCTCCTCCCCCGCAGAGGCGGTCATTGGATGCATTTGAAAGAGGCAGACCAGGACCACCAATTGCTGCAGCTTGGCACCTTTGATACGACCCCAGGGGGCTATATATATGTGGAAGTGAGCCTCACATTTCCACTGCTCCTAGAGCCTGCTGCCTAGGACCCCTCACCGGCTGCTGCCTCCAGGGACTGCTGCCTGAGACCCCTCACCTGCTGCTGCCTCCAGGGACTGCGGCCTGAGACCCCTCACCACCCAATTCCGCCACTGTTGTCTCATGTCCACAGTGATGGCAAGAACAGAGAAGATACCTGCCAGTCCCTTCACAAGCGAGGAGCTGGAGGTCCTGGTGGACGAGGTGCTCACACAGTACCCAAGGCTATGTGGTGCCCCAAATGTCGTGGAAAGTCTCTGACAGTGGTGGGGTAGGGAAGGGGGTCCACACATGTTGTTGGACTGATGCAGTATGTGCCTGCGAGTGTGGGGTAGTGTCATGCACTGCCTGACATGCTGTCTCCAGGGGGAGGTGTGTGTAACCAATGCCACAGGTTTGCCTTCCTGCACATGTATGTATGAGTGACCTGTGTTGTGTTGTCAGCCATACATTGACACAGAAGGTTGTTCATGCTGTAGTCAGGACAGTGATTGCTTGGCTGGATGGCTGTGTGTGCCCCTGTAATCCATCTCAGTGTGAGCCCAGCTGGCCTGCACAGTCCCCGCCTACAAAGACAAGGACACCTCACTTAACTTACAGAGTATGACATCAGTCTTTTCACATTGCACTCCAGCTATGGGCCATCTCAGCACTGTAGTTTGCACACAACCGCCCTTGTGAAGGGCATTTTGTATTTGTGAGATCATGTCCCTCAATGTGACCACCATGACACATTCATCTATTCACAGGGCAGGGACATTGATGGCTGCACAGTCTTGGACACAGTGAGTCCACCCCCAAACACAGGTTGACATGTGATAAATGTGTTGCTCCAGCCAACAATGGACTGGAGATGTGGGCAGGCTACATAGGTGTTTCAGTGCTGGCATCCTGCATATGCGTGAGATGTGCAGGGACTGTATCCCCCCTCACACCTGCATGCTTTAACATCAGCTTTTCCCATGCAGGTGTACCATGTGAGCTGTACTATAGTCTCTGATTGACATATCGTTGAACATGTGATGATTTTGTATCTTGCTGCTATACTGATAGATGTCAGGACATTACACTGTGTCACTGATCATTTCCCCCTCTTGTCTCCCATGCCTGCAGCTCAAGGTACACCAGCATAAGGGCGTGTGGAGAGCCATTGCAGCAAAGGTGCAAGTTCTTGGGGTCTCAAATCAATGGCGCACCCACTGCCACAAGAGATGGGACGACATCAGCCGGCTGGCAAAGAATGTGGCGGAGATGACCTTGGGGCTGCTTCCTCGCACTGGGCGTTTGGCACGGCGCAGCATGACACCACTAATGGTGCGCATCTTGACGGTGACACAGCCTGAGCTGGATGCACGTTTGAAGGAGCCTCAGCAGCAACCCAGGGGTGAGCAGTTGGGGAGTCTGAATTTGGGAGTGGCTGCATGTGTACAGAGCCTGTGCCAGCGCTGGCCTATATGATGTTGGTAGTGTGATGCTGTGGCATGTAAGTGGCTGCTGGCATGGGTGCCGGTGGCATGCATTTGCCCTATCTGCACTTACAAAGGTGATTTGAATGCTGTGCCTTCACATTACATTCTGAGTTGTGCTCTTCAGGTTTCTTCTGCATTGGGGAAGTCTTGCGAATACCATGGGAGGGAACGGCAGTGTGCCCGATCTGAGTGTGCCTTCATCAATGCGTCCATTGCATGTACCCAGATTGGGGAGGCCTATACATCTGACAACAATGTGCACCATTCTATTGCCCCCAAGGTACGACATGCTGGGTGGCATGTGCTAATGTCCATTGTAGACTGTCATGTTGTATTCTGGGTCTGTGTTGTCTCCTCCTGTTCCATCCAGATGTCATTGGCAACAAGTACTGTACCCCCATCATGTACCTAGGTGTGCTCAGAGCTAGTTGTGTGTCTGTTTGAACAGAGCCATAAGCAGTGTGTTGTGCTGTGTGGTCATCACATGGCTCACTCATGCCTGAGTTTCCACTTTCCACGCACTGCTTGAGTCAATGTAGTGAGTTGGCACGATGTGATTGTGCAGGGTGGTGTGCAACATGTAGATTTGGTCATCTTTTGTAATGCATTGCTTGCATATGTTTGTTCAGTTGCTGTCACTGACCTGACCCTACATCTCTCTCATGCGGAATCACCTGTGGTCACGGAGGGACAAGAGACGGACACCGGTGGGGGTGAAACTAGCACAACAGCTGCACAGGAGCACAGTGACACAGATGTCACCAGCGCCTCAGAGGGGGACAGGAGTCTGCTGGAGGAATCCCAGCCTGAGATGCAAAGCACCACATCATCCGATGCCAGCAGGGAGGCATCCATGTTGGAGGGCACAGGGAACGGGGACTCTGCATCATCTTTCACGACACAGCTGCCAGTGCCCACCCTCCCAGCCACTTCCTCGGGTGCTGCCCGTTTCCGCCTCAGTAAGAGGGGAAGAGTGTCCTTCACCCCTGGCACCGCTGCCCCTGCCCCGTCCCCTCTGCTGCCATCAGTGCTGAGTCTGTGGATCTTTTGCGCCAGCTGTGTGTAGGCCAGACAGCTCTCCTCAATGCCTTCATTGACCACTACAAGAAATTGGCCAAGGTGGTTGCTTTCATGGAGAGCATACATTCAGACATGGGTGGGCTGCACCGGACAGTCCAGGCTTTGTCATCAACAGTGATGTCTACCCTGCAACAGGCACATTCTCACAGTCCAGCTCTGGTCCCTTTGTCCACCCCCCTGGCAGTGGCCACGTCTGACGATAGTGGCCACGGTCCACATACATCAAAGTCACGATACAGCACACGAAGCACACAGCAGCAGCAACCCAAGCGGTTTCAGGTGCAGACACCATCCCCATAGAAGACCAAAGTCACCCCAGAGCGCAGGGAGAAAAGCCCATCAGGTGACACCAGTGGACAAAAAGCAAAGCAGCAGACCTCAGGCACACATACCTCAGTGGCATCCCCATCTAAGGACTCTCCTGCCCCTAAAGCATTGCGCCAAGATAGTCATACAGTGTCTGTGCCCACCAAGGAGGTGGTGCATGCCAAGGGTACACCTAGGAAGAGCTCCAAGGCAGAATAACCAATCACCTCAACTCCCATTCCAAGCCCAGTGAAACAGGGGCCGGAGGGCACTGTAGGGGTAATACCTAGTAAACAAGGGAAGGGGGGTCAGAGGCAAACCCAGGCAAAGCGTTCCGCTGGGTCCAGCACATCACCAGAAGGGCTGCCAGCGCCTGCACCTGCTGCAGCTGTGGTGGTGAGTGTGCCTGTTGTGCCCACACCACTTCCCATTGATCCAAAGTCAGGCAAGCCATTTAGGATCCCCAAGAAGTGGAAGGGCACCCCTCCACAATCTCCCAGCCACACTGTGTCTCCCGTCTGCATGACTCCACCTCCATGTGCCACTACACCTCCTGGTCCAAGGAGCCCTCCGGCTTGCCAAGCCACTGATAGCTCTACCTCAACTGGTCCGCTCTCTCCCCGGTCAAGTGCCCCGACAGTCCTCGAGACACAGCCAGCTCCCAGTCCACCTGACAGCCACGTCTGAGTGTTAGTCACCCTAACACACCTATCTCTCACACAGATGGGCCTGTACTGCACATTGTTACCCACTGACTGTGTTGCTGACCATGGAATGGTACAGTCGCACACATTCCCTGTGCAGCTTCTCATGGACTCACTCTGCATTTTGTCCTGCCTACTGGCTTTGTCGTTCACTGCTGTGTGCCCCCTGCCTGTGCATTGTCTCATGGACTCACTCTGCACTTTGTCCTGCCCACTGGCGTTGTCGTTCACTGCTGTGTGCCCCCTGCCTGTGCAGCTTCTCATGGACTCACTCTGCACCTTGGACTGGCCACTGGCCTTGCTGTTTTGCCCCTGCATGTACAGCTTCTCATGGACTCACTCTGCACTTTGTCCTGCCCACTGGCCTTGTCGTTCACTGCTGTGTGCCCCCTGCCTGTACAGCTTCTCGTGGGCATGCTCTGCATCTTGTGCCTTGCTCTTCTCTTCTCATGGTACCTCTCTGTGCAATATGTGAATAAAGATTAGTGCTCCTGTTGTCTATTTTGTCAGTGTCCTTACTGAATAAAGTTCTTTTGCTGTGTGTATATGGTTTACTGTGCCACATGGTCTGTGTGCCACTTCAACATAGTCAATGTTTGGGCTCACTTACTATCTTTTTTTTAGGGGTGACAGGGTCTTCAGTTCTTTTTGACCCAGATACTTGTGTGGGCAACGGTGTCAATTTACAATGGATAGCAGTAGTCATTTACTTAATTTGTTCATGTTGGCTATATTGTACACATGTCAGGTTGGGGGGCACTGCCAGCACAGAGTGGGTTTCTGCACACAGTAATGCAGGCAGGCTGGCCAGGGTCATCATGTATGTGTGTTATTCCTTTATGTGTGCCCAGTGGTGTATGTGTGTGGTCATCTTGTGATGGCCATTCATCCTAGTCCCATGGCATACTTTCCATTTGTGCTCTTGGATGGCCAGGTAGTGTGCAGTGTGAGGGGGTGAGTTTGTGGGGAGTGTTGATGTGTACATGCCTCTGCACTCTCAACTAAACACATGTGTCACCCAGGAGTTGTGTGCCTGTTGTTTTGATTGTTCAGCCCTGTGGATGTTGTTGTATGCCCATGTGTGAGTTGTACGTTGTAAACTGTGCAGTATGTTGGTGTGTCCTTGCTGTTCTGTCTGACTCCTACTTGTTGTTTTTGTCACTTGTGAGTATGCAGAGTGTGTTACTGGCAAGTCAGTGTTGTGTTTTGTTGCACATCCATGTGTCTTGTTGCTGTTTGTGGAGACTGTGCAGACCTGCTGTTCCACACTGCAATTTTGGTTGTGTTTTCTCATGCTTTGCTGTCCTTCTTGCCTCCAGTGTGGCATGTTGTGTGTGTTGTCATTGCATCCCTTATCTGTGCTTCAGCTGCCTACCCATTGTGGGTCTGCACTGCCTCTCTTTTTGTATGGTACACTCTTGCCATGTCCCCTACAGACATGCAGTCCACTTCACTTTGGAGTCAGCTGTCCCCTTAGTTTACATGTGTGTGTGCCTCCCCATGACTTCATTTGTGACACTGTGTTTTGTGGTGCAGTTCTTTGGCCAGGGTCAATGTGTCACTCACGGCATTTCCCCGATGGGTAGTTTGTGATGTTCTGGTGCTGTTTGTCAGTCATGGTTGCTCCTATGCAGTTCAACTGTGTGTGCTGCCCAGTCCTCTGGTCAAGTTGTTTCCACCTTTGTGTCCCAGACTTGTGCATCTGTTGGTGTTGTGTTAGATGTATGTGTGTTGGCTGTGTTATTGCTTCCCTTCCTGGGTGTGCTGTTGTCATTGTGCTATGATGATTGATGTTGTGTTGGTTGCTGTTCTGTCACTGATGTCTGTGTGTGTCTGGTATGCTTGGTGTGGACACATAGCTTGTTGTGCATGCAGTGCTGTGTGTATGTTGGCTTGTCATTGCCTGGTGTGCATCCCCTGATGTCCTGCTGTGTTTGCTATGTGATTTTTCTGCCTGTGCATCTGTTGTTTGTTTGCTGTGACTGTGTTGTTCTGTGATGGTGCACTTCTTGTGTGTGTCGTGGTATGTTGTCTGTGATTTGTTCCTGAGTGATGAGGTTGTGCACTCCTGTTGTGTCTGTGCTCCCATTGCCTTTCCACAGTTTAGCTGCCCAGGGCATGTCTGTTGTTGTTGTGGTTCTGTGTGTGTTTCTGTTGGGTTACGTGTTTGTGTATTGTTTTTGTTTAGACATTTGTTGTGGCATGCCTGTGTGTGTGTGATGTTTGTGGCTGACCCCAGGGTGTGTGGTTGTTTTTGTGTGTATTGACTAGCAAGTATTGCAAGCCTTCAGTGTGTTTGGCACTGGTGTTGTGTGCTGCTAGTGTATGGGGTGTATGTGTGTAGATTCCTACTGGTGTTTGTCAGTCCTGAGGTGTGTATATGGGCCCTGTGTGTTGTGCTGCTGGTGTACTCCTGTGAAGTAGCTGTATGGATGTGCGGCTGTTCACAGTTTGACTTCAGGGCCTTCCTTTCATCCTTGTGCCTATACGTGGTTTGCCTTGCTGTCTCCCTGTGTTGTTGCACTGAGCTGTCTGTGGTTTGAGTTCACTCACTGTGCCAGCCATGTGTGATTTGATGGTGTGAGGGTATTGGTCTCTGTCCCTTGTGTTGATGTGATGTACACATGCTTGTTGTGTGTCTCCATGGCCTTCCATTTGTGTGCAGCCCACTTTGTTTTCCCTATTTGTTGTGCTCCATTGCTGTTGGCATGTGGGGTGTGTATGTGTCCTTGTATGTGTTCATTTGGTGATTGTCCTCATTTTTATTTCCCTGATTGTGGTGTTGTGGTGGTGTGTGTGTTTCCCTGGCCCTGTGCTACTGTGCTGTCTGATGTGTGTTCCTGTGCAGCCACTCCTGCAGTGTCCGTCTCCATGATTGTTTGTTGTGTGGTGGAGGGTGTGTATTGACCTGGCTTGTTGTTGTGCATGGAGTGCACAGGAGGGGCACATGGCATGTGCCTTCAGGGGGTGTGCTAGTATGTGGTGGGGGAGGTATGGCCATGTACTCTTTGTGCCCTGCCCATGCCTGGCGCTGGCCCTGCCTTCTGCATTGTGCACATGTATTCCCTTGTGATTGCCGCTGCGGTGATGTGACCGGGACATTTCTGCATGGTGGCGGTAGCTGTGTGTCCAGGAGGGGTGACTTTGTGGCAGGTGGGTTATGTGTGGGTGCCCTTGTGGATGTGTCCCTGTCCCCCCCAGGGTGTCTGATGTGGATTTGGACCCTGTGTCTGCCCGTGTGTTGTGTGTTGTGTTATTGCATACCTGAGGCGGCATCCGCGGCGGTCCATGAGTTCCTGGTGATGTAGCAGGTACAGCACCGGAAAGACGTGTAGAGCTGGGTACATGGCTGTCGCGACCGGGACTCTGGTTTCATGCTCCGCTGTCGAGCTTCCACTGTCTCTGGTTGGGCGGTATCTCCGCTGCGGTGCGTCTGCTTGTGTGAGTCATCCTAATTTGTGGAGCGGGGCAGACATCATTCCTCATGGCGGAGAGTCTCCATTGCTCCCACCACCACAGTGGTGGGCACACTTTGATGGCGGTGCGCGTCACACCGCGGCGGTCGGCAAATGGGCTATGTTTGGCCATACTAATATGGCGGACTTGAGGGCCGCTGCTCGCGGGCGGAAAAAAGCATTTTTCAGCACCGCCAGCACAGTGGTGGTGCAACCGCCCGACATCCTAATGGGTACCTTAGTGTCCAGCATCTTTCCTGACTTGATACTAATTTGAGTGGGAATAGTAAAATATATATATTTAATGTCTAGCAACGTCCCTCTGTGTATATGTTTATTGGTGTGTGAGTTTAAAATGATTTTATAATTTATAGTAGTTATGGAAATTTGTAATATTTTATATATATTTACTATTATAATAATTATAAACATATATTGAGATGATATATATTAGTTAAAAAAATATACAGTGAATTAAAATATACATTTAAGGAAATATTTAATGACAATATCTCAATAGAAAAAGAATAAAATTTTTCAATTTTTAAATGATCTTTATTTTTTAATAATAAAACACTCAGGGAAAAAAAACATATTTTATTAAGGCAATATTATACAAGTGAGGAAATATACATTCTTGAAAAATAAAATAATTTGCATATATGTTTATTCACATATATTATATTTTTGAACATACATGTTTTTAACATTTGTATGTTTTAGAAGACAGGTTTTTATCTTTGGTAGCAGAAAACATTTTTTGAAATTTTTATTTATAACATTTTTGTAACATACATTATTTTTTCCATATATTTTTACAGTATTGTTTTTGCATTTTTAACATTTAGTAAATGAATATATATTTTATTTTAATTAAACTATATCACATTATACATATTTTGCCAAAAAATGAGCACATTGTCATGTGCTAAATATTTTTGAACATGTAATATATATTTTCTATTAATATTATTAATATATGAAATATTAATAATAATTATTACATTGTTGATTTTTATACAAACATGTTTTTCAAAAGGTAAGTTTTTATTTAACATTTTATACATTTTTAGGCATTTTTGGATAAGCATTGTAAATGATACAAATAAATAAGTAATTAAAATAATTATTAATATATTTTATAATAATTATTATTATAATTTTACAATGTAGAATTTTCTTTTATTTTTTTTCACATAGTGCAGTATTCTAATATTTTTTGAAAATATATAAGTTGCTTATTTATGACTGTATTATATGTTTTGAAATTATTTTCTATGTGTTTTATTATTTAAGCAGCCATTTCTGTTTTACAGGTACTATTTTGTAACCGCTTACGATTGTTTTGGGTCATTTCACAGGGGAGAAGCCCGCGGTTAGATGCTGCGTCGCGTTGAGGAAGGTAAGTGTCATTTTCTTTATTTAAATTAAGTTTTTACTTGTATTTGAATGTAGTTAGGTGGTAGGTTGTATGTGGAGTGTTAGGTTGTTGTGTTTTTGGTGTGTTTTAGTTGTTAGTTATGTTTTAGCGAGATGTCAAGGGTTTGTGTTTGAGGCCTAGTGTAGAGAGGGTAGGATATGTATAGAAATGTGTGTATATGGTAGATGAAGTGTTTTGACATGTTATTTATTATAGGGTATGTGTATGTTTGTGTGGGTGGGTATGTTTGTTTCTACTTTTACTGGTTTCGTTATCGGAATCGCGTTTTGGATTGGATAGCGTTTTCTTTTACTAAGAAGTGTGTATTAGTATTTAATACTAATATTTATTTAACACTTTTTTTTTTTTTTTGCGTATCTTTTTTTAAGAAATATTTTCGCATTTTTTATGGTTTAATCCCGCTGGATTTATCGACACTGGACATATATTTTGGAACAGTTGTATTTTTACATTTTTTGGGGGGTTAATTTTAACATTCATTTGGATTGAGAGATACCTGGATGGATTAACGATGTTTGGATTAAGTTTTCTTCAGCTACAGAAACCGTAAGTAATTTATTTCATAATTGTGGGAGGGCAATGTTGAGTATAATATTTTAAATATGTGGTATTTTTTGTAAAATGCAATTAAGATGTCAATATATATTTATATTATTAAATTAAATATATATGACACATTATTTATATTTTACAAAGTTAAGAAAAATTATATGTACAGTTTCAATTTGTGTTTTGTAAGAAAGCTATTTTAAATTATTTTAGATTAATAATTTAAAGTATTGTTTTAGCTATTAGTGATAGGTATTCTAGGTCTCTTGTGGTTTGGTATAGTGTTACCTGACTTCGTAGTAATTTGTACATTGTTTTGGTTTGCTTGGTGATTTTAGGGCCTATTTCAGTCACAGATTGTTCCATTCTAAGTTCCTGATAACTTTGATCTTTTTGGAGGGCTTGCAGTAGTTTATGTAGGGTAGGTATCCCTCTCCCTGTTGTTGATTTGAAGGCATTATGCCATCCTTCAACAGCATTGCTGATTTGGGCTTGTTTTTCAGTGTGCTCAAGTACACATTCCACCATGGAATATGGAATTTAGATAGTCTTCTGTGGCCTGATCTGTGTAGTCTTCCCACCCAGGTATCTTCGAAGTAATCTAAAAGTGGGCTTAGTTTTTCTTCATTTTTTTATAGTAGGGGCTTTCTATTAGGAGGTTATAGTGTTCTGCTACTTCAGTTACTGGGACATAGGCCAGTGCAATCAGTTTTTTTACTTGGTATGCAAAACTACTGTTAGTTGCATATTCCACACTTATGGGCCGATTCCGATCTCACTAGGAAAGCCCTCCGTCCGAGTCGGATCCGGAGGGTTTTCTGACCAAGCCGTACCCCATTAAAGTCAATGGGAGCCGGTCGTACGACGCGTACACGGTCTGCCATTGACTGAATAGTTACGTTGTAGTGTGTACGCAATGGTGCCATCCACACCGTACATGCATGTGTAGGGGGGACCCTTGGGTCTCCCCCTGTGACCGATTCGTAAGGCTGCAGGTGAAGGGGGGTCCGTCACAGACCCCCAAAGTCCGCTTCCCGGTGCGTTTACATGTCAGAGGCTCCGACTTGATCCGGCTGTCCGATTGGTGCATCGTACTGGTTCGGTCGGAAAACGCCTCTATTGCATGGCACGGTTTTCTTACGGACGAGACCTACGGAGCAGTTTGGACCCGGAAATGAGTCGGATGGCGATTTCGCCGTTCTCGCATTCTACTTGCTTGTTTGTACAGCTGTACGAGTCGGTCGGTAAACACGCGTATGGCTAGTACTTTTTCCGGCCAGATCACGTTTGGAGCCCTTCCAAGCGAGATCGGAATCGGCCCCTATGGCTTGAATATTGCAGATGCCTCCATTGACATTGATTAAAATGGTAATAGCAACCCTGGATTGCTGTATGTGGGAAGCATTTTAGTATAGTATTGCTCATGGCCTGGTCAAAATCAAAAATTATTATTTTCTGAGGAAAATAATTATTGGTTTTATCTTTTATTTGGTTTAGAATTTCAAGGTCGGTAGCTTGTTGTTTAGTGGGGAGTAGGGTATAGTTAAATGAAATATTAGCATTTTGGAAAAAACATGGATTGTGTATGACTGATAAAATGGTTTGGGACAAATTTTGACAGTCCCATCCATCATCCAGGTGTTACATTGTTGTAATTTAAGTAAATTGTTTGCAGTAGTCAACATAATAATTCTTTTGTTTTTGCATTTATTATCAAATTGTATAAATGGTTAATTACTGTGTGTTATACTTAGTTCAGGGGGAATCTTTACCTCTTGAAAGGTTTTAGGGGCAGGTGTAGTAGTTGTAGTGGCCTTCTTTTGTTTAGCTATTGTCCTTTTTAAAGAATCAATAGAGGGTAATTGACTAGATGCATGTTGGGGTACTGTTAGTAACTGCTCTTTTAGTATTTCTGCATTAGGTCTAGTTTCTTTTATTGTTTCACGAGCACCCCTTACTTCAATCTCGGTTACATTTGGGGGGTGGTTATGTTCTTTTACAGCTAAAGCAGTGGTTTCCTGTGTAAAAGCTCTTCCATAGCATTTATTCGAATAATATTTGCTGCATTTCCAAAATACTTTTAAACCAGTTTGTTTTTCTTGTGTGTAAACATAACCCATATAACACAATAACGTTTTCCCTTTTTGTGACGTAATAAATTGTGCGCCTTCAGTCATGGTGGTCTTTTTAATTCTAAGGAAAATATTTATAAAAATTAATTGAAATACATATACATTTCTTTGTATATACTTACAATGTTGCTGTTGATGTCAGTGAAAAAGGTGTTAAATATTTTTCAAACTTCTATTTTCGTTTTTTTAAAGATGTTTGTGTTGGGAAGAAGAAATATAATGTTAATATTTTTGTTCCATTAAGTTGTAGGTGATGGGGACAATGTGGATAAGTGGGTTTTTGGGTGGGGATTTTAGGGAGTTGTTCAATATAAAATTAAAATATACTTACTTTTTTAGTAACTTTATTGTTGATGCAGTAGTTTTTGGTCCTTTTTAGAAGGTATCTGTAGAGGAGATATAAGTTTAAAAGAGATATATTAGTGAATTATATTTTTAAATATTTTTGGGTGAAGACTAAGGGGTCTATTAGGATGGCGGGCGGATGGCCGTCGCCGGGCCGGCGGTGGCAACCGCCGGACCCAGGGCGGACATCCACCCGCGATCGCAACCCTGAAAACCGCCGGTTCCATTAGCATGGCGGTGATGACCGTGGCGGTGGGAATCTCTGCCCGCCACTTTTCTGCCGGTACCAGTCCGCACGCATGCCTAGCGGGTGGAACTGGACCGCTACAATGATGCCAGTGCAGGGCCAGGCTCCGCCGGCATGATTAGGAGGCCGGCGGTAGCCAGCCTTTCTGCAGCAGTGGCCCCCAATGTGTTGGGGGGGTTGTGGGTGCACTGGAAGGTACCCATGGTACCCCCCTACATGTCCCTGTACCAGGTGGCAGGCACTGTGCAGTGCAGTGACATGCATGACATTGTCCCACGAGAGTTTGCAGTCACCAACACGTCATTCGAGCATGCCAGCAGACATCTGGCGGTTGTTTTGTAAAGAACGTGATCCCGAACACACAGGATCTACCGTGACTGCAATCTGAAGAAGGTTTTCTCCCTAAGCAGCATCAAAACCTTCTCAAAATGAAGATTTGGAGTAAACAATCACCTCAAGTTAACATTTGGCGATACTTTTTTGTGCAAGTAGTCTTTTTTCTTTTTTACTTATTTTTCAAGCAGAAGGATGTGCCCCAGAGCCTACAACTTCCTGTTCTTGTCCAGCAGGCTCCTCCCAGTGCTTTTTTTATTTCCTGATCATTTTTTATTTGGATTTGGAGCTGGAAGGATAACTCTTTGTGTCTGCTGCATAATATATCATTGGATTTGAGGACTTTGTATTTGAGATTTCGCAAGTAAGTTAGAAAACTGGTGTTGCATGTTTGATTGGGGCCATGCACCTAGATTTATTTGTACTTTTCATTGATTTTTTAAAAATGTATTATGGTGGGTGGCCTGTAGTTTTAGTAGGGGCCTAGTTTTTTTGTAAATCATTTTTGTTCTTTCATAAAGTAAACATGTTGCACAGTTCACTAAATTTTTTCCATGTTTTGAAATCAATTTTCAATATTTATTTAATTCACGTATAATGTATGTCACCCAGTAGTCTGCTAATGTGCCTTTCTCAGCCATTAGGCCCAGAGCTACTCATGGGCACATGAAAAATAACTCTTTCTGTGGTGTCTGTTGAGGGCATGGATGCATTGGATTGAAATACAAAATGTTTTTTTTGTGGTATTTCACTTTTTTCATGAGATGTGTTGTTTAGCATGCCTTCTTTATCTAGCCAGAGTGTGAGTGTGTTTGTAATTAGAATAGCAGGCCCCAACAATTGCCTTGGCTCTCCATGTGGCCAGGGGCCATTTTGTAAAGTCTGTGTCCATAGGCTTTCTTGTGTTTATTGTTTTCCAGGCCTCCTGATTTTTGTTGTGACTGACTATGTGGCTGGTGGCCAACGGGCCATTTTGTGGAGGCAGTCAGTGTGCTTTTTCTTACTATAGGCCTGCATGTCTTCCCTTTGTTCCTCTTGGCTTATTGCTTATTGTTGTGTTGGCCTGGCCATTTGGCTGGTGGCCACTTTGTAAAGGCAGCCAGTGTGCTTTTGCCATAGGCCCGCATTGTCTGCCCTTTTTAGGCTTATTGCTTCTTGTGGTGGCCTGGCCATGTGGCTGGTGGCCATTTTGTGAAGGCATCCAGTGTGTTTTTGTCATAGGCCTGCATGCCTTCTTCATGGCGGCTGGCTATGTTTTCTCCTTGATGGTTGTTGTTCTGCATGCAGTTTTTTCTTCTTTTATTAAGCAAAAATGTAGCACAGTTCACTACATTTTCTCCATGTTTTTAATACATTTACAATATTGATTTGAATTGATTCACTATGTGGCCTTGTCTCCCAATGGTTTTTTCCAGCTAATAGACCCAGAGCTACTCATGGGTGCATGAAACAAATATTTATGTGGGTTCTGTTTAATTGAAACATAATTTGGATGCCATTGGATTAAAAAACTAAATATTTTGTTTTTGTGGTATTTGACTTTTTCACATGTGTTAAATTATTTTAATGCCAGTGTTTGATGTGTGTGGTTGTAACTTACAACATTTTTTAGCCCTGTGGATTTTCGTTTTTGGCATTGTTGCATTCAAGATGTGTTGTTTAATAAGCATGCCACCTTTGTCTGGCCAGTGAGTGAGTGTGTTTGCAAGTAGGCCAGCAATGCATTTGCCTTGGTTCCCCAAGGCCATGTGGTGGGGGCCATTTGGTAAAGGCTGGTCCTCGGAGTCCTTAAGCCTGCTTATGTTCATTGTTTTCCAGGCCTCCTGCTTTTTGTTGTTGAGATATGACCATGTGTCTGGCAGCCATTTTGTGAAGGCAGTCTGTGTGCTTTTTTGCCATTAGGCCTACATGTCTTCCGTTTGTTCCCCTTGGCTTATTGCTTCTTGTTGTGGCCTGTCCATGTGGTTGGCAGCCATTTTGTGCATTCAGCCAGTGTGCCTCTTTGCCATATGCTTGCATGGATGGTTGAATAATTAGATAAGCTGCTATTTTTTTATTTTTTTTACTTATTTATAATTATTTCTTTATTTTAATTAATTTTTTTCATATTTATGTTTTAATTTTCCATTTTTCCCCATTTTTCTATATTTTCAATTTTTTTCAATTTTAATTATTATTATTTTTTAATCAATTTTTTTTATTTATTTTATTATAGTTTCAAAGTAACACAACTTGGCATCAATGAACCATTAACATTACCCCATGTCTGCTATATGATGCTGCTATATGATGTGCACAACAGTATTTATTGGCTAGGGATTGTTCCATTCCATTGTCATGCCACATCCATTCCCCGCCATGTGAAGCACAATGCCAAACCATTACATTTGTATTGTTGTTGTTGTTGTTCTTCTTTCCTATCTTTCCTGAGTGTACTGGACTGTACAGTATCCCATGTTAGCCCTTGTTGTTGTCAAAGTCTAACAAATGGTTACACTGTATTGTTAACTTTTTAAATAACTGAAGTAACACTAACAAGTGTGACCACACACTAAATTATATATTATCATATTTATTTGTACTAGTAATTATTGAACTAAAACATTGCCACATTTCACTGATGTTCTTCTTACTTCTTTCCTTTTATGTGCACAAGAGGAAGAGACATCACCCATTGTAGTGCCAGACAATAGGCCTGCGCCCTGCGCACAACGTCACGTGACATGTGACCACAGACATCTCTTTAACTTGTGAATCTAAAACAAGTGCTAACTGACAGCTTCAAGATGGCCCCAAAGAAAGGTACCAGTACCAAGAAAGTAAAAGTTGCTAGTGAGAAGCAGAAAGCACTGCCACTTACCAACACTGGTATGTTACCCAATACCTTTTTTGGGAAACCAGAAATTGCAGCAGCGGTGTCCGGAGAGCAAGCTGGGAGCAGCACTCCCACATCAGTGGACACACCCCACCAACCTAAGTGGGCAACAACAATTGCAACCACCACCAATAGTAGTAGTTCCTCCCAAAGTAGGGGCAGTTCAGGAGATCAAGCTTCCTGCTGAGGAAGAAGAGCAAGCCACTCGTTCAGAAGATCTCTTGTCTTCCAGATCCCCAGCAAGGAAAAGGAGAGTTAGTCCATAAAAGTTTTCTCCAAGCCCCCCTTTTGATGGTATAGTCACCACTTGGACCCCACCTCAGTTTGAGAGTGAGACACGCCACGCCCACGAGACAAGGCTGGAGAAAAGGAAGGTTCCAGAAAGCCTTACAGTTATGGAGGTAGATGTAGAAAAGAAATATGATGATGAGCCAGTCATCATCGACTTTAGCCCCGCCCCAGTGCAGACCAACATCGCCCCATCCCAAATTGCTGTGAGGGATGTGGCACAGATACCACCAACACAGATACCAACTGTACCACCTCCAGCTGCCATATTTACAAAGTCCTAGCAGCGACTTACATCCACCACAACCACCTTAGTAGAAGTAGGTACTGCAGAGAGTCAAACATCACACCCAACTACCGGTTCATTGAACATTGAAAGTGGCACCAGCAGCATCAGAAAGTTGATCTCCCAGGTTTAGGACTTCTTTTCAGTTAGCCAGAATGAGGTGAACATTGCTATATGCTCCATTTGTGGAATAGGTGTTAGCCGGGGTAAGCTTGGTTCATACTATGGTACTGGAGGCCAAACAGCCCATCTGAGAAAACACCACTAGATCCAGTAGGAGGTGCACCTTAGTGGCCAAAAAACTGCAAGTATTGTTGATGGAGGGGATGAAGATCCAATCATGGTGGAAGGTGAACAAGATGGAGACATTTTCTCTGCTTCACAAAGCAGCCCTGTCCCCAGCAGTGCAGTGGTACGCTCACATTATCAACAGCAACATCGCAATGGCACAAGAGTCAGGCCGAGATACCAAGGGGTACAAGGCAAGAGAGTAGCACAACAAAAAAAACCCGCACATTAAGCCTAACAATATCTCGTCTCAAGAAGTCACCTGCATCAGTGGCACCAGAAAAGAAAAAAAAACAGGCTACCATTCTCAGCATGTTTAGGTTGCAGGGGTAATACGAATGCAAGCACCCAACAGCACGTTTATACAATGCAAAGCTGGCTAAAATGTTAGTACTGGACCTCCTCCCTTTTTATTTTATGGAAGGGGTGGGTTTTCTAGAATTTGTGGCAGCCCTCTGCCTGAAATGGAAGGTTCCCAGCTGGTCCTATTTTGCCACAGTTGCTGTTCCAGCACTACATCAAGACATGCTGGAATGGCTTGGACAAGCTTTGCAGCAGCACCTGACGACAGACATGTGAACCAGTTGCCAAGCCACTGTTTACATGTGCATGACTGCACACTGGATCTCTTTTGTGGGGATTAGAGAAAAGATATCTGCAGTTGTTGACACTGCTGACATTTTTAGTGGCGCTCGGAAGCATGCTACAGTAAATCCCATACTGCTGCAAACATTTTAGAAGACTTTAACACTAAGGCCTTTGAATGGCTGCGACCAAGAGGGCTTAACTTTGGTTATGTTGTCATGAACAACGGCAGTAATATAGTTAGGGCCATGGCCATTGGTGGCTATTTCAGGGACCTGTGTTTGGCGCACTGCATTAACATCATTGTCCAAGAATTTCGGAAATAAGAAGACCAAGTCAGCAACTTACTGACCACCTGCAGAAGAATCTGCACACATTTCAGACATTTTTTTAAAGCCCAGAAGCAGCTGAGGATCATTTAACGTGATAATAGAATGCTAGTTAAAACACTCATCCAGGAGGTGCCAACACATTGGAACTCAACTTATTACATGCTTGAACATCTGTTTGAGCAGTACAAACCAATCAATGAATATGTCATGCAAATAGGGGGATGGTACTGTGAAAGGCATGATCATTAAGATGGAAGTCAGCAAGGAGGACTGTACCATGGGCCAAGCTATCCCATTGTTGCACATGATACAGGAAGAACTAAAGGAGGTGTCTGCAATTTAAGCAGGTGTGGAGGAAAAAAAAGAAGCATATGAGTTGGTGGAGAGCTTAATCCTTCACTTATCTGAAAATACAAGCGAGCATTGTGTTATTCAACCATTACATTTGTGCGACAATTCTTGATCCATGGTGCAAACCATTACTGGACACTTTGATTCCTTTTTCAGACAGGGATGTTGGCAACTACAACAATTAGAGAGCTGTGCAAGCCAGTCAGCTAGAACAAGAGCGGCCGGGAAATAAAGGCCTGCTCTTCAAGAGCACAACAAGTACTGCAGGGCAGCCTTCAAGTTCAACTTCAGAGCCTGAGGGCAGTGCAGCTGGCTCACAGCAGCCAAAAACACCAACAACAGCAAGAACAACATCAACACCAAGAACAGGAGCATCATCCCCAAAATTGGCAAGGGAATGGTTTCAACTGGCAGGGCTTACGTCCAGTGCTGAGGCAAAGGCAAAAGAGGCTGAGCAAAGCAGAGCAACCATGACCATTGAGCTGATGATCCTGGCCTATCTGGAAGACCCAGTAGAGGTCTACTTTGAATAAAACCCATTGCTGTATTGGTATGGGAAAAAGCACCAATGGCCAGTGCTCAGCAGGCTGGCGATGAACTATCTGGCTTGACTCATAGTAAGTGTCTCTGCTGAGCATGTTTTCAGTGCTGCTGGTGCCGTTCTGACAGTAAGAAGGACCAGTCTCTCGCCCCAAAACGTGGAGAGGTTAACCATGATCAAAATGAATCTGTACTTGATACCACTCGATTGCAGCATACCTGCAGTACCGTAGCAGGAAGATGATGACTGCGACTCAGGTCATAGCAGAAGTGTGTTAGGCGAACCACTAGAGTTTGAGGACAAGCTCTACTTTCCCTTCAACTAGGCTTTAGTTTCTAATTACTTTCTTTCTTTCTTTGATGTCCAACCCCCCCCCACAAAAAAGATATAGCGAAGGAACATTATTTACTTTCTTATTTCTGGTTGACCAATCTATCCCCTCCATCTTACTCTTAGACATGTTTTATTGCCAGATTGGACTTGCAACTGTGTGCCATTTTCCTTAAGCCAGACATTCGATGGAGAATACAAACAAATGTGTGCCTGTCTCTGCCTCCAACCTTGGGCCCTGACTATCTATATATTTTTTCCTCCTAGCCTATACGGACCACATGTAAGATTATTAATAATTCGATTTACAGCGAAGCAATGGATGATCTGCATTCTGCAATGTGCCACCAATCGATCACAGTGAGCACACTGGAAGAACAAGTAAATGATGGCATGCATTGCACGCTGAGTGATTGTTGTTTGATGTGATGTCAACTTGTGAATGATTGATATGTCATCATCATAAATCATGTGTCTGTCAACTTGAGTTGAGACTTGAGAAGAAGAAAGATGATTCATGTGGTGGCAGCAGGCAGTGTGAGACTCGGTGATTGTTTGTTATGCTTAATGTCTTAGTGATGAGGATGATTGAGATTCAAAATGTTGGGGTGGCCTACAGACGACTGATTAATAATTTTCCCCATAAGGTTCTTTTTTTTCCTTACCCTTTAAAAAATCAATTAGCGAGATTCCATCCGGGTCCACTCCACACTGTCCACGCTACTATTTTTTTTATTGCTTTATGCTCACATATATTTCTCAAAGACTCAGACCTGAGCAGTCACTTAGTTGGTGCAAAGCTTGCAAACACAAATCTAGTCTACTCTAGTCTACTCTACAGTGAGTCCATAAAGTCAATCTTTCCCTTCTTGTTATTCAATAAAAACATTGTACTACTACAGGCGGATCTATTACATTGTGGGGGGTCTCACTCGGGATACTGTTGGTATGGAGTTTGACACCAAACACCATACTCAGAGTTGTAGTCAGACTCAAGCGCATCAGAGATGCCATGCTTGAAAAACAACTCACACTTACCTTACTGAACCACATACGCCTGGCACCCAAGATTAACAGACAGTCCAAGAGGAATGCAGTGCAAAGATGCAACTCCCAATTTGGCAATACATACAGAATAATTTTTTCCCCTTCACTCATTACAACTGTGTGTGTTGTTGTTTATGTTCGTTTACTTGACTCCTATAGATATTCTAATTTTATTTGCTATCTTACAAAGCCGGCTACAAGAATGTAAATGTCACTTGAGTCTCTCTGGGGGAAGACAGAAAATGTATTTACCTGTACTAATCTAGTACTCATCATCATCATGCATTTCCTTTTCCTCCCATAACAGATTTATTATGGTCGGCGGCCAAGATGAATGTGTTGTCCTTGTGTAGTAGTGAATTTCTTTGTCAAACCTTTCCCTCAAATTCCCCATCCTATCCATTCATCAAAGCCCTAACCCTCTTCCTCCGAACTGTGTGATTTATTGGTGTGACTAAATTAGACTTACTCCATTAGTTGATCACACACTTGGTGGGGTGAATGTGGTGAAAACAACACCAACTCAATGGCAGGCAGGGGGAGAATCTTAAGTTCTGCTCTAAGTATAACTGTAGCCCACACTGGCAATATATATATTAAATTGCCCACCCATGCACAGACAGTATTCGATATTCAAATTTTTTCAGAGGGACATAATCCATTATAATTGCCAGTAATCCTTCCAGCATTATAGGTTACGCTAGTCCACTTTAAAAGTTCATAACTCGAGTCAACTTCAGTTTGTACCTTTACTTTAGCATTGCTTATCATGGTTTCTCGTTTTGGCAGTCTTCTTCTTGTGTACTGTACTTCTCCTAGTCATTCTTTAGACTCCCTCAGATGACTGTCTCATTTTCTTTTTTTGCAACTGCTATTGTCTACTACTACCACAACCATAGTACTTGGGAGGCCAAACCATTACCATGCAGCCATCGCTTCACCTGCTCATCAATCACAGGTAAGAGAAGAAGTGTGGGGGATGCAATAATGTAATAATGTATATACTATGGAACTTTATTGATTCACACACCTACACCCCTTCCGAGTCCATAGAGATTTTGGTTGCAGATTGCATAGACTAGGAGGAGAGACTGAGAGTAATAGGAAAAGTGAGGGTACCGCATCTATCTGTTGGTTTGTTACACTATTGGCAGATTTTTATAAAAGGCAGTGCCCGTGCAGCAAAGGAATCAGTGCGAAGTAAATGAGTAACGCCTCAAAAAAGATTTACATCATTAGTAAAACTATAAATTTCTTCCCCTAAGAAATAAACTAGATTGAAAGAAACACACCACACCTGGCCCACCCCTTTCCCTAATCCCAACCAATGTCCAGTAAAAAGTAAAATTTTCCATAAAAATCCAAATGTTCATTAAAAATGAGCACCCAAGTTTTCCCCAAATCCCATATTCCCACCCGCTCCTCAACAAGTCCCACCCACCAAAGAAAAGATTTAAAAAGGGTCAAGAGAGGTCTATCATTCCTCTAGCGGCATACTAGGAGCCGGACCTTGTGCTTAAGATGGTCGAGGCACTCCTCCATCCTGGCCTCTAGGCACATCATCTAGAGGAGCAGGTGGCGCTGACAGGTTTTACATGAACAGGGGTGGGCAGCAGTGGTTGACTTGCGGCGGGCAGCTGCCGGACCACGGTGCTGTACTACCGGAGGCACTGGGGGGGCCTGGCTGGGGCCCAGGGCATTGGAGGCTGTAGCTGCTGCCTCCTCCTCCTCTACCAGAGCCACCAGCCACTGATATTCTGCCCTGATGACCTCCAGCTACTGTTGCCGGGTCTTGGCTGCTATCTCCTGCCTGGTGGGTTTGGAAGGAGTAGCTATATAAAGAAAAAAGACAATTGTAACCAATACTCTTAGCAAAACACAGTAACACATACAATTATTCACATAAAATTATACTGGCACAGTGGCACTAGCAGTACATAACATTTGTGGTATCCTTGATTCCTCGGCCCCTAAGAGTTGGATGTGATTAGAGTTTCAGGCATTGGGAACTATAGGGTAGATAAGTATTTTTCTTCTCTCTCTTGTTCAGCTAAATTAATCTTGCAGGCATGACAACTCAGCTCACAGTCTAGATAGATATACTCATGTCGTAGACTCAAGTTACTTTACTACTGTCTGCAGGTGGGGCAGCTGTACTACACAATTATCTCTTTTTCTATTAATATGGCCATACTCTGTTAAATAAATGGCAAATGCTCAATTTCACTTGCACCCTGACTACTATAACAGGGCAGATGATATGATTAATTACTAATATGAATGATTATATGCAGCACAACATCACGTGAGGTGAGGTACTACTATTGTAACCAAAGAACCGATAGGCTACCCATGGTTGATACTTTCGAAATTACATAGGAGGGAGTGGGCCTTGGAGTCGGAGGGAGGCGATTGATGATGGGTGGGTACATACATACATAATAGATATGTTGTGCTTGCAAACTACTGTGATTTGAGGGAGTAGTCTGAGATACAAATTTGAACCTTTGAATCAAAAACCTTGAAAAAAAACATTGTTTATTCTTCTTCCCAGAGATTTTCCCATTTATCATTGCATTGCTCTTCAAGCATTATTTTTATTCTTCATCCTTTGCTTTGCTACTCTGGCAATGTTTAATTTTCTTTTACATTGTCTTCATTCATACTTCACCTATGATTGAATACCATCCAGGCATCCATTCATCCAACCATGACTATTATATTATATTATTCTCAACAAACCTTTCACCAACATAAGATTTTGTCATTTAACACAAGTCCTCCTTGCTTGCCTTTGAGTTTGACCCATCAAACCCCCGGAGGATTCCTTTCACCCAAACAGCTTCACACACCCAGGCAGGCATCCTTTATTTTCCCTTTCACCCATCCTGCTTTAACAACCCATGCATCCTGTCAGCCACCTATATGCATCCCTGGGCCCCCTTCACCCACACATCCTTCTCTGCCAGTCACATATTACATGTCACACTTCCTTCCTTCTTCCATCCTTCTTTCCTGTTTCGATGAATACATCAAGGTCTGACTCTTACTCTTCTTCATAAAAATTTCTCTGCTGAGTTGGAGACAAGAAGAGGCCATTAGTTGCTCAAGTCCTGCTAATGCTAAGTAAAGAGTGTCTCCTTCAACTGTTCACAACTTAGTCTCAACAGTACAGTATACAGTGTACCCTGTTACAACAAGTGTAAATACTATAAATTTGATTGGCTATAAGCAAGGAATATGACTTACCCTGCCCACCACTGTTGCTGGCTCACCCACTGCAGCTGCTGCATCTGCTCCCTCCAGGCTGGCGTCGCCTTCCCTGCTGGCCCCGGCACTAGTGGTCAGTATTACTCATTTTTTCAAATGCCATATATGCCTCCGCCTTTTAATTTTTTTTCACTAGCAAGATTAAAAATACAGTACAAACACCACACACATAACTACAGTTTGGGTACACAGACTAGAGTAGACGGTATGTCCTATCAAAAATAATAAAATATACGGTTGGGCCTTTTGAAAAGCCTCTCACGAACAGGACAAGCCAAAGGATTGGACATAGTGGCTAGAACTATTGGTGAAATTGAGTTCTTGAAAAGAAAAAGAGTGGCCAACTGGGCGGACAATTGGACGTAAGATCTTCTTGTTATGCCTGGGCGTAATTCGCAGAGTTTTTCTACACGGAACTCCGCGAAGTTACAAAAAACCTACGAGTGGTGGAGTGCAGTGTGAACTGTAGTCTGTGCTGGTATTCCTGCAGCTCGGGTAGAAATTCTACCCGAGCGGCAGCTTGCGCTCGCAAACTTACCGTTCACGATCACAAACTTATTGTTAGCGATCATGAGCGGCGAAAAAACTCCGTACCACATCGCGAAGCGGAGTTTTCTGCACTCTGCAAGCTCAAAGAAGTGCAGAGTACAGAAAACACCGCAAACTCCTCGAACAGAGCGAAGTACACCGCTTAGGTCTACTTCTTGAATGGAGAATGTAATGGTGCCGTCCTCCTCCTCCTCCTCATACTTCCTTCAGGCCATGGTGCACGGTATTCATGTCATCAACAACTGCTGCTAATAATAAGAATACTAGGCCTAGAGGAGAAGAAGACACAACTTTGGGGTGTCCAACATGACCATGATTTACTGATTGAGCAAGAGAAAGTAAAAGAAAGCCTGCCCATCTCAAAAACATGCATAAAATACCTTGCTTGGACATGCAGTCTGCACAGCGTATTAGTAGTGCTAGTACTAGTAGTAGTAAAGACAAATGGGTTCTCTGAGTCTTTACAGTACCACCACTAAGCAGTCCACAAAATACATAAGGGGAGAGGGAAAGCTGACTGAAAAAAACAGAAGAAAGCAAGCTACAGACAGACTAATACAGAGCCAGAGGCAGTTTGAGGTAACAAAAAACACTAGAAATATAAATAACTAAGTTATAGGTAATGCAGGGATAACAAGAATTTAGAAACAGATAGATCGAAGAGGTTTTGGGGAAAAAATAAAACTTGGAAACTGAAATAATATAGTTAAAAAAAAAAGGAGTGGTAAAAGTTAGGGAAATATATATTAATATAAACAACAAGAGGACTTAATGGGGCCAGAAGAGCCATCTGATGAGGAGCGTTGCTTGCCCTGGGGGGTACCTCCAGCTACCACACCCGCCTCGTAAGACCTCGTGTTCTTCTCGCCCCTGGATACTAATGATCACGTAAGACATAATTAAAGAGACAAAAAATGTTTGGTATTAAATAAATATTAAATATTCGCTCCAAAAAGATTTTTTGATAGGAAGTGGCAATTGCAATAAAATTGACCTTTCCTAAAACAGATCAAGTAGTAGAAGACTAGTATTGCAGAATCCTAAACCTACCCAGCCTTCCTATTCCAAAGACTTTGGAATGAATTGCAAAAAAATTATATTTGCTTCTAAGTTCCCATCTCATTCGCAATCATCTCAACCCCCTTTTATGGGACAATTAAGTAATTCTGCATTTTGTCTAAATGTATAGATGAACACATGCATATTGCATACACCAAATTGGTTGGTTGCTATTCACTGACTAGTTCTAATAAGGAGTCAAGGACTGAAGTGAGAGGACGCGGGCTAATAAATTACTAACTAATGCTAAGTAAGTAACTAACTAACTACCACTAGCTTAGTGACAGGACAAAGGAATTACCTAAATTAAGTTCTTATAAATAATCAGCCCAAGCGAGTGTAAAGTTGCAAACAAGTATGATTAGGTAGCACCAAGCACCTGTCTAGATTAACAATCACATAATAAAATATTTTTAAACGTAACTTACCTGCATGTGAGAAGCAGCATTCTTGCTATTTGGGAACAAAAATAATCGCAATAACATAAAGAACACACACAATAATAATTATAATTAGTTACTCACCAAACACCAAGCAGGTCCAGCAGGTCCTGCTCTCGGTTCAGGATATCGGAGCACCGGTGAACCACTTCATTATGGATGCGCCGGACCCCAGGGCAGCAATATATTGCCTGGCGTAACCTCGCCCACCGCTGTTTATGATCCCAGAGCCCATAACCGGACCCAGGTCTGCTGCCTACTGACAGGGTGGAGGGAAGGTGGCTCTGGACCAAAAAGACAAGAGCTGCCACTTCCACCTCCAAAAACAAGGCCCGGGGCTGTACCCCTTCCGGGCGCCACCTTGCATAAGGAAGGCGGCTCCTCTCTCCCCAGGTCACACTCTCTTCCATGATGCTGAGGGGACAAGGTACAAAAGAAAATGTAGAAAGTAAAAAAATAAGAGAGAGGAAGAAGAAAGGAAGTAAAAAAAATAGAAAACAAGTAATATAGAAAAACAGTACAAAACACACAAATGTAGAAAACAACACAAAATACATATTTAACAAGACACAGGGAAAGATAATCAACAAAAAATATCAGAAAAAAGTATTCAGAAAGAAGGATTGAAAAGATTTAGGAAGGATTTAAAAGTAGGCCCCAGCAAAATAACAGAGAAGAAAACAAGATAGTCGTGCCCATGCGTGACCGTGTGGTGCAGTTTGTGTGATATTCCCCCCAAACACACAACGGCGAAAACGTCACACAAACGCGCATAAGAAGCAACTCCGCCTGCTCGCGGAACTCCACGTATCGCAGCAGTGTTTTTTTTACCGCTTCGCAGAGTTGTTCATAGCGTGGTTACCCAAACTCGGCCCAGGCTTAGGAATTAGCATTTAAAAAATCTTAGAAATTCACTGAAAAAAATCAAAGTTACAGAGATGTTATAGTTAGGCTGTGGTTTCACTCATATAAAACCGGTGAAATTCAGCAGTTAAAGTTAGCTGAGCTAACTTTAAGTTGTGCCTCACAGTTCACTGCTTATGAACTCACATATTAAACCACTCATGACATGGTCAGTGACATCACTCATGACATAACTGATGACATCCCAAATGACTTCACTAATGACATCATCCATAGAATCTGACATACCCACTCACACCCCCATATAACTTTTCATACACTCACTCCAAATTCCACATTACCATTCTGAAACCCATTCACACACCTATACCAGTATTTATACAGTTATTCTCTGATTCATAGATCAACACACACATCCACTCACTCACCTATATAGCCACTCACACACCCACTCACTCCCTCACTAACACAGCCACTGACAAATGCACTCATACACCGATACAGCCACTAACACACACTGGGTCAGTCACACCTGGAACTACTTACACACCTGCTTACTCACCCATACAGTCAATCACACAGCCACTTACTCACCCATACAGTAATACACACACCCATTTGCTTACGCATACAGATGCTAATACGTACTCACTCACCTATACAGTCACTGACAAAAGCACATACTCACCCATACAACTACTCTCCTATTTACTCACCCATACAGTCACTCACATACCTCATCACACAGCTATATTGCCTTTCACATAACCTGTTACTCACCTATATACCATTGCACTCCCTCACCAACAAAGCCATACACATACTCACTAACCCATAGAGCCACTGACTCACCCACTCACTTATCCATACAGGTAGTCACACATACCCTCACCCACCCACACAGCTACGCAGACACCCATAAAGGTATTCAGACAACCTGTACAGATACTCATGTACCCACTAGCACACCCATACAACCACATGGACATCAACTGACAGCCAGATAGACATTCACACAACCAGTCACTCATACATTAACTGAGACACTTAATCATTCACTTATATAGTTAGTTATGCACTCACTGAATCATTCAATCAGGTACTCATACACCCACTGATTTACCAATACACCTTGGTATATATATTTAACATTCACAAACTTTTGTTAAAACACTCACAGTCACTGGAAGATGTCATCAGTGATGTCAGTTGAGATGTCATCAGTGGTGTCATCACTGATGTCACTGACCATGTCAACACTGATTTAATATGTGAGGTCATAAGCAGTGTATTGAGGGGTGTGAGTTATAGTTAGCAAAGACTTTTTAATAGGGCTCAAATTTCAGTCACATAAAATCATAGAACTTCAGCAGTTATACTTACCTGCGCTATCTATAACTTTTGCCTCAGCAATCCACTGCTTATGACTTTACATATTACATCACTCATGACATGATCAGTGACATCACTCATGACAACTCAAGTGACATCACTGATGACATAACTGATAACATCATGCAGTGATTGTGAGTGTTTTCTAAACAATTCTGAGTGTTAAACATTTATAGTACGGCATCACAAAAGTTAAATTAGTTTAGTTTGTGTACTCCTAATAAGTGATTCAATTTTAAAACATAGATTATGTGAGTGTCTCTGTAACTGTGTCTCTCCATGTGTGAGTGGATGTGTGTGTGGCTGTATGGGTGAATAGGTGGGTGTGTGAGTAGATGAATGGGACAGTAAGTAGCTGTGTGAGTGTCTGTATGGGTGAGTGAGTTGGTGTGTAAGCGGTGTATGGATGAGTGAGTAGTCATGTGAGTTTGTGTATGGGTGAGTGAGTGGCTATGTCAGTGACCGTGTGAGTGGCTCTACGGGTGAGTGAGTAGGTGTGTGATTGGCTGTAAATAGTGGATATGAGAGTGCATGAGTGACTGTATGGGTGAGTGAGTAGGTACATGAGCATCTGTATGGGTGATGATACATGAGTGGCTATATGGGAGCTTGAATGGGTATGTAAGTGGGTATATGGGTGAGTGAGTGGGTGTGTGAATGGCTCTATGGGTAAGTGAGTGTGGGAGAGGCTTTATTGGAGACTATATGGTTGTTTCATTGACTGTTTACATGACTCACTACATGTGTTAAAATCTGTAGGAATAAGTGAGTGGGTATGTGATTATCTCTATGGGTGAGTGATTGGTTGTGTGAGTGCATGTACAAGTGAGTGGGTATATATGTGAGTGGCTCTATGCATGAGTAATTGGATGCATGAGTATTTGTATGGTTTTATGAATGGGTATGTGAGTGGTTGTGTGGGTGTGTGATTGGGTGTATAAGATGTTTCATGGTAGTTTGAGTGAGTGTGTGTGGGAGTGGTTCTGTGGATGATGTTATCAGTGATATCATTTGAGATATCAGCAGTGATGTCACTGTCCATGTCATGAGTGATGTAATATGTGAGGTCATAAGCAGTGCATTGCAGGTGTAGGTTATAGTTAGCTCAGGTAACCATAACTGTTGCATTTCTATGGTTTTTTATGAGTGAAATGTGAACCTAACTATAATGCCCCTATAATCTTTGATTTTGTAAGTACATCTTTAGGTTTGTTTTCAAATTGCAGTTTCCTAACTATAACATCCCTGTAACTGTTGTTTTTTTCAGTAGATTTCTAAGGTTTTTATAAATGTTGTTTCCTAACTATAATGTCACTGTAACATTTGCCATGTTCAGTGAATTTTGAAGGTTTTTTTAAAATTCTATTCCTAACTAGTGCGTCCCTGTAACCTTTGGTTTTTTCAGCGAATTTCTAAGGCTTTTTAAATGTTGTTTGCTAAATATAACATCACTGTAAACTTTGTTTTTTAAGGTAATTTCTAAGGTTTTATCTATATTTCATTTCCTAACTATAATCACTAATCTTTGACAGATAGGCCCCGATTCACAGAACTAACTTA
This sequence comes from Triturus cristatus, assembly GCF_964204655.1. Taxonomy (NCBI): domain Eukaryota; kingdom Metazoa; phylum Chordata; class Amphibia; order Caudata; family Salamandridae; genus Triturus; species Triturus cristatus. Next base: position 1,290,970,937 of record NC_140589.1, read on the forward strand.
AGACAAAATCCTAAACTTACTACCATTTTGGTATTCACAGAATGCACTTACTACTTCTGGTATTCACAGAATGCACTTACTACTTTTGGCATTCACAGAATGCACTTACTACTTTTGGTATTCACAGAATGGACTTACGACTACTAACTTTACATCCGCACTCGGGTCGGAATTTACGCACCCGGAGTGGAATTTCCTCACCCGGAGCGGGAATTCCACTTCCGGATCGGAATCTCCACCTACGGCCCGGAATCTCTGATTCCAGGCCGCAATATACGAATTGTGGCCGTTGATCATTTTCGCCAAGGGTAAACACCTGTCCAAGTGCCTACCATCCCCCACCATGCGTCAGCTGACACACTGCAGCCAATCCTAGCCCTGCAGCATGTATAATGCGTGTGCGAACCCGCCGCTCCGGAAGCGGCAACTACGTTTACGGGCCATAAACTCCGAAAATGACCCGGAACACATTATTTCATACAGGAATTGTTATACAGGAAGTGTGAGGTAGGAAATACATCACAGGAAGTTGTTGACAGCCATTTTGTGTTGATTCTGAGTCATCCTCTATTACAGATCAGATCCTCTGACATCCTGCTGCTCTCATCTTTCTTATTTACCCCAAAATAGCTGAGGGTTATGAAGAGAAAGCACCCCCTTTCACTGAAAGGGAATTAGACATCTTAGCTGAGGGGGTGCTGTCCAAATATCCTCAGCTATATGGGGACCCAGAACACCAGCTGAGCAATTCAGCCTGGGCCAGGCTATGGGCCAACATCGGGGAGCGCTGCAGTGCAGTGGGAGTCCACACCAGGAGTGCTAGGACATGCCGCAAGCGCTGGGAGGACCTAAAACGCTGGTCCCAGCACAAGGCTGAGGAGCTGGTGGGCCTGTCTTCCCAGCACCATGTGAATCATCCTTGCCTCTCCCCACTGTACAGGAGGGTCTTGTGAGCAGTGTGGCCTAACCTCCATGCTCTGCTGGAGGAGCATGAGCAGCAGGGACTTGGTAAGTGCATCATATGCAATATGTGTCTGGGAGTATGATGTGCGTGAAACAGTGCTGTACCATTGTGTGTCCCATGTAGGGGTGGGCGGAATTTGCGTAACCGCGTTACGCAAATTTCCGCGAAACGGTAAAAAATCTCCGCGAACATGCAGGAATTTCGCGAACACGCGGAATTGCGTGTTCGCGATGCTTTTTTCCTGTTCACAGTTGCTGTTTGCGTGCTCGGGGAGAAATATCTCGCGAACACGCATTTTGAGAACGCGAACAAGAAAAAATTTTGCGATGTCGCGGAAAGCGGAATTTTGGGCAATTTCGCTTTCTCCGCGGAACGCAAAATTACCGAAATTCCGCGAGCGGAACGGAATTTACCGCCCAGGCCTAGTCCCATGCCTCCATTGACTGATTCCGTGTCCATGCAGCAGTCACCAAGATTAAAAAGGCACACTGTGGCATATGGACTGTCCCGGGCAGAGTGCATTTGGGGAGTTGTAGTTTCTTCATGACAACTGGGTAAATGAGCCACCCTTATGCATTCATATGGAAATCTGCTCTGCCCGCACCACTACAATTGAAACAAGGAAATCATAACTGATGTGTGCATTGGATGAGCAATGGTACAGACACTGTCCAGTGTGCGCATGGCAGGCCAAAGGGTATTGGATGCTGTCACTTGCATTGCATTTGTAGAGTTTGGGTCCCAATTGAGACAGATCATCATGTGCCATGGAGTCAAGACAGACTTTGAGATCCTTGCATCACTCTTAAGTGCTTCTAAATTTGCAAGGTGTGTCCACTGACAGACGTCTCACCCTCAGTGGCTTGTATGAGATTTCACATGCACAGGTAGCTGTCACAACGACCCCCCACTGTTCACCAGTGTACTGCACTACCTTATCAGTCACCAAAGCCAACATGTGGCACTGGATTGTCAGATTATGTATGGGGACAGCAAAAGGCTAGACTCACAATGTAGCTAAAGAAATAGCCCGGACCCTATGTGGATGTGTGACCCACATTCAGCACTTGTCTTGTCCCATACAATGCTACAAAGCAGATGACACTTTTCCAGACGTTAAATAGCTGCGACTCCATATCAATGGCGAAATTCAAATAAATCTGGACTCCTCATGTTCTCATTTGGTGGACTGGTTTTGGAACCTACACATGTAGCAGTGACAGGACACACAGATCACAAGAATGCCAAGGTTGAGGGTTGGCCAATAAAGTTGTGTAAGCCACAAACATTCACGTGAGATGTCCATGTCAGACTTAAATCAGTAAATGACAGTGAACATATACGTAATGTAAGTTCATAAACACTGACAACTGTAGAGTGTAATCAGAGGAAAACAAAGTCTGACCTTGGCTCATCTATGTATGTGTCTCGTCCTCCATGAAACAACCACCACATTAGGATTTTGCTTACATTTCAGCAGGCACAGCTGGCGAAATGGAAGGACAGCAGGACCAGGTCCAGAGCGCGAGGCCATCAGTGCGCCGGCGACTACACCCTCTTTCCACCAGCGAGGAAGAAGAGGATGAGGAGGGACCCTCAACATCAGGAGGCAAGGGGATTGCGCCCACCCAGACTGACAAGGAACACCCTGATGCTGGTGCTACCTCCCGGGTGGAGGCTGTGGACATTGAAGGTGGGGGGAAGAACCCAACCCCTCTGCCCATGATGCGGTGGAGAGCTACTCTCCCCCAGACTCTTCACCTGTGGGTCCTGAAGAGGTGTCCCCGGGGCAGGTCAATACCCAATCTGGGCCTGCCATCAGCCCCTCCCTACCTCTAGAGTCCCCCATTCTATCGGGTGCTCCAGCTGCATACCCTGCAACCAGTCCCCCTTCTCGTTGCTGCTAGCTCGACACGACATTGGCTCCGGAGTTGAGGCACCACATCCCTCCTGTCCCCCCCAGGCCCCTCCCGGTGTTGTTCCTCCTGTGGCTGTGCCAGGACACTTGAGGTGGATGTGTGAAGGTCAGTCAGACATGTCTGCTCACATCATGCTACAAGTGTGTCTGGAGATATCCATGATGTGAGAGGACATTTTCCGATCTCTGGCCACCCTCACCACCAGCATCAATTCCATGTCCATGTCGTCTGTTGTCTCCCAAATCCCTTCCCATACCACCGTCAATGTCTCCCCCTGTCCGTTGCCCCACACTGTTCCCCCGTACTCCTCGTGTGTCACAAACCCATGTGGTGCCTGTTCCTGCACCCAGCAGCCGTGTGCCTGCATCAGACTATGAGGATCTGGACATTGTGGTAGTAGAGGATGAATAGAAGGACACGTGACTTTTGACTGAGACGTCGTCCTGAACAATTATTTCATTTTCCCCTTGTAAATAGACTGGTTTCCCTGACGCTCCTTGACATGTTATATTTTTGTTGCCCCACCCCTATCCAAGTTCCCTTCTCCATCTGCATTAAGATCATCGTTTGTTTTCCTTTCTCCCTTCCAAACGGACGGTTGTTCTTCTGTTCATTCATAAATATCTTTGAGGAATTCTACTTACTTTAACTTGTTTGACTTCATTTTGAATGTCTGGTTCAGAATATGGACACAGATTTGGTGAGTCATCTGCTATGCACATAATGGCTTGTTGCAATGATGGGTTACACTTGTAACTGTGTCACACACACATACCTCCTCACATCTCTAGGCTACCTATATCGTTATACAGGACATGATACACAACAGAATCTTAGTTTTGTAAATCTTTATTTTTTCTATACACATATTCAAGTGGTCAATGGTGATGATTTCTGTGAGGGCTCAGGTTGGGCTCGTCGCCTACGTGTAGGTGGGTATTGTCCGTGTGCCTGTGCAGGATGATCTACATATGCAGGGGCAGATGGTGTGTGCACATTTGGTGTTTGTGCCTGGACAAGGGCTGGTTGTGCACGTGGTGGGAGTGCCTGTACAGGGGTTGGTGGTGGTTGTGCAGGTGGTGGCAGTGCCTGTACAGGGGTTGGTGGTGGTTGTGCAGGTGGCGGCAGTGCCTGTACAGGGGTTGGTGTTGGTTGTGCAGGTGGTGGCAGTGCCTGTACAGGGGATGGTGGTGGTTGTGTAGGTGGTGGAAGTACCTGTACAGGGGTTGGTGGTGGTTGTGCAGGTGGTGGCAGTGCCTATACAGGGGTTGGTGGGGGTTGTGCAGGTGGCGGGAGTGCCTGTGCAGGGGTTGGTGGTGGTTGTGCAGATGGTGGCAGTGCCTGTACAGGTGGTGGTGGTGGTTGTGCAGGTGGTGGGAGTGCCTGTTCAGGCCGCCAGTGTGGATGTGTACCTTTGCTGTGGTGCTGTGCAGTTGGTGGTACAGGTGTGTGGATGTGCTGTCCTGCAGGTAGATATTATGGCTCCCCTCCCTGCGTTCACCGTGAAGGGAGACTTTGGATCACTTTCAGCATGCCCTCCATCATCTTCATGGCCAAGGCATGGTGTTTTGCACTCTCTTCCCTTTGGATGGATATCATGTCTTTCATATTCCTGGACATGTCCTGCCAAGTTCTATCTATCCTATCCAAAACTTGGCTCAGCCTGTCCACCACCTGAGGGAATTGGACCATGTCCTGCAGGGACTCAGACATGTCTGACAGGGTAGCCTCTAGGGCACGAATGTCCTGCCTCACATATGTCTGTGTTGGAAGAAGTCCTGCTCCCACTGGCCATCATAGCCAGGTACAGGCCCTCTCTGCAGGTGTCTGCCATGGATGGGTTTGCAGGTCCAACAGCAGGGGAGGGGGTGGCAGGTGGGAGCCTGTGGGCAGGAGAATGGTGCCCAGGGGATACCTGCACCACAATAGGGCTGGTACTTCCCCCAGATGGTGGAGAGGATGGCAGGGATACACTGTATAGGGAAGAGCGGGTAGGGGAACCACCATGTCAGTCCTGGACGTGAGGGCTGTGAAGGAGTGATGTCTATGTTAGGATGCATGGGAGCTGTTGCTGGTTTGCTCTATGCTGGGGACAGGCAATTGTTTGCTTGGGAGGAGGCTGATGAACATTGCTTGGCGGAGGATATGATGCCCGGACTGATTTTGGCAATCTGGCATAATAGCTCTCATTGGCACCTGCTCACATGTAGCCTTTGCCAGCTGTTACCTCAACGCAGCACTGACATCAATAAGATGACATATCAACAGACACACCTCATGCCGGAATTACCTGAATGAAAGGTGCGCGAGGGTTTCACTGCTGCAGCCAGGATGTCATGCATTCCCCGGGATGGTGTCCGCTGCATACATGTCCATATTTTAGTACAACAGATGGTAGCTATGAGCCAACACGTCACTCTCAATAACCATTTGCGGACAATCTAGGGCAATGTGCAGCATGTTTACCTCATGGACTTTACATGTGGGCACCTGCTTACATGCAGCATTTGCCAGCTGTTACCTCCAAGCAGCACTGAAATCAATGAGATGACACATCAACAGACAAACTTGTATGAGAAGGTTACTGGTATTTCAAGGAAGGGGATAAATGACAGGACTCCTCCGCATTACACTGATTTCACCTTTGCCATTAAGACTTACATTTTTCATGAGTGTAATGTTGTCTGTTGACAAGTCAGAAAGGAGTTCATGTGTGAGATGTGCAGTAGTCAGGGACATGATGTTGCTTATTTGTGCTTCCCTACCCATGAAGTCACACAGCTCATTTTTGAATGAGAGTAAACAGGTTTCTTATGTCCATCCTTTGAGTGTCCTCTCTTTACATACTCTATTTCCAACAACATGGTATTCTTAGCTGACAACGGATGGTGTCTTGTACAGCAGACATCCAAACCTCATATGTCAAACACTCACCTATACATGTGAATACGGTAGAAGAGGCGGCAAGCAGAATGCAACATTTGGTTATGATCACACATTGCGGATAGGCTGAGAACCTTTGATGCTTTCCGCCTGCACTGGATTAGCGTGTTGCTCTTCAGCCAAGTTATTTTTCAGGTGTAACTGCATGAAGATTCACCTTAGCAGCCCCTACACCCATCTCAAAGGTACACAACTGGTATCAGTGTGGGCCTCAGCCATAGCAATTTCATTATAATTTAGCCATATATATTGGTGATTTTTCCTATCATTGAATTGCAAGCCTGTTGTGTTTTGGTCACTTCATATGACACATTGTACTACTGTATGTCCATTCTGCACTCACTTGGCATACATTTTGTGTCATCCTTTCATTAGCCACCAGGGTCTGATCTTGCATGTGTTAAAATGCCATATGGGAGCATATTGTGATGCAGGACAACAGTGTTGTACAACACATACAACATACAGTGGAGGTGAAAGGCACATTTAATGAGCATTCAGCCTCATTTATTCTTGGGTTTACTTACCTTGGCCCAGCACCGGAACAGTGTGTGGTCCCTGAACAGATGTCACAGCCAATCTTGTGGTACAAAAGGGGGTGGTGATGGACGGAGCATCAGAACCAATCAAACACTCACACCCAGTCAACAGATCTGGGTTTGATCCATCACCGTTATTTAGCCCACTCTGCCACCCCAGTTCAGACATGGCCATATGCAAATCAGTCTGACCCTGTGCCTCATGGGAACAGTCCAGCCCGAACTGCCAAGCCATGCCTTGCCTGGACCGGAAACAAGCTTCCTAGGACCGGTTTCTGGCATTTCAGCCGTCTTCAGCCAAGCTTGCTTGAATCCAGTGGCAAAGTGAGCAAGGGACTCAACGTCTGAGCATACCCTGCCAACTTATGGCGAACAAAGCGGTACAAAAGGGGGTGGTGATGGACGGAGCATCAGAACCAATCAAACACTCACACCCAGTCAACAGATCTGGGTTTGATCCATCACCGTTCTTTAGCCCACTCTGCCACCCCAGTTCAGACATGGCCATATGCAAATCAGTCTGACCCTGTGCCTCATGGGAACAGTCCAGCCCGAACTGCCAAGCCATGCCTTCCCTGGACTGGAAACAAGCTTCCTAGGACCGGATTCTGGCATTTCAGCCGTCTTCAGACAGGCTTGCTTGAATCCAGTGGCAAAGTGAGCAAGGGACTCAATGTCTAAGCATACCCTGCCAACTTATGGTGAAAAAAGCGGTACAAAAGGGGGTGGTGATGGACGGAGCATCAGAACCAATCAAACACTCACACCCAGTCAACAGATCTGGGTTTGATCCATCACCGTTCTTTAGCCCACTCTGCCACCCCAGTTCAGACATGGCCATATGCAAATCAGTCTGACCCTGTGCCTCATGGGAACAGTCCAGCCCGAACTGCCAAGCCATGCCTTCCCTGGACCGGAAACAAGCTTCCTAGGACCGGTTTCTGGCATTTCAGCCGTCTTCAGCTAGGCTTGCTTGAATCCAGTGGCAAAGTGAGCAAGGGACTCAACGTCTATGCATACCCTGCCAACCTATGGCGAACAAAGCGGTACAAAAGGGGGTGGTGATGGACGGAGCATCAGAACCAATCAAACACTCACACCCAGTCAAAAGATCTGGGTTTGATCCATCACCGTTCTTTAGCCCACTCTGCCACCCCAGTTCAGACATGGCCATATGCAAATCAGTCTGACCCTGTGCCTCATGGGAACAGTCCAGCCCGAACTGCCAAGCCATGCCTTCCCTGGACCGGAAACAAGCTTCCTAGGACCGGTTTCTGGCATTTCAGCCGTCTTCAGCCAGGCTTGCTTGAATCCAGTGGCAAAGTGAGCAAGGGACTCAACGTCTGAGCATACCCTGCCAACTTATGGCGAACAAAGCGGTACAAAAGGGGGTGGTGATGGACGGAGCATCAGAACCAATCAAACACTCACACCCAGTCAACAGATCTGTGTTTGATCCATCACCGTTCTTTTGGCCTAAAAACGATGGATTTAGGCCCAGATCTCTGTACTGGGGTGAATGTATGACATTGTTCTGCATTCTGTCCATCATTTGTTGTTTTTGCATTTGTCACCCCGAGTGGGAAGGGTATGCCCAGACGTGGGTCCCGTGCTCTCCATGCCACTGGAAACAAGCTATCCTGGCTGAAGAGGGGTGAAACCCCGAAACCGGTCCTAGGATGCTTGTTTCCAGTCCAGGGAGGACCTGGCTTGGCAGTTCGGGCTGGACTGTTCCCATGAGGCACAGGGTCAAGACTGATTTGCATATGGCTGGGTTCAAACTGGAAAGGCATGGTGAGCAAAAAAACGATGGATTTAGGCCCAGATCTCTGTACTGGGGTGAATGTATGACATTGTTCTGCATTCTGTCCATCAATTCTTGTTTTTGCATTTGTCACCCCGAGTGGGAGGGGTATGCCCAGACGTGGGTCCCGTGCTATCCATGCCACTGGAAACAAGCTATCCTGGCTGAAGAGGGGTGAAACCCCGAAACCGGTCCTAGGATGCTTGTTTGCAGTCCAGGGAGGACCTGGCTTGGCAGTTCGGGCTGGACTGTTCCCATGAGGCACAGGGTCAAGACTGATTTGCATATGGCTGGGTTCAAACTGGAAAGGCATGGTGAGCAAAAAAACGATGGATTTAGGCCCAGATCTCTGTACTGGGGTGAATGTATGACATTGTTCTGCATTCTGTCCATCAATTCTTGTTTTTGCATTTGTCACTCCGAGTGGGAGGGGTATGCCCAGACGTGGGTCCCGTGCTATCCATGCCACTGGAAACAAGCTATCCTGGCTGAAGAGGGGTGAAACCCCGAAACCGGTCCTAGGATGCTTGTTTGCAGTCCAGGGAGGACCTGGCTTGGCAGTTCGGGCTGGACTGTTCCCATGAGGCACAGGGTCAAGACTGATTTGCATATGGCTGGGTTCAAACTGGAAAGGCATGGTGAGCAAAAAAACGATGGATTTAGGCCCAGATCTCTGTACTGGGGTGAATGTATGACATTGTTCTGCATTCTGTCCATCAATTGTTGTTTTTGCAACAGCCAATCTTGTAGCAGAAGTCAGCGTGTGTCTTTGATTCTGGGAGGACCTCATTGTACCTACAATGATAAGTGTGTTTTGCAACTTTACATTTCTGCAGCCACATGTGATGCACTCAATTTCTGGCACAAAGGATGAGCCCAAGCAGTTGTGGGCACCACCATTGCAGAAGTGTGTTATACTTAATGTCATGAGTGATCCCACATATAACTTAGAATGGGCCCACTACCTAGATGCAACCTATATCACAATGACATGACTACCAATCCTGAGGGGTGAGTAGACAAAATATCGGAAATGTAATATCGATATACAGAAATATCGAAGTCAAAATATCGATGGAACAATATATCTCTGTCAACAATATCGATGTAAAAAATGTCGAGATTGTGATGTGTAGTAAAATATCGAGGTATAGTATATCGAAAGACATAATATCGTGTAGTAAAAATATCGAAAAAGTATAGTATTAAGTTACTTTGTGATTTGTAAAAAATTATTGTTTAGAAGTGTCAGCAAATGTTTATTTAAGTGTATTAAAAATAACAATTTTCTTTCTATTAATATAATTTTTTAAATTTTGATATATAATTTTAGGAGCGGGATGTTGGGTTTATAGGGGATAAGGGTGGGGAGTGTTTTAAAAAAATATATTTGAAATAAAATATTTTAATAAATTTTTGTAGAATTTAAATTTAAATTTTGAACAAAATTCAATTATTTAAAATTTAATTGTGAAAAAAAAAATTTTTAGTGGGATGTTGTGTATATAGGGGTTAAGGGTGGGGAGTATTTTGGAAATAAATATTATATTTAATATTTTAGGATATAATTATTGAACTATTATTAATATAATTTTTTTAATTTGGATATATAATTTTAGGAGCGGGATGTTGGGTTTATAGGGGATAAGGGTGGGGAGTGTTTTAAAAATATATATTAGAAATAAAATATTTTAATAAATATTTGTATAATTTGAATTTAAATTTTGAACAAAATAGTAATATTTAAATTTTAATAATGAAAAAAAATATTGTTAGTGGGATGTTGTGTATATAGGGGTTAAGGGTGGGGAGTGTTTTGGAAATAAATATTAAATTTAATATTTTAGGATATAAATTTAGAAATATTATATGTAAAAAAAAATAAAAAAATTCAAATGTGTTTTTAAATTTTAAATGTGAAAATTGTAATAATAAAATAAATGTAATCAGTGGGATTTTGGGGTTATAGGGGATAAGGGTGGGGAGTGTATTAGATATATATTTAATATTTAATATTTAATTAAAAAAAAAATTTCAAATTTGGTATGAAAATTTAAAATTAAAAATTTTAGTAATAAAATTTAATAATTTATGATATACATTTTGAAATATTATATTTAGAAATAAAAACATTTCAAATTAGTTTTAAAATTTGAAATGTGAAAATTGTAATAAGAAAATAAATGTAATACGTGGGATTTTGGGGTTAAAGGGGATAAGGGTGGGGAGTGTTTTAGATATATATTTATTATTTAATATTGAATTCAAAAAAATTTAAATTTAAATTTTTGTATTAAAATTTACAATTAAACATTTTACTAATAAAATACATTTAATAAGTGGGATTTTGGGGTTATAGGGGATAAGGGTGGGGAGTGTTTTTGAGAAATATTTAATATTTTATAAAAAAAAAATAGAAATTTAATTTTTGGGTTTAAAAATTAAAATTAAATAAATTACTAATACAATAAATTTCATAAGTGGGAATTGGGGGTTATAGGGGATAAGGGTGGGGAGTGCATTCAAAATATATGTAATATTTTATTTTTGAAAAATATAATGCAAAGTTCTAATTTCTTAATAAAAGTAAATTTTAATATTTTTAATAATAAAAAAAATTTCATAAGTGGTATTTTGGGGTTATAGGGGATAAGGGTGGGGAGTGTTTTATAAATATATAAAAATTTTATTATTCATAAAAAGATTATTTCCATTTAGAAATGTTATTTTAATTAACATTTAACAATTTTAATAAGATAATTCTTTTAATAAGAGTGATGTAGGATTTATAGGGGATAAGGGTGGGTAGTGTTTACAAATTAGTAATTGTTTGCAAAAATCAAACATATATAGTAATCCTAATTCAATATAGATTGGAGTGGGAATAGTAAATTATTTATGGTCACTGTCCAGCACCTACTGTAATTTTTTATAGACTGGAGTGGGAATAGTAAATTATTTATGGTCACTGTCCAGCACCTACTCAAATGTATTATAGACTGGAGTGGGAATAGTAAATTATTTATGGTCAGTGTCCAGCACCTACTGTAATTTATTATAGACTGGAGTGGGAATAGTAAATTATTTATGGTCAGTGTCCAGCACATACTCTAATTTATTGTAGACTGGAGTGGGAATAGTAAATTTTTTATGGTTAGTGTCCAGCACCTACTCTAATTTATTATAGACTGGAGTGGGAATAGTAAATTATTTATGGTCAGTGTCCAGCACATACTCTAATTTATTATAGACTGGAGTGGGAATAGTAAATTAGTTATGGTCAGTGTACAGCACCTACTCTAATTTATTATAGACTGGAGTGGGAATAGTAAATTAGTTATGGTTAGTGTCCAGCACCTACTCTAATTTATTATAGACTGGAGTGGGAATAGTAAATTATTTATGGTCACTGTCCAGCACCTACTGTAATTTTTTATAGACTGGAGTGGGAATAGTAAATTATTTATGGTCACTGTCCAGCACCTACTCTAATTTATTATAGACTGGAGTGGGAATAGTAAATTATTTATTGTCACTGTCCAGCACCTACTCTAATTTTTTATAGACTGGAGTGGGAATAGTAAATTATTTATGGTCACTGTCCAGCACCTACTCTAATTTATTATAGACTGGAGTGGGAATAGTAAATTATTTATGGTCACTGTCCAGCACCTACTGTAATTTTTTATAGACTGGAGTGGGAATAGTAAATTATTTATGGTCACTGTCCAGCACCTACTGTAATTTTTTATAGACTGGAGTGGGAATAGTAAATTATTTATGGTCACTGTCCAGCACCTACTCAAATTTATTATAGACTGGAGTGGGAATATGAAATTATTTATGGTCAGTGTCCAGCACCTACTCTAATTTATTATAGACTGGAGTGGGAATAGTAAATTATTTATGGTCAGTGTCCAGCACATACTCTAATTTATTGTAGACTGGAGTGGGAATAGTAAATTTTTTATGGTTAGTGTCCAGCACCTACTCTAAATCATTATAGACTGGAGTGGGAATAGTAAATTATTTATGGTCAGTGTCCAGCACCTACTCTAATTTATTATAGACTGGAGTGGGAATAGTAAATTAGTTATGGTTAGTGTCCTGCACCTACTCTAATTTATTATAGACTGGAGTGGGAATAGTAAATTAGTTATGGTCACTGTCCAGCACCTACTCTAATTTATTATAGACTGGAGTGGGAATAGTAAATTATTTATGGTCACTGTCCAGCACCTACTGTAATTTTTTATAGACTGGAGTGGGAATAGTAAATTATTTATGGTCACTGTCCAGCACCTACTCTAATTTATTATAGACTGGAGTGGCAATAGTAAATTAGTTATGGTCAGTGTCCAGCACCTACTCTAATTTATTATAGACTGGAGTGGGAATAGTAAATTATTTATGGTCACTGTCCAGCACCTACTCTAATTTTTTATAGACTGGAGTGGGAATAGTAAATTATTTATGGTCAGTGTCCAGCACATACTCTAATTTATTATAGACTGGAGTGGGAATAGTAAATTTTTTATGGTTAGTGTCCAGCACCTACTCTATTTTATTATAGACTGGAGTGGGAATAGTAAATTATTGATGGTCACTGTCCAGCACCTACTCTAATTTTTTATAGACTGGAGTGGGAATAGTAAATTATTTATGGTCAGTGTCCAGCACCTACTCTAATTTATTATAGACTGGAGTGGGAATAGTAAATTATTTATGGTTAGTGTCCAGCACCTACTCTAATTTATTATAGACTGGAGTGGGAATAGTAAATTATTTATGGTCACTGTCCAGCACCTACTCTAATTTTTTATATACTGGAGTGGGAATAGTAAATTATTTATGGTTAGTGTCCAGCACCTACTCTAATTTATTATAGACTGGAGTGGGAATAGTAAATTATTTATGGTCAGTGTCAAGCATCTACTTTTATTTATTATAGAGTGGAGTGGGAATAGTAAATTGTTTATGGTCAGTGTCCAGCAACTACTCTAATCTGTCTGGTATTTAATTTAATTAAATTACATTGATATAGTAGTTATAAAAATATATTTAAGTGAATATTATTTGTATTGTATTTTTATATATTGGATTTGTAGTAATTAATTCTATATTTATAGTTTAGGATAATATATACATGTAACCTTTTAATTTGATATGTTTGGAATATTTAATATTATTATTAGGAAAAATATATGAATATTTTGTATTGGAATAATGGGTAATGGCATTCTGTAATTTTATAATATTGATTGATTTGTAATTTTTTATAAAATAATTATTCTATATGTTAAATATTCATAATAGAAGATTAATATTAATAATCAGAGAAACACAATTCATAAGACAAGAACATGGTTTTTATTGTAGTTTTTTAAATTTGTTATTGTTTATTCATTTGAGTAAGATCATTCAGAAATAGTATTATTTACATTGTAATTACATTCAAACATATTGAATATAGGTCAGAACAAATTTTATGTACATTAAGTATATTTTCAAACATTTTTAAGTAAATTATAAAGATTATTAATAATGTTGTACAATGTAGTGTTTTAAATTAAAATTAACATAGCAATAGGTTTTGTAAATCTTTATACAAAACTTTTAACAAATATTTTCATATATAAACATTTTAATATTTGTAGTACAAACATGTTATACCTTTTTTATTAATATTAATATGTAAAATATTAATATTAATTATTTTTACAATGTTTTCGAAACAAACAACTTTTTAACATAAATAAAATTTTAGCATTTATGCAAAAAAAAAATTAACAATTTTTCATACATTGTTCTGTAGTATTATCTTTTTAGAAATTATAATAATAAATATTTTAAATTTTAAAATATTTATTTATATAATTTTACAAATTAGGAACATTTGTTGACAATTTGTAGGTAAATTAAAAAAATAGGTATATTTTTACTAAATAATATAAAATATTTGTGTGTGAATTTACTGTTTTACCTGATTTATTTAGGGCTTTTTAGTATAGTTAAATGTTTTATTATGTTTTGGACACTCTATTTTGTAACCGGGTAATGTTGTTTTGGGTCATTTGGTTTGAAGGGAAGCTCGCGGTTGGGAGTTACTTCGCGTCGTGAAAGGTAAGGTTTGTTTTATGTGTTTTAGATGGTTTTAAATTTACTTTTGAGCCTAGTTAGATAATGTTTAGTGTAGCTGTATATATATTAGTTATATTTGGAAATGTTATGTGTTAGAGTTGCGTGTTGTGTTTTTACGTGTTTTTAACGATGTGTAGGCATGTTTCGAAAGTTAGGTTTAAGGTGTTTAATGTATATTTAGAAGTGTTTTAAATCTAGTATTATTGTTAGTACGTGTTTATGTGTTGTTTTATGTGGGTGGGAATGTCAGTTGCTTTGTTTTTACTATTTCTTTTCTAGGTTATTCGTTTCGGATGGACTCTTTTTTTTTTTTTAAAGAAGTGTGTGTTCGTTTTATTGAACAATATGGTTTTTACACTACTTTAAATGTTTCGGTTTTCATGGATCGTTTTTTAATATTTTTAGCTATTTTCGGGTTTTTCATGGATTTTCGAAGGATATTTGGTGAATGGATTATGGATTTAATCGCCAGTTGTATTTTTGCATTTTTTTTTGGGAACCTTTTTTTTAATGTTTGGATTGTGTAAGCAGGAAATGGATTTTTCAGACTTTGGAATAAACGTGGTAAGTTAATTTATTATTATTTCTTGTGGGTGGGTATTGTTTAATATTATTGTTCATTTTTATTTTATTACAAATATTATTAATGTGTGTTAATATATTTTTGACAATATGTATAAATATGTTACACACAGTAATTATTTTTGTAATAAGATACATATATTTTATGTGTTTGATATTATTGAAAATGGGTAATTAGTCATTTATTTGTATTTGTACTTTAAAGAAGTGTTTTAGCTATGATGTTTAGGTATTCTAGGCCTTTGGTAGTAGGGTACAATTTTACTTGTTGCTCTAGATATTTATACATTTGTTTAGTTTGTTTTGAGGTTTTTGGAGTTAGCTGAGTTATGGATTGTTCCATTCGGAACTCTTGATAACTCTGTTCTTTTTGTAGGCATGATATAAATCTTTCTAGTGTTGGTTTTGTTCTGCCTGTTGATTGTAGGAAGGCGTTATGCCATCCTTCAACTGCGTTATTAGTTTTGGATTCTCCATTTAAGGTGCTTCTGTATACGTTCCACCAGGGAATTAAGAATTTAGGGTTTCTTCTGTGGCCAGATCTATGTAGTCTGCCGACCCATGTATCTTCGAAATAGTCCAATAGTGAACTTAGTTTTTCTTCATTTTGTTTGTAGAAGGCGCTGTCTATTAAAATGTTGTAATGTTCTGTTACGTCTGTGTCAGGTACATAAGCTAGTGCTATGAGTTTTTTTATTTGATATGCAAAAGATGAATTAGTTGCATATTCAATGCTTAGGGCTGATTTTTGCATGTGTCTCCATAGGCATTGATTAAAATGATAGTAACAGCCTTGTATGGAGGTATGGGGGTGTGTTTTTAATATAGAATTAATCATTGCATGTTCAAAATCTAGGATTATTTTTTGTGGGGAAAAGTCATTTGTTTTTTGTTTTATTATATTTAATAGTTCAGTGTATGTGGAGTTATGTTTGTTTGGTAATAATGTGTAAATTAATGGTATATTGCAATTGTGATATATGACATGTATTGTATATAGTTGGAAAAATGGTTTGGGACATATGGTAAAAGTCCCATCCATCATCCAGTTATGTGATTCTTGTAGTTTACAGAGATTATTAGCTGTTCCAAATATTATTATTCTTTTGTCATTGTTTTTATTATCAAAAATGACAAATGGTTCTTTGTTTAAAGTTATACTTTGTTCTGGACTTAGAATAACTTCACTGTATGTGTGAGGAATTGGGGTTGAAGTAGTAGTGGTTTTTTTAGTACGTGCAATAGTTCTTTTGAGTGAAGTTACAGATGGCATTTGTGTAGTAGCAGTTTTAGGAATTTTGGGAAGCTGCTCTTTTAAAATTACACTGGTATGTTTTTGAGAACTTGTGCTAGCTTCCTTTATAGTTTCTAAAGCAGATCTGACTTCGATTTCAGTAATGTTTGGTGGGTGGTTATGTTCTCTAGTGTATAGTACTGTTGTTTGTCGTGTTGTAGCACGCCCATAGCACTTATTAGAGTAGTATTTAGTGCATTTCCAGTTAACTTTTAAACCATACACTTTTTCCTGTGTGTAAGTGTACCCCATATAGCATAGTAACATTTTTCCCTTCTGGCTTGTTATGAATTCAGCTCCTTCAGTCATTTTGATGTAGCTTTATCTATGAAAAATATATATTATAGTTATTATATATGCTGTTATATTAATTTTCAGTAGAAAAAAACAAGATTTAGTTACTATATACTTACAAAGTTGGTTTTGATGTGTTTGAGTAGAATGCTCCTGATTCTTTATTTGTGGGATTTTCCTCTAGTATTTTCTTTGTCTGGAAAAGAAAAGGAAATGTGTTGTAATAATTGTTTCTATATTTTTATAGGGAATGGTTAGGGGATTTGCAATTGGGATTTAATTAGGGTGGTATTTTAATCTATTAGTTGATTTTTGGTTGTGAAATACTTACTTTTTAGTTGTATCTTTTTTGGTGCTGTTCTGTATTTTCTTAGTTTCTTTTGGAGTTTCCTGTAGTGAAAACATGAAATAGAAAGAAGACATTAATTTATTTATAGTGTATGTATATTGTAATTACAATTTATTCTATTTGAGTCTTCATGAGAATAATATAGTTAACTTACTTTTGATAGTTTTAAACATTTCCTGTATGTTGATTTTCTTATATCTGTAGTTGCAATCCAGTCGATTTTCCTCTTCATTCAATTTCGTTTTTTTGGTTTTGGACTGTGAATGAAGTTGAACTTCTTTTTATAGTGCTTTGGATGTTGTAATATGTGTTTTATTGGTCAGTTTGAATTCGGAGTGTTTTTATTGGTTAGTTCGAATTTTTTTTTTTTTTTTCTGGTAGTTAGTTTCCTAATAAGGAAAACGCTAATTAGTGGTTTTGTGGTGTATTATTCTATATGTATTTTTCTAAACATTATATTATGTATTGGATGCATGAATTGATAAAGTATAATTTAATAATATAGTTGTTTAATGTAGGAATGTTGTTAATAATGTTTTAGTAAAGAGTTAATTATTTAAATCCATTTTTAAATGTAGTAAATATATAATTGTTTAATAATAATTTTGTGTAGAGATAAAAGACATTATTTGGTGTTTATGTAGTTTGATTTTAGGTTTTCATTAAATGTTATGTAGTCGATATTAGTAAAATGGAGATATTTTAGTGGTCGATATTTTAGTTTACGATATTTTGTTATGAAGTATATGTATATTATTGAGCATCGATATTTTAGGATTTCGATATTTGTGTTGCCGATATTTTGTGTACCTATATTTCTGTAGTTCGAAATTGTGTGTTCGATATTTTTGTAATGTTTTAAATAAGTATATGATGTCGATAATAATGTGATCGATTATTTTGTATCGATATATTTGTAGGTCGATTTTTAGTCTTTCGATATTGTGTCAGTGATTCTCCTGAGGTAAGGTCCACTATCGTGTTTTGTTGATGGCCAACAAAAAAGCCCGCCAATGTAAGAAGTACATGACCAGCTGTGTGGACTGGGCAATTTAATGTATATTGGAATCATTTGAAGTTGGACAGTGGATGCATTGTCAATACTACTGACACTAGTATCTCACTTCTTGTTCATCATTACAATATTTGTGCAAATTGGATTTCTTGATTAGGTCTACAGACACTATTACAATATAGTGGGGACACCCTTTTGACTAGTTGTGGCACTTGAATACAGGATTGGATTCCCAGGTCTGGGACTGTTGGTGAAATACATGTTATGTCCCACAATAACAAAGGTATGATGAGCCAAGACATGTTATATTTTGTCTTTCGCTGTTCACAAATATCATTTGCTAAAGGTGAATGTCCATTGATAACTTCAATAGTAATGCAGAAATTTTTTCATCTCTGGTTGACTTTCATATGTGGGCACTATATGTCCCTCTGTCGTCTCCTGACAATGTATGCATTTTGACCATCTCCTGGCCTTTCTCTGTATGATGTTGATTCCTCCCAGTAGATGCAGGGACCTCTGCTACTGCAGTTGTCTATGCACTGGCTGAATGTGTCATAGGGTGAGAAGAGAGAAAAGTAACCAAATGGGAAATGTGCTTGTGGAACTTTTCATGGATTTCCCCATTTCTTCTGTATGCTAACAGTGTTGTGAAGTACTGCCGAAGACTGGGCAGGTAGGAGCAGTGGTGCGTTGGGGATGTAATGGCGCGGCAGGGTGGGAAATGAACAACAGAATGTGTGTATGACTATCTTGATCTGATGATTCTCTCACCTTCAGCTTTGTGATTTAGGCTGGCACAGGGTGATTTACTTCTTGGATAATTTGTGGCAGGTTTACAGGCCCCTTGAAAAACATTTACACTGCCGTTGCGTCACTTCTGTGACACAGCGGTGGTGTAATACAGGTGACACATTTGGACTTATTCACAACGTGGCGCATCTATGGGAATGCGTCACGTTGTGATGTGAAGCCCTACGCAACATTAAACCTGCGTCAGCTTTAATGTAGGCAGGGTGGGTGCTCCTTTGGGATATGCCTCGTAAAAGTGATGCAGTGTAATCGACGAGATTTCACAGAGTCACTTTTCATAGGCTGCTGCTACGCAACCTTACGCCTGCTTAAAGCACACATAAGGAGTGGCACAGAACGTTAGGTATGGGCGGTCCATGGACATTGTTGGAGTTGTGTCACACTTGCGACACTACTCCAGCAAAGCACCCCACTAATGCCATCATGTGCAAGACACATCTGTCTATCCCTGCGCCACAGTGCGCCGCATTGTAAATGCAATGCATCCGTGGTGGAGCAAGAGTTGAATTGCGTGTTGCATTGTTACTGGCGCATCCCTGCTAACATTTGTCAATTGCTACTTAGCAGGGTTGTGTATATACGGCAACAGTACTGTGCCCATGTTTTCAAAAGTGGGGGAGGGATTTGCCATTTCTAATGCAAATGATTCTGGGACTTGTGGTGCTACATACAGAGGGTGACACATGAGTCTCTGACTGACTATATTTTTATATACACTTTGGACAACTTCCTTACTCACAATGACAGTGCAACACAGACAATCTTTTCATGCACTTTTTCTTTTCATCCCATTTACCCGGTACCACGTAGCGGACGTCACTAACAGGCAGCCCATGGACCAAGTGGGGGTGTACTGTGGTAAGGATAGCCTCCTCCAGTGGGGTGAGACGGATGTGGGGGCCAGAGAATGCAGCAGGGAGGATCCTGTTTAATTCAATCCTGGAGTACTTATCCTTCACCCTCTGCCTTTCATCCTGCCACTTCTTCTTGATGTCCTGGACTGTGCGCCTCACCTCCCCCAATGCTGTGACAGCAGTGGCTAATTGCTGCCATAGGGCTGCCTTCTGTGTGCCACTTGTGCAGTAGGATGGGAGTCCATATAGGCGTTTGTGGTGCCTCACTATATACTCCACAAACATGGTGGTCTCCTCTGCAGTGAAGTTCTTCTTCCTCCTCATTAGTTCCATTTTTCTCTGGCGATGTCAGCGTTGTAAACACAAACTCTCTGTGGCCAAACCTGTTCCTTCAAAGTGTGCTGCTTTTATATGTTTTTTGGTGCTGGTCAATTAGTGTTAATTGGCTTCAGCTGGAGCGTGGTGGGGGATGGTAGGAACTTGCAACATCATGGCAAAATTTAGCTATTGGCTGGGATTGGCTGCAGTGTGTCACCTGATGCGTGGTGGGGGAAGGTAGGCACTTGGACAGGCCCTTGACTAAAATGATCAACGGCCACAGTTTTGGTATTCCAGCCCGTAATCAGAGATTCCGGGCCATAGGCGGAGATTCCGGCCCGGAAGCGGAATTCCCGGTCCGGGTGCGGAACTCCCGCCCCGGGAACAGAAATTCCGGCCCGAGTGCGGACGTAAAGTTAGTAGTCTTAAGTCCATTCTGTGAATACCAAAAGTAGTAAGTTCATTCTGTGAATGCCAAAAGTAGTAAGTGCATTCTGTGAATACCAGAAGTAGTAAGTGCATTCTGTGAATACCAAAATGGTAGTAAGTTTAGGATTTTGTCTTAAGTTAGTTCTGTTAATCGGGGCCTGAGTGTTTGAGTGAGTGGATAAGTATCTCCGTAGATCTGTGAGTGGGTGTCAGAGTATCTGAGTCGGTCTGTCGGTGGGTGTGTGACTGTCTGAGCAGGTCTGTGAGTGTGTGTGTGAGTCTGAGTTGGTCTGTGAGTGGGTGCGTGGGTGTCTGAGTAGGACTGTGAGTGGGTCAATGAGTGCACAAGTGGGTCTGTGCATGGGTGTATGAGTGGGTGAATGAGTGGGTATGTAAATGACTGTGTGCATCTGTGCATGGTTGTGTGAGTGCCCATGTAGGTCTTCAAGTGGTGGTATGGGTCTGTGAGTGGGTATGTGAGTGGCTGTGTGGATCTATAAGTACGTATGTAGGTGCCTGTGTGTCTGTGAGAAGGTGTGTGAGTGGTACTATATTATGGATTTTGGGCATTACTTAGGCATTTAAAATGTAGAACCATGAACTCTGCTCTCAGCAGCAGATGACAAGAAAGAACCCTCTTTTCACAGTCACTACATGGGATATTGAGATTGAAAAAAGCAAGAATGCAAACACCTCCATCACGGATTACAGATACATTTTCATGATGTAAATGCAG
Source organism: Triturus cristatus (assembly GCF_964204655.1). Classification (NCBI taxonomy): domain Eukaryota; kingdom Metazoa; phylum Chordata; class Amphibia; order Caudata; family Salamandridae; genus Triturus; species Triturus cristatus. Next base: position 1,290,991,931 of record NC_140589.1, read on the forward strand.
AGACAAAACTTGGTTTTGCCTTAGCCATGACACAAAGTTAAGATGATTAGTACTTTACACAAGTGGAGCTTCAACTCAGAGACCTGCTTTGTTTATTTCTGTAAGTAGTTCCAGTTGAGGTTTCATTTTTGTGGAATGAGCATAGTGCAGAATCAATCCTGCTCTGCATAATTATTCAAGAAGAGCTCAATATTTTGTGCAGCGCCTCTACCCAAATGGAGTACTTTCTACTGACTAATTAGTAAGTGATACCTAATTAGGTAAATGTATAGTGCATCACCTACACTACAACTGCATAAAGGCCACAGGGAAAATGTCTCCAGTTACCTTGTGTGTCTGTAACTTTGCCAATGTGATTTTTCCTTGAGCGTCTTCACCTGATATCTATACAATTGTGGAACTGCAGAGAAAACATCTGTGGCTCCAGTAGGGTGGCCACAAGGTCCTCCTTTCACTCACTATGGCCTGTCTTAGGGCAGTGGCAGTCCCCCGGGCTGAGAACGACCTAGGAGGGGGGCACGCGCCCCACCTCCTATATTAAAACTGCATTGGGCCCTGGGGAGATGGTAGTCCTGGGACCCAGGGTGTTCTGTGAGGCCTCCCCATAAGAAATACATTTGTCCCAGGGAGGTGGTGGTCCCTGGGGCATGGGGGGTGCAAAAGGCCCCCCATTTATTTTCTGTTCACCCCGGTGAGGTTGTGGTCCCCAGCCCACAAGGAGGGGGTTGCTGTGCACCCAATTTTTTACTTTTAATGCTGCATGCCCCGAGGACCTGGCCCTCCCAGGGTCTAAATGATAGGGAAGCGGGAGAGCCCATGCTCCTATTTTATTTATTTTCGGTGGGAATTAGGGCACCAGCACGGCTCCTGCCAAAATGTTTTCTTAAAAAATAGTTTTTTTGCCCTAGTGGGGTCCCTCTGGGACACCTCCAAGATGCGTAGGGGGTAGGCTATTCCTATCCTGCTCCTTCTCTTTTTTAAGCATTTTATGTGGGACTTGGGTCAATGGCTCAAGCCGAGTGAAAAGATGGCTGCCAGAACTTTCTGGTTTGAAGTGTTGGTAGACAATTAAATTTGAGCAGTGGAAATCTCGGATCCTCGGATGATCTGCATCTCTATATATACAAATTTGGATTTTCCTAAATATTTCACTGAATGGATTTATACCAATGTACAAAAAGGTTGCTTTCTGGATCAAACTTTCTGCCATATTTGGTGTAATTCCATTCAGCAGTTTGGGCTGTAGTCGTGTCTAAAATTCGTACTGGAATTAACATGGAAAACGCTTGTTTTTTTACCCTTTTTTTCAGTACATCTCTCCCGATGGAAATCTTAAACCTTAGAATGTGGAGATGGGATACATTTGGGGATTGACTGTAATGTGGCCATTGTACAGTGTTTGCCTTGGCTGCGCATGTGATGCTGGGAATCTGCATGACTTTGATTGCTTGTTGCTTCTTCTTCCCCCCTATGTACAGATTTGGTTGGAATGGCTAATCGTACAACTTTGAAATAATACATCGCCTGCTCCTATGGGGTTTAGGATTTTTGTGGGGAGAGACGTCTTGACTGAAGTTGGCTTAGAACTCTGTCTTAAGGTACTGTGTGTGTATTGCTTGCAGTTTGCGGCACTTTAGAGTAAATGAGCCTGGGCCTGGGCCTGACATTATCTGTGGGAAGAGCACCTTCTCCCAATATCTTAATTATTGGGAAACCGCAAGACTAATGGATTTAACAATGATATGTACTCTAATTGGCCGTTGTTGTAAGTCATAATATTTATTTTTGTACCAGAATGAGCCATTGGTTTCTTGATTATACATGTGGATGGAAGAAATTGGTAAGATCTCACTTGAGGTTTCACTTTTAGGAGTTTTGGTCACACTTCACTTTAGTGGAATGCGAGGCAGGACGCACGTCTCTTTTATCACTTTGTTTCTAGTGTGTTGTTTTCTTTCCTTTTCTTTTGATATGATATTTTAGGGGTTATGGTGTTTTGATGTTGCACTGTTGGTGTATTCGTTATTCACTATTTGGATGTGTCAGTTGTTTTCTTTGGGAATTTTTCTTGAGCATTTGTCTTATTCCTTTTGTCAGATTCCCTCTTAGGGATAATGGACCAATTGTCTTTTAGGAATCTGATTTCACTGTTTAAAATGAATTTTGCTATGTGATTCTCTTTTTTTTTTTTTAAAGAAATTTGTGCTGATCTGATCTGAACACGTATGTTTATGCCTCTAGACCAATAATATGTATTCCAAATATATTTTGGAGACTGATATGTACATTTGTTTTTTAATTAAATGTATGGTCTCTATTGGAAAGAGGTTCAACTAGGTCTCCTTGATAAGGTCTATGGAATGGCCTACATGGTTGTCTTTAATGTTTGTTAAATATGTATGTGTTTTTTAATGTTTAAATGTGATTTTTTTTTGTATAAGTGATTAGTTACATGTATGACTTTTACATATTTGCAGCCCTCTGGAAGCCTTTGTTAAGGTGAAATGCATTGGATCCAATGTAGCTTTTGGATAAAGAACGTGAAGAAAAAGATTAAACACATATGAAACGAATCTACTAGTTGTATTGTGGACGGTTTGTTTATATATACATGTTGGGTTATTGCCTTTCATTTTTAGTGTAAAGTATTTCTAATGTATGGCCAATGAGCAGCTGGGCATTAGAGGTTGGCAATAGGGTTGATTTATTACGGTGCCTACTCCAGGGGGTGCGGCATTGGGGTCCCGGATGCCAAAATTTGTTTCAGAAATTTTTCCAAGGAGGCACTTGCATATATATTTGCATACACATAGAGTTACTAAGAGAGCTGCTCTAATACTGATATTCTTACTTACTCAAACACTCACACACCTTACAGAGAGTACTACAGTCACACAGATACGTATTGAGCTACAGACACAAAAACAGTGACTCATCCAGAGAAGTAGCAATTTACATGGGTCTCAGGCCTGCTACTGCAAGGCTGTGTGTGCAGTTTTACTTTCATGTCGACGGTGATTTAGAATGCTTAGTCAGACAATAAACTTCTCTTTTACTAGATGTAAGTCAACCTCAAGGTAGGATGGATGTAGGCCATAGGGCAGGGTGGTATGTCATTAAAAGGTAAGACATAGCGATTTAAGTTACACTGAGTTATATGTGCACTTAAGTTCCATACACCCGGTTATACATGCAATTTCCCCCCCACACTTTGTGTTTTTTATTACTCAAATACACTATGATTCATACATTAACACACACAGATACACACTTAGTTATACAGTGGTATAGCTAGACACACATTTATTTAGAAATGATAAGTGAGTTTGAATGCCTATTGTACAGTGTAAGAATTTATTTTGGAAGTTAAATGGTTAAATTATGTCAATTAAAATATATAATAAAAATTAAATATATTTATTCCATTTATCTTTTAAAATTTCCAAAACAGAAAGAAAAGGAACAGAATGTGGACAATGTGTTTAAAGAGAAAATAACTACAGGTAAGAAATCTAAGAAGTGTCTTAACCGAGTATGTGGAAAGCTAGAAAGTGAACAAAACCAAGTTAATAAAATGTCTCAAATCAGCTAAGAAAGGAAAAAAGTAAGTGACAGCAAGACACACAAGGTAACAAGGAGATAGAATCATTTTAAAGAAATTGGAGTCAGAATGTTCCGTAGTGGGGTAACTCAGAATCTCATACGAGCTATGAAACAGTATAAAAGGAGAAAAGAAGCAGTCAAACAAAAGGAACGTGTTGAGGCTGTAGTTGTAGGTATTTGCCCTGAAGAGGAAGCTATTTATTTTGATACTGAGCTGATTGAAAATACTGAACACAATAGTGTTGTGTTTGAGGAAAAGAAACTAAAAGAAAAGATGTATGCATAGAATTAATCTTTGCAAAGTATTCAGTGGCGAATGAAAGCCTAATACTGAGCCAATACTGAGCCTTTCTTTAATGAAGAAAGCTACATTCAAGAGAACATATTAGTGCATGCAGTTGAATTAACTGGTCGATGTTATGAGATAAAGGATAGTACTCCCATTCCAAAAGAGGAGATGGTTCCTAGGAATGTTGAGGAAGTGGTGGGGAATTGTAAACACCGGAATAGGGATTAATAAAAGGAATTTTGTTGCGCGCGCTGCATCGCAAAATGAAAAATCGTTTTATTCATTTAAATGTGTACTTACCTCCGTTCATCCATATTCCGGTGTTTACAAATTCCCCACCTTGCCCCTCCCCCGCCCCGCCTCACTGCCCCACGGAACTCCCTCCACGGGCCGCAACTGAGTACAAGAGGGAACACATTTGATTTTCCTTAACTAAGCTCAAGAAGTTATGAATGTTTGTGGTTTACAAAAGTGGAACTTCAACTGGGGCACCTGCTATGTTTATATTTGTAAGTGTTTCCTGTTGAGGTTTAACTTCTGTGAAATGCATACCTCGGACAGACTGGAATCTGAGTTTTTTCCCAGAAGAGCCCCCAGTTTTTCTGAAAGCATCTACCCAACTGGAGTACATTCATCAAGTTAATTAGTTAGTGCTACCTCATTGGGTAAATGTATTGTTCATAATCTGCACTACAGCTGCATAAAGGACCATAGGGTAATGTTTCCAGAGACATTGTGTGCATGTAATTTTGTCAACGTGATTGTTCCTCAAGTATCTTAATCCATTGATCTGTGATAATGTGAATCCTTGTCAAGAGAAGACGCTGAGACTACAAAGAGGTTATTCCATGCCAAACAGGGGGTACTTCCCCTTCACTAAATGAAGAAAGTGCTTCTTTGTTTGGGGGAGATGTCTTCATTTTCATCTGCATCAATAATGCGTCACCAAAATTATTTGTAGACGAGCTTGTGGACCTTTTGTTAAACCTGTCCATCAAGATGGGAAAAGGCGGGAAGACCTTTACATACTACTAATGAAAACCGGAGGGGTGGGGCTGCGCATCCCCTTTCCCTGGGCCGATTTCAGCCCCCATCCCTGTGCCACTGTATTTAAGCTAGCCTGGCTAGTGAGGGTTGATATCCTGACACCACTCCCAGGATGCTTGCTTCCAGTCCAGGGAGGAAATAGCCTGGCAGTTAAGCGGAACTTTTCCCATGGGGAGCAGGGTCAAGACTGATTTGCATATGGGTGTGGGCCAAAATGGGCTGGTGTGGCGAGCTAAAAAACAATGGAGTAAACCCAGATCTGTGACTGGGGGTGAATGTTACATTTTTTCAGCATTCCCTTCTTAATTCTTTCTGCTTCTGTCACCTTAAGTGGGAAGGTTATGCCCAGCTGTGGGTCCCATGCTCACTGTGCCACTGGATTTAAGGTCGCCTGTCTGATGAGTAGTGATACCTCGAAACCGGTCCCAGGCGGCTTTTTTCCTGTCCAGGGAGGACCTGGCCTGGCAGTTCAGGCTGGACTGTTTCCGTTGTTGAGCAGGGTCAAGACTGATTTGCATATAGCCATGATCCAAAGTGGGATGCCTTGGTGAGCAAAATAGAGATGGATTAAACCCAGATCTGTGACGGGGGTGAATGTTTGATTTGCTCAGCATTCCATCAATCATTTGTTCTTTTTGCATTTGTTACCCTAAGTAGAAAGGGTATGCTGAGATGTGGGTCCTGTGTTCACTGTGCCAGTGGATTCATGCTAGCCTGACTGATGAGGGTTGATGCCCCAATACCAGTCTCAGGATGCTTGTTTCCAGTCCAGGGATGACCTGGCATAGCAGTTTGGGCTAGACTATTCCCATAGGGAGCAGGGTCAAGGCTGATTTGCATATGGATGCAGTTTAAAATGGGCTGGCGTGCTGAGCAAATAAATTATGGATTAAACCCAGATCTATGACTGGGGATAACAGTTTGATTTGTTTAGCATCCCATCCTTCATTTGTTCGTTTTGCTTTTGTCACCCTAAGTGGTAAGGGTATTCCCAGATTTGAGTCCCATGCTCCCCGTGCTTCTGGATTCAAACTAGCCTGGCTGATGAGGGGTGATACCCCAAACCGGTCCAAGGATGCTTGTTTTTCGGTCCGGGGAGGACCTGGCCTGGCAGTTGGCTCTGATCTGTTCCCATGGGGAGCAGGGTCAAAACTGATTTGCATATGTTTGCAGTCGAAACTGGGGTGGTGTGGTGAGCAAAAACAATGTATTAAACCCAGATCTGTGACTGGGGTTAATGTTTGATTTATTCAGCATTCCATCCATCATTTGTTCTTTTTGGACATGATAATTGGCCACTCGAAAAGTGGTTCTAAAGTTATAATGGCCAAAAACTTAGTGATATTTGTTGTTGAATATGCGGCACAATACTACTAAAAGTAGCAAAGAAGTACACAAATTTAAATTAGACTGCATATGTAAAGTTTTGGATTTGCTACATGAAAAACTGAAAAACCATTTATGGTCACATGCTAATGGAAACCCGTAAACAAATTCATAACAATTAGAATACATCTCAATCTATATAACTATTCTTTGCATGTTCTCTGGCTTACAAAATAGAACTGTGCGTAACAAGCCAAACAAAAAACATCTTCTATATGCACTCCTGACTAACAAAATGGAAAAGTGACCTAGTAGAGGACTACACAAACTACTATAGGGAGGACATAATAATACATTTTTTTTAATAACTTTAACAATGATCGGCTTTCATACACTATGGCTTTCATATTTAACACAATACTACTAAATGGAGCAGGTACCTAAAAAATAAACTAGACCCAAGATGAAAACTTTCAGAATTACTACATGCACAACTAAAAGACACATTTATTATCAAATGATTATGTAAAACAATAAACAACTACATGACACATACAATTGAAAAAAAGAAAGAAGCCATTACATTTGATTGTTACCCCGTAATTATAGTTATTATTCCCGAAGATAGTAATTCTTCAGATTTTTGCTCCCGTATAACTTTTTACCCATTTGACAAGACTGATATGCGATTGTGCAGGCCTTCTGTTTGGCAGCACTGCGTATGATGTCTCTTCTCTTGTCCACCTAAAAGCAAACAAGCACGAAAAATATTTAGTGTAAAATGTGGCATTGGTTGCAGTTTGAGCTAGCAGAGACAAAGGAAATATTAGTGTGGTTGGTTTGTTATTTAGGTAAGTCAAGCCACACCACCATACCGCAGTTTCCCATCAGAATAACACACAATATACAGAATGATAGCGCTATTTTCTTTATGTCCATTAATTCTGAAGGATACACCTGTAGCACTAAGAGAACTGGATGGGTAAATTGAAAAGTAATATTTGAAAAAATGGAGGTTAGTATGTGCCTATGGCAGGCAATGGGAGGAACGGAATAGCCAATAACATTACATAAATACATGATGCTAATATGTCCACTCTAAAGTGCCCTGCAGCCAGGGTTTTCAGGAGGAAATGGAATTATATACTTAGAAAACTGAATGCTGTTGCTGTGCTGTGTACCTATGGTGGATGGATGGATGGAAGGACGGACGGACGGACGGATGGTTGGATGAATGGATGGATGGATGGATGGATGGATGGATGGATGGATGGATGGCTGGATGGATGGATGGATGGATGGATGGATGGATGGATGGATGGATGGATGGATGGATGGCTGGATGGATGGATGGATGGATGGATGGATGGATGGATGGATGGATGGATGGATGATGGATTGACTGAGGCAAAACAAAAAAAATAATTTAAAATAAAAAAATTACAATTAAAAAGCAATACAAAATGTTTAATATTAAAAAAAAAGTACAATTACAAAAATTAAAATTAACAAATTAAAATAAAAAAGTGAAATTATCCTCCAGTATATTATTATTAAACTGATATTGCATCCATCAATGCAAGCCTATGGCAAAGGCACAATGGCTGGACACACAAAAACAACAATACTGAAGAAGAAAGCATGGAGAACAAAGAAGACATTCAGGCCTATGGCAAATGCACATTGGCGGGCTACAAAAAGTGTCTGCCTTCCACATGGTGAACAACAACAACCAGCCAGGAGCATTGACCACAACAAGGAACACATGCAGGCCTATGGCAAAACCACACTGACTGGCTACACAAAATGGCTGCCAGCCACATGGTCAAATAAAAAGCAAAGATCACATGCAGGCCTATGGCAAAATCACACTGGCTAGCTACCAAAAATGTTCATTAGCCACATGGTCACAACAAAAACAAGTAGCAAGGAAGCATGGCCACAACAAAGAACTGCAGGCCTAAGACAAAAGCACACTGGATGCCTCTACAAATTGACCACCAGCCACATGGTCAAACAACAAGCAGGAGGCATGGAAAACACTGAACACATACAGGTCTATGGACACTGACTTTACAAAACAAGCATTGGAACTGCCAATAGGACATTTGCGAGAGTTAGAGCTCTTGGCATCGTGTTATAGAGTGGAGTAGTTGTATGTGGTGTGGAGTGGAATTATATGAGTTGGATTGGAATTGGTGGTTGTGGAATTGTGTGGAGTGGATGTATGCAGTGGATTTATGTGACATGTGGATAGAAATTATGTGGTTTTTAGTGTACTGGAATTATTTGAAGTGGGATTGTGTGTCAGGGAGTGGTATTATGTGGAATGGTATTTTGTGTTGTCTAGTTGTATGTTGTGGAGTTTGATTGTGTGGTGTGTTGATAAATTATGTGGTGGGGATTGGTAATGTGTGGAGTGAAATTGTGTTGCATGGAACTGTGTGACGCTGAGTGAAATGATGTTGACTGGAATTAAGTGGCATGATGTGGCATTGGGATTTATGTGAATTGAAGCAAAACTGTGGTAAAAAATGTGAAAATGTAAATAAGACTGAAGGCTGCATTTCATCCCACAGAAATACAAACAATTCATTCAAAAATTACCCTTTTTGTGTGTTTATATTGCAACCGGAGCATTAGAAGGACAATGTTAGGGACTCCATTTGCAAAGATGGAGGAACACAGCTCACACGGGTGTAGTTTATAATAATAATCCACATTTGTAAAGCTCAAACAATCACCCGTAAGCGTCTCTAGGCGCTGGGGGGACCGTCGGGAAGATTAAGCAAGCTATTGCCCAGAGTCACATGGTTCTGGGCTAATCTGCCGCCGGCACCAGGGATTGAACCGTGAACCCCAGATTCCAGCGTCAGTCGCCCTGGCCACGGTGCCACACCTCTTCCCTTCTTTACTGTGCACCCTCAAAAGAAACCACAGGTGTGAAAAAGGCTGAATAAGCTGACCAGCAACATGCAAGCAGCAAATGCAGCTTGTTACAACAAATGGCTGAATAATTTATTAGGAACAACCTGGAGCAACAGCTCTTGTGCCATAACGAACACATTTATGACAGACTGAAAGAGTTTGAGTAAATAGATCTGTGTAAACATGAACAATGAGTGTGTCAAACACGGCAAGTAAAATGTAGATAAATATTGCTCAGCAGTTTGAAGATGAAATAGAGGACTAAGTGGCTCTCTCCATTTTAAGCTGGCAGTGGCGCTCTCTACGTCGCTACAGTTGAAAAAGCACATAGATATTTCCTGAAGAAACTTTAAACTCCAATACAAGGGTGTGGGCTGGCGTTTCACAACTAAGCCATCATGCAGGTTTCTGAGACAGGCTTACAACCACGGCAGCCCATTTCACAATTTGAGTGATTTTATATTTAAATTAAAAAAGACAGTGCTTCACAGAAAACAAAAAGAAGAAATCAGTTTACAAATTTACTACATTTCCAGAAATGTATACATACATAATATTTACATATGTGGAGAGGCAGCACAATAACCAATTAGGATTATACTGTTAGTCTGCTATCTATACAGATTATAAGAAAGTGAATGATTTCTAATCATAAACCTAAACATCCTACAGAAATGCACACAATTCATTCAAAAATTACCCTTTTTGTGTGTTTATATTGCAACCGGAGCATTAGAAGGACAATGTTAGGGACTCCATTTGCAAAAATGGAGGGGCACAGCTCACACTGGTGTAGTTTATAATAATAATCCACATTTGTAAAGCGCGAACAATCACCGGTAAGCGTCTCTAGGCGCTGGGGGGCCGTCGGGAAGATTAAGCAAGCTATTGCCCAGAGTCAGGCGCACAACACCCATTGGGCTCACCGGGCTTCAGCCCCCCCGTCATGTGCATCAGCCCGGCTGAGACAGCCTCGCAGGCTGGCGTCCGTCTTATTGCAGCCGGACCCGAGTACTTCACAGGTCTTTTAAAGACCATTTACTCGTTAATGAGGCTTCTGTTGTGTTTTCACCCCTTCTTACAGCCACTCTGCCTATGGCTGGAAGCATGGGCGTAGGAAGTGTGGGGGACGCGGGGGATATATCCCCCCCGGATTTTGGAGTGGGTGGGACACGGGGGACAAGGGTGGGGGGGACGAGGGGACAAAGGAATATCCCCTCTCCCTTCTGTTATCGCAGGGCCATTAGCACGCGAAAGCGCTACCTAATGGCCCTGCACTTGACCTGCCTGGAGTCAGAGGCCACCCGCCCTCTGCCTTTTGTTATGCTGCAGGAAGGCTCAGCCGTTCTGGGAAGGGCAGAGAACGGAGAAAAAATAAACGCTGTTTCTTTTCCTTCATGGCAAGCACCGTGTCCACTACTCCTGATCTGCCTCTGGCGGCTGCCCTCCTCTCTTTATTCCTCCATCTCTTTCTGTCTCTGTCTCGCTCCTGCTTACGTGCTGATTTCAAGAGGCAGCTCTTAAGGTACTCTCTCTTGCCTCTCCTTTTCTTTATTTGTTCCCCTGTGAAATTGATCCAAAAAAGGCTGAACAGTTTGGCTGTAAATGTCCTCATTTTCTTACCGTTTTCTATTGAAAAGAAAAACCTCGGAATGGAGAGAAAAATAGTTAAATACCTAAATAAAGCAATACAGAGTGGACAGCAGACAGGCCAGACTGTTATTTACACCCACACACATTAGCGCCACTTTACAGAGTTTGCCAGTGAAAGCGCTACTTTCTTTTTATCTTCTTTCTGTGAACAGCATTGTTTTCCCAGGGTGGGTAAGTGCGCCATTCCTAAAGGGACTGCAATACCTGGTTGATGGGTAGAGTGGAAACATTTTAATATGATCGTTTTCAACTTTTTAATTATTTTAGCATATAAAATGCGGCTCTGTGTTTGGGGATGTGGTCTTTTTTAAACCAAACTGCATACATTTTGAAAGGATATAAGCAATGGACATTGAAAGGGGTCCCTTCCTGGTCCTGTAGCCATGTCTTGAACTTTTCAGGCAAAATCAATTACTGATTTCTGAATAATGAGTTTAAAACCGTTAAGGTAACCATGTTTTTTTCTGATTACAGCACATGCTTTGCTTATTCTTGCATTCCCTATGAGTGTTTGCTTTTTCCAGGGTGTTATTCATTTTTTTCAGGCAGCATTTTACTGTTGTCTAGTGCATAATTTGAATTTAGTCGCAGCACAATTGAGTTGTGCTGAAGGCAGTGCGACTTTCTCTCAGTGGGGCAGTATGGTGTTCAGTGTGGGAGAGAATGTGGCACTCTGGCCAGAGCTGCTGAATTTGGAACTGGAGAACCATGTTCAGACCTTCATGACCAGTTCACCATACCACACTCCTGACAGAGCTTATTCCGATGGTACACCTTAGAAGGCCCGATAGACCTTAGAAGCCCAGGTGTCTCTTAGCACCCGCAGGTGGACCTGTCCACCACAATCCATACTGCAGTTCACTTCCAGTCTTACGGGCAGGCATATGAAGAAGCACATCCTAGATCGACAGTGAATCTGTCACTGAGGTCACAAGACCCTTGAGGCCAGTCCACCTCACCCATTGGTACCTCCATTGGCCTTTTTCCAGCACTAGCAGTGCAACTTGCCAGGGGTTGGCAATGTAGAATTTGCATGCACACCAAACTTAGGGGGTGATTATAATGGCAGTGGGACCGCCACGTCACCCCGTCGGTGGTGGTCCCACCGCCATTGGTGACTGCATCACAGCCCGCCATATTACAATGGCGGGTGGTTACCTGGCGGTCGGAAAGACCAACCACCAAGCACCCGACGGGATTCTTGAGCCCGCCGGTGTGGAGGGGCTCGTGGTTCCTACAATGCTTGTGGTGCCTACCATGCACGCAGCAGGGATTACGATGTCCCTTACCCGCCAGATTATCAATGGCGGTTCACCTGCCATGGAAATGCTGGCGAAAGGGACATTGGGGGCTCGTAGCAGGCCCCTTTACCCCTGGCCCCCAGACATGGGTCCTGGGGGGCATCTATGATGCCCCACAACATATCACTGCACCATGTGGCAGGCACCGATATATTTAACATGTTCCTTTTTTTTTTACTTTGCGGCGGATGATGCAGCCAGCAGCACCTGCAGCAATGTAAAAGATAGGCACTGCGAACACCGTAGTGGCAGTCGCATTGTAATGCCTATCGTGGGGCCTCCAGGTCCCATTCCCTGATTCGATGGCGGTGGTACTGAAGTCCGCCTGCCATCGTAGTCAGCCCCTAAGTTTGCATTATATGAATATGATTCAGCGGGAAATAAATTGATGTTTGCAATTTAATTGACTTTGGTTGGCCTCTTATCTATGAGATTTCCCTGTTGAATGTGCCTTTACATTATACATTTTCGGTTGTATGAATTGATTGCATACTACACTCTCCTACAGGTATTAATTTGAGTGTCATTAGGAGTGTCTGGGACCAATTGTTTTCTTAGGAATTGTTTTCTTTACTAACCTTTGCAAAGGGCCCTAAACTTCACAGCAACACAAGTCACATTTCTTTTAGTAATTTGGGATCCGTTTGAGCTACAAAATTGTTTTGGAGGAAATCGTTAGATTATGCAGCAGATGATGTATTATGTGGCAAATATGATACAGCCATAGTTAAGTGGAAAACATTTTTCCACTTAATTTTGCCCCAACATTGTAGTTGACCAATTTGTAAGTTCCCCAAACCCAAAAGTCGAGTTTGGGCACAATTTGCATTTTAAAAGCAGCCCTATAACACAGGGCTACTTTTAAACTGACCTCAGGCTTCAGCAGTGCACACATGCAAGCGCAGAAAGGGCTGCTGGCCTCTAAACTGCCATGCCTTATTATATTCTAGGGACTTAAAAGTAGTTCTAATCCCCCTGCCCTATTATGTACTAGGGCCTTATAGGAGAGATCATGCCAATCATAGGGGTACCCTAACCCATAGTGCACCCTAGTGTATGTAGGTGTTTTCACTGTATTTTTAAGTGCCTCTTTCAGAATAGCACTGGCTGTTTAGGCAGAGGGCAGGGTCAGTCAGTCAGGTACCACCAGTAACAGTCAGCAAAAAGTTGGGGAGTGCCCAGGGCGGCTTTGCAACACTAGAGAAACACAAACTCAGAATGTAAAACATAACACCATGGTTGGGGGGTTCTCTTCAATAATCAGAATTGATTTCTATCCTAATGAACCCATTTTCCAACATTAGGATAGGGAAAGACTGGGGAAAAATCATAACGTTCTAATCTATACATTGAAGTTATTATGCAGCTCTTTGATGACGGTTAATAGCTCACTGTTCAATGTTAGGATTTTAACTTATAAACTTCAAATACCAAAAGAATATCTCAGACAAAAGCAGTAACTCACTGACCTTTTGAATTAAAACTTTCACTAGACAAGCCTTCAATCTCTCTCAAAAAAAGAACATTAATCACCAAAGTTATCTTCACATTTTTATTGTTGCCTGAAAATTGCTGGAGACCAGGAATGCAGCAGCAGGTACTTTTCAAACCATAATGCACTTGCAAACACGACGCCCCCACCCTAAGTCAGCGGCCTTTGTTTGCTCGCGGCTGCTGTATGTTTTGTTGATCGGGAATCCGCATTAGAGTTCACAATTTCAGGTGCCTGGAGGAGCCTAGGCCCCATTCTGCTACTGATCCCCCAGGCGGGGCTTACTGACTACACACCAGGGGGAGGGTCATCTGATTAGGGAGTTAGGGTGTCTCCCATTCAAGTGCTTAAAACTCAGGCACCCAGATCCCTTTACCCAAGTCCAATTGGGAGGGGGTCCAATTATCAGATCGAAAGTTCCCCATTCTTGGGCCTCCAGCCCAGGGTCAAAATTCCTTTGTGCTGTGTGGTACCTACTGCAGCAACTACAAATGTCAGAATCCTTCATCCAATGGAGGCCCATTTCAGTTCACAACAAAGCTGTCCTCCAGTGTGAGGGCCAAGTTTCCCATATGTTCCAGATAGCGACGACCCTATGACCTCCACTGCACAAGATATTACAGGTGGCAAAGGTAGCATTTCTGGGGTTTCTTTAATAACAAATGGACCCCAGACATGGAGTTCCAGTGTATGGTCATCCTCCATTGTGGAGAGGATACTTCATCAATAATTAAACCTCCCAGCCAAACTTTCTGTATGGTACTGAGAGGAGGCAGGAAACTACCCAGGAGCTCAAGTGGCCTACTGTTGAGAATCAGCCACATAGTGTGGTTTGATCCGATCAGTGGAGACAAATCTCTTGTTATTCCAGCTAGCAAGGGGTGGAAGAAGTACAATTCTGGTATCTTCAATGACAAGACAGGTACAGGCACTCTGGATGATGACCCAAATTCTTTCTTGTCCACAATTGTCTCTCTGACCAGATCCCTAATTTTCAGGATCCAACAAGGAACTGCCGGCACTTCCTTCACTTCACCAGCAGCTATGCTTTTTACTTGAACGTTGACCATCCCATTCCAGAAACTGTTCAGTTCCTGTAAAAACGCCCAGACGTTCATGAAGATCAAATAGTGTTTCAGCCACCACTGTGCTGGGACTGTCGAGGTCTGGAACCCGCATTTTTTCCCCCAAACAGGATTTTATAGGGAGTCCGACCGCTCAGGGATTTGCTAGGTAGATTGTTAAGTGTCCTCTAGACCCCATATAGATGATGCAGCAAACCGCAACCTGAGCCTTGTACCCTAGCTGTTAAAAACTGCTTTAAGGCCTGTTTTTCTCTCCTCGACCAAATTTCTTACAGGATGATAAGGGAAGGGATTCTGTAGGGTCTCTCAAACTTTCCATGCCATCTTTGTAAGCCCTGGAGGCGAATGCTGGATCTAGCTAGGAATGTAGTGTGCAAACTGAATATATTCTCGATATTGACTCACAGACCCTTTATAACAGTCTTGGTGTGAGCCGATAGCTGTGGCCATACCCATAGGAATTGAGAGCAGGAATACACTGCAACCAAGCTATGCTTGTAAGCCCCATATGGTGACAAAGGACCGCAATGATCCAGATAAACACAAACCAGAGGCTTGTTTGAAACAGTAGAGGTGTCAGTGGTGGATGTGCAAATTGGAACCCTTCATCTGCTGTCAGATATTACATTTGAGGGCAAAATCCTTGGTCTGGTTCTGGAGACCTGGCCACCAGCAGCATTGCTTTAACAATGAAATTGTAGTAGCCAAACCAGCATGTGCGGATGCAATATGCTCATGTGCAGCTAGAATTAATCCTAACCTGTGGTCTGAATTTGGTATTACTCTATCTCCCACTCCAGGAATGTGAGCAAATGGTATGCTTTGAGCATCTAATTTGTAGGAGTACTTGAGTAGAAAGTCATTCAGCAGGAGGGTGTCATTATGTGCAGCTTTGACAGCTGTCATGATGTATGTGTCTATTCCGTTACTTGTGAAAGTGATTACAGTTACTTCAGCAGTTTGCACTGTTGCAGGTTGATGACTCAATGTGTGGATTACATGAGTCCATGGCAAGCAATCGTTCAGCTTTTCCACCTGTCCGCAAAGATCTTGTGTTTGATTGTGCACCTTTTTGAATCTCTGATTCAAATAGTGTATATTATAGGACTGGACACGGTAATACGCATCACACACACTATGAGCATGGGGAATCCGTGATCCATATTCTCCAATGAAGTATGAGAGCCCTTAGTTCAGCCAACTGTGCAGTGCAGTCACCAAGTGACTGGGTGCAGGTTTTCTTGGGATGGAGTTCTACATCCTACATGCACCCCTTTACGACAGCCTATGCTGTTGAATATTGCTGCTTTGTCCCTACGGCAGGCTGTCCTCAACTATCAGTATATATGATGAAATCATTTTTATCTGGGGGCATTATTTCAGTAGGTAGAGGATATTCATGTTCATATTGCAGAAAGGCTTTTGTTGGTAGTGTAGAATCAAATCTGTAATCGACATCTGTTGCGGTGAGTGTGTTAGCCCATTGTATTTAACGTGAATGCAATTCTTTTGCATTTGGAACACTTGCACTTTTGAAGGCCTCCAAAGCTGGCACCAGGATCACAACAATAATTTATTTTTCCTGAGCCTGAGTTCTCTCCCTCACCCCAGCAGTCTGTACTGCTGTAAGTACTCTTTCTTTTGATGCAAAATGTATTTTGGAATTTGTGTATCAATGCGATTTGTATGCAATCACTACAGTTTCACCGTCATTGAACATAATGTAGGTGTACACTGATGCCCCAGCGACAATGTGGATTAGGTTTGTTGTTTTTACACATGTGTGTATGTGTTTTGAAGTTAGCATGTCAGCTTGTACTGCACGTAATACTTGTGTGTGCTCAGTGGTCCAGTGTGTGGTTGAGAAATCTGGAAGGATCAGGTCATAGAATGGTTTACCTATTTTACGTTATCTAGATTGTAGGTTCCGCCAAAATTTAGGAATCCCAATATGGATTGTAACCTTTTCAAAGTAGTTGAAGGTTGTAATAGCACACACTTCTCTAAGAAATAATTTGCACAGCTTTTGCCTTCATTTGAGAACTCACATCCCAGAAACAGGACATTGAGGTGTGCAATTTTTGATTTTTTACAGTTATATTTGTAGCCCATGTGAGCAAATCCCAGAATTATACGATCTACTCCTGTCAAGTGTACTCAAAGGTCGTCATCAGCCAAATATATCTCATTGACGTAGGAAAATGCCTGGCCATCCACATTTTTTGAAAGTGTTGTTATTCAAGCTGGGAATTGCTGAGTGCTATTCGTGTACCCCTGAGGCAATCGACAGAATTGCCACCGAGAACCTAGCACACTAAATTAAGTCTAATACCTGCTTCTAGTTGCTACATTTTGGCAGAAAAGATATCTAGTTTGGTTTTGTATTTTTCCCTCATTATGTTATTCATTAGTGACTTGCTGTGTGTATTTTGTACTGCAAACGTGCAAGTAGCTGTGGTTAAATATCTGTAATCCTATACTACACAATCTGAATGATCTGGTATCATCACAGGAAACAAGGGATTATTTAATGAAGAGGTGCAATTTTCTATTACACCCTGGTATCCAAGTTGTTGTAGAATTTCCCTAACTTGTTTTTAACCTCATTTTTAATTAGGTTTTGTCTTTGAGGTTGTGGTGTCAACCTCAGTGGTATTTCAGGATAAGGGAAACCATCATCCCAACCCACATGGTTGCGGTATAACACTAGCTCTAGTTGCAACACCCACTCCTTGGCGCATAAATGATTAGCTGATTGTGGGACAAAGTCGGAAAAATGCAGATAAAATTACTGTTTCTCCATTTGAGCAATACATCACAAATTCAGGTGGCTAATCCTTTTGGCTACGAGAACATTGCAGTCGAATGACAAGTCACCTCAAAGCAGAACAGTAATATTCCTAGGTATGTCCCCCTCAGATTGGAGTTGTAATCCCTATAAATGATGTGGGATGGCTAAGCTAGTATCCATGTCCCACCTGGATATGTGCACTCAGCACTACTCCCACCAGCAAACCCATCAGGTCCCGGCAAACTATTGTGGCTTCAGTCGCGCTGTCCAGCATGGTCTCTGCCCATTCCCTGCTCAGAAGTAGTGTCCTGAATATCCATGGCATGCTTGACTTTAAGTCCAGCTATCTTCTTCTTTTTGAATTGACGTTTGGATATTTTAGGTTTATCTTCCTGTTTAATGATGTAGTCAGATGAGCGTTGTGAGTCCTTCTATGGTTTTACGCACTCCTCCGACCTGCGCCCTGACTGTTCACCTCTCTTCGAATAGTTTTTGATGATTCCTGAAAGGAATGATGAATGGGTATCAGTATCTACATACCTGTCAGGCGGTTTAAAATTATCACGGTTACGCAGGTTATAATGCTTTTCAGTGGCTTCCTTTTGTGGAGACCCACCACGCGATTTAGTTTTGTCCTTGTTTTTCTTATTATCCCACTTCTTCTTTGTAGAAGACTTGTGTGCTTGCTAAGAGTTATCCTTTTCCTATTTTCTCTTTGGTTATGGTTTACCAGGTCTGGCTCCCAAATTATCTCTACCTAATGTTGCATAGGTCTCCTCGATAATTTTACACAATTCGCGTTCCTGTTGTGTCCAAGGCAAATCTGTTAGACTCTGATGTATAGCCAACGCTGTTGCTTCCACTTTTATGTTACTTAACATAATGGTGGATACTGCATCAAAATTGCCTATTAATTTCATCCCCAAATCCTGGGCAGATGTTGCCCCATACTCATTTTAGATCCGTTTTAGAAACTCTAGAAACACAGCCAATAAAGAGGTACCATGTGTTCCAGTATATACTCTAGCAAAAACTATACCCCAAGTGGTGCAGTCTTCCAAAGGCGGAGCCATCCCCTCTGACAAGTAAATTGCTAAAATTCTGTGTGTTTCCTGGTGTCCGGTATGGGGAAACACCGCTTCAAGTTGACTTGTCTTTTGTGCAAACCAGAACGTAATTTCTTTCCGTCTGTTGCGAATCTTACCCATGACTTCATTTAGTATTTGTGGGCTGATGCATGGTGTAGCCATTTGTGATTGTGCAGCTTGACCAGTTTACACAAGATTTAATGTTAATGTTCACAGAAAGAACTGTGTCAAGCATCTGTATATTGTCACTAAGTGTTTATTTAGTCTATGCTATTATACTGCTAAGACTGGCCATGTTACTCCTTCATTGCTAAGGGGAATTTGTCTAAAAGTTTCTGTTGTGTGTGGTAGGACTACATCAAACCAATTTCTGTAACCTTGGTATATAAAAGGTATTTCTATTTCTTCATATAGTGTGTTATTGTTTAGAACTTCATCTTGTGTGTAGCCTTGTTTTGTTGTCTGCTGCTGGGAATGTAACCCATGAATGGAATACCTCTGTCCTAAATGCTTCCTGCGCGTCAACCATGAAAGTCACATCTCCACCTTTAAGTATGGGACCATTTTGTAATAGTTTCTGAGTAACCACATGTCCGCAGTTCTCAGTAATGTTGAGTGCTGCTGGGTGTTCTCTGTCTGATTGAAATGGAAATTCTTAAAGTGCAACAAAATGGGAAGAAATCATGTAAAAAGTTCAATCTTGAACAACCTATAGCCTATACCTAGGGGTTACCTACTCAGCTGAGGAGGATTGTTCCTACTACCACTGACATCTCCAGTTAAGAGGTATGTTGGGGTCTCTGGGTATGCAAGAGAGAACTACTCAGGTGATCCATTAAATAAGAGTGCAATCTAACAATGTTGGTGGTGCCATGTCATACTGTTTCGACTTTCTCAATACAAACTCTTTGTTTTTTGTACAACATAAACTTTGGGATGCTGCCAGATTGATTTTGCACACCCCTCCAGGTTATGTTGGCCTATAGACCTGCTAGCTCACAGTGCCAGTGTGTAAATTAGCCTTTTTAGGGGCCCACCGGTGCAGGGTTTACCCTATCTGTCCATGGGTCCTTAAACCACCAAAGAAGAAGTTGGCACTGAAGCTGGAATATTAAATAACAAGTTTATTAATCAAACATGAGTGAGACTATGTCAATACGGTGCCCTCAGGGCACTGTAGGAGGTAGTCCACGGAGTACAGAAACCAGGGGTCTTTTATATGCATCAGTTGCATTGTCAGCATGAGACCAAGGGGAGGTACTGGCACATGCAAGAATAGTTATTGACTAACATGGGCATACAAATATGCCTTGGTCTGCAAAGTGGGAGGGGAGACATTTCTGTTTGCATCAGTTAAAACAGCTTGACATTTACAAACTAAGACAGGTGCATTCTGGCAGCTACAGGCCTTTCTGAGCATGCGCAAGGCTCTGGCTCACTGCTGAAGGAGTTAACTATAGTTGATGACTCAAGGGAAATACAAGGGCAGGCAACAGTGAAGGCCGATGAAGCACATAGCTAACACATAGCTAACTAAAATGGCTGCCACAACCAAAATGGCTTCAGCTGATGCTAACAGCGATTTCTGCTAGTTTCCACAGCCGACCCTTTTAGCATTAGCTAAAGACATCTCTATGATCTGGAAGGAATATAGAAAATATATTACACATCTATTCTCATCATATCGCTAACTTCTTGGGCTAATACATATTGGGCGTTCACATTCTTAATGATGCGCTTGTTAGGTATACAAGTAGAGACACAAAGGGAACAGAGCATTTGGCCATAATGAACACACAGAAGGCAGGAGAAAATAATGGCTATTATCACAAACAGAACTGTCAATATTTTCCAACCCCAAGCAGAAAGTAAATCCCCAAATCACCCAGTCAAATTCCAGGTTTCAGGGCTCCAACATATGTCAGTGACTATCTTATCCCGTTTCAAAATAGCCAAAAACATATGTCTGTTTTTAATGAGGGCTAGAATACCAATGATATGTTCAGGAGGAGGGCAGAGTAGTATTTATCAAAGACTGCACAAAACGTTTCTCTTGCAGAAACAACAATATTCCAAATTCAAATATTAAAGCTGGCACACATATTATCACAAACACAATTTTTGCTTTGGGGGACCAGGAGGACCAAACGGGGCCATGGAATTTAGGACGAGGAGCCGCAAAGGGCAGCTCCTCCTCAAAAATGGGACGACCAAAGGGGTACATGCTAAAAAGTACTTGGAGAATAGAAGCCGCTGTACAACCAGCCAGAGGGGAGTCTTCTCTCTGTTTCCGTCTGAGCCTCACAGGCAGGCTCTTATCGTTCATCAAATGTTCACTTCTCCCATGGTGGAGCTGCACAACTTGCAACTCAGGAAAACAATCACGACCCAGGCTAAGGGGAAATGTTTCTTCTTTCAGGATAGGGGCAATCACCCTCCAGGGCAAACACCCTCAACGATCCTGTCCAGTGTCTCAGGCAGTGCACCAGTATTCTTCACTCAAATCTAACAGGCACCAGAGACACAGCACCTGTACACTGAACTCAAGTCCTTCCCTAATTCCTGTGTTGCTCCGGTGGCGCACTGCTCTTTCGTCGGGGCCACAGATTGTACCTAGTATGCCCAGGCACCTCTTGATCAACAAACACAGATGAATATTTGCATTCACTTGGGGACCAGGACTCAGAGGCCTGATGCTGGAGTATCTGAAGCAACCCTTATTTCAGAGGGGGTCACCTCAAGCAAAACCTCCTTGCCATCCTTGTTGGCCTGTGCCTCTCTTAGCTGGAAATCAGGATAAAAGGGACATCTCTCCGTCTTGATTTGTGATCCCATGTTTCCCCCAAGACAGTGGTAGGGGTACACACTTCACATGACTAGCGTGCACCCAATGCTTCCGACCTTTGACTTTCACTGCTGTCCTGGTCGCCAATAGCACTTGCATCAGTTCACGCCACCTCGGCTCTAGGCTGGACTTGCGCTGGAAATTGCGCACCAAGATGTAGTCTCCAGGTTGGATCTGATGTCCGGGCCCCTCTGGCAATGGTTGTAGGGCGGCAGATATCTATTGGTGAACTTAACAAAGATCGTTTAGACAAGACATACACATAATCTATCAACAGAGAGGATACTCTATTTCAGAAAACTTCTTTAGTCTTGGGGCGCCCCATACATTAGCAGGATGCCCAAGAACCACTTCATCTATCTGAGAGTAAAAAACACCCTGGACCTATTAGCGAGTATAAAGGGGAACTTTTAGTGAATTGATAAGAGTAAACTTAATTTTTCTCTCCCAACCACAAGCAGCCAAGGAAGTCTGTATTCATTTACTAAACATACTCTGAATCCTTACAAAACAACTATTTTTGGTGTTTCTTGTGTTAGCAAGCTAGTGTTCCATAAATCATATAGTTCACAACACTTCTTCAACTTGGGATTTTTTCACTACTGTACAGGACTGTGGACACTTCTAGAATTATTTCCTTAAGTAAGAACAAATATATGTTTATTTATTTATTTTTTATTTATGTGTTTTATAGAGCGCGAACTTGCCCCGTTAGGGTATCAGAGCGCTTTACAGGGGAGCAAAGCAATATACAGACAGATTTAGAGTCGACCAGTTACATCTCAAGTAGCAGTATAGTGCAGGAATATATAGGGTAAAGCGAAGCATGTATATACAGTTTACATAACCAATTACAAAGAGCGAGAAACCATATTTACAGAGTACATTTTCAATAATTCCGACCCGGTCCCAAGATTCTGGTGTTTCGGGAGACCCGGTAGATAGGGGGAGGTAGTGGGCCGTCATAAGTTATGCCAAAGAAGTAGCTGAGGTAGTGTTAGATGAGAAATTTGCCCATAAGGAAGATTGTTTTGCTTATAACTAGGGATGGGCGGAATTTGCGAAATTAACTTTCGCAAATTATCGCGAAAATGTTTAAAATTATCGCAAACAAGCGGAAATATCGCGAAGATGCGGAAGTTTTTTTCCGGCATGTTCGCGAGATTTTCGGCATGGTTGCGGGTCGCCAACTTACCCATGTGGTTGCTTGCGGGCACGGCCATCTTGTTTTGTGTTGTCTCGCGGTGCATGATCGCGAGAAGAAAGACGTGATCGCGCGACGCATGACGTCACTGTGGGCGCGAACTGTCGCGAGACAGCGCAAATGGCTAAAAACAATACAACATCTCATGGAGAACGCGACCGGATCAAGAAAACTTGTCGGCGAACGCAGGGATTCAGGTAAGGCGATCGCGCGCACGCGAGAATGTATTATTTTACAGCGCGAGCAAGAAACAAATTATCGCCAAGCTGCGGAAACCGGAATTTTTGACATTTTCGTGCTCTCCGCGGAACGCGAAAATGTCAAATTATCGCAATTTCCGCGAACGGAACGAAATTTTCGCCCAGGCCTACTTATAACCATGTTCTCATCTTATAGATGTAACAGGAAACCCTAAAACTGTGAATATAACAGAGATCTGTATTGCATGAATAACTAACACATTAATCCTAAAGAAAAAAAAACATTCACCAACTCCAGCAAGGATGTCAGAGTCACTTAGACTTGCATTGGTGAGGTGCTTTGTCTGTATTTATTTAAGAACATATTCACAGCATCTTGTGAAATGAATGACTAAAGCGAGCCCAACCAATTGTTTCATAGCCGCTCCTAGACAGCTTAGACAGGTTCGAGAGAGAGAGAGAACACAACAACAAGCTGCCCTGCGTACTTTTCCACACAGAATAGCTCACAATAATACACATAATGGGCACAAAAACCGAGAACTTAATTTTGCTTACCCTTAATTTGCACAGGAGCTAGTCTCCTACGCTAGTCTCCTACCCCCCTTTGACGTAGGTAACCTAAACAGGTGACCTCCTGTGACAATCGTTAACCCCTTTTGGCAGCTGGGCACAAACAGACTTGTCGGAGGTAAATACCTAGGGGAATCCATATCAAGGAGGCCATGTCCAATACAAGTTGACTGTACCACTTTATAAATTGTTTTAACATGATGGCGCATGAATGCAAGCTTAATTTCATGGCCTTTTTATCTTGCCCTAGCACGACAATTTTAATTTAAAAACCATTATTCTTTATACATGGCAGAGCTGCTTTCTGCACATGGCGCACAGACGCTCCTGCCCCTTGATAATGCTATTCAGTAGTCTCAAGAAAACAGTGATATCCCCATCTACTCCTAACAGAATATGCAATATTTCCTTTAGCTAATGGTACCTAAAACAGATCTGTGGTGTCCAATCATCTTGTTCCAGGAAGGCTTAATTAAGGTCATAAGTTCATTGAAACAACTAAGTAAATTCTTCCATTTCTTTAAATGTAGTTAAATTACTAATGATGATATCCTAAATATTATTAACATGGATTGATAATTGATTTGACCCTAATTGACCTAGGCACATTATAGCCTCAGACATCATTAGAGCAAAGTTTCCATTCCCTGTAGTGTTTTATCCTACAATATTAGAATCAGGAAATTTAATTATTACAAAGGAATTAATTTGTTAAACGACTTTTCAACATTACAAACAGGTATTATATCTATGTTTTTCCTATTTAGAACAAGTGGCACTGGAGTGTGCGTTTGCTTAACACGTGTTATTTGCTGTAGACCAAAATAGAAGCAAATCTTCTGAAAAGGAATATGTTCCCAGTTCAATCAATTATAGCCCTGTTTATGTATGTGTATTATTACTACAAGGGCTATAGACTAAGTGTACAACTTGTATTCACACAATTATATATGTACATGTACACATCAAGAAACGCTGTGATGCTTTCTTAGTGTAATGTAGAAATCATACACTGTCACAGTGACTAACATCAGATAAAAAAATGCTCCAAAAACTCCCTGCGTGGACATTTTGCTTTCAGTAGTGGTGGTCAGTTCTAAATACAGAATTTGGCCTCTGACCCTTAAACCTGTTGTCCCCTGTCTGAGCAAGGCTATTCCCATACGGCCTTTACAATTCAAAGTAACTCTCGAGAAACATGACTGAAGGGCATCCCTGATCCGTGCCTGTGTGCTGATATTTTTTAAAGTAGGATGCAAGTTTTGCTGTTTTATTATTTTTTATTTATTTGTGTGCACTGTGCTTTTCTAGCACCTAAAAAATTGGCTCAAAATGTCAGTGTTCAGAAAGCCAAGATGCGCCCAGAACTATTATAGCCTTATAGCCCACCGTAGCGGGCTATACCGACTATTAAAGGCCCGCTGCATCGTTAAAGTCCCGAGCCGAAGGCGAGGGACTTTAACAAAGCAGCGGGACTTTAATAGCCGGTATAGCCCTGCTACGAATGGCTATAAGGCTATTAGAAAATTCTGCCACTAGAGGGCTTTATTTGTTCTAACAAATAAAGCAAAGCCTTCAGGGAGCGCGAGGGTATTCAAATCCCCTCAGGCTCCCTGAAGCCTTTGTTCACAGCCAGAGTTGTGAACAAAGAAACATTGGAATGTTGGAGCTCCGGGCTTATACCAGCCATTATAAGCCCGGAGCACTCCATTGTTTTCAATGGAGCTTCCAACATTCCAATGTTCTAATGTGCAATAAGGCGCGCAATGTAATTCATATATCTCCAAAGCTACCCTTTGCATGACTTTTAATAGTCTTTGTATTTGACACTGCAGTCATTAGGCCATGCTACATTTTAAGTTTGTCACTAAGAGAAAGTAATATTGGTGTTCTTAGATACACTAATATTCAACCTTTTAATGTTGTGCAACAACATATTTTAACCAGTTGGAGATAGAAAACTTAATGTGCACATTGAAATCTGAATACACACTTTGCACAGGGTAATTTTCAACAGTGCTAAATATTATTGAATTTTTACAATAGTGGTATAAGACATTATAAGGATCATAATTATGCAAAAACGATTTTAGTGCAATGACTTTTAATAATTTTTTACATGTAGTCAGTTTTTGAATAATGACACTAACCCTTTTTGTGGTTTCTACATATGAAAAGCAAGCCTTATTCCTTTCCTTTTGCCTTTAAATACATTTATTTATATCACTCACAAAAACCTCTTTTGAAACTAAGCACAGAAACTTTACTGAAACATAAAAAGTTTGTGTCACTTTTTAGAGGGCAGTAATTATTTACCATCAGATCCACAGATGTGCTTATTAGAAAAGCAACAAGAACGTCCTTACTTTTATCCTTTCTGTTTTATCCAAAATAATAAAACTGTATTTCTAACTTTCAAAATCAGTACTCTTTAATGAATGTGCCTTCATACCATGTTGTAATAACTTAAAACCTAGTTGCCACAGCGTTTATCTGTAGCTTATGAGCCATGTGTTTATTTACTCAGCTGTGTTTTACGACCAGCAGGCATTAGCTTCTACACTTTTTCAGGATAAAAAGGCCTTGCTGTATTCTAATGTCCACACAGAAACCCCAAAAAGTTGACAAACCATTCATTACCGCCGTCTGCTCTGACAGACAGCTTCCTTCGAAAGACAGCTTTGAGCAGCTGTTAAAGCTTTCTTTCTGGTGCCGGGAATGAGCACAGTTCCTTCTATTTAAAACCCAGGCATTCCAAGCCAGTCAAAATCTTTCGTTTTGCAGTGTGGTACAAGAAGGACGGTTTTATTTTAGCAGCAACCAATTACTCAGATTATGTGAATGCCTTTTAATATTTAATATAATGTGTCTAAGGATAATGCTGTAACGTTTTGTTTTGTATGTAACTCCTACGAGTGATTAATTCTTCTCACTCAGCCTTGTTTGTTGCTTGCTCATTTTTTAACAGATGTGATTGAGTGTTTGGAAAAACTGTGTTTTTTTAAATCTGCTCATTTTCTGCACTTACAGAGCTGTGTTAAAGCCCAGGGAGAAGACTTTGGGGCACAAGTTAGCAGTCTAGCTCTTGACGCTAACTCACGTCATTCCGGCCTCGAGAAATTGGCCATGACGCGACCGCGCTTTGGGCGCCTGTATGTAACTCCTACGAGTGATTAATTCTACTCACTAAGCCTTATTTGTTGTTTGCTCATTTTTTAACAAATGTGATTGTGTGTTTGGAAAAACTGTGTTTTTTAAATCTGCTGATTTTCTGCACTTACAGAGCTGTGTTAAAGCTCGGGGGGATGACTTTGGGGTACAAGTTAGCTGTCTAGTTCTTGACGCTAACTCACGTCATTCCGGCCTCCATAAATTGGCCCATGATGCGACCGCGCTTTGGCGCCTGTATGTAACTCGTACGAGTGATTAATTCTTCTCACTCAGCCTTGTTTGTTGTTTGCTCATTTTTTAACAAATGTGATTGTGTGTTTGGAAAAACTGTGTTTTTCAAATCTGCTAATTTCCTGCACTTACAGAGCTGTGTTAAAGCTTGGGGGAAGACTTTGGGGCACAAGTTAGCAGTCTAGTTCTTGACGCTAACTCAAGTCATTCCAGCCTCGATTAATTGGCCCATAACTCAACCGCACTTTGGCGCCTGTATGTAATCCTATGAGTGATTAATTCTTCTCACTCAGCCTTGTTTGTTGTTTGCTCATTTTTTGACAAATGTGATTGTGTGTTTGGAAAAACTGTGTTTTTTAAATCTGCTAATTTTCTGCACTTACAGAGCTGTGTTAAAGCTCGGGGGAAGACTTTGGGGCACAAGTTAGCAGTCTAGTTCTTGACGCTAACTCACGGCATGCCGGCCTCGATAAATTGGCCCATGACGCGACCGCGCTTTGGCGCTTGTATGTAACTCCTACAAGTGATTAATTCTTCTCACTCAGCCTTGTTTGTCGTTTGCTCATTTTTTAACAAATGTGATTGTGTGTTTGGAAAAACTGTGTTTTTTAAATCTGCTGATTTTCTGCACTTACAGAGCTGTGTTAGAGCTCGGGGGAAGACTTTGGGGCACAAGTAGCAGTCTAGTTCTTGATGCTAACTCACAGCATTCCGGCCTCGATAAATTGGCCCATGAAGCGACCGCGCTTTGGAGCCTGTATGTAACTCCTATGAGTGATTACTTCTTCTCACTCAGCCTTGTTTGTTGTTTGCTCACTTTTTAACAAATGTGATTGTGTGTTAAGAAAAACTGTGTTTTTTTAAATCTGCTGATTTTCTGCACTTACAGACCTGTGTTAAAGCTCGGGAGAAGACTTTGGGGCACAAGTTAGCAGTCTAGTTCTTGACGCTAACTCACATCATTCCGGCCGAGAGAAATTGGCCCATAACGCGACCGCGCTTTGGGCGCCTGTATGTAACTCCTACCAGTGATTAATTCTTCTTACTCAGCCTTGCTTGTAGTTTGCACATTTTTTAACAAATGTGATTGTGTGTTTGGAAAAACGGTGTTTTTTAAATCTGCTGCTTTTCTGCACTTACAGAGCTGTGTTAAAGCTCGGGGGGAAGACTTTGGGGCACAAGTTAGCAGTCTAGTTCTTGACGCTAACTCACATCATTCCGGCCTTGATAAATTGGCCCATGATGTGATTGCGATTTGCCGCCTGTATGTAACTCCTACGAGTGATTAATTCTTCTCACTCAGCCTTGTTTGCTGTTTGCTCATTTTTTAACAAATGTGATTGTGTGTTTGGAAAAACTGTGTTTTTTAAATCTGCTGATTTTCTGCACTTACAGAGCTGTGTTAAAGCTTGGGGGGAAGACTTTGGGGCGCAAGTTAGCAGTCTTGTTCTGGACGTTAACTCACGTCATTCCGGCCTCGATAAATTGGCCCATAATGCGACCGCGCTTTGGCGCCTGTATGTAACTCCTACGAGTGATTAATTCTTCTCACTCAGCCTTGTTTGTTGTTTGCTCATTTTTTAACAAATGAGACTGGGTGTTTGGAAAAACTGTGTTTTTTAAATCTGTTAATTATCAGCACTTACAGAGCTGTGTTAAAGCTCGGGGGGAAGACTTTGGGGCACAAGTTAGCAGTCTAGTTCTTGATGCTAACTCACGTCATTCCCGCCTCGATAAATTGGCCCATGACGCAACCATGCAGCGGATGCGCGCAGCTGACTTGCGCATCTTGCACGCCGATGGCGCGCCTCAGGCACGCCTCAGGCAAGCCCGTCTGTACCCAGACAGGGCCAGGGTCGGGAACCTATGCCGGTTCTGAGAGGGGTAAAACCACTTTTATGCCACACAACTGTATGCCCTGAGGAAAGAGGAAGCTAGTAAGTGTGCCCATGTTATGCTGCCAGATATTAGCTCACAATGTACTAACTGTAAATTTTGTTTTCAAAACTCCACCCTTACTTTATTAGACATTCCTAATGAAAGAAAGAGCATGATGCTGCTATTTAACTACCGCTCGCTTCCTAAACATTCTTCTGAAATCTTTATACTCCTCGAAGAAAGGAATCCTGACGTTTCATTTTTAACTGAAACGTGGCTAAGTAATGACACTGATTTTGATGTTGTTCAATCCCTTCCCCCAAATTAAGCTATTCAAAGGTTTGACCGCAATACAGGGCGCGGAGGCGGCCTGGCCATAATCCATAAAGACAACTTTGTTCGCAGAACAAATGCAAACCCTGTCCCTGATTGTGAAAGTCTGTCCTTTGTGATTGATTTAGCTCCCACGTACACCTTCTCGGGGATCTTGGTCTATCGCCCTCCAGGGCCCCTGGGCTCTTTAAGAAGGGCTTACCTGAGGTGGCAGCAAATCTAGCCAGTGCCTCCCCTAACTTCACAATTCTGGGTGACTTTAACCTGCATTTTGATGATGACTCATCAGTCTCCACAAAAGAATTGGTCGATGAACTGGCAATGTTTCAATTTATATTAAAAGTGAACAGTCCAACTCATACAAAAGGCCATCGGTTGGACCCCATTTTTCCAACATAAACCATATCTTGGTAGAGGATGCTGTTCCTATTCCATGGTCAGACCATTTTCTACTTCCTTTTAACTGGACTCTACCTGACGATAATATACGAACTTGCAGAGCTACAAAAATTGGTCGTAAATGGTCGAAACTCCCCTTAGACACCTTTATCCGCAATCTGAAGGTTACCGTCCCTCCCTCTCATCCCAACCCTATTGTTGCCAATGATAATTTTAATAATTGGATCGATCTTGCACTTAATTCAGTTCTCCCTAAAAAAGAAATATCAGAAAAGGTGGGAGCAAAAAAAAACCCTTGTTATTCTTACAAATTATGCCAGCTTAAACAGACATGTAAAAAACACAAGAGAACTTGGAGGAAGGACTTTTCTGTCGCTAGTAGAATTAAGTACCGAGAAGCCATTAAAATCTATAAAAATGAAATTAAAAATACCCAAGCCCTTTATTATCAAGGAAATATTCTATCTGCAAATTCCTCACGTGAGATATTTAAAATTGCTAATACTCTTCTCACACCTCCCCACCCTTAGTGGCACCGGCAATGTGCAATCGCGCCGCGATCTAATCGCCGATTTCTTTGCAGAAAAGATACAAATCATTTACAATTCTTTCCCTCCTGTTGCTATCTCACAAATGTTTGCATCAAGTGATTGAATTTTAATCCTTCCACTACTATCTTGTTGGAGGAATACCATCCTCTTGATCTCAAGACTCTGCAAAGATTGCTTAAAGAACTCAAATTGGGTTCTCCACTAGATGCTGCCCCCCCCACAGTTCTCCATAAAATTTTGGAAGTGGTGTCACCAGTCATACTTGACTGTATAAATACATCACTTAAAACTGGGATTGTGCCACCGCAATGGAAACATGCTAGAGTGAAAGCGCTTTAAAAAAAATCGAACCTTGATCCGGACAATTGGGGAATCTATTGTCCAATTTCTTTGCTGCCAGGAGTCAGTAAATTAACAGAAAAATATATCTATTCGATTTTATCGGCTTTTTTGGAAGATAACAATCGTCTGCATCTTAAGCAGACGGGCTTCAGACCCCAACAAGACAAAGAAACAGACATTTTGGCTGCAGTAGAAGAAATTAGGAAGACCCTTGACAATGGAGGCTGCACTGCTCTTATCCTGTTGGACCTCAGCGCGGCCTTCAACACCGTTAATCATCAACGCATGATACAAAGACTGAGGGATGCCGGAGTGACTGGGCTGGCACTAAAGTGGCTACAGTCTTTTCTCCAAAACAGGGTCTATACGTTTTTCGAAGGAGGATGTTCTTTGAAGCTCATTCCGTTGACTTGTGGGGTTCCTCAGGGATCTTCCCTGAGCCCCACGATGTTCAACGTTTACATGAGTTCGTTGGTTGAAACAGTACTCCCATTTGGGGTACACGTTGTTTCTTATGCCGACGATACTCAATTAATTGTCTCTTTGAAGCAATCCAACCAACTAGACCCTGATCTGGCCACCTGCATCCAGAACGTTTTTAGTTGGATGAGCAGCCCTTTTTTGAAGCTAAATGGATCCAAGATGGAACTCTTGCTCTTTGGGAAATCTGCCCCCCCAAATATTGATCACCTGTGGCCTAATTGCCTAGGTCCCCCCCTGCCCCAAAAAACGTGTAAAGAGTCTAGGAGTTTGGATCGATTGGAGTCTAGATTTTAGAGAGCAATCTCGTATAGTGGCAGCAAGCTGTTATGGATTACTAAGAAGGTTTAGAAAGATATTTCCCATGCTCCCGTTTGCGGCAAGATGACTACTGGTGTGCAGGCCCTCGCGCTTTTGCGGTTTGATTACATCAATGCTCTATACCTGGGAGCCCCCCAGGCTACCATTAAAAGATTACAAATAGTACAGAATTGTGTGGCACGTATGCTGCTGAACATTCCCAAACGTTCTTCTGCTAGGCCGGCCCTCGCCACTTTACATTGGATCCCCGTCCAGGAAAGAGTGCAATTTAAAGCCCTTCCTATCACCCATAAGTCACTGTCAGGAAAGGGCCCGCCATTGATTCGTACCTGGAGTCAACCTTATTTACCCGGCAGAGCCCTTAGGTCGGGGAAAAAAGGTTTAATCTGTGTTCCCAAGATCAAACGTGCACTTAGTGGAGGCCGACTGTTCTCATATAATTCTGCTAGACTCTGGAACAGTATTCCCCTCTACATACGCTCTGAACCTGACCATCTTAAGTTCCTCGTAGCTTACTTGGCGTCTTAGCGCTAGGATGCCCCTGGGTAACAACGCACTTTACAAATGTTCCTTCATTCATTCATTCATTCATTATTGAGTCCTAGTTGTGTAAAACACACAAATTCATTTTTGTTTCTGTGAGGCCTACTTTTTCCTATTGAGTTTTAATGCTAATTGTTACCTTTGTGGCAATATAATAAGTGAACCTTCACACATCTATACTTTGTTACTGGTTTTACTCTCTAAAGTAACGTGTAGCTGTTAGCATATTTTATATAATTCGTTCTTTAAAATGTAAAGTGTAATTCTTCCAATGGCATCTGCAGAACACAATGACGACAGCAAACCAAATTGAGCTCATTCCAGACATATTCAAGAAGTATATCAAATAACATGTCGGCTGTGCAGCGTGGGAACGGACATTTCTGGCACATCAGCCATCTATATATCTTATTTTCCAAGTCTGACTTGGTCCGGATGTAGTTCACTCAATGGGCATAACTAGACTTAATTAGTCTTTGCCTGCAGTTATTTGTTTTTAAAAAGCAGTAGGCCATGGTGAATGACCAGTGGAGTACACTAGATGACCACGTATGCATATTTTGGTTAAAAATTGGAGACATCTAATCAACTTGCCCTGATGAAGTTCTTGGCATAGAACGAAACGTGTTAGCTGTTTGCTGTACAATTGTCAACATTGTAAAGAAGAATAAAGAATATTTGATTTTTCTCAACACTGGACGGACATTCGTATATTTACTTCTCTATGGACTATTTTGTAAGGTGGTGCAACCTACAGTTGATATAAGTATATTCAAGAAGAGGGCCACACACTCATAACACACAACACAGTTTGCAAAGGCAAACCACCCTTACAGGACGAGCACAGTCGCTACTCACTCAAACAAGTACTTCACAAGCATCACCACCGGTGTCAGTCCACAAACCACATAGACACTCAAACACACAATCAACCCACAAATCGACACTTAAGACAAAAACAAGAGGCAGCCTACAGACTGTACTCAAACCAAACCTATTGTAAATCATATTTACAAACAAAAGAGCTCTCAAAAGCAGTTTAGAGACTGCACCAAGACAAGTAAACAGTCCAAAGACTGTTCCATGTTCAAGAAGACAGGCTCTAGCCCCAGACCTTTTCCAAAATATGCCGCTTTACCAGTTGGTCTGGCAGAGTGTTCGCAAACAGTCTTTGTCTTTTCCAAATCATACTTATTCCAGAAGGCATGCCTATTACAGGGGTCCACAGACCCACCCAAAACAAGACTAAGTGCGTAGATCAGGATCCTTTTTTTATATATATTTGTTCCACAGTGTACTATACATTATGGAAGAAATACCGTATTTAACATACATATGCCTATTGGGTGTCCCCTCTGGGGTAGCCAGCTGATTTTTTTCTAAATCCATTGTGGTACCACCAAGACAGCAACACATCCTACGAAGTGTGCTAATAGCAGGCATGCCAAAAATATTATAATAAATAAAATATTATCAGTTAAATAGTACTATCCCCAAATATAGTACTGATCCGAATATACCAAAAGTAGAGACAGAAAAATCTTCTCATTATCTGCCCCTGTTTATTGAAATAGAAAGATCTAAACCAAAACAAAATCTTGGCCCAGCAAGTCCAAAACAAGAATGTCGCTTTAGCGACCTTACCAAAGTCTCCAACCTAAACCTGCCAAGCTCTGGGTTGACCTAATTGTCACTGAAATAATTTACAACAAGGGAGATCTCAGTCGGACTGGCCAATACCTGAAGGGTCAGATCGGGAAAACTGGAAAACACGTTGGTCTGCAAAGACAAAGGGTCTCCTCGTGCAGGGTACCTCCTCAGTAGATTCCGGTCTTCTGTCAAGACCACTCTCTTGGATAGCCGCGTCTCCGATGAGCCCCGCGAGTTGGTCGCCAATTTGTGGAAATGATCCTTTTTAGGGGCTCACCGGTACAGGGTTCACCCTATCTGTATACGGGCCTTTAAAACCACCAAAGAAGAAGTTGGCATTGAAGCTGGAATATTAAATAAAAAGTTTATTTTTGTCACATGAGTGAGACTACGTCAATACAGTACCCTCAGGCCACTGTAGGAGGTAGTCCAAGGAGTGCAGAAACCAGGGGTCTTTTATATGCATTAGTTGCATTGTCAGCAAGAGACTAAGGGGAGGTACTGGCACATACAAGAATAGTTATTGACTAACATGGGCATACAAATATGTCTTGGTCAGCAAAGTGGGAGGGGAGACATTTCTGTTTGCATCAGTTAAAACAACCTGACATTTACAAACTAAGACAGGTGCATTCTGGCAGCTACAGGCCTTTCTGAGCATGTGCAAGGCTCTGGCTCAGTACTGAAGGAGTTAACTATAGTTAATGACTCAAGTGAAATACAACGGCAGGCAACAGTGAAGACAGAAGAAGCACATGGCTAACACATGGCTAACTAAAATGGCTGCCACAACCAAAATGTCTTCAGCTTATGCTAACAGTGATTTCTGCTAGTTTCCACACCAGTATAAGTACCCCTAAACCAGGCAAGGTAACAAATGGTTTGGGCAACCTCAGAACATGACAACAATGACTCCCCAAGGAATTGTGGTAAGAGATCTAGAACGTTATTGCTCAGTTACTCATGCTCACTCAGAAATGTACACAAGATATACACAAAGGGGTGTTTTCAATATGTATTGAACCATTGTGATTCCTGTATAAAATATATGTGCTGCAATGATTAATAGACAGAAGCAGACAAGCATGATTAGCAATAAAAGAACAGTGAAAAGGATAAACAATTCCACCATCATGCTAAAACAGTGTATACATGCTTGCATATAAGTACTGGGTATAGTGTATTTCTACTATGCGCTCCCTAACCTAGTTGCCTATGGTGGGTGTTCTGCCAAGAATCCCCTAAAGGATGATCTAATTCCCCATTACCTGAAGGCACGGTATGTAGGTCCTCGTCTTGGTCACAAGCTGGACATCTCTTCTCATAGATTGTAAACATTAATCAGCTGGATTGAGACGCGCAATGACAGCAGAGTGGTCCTCTACTTTGAGCATGGAAATGTGTGTGTATTTATAACAACATCATCCGTGCTTTCGTGTTGAGGCCTCAGCCGGGCCGACATTGTTTATTGTCTTTGTGATAGCCATGGACGAACAATGAACAACAACTTTTGCAAATACTGTACCTAAGCCTTGTGCTGAATGTTCAAGGTGTCATGATAGTGCGCTTGCAAAGTGGAATTGTAAGCAATGTGGTTTCAGAAAAACTAATTGTGCACTGTCCCACAAGCAAATGTGTGTCAAATGTCACTGGGCCCAATTTACAAAGGTAAACTGAGACACAAGTCTAACCTTTTGACTTTCGGTATTCGCAAAGGGCGTTTTTGAGCAGTAAAGTTAGACTTTTGTCTCAGTTTTGGTCTCAGATAAATTTAAGACCAAAACTTACATTTACCTGAGACAAAAGTCTAACTTTACTACTTGTAAATTTCCTTTGCGAATATCGAAAGTGGCAACGTTAGATTTTCGTCTCAGTCTACCTTTGTGAATCAGGTCCATTGTGTGGAAAAGAAGGCAACTTAAGAAACCTGTACATGTAAAATGGCAGTGTTTCTTCCCTGGCCTAACCTCGCCATGTGACAGTGCCTTCTCCTACCTTGCTCCTAGAGCATGGAACGAACTGTCCCTGCATATCAGAGCTGCCTCTTCAGTTATTGAATTCTGCAAGAAACCAAATACCTGGCTCTTAACCTAGCCCTGAACCTAGCTCAGCCCATACAGCTCCCGCTTCGGAGCCAGGATATCTTCAGGGTAAGTTGTTCACTATACAAATATATATAACATACTATAATTATGCAGATTAAATAGGGTTTCTGAATAGTCAAAATGCATAATGGGACAGAAGTTCAAATGCTTTTCTCAAAAACCCTTGTTTCTATTTACCTCTGAATGTATTGTGCTAAATTTACTGTTAATTCGATCTTATGAAAAATTTCGGCACTTTCTTATTGGCTTGTGTTTCGCTTTTGTAGTCCGCTTGATTTTCAGCTTGTTGTCCCCTTTCTCATTTTCCTCTTCCGCTTGTTTTGTTTCCCTGTGTCCCTCTGCTTCTCCTCTTTTGATCTTGATGTAGTAACCTTATTTCATCTAAAAGAAAAGTAGGTTTGGTCTCCCCTCTCTTACAATTATAGATAACCCCTTCCTGCACTTGAACATTTTTCTGAGGTCTTTAGAGACCCTACAGTAACTTGATCCAATGTTATTTCTAAGTACGTAAAATTTGTAAATATTCTTGCAAACATTATTTTTCTTTCCTCCTGTTTGTCCTTATCACTTTGAAATGCATTTTATTCCTCCATTATAAATTCTCCTTCATGTTTAACAATACCTTTTCCTATTTTATTTTTTTCCCCAATTACTTAAGTCTTTCAATAGTGTTTTATTTTCAGTTTTTGCAATGTTGGGATTTCAGTTAATTCCAAAGATGTTTTAAGGCGATATTCCTCCTATTCCCCAATAAATCAGAGATATATCTTGATGACTTAATATAAGTGTGATCCTCAAGCCATATAGTATACCTTTCACAGATAAATATGTTTTAAAAAAACTGACTTCCCACTATATTGTTCACCTCTTTTTCTTCATTTTTTTTTGTAATTTGAGAAATGTCTTTGTGTGGACTCTTTTGCACTTAAATGTATTCCTGTCTGATTAGTACTGCTATTTCTATATTAGTCCTGCAGTCATACTTTTTAAAAATATTGCTGCATCTGCTCAGTGCTTTGCCTTCTGTTCCTCCATTTTGCATGTAATCCCTGTAAATACAGGATGTAAGTATATCCATTGGAAACTTACTCTCTCACTTCCCTTCAAAACTGTAATATAAATCTTTGAATTATTTCCATTTCACTCTCTTGTTTTGATCTAGATCAATCTTCAAATAAAAGTCAGGGGTTACTCATTAACACAAGACAACTGACAGCATGAAACTGCATCCCTCCTGGGATTTGGCCGTACGGGATCCACCCCCTTAGTCATGTTTTTCCGATGTCTCAACCTTCAGCTTTCAAATTTTCCATCTGATGCAGGTTGGTTGCTGTTTTTTAAATAATTGCTTTGTCAGCATTCCAAGATACAAAGCACTCAGCCTTACTTCACTCCAACTGTTGCAACTTTTGATGTCGGGGGGAGCACACATGAAGTATATCGACAAAGGTTTCCTACCAAATACGTACAGACACACTCCATGATAGCGTTGAATTTACAATTTTATTAAGTTTACTAGCTCAGAAAACAAACAAAATGTGTTGACCAGCAAAACGTAATGATCGCAATTGTTTGAAGTCTATCATCAGTGTCTATTTGTATCCTCATTCACACTAAGGGGTCTATAGCGGTGCTGTGACCGGCCGCCAGTGTTGTGGTGGTCCTGCACCATCAGTTAGGATGCCACCGCCACCGTGACGATGGCATCCCGCATTCACAGCATTGTGGCGGGAGGTGCTCACAGCACTGCCCCCACAATGTTGTAAAGGGATGTGGTGCATTGGCATGCACAATGTGACAGTTACCGCGCGGTGCCTGCCACCTTGTCCATGCCAATACTGAGGGGTACCATAGGTACCCCCCAAGTGCAGCCCCTCACCCCCCTGGGGCTCTGTAGCATTTACCTCATGCCTTTCCATGGCGCAGTCTCCCTCATGGAAAGGCATGAGAAATGCCCCATAATAATATGGATGGTGGTGTCTTGCAGACACCGCCAACACATTGTGTCCCTTTTCCACCAGGTCGATATTTCGACTGGCGGAAAAGCGGTGGACAGTCTTCCCGTCCGCCGCGGCGCCCCTGCCATACTAATATGGTGGGGGGTGAACCAGGGACATATTGCGGGCGGATCTCCACTGCCGGCCCGACAGTGGAGATCTGCCTGCCATCCTAATAGACCCCTTAGTGATCATTGAGTTATTAACCATACACTGTTGGGTTATAAATTTATGGGAGTTCAAAATCTGTTGTGTAGTGTAAAACGGGCATAAATGGTCAGCTTAAGGACACCCTGAACCCCAGGTACATGTGGGAAGGACCCAGAGGGATGACCCAGAGGTTAATATAAAAATAAATGTTTATTTAATGCTGAGTTCTCCTCCAGGTGCTCAGAGAGGCCCTTTCTTGAAGTGCCATGGTAATCCCATGTAAACTGCTGCACAAGCTTCCACTCCATGGTACCCCAGCACTGTGCAAGCTTCCTAGAGGAAGCATTGAATGGTATCATGGTACCATAGAGTGAATGTGGTCTGTGCACTCAGGGTTTAGGGGACAGGGACTGACAAGAGGCCAGGCACTGCAGTTAACCTCCTGGATGGGCTTACACTGTTGTGGCAAGACCATTTGCAGTGGGGAATTGACTGCCCATGATGGGGTTGGTTGTAGGGCCTTGTCATAGGCCTGGTTTGAGGACCACAAGGATGTTGGCGGTGCACAGTGTGGCCATTTGCTGTCTGGTACCTGGGGGGTTGGGTGTATGCTCAAATTTGAATATGATAAAAAAATATCAGAAATCCAATGAAAAAAACAAAGGTTAAATTGACATATTTAGGAATGGTAATAAGATCTTAGCTTTCATGAAAAAAAGAACTTCACAGAATTTCTTTTTTATAGATAGATGTTTAAAAAATATGTATAAAGTCTACCTGCTTCTGTTGAATAAGGTTTGGTGGTTTAATAATAAAAGTTAAAACGCATACATATATCCTGATTATTAGAAACTTATATGGAACTCAGGGCCTCATTTACAAGGAACTGACGCATCTGCATAGATGCGTCAATGTCCTTGCGCCAGTACCAAATGTCCTAGTGCCACCATGCATGCACTGTATTTACAATACAGTGCTCCATGTTGCAAGGATTAACAGATGTGTCAGAAATACTGACGCATCTGTTGGCACAAAAGTGACGCATTGCTGGAGTTGCTCATGAAAGTGAGACAACTAAAGCAATGTGCTACAGGTAAGTCCAATACAAAAAGCCCTGCATCATTTCTTATACCTGGTCTGAGCAGGCATAGGGATTTTGACGCAGTGAAGGTGTAGAGTGACACAGTGAAATTTAAATTTCATTGCGTCAGTTAAGTTCTACATGGCTTTTTGTGTGGGAATGCCTAGCCTGCTTACATTGTACCTGGCACAGGTATAATGTGATGCAGAGCTTTACAACATGACTCATCTCCCTAGATGGGTCACATTTTAAATTGGTTGCATTGTTTGTGCCGCCGTTGCGTCAAAAAACGTAACGCAATGGCAGCGCAAGGAGGCGCAAGGGGCTTCCAAATCAGCCCCTTAGTATTCTTGGATTTTCACCACTGAACACTTCTGATTACTTACGTTACTCACAGGGAAACCCTGTATTGTTACACTGTTTGTCTATGTAGTGTACTGCATAACAAACCCTTGGTGACATTTCTAGCTAACCGGTTAAACATGTTTTTTATTGGGTCCAGTTGTAGATTAGAATATCCTTTATTTGTTCTCCCAGATACATTCAAGGGACTATCAAAATACAGGTAGCCACTGCTGGATCTAATACAATCTGAATTTTTGTGAGAGACATAACAAACAACTAGCAATGCAGAGGAGAAGTGCTTAAAATGTATTCTAACACGTCCATATATTTTTGTTCAATAGTTTAGTTTAGGGCGATGTTAAACACAAATAATTTATTCCAATTAAAAACACACAGACATTTGTCCCTGCGGCAGCTTCCTTCACCAATGGACTCGTTCCGGCATTCGACAGATTCAACATTAGACCAGCAGCTGGAAAAGAGATACTGCAGCTTTATGCCCCTGAAGCAGTGCTTAACCTTTCAATATGCATTCCTAATCCGTGAGAGATGTCTCCTTTGTTGAGCTGAAGTACCAATTAACATGTTTGTTTACAGGTTTGCAATTACTTTGAGACGAGGACTGAAATTTAGACAGAAAGCATGAAATCACGGTTAAGGATGAGACATGAGCGAATGACAAGCACTCTGAATGACTAGCTGATCAGAAGGCGAATGTTCTCTACTAAGCTCGTCAAGTGGCTGCTAAGTTAAGAGAGATGGGTGAAGCAAAGATCATTGATCCTGAGGATAAAAAACTGCATCACATTTTGTAAGACTCACCATCCAGAGGAGGAAGCTGTCTGATGAGCAAGTAAATTCCGACAGATCACCTCACAGAAAAATCAAAATATTTGTAAAGGACAGAAGTATTCAAGGTATATATATATATATAACAAATACATTTTGAAGGATATGTAGGCTAACCACTACATCAGAAAGTAAGTCCAGAAAAGTAGAACTGAATCTAAGAATAATAATTATAAAGTCATCTTGACTATAATAGTGTAGTAGTGGGTAATGTAGTGTGTGTGATATTGTATGTCAATACTGTGAACCTCAACATAGTGTCATATAGCCATTTTGAAGAGACAATATACCATTTTTGTTCATGGGAATCAATAAATATAAATACATTTCACTTACTGAGTGGTGGAAGGTCCCAACTTACATTTGCAACCTGGAAATACACTAGGAGGCTCTATAGGGTAGCATATAATTTGTCCTAAACACAACACAGGTCCAGCCATGCCTACTGGTTTCCTAACAGTGTCGGCTCCCCTGTTATGGCGAAGGAGCATTGCCCCAAGGCTTTCAAGCAGTGCAAGAAGCAAAAACATAAAATGATAATAACTTTCAGTTGTTATCATTTTATGTTTGTACTGCTTTGTGGGCAGGCAGGGCTGCTCTGCTCTCAGAGCAGGGAAGTGGAGGAATGGTTTGCCGACTTCTAAGTGTGCAATGACTGTTTGTCGATCCTCTTTGGCCGCCCAAACCAGTCATGCACACTTTCCCCTGTTCTCCATGCAGGCTGCATTACAGCCTTAATAGAGAACATGCCCACTACTCCAGCCCCTGGATAAGAGCCGTGTCACAGCGCTCAGACCAATCACAACGCTAAATTGCAGCATTGTAATTGGCTTAGAAGAGGGAGCCTGGTAAGTTATTATTTGTTTTTTTTTTATTTTGCTCAGTACCCTTGCAATCGCAACACCCCACCCTCTTACGTGTCCCCCACACCTGCCCACCCACCCGCGAGCAATGCCAGCCGCCAGAGTTTCCTAAGGCTGTCGACACCTGTGGAAGAACCAATTTTCAACCAACAAATCAGTCAATGGATTATTTAGAGTTATGCAGATGCAGAAGCTAATCAGCAAATTTGGCGGCTTTCCCATCCAGCCTATTTGGAGTGTATACAGTTTAAGATGGTGACTGTATATCTGCCAAAATGTGCAGATATTCCGTCACCCTGTTTATCGTGTGTATGTATATACAAATATACACTCTGAATAGAGCAGATGAAACAATTATTGGTGGATTATTCTCAACCGTGCAAGTCTAAAAAAAAAAAAACTCCAGGCAAAGTGGCCAATTTAAAATTGTAAATATACATATGAATGTTTTCTCATATGTACATTTACTACTCCCAGTAGGGTGAATAAAAATTCAAAATGTAAACTATAGCTCACGCTCCCACCATGCACTGCCTTGTCAACACTGATGTCATTTCAGATGTTACAGTCATGTTATCAATGATTTCCTAAATCATGTCATGAGTGATGTATTATGTGGGGTAATTGGCAGTGCATGGTACTATTGTAACATTGTACCATATAGTTGGGTAACAATAAAAATCTGTTATTCAGCACGAACATAACCTTGTATGAACGTGCACTTTACAAATAAACATTGTTGGACCTGGCATCTTTTGGCATTTTTCCCCTGTCTTTTTGCTTTCTGACCTCCTGTGTTTAATGGTACATAAATATGTATAGCAGTAATGTAGTCTTCAATCGTAGTTTCTTCAATCTTAATCTTAACAAGTTGTTTATTGTAATCTTTACAAAAGACTTCATAATAGCCGTAGCCAACACGTGTTTCGTCATAATCATGATTTCATCAGGGCTTCATATTATGGATACTCCAATTAAACCCAGTTCCTTAGAGTGGTAATAGCCATCACTCCATCCAGAGCGGTAAAATGCTGGACATAGCGATATGTAAAGTACTATTTATTCGTAGCGTAGGCAAAATAAGCTGATACATCGTAATTCAGGGGATTCCATCTTGCAAGTTCTCAGTATGTAAAGCTCCTATTGTTGCAGGTGCCTGTTTGAGGGTAAGGCCCTGTTATCGAGAGTAATTGAGAAACTCCGCTGCAAGTATGCAGCTAGTTCAGGCCTGCCGGTGTTTATGTGTTTAATGGTACATTGGACTTCATTCTGCTGGTTTAGTGCTTCTGCACACTTTCTCACTGCTGTTCAGTGTTAAAGTGCAAGTGCTCCTACTGCAAATTGTGTGTATGGATTGGTGTTTCATTGTTTTTCTTATCTGATTTACTACTAAGTCTCTAGTATAGTGCATTGTGTGTGCCCCGGGCCTGGAAATTGAATGCTGCTAGTGTGCCTGCAGCACTGATTGTGCCACCCACACAAACAGCCTTTCAAAGGAGCCTCAGACCTGCCACTGCCGTGTCTGCATGCAGTTCTTACTGCCATGTCGACCTGACAAGTGCCCCCACTTGCCAGGCCCTAATCTTCCCTTCTCTTACATGTACAGCACCCCTCAGATTAGCCCAAGGTACCCCCCGGGCAGGATGCAGTGTACGTGAAAGGTAAGGTATGTCTTGGTGTGTGTGTGACATGTCCTGATAGTGACATACTGTCAGTTTCAATATTACAAGGCTGTCTGTCCCATAGGCTACATGGGAGTTGCTTTGTAACATCTTACAAGTATAACTTTACATTGGTACAAGATAGAGAAATGGAGTTTAGGCTCTCTGAACTCAGGATTTAATAACACATCTTTTTAGTGAGACGGTTATTAAATTGTGTGTTTGAAAATGCCACTTTTAGAAAGTAATAAACATGAATCAAAATGATAGAATGCACTCCTGTTTATGAGTTTGAAGTTTCTTTTTACTCACTCCTAGTTGTGTTGTGGTGTGTGATCTGAACGTGGTCTGTCCCAGAGTCCACTAATGTACGTTCCGAATTATGTGGCACATGTGCTCATGCCTCTCAGCCACACTGCCTAGAACAAGAACTTTGCTATTCAAAATAAACCAAAAGTTTGCCATGTAATCCGTGTTTAAATCAAATGTATTTATCCATTGGTATACGAAAATACAAGCCTTATTTTCATTCACTTCAAAGGTAGCGATAATTAACATTATTTTCAAATGCTAAAAACATGCCCATGGAGGCCTTATTAGAAGCATGTGAGAATTAACTATTCGTTCTTGGTTAGCCCATCCTTTTGAACCCAATGCATTTCAGGCTGTATAGCCCTTCATCGGGGGTAACTAGAATGATAAATAAAACAGAGAGATCTCACCTGTCTTTATGATGAATCACATTAATCAAAAACCTCGTTTCCTATTCATCAC
Organism: Triturus cristatus; assembly: GCF_964204655.1. Taxonomy (NCBI): domain Eukaryota; kingdom Metazoa; phylum Chordata; class Amphibia; order Caudata; family Salamandridae; genus Triturus; species Triturus cristatus. Next base: position 1,291,035,080 of record NC_140589.1, read on the forward strand.
ATGAACATCATTTATAACCATCTACAACGGAAGTGTGCTCCTGGCCCCGTGACCCAATGCTGGGTCCACCATTAAACTTAAGGGAATACTCACCCCGTTTCGCTGGTTAATACACTCCCTATTCAACTGGTGCATACAAATTATACCCACCCACAATTACAATGCTCACCCCGTTTTGCTAGGTACTACACACCCTCTTCAACAGGTACGCACAAATTATACCCACCCACAATTACAATGCTCCCCTCCTCATACTTTTCCACCCATGATGTACAAAATGAAAAATGCAATACATAAAAAAGCATAAATAAACCAAAAATACAAGTCATCTCATATCTGAACTGTGTCATTAACTAATAATGTGTATAACTCCCATATTCATGAATAATCAACTTAAATGTCCTTTGCAAAAGATATGCAGTTCCCAAGGTACAGTTCAAGCTTAGCTGCATAGGCTCCCTTCCAAGAAATCGATGTATTGTTGCTTGCCTCTGTAGTGATCCTCAATTATGTCTTTTCTTTCCATTTGTTCAATTTCTTATCTTTTGGGTGCAAACTGTTGTCGGTACAGATAAATGTGATAAACTTTAAGCAAAATGATAGAATGCACTCCTGTTCATGAGTTTGAAGTATCTTTTTGATCGCTCCCAGTTGTGTTGTGGTGTGCCATCTGAACGTGGTCTGTCCCAGAGTCCACTAATGTACATTCCGAATTATGTGGCACATGTGCTTGTGCCACTCAGTTGCACTGCCTAGAACAAGATCTTTGCTATTCACAATAAACCAAAAGTTTGTCATGTAATCCGTGATTAAACCAAATTTATTTATCCATTGTTACCCTAAAATCCAAGCCTTATTTTTCATTCACTTCAGAGGTAGCGATAATTCACATTATTTTCAAATGCCAAAAACATGCCCGTCCAGTCCTTAGTAGAAGCACGTGAGAATTAACTATTAGTTCTGGGTTAGCACATCCTTTTGAACCCAATGCATTTCGGGCTGCATGGCCCTTCGTTGGGGGGTAACTAGAATGATAAATAAAACATAGAGATATTCAGCTGTTCTTTTAGGCATTTGAAAATAATGTGAACATAATTCGGAACTTTTAGAAAGTAGGCATTTTCGTATTTAACCATTCTGTGGGCCTCTGCTGGTTTGTGTATTTACTGTTTTGGAGTGACAAGGGCTCGGCATGTGCATTCACTGTAGACAGCAATAAGGGGGGTTGAGGTGTGTCCTGTCTTTCAAAGAGGATTTTTCACTAGCGCCTGCATAAGCAGTGAGGAGGAACTACCACTTTGCTGTGTGCTTTGCTGTGTTGGCCTGCAGTGGCTGCTTCTGTCTTTGGCAGAGAAAGGACTGGACTGAACTTTCTGTAACTTCTTTTTTTTGAGTTTCTCCAAGGGCTTGAGGTGGAGCTTGCCCCCTGTTTAAGAATTCTCAGGAACAGCAAAGACTTAAAGTTCAGCTGCCACCGGCACTGGGAACTGTGTGTTTTGTGCTAGAACTGCAGAAAGACAACCCGATGCTGTCAACACCTCTGCTGCCAGCTCCGTGTCCTGGAGCACTGCAGAGGGCCCCAATGCAAGTCGCATCTAAACCCTGGTCTCACCGACAATGCCACCCAATGCCGCCACGAGCTGCTGCTTTCACCATGGCCTGTGGGCAACACACTTCACACCACCTCACTTCACATTTTCGCCCTGGTATCCCCAACCACGCTCACATCGATGACGCTGCGAACACTGTAGTTTGCACCACGCCCCATCCCATACTGCAACCTTGACCTACCGATGTCGGCACCATCGACTCCAGTTCATCAGCCGACGACAGCACTTCAGCAGCGGTGACACTGCTGCCGGCACTGTAACCTGTTCACACCGCAACCAGCATTGCACCACTTCACACTGCAGCCTGGGTCTCACCTATGGCGCTGCTCAACCGTCACCAAGCTGCTGCCTGCACCAAGACCTGAGGGCACCATACAGCTGCATTTTGGACTGCAGCCCGAAGCCTATCGATGCCAACACTCGTGACTTCAACCACCTGGAGTTCGATCTGCAATGCGTGTGACTTCAAGGACCCAACGACTTCTGCACAGACCTCCGGAACCAACACCTGCCCCTGCTGGCTCTTCGAGGCTCATTGCGAGGCCACAGGTTCCCTGCATTTCTAAAGGTACTGTTTGCAGGCCTTCTCGACACCGTAGCTGGTCTGTGACACCATGGTCAGCCAGAACTGTTTGGATTTGTTGTTCACGATGGCATGATAGCTCCGGACAGAGCTATCGAATTGAAGGAATTGTATTTTAAGTGCATTTTTGCTTATTGATCATTGTAAAAACTGTACGATAGGTTTTGTTATTTTTATTGGTCTTGTTTACCACAGATAAAATATTGGATTTCTTTTAAAACTGGTGTGGTGTCCTTTTGTAGTGTTTTCACTGTATTACTGTATGTTATGTGGAAATACTTTACACTGAGATAAGCCTGACTGTTCGTGCCAAACTACCAAGGGGGTGAACAGGGGTTATTTTAGAAGTGTATCCCCCTTATCCTGACTAGGAAGAAAGGTCCATACTTGGACAGGGTAACAACCTGCCAACTAGAGACCCTAATTTCTAACACACATGTTATGTTTATGTTATAGAGAGGGCACGAGTTATAGATAATTTAGGGCATGAGGTATAGTTACTTGAGATGAGCATAACAGGAGAATTTCAGTGAATTGTTTAGTTTAAAAATGTTATGTCGTCACTGAAATTTTCACCCAACTGTAACGTCACTTTAACCTTTGTATTTTTCACTGAATATCTAGGGCTTTTTTAAAAATATAAAATATTATTTTATTGCCATACATAATTCAAATACCCTGCCACACATGGCCTTCTGCCCTGTCCAGCGTGGTGTTGTTTGCAGAACCTGGCCTGCTACCAGGCCCTGCATCCAAAACCTAGTATGCAAGAAATCCCATACCATGCACAATTGCATGGGAATGGCTGCAGACCCAGCATCCAACCCTTTGTGAGCAGCTGACCACATCCATACAAGGTCTTTGGGCATGCACAGCATGCAATGGGTCTCGCAAGTCTAATCCACACTGAGCCAAGCTTACTGACTTTGTCAAACAGTGACAGCACCAAAAAATAAAAAGGGAGCCTCTAGGTTTCCCTCAGGAGCTGAGTATATGAATATATATATGTATATATGTATATATATATTACCTACTGGCGGTCGCCAGTAGGTAGTTATAGTTATGACCTATTTTCCATAGGAAATCTGCAACATTCTATTCCCAATAAGTCTGGCGCCGGTTGACGAATCTTCGCAAAATTTCCAAACTTTTGGCCAGCTCCGGTCCGCTCCTATCCTAAAAGTTTCGTGGCGATTCGTCAAGCGGGGGCTGAGAAAAAAGAGGGTCCCAAAACGCTTTTTCCCCATGCAATTTCCCATAGGACATGTTGACGCAGCTACAGCCCGAACTGCTGAAGGCAATTACACCAAATTTGGCAGAAAGGTAGACCTTGGTTCAGAGTCATGCATTTTGCTTAAATGGTGTAAATCCGTTCAGTAGTTCCTGAGAAAATCAAAAGTAAAATCACATATATATCTGGGCGGAGCCTAACCACACATCTCATCGTGAGATCTGATTGGCTGTCAGCACTTCATCCAAGAATTGTTGGCAGCCATCTTGAGACCAATATACATGATAGCACCTCATTAAAAAGCATTGCAGTTAATAGAAGGTTTTAAGACTTTAGTTACATTATAAATCATTTGTTGATGGTACCATACTCATTTTAGGAATTGTGGTATGTTCTAAGGTGATTTTAAAATGTGAAAAAGCCTTCTGCTGGGATATCATGAATCATGTTTGAGAAAAAACTATTTTCACATGCTTTTCCCACAGAGGTTTGGAAGGTGATCAATAAGCTAAACTGAGAGCATATTTTCTGTAAATTCACATTTCTTAGTCATGTGAGAATGAAGTCTGACATTCTCAGTAAAACATGTACATCCGACAAGGGCAGAGACTGTCAGTTGATTCCTTTGTGTTCTACTGCAGCTTCCCAGAGTGTTCCAAAGAACAACTAGAGCGCTAACACTCCTACTTATGATAAACGTATGGCACACCTGAAGCCATCTTGATTGGAATAAAGTGGTAACTCTTAAAACATTTAATCAAAAATGGAACAAAATGAGGGTGTTCATTTTGCCATAGAATGTATGATTAGTGCTGCAAAAAAGAAAAATTAGGGCACATTTTGAGAGACTTCTCAAATCCTCTTCTATTTCATTAAAGAATTCTGACATGCAGACTGAAACATGCACTTTGAATACCAGCAGCAGACTTCCCTGGTGAGCAGTAGCTTTACTACAGTGATCTAATGAGCAACTAGAGTGCTACCATTCAGAATTTATGGCAAATGTGTCACATCTGAATGCCTTCTTGATGGAACCAAAGTAAACAAGCATTGAAAATGCAATAGATCGCGCCCTCGTTTAAGTTAAAGCAATTCTGTTTGTAATTAGGTGGCTTTTTAGCTTTGCTTTTATTAGGCTTTTCAAAATGTAATGTACATAACATGCATATATGTATATGTATGCATGCATTTAGATTTGTATTTATATAGATATGCAGATTATATATATGTTTATATATGTATGTATATATACACATACATATATATAAATGCATATGCATATATGTGCATATGTGTGCGTGTAGAGAGAGGTAGAGAGAGGAATAGAGGTAGAGGTGTAGAGGTAGAGACGTAGAGGTAGAGAGGTAGAGTTAGAGAGGTAGAGAGTAGTAGAGAGAGAGGTAGAGAGAGGTTGAGAGGTTGAGAGGTAGAGAGTAGAGGATGAGTAATAGAGAGTAGAGAGTAGAGAGAGAGTAGTAGAGAGTAGTAGAGAGAGTAGCAGAGAGTGAGTAGGAGAGAGTAGTAGAGTGAGTAGTAGAGAGTGAGTAGTAGAGAGTAGTAGAGAGTGAGAAGTAGAGAGTAGGAGAGAGTAGTAAAGAGTGAGTAGTAGAGTGAGTAGTAGAGAATAGTAGAGAGTGAGTAGTAGAGAGTAGTAGAGAGTGAGTATTAGAGAGTGAGTAGTAGAGAGTAGTAGAGAGTGAGTAGTGGAGACTGAGTAGCAGAGAGAGAGTAGTAGAGAATGAGTAGTAGAGTGAGTAGTAGAGAGTAGTAGAGAGATTAGTAAAGAGTGAGTAGTAGAGAGTAGTAGAGAGTTGTAGAGAGTTAGTAGAGAGTAGTAGAGAGTGAGTAGTAGAGAGTGAGTAGTAGAGAGAGAGTAGTAGAGAGTGAGTAGTAGAGAGTCGTAGAGAGTCAGTAGTAGAGAGTAGTACAGAGTGAGTAGTACAGAATGATTTGTAGAGAGTAGTGGAGTAGTAGAGAGTGAGTAGTATAGAGTAGTAGAGAGTGAGTAGTAGAGTGAGTAGTAGGGAGTAGTAGAGAGTGAGAAGTAGAGTGAGTAGTAGAGTGAGTAGTAGAGAGCAAGTAGTAGAGAGTGTGTAGTAGAGAGAGAGTAGTAGAGAGTGAGTAGTAGAGAGTGAGTAGTAGAGAGACTAGTAGAGAGTAGTAGAGTAGTAGAGAGTGAGTAATAGAGAGTGAGTAGTAGAGAGTAGTAGAGAGTGAGTAGCAGAGAGAGTAGTAGAGAGTAGTAGAGTAGTAGAGAGTGAGTAGTAGAGTGAGTAGTAGAGAGTAGTAGAGAGCGAGTAGTAGAGAGTAAGTAGTGGAGTGTGAGTAGTAGAGTAGTAGAGAGTGAGTAGTAGAGAGTGAGTGGTAGAGAGAGAGTAGTAGAGAGTAGTAGAGTGAGTAGTAGAGTGTGAGTAGTAGAGAGTAGTAGAGAGTGAGTAGTAGAGTAGTAGAGAGTGAGAGGTAGAGAGTAGTAGAGAGTAGTAGAGTGAGTAGTAGAGAGTGAGTAGTAGAGAGAGTAGTAGAGAGTGAGTAGTTGAGAATAGTAGAGAGTGAGTAGCAGAGAGAGTAGTAGAGAGTAGTAGAGAGTGAGTAGTAGAGTGAGTAGTAGAGAGTAGTAGAGAGCGAGTAGTAGAGAGTGAGTAGTGGAGAGTGAGTTGTAGAGTAGTAGAGAGTGAGTAGTAGAGAGTGAGTAGTAGAGAGAGAGTAGTAGAGAGTAGTAGAGTGAGTAGTAGAGAGTGAGTAGTAGAGAGAGAGTAGTAGAGAGTGAGTAGTAGAGTAGTAGAGAGTGAGTGGTAGAGAGTAGTAGAGAGTAGTAGAGTGAGTAGTAGAGAGTAGTACAGAGTGAGTAGTAGAGAGAGTAGTAGAGAGTGAGTAGTTGAGAGTGAGTAGTAGAGAGTGAGTAGTAGAGAGTAGTAGAGTGAGTAGTAGAGAGGGAGTAGTAGAGAGAGTGTAGCAGAGAGTGAGTAGTAGAGTAGTAGAGAGTGAGTGGTAGAGAGTAGTAGAGAGCAGTAGAGTGAGTAGTAGAGAGTAGTAGAGAGTGAGTAGTAGAGAGTGAGTAGTAGAGAGTAGTAGTAGAGAGTAGTAGAGAGTAGTAAGTAAGTAAGTAAGTAAGTAAACATTTTATTTGTACATGATTAATTAAAATCTTTACAAATCGAGTAAAAACATTGTAAAAGAAAATTAAAAATTGCAAGGACAATTAACCAGAAGATGTTTAAAAGTTCTCAACTGTCCTCAGGCTCTCATGTATCTGACCCCAGCAAGATCAAAAAATTTTACGACCTGACAATTTAATTTTGTTTTGCTGGGATTAAAGCAGAGTTTGACTGCCTGTCTACATGTCCGGATGCCGTGAGTTTTGAAGGAGTCTCGCAAGAATTTGCATCTCAGGTCTTTCAATCTGGGGCAAATACACACTGCGTGGAAAATGTCTTCCTTTCCAGCTTTGCACAGGCGTCATTGTGGTTGAAGATTTTTCCTTATCCAGGGCGGTAAGTGAGGATATACAGGGATTGCGCCCAGGCGCATTTTTAAAAATGTTTCTTTCTTTCTTAAATTCATGCCAACATTAAGGTATGCCTGTGGTTGCATTGATCCGTAGTCATTGAGGATTATCCATCCGTGTGCTTTTTTTGTCAGGGCCTCCTTATCTTCAACTGTGGAAATAAATCTAACTGCTTTTTTGGCTGTTTTTTAAATGTCACGTGGTCTGTTGGAATGCCCCACAAGTTGGATAGGCCCAGCACTTCGAGAGAGTCAATTAAGTACTTCCTCGCTGATGAATTTTGATGCCGAAGAGTCTCCTCCCAGATGTTATAATTTAGGGAATCTTTATCGGCGTTGCGTATCTTGTGCCAGGCAATGACGTATGCACACCGTCTTTCTAGAGTTTGTTTCGTGATGCCAAATTCCAGTCGTATTTGTGCAGAGGAAACTTGTTTTGGCAGATTAAAAATGAGCCTGTAGGATTTTGATATGACTATGTCCAGGAGGGGGCCATCTTTCCCTTGAAGAGGTTCGCTCCCGTAGGTGAGTGTTGGTAGTAGTTTTGCACAAAGTACTTGAAGGAGCGGGAAAAAAGTCAGATCTGGGAGTTTAGTTTTTAAGGATTTTAAGGCAAGGGAGGTTGCCATTCCCTTGCCTCGCAAGGAGTCCAGCTGAGGTTTAAAGGTGATCTTCGAGTCCAGTATTATGCCCAAGTATTTGTAGGTTGTTACGTTTTCCATTCGTTCTCCATTTATGTACCAGTTATATTCCCTTTTCTTTTTGTAATTTACTGCCATTGCCTTAGATTTATTAAAATTTATTTGTAGAGCATTTTTATTTGAGAAGGCGTAGGTGGTATTTAGCAGGTGCTGGAGACCTATGGGTGTCTGGCTGATGAGCACCAGGTCGTCTGCGTACAGCAGGTTGGATAGTGTAGTCTTCCCTAGCTTTGGTGCGTGGCAGAAGCTTTTATCTAGTTCGCCCGGTAGGTCGGCTAGAAAGAGATTCAATAGCGTTGGTGCTAAGACACAGCCTTGTTTAAGGCCCTTTGTTGTTTTTATTGGTTTTGAAAGATGTGTGCCTGCGCCAAGTTTTGATTTTAATCCAGGTGTTAGAATGTAGTGCTATCAGTACATTTAAAAGATGATCAGGTATACCCCATTTGACCAATTTTTGCCATAACATGTTGCGATCCACATGATCGAACACAGCAGTGTAGTCGATGAAAGAGACATATAAAGGTTTATTGTTTTCTCTTGCTGATTCCATCAGTAGAGTCAGGGCCATGATGTTTGTGATTGTTCCTTGAACCTGACGAAATCCGGTTTGGGTGTTCGGGATTACTGAGTTTTCTGTGGACCATGAGGTTAATTCCTCTAGTATGTTCCCTGCAAAGTATTTTGCTTCAACATCAATTAACGCAATCAGACGGTAGTTTTTGGGGTCTTTTTTGTTCGAGTGTTTGTAAATTGGACTAATTATTGAACCGTGCCATGACTCTGGTAGTATCTGAGTAGTTTTTGCGTAATTGAATGGCGGTGTTAGGGCAACGCTCCAGAACTCTACGTCGTTTTTGTACAGCATTGATGGTAAGCCATTGGGTCCAGGGGCTCCAGTTGGTCTTCCTTTCGCTATTTGTCTTCTGATGTCGTCTGTCCCAATGGTCGATACCTGTGGGTCTGGGTCTGAAAAGATGTCAACGTCAGACTTTGAATTGTTCGTTTTTAAGAGGGGGGTGCTACATTTGTTGTTTATTTCTCTTTGGTGATAGCCTAATCCTTCTGCCACGTCGTCCGTTTGTCGTACTTTAAAATTTGGGACCGCGTAGGAGGCAGGGCCCTACCCCTGTCTATCCTGGTATTAGCGAACCGCGAATGGTCAATGCGGTATGTACAAGTGCTTTGTGTAACGTTTTAGCTAAGATTGCACTATGTATACGTTATTATACATTGACTCCGTGGGTTCCATCTTAGAGCGGTGGCCATCTTATGGTTGCCCTCACATAGGCTACATATCATGAAGCAAATACGGGCCTTTTAGAGCACATGTGACTTCTCTGTGACCTGGGCAGCTTGGCTCCGCTGCCCCAGGTCAGTCCGGTCCCACGAGCTCCCCGTCCTACGGCCACCTGTGATTAGCATCAGGGCTTGACACACCATAAAGCCTTTTCATCCTACACGAGCCTCCAGCTAATCTCTTTCACACCTGACTGTTCCTGCTTTATGGCTTGTTTTCTAAACAGGAGATGCTCGTGTTTATTGGGGCCTGTTGATATCTGATGTGGGATCTGAGCCTTGCTGGGTAAATAATTGTGGGCTGGCTTAACTGGAATGTGGGATGGTCATCATGACTCTGCCTTTTCGTTTGTAATGTATACATTTATATGGCCATATCATAAAACAAGGAATGTATTCCTGAAGCAGGATATTTTGTATTTAAGGAGAAGCCCGTTTCTGTAATTTTTAGCAGTCTCCTGAGAACATACACGCTGTTGTATTTCTAGGATACCTGTAATTGGTCTGCAGCCAATAAACTGATCTTTGACTTCACCTAGAAGACTCTGTGTTTCTGTAGGTCTGAAACAGGAAGAACCCGAAGTCATAGGGTGTGTTCCCCTGCACCGCTGGGCTTAAAATTCCCAGTACTTCAGTTGGCGCCCAACTCGGGACGATTTCAGCGGTCCCCGGTCCAAGCCAGAGGTTCGTGAGGAGCTTCGTGTGAAAATTCTGGAGGAAGGCCGCCACTTCATCGACCCCTGCATGTCGACGTGGTCCGAAAGTCTTTTCTGCGAGGTTCTCCGTGTCCCGACGGCTACGAAGGACTGCTGCCCTGATTAATCGCCCTGTTTTGGACCCTTGACGATTTTGGTAGAGCGAAACAATCGAGAGAGTCTTCTGGTGACGCCATTGATCATCGATATTCAGTTAAGTATAAGTGGAGTGTCTCCCAGTTTTGTTTGGTATCCTTCGGGATTAATTTGATTTGGAGTTTGCAAACGCCAAAGCCAAAGGACTCGTGTATTCACGAGACTATCGTAATCGATAATCCTTTGAAGTTTGGAACTAGACTAGTGAGCGAAGATGCCTGGTGCTAGTGTATTTGGAAGATTGTTTTGTTTGGGTTGTGGAAGGGATTTCCAGTTAGAGGATTCATGTCCGGTTCCTCCAATTGGAACTCCAACCTATGAGCTTTATGTAAAACATGGCGTGGGCCCCATTGCATATAATGAAATATGGATCCGATACACCAGAAAGGCCCCAAAATGGTAGTTTCGATACAGATATCTTAGATAATTTGGAAGTGAAATTGTTTAAAAAGAAAGCCCGGCCGGCGATGTTTGATTCTTTCCGCCTATGGCGAAAGGAAGCCAAACAGAAGGAAATTAAGCTAGCGAAAAGGAATAAGAGAGAAAGAGGTATGTCAGTGATGCAAGCAGCTGTGCAATTTAAAGATAATGAGGAGGAACAAATGAATGAGCAATTACATAGACAGCGCAAACTAGGGATCGATAAATGTTACCCTGTTTTGTCACCCCTTGTGCAAGATGAGACAAAAGAGAAAGAGAAAGATTCCCTAATGTCCCATTTGCTAAGTTCGCCACCCCCGTATGCGCAAAATGCCACCGCGCCTCCGCAGCTTGTAAATGCGCAGCCTCCAGTAAATATGCTGCAAGCCTTCCCACAGCCGCCAGCTCCTCCTCAGCTGGCTCCTATCCCTGCAGTGCAGCCCTCTCAAGGGTCGCCAGTTTTGTTACCTGTTGCCCCCGCGCTTCCTGCGACTTTGCCTAGCACGCCAGCGGCTTCCCCTGGCGCTCCTTTCTTACACTACCCAGGTACCTGTATCTGAATCCGTTTTTCTTCCCTCCGTCTATCCCCCCGTTTTCGCCTCAACTTCTCCTTCAGCACGACAACGACTAGCTAATGTAGTTACTAGTTTAATGTCGCCTCTCTTTGGATCATCTAGTGCGACTCCTGGCTTACAGCGTAAGCAATTGCGCAGTCAGCTGCCTGGTCCCGACGAGAAAGAGGTGTTAGATCATCTGGCGCGTAGGTGGATTGGTTTCCCTTCACTCTATAATGTGGAATCAGTTGTTAACGTTTTTCACCAATGGGATGCCCCAAAACAGAGGTATGTCTTTGATAAGATGTGTGAATTCCTCTGTGAGGAATTGGAGGATAATGGTGCAAACCCAAACCCCCAGGAATTGTGTCGAGTGCGATTTGATTTTGAAACAGGTATAATTGTGGGTCCCAATGTAGATAAAGCAGTTGCGACTTTACTGTCCCTCAGAAATGGTGATTGTCAGCAATCGTTGTTTGAGCAGGATTTCCCTGTGGGGAAAAACGGAAAAGCACGACAATACCCTATGAGAGAAGTCCCCCCGGCATGGAAGGAAGCTGTTGCGGCTGATGCCGCTAATGGTATTGCTGCTCAAGCAGACATTGCCTGACCCCCATAAAAACCCTACAGGATATTATAAGGAGTTATCACAAACTGCAGAATCATGTGTCATGAATCTGGCTGACATAGACATGTTATTTGGGAATGTTGTTCCACAGCCTTTGTGGGGATCCATCCGTAATACGGATCATGCGGCAGAGCTAGGGGGTACATGGGCTAATATCGCTGCTGCAGATGCTAGAAAAGTTGGTGGCGCAAAGCCTGACCCTTTAGTAGCAGACCTCCCTGGTAGAATTATTACCTATATGAAAACTATAATGCCTGCGATGCGCGTAAATTGGGATAAACTATCCGCATGTAAGCAGAAGAAAGATGAGACAGTGTCTGATTTCTTTACCAGGTTTGAAGAAACGTTTATCGACCACAGTGGTCAAGACATGAGCACTGAAGGTGGCCAACGGTTATTTGTTGATAAATTTGTACAGAATCTACTTCCCAAGTTGTGTAAAAAATTAAAAGACTCAGAAAGTTCCTGGGATGTTTCCTCTTCAGCGCAAATACTGGCTACTGCACAGTATTATGAAAATAGAGACAAAGATGAGAAGGATAGAACAGATAAGAAAACGAAAGAACTGAAAACAAAGGTCCTCTTGCAGCAGGCTTATCCGCCACGTGGAGGACAGAATAATTATAGGCAAACACAAGGTATCTATCAGCAACCCCAACAATTTCAGAATAATCAGCAAATGAATGGGTATTATCAACCACGAATCCCTGTAGGTCCCAACCAATGTTCATATTGCAAAGAGGAAGGTCATTTTAAATATAGTTGCCCTAAATTAATGCAGCGTAACAGTAATGCGTATGGCGCAAGAGGTAGAGGTGGTCAGCAAGCTCCTAGAGGTAGAGGGCGTGGAAATGTCCCCCAGAACGCGCGTCCTCTTCCGCCTCAAAATACCATAAACAGCTTTGATCAGCAAGCCAACGCGACTGGTAATACAGCTCAGTACTACAATAATGATTATTATGCAGAAGATGACAATGTAGAAGATAATGATTACTAGGACAGCCGTAGACAGAGAGAGGGAGTTGTTTCAGTGCCAGTGGATCAGAGCGGACATTATGTTAAAGTAACTACAGCAAATGTAACGGAGCCCTTTCTGCTGGATACTGGTGCTGCAAAGAGTTCAATCATGCATTCAAAACTCCCTGGCGCGCCTTTGTCTGGCGAAATGAATGTTTCAGTAGGTTTTTCTGGTGCCCCAGTTAGGAACCCGATTTCTAGTCCTATGTCACTTTCTGTTGGACCTTGTGAGCTAAAAGCACCCCTCATCCTAACGACAGGTTGTGGTGAAAATTTGCTAGGATTAGATTTGCTAAAAAGATTGCATGCAACACTATATTGCTCTCCCTCAGGAGTACAACTTACATTAGGCAAGAAAGTGATTTCCCCGATGTATTTGTCTAAGAATGCAATGCCACCTGAATTGTCATCCGTTCCGGATGTCCTTTGGGCTACTGGTCCCGATGATGTGGGTCTCCTGGAAATACCGCCATACGTGGTCACTTTAAAAGCCAATGTCAGATTGCCACGTATTCCCCAGTACAAGATCTCCAATGAAGGTCAGAAAGCATTGTTAGCAATTGTCAGTGATTTGATTAAAAAGGGTGTCATTGAAGAGACAAGAGGCAACGTTTGCAATAGTCCTGTTTTACCTGTCTTAAAACAAACGGACCCTTCACAGCCACCTGTTTACAGATTTGTGATTGATCTTAGAGAGGTTAATAAGATTGTTGTGCCACAGTTTCCAGTTGTCCCTGATATAACTGCCTTGTTAACCATGATTCCAGCCTCCGCTGCATGGTTCTCAGTGATCGATCTGAAGAATGCCTTCTTTAGCATCCCAATTGCAGAGGAGAGCAGAGACATTTTTGGCTTTAGTTTAGGAGGTCGAAGCTTCCGCTTTAAACGCGCTCCCCAGGGCTACTGTGAAAGTCCATCAATATACAGTCAGGCTTTAAAAGCGCAGCTTGATGCACTGGTTTTACCCAGTGGCGCTATCCTTATTCAGTATGTTGACGATTTGCTAATCGCCGCGGATACTGAAAAGATTTGCAAAGAAGCTACATTGTCATTGTTGCGTCATTTGTCTGCCTTCCATCACAAAGTGTCTCTCTCAAAGCTGCAATATTGTCGACAAGAAGTGACCTACTTAGGTCATCTCTTAGAGAAGGAGGGAAGGAAACTGACCCCAGAAAGAATTCAAGCCATTGCACAGTTGAGTGTGCCAAGAACACAGAGAGAAGTGCGTGCTTTCTTGGGCATTACTTCATACTGTAGGCATTGGATTCCCAATTTTTCCTTGTTGGCAAAACCTTTGTTAGCATTAACATGCAAAGACACACCGAATCCTGTCCCATGGTCTGAAGAGTGTCAGAAAAGTTTTTGGGAATTGCGTAATGCATTGTGTTCAGCTCCTGTGTTGGGTACCCCTGACTACAGCAAGCCTTTTACATTGTATGTTCATGAAAAAGATGGTTGCGCATTATCAGTGTTAACACAGCCTTTTGGCGATAGACCGCGTCCATGCGCATATTTTTCGTCAACCTTGGACCCGGTAGCGAGGGCATTGCCAAGTTGTCTGAGAACTACAGCCGCCGCAGCTATGTCTATTCGACAGTCTGCTGGCCTAGTAATGGATAATACATTGATTGTTATGGCTCCACATGCTGTGGACACATTGTTAAACAGGACCAAGACACAACACTTAACTAGTGCGCGATTAGCCGGATATGAGCTGACACTGTTAGCAAATCATATACACATAAAGAGATGCAACACGTTGAATCCAGCTACACTATTACCAATTCCAGCAGACCTAGATGAGATTGAGCAACATGATTGTCTGTTCAGAACAGAAGAAGAGACGAAAGGGAGAGTAGATCTTAAAGATACTCCCCTAACTGAGTGTGATGGTACCTTATGGGTGGATGGTTCGTGTTTCAAGCTTCCAAATGGTGATACGACTGCTGCATATGCTATCACGACTTTGCACACGATTGTTGAAACTGCACGTGTGCCACAAAATTCGGCTCAAGCAACAGAATTGATTGCCCTTACGAGAGCATGCGTGTTGTCTGAAGGAATGAAAGTGAACATATATACGGATAGCCAGTACGCCTTTGGCGTGGCGCACAGTTTTGGGCGATTGTGGAGAGAACGTGGGTTCCTGACTTCGCATGGAGCTAAGATTCAGAATGGCAAGTTGGTGAATGATCTCCTTGAGTCACTGACCCTACCGTTACAAGTTGGGATTATGAAATGCAGTGCGCACAAGAAAATCACTGATGATGTTGGTCGTGGTAATGCGTTTGCTGATGAAGTCGCGAAAGAAACAGCAAAAGATGTAAAGACTCGAATGTATGTTGCAGGCCCTGCAAGATGGGTTGGTGATGTTGGAATGTGTGAAAACACGATAGAGAGTGTAAAGTCCCTTCAAGCTGAAGCCACAGAGAAAGAGTTGAGCAAGTGGAGAGAAAGCACAGGTAAGTTGGATGAGAATGGTTGTTGGATTGATTTGTCAGAACATAGGCGATGGTTGTTACCTGATGCGTATGTGCTTCCAGTGGTTACTATGGCACATGGAATGGCACATATCAGTATGAAAGGAATCTGTAAGTTGTTGGCTCCAGTATGGCAGAATGCTGGAATTCCCAAGTGTGCAGAGAATGTGGTCAAGAATTATATGGTATGCTTGAAATACAACCCTGGTAGGGGAACCCCAACTCCAGCTGGTCATTTTGCGCCTCCATCATATCCATTTGAAGTTTTGCAGCTAGATTTTATCCACATGGAAAGGTGCAACAACCTGAAATATGTATTGGTGGTTGTCTGCGCTTTTTCAAAATGGATAGAGGCATATCCTCTGAAAGACAACACTGCTCTATCCACAGCCAAAGCTCTTGTGAAGGAATTTTTCCCTAGGTTTGGAATGCCAAGAATGGTGTGGAGTGATAATGGGAGTGAATTTGTGGGTCGAGTGATGAAGAATGTGTGTGAGGGATTAGGGATTAAGCAGAAGTTCCACGCTGCAAATCACCCCCAATCAGCTGGATTAGTAGAGCGCTACAATGGCGCTCTAAATCTCAAGCTGGCCAAAATCCAAGCGAGCTCCGGTCTTAAATGGCCTGACGCTCTGCCTCTAGCACTCCTGTCCACCAGAATGACCGTACACTCACGAGTGGGACTTAGCCCATACGAGATTATTTTTGGCCGTCCGGCCAATGTATGGGGTGTGCCAAGACCGGCGAAATTCAGTGAAATCGAACATCCAGTACTGCTTGATTATTTGTACTAATTGACGGCTAAATTGCGTGTTTTACACCAACAGGTGCATGATACTCTCCCCCAGGCCTCTGAGGCTCCAGGACACCCTATCGACCCTGGCACATGGGTGCTCGTCAAGAATTTCCAGCGCAAAAGCAACGATGAGCCCCGTTGGATTGGCCCTCACCTCGTACTTCTGTCGACAAGATCAGCTGTTCGAGTAAAGGGAAAAAAGAACTGGATCCACGGCGCCCACATCAAAAGGATCCCCTTGCCTCTGCCGTATGACCAGTGGGTCCAGGAGGGTATCGCTGACTCTGAAACAGACACTGTACCTCGTTTTGTGCCGTTCAGTGATGCACGCGTGAGAGGCACAACTTCAGCACAACAGAGTGACGATATTTTACAAGAAGCTGTGCCACCGTCAATTCGCTTGGACACTACAGAGCCTGAACTCTTGTTTCAAGATCAGACAGTACCTGGCCGTCTCCACTATAACTTAAGACCAAGGCCTATGGACAAATAAATATTCTTTTCCTTACCTTTTTGGTTTTTGATAACCATAGCTCTCCCATCTGAAGGACTTTCTTGATTTTTGTTTTTCGAACCACCATCCGGGTTCAGCCGCAGGGTCGCGGTGCCAAGACTTTGGGGTACAGGCCGAAGACGTTAGGTCAACGGTTCTGGTTGGTCTAGGGCGTTCCCTGGACTGACAGGCGTACTCCTTAGCAGAAGATACTCACCTGCCGCGAGCCGCACGATTATAGTATGGAGTTTTTCAAGATGGAGAGACTTGCTGAGGAAATGAACTTTAAAGCAAGAATGTGTAAAATAATGAAGAGCAAACGTTTTGTATTTTTATGTCTGTTTATATTATGTAGTATGGTAGTGTTTACTGTAGGATTTGTATTCTTCTCCTCTCAAGAGCCCATTGCACCCACTGTACAGCCTATACCTCCTCCTACTGTCTCCTCACACTCTTTTCACCCTCTGCCTGAACATGAACAAGCTAGACGGTCTGAGTTTGTAAACAACTCGTTTATTCAGCTACTGCACCAGCACCAACTAGTCATGAATACAACCAATTGCTGGGTGTGTGGTTTAATGCCACATACCATTAATAAGGGTATTCCTTATCTAGTGCTGCCGTTTAGTTACAATGGATCGTTATGGGCATTCCAGACCATGTTTCTCTTTGCTCTAGATGCGTACTCCCCGCGACAACCGCGTTACATCAGACCTAGCACAAATAATAAAGCTTTAATGAAAGGAGTTGCCGATATGAGCAGAGATATCGACGCATACTCATCTATTCCTAAGGAGGAATTGCGAGCTTATGTAGGGTGGAACGCGACGGGGTATAGTATTAGTCTGGGTGAAAGGCAGCGAAAGATCTCATCCCCAATCTGGGTCGTACCCCACATAGGTCGGTTCTGTTTACAAGGTAATGGTCAGAATCCAAGAGCTCAACTGGGAAGAAGTGACTGTACTGAAACGTGCACTTTTCCGTCACAGTTTTCCCCTGCGTTTTTGGCTGCCAAGGGTACATATTTTGTCTGCAATGACCGAGCATATACATGGTTGCCCCCTGATTTCTCGGGCACATGTTATATTGCAAACCTGCTACCGCCAACATTTACTGCCGCCTCCGACTATCACAAGACCAGAGTTGTGAGAGGCGTGATTAGTAAGGAGGATACTGCCAGTCAGGAAGCGGGAGACTTCTTTTTGGGTTTCCTGCCGTTTTGGGGACCTATGGTCAATAGTAGGAACCTGAGACAGCTGACTCGTGTGGTTGAATCCACTGTTAATGTTACGGCTGGTGCCCTTGGTAATTTAACAGCTGAGCTCCAAGCGAATCGCCTCATGACTTTGCAGAACCGCATGGTTCTAGACGTCATACTTGCAGACCGCGGTGGGGTATGTAAGGTTATCCAATCTAGCTGTTGCATTTTCATACCAGATAACGCTCCAACAGTTTATCAAGCCATCTCCAAACTGCATAGAATATCTGAATCCATACACGTGGATAAAGGAGATTGGTCACTGGTGGGGTGGTTCTGGGAACTGATATCTGCCTGGGGTTGGAAGATTCTGATGGTCATTGGAATGATCTTAGCCATCCTTTTCCTGTTCTGTCTGTGCATACAGTGTGCTCCTGCGATATGTGGCCTCTGTGCTACATTATGTGTAAGGAAACCTGTATCGAGGGACGAGCTAAGTAATAGGATGATGCTACAGCAACATCTCCATGACTTCGTGAATATTGACCTAGACTCGGATTGAAATGAGTATAGTTATTGCCTATGTAAGGGCAAAAGGAGGGTCTGTCGTACTTTAAAATTTGGGACCGCGTAGGAGGCAGGGCCCTACCCCTGTCTATCCCGGTATTAGCGAACCGCGAATGGTCAATGCGGTATGTACAAGTGCTTTGTGTAACGTTTTAGCTATGAATGCACTATGTATACGTTATTATACATTGACTCCGTGGGTTCCATCTTAGAGCGGTGGCCATCTTATGGTTGCCCTCACATAGGCTACATATCATGAAGCAAATACAGGCCTTTTAGAGCACATGTGCCTTCCTTTGACTTCTCTGTGACCTGGGCAGCTTGTCTCCGCTGCCCCAGGTCAGTCCGGTCCCACGAGCTCCCCGTCCTACGGCCACCTGTGATTAGCATCAGGGCTTGACACACCATAAAGCCTTTTCATCCCACACGAGCCTCCAGCTAATCTCTTTCACACCTGACTGTTCCTGCTTTATGGCTTGTTTTCGAAACAGGAGATGCTCGTGTTTATTGGGGCCTGTTGATATCTGATGTGGGATCTGAGCCTTGCTGGGTAAATAATTGTGGGCTGGCTTAACTGGAATGTGGGATGGTCATCATGACTCTGCCTTTTCGTTTGTAATGTATACATTTATATGGCCATATCATAAAACAAGGAATGTATGCCTTAAGCAGGATATTTAGTATTTAAGGAGAAGCCCGTTTCAGTAATTTTTAGCAGTCTCCTGAGAACATACATGCTGTTGTACTTCTAGGAAACCTGTAATTGGTCTGCGACCAATAAACTGATCTTTGACTTCACCTAGAAGACTCTGTGTTTCTGTAGGTCTGAAACAGGAAGAACCCGAAGTCATAGGGTGTGTTCCCCTGCACCGCTGGGCTTAAAATTCCCAGTACTTCACGTTCTCAAATTCTTTGGCGCTACCTCTTTAGTTGTATCCTCACTATTGAAGTGCCTAGCTAGATAGTTTGTCCACACTTCTTCTGTGATGTTTGAGTCTATACCACGGTGGTCTGGGTTTTTTATTTCCTTTATCATTCTCCAGAATTTAGAGCTGTTTTTTTTTTTTTTTTTGATTCGCTTCGTGGAATAATTTTGCCCATAGTTGATCGTTTTTATTTTTATGTTTCTCCCATTTCTTCTGTTTTAGGGATTTTTTGGCTTCCCACAAGGTTATTTGCAAGTCTTTGTTATCTGGATCTTTCCGTATCTTCCTCAGTGTGTGATTTATTATTCGTTTTTGGATCTTCATTCCTGGAGAGAGTGATGTTTTGTTTAGGTTCACCTTTCCGTTTGAAAGCTTCTTTGTCGATCCCTTTGATAATTTAACGGCGACTTTTTGGATGAAGTTTTGCCATTCTTCTGATGGTGTGTTTAGGCACTTTACTGTTTGAGTGTATAAGGATTTTGCCTCTAAACTTATTGTAGTGATGTTGTTGGAGTTACATCGGAGTCGCCTTAAGTTTGATGTTGTGTCTATCTCGGGACCGGTGTATGGCTCTACGTTAAGTAATGCTCTTGCTTTTAAAGAGACTTCTTGGGGGAGGTGATCGCTAAGGTCGTTAACCCCTATCCTAAATGTTGTTATCATTGAAAACATGTTTAAGGATGTAAAGGTATAGTCCAGGTGGGAAGAATGTTTATTGGAATGGAACGTGGGGGCCGGTGGATTGTCATCGGCAAAGCGCCCGTTCAGTGCCCTTAGGTTGAGGTCTTCTAGTTGTCGCAGTAGTTTTTTTGAGTTAGTTGTTGATTTGTCGATTTTAGCCATGCTTTGTCTTGGAATACCCCACGCTGTGCTAAGTTCTTGCTGAATGTTGTTATCATATTCTGTGTTGATAAGGAACATGTTAAAGTCACCACCGACTATGATCTGGTCGGACAGGTCTCCTTCGGAGATTTTTTGCAGTACCTTTATCAGTTCATTTGCTGCCTTTCGTTTTTGTGTTGGATGAATGTAGGTGTTTATTATTATGACCTCTTGAGTATGTTGTTGTAATGTTAGCTGAATTTTTACCGTCAAGATTCCACTTGGGGGGGTTATATAAAACTCTGGGGTTCTTATTGTTCCAATTGTAGCTATGGATGCCAGAATGGCAAGGCCTCCTGATCTGCGTCCGAAGGTCGAGTTTTTGCTGGCAGGGAGAAAGCATGATGTGAATCCTTGAATTTCAAACGGTTCTTCCTCCCAGGTTTCTTGGAGCAGCAGGAGGTCAAATGAGTTTAAATACTGTAGGAATTCAGGGTCGTGTCTTTTACTTGCCAGGCCGTTGATATTCCATATGCAAATTTTTATTTGTTTGGCTTTATATCTAATGCACTCGGTGTTCAGTCCCCTTTGTCAATTTGGAATGTTGACTGTGTTGAAGGTTCGCTGGATCGATGTCCACTTCTGAGTGATAATTGGCAGATTTTTGTCGGTTTGCAAGAGTTCCTGTCCATTAACCATTGTTGTTCCAGGTTTGGGATGCGCTATAGGCGAGGAACTCCTTGCACCTTTTAGCACGGAATTGGTCTTTTTTCGCGCCGGTGATCTGGGCGGAAATAAGAAGGGTGCCGGGTATCGAGGTTGCGCTACAAGTCGTAAGTCGATCCCCCAATTTTCAAAGATTGTTTTTTCTTCCATTATCTTTTTTACTGTCTCGGGAGTGTTCCAAGTGGTTTTTGTCGTTTCTTGATGGCAGGTGTCACTGCTGGGAATGAATTCAATTTGAAGCAGGTCTGAGGAGTAAATATTCTCTAAAGTTGTTATTGAGTGAAGGAGTTTCAGAATGTTACCCCTATTCAATATATCGTCCTTGCCAAGGGACGTATATTCTGGTGCAAAGAGGATGACAGTAGGGTCTACTTGATTGGTGGTATTTTGGGAGTTTGATTGGAAACAGGCATAACTGTTTTGATTGGACTGGGGTTGACTGCTTGGACTGCTCGTAATTGGGTTGGTTGATTGGGTTCTTAATGTGTGATCGACTCTTGTTTCGGTTGTGTTACTGTTAGTTGTGATATTTAATGGTTGAATAGATTCTGTGTTGTTGATGAACTTTGTGATAGGCTTAGTTTTTTGTGTTAAGTTAAGCTTGACTGTAGGGTCGTCGATCTTTCTTGGTTCCCAGTTTTTTTGGTCAGGTAATTGTTTGTTTTTCTCCGGTTGAAGTTTCCTGGTTGAGCTTTCAGTTGTCTTTTGAATTATGGCATGAGAGCAGTTAGTTAGCTGCTCTTGTATTCTCTCTTGTGCCTCTTGTTGCGGTGTGTGCGGGCATGGCTCCATTTCCGTAGCGTCTGTGGAGCTTTTGGTGTCTTCTTGCTGTGGGTTGAGCTGTCTTTTGGTGTAAAAGTTGGAGTTTGATATGAGCTTTTTCCTCCCTTTCCTTTTTTTCCTTCGAATTTTGTTCTGTGCTGTGCTGTTCTTTGCAGTCAGGTTGGTTGGGATTACTGTTTGATTTACTGGTTCAACACCTGGATCCTTAAGCTGGATTGAAGTAGATGCCCGGCTCTCTGCAGTTGAGTTGGTGGCTGCTCCCTGGGCCGCTGTTGGCTTGGTGACCTGCAGTTTTTGTTTTGAAGTTGACGCAGCATTACAGTCTTGCGCTTGAGGAATTGTTGCTTTTATTTCTCGCATCAGGTCCCCTAGCATTGATGGCATTGTGGCTAATTTGTCTAATATCAATTCGCAGGAGCATGGTTGGAACGGTGAGTTGGTCGTGTAAGTCGCTTCTTGGCCCCTTTTTATGAGACCGTTTAGTTCAGATATCTTCCCCTCAATGCCTAATATTGAAGTGGCAATTGATTGTAGGACAGTTCGGTGGATGTCCATTTTTAGCGATTGAAACTCTAGTGCTTTGACTGTTGTTTGCAAGGTGTTTATGATTATAGGCCATGGAATTTCAGATAGTGGTTTTACCGTGCTATTGCTGTTCCCCTGGCTTAATAGGGTGTTTGATTCTTCAAATAGAGTATTGTGCTCTGGCCTGAGATTGTAAGAGGCAATAAGATCTTCCCATTCCTGTGTGGCCATGAATGTCATGTCATTTTCCGCGGAGCTGGTCGTGAAATTGAAGTCACTATAGTGGGATAGAGTGCGACGCGTTTTTGATTTGGAGTCGATTGTCCCGCTCTGGGCATTTATATGCCCCCCGTGGTCTGTTTTTGTTCTTGTTGGGGTCTCTATTTGTGTGGTGTTAGTATTAGTCAGTTGAAGTTGTTGGTGTTATTCTTCTAGCTTTATTTCTTGCTTGATGCCCAGGCTGTCCCGGGATGTGCAATTGAATTGTTGCCCCTCTGGGGAATCTCTGTTTGTTTGGTAGGATAATACGTCTTGATTGTTCCGGCTGTTTCTGCCCTTGCTGTCCTCTATCCTGGGTTGGCTTTGCAGATTCTGGTTCTGGTTCTCCTGGCTGTCCCAGCTTTCCTGGTGCACTTTATTGGTTTCGGTTTCGATTATGTGGGGCTCCTCCTTAGGGATGGAATGTGGGGAGTTAGCTGACCCAGCGGGTTCGCCCATTTTTGGTATTTTCTTACTTGTGTGGTCGTCCGTGTCCGTGTCACGTGTGTTTGCGAGGCTTTGGTAGTCTCTTCTGATGGCTCCTTGGTCTACATTTGGCGTTGAGATTGTCGGACTCCTCAGCACTGGTGATGTTTTTGTGACTAGTGGACCGTCTGGTGTGGAGCACCAGCTCCCCCCTGTGGGCGGTGAGGTGTCATTTGTGTGACTGTCGGAGCAAGCGTGAATGGCTGCCCCGAGTAGGAGAGGTGTTTGCAGACCCTCTATACATCCAATCTTGGAATAGATTGCTAATCCTGGGTCTTTCAGAAAGGAACATTTTGTATATATCTTGGGTTGTTTGGTACATTTCCTTGTTATTTCTAATGTTTTTTGCGGTCTCTCTATAGAAATGAGCTCCTTTAATTCACTAAGGACTTTTGGATTTGACTTGGTCTTGGCGATTGGAGGCTGCTGTGTTGAGAGTGATGGGCCTGGTGCAGCAACTGTTAGTAGTTCCGATTCCGATTGTTGTTGTTGTTGTTGGTGGACCATGATAGAACTCAGGTTAGTGAAGCTAGCCTTTAATAATATGGTGTCCTGCCCTTTCCTGTTGCTGTTTTCGTTTGCGGTTGAGGCTGGAGATGAAGAAGACGTAGGGATCTTAATTGAGGTGTTTTGAGTGGCCTCTACAAGGCCTTGAGGGCCTTCTTGATGCAGTTTAATGTGCAAGTCAGGTGCTCTCTTTTTCTTCCTGGGCTTCGAGGGGGGATTTGGGTTGGGATTGAGTAGCAGTTCCCTGACTCTGCCAGATCTCATCTCTGTTGTCTTAGAGGCCCGATTTAGAGTTTAGAGTTATTGGGTAAGGTTGAATTAGGTTAAATGGATGTGTAGATGTATAAACCCGTTAAGATCTAAAACTGAAATGAAGTAAAAATAAAATAAAACGTTGTTTTTTTTTTTTTCCGGTCAGGTGAACTATCGAAGCCCTTTTTTTTTTCTTCAACCCCCTACTGCTCCATGCAAGAGAGGGGCGTGGTGGAGCAAGGCGTGCAGAAGAAAACAGAGGGCAGGAGGCAAAAGAAGGCAGGAGGAGCACACGATCAACCTTTTGCCAGTCAGTCCAAACCCCCCGGGACCGTATCCGGTTCGTTTACTGCTTCCAGATGTACAAGTAGGCTCCTGGTGTCGTCTTTGGCAAGGAGGGCGAGGGCAGAGGAGCGGAAGAGCAAAGGAGAAGTAACTTTGGGGGCAGTAGCCGACAATCGCTGACCAAGCCCTCAGAGGGGTGACAGGTCGAGGCAGGACACAACAGAGTAGCAAAAGCAACTAAACAGGCGTCAGGAAATTACTCCTTACCGCACTACCGTTGTGTCCGCAATGTCCCGCTGAGCCCCGCAGCGTCAGCTGTGCCGGTCACAAGCCCGCCTCTCCGTGCTCTCCCCGTACGCGCACCTCGGCTCACTTGCTCGCTCCGGCGCCGCTGTTGAACAAGTGGTCAGCGTGTCAGCGTGTCGGCGTACCGGCAAAGGATCAGTGGTCCTGCTCGTCTTTTTTGGCAGCATCGCGGTTTTAGCGGGTACAAGGTGCTCGCAGTGTGCAGGCTCCACCTCCTAACGTGTCAACCAGCCCTGGCGGCAGTTCCTTCTGAACAACAGTTACTGTTCGGAGAGTGAGCTCCGCCGAGCCCCCACCACCAGCTGCAAGGGTCTCGGACACCCAGGGAGTGGACAAGTCCCTGCTGGGGCAAAGCCGAGCAAAGCCGGGCGAAAGCAGAGAGCAGAGCAGAGCGGTGGGGCTGGCGTCCTCCTCCCGGCACTCGAACTCGCGCACTCAGCTCCTGGCAATCCTGCAGTCCGTGATCCGCAAAACCCTGCCTGGATTCCGTCCTCCAGTAGAGAGTAGTAGAGAGAGAGTAGTAGAGAGTGAGTAGTAGAAAGTAGTAGCCAGTGAGTAGTAGAGATTGAGTAGTTTAATTTAAAAGGAACACAATGAGGAGGTTCATTTTGCCATAGAAATTATGATTAGTGCGGAAAAAAGAAAATTAGGGCACATTTTGAGTGACTTCTCAAAGCCTCTTGTATTTCATTAAAAAATTCTGACATACAGACTGAAACATGCACGTTCAATACCAGCAGCAGACTTACCTGGTGAGCAGTAGCTTTACTACAGTGATCTAATAAGCAACTAGAGTGCTAACATTCCGAATTTATGGCAAATGTGTGACACATCTGAATGCCTTCTTGATGGAATGAAAGTAAAAAACCTGAAAGTATTTCCTACTGAGGAGACTGTTGTAAATGAGGAAATTAGGAAACTTCAAAACAAATAAGTCTCCCAAGATGGCCACCAGAGACAAAAGAGCCCAAATGTAGCACAAATATCACCGAGATGTAGCCCAATTATAGCCCAATGACAGAATGTCCCAGAGTGTTTTAAAGAACAACTAGAGCGCTAACAGTCTTACTTATGACAAAAGTATGGCACTCCTGATGCCATCTTGATTGGAATAAAGTGGTAACACTTAAAACATTTAATTTGCAAAGGAACAAAATGAGGGGGTACAGTTTGCCATAGAAATTATGATTAGTGCTGCAGAAAGAAAGATTACGGCACATTTTGACTTCTCAAATCCTCTTCCATTTCATTAAAAAATTCTGACATGCAGACTGAAACATACACTTTGGATATCAGCAGCAGACTTCCCTGGTGAGCAGTAGGGGTGGGCGACAGTTTTCGTTCCGCCCGCGGAAATTGTGACAGTTCGACATTTTCGCGTTCCGCGCGGAACGCGAAAATGTCGAATTGTCGCAATGTTGTAAATTGAAACAACGATGTGATTAAGCATTTACTAAAGACATTAATTCCCCTCTTATAGAGCATGTTTTCTCTGTAATGTTGACCGAAGTTTGGACTCCATTTTGTATTGTCATGCTTCCACGTGTTCCCCACGAGAAGAATCCAACCTCTGTGTTAGTTGCTCTTGTAATCTGCCTAGTAACAGTCTATAAATAGCCCCTTTGTCCATCTGGCACATGCCCAGACTTGACCACATCTGTTATCAGTTAGCCTTGCTTGACCATGTTTTCGCGGGCTCAAGGAGTGTGTTAGCTCCGCCCACATATTGATTCAGTATCGAAAATGACCATAAATGGTAATGTTCTTCGGCTTCATGTTGTATCCACCCACTTATGAGCCCCTCTATTGTGTATAAAAGGGGACTGTGTACGCAAGTTCTTTGTGCTACTCTATGCAATACTGAAGAGTGTTGTGTGGATTGTAGGACCACCCTTAAGGGTTAATAAATACTGTCTTTGTACTTTGCAGTTTCCGTGCCAACTTCCTTATAGATTCCGTTACAGGAGAGCGAACCCTTGTGTCCTGCGGGCCTAGCTGGGGCCTGTATTCATCAATTGGCGCCCAACGTGGGGCTCATCGGCGACTCGGATGCCCGAAGGACTGGTCGCGACGAAGGTGAGGAATTTGACCGGGGACGTGATCACTGCCCGCGGTGTCTTAGCCCTGGCATCCCGAGGTTTTTCTTCCTTCCCTTCCGAGCTGACCGTCTGGGTGGCGCCGGTCCTCGACTGAGACCTCTTCTGTCGGTCTTGCCGTGAAAGCCGTTTGGGCGATTGTGGAGCTTGGCAGTTGGAATCTGGACTCTTGATTGGTAAGAACCGGTGTACGGTACTTGCTCCGAGTTTTTGAAGCCTGATCTGGCT
Source organism: Triturus cristatus (assembly GCF_964204655.1). Classification (NCBI taxonomy): domain Eukaryota; kingdom Metazoa; phylum Chordata; class Amphibia; order Caudata; family Salamandridae; genus Triturus; species Triturus cristatus. Next base: position 1,291,061,209 of record NC_140589.1, read on the forward strand.
ATTTGAGTTTGATTTGTGATGACTAGTCATATTTTGTATTTGTCTTTGTGAAGATATATATGCGTTGCAACACATATAGGCAGGTAATGTGGAGAGATTTCTCCGGAGCTGTGTAACTTTGAACGGCGCAACGATTAAGTGCCATTTTTCTATAATATTGCATATTTTGCATTATTTCTGAGCATGCCTGCTTTCAGCGCACTCCGTAAGTGGTGCTGCTGTTTCGGAAACCGGTTGAACCTCGAGGAATCTGCTCCAGCTCCCCCAGAGGGGACTCCTAATAGGGATATGTATGTGAAGCATGGTCTTTCTTCCATAATGTACAGCACAGTATGGAGGAAATATACAAAAAAAGATCCTGAGTTACGATGGCCTTTGTATGGATCGTTTGATATACGTAAGATTGAGTATGTGAAACAGTGTATGTGTAAGCGGCGTGCTCGTCAGGATATGTTTGAGTGTGTGCGGTTGTGGGTGAAGGAGGTGCGTGAGCGAGAGAAGCGTGAGAAAGCGCTGTTTGATAAAGAACAACGGAAGAATGATCATGTGCGAGCACAGGAAGCGAAGCGTCGGGAGGACAGAGAGCAGACGGACAGGCAAGAGAAGGAGCGTAGGCTACAAGTTTCGGGTCAATACGCTGTTCGGCAGCCACTTTATCCTGTCCTTAATAATCTTGATGATGATTTTTATTTACTGGATCGCTCTCCGCCCCCTTATGTTGGCGCATCTGCTCCGAGGCCACAAGATTCTGTCCCGGGTCCGGGTAAGGTAGATACGCGGTCCATGTTATCGGCTGAGCATATGGCTGAGCTTCGGCAAATTTCCTTCCGTGCACTTAAGGGTAAGGTGTCCGTGGATGAATTGTTCCATACTTGGGGGTCGTGGCAGGATAGAGAGAGATTGTATTTTTTGAACCATTTCGCTGAGGAAGTGATTGCTGCTTTTCGGAAATATTCTAGTGTCTTTGAGCCTGAAGAAGTGACATCGGATGCCAAATTATTGCATGATGGTGTTTTTTCTCCCTCTAAGGCTCCTGATACGGCTCGGCGGCTATTCGCCTTGTGGGACGCGGTGCTGGCCCATAGAGAAAAAGCGCGCCAACGAGCAGGGGAGGAGACGCAGTCGGATTCGTGTACTGCAGAAGGCCACTCATCCACCTCTCAATCAGATAAGAGCGATCTAGTGCATGCTAAGCCAATGCGCGAGGCGGCGCCTTTGTATGTTCCTCCTAAAGGAGCGGGGACTAGCTCGGACATTACCTCCGCCGATGCTAAGGGATATTTTGTGTATAATTGGGTTTATACTCCGTGGCATAGAGCTGATGTGATGGCATTAAAGAATGCGCTGCCTGACCCCCGCAAGAATCCAGCGGCCTTCTATGAAGAAGTCGAGGGGGCCTTGAATTCTTGCGTTATGACTCTAGCAGATATAGATTTGTTCTTTGGGCTTATTCTACCACCGGACATGTGGCGATCTGTGCGAAAGGTAGATGATGTTGCCACTTTTAAGGCTCGATGGTCTGAACTGGAGGATGAGGATAGGGAGCGGAAGCCTGCGCAGAAACCGCCCCAGAGTATTTTAGATCTCCCTGCTGCTATTGTGACTAAGTTGAAGACAATTATCCCCCCTAAAAAGATTGACTGGAATATGTTAGCTGCATGTCAACAGAAAGTTGACGAGTCAGTTGCGGACTTTTTTACGCGCTTTGAGGAGACGTTTCATGATTTTAGTGGCCAGTCGCTTACTGACGATACGGGTCGCCACCTTTTTGCGGATAAATATGTGGCTAATCTGCTGCCGGCAGTTGCGGCCCGTCTAAAAGCGAGCGAGAGTTCTTGGTCCTCCGCTACACCGACGGCCCTCCTGACTATCGCCCAGTATTATGAGCGTCAGGAGCAAGAAGCAAAGGGCCAGGAGGAAAAGAAATCGAAAGATTTGAAAACAAAGGTGATGTTGGCATAAGTCTATGGCCCGCCCCGACGGGGTAGTAATAGAGGTAGGGGAGGATCTTACGGTCCTCCCTTGGGCCGATCTGATTTAAATAGGAACCAATGTGCGTATTGTAAGCAATCGGGTCATTGGGCTAGGGACTGCCCGGTGTTGCATGCATCGCGTCAGGGGCATACCCAGGGTGGCCCGCGAGGTAGAGGGGGTTTCTCGAACTTTCGAGGGAATTCTAACGAACAGGCTCGTTTTGACTCTGCTGGGCAGCACCGAGATAGATCAAATGTTTTCGATCGCCAGCATCAGTATCAAGCATCAGGAATTGACCGGTCGGGGTACCATGACTCTCAGCATGCATAGGATTGCGTTGGATGGGGGTTAGAATCAGTTGAGGTGCCGGTCGATCAGAAGGGTCCTTATGTATCGGCTGAGGTTTTGGGCTCTACTGATCAGTTCCTAGTGGATACAGGAGCGACACGTAGTGCGCTATCTAAGCAATTGGTTCCGGGGGCTCCCCCATCCGGCTTAATGGTCACATCGGTAGGGTTCGATGGTACACTCTCCCGAAGCCCTCTTTCACAGCCCCTCATGTTTAAGGTTGATTCTTTTTCTGCACCCTGTCCGTTTCTGCTTGCCCCGTACACACCGGACAACATTATGGGTCTTGATATGTTAAAGCATTTTAGGGCTACGATCCGTTGCTCCCCTGCTGGTGTACGGGTAATATTGAATGACAATTACCCCCGATCAGAACGAATGTGTACGATGTCAGAGGGTGCGCTGTTAGCTACCCTCCCTCGTGCTTTGTGGGCAACTTCGGATACTGATGTAGGACAAATGGTGATTCCACCGGTCCACATCAGCGTCCAGGAGGGGGCGGTGTTACCTCGCCTCCCACAGTACCGTATTTCCCAGGAGGGTGAGGAGGCTCTCATACAGATAGTGCAGGATTTGATAACGGTTGGGGTAGTCGAGGAAGTCCCCTACAACATTTGTAACAGTCCGATTCTTCCTATACTGAAAAAGGATACGGATGCCAGAGTTTATCGGTTCATAATTGATTTGAGAGAAGTGAACAAGATCGTGATACCTCAATACCCAGTGGTTTCCGATATCACGACGTTGCTTACCTTGGTCCCGCCTACGGCGACCATGTTCTCAGTGATTGATTTGAAGAATGCCTTCTTTTCCATTCCCATTCACCCTGATAGCCGATATCTTTTTGGGTTTACATTGAATAATAGATCTTATCGTTTCTGTAGGATTCCCCAGGGCTATACAGAAAGCCCTAGCATTTACAGTCAGGCTTTGAAACGACAATTGGATTCCTTTGCTCTGCTCGAGGGTGTCGCCCTCATTCAATATGTCGATGACATCTTGCTGGCGGCTGACACCCTGGAGTTGTGTGAGAAAAGTACGTTATCCTTACTTTCCTTTTTAGCATCCCACAATCATAAGGTATCTAGGAAGAAATTGCAATTTTGTAGACCAAAGGTGACTTATTTGGGTCACCTTTTGTCTAAGGAGGGACGTGCACTTACACCGGATCGTATCCAAGTAATTTTGGATACACCGAGACCATCCACACAGAAGGATGTGCATGCATTTTTGGGCCTTGTTTCTTTTTGCAGACAGTGGATATTGGGGTTTTCGCACATAGCTAAGCCATTGTTAGCCCTTTTGACAAAGGACACGCCTATCCCAATCCCTTGGTCAGATGAGTGTGATACTGCTTTTCAGCAACTACGACAGGCCCTTTGTTCAGCACCAGTGTTAGGAACCCCTGATTATGCAAAACCCTTTTCGTTGTATGTGCATGAGAAAGATGGATGTGCATTGTCAGTTTTAGTGCAGATGCACGGCGATAAGCAGCGCCCATGTGCATATTTTTCGGCTGTACTTGATCCTGTCGCCCGAGCATTACCGGGGTGTTTTCGCTCGGTTGCGGCGACAGCTGTGTCAATACGCCAAAGTGAGGGAATTGTGTTATCTCATAAGTTGTTGGTATTAGTCCCCCATGCTGTCGATGCCCTACTCAATCAAACGAAGACGCAGCATTTGACCAGCGCCCGTTTAACGGGATATGAGTTGACGCTTTTGGCTCCTCATATTACGTTAAAAAGGTGCGTAACGTTAAACCCGGCAACATTGTTGCCATACCCCGAAACCCAGCCTGAGGCGCGGAAAGCGCATGATTGTATTCTCGTGACTGAGGAACAAACAAAGGGTCGTATTGATCTCCAGGATACGCCCTTTCCAGATGTAGATGGAGAACTGTGGGTGGATGGATCATGCCTGAAGCTACCAGATGGTACGACTTCAGCAGCGTATGCGATTACCACATTGCAAACGATAGTGGAGACAGCACGCATACCACAGAAATCAGCTCAAGCAGCGGAACTGATAGCATTAACACGAGCATGTGAGCTCAGTATAGGACTATGTGTGAATGTTTATACAGATAGCCGCTATGCTTTCGGAGTAGCGCACAATTTCGGCCTACTCTGGAAGGAGAGAGGGTTTTTAACGTCACATGGAGTACAGATAATGCATGGAGAGTTAGTTCACAATCTTTTAACCGCATTGACATACCCAAAGAAAATTGCTATCGTTAAGTGTAGCGCCCATAGGAAAGTAGTTGACAAAGTTGGAGAAGGGAATGCGTTGGCAGATCGAGTAGCACGGGAAACTGCGATGCAGCCCGGTACTACTGCCGTGTATGTAGTAAAGTCACAGGTGGAAAGATGGCATGATGCGAAGGAGGAAGTGCGAGAAATGCAAAGGACCGCTTCTGACAAAGAGCGGGAACAATGGGCTAGCGAGGGAGAACTGGATGACGAGGGTTGCTGGAGAAATAAGCGGATGGATAGATGGAAATTACCCACGGCTTTTGTACAGCCTATGGTTCAGATGGCACATGGGCTAGCACATGTTGGAGCTTCCGCAATTGTGAAATTGCTTACCCAAGTCTGGGAGCATCCAGAGATTGCTAGCACAGCAAAGAGGGTGTTGCAGACCTGTATGATCTGCCTGAGGTACAACCCAGGAAAAGGTACTCGAACTCCAGCAGGAGGATTTGTGACACCCACTGCACCCTTTGAGGTTCTGCAGATGGATTATATCCAACTGGAGCGCTGTAATAATCTGAAGTATGTCCTAGTAGTGGTCTGCGCTTTCAGCAAATGGGTTGAAGCGTACCCTATGAAAGACAATACTGCAATGACTACTGCGAAGATGCTGCTGAAAGAGTTCTTCCCTCGATATGGCGTCTGTAGACTTCTGTGGAGTGATAACGGCCCTCACTTTGTAGCGGATGTTATAAAGTACGTCTTGAAGGGCCTGGGCATCACCCAGAAGTTCCACGCCGTGTTTCACCCTCAGTCTGCAGGCCTAGTTGAGAAGTATAATGGTACACTGAAGCTTAAGATCGCTAAAATTCAAGCTTCAACGTCTTTGACTTGGCCAGACGCTCTGCCACTGGCGTTATTGTCAATTAGATCGGTACCACACTCTCGAACTGGCCTTACACCTTACGAAATTGTCTTCGGACGCCCAATGAATATTTGGGGTCCGCCAAAACCTAAGGCTATGTATGATGTACCTTGTGTAATGATGAACGATTATCTAGCACAGTTAACGGATAACTTGGTTTCTATCCATCAACAGGTCCGAGAGGCGCTCCCTGATCGGTCTACCGGCGAAGGACATGGTCTCCGGCCCGGTGACCATGTCATGGTGAAAGTCTTCGACGGAACGAACAGTTTGGAGCCGAGATGGGTGGGCCCTGAGCAGGTCCTCCTCGCAACGAGGACGGCTGTGCGAGTCTCCAACCGAAAGAATTGGATCCACTCTCTGCACTGTAGGAAGGTGCCGCCCGGATTGGTGGAACCTGCCGTGCTGACCGATCAACGAGAAATCTTGGCTGCAGAGACAGGCCGTGCTGCGGAGCCAAACGCCACTGAGGAGCTCTTTCCGGACCACGCGACTCCTGGAGGAAGGCGATATCATCTTCGACCAAGGAAGTGAGTTTTCCAGTACTGGGACATACTGTCAGAACGGCCCTTGGGTTAGTGAAACGGAGAGCCGATGAGGCAAGGGGGGGGGATCAGCCCTGCATTAGTGTAGCGACACCCGTCTTGGCCCGCTGGTGAAGAAATCAACCGCTGCCCAAGGGGGAGAGTTCTGACAGACTTTTTAGTTTCAGGAAGATATTGGTTTTATTCTTATCTTTACCTTGACATGGAGAAAAAGAAAATACTTTGTGCAGTAGGGTTCATGTTGACAGTAGCTATTGTTGGGATAACCACATGGTTCGTGGAGGATGTAACTCCCGCTCGGAAAATTTTTGTGTTGACAACTCCGGTGCCTGAGGAGCACTACTTTTATACATTACCGTATCAAGAATTGAAGCATCGACAATCCTACTTGAATAACACTTTCATCCAGATGCTGCATCATACCCACGTTGCTACGAATGCTACGAACTGTTGGATATGTGGGATGATGCCAGCTCATCAGAAGAAAGGAGGAACGCCATTTATACCCCTTCCTTTCTCTCATAATGGCTCTTGTAGAGCATGGTATACCTTGCTTTTTGCTACTCGGAAACCAACAGTGGGACGATTGCTCTTCAGACTCAATAAAGAATGCCATCAAGACAAAAATGGGTATCCACAAGCGAATGGGACAATTTGGGAGTGGGAAGAGTACCGACCAGACAATGAATCCATTCCCTACATCTTTACGAACACAAGAGACACTGTGGGAAAGGACAAGTTTGTAATTCAAGTAGCACAAGCTCAAGCGGACCTGTGTGTCCAGAGTGTGGGTTTTATTCCTGTTGGTGTTAGTGATTGTATTACTGTTTTAAATATTGATGGGTTGAACAATAGTACCTTCTTAGCCTCCCATAATACGTACTTTGTGTGTGGAAATAAAGGTTATTACCGTCTGCCGGCTGGGTGGTCTGGGGTATGCTATGTATCATTTCTATTACCTCCAGTATTCTTAGCTCCCGCATCTTATCATAAGGATTTGAAATTATTAAACAATGTGACTGTAAATAGGTATTAACGTACTTTATCAATTGATGATGTAGATCAGACTGACACCAGTCTGCAACAGTATATTGATTTTAACTTGGGACTGTTTTTCTTTGTTGGAGCTGCCCTGAACAGTAGGAAGATCCGAAGGTTAACAAGAGTGGTAGAAGCTGTGACAAATCAGACTGCTGCTGCTCTTGGGAATCTTACGGAGGAATTACAGATTACTAGAATTGTTGCATTGCAGAATAGTATGGTATTAGACGTTATGCTAGCTGACAGAGGAGGAGCATGTAAAATTATTGGAAGTAGCTGTTGTGTGTTTATCCCTGATCATACGCCATCAGTTTATAATGCCATCAATAAACTGCATAAGATTGCAGCTGAGATCCATACGGAAAACGGCACTTGGTCCTTTTCTGGATGGTTTTGGGCGTTAATTACTGCCTGGGGATGGAAGGTTCTAACTGGTCTCTGCATTATTGTAGCGGTTTTGTTTTCATGCTGTATCTGCGTTCAGTGTGGTCCTTTACTCTGCTCATTATGTGTATCATTTTGTATCCCCGATAAGAAAGCTATTGCCAATGTCACTTATCAGAAACGTCTAGCTAAAGAAGTTGAAGAAATGATGACGATTGACATATATGATGATTATCTTAACAAACAGGATGTCTTCAGTAAATGCTGAAAGGGTCGTCTGTTGTAAATTGAAACAACGATGTGATTAAGCATTTACTAAAGACATTAATTCCCCTCTTATAGAGCATGTTTTCTCTGTAATGTTGACCGAAGTTTGGACTCCATTTTGTATTGTCATGCTTCCACGTGTTCCCCACGAGAAGAATCCAACCTCTGTGTTAGTTGCTCTTGTAATCTGCCTAGTAACAGTCTATAAATAGCCCCTTTGTCCATCTGGCACATGCCCAGACTTGACCACATCTGTTATCAGTTAGCCTTGCTTGACCATGTTTTCGCGGGCTCAAGGAGTGTGTTAGCTCCGCCCACATATTGATTCAGTATCGAAAATGACCATAAATGGTAATGTTCTTCGGCTTCATGTTGTATCCACCCACTTATGAGCCCCTCTATTGTGTATAAAAGGGGACTGTGTACGCAAGTTCTTTGTGCTACTCTATGCAATACTGAAGAGTGTTGTGTGGATTGTAGGACCACCCTTAAGGGTTAATAAATACTGTCTTTGTACTTTGCAGTTTCCGTGCCAACTTCCTTATAGATTCCGTTACAGGAGAGCGAACCCTTGTGTCCTGCGGGCCTAGCTGGGGCCTGTATTCATCAGCAATTTCCGCGAGGGAACGGAAATTGTCGCCTTGAGACTAGTCCTTCCTTTACTGTCACAAAAAGTAAACCTCAACAGGAAGCACTTACAGATATAAATAAAGCAGGGGCCCGAGTTGAAGCTCAAATTCAGTAACGCATTAATCAGCACAAAACATTCGGGAGCTAGGTCGAGGCTGGGCAGGTGTGCTTTTCTCCCCATATCTACCGTCAAAAATTAGCTGTGGTCCTTGATGGAGCTCTGTGCAGCCATGACTTTCTCGAGCACAATCCCCGTGTAGTTCCTGACACCCGGAGGTTCTGTCTCCTCGTCTGCTGCTCTGATCGGTCTCTGGCCCTAAACAAGAGGCCTGTGAACTGCATGGAAGCCCTGCCCCACACACCAGCGGTGGGCAACGTCTTCCCTCCCTTTCCCCCACTATGATGGACAGCTGACTCGAGGGGGCCCATAAGCACCGTGGCAAAGTAAAAGTAAGTACTTACGGATTAGCCAGTAGAAAGTACTCGAGTAGAGGTATTGCAGAAAACAGTGGCATCTTCTTGGGTAAATATGCAGGGCAGGAATCATTCTGGCACGATGCTCCTGTAACAAAAACGAAACCGGAAGCACTAATCTCCGCGATCACGCGAAATATCGCGTGATCGTGGAGATTTTGTGCCGTTTCGCGATATTTGGCGAAAGGCACTTCCGGTAATTCCGCCCACCCCTAGTGAGCAGTAGCTTCACTACAGTGATCTAATGAGCAACTAGAGTGCTTCCATTCAGAATTTATGGAAAATATGTGACACATCTGAATGCCTTCTTGATGGAATCAAAGTAAACAAGCATTGGAAATGCAATAGGTCTCGACCTCCTTTAAGTTAAAGCAGTTCTGTATGTAATTAGGTGGCTTTTTAGCTTTGCTTGTATTAGAGTTTTTCAAACTTTCATGTACATACCATGCATATGTATGCATATATGTATATGTATATGTTTGCATGCATTTATATTTATATAGATATGCAGATTATATTTATATGTTTATATATTCACTGAAAAAAAACATAGGTTTCAGAGACGTTATAGTTCGAAATTAGCATTTAAAAAACCTTAGAAATTCACAGAAAAAACCATAGGTTTCAGGGGTGTTATAGTTAGCTGCCCATTTCACTCATACAAAACCATAGAAATTCCTCTGTTATAGTTAGTTCTGCTAACTATAACTCACGCGCCCGCAATGCACTGCTGATGATGTCACATATTGCATCATTCATGAAATGGTCAGTGACATCACTGATGACATCTCAAATGACATCACTGATGACATCACTGATGACATCATCCACTGAATGTGGTTTAGTTTGAAATTTAAATATGTATTATATATATACCAATCTGTATTGAAGATTGAGTGGATATATAACTGTCTGGATGGAGGATTTAGTAGCTGTCTGACTGTCTTTTTAGTGAGTAATTAAAAGTGTCTCACTTAATACATAGATTAGTAACTGAACTATTTGAATGTGTGCAGCACTGTCTCTGTTGTTGTATAACATGCTGCATCAGTTGGCCATTAACTACATGAGTGTGTATATTAGTTATTGATTAGTTGGGTGAGTATTTGTATGGGACACTGGGTTTGTGTGTGGTTGGATGGGGTGTGTGTAACTCTATGCATAGATGTGTGAATGGTTGATTGACTAGGTGTATGGGTTTAAGAGAGCATGTGGAAACAGTTGTTTGGGTGACTGAGTGTATTTATTGGTATGTTGGTGAGCGAATATATGTTTTAGTTGTACATCTTCAACAAAGTAAAAAAATAAAAGGCATTGTATGTGAGAGTTGGTGTATATAAATAAGTATGTGTAAGAGTCAGTGATTGTGAGAGTAACTATATGAATGAGTGTATAATTGTAATGGTGCTTTTTAACATATTAACGATGAGTTACTATGTGTTTAAATAAATGAGGTGTTGCTGAATAATTGTGTAAGTGAGTAAATTTAAGTGCAATACATTTTTTTCATGAGTGAGTAGGATGACTGCATAACCGACTAAGATGACTTCTGATGTGTCAATGTCTATATATGTGTATAAGTGCATTTGATAGTGTTCTATTAATTAATGACTGCATGTATAGATGATTCTGTTGTTGAATGGGTAGTTGTGTGTGTAGACTTAGGAATCAGTGAGTGGGTATGTAGTAACTGGTATTGGTGTGTCAATGGTTTCAAATATGGTACTCTGTATTTTACAGTGAGTGATGAAAGGTTATACTAGTGTATGATGAGGTGTATCAGATTGTTAAGTGGATGATGTCATCAGTGATGTCATTTGAGATGTCATCAGTGATGTCATCAGTGATGTCACTGACCATGTCATGAATGATGCAATATGTGACATCATCAGCAGTGCATTGCGGGCGCGTGAGTTATAGTAAGCAGAACTAACTATAACGGAGGAATTTCTATGGTTTTGTATGAGTGAAATGGGCAACTAACTATAACACCCCTGAAACCTATGGTTTTGTCTGTGAATATATATATATATATATATATATATATATATATATATATATATATATATATATATATATATATATATATATATATATATATATATATATATATATATATATATCAAATCAAATAATAACTTTATTCGACAATATTGTCATAAAAGCTTATCAAAACACATTACACCAGTTAGGCAATGTCAATGTGATTAAGATATAAAACTATAAATGCAATTATTTACATGATAAAAGATCTTAAAATGTATTAAATAAAAAAACATTAGTCGAATAATACTAAGAATGGTCTGGATACAAACCCCAGACATTTCCTAAAATATAAAACACATACATATATATATATATGTATATATATATATATTCACTGAAAAAACCATAGGTTTCACACATGTTATAGTTAGCTGGACATTTTACTCATAAAAAACCAATGAAATTCCCCCGTTATAGTTAGTGCAGGCAACTATAACTCACGCGACCGCAACCCCCTGCTGATGCTAATACGGAAGTCCGCCACCGTCAGCATCCCGCCCGGAGGTGCTTAAAACTGCGGACATCCCCGGCAGAGCGGGCGTCTTCGCTGGGTTCCTGCGCTGTTCTACTCTTGTTCTGCCTGCATTCTTCATCGGAGCAGCACCGGGGCACTCACCTCTCCCTCCTACCGCCGCCGCAACAGCCATCTCCCGTCGGCCGCAGTGTGTAGGGGGGACTACAGCCCCCAAGCTCTCTAGCGGCGGAAGTCCGCCACCGTCAGCATCCCGCCCGGAGGCGCTTAAAAATGCGGACATCCCCGGCAGAGCGGGCGTCTTCGCTGGGTTCCTGTGCTGTTCTACTCTTGTTCTGCCTGCATTCTTCATCGGAGCAGCACCGGGGCACTCACCTCTCCCTCCTACCGCCGCCGCAACAGCCATCTCCCGTCGGCCGCAGTGTGTAGGGGGGACTACAGCCCCCAAGCTCCCTAGCGGCGGAAGTCCGCCACCGTCAGCATCCCGCCCGGAGGCGCTTAAAACTGCGGACATCCCCGGCAGAGCGGGCGTCTTCGCTGGGTTCCTGTGCTGTTCTACTCTTGTTCTGCCTGCATTCTTCATCGGAGCAGCACCGGGGCACTCACCTCTCCCTCCTACCGCCGCCGCAACAGCCATCTCCCGTCGGCCGCAGTGTGTAGGGGGGACTACAGCCCCCAAGCTCCCTAGCGGCGGAAGTCCGCCACCGTCAGCATCCCGCCCGGAGGCGCTTAAAACTGCGGACATCCCCCGCGACGCGGGACGCACGCGGGCGGCGCCGGGCTGAGCCCGGGCTGAGCCCGGGCAGAGGGCGGGCCGTCTGTGGCCGTCCGTGGTCGAGCGAGGACGGGACGGGCCACATCATTGTCGTCCGTGTCACTGAGCCACCTCTTTGGGACTGCCACAAAACAGGTACTGTTATTGAGGATCACATCCATTGTGTAGGGTCACCATTTCCAGATTTATCTGCAGATAGCCGCCACAGATGGACACAATGTCCAAAGCAAGGAATTCTACAATGACTAACACTATGGACAATTATTTGGTCCAGATTGTCAGTAAAATCAACAACGATAGGAGGACTTCATTGGGGCTAACATGTTCTCCTAGCTCTCCACCACTGATTCCTTTGTCTGGTTTACCGTTGGTTTCTCCTTCAGAGGCAACAAGTAGTATGTCCCTAGATCTAATGATTGTAGATAGTGACATACCTGATTCCTGTCCGCCTTTAGCTCCTAAGTCGCCACTAGAAACTGTATTAGATATAGATGAGGCGGCTACAGAAGCTGACTCTCAGTCGCCTGCTCTTCCCTTGAGAAGTAGGCTAGTTAGAGCATGCAGAAAGTCCCAGTTTAAAAGTAATGGGTCCCGTACAGGGAGGAAAAGGGCCACTATTGTGAATAAAAGTATTAGCAAAGAAGATGCATTAGGGTCAGTCTCCAACATAAATCCAGATATTGTGCTCTCTGAAAAGATCATAGATATGATCGATACTAAAATAGGAGGCATTATATCCCCATTGGTAGCCAAAATTGACCATCTTATGGCAGAGATAGCTAGGTTAAACGCCATAATAAATAGACCTGTGGATGAAGTCGCTAGAACTATACCTATATCCCCAAATGTATGTATCCTAAATGGGATACCTCCGAATGGAGGGCAAAGAAAAATAGGAAATGTGCAAGCGAACATCCCAATCCAGTCACCTGGAATTAATAAAAATCTCTCGAAGGCAAGTACAGACACCCCTAAGGCGTTAACAGTGACAAATAACCAATTTCAATGTATTCCCCAGGCAGAACCACTCACATTAGTTCTTGCCAATGTTCCTGTTTTGACTACTGACAAATCGGAAACTACATCTTCTTTGATCAGTAAATCTTTGTATTGGCTGGTGAATAATATGAAGATGTCTCCTTGGGGCAAGCAGAAACTAGCCAGGGAAATCATTATGGCAAGAAGGGTTCAATGGCTAGGGCATCACCCGAAAAAATTTAAAGGGGATTGTGTGGTTTTAAATTTTTCCAATCCCGATGTCCTCCCAGATATCTTGGCCAACTTAAATCCCTCGCAACGAAGACAAGGTGTCATCATCCCGTTAACCCTCAAATATTTTTATTACATGAGAAATCGAGGCATTCATAAAGGATTACCAAGATCAGGGTGGACACCGTCTCCAAGTAAAGGGGGTAGGAGCGTATCCACCAGCAATTGGAACATTAGCCTGGAGAATAGGTTTGAGGTGTTGTCAGGCTTAAATGACTGTGATTGACTCAAAGATAGATCTAGTGTGGAGTATACGGATATAGGGTTGGCCGTAACTGTGGCAGACCCTATTCCTTCTGCAAGCATTAGAGTTACTGAGACATTAGGGAATTATCAAAGAACCCACACTGCTGTTATGGACCCATTGGGGTTTAATTCCTCAAATAATCTTGGTGGGATGTGTTTAGCATCCAACCCATTGGAAAGTGCTTTACCAGCTAATCTAAGTGCTACTATTGATTGTCTGGTGAGATACAGGATACACTGACCAATAATTTACCTGTTTCCCTAGCATCTGATTCATTGGTAAATGTCGCACCAGATACCTCAAGTCCTGCTAGTGTTTGCCAGGACAGGGAAACTGGTGAGACCATAGGACCATTGATCAAATACCCTTTCATTCCTCCCGCAACTGACCCAGGGCTGGCTATTCTATCCTGGAATATTGCAGGTATAAATAACAAGTTGCATTCCGGTGTATGGAGTAGTTTTGTGGATCATTTTGATATTATTTTATTTCAAGAATCTTGGTCTGTGGCCCCAGTCTTTCGCCCTGGATTCCTTAACTTTTGTATACCTGCCACTAAAAAAGCTAAAGGCCGACCACTTGGTGGCTTGATAATATGGATACGTCAGTCACTATGTTGTAAAATCACTCAACTTAATCTCCCATCGCTAGATATAATGTCTCTAATCCTAAACTGGCCCAACAATAAGAGTATGGCTATTTTTAATATTTATGCTCGAGGGATGGTTGGGGGTACTTCGCCAGATGTGATAAATGTCTTAGACCACCAGCTTGTAGTGCTCCCCCCTGAAATGATAAAAATTGTTGGAGGAGATTTTAATACAACTTTTGAGCCTCTTGGTCCGGAGGACCAATTCCTTGCTATTGAAGAGGACAATAGGTGGGGCATTCCCCAGTTGGACCTTCCCCCAGTCAAGAGATGGTCCGCTGCAGCCATCCAACTCAAAGCCCTTTGTTTAGAAAGAGGGCTTAGAGCCGCTAATGGGCGCACTAAATCAGATCAACAGGGTGCAAGTACATTTGATAACGGAAGGTCTGCCAGTCGAATCGATTACTTCTTGGTGGACATTAGAGTTTGGAGTAGTCTGAATGACATGTCCGTAATTACACGGGATGAAAGTGATCATAATCCCTTGTGCCTAGAGTTACATTTACCAAATACCCCTAGAGAATCTAAAACTGAGGGGGGGAAAGTAACTATGGATATCGTCACATCAAATAATATGCGACATGTCAAATGGGATAGATTCATCGAGAAGGTGGAAATCTTGGATGAGCTCAAGAAAACTATCATTTATGAGGTGGCCAATCTAGGCCCTAAATTAATTAACTCCGACTCCCATCTAGTTATGCTCGAGGCCCATAACATTTTTTTCACTAAACTGCAAGGGTTTTTTATGAAACCCCCTAGTAGTGGGAAAATCATTAAGGGTTGCCCACCTGAAGAGGGATGGTTTAACAAATCCTGTAAAATAGCCCGCAAGAACTTGAGTGTTGCTCTGAGATCAGGAGTAGCGGAAGATGTGAGATCAGCCAGGAAGCTCTATAGGCAAGTCCAGGTAGCAGCTAAGAAGGACTGGGATGAGAACCAGTGGCAGGATTTGAAACACGCATGCTTGGCAAAAGATCAAAAACGATTTTGGGCCACATTAAAATGGGGTAGAGGCGGCTCTGCACCCTCCCCACAAAACCACGTGGCAAAAAACCAATGGGTTGATTTCTTCAAACCACAGTATGCTTTTGTCCCATCCGCAGAAGAGCAAACACTCCCTCCCACTGTTTATTTCCAAACACAGGTGTTTTCAATCAAAGAGGTCAACCTGGCTTTGGATAGTATAACAGCGGGCCGTGCACCTGGAATGGATGGGATACCTGCGGATGTGTTTTTAATTGATAGACTATCTTGGTGCCAATACTTTCAATGGCTAGCTAATTCAGTGGCCATGGGCGCACCCATTCCCCCTTCATGGAAAGGGGCAGAAATAATCCCGGTTTATAAAAAGGGTGACAAATCACTCCCAAGTAATTATAGACCTATTAGTCTTATAGACTCAGCACAAAAACTAATAGGTCGGTTGGTACAAAATAAACTCCAATCTTGGGTTGAGGATAACAACATCTTGTCACCATATCAAGCCGGGTTTAGACCTTGCACCAGCTCTATTGACCAAGTTTTTTATTTCCTAGCTCTTTACTGGAGGAACGTGCAGTTGTCCAAAGGAACCCTTTATGCAGTCTTTATTGACCTGCGATCAGCCTTCGACCTGGTGCCTCGCTCTAAACTCTGGAAGGTTCTCGCCCAAGCAGGTATGGCCCCGGAATTACTAAATTTACTCGTCCGCCTACATCAGAACAATTATGCACAAATTAGATGGGGAAGCCAGGGGGAGGTGACGGACCCATTTCCCGTTGAACGTGGTGTTCGACAGGGATGCGTCCTGGCACCAACATTATTTTCTTTATACATAAATGGGATAGTCGATTACCTTGGCAGGTCCCCTACTGATGCCCCTATTCTGGCAGGATCCAGAGTGCCTGTTCTCATGTTCGCGGACGACACGTTGTTGGTTTCACGAACCCCAAGCGGATTGCAGAAAGCGCTAAACGTATTTGCTGAATTTTGTCAGGACCGGGGTCTCGAGATAAATACTTCTAAAACTAAATTTATGTGTCTAAACCAACGACAAAATTTTAGAGGAGTAATAAAATATAATGGTATTCCATTGGAACAGGTTGAGGCTTTTACATATTTAGGTATATCGCTTCAGCACAATATGAAATGGTCAAATCACATTGACATGACTGTTCTAAAATTCCACCAGCTTGCAGGTGCAATTATTTCCAAGCATAGATCTTCATTGACTAAGCCAATTAGGCCTGCCTTGGAAATTTATAATATGAAAGTTATTAGTGCATCGCTGTATGGTTCGGAGCTATGGGGGTTTGCAAATCTAAGTGGCTTACGGTTGGCCGAAAATAAGTTCCTACGCAGCCTAACAGGTGTTCCCCAAAGTACCCCAATGATCCCATTAAAATACGATCTAGGGAGGAAATAAATTGAGGATCTGGCACAACTACGTCCACTTCTGTATTGGCGGCGGATCATGACAACGCCGGAACTTGAACATTATGCTAGTGCCCTGAAGGACATAATTAGGGCTGATTGTTTTCATTCCATCACTTGGCTTAAAGAAATTAAGAACTTGCTTACAAAACTGGAGCTAGGGTATTTATGGAATGACATAAACAGTTCAAGTATTCCATCAAAGTCAATCCTCAAGAAATTGTACTGGGATATGACCCTGACATCTGCCTCTTGTGCTGGCCAAGGCTCTAACGTGACTGGCCGTTTCTTTGACAAAAAATTTTTACCATCTTATGAGGCATATTGGGATATCATAGAGAGGCCCATGGATAGGAAATTGTATTTCCAGTACAGAATCGGGTCTCTCCCTGTAAAAGCTTTCTCCCACAAATGGTCAATCTCCAAGGATGATAAATGTCATCACTGTTTAGATTTGATTGAGGATGCTGGTCATTTGTTGTTTGTGTGTCCGCTATATATTGCCCCCCGCCGTAGATGGATAAAGCCAGTATGCCTAAATCTTGGAACACGTAGCTACAAGGAAGCTTTAAGAATTTTAGAATCTGATTGCACCCCCTGTTTGGCAATTGCTGTCGCTAAATTTCTGGGGTGGCTTGGATATTACGCCTTCGTGCTTTGAAATCCACTGAAGCTGATCAATGAGTGTTTTGTCACCAAGAAATGCCTATTAATTTTATTTAATGTTTGATCTTTCAAGATCTTTTATCCATTGATGATGTTTTTATCTGATGTTATCCGCCAGCATAATGATTTAATGTATTTTTAAGCTATTTTACCTTAGTATTTATGGAACTGTTAGGATGTATTCGCTTTTATGACATGCTGTCGAATAAAGCTTTTTGAAACTTGTATTTAGACACTTATTTGCCCATGTCTTCTTCCATTAAATTTTAGCTATACATATATTACAAATATTTTTTATTCATAAAGACACATATGTCATCAGCAGAGGATTGCGGTCGCGTGAGTTATAGTTGCCTGCACTAACTATAACGGGGGAATTTCATTGGTTTTTTATGAGTAAAATGTCCAGCTAACTATAACATGTGTGAAACCTATGGTTTTTTCAGTGAATTTGCAAGGTTTTTTAAAATGCTAATTCCTAACTATAACGTGTGTGAAACCTATGGTTTTTTCAGTGAATTTGTACGTTTTTTTAAATGCTAAGTTACTTTACGCCATTCGTGGCGTGCGCGGCCACTTAACGCAGTTCGTTCCGTGCGCGCACGGTGCGCGAAAGCACGCGGTGCGCTTCGCGCACTGCGCGCCCACTTTACGCTGGATGGGCCATGTACGCACAATGCGCTTCTCGCACCATGCGCACATGGAGAACATTTTATGCGCTTCGTTGCGAAAGGAAATCTTTTTACTTTTCATACAGTGGGTTTTATGCCATGCACTAATGGTGCCCTTTGGGCACCATTTGCACACGGGGTGGAGAGAGTGTGGTTGTTTTTTTTTTTTAATTTTGGTACTTTTTTCCGTACAAGTACGGTAAGCGTAATCGCCGATTTTTCGAAAAAAATTAAAATTGATTTTTTGGCCTGGTTCAGTGGGGACACCATCATCAAGGCTATGTGATTAGGCGCTGTCTAAACAGCCCCTTTACATGTTTTTTCCCTTTGTTAATCCTCCACCCCTCAGAGTGCGAGAGAGAAAATGGCGGCCGCCGCTTCCTGGTTTCGACCGATTCGAATGTTTACTAAGATCTAACAGCCAATCAGAATCGCGCTCGCGCACGTCACCGTACGCGTACGGTAAGCGCACCGTAAGCGCACCGTAAGCTGGCTCAGATATATATATTGATTTAAAGGCTATTTTCTCAGAATCTACTGAACAGATTTACACCAAACCTACAAAAGGCACTTCCTTGACCTGTAGACTACCTCTCTGCCAATTTCAAGGAACTCTGTTCAGCCGTTCGGGCTGTAGCTGTGTCTAAAGGTCCTATGGAAAAATGCATGGGAAAAACGCGTTTTGGGACTCCCCTTTTATCTCAGCCCCCGCTTGACGAATCCCCCCGAGACTTTCAGGGTAGGAGCGGAACGTAGCGCCCCACCTATTTTGAAAATTTCGCGAGGATTCGTCGACCGGCGCCAAAGTTATTCAAAATAGAATGTTGCGGTTTTCCTATGGAAACAGGGTCCTAACTATAACTACCTACTGGCGACCGCCAGTAGGTAATATATATATATATATATATATATATATATATATATATATATATATATATATATATATATATATATACATATACACATATATTCCGAAGCTCCGCCACTCCTCCACTTTGTAAAGAAAACGGAACGGACCACAGCAATGTGCCTTTTTTGTAGTTTATTTAGGGTGCAGGTCTCGCCACGACGCGTTTCAGCTCACCACAGGCCTTGATCACATGACATGTGATACGCATCATCCCCCTTACTTTTAAAGTGAAAGGTGCTCATAAATATAAAACACATGTGCAAGTCAATCCATAGACATAAAAAATTCCTGTTCTCCCTGAGCAGTGCTGCTAGAGTCCTCATCATATGTTGTTATAAATAAAATACAATTCATGATTTTAAAGGTCAAATTAAACGCTCTACAAATGTTAAAATGTACAAATATCATTTCAAACATTTTTATATATAAACACTTGATTGTTTTTCTGAGAAGAAAAAATACCTCTCATGAGCATTCTTTTTCTGTGTGTAGGACCTCATATATATCTGCAATGCATAAAATAACAACACCTGACATTTTTGGTGACAGTGAGGCTTGAGCAATGCAAATCCCAATTTTCAAAACGTTGAATTTTTAGTCTATGGCAAAGTAAAGTGCTAGTGCAAAAACGATTTTTTGTATATATGTTGTGTATATACATAAATAAATATTCAATAAAATTCATATATTAAATATATTAAATATTAAATAGCAAATATCAGATATCAAATATCAGAACCTACATATTCGTTGAAAAATTACTGATCCCAATAAAGACATATGTAGGTACCAGAATATGCGTGACATATACACGTTTGCAGTCAATAAAATAAATATATTGATCTGAATGCATCTGGGCGGATCTTATTTGACACAAACCCCACTGGGTATAGGCAGTACTAATTCCTAAAAATAGGGTATATCTGGTATATTCTTAACAGCTAGATAGGTATCCCCTTTGAAAACATATCATTATAAGCAAGTGTAGAGATCCTCCGTAATGTTAAGACCCCCAGGATGTTTAGAATCTAGCTCCAGTATGTACTTAGTTTCTAGTTTCCTCAATTTTGATTCACGATCCCCACCTCTCCTACTTGCCGGAACGGAATCAATTACAAAATACCTTAAATGTTGTTTGTCGGCGTTGTGTTTTTCCCAAAAATGTCTGACCACAGGATAGGTATTATCCTGGTTCACTGTGGCCCTTATATGGTGCAGTATCCGTTTGTGAACAGGTAGTTTTGTACTGCCAACACACCGAAGATTGCAGGGACAATACAAGATATACACTGCATATTCGGTTTTACAGGTGAGGAGTCTGGAAATAGTGTACTGTCTGGGGCTAAATGGTGTCATGTAAGTTGAAGTATTGACACCTAGTTGGCAGGCCTTACTGCTCTTGCACTTGTAAAATCCTTGATGTGTTTGTAACCAAGACGTACCTTCCAACACTTCAGGACTAGTCTTTACCAACTCATCTCGCATAGAATGTCCCCTGCTATACGTAATAGACGGTTTCAAAGGAAGAGTTGGCCCAATAATCGTGTCACTAATTACAAGGGGCCAATTCTTATTGAAAATAGACTTAATCTGTTTGTGTTGTCTATTATATTCTGTTACAATCCTGAAGTTACTATTCAATTGCCCATCACTGTTAATGCACTGATATGTGCTCTTATTGAGCAGTTGATCACGAGGGAACTTCATGGATTTAATGATAGCACTGTTGACAATTTTTGAAGAATAACCCCTGTCTAAGAATTTTGCTTTACAAGCAACCTGAGCAGCCAATAAATCACTGTCCTCACTGTGTATACGTCGCAGCCACAACATTTCCCCATAAGAGATACTATTAATGAGGTGATGCGGATGTGAGCTATTGGCATGTAATTTTGAATTCCCCACAGTCACCTTTCTATAAAATTTTGCTTTGATTTTGTTGTTCTCTATGTATATTAAATTATACAAAAAACTAACTTCAGTGTGACTAATGGCTGCTGTGAATTTCAAATTCAGGTTGAAATAGTTATCGTTGGAACCTAGTTTCCATAGGAAAAGCATTTTTTGATTTGCTAATAACTTTGACGTCGTTTGACGAATCTTCCTGAAATTCTCCCCCAAAAAAGGCTATCCAGTTCAGCTCCTATGGGGGTGATTCATCAAGAGGGGGCTGAGAAAAAAGGGGGTCCCAAAAGTCATTTTCTCCATGTTAATTTCAATAGGAAATTTAGCGACGAGCTACAACTCGAACTGCTGAACAGAATTACCCCAAATTTGGCAGAAAGGTAGAGATTGGTTCAGAAAGCTACCTTTTTTTTAAATGGTGTACATTCATTCAGTAGTTTTTGAGAAATTCAAAAAATAAGAGTCAAAAAAACAATTTCCTGTAGGAAACTTTCTGCAAGGCTACAGCTAAAACTACTGAACGGAATTAATCCAAATTTGGCAGAAAGGTAGTGATTGGATCAGAAACCGAACTTTTAAAAAAATGTGTAAATCCGTTCAGTAGTTGCTGAGAAATTAGAAAAATGACAGTTTTGATATCTGGGCGGAGCCTAAGTCACGTGCGCGAGCTTCACTGTGATTGGCTGCTAGCACTAAAACACCAGGAAGTGTTGGCATCCATCTTGTGGCTCGGTAGAAGCGAGTCACCCAAAAACGGAGAAACAAAGGTATAAAACAAGAGAAGGGGGCAGGGTAGAAAAACCCTGACCCCCATGGTCTGCTCAGGGGGTCCCAGAAGGACCCGCAGGGCCCAAATAATCATTTTGAAAAAAAAAAAACTCTGCAAAAATTTGCGCAGGGCTCGCAGGTTCTCGTGTTTCATTTTAGTGAGGCCCTTAGGTGGGCTAGGTTCCGGGGGTATTTCTTAAAAAATAATAGCAGGGGCTCGCAGGGGTTGCGGGGGTGCGCTGGGCCCCCTTCTGGAGCCTTGTATGAGCTTGCATCGTTTGTCGAATCTTTATGAAATTATCGAAAAAGTTTCTCTTTTTTGGGGGTGAATGGTGTAGGAGGGGCTGAGAAAAATAGGGTCCTACAACGTGTTTTCTCCATGCAATTTCCATACAAAACTTTACAGAAGACTACAGGTGAAACTGCTGAACGCAATTACGCCAAATTTGGCAGGGTGAAAGGTGATTGTCCAGAAAGCACGCTTTTGTTTAAATGGTGTAAATCAATTCAGTAGTTTTTGAGAAATATCAAATTTTACAGATATTGAAATTGAGAATTCTGACATGTGATTGGCTGAGGGGTTACAAGCACCAGCTTGCTGCTTACTGGCTGTGAATGGTTGAAACCAGGAAGTGTTGGCAGCCATCTTTTGATTTACTCCGTCAGCTTGCATATCTCTGTGTAGAAGCCATCGTGTTCGTAGTTTTACCTCTGCGAGGCAACACTGGCATCTGTGTCTGTGTGAGATATGCCTTTCAGGCTGCCTCTCCTCATATCACCAGGTCGCGGCTATGTCTTTAGAAGCCCGTCCGATGGCTCGGAGCTCTGTGAGTCAGTCTTCTGGCACGACCCCTACACTACCCAAAGACTACTCAAACACCACTGCACTGTCATAAACTCTAAAACACTACCCCAGCACGATCCCCTACACTACCCAAACACCCCTGCACTACCGTAAACCCTAAATCTACCCCCAGCACCACCCCCTACCCAAACACCACTGCACTCTCCTAAACCCTAAAATACTACCCCCAGCACAACCCCCTACACTACCCAAACACCACTGCATTGCTGTAAACCCTAAAACACTACCCCTAGCAGGACCCCCTAATCTACGGAAACACCACTGCAGTACCCTAAATCCTAAAACACTATCCTAGCACGACCCCCTACACTACCCAAACACCAGTAGACAACCCTAAACCCTAAAACACTACCCCCAACATGACCCCCTATACTACACAAACACCACTGCACTACCCTAAACCCTGAAACACTACCCCAGCACGAACCCCTACACTACACAAACACCACTGCACTACCCTAAACTCTAAAACACTACCCCCAGCACGACCCCCTACACTACCCAAACACCACTGTTCTACACTAAGCCCTAAAAGACTGCCCTAGCACGACCCCCTACAGTAGACAAACACCACTGCAGTACCTTAAAGACTAAAACACTACTTCGAGGATGAACCCCTACACCAGAGGTCTTCAAACTTTCTAATGCCGAGACCCCCCTGTTAAAAACTTTTAGGCGTAAGGACCCCCTCCGGATGAAAATCTCTAAAACTTGCGCCTCCTGATTATTGCTAACTATCGACAACCATAAACGCCTCTTATTACCACATCAAATTATTTATACATTGGGGAAATAAATTAACCGTATTTAGCAAACCAAAGGTCAGTGGTTGGGGGCGTGGTCATAGGTGTGGCTAAAAAAAAGGGCCTCATTTATGAGGCACTGACGTAGGGCAGCGCCGCAAGTCTTCTTGCAGCGCTGCCCTAAACCAATGTGAAAGGGCAGGAATGCACCTTATTTATGAAATTTTCCCCTATCTTGGCACACAAATTGCTGCCTAGCGCCAACATGGGCTGGATAGTTTTTGTGCAGGAAGGGGCACGTTCCTGCACAAAAACAATCCTGAGAGGGGTTTTCCTCTTTCCATGTGTGCTGCAGAATGAGAAAACGAGGAGAAATGAAAACATTTCCCCTTGTTACGCCTACTGTGGTGAGGCGTAAGGTTTGGCACTGCCCCAGGTTTACATGGTTTTGTAAATCTGGTGCAGCGTCAAAATCCATGGGCGTTGTGTGGGAACACCCACCGCAATTCCTATGGAATGCCTACTTGACATAGAGTAAGGCAACGCAGCGACTTGCGCTGTGTTGTCTTATGAGGCCATGCAAAGCCACGCAGGGTGACTTTGCCTCACCTCATAGATATAATTTAGATGATTGTGCCGCTGAAGCTCAAAAACTTTACGCTTCAGTGGCGCAAGCCTCTCATCAATCAGCCCTAAAATATTTTTTTCCTTTTTAGGTCTTTTGCCATCAGGTAGCTACATATAAAATAATGGGTAGCTTAAAAGAAAAATAAATTTAAGAAGTTGTTACTCAGTGGGAAATTCACTATACAGTACATTATATAACCTCTATTATTTAATACACTGCCTAGCTCTGTGTATAACCAGAGAACCACAGAATTAAAATTGGTTGGTGCAGTGGAAAATAGTGACTTGGGTATTTTTAGTGCTTTGAGGTCACAGCCTGTGACAGAAAGCACTGTGGATGTGTAAGTCATTATTTAACCCCTTCAGTGCCCGCCCCTTTCCCCGCCCTGTGCCGGCCGTTGTATTAGCGGGCGGGGTCTATGACGAGCTGGACTCGTCATGGGCACAGCGCCACCGCGGCCCATGACGAGTCCAGCTCGTCATGGGCACTGAAGGGGTTAATACTTGCTTTCAAAATGTAGATTAGAGTAATATCAGACTGTAAGTAATAAATTTATTTTTGCATAACTGTCCCTTCAGCACCTTTTCAGGGGTACTAAGCGCTGTGTAAATTCAGTTTTCATTTAAAGCTCACACTTCACAGCCCAGTTGCTAACCACCACACAAAATAAACACATCTTTGCCATCACAATGCTTGAAGTGATTCAAGCAATTAAAACCAGAACCACTCCCAAGCATCCTTTACATTTGCAGATTAACTCCTAGGGTACATTTGCACTTCATTCAAGCAAGCAGGCACCCTGGCATGAAGGTGTGTTTGCAGGATTGTTTTACCTGTCTGCTGGGCCTCTTAGTTTTACAGCACATGAGGCTCAATTCATGTCAGCTGAAGCATTATAACGAGCGCGGTTGTGTTTGTCAAAAGCACGTTTTGCATTCCAGGCAGAAGTTAGGCCTGGAAATGCGCAACCCCCTTCCCAGGACTCCAGGCCCCCCCTGGGGGTCGCGCCCCACAGATTGAAGACCTCTGCCCTACACTATACAAACACCACTGCACTACCCTAAACCCTAAAACTCTACTCCCAGCATGACCCCTTACAGTACCCAAACACCACTGCATTTTCGTAAACTCTAAAACACTACCTCCAGCACAATTCTTACACTACCCAAACACCACTCCAATACCTTAAACCCTAAAACGCTACCCCCAGCATGAACCCCCAAACAGTACACAAATACCACTGCACTACTCTAAATCCTAAAACAGTAGTCGCTGTATAACTTCCCACACTACACAAACACTGCTGTGCTACCCTAAATCCTAAAACACTACTCTCAGCATGAATCCCCTACAGTACGCAAACACCACTGCACCGCCCTAAGCACTAAAACACTACTCCCAGCATGACCCCTTAGACTACCCAAACACCACTGCATTATCGTAAACTCTAAACAACTACCTCCAGCACGATTCTTACACTACCCAAACACCACTGCACTACCTTAAACCCTAAAACGTAACCGCCAGCATGAACCCCCAAACAGTACGCAAACACCACTGCACCACCCTAAGCACTAAAACACTACTCCCAGCATGACCCCTTACACTACCCAAACACCACTGCATTTTCGTAAACTCTAAAATATTACCTCCAGCACGATTCTTACATTACCCAAACACCACTGCACTACCTGAAACCCTAAAACGATAAACCCAGCATGAACCGCCAAACATTATACAAACATCACTGCACTGCTGTAAATCCTAAAACAGTACTCGCTGCATGACTTCCCACACTACAGAAGCACCACTGCACTACCTTACACCCTAAAACGCTACCTCCAGCACAAACCCCCTCCAGTACACAAACACCACTGTACTACCCTAAAGCATAAAATACTAACCCCAGCACAACCCCCTACACTACTCAAACACCACTGTACTACCCTAAAGCATAAAACAGTAGCAGTCCGTCGGCTTGCAGCTGTGCATATGAGAGCCGTCATGTCCCTAGCTGTACATATGTGAGTCAGTCCGTTAGGTGATAGGTGTGTCTCTGCCAAGAGGGCCGTTGGCCCGTTGGTGTCCCTTTGCAAGTTAGACCGGAGCTCTCCCTCTGCAAGCCAGCACGCTGGTGTGCGTTTGCGAGCCGACGGCCTGTAGCTCACACTGTGCGAGCCGAGCCAACGGCCTGCAGCTCTGCCTGTGCGAGCTGAGCCCACAGGCCGCAGGGGTCCCTCTGTGAGGCTGCTCGACGGCCCGCAGGTCTCCCTGTGCTAGCCGGATTGCAGCTGTCACTCTGCGAACCTATATTGGGAATATAAGGCGGTTCTAAAAAGAGCCCTTGTGTTTATTAGTTGGAGCTACATATAGGTGCGGATGCACAGCTTCAGGTTATTCAGAAAAACTCGATTTCCCTGATCTGTGAAGTGTACTCCATTACTTCTGTAGATATCAGCCATATCAAAAAGTATGTTGTTGTTGTAGATCGACCCCATTCTATGGTCTCTGAGGTATGCAGACACAGCTTTGTTGACATTCTTCCTAGATTTTTCAATCTGAGGACAAAATTGGTTTAACCATTTCCCACTTCTGTCTTTGGCATATATTGGAATATACAAAGACAGTTTGAGGCAAAAGCAACATCAGTTGTCAAAAGGTGTTCTTCATTAGCATTTCCAAACCTACTCCAGTCAATGTGCCTAGGTTGTTTCCACCACAGTACACAATCATGAGGTCAGGGTGTTGGAGATGCAAACAGGTTTTAACCAAAGGCAACAATTGGTGCCACTTCAATCCTCTCTCTGCAAATCATTTAATGTCCATATTTTGTAAACCTAGGTCTAAGTCAATACGTCTCTCTTCTGCATTTCTCTTGCACCAGAAAACATAGCTATGTCCTATGATCCACACTAGCATTTTGAAGGCATGGCTGGGAGGTATGGATAGATGTCTGTAGCTCATGCAGTCTGTTTGTAGAATAAGAGATATGTTTAAAGATGGGAACTACTTTTTTTTCTCATACAAAACGATAACTGATTGGCAGATGCAAAGCATTGTTTTCTAAAAAGTAGGGAGTAGGGTGCATATTAGTTTGTGGAAAAGCATCTTTATCATTGGTTAATAAAAAGAAGTTTGAACGTTGAGTTCATATGATAGGATAACATTTTCTCAGTTCAACCACACCTGCTACTTGTATATGGAAAGCACTGTTTGAACTCAAAGCAATGATGAACTTTTAACCTGCAGGTGCCGTAGAATTTTCTAGAAAGTGTTGATAGAATACGTTGAACTTCTCACCTGTATGTGTCCTTAGAGTAAATAAAAAATGATTATATGGGAAGTTCAAAAATAACCAATAGAGAGAGGTTTTGCAATTTGAAAAAATCAAGGAACTATTCTGATTTGTTCTTTACATGTATTGATTTGTGGAGCAACAGGGAAATTGTGCTGTTACTGGTTCCATTCTTGACGAGAGCGGTGCATTATATGTACTGTGTGACAAAGAAAGACTTGCATACGTTTGTGACATTTGGAATCTGCATACCAACTATGACCGTAAGTTAGAAATTAAGGTGTGTTATGTGTTGTGTAGTAGTGGTTAATATTTGAGGCGTTAATTTTAACTTTGAAAGAATTTATTATTTCTAAGTAATAGTGTTAGTGAAGTGTGGTGTTTCACATTGGTTCTAAAACATGTATAAAGTGTGACTAATTGTTAAAGAATTACTTTATATATGTATAGGAGTTTTTCAGATAAAAAAATGTAACTTGTCATCTGTATAAGACTGTATGGTTTTGAAAAAAAAATGTATTGTTTATTTGGATTTTTATATGTATTGCGATGAGATAAACAGAATGTCACACGTTTCCAAATTATTCTTAGTCTGGAAATAATGGTGAAGTGGTTATACTAGAAAATGTATGTGTTATTAACAGAGATGGAACAAAAACCAGAAATGTTATGTGGACAATTTGTGGTCTCATTTTTTACATAAAGAGGTAGATTTCAATATAAGTTAGGACTGGTGTGTTAATCGCAGGATCAGTATTCATCTGCAAAAAGGGAGCCCAGACTTGATTTAATAGTTGTGTCTGGTCATGTAGAGTATAAATAACTCTTTCATAAGAGGCAGTTTGAACCATAGTCACCAACCAAGATTCTTGAGAGGGTGGAATCGGAGATTTCCATTGTTGTAAAATACATATCTTAGCTGTGGCCAGGGCAGTATGTAATAGATGGCATTGTGGTTTGGATAAATGTGGTGGAGTTCGCAAATCATGAAAGAGAATAGTAGCTGGTGTTAATGGTAGACCCAGAGGCAGAGTGTGCTGCAAAACCCGTCCTACGTAGGACCAATAGGGCTGAACCATAGGGCAAGTACAGATAATGTGGACTATGTCGCAACCAGGAACATCACATCTCCAGCAATTAGTTGCTCATTCCATAGTGGATAGTACAGTATCATAATTCAACCTTCTTTCTTATCTCTACCTCAGTTTTGTCTTTCTTTCTTTTGCCATTATTTTTATAATTTCTCCCCTTTTTCAACGTTATTGTTCTAGGTTTGGATATTAACAAAGTGAACCTATGATGAATTCCCTCTTACCCCATATTTTCTTTTCTGTCTTTCATAATTGTATAATTTTTCATAGAGTATATCATATTACATGTTCTGCTCTTTTATGCTATGCTGTGTTGATACTTTTCTCTGATCATTATTATTCTCCTATTCAATATTATATTATCTGTTTTCTAGGAGGATAAAATCAATTGTTCATCCAATAATCCCTTTTCTTCAGCTTTGCGGCTAACTTCACTTCTCTCAAATAATATATTTTCACTACCTATATTGTGATTACAGTGTAATCTATATTCTCGCATTGCCAACTCATGAATTGTATTATATTATGTATTATATTTATAAAATGCTAAAAAACAATTTTAACAAGACTGGTGTGTTACTGGGAGGCTTTGGATTTTAGTGCTGTTATGAAATGCAAGTTGTTGGGGAGCGTTTCTTCAGAAGACATTTTTTATAAATATGTGAGAGATAAGAAATAAATGAAAATGTTTGATGTATATTTTCTGCATTATTTTGTTGACAATGCTAAAGTAAATGTGATTATTAGTGAAGGTAATTGTCAGGGTGTGTTTGTCTGCTGAATATACGTAGGCTTTTAAATGGTGAGGGTCTTGTCGGTACTGAGCTACGTCACTCATTTGAGACAGTTGCCAAATTTATAGTCCCAGTAATAGCTGTTAATATAGTTATATTAAAGGGACAATACATAAAATGTTTGGGAATTACACCTTTATTTACTCTGTCTAGCTCCCACTACTATTTTGTGCCCCCAGCGGTACTGTTTATAAAAATAATGTAATATAGCTGTTTGTATTATAAAAATAGGATTTCTAAGTTTATTGCCATATTGGTAGGGTTTGTAGTATATAGGGAATGTTGCAATTAGTTTCAATGGTATAAAACTGCACTGTATTATGTTGGAAATATTACATATGCATAGGTTGTAATGTTATATTTTACACTGTGAGATAGATTTGTATATAAGTGAAGACAAGTGTTATACTTCGAACCTGTTCATAATGTGTACAGATTACATGGAGAGTAAATGGAGAAAGTAAACATACATGTTGCTTTCTGTATGTATGTATGGTTAGAATAATTTGATGATTCTTTAAGATATAATCTAAATAGTGTTTGTGCTTTACACTTAGGTATACTGCACCGTGTTAGTATTTAGTGACTAGATGCTGCTAAAGGGATTATTTATTGCTCCTTGTTACAAAATAAAGGTGGAAAGGGGCATTTCTTTAGAAGAGATATTTTATAAATGTGTGACAGATAAAAAAGAAAACAAAATGTTTTAATACATTTTCTGTACGGTTTGTTCACACTAGTAAAGTAACTGTGATTAAAAGTGGTGAAAATTGTTAGGTTGTGTTTCTGTGTTAAATATACGCAGGCTTTTAAGTGGGCCGTGTCTTAGCTGTGCTGTACACTGGTGCGCCTTTCAGATATCTGAATTTTTTAAATCCCACTCAAAGGTCTGAATATACGTATATTAAATAAATCGTAGAATAAAAGTTTAGGGATTACACTTCTGTTTACTCTCCTCATCTCACATTCTCCATTTTGTGTAGCCAACAGTTGTGTTTATAAAAATTATAGAAATTAAATAATAGAGCTTTATCCAGTATAAAAATAGCACTTATATTTTTATTGGGGTGTTGGTGGGATCTGTAGTGTACAGAGAAGGTCGTAATGAGTTTGAATGGTACAAAAGGGACGTGACATATGTTTAAATATTACATGGTTTTCAGAATAAGCTGTCTCTCTGTGAGTCCTTGGGCCCGCAGTTGTACCTCTGCAAGCCAACACTGGAAATATACCGCAGCTCTCTCTCTCTACGAGATAGCTCCTTCACGTTCCCTCTCCCCACATCACCATTCCGCACCTATACCTTTACAAGTGGACGGCCCGCACCTCTCCCTATACTAGTCTGCCCCTGGCTGTTCCTGTGTGAGCCGGCCCGCAGATGTCTGTCTACGAGGGAGCTAGTCAGCTCGCAGGTCTTCTTGTATGAGCTAGCCCGCCGGCTTCCAGTTGTGCCTCTGCAAACTACCGGTCTGCTCGCAGTCTGCGAGCCAGGTCAGTGTTGTATCTCTGCAAGCGAACACTAGAAATAAATCAGAGCTGTCTCTGTATGAGATACCCACTTTACGTTCCCTCTCCCAACATCACCGTCCCGCACCTATCCCTTTATAAGTGGACAGTCTGCAACTGTCCCTATACTAGTGGGCCAATAGCTGTTGCTGTGTGATCCGGCCCACAACTGTTCCTCTGTGAGCCGGCCCTCAGAACTCACTCTATGAGCCAGCCAGCCAGTCCGTTCGCAGGTGTTTCTCTAAGTGCCAGCTCACCGGCCCACTACTATTCGTCTGTGACCTGGTCTGCAGCTCTCCCTCTACAAGCCAGGCAGTCAGTTTGCAGGTCTTCCTCTACGAGTCAGCCCGCCGGCTTGCAGCAGTCCCTCTGCAAACTATAGGTCTGCTCATAGTTGTTCATCTGTGAGCCAGGTCGCTGTTGTATCTTTGCAAGCAAACACTAGAAATATACCGCAGCTCTCTCTCTCTACGAGATACCCACTTCACGTTCATTGTCCCCACATCACCGTACAGCAGCTATTCCTTTAGAAGTGGACGGGCATCAGCTGTCAGTATACTAGTGGACCCGCAGCTCTCCCTCTTTGAGCCGATGGGTCGTAGCTCTCCCTGTAGGAGCCAGCCAATCAGCTCGGAGGTCTTCCTCTACGAGTGAGCCTGCCGGCCCGCAGCTCTCCCTCTGCGAATGACCGGTCCGCTCTCTGCTCTTGCCCTGCGAGCCATTGGGTCCGCAGTTGGAGCTGTGCAAGCTAATACTGGAAATATACTGCAGCTCTCTCTGCGAGATACTCGCTTCACGGTATTTCTCCCCACATCACGTTCCCGTACCTATGATTTGGAAGTTGACGTCCCGCAGCTTTCCTTATAGTAGTGGGCCCGCAACTGTTTGTGTGCGAGCAGGTTGGCAGCACTCCTTCTACGAGTCAGGCAGTCGGCTCGCAGGTCTTCCTT
Organism: Triturus cristatus; assembly: GCF_964204655.1. Taxonomy (NCBI): domain Eukaryota; kingdom Metazoa; phylum Chordata; class Amphibia; order Caudata; family Salamandridae; genus Triturus; species Triturus cristatus. The sequence continues at coordinate 1,291,092,651 of NC_140589.1, forward strand.
TACGAGCCAGTCCGCCAGCCCGTAACTGTTCGTCTGTGAACCGGCCCGTAGCTCTATCTGTACGAGCCAATGAGTTGGCTCGCAGTTTTTCCTGTATGAACCAGCCCTCCGGTCCGCAACTGTTCGTCTGTGAACCAGCCCGTAGCTCTCTTTGTACGAGCCAGTAAGTTGGCATCGCAATTTTTCCTGTACGAGCCAGCCCGCCAGCTCGCAACTGTTCCTCTGTAATGCGGCTTGTAGCTCTCCCTGTATGAGCCAGCTAGTGAACTTGCACTTGTTCCTCTAGGAGCCAGCCCGCTGGCTTGTAGCTCTCTCTCTGGGAATCATTGGTGGGTTCTCAGCATTTAATTTTTAAGACATGCCCCCTGAACCCAGCCAACCCAAGGGCCTCATTATATTAAAACACGCAACCCCAGACTACCAGAATTATGCAGGAAGTACTGTTCCATTTTGGAAATCATTGATGTAGTTTCTTTGTATGTATTTTTATAATTATATATGTGAATATTTTTATAATTATACAGTTGAATATTTATATATAATTATTTAATTATATGAATCTGTTTTCAAAACTGTTATTTTTTTACAAATATTTTGCATCATCATTAAGAAAGAGATACAATGACGAGAAAACAACAAAGAAAAAGAAAAGAGAGAAAGGAGGTTTATTTGAAAAAAAAAGGAAAAGAGATATTAGATCCAGTACAACATGGATGTTCAAAGAAAAAAGTGTTCTGGTAAGAAAAGTAAAGTTTTTTTTTTAAACTTTGAAAAACTGTTATTATTATTAAAAATATAGAACAGACAGACAGAACAAGAACAGTGAAACAACAGCAAAAAAAAACGTTAAAAAAATTTGGAAAATTGGATTATCGGAAAAAGAATTATGTTGGAATACTTAACAAACAATTTTTAGAAATTTAAAAATGTATATATAAAAGTAGAGTACTGCAGAATTTACTAAAAAAATTTAAAAAATATAAAAGGATATCAGCATTTTACAGACAAAAGAAGGAGATTCTAAGTGTTATTGAAGAAGCTTTTGAATTAAAAAGATTGTTTATTTTAATTTTAAAAAGATTGAAGACTTTAAATACAATAATGCAGCTTATGAAGGACAAATGTAAGAGAAAAAGAATTGTAAATAGAACAAATTTTTGTTAAATATTTTCCGGGGAATGGAAGCATACTTCTAGTATGGAACCTTTTTTTAATGAAGAAAGTTATTTTCAACAAAATAGTTTAGTGCATGCAGTTGATACCTGTGGTTGTTCTTATGAGGTGCGAGATGGTTGTGCAATTCAGAAAGAAAAGCTGGTTCCTAGAAATGTTGAAGAATTAATAGCTGAGGAAGTTCAAGGGAGACGTACCCAGGCTCCAGTGTTTACATGGGATTGTAGTAGTATTGAAATGAATACAGCTCTTTTGCATGGTTCAGTGTTGGATGTAAAAAAAGTATGTGATGATATAGAGTTGGCTATCGTTATACAATATGTGCACCCTTTTCAGACTATAATTCGCATGGAGCCTAAAACAGGTAAGCTGCCTCCAACAGATCTACAAAGAGGTTTAAAAGGTAGAGTTGTGTATTTACCTTTAGATTTTAAGAAAAATGTTGAAACTGTTGGTGTAGAAAGAGAGGATACTGAACCTGTAGTCATTCTTGTTAATGGTGTACCCACGAAGAGTCGGAGAATATGGCAAGAGTTAGTAGATGTGACGAAAGTGCAAAAGGCTACATTGTATCTGGTGCAAAACAATATTTACTATAAAAACGTAAATGTAGAAGAAGAAGAAATGCCTTTAGAAGATGAAACAGACATTTCAAGTGGACAAATAGAAAAAGTGGAGAACTCAAAAAAAGAAGACTTTTCTGAACACTATACTATACATACTCTACATTCAAAAGAACTGATAGGAGATACTATTGAATTGTTCCAGATGAAAAAAGCAAAACGAAGTCCCATGAGTGTGTGGGAAAGAAGTTTGGAAGCTCGCTTTTTTCCACAGCTGTTCCCTACTGGAAAAGGTGGAAGATATGATGAACGACCAGTTCAGATTCCAGCTGCTGAATATCATAGTTTACGACTGTACTCAGAAGATCCAAGATTTCATCAGTGTATTCCATATTTGGTTCATCTTTTATTTGAGAGTGATCTATCCGCACGTTCATGTGCAGTCAACCACATATTGAAAACGGGAACGCATCTCTAACATGTTTCTGCAAATAAATTTACGGAGAAAGTTGAAGAAAGAGACGAACATTTAGAATCACAGTTAATTAATTTGATGGCATGTCAACGTGGCACTAATCAATATTGGTCTCGACGTCATGGGGAATTAAAATGTATGTTAAGAAATTTAGGAACCCCTACATGGTTTGTTACACTTAGTTGTGCTGAGTACGCATGGGATGATTTACTGGATTTTCTACGAGAAGCAAATTCAAATATAGAACATTTTGAATTGAAGACACCTGGAGAACTGTGTTCCCTGGATCCTGTAAATGTATGCAGATATTTTAATCATGGTTTTGAAGCTATGATGTCCTTTATCTGTAATAAAAAAAAATCCACCTATTGGCGAAGTTATTGATTTTTGTGGGAGAAAAGAATACCAAGCTAGAGGTGCTCCTCATATACATATGCTTTTATGGATCAAAGATGCACCTAAATTTGGAACTGATTCGGATGAGACTGTTTTGTCTTTTATTGAAGACTAAGGGGCATATCAACAACAACTGGCGATAATTATCTCTAAGCGCACTTAGCGCTAGGATAATTATCGATAGCTAGCGTGAATTTTTATCGCTGAGATAGCGTGTTATTAGCAACGCTTATCTCAATAGCGATAAAAATCCTCACGCTAACAGGCTAACATGAGATTATCGCTTGAAACCCAGCGATAATCTCACTTTAGATTGTTGATAGGGACAGACAAACTTAGCCATGATATCCACCTTACATAGGATATCATGGCTAAGTCAGAAAAATACCAGATGTAAAAAAGCAGCGTTAACCGCGGTTAGCGCTGCTTTTTTTGTCTCTAACAGGGTTAGCGACATTCTTGATAATAGGAGAAATGTCGCTTAGCGACATTTCTCCTAATATTTTACTCTGGAACACCCCCTTTGCATCTCATTAGAGATGCAAGGGGAAGCGTAGAGTAAAATGGTGCTAACATGCAAATTTGCATGTTAGCACCCTGTTGTTGATAGGGCGCTAGTTTTATCTCTCCTTTTTTGGCTTTTAAAGCCAAAAAAGCAGAGATAAAGCCCTTGTTGATATGCCCCTATGTTACCTGTGCGATTCCCAAAACAGGAGGAGAAAATATCTTAATACAGCAAGTTTTACGGTTTCATCGATGTGGAAAGTATTGCCGACAGAAATATAAGTCAAAGGATATATTTTACACAAAATGTCGATTTGGCTTTCCACGTCCAGTAATTACCAAAGGAAGAGTGAACAGTTTTATGTCAGCAGTGAGTCATACCATCACTCGAAAATCACCCAAAAATACTTATAATTTAACAGAAGAATCGAAGTACATCAATGATTACAATCCGGTGATTTTGAAGATGTGGAATGCAAATATGGACATACAATATGTTGCAGATAACTCAATTGCTGTTGCTCGCTATGTCACGTCATATATTATCAAGTCTGAGAAGACAGAATTGAAAAAAATATGGGAAGATATTTCGCAGGAATAGACAATTAGCAAAAAACTGTGCAGCTTCAGCTTGAAGATGCTTTCACATCGAGAAATTGGATCGTACGAATGGTCGGATCGATTGACATCTGCAAGTTTATATTCAAAGTCAAGAGGGATCATCTGGATAAGTCTTGGTTTTGCTGCAGCACAAAATCTAGTTTTGAAATCTGTACAAGAAATTGAATATTTGGCACTGAATGAACCGGAAAGTATAGATATTCTGAAAACAATATGTTGGATACGTACTATCCAAATAGAAGTCCATACCTGGAAAACATATGTCTATATGAAATGCTGCAACATTATAGTTTCAATAAAATTTCACAGAAAATATAAATGAAGGAACATACGCTGTAATTGGATCTGAAGGATGTTTGGTAAAGCCGGAAATCTGCTTAATCACAGGAAATTAAGTTGTTATACTCCAGATAAAAGATAGTTTTTCTATTTAGCTCTTCTGCAACTCTTCAAACCTTGGTGGACTAAAATGGAATTACTTGGACATTTTGACTGCTATGAGGATTCTTTCAATGCATGTAAAGATAGCATTGAATGTACATTTTTTCCAAATTATCTACAAATGTTGAATGAAGAGATTAATCAAGAAAGAACTATTGCTGCTGAAATAGCTGGAGATAGTTCTCAAGATAGTCAGAGTTCTGCTCCACAAAGTCAAGATCCACTAGGAGAAGCCATACTTGAAAATGAAGCGACAATAGCAATGAAGTGGCAACGGTGATGCAGAAAGCACAACAGGACAATATTGATTTGGAAAATTTAGAGCAACGTCTGAATAGTGAACAGAAAGAAATATATAACCAAGTTACACAACAGATACAACATGGATTACTGCATGAAAATAATGACTGCCAATGCACATTATTTAGACCTATTCTTATGTATATCAGTGGACAAGCTGGAACGGGGAAAGGTTTCTTGATTAAATGTTTGTCAAGTTATCTACAGAAAACAACAGATTCACATTTGTCATGTGTTGTAACTGCTCCAACTTGGGTAGCAGCACACAACATTAAAGGGATTACATTACATCTTCTAGTTATGTTACCAGAAGAACATGAAAATAAATTGGAATACCACAAGCTGTCTGGAGAAGCTTGTTTTGGAGTTTCAAGAGTAGTAAAGAAAATGAAACTTCTGGTAATTGATGAAGTAAGCATGGTCTCAAACTTAATGCTTGCATTTGTACATTTGAGGATGCAGCAGACTTTAAAAACAAATTACGATGTTTTATTTGGAGGGAAACATGTAATTGTATTTGGTGAATTACTACAACTCACACCTGTGAAAGGCCAACCGGTTTTTAAAACTCTTCTTCATGAAGACACTAAAAAATCTTTGGGAAGTATTGGAAATGTGAATATTTGGAGTTATTTTGAATATGAGGAACTTATCAAGAACATGCGACAAGCAAATGATGAAGATTATGGAAATATTCTTCAAAATATTAGAATTGGTGTCTTAACAAAGGATGGAAAAATGCTTTAGAAAGTCGGCTACTAAAATACTTGTTTCCAACATAAAATATTGAGGCTGAAACAATCTACCGAAGAATTGCAGAAAAGGAATCTATAATTTGCCTTATGCCAACACTGAAAAATGCTCTACATTCAATGGAGAACTGTTGAAAAAGGAGAATGAACCGATAATGAAAATGGTAGCTATTGATAAAATAGAACATGAAGAAGTAACTATTCTTTTGTCAGAGAAATTGCAGTTAAAATTAGACTCTTTGGAAAAATCAATATCTAAGACTGCTGGTTTGGAAAAGACCTTGTATGTCTATGTAAACTGCCGGGTAATATTACGGCGTAATTTAGATGTTGAAAAAGGTTTAGTAAATGGAGCAATGAGGAAAGTTGTTGACTTTGTTAGTTATGCAAATAGAGATGAGATTGAATTTTTGAAGATTACATTTGATCAGATTGAAGAGGTGAAACAAATTGGACGCTTTTGTGTTCGTTTCTTGCTTGTAAAAGATTTGTGTGTTCGTACAAAACAGTTTGTTGTTTGTTTACCATATGCAGTGACTATTCATAAATCTCAAGGTTTAAGTGTAGACAATGCTTTGGTAAATATTGGAAGTTCTGTGTTTAAAGAGGGTATGGCGTATGTTACATTTTCTCGAGTAAGAACGTTATACGGATTGTATTTGATTGATTTTGATGAGCAAAAGGTTAGTGCAGATGTAAATTGTGTAAAAGAGCACACTAGGTTAAGAAGACTCTATGCTCCTAACTTAGGTGAATATCCTATTTATGAAAAATGTTTAACACGTCCTAAACGAAAATATGATAAAGATTATACTGAGGTTGCAAAGAAAAAAAGAATTGAAAAGAATGCCGAGTCTGGAAAGAAAATAGAAGGTAACACGGTTGCTAATATTGTAGGATATCAGTTAGAAAATAGTTCAGGTATCAACCGCTATGCTAATGTAATTGTGAACGTTGTCTTTTTTTTAGAAAATCTACAGCATGCAATTTTTGAAAATCGAGAAAAAAGATTTTGTTCTTTGATACATTATATTTTTGAGAAGTTGAAAACTGATAAAATGAAAATCCATACTGCTTCTGATGTGCGGAATCTTTTGGATATATGTTCTGGATCTTCACAATTTACACAGAATGTACAGCAAGATGCTCTGGAATTTCTTATGTTTATGCTTGTAGTATTAGAAGATGAAGGTATACAAATTGAAAATCTGTTTGGACTACGTTACAGAAGTGTACATAGATGTGACAGCTGTTCATTTTCATCAACCACTAAAATAGACACTGAACGATTCATATATTTGACAATGCCAGATTTGAAAACAGTGTCTTTCAACAAACTAGTAAAATCACCTAATCAATATATGGAATGTACGCAGTGCAAATCGGAAATGTTGTCAACATTATTTATAGAAAGATGTAGACAATATATTATTTTAATGCTGCAACATTGTAGAGCAGATGCAAAAAAATTGGAAACCAAAATTAAAAATTTTGTAGCAGGTCAAATGTCAATTTCAGGAAGAACTTTTTTAAAACAATGGCTATTGTTTTCCACGATGGACCTACTTCAACATCTGAACACTATACTGCCTATTTAAAATGCAATAAAGGATGGACACCATGTAATGATGCGCATTTAGAGGATACATTTCGGTTGCCTAATGAATTACCAAATTCCTACTAATTATATCCAATGCCAAAATTCTAAGAAGTTATCAACATGAATTACTGAATATAGTTTGGATATTTACACTAGAAACATCATTCACGCTATTGGAAACATGTGAATATGATTTTATAAGTGTGCGTTGGATATCGTCATTGAAATGTTTTCAGAAACATCATTCAGCCTCTTGGGAAGTTTTGTATATGAATTCAAAAGTTTATTTTGGATATACTCAATGGAAATATTTTTAGAAACATTATTCGGCCAATAAGGAAGATGTTCGTAATTACGGTTTCAATTATCAATTCTGTTCTTTCATATTGCGTTTGAAAAATAGTGTTTGAAAGAAGGTGGTGATATTTTGATCTTTGTATTATATACTATGTTACAAAGGATGTTTATTTGTGAAAGTGTAAATACCAAGTTGCGTTGGTTGTAGACATTTTGAAGAGAAGTATGTTTTTATTTAACAATCTTATTGATTGTATTTTTTTGCCCGCTGTCATCAGATGATTAACATTGAAATCACTGTTTATGGTGAAATTCAAAACAATCTGAAGACAGCAAAAAATGGCAAATTGAATATGTGATGTAATTGTATACTTATGTTGTGTTCCGAAAACTATAACATTATATATAATAACAGATTTTTTTTTCTTTTTTACAGACCTTACTACTAAAGTTTAAATACTTTAAATTTGCATTTTAAAAAAAAGAAGTGAAATTATATTACTATTAATTTCATATCTACTTGGAAAAAGGTAAGATTAATCCACCCAGGTACTACCCTTGCAGTCTATCAAAGACACTGTAACTCCCCATGCCCATCTCCAGTCACCCAGTCAGTACTATACACTAATGCAATTTTTTCCACTTATACCCAAGTACTGATAAATTCAGCATACACTCTCCTTGCAGTAGTGTAATCATCCAGTCACTGATGATGTACTCATACAATGGCCGAAGCACTAACAGAAGCGGTGCTACAACTGTCTGTGCGCTATCCATGCAGACCTCTAAGCAGGCACACACTACTCATTCACTAATCAAAATACCCTGGTACTACCCATGCAGTCTAGCAATCACCCTGTCAATCCCCATATACTTCTCCAATCACCCATCTAGCGCGGTGTACTTATCTAATCACTTCGCTAATACCAAAGCACTTATAAATACACCATGCACTCTCTTTACAGCACTATAATCATCCAGTTACTAGTCATGTACTTATGGAATGGCCTAAGTACTAACACAATTGCCTGCTATTATTATTAATAGTAGCTTTTAGGGAAAATACAGTTAGAAAGTAGCATTTAAAAAACCTTTGAAATTCACTGAAAAAACCAAAGGTTTCAGGCACAATATAGTTAGAAATTTGTATTTAAAAAACCTTTGAAATTCACTGAAAAAAACATAGGTTTCAGGGACGTTATAGTTAGAAATTAGCATTTAAAATACCTTAGAACTTCACTGAAAAAACCATAGATTTCAGGGACGTTATAGTTAGTTGGACATTTCACTCATACAAAACCATAGAAATTCCACCGTTGTAGTTAGTTCAGCTAACTATAACTCGCACCCCCGCAATGCACTGCTGATGACGTCACATATTACATCATTCATGACATGGTCAGTGACATCACTGATGACATCACTGATGACATCCTAAATGACATCACTGATGACATCACTGATTACATCATCCATGTGAGAATCTGGTGCACCTCCTCACACACTAAAATAACCTTTGATACACTACTGTAAAAATGCAGACTACCATTTTCAATACAATTGACACACTAATACCAGTTAGTACATACCCATTCAGTGATTCCTAGGTCTACACACACATCTACTCATTCACCCATACAATCACTCATACATGCAGTCACTGATCAATAGAACACTATCAAATGCCCTCATACACCTATATAGACATTGACACACCAACACTCATCCTAGTCACTCATGCAAATAATCAATCACTGTTCTATTTACTCACCTACACAGTTATACACTAGGGGTGGGCGGAATTTGCGAAATTCACTTTCGCAAATTATCGCGTAAATGTTAAAAATCTCCGCAAACACGCGGAAATATCACGAAGATGCGGAAGTTTTTTTCCCACCGGTTCGCGGTATTTTCTGCGTGGTCGCGGCTCGCCAACTTACCCATGTGGTTGCTCGCGGCCATCTTGTTTTCATTTGTCTAGCTGTGCATGATCGTGAGAAGAAAGACATGATCGCGCGACGCATGACGTTACAGCGGGCGCGAACTGTCGCGAGACAGCGCAAATGGCTACCAACAAGCCAACATCTCGTGGAGAACGCGACCGGATCAGGAAAACTTGTCGGCAAACGCGGGGATTCAGGTAAGGTGATCGCACGCACGCGAGAATGTATTATTTTACAGCGCGAGCAAGAAACAAATTATCGCTAAGCTGCGGAATGCGGAAATTTTGACATTTTCGCGCTTTCCGCGGAACGCGAAAATGCCAAATTATCGCAATTTCCGCGAACGGAACGGAATTTTGGCCCAGGCATATTATACACACAGCACCTCATGTATTCATACAGATAGTAACGAATACTTAGTATCTTAAAAAATCACTAATACAAGTATACACTCATACATACAGCCTCTCTCACAATCACTAACTCTTACGTATAGTCATTTCTATACACCAACTCTCACATACACTGCCTTTTATATATGTACTTAGCTGGACATGTACACTGAGACATCCATTCACTCACCAAGATGCCCATGCACACACTTACCCACCCATACAACTGTTTCCACATGCAGTCTTAAACTCATACGCCCTGTCAATCAACCACTCACCCATCTATGCACAGAGTCACACCCCCCCACCCAACCACACACACACTCAGTCTCTCGTACAAATATGCAGGCAACTAATCAATAACCCATATAGACATTCATGTAGCTACTGACCAACTGATACAGCAGCTTATACAACAACAGAGAGAGTGATGCAGGCATTCACACACTTTAGACACTAACCCATGTATTCTGTAAGATACATTTAATCATTCACTTAAACAGTCAGTCACACACCTACTAAATTCTTCATCCAGACGCTTCTACATCCATTCATTCTTCAATACAGCTTGGTATATATCTAATACATATTTAAATTTGAAAGAAAACCACATTCACTGGATGATGTCATCAGTCATCAGTGATGTCATCAGTGATGTCACTGACCATGTCATAAATGATGTAATATGTGACGTCATCAGCAGTGCATTGCGGGAGCGCGAGTTATAGTTAGCTGAACTAACTATAACGGTGGAATTTCTATGGTTTTGTGTGAGTGAAATATCCAACTAACTATAACGTCCCTGAAACCTATGTTTTTTTCCAGTGAATTTCTAAGGTTTTTTAAATGCTAATTTCTAACTATAATGTTCCTGAAACCTATGTTTTTTCAGTGAAAATATCAGAATATTTTTAGTCTACTGTATGTTTCAGTTATTCAGACATTGCAATGTTTAATATTTATGATGATCATAAACATAATACAGTTTTTTTAAATGTCTGTGAGGCTTTCTTTTAGGATAGTTTTAAATATTGCATTTCATGGCCTGAAAAATGTTAAAAGAAAGACACCAACCAGGAGTGCTTTACAATTATATGATTCATGTGTTTAATGACCCAGGAGGCTTACAGTTTTTTTGTAATGTTACTGGGTGGATGCTGCCCACCTTACAGCACCCCACAACATTAAAAAATGCTTGGTGGTACCACTTCATATTCTAGGGGTACCTCCAGGCACACAACACTCTAAATAAAAAGCTCTTGCTGGGCATTACAGCAATGTCCTTGAAAGAGCGGTGGATAATAAATGAGTGGCTCCTGCCGCTCATTTATTATTACTTTTGGTATTTTGGTGCCTCCTCACAGGTAGAATACCTGTCACGCTTGATAGAAATTTTTTGAAATCTCAATTAGGCTTAACTTCAGTTTACATACCACATGATATTGTTTGCTGATTTTACTTCCTGGTTGCTGCCTACAGATGCATTTTTGAGAAGGCAGCGCTTTAGCAGGCAAAAACAGGAAGCAGGTTCAAATGCTTAAGCCAATGAGCCCTGCACTTAAAAACATGTCTGCAGTGTAGATGCACAATGAGCGCACCGCCGGCATGCCAAAGGCAAACCCATCTGTGTCCATGCTGCGGCCAACGCCAGCCTAGCTGCCCATTCCACTCCAGGTTACTCACTCACGCAAGACTTCTTAAAATCACTTAAGCATTAAATACCTTACTGTGGCCTAATATTGGACCCATCCCATATTAAAGGTCTACTATCATGTGTATTATGCAAAGGTGAGTGTGGTCTTCTTTTAGACCCATCCTTTGTAGTGATCCACACCTCAATAACTACCCAAAACTCCCCCTCTGGAGGGTTCATTCACACTCGCCCCCTTAGTAAACATGTACAAGAAGTTTATGAGTTGATCAGAGACCTCCACCAGGATCATGGCTCAAACCCTAGTGCAACCCTAACATTTTCTCGGCCCTTCTTCTGAGGTTCTGTAGCGATCCGAACCTGTGAATTCGGTATGGTAGTACTGACACGATTTCGGTACCAATGAACCGCAAATGATCCATTGTATACATGACAGTGTTTTCGCTGCGCAACTAGCATGAATTCACTGGAAAATAGGGCATTCTGTCATAAAAGTCGTGGCATCCATTTTAGTTACGGCATCCATCTTGTTTCTTGCCCTCACATAGTCAATGAACGGACGATGACCCCGGCAGAGTCACCTTGTTAACCCCTTCCATGCCCATGACGGAACGGTTCCGTCATGAGCATCGGTTGCGCTGTGCTCATGACGGAACCGTTCCGTCATGGCCCCGCCCGCGCTCGAACCCTTCAGCACCGCGGGGGAATTCCCGCAGCGCTGAAGGGGTTAAGGACACGTAAGCTCGAGCCCGAGAAAGGCTGACGCTGCATGACTGGGCAGAATCAAGCTGCCTCCCTTGCCTGAGGCCAGTCCTGCTATACTGGTGCTCGTGTCCGTTGTCCTGACTGAAAGGCCGAAGACGGTAGCCATGCCCGTTTATGATCCATAAACACCTCTTATCCTACATTTCAATCCTTTGCACCTGGCTCTGCTCCTTTCCTTCTGGGCTTTTACAATGGGGAGGTTACGATTTTTATGATGGGGAGGATCGGGCGAAGAATGGAAAACTGTCGAGAGGACCTGATCGAATACCGAAAAACCTACAACTAATTATTGTTTAATGTCAGATTTACTGTTTGTTTGGGATACCGGGTTGGGCATGAGAAATATTCGTGTAATGTTGCCTAAAGACATTTTTCGTGTATTTAAGGAACAACCCACTTGATGCAATTTGAACAGTCTCGTAGATTCTGCCTCTGTGTGGTTCCTATGATTTCTGTGTCCCTGCAGTAAATAAACCTTGGTCTTTGATGCCGCCATCGAGAAGCCCGTGTCTCTGTTTATTTGTGCACCGAGACAGGAGGAACTCAGGGGTCTTCGGGTGTTGTTTCCCTGACACCTCTGGACTCTTAAAAGACCAGAACCTCAAATTGGCACCCAACGTGGGGCGACGTCATCCGGTACCGGTCCAAAGCCTGAAAAGTTCGAGAAGTTTCGTGTGAAGATTCCGGAGGGAGGTACCCCGCTTCATCGATCCCTGCATGTCGTAAAAGTGGCCCGACGATCTCTTCCACGAGGGTTCCCGTTCCCAGACGGCTACAGAGGACCGCTGCCTTGACTGTCGCCCTGTCTTGGACCCGAGGTGCAGACCTTAGTACGGCGAGACGTAGACGGGTTCTCCTTGGTGACGTCTTCCACATTTCAGTTAAGTATATAGTTACGCTCGATCTGGTTGTTCCTTGTTGCTCTGGTTTGACTCGTAGATTATCATTGGTTGCTCTTGTTTAGATAATCTCTGTTTTGGTATTGGTTCATTTAGGTAGGCCTAAGTTCTCTGCGCATATTTGTTGGAATCTGTCTTTGTTGTCATGACTACCAGTAGTAATTGTTTCTTGTCTTGGTTACGTTGCAACGGGGATTCCCGGTTGGAGGATTCATGTTCGGTTCCTCCGATTGGAACTCCTACGTATGAGCTCTATTGTAAACATGGTGTGGGTCCTATTACGTATAATGAAGTATGGGTCCGTTATACCAAAAAAGATGGTGTCCTTAGTTGGCCACCGCATGGTAGCTTCGAAACGGAAATACTAGATAATTTGGAAATGAAGTTATTCAAGAGAAAAGCCCGGCCGGCAATGTTTGATTCTTTTCGCGTATGGCGCAAAGAAGCCAAACAGAGAGAAATTAGGAAAACGAAGAAAGAACAGAAAGAGAAAGGGTTGACTTTAATGGAGTCTGCTAGGCAGTTGCATGTCAACGAGACTGAGAAAGCAATGGAGATGGCGAATAGAAAATATAATTTGGCAATTGATAAATGTTACCCTGTATTGCCATCATGTCCTGCTAAGCCGATGGAGGAGCATGAAAAGGATCCTCTGTTGTCTTACCTGTTGAATTCACCTCCACCGTATGCACAGGGTATTACAGTACCTGTTGTACAGCCAGCTGCTGGTCAGCTTGGAATAGCTGCTCCACTTCCCTTGATTGCAGCTCCTATCCTTCCCGTGGTTAATGTTCCTTCGGCACCCCCTCTTCCTGGGTTGCCCGTTCCGCCTTTGCCTGTCGTTTCGCAAAACCTGCTACTCCCACCCTTACTATTTCATCTGCTCCAGCTACCTTGTCCCCGAACCCTGTGAACATTCTGACTCCGCTTTCTGTTCGTCGGAAAATAACCGACTCTGTAACTAAAATCTTAACTCCTCTCTACGGGTCTTTAATTGGGACCCCCGTTTCTGACTCTATACAGAGACGTAGCCAGCTTCCTGGTTCCCAAGAACGAGACAATTTAGATTCGACAGCTCTTAGGTGGATGTCGAAAGCTGCGAAGTATGATGCACGAAGAGTGTTAGAGACAGTTATGCAATGGAATGAACCGACTCAACGTTATGTTTTTGACGTGATGTGTTCTCTTGTGCGTGAGGAATGGGAAGATGATGATTTAGACTCCGTCCCCACTGACCTGATAAATATTCAACAGAAATTTGCCACAGGAATGGTGATAGGTCCAGAAGTAAGAGGAGCGATAGAACTGATTTTAGCTTATAGGGATGAGTCCCCTCTTCGAGCGACAAGAGACCCTGATGGTTCACCGATTACAACTAGGAAACGACGAGGACAATATCCAATGAGGGAAGTTCCACCGATATGGCGTGATGCAGTTCAAGCTGATGGGAACTTGGGTATTGCAGCTGCTCCGGCACATTTCCAGAGAGTGTGGATACACATCCCTTGGAAACGGGCTGAAGTATTAGCAGTAAAACAAGCATTACCAGACCCACGTAAAAATCCTGCTGGTTATTACAAAGAGTTAACGCAGACAGTTCAAGCGTGTATCATGAATTTGGCAGACATCGAAATGTTGTTTGGTAATGTGGTGCCACAGCCTATATGGGCCAAAATTCGGCAAGAGAACCACCCAATCGCCTTAGGAGGTGATTGGCCAGCTATTATAGCGGCAGATGCGCAACAAGTTGGCGGTGCTAAACCTGAACCTCTGATTGCTGCCTTACCTGGCAGAATAATTACTCTAATGAAAACGCTGATGCCAGCGTTACGAGTCAATTGGGATAAATTATCGGCATGCAAGCAAAAGAAGGACGAAAGCGTCTCTGACTTCTTCACTAGATTTGAAGAGACCTTCGTAGACCACAGTGGGCAAGATATGAGTACTGAGGGAGGCCAGAGATTGTTTGTCGACAAGTTCGTGTTTAATTTATTACCTGAGCTTAGTAACAAGTTAAAGGATTCTGAAAGTGCATGGGCAGTGTCGACGACAGCACAGATACTTGCAACTGCTCAGTATTACGAGAATAGAGAGAAAGAAGAGAAGGAAAAGTCAGAAAAGAAGACAAAAGATTTAAAAACTAAAGTTCTTTTGCAACAGGCATACCCGCCTCGCTCAAATCAGTCAGATTCACAGCAGCGACCCCAGTTTCAGCAGCAGCCACAATTCCAGCAAGGGACGGCCCAAAGGCTTAATTATAGTTTTCCCCGGCAACAGTTAGCATGGAATCAGTGTGCTTATTGTAAAAAGGAGGGTCATTATAAGAATGAGTGTCCAGTTCTGCACCCACAAACTAGTGGTGTCCCAGCTCAGAGAGGTAATGTTGGGTTTATGCAAGCTCCTAGAGGTAGAGGGCGTGGTACGATGACACCACAGACTGATCGCCAATCGAATTATTTCGATCAGCGAAATATACAACCTACACAACCAGGAAGATCTCCACAGTATCATGTTGAAGATTACTATGATCATAATGAAGAGATCCAAAGAAGCGAACAATAGGACAGCCGCAGGCAGAGAGAGGGAGTAGTATCAGTTCCAGTTGATCAGAGTGGACCTTATGTCGCAGTAGTTACCTCAGGCGTGGTCGAACCGTTTCTGTTGGATACTGGTGCGGCAAAAAGTTCAATTATGCATGCGAAACTCCCTGGCGCACCTTTGTCTGGCTTAACGAACACTTCAGTAGGTTTCTCAGGCGCCCCTGTTCACAATCCTGTTTCTAGTCCTTTGTCAATTTCTGTTGGGCCATGCGAACTAGAAGCACCCCTTATCCTAACAACCGGTTGTAATGAGAATCTGCTTGGTTTAGATCTGTTGAAACGCCTGCATGCGACACTGTACTGTTCTCCTTCGGGAGTACAGCTCACATTAGGCAAACGAGTCATCTCTCCAATGTATATGTCGATGGATAAGCTCCCACCGGAGCTGCGTTCTCTCCCTGATACCCTTTGGGCGACTAGTCCTAACGATGTAGGCCTCTTGGAAATTCCCCCTTATGTGGTAAGCCTGAAAGCTAATGTTAAATTTCCACGAATCCCACAGTATCGGATTTCGAATGAGGGTGAACGAGCACTCTTGCTGATCGTGAAAGACTTAATACAGAAAGATGTGATTGAGGAAACTAGAGGAAACGTCTGCAATAGTCCTGTTCTGCCGATTTTGAAATGTACTGACCCTACCAAACCTCCAATTTACAGATTTGTGATTGACCTCAGAGAGGTTAACAAAATAGTGATTCCACAGTTTCCTGTGGTACCAGATATCACTGCATTACTGACGTTGATTCCTGCCTCAGCTTCATGGTTTACAGTGATTGACTTGAAAAATGCCTTTTTCAGCATTCCCATAGCCGAAGAAAGTAGAGACATTTTTGGTTTCTCCCTAGGAGGTCGCAGTTTCAGATTCAAACGCGCTCCACAAGGTTATTGTGAGAGCCCTTCAATTTACAGTCAAGCATTAAAGAGTCAATTAGATGCCCTTGTACTTCCTCATGGTGTTGCTCTGATCCAATACGTAGACGATCTTTTACTAGCCGCTGATGACAAGGAAACTTGCAATCAGCTACAATTTCTTTGTTACGTCATTTGTCAGACTTACATCACAAGGTGTCACCTTCTAAACTGCAATATTGTTGCCAAGAAGTGACCTACTTAGGTCATCTTTTGTCAAAGGAGGGAAGAAGGTTGACCCCAGAGAGAATCAAAGCAATTTCGCAGATGACTGCACCAAGCACACAGAGAGAAGTGCGTGCGTTTTTGGGTATTACGTCATACTGCAGGCAATGGATCCCAAATTTTTCTCTCATGGCAAAACCATTGGTAGCCCTGACTGGAAAAGGTGTTCCGAGCCCTTTGCCATGGTCTGATGAATGTCAACAGAGCTTCTCTGACTTACGTGATGCGCTGTGTTCAGCTCCTGTGTTGGGTACTCCTGACTACAGTAAGCCGTTTACTCTATATGTCCATGAAAGAGAAGGTTGTGCATTGAGTGTATTAACGCAACAATTTGGTGACAAACAGCGGCCTTGTGCATATTTCTCATCCACATCAGATCCGGTAGCCAGAGCATTGCCAAGTTGTTTGAGAGCTACAGCAGCAGCTGCAGTATCTATTCGACAGTCTGCTGGACTAGTCATGAACAACATGTTAGTAGTCATGGTTCCACATGCTGTGGATACACTCATGAATCGAACGAAAACTCAGCACCTCACCAGTGCCAGACTATCAGGCTATGAGCTGACGCTTTTGGCGAGTCACATTCAGATCAAGCGATGCAACATACTGAATCCAGCAACGCTGTTGCCGACTACTCAGGAGTCGAGTGATTCAGAGCCCCATGATTGCTGTTTCAAAACTGAGGAAGAGACAAAAGGTAGGATTGATTTAAAAGACACTCCGTTACTAGACCCAGACGGCACCTTATATGTCGATGGGTCATGTTTCAAACTACAGAATGGTGATGTGACGGCCGCATATGCAGTTACGACTTTGAGTACGATTGTTGAGACTGCAAGAGTGAGTCAGAATTCTGCCCAAGCCGCAGAATTAATTGCATTAACAAGAGCGTGTGTTTTAGCTGAGGGAAAGAGAGTGAATGTGTTTACTGATAGCCAGTACGCCTTCGGCGTTGCACACAATTTTGGGCGTCTCTGGAGAGAAAGAGGTTTTCTCACGTCACATGGGACTAAGATCCAACATGGACAGTTAGTCAGCGATCTACTGGAATCCCTGACCCTACCGAATGAAGTTGCAATTGTGAAGTGCAGTGCACATCGGAAGATTACGGATGATGTTGGCCGTGGGAATGCGTTTGCTGATGAGGTCGCTAAAGAAACGGCCAAGAACATGACGAGCCGAATGTACGTTGCAACGTCTGCAAGATGGATTGCGGAATCAGGAATGTGTGAGAATACGATTGAAAGTGTGAAAGCAATCCAAAATGAAGCAACTGAAAACGAGAAGAATGAATGGAAGGAGAAAACGGGTAAAATGGATTCAAGTGGATGTTGGGTCGATTTGTCTGAACAGCAGCGTTGGATGTTACCTGATGCGTATGTACTTGCAGTAGTCACGATGGCGCATGGAGCGGCGCACATAAGTTCGAAAGGGATCTGTAAGATGTTAGCTCCAGTATGGAAACGATGGAATTACTAAATGTGCAGAAAGAGTGGTAAAAAATTGCATGGTATGCCTGATGCATAATCCTGGCAAGGGAACCCCAACCCCATCTGGCCATTTTGCTCCCCCTTCTTGTCCCTTTGAAGTGATTCAGTTGGATTTTATCCACATGGACAGGTGTAACAATCTCAAATACGTTCTAGTGGTAGTCTGTGCCTTCTCAAGATGGATTGAGGCATATCCGTTAAAGGATAACACTGCTATGTCCACCGCCAAAATCCTCCTCAAAGAATACTTCCCTAGGTATGGTATGCCACGGATTGTTTGGTCGGACAATGGAAGTGAGTTTGTAGGGAAAGTTATGAAGAGTGTGTGTGCGGGCCTGGGTATTTCTCAGAAATTCCACAGTGCGAATCACCCACAGTCAGCAGGTTTGGTTGAAGGGTACAATGGCACCCTGAAGCTGAAACTTGCGAAAATTCAAGCTTCCACTGGTCTCTCTTGGCCGGACGCACTGCCTTTAGCTTTACTGTCCACCAGAGTGACTGTACACTCTCGAGTAGGGCTTAGCCCATATGAGATTGTGTTCGGCCGCCCTGCTAATGTTTGGGGAGTCCCTAGGCCAAAGGAATTTAAACAGATTGAATACCCAATGTTGATTGATTACCTTCATGATCTGACTGCTAAATTGAGCCTTATTCATCAACAGGTATTCGAATCCTTGCCTAAACTGCCGGAGAGTCCAGGCCACACGTTGAAACCCGGCGACCAGGTCGTAGTTCGGAACTTTGAACGTACTCAGAACCTTCAGCCAAGATTCGTGGGCCCGTTTCAAGTCCTCCTCGTAACCAGAACTGCAGTACGCCTAGCTGGCAGAAAAAATTGGGTGCACGCCAGCCATACGAAGCGTGTCCCTCTTCCACTCCCCTATGACAACTGGGTTAGACAGGGAATTGGTGTATCCGAGACAGAACCTGCTCCTAGGCACATCCCTTTCAGTGATGCAGAGTACCTAACGGACCACCCACGAACGGAAACACAGAACTTTGACGCCTCAACAGGAACTGCTCCTTTGAATCCTGAACCGAGTATTGTACAAAGTGAACACTTGTCACCTGTGGAGTTGAACATTTCCGCACCTGTAGACCAACTATTCCAAGACCAGACGAGACCCGGAAAGTACAGATATAATCTACGTTCTCATGTTATGAACTAATGACATTGCATTATTACCTTTCTGTTTGAAAAACTGTAAAACCGTTTTGATCGTATTGCATTCCATTCAGTCAGGAAGTTTGCTAGAATTTTTTTTTTTTTTTGTTGTTCTCTCACCTTGCCATCTGGGTTACCGTAGGGTCGTAACGTGTGCCTTGTTTTAATTTGCAGGGGATCAGACACTAGGTCGGTTTCTTCTGTTTGTCTTGGGAACTCCCAGGATAAACAGAGGCAAGTTTTTAACAGGTACAAACCATCCGTTGCGAACGGTTGTAGAAGATGGAGCTTCCTGAATTACGACGGGTTAATGTCATAAATGTGCACAAGACAAAATTACATGACATATTGTACAGTAAATGTTTCCTAATGCAATGTACTCTGACACTTCTGATTGTCTTAATAACCTTGGTAGGCGGAATTATTTTTGGTATTCAATTGATCTTTACACCTGTTGGATCTACAGTATCTCCCCATGCTCCTGTTTCTCCGACTGTTGTTTCTCTTCATTCTTTCCATCCTTTTCCTGCCCACGAGCAAGCTCGACGCTCTGAGTTTATAAATAACACTTTCATTCAGCTCTTGCACCAACATCAACTAGTAGTCAACACAACAAACTGCTGGGTATGTGGCTTGATACCACATACCATGGACAAGGGCATCCCTTATTTGGTTCTGCCTTTTAGTTATAATGGATCATTCTGGGCATTTCAGACCATGTTCGCTTATGCCCTAGAGACCTATCCCCCACGACCTCCGCGTTCCACCCGGTATAGCTCTGCTAATAGAGCCTTGGTAAAAGGAATCACTGACATGGTGAGAGATGTCAATAATACTCCGTACATTCCCAAGGATGAATTGCGAGTTTACATGGGTTGGAATGTTACGGAATACGGCATTACTCTGGGTGAGAACAAACGTAAGAGCTCAACTCCGATCTGGGTCGTACCCCACCAAGGTCAAGTCTGTTTGCAAGGAAATGGGAGGAATCCGAAAGCTCGACTAGGGAAAAGTGACTGTATCGAAACATATGTTTTCCCGTCACAGTCTTCCCCTGCATTTTTAGCTGCTAAGGGTACCTATTTTGTTTGCCAAGACAGAGCGTATACATGGCTGCCTGCTGACTTCTCAGGCTCATGTTATATCGCTCAACTGTTACCTCCGACATATACTGCTGCACCAGATTATCACAAAACTAGAGTTGTGAGAGGTGTTTTCAGTAAAGAAGATACTGCTGGCCAAGAGGCAGGAGACTTTTTCAAGGGTTTCCTCCCATTCTGGGGGCCTATGGCCAACAGTAGAAACTTACGTCAACTAACACGGGTAGTTGAATCCACCATCACTGAAACTGCGGGTGCCCTTAGTAACTTGACAGCTGAGCTTCAAGCGGATCGCCTCATGACGTTACAGAACCGTATGGTTCTTGATGTGTTACTTGCAGATCGAGGTGGAGTATGTAAGATGATCCAATCAAGTTGCGTTTTTATTCCAGATAATGCGCCAACAGTATACAAGGCCATCTCTAAGTTACATAAGATCTCTGACTCTATTCATGTAGAGGAAGGTGACTGGTCATTAATGGGATGGTTCTGGAGCCTGTTGTCCGCGTGGGGATGGAAGGTTCTGATAGTCACTGGTGTTGCATTAGTATTTTTATTTTCGTGCTGTCTCATTGTTCAGTGTGGTCCTGCCTTATGTAATCTCTGCGTTTCTACATGCGTAAGAAGACCACCTGTTTTTAGAGATACGCCACGAGATAGAGTAATGCTACAACAACACATCAGTGACTTGATGAACATAGAAATGGACTCTGACATAGAGTGAGTTATTGCCTATGTAAGGGCAAAAGGACGGTCTGAGGTTCTGTAGCGATCCGAACCCGTGAATTCGGTATCGTAGTACTGACACGATTTCGGTACCAATGAACCGCAAATGATCCATTGTATACATGACAGTGTTTTCGCTGCGCAACTAGCATGAATTCACTGGAAAATAGGGCATTCTGTCGTAAAAGTCGTGGCATCCATTTTAGTTACGGCATCCATCTTGTTTCTTGCCCTCACATAGTCAATGAACGGACGATGACCCCGGCAGAGTCACCTTGTTAAGGACACGTAAGCTCGAGCCCGAGAAAGGCTGACGCTGCATGACTAGGCAGAATCAAGCTGCCTCCCTTGCCTGAGGCCAGTCCTGCTATATTGGTTCTCGTGTCCGTTGTCCTGACTGAAAGGCCGAAGACGGTAGCCATGCCCGTTTATGATCCATAAACACCTCTTATCCTACATTTCAATCCTTTGCACCTGGCTCTGCTCCTTTCCTTCTGGGCTTTTACAATGGGGAGGTTACGATTTTTATGATGGGGAGGATCGGGCGAAGAATGGAAAACTGTCGAGAGGACCTGATCGAATACCGAAAAACCTACAACTAATTATTGTTTAATGTCAGATTTACTGTTTGTTTGGGATACCGGGTTGGGCATGAGAAATATTCGTGTAATGTTGCCTAAAGACATTTTTCGTGTATTTAAGGAACAACCCACTTGATGCAATTTGAACAGTCTCATAGATTCTGCCTCTGTGTGGTTCCTATGATTTCTGTGTCCCTGCAGTAAATAAACCTTGGTCTTTGACGCCGCCATCGAGAAGCCCGTGTCTCTGTTTATTTGTGCACCGAGACAGGAGGAACTCAGGGGTCTTCGGGTGTTGTTTCCCTGACACCTCTGGACTCTTAAAAGTCCAGAACCTCACTCCCAAGATATACTATCCCTAGGTGCAGCCATCATATTTCATGATGTTTTTCAATGCAGCATATTTGACATAGACTCACTTAAAGGAGCAGAAAGTTTAGGTTTCTGCTTCAAGATCAGCCCCACCCAAACATTTGAGGGTTGCCTACTCTACCGCCCTCCAGGTCAAGGCCCACTTATTGGCCACCCTGAGGGAGTACTTAGCTCCTCTTCTACTCCAATACTCCAACTTGACCACTCTTGGTGAGTTCAACTATCACCTTTAGGTCAATAATAACCCTGTAGCATTGAATCTCAGTGACACCCTATATGTAATCTTCCCTTCCCAGCTAGTGACAGCCCACACTCGCACAGCCGGGCATACCCTGGACGAGGTCTGTTCTAATACTCTCAAACTAGCAATGGAAGATCCAATTTACTGGTCCTAGTCTGACCATAGTTTAGTACCCTTCAGAGTTTTGATGAATACTTACAGACCTCCCACCCTCAGTTCAGTTATGGCCCCCCTACCCCACATAAATGGGGCAAGATGATGACCAACCCGAATCTTAACACCTGGCTGTCTATTACAGTCCCAGACCCCATTGGATGACCTCAGTCTAGTTAACAATTCAATTACTAATACAGCCAAAGAACTAGTTCCCCCTGTTCGATTCAGAAAACACAGGCTATATCCCTGGGCATCCTGTTTCTCCCCAATTGTAACAGAACAGTGATTGCTCTGCAAACAATTAGAACATAAATGGCATCCGGCCTACAAACCTGATAACCTACACGAATTTAAGACTGCAAAGAAATCCTACAACACTCTGATCAAGGCATCCAAGAAAGCCTACTTTACCGACCAAATTGAAGAGGCCGATAATGACCCAAAAACAATTTCCAAAATCCTTCCTACAACCCAAAGTCCTCTCCAGGGAAATTCTCCCCTCTCAAGCCCTCAGTGATCAGATATCAACCTTCTTTGAGGAGAAGATTTAGACCATACAACAGGGTTTTTCAACCACCATCCCCATAATCGATCATTCCCCAGGAAGCTCTTCAAACACCATAACCACAACTCTTGATGCCTTTCAGGGGATTTCGCCCTCACAATCATGCCAGGTGTTCTATCCAGCAAATCTTGTTCTCCCTATGACCCTTGCCAACCATCCATCTTCCACAGGGGCACTGAGACTGTCAATCATTTAAATTAAAAAAATTCTCAACACATCCTTATCCAGGGCTGATATCCATCCGGCCTAGAAACTGGCAGTCATGAAATCCCTGCAAAAAAAAACCCTGGCACCCTGGCAGACCCTACCATGCAGTCGAAGCTTTGACCCATCTCTCTACTCCCGGCACTGACCAAAATGCTGTCAAGAATTGTTAATGGTCAACTTATTTTGTTTCTTGAAAACTCAAACTAACTACACCCCATTAATCCAGTTTTACACCCAAACACTCAATGGAGTCAACCCTACTGGAAGTCCCAGAGACAATTAAAATTATCCTGGATGCGGGAAAGAATTCAGTGCTGATGGTACTTGATCTCCTCCATGTTCAGTACCATCTCCCACTCTATGCTCCTTCAACGGATCAAAGAATGTGGCATTTCCCACAAGACCATATCCTGGATCTAATACTTCCTGTCTGACAGGTTGCCCTGGGACAATTTTTATCCAAAGAAAGGCATTGGGAGTTCCACAGGGCTCATTCCTTAGCCCTGCATTATTTAATATATAAATGGCCTGATCTCCTCAATATCCTCATTTGGAATCACCACCACATGCTATGCAGGCGATACACACCTGATCCTATCCCTTGACAAATACTCTTTCGGCTATAAACAAAACTTCCAAAATTGTTTCACCAAGGTCATCCTGTGGATGCATACTAATCACCTGAAATGCAACATGGAATCAAATGAGATTCTGGTATTCGACAAGTCGAACCTGTTTTCCCCAGGCCAATGATATCCCAATTCTGTGTCCCTTCCCAGCCACAGTAGAAGTGGCAAAAAAGTACACGTAAGATTCATCACTACCTTCTCCTTCTACCTACAAGCTCTGGCAGAAATATGCTTCAATCTAATAAAATGCACAGAAACATTCTTTGACTTTCTTCAACTAGCAGCCAGGAAAACAGTTGCCTTCATGCTTATCACCTCAAGACTTGACTATTGCAATAGTCTATATTTAGGATCATCCAAGTAGCTCATCTGTAGCTCCAGTACAACATGCCTTGGCCAGACTGCTGCTGAGATTACCCAGACAGACCTCTGCTCCGCAGCCCTAAAAAAACTACACTGGCTACCAACACATAAGAGGATCTTTTTCAAGATCCTTTTGTTGATTTTCAGAACGTTTAAGTCCATCGGACCCAATAACCTCATTGCCCATGTCACCCATTATAAGACCAAGAGGCAGCTGGGACCATGACATACCAGTCTCCTAAAGCTCTCACCTTTAAGACATGAGGTGGAAAGTCTTTCACAGTACTAGGTACCAAAGCCTGGAACCAACTACCAAGCTCTCTGTATGTTTTGGACTCTGAAGCCATATTAAAAAAGAACTTGAAGTCCTGGCTGTTCATGGCCTCTAACTTGCTCTGTTACTCCGTAATCTTGACATTCCACTGATCTCTCCATATCATTTTTTGCGCCTTCCAAATGGGACCATAGATGTTCTAAGCTCAGTGCCAGGATCCTCAACTGCAAGCAACAGTGCTCTCCATAAGCCCAATATTCATTTATTTACTCGGGACACCCTTTTTAAAAAATCATTGAGGAGGGAGTGCACAACCCACCTCCCTAAGCCTTTATGGACTCCGGGTCCCCATCCTCCGTGTCCTTTCTTTTTTTAGTAAGGCAAGAGGAGCGCGTGGCACCACCTTCCCGAGCCTTTATGCCCAGGGGACCCAATCACCCAGAACCTTTCTTTTTTATTAAGGGGCGAGGGGCCAATGGCCATGAGCCACTAGTGCCCCGGTAAACTATTCCCCCGGGGCCTTTCTATTTTTGAGGGAAAGGGGGCGCTTGACCTGCCTCCCTGAGCCATTAGGGCCCCACGGATCCCATCCCTGAGGCCTTTAGTTTTTTTAAGGAGTGGGAAGCACATGCCAATACCTCCCCAAGAAAATACAGGCTTCAGGAGTCCCATCCCCTGGGGCCTTAGGTGGGTGCCCTGGTGTTCACCTGGGGTACCCACAGCACACACCATTTGGGGCCATGCAGCCCAGCAGGCTCTCCGCATGTGCCCATCCTGGGTGCATCAACAGCCGACTTTGCTCCCACCCAGTGGGAGAAGGTGTTTTTACTGCTCACACCAGGCTGGAGCAATCTTAGTTTCCCTGTTCGCAAGAGCGCACGCAGAAAACATATATCTGTCCCCACCAGGCAGGAGCATTTCTGAAGCTCCCACCTGTCGGGAGCAGACACACCTGTCTGTGCCTCTGCAGGAAGGGAGATGGTGACAGAGGGGCAGGCTTCCTGGGACACCATAATGGAGCTTGTACTAGGGGTGCAGACCCCACGGCCTTTCACAGGCCCCAGTATGGGGCTGTACAACCCCCACCCACTTTAGTTTTAAATCAGCCCTGGGGGATGAGATCCCAAGGGCCAAAAAAAGGCTAGGTGGGGGGGCTGTATGTCCCATCCCCTTTAATTGTCATTAGGCCCCATGAGATGGGGTCCTCAGGGTCCGATTGTAGCTCAGGGAGGGGCCCTCACTCACATCCCTTCCCTAAAAATGTAATTGAAATTACCCCCGGGCCCTGGCCTTTTCTTTGCAGTGCTGTGATCCCTACTGGACTCCCAAAGGAACGAGGCATGAAATAAACATTTGTTTTATTTTGGCCAGGGGGCTCATTAAGGTCTAGGGGAGCAGGGTATACCTTCCCTGCCCCCTTATATCTTTTTTCTTTATCAAACTTAGGACAGAGGACCTAGCCCACGAATCCTGTAATGGCTGCCTGAGAATTTGTTTCTCATTTTGAGGCCAGACAATATGAGCGCTCACTCCAGTGGGAGTTCACTCCCACGTGTGTGAGGTATCCAAGGAAAAAAGGCCCCCTATGCCAATCAGAATGCTTTCTTTTTGTATTTTGGGATTGAGGGCTTCTCACAAGAGTCCCTCCGATCTAACCGTCCAGGTATACAAACACTTCTGTACCATAATTTACACAAAATCACAATAAGCATGCTTTCTGGTCTAAGATCTAGCTTATAGATATATTCACTGAAAAAAAACAGAGGTTATAATTAGGTAACAAACACAGTTTAAGCATACCATTTTAAGGTAACAAAACCACTAAAATTCACCAGATATATGTATCTCTGGTAACTAGGATTTGTGAACTAAAATAGCAATAACTCGCTCATCTCAATGCACAGTGTTATCAGCAATTAAGTAATTTCAGATGTTGCAGTCGTTATCAATGATGTCATAGAACACTGTCATGAGTGATATAATCTAGAAGGTAATTAGCAGGGCATGGCAAGAGTGTTAGTTATTGTTATAGGAATGACCTACAGAGGTTGGGGGCAGCGTATCCCTACCCTGCAGCCTTTTTTTCTTTAAAAAAAATGTTTTCAGGACACTGGGTCAAGACCCTGGGTCCTCTAATGGCTGCCATAATATTTTTTTTCATGTTGTGACCTGCCAATCAGAGAGTGAGCTAGGTGGCAGATGGGAAAAAAAGCCCTATCGGCCGATCCTACCACTCTACTATTTGGGGCTAAGTAATCGTGGAGCTCTTGTGAGTATCCTTCAGACCAAACCATCTAGATATACAACGTTTTTAGATCTTAATTTCTCAAAACCCTGCTGAACGGATCCATATAAAAAAATACAAAGCACACTTTTCTGGACTAAGGTCTAGCTTTCTTCCTAATTTGATGAATTTACATTCAGCTGTTCCTGCTGAATAGATGTTTTATTTTTCTTGCATGGGAAATTACACTTGGGACCCCTATTCTCTTGGCCCCTGCTGAATGGATCACACCAAAACCAGGAAGGAGCTAAGTTGCATGAACACACTTCCTATGGGAACTAGGTCCTAACTATACACATTGGCAATCTCCTGTGGCCTAGGAGACAAACGTACGGACTCGGAATTAAACATCTATCTGCAAAGATTTGACATCATCATACTGCAAGAAACATGGGCCGACGCCCCACCCACATTGTCAGGATATAACTTGAATTTTCTGTCGCCTACACAGAGGTCATCGTTTGGCCACAAAAAGGGAGGCCTCGCCACATACAGCTCGTAAAAGGGCATTTTTGCAGTAGTGCCCTTGGCTTACAAGTTAGCCCCTCCGAACGCAATGTAAGCTCTGCGTGTGTCTACTCGAGAGCGGAATAAAAAGGAAGACATAGTCCTGATAAACCTCTATCTACACCCCCGGGAAAAGACCAAGGGAGCACAGCAGGCTGAAAGAAGAACTTATAAAATTACTAAAAAGAGAGAAAACCAACAGCTTGATCGTTAGCGAGGACTTCAATTTAAATATGCTCAGCAATTTAGCCTCAGACATCACTGAAGAGGAGGACCCTTTCGCTTGGGAGTCAAGGCATCAAGATTACACCTCTGGAGGTAGAAGCTCGAAAACAGCTAGGAGACTCCTGGCAACACTAGAAGAGCTGGGCTTCTGAGCACTCAATGGCAGATTCTCAGGGGATCGCCCCCAAGCAGCTACATTTCATAGTACTATGGCTAGCTCTACAATCGACTTTACATTCCTCTCACGCAGTTCGTTTCAAAGGGTAAGAGATTTCCACATTGGTTCAATAGACCATAGTGATCACCTACCCCAGGAAGTTAGGATTGAGGCTCCCACATTATTATGTCCCCCACCGCCAACACACTAGGATCAGAATACTCTACCAACGAAAGGCAGATAAAGTGCAGAACGATCGACC
Source organism: Triturus cristatus (assembly GCF_964204655.1). NCBI lineage: Eukaryota > Metazoa > Chordata > Amphibia > Caudata > Salamandridae > Triturus > Triturus cristatus. Next base: position 1,291,120,461 of record NC_140589.1, read on the forward strand.
TTCAAAGTCTCCTATACCAAGCCAAATGGGCTTTAGGAGAGACACAAACAGAAACTTCAGACCTAATTGAGAGTTGGGAGCTGTTTACAAAAACACTACGAGAGAACTCCAGAACAAAAAAAGGAAACGCAAGGACTGAAGAAATGGTCAAAACCTTGAAATATAAGAATCATCAAAATTTTAGAAACAACGCACAGCTAAAAAAGTTAAAGACCTTGATTAACCAATGTCTCTGAAGAGTGAGGATAGACCCCAGCTCATATCAAGAGTTGAGACAGTTAAAAGAGGCTCGCAGGAAGTTGATCTGGCGACTTCAAAAAGAAGCAGATGAGGCCTTTTAGGAAAAACTCCTACACGACGCTAAAACAAATAACAGTGCGCAGTTTTGGCAAAAGATCAACAGTTTGACTAGCGAGCACAGTCAGGGGACTGAATCCTTTGCCACTGAAGAGGCTTGGACAATTTATCTTGGCACACATCTGAATGAAGTCCTAGAATTTAGAAAAGGGTCATATAACCCCACAAACACTCTCGGACACTGGCCACCTCAACTCAAAGAAGCTCTAGTACAAAACGAGGAATTTACAATCACGAATGCACAAATTTGCAAAAGAATCTCAAAGGGAAGATGTGAGGGCGCACCAGGTTCAAATGGCATTCCCCCAACTTTGTTCAAACAAGACCCGAAAAACTGGGCTGACGTTTTCAGACCAATGTTTGAAAAAATTCTGCAATCCTCAACAATTCCACCATCCTGGAGGGGAGCAATCATCTCCCCAATTTACAAAAAAGGAGATAGGAACGACCCAAGAAGCTACCAGCTCGTAGCCCTAGTCGATAACCAGGACAACTTCAATGCGGGCCTTTTACTCCAGGAGCTAACATCTTGGGCGGAAGACACAAAAGCTATTCCATATAATTAAACTGGCTTCTGCAAAAACATGTGGACGACCACAAACATACTAGTCCTATCTCTTTTGATTGACTCCGCACTTGTAGCAAAACAACCTCTTTGTCTGTGCTATATTGACTACAGCTCTGCTTTCGACCACGTCAATAGAAATCTCCTGTGGCAAAAACTAAAAAAGTTGAAAATCCCTCCGCTACTATTAAACCAATTAATTCTCCTGCATAGTGATACCTGGATCCGGGTCAAACTAGGTGCAGGGAAATTTCTATCTAGGAAGATCTCCACAAGCATAGGGGTAAAACAAGGATGCATGCTTGCACCAACACTATTTAGTCTTTTTATGGCTAAACTGTCAATCTTGCTGAACACCCAAGTTAGGGGGCACCCAGGTGTCCAATTATTCTATGCGGATGATCTGGTGCTCATCAGCCGGACCCCGATAGGCCCACAGCGGCTGCTGGACATCACGTTGCGATACCCTATAACAAACAAGCTTAGATTCAACTAAAGTAATGTGTATCAACACTCGTAAAACGAGAATAACGAACAAATGGTTCTTGGACTCAAGGAAGCTGGATGTGGTAAGTGAATATAGATACTTGGGGGTCTTCTTAGACTCCAAGGGCAGCTTCAAGCAACAATGAGAGGCCATATAAAAGAGAGGATTAATAACTGCAGTATCTCTAAGAAACCTAAAAAACAAGATCACCGGCCCAAGCCTCCTCCCCCTAATAAAGGTGATTCAGGCAAAACTGATTCCATCTATCATTTACGGCAGTGTAGCGATGAGAGGAAGGGATGCGGAAATGGTAGATGGTACTGTAGCACGAGCACTGTGTATGATCTTTGGCTTGCCGGGGTACACATCACCCGCGCAGATGAGGCTTGAATTTGGACTCGCAAAGAAAGATTTGGCACGCAAAGGAGTATATTTAAAAAGCTGGTACAAAATAAGCAGAGGAAAAGCAAAAACACTCAACGCTCGCCTGTGGAAGGAACTGCAAGCTAAAGAAAACTGCGCCGCAAGGCTTTACCTGGAGGACGCAATCAAACGACTGGGGCTGCGCCAGTTATGGGATTTCCCAGGGCCTCTGGCGGGCTTTAAAAAAGCAGTAAATAACATTGTCAGAAAAGAATCTCTCTTGCAGTACAAAGCCTCTCTGGAGGAGTGTCTGCACGGCTAGTTTACTATACAATCTTACACCAAACTCAGGCCCCAAACATATCTTCAGGCAAGCTTCACTAAAAAGAAAAATGAGAAGTTTTTGAAATTTCGCCTAGGACTGCAGCCCTTTGCAAATCATCTGGCCCCTTGGCTGCACCCCTCAACACCATCAAAGTGCCGCCTTTGTGGTAACGACGAAGAAGATATTATACACCTTATCACCATCTGCAAGGATCTACTACAAGAACGCCGGACCCTTTTGAGACCACTATTCAATAAAAACCAGATAAGGTCATGCAGACAAGCAATTCTGGCATGCTTCTCCGTCAACGAAGCCCAACTGAGCTGCCGGTTGATAAAATATCTCAAAGCTGTAGCAGTTCACCTTAATAACGAGAAAGAATAAACAGAAAAAATCAAATTGGTGTCATCGTTGAGCAGAATCTAGCACTAAAATCCTCATGAAGATGGCTCCGCCTCACATTAGTCGAAAAGCAGGAAGGACAGTGATGGAACCCAGTGTAAACTTTGTACCCAAAGACCCAAAGTAACCGGACGGCAACAAGGGACTAGTCGGTATCTCGGTGTTCAGTGAGCTTTACTGCTACAAACTTTAAAACTTTGAATATTCAATGTTCAGAATTCAAGAACCGAATAATGATGGCTTAGATGCCTCCCTGAAACATTTTGTTCTTTAAGCAATCAATTGTTTGTGTTGTTTCAAGGGCATTATTGGGATTTCTTTTTCCTTTTCTTCCTACTCTACCGTTCACTCTCTGCGTAGTACTTGTGGCAATTTTGTATTGGGCCGGATTAGGCAAGCATAAGTCTATGCAGTGGATTATCTCGTGAGGCCCAGGCACAATTAGGGCTTCAATAATTAACTGGATTGAATGGGAATGCAAGTTAGCCCATGTAGTGGGCCGCCCCACGTAAAGCTTTTATCAGGAGACCAGAATCAAGTCAGCACCTTTGGTAAATCTTATACACAATGACGGGGTTCATTTTGCCATAGAAATTATGATTAGTGCTGAAGAAAGAAAAATTAGGGCACATTTTGAGTGACTTCTCAAATCCTCTTCTATTTCATTAAAAAATTCTGATATGCAGACTGAAACATGCACTTTTAATACCAGCAGCAGACATCCGTGGTGAGCAGTAGCTTTACTACAGTGATCTAATGAGTAACTAGAGTGCTAACATTCAGAATTTATGGCAAATGTGTGACATATCTGAATACCTTCTTTATGGAAATGCTTTCAGTAAAAAACTGAAAGCATTTCCTACTGAGGAGACTGCAGTAAATGAGGAAATTAGGAAACTTCATAACAAATAAATCTCCCAAGATGGCCACCAGAGACAAAAGAGCCCAAATGCAGCACAAATATCACCCAGATGTAGCCCACATGTAGCCCAATGACAGAAGTGTGCAAACCACTTATATTTTGTGTATTTGCAGTTTTATATAGTGCAGACTTGTCAGGTATTGGAGTGCTTTACATGAGCATTGGTTACATCACACAAGATCAAATTCATTTTGGTTGTAGACATGGGGAGATTAAGCGATTTGACCAGAATCACAGAATGTTGAGCTGAAGCAGAAACTCCATCCTGGTTCCTCAGTTGCAAAGTCTGCAGCTCTGGAAGTAACACCATATCCTCTCCCCTAAGTGCAACATTTAATCAAGTGGTCAACTGGATAAAAAAACATAAAGATAACAAATAATTTAAAAGTTTTTTGTCGCTATTTGAAAACTCAGAAAATATGTCCTCATTTTAGTTTTTTAGAGCACTAACCATAATTTTGATGCAAATAAGACCCTCTCATATATGTAATTTCTAAAGGAAATGCTCTAGGTATTACAGTTTTGATTACATCAAGATGACGTCAGGCGTTCCACACTTTTGTAATAAATATAGAATGTTAGCAATCTAGTTGTTCATTGGGATACTGTTGAGAGGCAGAGACCAGGGGCACGGACTCTGAAAATTGAAGGCAGGTAGGAGAGTGCAGAGGCAACAATTTGACCACACTGGACAGGCAGGAAGGGCAGTGGCAGCACAACAGACTATGGAGGGCAGTGGAAAGGGGGGAAGGGGCAAAAAACCAACAATACAGGACTGGCAAGAAAGTCTGTGGCAATATAATAGACCATTGTGGGCAGAAGGAAGAGGCAGTGGTAGTACAACCATACATGCCAACAGACCCGTTTCACCCAGGAAACGTCCAATGTTTTTAAGCTCAAATGGGCTTTATTTGATTTGTCTCCTGTCTATAGTTTCCTCTTTTTCAATGTAACTCAAAGGGGAAAATCAATACCCCAGTTTTTTATCAAAATCTCCCTCTTACCAAGTTCAAAATGTTCGCAAGTATGGTACACTGGATCATTGTAGGCAGGAGGAATTGGGGTAGGGACATGGACTCGGATAACAGAGGACAGGAGGGACATGGAGAGGTGCACCAAACTGACCCTACAGGGCAGGCAGGACGGGAGTGCAGCACAACAATCCATAGAAAGCAATAGGGAGGGGACAGGACCATGCACATGAACAAGAGAGAACAGAGGGGAAAGAGGCAATGGTAGCTAGCTGACCATAATGGACAGACAGGAGAGAAAGCTGCAGCAAAACAGACCATAAAGGGCAGGAGGGACGGATCAGGGGCATTACAATGGAACAGACATGCCAGGAGGGAGGGAATAGGGGTCTGCACATAGAAACAGAGGGCTGGGGGCAAGGGGGCATGGCAGGAGCAGCAAGATGACCATGGAGGTCAGGCAGGATGGGCACTAGAAACAAGACACACCATGGAGAGCAACAGTGAGACTATGATGGCATACACACAGACCATGGAGGGAAGGTGGGAGGGGGTCAGGGGCAGCTAGCTGACCACACACGAAAGGTGGGAGGGGCCATGGCAGCACAGAAGACCATGCATGGCAAGCGGGAGGGTTAGTGGCAGCACAATGGCTATGATGGGCAAGAAGGAGGGTGCAGGGGCATGCACAAAGAACCAAGAAGGATAGAAGGGAGGGTCAGGACCCGAGCACAGACAAGAGAGTTCAGGGGAAGGGGCCTCACAACAGACTGCGCGGGGCAGGCAGGAGGAGCAGTTGCAGCACAACAGACCAGGGAGGGCAGAAGGGTGTGGCAGTAAAATGGACCATGGAGGACAGGAGGAAGGGGATAGGGGCATGGCATGTGGACAGGTAGGGTGGAGGTGGCAGGGACAGGTTACAGTCATCTGACAAGGCTAGGCAGGTGGGAGGGGAGTGGCAGCTCAACAGAACACTCAGTGTAGATAAGAGTGGCAGGTCCATGGAACATGGTGGGCAAAAAGACTGGAGCAGGGGCATGCACAAAGACATCGGAGGGCAGGGGGAAGGAGAATAGAGGCAGCAAGCTAAGCACAGAGGCTAAGCAGGAGGTCAATGATGGGCCATAGAATTGGGCAATGGAGGGCAGGAGGAGTGGACTGGTACATCATGCTAAATGGAGGGCAGTGGCAGCACATCAGACCATGCATGGCAGGAGGGAGGAGGCTAGTCCATGGATTCAGACAACAGAGGATAGGGAGGAGGTGGATGGGGCAGCAAGCTAACTGTTCAGAGAAGGTGGGTATTAGGAACTTTATTGTTTTTAAAATGTGTGTCTGTGCGAACTACTTAAAATATGAACAAGTATGCAGGATAATCTCACTTTTATTCAGGAAGAAGAGGATGTTTGTGACTGTGACTCAGGGCTCACTTGGCGTAAACACCCCCTGACCCTCCACCCCCCATCGCAAAATGTAATGCCCGTGAAAGGGGTAGGTGGACGCAGTGTTATATAGAACATAGTCCTGAGAGCACGATTGAAAATGAAAACTAGATATAGTATATGGTATAAACTATGCACCAAAAAGTGTGATATAAGATGAACCGGGCATGAAATATAATATGCAATACATTGTGCGCAATGACAGATTCATTGGAGAGCGCGAGATAGCACAGGCACTAGCGCGTGCTATGCGATATGCACCTTGGAGTGTAATATGCACAGGGCAGTTTTGTGTAACCTAACTAGTCTCTAAAGTTGTAATATAAAATATGTGCTGGGGAGTGTAACGTTGCATATGCACTGTGACAAATATATGGATCCCAGATTGTAATATGTATGGCATAGCGCTGTGCGTTATAACATAGGCATCGAGGAAGGCACGTTAGATGGGGCAATATAACCCGTGCGATGGCAAGTGTGGCATGACATATTCACGGGGTGGTGTTACAGTGCACATGGGCTAGAGAGTGTCATAACATACGCACTAGCTGGTGGAATACAACACAGAGGTGTGTGGCACTCAGCGGGCACTGGTGGGTGTAACACAGCATTGGGCTCAGCCAGGAGCACGCTGTGACTCTCAAGTGAGGTCCGTCTCCTTTCCAGAGAGTAAAATAAAAAGTATTACACATTCGGCGGTGGATGTGTGTTTCATTAACCGTGAGGGGGGTTTCTTGCATAGTTTGGTCGAATTTTTGTTGAATCCCCTTTGAATGGCTTGGTGTGCGTGTGTATTAAAAGTGCCCGTCAATAGCTACCCATGTTTGTATAAATAAACGACAAGGGTGTCTACTTGGAGAGTACCCACCGGCGGGGGTGCCGGGATTAGGCACGGTAGGGCGTCAAACACGTCAGAGCTTCACTAGCGGTGTAAATACATTCCACGTGGATTCATTGTATGCATAGTCGCCTTTTAATGAATATCACGCAAATCGTCATGGTGATAGGTACATACGGTTTGTCCAGCATGTTCTAGGTGTTTCTATAAATATATATTTTTTTAAATAATAAAATACAAAGGCTGGCCCCGGGGGATGGGGTCCCCGGGGCCATAAGTGGCCTGAGGAGGGGGGCAACGCAGCCCCCCTCCTACAGAATAAAAAAAAAAGGCCATGACCGGGGGGCTGGGTTCCCCGGGGCCGATTAAGGACGTGGGAGGGGGGCCCGCAGCCCCCTTACAAATTAATTTTTTTCAACAAAAAAAGTTAGGGTGCATGCCCTGGGGGATGGGGTCCCCAGGGCCAATAAATTAGAAAAAGAAGGGGGGCCACACAGCCCTCCTTCTTAAAAAAATAAAATAAATAAAAGACCGGCATCGTGCCGGAGGCCACGCCCCCTCCTTGCAGCACTCTGCAAACGCGCTCCCTGGCCAGTTGTAAGTTGGGGAATGAATTCCCCTTCAATACTGAGGGTCCCTGAGGGCCAACTAGCCCAACAGGTATCTCCAGTATGCACCAGGAAGCTGCGTTGCAGACAGGTGTTCTGAGGCCACGCCCCTTTTTACACCTCTATGCAACGCAGCTCTGTGGCGCTTACTGGAGGTACCTAGTGGGCTAGTTTGACCCTAGGGACCCTTAGGATTCAACGGGACTTAATCTCTCAACTTAGAACGGCCACAGGGCGCGTTTACACAGTGGTGAAGGGAGGGGACGGGCCTGAGGTGACGTGTGCAAACACGCCCTGTGGCGCATTTTAAGTTGGGGAAATAATTCCCTTTCAATCCTGAGGGACCCTGGGGGCCAACTAGCCCACCAGGTGCTTCCAGTAAGCGCCACTGCTCTGCGTTGCAGAGAGGTGGTGCAGGCCATGCCCCTTTTTACACCTCTCTGCAATGGCGCTTACTGGACATGCCTAGTGGGCTATTTTGCCCCTAGGGACCCTCAGGATTCAAGGGGACTTAACCTCCCAACTTAAAATGGCCACAGGACGCGTTTGCACAGTGGGGAAGGGAGGGGACGGGCCTGAGGTGACATGTGCAAACACGCCCTATGACGCGTTCTAAGTTGGGGAAATAATTCCCCTTCAATCCTGATGGCCCCTGGGGGCTAACTAGCCCACCAGGGGCTTCCAGTAAGCGCCACTGAGCTGCGTTGCAGAGAGGTGGTCCAGGCCGTGCAACTTTTTACACCTCTCTGCAACGCAGCTCTGTGGCGCTTACTGGAGGTACCTAATTGGCTAGTTGGACCCTAGGGACCCTCAGGGTTCAAATGAACTTAATCTCCCAACTAAAAACGGCCACAGGGCATGTTTACACAGTGGTGAAGGGAGGGGACGGGGCCTGAGTTAACGTGTGCAAACACGCCCTGTGGCGCGTTTTAAGTTGGGGAAATAATTCCCCTTCAATCCTGAGGGACCCTGGGGGCCAATTAGCCCATCGGGTGCTTCCAGTAAGCGCCACTGCGCTGCGTTGCAGAGAGGTAGTCTAGGCCATGCCCCTTTTTACATCTCTCTGCAACGCAGCTCTGTGGCGCTTACTGGAGGTACCTAGTGGTCTAGTTGGACCCTAGGGACCCTCAGGATTCAAGGGGACTTAATCTCCCAACTTAAAACGGCCACAGGGCATGTTTACACAGTGGGGAAGGGAGGGGACGGGGCCTGAGGTGATGTGTGCAAACACGCCCTGTGGCATGTTTTAAGAGGTAGTTTTAATCCCCTGCCCTATTATATACTAGTGGCTTACAGAGAGAGGAGGTCATGCTAATCACAGGGGGACCCCAACGCATAGTGTTCCCTAGTGTATGTAGGTGTTTTCACTGTATTCTGAGTGTCTTTTAACATAGCACTGGCTCTAGGACTGGTTAGTCAGACTCAGTTACCACCAGTATCCGTCTGAAAAAGTTGAGGGTACAGGATGATTTTGCAACAAGGCTTCTTTCTGCTCTTCTGTTTGTTCTTTCTGCACGTTATCCTTCTTCATGCACTTTTCTTCATCTTTGAGGACTTCTGTTGCTTTTTTCTGCATTTCTTTTTTTTCTTTCTGTGCATTTTTTATCCTTTCTTCACATGTCCTATCTCTGTAGGCATAGTTAGAAATTAGCATTTAAAAAACCTTTGAAATTCACTGAAAAAACCATAGGTTTCACGCACGTTATAGTTAGGTATTAGCATTTACAAAACCTTAGAAATTCACTGAAGAAACCATAGGTTTCAGGGGCGTTATAGTTAGCTGGACTTTGCACTTGTACAAAACCATTGAAATTCCCCTTTTATAGTTAGTTCAGCTAACTATAACTCACGCGCCCGCAATGCACTGCTGATGACGTCACATATTACATCACTCATGACATGGTCAGTGACATCACTCATGACATCACTGATGACATCTCAAATGACATCACTGATGACATCATCCTTGTGATAGAGTGGCAGACCTCCTCTCCCCATAATATAACCTTTGATACACACATTCAAAAATAGAAACTAAACATTTCAAAACAATGGACCAGTTACAACAACCTATTCAGTAATTCTAAGATCCACATACACATCCACTCATTCACCAACAGTCCTATACAGTCACTCATACATGTACTCACTCATCATATGTACTCATACACCTATACATCCTGTTACACAATGCCACTCATCCATAGAGTTACTCACACACATAGTCACTCATGCTAATAAAGAATCAAACATCCATTTACTTGCATATACAGTTATACACACACCACCACACTTCCTTCTACAGAAACTTACACATACTTAGTCTTTTAAACAATCACTTATAGAAACACATACTTATTCATACAGGAACTCTTCCAATCTCTCACTCTCACATATACTCACTTATATACACCAATAGTCACATATACTAGTTTAAAACATATGTAGTTACTCATAAATACACTATTGAGACAGTCATTCACTCACTAACACACCCATGCACACACTCATCCACCCATACAGTCCTGCACACATGCTGTCTTCAACACATACAAACAGTGAGTCACTCATTCATGCACCTATGCACTACGTAATACCCTACACCGAACCATACAGACACTCAGACACTCATACTGATACTCAAAAAACCAACTAATAACCTATATAGACAATCATGTAGCTACTCACCAACCCATGCAGCCACTTATACACAAAGTGAGAGACTGATACAGATATTTACATATTTAAACATTACTCACTAAGCCATGTATTCACTAAGATACACTTAATCAGTCAGTTATACAATCAATTTTTCAAAAACAAATCATCCATTTAGACACTTATATACCCATTTATTCTTCCATCGACCTTGAGATATACATATATAAAACATCACTTTCTTTTCCAAATCCGGTAGCAGTCCACACCGAACAAATGGACACAGACCCAACGTGAGTGCTCTGGTGATTTATTTCACTCCTTTTGTCGCCATGACGCGTTTTAGCTCGAAGAGCCTTGTTCACATGTCATGAAATAACATAAAACATATGTAATTTTCAGAAAAACACACATTCACTGGATGATGTCATCAGTGATGTCATCAGTGATGTCATTTGAGATGTCATCAGTGAAGTCATCAGTGATGTCACTGACCATGTCATGAGTGATGTAATATGTGACGTCATCAGCAGTGCATTGCGGGCGCGCAAGTTATAGTTAGCTGAACTAACTATAACGGGGTAATTTCAATGGTTTTTACGAGTGAAAAGTCCAGCTAACTATAACGCCCCCGAAACCTATGGTTTCTCCAGTGAATTTCTAAGGTTTTTAAAATGCTAATACCTAACTACAACGTGCCTGAAACCTATGTTTTTTTCAGTGAATATATATATATATATATATATATATATATATATCCCCCAGAAATTGCTCTATAAGCATGAGGCGCCCACACGATGTGCTTCATAATCCTTTTATTGGCTGACTGCACAAAGCTCCATTGTGTCATTTCATCAGCAACCCTTCCAATTGTCAAACGCGTTTCAGGCTCACACAGCCCTTGTTCACTGAATTAGGAAAAGCAGATTTTTTTTCCCAATAACTTTGGTGCCGGTTGCCAAATCTTTGCAAATTTTTCAAAACTTGTGGCCCACTCCGGTTAGCTCCTATCCTGAAAGTTTCGGGGTGATTCGCCAAGTGGGGGGCTGAGAAAAAAGGGGGGTCCCAAAACGTTTTTTCTCCATGTTATTTGCCGTAGGAAACTTTAGACACTACTACAGCCCGAACTGCTGAACGGAATTACACCAAATTTGGCAAACAGGTAGCACTTGGTTCAGAAAGAGACCTTTTTTTAAATGGTGTAAATCGGTTCAGTAGTTCCTGAGAAATTCAAAAAATAGACGTCAAAAAATCAATTTTCCACAGGAAACTTTAGACACAGTTACAGATGAAACTGTTCAACGGAATTACACCAAATTTGGCAAAAAAGGTAGTGCTTGGTTCATAATGCGACCTTTTTTTTAAATGGTGTAAATCCGTTCAGTATTTTTCGAGATAATAAAGGAAAAAATTCTTTATATATCTGGGCGGGACCTAACTACACAAGCACGAGCTTAGCTCTAATTGGCTGCCAACACTTCAATCCAGGAAGTGTTGGCAGCTATCTTGGTGCAATGGTTTTTAGGTCTTGCCTAGCGATGCAGCGCATGCGCCTCCACTACACAAAGCCCACTGCACTGCCCTGAACCCTAAAACACTACTCCAGCATGACCCCCTGCACTGTCCGAACACCACTGCACTGCCCTAAACCCTGAAACACCACCCCCAGCAAGACCCCCTACACTGCCCAAACACAACTGTACTGCCCTAAACCCTGAAACACCACCCCCAGCAAGACCCCCTACACTGCCCGAACACCACTGCACTGCCCTAAACCCTGAAACACCACCCTCAGTACGACCCCCTACACTGCCCAAACACCACTGCACTGCCCTAAACCCTGAAACACCAGCCGCAGCACGACCCCCTATACTGCCCGAACACCACTGCACTGCACTAAACCCTGAAACACCAGCCGCAGCATGACCACTTACACTGCCCGAACACCACTGCACTGCAGTAGAGCTCATGGTCATTTACCATACATACCTTTACAACAAAATTTGTTGTAAAGGCATGCGTGTTAAATGACCATGCGTTCTAAAAAAATGCATAGTAATGACTTTGCAATGTACAACACGTGCGTGGGAATGCATGCGGTGTAATGGTATCGCGAAGTAAAAAAGTCGTAACGGCTGTTTACTGATTACTGTTTACTGATCGAAGCTGGCCCCTTTTCTTCAGTGGGTCATTTTTTTGATAAATTAGGAGGAAGGAATGTGGTTTTTTTATCGAAAAGTGCATACCCGGCTGTTGTATTGTGAAAGTGTCCGAGTGGCCAGGTTTCACTTCTGGTGAGGGAGTGGAAGAGTCTGTTTGAATTTAAAGGGGTTCTGCTGTTGGACTGGGCCGGCGCGACACGTCATCAGAAAACACAGCTAATGGAAAGCGTTGCCCTCGAAGTGTGGAGCAGTGCCATGAGAGGTCAACGAGTGTGTATCCCACCGCAGTATGACCGTTGTGCCGCCTCCAGTGTATAGAAGGCAGAAGCAGGATCAATCGCAGGTCCTTTTGACGACCGTTGTAGCACTAATTCTAGATTTTGGGACTAGTGCATTTTACCCTTGTTGTTCCTGCAAGATACAAAGAGAAGATCCTGTGTTATTCAGTGTTCTCGTTACCTTTTCTGTGGGTAGTGGTGCTTGTCACTTCGCTGCCCCGCCGGTGCACATGACTGGGCTCCCCACCTCGTGTGCCATCTGCAGGGCCTCTGCCCTCGGATCACTGGTTTCAGTTTCCGGAGTGGCAACATAAACAGTTGCTCCCAAAGGACTAGCCTGAACACTTAGGTGAATTTCCCCTGCGCCAGCATTCCGCGGAAATTCTTTGCTAGCTCTCCCACGTTGATGACGATATCATAATAGCACGGCTCCGCTCGCGACTCCGTATGACGTCATAGGAGCCATAGGAGGACCTCGTCAGCGTGCTGACATCCGTTCCTCCCATTTTGTCCGTGCCACCGAGGTAAACAGGTGGACTGACACATTTTCACATGTATACAGAGTATACTAAATATATATATATTCACTTAAAAAACCATAGGTTTCACACATGTTATAGTTAGCTGGACATTTCCCTCGTAAAAAAACAATGAAATCCCCCCGTTATAGTTAATAAAGGGAACTATAACTCACGCGACAGCAATCCACTGCTGATGACGTCAGATATTACATCACTGTATTTATTCACTTATTTACCCATTTTTCTTTCCTTTAACCTTTAGCTATACATATTTAATAAATATTTATTTTACAGAAAGACACATATGTCATCAGTGATGTAATATCTGACGTCATCAGCAGTGGATTGCGGTCGCGTGAGTTATAGTTCCCTTTACTAACTATAACGGGGGAATTTCATTGGTTTTTTACGAGGGAAATGTCCAGCTAACTATAACGTGTGAAACCTATGGTTTTTTAAGTGAATTTGCAAGGTTTTTTAAATGCTAATTCCTAACTATAACATGTGTGAAACCTATGGTTTTTTCAGTGAATTTGTACGGTTTTTTAAATGCTAAGTGATGTATTTATTATTTATTTATTTATGTTTTTTTAAGGTTTTTCACCGTGCGCGTACCGTGTACTCTGTGGGCACACGGAGCGCTTCGCGCACCGTGCGCCCACGTTACACCGTTCGCGTAATTTTCCCGTTTCTACCGTGCGCGCACGGTAAGCGCACTCCGCGATTTTTCGTAAAAATATTAAAAACATTTATGGCCCTTGGGGGTCCGTTGGGGACCCCCTGACAATGGCTAGGGGGTCAGGAACTGTCCACCCTGCCCCCTTTTCATGTTCTCCACCTTTATTTTTCACCTCCCTCGAACTGCGAGAGACAAAATGGCGGCCGACACGTCCTGGTTTTGACCGATTCGAATGTTTACTAAGATCTAACAACCAATCAGAATTGCGCTCGCGCACGGCAGGGTGCGCTTAGCGTACATGCACGGTGCGCGCCTATAGATATATATATGCTTTTAAATGCTATTTTCTCAGAAAATACTGAACAGATTTACACCAGACCTGCAAAAGGCACATCCCTGACCTGAGGACTACCTCTCTGCCAAATTTCAAGGTTTTCTGTTCAGCCGTTCGGGCTGTAGCGCGGACTAAAGGTCCTATGAGAAAATGCATGGGGAAAACGCGTTTTGGGACCCCCCCTTTTTCTCAGCCCCCGCTTGACGAATTCACCCGAGACTTTCAGGGAAGGAGCGGAGCGGAGGGCCCCACCTATTTTGAAATTTTCGCGAGGATTTGTCAATGGACGCAAAAGTTATTCCAAATAGAATGTTGGGATTTCCTATGGAAACATGGTCCTAACTATAACTATCTACTGGCGACCGCCAGTAGATAATATATATATATATATACAAATGCATAACCAATAAAGGCATGATTTGATTTGATTGATTTGATTTTTATATTTGTAGAGCGCGCGAATGCCCGAAGGCGTCTTGGCGCTAATTGTTGGATACACCAGATTACTGCGGAATGCTTAACATGGGTATAGCCATGTTTTGACTGCCTTTCTGAAGGCCATAATCGTTGGGCTGTTTTTTATGTTAAAGGGTAGGTGGTTCCAAAGCTTGGATGTCCTCAGCAAGAAACTTCTTCCTCCTCATCTGTTCTGTCTGAACTTGGGTACTTGGACGAGTTTAGCATTAATGGATCTAAGGCTTCTAACTGGGACATACCATTTAAATTGGGTTCTCAGGAAATGAGGTCCTGACCCGTGGAGTGCCTTATATGCCAAACACAAGGATTTAAATTGTATCCTTTTGTCCACGGGCAGCCAGTGTAGGTCCTTTAATCTGTTGGAGACTGACTCAGATCTAGGGATGTCCAACACCAATCTTGCTGCTGCATTCTGGAGACGTTGCAATTTGGTAAGATATTGTGTTTGGATCCCAGTGTATAAGGCATTGCCATAGTCCAATCTGGACATGGCGAGCGCGGTAACCACTGTTTTCCGTGAATCCAAGGGGATAAATGGGCATATTCTTCTAATCATTTTTAGTATGTACCAGATGGAGGATGACAGATTATTAATCTGGGCATTGTAGGTCAATTTATCATCGAATATAAATCCGAGATTTTTGACTTTCCCTACTGGGAGTGGGCAGTCACCTAGAGTGTCAGGCCACCATCTAGGGGACCAGAGATCGGTCTTAGTACCCAGCAGCATGACCTCGGTCTTATTGCCGTTCAGCTTTAAACAGTTGTCTTGCATCCATTAGTTCACTTGAATCAAACAATCCCTAAAGCGATCTGCTGTTTCGTTTATGTTGCCAGATACTGCCACCACTATTTGTTTGTCATCTGCATACGAGACCGGAATGAACCCATAATTTCTAATGATTGATGCCAGAGGAGCAACATAAATGTTGAAAAGAGTGGGGCTTAAAGCCGAGCCCTGAGGTACACCACACGGTGTCCTGAAAGGGTTGGAAGCACATTCTCCCAGAGTGACTGAGAAGGATCTATCTTTCAGAAAGGAAGACATCAGCTGACGCACAGGGTCTTGGATCCCCAGTTCATCCAGGCGGGCCAGGAGGATGTCATGGTTCACGGTGTCGAAGGCCGCCTATAGATCTAACAGGATCAAGACGGCCTTCCCTCCTTTATCCAGAGAATCTCTAAGCCCTTCAGCTGCCATGACATTCATAAAGAAATAGCAACAGATCAAGCATTTCTCACTATTAAAACATAAGCATGATTAAGACATGTTAAAAACATTCATGCCAAACAGTAAAGCAGGTGGAGGTGGGTGGGACAGTGAGGAATCCACAGGCAGATACTGTATCCACCAGAAAAAGCGTTACCAAAGGTAAGTAACTTGCTCTTCTGATGGATACTTCTGCCTGTTGATTCCTCACCTTTTGAATAGAATCCTCAAGCTGTACCTCACCCGGAGGAGGGTGTCCAACTGACTAGACCAAAAAATCTTGCAAAACAGTTCGAGCAAAATGGCCATCCTTCCTAACCTCCGAATCCAATAATAATCGAATAATTTTTAGTCGAAATTATATTGAAAATAATACTTTAAAAATACTTTTATTAATATATTTAGACAAACACTTAAAGGAAAACTTTTATTTATAATTAATTTAAAGATATTTCATCCTTTACAAATTACTCCGAAGTCGCGACCCGAGCATGACTTTTCAAAATGGCTACCGGAATGCGCACAGCCATCGTGTAGGGTGCGCGACTTCTGTATAATATTAAGAATGAATATAGTTTTCCTAACTAAAAATTATTCACAATTTTTTTAAATATATATATATATATATGTATATATATATTCCACACAAACGTCTTCCTCAGAGAAGGACTCACACTCAGAAAGTAGACCACAAATGTAATCGTGTAGGTTACGCGTTTCGACAGCCAAGCTGTCTTGATCACACAGTATACTACAGGGTGAGGAGGCATTACATAGATATAGAAAGCAATGACGGACTTCAAGTTTAACAAATGTAAACAGTCATAATGGCGGCCATATTTGAATGTGCTCAGATTTCATTAGTTTCAATACATGTATAACTTCAACTTAAAAATAAATGAATTAGATGCAGTCTAAATAGACGTTAATATCAATCATAACTTTTGAGCGTATATGCTGCTTACTAATTCATATTATGAATATTCCCAGCATAGTGCCATCCGTTTTATGATAAGTTTCATAAGACTTCATATCAACCTTTTAGTACAAGCAAACTGAAAAAGGCAAATTGTCACATAAAACCTTAATAAGATAATATATATTACTTAGTATTTAACAGCTCATTAGCAAAAACCACCGCTTAATTTATAAATATATAAAGCGAAGTGCAATTGGCATTGTGGCATATTGTTACATCCCATAGTGGGCAATAAATTCTGTTGTAGGGTTTATAGATGCCTGGACAATAATATGCATGTAAATCAATATTGTTTTAAATCAACATAATTCAAACAAGAGTCCTAGAGGTCATGTTAACACTTACATCAAAATTACAAAATGGAAAAACCCTAGTGGTAAATAATGTATAAAGCGTTGTATTACATTATGACCTATATCAAATATGTCTGCTTTGATGCCATAACTGCTAAAAAGGCTTTCGAAATTAGTAAACCTCCAAAACAAGAAAAGTGTCCAAAGTGAATAAAGTCATAGGAATAGAACAAAATAGTCTTATCTGAGGGAGACCAACATACCGCGAAGAAAAGGGTAGGGAAACCGGAACGGATAAGACATATATATATAGATATATATATATATATATTCACTGAAAAAACCATAGGCTTCAGGGACGTTATAGTTAGTTGCACATTTCACTCGTACAAAACCATCGAAATTCAGCCGTTGTAGTTAGTTGAGCTAACTATAACTCACGCCCCCGCAATGCACTGCTGATGACGTCACATATTACATAATTCATGACATGGTCAGTGACATCACTGATGACATCACTGATGACATCTCAAATGACATCACTGATGACATCATCCAGTGAATGTGTGTTTTTCTGAAAATTACATATGCTTTATATATGTATATCTCAAGGTCGATGGAAGAATAAATGGGTATATAAGTGTCTAAATGGATGATTTGTTTTTGAAAAATTGATTGTATAACTGACTGATTAAGTGTATCTTAGTGAATACATGGCTTAGTGAGTAATGTTTAAATATGTAAATATCTGTATCAGTCTCTCACTTTGTGTATAAGTGGGTGCATGGGTTGGTGAGTAGCTACATGAGTGTCTATATAGGTTATTAGTTGTTTTTTGGAGTATCAGTATGAGTGTCTGAGTGTCTGTATGGTTCGGTGGGGGGTATTACGTAGAGCATAGGTGCATGAATGAGTGACTCACTGTATGTGTTGAAGACAGCATGTGTGCAGGACTGTATGGGTGGATGAGTGTGTGTATGGGAGTGTTAGTGAGTGAATGACTGTCTTAATAGTGTCTTTATGAGTAACTACATATGTTTTAAACTAGTATATGTGACTATTGTTGTATATAAGTGAGTATATGTGAGAGTGAGAGATTGAAAGAGTTCCTGTATGAATAAGTATGTGTTTCTATAAGTGATTGTTTAAAAGACTAAGTATGTGCAAGTTTCTGTAGAAGTAAGTGTGGTGGTGTGTGTATAACTGTATATGCAAGTAAATGGATGTTTGATTCTTTATTAGCATGAGTGACTATGTGTGTGAGTAACTCTATGGATGAGTGGCGTTGTGTAACAGGATGTATAGGTGTATGAGTACATATGATGAGTGAGTCCATGTATGAGTGACTGTATAGGACTGTTGGTGAATGAGTGGATGTGTATGTGGATCTTAGAATTACTGAATAGGTTGTTGTAACTGATATTGGTATGTCCATTGTTTTGAAAATTTTTGTTTCTATTTTTGAATGTGTGTATCAAAGGTTATATTAGGGGGAGAGGAGGTCTGCCACTCTATCACAAGGATGATGTCATCAGTGATGTCATTTGAGATGTCATCAGTGATGTCATGAGTGATGTCACTGACCATGTCATGAGTGATGTAATATGTGACGTCATCAGCAGTGCATTGTGGGCGCGCGAGTTATAGTTAGCTGAACTAACTATAACGGGGGAATTTCAATGGTTTTGTACGAGTGAAAAGTCCAGCTAACTATAACGCCCCTGAAACCTATGGTTTTTTCAGTGAATTTCTAAGGTTTTTAAATGCTAATTCCTAACTATAACGTGCCTGAAACCTATGGTTTTTTTCTGTGAATTTCAAAGGTTTTTTAAATGCTAATTTCTAACTATGCCTACAGAGATAGGACATGTGAAGAAAGAAGTAAAAACGCACAGAAAGAAAAAAAAGAAATGCAGAAAGAAGCAACAGAAGTCCTCAAAGACGAAGAAAGGTGCAGGAAGAAGGATAACGTGCAGAAAGAACAAACAGAAGAGCAGAAAGAAGCCTTGTTGCAAAATCATCCTGTACCCTCAACTTTTTCAGACGGATACTGGTGGTAACTGAGTCTGACTAACCAAACCTAGAGCCAGTGCTATGTTAAAAGACACTCAGAATACAGTGAAAACACCTACATACACTAGGGAACACTATGTGTTGGGGTCTCCCTGTGATCAGCATGACCTCCTCTGTAAGCACCTAGTATATAATAGGTCAGGGCATTAAAACTACCTCTTAAAACGCTCCACAGGGCGTGTTTGCACACGTCACCTCAGGCCCCGTCCCCTCACTTCCCCACTGTGTAAACATGCCCTGTGGCCGTTTTAAGTTGGGAGATTAAGTCCCCTTGAATCCTGAGGGTCCCTAGGGTCCAACTAGACCACTAGGTACCTCCAGTAAGCGCCACAGAGCTGCGTTGCAGAGAGATGTAAAAAGGGGCACGGCCTAGACCACCTCTCTGCAACGCAGCGCAGTGGCGCTTACTGGAAGCACCTGGTGGGCTAGTTGGCCCCCAGGGTCGTTTTTAATTTGGAGATTAAGTTCATTTGAATCCTGAGGGTCCCTAGTGTCCAACTAGACCACTAGGTACCTCCAGTAAGCGCCACAGAGCTGCGTTGCAGAGAGGTGTAAAAAGTGGCACGGCCTGGACCACCTCTCTGCAACGCAGCTCAGTGGCGCTTACTGGAAGCACCTGGTGGGCTAGTTAGCCCCCAGCGGCCCTCAGTATTGAAGGGGAATTATTTCCTCAACTTAAAACGCGCCATTGGGCGTGTTTGCACACGTCACCTCCAGCCCCGTCCCCTCCCTTATCCACTGTGTAAACACGCCCTGTGGCCATTTTTTAAGTTGGGAGATTAGGTCTCCATGAATCCTGAGGATCCCTAGGGGCAAAATAGCCCACTCGGTACGTCCAGTAATCGCCATTGCAGAGAGATGTAAAAAGGGGCACGGCCTAGACCACCTCTCTGCAACGCAGCGCAGTGGCGCTTACTGGAAGCACCTGGTGGGCTAGTTGGCCCCCAGGGTCGTTTTTAATTGGGAGATTAAGTTCATTTGAATCCTGAGGGTCCCTAGGGTCCAACTAGACCACTAGGTACCTCCAGTAAGCGCCACAGAGCTGCGTTGCAGAGAGGTGTAAAAAGTGGCACGGCCTGGACCACCTCTCTGCAACGCAGCTCAGTGGCGCTTACTGGAAGCACCTGGTGGGCTAGTTAGCCCCCAGCGGCCCTCAGTATTGAAGGGGAATTATTTCCTCAACTTAAAACGCGCCATTGGGCGTGTTTGCACACGTCACCTCCAGCCCCGTCCCCTCCCTTATCCACTGTGTAAACACGCCCTGTGGCCATTTTTTAAGTTGGGAGATTAGGTCTCCAAGAATCCTGAGGATCCCTAGGGGCAAAATAGCCCACTCGGTACGTCCAGTAATCGCCATTGCAGAGAGATGTAAAAAGGGGCACGGCCTAGACCACCTCTCTGCAACGCAGCGCAGTGGCGCTTACTGGAAGCACCTGGTGGGCTAGTTGGCCCCCAGGGTCGTTTTTAATTGGGAGATTAAGTTCATTTGAATCCTGAGGGTCCCTAGGGTCCAACTAGACCACTAGGTACCTCCAGTAAGCGCCACAGAGCTGCGTTGCAGAGAGGTGTAAAAAGTGGCACGGCCTGGACCACCTCTCTGCAACGCAGCTCAGTGGCGCTTACTGGAAGCACCTGGTGGGCTAGTTAGCCCCCAGCGGCCCTCAGTATTGAAGGGGAATTATTTCCTCAACTTAAAACGCGCCATTGGGCGTGTTTGCACACGTCACCTCCAGCCCCGTCCCCTCCCTTCCCCACTGTGTAAACACGCCCTGTGGCCATTTTTTAAGTTGGGAGATTAAGTCCCCATGAATCCTGAGGATCCCTAGGGGCAAAATAGCCCACTCGGTACGTCCAGTAAGCGCCATTGCAGAGAGGTGTAAAAAGGGGCACGGCCTGCACCACCTCTCTGCAATGCAGAGCAGTGGCGCTTACTGGAAGCACCTGGTGGGCAAGTTGGCCCCCAGGGTCCCTCAGGATTGAAAGGGAATTATTTCCCCAACTTAAAACGCGCCACAGGGCGTGTTTGCACACGTTACCTCAGGCCCCGTCCCCTCCCTTCACCACTGTGTAAACGCGCCCTGTGGCCGTTCCAAGTTGAGAGATTAAGTCCCCTTGAATCATAAGGGTCCCTAGGGTCAAACTAGCCCACTAGGTACCTCCAGTAAGCGCCACAGAGCTGCGTTGCATAGAGGTGTAAAAAGGGGCGTAGCCTCAGAACACCTGTCTGCAACGTAGCTCCCTGGCGCATACTGGAGATACCTGTTGGGCTAGTTGACCCTCAGGGACCCTCAGTATTGAAGGGGAATTAATTCCCCAACTTACAACTGGCCAGGGGGTGCATTTGCAGAGTGCTGCAAGGAGGGGGCGTGGCCTCCGGCACGATGCCGGTCTTTTATTTATTTTATTTTTTTAAGAAGGAGGGCTGTGTGGCCCCCCTTCTTTTTCTAATTTACTGGCCCTGGGGACCCCATCACCCTAATTTTTTTTGTTGAAAAAAATAAATTTGGCCCTCCCTAGGCCTTAATCGGCCCCGGGGATCCCAACCCCCCGGTCATGGCCTTTTTAAAAAAAATTCTTTAGGAGGAGGCTGCGTTGCCCCCCTCCTCAGGCCACTTATGGCTCCGGGGACCCCATCCCCCGGGGCCGATGTTTGTTTATTATTATTTTAAAAAATATATATTTATAGAAACACCTAGGACATGCTGGACAAACCGTATGTACCTATCACCATGACGATTTGCGTGATATTCATTAAAAGGCGACTATGCATAGAATGAATCCACATGGAATGTATTTACACCGCTAGTGAAGCTCTGACGTGTCTGACGCCCTACCGTGCCTAATCCCGGCGCCCCCGCCGGTGGGTACTCTCCAAGTAGACACCCTTGTCGTTTATTTATACAAACATGGGTAGCTATTGACGGGCACATTTAATATACACGCACACCAAGCCATTCAAAGGGGATTCGACAAAAATTCGACCAAACTGTGCAAGAAACCCCCTTCACGGTTAATAAAACACACATCCACCTCCGGATGTGTAATACTTTTTATTTTACTCTCTGGAAAGGAGACGAACCTCACTTGAGAGTCACAGCGTGCTCCTGGCTGAGCCCAATGCTGTGTTACACCCACCAGTGCCCGCCGAGTGCCTCACACCTCTGTGTTGTATTCCACCAGCTAGTGCGTATGCTATGACGCTCTCTAGCCCATGTGCACTGTAACACCACCCCGTGAATATGTCATGCCACACTTGCCTTCGCACGGGTTATATTGCCCCATCGAAACGTGCCTTCCTCGATGCCTATGTTATAACGCACAGCGCTATGCCATACATATTACAATCTGGGATCCATATCTTTGTAACAGTGCACAACACTTTCCTTTGCATATTACACTCCAAGGCGCGTATCGCATAGCACGCGCTAGTGCCTGTGCTATCTCGCGCTCTCCAATGAATCTGTCATTGCGCACAATGTATTGCATATTATATTTCACGCCCCGGTTCATCTTATATCACACTTTTTGGTGCATAGTTTATACCATATACTATATCTAGTTTTCATTTTCAATCGTGCTCTCAGGACTATGTTCTATATAACACTGCGTCCACCTACCCTTTTCACGGGCATTACATTTTGCGATGGGGGGGTGGAGGGTCAGGGGGTGTTTCTGCCAAGTGAGCCCGGAGTCACAGTCACAAACGTCCTCTTCTTCCTGAATAAAAGTGAGATTATGCTGCATACTTGTTCATATTTTAAGTAGTTTGCACAGACACACATTTTAAAAACAATAAAGTTCCTAATACCCACCTTCTCTGAACAGTTAGCTTGCTGCCCCATCCACCTCCTCCCTATCCTCTGTTGTCTGAATCCATGGACTAGTCTCCTCCCTCCTGCCATGCATGGTCTGATATGCTGCCACTGCCCTCCATTTAGCATGATGTACCAGTCCACTCCTCCTGCCCTCCATTGCCCAATTCTATGGCCCATCATTGGCCTCCTGCTTAGCCTCTGTGCTTAGCTTGCTGCCCCTATTCTCCTTCCCCCTGCCCTCCGATGTCTTTGTGCATGCCCCTGCTACATCCTTTTTGCCCACCATGTTCCATGGACCTGCCACTCCGATCTACTCTGAGTGTTCTGTTGAGCTGCCACTCCCCTCCCACCTGCCTAGCATTGTCAGATGACTGTAACCTGTCCCTGCCACCTCCACCCTGCCTGTCCACATGCCATGCCCCTATCCTCTTCCTCCTGTCCACATGGTCCATTGTACTGCCACACCCTTCTGCCCTCCCTGGTCTGTTGTGCTGCAACTGCTCCTCCTGCCTGCCCCGTGCGGTCTGTTGTGAGGCCCCTTCCCCTGAACTTTCTTGTCTGTGCACAGGTCCTGACCCTCCCTTCTATCCTCCATCGTCCTTTGTGCATGCCCCTGCACCCTCCTTCTTGCCCATCATTGCCATTGTGCTGCCATCGTCCCGCATGCCCTGTGTGGTGTTTTGTGCTGCTGCAAACCCTGATGCCTGCCCTGCAGGGTCAGTTTGGTGCACCTCTCCATGTCCCTCCTGTCCTCTGTTATCCAAGTCCATGTCCCTACCCCATTTCCTTCCATGATCCAATGTACCATACTTGCGAACATTTTGAACTTGGTAAGAGTGAGATTTTGAAAAAAATCTGGGGTATTGATTTTCCCCTTTGAGTTACATTGAAAAAGAGGAGATTGTAGACAGGAGACAGCTCAAATAAAGCCCATTTGAGCTTTAAAACATTGGACGTTTCCTGGCTGAATCGGGTCTGTTGGCATGTATGGTTGTACTACCATTGCCTCTTCCTTCTGCCCACAATGGTCTATTACATTGCCACAGCCTCTCTTGCAAGTCCTGTATCGTTGGTTTGTTGCCCCTGCCCTCCTTTCCACTGCCCTCCATAGTCTGTTGTGCTGCCACGGCCCTTCCTGCCTGCTCAGTGTGGTTAAATTGTTGCCTTTGCACCCTCCTACCTGCCTTCAATTTTCAGAGTCCGTGCCCCTGGCCTCTGCCTCTCAACAGTATCCTATTGAACAACTAGATTGCTAACATTCTATATTTATTACAAAAGTGTGGAACGCCTGACGTCATCTTGATGTAATCAAAACTGTAATACCTAGAGCATTTCCTTTAGAAATTACATATATGAGAGGGTCTTATTGGCATAAAAATTATGGTTAGTGCTCTAAAAGACTAAAATAAGGACATATTTTCTGAGTTTTCAAATAGCGACAAAGCACTTTTAAATTATTTGTTATCTTTATGTTTTTTTATCCAGTTGACCACTTGATTAAATGTTGCACTTAGGGGAGAGGATGTGGTGTTACTTCCAGAACTGCAGACTTTGCAACTGGGGACCAGGTTGGAGTTTCTGCTTCAACTCGACATTCTGTGATTCTGGTCAAATCACTTAGTCTCCCCATGTCTACAACCAAAATGAATTTGTTCTTGTGTGATGTAACCAATGCTCATGTAAAGCACTCCAATACCTGACAAGTCTGCACTATATAACACTGCAAAAACACAAAATAATAAGTGTTTTGCACACTTCTGTCATTGGGCTATATTTGGGCTACATCTGGGTGATTTTGGGCTACATTTGGGCTCTTTTGTCTCCGGTGGCCATTTTGGGAGATTTATTTGTTATGAAGTTTCCTAATTTCCTCATGTACTGCAGTCTCCTCAGTAGGAAATGCTTTCAGTTTTTTACTTTGATTCCATCATGTAGGTATTCAGATATGTCACACATTTGCCATAAATTCTGAATGTTAGCACTCTAGTTGCTCATTAGATCACTGTAGTAAAACTACTGTTCACCATCGAAGTCTGCTCCTGGTATTAAAAGTGCATGTTTCAGTCTGCATGTCAGAATTTTTTAATGAAATAGAAGAGGATTTGAGAAGTCACTCAAAATGTGCCCTCATTTTCTTTCTTCAGCATTAATCATAATTTCTATGGCAAAATGAACCCCCTCATTGTGTTCCTTTTTAAATTAAATGTTTTAAGTGTTACCAGTTTATTCCAATCGAGATGGCTTCAGGTGTGCCATACTTTTGTCATAATGAAGACAGTAAGCGCTCTAGTTGTTTTTAAGAACACTCTGGGACATTCTGTCATTGGGCTATACTTGGGCTACATCTGGGTGATATTTGGGCTACATTTGGGCTCTTTTGTCTCTGGTGGCCATCTTGGGAGACTTATTTGTTATGAAGTTTCCTAATTTCCTCATTTACTGCAGTCTCCTCAGTAGGAAATACTTTCAGTTTTTTACTTTGATTCCATCAAGAAGGCATTCAGATGTGTCACACATTTGCCATAAATTCAGAATGTTAGCACTCTTTTTGCCCATTAGATCACTGTAGTAAAGCTACTGCTCACCAGGGAAAACTGCTGCTGGTATTGAAAGTGCATGTTTCAGTCTGCATGTCAGAATTGTTTAATGAAATAGAAGAGGATTTGAGAAGTCACTCAAAATGTGCCCTAATTTTTCTTTCTGCAGCACTAATCATACTTTTTATGGAAAAATGAACCCCCTCATTTTGTTCCTTTTTAAATTAAATGTTTTAAGAGTTACCACTTTAATCCAAGCAAGATGGCTTCAGGTGTGCCATACGTTTATCATAAGTAGGACTGTTAGCGCTCTAGTTGTTCTTTGGAACACTCTGGGAAGCTGCAGTAGAACACAAAGGAATCAACTGACAGTCTCTGCCCTTGTTGGATGTACATGTTTTACTGAGAATGTCAGACTTCATTCTCACATGACTGAGAAAGATAATGTGAATTTACAGAAAATATGCTCTCAGTTTAGCTTATAGATCACCTTCC
Organism: Triturus cristatus; assembly: GCF_964204655.1. NCBI lineage: Eukaryota > Metazoa > Chordata > Amphibia > Caudata > Salamandridae > Triturus > Triturus cristatus. The sequence continues at coordinate 1,291,146,252 of NC_140589.1, forward strand.
AAACCTCTGTGGGAAAAGCATGAGAAAATATTTTTCTCTCAATCATGATATCCCAGCAGAAGGCTTTTTCACATGGTGAAATCACCTTAGAACATACCACAAATCCTAAAATGAGTATGGTACCATCAACAAATGATTTATAATGTAACTAAAGTCTTAAAACCTTCTATTAACTGCAATGATTTTTAATGAGGTGCTATCATGTATATTGGTCCCAAGATGGCTGCCAACACTTCTTGGATGAAGTGCTGACAGCCAATCAGATCTCAGGATGAGATGTGTGGTTAGGCTCCGCCCACATATATATATGATTTTACTTTTGATTTGCTCAGGAACTACTGAACAGATTGACACCAGACCTGCAAAAGGCACTTCCCTGACCTGAGGACTACCTCTCTGCCAAATTTCAAGTAATTCTGTTCAGCCATTCGGGCTGTACCTTGGACTAAAGGTCCCTATGGAAAAATGCATGAGGAAAACGTGTTTTGGGACCCCCCTTTTTTCTCGGCCCCCGCTTGACGAATCACCCCGTGACTTTCGGGGTAGGAGTGGAGCGGAGCGCCCCACCTATTTTGAAAATTTTGCGAGGATTCGTCAACCGGTGCCAAAGTTATTCCAAATAGAATGTTGCGGATTTCCTATGGAAACACGGTCCTAACTATAACTATCTACTGGCGACCGCCAGTAGATAATATATATATATATATATATATATATATTCACTGAAAAAAACATAGGTTTCAGAGACGTTATAGTTAGAAATCAGCATTTAAAAAACCTTAGAAATTCACAGAAAAAACCATAGGTTTCAGGGGTATTATAGTTAGCTGGCCATTTCACTCGTCCAAACCATAGAAATTCCTCCGTTACAGGTAGTTCTGCAAACTATAACTCGTGCGCCCGCAATGCACTGCTGATGATGTCACATATTGCATCATTCATGACATGGTCAGTGACATCACTGATGACATCACTGATGACATCTCAAATGACATCACTGATGACATCACTGATGACATCATCCAGTGAATGTGGTTTAGTTTGAAATGTAAATATGTATTATATATATACCAATCTGTATTGAAGATTGAGTAGGTATATAACTGTCTGGATGGAGGATTTAGTAGCTGTCTGACTGTCTGTTTAAGTGAGTAATTAAAAGTGTCTCACTTAATACATGGATTAGTAACTAAACTATGTGAATGTGTGCATCACTGTTTCAGTAGTTGTAACATGCTGCATCAGTTGGTCACTAACTACATGAGTGTGTATATTAGTTATTGATTAGTTGGGTGAGTATTTGTATGGGACACTGAGTTTGTGTGTGGTTGGATGGTGTGTGTGTACCTCTATGCATAGATGTGTGAATGGTTGATTGACTAGGTGTATAGGTTTAAGAGTGCATGTGGAAACAGTTGTTTGGGTGAATGAGTGTATTTATTTGTGTGTTGGTAAGCGAATATATGTTTTAGTTGTACATCTTCAACAAAGTAAAAAAACATACAAGGCATTGTATGTGAGAATTGGTGTATATAAATAAGTATGTGTAAGAGTCAGTGATTGTGAGAGTAACTATATGAATGAATGTATAATTGTAGTGGTGATTTTTTAACATATTAACTATGAGTTACTATGTGTTTGAATAAATGAGGTGTTGTTGGATAATTGTGTGAGTAAATGTAAGTGTGATTAATTTTTTACGTGAGTGAGTAGGATGACTGCATAACCGACTAAGATGACTGCTGATGTGTCAATGTCTATATATGTGTATAAGTGCATTTGATAATGTTCTATTAATTAGTGACTGCATGTATAAATGATTCTGTTGTTGAATGGGTAGTTGTGTGTGTAGACTTAGAAATCAGTGAGTCGGTATGTAGTAACTGATATTGGTGTGTCAATGGTTTCAAATATGGTACAATGTATTTTACAGTGAGTGATGAAAGGTTATACTAGTGTATGATGAGGTGTATCAGATTGTCACGTGGATGATATCATCAGGGATGTCATTTGTGATGTCACCAGTGATGTCATCAGTGATGTCACTGACCATGTCATGAATGATGCAATATGTGACATCATCAGCAGTGCATTGTGGGCGCGCGAAATATAGTTAGCAGAACTAACTATAACGGAGGAATTTCTATGGTTTTGTACGAGTGAAATGGCCAGCTAACTATAATAGCCCTGAAACCTAAGGTTTTATCTGTGAATTTCTAAGGTTTTTTAAAAGCTAATTTCTAACTATAACGCCACTGAAACCTATGGTTTTTTCAGTGAATTTCAAAGCTTTTTAAATGCTAATTTCTAACTATAATGTCTCTGAAACCTATGTTTTTTTCAGTGAATTTCAAAGGCTTTTTAAATGCTAATTTTTAAGTGTGATGTTAGTTATACCTATTTTTTTGCACTTATTTTCTACAGTTTTTTAACTGTTTATTTATAAAAATTGCATTAATTAAATAACATTATATATTTTTCTGAAAATTGCAAAAATAAAAAAACTGAAATATTGATTAATTTTCTTGTTTTCATTTTATATTTTAATATATTAATATTATTTTCTTTAAATAAAAATAAATTTTTTTCGGAGTCGCGCACTCAAAGCGTACACATTACGGTGAGTGTGTGTATTCTAGCTGCCATTGTAGAAAAGTTGTTAAGGATCCGCGTACGGTGTGCGATGGCTGCGTGTTTTTCAGTTACATCATATACATTTAATATTACGTGATGTGCGAGATTGGTATGTGACCAGTCCGCGACTCCTGATCCCGCGCATTTGCGACACATGCACATTAGGGTACGTGATGCTTGCGCGGTTGTGGGTCCCGCGTGACGTCCTATACGTGCTGGGGTACGCTGGGTGTGCGACTCCCGCAAAAAAAAAAAATGTTCCAAAATGATATGTATGTGTCTTTAATATACATATTAGGGCAAGAGATTATCTAAGATATTCATAAAAATAATATATTTGTACTTATAATAAACGTATAATATTTTAAAATATATTTTCGCGAAGTCGGGTGCCTGCATCGTGAGTGCAGAGAACCAGGTCAGCAGAGCTGCTGTAGAGCCAGAGAAACCAGGTCAGCAGAGCCGTTGTAGAGCACCAGAGAACCAGGTCAGCAGAGCTGCTCTAGAGCCTAAGAAGCAGGTCAGCAGAGCTGCTTTAGAACCAGAAACCCAGGTCAGTAGAGCTGCTCTAGAGTCAGAGATCCAGATCAGCAGAGCTGCTCTAGAGCCAGAGAACCAGGTCAGCAGAGCTGCTTTAGAGCCAGAGAACCAGGTCAGCAGAGCTCCTTTAAAGCCAGAGAACCAGGTCAGCAGAGCTGCTCTAGAGGCAGAGAGCCAGGTCAGCAGAGCTGCTTTAGAGGGAGAGAACCAGGTCAGCAGAGCTGCTTTAGAGCCAGAGAACCAGGTCAGCAGAGCTGCTCTAGAGCCAGAGAAACCAGGTCAGCAGATCTGCTTTAGAGGGAGTGAACCAGGTCAGCAGAGCTGCTTTAGAGCCAGAGAACCAGGTCAGCAGAGCTGCTCTAGAGCCAGAGAACCAGGTCAGCAGAGCTGCTTTAGAGCCATAGAACCAGGTCAGCAGAGCTGCTCTAGAGGCAGAGAACCAGGTCAGTAGAGCTGATTTAGAGGGAGAGAACCAGGTCAGCAGAGCTGCTTTAGAGCCAGAGAACCAGGTCAGCAGAGCTGCTTTAGAGCCATAGAACCAGGTCATCAGAGCTGCTTTAGAGCCATAGAACCAGATCAGTAGAGCTGCTTTAGAGCGAGAGAACCAGGTCAGCAGAGCTGCTTTAGAGCTAAGGGACCAGTTCAGCAGAGCTGCTCTAGAGCCAGAGAACCAGGTCAGCAGAACTGCTTTAGAGCCATAGAACCGGGTCAGCAGAGCTGCTTTAGAGGGAGAGAACCAGGTCAGCAGAGCTGCTTTAGAGCCAGAGAACCAGGTCAGCAGAGCTGCTCTAGAGCCAGAGAAACCAGGTCAGCAGAGCTGCTTTAGAGGGAGAGAACCAGGTCAGCAGAGCTGCTTTAGAGCCAGAGAACCAGGTCAGCAGAGCTGCTCTAGAGCCAGAGAACCAGGTCAGCAGAGCTGCTTTAGAGCCATAGAACCAGGTCAGCAGAGCTGCTCTAGAGGCAGAGAACCAGGTCAGTAGAGCTGATTTAGAGGGAGAGAACCAGGTCAGCAGAGCTGCTTTAGAGCCAGAGAACCAGGTCAGCAGAGCTGCTTTAGAGCCAGAGAACCAGGTCAGCAGAGCTGCTTTAGAGCCAGAGAACCAGGTCAGCAGAGCTCCTTTAAAGCCAGAGAACCAGGTCAGCAGAGCTGCTCTAGAGGCAGAGAGCCAGGTCAGCAGAGCTGCTTTAGAGGGAGAGAACCAGGTCAGCAGAGCTGCTTTAGAGCCAGAGAACCAGGTCAGCAGAGCTGCTCTAGAGCCAGAGAAACCAGGTCAGCAGATCTGCTTTAGAGGGAGTGAACCAGGTCAGCAGAGCTGCTTTAGAGCCAGAGAACCAGGTCAGCAGAGCTGCTCTAGAGCCAGAGAACCAGGTCAGCAGAGCTGCTTTAGAGCCATAGAACCAGGTCAGCAGAGCTGCTCTAGAGGCAGAGAACCAGGTCAGTAGAGCTGATTTAGAGGGAGAGAACCAGGTCAGCAGAGCTGCTTTAGAGCCAGAGAACCAGGTCAGCAGAGCTGCTTTAGAGCCATAGAACCAGGTCAGCAGAGCTGCTTTAGAGCCATAGAACCAGATCAGTAGAGCTGCTTTAGAGCGAGAGAACCAGGTCAGCAGAGCTGCTTTAGAGCTAAGGGACCAGTTCAGCAGAGCTGCTCTAGAGCCAGAGAACCAGGTCAGCAGAACTGCTTTAGAGCCATAGAACCGGGTCAGCAGAGCTGCTTTAGAGCCATAGAACCGGGTCAGCAGAGCTGCTTTAGAGGGAGAGAACCAGGTCAGCAGAGCTGCTTTAGAGCCAGAGAACCAGGTCAGCAGAGCTGCTCTAGAGCCAGAGAAACCAGGTCAGCAGAGCTGCTTTAGAGGGAGAGAACCAGGTCAGCAGAGCTGCTTTAGAGCCAGAGAACCAGGTCAGCAGAGCTGCTCTAGAGCCAGAGAACCAGGTCAGCAGAGCTGCTTTAGAGCCATAGAACCAGGTCAGCAGAGCTGCTCTAGAGGCAGAGAACCAGGTCAGTAGAGCTGATTTAGAGGGAGAGAACCAGGTCAGCAGAGCTGCTTTAGAGCCAGAGAACCAGGTCAGCAGAGCTGCTTTAGAGCCATAGAACCAGGTCAGCAGAGCTGCTTTAGAGCCAGAGAACCAGGTCAGCAGAGCTCCTTTAAAGCCAGAGAACCAGGTCAGCAGAGCTGCTCTAGAGGCAGAGAACCAGGTCAGCAGAGCTGCTTTAGAGGGAGAGAACCAGGTCAGCAGAGCTGCTTTAGAGCCAGAGAACCAGGTCAGCAGAGCTGCTCTAGAGCCAGAGAAACCAGGTCAGCAGAGCTGCTTTAGAGGGAGAGAACCAGGTCAGCAGAGCTGCTTTAGAGCCAGAGAACCAGGTCAGCAGAGCTGCTCTAGAGCCAGAGAACCAGGTCAGCAGAGCTGCTTTAGAGCCATAGAACCAGGTCAGCAGAGCTGCTCTAGAGGCAGAGAACCAGGTCAGTAGAGCTGATTTAGAGGGAGAGAACCAGGTCAGCAGAGCTGCTTTAGAGCCAGAGAACCAGGTCAGCAGAGCTGCTTTAGAGCCATAGAACCAGGTCAGCAGATCTGCTTTAGAGCCAGAGAACCAGGTCAGTAGAGCTGCTTTAGAGCGAGAGAACCAGGTCAGCAGAGCTGCTTTAGAGCTAAGGGACCAGTTCAGCAGAGCTGCTCTAGAGCCAGAGAACCAGGTCAGCAGAACTGCTTTAGAGCCATAGAACCGGGTCAGCAGAGCTGCTTTAGAGCCATAGAACCGGGTCAGCAGAGCTGCTTTAGAGCCAGAGAACAAGGTCTGCAGAGCTGTTGTAGAGCCAGAGAACCAGGTCAGCAGAGCTGCTCTAGAGCCTAAGAACTAGGTCAGCAGAGCTGCTTTAGAGGGAGAGAACTAGGTCTGCAGACCTGCTGTAGAGCCAGAGAAACCAGGTCAGGAGAGCTGCTTTAGAGGGAGAGAATCAGGTCAGCAGAGCTGCTTTAGAGCGAGAGAACTAGGACACTGATTCACTGACACTGACACTGACACTGATTGACTGAGACTGACTGACTGACAATGACTGTCACTGATTGACTGACACTGACTGACTGACACTGACTGACTAACTGACTGACTCTGATTAACTGACACTGACTGACTGACTGACACTGACTGACTGACACTGACACTGAGTGACTGACATTGACTGGCTGACACTGACTGACTACTCTCTACTCTCTACTACTCTACTACTCACTCTCTACTACTCTCTACTACTCTCTCTCTACTACTAACTCTCTACTACTCTCTACTACTCACTCTCTACTACTCTCTACTGCTCACTCTCCACTACTCTCTTTCTACTACTCTCTCTCTACTACTCTCTCTCAACTGCTCTCTACTATTCACTCTCTACTAATCTCTACTATTCACTCTCTACTACTCTCTACTACTCACTCTACTACTCTCTACCACTCACTCTCTACTACTCTACTACTCACTCTCTACTACCCTCTACTACTCTCTCTCTAGTACTCACTCTCTACTACTCTACTACTCTCTACTACTGTCTACTACTCTCTCTCTCTACTACTCTCTACTATTCACTCTCTACTACTCACTCTCTACTACTCTCTACTACTCTCTACTTCTCGCTCTCTACTACTCTCTAGTACTCACTCTACTACTCACTCTCTACTACTCTCTGCTACTCACTCTACTACTCACTATCTACTACTCTCTACTACTCACTCTCTACTACTCTCTCTCTCTACTACTCACTCTCTACTACTCACTCTACTACTCTCTACTACTCACTCTCTACCACTCACTCTCTACTACTTTCCCTCTACTACTCACTCTCTAATATTCACTCTACTACTCACTCTCTACTACTCACTTTCTATTACTCGCTCTTTACTACTCTCTACTACTCACTCTCCACTACTCACTCTCTACTACTCGCTCTCTACTACTCTCTACTACTCACTCTCTACTACTTACTCTCTACTACTCTACTACTCTCTACTACTCTCTCTACTTCTCACACTCTACTACTCACTCTCTACTACTCACTCTCTACTACTCTACTACTCTCTACTACTCTCTCTACTACTCACTCTCTACTATTCTCTACTACTCACTCTACTACTCTCTACTACTCTCTACCACTCACTCTCTACTACTCTACTACTCACTCTCTACTACTCTCTCTCTACTACTCACTCTCTACTACTGACTCTACTACTCTGTACTACTCACTCTCTGCTATTCTCTCTCTACTACTCTCTCTCTACTACTCACTCTCTACTACTCTCTTCTACTCTCTACTACTCTCTACTACTCACTCTCTACTACTCACTCTATACTACTCTCTACTGCTCACTCTCCACTACTCACTCTCTACTCGCTCTCAACTACTCTCTACTACTCACTCTACTACTCACTCTCTACTACTCTACTACTCTCTCTTACTCTCTGTACTTCTCACTCTCTACTACTCTCTCTACTGCTCACTCTCTACTACTCTCTACTACTTGCTCTCTACTACTTGCTCGCTACTACTCTCTAGTACTCAATCTACTACTCACTCTCTACTACTCTCTGCTACTCACTCTACTATTCACTATCTACTACTCTCTACTACTCACTCTCTACTACTCCACTACTCTCTACTACTCACTCTCTACTACTCACTCTCTACTACTCTCTACTACTCACTCTCTACTACTCACTCTCTTCTACTCCACTACTCTCTACTACTCACGCTCTACTACTCTCTTTCTACTACTCTCTACTACTCTCTACTACTCACTCTCTACTACTCACTCTACTGTTTACTCCCTACTACTCTCTACCACTCTCTCTCTACTACTCTCTCTCTGCTACTCACTCTCTACTGCTCACTCTCTACTACTCACTCTCTACTACACTCTACTCCTCACTCTCTACTACTCTCTACTACTCTCTACTACTCACTCTACTACTCACTGTCTACTACTCTCTCTCTACTACTCACTCTCTGATACTCACTCTCTACTACTCTCTACTACTCACTCTCTACTACTCACTCTACTACTCTCTACTACTCACTCTCTGCTACTCTCTCTACTACTCACTCTCTACTCTCTATTACTCACTCTCTACGCTCGACCTCTCTACCTCTCTCTACCTCTCTCTCTTCTACTCTCTACCTCTCCACCTCTACCGCTCTACCTCTACCTTTCGACCTCTACACCTCTACCTCTACACCTCTCTCTATCTCTCTCTACACGCACACATATGCACATATATATATGCATATATATATGTATATGCATTTTTATATATGTATGTGTATATATATATATATATACCCACATACATATATAAACATATATATGATCTGCATATCTATATAAATACAAATATATATGCATACATATACATATATGCATACATATGCATGTTATGTACATGAAAGTTTGAAAAACACTAATACAAGCAAAGCTAAAAAGCCACTTAATTACAAACAGAATTGCTTTAACTTAAAGGCGAGACCTATTGCATTTTCAATGGTTGTTTACTTTGGTTCCATCAAGAAGGCATTCAGACGTGTCACACATTTGCCATAAATTCTGAATGGTAGCACTCTAGTTGCTCATTAGATCACTGTAGTAAAGCTACTGCTCACCAGGGAAGTCTGCTGCTGGTTTTCAAAGTGCATGTTTCAGTCTGCATGTCAGAATTTTTTAATGAAATAGAAGAGGATTTGAGAAGTCAAAAGGTGCCCTAATTTTTCTTTCTGCAGCACTAATCATACTTTCTATCGCAAAATGAACTCCCTCATTTTGTTCCTTTGCAAATGAAATGTTTTAAGTGTTACCACTTTATTCCAATCAAGATGGCTTCAGGTGTGCCATACTTTTGTCATAAGTAAGACTGTTAGCGCTCTAGTTGTTCTTTAGAACACTCTGGGACATTCTGTCATTGGGCTATACTTGGGCTACATCTGGATGATATTTGTGCTATATTTGGGCTCTTTTGTCTCTGGTGGCCATCATAGGAGACATATTTATTATGAAGTTTCCTAATTTCCTCATTTACTACAGTCTCCTCAGTAGGAAATACTTTCAGGTTTTTTACTTTGATTCCATCAAGAAGGCATTCAGATGTGTCATACATTTGCCATAAATTCGGAATGTTAGCACTCTAGTTGCTCATTAGATCACTGTAGTAAAGGTACTGTTCACCAGGGAAGTCTGCTGCTGGTATTGAAAGTGCATGTTTCAGTCTGCATGTCAGAATTTTTTGATGAAATAGAAGAGGATTTGAGAAGTCAAAATGTGCCCTAATTTTTCTTTCTGCAGCACTAATCATACTTTCTATGGCAAAATGAACCCCCTCATTTTGTTCCTTTTTAAATTAAATGTTTTAAGAGTTACCACTTTATTCTAATCAAGATGGCTTCTGGTGTGCCATACTTTTATCATAAGTAGGACTGCTGGCGCTCTAGTTGTACTTTGGAACACTCTGGGAAGCTGCAGTAGAACACAAAGGAATCAACTGACAGTCTCTGCCTTTGTTGGATGTACATGTTTTACTGAGAAAGTGAGACTTCATTCTCACATGACTGAGAAAGATAATGTGAATTTACAGAAAATATGCTCCCAGTTTAGCTTATAGATCACCTTCCAAACCTCTGAGGGAAAAACATGAGAAAATAGTTTTCTCTCAAACATGATTCATGATATTCCAGAAGAAGGCTTTTTCACGTGGTAAAATCACCTTAGAACTAAGCCTGGGCAAAGCACTGAGCAAACATCATAACTAATGGGAATACTGCACTGAGCAAATCGCTATAACAAGGATGAGATACACAATAACCAAGTATGATCGATACACACTGAGTGTAAACAAAGAATTATATGCATCCCTGAATCAAATGTAAATGTAAGTACATCTGAATAAACAATGGATTAGCAAAATCAATAACACATGGATACCATAATCCCTTTTGAAAAGAACTGAATCGTATCCACAGACTAACAAATAAACTCCAAATGCCAAAAAAACGGTATAGAAATATTAAACTACATCTCCCATAACTCCTCCTAATTGGCTAATATGGGCTAAACTATAAAGAATGACACAAAAAACGGACTCACACACCGTGAGCAAGACCGATTTATATATATATATATATATATATATATATATAAATTCACTGAAAAAACCATGGGTTTCACACACGTTATAGTTAGGAATTAGCATTTAAAAAACCTTAGAAATTTAATGAAAAAACCAAAGGTTTCACACATGTTATAGTTAGCTGGACATTTCACTCGTAAAAAACCAATGAAATTCCCCCGTTATAGTTAGTTCAGCTAACTATAACTCGCGCGCCCGCAATGCACTACTGATGACGTCACATATTACATCACTCATTTCATGGTCAGTGACATCACTCATGACATCACTGATGACATCTCAAATGACATCACTGATGACATCATCCAGTGAATGTGTGTTTTTCTGAAAATTAAATATGTTTTATATATGTATATATCAAGGTTGATGGAAGAATAAATGAGTATATAAGTGTCTAAATTGATGATTTGTTTCTGAAAAATTGATTGTATAACTGACTGATTAAGTGTATCTTTTTGAATACATGGCTTAGTGAGTAATGTTTAAATGTGTAAATACCTGTATCAGTCTCTCACTTTGTATATAAGTGGCTGCATGGGTTGGTGAGTAGCTACATGAGTGTCTATATAGGTTAATAGTTGGTTTTTTGAGTATCAGTATGAGTGTCTGAGTGTCTTCATGGTGCGGTGGGGGGTATTACGTAGTGCATAGATGCATGAATGAGTGACTCACTGTTTGTATGTGTTGAAGACAGCATGTGTGCAGGACTGTATGGGTGGATGAGTGTGTGCATGGGTGTGTTAGTGAGTGAATGACTGTCTCAATAGTGTCTTCATAAGTAACTACATATGTTTTAAACTAGTATATGTGACTATTGTTGTTTATAAGTGAGTATATGTGAGAGTGAGAGATTGGAATAGTTCCTGTATGAATAAGTATGTGTTTCTATAAGTGATTGTTAAAAAGACTAAGTATGTGTAAGTTTCTGTTAAAGTAAGTGTGCTGGTGTGTGTATAACTGTATATGCAAGTAAATGGATGTTTGTTTCTTTATTAGCATGAGTGACTATGTGTGTGAGTAACTCTATGGATGAGTGGGATTGTGTTACAGGATGTTTAGGTGTATGAGTACATATGATGTGTGAGTACATGTATGAGTGACTGTATAGGATTGTTGGTGGATGAGTGGATGTGTATGTGGATCTTAGAATTACAGAATAGGTTGTTGTAACTGTTATTGGTATGTCCATTGTTTTGAAAATTTTAGTGTCTATTTTTGAATGTTTGTATCAAAGGTTATATTAGGGTGAGAGGAGGTCTACCACTCTGTCACAAGGATAATGTCATCAGTGATGTCATTTGAGATGTCATCAGTGATGTCATGAGTGATGTCACTGACCATGTCATGAGTGATGTAATATGTGACGTCATCAGTAGTGCATTGCGGGCGCGCGAGTTATAGTTAGCTGAACTAACTATAACGGGGGAATTTCATTGGTTTTTTACGAGTGAAATGTCCAGCTAACTATAACATGTGTGAAACCTTTGGTTTTTTCATTAAATTTCTAAGGTTTTTTAAATGCTAATTCCTAACTATAACGTGTGTGAAACCCATGGTTTTTTCAGTGAATTTCAAAGGTTTTTTAAATGCTAATTCCTAACTATAACGTGTGTGAAACCCATGGTTTTTTCAGTGAATTTGCAAGGTTTTTTAAATGCTATTTTTTTTTTTTCTTCTATTTTTTTTTACATATTTTTATTTTAATTTTCTATCCTTTTTTAAAGACTATGGTTACATTTTTAAAATTCTATAATATGTTTTTTAATATATTTTATAAAATAAACATGTAAAATTTATTAGCAATACATTTTTTCCTTTTTTTTTTATTTTTTTTTTAGTACGCGTACCGTAAGCTTACGGTAAGCGTACGGTTTACGCAACGTCCGTAATGTATCTACGCTGTTTGCGTATAGTTACGCAATTTGCGTAGCCGCGCGTACTCCGCGTGGGACGCGTACGCGTGTACGCTACACGCGCACGTTACGCGGAAGTGTCGGGGAGTGACTGTTAAGCGCATGCGCGCAAGCGCGTGTCTTTTTTACGCGCATGCGTACTTTTGCTGTAAGCGCACCGTAAGCGTACCGTAAGCGTACGGTAGGTCATGTGATCATGAAACACAACTTTTGATTGGTTGAAACTACTTTCAGTTCTAGAACTCTCCTACACCACACCCATTCCCCTCATTTCTGCTTGTGATCCCTTAGGAGAAGGAGCTGGGTTGTCTTTGTGATACGATGGCAGAACAGCAGAGCTCTTCTGAGAGTGAGACTAGCAGCACTACCTTGAGGCAGAGAGCGAGGAAACAAAAGACCTCTTACGTATGGGATTATTTTACTTTTCCAGAAGGCCAGCAAAAGGTAAATGCACCCTTAGTGACTTGCAAGCTGTGTAAGCGTGTACTTTCAAGAGGTAATCCTGACAGGAAGTATTCCTTTGGGAATCACACCATGATGAGACACCTTAAGGATGTACACAGAAGGACACATGCTCGACTTACTGAAGGTAACCCTTCAGTAAATCAACCAAGCACATCCACAGCAGCTCAGCCTGGACCATCATCTGCAGAGCCGAGTCCTTCTTCTGCAGGTCAGGTGAGCCCTTCATCTGTGGGGGGAGCATCTCCTTTTTCTGGTCCTCTGGAAATTAACCCTCGGCTTGCGAGGGTTGAAGTACGGTGCGCCCATTGTCACGATCTAATTACTTATAGGGAGACCAGTGTTTCCCTAGTGAACAGTAAAATAGATCAGCACACTTGTCGTACCGTCTAATATTCCCAATCTTTCTTTCCTCTGTCCCTGCATGAACACAACGGCTCTTTTAAGAGCCAATCTTACCTTTCATCTATTTTTTATATATTTTTTTAAAAACTTTTTTTTTTTTCTTTTTTACCGTACGCGTAATTTTTTTTTTTTTTTTTTAAAAACACTAAAAATCAATTATCACATTACAAGGTCCTTGAGAGACTACAATTAAAAACTGCAAATGTGATTGTAGAGAAGTGGAAAAAAGGGACCATGACATTATTGACTTACCATACCCACTCAAAAAAAGATTTATTCATTTAATTTATTTTTAATTGCTTTTTAAATGGTTATAGTTTTCGAAAATGTTCTATCTCAATCTGAAAAAAAAGAAAAAAGTATTAATATTTAATAAAACATTTAATAATACAGTACACATATTTACATATTTTTCAAAAAATATTTTTGCCTTTTTTTTGCTGTTTTCAGAAAATGTTGCATTTCACTATAAATTGTGAAAGCAATTGCATTCATCATTTAACAGCAGGCAAAAAAAAATTAACAATCTCAAAGATTGTTTTTAAAAAAGCCCAGAATCTCTTTTTTCATAAACATAACTTTAAAGAAATGCATAATATTCTAAAAAAATATCATCTAATATCTATACTTATTTCTTTAAAATACCGTCTGATATTTTTGTTTCAGAAGTATAATCACAATAATATATGTCAAATAACTCCACAATACATCTGGTTCCATTTCTTTTAGGCCAAATAGTAATTTTAAAATTCTTTTTTTGTTTAATTTCCAATGGTAATCCAATAAAAAGCAAAAGTTTAAATTGTACAGATGTCACCGTTTCTCTGTAACATTTTGGTTTCCGAAAGATTAATTAATAATTAAATAAGTCCACAATAGAATTGTTTACTTTTCCACATGGCCAAATAGTAATTTTAAAAATCTTTTTTGAAAAAATTTCCAATGGCAATCCAATAACATTCCAAAATTATAATTGTGCAGATGTTACCGATTTTTTCTAAATTTTTGGTTTTCCAAAGTTTCCTTAAAAAATGGAAAAATTCCACATTACAATTGGTTACCTTTCCATTAGGCCAAATGATAATTTGTTAAATCTTTTTATTTGTAAATTCCAAATGGTAATCCAATAAAATGGTAAAATTGTTTTCTCCAGATGTTGTCAAATCTCTCTAAAATTTAGGTTTCAGGAAGATTAGATAGGAATTTGCTAAATCAAAAGGCAAACGTTGCTTAAAAATCAATTGGGAATCATTACACAGTGTCCAGCCTTTTTCACATTTAAGATAAACTGTGTAATGACCAGAAGTTACAGTAGGTCCATCATGGAAAATTATTGCAACTGTTGCAAAAGTTTTTCCTGAAATTGATAATTGCTGTCCTGTAAACTTCTTTATTAAAGTATCCAATTTTGAACCATCAGCTCTACATCGTTGCATCATTAAAATTACATACTGTCTGTATTCCTTTAAAATTAATGTTGAAAACATGTCAGATTTACACTCACTGCATTGCATGCTATGATTAGCATCTTTAACTAATTTAGCAAAAGTGACTGTTTTACTCTCTGGCAATGTTAAATAAATAAACCTTTCAGAATCAACATTAGTGCCACATATAATATAACAGTTTTCACAACTATGTTCCCATTTATAAGAGAGACCAAACATATTTTGTATTTGTACCCCTTCCTCTTCCAGTACCTGAAGAAAATACATCAAGAATTTCTGTGCATCTTGCTGTACATTTTGAGAAAACTGTGTTCGTCCTGAACATACATCTAAAAGTTTTCTAATTTCAGTAGCACTTTCTATTTGAGTTTTATCATTACTCATCTTTTCAAAAAGGAGACTCAGCACAGTACAGAATCTTTTTCCCTGATTTACTATTATCTGCTCTTGCAAACTTTCCAGATAAAATGCAACATTCAGCACTACATTAGCGTAGCAGTTGACACCAGAGCTATTTTCAAAATAACATCCTACAACCTGTTCTTCATTTTCCTTATTCTTTTTGCTTGCAATTACATCACTCCTCTTTTTTTTCCTCCTCTCTACATCTTCATTACAGATATTCTCATTTCTCCTTTTACGAGAAACTACACGTTTCTCCAACACAGGATACTGACCTAAATGAGGAGCATAGCTTCTTCTTAATCTATTATACTCCTTTACACAGTTTGTATCAGCACTAACTTTTGAATCATCAAAGTCTATCATGAATAAACCGGATAATGTTTTCACTCGTGACAAAGCAACATATGCCATACCTTCTTTGAACACAGTTGAACCAATGTTCACAAATGCACAATCTACAGTCAATCCTTGAGACTTGTGAATAGTTACAGCATATGCTAGAGAAAACGGAAACTGCATCCTACGTACATATAAGTCTTTCACAAGCATGAAACGAACTGTACAACGACAAATATCTTTAACTTCTTCTATCTGATCAAATTTTATTTTTAAACATTCAATTCCATCTTTTTTCTGATAATTAATAAAACCCACAACTCTTCCCATAGCTCCATTAACTAAACCTTTTTCAACATCCAAATTTCTCCTTAAAAATACTCTACAGTTCATGCAAACATATAGATTTTTTTCTAATCCAGCTGTTTTGGAAATCTTCTTCTCTAGTGAATCCAATTTATTTTTCAGTGTGCCTGTTAATGTGACAGTAATTCTTCCATCCTCAATTTTGTCCACTGCTTCCAATTTCCTGATATCTTCCTTTTCCAATTTCAAAAGCTCCTCATTGAATATTGAGCATTCACGTAGAGTTGGCATTAAGCAGATGACACTTTTGTTTTCTGCAATGTTCTTGTATATCTTCTCTGCAACTATTTCTTCCTTTGGAAATAAATTATGTAGCAGCCGAGTCTGTAATGCTTTTTGCCAGCTTCTGTGAGTAGTCCAATCCTGATATCTTTCAGAATACTTCCATATTCTTCATCGTTTGCTTGCCTCATATTAGTTGTAAGTTCCTTGTACTCAAAGAAGGACCAAATATTTGCATTACCGATGCTTCCCAATGACTTCTTCGTGTCCTCATGTGTCACAGTATTAAACACTGGTTGTCCTTTAACTGGAGTAAGTTGCAAAAGATCTCCAAAAACTATGACGTGTTTTCCTCCAAATAACACGTCATAGTCTGACTTCAGAATTTGCTGCATTCTTAAATGCACAAAGGCAAGCATTAAGTTCGATACCATGCTCACCTCATCAATAATGAGAACTTGCATCTTCTTCAATACTCTTGAAACTTCCAAGCATGCTTCTCCAGTTAGCTTGTTGTATTGTATTTTGTTCTCATGCTCCACTGGTAACATTAGCAAACGATGTAAAGTGATTCCTTTTATGTTATATGCTGCTAACCCAGTTGGAGCAGTAACCACACAAGACAAAGTAGAATCCGTTTTTTGCTGTAGGTAGCTTCTGATGACTTTTATAAGGAAACTTTTTCCAGTTCCAGCTTGTCCGCTTACATACATCCTGATTGGATGAAATGATGTGCATGAGCACTCTTT
This sequence comes from Triturus cristatus, assembly GCF_964204655.1. NCBI lineage: Eukaryota > Metazoa > Chordata > Amphibia > Caudata > Salamandridae > Triturus > Triturus cristatus. The sequence continues at coordinate 1,291,162,892 of NC_140589.1, forward strand.
TTTTTCATGTAGAAATCCGTGATCAATTTTGTTTCTGATCTCTTCATAAATTTGTTGCTGCTCTTGATTCAGTTGTCTTTCCAAATTTTGTAAGTCTATAAATTCTTCTTGAGCTTGATTCATAGCTGTTTCCACTTCATTCATGGCTATTGATGCTTCATTTTCAACGATTGGTTGTCCTAGGGGATCTTGACTGAGTGTTCCTGAACTTCGGCTGTCCTGAGAACTGTCTCTAGCTATTTCTGCTGCAATTGTAGTTTCCTGTTCAATTTCTTCATTTAACATTTGCAGATAAGTTGTGAATGTTCTGCATTGTATGCTGTCTTTGCAAGTATTAAATGAATCTTCATAGCTTTGAAATTCTCCCAGTAGTTCATCCTCTGTACGCCATGGTTTAAACAGCTGTAAAAGAGCCAAGTAGTAAAATTCCTTTTTGTCAGTAGTGTCGCAACTCAGCTTCCGGTGATTTATCAAACTTCCTTTTGTTTGCTTCACCAAACATCCTTCCTCACCAATAACTTTATATTTTCCATTGTTGATGTCTTCTGCGGCTTTCCGTGAATAAATGTAGTTCTGCAGCACTTCATAGAGACACATGTTCTCCAGATGATGACTTCTCTTTGGGTAATATGTATCCAACATGTTTGATTTCAAAATATCTGTACTTTCTGGGTCATTCTCGGCCAAATATTCAATTTCTCCAACAGATTTCAGTACCCGATTTCTCATTGCTGCAAGGCCTAAACTTGCCCAAATTATTCTTCTTGATTTCGAGTAGAGACTTGCAGAAGATAACCTATCTGAACATTCGTAGGATCCAATTTCTCGATGCGATAACATCTTCAAACTGAAACTGTACAGCTTCTTACTGACAGTTTTCTCGTGAGAAATCTCTTCCCACATTTCCTTCAATTCTGTTTTTTCTGATTTCGTAATGTAAGACGTTACATATCGAGCAACAGCAATGGAATTGTCAGCTACATACTGTATATCCATGTTAGCGTTCCACATGGATAAAATCACTGGGTTGTAGTCATTTATATTTTTTGATTCTTCTTTTCTTTTAAGGTTGTAGGTATTCTTAGGTGATTTTCTTGTGATAGTATGTCTCACAGCTGACATAAAACTGTTAACTCTTCCTTTTGAAAGAACAGGTCTAGGAAATCCAAATCGACATTTAGTGTAGTATTTATCTTTGCTCTTGTATTTCCGTCGATAGTATTTTCCACACCGATGACTTTGGAAACGTAAAACTTGCTCCTTTAACTTTTTCTCTTCTGTGCTTTTTGGTATAGCACATGTTGCATATTCTTCAATGTAAGATAACACTGCTTCATCAGTATCTGTTCCAAACTTTGGGGCATCCTTGATCCACAACAGCATATGAATATGAGGAGCACCTCTTGCCTGGTACTCTTTTCTCCAAAAGAAATCCACTACTTCTCCTAGAGGTGGATTTTTTTTATTGCAGATGAAGGACATCATAGCCTCAAATCTATGATTGAAATATCTGCAAACATTAACCGGATCCAATGAGCACAGTTCTCCTGCTGTTTTGTATTCAATGTTTTTAATGTTTGAATTTGCCTCTCGTAGAAAATCCAGTAAATCATCCCAAGCGTACTCAGCACAGCTTAGGGTAAGGAACCATGTTGGTGTTCCTAAATTCCGTAACATGCATTTTAATTCACCATGGCGTCGGTATCAATATTCATTTGTCCTACGCTGACAAGCCATCAGATTGATCAGTTGTGTTTCCAAATGATCATCTCGGTGCTGCACTTTCTCCATAAAATCCTTAGCAGACACATTTTGTAAATGTACTCCACTTTTTAAAATGTGATTTACTGCATAAGACAGTGCAGACAAGTCGCTTTCAAATAAAAGATGGAACAAATAAGGAATACTTTGTCGAAATCTGGGATCTTCAGCATATAGTCTTGTAGTCCGATACTCAGAAGCTGGAATCTGTTCCGGACGTTCATCGTATCGTCCTCCTTTTCCTTTAGGAAACAGCTGGGGAAAACATCGAGCTTCCAAGCTCTCCTCCCATACACTCACGGGAGTTCCTTTTGCTTTCTTCATCTGAAATAGATCAATATTGTCTCCCATAACTTCTTTTGAATGAAGAGGATGTATGCTAAAATGTTCATAAATTTCTTCTTCCTTTGACTTGTCCACTTTTTCAATTTGTCCAGTTGGTGTTTCTGTGTCTTCTTGTAAATCTTCTTCTTCTTCTTCTTCTATATAAATTGATTCATACCATTTGTTATTCCTTTTCAAATACATATTTGCTCTTTGTACTTTCCGTACATCTACCAGCTCCTGCCAAATCTTCTTATTCTTTGTAGGTACACCATTAACCAGAATAATTAATGGTTCAGTTTCCAAAGTATCCGCATCAATAGTATCCATATTTTTTTTCAAATCCAAGGGCAAATACACCACTCTACCTTTTAAACCTCTCAGTAAATCTGAAGGAGGTAATTTACCAGTTTTGGGCTCCATACGTACTATGGTCTGGAACGGATGAACACATTGGATGAGTATAGACTCATATGTATTTAATTCAGAAAGTTCAGCAGGAATAGCATCCAATTCTAAATTATTATGTACAGCTCTGGTCGGCATTCTATTTTCCTCTAACTTGTTGTAACAGTATTTACAAATACGCTGAACTTCACCCAATTCAAAACAATTTTCAAGAAATATATAGGTGGCAAAATCCTTCCACTTATAATTATCTTCATTTTCACTCTTTCTGTAGAGATCAACATACCTGGTTTGTTTTCTATAATGAGTTCTGCGGCAACAAATACAAGTTATATTTGGTCTTTCATTAGAGATTATTGCAAATTTTGTTATGTGATCATTAAATGTCTTACTTACAGAGGGTTCTACATTTTCTTCCACTTCTTCCTCATTTACTGTGTCCTTCTCTGCACTGTTTTGTTCAGGACCAAAGTAACAAAACTGAATTTCATCAACAACCTTCTCTACATCTGATACCGTTCCACGGAACAGAGCCCTATTCAATTCATCTAACTTTATTGCTGGACTTTTAGCAAAATACAACCGTCTCACAAACTTTCTCATTTCAGTATGATGAACAGCCAGCATCCTAAAATGATGGAAAACACTATTACAAACTTTTCTAGATAGACAAGCCAGAGAATGACCCTGCAAACCAGTATTCTCTCTCACTCTGCATGGATCTAGACTTTGAAGCACCTTAATCTTCTGTTTCACACTTTTTTTGCTATATTCTCTTAGAAACTCACGAAATTTATCAATAGATTCCTGACGCACAGTGCAAATACTACTACAATTCCAAGTGTACACTGGGGCTTTAGGACGTCTCCCCATAGCCTCATCCGCCATCACTTGTACCTCATCTCTTGGAACCATTATCTCCTTCTCCATTATGCAACCATTTTTCACTTCATAAGCACGACCTCTGGTGTCAACTGCATGCAGCAAACTATTACTTTGAAAATAACTCTCTTCATTAAAAAAAGGTTCACTACTTGAACTATGCATCCATTTTCCTAAAACCACTTTACAAAAGTTTGTTCTGTTCACTACTCTTTTCCTTTTGCTATGTGATTTCAGTACATTAACCATTTTGTCTAATGTACGCATCCTATTCAAAATTAAAATGAATAGTTTCCTTTTTAATTCTAATGCCTTAGCTGCAATGGCTTCAATTTCTTTTTTTCTCTTAAAAAACTTTGCCTTTTGCTTATATTTCTTCACATCCTTTATCAAATTGGACATAACTCTCCTCTGAAACATTTTTCTACGTATCTCTTTAAACGCTGTTTTTCTGTTTAAGTTTATCTTTTTAGTTGCAGAAGGTATATTTGCATTAACTAAATTCTCAATTTTTTCCTGTCCTTTTCGATTCAAATCATTATTTCCAGTACAGACATTTTGTACATTTTTCCTTTTTTTGAATATGTTCCTTAGAAAATCTTTTTTTTGCTTACCAGAAGATTTTTTCTTCTTCCCAACATGAGCATCTTCAACTAACTTAGGTCCTCCAGTTGTCTTCAAATATAGGTTTTTTTTCTGCTCTTTTTTTACTCTGGATTTTGTAGGCATCTTAAATTTTGTTCACTGCTCTTCAGCAATACCTGAAAAAAACTAAAAAAAAATTCCTTTATTTTATTTAAATATATTACTACATTTGTTTTCACATTAGTCACAAAACGAAATTTCTTTGCCAATTTGAAAGCACACTTACTGCTATTTTTTTTGGCAAGTGATAAACACTTTTACAGACTGACACATTATGAATCCACTTTTCAGATTTTTTACAAAGCACATGTCCAAACTGCTTTTTCAGACCAGCATCATTTGTAACCTGGGTGTCTGCCTACACTCCAGCAAGGGCAACCAGCCTTAGTGATGCTGAATGTATTTGCATTACTGACTGAAACCTCAAACCCCACTCGCTTGTGAATACTGTGCATGATTCCACATGGTAAGCAGCTACCTGTGTGCTAAGAGTCTGCTTCTGCACCAAAAAATGGCTCCCCCTTTCCATCTAATGCAACTGTGAAATCTCCAGAGCAATACGCAATAAATCTCTGCCTGTAATTCCTATTTGCACACAGAGTCATGTTTTCACATTAGTCACAAAACGAAATTTCTTTGCCAATTTGAAAGCACACTTACTGCTCTTTTTTTTGGCAAGTGATAAACACTTTTACAGACTGACACATTATGAATCCACTTTTCAGATTTTTTACAAAGCACATGTCCAAACTGCTTTTTCAGACCAGCATCATTTGTAACCTGGGTGTCTGCCTACACTCCAGCAAGGGCAACCAGCCTTAGTGATGCTGAATGTATTTGCATTACTGACTGAAACCTCAAACCCCACTCGCTTGTGAATACTGTGCATGATTCCACATGGTAAGCAGCTACCTGTGTGCTAAGAGTCAGCTTCTGCACCAAAAAAAGGCTCCCCCTTTCCATCTAATGCAACTGTGAAATCACCAGAGCAATACGCAATAAATCTCTGCCTGTAATTCCTATTTGGACACAGAGTCATGTTTTCACATTAGTCACAAAACGAAATTTCTTTGCCAATTTGAAAGCACACTTACTGCTCTTTTTTTTGGCAAGTAATAAACACTTTTACAGACTGACACATTATGAATCCACTTTTCAGATTTTTTACAAAGCACATGTCCAAACTGCTTTTTCAGACCAGCATCATTTGTAACCTGGGTGTCTGCCTACACTCCAGCAAGGGCAACCAGCCTTAGTGATGCTGAATGTATTTGCATTACTGACTGAAACCTCAAACCCCACTCGCTTGTGAATACTGTGCATGATTCCACATGGTAAGCAGCTACCTGTGTGCTAAGAGTCTGCTTCTGCACCAAAAAATGTCTCCCCCTTTCCATCTAATGCAACTGTGAAATCACCAGAGAAATACGCAATAAATCTCTGCCTGTAATTCCTATTTGCACACAGAGTCATGTTTTCACATTAGTCACAAAACGAAATTTCTTTGCCAATTTGAAAGCACACTTACTGCTCTTTTTTTGGCAAGTGATAAACACTTTTACAGACTGACACATTATGAATCCACTTTTCAGATTTTTTACAAAGCACATGTCCAAACTGCTTTTTCAGACCAGCATCATTTGTAACCTGGGTGTCTGCCTACACTCCAGCAAGGGCAACCAGCCTTAGTGATGCTGAATGTATTTGCATTACTGACTGAAACCTCAAACCCCACTCGCTTGTGAATACTGTGCATGATTCCACATGGTAAGCAGCTACCTGTGTGCTAAGAGTCTGCTTCTGCACCAAAAAATGGCTCCCCCTTTCCATCTAATGCAACTGTGAAATCTCCAGAGCAATACGCAATAAATCTCTGCCTGTAATTCCTATTTGCACACAGAGTCATGTTTTCACATTAGTCACAAAACGAAATTTCTTTGCCAATTTGAAAGCACACTTACTGCTCTTTTTTTTGGCAAGTGATAAACACTTTTACAGACTGACACATTATGAATCCACTTTTCAGATTTTTTACAAAGCACATGTCCAAACTGCTTTTTCAGACCAGCATCATTTGTAACCTGGGTGTCTGCCTACACTCCAGCAAGGGCAACCAGCCTTAGTGATGCTGAATGTATTTGCATTACTGACTGAAACCTCAAACCCCACTCGCTTGTGAATACTGTGCATGATTCCACATGGTAAGCAGCTACCTGTGTGCTAAGAGTCAGCTTCTGCACCAAAAAAAGGCTCCCCCTTTCCATCTAATGCAACTGTGAAATCACCAGAGAAATACGCAATAAATCTCTGCCTGTAATTCCTATTTGGACACAGAGTCATGTTTTCACATTAGTCACAAAACGAAATTTCTTTGCCAATTTGAAAGCACACTTACTGCTCTTTTTTTTGGCAAGTAATAAACACTTTTACAGACTGACACATTATGAATCCACTTTTCAGATTTTTTACAAAGCACATGTCCAAACTGCTTTTTCAGACCAGCATCATTTGTAAACTGGGTGTCTGCCTACACTCCAGCAAGGGCAACCAGCCTTAGTGATGCTGAATGTATTTGCATTACTGACTGAAACCTCAAACCCCACTCGCTTGTGAATACTGTGCATGATTCCACATGGTAAGCAGCTACCTGTGTGCTAAGAGTCTGCTTCTGCACCAAAAAATGTCTCCCCCTTTCCATCTAATGCAACTGTGAAATCACCAGAGAAATACGCAATAAATCTCTGCCTGTAATTCCTATTTGCACACAGAGTCATGTTTTCACATTAGTCACAAAACGAAATTTCTTTGCCAATTTGAAAGCACACTTACTGCTCTTTTTTTTGGCAAGTGATAAACACTTTTACAGACTGACACATTATGAATCCACTTTTCAGATTTTTTACAAAGCACATGTCCAAACTGCTTTTTCAGACCAGCATCATTTGTAACCTGGGTGTCTGCCTACACTCCAGCAAGGGCAACCAGCCTTAGTGATGCTGAATGTATTTGCATTACTGACTGAAACCTCAAACCCCACTCGCTTGTGAATACTGTGCATGATTCCACATAGTAAGCAGCTACCTGTGTGCTAAGAGTCTGCTTCTGCACCAAAAAATGTCTCCCCCTTTCCATCTAATGCAACTGTGAAATCACCAGAGCAATACGCAATAAATCTCTGCCTGTAATTCCTATTTGCACACAGAGTCATGTTTTCACATTAGTCACAAAACGAAATTTCTTTGCCAATTTGAAAGCACACTTACTGCTCTTTTTTTTGGCAAGTGATAAACACTTTTACAGACTGACACATTATGAATCCACTTTTCAGATTTTTTACAAAGCACATGTCCAAACTGCTTTTTCAGACCAGCATCATTTGTAACCTGGGTGTCTGCCTACACTCCAGCAAGGGCAACCAGCCTTAGTGATGCTGAATGTATTTGCATTACTGACTGAAACCTCAAACCCCACTCGCTTGTGAATACTGTGCATGATTCCACATGGTAAGCAGCTACCTGTGTGCTAAGAGTCTGCTTCTGCACCAAAAAATGTCTCCCCCTTTCCATCTAATGCAACTGTGAAATCACCAGAGAAATACGCAATAAATCTCTGCCTGTAATTCCTATTTGCACACAGAGTCATGTTTTCACATTAGTCACAAAACGAAATTTCTTTGCCAATTTGAAAGCACACTTACTGCTCTTTTTTTTGGCAAGTGATAAACACTTTTACAGACTGACACATTATGAATCCACTTTTCAGATTTTTTACAAAGCACATGTCCAAACTGCTTTTTCAGACCAGCATCATTTGTCACCTGGGTGTCTGCCTACACTCCAGCAAGGGCAACCAGCCTTAGTGATGCTGAATGTATTTGCATTACTGACTGAAACCTCAAACCCCACTCGCTTGTGAATACTGTGCATGATTCCACATGGTAAGCAGCTACCTGTGTGCTAAGAGTCAGCTTCTGCACCAAAAAAAGGCTCCCCCTTTCCTTCTAATGCAACTGTGAAATCACCAGAGCAATACGCAATAAATCTCTGCCTGTAATTCCTATTTGCACACAGAGTCATGTTTTCACATTAGTCACAAAACGAAATTTCTTTGCCAATTTGAAAGCACACTTACTGCTCTTTTTTTTGGCAAGTAATAAACACTTTTACAGACTGACACATTATGAATCCACTTTTCAGATTTTTTACAAAGCACATGTCCAAACTGCTTTTTCAGACCAGCATCATTTGTAACCTGGGTGTCTGCCTACACTCCAGCAAGGGCAACCAGCCTTAGTGATGCTGAATGTATTTGCATTACTGACTGAAACCTCAAACCCCACTCGCTTGTGAATACTGTGCATGATTCCACATGGTAAGCAGCTACCTGTGTGCTAAGAGTCTGCTTCTGCACCAAAAAATGTCTCCCCCTTTCCATCTAATGCAACTGTGAAATCACCAGAGCAATACGCAATAAATCTATGCCTGTAATTCCTATTTGCACACAGAGTCATGTTTTCACATTAGTCACAAAACGAAATTTCTTTGCCAATTTGAAAGCACACTTACTGCTCTTTTTTTTGGCAAGTGATAAACACTTTTACAGACTGACACATTATGAATCCACTTTTCAGATTTTTTACAAAGCACATGTCCAAACTGCTTTTTCAGACCAGCATCATTTGTAACCTGGGTGTCTGCCTACACTCCAGCAAGGGCAACCAGCCTTAGTGATGCTGAATGTATTTGCATTACTGACTGAAACCTCAAACCCCACTCGCTTGTGAATACTGTGCATGATTCCACATGGTAAGCAGCTACCTGTGTGCTAAGAGTCAGCTTCTGCACCAAAAAAAGGCTCCCCCTTTCCATCTAATGCAACTGTGAAATCACCAGAGCAATACGCAATAAATCTCTGCCTGTAATTCCTATTTGGACACAGAGTCATGTTTTCACATTAGTCACAAAACAAAATTTCTTTGCCAATTTGAAAGCACACTTACTGCTCTTTTTTTTGGCAAGTAATAAACACTTTTACAGACTGACACATTATGAATCCACTTTTCAGATTTTTTACAAAGCACATGTCCAAACTGCTTTTTCAGACCAGCATCATTTGTAACCTGGGTGTCTGCCTACACTCCAGCAAGGGCAACCAGCCTTAGTGATGCTGAATGTATTTGCATTACTGACTGAAACCTCAAACCCCACTCGCTTGTGAATACTGTGCATGATTCCACATGGTAAGCAGCTACCTGTGTGCTAAGAGTCTGCTTCTGCACCAAAAAATGTCTCCCCCTTTCCATCTAATGCAACTGTGAAATCACCAGAGAAATACGCAATAAATCTCTGCCTGTAATTCCTATTTGCACACAGAGTCATGTTTTCACATTAGTCACAAAACGAAATTTCTTTGCCAATTTGAAAGCACACTTACTGCTCTTTTTTTTGGCAAGTGATAAACACTTTTACAGACTGACACATTATGAATCCACTTTTCAGATTTTTTACAAAGCACATGTCCAAACTGCTTTTTCAGACCAGCATCATTTGTAACCTGGGTGTCTGCCTACACTCCAGCAAGGGCAACCAGCCTTAGTGATGCTGAATGTATTTGCATTACTGACTGAAACCTCAAACCCCACTCGCTTGTGAATACTGTGCATGATTCCACATAGTAAGCAGCTACCTGTGTGCTAAGAGTCTGCTTCTGCACCAAAAAATGTCTCCCCCTTTCCATCTAATGCAACTGTGAAATCACCAGAGCAATACGCAATAAATCTCTGCCTGTAATTCCTATTTGCACACAGAGTCATGTTTTCACATTAGTCACAAAACGAAATTTCTTTGCCAATTTGAAAGCACACTTACTGCTCTTTTTTTTGGCAAGTGATAAACACTTTTACAGACTGACACATTATGAATCCACTTTTCAGATTTTTTACAAAGCACATGTCCAAACTGCTTTTTCAGACCAGCATCATTTGTAACCTGGGTGTCTGCCTACACTCCAGCAAGGGCAACCAGCCTTAGTGATGCTGAATGTATTTGCATTACTGACTGAAACCTCAAACCCCACTCGCTTGTGAATACTGTGCATGATTCCACATGGTAAGCAGCTACCTGTGTGCTAAGAGTCAGCTTCTGCACCAAAAAAAGGCTCCCCCTTTCCATCTAATGCAACTGTGAAATCACCAGAGCAATACGCAATAAATCTCTGCCTGTAATTCCTATTTGGACACAGAGTCATGTTTTCACATTAGTCACAAAACGAAATTTCTTTGCCAATTTGAAAGCACACTTACTGCTCTTTTTTTTGGCAAGTAATAAACACTTTTACAGACTGACACATTATGAATCCACTTTTCAGATTTTTTACAAAGCACATGTCCAAACTGCTTTTTCAGACCAGCATCATTTGTAACCTGGGTGTCTGCCTACACTCCAGCAAGGGCAACCAGCCTTAGTGATGCTGAATGTATTTGCATTACTGACTGAAACCTCAAACCCCACTCGCTTGTGAATACTGTGCATGATTCCACATGGTAAGCAGCTACCTGTGTGCTAAGAGTCTGCTTCTGCACCAAAAAATGTCTCCCCCTTTCCATCTAATGCAACTGTGAAATCACCAGAGAAATACGCAATAAATCTCTGCCTGTAATTCCTATTTGCACACAGAGTCATGTTTTCACATTAGTCACAAAACGAAATTTCTTTGCCAATTTGAAAGCACACTTACTGCTCTTTTTTTTGGCAAGTGATAAACACTTTTACAGACTGACACATTATGAATCCACTTTTCAGATTTTTTACAAAGCACATGTCCAAACTGCTTTTTCAGACCAGCATCATTTGTAACCTGGGTGTCTGCCTACACTCCAGCAAGGGCAACCAGCCTTAGTGATGCTGAATGTATTTGCATTACTGACTGAAACCTCAAACCCCACTCGCTTGTGAATACTGTGCATGATTCCACATAGTAAGCAGCTACCTGTGTGCTAAGAGTCTGCTTCTGCACCAAAAAATGTCTCCCCCTTTCCATCTAATGCAACTGTGAAATCACCAGAGCAATACGCAATAAATCTCTGCCTGTAATTCCTATTTGCACACAGAGTCATGTTTTCACATTAGTCACAAAACGAAATTTCTTTGCCAATTTGAAAGCACACTTACTGCTCTTTTTTTTGGCAAGTGATAAACACTTTTACAGACTGACACATTATGAATCCACTTTTCAGATTTTTTACAAAGCACATGTCCAAACTGCTTTTTCAGACCAGCATCATTTGTAACCTGGGTGTCTGCCTACACTCCAGCAAGGGCAACCAGCCTTAGTGATGCTGAATGTATTTGCATTACTGACTGAAACCTCAAACCCCACTCGCTTGTGAATACTGTGCATGATTCCACATGGTAAGCAGCTACCTGTGTGCTAAGAGTCAGCTTCTGCACCAAAAAAAGGCTCCCCCTTTCCATCTAATGCAACTGTGAAATCACCAGAGCAATACGCAATAAATCTCTGCCTGTAATTCCTATTTGGACACAGAGTCATGTTTTCACATTAGTCACAAAACGAAATTTCTTTGCCAATTTGAAAGCACACTTACTGCTCTTTTTTTTGGCAAGTAATAAACACTTTTACAGACTGACACATTATGAATCCACTTTTCAGATTTTTTACAAAGCACATGTCCAAACTGCTTTTTCAGACCAGCATCATTTGTAACCTGGGTGTCTGCCTACACTCCAGCAAGGGCAACCAGCCTTAGTGATGCTGAATGTATTTGCATTACTGACTGAAACCTCAAACCCCACTCGCTTGTGAATACTGTGCATGATTCCACATGGTAAGCAGCTACCTGTGTGCTAAGAGTCTGCTTCTGCACCAAAAAATGTCTCCCCCTTTCCATCTAATGCAACTGTGAAATCACCAGAGAAATACGCAATAAATCTCTGCCTGTAATTCCTATTTGCACACAGAGTCATGTTTTCACATTAGTCACAAAACAAAATTTCTTTGCCAATTTGAAAGCACACTTACTGCTCTTTTTTTGGCAAGTGATAAACACTTTTACAGACTGACACATTATGAATCCACTTTTCAGATTTTTTACAAAGCACATGTCCAAACTGCTTTTTCCGACCAGCATCATTTGTAACCTGGGTGTCTGCCTACACTCCAGCAAGGGCAACCAGCCTTAGTGATGCTGAATGTATTTGCATTACTGACTGAAACCTCAAACCCCACTCGCTTGTGAATACTGTGCATGATTCCACATAGTAAGCAGCTACCTGTGTGCTAAGAGTCTGCTTCTGCACCAAAAAATGTCTCCCCCTTTCCATCTAATGCAACTGTGAAATCACCAGAGCAATACGCAATAAATCTCTGCCTGTAATTCCTATTTGCACACAGAGTCATGTTTTCACATTAGTCACAAAACGAAATTTCTTTGGCAATTTGAAAGCACACTTACTGCTCTTTTTTTTGGCAAGTGATAAACACTTTTACAGACTGACACATTATGAATCCACTTTTCAGATTTTTTACAAAGCACATGTCCAAACTGCTTTTTCAGACCAGCATCATTTGTAACCTGGGTGTCTGCCTACACTCCAGCAAGGGCAACCAGCCTTAGTGATGCTGAATGTATTTGCATTACTGACTGAAACCTCAAACCCCACTCGCTTGTGAATACTGTGCATGATTCCACATGGTAAGCAGCTACCTGTGTGCTAAGAGTCTGCTTCTGCACCAAAAAATGTCTCCCCCTTTCCATCTAATGCAACTGTGAAATCACCAGAGAAATACGCAATAAATCTCTGCCTGTAATTCCTATTTGCACACAGAGTCATGTTTTCACATTAGTCACAAAACGAAATTTCTTTGCCAATTTGAAAGCACACTTACTGCTCTTTTTTTTGGCAAGTGATAAACACTTTTACAGACTGACACATTATGAATCCACTTTTCAGATTTTTTACAAAGCACATGTCCAAACTGCTTTTTCAGACCAGCATCATTTGTAACCTGGGTGTCTGCCTACACTCCAGCAAGGGCAACCAGCCTTAGTGATGCTGAATGTATTTGCATTACTGACTGAAACCTCAAACCCCACTCGCTTGTGAATACTGTGCATGATTCCACATGGTAAGCAGCTACCTGTGTGCTAAGAGTCAGCTTCTGCACCAAAAAAAGGCTCCCCCTTTCCTTCTAATGCAACTGTGAAATCACCAGAGCAATACGCAATAAATCTCTGCCTGTAATTCCTATTATGCACACAGAGTCATGTTTTCACATTAGTCACAAAACGAAATTTCTTTGCCAATTTGAAAGCACACTTACTGCTTTTTTTTGGCAAGTGATAAACACTTTTACAGACTGACACATTATGAATCCACTTTTCAGATTTTTTACAAAGCACATGTCCAAACTGCTTTTTCAGACCAGCATCATTTGTAACCTGGGTGTCTGCCTACACTCCAGCAAGGGCAACCAGCCTTAGTGATGCTGAATGTATTTGCATTACTGACTGAAACCTCAAACCCCACTCGCTTGTGAATACTGTGCATGATTCCACATGGTAAGCAGCTACCTGTGTGCTAAGAGTCTGCTTCTGCACCAAAAAATGTCTCCCCCTTTCCATCTAATGCAACTGTGAAATCACTAGAGAAATACGCAATAAATCTCTGCCTGTAATTCCTATTTGCACACAGAGTCATGTTTTCACATTAGTCACAAAACGAAATTTCTTTGCCAATTTGAAAGCACACTTACTGCTCTTTTTTTTGGCAAGTGATAAACACTTTTACAGACTGACACATTATGAATCCACTTTTCAGATTTTTTACAAAGCACATGTCCAAACTGCTTTTTCAGACCAGCATCATTTGTAACCTGGGTGTCTGCCTACACTCCAGCAAGGGCAACCAGCCTTAGTGATGCTGAATGTATTTGCATTACTGACTGAAACCTCAAACCCCACTCGCTTGTGAATACTGTGCATGATTCCACATGGTAAGCAGCTACCTGTGTGCTAAGAGTCTGCTTCTGCACCAAAAAATGTCTCCCCCTTTCCATCTAATGCAACTGTGAAATCACCAGAGAAATACGCAATAAATCTCTGCCTGTAATTCCTATTTGCACACAGAGTCATGTTTTCACATTAGTCACAAAACGAAATTTCTTTGCCAATTTGAAAGCACACTTACTGCTCTTTTTTTTGGCAAGTGATAAACACTTTTACAGACTGACACATTATGAATCCACTTTTCAGATTTTTTACAAAGCACATGTCCAAACTGCTTTTTCAGACCAGCATCATTTGTAACCTGGGTGTCTGCCTACACTCCAGCAAGGGCAACCAGCCTTAGTGATGCTGAATGTATTTGCATTACTGACTGAAACCTCAAACCCCACTCGCTTGTGAATACTGTGCATGATTCCACATGGTAAGCAGCTACCTGTGTGCTAAGAGTCAGCTTCTGCACCAAAAAAAGGCTCCCCCTTTCCATCTAATGCAACTGTGAAATCACCAGAGCAATACGCAATAAATCTCTGCCTGTAATTCCTATTTGGACACAGAGTCATGTTTTCACATTAGTCACAAAACGAAATTTCTTTGCCAATTTGAAAGCACACTTACTGCTCTTTTTTTTGGCAAGTAATAAACACTTTTACAGACTGACACATTATGAATCCACTTTTCAGATTTTTTACAAAGCACATGTCCAAACTGCTTTTTCAGACCAGCATCATTTGTAACCTGGGTGTCTGCCTACACTCCAGCAAGGGCAACCAGCCTTAGTGATGCTGAATGTATTTGCATTACTGACTGAAACCTCAAACCCCACTCGCTTGTGAATACTGTGCATGATTCCACATGGTAAGCAGCTACCTGTGTGCTAAGAGTCTGCTTCTGCACCAAAAAATGTCTCCCCCTTTCCATCTAATGCAACTGTGAAATCACCAGAGAAATACGCAATAAATCTCTGCCTGTAATTCCTATTTGCACACAGAGTCATGTTTTCACATTAGTCACAAAACGAAATTTCTTTGCCAATTTGAAAGCACACTTACTGCTCTTTTTTTTGGCAAGTGATAAACACTTTTACAGACTGACACATTATGAATCCACTTTTCAGATTTTTTACAAAGCACATGTCCAAACTGCTTTTTCCGACCAGCATCATTTGTAACCTAGGTGTCTGCCTACACTCCAGCAAGGGCAACCAGCCTTAGTGATGCTGAATGTATTTGCATTACTGACTGAAACCTCAAACCCCACTCGCTTGTGAATACTGTGCATGATTCCACATAGTAAGCAGCTACCTGTGTGCTAAGAGTCTGCTTCTGCACCAAAAAATGTCTCCCCCTTTCCATCTAATGCAACTGTGAAATCACCAGAGCAATACGCAATAAATCTCTGCCTGTAATTCCTATTTGCACACAGAGTCATGTTTTCACATTAGTCACAAAACGAAATTTCTTTGGCAATTTGAAAGCACACTTACTGCCCTTTTTTTTGGCAAGTGATAAACACTTTTACAGACTGACACATTATGAATCCACTTTTCAGATTTTTTACAAAGCACATGTCCAAACTGCTTTTTCAGACCAGCATCATTTGTAACCTGGGTGTCTGCCTACACTCCAGCAAGGGCAACCAGCCTTAGTGATGCTGAATGTATTTGCATTACTGACTGAAACCTCAAACCCCACTCGCTTGTGAATACTGTGCATGATTCCACATGGTAAGCAGCTACCTGTGTGCTAAGAGTCAGCTTCTGCACCAAAAAAAGGCTCCCCCTTTCCTTCTAATGCAACTGTGAAATCACCAGAGCAATACGCAATAAATCTCTGCCTGTAATTCCTATTATGCACACAGAGTCATGTTTTCACATTAGTCACAAAACGAAATTTCTTTGCCAATTTGAAAGCACACTTACTGCTCTTTTTTTTGGCAAGTAATAAACACTTTTACAGACTGACACATTATGAATCCACTTTTCAGATTTTTTACAAAGCACATGTCCAAACTGCTTTTTCAGACCAGCATCATTTGTAACCTGGGTGTCTGCCTACACTCCAGCAAGGGCAACCAGCCTTAGTGATGCTGAATGTATTTGCATTACTGACTGAAACCTCAAACCCCACTCGCTTGTGAATACTGTGCATGATTCCACATGGTAAGCAGCTACCTGTGTGCTAAGAGTCTGCTTCTGCACCAAAAAATGTCTCCCCCTTTCCATCTAATGCAACTGTGAAATCACCAGAGCAATACGCAATAAATCTATGCCTGTAATTCCTATTTGCACACAGAGTCATGTTTTCACATTAGTCACAAAACGAAATTTCTTTGCCAATTTGAAAGCACACTTACTGCTTTTTTTTTGGCAAGTGATAAACACTTTTACAGACTGACACATTATGAATCCACTTTTCAGATTTTTTACAAAGCACATGTCCAAACTGCTTTTTCAGACCAGCATCATTTGTAACCTGGGTGTCTGCCTACACTCCAGCAAGGGCAACCAGCCTTAGTGATGCTGAATGTATTTGCATTACTGACTGAAACCTCAAACCCCACTCGCTTGTGAATACTGTGCATGATTCCACATGGTAAGCAGCTACCTGTGTGCTAAGAGTCTGCTTCTGCACCAAAAAATGTCTCCCCCTTTCCATCTAATGCAACTGTGAAATCACCAGAGAAATACGCAATAAATCTCTGCCTGTAATTCCTATTTGCACACAGAGTCATGTTTTCACATTAGTCACAAAACGAAATTTCTTTGCCAATTTGAAAGCACACTTACTGCTCTTTTTTTTGGCAAGTGATAAACACTTTTACAGGCTGACACATTATGAATCCACTTTTCAGATTTTTTACAAAGCACATGTCCAAACTGCTTTTTCAGACCAGCATCATTTGTAACCTGGGTGTCTGCCTACACTCCAGCAAGGGCAACCAGCCTTAGTGATGCTGAATGTATTTGCATTACTGACTGAAACCTCAAACCCCACTCGCTTGTGAATACTGTGCATGATTCCACATGGTAAGCAGCTACCTGTGTGCTAAGAGTCAGCTTCTGCACCAAAAAAAGGCTCCCCCTTTCCATCTAATGCAACTGTGAAATCACCAGAGCAATACGCAATAAATCTCTGCCTGTAATTCCTATTTGGACACAGAGTCATGTTTTCACATTAGTCACAAAACGAAATTTCTTTGCCAATTTGAAAGCACACTTACTGCTCTTTTTTTTGGCAAGTAATAAACACTTTTACAGACTGACACATTATGAATCCACTTTTCAGATTTTTTACAAAGCACATGTCCAAACTGCTTTTTCAGACCAGCATCATTTGTAACCTGGGTGTCTGCCTACACTCCAGCAAGGGCAACCAGCCTTAGTGATGCTGAATGTATTTGCATTACTGACTGAAACCTCAAACCCCACTCGCTTGTGAATACTGTGCATGATTCCACATGGTAAGCAGCTACCTGTGTGCTAAGAGTCTGCTTCTGCACCAAAAAATGTCTCCCCCTTTCCATCTAATGCAACTGTGAAATCACCAGAGCAATACGCAATAAATCTATGCCTGTAATTCCTATTTGCACACAGAGTCATGTTTTCACATTAGTCACAAAACGAAATTTCTTTGCCAATTTGAAAGCACACTTACTGCTTTTTTTTTGGCAAGTGATAAACACTTTTACAGACTGACACATTATGAATCCACTTTTCAGATTTTTTACAAAGCACATGTCCAAACTGCTTTTTCAGACCAGCATCATTTGTAACCTGGGTGTCTGCCTACACTCCAGCAAGGGCAACCAGCCTTAGTGATGCTGAATGTATTTGCATTACTGACTGAAACCTCAAACCCCACTCGCTTGTGAATACTGTGCATGATTCCACATGGTAAGCAGCTACCTGTGTGCTAAGAGTCTGCTTCTGCACCAAAAAATGTCTCCCCCTTTCCTTCTAATGCAACTGTGAAATCACCAGAGAAATACGCAATAAATCTCTGCCTGTAATTCCTATTTGCACACAGAGTCATGTTTTCACATTAGTCACAAAACGAAATTTCTTTGCCAATTTGAAAGCACACTTACTGCTCTTTTTTTTGGCAAGTGATAAACACTTTTACAGGCTGACACATTATAAATCCACTTTTCAGATTTTTTACAAAGCACATGTCCAAACTGCTTTTTCAGACCAGCATCATTTGTAACCTGGGTGTCTGCCTACACTCCAGCAAGGGCAACCAGCCTTAGTGATGCTGAATGTATTTGCATTACTGACTGAAACCTCAAACCCCACTCGCTTGTGAATACTGTGCATGATTCCACATGGTAAGCAGCTACCTGTGTGCTAAGAGTCAGCTTCTGCACCAAAAAAAGGCTCCCCCTTTCCATCTAATGCAACTGTGAAATCACCAGAGCAATACGCAATAAATCTCTGCCTGTAATTCCTATTTGGACACAGAGTCATGTTTTCACATTAGTCACAAAACGAAATTTCTTTGCCAATTTGAAAGCACACTTACTGCTCTTTTTTTTGGCAAGTAATAAACACTTTTACAGACTGACACATTATGAATCCACTTTTCAGATTTTTTACAAAGCACATGTCCAAACTGCTTTTTCAGACCAGCATCATTTGTAACCTGGGTGTCTGCCTACACTCCAGCAAGGGCAACCAGCCTTAGTGATGCTGAATGTATTTGCATTACTGACTGAAACCTCAAACCCCACTCGCTTGTGAATACTGTGCATGATTCCACACGGTAAGCAGCTACCTGTGTGCTAAGAGTCTGCTTCTGCACCAAAAAATGTCTCCCCCTTTCCATCTAATGCAACTGTGAAATCACCAGAGAAATACGCAATAAATCTCTGCCTGTAATTCCTATTTGCACACAGAGTCATGTTTTCACATTAGTCACAAAACGAAATTTCTTTGCCAATTTGAAAGCACACTTACTGCTCTTTTTTTTGGCAAGTGATAAACACTTTTACAGACTGACACATTATGAATCCACTTTTCAGATTTTTTACAAAGCACATGTCCAAACTGCTTTTTCCGACCAGCATCATTTGTAACCTGGGTGTCTGCCTACACTCCAGCAAGGGCAACCAGCCTTAGTGATGCTGAATGTATTTGCATTACTGACTGAAACCTCAAACCCCACTCGCTTGTGAATACTGTGCATGATTCCACATAGTAAGCAGCTACCCGTGTGCTAAGAGTCTGCTTCTGCACCAAAAAATGTCTCCCCCTTTCCATCTAATGCAACTGTGAAATCACCAGAGCAATACGCAATAAATCTCTGCCTGTAATTCCTATTTGCACACAGAGTCATGTTTTCACATTAGTCACAAAACGAAATTTCTTTGCCAATTTGAAAGCACACTTACTGCTCTTTTTTTTGGCAAGTGATAAACACTTTTACAGACTGACACATTATGAATCCACTTTTCAGATTTTTTACAAAGCACATGTCCAAACTGCTTTTTCAGACCAGCATCATTTGTAACCTGGGTGTCTGCCTACACTCCAGCAAGGGCAACCAGCCTTAGTGATGCTGAATGTATTTGCATTACTGACTGAAACCTCAAACCCCACTCGCTTGTGAATACTGTGCATGATTCCACATGGTAAGCAGCTACCTGTGTGCTAAGAGTCTGCTTCTGCACCAAAAAATGTCTCCCCCTTTCCATCTAATGCAACTGTGAAATCACCAGAGAAATACGCAATAAATCTCTGCCTCTAATTCCTATTTGCACACAGAGTCATGTTTTCACATTAGTCACAAAACGAAATTTCTTTGCCAATTTGAAAGCACACTTACTGCTCTTTTTTTTGGCAAGTGATAAACACTTTTACAGACTGACACATTATGAATCCACTTTTCAGATTTTTTACAAAGCACATGTCCAAACTGCTTTTTCAGACCAGCATCATTTGTAACCTGGGTGTCTGCCTACACTCCAGCAAGGGCAACCAGCCTTAGTGATGCTGAATGTATTTGCATTACTGACTGAAACCTCAAACCCCACTCGCTTGTGAATACTGTGCATGATTCCACATGGTAAGCAGCTACCTGTGTGCTAAGAGTCAGCTTCTGCACCAAAAAAAGGCTCCCCCTTTCCTTCTAATGCAACTGTGAAATCACCAGAGCAATACGCAATAAATCTCTGCCTGTAATTCCTATTATGCACACAGAGTCATGTTTTCACATTAGTCACAAAACGAAATTTCTTTGCCAATTTGAAAGCACACTTACTGCTCTTTTTTTTGGCAAGTAATAAACACTTTTACAGACTGACACATTATGAATCCACTTTTCAGATTTTTTACAAAGCACATGTCCAAACTGCTTTTTCAGACCAGCATCATTTGTAACCTGGGTGTCTGCCTACACTCCAGCAAGGGCAACCAGCCTTAGTGATGCTGAATGTATTTGCATTACTGACTGAAACCTCAAACCCCACTCGCTTGTGAATACTGTGCATGATTCCACATGGTAAGCAGCTACCTGTGTGCTAAGAGTCTGCTTCTGCACCAAAAAATGTCTCCCCCTTTCCATCTAATGCAACTGTGAAATCACCAGAGCAATACGCAATAAATCTATGCCTGTAATTCCTATTTGCACACAGAGTCATGTTTTCACATTAGTCACAAAACGAAATTTCTTTGCCAATTTGAAAGCACACTTACTGCTTTTTTTTTGGCAAGTGATAAACACTTTTACAGACTGACACATTATGAATCCACTTTTCAGATTTTTTACAAAGCACATGTCCAAACTGCTTTTTCAGACCAGCATCATTTGTAACCTGGGTGTCTGCCTACACTCCAGCAAGGGCAACCAGCCTTAGTGATGCTGAATGTATTTGCATTACTGACTGAAACCTCAAACCCCACTCGCTTGTGAATACTGTGCATGATTCCACATGGTAAGCAGCTACCTGTGTGCTAAGAGTCTGCTTCTGCACCAAAAAATAAATGTCTCCCCCTTTCCATCTAATGCAACTGTGAAATCACCAGAGAAATACGCAATAAATCTCTGCCTGTAATTCCTATTTGCACACAGAGTCATGTTTTCACATTAGTCACAAAACGAAATTTCTTTGCCAATTTGAAAGCACACTTACTGCTCTTTTTTTTTGGCAAGTAATAAACACTTTTACAGACTGACACATTATGAATCCACTTTTCAGATTTTTTACAAAGCACATGTCCAAACTGCTTTTTCAGACCAGCATCATTTGTAACCTGGGTGTCTGCCTTCACTCCAGCAAGGGCAACCAGCCTTAGTGATGCTGAATGTATTTGCATTACTGACTGAAACCTCAAACCCCACTCGCTTGTGAATACTGTGCATGATTCCACATGGTAAGCAGCTACCTGTGTGCTAAGAGTCAGCTTCTGCACCAAAAAAAGGCTCCCCCTTTCCTTCTAATGCAACTGTGAAATCACCAGAGCAATACGCAATAAATCTCTGCCTGTAATTCCTATTATGCACACAGAGTCATGTTTTCACATTAGTCACAAAACGAAATTTCTTTGCCAATTTGAAAGCACACTTACTGCTCTTTTTTTTGGCAAGTAATAAACACTTTTACAGACTGACACATTATGAATCCACTTTTCAGATTTTTTACAAAGCACATGTCCAAACTGCTTTTTCAGACCAGCATCATTTGTAACCTGGGTGTCTGCCTACACTCCAGCAAGGGCAACCAGCCTTAGTGATGCTGAATGTATTTGCATTACTGACTGAAACCTCAAACCCCACTCGCTTGTGAATACTGTGCATGATTCCACATGGTAAGCAGCTACCTGTGTGCTAAGAGTCTGCTTCTGCACCAAAAAATGTCTCCCCCTTTCCATCTAATGCAACTGTGAAATCACCAGAGCAATACGCAATAAATCTCTGCCTGTAATTCCTATTTGCACACAGAGTCATGTTTTCACATTAGTCACAAAACGAAATTTCTTTGCCAATTTGAAAGCACACTTACTGCTTTTTTTTTGGCAAGTGATAAACACTTTTACAGACTGACACATTATGAATCCACTTTTCAGATTTTTTACAAAGCACATGTCCAAGCTGCTTTTTCAGACCAGCATCATTTGTAACCTGGGTGTCTGCCTACACTCCAGCAAGGGCAACCAGCCTTAGTGATGCTGAATGTATTTGCATTACTGACTGAAACCTCAAACCCCACTCGCTTGTGAATACTGTGCATGATTCCACATGGTAAGCAGCTACCTGTGTGCTAAGAGTCTGCTTCTGCACCAAAAAATGTCTCCCCCTTTCCATCTAATGCAACTGTGAAATCACCAGAGCAATACGCAATAAATCTCTGCCTGTAATTCCTATTTGCACACAGTCATGTTTTCACATTAGTCACAAAACGAAATTTCTTTGCCAATTTGAAAGCACACTTACTGCTCTTTTTTTTGGCAAGTAATAAACACTTTTACAGACTGACACATTATGAATCCACTTTTCAGATTTTTTACAAAGCACATGTCCAAACTGCTTTTTCAGACCAGCATCATTTGTAACCTGGGTGTCTGCCTACACTCCAGCAAGGGCAACCAGCCTTAGTGATGCTGAATGTATTTGCATTACTGACTGAAACCTCAAACCCCACTCGCTTGTGAATACTGTGCATGATTCCACATGGTAAGCAGCTACCTGTGTGCTAAGAGTCTGCTTCTGCACCAAAAAATGTCTCCCCCTTTCCATCTAATGCAACTGTGAAATCACCAGAGAAATACGCAATAAATCTCTGCCTGTAATTCCTATTTGCACACAGAGTCATGTTTTCACATTAGTCACAAAACGAAATTTCTTTGCCAATTTGAAAGCACACTTACTGCTCTTTTTTTTGGCAAGTGATAAACACTTTTACAGACTGACACATTATGAATCCACTTTTCAGATTTTTTACAATGCACATGTCCAAACTGCTTTTTCAGACCAGCATCATTTGTAACCTGGGTGTCTGCCTACACCCCAGCAAGGGCAACCAGCCTTAGTGATGCTGAATGTATTTGCATTACTGACTGAAACCTCAAACCCCACTCGCTTGTGAATACTGTGCATGATTCCACATAGTAAGCAGCTACCTGTGTGCTAAGAGTCTGCTTCTGCACCAAAAAATAAATGTCTCCCCCTTTCCATCTAATGCAACTGTGAAATCACCAGAGCAATACGCAATAAATCTCTGCCTGTAATTCCTATTTGCACACAGAGTCATGTTTTCACATTAGTCACAAAACGAAATTTCTTTGCCAATTTGAAAGCACACTTACTGCTCTTTTTTTTGGCAAGTGATAAACACTTTTACAGACCGACACATTATGAATCCACTTTTCAGATTTTTTACAAAGCACATGTCCAAACTGCTTTTTCAGACCAGCATCATTTGTAACCTGGGTGTCTGCCTACACTCCAGCAAGGGCAACCAGCCTTAGTGATGCTGAATGTATTTGCATTACTGACTGAAACCTCAAACCCCACTCGCTTGTGAATACTGTGCATGATTCCACATGGTAAGCAGCTACCTGTGTGCTAAGAGTCTGCTTCTGCACCAAAAAATGTCTCCCCCTTTCCATCTAATGCAACTGTGAAATCACCAGAGCAATACGCAATAAATCTATGCCTGTAATTCCTATTTGCACACAGAGTCATGTTTTCACATTAGTCACAAAACGAAATTTCTTTGCCAATTTGAAAGCACACTTACTGCTTTTTTTTTGGCAAGTGATAAACACTTTTACAGACTGACACATTATGAATCCACTTTTCAGATTTTTTACAAAGCACATGTCCAAACTGCTTTTTCAGACCAGCATCATTTGTAACCTGGGTGTCTGCCTACACTCCAGCAAGGGCAACCAGCCTTAGTGATGCTGAATGTATTTGCATTACTGACTGAAACCTCAAACCCCACTCGCTTGTGAATACTGTGCATGATTCCACATGGTAAGCAGCTACCTGTGTGCTAAGAGTCTGCTTCTGCACCAAAAAATAAATGTCTCCCCCTTTCCATCTAATGCAACTGTGAAATCACCAGAGAAATACGCAATAAATCTCTGCCTGTAATTCCTATTTGCACACAGAGTCATGTTTTCACATTAGTCACAAAACGAAATTTCTTTGCCAATTTGAAAGCACACTTACTGCTCTTTTTTTTTGGCAAGTAATAAACACTTTTACAGACTGACACATTATGAATCCACTTTTCAGATTTTTTACAAAGCACATGTCCAAACTGCTTTTTCAGACCAGCATCATTTGTAACCTGGGTGTCTGCCTTCACTCCAGCAAGGGCAACCAGCCTTAGTGATGCTGAATGTATTTGCATTACTGACTGAAACCTCAAACCCCACTCGCTTGTGAATACTGTGCATGATTCCACATGGTAAGCAGCTACCTGTGTGCTAAGAGTCAGCTTCTGCACCAAAAAAAGGCTCCCCCTTTCCTTCTAATGCAACTGTGAAATCACCAGAGCAATACGCAATAAATCTCTGCCTGTAATTCCTATTATGCACACAGAGTCATGTTTTCACATTAGTCACAAAACGAAATTTCTTTGCCAATTTGAAAGCACACTTACTGCTCTTTTTTTTGGCAAGTAATAAACACTTTTACAGACTGACACATTATGAATCCACTTTTCAGATTTTTTACAAAGCACATGTCCAAACTGCTTTTTCAGACCAGCATCATTTGTAACCTGGGTGTCTGCCTACACTCCAGCAAGGGCAACCAGCCTTAGTGATGCTGAATGTATTTGCATTACTGACTGAAACCTCAAACCCCACTCGCTTGTGAATACTGTGCATGATTCCACATGGTAAGCAGCTACCTGTGTGCTAAGAGTCTGCTTCTGCACCAAAAAATGTCTCCCCCTTTCCATCTAATGCAACTGTGAAATCACCAGAGCAATACGCAATAAATCTATGCCTGTAATTCCTATTTGCACACAGAGTCATGTTTTCACATTAGTCACAAAACGAAATTTCTTTGCCAATTTGAAAGCACACTTACTGCTTTTTTTTTGGCAAGTGATAAACACTTTTACAGACTGACACATTATGAATCCACTTTTCAGATTTTTTACAAAGCACATGTCCAAACTGCTTTTTCAGACCAGCATCATTTGTAACCTGGGTGTCTGCCTACACTCCAGCAAGGGCAACCAGCCTTAGTGATGCTGAATGTATTTGCATTACTGACTGAAACCTCAAACCCCACTCGCTTGTGAATACTGTGCATGATTCCACATGGTAAGCAGCTACCTGTGTGCTAAGAGTCTGCTTCTGCACCAAAAAATGTCTCCCCCTTTCCATCTAATGCAACTGTGAAATCACCAGAGCAATACGCAATAAATCTCTGCCTGTAATTCCTATTTGCACACAGTCATGTTTTCACATTAGTCACAAAACGAAATTTCTTTGCCAATTTGAAAGCACACTTACTGCTCTTTTTTTTGGCAAGTAATAAACACTTTTACAGACTGACACATTATGAATCCACTTTTCAGATTTTTTACAAAGCACATGTCCAAACTGCTTTTTCAGACCAGCATCATTTGTAACCTGGGTGTCTGCCTACACTCCAGCAAGGGCAACCAGCCTTAGTGATGCTGAATGTATTTGCATTACTGACTGAAACCTCAAACCCCACTCGCTTGTGAATACTGTGCATGATTCCACATGGTAAGCAGCTACCTGTGTGCTAAGAGTCTGCTTCTGCACCAAAAAATGTCTCCCCCTTTCCATCTAATGCAACTGTGAAATCACCAGAGAAATACGCAATAAATCTCTGCCTGTAATTCCTATTTGCACACAGAGTCATGTTTTCACATTAGTCACAAAACGAAATTTCTTTGCCAATTTGAAAGCACACTTACTGCTCTTTTTTTTGGCAAGTGATAAACACTTTTACAGACTGACACATTATGAATCCACTTTTCAGATTTTTTACAATGCACATGTCCAAACTGCTTTTTCAGACCAGCATCATTTGTAACCTGGGTGTCTGCCTACACCCCAGCAAGGGCAACCAGCCTTAGTGATGCTGAATGTATTTGCATTACTGACTGAAACCTCAAACCCCACTCGCTTGTGAATACTGTGCATGATTCCACATAGTAAGCAGCTACCTGTGTGCTAAGAGTCTGCTTCTGCACCAAAAAATAAATGTCTCCCCCTTTCCATCTAATGCAACTGTGAAATCACCAGAGCAATACGCAATAAATCTCTGCCTGTAATTCCTATTTGCACACAGAGTCATGTTTTCACATTAGTCACAAAACGAAATTTCTTTGCCAATTTGAAAGCACACTTACTGCTCTTTTTTTTGGCAAGTGATAAACACTTTTACAGACCGACACATTATGAATCCACTTTTCAGATTTTTTACAAAGCACATGTCCAAACTGCTTTTTCAGACCAGCATCATTTGTAACCTGGGTGTCTGCCTACACTCCAGCAAGGGCAACCAGCCTTAGTGATGCTGAATGCATTTGCATTACTGACTGAAACCTCAAACCCCACTCGCTTGTGAATACTGTGCATGATTCCACATGGTAAGCAGCTACCTGTGTGCTAAGAGTCAGCTTCTGCACCAAAAAAAGGCTCCCCCTTTCCATCTAATGCAACTGTGAAATCACCAGAGCAATACGCAATAAATCTCTGCCTATAATTCCTATTTGGACACAGAGTCATGTTTTCACATTAGTCACAAAACGAAATTTCTTTGCCAATTTGAAAGCACACTTACTGCTCTTTTTTTTTGGCAAGTAATAAACACTTTTACAGACTGACACATTATGAATCCACTTTTCAGATTTTTTACAAAGCACATGTCCAAACTGCTTTTTCAGACCACCATCATTTGTAACCTGGGTGTCTGCCTACACTCCAGCAAGGGCAACCAGCCTTAGTGATGCTGAATGTATTTGCATTACTGACTGAAACCTCAAACCCCACTCGCTTGTGAATACTGTGCATGATTCCACATGGTAAGCAGCTACCTGTGTGCTAAGAGTCTGCTTCTGCACCAAAAAATGTCTCCCCCTTTCCATCTAATGCAACTGTGAAATCACCAGAGAAATACGCAATAAATCTCTGCCTGTAATTCCTATTTGCACACAGAGTCATGTTTTCACATTAGTCACAAAACGAAATTTCTTTGCCAATTTGAAAGCACACTTACTGCTCTATTTTTGGCAAGTGATAAACACTTTTACAGACTGACACATTATGAATCCACTTTTCAGATTTTTTACAAAGCACATGTCCAAACTGCTTTTTCAGACCAGCATCATTTGTAACCTGAGTGTCTGCCTACACTCCAGCAAGGGCAACCAGCCTTAGTGATGCTGAATGTATTTGCATTACTGACTGAAACCTCAAACCCCACTCGCTTGTGAATACTGTGCATGATTCCACATGGTAAGCAGCTACCTGTGTGCTAAGAGTCTGCTTCTGCACCAAAAAATGTCTCCCCCTTTCCATCTAATGCAACTGTGAAATCACCAGAGCAATACGCAATAAATCTATGCCTGTAATTCCTATTTGCACACAGAGTCATGTTTTCACATTAGTCACAAAACGAAATTTCTTTGCCAATTTGAAAGCACACTTACTGCTCTTTTTTTTGGCAAGTGATAAACACTTTTACTGACTGACACATTATGAATCCACTTTTCAGATTTTTTACAAAGCACATGTCCAAACTGCTTTTTCAGACCAGCATCATTTGTAACCTGGGTGTCTGCCTACACTCCAGCAAGGGCAACCAGCCTTAGTGATGCTGAATGTATTTGCATTACTGACTGAAACCTCAAACCCCACTCGCTTGTGAATACTGTGCATGATTCCACATGGTAAGCAGCTACCTGTGTGCTAAGAGTCTGCTTCTGCACCAAAAAATGGCTCCCCCTTTCCATCTAATGCAACTGTGAAATCACCAGAGCAATACGCAATAAATCTCTGCCTGTAATTCCTATTTGCACACAGAGTCATGTTTTCACATTAGTCACAAAACGAAATTTCTTTGCCAATTTGAAAGCACACTTACTGCTCTTTTTTTTGGCAAGTGATAAACACTTTTACAGACTGACACATTATGAATCCACTTTTCAGATTTTTTACAAAGCACATGTCCAAACTGCTTTTTCAGACCAGCATCATTTGTAACCTGGGTGTCTGCCTACACTCCAGCAAGGGCAACCAGCCTTAGTGATGCTGAATGTATTTGCATTACTGACTGAAACCTCAAACCCCACTCGCTTGTGAATACTGTGCATGATTCCACATGGTAAGCAGCTACCTGTGTGCTAAGAGTCAGCTTCTGCACCAAAAAAAGGCTCCCCCTTTCCATCTAATGCAACTGTGAAATCACCAGAGCAATACGCAATAAATCTCTGCCTGTAATTCATATTTGGACACAGAGTCATGTTTTCACATTAGTCACAAAACGAAATTTCTTTGCCAATTTGAAAGCACACTTACTGCTCTTTTTTTTGGCAAGTAATAAACACTTTTACAGACTGACACATTATGAATCCACTTTTCAGATTTTTTACAAAGCACATGTCCAAACTGCTTTTTCAGACCACCATCATTTGTAACCTGGGTGTCTGCCTACACTCCAGCAAGGGCAACCAGCCTTAGTGATGCTGAATGTATTTGCATTACTGACTGAAACCTCAAACCCCACTCGCTTGTGAATACTGTGCATGATTCCACATGGTAAGCAGCTACCTGTGTGCTAAGAGTCTGCTTCTGCACCAAAAAATGTCTCCCCCTTTCCATCTAATGCAACTGTGAAATCACCAGAGAAATACGCAAAAAATCTCTGCCTGTAATTCCTATTTGCACACAGAGTCATGTTTTCACATTAGTCACAAAACGAAATTTCTTTGCCAATTTGAAAGCACACTTACTGCTCTTTTTTTTGGCAAGTGATAAACACTTTTACAGACTGACACATTATGAATCCACTTTTCAGATTTTTTACAAAGCACATGTCCAAACTGCTTTTTCAGACCAGCATCATTTGTAACCTGGGTGTCTGCCTACACTCCAGCAAGGGCAACCAGCCTTAGTGATGCTGAATGTATTTGCATTACTGACTGAAACCTCAAACCCCACTCGCTTGTGAATACTGTGCATGATTCCACATAGTAAGCAGCTACCTGTGTGCTAAGAGTCTGCTTCTGCACCAAAAAATCTCTCCCCCTTTCCATCTAATGCAACTGTGAAATCACCAGAGCAATACGCAATAAATCTCTGCCTGTAATTCCTATTTGCACACAGAGTCATGTTTTCACATTAGTCACAAAACGAAATTTCTTTGCCAATTTGAAAGCACACTTACTGCTCTTTTTTTTGGCAAGTGATAAACACTTTTACAGACTGACACATTATGAATCCACTTTTCAGATTTTTTACAAAGCACATGTCCAAACTGCTTTTTCAGACCAGCATCATTTGTAACCTGAGTGTCTGCCTACACTCCAGCAAGGGCAACCAGCCTTAGTGATGCTGAATGTTTTTGCATTACTGACTGAAACCTCAAACCCCACTCGCTTGTGAATACTGTGCATGATTCCACATGGTAAGCAGCTACCTGTGTGCTAAGAGTCTGCTTCTGCACCAAAAAATAAATGTCTCCCCCTTTCCATCTAATGCAACTGTGAAATCACCAGAGCAATACGCAATAAATCTATGCCTGTAATTCCTATTTGCACACAGAGTCATGTTTTCACATTAGTCACAAAACGAAATTTCTTTGCCAATTTGAAAGCACACTTACTGCTCTTTTTTTTGCCAAGTGATAAACACTTTTACTGACTGACACATTATGAATCCACTTTTCAGATTTTTTACAAAGCACATGTCCAAACTGCTTTTTCAGACCAGCATCATTTGTAACCTGGGTGTCTGCCTACACTCCAGCAAGGGCAACCAGCCTTAGTGATGCTGAATGTATTTGCATTACTGACTGAAACCTCAAACCCCACTCGCTTGTGAATACTGTGCATGATTCCACATGGTAAGCAGCTACCTGTGTGCTAAGAGTCTGCTTCTGCACCAAAAAATGTCTCCCCCTTTCCATCTAATGCAACTGTGAAATCACCAGAGCAATACGCAATAAATCTATGCCTGTAATTCCTATTTGCACACAGAGTCATGTTTTCACATTAGTCACAAAACGAAATTTCTTTGCCAATTTGAAAGCACACTTACTGCTCTTTTTTTTGGCAAGTGATAAACACTTTTACAGACTGACACATTATGAATCCACTTTTCAGATTTTTTACAAAGCACATGTCCAAACTGCTTTTTCAGACCAGCATCATTTGTAACCTGAGTGTCTGCCTACACTCCAGCAAGGGCAACCAGCCTTAGTGATGCTGAATGTATTTGCATTACTGACTGAAACCTCAAACCCCACTCGCTTGTGAATACTGTGCATGATTCCACATGGTAAGCAGCTACCTGTGTGCTAAGAGTCTGCTTCTGCACCAAAAAATGTCTCCCCCTTTCCATCTCATGCAACTGTGAAATCACCAGAGCAATACGCAATAAATCTCTGCCTGTAATTCCTATTTGCACACAGAGTCATGTTTTCACATTAGTCACAAAACGAAATTTCTTTGCCAATTTGAAAGCACACTTACTGCTCTTTTTTTTGGCAAGTGATAAACACTTTTACTGACTGACACATTATGAATCCACTTTTCAGATTTTTTACAAAGCACATGTCCAAACTGCTTTTTCAGACCAGCATCATTTGTAACCTGGGTGTCTGCCTACACTCCAGCAAGGGCAACCAGCCTTAGTGATGCTGAATGTATTTGCATTACTGAGTCCAACCTCAAACCCTTAAACTATTCTTTTATTATACCAGTACACCTTAATTTATTGTGAAAACATAGTCCATATTATTTTACATGTTCCTCACATTTAAATTTCTCCCAAAACAGAAAATAATAAACACAACTTCAACAAAAAGAATTGCATTTCTATTATTCATTTCTTAATTTACCATATACATCCCCTCTCAGACTCTAAACTCACCTTTAAAATTAGTTAGTTGTGAAAGAAATGTGGCACTCAAACAGCAGATTATCAGAGCCAGGATCTCTGTTCTCTACACCTCTCTCCTCTCAGCAGAACCAGATAATGGCAAACTTTCCCTCTCTTTTTCCACACATATAAATGTTAGTTTCAAATCTCAGTGCTTGCCCCTTTTTTTCAAATGTAATCACACATTTCTATTGGTTGAAAACCCAACCCTTTTCCAAAAGTACCCTTCCCCCAACTTGACTTCTGCCTAGTACCCATCCCCCAACTTGACTTCTGCCTGCTACCATAGCAACAGCTCATGGAACACTGCTGTGTGGAGTCAGGTCAGAAGTTCGCCAAACAATGTTTCAATTCCAAAGAGCAAGAGTGCTTGACTTTTCAAACCTAACAGCAAATCCATAGTACTGTTCTTTGGTAACACATTTTTCTGTACCAATACAAAACATGCTTCTATTAATTTACACATACAGCCTAGTTTTTATTCTAGAATGGTATGAAACAGCCAATCAGTTCTTTTTTTTTTGAAAAAAATATGTATGCCTCCATTTCCAAACTGTCTTTCTTTTCATATTGCCATTCTACTGAAAGACACCTCCTGAGTGCATCCAGTTCTCCTTTGAAGATGTTCACAGTGTGGATTGTAGGGCACAGCTATGTCTTCTGGAGTGAAAAGTATGCAGAGAAAACAGATATGGTGAGAGACCTTGCTTTGCCAAATGTAGACATTAAATGGATTGGTCAGAGAGGGTTAAAGTGGCACCAATTGATGCCATTGGTGAAATCCTTCATGCACATCCAACACCCTGACCTCATAATAGTGCACTGTGGTGGCAATGACCTAGGCACTTTGACTGGGGTAGGTCTGGAAATGCTTATGAAGGAGACCTTTGCACAACTGTTTTCACTTTTCCCTAAAACTGCCTTTGTGTTTTCTAACATATGCCAAAGGCAAAAATGGAACTGGTCCAATCATTTCTGTCCGCAGATTGACAAAGCAAGAAAGCACGTCAACAAATCTGTTTCTGCTTTCCTCCGTGACTATGGTATGGGTTCCATTTACCACAACAACTTGCGTTATGACATGCAAGACATTTATAGAGGAGATGGTGTACACTTCAATGATGAAGGGAACAGAGTCTTCCTCTTGAACCTTAGACTCTGCATTGGTACTTGTAGGTACCACTAAAAAATCACTTAATAAACACAACGGCTCTTTTTAGAGCCCCCTAATATCTAAACACTTAAATCTGATTTTCATTTCTTTTTTTATTTTTTTTTTCTACCGTACGCTTACCGTACGCGTACCCCGTGATTTTTTTTAAAATCAATAAATGTTTTCTTTGTAATTTTCTGTCCTTCTTTGACCCCCTTACAAATGTTAGGGGGTCTGTAACTCTCCTCCTTGCCCCCTTTTCTTGTTATCACTCTTTTTTTTCTGAGTGAAACACACGAAATGTCGGCCGCCGCTTCCCGGTTTCGACCGATTCGAATGTTTACTAAGATCTAAGAGCCAATCAGAATCGCGCTCGCGCACGCCACCGTACGAGTACGGTAAGCGTACCGTAAGCGCACCGTAAGCTGGCTCAGATATATATATTGATTTAAAGGCTATTTTCTCAGAATCTACTGAACAGATTTACACCAAACCTACAAAAGGCACTTCCTTGACCTGAGGACTACCTCTCTGCCAAATTTCTAGTAATTCTGTTCAGCCGTTCGGGCTGTAGCTGTGTCTAAAGGTCCTATGGAAAAATGCATGGGAAAAACGTGTTTTGGGACCCCCCTTTTATCTCAGCCCCCGCTTGACGAATCCCCCCGAGACTTTCAGGGAAGGAGCGGAGCGTAGCGCCCCACCTATTTTGAAAAATTCGCGAGGATTCGTCGACCGGCGCCAAAGTTATTCAAAATAGAATGTTGCGGATTTCCTATGGAAACGTGGTCCTAACTATAACTACCTACTGGCGACCGCCAGTAGGTAATATATATATATATATATATATATATTATTTACTGGCGGGCGCCAGTAGATAGTTATAGTTAGGACCGTGTTTCCATAGGAAATCCGCTACATTCTATTTGGAATAACTTTGGCGCCGGTTGATGAATCCTCGCGAAATTTTCAAAATAGGTGGGGCGCTCCGCTCCGCTCCTACCCTGAAAGTCTCGGAGGGGATTTGTCAAGCGGGGGCTGAGAAAAAAGGGGGGTCCCAAAACGTGTTTTCCCCATGCAATTTTCCATAGGGACCTTTAGTCCAAGGTACAGCCCGAACGGCTGAACAGAATTACTTGAAATTTGGCAGAGAGGTAGTCCTCAGGTCAGGGATGTGCCTTTTGCAGGTCTGGTGTCAATCTGTTCAGTAGTTCCTGAGAAAATCAAAAGTAAAATCATATACATATGTGGGCGGAGCCTAACCACACATCTCATCCTGAGATCTGATTGGCTGTCAGCACTTCATCCAAGAAGTGTTGGCAGCCATCTTGGGACCAATATACATGATAGCACCTCGTTAAAAAGCATTGCAGTTAATAGAAGGTTTTAAGACTTTAGTTACATTATAAATCATTTGTTGATGGTACCATACTCATTTTAGGAATTGTGGTATGTTCTAAGGTGATTTCACCATGTGAAAAAGCCTTCTGCTGGGATATCATGATTGAGAGAAAAATATTTTCTCATGCTTTTCCCACAGAGGTTTGGAAGGTGATCTATAAGCTAAACTGAGAGCTTATTTTCTGTAAATTCACATTATCTTTCTCAGTCATGTGAGAATGAAGTCTGACATTCTCAGTAAAACATGTACATCCAACAAGGGCAGAGACTGTCAGTTGATTCCTTTGTGTTCTACTGCAGCTTCCCAGAGTGTTCCAAAGAACAACTAGAGCGCTAACAGTCCTACTTATGATAAACGTATGGCACACCTGAAGCCATCTTGCTTGGATTAAAGTGGTAACTCTTAAAACATTTAATTTAAAAAGGAACAAAATGAGGGGGTTCATTTTTCCATAAAAAGTATGATTAGTGCTGCAGAAAGAAAAATTAGGGCACATTTTGAGTGACTTCTCAAATCCTCTTCTATTTCATTAAAAAATTCTGACATGCAGACTGAAACATGCACTTTCAATACCAGCAGCAGTTTTCCCTGGTGAGCAGTAGCTTTACTACAGTGATCTAATGAGCAAAAGGAGTGCTAACATTCTGAATTTATGGCAAATGTGTGACACATCTGAATGCCTTCTTGATGGAATCAAAATAAAAAACTGAAAGTATTTCCTACTGAGGAGACTGCAGTAAATGAGGAAATTAGGAAACTTCATAACAAATAAGTCTGCCAAGATGGCCACCAGAGACAAAAGAGCCCAAATGTAGCCCAAATATCACCTAGATGTAGCCCAAGTATAGCCCAATGACAGAATGTCCCAGAGTGTTCTTAAAAACAACTAGAGCGCTTACTGTCTTCATTATGACAAAAGTATGGCACACCTGAAGCCATCTTGATTGGATTAAACTGGTAACACTTAAAAAATTTAATTTAAAAAGGAACACAATGAGGGGGTTCATTTTGCCATAGAAATTATGATTAATGCTGAAGAAAGAAAATGAGGGCACATTTTGAGTGACTTCTCAAATCCTCTTCTATTTCATTAAAAAATTCTGACATGCAGACTGAAACATGCACTTTTAATACCAGGAGCAGACTTCCATGGTGAACAGTAATTTTACTACAGTGATCTAATGAGCAACTAGAGTGCTAACATTCAGAATTTATGGCAAATGTGTGACATATCTGAATACCTTCATGATGGAATCAAAGTAAAAAACTGAAAGCATGTCCTACTGAGGAGACTGCAGTACATGAGGAAATTAGGAAACTTCATAACAAATAAATCTTCCAAGATGGGCACCGGAGACAAAAGAGCCGAAATGTAGCCCAAAATCACCCAGATGTAGCCCAAATATAGCCCAATGACAGAAGTGTGCAAAACACTTATTATTTTGTGTTTTTGCAGTGTTATATAGTGCAGACTTGTCAGGTATTGGAGTGCTTTACATGAACATTGGTTACATCACACAAGAACAAATTCATTTTGGTTGTAGACATGGGGAGACTAAGTGATTTGACCAGAATCACAGAATGTCGAGCTGAAGCAGAAACTCCAACCTGGTTCCCCAGTTGCAAAGTCTGCAGTTCTGGAAGTAACACCACATCCTCTCCCCTAAGTGCAACATTTAATCAAGTGGTCAACTGGATAAAAAAACATAAAGGTAACAAATAATTTAAAAGTGCTTTGTCGCTATTTGAAAACTCAGAAAATATGTCCTTATTTTAGTCTTTTAGAGCACCAACCATAATTTTGATGCCAATAAGACCCTCTCATATATGTAATTTCTAAAGGAAATGCTCTAGGTATTACAGTTTTGATTACATCAAGATGACGTCAGGCGTTCCACACTTTTGTAATAAATATAGAATGTTAGCAATCTAGTTGTTCATTAGGATACTGTTGAGAGGCAGAGGCCAGGGGCACGGACTCTGAAAATTGAAGGCAGGTAGGAGGGTGCAAAGTCAACAATTTAACCACACTGAGCAGGCAGGAAGGGCCGTGGCAGCACAACAGACTATGGAGGGCAGTGGAAAGGGGGGCAGGGGCAACAAACCAACAATACAGGACTTGCAAGAGAGGCTGTGGCAATGTAATAGACCATTGTGGGCAGAAGGAAGAGGCAATGGTAGTACAACCATACATGCCAACAGACCCGATTCAGCCAGGAAACGTCCAATGTTTTTAAGCTCAAATGGGCTTTATTTGATCTGTCTCCTGTCTACAATCTCCTCTTTTTCAATGTAACTCAAAGGGCAAAATCAATACCCCAGTTTTTTTTCAAAATCTGCCTCTTACCAAGTTCAAAATGTTCGCAAGTATGGTACATTGGATCATGGAAGGAAATGGGGTAGGGACATGGACTTAGATAACAGAGGACAGGAGGGACATGGAGAGGTGCACCAAACTGACCCTGCAGGGCAGGCATCAGGGATTGCAGCAGCACAATACACCACACAGGGCATGCGGGACGGGAGTGCAGCACAACAATCCATAGAAAGCAAGAGAGAGGGGACAGGACCATGCACATGGACAACAGAGAACAGAGGGGCAAGAGGCAATGGTAGCTAGCTGACCATAATGGACAGACAGGAGAGAAAGCTGCAGCATAACAGACCATAAAGGGCAGGAGGGACGGATCAGGGGCATTACAATGGAACAGACAAGCCAGGAGGGAGGGAGTAGGGGTCTGCACATGTAAACAGAGGGCTGGGGGCAAGGGGGCAGGGCAGGAGCAGCAAGATAGCCATGGTGGTCAGGCAGGATGGGCACTAG
Organism: Triturus cristatus; assembly: GCF_964204655.1. Taxonomy (NCBI): domain Eukaryota; kingdom Metazoa; phylum Chordata; class Amphibia; order Caudata; family Salamandridae; genus Triturus; species Triturus cristatus. The sequence goes on from NC_140589.1 coordinate 1,291,199,410, forward strand.
AAGCAAGACACACCATGAAGAGCAACAGTGAGACTGTGATGGCATACCCACAGACCATGGAGGGAAGGTGGGAGGGGTTCAGGGGCAGCTAACTGACCACACAGGGAAGGTGGGAGGGGCCATGGCAGCACAGAAGACCATGCATGGCAAGTGGGAGGGTTAGTGGCAGCACAATGGCTATGATGGGCAAGAAGGAGGGTGTAGGGGCATGCACAAAGGACGATGGAGGATAGAAGGGAGGGTCAGGACCTGTGCACAGACAAGAAAGTTCAGGGGAAGGGGCCTCACAACAGACCGCACGGGGCAGGCAGGAGGAGCAGTTGCAGCACAACAGACCAGGGAGGGCAGAAGGGTGTGGCAGTACAATGGACCATGTAGGACAGGAGGAAGAGGATAGGGGCATGGCATGTGGACAGGCAGGGTGGAGGTGGCAGGGACAGGTTACAGTCATCTGACAATGCTAGGCAGGTGGGAGGGGAGTGGCAGCTCAACAGAACACTCAGAGTAGATAGGAGTGGCAGGTCCATGGAACATGGTGGGCAAAAAGGATGGAGCAGGGGCATGCACAAAGACATCGGAGGGCAGGGGGAAGGAGAATAGGGGCAGCAAGCTAAGCACAGAGTTTAAGCAGGAGGTCAATGATGGGGCATAGAATTGGGCAATGGAGGGCAGGGGGAGTGGACTGGTACCTCACACTAAATTGAGGGCAGTGGCAGCATATCAGACAATGCATGGCAGGAGGGAGGAGGCTAGTCCATGGATTCACACAACAGAGGATAGGGAGGAGGGGGATGGGGCAGCAAGCTAACTGTTCAGAGAAGGCGGGTATTAGGAACTTTATTGTTTTTAAAAAGTGTGTCTGTGCGAACTACTTAAAATATGAACAATTATGCAGCATAATCTCACTTTTATTCAGGAAGAAGAGGACGTTTGTGACTGTGACTCCGGGCTCACTTGGCAGAAACACCGCCTGACCCTCCACCCCCTATCGCAAAATGTAATGCCCGTGAAAAGGGTAGGTGAACACAGTGTTATATAGAACATAGTCCTGAGAGCACGATTGAAAATGAAAACTAGATATAGTGTATGGTATAAACTATGCACCAAAAAGTGTGATATAAGATGAACTGGGCGTGAAATATAATATGCAATACATTGTGCGCAATGACAGATTCATTGGAGAGCGCGAGATAGCACAGGCACTAGCGCGTGCTATGCGATATGCGCCTTGGAGTGTAACATGCACAGGGCAGTGTTGTGTAACCTAACTAGTCTCTAAAGTTGTAATATAAAATATGTGCTGGGGAGTGTAACGTTGCATATGCACTGTGACAAAGATATGGATCCCAGATTGTAATATGTATGGCATAGCACTGTGCGTTATAACATAGGCATCGAGGAAGGCACGTTAGATGGGGCAATATAACCCATGCAAAGACAAGTGTGGCATGACATATTCACGGGGTGGTGTTACAGTGCACATGGGCTAGAGAGTGTCATAGCATATGCACTAGCTAGTGGAATACAACACAGAGGTGTGTGGCACTCAGCAGGCAATGGTGGGTGTAACACAGCATTGGGCTCTGCCAGGAGCGCGCTGTGACTCTCAAGTGATGTTCGTCCCCTTTCCAGAGAGTAAAATAAAAAGTATTACACATCCGGCAGTGGATGTGTGTTTTATTAACCGTGAGGGGGGTTTCTTGCATAGTTTTGGTCGAATTTATGTCGAATCCCCTTTGAATGGCTTGGTGTGCATGTGTATTAAATGTGCCCGTCAATAGCTACCCACGTTTGTATAAATAAACGACAAGGGTGTCTACCGGGATTAGGCACGGTAGGGCATCAGACATGTCAGAGCTTCACTAGTGGTGTAAATACATTCCACGTGGATTCATTGTATGCATAGTCGCCTTTTAATGAATATCACGCAAATCGTCATGGTGATAGGTATGTACGGTTTGTCCAGCATGTCCTAGGTGTGTCTATAAATATATATTTTTTAAAAATAATAAAAAACAGTGGCCGGCCCTGGGGATTGGGGTAAAAAAAAATTAATTAGGAGACAGGCCCTGGGGGATGGGGTCATCAGGGCCAATAAATTAGAATAAGAAGGGGAACCACACAGCCCCCCTTCTTAAAAAATTAAAATAAATAAAAGACTGGCATTATGCTGGAGGCCACGCCCCCTCCTTGCAGCACTCTGCAAACGCGCCCCCTGGCGAGTTGTAAGTTGGGGAATTAATTCCTCTTCAATACTGAGGGTCCCTGAGGGCCAACTAGCCCAACAGGCATCTCCAGTATGCGCCAGGGAGCTGCGCTGCAGAAAGGTGTTCTGAGGCCAAGCCCTTTTTTACACCTCTCTGCAACGCAGCTCTGTGGCGCTTACTGGAGGTACCTAGTGGTGTGGTTTGACCCTAGGGACCCTTAGGATTCAAGGGGACTTAATCTCTCAACTTAGAACAGCCACAGGGCGCGTTTACACAGTGGTGAAGGGAGGGGACGGGGCCTGAGGTGACGTTTGCAAACACGCACTATGGCACGTTTTAAATTGGGGGTATAATTTTCCTTCATTACTGAGGGCCCCTGGGGGCTAACTAGCCCACCAAGTGCTTCCAGTAAGCACCACTGAGCTGCATTGCAGAGAGGTGGTCCAGGCCGTGCCACTTTTTACACCTCTCTGCAACGCAGCTCTGTGGCACTTACTGGAGGTACCTAGTGGGCTAGTTGAACCCTAGGGCCCCTTAGGATTCAAATGAACTTAATCTCCCAACTAAAAACAGACACAGGGCGTGTTTACACAGTGGTGAAGGGAGGGGACGGGGCCTGAGTTAACGTGTGCAAAAACGCCCTGTGGCCTGTTTTAAGAGGTAGTTTTAATCCCCCTGCCCTATTATATACTAGGGGCTTACAGAGGAGGTCATGCTGATCACAGGGGGACCCCAACGCATAGTGTTCCCTAGTGTATGTAGGTGTTTTCACTGTATTCTGAGTGTCTTTTAACATAGCACTGGCTCTAGGACTGGTTAGTCAGACTCAGTTACCACCAGTATCCGTCTGAAAAAGTTGAGGGTATAGGATGATTTTGCAACAAGGCTTCTTTCTGCTCTTCTGTTTGTTCTTTCTGCACGTTATCCTTATTCCTGCACTTTTCTTCGTCTTTGAGGACTTCTGTTGCTTCTTTCTGCATTTTTTTTTTCTTTCTGTGCGTTTTTTATTCTTTCTTCACATGTCCTATCTCTGTAGGCATTGTTAGAAATTAGCATTTAAAAAACCTCTGAAATTCACTGAAAAAACCATAGGTTTCAGGCACGTTATAGTTAGGAATTAGCATTTAAAAAACCTCAGAAATTCACTGAAAAACCATAGGTTTCAGGGGTGTTATAGTTAGCTGGACTTTTCACTTGTACAAAACCATTGAAATTCCCCAGTTATAGTTAGTTCAGCTAACTATAACTCGCGCGCCCGCAATGCACTGCTGATGACGCCACATATTACATCACTCATGACATGGTCAGTGACATCACTCATGACATCACTGATGACATCTCAAATGACATCACTGATGACATCACTGATGACATCATCCTTGTGATAGAGTATCAGACCTCCTCTCACCCTGATATAACCTTTGATACACACATTCAAAAATAGAGACTAAACTTTTCAAAACAATGGACATACCAATACCAGTTACAACAACCTCTTCAGTAATTCTAAGATCCACATACACATCCACTCATTCACCAACAGTCCTATACAGTCACTCATACATGTACTCACTCATCTAATGTACTCATATACCTATACATCCTGTTACACAATGCCACTCATCCATAGAGTTACTCACACACATAGTCACTCATGCTAATAAAGAATCAAACATACATTTACTTGCATATACAGTTATACACACACCACCACACTTACTTCTACGGAAACTTACACATACTTAGTCTTTTAAACAATCACTTATAGAAACACATACTTATTCATACAGGAACTCTTTCAATCTCTCACTCTCACATATACTCACTTATATACACCAATAGTCACATATACTAGTTTAAAACATATGTAATTACTCATAAAGACACTATTGAGACAGTCATTCACTCACTAACACACCCATACACACACTCATCCACCCATACAGTCCTGCACACATGCTGTCTTCAACACATACAAAGAGTGAGTCACTCATTCATGCACCTATGCACTACGTAATACCCCCACCGAACCATGCAGACACTCAGACTGATACTCAAAAAACCAACTAATAACCTATATAGACACCCATGTAGCTACTCACCAACCCATGCAGCCACTTATACACAAAGTGAGAGACTGATACAGATATTTACATATTTAAACATTACTCACTAAGCCATGTATTCACTATGATACACTTAATCAGTCAGTTACACAATCAATTTTTCAAAAACAAATCATCCATTTAGACACTTATATACCCATTTATTCTTCCATCGACCTTGAGATATACATATATAAAACATATTTAATTTTCAGAAAAACACACATTCACTGGATGATGTCATCAGTGATGTCATTTGAGATGTCATCAGTGATGTCATGAGTGATGTCACTGACCATGTCATGAGTGATGTAATATGTGATGTCATCAGCAGTTAATTGCGGGCACGCGAGTTATAGTTAGCTGAACTAACTATAACGGGGGAATTTCAATGGTTTTGTACAAGTGAAAAGTCCAGCTAACTATAACACCCCTGAAACCTATGTTTTTTTCAGTGAATATATATATATATATATATATATATATATATATCCAAACGAAAACACCTCCTCCATGAAGAAATGTTGAGAGGCCACCTGAGGGACAGTATGGAAACCCTTTATTTAAACAGCACAAGCATGATGCATTTCGGTATAGTAACCTTCCTCAGACGCTGCTGCTGCTACCAGGTGTATAACTCCTCTCTCGTTTTTAAGTGTCCTGCGTAACCCCCATTGGAGGGAGTATTCCGACCCCAAGTCACATGGGTGCTCTCTCACTGCAGTCCAACATAGACTACAGTACCCAGAAAGCACTGTTGCCAACTGAGTGCTGCGTGGGGAACGCAAAAATAATCAGGGAAAAAAAAACAAGGTTTTTAAATGGAAAGTCCCGGTAAAATAATAATGTCAGGCTTCCTCGAATCCCTCAAACCTTCCAAGCCCCTGGTGCAGATTTTCGTCTGGCCGTATGTCGAAAATGCAGAGATTCCGACTCCTTGTGAAAAATCACAAGCTGCGCCTGGCAGCAGTCCCTGGCTTCGTCTGCAATCGAGGCGGGCAGGAGTTAGTCCAATAACTTGGAAGGAATGAAAACGAACAGCTGCCGCTTGTTCCAGCATTACTCCCACCACTTGAAAGAACGGGGCCTCTCGAGTGCCACTGGCAAGCACTGATAGATAAATTCAAACGAAAACACCTCCTCCATGAAGAAATGTTGAGAGGCCACCTGAGGGAAAGTATGGAAACCCTTTATTTAAACAGCACAAGCATGATGCATTTTGGTATAGTAACCTTCCTCAGACGCTGCTGCTGCTACCAGGTGTATAACTCCTCTCTCGTTTTTAAGTGTCCTACGTAACCCCCATTGGAGGGAGTATTCCGACCCCAAGTCACATGGGTGCTCTCTCACTGCAGTCCAACATAGACTACAGTACCCAGAAAGCACTGTTGCCAACTGAGTGCTGCGTGGGGAAGGCAAAAATAATCAGGGAAAAAAATGAGGTTTTTAAATGGAAAGTCCCGGTAAAATAATAATGTCAGGCTTCCTCGAATCCCTCAAACGTTCCAAGCCCCTGGTGCAGATTTTCGTCGGGCCGTATTTCGAAAATGCAGAGATTCCGACTCCTTGTGAAATCACAAGCTGCGCCTGGCAGCAGTCCCTGGCTTCGTCTGCAATCGAGGCGGGCAGGAGTTAATCCAATAACTTGGAAGGAATGAAAACGAACAGCTGCCGCTTGTTCCAGCATTAATCCCGCTATATGATTCACAAATTTTCATTTAAAAAACCTTTGAAATTCTGTGGATAAACCATAGGTTTCAGGCATGTTATAGTTAGAAATTAGCATTTAAAAAACATAGAAATTCACTGAAAAAACCATAGGTTTCTGGAATGTTATAGTTAGTTGGACATTTCACTCGTACAAAACCATAGAAATTCCGGCGTTATAGTTAGTTCAGCTAACTATAACTCGCGCCCCCGCAATGCACTGCTGATGACGTCATATATTTCATCATAATAATATGCATGTTGTCCACATATAAAATACACTCCAGGAATCACAGGATCCTGTCCCTCTAGACAAAGATAATTCTTTCGTCTCCCCTCAAAAACATGCTCACAATCACTCTCTCCCAAAAATATTGGATCAATAAAACTCTTGTCAACATGTATACATAACTTCCATTTATGCTGCTAATCTAGTGTTAGAGCAGGTACATTTCTCTTTGACTGATGTTTAATCTCTTCAGCACTCCTTCAAGGTTGCCTATGTGGCTCTGCATCATTTCTCAATCTAGACTCTAATTCTCTTCTCCTCTCTTCTGCTAAATCCAAACATTTATTTTCCATATCTGAAACCGAGCAGGTCAAATTATGCCTATGAGTGTATGCAGTATCTAATGATTTAAGGGACGCAAAATATTTACCTGAAATCTGCACCTTTAAAATATGGATTTTTATTTATATTTTTGAATATAGGTATTTCTGACAAAACTAAATCAAAGTATGAAAAATAATATTGAAAAAAATTACCCTGTCTATAAACTAAGCTCAACAAAAGACTACATGAGATTCCATAAGTCAAAGGGATATAATGGTAAGTGATGCCCCCAGCTACAGATGCAGGCAACTGTGTGAGCACATAGCAATCTCTTGCATGTGATGTCAATATATTCATTCAGCAATGTAAAATATACATTTGAAGAATAGTTTCCCCTTTATATGTCCGAATGAAACATCTTAGCCCCACACAACTGTGTAATAATATTTGCAGGATGTGATGCAGTAGGAGTAACAGTTGATCACATTCTTCTATCTAATGTGTAACTGGAGATAACCCTATAAGCATTGTAATTAGCACTACAACAACAACTATTAATGTGCCTACTATGATGTATCTATGCCTATTAGAACTAGTGTTTAAATTCATAGTGGCTTCCATTTATTTGCTAATATCTAAACCTTTGGGTGGAATGTAGCAGCTACAGAGTCCTTTCTGTTGGTTTCCACCTGTGCAAACAGCAAAACCAAGTTCAAATGATATGCAGCAAGTTATGTACAAAGTCTTTGTGAATCTTCTTTTTTCCCTACAAAGTCTAATTAATGTTTCTAATGATACAAGGTTCAAGTTCACTCACAAACAGTTCCAAAATGAAGTGTTTCTGTTTATCAACTAACACAAAAAAATCATTCACATCAAGCAAAAGAAACTTGGCCACATCCAGAATTGAATGTCTATAGGCACTTAATTTCACTAACAGAGGAAGTTCAAACGTAAGTTCAAACTGAAAGTCAAGTTCCCTCAGCCTGAAGTTTACTCTCACAATGAATCCAAAACTCCCACAACTCTTTATCTTGGTCATTTGCAAGGAAATAAGTCCATTCAGGAGAAGAGTACCTCCGACAGGGCAGTCTTGCTCGTTTTGACCTTCTAAGTGCATTTCCTTCTGTCACTCAGATTAGAGATCTCAGCATCTTCCGGAATAACAGCAATGTCACCTTCTCCTTGAGGGATCAGTCTCCCCTTTCCTGTTGTTTTGTCTAACGTTTGGCAGCTGCCGCTCGCAGTTCAACAGCACTAGACCCTTCGTCGGGATCCGACCCTTGGGCTGTCACAGCCACAGAACTAGCTTCTTTTACAGCCTGAGCAACTGACTCTTCAGGACCCCCCTCAGACCAGACAAGTGCAGTCTCAATTTCTTGTTGGTCCCGAACAACTTGACTAACCTGCTCCTGTGGTCACTTGGCCACCACTGGAGCTTCTGGGAAAGGTGCTGCTATATAATCAAGGGATCACTGAACTCAGCGAGTGTGAGCAGCGGACATCCAATTGGAGAGACCTGCGTACTTCACACTGCCAACGAGGCTCTAGATAGCTTTTCCTTAAGTGTTTCTTGACCAGAACCAGTCCCCGGGACTCAGGTCATGGCACTGCTCATAATGAGGCAGGCTGTTGCAGCTTCAGGGCCGGCTTTAACACTGGTGGTGCCCAGTGTGACAATTTGTTTTGGCGCCCCCCACCAACCACTTCCGCCATGGATTCCATCCCTACCACCCTTTAAACAGTCACCATAACCACTCTCTCTCAGATGAATTTAATATATTTCATAGCGTCACTCATAAAAGTGAAGGGTGTGAGAGCACTGAACATAACACACACATTACACAGAGTCTATCAATCATAGGTGTGTAAAACAGTGTATAGGACATATTATATAAGACAAACGACAACAAGGGGTGAATTCACATGTGATCTATATTGGTAAGCAGTATAGTTGAAGAGTACTTGGTCTGGAGAAGCAGACACTCTAAATATAAAATGTAACACAATGGATTGATGCTCTCTTTAATAAGAACTGATTTGTACCCAAGTGACCCCTTTTCCCACCATTAGAATAATGAAAGTCTGGGGAAAAAAATCCATACGCTGTAATCTATACCTTGAAGTCTGCACACAGTTCTTCGATGACAGTTAATAGCTCACTGTAAACTGCAACTAACAAAAGGAAGTCTCGGACAAAAGCAGTAACCCAGTGACCAGTTTACATTACATTCACACGGTTCTATACATGGTACATATTCTTTGAAGCAAGCATATTAACCCTCTGCGCTACCTTACCATGAATCAAAACTTCCACGATCCAAAACGTCTATTAGACAAAACTCCGATCTCACCTGGAAGAACATTAATCACCAAAGTTTTCTTGACATTTTAATTGCTGCCTGAACATTGCTAGAAGCCAGGAACGTGGCAGCAGGTGCTTTTAAGCAAAATATAGACTAGCAAACACCAAACAGGTGCCCCCGTACGGAGTCAGCACCTGGTGCAGTGGCAGCGGTTGCACTGCCCTAGAGCCGGCCCTGAGCAGCTTCGACCTGATGAGACACAGAAAGCACCACATCAGCCAGCCCCTTAAAATTATCAAGTGTTAGATCATCAGTAATGTTCACAAGTGCATTGACAGGCACTGCTGGCAGTCTCATTGCCCTGCCTATGATGACCTCATGGGTGGACAATTCTGTCCTTCGATCAGGTATGCTGCGGAGACTCATCAACACAAGTAGCAAAACATCAGGCCATTCCTATGACGTGGAAGCACTCTTTGGCAAGCCTCGATTTCAAAGACCCATAAATCTGCTTCACCAGACCCCAAGTCTCAGGTCTGTAACTACAATGAGGTCTCTGTCCAACAGCTTTCTCAATATTTTATTATTAAAGTGGATGCCATGGGCAGATTCCAGCAAAGTTGGGTAGCAAAACCTAGGTATCAACTCCCTGAACAAGAATTTTGCTATTTTGAGACTGTTGTTTCTTCATGTAGGGTATGCCTAAACCCATCGTGAACAGATAAATACAACAACCGGCACATACTTTGATCCACTACATTCAGGCATCTCAATGAAATCCAACTGCATCCTATTAAAAGGACTACCTAACCTTCTGTTGTAACTCAATGTAACTACAGTTTTTTCCCTTGCATTTGTTTGTTGGCACACAATACACCAGTGACACAGCGCTTCAGCCATCTACCTAAATCTGTGATTAAGCCGGGTTTGTCAAAACAATCTAACCATGGTGTTTCTCCCTACATGAGTTGAACCACAATAATGTCTTTCCATCGGAGGTAAAAGCTATTGGGCAATACTGTTCTTCCATCTGCCGTAACCCAGATCTCACCTTTATCTCTCTTAACACAAGTGGCCTTGACCCAACTCGGCTGTTTTTCCTCTTACAATTCCTCCTGCAACCTCTTAACTTCTTCCCAATGGTCTGCTGTAGTTAACAAAAGGTTGTAGTTGGTCTCATCTGTTCCCTCATTTGTGTATTCACCATTGAAAGTACAAGCATTATAAGCAGAATAATTAGCAACTTTATCAGCGTGCCTATTACCAACTGTTACATAATCATGGTCCTTACAATGTGCTGCACACTTAACAACAACAACATGGGCAGGCATTTTAATGCTTCAAGGAGTTTTCAGGCTTGCTCCCATTTCAAATGAGCGAACCTGAGGATGCCATAAATCCTCTCTGGGACTATAACTGTTCGAAATCGTGAACAACACCAAAGCCATATTGACTATCCGTGAAAATAGTTAGGCTCTGTTGGTCTAAGACACAGCAGCTACTTGTGTTGAATACATGCCTGGAGGCCACAACGTTTCTACTACCTGGCCTTGGCTTGGTGCACAATACAGTGACATTGAGATAGTCATACTTCACCTTATTTTTGTTGCTATCAGTGTCAGGAATAGGCAACAAGGTGGCAGGATTTAGAACAGAACACCTCTTGACCCATCTCTTAGTCCTGACACCTGTGGGCGCCATTGCTTTAAGCCCCCCAGGCAGAGCCGTAGCTACTGGATTTAAAGAAGCTGAAAAGTATGCGACTAGTCCATGGGCATTTCCATGAGTCTTTGGAACCACTGAGAGAGTGCAGCCCTCCCTCTCACTGCAGAAAAGCAAAAAACACTTAGTTGTAATCAAGCATTCCTAGTGCTAGGACACAGCAGAGAGTTTCTCTCAACTCTAGGAAGGAAACAGAACAGTCATTGTCCCAAGATACCGGATATAACATATCCTTGCATGTCAGCCTCTCTAAAGGCTTGGCCACTAGAGAAAAGCTGGGTAACCACTGGCCGACAGTAGCCCACCATTCCCAAAAACATCCAGACCTCTTTTTGAGTTGTTAGTGGTTTCAATGTAAAATCACTGAGATTCATTCCTGCAATACCTTTCTGACTCCCTTCTCAATGTGATAACCAAGATATTATACATATTTTAAACTGTACTGCAACTTACCAGGGGACACTTTATTTTCATTCTCAGCCAAGTGGTTAAGCAATGGAATAGTATCAGTCGTGCATGCTTCATGAGTATTTGACACAACCAGCAAGTTTTCAATATACTGAAACAGAACAAAGTTACAAGGCATGAACAGAGACTCCAAATTCTTTTCAAGGATCTGGTTAAAAATAGAAGGACTCTCTGTATACCATTGTATAGAGGAATTGACTGTCATCATGCAAGGGTATTGAAAAACATACCTAACACAAATCAATAACAGAAAACTACTCAGCCTCACAAGGAATGTGAAACAATATTACAGCAGTATTTGGTGCCATGGGACAACAAGGGACCACAATATTATTAATTTTGCACAGATCCTGCACTATGCAGTACTTAGCACCAGGCTTCTGCAGGCCCATAATGGGTGAGTTACATGGACTTCCCATAATCTCCTTCAGTATGCTTTGTTGGGTCATTGACTCGATTACTGGAGCTATTCCAGGGATCGTTTGAGAGAACAAATTACACTAAGGGGTTCTGGGATATTCTGTATTTGGCTTTATCTGTATACAGACAGGATTGACTCCTTTATTGATTCAAATGTCGTTTCCTGAAAAATCGCACACCTCAACCTTCACTGTATCTCTAAGGTCTAAAGGCAAGTCGTTATTTGTCATTGTGGGGTACATTTCAACAACTGGGGTGTGATTAACCATCTCAAAAGCCACGTCCTCATCGTGGGTCTGAAACTCCACACCTCTTGGTGCACAGTAAATGGTGCAATTCAACTTGCACAACAAATCACACCCTAACAGGCTCAAAGAATTTTAAGTCACAGACCACAAATTGATGAGTATCCCTCAAATTCCCTATTCAGAGAGGTACTTTTTAAGACCTGGCATCCTTGGCGTGGTTTTCCCTGACTTTTTGCCCCTACCTCCTATGTTTTTGATGCTGTGCTGGATTTAGTTTTTGCTGGCTTAGATGCTTTGGGCACTTTGCCACTGCTGATCAGTGTCAAAGTGCAAGTGCTCCCAGTGTAAATTGATATTCTGATTGGTCCTACCTGATTGGCATATTTGTTTTACCAGTAGGTCCCTAGTAAAGTGCACTCAGTGTGCCAGGGCTGGTAAATCAAATGCTTCTAGTGGGCTTGCAGTACTGATTGTGCCACCCACACGAGTAGCCCTAAAAGGGGTCTCAGGCCTGCCATTGCAGTGCCTGTGCGCAGTTTGTTAACTGGTATGTTGACCTGGCAAGTGCACCCACTTGCCAGGACCTCCCCTTACCTTTCCTTGCACATAGGACACCCCTATGGTATGCCCCAGGTAACCCCCTGGGCAGGGTGCAGTGTATGTGAAAGGTAGGACATGTACTGGTGTGTGTAACATGTTGTGATAGTGAAATACTGCCAATTTTGCTTTTCACTATTGAAAGGCTATTTTGCCCGTAGGACAGAATGGGGAATGCTTTGTAACATTTTACAAGCATATATTCCCATAGGGGTAAGATGGAAAATTAGAGTCTGGTATCCCTGAACTCAGAATTTAATAACACACATTTTAGTAATGATGGTTTCTAAATTATGTGTTTGAAAATAGCACTTTTAGAAAGTGGCTATTTTCTTGTTCAACCTTTCTGGGTGCCTCTGCCTGTTTGTGGGTTGACTGTCTGGTTTCAGTGTGACAGAGACAAGGGATCTTTATTCCCTGAAGACAGCCTCTGGGGGGGTTGAGGTGTGCCTGGCCCTTCAGGGATGACCCAACCCTGAGCTGAATAGACCCTGGCTGCATATAGAGTGGTGGGAGGAGATTTACCCTGCACCTGAATGGTGTCTGTATCCCTTGCACAATGCTGTATCCACCTCCTGTGGTCATGTTGTACCGGTGAAGGCAGAACTGGTTTGTACTGGGCACAGAGCCCCTTGCACAAAGGGATCAAAGACATTTTGAGGTATAAGTATTATACCTAAAACACCTGAACTTTAGACTACTACTGGAATCAAGAGGAACCTTTGCAAAGGAGAAGAGCTGGAGAAACAGAGTAGAAGTACTGCCCTTGCTGCATGTCTGGAGTTGGCCTGCAGTTACTTTTTCTGCCAAGGAGAAGGACTTTGCTGTGTGCTGTGACTTCACCCCCCCCAGCTCCCCTGAACTTCCTTGCTGGGAGTTCTGACCTGCCAGGAGGTGCCTGTAACTGTGTTGGACCTCTGGAGGTTGTTTCTGCTGTTGGGAGCTGGAAGAAACCCAAGAGAAGTATGAAAACCTGTTTCTGAGGCCATCGATGATGACGCTGTGACGCCGTTACCTGCATGGAGGCTAAGGGAGCCGCTCGCGAAGTGAACAATGCATTGCCCGGCCTGCTCTACAGCTCCGACGCCCTATGAAGCCCACAGACACTGGCAGTGATCAGCCGTGCCCAAGGCCAGCGCTCGCATCCACTCGGCCGTCGCCAGCGCTTGAATCTTGTGATCGCGGCGCCGATTACAGCCAAGGGCGACTCGAGAAACTTGCCAACGTCACATCATCAACAGAGCCAACATCGGCCAACTTCGACGCCATGCATCGTCACTGACTTCACTTCCAAGGTACTGTTTGTTTGTGGGTGGTCTGTGTGACTCCGCACCCAACGCCCTGATCCTCTGGGTCTGTGCTTTACTTTGGATTACTTGCTATAACAACGTCGCAATAGCCCCAGTTAGTGCTATTTGATTTGTACAAGTTTATTTTTGCAATATCCTTTGGAAAGTCATTCTTCTGAATATCTGTATGTTGGATTTTTGTCGTTTTGGTCTTGTTTAGTTTAGATAAAGTTATTTTATTTTTCTAAACTGGTGTGGTGTTCTTTTGTGGTGTGTTACTGTGAGTGTTGGTACAAATACTTTACACATAGCCTTTGGGATAAGCCTGTCTGCTCATGCCAAGCTACCAAGGGGGGAGCAAGAGTTATCTAGAGTGTGTTCCCCCCTTATCCTGACTAGAAGCAAGGGTCCCTATTTGGAAAAAGTCACCTACCTCTGCCAACTAGAGACCCCCATTTCTAACAGACTTCCTCAATGATATGCTCTCATTTGTTCATTAGCAAATCCAACAACTTGGATAGTTCTTTTCAAGAGGGGTAAGTCTGGAACTTCCACAGTTCACACAGTAGAACAGGTAGCACCAGTATCAACCAAAATTGATACAGTGTTGCCATTTACCTCAGCATCCACATATGGGCCACTCTGGTCTACCTCCAGGACTGTGCCAAGCACCCAATCCTCCTGCCCCTCTGGCAGTGTTAGGCTGACTGATCGGCACCAAAATTCTTAACAGTCTCAAACATGGAATATTGCTTGTAGGGAATATCACCCTGAAAAGAATTTTGATTCCCATTCAGAACTTGATTTGATGCAAATCTGGGACCAGCAGCAGCTTGCTGCAGCATCAGGGGTTGTGGAACTTGCAACACGGGGACTTGTGGTGCATTACAATTTCGAGCTCTTGCCCTAGGTACATTCTGTGACTGCATAGGAATATAATGCAGTTCAAACCCTGGATTCTGCCCTTGATTGGTGGAATTAAGACAACATTCCTGGTACCAATGTCCCAAACAGTTACAGTAACGGCATGGATTAGACTTTTCCAATGTAGCTTCATCAATTCCAGTACTTGGATCAATAGGCACTCCTCTAACTCTACTTTGAGATGGAAATTTACCTTCACCCTGTGTGGAGAGAGCTCCCTGCTGATCCTCTGCCTGCATAGGAGGTGCATTAGCTACAAATGAAGGACCTTGACTTCACCACTGAGCAGCTTTCTTTTGTGCCACCATAAGCTTTTCCTTCAGCTTTGTCTGTCTCATATAAATCTAATCACTGCAATACTTTGTGTATCGCAAAATCTCATTGACCGACTTTTTCTGCCAGCAAATCAAATGTTGTTCAATTATCATGCTAATCTCAGGTCTCAATCCTGTCACAAACCTAGACACAAAATGTCCTATATCCTTGGGCCCCTATGTTTCCATCCCACTATACTGTTTTAACGCATGCAAGAGTCTCTGACAATATGCATGAATTGTCTCTTTAGGTTCCTGAGTTGCATGATCAATCTTAGCCCAATCAATATCTTGGGGTAATACATTAGACTTCAACCAAGTCATCACCTGGTTGTACTTTCTCATTGTTGTGGGTGACAGACGGGCCATTAGGCAACAAATCCCTTGATGATTCTCTCTAAGGACACTCCATAGCTATCTTTCATGCTGTGCATAAATCACTTGGGACCACAATAACAAATAGAGTATTTAAATCAGTCAACAAAACAATTGACATTTTCACAAACCACTCAACTTTTTTATACCATTCTACAGGTTTCTCTATTAGCCTTGGAAAGTACACAGATCCCTGAACTTCCTCGTGTAGTATTTTGATTCATATTCATAGGGTTAACCCCTACTGCATTAGAACTCATACTCATTGGTGCAGTAGCAATGTCTGAACTTACGCAAATCATTAAACTTCCACCTTACCTTGCTTGAGTTTCATTGTACGAAGGCAGACACTCCAACAACAACCCATCTAAAAGACTGTTTCACATATGACTTTCAACAGTTTCACCTCCCCCAGCTGATTCCTTTGGCCCTTTTCTTCCCACTTTCTTTTTCTTCTCTTGTCCATCTTTCCCAAACTCCTCACCCATCAGTGCCGGATATAATTTAGCTCCTTCTATCATAACCGTCCTCTTCCTTTTCTGTCCTTCAGCCAATCTTTCATCAGCATGTGTGTGTTCTGTCCTTCTAGCCCTTGCTTGATATCGCTCTTTCTCCCTAGCATGGCCAACACACATTCCCAAGCATTAAGCACTTTTAACTGCATAGATCTAGGTTGTGGTCTCATTTCATATGGAATTTTTCTCATATTTTCGATAATTCGTATGTTAGATGTACTGTAGTAAGGCAACACCAGTGCAACTTCCTTTTCAGTGAACTTGTGCCATTGTTTAAGCCAAAGACAAGTGTGAAGCACTACATTTATGGCCATATAATGGCCTGCAGTATCTTCAGGTGGCCACTCTTCTCCATCTCTAACGGGTATAGACACATCTCCCCTAAACAAGTCCTGTATCACTTTAAAACATTTCATTTTTGGTACAATATGTCAACATTCAGTGTCAAGTTATCCAATTCAAACATGGAAACAACAATTTCACACAAGTTGTTTTCAGAATCAACAGCCAATACCATAGGGGCACCCTGTGACATAACCAACCAATAACAATGCAGCTTTACCCCAACCCACAAATCCCAACGCTGCACACTGTGACTGTGACTCACACCTTTCAGCAGTTCACCGTCCTCTACAATTTTCATGAACGCACTCTTCAACAGAAAGCACACGTCCAAATACAATACAATAGTAACAAATAATATTTGTCTTCTATACTAAAGAAATCAACAGAAAAGAATCACCCAAGAAACACTATTCTAACCCACAATCAAACAAAACCTCGATCTGCATGAAATCACCCTGATCAGTACAGGTCCACCGTACCAATCCGTCTTCTTATTCACACGTAAACATAAATCCCCTAACTCCATTGGGCTGCCTATGATGTCTCATGACAAACCCTGGAAAACACTAGCAGACAATTACAACACAGTGTTTTCTACATATTTAATACCATCCTGGGATCTTAGGCCACGTCAGACCCATTAGCAACTTCTCCACATTAAACACCACACTCACACAACATTCGTAACAATCCGCTAGACATCACACAATTATTAAAACACTCCAAGCTAAGCATAAGTGATACACACAACCGTATTGATAGTCACTCCTCTACTTCTGTTATTCCACCACTGGACACTGGAACTCCGTTGTGCATCCAAATCAAGCCATTGACCTTGGAACTGGGTCTACTCTAAACTAAACTGGGACATTATCTGTTCTCTGAAAAAGACCCCTCACTCCTTATCTCTGGACCCAAACCATCCTCGACTACCATTAGCTAATCCAAAGAAGTTAGGCCCCTTTTTCACCCCCCCCTGCGATGGACCTTTTTAGGATGCTTGGAAAGTAAAAGAGTTTGGTTCACTTTCAATTTACCATTACAGTGCGACCCATTTGGTCACACATTGAAGCTCAGAGTAGATAAGTAAGACTAGGTATACATTTTTTACACATTTAAAGCTAAAGTAATATAAATCAGTTTACGAAATATAGCATAGCAGTAGAAGATTATCAAAGTAAAGCCAAAACATTGCACAAAGTTTATCCTCAATAGAATGTAACAGATAAGGACTTCAGCAGCAATAGTACAAAGTATAAGAAAGGTAATCGGATGGTGAGATCGCAAGTTGCAGTCCTCCTGCCTATAATGCATAAGGATTTCCAATTCCTCCAAATAACCTACACTAAAGAATACTAAATGAAACACTAATTAGATCCATTAAAATAGAAAGTGTCAGCATAGGAGAACTTCTGTAAAATTTCTTTAAAGAAGAGGTATTGCAGAGCATGAAGCTATGCAACGAGAACAGCACATAGTGGTCTGTACCTCTCCTAGTCTGAAAGAAAATCTGAACAAAGCTAAAGAGTATGCCCTAGTTATATCCACAAAAGATCCTTCTAGAACAGGATCAAAGGTTCACTTAGTGACCACCTTCAAATAATACTATTTGGCAGACGCACTCGTAATTCTTCTTCTATGATCCACATATTCAAAGCTACCTTGGATTCTATCAACTCATTCCACACAAACAGTAGTACTCCCTTCTGCATGTCAATTTTTATCACCCTCGACTCCTCTCACGCTTCCCTATCTTGTTTCCACAATGTGCCATTCTCTATTCATTAGGTCATACATCGTACACCTGCGAAAAAAGAAAAACACTGCACCCACAGAAAAAATTCTCATTGAAAGTTAAACATTGCATAACCCCAATTGCTTAAGTCCTTTGGCCAAGTTGGCAAAGCTAAGATTCAATACAAGTTTTCACTGCATGAATACAGATACATAGACAGTCACATTATTAGTGCAAAATGCAATTCTGATTGATACATGTTCCATTATACAGTACATGCAGGATACGTTTGAGTAAGAACGTGAATACATGAAGATGAATCAATAGTATTGAATGTTTGAGAATTGCAATTCTTTGTAACTGTGATAGAAGTATTAGTGTACACACATATAGAAATGTCGAGGTTACATGATAAATGCGCTTTCTATATGGCTTTAAGTGTACTTTACTTCATTAGTCACACCATAGCACATTGGTACATAAGGCCCTTAACACACAATCATGTGACCTCATCAATAATAATGAGGATGGAGCCATAATTGCACTGCTCCAGTTTACATAAAGCACTGAACGCATCTGCAAATATTTTCCTGCAAGAATTCTAATGCACATATGTGTTTGAAGCTTTGTGAACTAAAGAAGGAAGCATCCTTGATGTAAATAGCAATTAGTAGGAAGGTGAAAATGTGTGGAGCAATGGAAGAATCAAAGAGGGACAATCAGGTTACCGAGTCAGAACCATTTATCAGTTTAGAAAGTAAACCAGATGAAAATAACGATAGAACTAACGCCATACTAGCAAAAAATAGAGAAGTGACAATTTGTAGGAACCCCTGGAAAAGTGTTTTAGAAACCTACTGTACCATCACTTTGACCCTATTGGTTTTTAGTAATGCCATTTGGGAGTGTCATTATCCCACTTCCTGCATTTCTAAATGATGGATGGGTAATAACTTATTGGCAAATTATCTGACCTATTCAGAATTTTCTCAGTCTTGTGGCAGCCTTCTTCTACTCCTCCCATTTGAAGTCCTGGGACTAGACTTTGACAGACTCTGATCTAGAATGTTTGATGTAGATTAATCTGATGGACTAGAAATAGAAAGGGGATCAATAAAGCCGTCATGTCTGATGTTATGGATGGCAGACTGCCCCTTTTTTGTGCATGGCACTCTTTTAAACAAGTGTGCTGGCACAAACAACCTATCAC
Organism: Triturus cristatus; assembly: GCF_964204655.1. Lineage (NCBI taxonomy): Eukaryota > Metazoa > Chordata > Amphibia > Caudata > Salamandridae > Triturus > Triturus cristatus. The sequence continues at coordinate 1,291,218,450 of NC_140589.1, forward strand.
AAATAATGGGCAATCTTGAGGGCAATCACAAACTGACCCTCAATTTGGTGGCAGTGCATTCGTGAAAGGAGGACTGGCTGTTTGAAGCAGAGAGGGCATCTTTCCCTGAGCAGGCTGCACCCACCTTAACCAATCCTGTGGTGCACTGTTAAGATTTACCTCTAGTGTTGGCAGCAAACCTAGATTGCCCCTACTGAAAGTATATAAATAAATGTGGCAGCCATATGCGTACATCATGATTGTACAAAACTACAGCAAGAGAAGAACTGTTTTTGTAGAAGGCTGTTAGGATTGGGGCCAGGAAGCCCTAATTTATTTGTACATGAAGAATTTAATTGAATTTAGCATATGCGGAAGATAAAATTAGATTTACTAGTCTGGTTCTATGGATGTCGGTCTGGTGCAACCAGCATTCTGCTTTTCATCATGATGTGATTTTGAATTGCTTAAATTATCACCATGGCCACAGGATTCGCTGGCATGACTATGTGAGGCCAACTGCTGAATCACTAGGGAGATCTGAGTTGTATACTTCCCCTCAAGAGCTGAGTAAGGGTATGCACATGAAGGTCAAGGAGTTATTCATTAAGCGTGTCTCAGAGACTAGAGAGCGGTTGGCCTGGCAAAATGAACATTGAGAGACTATTTGGATCTTCAAACCAGCGATGGGCTTGAGCCTTAACTTTAACTTATTAGAGCTCACATTTGTTTCCCAGCTGGCCAGTTTGATCCAAACTGTATACGAACCGTGCCTTGTGATGGTATTTCCCTTCAAATGCGAGAGCACTTTACCCTATTTTGTGCACACGCAGGGGCATATCAGCAAGAACCGGAGATAATTATCTCTCCGTGCACTTAGCGCGAGGATAATTATCGCCGGCTAACGCTGATTTTTATCGCTGAGATAGCGTGCTATCAGCAACGCTCATCTCAACAGCGAGAAAAATCAAGGCGCAAACTGCCAAATGTGCGATTATCGCTGGAAATCCAGCGATAATCGCACAACGTATGGCGAATGCTTGCTGATAGGGCAGAGACAGACTTAGCCATGATATCCACCTTCCATAGGATATCATGGCTAAGTCAGATGAAAAGCAGGCTTAAGGAAAGTAGCGATAACCGAGGTTAGCGCTACTTTTCTTATCGCTCTGCAGTTTAGCGTGAGGCTTGATAATAGGAAAAATTTCGCTTAGCGACATTTCTCCCGTTATTCTGGGGAGGAACGCACACTTTGCATCTCATTAGAGATGCAAAGCTGGGCATTAAGGGAAAGGGCACTGAGGCAAGGGTTCACTCGATAGGGTGACCTTGCTAATAGGGCGATACAATTATCGCCGCTTTCCGGCCGAAAACGGCCGCTAAAGCAGCGATAATTGTCTTGCTGATATGCCCCTATGAAGGTGGCTTTATTTGTCATTAGGTTTTGTGGCCTCTGATTTGTGGATCCATTCCTGAATGGACTGTTTGGCATTTGTTGCATGAGCACTATCCAGTGGGTGTTTCCCATTCTTCATGCTGATGCTGACCCTATCGATATAATCCTAAGGGTTCGAAACGTTGACACAATAATAGTGTACTGTGTTTATTAATTTAGGTGCCTGTAACTATTTGTTAGAGATTAGAGCAAAAAAATTGTGCATCCTCCACGGTCACTATTTATGTATATAATGTGTAGAACTAGTGCACTCCTTAATCACATACCCCACTTTCACTGCGCTGTTGCATAATATGGGAACTGTATGTAGTAACAGAGGTCGAGGAGTTTGCCTTCTTACGATTTTAATTGTTGTGTAATCTAATACAAGTGTATGTTTTCTAGTAAAATCAATCTACGGATGGTTATTCACTATTTTATCGTGGAAGTCGAGGTCCACACTTCCCCCTTCAGTGACCATTGTTTCCTTGATTACTTAACACACATTAGGCAGATCCTTTTGCCTCCCCCTGCAAGTAGATCATTTTTATAAGACCTATTAGTACATAGGTCACATTGTAAATTGCATTACCATTTGCACACCTGTTGGAATGCAAATTGCAGATCACTGGTTTGTGAACTGTAAAGATAAATCGTGCCCTAAGTTTATTACTACTGCAAAGCTGTGCCTGAAGCTGAACACAGGTTGAATATACAGATGCACTAATAGAGAGGGTGTGAGCAGTTGTGCTTTTGACACAGCAGTGGTTTACTTGCAAAATAGGAGTAAAGTTGGCCTATAAATCAGTGATAGAGATGTAAAAAGAGATAGAACACCCCACATTAATTAGGAGAACCTCTAGAGGCCAATGTAAATTGAAAACCCCAGAGTGACCCTAAGGCACAGCACTGTTTTGCATATCTTCATCATGAAAAGAATGGAAAAGAATTGCACAAGGATTTCATCTTTTCCACATATGCTGAAGATATATCTACCTATTGTGTTTATCACGATACAAAAGTACATATATAGCAAAATCAAGAGGCATAACGTATTTGTGAGAGAGTTTTAACATTGTGCTTCAATATTAGCTGACAGTTTGGTGCGTGGATGGCATGAATGAAGAACTATAAAGATTAATGTAAGAAATATACAAATCAATGTTTAAATAGAAAAAAATCACACATTGGCCAAGCAATCCCTGACACTGAAGGGGACTACTTGTTTTGGCGGATGTGCACTTTGCGTACAAACAAAATGCTATCAGTCACATTAAATTAAGCCAATAGCTGTAGTGGGCTGAACCTTTGCCCTTTGCTCGCTTATGTGGCAGACTGAAATAAAATGTGAATAACACTACAACACTACAACACTACAAGGAATATGGTTGACTGAAAGCCCCAGTGCACATGCGTGAAATATATAGTGTCTTAGCTAATGTCTGACCTAAAATAAACTCTCAGGTGATTAAAGTAATGGAAACGCAAGAAAGAGAACGTTCCTTAGCTTTGACCCTGCAGGTTACTAATCCTCATCTAAATGGTCAATTTTATCCATAAACTTTCAAATTTCAAATTGGTAATTACTGTGAGCATCTGATTATCCCTTATTGATGCCTACAAGAAGAGTTAAAGGGAATCTCAGAATGGCTCTAGTAGTGACACAAAGAAGGCATCTCCTGGCAATGATCTGCATTTGTATTTTAAGTGAGGTAACCAAATGAAACCAAGATCAAAAAGCTCCAGTGCCCGGTTTTTATTCATTAATCATGCTTTTAAGGTATGTTATCGAAATTGGGTTAAATTAATTCAGCTAGGACATCAAACTTAACTTAAGGAAATGTGTTTGTTAGACCTGTCATGCTTAGGGTGGTCTCCATCCAAACATGTTTCCTGCTTACCACCTCTATTTACTGATCCTTTTTGTAGGCCTTAGGACTCTACGCACTTTACAAATTCTGACCAATGCTAAACTAGATGTGCTTCTCCCCTAAACATGGCAACATTGATGTATACCCATTTGACAAATTTAGTTTACTTATAAGTCCATGGTAAAGTGGTATACCATATACCCAGGCCCTGTAAATTAAGTGCTACTAGTGGCCGTGCAGCACTGATTGTGCCACCCACACCAGAAGACTTTCAAACAAACCTGTCTCAGGCCTGCCACAGCAGGGCCTGTGTGTGTATTTTACTGCCACTTTGACTTGGCATTTAAAACTAAGCCTTAAACTCTGCTTTTATTATTCCCAAGTCACTCCTAAGGAAAGCCCTAGGCAGCCCATCGGGCAAGGTGCTCTATACATAAAAGATAGTACATGTACTTTTATATTTGCATGTCCTGATAGTGACAACCACCCAAATTTGTTTTTCACTACTGTGAGGCCTACTCTTCTCATAGGTTAACTTTGGGAATCCCTGAATACACTTTTAAGCTGTAATTCCTAATTAGAAAGGAGTAGCTTTGGCATGTTTTATATCTTTGGAATGGTAACGAAAAATCCTCTTTACTTGTAAAGTTGGATTTAACCTTACTATTTTAGAAATGTCACTTTTAGTAAGTGGGAATTTCTCTGCTCTTACTGCTCCGTGTGCCTGCAGCCTGACTCCAATACACATCTGGAGTGGGTAACAGCTTCACTTTGTGCATTCCTTCTAGACAGACACAAACACAGGAAGGCTAGGTGTGTCTGTGCACTCATCTGCATTGGGATGGCCCTTCCTGGACAGGAAGGAAGGGAGGAGCTGTCACTTACACCTGAATAGGTAGTGTCCTGTCCCCACACAGAGGACTGATTACCCCTGACCATTAGTCTGGAGCCAGGGATAAGAAGAAAGGACCTCTGCATACTTCAAAGAGCCTTCTTGCGGGGCGCTAGAGGGCCCACGGCAAAATTGCCACACTTTAGTGCAGCTCTGCCAGATAGGTTCGTAAATCTGACCAATAACCTGCCATCTGACTGAATACATGAAAGAAGTCAAGAACAATGCATTTGGGCAGCTGGGGCATGCTGAGCTGTGCTTTAATATTTGATTTTGACCGTTACAGATGGCGATAGACCCTGGTGTACATGGCAGCACGGGCTGTGCAGTCTGCCGATACATAGGCCGTGCCACGTGATCAGGGGACGGCAAGCCTTACGTATCAGCTGCAAAAGAAATTGGTGACCCGCTGTCCTGGAGGAAGGGACACTGCTGTCTGTGGCAGAGGAGAGGCGCGACAGTGGCGAAGCAAAGGATAACTCCAAACAACTGAGATAAGAGCGCGCTGTTAGTCTGTGGGCTGCACCTTGCTCAATCGGTGCGCTGGCTGAGGCTACTGGAGGAGATCAGACCAAATACATAGCTGGTGTGGCAGTTGGAACCTCAGTAGGCTACATGTAAAGGGAGCTCTGTGTGGCACCAGTAGTTGGGCACACAGCCCCAAAAAGATAACGCTCTGATCCCCAGGGCAAAATTAAGAGCCTGAGTCAGAGGGGGAGCCACTGCATGATGGAGGTGTTGCTCAAGAGTTGTTGACCCTGAAGCCCCAGATTCTCTCCCTTGGATGGCCTTGTGGGCTGAAGACGAGGTCTGTGACAGGTAGACTTCTTCGGTCAGTGCGGAACTCCTGCATCAATCTATCAGGTGGCTGCGCTATTGACATCCACTCAATGATTAGGCAGTCCCACACAGCAGTATTATCAGCCCTCACTGTGTATTATAGACAGGCCAAGCGGAGAGGAGCTGCAGCATTGATGTGGTGATGGAGACTGCTGGGAAACTATATGAGATGAGTCTATCATTGCCCCATAAGGAATGAGTGTGTTACCAGCTTGATAGAACAATTTGAGTGGCAAATACAAATCCACGTGAAGCAATTCCATCAATACTATGCTTTTGGGCCTTGGAGTAGGGATCGAAATAAGTAGAAACTGTGAGAGGTCTGGAAAACAGTTATTTCACCCTATTAACTTGCAATGTAAGGGGACTCAATAACCAGTGGAAAACCTGTTTGGTTTTGGCTTACCTAGACAGGCATGAAGTTCAGATTGCATTCCTACATGAGATTCATCTGATGCGCAGCTCTGAGCAGGCCATAGGCACCAGATGAATGGTGCATAGATTAGCGTACTCCTACTCAGTGTATTCAAGAGGGGTCCTGATCCTGGTAAAAAGATGAGTGATGTTCACGGTAACACATACTATATACATATTACTATAGTTGATCAAGGTCGCATTACGATTATGGAAGGCAATATATGGGGCACTTCTATAACTAATTATTACATATGGCCCAAATGTAGTAATCCAGAATTTTTTCACTTCAGTCTGGTACCCCATCCACACATTGTCATCAACAAATGTCATATAGGGAGGAGACCACAATACTTATCTAGACCCCATGCTGCAACAGACTGGCATGGTAAACATGTGGCCAGATTTTATGAGAGGGTCTGAAGGAATACGATTTAGAGGTTATCTGGAGATTATGAAAGCCGGGCTCCTGTGAGGGCACTTTCACATCCTCAGTCCACATGTCAAGGTCCAGAATTGAATATTGGTTAAAATCCCAAGAGATGTGCACACGGGTAGAGGAGGTCAGGCACATGCCCAAGACACTTTCTGGTCATGCACCAGTGCTATTAAAATGATCGCTGCCCACCATGCTTAACGCTCCCTATACATTGCGGTTCCACATGACAGCCCTGCTTGACTAAGGTTTTAGAGAGGGGCTAAGGTCAGCTATAACTGAGTTTTTTAAAAGAAATGTTGGTTCTGTAGAAGGCACAGGCACCAGGTGGAAGGGGTTCAAAGTTATGACTAGAGAGATATGCCTCAGTACGCAAGCAGGGGTACAGAAGTCAAACCGCACGCAATTACAAAAGACGGAGACTATGCTGTGCACACTCGAAAGGGAATATGAGAGAAATTGAACAGAAGTATGCAGTTCCTTGGAGGTAAAGGAGTTAGAGGACAGGTCGGTGTAAATCAATGTCCCACGAGAGGGGACAGGGTGTCTCCCACTTCAGGAACTAGGGCCCTGACACACCCAGCTGGATGTCATGCTTTGTCATAGGGCACACTCCTTGTCAGGTTGGTGGAGATCATTGCATGCTTTCTATTAATTTTTCACTTTACATTGGCGCAGATATTTCCATAGGTGTAAAAATCTTTCTCTTTCTTTCCCTCCTCTTTCCTTTGCTCCCCTTCATTTTCCAGCAGGCATTTTCCTCAGCATCACTTGTTGTGTCCTGAAGATGATCCCATTATTATGCTAGGGACTGAAACATTGTTGACCTCGGCACTTTGACACATACTTGTATTTCTAGTTATTGTAAATCTGTGCAATGGTACTATTCCTATGTTTGTGCCTGAATTATTGATAGCATTTCGGCACATGTTGCAATGCTTGAGTTCAGAAACTCTCTTTTTCATTAAATACTGTCCCACTTTCATGGTTAGTTCATTCTGATTTAAATACAATTATAAATTCCATTGGGATTTCCATAACATAGACATTATTGTATTTCTGTATTGAATACTATATAGGACTTATGCTGCGAGAAACCATTGTTCCTTTACAATTACTTTTACCCCAGGTCCTTTCCAGACTACTTGGGTTCCCGTGTCTCTTGAAAATACACCAGATCCATGGCACACAACTTGTGCACTCTCTTTGCTTTACTGCATCAATTAAATCCAGTTATTCCAGCAGAGGCAATCTTGTTAGATGCTGCTAAGGCTTTCCATTCTATCAAATAGGGATATATGTTTCTGGTTCTCTAAAGGGTGAGGATGCCAGAGGCATTCTTGCACTGGGTCAGACTTTTGTATACACATCCAGTTGCCCACATACGCATTAATGGACATACATCTGATTTCTTTACAATTGACAGAGGTACACAACAAAGGTTCCCCTTGTCACCTCATTTATTTGCACTCACACTTGAGCCGCTGGACTGTGTCATACGGCGGAGACTTGATGCATCGGCCTTGAATTTTAGATTGAGCCCCCTAACCATATCATTATGTGTGGATGATATGGTTCTGTATATTAGAGACCCATCAATACATCTTTCATCTCTCATTAGAGAGTACATACGGTGTAAATGATTTTTGGGTCTAAGTTTCAACTGGTTGAAATCCAATATATTCCCCCAATGCCGAGCACTGCAGAGTGTCCTCTTCAGTCCCCACTAGAATGGAGCACGGACCAAGTTAAATACTTGGGGGTCTGTATGCAAAGAGTACATGATATTGGCAATATTTGCAACTATGGCAAGGCAATTGCCTCCCTAGAAGACCAGATCTGCAGGTGGCAAAACTTACGCTAGCATTGGCAAACAGGATCGCAGTTTTAAAAGTGATGGTCCTACCTAACTATTCGTATCTATTTATCCCCATAGTTTTGCCAATGTATTTCAGACACTCAAATAACATTTGTTAACATTGGTGTGGGCAAGGAAACAACCAAGAAGCAGTTGGGACACAGTCACACAACAGTATGCCAGAGGTGGATCAATGTACCAGATTTCCATTTTTATTAGTTATGTGCAGAAGCCACCTTTGCCCATTATTGGTATGCACCACATGAATATGTACCCCATTGTGGTGTTTCCAACAAATGAAGAAACCGGAACACGATGTGAAAAAGAATAGGGGTGGGCGGAATTTGCGTAATTGCGTTACGCACATCTCCGCGAAACGGTAAAAAATCTCCGCGAACATGCAGAAGTTCCGCGAACACGCGGAATTGCATGTTCGCGATGCTTTTTTCCTGTTCACAGTTGCTGTTTGCGTGCTCGGGGAGAAATATCTCGCGAACACGCATTTTGAGAACGCGAACAAGAAAAAATTTCGCGAAGTCGCGGAAAGCAGATTTTTGGGTAATTTCGCGTTCTCCGCGGAACGCGAAATTACCGAAATTCCGCAAATTCCGCGAGCAGAACGGAATTTACCGCCCAGGCCTAATAAAGAAGCAGTTAGGGTTTATTCACCTCATCCACCAACAGCGAAAGTCAACTGACCGAAATCGAATCTAACACAGAGATTCTCAAATGAACGTTCTTCAAAGAATGTACAATATAATTCCAAATGAAGGTTCTATGTGAAATAAGATAGCGGTGCAACCTAATACAATGTCACACATCTTCCTCCTAAACATTAAAAATAATACAGAATAAAACATAGAAAAAAACAAAGAAGGCATGAAAAAAAGAAAAGAATGCACGAGGAACAGAATAACATGTCATACATAATCTTTCATGTATGCAGGGAGTCTGCGCACCCTTTGACTCCTCTCTCTAACAAAACTTGGTAATCTAGAAGAAACAGTGGGAGAAGACATAGTACCTGATGATTTAAAATAAGAGCCATTGTAATCTCCATGTGCCTCAGTGTGTGGTAAATTGGAATTGACCACCAGCACACGACTCTTATTCCAAATCCTCCCATCTTCAGTCTTGACAGCATTCTTAATTATTTTAACCACAGATCTAATATTAGTATACTTAGACCATGGTTGACATCCAACAGGAGTTTTTATCTTTACAAGATCACCAAGCTTTACCTCATGGGATTGAGCACATTTCATTTCATCAAAGTATAATTTCCTATTAAGCTGTATATCCAGTTCTCTCCTCCTCCAATCTCCTATCTGATTGCTAACAAAACCTTTGTTTAACTTTATCCATCCTGGACACAATTTTGAGTTAGGAATCCTACCTTTAAAAAGTTCAAAAGGAGACCTCCCAGTAGTCAAATGTGGTGACATGTGGTAAGATGTAATCCTGTCCTGAAGAGCATTTTTCCAATTCAAACCATTAACTCTGGTTAACTGTATACTCTCTTTGAGGGTTTTATTGACCCTTTCTACAGCTCCATTGGTTTCTGGGTGATAGATTGCACTCCTCTTTTGAACAAAACCACAGTTATTTAAAAAACATTTACATTCATTTGAACAGAACTGAGGACCATTGTCAGAGAGAATACTGTTAGGAAAGCTCTCCCTCTTAAAAATTCCCTCTAAAAATGTGATAACACATTCTGTAGAAATTTCCCTAACAGCACCCACCTCAATCCACCTGGAATATAAATCCAACACAACAATTAAATATGGAGTGTCGCTCACTCCGTGTAGCGGACCAACAATGTCAATTGCAACCTCATCCCAGGGATGATTGGGCAATTTCCTGCAAACCATGGGCATTTGCTTAGTCTTCAAGATCTTGTCACTTGCACAACATTCTACACACTCACGAACCAACCTTTCAATTTCTAAATCCATGCCAGGCTACTAGAATTGTAACCTCAGCAACTCTTTGGCCTTAACTATTCCAAGGTGACCAGTGTGAGCAAGATTGAGTAATTTGTTCCTAATACCTTCCGGAGGAACTAATTTCGTGCCCCGAGCAAGCACACCATCAACAACTGAAAGTTCTTCACTAACCAAACCCAAGGCTTCTCAAGAAGTTTGTTATTCATCAACATATCCATAACTTTCTTAATTTCTTGATCCTTCTCAATTTCATCCTTCCGATCAGCTTCAGTAACAGCACCATCAGTGATTTCAAAAACATTGATTACATCATCATCAAGACTCTCATCATCCGCAACAAGTTAATTTACATCAACCAACCTAGAAAGACAATCAGCGGATTTGTTGATGGCACCAGGAATATATTCAACATCAAAATCAAATTCTTGAAGAGAGATAATCCATTTATCAATTCTTGATGAAATTGAATCTTTCTTTGAAAATACTTCTTAAAGGGGTTTATGGTCAGATAACACTTTTACCTTTGTGCCCCAAATCAGATTTCTAAGCTTCCATAACACCCAAAGTATGGCCAACGACTCTTTTTCAATAACTGAATAGTTGACCCTCTAAGACATCTGGGGGCACAGGCAATCAAACGTTCTTTACCATAATTTTTTTGAAGTAAAACCGCTTCCCGGAGAGCTGGAAGCACGCCGAACTCAGCGCTCTACTAAAGAAGCCATCAGCCGTCCCCACCGACCTCAAGAACTACCGCCCCATCTCGCTGCTCCCGTTTCCTGCAAAAGTCATCGAGAAGACCGTCAACAAGCAGCTGGCCGCCTTCCTCGAGACGAACGGATCCCTCGACCTCTCGCAGTCTGGCTTCCGGGCCAACCACAGCACCGAGACCGCCCTGATCGCAGCCACCGATGACATCCGAGCTCTGCTTGACAACGGAGAAACAGCGGCCCTCATCCTCCTAGACCTCTCCACGGCCTTCGACACTGTCTGCCACCGTACACTAGTGCAGCGACTCAGCAACGTCGGAATCCAGGAGAAGGCACTGGAGTGGATCATCTCCTTCCTCGCCGGAAGGACACAGAGAGTCCGCCTCCCCCCGTTCAGATCTGAAGCCACCGAAGTCATCTGCGGCGTTCCTCAAGGCTCCTCGCTCAGTCCAACCCTCTTCAACGTGTACATGAGCCCCCTCGCAGACATCGCACGCCAGCACAACCTCAACATCATCTCCTACGCCGATGACACCCAGCTGATTCTCTCCCTCACCAACGACCCCGCCACCGCCAGAGCCAACCTCCACGAAGGGATGAAAGAGGTAGCCGAATGGATGAAGAACAGCCGCCTGAAACTGAACTCAGACAAGACGGAAGTCCTCATCCTGGGATCCTCACCCTCCGCCTGGGACGACTCCTGGTGGCCCCCCGCCCTAGGCAGCGCACCCAAACCAACAGACCACGCACGCAACCTGGGATTCATCCTGGACTCCACCCTCTCCATGACCAGACAAGTCAACGCCGTCTCCTCGTCGTGCTTCAACATCCTGCGCATGCTACGAAAGATCTTCCGGTGGATCCCCACCGAGACCAGGAAGACGGTCACCCAGGCCCTCGTCACCAGCCGTCTGGACTACGGCAACTCCCTCTACGCCGGAACCACCGCCAAACTCCAGAAAAGACTTCAGCAGATCCAGAACGCCTCAGCACGACTCATCCTGGACATCCCCCGTCGCAGCCACATCTCCGGACACCTGAGAGACCTGCACTGGCTCCCGGTCACCAAGAGAATCACCTTCCTTCTCCTCACCCACGCACACAAAGCCCTACACAACCAAGGCCCAGGATACCTCAACATCCGCCTCAACTTCTACGCTCCCAAACGCCAGCTTCGATCGACCGGCCACGCCCTCGCCACCGCCCCCCGCATCCGAAGAGCCACCACAGGGGGACGGTCCTTCTCCTTCCTCGCCGCCAGGACGTGGAACTCCCTCCCGACCCACCTCCGCCTGACCCAGGACCACCTCGCCTTCAGGAAGCAACTCAAGACCTGGCTGTTCGAGCAGTAGCGGACCCCCCTCCCCTAGCGCCTTGAGACCCTCTGGGTGAGTAGTGCGCTATATAAATGCTTTGATTGATTGATTGATTGACCTAACACTTTTGCACTGGCATCTGTCATAATGTGGGTTGCGTCACCCGGTACAAACTCTTGTAAAGGTGGAGCTTTTCTCAACTCCTCCTTCATGGAAGAAAATTCTTTCATACAATCCTCTGACCATTGAAAAACAACACTACTCCCAGTGAGTTTCCTTAAATTTTGAGTCTTGTCAGCATAATCTGGAATGAATTTACTATAAAATTCAACCATACCTAAAAAAGAAAGCAGCTCCTCTTTATTGACTGGTTTACAAATATTAACAATAGAATCAACCAGTTCTTTCTTAGGGAAAACACCTTGTCCAGCAATCCGATGACCAAGATAATTCTCTTCTTCTACTCCAAACTTACATTTCTCCTTTCTAAGAGATAAACCAGCCTCTCTAAGACGTTCTAACACAGCACACACACAAATGTTATGTTCTTGCTTCGAACTACCAAAGATCAATAAATCGTCTTGATAACAACTTACACCTGTAAGACCCTTTAACATTTTTGAAAGAACGAAGCAGAGGAAATAAGTCCAAATGGCATCCTACAAAACTTGTACGTCCCTATGGGCGTCACAAAAGCAGTCAACTCCTGCGAAGATTCATCTAGCTCAACCTTATGATAGGCTGACGCCAAGTCAAGAGTGGTGAAATATTTAGCGCCTACCAAGGTACCAACCATCTTGTCAATGTTTGGCAAAGGAAATCTGTCAACAATAACTTCTTTGTTCAAGGAGCATAAATCTATGCAGAGACGTAATTCCCCACCTGCCTTCTTAGCCACAACTATGGGAGCCAACCATTCTGTGGCTTCAACCGGCTCAATGACCCCCATGTCTACTAATCTTTCAATTTCTTTTTGAACACCTGCTTGTTCATTCAAAGGGATCCTCCTAACTCTTGCAACAACTGGGACAGTACCTTCTCTTAACGTAATGCGATGTTTATACCCTTTGAGACAACCAAGATTGTCTCTAAACACATCAGCAAATTGTTCGGCAAACATAGAGGCTGAATCATCCACTTCTTGAACCTGGACTTGTGGAACCGCATTAGGATTAAGACGAACACCAAGTAGGCGTTGATGGGGCCACCCTAAAAGAGCATCACCACGCTTGGCCACATACACTTTCCCAGCAATCATTCATCCACACAATTCAATTGTAGCTAAAAAAGTACCCTGACATCCTAATGGGTACTCCCCCATAACCTAAAGGAGAAACATCACTTTTAACTAGCTTGACTTTGGTACAGAAGTGCTGCCGAAAAATATCCTCACTTATCATGGTCAAATGAGAATAAGAATCAAACTTAAAATCAAGTTGTATACCTTCAATTTCAACCATGTGAGTAGGATGTTCGGCTCTTTGTTCATTAACCTGAAAAGTAACTACTTTCACCTGTGGTTGATTTTTTTTTTTTGGATTGATCTCCTCTCTTTACTTTGCTTTTACAACATCTTGCAAAATGACCTTTCCTACCACAGGTATTACACACTACCCGTAAAGCACGACAAAACGAAGCATTTGCAAGATGTCCTAATCTCCCACATCTAAAACAAGTTGGTTTCCCATCAAATGTAGAGATACCCGCAGTAGTAGTCATAGAAGTGTTTTTATCTTTATCCGTCAAATTTTTGTTCTGTACTTGACATACGACCTTTTCAACATTTGTACTGGTTGTGATAAGTTTACTTTTCTCAACACTTAGTTCATCAACACATTTCATCATGTGTTCTACTTGTTTTGCAATTGTTATGACCTCCTCTAAAGGAGGTTCATCTTTTAACCACAGTTCTTTTCTCATGTTATCGTGAGCACACTTCAATACAAATTGATCTCTAATTCTTTCCTCTACCGCAGGACCAAACTCACAAGAGGATGCCAGTTTTGTTAGAGCTGAAACAAATTATTCAACTGATTCATCCTTCTTTTGTTCCCGAAGACCAAAGTGATAGCTTTCCATTATCGTGCTCAACCGTGGACGATAATGACGATCTAACAGCATTATACATATCTCATACTCATTGAGATTTCTTTGATCAGCCGCTCTGAGTTCAGGTAGATGTTCTAGTACTTCTTGCCCTTCTCCCCCAAGACAATGTAACAATAATTAATGTTTCTGTTCAGCACTTAAATTTGTCCCACAGACTCTTGCGTAATTCACGATTTTGTTTTCCACTTCTGCCATTTTATATTAGGTTCACCTGGACTAGTCAGAAAGAAAGGAGGTTGTGTCACATTCTGCATGTTGCAATGAAGTTACACCCACAAAATATTCTTGAGAAAAAAACAACTAACTTGCTTGTTTGAATGAAATAAAAAAAACGTTTAAAATTATATTATAAATTTACAAGAAATGTGTGAGTTAAAACTCATAAATCTGTCAAACACTAAAAAATATCATCATAAAAGAGCTACACAACCTACAAACATGCTGTCCAAACTTGTACATAAAGTCTTGTTACCTTCCTTTATAAAGGGTGTGCCAGTCACCGAGAGCGCTGGCTTTCTATAATGCTCACCGTGGCATGAGCATGCTGACCAAAATCTGTATAAAGCGACTTGTTACCTTCTTTTGTCAAGGGTGTGCTAGTCACCGAAAGCGCTGGCTATTCAAAAGACTCACCGTAGCATTAATGAAAGGTGGCACAAAACACCAGAGGTTAAAAGACCAATGTCTAAGTCACAGATGACAAGTGATAAAAATATTCTCCGTCTCTTTGCAACCGCAACTGACGCTCACTATGGCAATTAGAAACGCTCCATGATATGCAATACATCCATATTAAAGCTTTATAATCTTCCCAACCAAAAAAGATGGATGCTGTGCGTGACAACGCACTCCCAACTCTATACACTGTTGCTCAGCTCTCCCAATCCAACAAAATGGATGCTGTGCGTGAAGACGCACAAGAAACATACAATCACAGCTTCCTGCACAGAAATCTCCTCATGCGTCACAGAGTGAACAGAGCAGTCACTGGAACGCACCGTAGATTTGGCCTACGCTAGGCCTCATTTTTTAAAATTCCGTTGGAATGCAAATGCGTTTCACCACTCGCCCCACCCTCTATCCTCCTCACCAAGTATTTCCATGAGAGTTCTTGACGCGTCTTGAAGTGCCGAGACACAGACTCTTAAATCAGCCGCTGGAGAAGAAATAACTTCTCTTCCATAAACTACGAACTGCCGCTGGACAAGGATTTCTTGTTGAGGGAATGGCATATGACACAGGATGTTGAGGTGAAGGTACTTCCTTGCTCGTCACCAAGAAAATGCGGTGTTCCCAACAAATGAAGAGACCGGAACACGATGTGATAAAGAAGCAGGTAGTGTTTATTCACCTCATCCACCAACAACCAAAGTCAACTGACTATAAATAGAATCTAACACAGAGATTCTCAAATGAACGTTCTTCAAAGAATGTACAATATTCCAAATGAAGGTTCCATGTGAAATAAGATAGCGGTGCAACCTGATACAATGTCACACCCATGTTTGAGTGGAACATGATGATGCCTACCCTATTCCACTTCAGCCCTTATTGCCTCACTGGAGGCAGGGAATAGCTTGGTTTAAAATTCATACAGTGCATTCCACAACAATGGCTTGGTAAGCTCTAGAGAACCAGACTGGGAAAACCCCTCTATATGCTCTGTGCGCTAGAACAAGTATATTCTGACCCTGGAAGGTACCTAGTGGGGTGTGTCAAGAGCCTAAAACCAGCTAATTGCAGATTTGTGTCAGTGGCCTTACTTTTGGCAAAGGGAAGAGTGGCGCTACGTTGGAGAACTCGTGCAACACCCACCAAAAAGAACTGGTTGCATGATATGAATCACTGTAAGACTGAATTGTAACTATATGCTGAGGAGCTACCGAAGCCCTGACACACTACTTTCCACCCCAGATGAGCCAGAGTGACAAAAATATTCAGAGGACTGGTAATGTCCTGTTCTATGTCTGAATATTTGCGTTGATACTTATGAAATGATGTGATAGTTGTAGTCTATGTTTATTTGGGGGGCATTGGAAAACTTATTTTTGTTGACACGTTACATGTTTTTTTATGCTGTTGAACATTGAGAAATGCCATAAAAAAATGAACACAAAAACAAAAAACACCTTTCTTTGAAGTCAGCCCCACGTCAAAGGCACAACTGGGTATAAGTACTGGGTCTCTAAATCCTTCAAACCAGACACTTCTGTACCTTCAACTGGACTCCGCCAGAAGAACTGCTGCATTAGGGACTGACACTCTGCTCTTGTGCTGCCCTGCTCCCTGCTGCCTGCTACCCTCTCACCCTGCTGAGGAGAGCTGGACACCTCCTGGTGCGAAAGAGATCTCCAAGGGCCTTTTGGCTTGAATCCAACTGTTTGAGACTCAGGGAAATCAAAGTCACTACCACTGCTCCTCTGCCTTTTTCGCTGGTAATGGACCCAGGTATTTGCACTAGAGAAATCATTGCATATCCAGTCTGCATGTAGCAGAATTTGAGCATCAAACCAATTGCCAGAGTAGAACTGGTGCTTCGCACTCTGAACCACCACATCGCATCTGGATCTAACCCTGTGGAACAGCGTATTGCCCCCATTGCATGGAGAAGATCAACGTATAGCTCCTTGAGGCACATCACCTTTGGAACCACCGCACTTGGAACAGACACTTCGCTCAATGGACCCATTATAAACAATGGGGGGGGGGGTGACCCAATAATGGTCGTGGACCTGGGTTACTAATAGCACGAAAAACAATGGTCCTAGACCTATTTTGGTTGGATGATACAAATCATAAGACAAGTATTTAATAATTCATCATTAATTCCTGAGCTGTATCCTATACGCTCACAGTAATTAATACAGTTGGTATATTAAAATGCAACAACCAAACGTTTTTGCAGCAAAACAAGAAATGCAATCATAGTTTTGACAACAGTAGATTCCTTACTGCAAACAATAAAAGGAAAGGGAAGTTTGCTCCAAGGAACGTGCGTAAAAGCAAGGAGGTGCTCTAGTGTGAAAAGGGAGAGGGAGTGAATCAAGGATAGTGATAAGAGGGATAGGTTACAATTTCTTCACTTTGCAGACTGAGCGACAATTTATCAGTCTTACTTAACTGGCCACATGTTCATCATTTCAAATCCAATTTCAATTATTTATGATAAAACACAGATCAAAACTAGTGTTGCACGTTACAAGAAGGGCTTGTGGACCAGATTGGATTTAGATGGGCGTCGACGTTTTGACTCGACTTGGGGCACAAGGGGTACTTGTGGGCCTCGGCCTGCGGGTCTTCCTCCGGACAGGTATGGGACAACCTTGGTACAGATGTGTTGTCAGAGTCACACACCTGCTGGGTCAAAAGGGAGGGGGTCAAGTGTTGTGCACATTATAACTGAAGATATTGCTTGGCCAATCATAATAAGGCTTAACCGCTTGGAGAAGCTGGGTTAAGGTAGGTCTCCCGTTTAGATTGGGGAGGGGCGCATCCTCATCCCTAATGAGAGGAGCTCTGGCGAGGATTATCATTCCATATGTCCCACTGCCAAGTTGAATTTAAGGGTTGCACTTATCCATGAATGAAAGCTGCACAGCCTGCTGTTTCAGGAGCTGTAAATATTAAAATGCAGCGTGGTTAGTGAGGGATCTGAACCACGGAGGGAAAGGGCGCTAGGGAATACGGGAGCCGCAAGGCGCTCCTCGTGTTGCTTGCAATGCTCATACCTTTTGGGTTCTAGTATCCGGCGTCCGTGATCCACTTTGGAAACTGGAAGCTGGCGGAGCGCACCGTGAGGACGTTATTTAAAAATGTCCCACTAGCGTGATGCATCACGCTGCCCCTGAGACTATTGACATGGAGAAGGGACTCGCCTAAATGGATTCCAGCATCTAGTGCATGTATCCAGGAGTGATTATGTGAATCCTATGGTGATGGGGAACTCCTATCTCGAGTGTGGGAAATATATACATATTTATTTACATATTTACATATTGTGTCAGTAAGAGTTGTAACAGATGGTACCATGCCACATAAGTAAGCTCATAGACATGCATATTAACAACATGACGACAAGCTAAACGAGTTTCCATTCCTCCTGTACATTGCATTTACATTTTGACAGCGCATGCAGTTACCAAATGGCGTGATTGCATGGATGACCCAACTCGATTGGTTACCAACAGAGTGTATTAATTGGGTGAGCGCGCACAAATTGTGATATTTACAGTCCAGCAACACAAAATCTAGTTCATGCCATATATTCATTACAATACAAGCTTGAATATACATGTTAATTAAACGAATTATATGCAATTGGGTGAACAATTTATACAGTGAGGATTCAATGCGTTATCAGAACCTAAACTACATGGGAGGTTTGTATGTACCTCAACTGAATTCCTTAGGGCTGATCAATGTCCGAACTACCCTCAACCGTTGTTGAGTGCAGTTACCTGTTTACTGATCTCTTCGTATTCATTGAGTCCCCGTGTTATGGGTCAAACAAGTGTATGAATCTGCACTCGCGTGTGTTGAGTACATTGCTGAAGTCGCCTCCTCTTGGGTTCGGTTTAACCTTTTCTATCACCCACCACTTGAGGCTTTCTGGTGTCTGTCCAAACGTGGTGAAATGGTCTACTAATGGTGCACCCTGTGTCTGGCATCTTATGTGGCTGCAGTGTTGTAATATGCGGCATTTGACTTTCTGGATGGTCTGGCCTACGTACATAAATTTGCAAGGGCAAATGATTGTATAAATTACCCCAGTGGTGTTACAATTACTTTGATCTTGTAGTACATGTGTATGATTGTTGTGGGTGAATTTCTTGGTTTCTTGTACCATTGGACAGGCTTTACATTGGCCACATTTTCAATGACCTATTACTGGCGGCAAGCCCCATAGTGTGGTTTGGAGAGGGATATTTGCCAATGGTAACAAGGATTTCACGACATGGTCCCTCACATTTTTACCTCTCTGAAAGGCATTTAGAGGCTGTGGCATATTGCCCAACTCGTCAGAGACCAAATGCCAATGTCGGTTGATAATCTTTTTCACTGCATTACTTTTGGTTGAGAAAGTCGTAGCACACACTATCCATTCCTCATTCTCATTATTCCTCTGTCTAGGTGTGAGGAGGAATTCTCTGTGGTTGTGCCAGGCACGTTTCCGTGCTTTTTTGAGGAGTCTGATCGGATATCCCCTCCTGATAAGACGTGACATTAAACCTGTGGATTCCTCAAAATAGTCCTTTTTTTAGAACAGTTGAGGCGCAACCTCAGGAATTGCCCAAAGGGGAGGTTATCCCTGAGGTGCGTGGGTGGTGGCTTTGGTAACGCAAAAGTGTATTGGGTTCACTGATCTTTCTATAAAGACTAGTGTAGAGTGTATCTGACTCGACATTTATGGTGATGTCTAGGAAGTGAATGGTGGCTCTATTGAATTCAAGATTAAACTGGATGTCTTTTGAGCATGCATTAAGCCAGGTGTGAAAGGATTTTACTTGTTCCTCGTTGCCTTCACATATGATCAGTACATCATCTATATAGCGACACCTCATTTCAACTAGCTCAACAAAAGGATTGTGATCGCACAGAACAGATTTTGGTTTGAAGGCGTCCATATAGATACTGGCAAGATTCGAGGCAATGCTTGCCCCCATAGCCACGCCCTTTGTCTGCAGGTAGTGTTGGCCTTGGAAGTAAAAATAGTTCCTGGTCATGGCAATGGTCAGCTGTTCAATAATGAAGTCTGTGGGGACTCCGTGCAGTGCCTGCCGTTTATTCAAAGCTGATTCAATGCAAAGAAGTGCCGGGGTTTGGGGAATATTAGTATACAATGCAATGATGTCCATTGTAGCCAGTAAGTTGGTAGTGGAATTGTGTGGGAGCTCGTCTACCAATTGTATTGTCTGCATTGTATCTCTCAGGTATGTGGCAGTCTTCTCTGCTATGGGTTTTAGGAACACATCAATATACTTGCCTAATGGTTCCAACAGAGACCCACAACCCGAGATTATGGGTCTTTCTGGAGGGTTTTCCATTTGTTTATGTATTTGTGGCAAGGTGTAGATGGTGGGCGTCCTGGGGTATTTATTGTTAAGGTAGTCCAGCTCATGTTTACTCAGATAGCCAAGCTCAAAGCCCTTGTGTGTAACACTTGCTATGATGTTACTTATTTCTACAGTCGGATCTTTTTGCAGTTTCACATAGTTGCCTTCAACGTGCAGCTGTGATAGAATCTCCCTTCTGTAGTCTTCAGTGTTTTGTACAACTATCGCCCCGCCTTTATCGGCGGGTTTGATAACTATATTGGTGTTGCTTTTAAGAGTGCCTAAAACTAGCCGTTCAGCTTTGGTGATGTTATATTTCACATATTATATCACAAAGGGAGAGTGAGTCTTTGGAGTAAGTGTGACAACAATACCACGGTCCCACAATGGTCCCGAGTTTGGAGAATTGCTGATAAACCCTTGAATTTGTTCCCTCTCGGAAATTTCCCAGAGTACACGATTGTAGTGGCACTGGCCGTCTTGATGATACAAGGTAAAAACTCCAAATAGGGGTGAAGACCAGCTAACACGGGCCAACACCCTGACGAATGCCAGAACGACCCAGATGGGTGTGAAGAACTGGCTGAAACATGTTGGTATAGGCAGCAGGGATATAGGGGTCTTTACCTCCCCTGATTATCCCAACCTTTGATTTTTAATCCTACCAAGGGGTTACATGAATAAAGAATGATGACAGTTCCCTCATAGGTAGTTTTAATTGTGTGTGTCTGCACTCTTTGGTCCCTTCTCTAGGGAATACTTTTCCCTTTAATTTTTCTTACTTTCTTAACGATTTTTTGGTGGTTTGTTGGTTATGCCACTTTTTCTGTACCCTCACCACTAAACTTCATTCATCCTAAAAAAACTGCGCGCCGTCCAGTATGTTGGTCTGCACCTGGGCGTCAGATGTGGCCCTATGATGAAGCATGACACTGCAAAGTGTGTGAGGACAGTATTAAAACAAGGGTTGTCTTTTCCCTTGCACTCTATCCTCTTATAATTATTTTGTAGTTTGGATAGTGAAGGATAATCGTATCTGTTCACTCTTTTTGTCTTGTACAAGGAGTTCTAATGGTTGTAGTACTTCTCTGTTGAGTGAGTTTTCATATTTCACATATTGTCTGCGAGAGAGTGTTTCGTTCACATCCCGCAAGACTACTTGTTCATAAGCTATGATTTTCTGTGGCATAAGGTGAGTCGGGGGATTAAATTTGGAGAGTGGTCTGAGTCCGCTCCACGAGAATATGGGTTGGTGGGGGGTCTTTTGGAAGTAGTGTTTCAGTCTTATCTGGCGGAAGAACTGGTGAAGTTCAACCTTTAGAATAAAATCATTAGGCATTGCTGTAGGGACAAAGGAAAGACCTTTTTCTAAGATTTTCTGCTCATCAAGTACCCTTTGAGCCTCAAGTTGGGTTGAAACGTCGATGCCCATCTACATCCAATCTGGTCCACAAGCCCTTCTTGTAACGTGCAACACTAGTTTTGATCTGTGTTTTATCATAAATAATTGAAATTGGATTTGAAATGATGAACATGTGGCCAGTTGAGAAAGACTGAGAAATTGTCGCTCAGTCTGCAAAGTGAAGAAATTGTAACCTATCCCTCTTATCACTATCCTTGATTCACTCCCTCTCCCTTTTCACACTGGAGCACCCTCCATGCTTTTACACACGTTCCTTGGAGCAACCTTCCCTTTCCTTTTATCGTTTGCAGTAAGGAATCTACTGTTGTCAAAACTATGATTACATTTCTTGTTTTGCTACAAAAGCATTTGGTTGTTGCACTTTAATATACCAACTGTATTAATTACTGTCAGTGTATAGGATACAGGCTCAGGAATTAATGATGAATTAATAAATACTTGTCTTATGATTTGTATCATCCAATCAAAACAGGTCTAGGACCATTGTTTTTAGCTCAATGGACCTGACACATCACTGTGACTGCGTGAAAACAATTGACTCATCACCTCCACTGCGGGCTCTGCATCGATACATCACTTGTCTGCACTCCACATCTCGCTGTTGCGAACAGGATCAAGGTACTCTGTTCCCCGAACTTGCATGGCTCTTGTCCTCAGCCTGTGCTCCATCAGCTTGAATTGTTGACTTTGCCCCGTTCCACCGCGACCAGATAACCCCCATAGGCGCTTATGGTTCTGAACACTAGAACTCTTTTAATTCTTTAAAAATTTATAGCTCACCTTCTACATTTGGATTTTTGTCGTTTTGGTCTTGATTTAATGATAACATTATTTTTTAATTTTCTAAACAAATATAGAGTCTTTTGTAGTGTTTGCATTGTGTTACTGTGTGTGTTTGTGTGTTGCAAAAATACTTTACACATTGCCTCTTTAGATAAGCCTAACTGCTCCATGCCAAGCTACCAAAGGGTGAGCATAGGTTTCAGTCGCAGCTGCCTCAGAACTGGGGTGGTTTGGAAATGGATAAAAAAAATTATAAAAATAAGAAACTTACCTTTTTCTTCACCGCTTCTCCTCCGTCCTCTTCACGTCTGCTACAACACCAGAAGCACTCAGGCTCCGGGCTCTCCAAGCCAATCATGGCACTGCAGAAGCAGCATCCTGATTGGTCTGAGCATCCTGTTTGGATGCTCAGGCAGTGCCTGGGGAGGCTGGGCATGTCCTCCACGGGGCATGCAACACAGCCTAATAGAGAACATGCCAAGTGCGCATGACACATAGAGGAGTGCAAACCACTCCTCACTCTGCTTGGTTTCACGGTCCCCAGCCCGGCCCACAGCTGGCTCTGAGTGCTGCATAGAAAAATAAAATGATAATAATGTCCTGTTATGATCATTTTATTTTTCTTTTGTACACTGCTTAAATCTCAGTCTGGCGACGCTCCTCCGCCTTATCAGAAAACCGTCACTGACAGGTAATCTTTTAGCGTGGATCTAGCTCACCCTGACTAGATTGGTGGTCTGTACTTAGACAGGGTGCACACTTCTTCCAACTAGAGACCCCATTTCTAATAGGTGACTTGTGACACATGCAGCCATCTCTTAAAAAAGAAATAATGTAGCCACTCAACTATAATAAATGATCAAATCTGAGTTCTGACATCACAATGACTGCTGCCAGCAGCCAAGAGAAAAGGCAAGTCAAGTCACTGGGCATAATTACACCAGCTGTTTAAAGAGTAGAAAAATAACATTGCTTTTCTTTCTCCTGATGCATTTTTCTAGCTGCACAGTGATACGCGGAAAGAAGATATTTATTGCAACATGTTTCTTTTTTGCATTCCTTGTGTAATTATAGGAAAGGTAGCATATTTCTGCATATTTTTTTATACATTTCGAACTACTCTTTTATATAAAATGACTCGTACTGAACTGATTCCAATACCTGTAGGCATCAAATATCTAACAGCTGTTTTTTGATGCGTTTAATTTTGCACTAGAGATTCCATTTTCATTCTTCATGTTTGCAAACATGCTCTCTCTTTCATATGAATGAGCTAAGCACCAGAGATATTCAAGCAGTTCGTGAGAAAGGTGATGGTGTGGACATGCATTGTCAGGAATAAAGTATCCGCTACCTACATGACAAGGGTATTGCAAGTCAGTCTGGAGTTCTTTAACTTTATAAATGAACTTGGCCTTTGACCTCATTTCTCATTTCTTTTTATGGTCATGGAAGTCTTTTGTCACTTGCAATATCCTTATAATGTTCTGCATGGTAAACATTATCCCATATATAAATCCTTCCTGGTAATGGAATGTCTACAAAAGGGATTTTGAGATGGAAACTTAGAAAAAACGCTTCACCATTTGTGTATAAACTTATACGTGTATATAAGCGTGTAAGTGTGCTCGACACAGTTTGCACAGAAGAACTTGACCTTTGTACAAAGCATGGCTTTTCTGCTTGCCCTGATCTTAATGTACTTCTAGGATATTTGTGTCTGTATTAATTATGATGATGAGCTCCAAGTTTGAAACATAAAGACATGTTGAATATTTTTTTTCGGAAAGTCAGAGAGAAGAAACAAATCCTGGAAATACATGTCAGGCATAATATGCAGCAAATGTACTCCGATAAGCCATTCCAAGATGGTTCCGTTGATCATTTTCTCACCAGTACTCAAGATACCAAAAGTATCCTGTGTTTTTCTATAATTGTTTGCCAAAACTCATTTAAATAAAAGAGACCACATTGACACGCATGGCATAATCAGGTCAGGAACTGGAGCTGAAATTGATTGAGTGCCGTTCACACTTACAGTATTTCAATTTCTTTTTCAGGAGCAGACGGATGGCGAAAAGGTTCAATTTCCATTGGTGTTGTTTTCACGTTCCCTGTAATGTAATCATTAATTGAACATGCTCGGTGTCAGCGTGGTGTAATCAGGCGTGCCCATTTTTCATAAATGAAGGCCACAGGTCAATCGCAAGCAGGTTCCGAGAAATCTCG
This sequence comes from Triturus cristatus, assembly GCF_964204655.1. Classification (NCBI taxonomy): domain Eukaryota; kingdom Metazoa; phylum Chordata; class Amphibia; order Caudata; family Salamandridae; genus Triturus; species Triturus cristatus. Next base: position 1,291,242,747 of record NC_140589.1, read on the forward strand.
TTATATGAATGCATTTACATTGAAATCGCTGCAATGGGAGGCTACAGTCCTGAAAAATTTGCATCAGTCGTCCAGAGACAGGCATCTCGGATTAGCAGATGTTTTCTGTTTCGCAAAGCGAAACCTAACCACCTGCCAGCATTCCTGCTTTCCTTATCTAATTCAAATTTCTGCACAGGACGGTGACAAAGCCCATCCTAAACATTGCATTACGCATGTACGTTTTTATGACGCATTCTTTTCCTCCCAGGGAATCACAACGCAGTCGTTACAACGGCCGCGTTGTGATTCCGCATGCCATTACTCCGCAAGTCGGAACAACGACTTTCGGAGGGGGGGTGCTGGATGTTGGAATAGTATACAGCGTCCGGGTCGAGTAATCTTGATGAATAGCCTTAACTAGCAGCATGTCAAGATTAGTACCTTCAGTGTCAGTCTTGTGCATTTTATCCAACAGCACTATGCACGTTAAGAAATTCCGGCTTTTACCACGTGGGCCTGCAACTCATGTCACAGAGGTGTTGAAGAGCACTGGAAAGCAAGCAAATGCCTGTATTTGGCTTGAGAACATAGGACAAGCACAGTGTATTTTGCAGCAGACACACTCGCTTGTTTATGCATTACAATGCCATGCTTTGCTCTGCGAGTTCATAGGTAGTGTGGGGTGTAGTGTCTTGCGATGTTTTATGAGGGAACCCCTTGTGGCTCCTAACGGAGTCCAAAGAGCTGTGACGTAGTTATCATAGCGCAATACCATGACAGCTAGTAGTACAAAGGCATGGATACCTTTCACATCAAGCAAAAAGTGACAGTTGTCCCACTCCGGAAGTGATGTCACTTCCGTTTCCCGGACTTCCAGGCTACAGGCGGTCCGCCCCAGAAGTCCCAGAAGTGACGTCACTTCATGGGGGGTGGGGGGGGGGAGGGAGTGTCATACGACTATGTTGGGTCATGTGTGTTGTGACATCACCCTGATCACGTGCTGGTCACATTCTCATGGTCCTAAAACGTGGTAAGGGCCCTGCGTCAGCCCCCAATGAACCAGAGCCCCTGGAGATCAGATGACTATGATGTCATATAGAGGAGTACGCCCCCCTTTATTATGCTTGGAATACATATAAGGAGCCCCCTAAGCAGCCTATGCCAAACTCAGGAGCCCCCCTCCAGAAAGAGATTGCTTTGTCGTTTCTGAAGATTTTCAGTCACCTCATCAAAAATACGCACTCTGTGGGAGGTTAGAACACTATCAATAGATATTATCATAGCTTGATACCTGTGATGATGTAGCAGAATGTGCAGCAGAGTGATCTTAAAAAGGATGGTCATGACATCACTGGCTTTGATGAGGAGCTCTGCCCTCTGTTTAAAAAGCTCATCCTCAAGGATTTGTCACAACTGATATCCCTTAATAAGGGCTCCAGCAGCAGCGAAGCCTCGAGTAACATGGAAGATGGTGAAGAATCTATACCAGCTCCAACCTCACCGATCTATGAAGATATGGGGTCTCTGGAAGAATCAGCTTCGAAGGCTATCGTCGTGCAACAGCCGGGCGCAAACTCCGACGTCAGTCATGCCTCAATTGACCTCAACGACTCTCAAGATATCAGAGCTGCCATTGAGTCCAACAAAAATGACAAGATTAGTAAAAATCAATATAGACACTCACTTATAAATAACACTTTCATTAATAGTTTGTCTTCCTATTTAATTTTGAACTGTAGAAAGCATCAGCAAAAAGAGTAATGGTAGAGGGGACGCCGCCAAAGGTTAATGCCGTAAATGTTTACTGCTTATGCTGTTCAAAAGAGACTGAAAATTCCACAATACAAAACAAATAGCCGCATGAGAAATGTGTTTGTACCTATAATATCACATATTTTGAAAAGTTATCTCAGGGTATACCCTATGATGCTGTTTGGTCTGTTAAATGTTTTGCAGCAATTGTTTTGAACGCTTGTGTCAAATGTGACTCTGTTACGGCCATAAAATTAATGATCTGCAACAGGAGGCTCACGAGTGTCTATACAACTCACAAACTTCAAGAACAGTCCACCATATATGCAGGTTACTAGAACTGCGCATTAAATTGTTATGGTTGGTGTATGGTTTGTCTGCGCAAAAGAAAAATGTCCACCCTGATATGATTAAGGTCTTGTCGACCACGTTTGAAGAGTTCCAATGCTCAAGTGAGTCAAGCTCAAAGCTCTGTCGTATGCAAGATTTGTGTACATATTTTGTTAGAAGGATGGCTGAAAGGGCTATGGAAAGGCGTATGTGCAGTATTTATTATAAAAGTAGATGAGTTGTCTCTTTAGCCCCGCAAAAACTGTTTTAAAAAACGATGAGCTCCACGTTGTCTTGTCATTAATGTATTATTTAACATTACATAGTTACTCACTTTTAGGACAAGCATTAGAATGTCGATGCACAAGGTGCTTCTGAGTTATGGCCAGGATCATGTGTATTGCCTAACTGATATATGTGTTGCTTAAAGAAAAAATAGCTGAAATACAACCTGTAACCCTGTAACTCTGCACTATTTGAAGTTTGGCGAGCCACCCGCATCAATGCAGTGTGACAGTCCTGCGTGCATAGCCAACTGGTGTTTCAGTCCGTGGCTACCTACAACGTATGAATACTGGAGGATGTACAAATACCATAAAAGGGAGTTGATACTACCTCCGATGACCAGCTTACTTAGCACCTTGGAGCTTCTGATCAAAGATTATTTCAGAAATAAAGGTTTTGTATGGTACGACAATGAATTGTATCTTTTTTTGAATGCCGTCAATATCCTGAGTGTACAAATTTATAGGAGGGCTGATCAGGAAGTCCTAGAGCCATTGATTTTATAGCTGAAAAAATGTCAAAACTTGTGGTGCTGCGACAAATTATCTGCCAGTCCCCTAGTAACGTATGTTGCCTGTGTCATATTATACGTAGTGAAAAAGTCAGCAAACTGTCCAACAACAAAGACAAGACAGGTACCATGAAACTGCAAAGTATGTCCTGTTTATGTGTTGCTAATATTCTTTATTTTTTATAAAATTCTCTACACAAAACTAGTGTCTTTCATTACTTGGGATGCCGGGGCTGATAACATGGTGGGTGCATGATTGAGGAACATATATTACGATCCAAATAGGATCGGATGCTTTGGAAGTGTCGAAGCTCTGTTTCAAGGTCTCTAGTTGAAAATGAGCCAGTAAACAGAGTACAGGTGAAGACCTAGGGAAGAGGTGGATTTACTCCATAAGCTAGCCAGGGGCCATTTTAAGAGGAGGCAGACCATTGTTAATGCTAAGCTAGATTATCAATGGTAGGGGACCTTAAAACTGGATGCTGCGCGAGCGCGCCAGATCCCGGTAACACAGCAGTTACTGCATGTTGCTCTGCTGAAAACGCTGCTATTCTGCTTGTTTGCACACCAAAATCTTAATTCTTTTATCTACTTTTAACAATTGAATGCACTTTTTAAAATTAATGGTAGTATTAAATTGGATCGCTGAACGCTTTTAATTTGTGTAAATTGTGTGAATTGAAAAGTGAGGGGAGAGAGGAGGGAATCGAACCCTGAATTTGGGAGGCTTCCGAGCCGACACCACCATTTTTCCTAGACGGTGTGGTCTAGTGGTTTGCACACTGGGGACCTTAAAACAGGATGCTGCGCGAGCGCACAGCGGAACATGCCGCTGGCGTGCTGAAGGCGCGCCTAAGGCAAGCCCGTCTGCACCCGTCAGCGTCCCGGAGGCAGCCAGCGCTGGAAATGTTACTGGTTCGCCAACAGAGCAGTCAGGCCACATCAAGTAGTGCAGAGACAAGCTTCTTAGCATTGGTAGGTGTGTGAGCTGCAGCCCCCACCTCCCTGTTCAGACGGCTGCTGACTGTCTTGAATGTAAATACTGTAACTGGGTGGCCTCACCCAACCCCGGGGAACGTAATGAGAACTATAACACCGGCATTCACTTTGACCAGCTGCGTGGGGAAGGCAATCATTTGAAGGCTTTCCTTCTCAATACCCAGTCAGTAAAAAAACACAAACTTTAACTCCATGACCTGATAGTAGACTCAACCCCTGACATGGTATTTTTAACCGAAACATGGCTAACTGAAGCCTCTAACCCAACTATCGTCAATGCGATCCCCTAGGGATATCAGATCCTTAGGAAGGATAGACCCGAGGGCGGGGGCGTGGCCCTTATTGTCAGGAGTTCCCTCAGCTGCTCTCTATTGCTGACTGTGGAGATAGAAGGGGGCGGAGAGCATGGGCTTCTTACTTACCATCTCTGCCTATCAGTCCATTGCAGGTGTAGTAATTTACCGCCCGCTGGGGCCAGGCAGGAAAGTTCCTGGAGTCTCTCTGCCACGCTATCTCTCCTAATGCTGCCAAATATAGTATTAGCCTAGTTCTCAGAGATTTCAATATCCTTATGGATAACCCCATGGAACCTGAGTCTAGGGGGTTGTGCGAATCGCTTGACATACTTAATCTGACCCCTTATGTACGCCTCCCCACCCATGAAAAGGGGCACACGCTGGATCAGGTCTTTTCATCAAACCAAATTGAAATGGATGCGCCCCTCCCTGTAGCTTGGACCATTGTTTGCTAAGTTTTAGAGTCTGTAGGGAACGGGGCAGCCCCCAACCACGTGGTAAATCCCATGCTAGCAGTTTTAGGCCTTTTCATCTGATCACCCCAGAGGCTTTGCAGAGCGCACCTAGTCTTCACCCTATCCCCCCTAGTGGGAACCTGGAGAGGGATGCACTATCCTTAGAGAATTGACTGCGCTCCATAGAACTGGCCCCTCCCACCACATGGGCATCTAAAACCAACAGCCCTTGGTTCACTGAGTCCCTTAGGAAAAGAAAAAGTGCGTGCAAACGCCTTGTAAGAGTGTGGCGGATTAATTATAAACCCATTGATAAATCTGTTTATAAACGGGCCTTGAAAGATCACTTTAGGAAAGTTTTTGATGGAAAGAAACTTTTCTTTTCCACTAAAAGCAATCAGGCTGGGAATAAAAGCAGACAACTCTTCAACATTGTAAAAGATTTCTCACCCCTAGGGCAATCAGTAGCCCTACTATGATTGGACTAACCAGATGGCCTGCTTCTTCCATGACAAGATTAAAATCATTCAAGGTTCTTTTGAAGCCCTGTCACCAGTATCAGAAGAAGACACGGGTCTGCCCGCTGCTGCCAGCCATAATACCAGTCTCTCCCTCACACAGTTTTCTCCCATCACATTGGAGAAATCCCTTGTATTAATGAAGGCCCTCAAGTTCGGCTCACCTTCTGATCCCTGTCCAGCAAAAGTACTGGCATCTATTGCAGAGGTAATTAACCCGGATGTGAATTTAGTCTTGAACACCGCCCTGCATGAGGGTCAAATGCCGAAAAGCTGGAAAAATGCTAACATTCTCCTGCTTTTAAAAATACCCATGGCAGACCCTCTGGTCGCCAGTAACTATAGGCCGATATCTCTACTGCCTTTCTTCTCCAAGGTTTTGGAGCGATATGTTAACACAGTTACCACAGATTATGTGGAGGCCAACCATCTTCTGCACCTGAGCCAGTCGGGCTTCAGAGCAAATTTCAGCACGGAAATGGCCCTATTTGAAGTAGCTGAAACCATAAAAGCTACACTTGACAAAGGAGGCAACGTGGTTTTGGTGCTGCTGGACCTCTTCGCAGCCTTCGATACCGTGCCCCACATCGGACTATTAAGAAGACTCCAGGAGGAAGGTATTGGAGGCACGGTACTTAGATGGCTCAACTGCTTCTTAAACAACCGTTGGCAAACTATCTGGTCCCCTCCGTTCTCGGCTTCCATCCCCCCCATGAATGTCGGGGTTCCCCAGGGCTCAATCCTCAGCACAGCACTGTTCAACCTGTATATAGGTCCTCTTGCGCTCCTCGCCGAGAAATAAGGTGCAAAAATAGTGTTGAATGCTGATGACACGCAATTGCTGTGCACTTGTGAGAAGGGTGCCGAGTTCAATGGCAATGTGGTTAACACCTGTCAGTTAGAGGTGTTCTCCTGGCTCTGGGAAAATCAACTGAAGTGCAACTCTGAAAAATATGAGATTATTTTCTTCGGCTCCCATCCCTGTGCAGCATGACACCAATGGTGGCCACAGGACATGTCCCCACCCCCACTACTTCAGTCAGCATCGTGAAAAATCTTGGGGCAGAATTGGACGAGTCCCTTTCTATGAAGGCTCAGATTCTTTCTCCCCCTGCTTCCAGTCTCTCACAGAAAGACGGTAGTCCAGGCCTTGGTGGTATCGAGACTGGACTATGTAAATGCCCTGTACTTAGGCCTTCCTGATTATTTACTTGGCCGCCTACAGGTAATCTAGAATATGGCGGCCAGAGCCATTCTCCTGGCAGGGCCAAGATCACGAATGACCCCTCTTCCGTCTTCCTTACACTGGCTTCCGGTTCAGAAGAGGATTCATTTTAAATCATTAGTGTTGTTCTTTAAAGCCTTCCATAAGATAGGGGCCCCATATCTTGGGGAAAGGCTCCAGCACTATACACCACAACGAATCCTGAGGTATTCTGTACAGTTTCTGACCACTACCCCTAGGTTCCTGCACTCTCGGATAGGGGGCAGATCTTTACAAGTGGTGGCCTCACACCTTTGGAATAGCCTGACCCTCTCTCTCAGACAGGTGCAGGATCTCCTTACCTTCAGGAGGAAACTAAAAACATGGCTTTTTTTTCAACAGTAGATTTGGCTTGATTCTGCATTGGTGCACTCTGCCTTGTGTTATATGTTCTTTCATAGCACCGGGACACTCCCTGGAGTAGCTGTGCGCTCTATAAATACCTGCTAATGTAACATAACAGGTGGACATAATTAGTCTTCAAGATCTAGCCAAGTATAATAATTGAGCTTGATATATATTAACGGTAATAGATGTGTTGTCCAAGTACGTCTTTGCAGAAGCAGCAAGCGATAAAACTTGTACCAGCGTCTCCGTGGCCTTTAACTCCATCTTCAGGAAAGTGTGAAACCCTCAAAAACTGCAAACAGATGCTGGAAAATAACTTTTAAATAAGTTGTTTTCAGAAATTATAAAAACAGCATGATGTTCATCATTTTTTAATGAACACAAAGGTAACAGCTGCAGTGTTTTAACAGAACTATAAAATCTAAGATGTGGAGATATTTCATGGCATACAACACCTACCGATATGTGGACACTCTACGGGCATTTATAGATGTTTATAATGCCAGTTATCACAGAACCATCAAACCATCTCCCATGGAGGTAACATCTGATAATTTCATAGAGTTGTGGTGAACGGTGTACAGGAGCCATTTCGCTGCCAAGGTAAAGAAGCCAGTTTTGAAAGAAGGTGATCATGTTAGGGTGTCGAAGTTGAAAGGGATCTTTACGAAGGGCTACCAGTAGACTTTTAGTGACTAAATATTTAAACTGGAGAGTGTAGACCTAAAGAAGGTATATATATTTACAGGTTAAAGGACTATGACGGTGAATCTGTGTTAGGTGCCTTTTATAACAAAGAGTTACAGAAGGTTCCAGATGATCCACACCGGGTGTCTGGGTATGAAAAGGTTCTGAAAAGGAAAGGTAACAGGGCTAACAGACAGGCCTTTGTCAAATAGAGTGGATTCCCTGAGCTTACTGCAGGGTGAGTGAGTACAGGGGGCTCTCTGAAGGTTTCACGATGTAGACAATGTCATTTTAAGTTACCTTACCGTCCAATGCCTCAAAAGACATGTTCCACAATAATCAAATTTCTAATTATACAGTGAATGGGCTGCACCTGTGGATCTGAAAGGAAACTTGGAGGTAGCCATACCCGAAATCCAATACCTGAGAACATGGAATACATTTCCAATGCTCATGGCCTAATTTACTAAGTGCGCCAGGTATGCCCAGACTGGGTCCTGGGCTCACTGTGCCACTGGAATCAAGCTATCCTGGCTGAAGATATCACCCTGAGTGCGCCAGGTATGCCCAGACGTGGGTGCCGGGCTCACTGTGCCACTGGAATCAAGCTATCCTGGCTGAAGAGGGGTGAAACCCCGAAACCGGTCCTAGGATGCTTGTTTCCGGTCCAGGGAGGACCTGACTTGGCAGTTCGGTCTGGACTGTTCCCATGAGGCAAAGGGTCAAGACTGATTTGCATATGGCCAGGTCTAAACTGGGGTGGCATGGTGAGCAAAAGAATGATGGATTTAACCCAGATCTCTTGACTGGTGGTGAATGTTTTGATTTGTTCTGCATTCCGTCCATCAATTGTGTGTCTTTTGCTTTCTCACCCTAAGTGTGCCAGGTATGCCCAGACGTGGGTCCTGGGCTCACTGTGCCACTGGAATCAAGCTATCCTGGCTGAAGAGGGGTGAAACCCTGAAACCGGTCCTAGGAAGCTTGTGTCCAGTCCAGGGAGGACCTGACTTGGCAGTTTGGGCTGGACTGTTCCCATGAGGCACAGGGTCAAGACTGATTTGCATATGGCCAGGTCTAAACTGGGGCGGCATGGTGAGCAAAAGAATGATGGTTTTAACCCAGATCTCTTGACTGGGGGTGAATGTTTTGATTTGTTCTGCATTCCGTCCCTCAATTCAGTGTGTCTTTTGCTTTCTCGGCCTAAGTGCACCAGGTATGCCCAGACGTGGGTCCTGGGCTCACTGTGCCACTGGAATCAAACTATCCTAGCTGAAGAGGGGTGAAACCCCGAAACAGGTCCTAGGATGCTTGTTTCCGGTCCAGGGAGGACCTGACTTGCCAGTTTGGACTGGACTGTTCCCATGAGGCACAGGGTCAAGACTGATTTGCACATGGCCAGGTCTAAATTGGGGTGGCATGGTGAGCAAAAGAATGATGGATTTAACCCAGATCTCTTGACTGGGGGGTGAATGTTTTGGTTTGTTCTGCATTCCGTCCATCAATTGTGTGTCTTTTGCTTTCTCACCTTAAGCGTGCCAGGTATGCCAAGACATGGGTCCTGGGCTCACTGTGCCACTGGAATCAAGCTATCCTGGCTGAAGAGGGGTGACACCCTGAAACCGGTCCTAGGATGCTTGTGTCCAGTCCAGGGAGGACCTGACTTGGCAGTTTGGGCTGGACTGTTCCCATGAGGCACAGGGTCAAGACTGATTTACATATGGCCAGGTCTAAACTGGGGTGGCATGGTGAGTAAAAGAATGATGGTTTTAACCCAGATCTCTTGACTGGGAGTGAATGTTTTGATTTGTTCTGCATTCCGTCCCTCAATTCAGTGTGTCTTTTGCTTTCTCGGCCTAAGTGCGCCAGGTATGCCCAGACGTGGGTCCTGGGCTCACTGTGCCACTGGAATCAAGCTATCCTGGCTAAAGAGGGGTGAAACCCCGAAACCGGTCCTAGGATGCTTGTTTCCGGTCCAGGGAGGACCTGACTTGGCAGTTTGGGCTGGACTGTTCCCATGAGGCACAGGGTCAAGACTGATTTGCACATGGCCAGGTCTAAACTGGGGTGGCATGGTGAACAAAAGAATGATGGTTTTAACCCAGATCTCTTGACTGAGGGTGAATGTTTTGATTTGTTCTGCATTCCGTCCATCAATTGTGTGTCTTTTGCTAATTTACTTTTAAAGCATGATCAGGACCCCTTGATCATCCACTCTGGCTTTCCTCACAGCTATTACTCCAGCATCACGGTGGTGGTCACAGCCATCAACAAATCCATAGCAAGCATTGAAACTTATTTGACTATTCAGCTAGCATTAGATTAAATTCAAAGGAAGGTGTTTCTTATTTCTCCATATTGCAATACAGAGTTTATCTGTACGGATAAATTAACAAGGGTTTTTGGCACAGGTACAACATATAAAAAGCCAAGTTGAGTCAGACCATGTGTGCCCCAATATTAACGGAGGGTCAATACACTCTACGTGTTTAGTGACATTGTAGAGCCGCAGAGGATTGGGGATAGGTAATTACCATTTTACGATGGATCCTAGTGGAGGGGGATGATAACACAATGATTAATATTCAATATATCAAACCAGACTACATAGCAATTTCTAAAAAACATTTTGACATCATTTCGATCATGATCTTCGACAATCAGACTGAGTCAGTGTCCTTTAAATATAGTGAAGTTACCTTTAAGCTTCATTTAAGGCCGGGATGTGAAAGTGAACATTAAGAAGTCATCATGGTGTTCAGGAAATCATTCGATGACCCTGGTCTGCACAATGACTATTACAGACACCAGCCCGGATATGTAGGGCCACCATTCTTTCAAGGGGTCCCTATTATGTACGGACAGAACTGGGAGATTTTCTTCATAGTTTGTTTCAAAAAGCTATGCCTTTCTTGAGAAGAGGCTATGAAATGCCTTTCTTGAGAAGAGGCTATGAAATTGCAAAAACCCACGTTAAAGCAATGGCCACGATCATTGCCCAGGATGTGGTGAGATCTATGACTTCCACTGTCACTGTAAGCATGAACAAACAATCCCAAGAAGGAGTGGGACTTGTGCACAAGCCAAGCACAAGTATTAAAAGGAAGCAAAGGTCTCCGAGGCGTAGGTGTCCGCAGGCACCCTATAAAAAAGGAACTGTTCTTCAAAAAGTGCTCTGAAAAGAAGATCCGTAAGGTGGAAGAGAGCCTTAAAAATCAAGAAAACATAATTTAGTGTAAATATTTTTTTAATGCAACAACCTGAAACATGGCCTTCATGCACTGCGCTCAGGAGAATGCGCCAAATCAGAGTTTTTTCAAGCGACACTCTACTTGATGAAATATGGTCTAAAGGACTTCACATGTTCGTCTTTAACACAGAGCTGCACTACATGGAAGGAACTAACTGGGTGGCCATCTATTTGGATAAAGACAAGGTTACAGTGTTTTGACAGCTCAGTGGCATTCCCCAAGCATATCATCTATAAAAAACCTATATTCAAGTATGTAAAAAAAGCTGCTGTGAGGTTAGAGTCCAGGTACAGGATTCTCTTGACATCACATATGGGGAGCATTGTAAATATTTTATTAGTAAAATATCTTTGGGTATGACATTTAGAAATGTTTTTGATCTATATTTTAATGATCTAGTTAACAATGATTGTGCTGTTAAGAAATATGTGAAAGAAAACTCAGATTTACATTAAGGGTTGTTAAAACAGAATACACAGTTTGCCAAAAGTATAAAGTCATGTAGCACCTTTTATATGTAATGCTCAATGTCTGAAATAAAAAATAAAAATGTAAACACAGACTCCGCATCTTTATTCTGATGCAAAGGCACACAATTAAACTGTCTTAAAAGATGACAGAAACACGTTGATAAGTTTAAGGTTTATTTACAAAGCAGTTTTTTCATATTACAAACAACACACTATAAACTTACTAAAGAAATAAAAGAAGCAAAACGTCAAAAGTTTAACTACGAGAAAACTATACTGTTATAATCTTCCTTTCCTTATAATGGTTTGCTCCGTTCCCCCCTCCCCTTTCCCTTCCCTTGGTTCCTTCCCCCTGGAGTTGACAATAGAATGTTGGTCTCACTGCAGTTGTGGAGAGTGGATGGCCAATAAAGCATATACACACAAACACAGACACACATATACATAGGTTCAAAAGTCAGAAGCAACATAAGACATTTACCCATGTGTTCATTTTAGACAATTTGTTTTTTAGGTTCCAAAGACAGACCCTCTTTGCTCCAAGAAGGGGATAGCCGGGGAAAGAAAGCAAATGGTGGCATCTTAGGGAGGGAGTCAGATCAATAGGTGTTGGAGTATTTGGGGGGCTGTAAGTTGGATCTTTCAAACTTTTCATCAGCTGCCTGTATGCAGCACTACCAACAAACATCAAAGGAATAGAATTCTGCAGAGGCTCGCGGAAACTGTTCCCAACCTCTAGGCATTTCCTAACGAGCGATAATGTTTTGGGGTGTGTAAGATCATTGACCAGGTCATACATGTGGGAGTCAACAACCGGCTGACCTTTGTAGAGGAATTCACCTCTCTCATTTCAAGAGGCCAGGTCTTTAGAAGCTGACATTTTAATTAGCAACACTTACACAGACCCTTTGTACCTTTGACTTATATTTTTCGTAAAGTTCTTCAACAATGATGTTTGAAGATGGTGGTGGTTCTTGAGGCATTGAACGGGTGGTGGAGGCTGTTCAGAGTCAAGGGCATATAAAGTCAACCTGTTTCTTTTAACAGCCCCCTGTCTGTAAAAAATGTTAAAGCTTTGAAGAGCGCTGGAGTAAAGACCTGCTTTGTTGTAAGGTTTTAAATGTGTACAGTTCAAATTGTCTTTAATGTCAGCATCCAGCCAATGCATCTCATTTTTCCAGATATCCCAGGAGTTGTCTGTAGACATCCCCAACTGTTCCAGCTGCTGCTGTGGTACCAAGTACATCTTTTGGGCATTCTCCATCAGTTCCCACTTAGGAGGCTGGTAATTAGCAGTATGGCTATGCCCAACAAAGAACCTATAAACCACCCAACGGCTTTACAAGGTTCTTCTTAGAAATGAGGAAAGCCCTTTTATTACTGAGCTTCTTGATAAGGTTGCGCTTCTTATTCAAAACATGGAACGGCGCTCTGATATAGGGACGTTACCTTTTAGGGTGTTTAGGGCGATTTCTGCAATGGCAGCCCCTAAATTGTCCGAAGAGACACACGGGATGGCCTTTCTTTGCTACGGGCTAGCGGTGACTAGCATTTTTAGAAGAGCCTGATTGTGGAGTAGACACGCCAAAATGGTCAATAGTGGGTATTTTAAGGTCTAGAATGTAAATGTTATGGGAGTCTCGTTTATGATTCTTTTTATTGGCTTTGGGCTTGGTTTTAAGTGCATAAATGATGGGAAACCAGTTGGGGAAAAGTCAGCATGCAGTCTGTAGTCATCTGAAGTATTAGATTTTAAGTCTACCCATAAGTAACCGTTGGATTGCTCAGTAGTGTTGTTAAAGGCTCCCAAGAAAAAGTGTTGGGAATATTTACCCGAAGCCAATACCACTGCATTGTCACTTTTGTGACACTGCTGCGTTTTTTTTGTTAGCGCAACATTTTCAAAATGCAGCTAGAGACCGTTAGCATCATTTTGCCCCTGCTAGCGCCTATTTATTTTAATGCCAAATCTGTTTTCAGTAATGATATGCAAGGTAGGTATTCCCTCGATTAAACCATTGCAAAACTGACACTGCCATATCTAAAAGGATCTGAAACAGCCCTGCTTTTGAAAAACAGGTCCTGAGCTCCATTTGCGGCGGAATTGTTTTACTGCTAAGGAAACATAGGTCTTATAAATGAAACATGTACACTGAAATAAAAGTAGAACATACCCAAATCGCTTTGGCGACCTCACCTATGGCATGGATCGACTACTAGTGCAGCTTGGAGCATCAAGGATAAGACCACCACTACCACCACAGAGGCGGCAGAGGAGAAGAGAGTGGACATACCACCAGAGGTTAACCCTCTTTGACCTCAGGGAGGAGGAGGTCATTGCTCATTACAGGCTCAGGAGGGAGTCCATTATCTGCCTCCTGCACCAGATGCCACTAAGGCTGCAGACAACATCACAGCGCTGCACCAACATACTTCCGCAGGTCAAGCTACGTGCTGTCCTGCACATGCTGGCATCTGGAACTCACCACCGCCAGAGTGGCAGGAGTATCCCAGGCATCCTTCTCATGGTTCCTCCCCACCGTCCTGGATGCTGTTATAAACCTCATGCCTCAGTACCTCTACTTCCCCAACACAGCACAGCAACAACAGGAGAACAAGCAAGGCTTTCATTCTATTGCAGGATTCCCAAACATGTTGGGGGCAATAGACTGCACCCATGTGCAAATTGGGCCTCCAGCGGCAACATCACACCTCTACTGCAACAGGAAGCACACCTATTCGATGAATGTGCAGACAATTGTGGACCATCTGGACCTCTTCATAAATGTTCTTGTGAAGTAACCTGCCAGTGCTCATGACTCATTCATCTACTTGAATTTCACCACCAATTAGCAGTTCCTGAATGGGACCCATAGGATTGGCCTACTGGTTTGTAAGTACAACTCAAGGACATGACAGACTACATGACAGTCAATCATGCATCTATGAATATGTTGACATATTAGTTTTGCATTAAATGAGACAGTGCATATCTAGTTGTTGTGAGCATACATACTTGCTCCATACTACATGGCCTCTGCACAAAATAATCCTACATGTCACACAAGTCGAGACCGCCTTCTCCACTGTAGGCCACATGTACAAGTGAACTGTGCTGATGGATTATCATTATTCATGATACTCTGGTGGAGCAGCTCCCCAAATCATATCAATGTGGCAATGTGTAAAGTCTGTCTGCATGACATTGCATGGCCTCATTGGTATGCAGTTAAGCAAGCCACACCAAATTGCAGCATTCATTCACCCTACATCAAGGATGTCTACCATGGGCCTTGCAATGGCATTTCCTATCCGACAGAAATGAAGATCTCACACATTTCCACACAACCTCTGTTCAGGGACCATGGGACAGTGTGCAAATACTGTGCCTCCCAAGGGGAGGTGAAATGAGGATATATAATTTGTTAGGCACAAACCACTACATAATTTATCCAATGCCCAGACTGTACAGCAAGGTGCAGCCTCAAACGCAAACTACATCTCCAATGACAGCCAACAGTACAATTCTCATGGAAATAATGCACCTGTCTTGGAGCAATACTGCACAGGTTCTGCCAGTGTAGCCACAGGACTCTGGAGGCTGAATGATGTGGAAGATATAGCCTACAATGTCCATAAGCATTTTGGCACTGTAGTGTAGTTAGTGTACCAGTTGCACTGTACAACGCAAGATTAAGGCATATCTCAAACCCCTTGTGTACTGTCACCATAGTGGACACTGTCCTCTGCCACGTATACACTATCACGTCCCACATTGATATCCACTCATTATCCCTCCCAGGGTGGAAAATATTGAACAACATTGACTACAACTCTCAATACAATATATATGTGGCTCAAGTATGCTTCATCACATGCACCTGTTACATGTTGTCAAATCAGACAGCTATCAGATCAGGAATGGCAATAGTAGCCATAAATAGACACAATAGATTCTTGTGAGACGTTTCTACTCAATGGCAAATTGACTCCTTACTGGTGACAAAACATCTCCTGCATGACATTGGCACTCACCAGTATGACAAATAGTAAGTGCATTACAGAGGACATCACACCTGAATGTGTAGCGAGGTGTATGAATCACTCAGGACACATAACAGATTGCAAATGAATGTTGGGCCATCCCTTGTCATCACTCTTAACTAATTGTACACCTCCTTTTTTTGCAGCGGACCAAGGATATGCTCTGCTGCTGTGGGTCATGATTCCTCTGAAAAACCCACAAACAGCAGCCCAGCAAACCTACAACAATGCCCTATGCATCACCAGGTCCATCATTGAGCAGACATTTGGAGTATTTTAATCCAGCTTCTGAAGCCTTGACATTTCTGGGGGGTAGATAGCTATACTCACCATCTATGTTGTGCAGAATGTATGTGCGAGGACAAATTTGCCATGGGCTCATGAAAAATGAGGAGCAGGGGCGTGGCCAAGCCATGGACCAAAATGGCCACACGGCATTGACGCTCTGCCGACTACACCAGCAAAACAGCAAATATCCCCCATACAGATGGGCATGCTGTGGTGAGGTCGATGCCTCCAGACCCGTGAACGTCTCCTGTACCGGGTGATCCCACCCAACTAAAGTTTGCCTCCAGGAGGACCGCAATTCGCGACTCCGGAGGCTGCGGTGAAACTTCAACAAATGGGGGCGCTGCCGGCCTGATGCGACCGGGACTCAAGAGCGGAGAACAAGCCCGGCAGTACGGATGAGCCTGGAAGGGGGAGCTGCGGAACGGTGAGTGGGC
This sequence comes from Triturus cristatus, assembly GCF_964204655.1. Taxonomy (NCBI): domain Eukaryota; kingdom Metazoa; phylum Chordata; class Amphibia; order Caudata; family Salamandridae; genus Triturus; species Triturus cristatus. The sequence goes on from NC_140589.1 coordinate 1,291,258,661, forward strand.
TGGGCGCGAGGCAGTTCCCTCTACCCCCTCCAATCTGTGCAGGTCTTAGGCTGGTGGGGCGATGATCCGGCTGATTGTTCGCCCGCCATAACTGTGAGTGCCCCCACACAGTGCAAGGGTCAGTGGGGACAGGGCCCGCAGCAGCCCTCTGAACGTGATCCAGTAGTTGGACCGGGCTCACAGTGGAAGATCAGCGGGGTACTGGAGACGGGTGCTTCCCCCACTCCCTGCGGCTCTGCCCTTTGACGGCCTGGGCGTCCACTGACTCTGGGCCTCCCTCACGTTTGTAACTTGGCAGTAGGGACGGCCCCTTCATCTTGGTCCAGAGTGACCGTCGGAGGTGCTGCGCCACCTTCACCTCATTAGCGGACAGGCTTCAAGAGCGGCAGCCTTCAACCACAGCGGGCGGTGGGGTTGATACCTCTGGCCCGACCTTTTCAACAGCATTGGTGTCAACATCTGTGTGGTTTAAGGTTCGCTGTTTCCAGCTGCCACTGAGTTCGCTCTTGTGTGTGGGCCACACCATCCTTCACACCTACAGGCGTGTTGTTGCCTTGGTGTGGCCCTAAGACTCTGCCCACATCCAGTGACTCTCTCCTGCTGCAAACCCTGGCCCACTCTCCCCAAGGTGTGAGCGGCATGGGCCACAAAGACCTGAAGCAGAGGACCCTGCCATTTGAAAAACTAGTGGAGACAGCTCCAGAGCCTAGCAGCGCCATGGTGGAGGGCGGACAAATGATGTTGCCCACTGGGGAACCCACAGATCAGAGTGGCTCACTGCTTCAAGAAATGAGAGCGGGATTCAGAGCCCTAGATGGTAGATTTGATGCATTGGACAAGAAGCTTTCTGATCTTGGCGTCCAAATCCAGGCACACGACCGGCGGCTCGACGTCACCGAAGCCCGCATATCCGACATAGAAGACGGCACGGCGCAATCTCTCAAGCGCTTGGAGAGAGTGGAACGAATCCTGAAAGATGTGGCAATGAAAAACGAGGACTTGGAGGTGTGCAGTTGACGGAATAATCTATGCATTTTGGGAGTTCCGGAGTCTACCGCCACTGATCGTATGGACACTTTTGTCAAGAATCTACTGGGTGATATGTTCGGGAGGGAATCCTGCACACCAAGATTTGTGGTGGAGCGCGCCCATTGAACACTGGGCGCCCGTCCAAACCGGGGATGTCTCCCCAAGCCCATAATCCCCAGGGTCATGAACTTCAGTGACCACGACACTGTCTTTCGCCTGGCTCGAGAGCGCAGCGACATTAGCTGGCAGGGCTCCAAACTGTCCTTGTACCCGGACTTCATGATAATGGTTCAGGAGGTCACTGAAAAATGACTTGAAGCACATCCTATTTTTATTATAATGCTTTTTAGTCTCCATTAATTTCTCACATTTGGCGTGCATACTCGAATTCTGTGCCCCGTTCCAAGTGCACGAGTATATATATGTTCAAGAAGGTGTGACGCGCTCTTTGCGAGTCACCTAGAGTTGCACAGCCTTATACACGTTTGTGATCCATGTTATCCACATACTCGGAAGTATTCAAATTAGTTCATTCTGTTTATTTAAATTCATTTGTCAACGTTTGTCCGTCACATCAAAGGTACAAGATTCCACAATTTCATGCTTTTTATTTGCTCAGGAATTGCCCTTCCGGGCCGAATCGCAGGCATGTTAGGAAACTTGAATCCTCCATTTACATTTACAATCACCCAATGCATTTCGGTCATTTCGACCTTCCTCAGGGGTATCTACAATAGTAAAATACATGTATGTCAGACAAACATAAATGATTCTTATTACAGCAACTTAAAATTAAACAAATTAAGCAAATCTTTCTTTTTTCAAGCCCTAACTCTGACGTGAATAATTCAGTGTAATTGAAACAAATTGTGAAATCCCTTCATCTACTTACATATTCAGCATCAATCACCCCCTATAACTGCCACCCATCAAACTGCGCTCCTTCACCCCGAGTATAAACATAACGGTCATGCCTTACTAACTATGATTCCACTAATACAACTGAACATGAGCCCATGATGTCACCTACACGAATCCTCCCCGATTTGCAGCTAACCGAACCCACTATCTAGAGCGTGTTCAATTCCTTCTCACCTGCGGTAAGCCGACCACGTTTTCAACAGCGTGCCTGTCTTCTCTTGTGCTCGAACTTGGTTCAATGTTAAAGCGTTCGACCCAACTCTTTAAACCACTGCACGTTACTCTCCCGCTTTAAATAATCCGAGTCACCTGATTGAATGCTCCGCCCTCCAAAATACTCCTGCAACCCGACTACAATACCCACAATCCATTTAACACCAGATGCGTGTACTCATAGTCCCCGCGTATATCAAGATGTACCAAACGACATCAGGACTCCCCTATCAATGAATCAAAATTCATGGTGCTCTCCCCTGTAGTTCTACAAAAATACATTGTGACAACATTGTGATTTGAAATTCAACATTACCCTATGACCACCATTTGCCACCCCCATAAACGAACGTGCATTTGATTACCATCTAAATTTTAAGAATAACCCAACTTGTAAATAAAGTGTATTTCCCAAATTTCACTAAGCAATTATCAGTCCTTGTGTCCACCAAAGCATAAATGATAACAATCTATTCATAACGACCACATTTTTTTGATGTTGCTGATAATAGTATGTTTGCATGTGAATACTCCGTATAGTAGATGTTCTTTTTGCCGGTGACTCTTACTAGCGGCCTTTGATGTGAAAAGATGTTACTTGTTAAAGCTCCATATTCACTTTTTCCAGTCGGGGTGCTTGACAAGGTTGGAACGGAAAGTTATGAAAGTCACTGAAAAATTACTTGAAGCACACCCTATTTTCATTATAATGCTTTTTACTCTCCATTAATTTCTCAAATTTGGCGTGCATACTCGAATTCTGTGCCCCGTTCCAAGTGCACGAGTATATATATGTTCAAGAAGGTGTGACGCGCTCTGTGCGAGTCACCTAGAGTTGCACAGCCTTATACACGTTTGTGATCCATGTTATCCACATACTCAGAAGTATTCAAATTAGTTCATTCTGTTTATTTAAATTCATTTGTCAACGTTTGTCCGTCACATCAAAGGTACAAGATTCCACAATTTCATGCTTTTTATTTGCTCAGGAATTGCCCATCCAGGCCTAATCGCAGGCATGTTAGGAAACTTGAATTCTCCATTTACATTTATAATCACCCAATGCATTTCGGTCAGTTCGACCTTCCTCAGGGGTATCTACAATAGTAAATTACATGTATGTCAGACAAACATAAATGATTCTTATTACAGGAACTTAAAATTAAACAAATTAAGCAAATCTTTCTTTTTTCAAGCCCTAACTCTTACGTGAATAATTCAGTGTAATTGAAACAAAATGTGAAATCCCTTCATCTACTTACATATTCAGTATCAATCACCCCCTATAACTGCCACCCATCAAACTGCGCTCCTTCACCCCGAGTATAAACATAACGGTCATGCCTTACTAACTATGATTCCACTAATACAACTGAACATGAGCCCATGATGTCACCTACACGAATCCTCCCCGATTTGCAGCTAACCGAACCCACTATCTAGAGCGTGTTCAATTCCTTCTCACCTGTGGTAAGCCCACCACGTTTTCAACAGCGTGCCTGTCTTCTCTTGTGCTCGAACTTGGTTCAATGTTAAAGCGTTCGACCCAACTCTTTAAACCACTGCACGTTACTCTCCCGCTTTAAATAATCCGAGTCACCTGATTGAATGCTCCGCCCTCCAAAATACTCCTGCAACCCGACTACAATACCCACAATCCATTTAACACCAGATGCGTGTACTCATAGTCCCCGCGTATATCAAGATGTACCAAACGACATCAGGACTCCCCTATTAATGAATCAAAATTCATGGTGCTCTCCCCTGTAGTTCTACAAAAATACATTGTGACAACATTGTGATTTGAAATTCAACATTACCCTATGACCACCATTTGCCACCCCCATAAACGAACGTGCATTTGATTACCATCTAAATTTTAAGAATAACCCAACTTGTAAATAAAGTGTATTTCCCAAATTTCACTAAGCAATTATCAGTCCTTGTGTCCACCAAAGCATAAATGATAACAATCTATTCATAACGACCACATTTTTTTGATGTTGCTGATAATAGTATGTTTGCATGTGAATACTCCGTATAGTAGATGTTCTTTTTGCCGGTGACTCTTACTAGCGCCTTTGATGTGAAAAGATGTTACTTGTTAAAGCTCCATATTCACTTTTTCCAGTCGGGGTGCTTGACAAGGTTGGAACGGAAAGTTATGAAAGTCACTGAAAAATTACTTGAAGCACACCCTATTTTCATTATAATGCTTTTTACTCTCCATTAATTTCTCAAATTTGGCGTGCATACTCGAATTCTGTGCCCCGTTCCAAGTGCACGAGTATATATATGTTCAAGAAGGTGTGACGCGCTCTGTGCGAGTCACCTAGAGTTGCACAGCCTTATACACGTTTGTGATCCATGTTATCCACATACTCAGAAGTATTCAAATTAGTTCATTCTGTTTATTTAAATTCATTTGTCAACGTTTGTCCGTCACATCAAAGGTACAAGATTCCACAATTTCATGCTTTTTATTTGCTCAGGAATTGCCCATCCAGGCCTAATCGCAGGCATGTTAGGAAACTTGAATTCTCCATTTACATTTATAATCACCCAATGCATTTCGGTCAGTTCGACCTTCCTCAGGGGTATCTACAATAGTAAATTACATGTATGTCAGACAAACAAAAATGATTCTTATTACAGGAACTTAAAATTAAACAAATTAAGCAAATCTTTCTTTTTTCAAGCCCTAACTCTTACGTGAATAATTCAGTGTAATTGAAACAAAATGTGAAATCCCTTCATCTACTTACATATTCAGTATCAATCACCCCCTATAACTGCCACCCATCAAACTGCGCTCCTTCACCCCGAGTATAAACATAACGGTCATGCCTTACTAACTATGATTCCACTAATACAACTGAACATGAGCCCATGATGTCACCTACACGAATCCTCCCCGATTTGCAGCTAACCGAACCCACTATCTAGAGCGTGTTCAATTCCTTCTCACCTGTGGTAAGCCCACCACGTTTTCAACAGCGTGCCTGTCTTCTCTTGTGCTCGAACTTGGTTCAATGTTAAAGCGTTCGACCCAACTCTTTAAACCACTGCACGTTACTCTCCCGCTTTAAATAATCCGAGTCACCTGATTGAATGCTCCGCCCTCCAAAATACTCCTGCAACCCGACTACAATACCCACAATCCATTTAACACCAGATGCGTGTACTCATAGTCCCCGCGTATATCAAGATGTACCAAACGACATCAGGACTCCCCTATTAATGAATCAAAATTCATGGTGCTCTCCCCTGTAGTTCTACAAAAATACATTGTGACAACATTGTGATTTGAAATTCAACATTACCCTATGACCACCATTTGCCACCCCCATAAACGAACGTGCATTTGATTACCATCTAAATTTTAAGAATAACCCAACTTGTAAATAAAGTGTATTTCCCAAATTTCACTAAGCAATTATCAGTCCTTGTGTCCACCAAAGCATAAATGATAACAATCTATTCATAACGACCACATTTTTTTGATGTTGCTGATAATAGTATGTTTGCATGTGAATACTCCGTATAGTAGATGTTCTTTTTGCCGGTGACTCTTACTAGCGCCTTTGATGTGAAAAGATGTTACTTGTTAAAGCTCCATATTCACTTTTTCCAGTCGGGGTGCTTGACAAGGTTGGAACGGAAAGTTATGAAAGTCACTGAAAAATTACTTGAAGCACACCCTATTTTCATTATAATGCTTTTTACTCTCCATTAATTTCTCAAATTTGGCGTGCATACTCGAATTCTGTGCCCCGTTCCAAGTGCACGAGTATATATATGTTCAAGAAGGTGTGACGCGCTCTGTGCGAGTCACCTAGAGTTGCACAGCCTTATACACGTTTGTGATCCATGTTATCCACATACTCAGAAGTATTCAAATTAGTTCATTCTGTTTATTTAAATTCATTTGTCAACGTTTGTCCGTCACATCAAAGGTACAAGATTCCACAATTTCATGCTTTTTATTTGCTCAGGAATTGCCCATCCAGGCCTAATCGCAGGCATGTTAGGAAACTTGAATTCTCCATTTACATTTATAATCACCCAATGCATTTCGGTCAGTTCGACCTTCCTCAGGGGTATCTACAATAGTAAATTACATGTATGTCAGACAAACAAAAATGATTCTTATTACAGGAACTTAAAATTAAACAAATTAAGCAAATCTTTCTTTTTTCAAGCCCTAACTCTTACGTGAATAATTCAGTGTAATTGAAACAAAATGTGAAATCCCTTCATCTACTTACATATTCAGTATCAATCACCCCCTATAACTGCCACCCATCAAACTGCGCTCCTTCACCCCGAGTATAAACATAACGGTCATGCCTTACTAACTATGATTCCACTAATACAACTGAACATGAGCCCATGATGTCACCTACACGAATCCTCCCCGATTTGCAGCTAACCGAACCCACTATCTAGAGCGTGTTCAATTCCTTCTCACCTGTGGTAAGCCCACCACGTTTTCAACAGCGTGCCTGTCTTCTCTTGTGCTCGAACTTGGTTCAATGTTAAAGCGTTCGACCCAACTCTTTAAACCACTGCACGTTACTCTCCCGCTTTAAATAATCCGAGTCACCTGATTGAATGCTCCGCCCTCCAAAATACTCCTGCAACCCGACTACAATACCCACAATCCATTTAACACCAGATGCGTGTACTCATAGTCCCCGCGTATATCAAGATGTACCAAACGACATCAGGACTCCCCTATTAATGAATCAAAATTCATGGTGCTCTCCCCTGTAGTTCTACAAAAATACATTGTGACAACATTGTGATTTGAAATTCAACATTACCCTATGACCACCATTTGCCACCCCCATAAACGAACGTGCATTTGATTACCATCTAAATTTTAAGAATAACCCAACTTGTAAATAAAGTGTATTTCCCAAATTTCACTAAGCAATTATCAGTCCTTGTGTCCACCAAAGCATAAATGATAACAATCTATTCATAACGACCACATTTTTTTGATGTTGCTGATAATAGTATGTTTGCATGTGAATACTCCGTATAGTAGATGTTCTTTTTGCCGGTGACTCTTACTAGCGCCTTTGATGTGAAAAGATGTTACTTGTTAAAGCTCCATATTCACTTTTTCCAGTCGGGGTGCTTGACAAGGTTGGAACGGAAAGTTATGAAAGTCACTGAAAAATTACTTGAAGCACACCCTATTTTCATTATAATGCTTTTTACTCTCCATTAATTTCTCAAATTTGGCGTGCATACTCGAATTCTGTGCCCCGTTCCAAGTGCACGAGTATATATATGTTCAAGAAGGTGTGACGCGCTCTGTGCGAGTCACCTAGAGTTGCACAGCCTTATACACGTTTGTGATCCATGTTATCCACATACTCAGAAGTATTCAAATTAGTTCATTCTGTTTATTTAAATTCATTTGTCAACGTTTGTCCGTCACATCAAAGGTACAAGATTCCACAATTTCATGCTTTTTATTTGCTCAGGAATTGCCCATCCAGGCCTAATCGCAGGCATGTTAGGAAACTTGAATTCTCCATTTACATTTATAATCACCCAATGCATTTCGGTCAGTTCGACCTTCCTCAGGGGTATCTACAATAGTAAATTACATGTATGTCAGACAAACAAAAATGATTCTTATTACAGGAACTTAAAATTAAACAAATTAAGCAAATCTTTCTTTTTTCAAGCCCTAACTCTTACGTGAATAATTCAGTGTAATTGAAACAAAATGTGAAATCCCTTCATCTACTTACATATTCAGTATCAATCACCCCCTATAACTGCCACCCATCAAACTGCGCTCCTTCACCCCGAGTATAAACATAACGGTCATGCCTTACTAACTATGATTCCACTAATACAACTGAACATGAGCCCATGATGTCACCTACACGAATCCTCCCCGATTTGCAGCTAACCGATCCCACTATCTAGAGCGTGTTCAATTCCTTCTCACCTGTGGTAAGCCCACCACGTTTTCAACAGCGTGCCTGTCTTCTCTTGTGCTCGAACTTGGTTCAATGTTAAAGCGTTCGACCCAACTCTTTAAACCACTGCACGTTACTCTCCCGCTTTAAATAATCCGTGTCACCTGATTGAATGCTCCGCCCTCCAAAATACTCCTGCAACCCGACTACAATACCCACAATCCATTTAACACCAGATGCGTGTACTCATAGTCCCAGCGTATATCAAGATGTACCAAACGACATCAGGACTCCCCTATTAATAAATCAAAATTCATGGTGCTCTCCCGTGTAGTTCTACAAAAATACATTGTGACAACATCGTGATTTGAAATTGAACATTACCCTATGACCACCATTTGCCACCCCCATAAACGAACGTGCATTTGATTACCATCTAAATTTTAAGAATAACCCAACTTGCAATTATCAAAAATTTTGATCATTATGGATAGATTGTTATCATTTATGCTTTGGTGGACACAAGGACTGATAATTGCTTAGTGAAATTTGGGAAATACACTTTATTTACAAGTTGGGTTATTCTTAAAATTTAGATGGTAATCAAATGCACGTTCGTTTATGGGGGTGGCAAATTCGTGAAGCGATCGAAGACTACTTTTCCTTAAACACTGGCTCGGTCAATACTAATGCTGTTCTCTGGGAAGGGTTCAAGGCCTACATATGTGGGGTCTGTTTCTCTAAACAGGCTACTACGCGACTTGTGCACCACATTGTCTAGGCTGGAGCGTGATCTCACGGACCTGGACCTGGACCTGGCTTTAGCTCAAGCACACAGTCCTGACGCCGACCGGGCCCGCCTGGGCCCGCTCGCTGACTATAGAGACGCAGCTGACCAAGAGATCCTTTTCATGGGCAAATATCACACTACAAAGCAATACGGTGAGGGTGAGAGACCGGGAAGGGTCCTGGCACAAATGCTCCGTCCCCCTTACAGTAAAGCCTACATTACCGAACTTCGAATTCCCAAGGGCCGGTCACTTTTAGGCTGTACAGAAATTAGAGACGAATTTATTATTGCCCCTGCACAATCGGGCTTTATCCCACGGTGCTCCACCTCCCTGAACCTTAGAACACTTTTTTCAGCACTACATAGGATCAACCTGGATGTACCGGCGGCCTCAATTCTGCTCGACATGGAAAAGGCCTTTGATTCTTTGGAGTGGCCCTTTTCATATCTGTCATGCTTCGCTTGGGAATGCCGATGGGCTTTTTGGCCACTACATCCCTGCTTTACAGCCTTCCGACGGCCCGTCTTAGATTGAACGGTACGCTCTCACATTCATTCCTGCTGTCTCGGGGCACCAGACTGGGCTGCCCGCTGTCGCCCTTGCTTTTCATCCTTGCGATGGATCCATTAATAAGGCATTTTCAAGAAAAGCATCTGCAGAGAGGCTTATAGTTTAACACGGGCCCCCTCCTAGTCTCCTTATACACCAACGACACCATCCTATATGTCCGTGAGCCACAAACTAACTTAGACCCACTCATACGCGAGATACTTTGCTTTGGCCGGCACTCTGGCCTGGGTATTAATTGGCACAAATTGGTCATATTTCCCCTCAGGTGTAGCACGACTCCCTGGGAGCTTGAGTTCCCACTAGAGTGGTGTACAGACTCAAGATGGTTGTTCTCCCCAAATTCCTATACCTCTCCAACAATACCCCCATCCTCCTTCCAAATCGTTTTTTTGCAACATTACGATCACACCTGATTTGCCTGGTGTGGGGAAATACACAGGCCCGCATACGCTGGCAGGCTCTAATCCTCCCCTATGACAGAGGCAGCTACGGAGTACCTGATTTCCATCTATATTACCTAGTAGCTCAATGTAGTTACGCCTACGCATGGTACCACCCTGATGCAAGGATTTCATATTTCCGCCCAGAATCGGACCTCGTTCTCCCTGAACGACTATCCACTGTCCTTCCCAAAGGCCTCCCGAGAGACCCGAAAGACATCCAAACAGTCTCTGCAGCAAGCTGGGCTTGGGAAAAACTGCAGCGCTACACTCACACAACTTTCTTATACTCGGCTGCCCTTCCACTTCCTAATGCCCGTTGGCTACCGCTTACAGACGAAACAATTGTACAGCGCACATTAACTAAATTCGAGATTACAAAAGCTGGAGACCTCCTTCCCGATGGCCATATTTTTATCGGAAGCGATGAAGTTCACTTTCCTGATGCCACCTTCATGGACCGGTTTACACTCCGACGTCTCCAGTCAGTGCTGCGTGCCGCAATAGCCAGTTATCCTCTAGAACTGGACTCCTTTGCCCCCCTATCTTTAGTCATTGAAAGCGAACATGGCACCCACCTCATTTCTAAGCTGTACAAAGCCTGTGCTAAGCTGGTTCCGGTAAAGGACGACAAGCTCCGAAGGGATTGGGAGGGGGACCTAGGCGGTCCAATTACGGACGACCAATGGTCCGCATGCTGCGCCCTCACTAAGGACATCTCCCTTAACAGCAGACACAAAATACTCCACTTCAAGTTTCTACACAGGGTATGCAGCACGCCGGCCAAAGTACACAAATTGGATCCGTCCAGACCCCATAACTACCGCAAATGCGGTTCCTCACACGCTGACTTTGCACACTTGGCGTGGACTTGCCCACACTTACAGTCATACTGGAGGGCGATCCATAAAGAGCGTGGCGACATTATCCACATACCTAAGCAGGGTCTGGTGGCTCAGTGGACTAATCCATCCACTGCAGGGGCCTGTGTTCGACCTAATGGTCAGAGGTTCAAATCCTGGTGGGTCCCCTCAGCCTTTCATCCATTTGTGGTTGATAAAATGAGTACCATTGAGTTGGTTAACAATACACATCTGTTATTCAGCGCCAAGATGCCCTGTTGCTGTGGTGAACGTGTGCTTTACAAATAAACATGTTATGTTATTTTGTCCCCGAGATTGCGCTATTAGGCTACATGGTCAACTTCCCCCAAAGAATTCTCAAATTTGCGGCCCTTAGCTTCTTGTTAGCCAAGAGGGAGCTGGCCCTTCACTGGTCACCTGCAACGTGCGTAGTGACAAGTACTCCGCGACTATCCCGACTTCTTCAAGACCTAGAGACATTTAGGGGCCACTGAAAACTTATCTCACCTCACGACAAAGTGACCTGTCCGCACAACTAGATCGCGGTATAGAGCCATCCGGGGTGGGCTGAAGATACCCTCCACTTCAGTACACTGTTAAGATAGTTGTTTACTTAGATACACCAGGCTACTGACCTCTTTGAATTATATATGTGTATTTTGATTAATCCTGACCGAACTTATATTATACCGTGCCTAGCGACTCCACAACTTGAACAATGTGACTTGAAATGGATTGGCCTAGCGAACCAACGTGCGCTTGCCATGTGGTACAACTAAATTTCTAAACGCTTGTGACCTCAGATAAAATGTAAAAAATGTATTTTGGTATTTTATGTTCCATAAGAGACTGTGCGAATTGATAACTGTGATATTTTCTTTGTGATCAAATGATAAATAAAGTTTATTAAAAAAAACAAAAAAAAAGAATCTTCCAGTGCACAAAAAAAAAAAAAAAAAAATGGGGAGCAGGATGTGCCAGGCGATGAGGAGGAGGACGATGAGGAGCCTTATCGAGTTGGACCATTAGTTGCTTTAAAACGGTGGAGGGACAACATTAGAAATATTTTCATCCCAGAACCATAATTGATTTACATGACATTACACAATGATGACAGATCAAACACTGTTCATCTATTTGTTTTAAATGAATGGGCACTACCTCTGTATATGCAGTTTGATTCCATAATCACAGTAAACACCAAAACATTAACATTTTCCTGCTACTAAGTTTCACACAGATAATGTATGGAGCTATGTCTAAAAAACAGCATCAAACATCATCTGTTACGAATGAAATAATGTGCATGCTAAATAGAGTAAGGCAATTGTCCGCCATTGCCAGTAACGTGGACAGTGTGCCATACCTGTGTGGATCTCTCTTACAACTAGACATTCTTGCAGCATCGTACAAGTTTACTATATTAGAGATCCTGCACAATAAGACAGTCCCAAACCTATTGTCTATACATACTACAGCTAATACAGTATTCACACATCATAACCATCATGAGATCACACATACAAAATCTATATACCATACTTGATGAAGCACAGGGCCCCCTACTGTGTACATAGCCACACTTGTACCACCAGGCCAAGATGCCGATGAAATAAGCTGTGATGTACCCCACCATGTCGAAGTATAGCACTCAGTTACAAACATTGGTTGCAATCACCTCAGTGCAGTCTTCCTGATAATATAAATGCACAGCACCCAGATACAGAGCATGTCACAATTGTTCATCAGACATCACATCAAGCATGGTCAATACAGCCAAGGTACCATACACCAATGTATCACAATATATGCTGCCCTAATGTGGCTTCACTTATGCAAGGGAATGTGATGTCAGAATAAAGAGCCACCACCAACCTACTTTTTGACATACCACCTGACAACATATAGGGGCTGATTATGATGTTGGTGGGTCAGACAACAACAGCACATCGGTGTCAGACCCACTGGCATCTGCTCCTGCGGTACGCCCACTACATTACGATGCCGTGGCCGGAGGCATCGGGTGGATGAACCATCTACGGCACGTCCAAAGGGCTCATAATCCTAAAGGGATTGTGAGCATCATTTTCCGACAGCCTTTCCATGTCGGCCTTTCTGACATGAAAAGGCTTTTGGGAAATTACCTCTCCCCCAGCCCTCCACTAAAGGGGGCCCACCTATGCCCCACTAAACATGAGTTGCCTGCCACATGGTGCAGGGATGTTAACAAACATCCATTTCACTAAGGCAGCTTGTACTACGGGCTTTTTCTGCTCTCTGCACAAGCTGCCATAATGAAATAGATGTTTCCGACTGCCCTATGGGCAATCAGATCCAAATTGAGAGGTCGGAACCACCATCCTATGGTCAGGCGGTTACAGACCGATACCATATACAGCCCGATAGTGATAGTTTTCCTTGGCAAAACGTTTTTATAAATGCACAACACCTAACTAATCGTTGCTAGATGAGATGGCCTCGTCAGCCAAAATTCATAGGCTACCCTTGCTGTCAAAGATCATGTCTAATAGCAATGTGCATGGCCAAGACATAATACTTCAGGCACAGAGTCACATTGCCAATGTATGGGTTACACAACATAAGATGGGGCGATCCCTCAACACATGCCTGCACATGTGACACTCGATGAATATGTCTACTTGACGAATGTGATCAACAGCATGCAGGACACACAGAAACATATGAGCCAATGTGACATGAAAAATCACATCTGTGTATAAGCTATACTAAGAATATCTGTCAACTTTCGGACTGTCAGGTCCATGTGAGACTCATCACCTGTGTCAGTGTCATCCTACATTAGTGTAGCATTTGAACACCCACTGCAATGCACAAGCTACACAGCCCTGAATCTGACTGTAGCCATGGTGTCACATTTGCAGCATTACTGTCTGCAACATGCAGGAGGTCAAGGCAAGCCATACATAGTGATATAGGACAACACCTTCAGCATGAGTGACATTTATGGTGACCACTAATGCTCACACAGTTAGATACCATTGGTGGATGACCCTACTATTGAATAGACAATACACACACAATCATACATCACCTCCTAGGTGTATGCAGCCAATTGCATCAGTCACATGGAAATGAAAATGTACCCTCACACATTTCCACACAGCCTGTTGCCCCAACTGTTCAACATGGCTTAGATTTTCCATAGTCAGGGCTGTTGTAGGTGTGGGTGAACTGAACCCATGGCAGTGCCAATGTGTGCCATCCCTGGGGGAAGGTACAGCATTGTTAATGGGTGTACACACAACAATTAGCACAAGGGGCACCATTGCAAGTTCAGCCCTTGCACAACATTGACTTTGGGTGCTATGCATAGCATGAACTCCCAAAGGCATGTATGTACACAATAAACACACATAGGAAACCCATGCACATAGAACATGCAGATCAACTGCACTATACTCAGGGAACATACCAATTCCTGCAAATTATATCAGGCATAGCACAAAACAATACACCCCCCCCCAAAAAAAAAGATAAATGTACTGTTATCATAAAAAGAGTTGACAAATGACCCTGAAGTATCATTTTTAGCAGCAAAAGCCTCTAATTAATGTTATGCTTACCAGCTGAGGCATATGGATGACCGAATCGTGCATATTAAGGCCTTGTACCTAGACCGCCTGCTTAGGAAAAAAGGATGCATCGTCAGAAAATATGACACATATGTACAGGAAGTGATATCAGGGAACATGCATGCTGCAGACTAGGATGTGTGAAGATTACGTTCAACTGTCTGCTGTTGAGTGGTTCTGTGAGGATTGTGCAGGAGAGTTTTTGGTGTGTATTGAGCTGTTGTGTCATGTCCGCTATCCCTGATATGTTTGTAAAGTCTTTGTTTTGTTTTGTGTATTGTTGTGTTTTGTTTGGTGTCCTGTCGGGTGTTTGTCGACTGGGGTATTTTTGTATTAGGGGTAGTTGTGGGTGTTTGGGTTGGTGGGGGGTTCCGTATTGTTTTTGCTGAAATCTGTCCTTCTGGGATCATGTCTGTGAAGGGTAGGGTGTGTTGCATGTCTGAATTAGCATTTGGGGGCTTCCTAGGGCTGATAAACCTTTATCTCCCACACATGGTGGCCAGTGGGGGTTGTGTCCTCCAGAGCTATCCAGTGGCTGTGAGGAAGCAATGCTGGGAGAGGGTGCGGCAACAGATGCTGCAAATATTTAACATTGACAGGAAGGTGACCCAAATCAAACATCTCTCGTGGATGGGGTTGGCAAGGAATCTAACCTGCTGGACTACGTAGGCATTCAAGTTAGCTAACATGTTAGTAAGTAGACAATACCATCACTTTTCCTGTGTGTCGCATCGCCATAACAATGATAATTGTTAACTTGGAGGGGCATACTTACTATGAAATGGCGCAATGTTGTGCTGCAGTAATATTTCTGTGCTGCATAGTGTCATCTCAAACATAAAGGCATGTGCCATAGTCACAATAATATGATGCACCACTGTGTGTACCCTTGCAGTGGCACAGACTGTGGCTGCCTAGCGCAAGGGCAGACACCCTTGCGCCATTTTGCAAGTGTGCCTGTGTAGCAGGGATAATTACTTTGCTTGCAGGAAGGCGTCCCCTCCTGCACATAAACAATCAACTATAGTGATTTACCATTGCTATTTGTACTGCTTTCTACAGTACAGATAGAAGTAGCAAATTGCCATTGATCGATTAATTTTCTTGTGCATGAAGGGAGACCTTCCTGCCCAATACCATTCATTGCTGGCATGTAGCTCATGTCATGTGTCTGCAGAATGCAGTGCACATAGGAAGTGCAAACAACAATGTTAAATTAAGGTATATATCCTTGTTGCAACGCTCTTGGTCTGATATCCCCTGGTGTATATAATTGGCACTGGCTAAGACTTCCAGATACATGTAAATCTGGGGCAGTATCAAAATGAAATGGGTGTTGCAAGGAAACACCCAAATCAACACACCTTGCATGGACCTTATATGCAAACTGATGTGTGAAAAAGGCCCCTATGTATAAAGCAATGTTAATCCACTCTAAGTGGCTTTGTGCTGCTTTGCAATGTGGAGCAGGGTGGAGCGCCACCAGAGTATATGTAAAAGTGATACTCCGGTGGCACAAGTGTCCTGCAAGCAAGCCACAATCTGGTCTGACAAAGTCAGTGGTAGTGAAATTCACAACTGATGTTGCTGTGCATCCCAACTCAGATTTGCACTGTGCTGGCAGCAGGACGTAGGTAATGCAGATATCTAAAGGAGACATTGAGGAAGGGGCAGACAGCTGAGCATTAGGGGATCCCCTCACCAACCATTGTGTCTAATTCAAGGGTGCTTGTTGCAGTACTGTGTCAACATACATTTGTCATATGGTGTGGCCTCAGCGGTGCAAGCTACTTGTCCTTCTTCACTTTATTGTTCTAGGCATGCACACCTACACTTGACCTATGCTGCACATGTGTGTGCATTGCTGACATAAATGGCATGCTACTGGAAGGCAAATGAGATACAGTGCACACCAAATTGCATGTTTCTATTCAATATCAACCAAGTTTGTATTATTTTGCGTGCAGCCTGGATAAACGTGAACCACCCTGGTTTCACGTGGTCATAGATACAACTTGTAAGGGAAGCGCAATTACACTCCTTTCCAAGCGCACAGCATATAGCGAAATTGTTGCATATAAATGATGTCCGTGTTTCAATTTAAAGTCATTCAAACTGCTCCAAAGTTTTGTATACACTTGTTTATTGTTCTTAAACATAACGGACGTAGGATGCAAATGTTTTCATTACTATTTCTTATGCGTCAGATATGCCCATCCGGGCCTTTTTCTGGGCACGCTTGAATCCATCAAACATCCTCAGCCTTATGAGATTTTATACCCAATGCATTTCAAGCCATTTGTGGCCCTTCGTCAGGGGTTTACTATAAATAAAGGAACGGTGCCATTAGAATGTGTCAATTAAAACATCTCCACACCTTGTCTAAAATTGTAATTCGTACTAGAAACCATTCACAATTACACATTTGTCCCTGACCAGCGTTTTCCCTCTAAAAGATGTAGTTATGCACTCCCAACGATATAAGCTGAAACTGCCTCTAACCTGCTCCCTCTCCCTTCCTCAACTAACTTTACCCCTAACCAATGCAACGCTGTTCCCTTTCGTACGCCTGTTGCCATTTAATTATAAGTACGCACTGCTCTGCTGAAAAACAACTGAAACTGACTTTCGTACCTTCATGGCTGTTTCCTATTTCCTCAATTTTCTGTCTTGTTTTACTCAGCAGGAAACGCAATTCGCGCGTTACTAATTTTCCACCTCTTTTAATTAGTGCACCGAGACTCCACCTCTTGTATTCGACCAATCCTTATGGTCCATCACTGCCAAAAGCTGTCCTTTCTAACTACATTGCCCATACTGCACAAATGGAGGTTTACTGTTGCATGATAGTAATGAAAACATTTGCATCCTACGTGTGTTATGTTTAAGAACAATAAACAAGTGCATACAAAACTTTGGAGCAGTTTGAATGACTTTAAATTGAAACACGGACATCATTTATATGCGACAATTTCGCTATATGCTGTGCGCTTGGAAAGGAGTGTAATTGCGCTTCCCTTACAAGTTAATGCTCCTGGAAGGGACAGTTCTCAGCAGACAGAAAATCAAAGGCCGAATGTAACAGTTGTGAAAGTGTGCATTGAAGATGTTCACACTTGTAAGTTTCACATGATTATGTTCCAATGACCCTCCTTGCAATGCCTCCCCTGAGTAGTCAGTATTCATTGAGGCCTGCCATGGCTTACCCTGCTCAGGTAACCAGTAAATGTGTTGTAGCAAGTTATCACAAGTCTTTATCAGTAAGTTCAATTAGACTGGCATGGCTCTTTGATATGCACAATGGGTATGTTGTGCTTATTACTGACTTTTCTGACTAGATACCTCTGCATGCAACACAAATTGCACTTATTGGTTTTGAATGGCCTAATGGTGGTGTTGGTGAGGACTGACCCACTAGAGCTGTCCTATCATATGCGACTCCAGTTGTACATGTCAAGTGTATAGGAGACACAATGTATGTCAGACATGATCACACATGCATAGTACTGTATCGCAGGGTGTGACAGTCAGTATCTGACACATCAAATGAGTGTATCAATATATGTCATTGCAAAGTGTCAAAATGTGCAGCTTAGGTATGCTTGGGACATGTCTGAATGGTGTCCGGTAATGTGCATTATTGACATGTACAGAACTGACCTTACAAAGGTCTCCAGTAGACATGATATGTGACATCTATAGGGGACTTATTTCCTGGTGTCAGCTTCGATCTGGGCATGGTTTTGACCAAACCCTTACATAGAATGTTCTGTGAGTTATGTAGGACTTGCATCTCCTGAGACTCAGCTGCCATGTTGACATATGCCAAGAATGAGGATTTAGGACTGGGTCTAATAACTTCCCAAGAAATGCATGTCCTGACTCATGATTAGTATGTGTGCCTTACCAATGTGTAGTGGTCATGCTTGTCAGCTGTGTCATCTGCTTAAATGCACCATGAAGGGTTACATAGTCAATATGTATGCATGATGTACAGTGCTCATTTGGCATGTTAAAAATGAATGTTTCCTATGATGAATATTTTTTTTACATGTCATGTCTTGTAGGTAGACAGCATCATTCAAACATGCTGTGGTGGATTCCTTCAATGTCCCCAGTGTCACCAGTGAGTGCCTATCTCTATGCTAATTGTGTTGCAGAAGGAATGAGTGTGATGTCTGATATAGTGCAAATTTGCTGCAATTATGTGCATGCCTTACGCTAATGCATGTTAATTTCTTTAATGATAGATGAGATGCCGTGAGTCTTGAAATTTGCATGCTAATCTGCCTCTCAGAAATGTCTATGAGGATACACTACCAATCTGTGATGGAACACGCTACAGAGGTCTGACAGGGGTGGCTTGACCACACTGGCAGTATCTTTGATTATCTGTGGTTGATGATTCACATCTTTACCTGTCTGCAGATTTGTGACTGTCAGAATGCATGTCAGTTGCACATGTAATAACAAGGGGAGCATGTAATGACCGGTGGACTGGTCCACCATGGACCTACTACAGGCCTGATAGGAGAGGTGTCATATGTGTCTGTGTGATGTGTGTTACATATCCAGAATCCATTTATACATGTGAGGAATGCCATGTGTTCAGAATAGTTAGCAATATGTCATGCTATGGGTCATTAGCATATAAGTTACACCATATTCTGACACAAAAAATTTACTTGGTATAATTGGGACATGTAGCTGTGGATAAAGCCACACGCAATGATGGCCATTGCAGGATGCAGATGGCACACTATTGTTCAACGAGGGTGTAATGTGTATCGTATCATGGGTACAATACAGCATAGTTGCCAAGCATTACATGTACTGACATGGTCATAGGTAGATGTTGTAGGAGGCTGCAATTGCAATGTGCAACATTTGGCATACCTCAGAACTATGACATCAGTGCATCTGAGTCAATACATTTTGAGCATGTGTTTGGTCCCTCAGATCTGCAAGATGATATTAGGCTTTAGGAGCTGCTACCTTGATGAAGTACACAAAAAGTTGTCTCATTTGATATGTACCAGTAGCTAGTCGCCCTGTCACTGACATCATTACATTTTACCTTTAACTGACAACATGACATCCCAGCAGTTACATTCCCACAACCTCTGTAAGGAACGTTATCTGCATGTAAGGAGAGTGGTCAAAGCCCACAAGGCACTGAATCACTGTTACGAGGAGCAGAAGGCTTTGGGGAAATGGAGCTGCGTCCCTCAGGGACCGCCTACATTATCAAAGGCCAGCCTGGACAAAGATGCCAAGGCAGGCCAGGGAGAAACCATGGGACCAGTGCCCAGTACATCGGCAAGCCAAGTCTCGAGACCACCTGCTCCTACACTGCAGAACACAGGAGGGCAAAGTTCATTGGACGTAGAGATCAAAAAGGACCTCTCTGACCTTAACTTACGAGTGGCGGTGCTAGAGTACAAAATAGACAGAGTCCTCACACTGCTACAGGAGCTCAAGCAGATACTGGCCAAGCCTTTGATTGAATCTCCATTACAGTGAGCATACCTACTCCTTTTACCTTTGTTATCATCGGGTGGATTTTTAGATTTGTATAGATTAATTAGAGTAGGGATAGTTTAGTGTTAGTATTCTTTGTGATTTTGTTTAGGGGGTTAGATGTTAGTATTTCGGAGTTTCTTGTTATTTTGGGGGTGGTGGGATTGATGCGTTCATATATGTGTGTTAAGAAAAATATATTTTTTAAAAATGTTTAAAAAACATATTATTGGTTATGACTATATGTGTAATTGATGTTTAGGTGTAATTTATATTGTCCTTGTGTGTATACCTCTCTTAAGGTGGCTGGAGGGTTGATGTTTAATATGGTGTGCTAAATGTGTAGTGTTAGATAGGCTAAACTAAGGGTAGGTATAGTTAGTATATAGTTATAGGTAGGCCCGTGTTTAGTTCATGTAGCTGCACTACGTGAAACTCTGTGAAGTGGTGAAAAAACTCCTCAGCAATACGCGGAGTTCTGTGAGGGGGCAGAGATGCTTGCCACGCCTATTCTGCCACAAATAACGCAATGTGCATTCTCGCTCCGGAAATCACATGCGTACAGCTCCAAGTGGCTCGCATGGGCGCGGTCATCTTGTTTTTTTCTCTCAGTTTATGGTGCTGGGCTTACTTTTCCATCCTTGCCTAATCTTCTTAATTCTACCCACCTGAAACCTATCTACCCTTCATTTTTTATTTTAACCATACCCTTTGTCTCTGTGTTTTGGAATTTTATGTTTTTTCTAATTATTTTGGTGTTTTTGCTGAATTTAGTTCTTTACTTCTTTACTTTTTGTCGTTCCTTCTTTTTCCTTCTTGTTACATCTACTTTCTTCTCTTCCCCGGCACCCACCTCGCACCATGGCAAAGCAGGGGAGCAGCAACACCAGGCAACCCCGACCCAGCACCATCTGCAGCCGCCTACTTTGTGGTCAGCCACGCCGCAAAGGGGTACAGCCCAGCATGACATCCTACGAGGCGGAGGTGGCTGCGCTAGTTTTTTATATGCAGCGCCACATCCCCTCCACCCTGGCAGCAGGTATGCCCTCCGGGGGCATGAGCAGCTGTGGGAGAGGGTACTCCGGCCTGTGCGCCACTGCTCTGGAGTCCAGCACACACAACAATAGCTTACACACTGGTAGGCCGACATCCTGGATAGAGACCAGGACCAGCTCAACCTGATGATTGTGGAGGTTGCGGGGCATGGTGTGTATTCTTTATTGTTGTGTTCTATCTTTGCCAATACTTTTTTCCCAAATAGCAAGCATGCTGCTCACACTCAGGTAAGCTAAGTTTATGTTACAAATAATATATTATGTGATCATAGAGTAGACATGTGCTTGGCGGCGCTACCAAGTCCTACTCGTTGGCAATCGCTTGGGCTGTTTATTTAAGTAGTCATGTAAAGACTGCTCTGTCCTATCGCTAAGATAGTGGTAGTTATTAGAATTACTGAGTTAGCGCGTTCTCTCACTTCTCTGTGCCTTTATTTTTTTGTAGCTCGTACTATCTCCAACCCTAAGCACTTTTCTCCGTAAAGTATAGTATGCATTGAAAACAAAATGCAGACTGTGTAGGCCCGTCAAAGGGTTAAACTTGAGACTGAGAGATTGAGAATGAGATGAGTCTGAGAAGCTGGCTTAGTATATGGTGCTCACTGATGTAAGTGTAGCACTCTGCATTAATCTAAATAACCCTTATGGGGATTTTAGTGGTCTTAGACAACCTTTAAAGCTCTCTAAGTGGTAGCTGTGGAGAGCAGCCTTCAGCCTTAGTCCAGAAGGAGTGAAAAGCAGCTAGTTTTACCAGTGCATAATTTTGTTGGTATAGATTAAGTGAAAAAGAATCACACAGTGTATTTATAAAAATATGTATTTATTATAGGACACTCACTAACACATACAAATATCTCGAACCCAGAGCTATAGGAAATGCCCAAAATATTTTGCAAAGAAAACAGGTAAGAAGCACATATTACACAGTGGTCACCAGGAGGGGACCAAACCATATACTAAAACAGAGAGATGCGAACTACGACTCAAGTGAAGACTGTACCCAGGGGACGCAGAAGTGCCGAGGACCCAAGGAACCAAAGAAAGTAACCAGGAACCCCACGGAGGCCGTGTGCAGAGTGGGAACACGACCGCGGTCTCAATTCAAGTCAATGGGTAAGTCGCATTTGGAATTTTAAAGAAGAAGGACCCTCCCACTGGACCCTGAAGAATCCCCATGAAAGACAGAAGGTTGGAGAGCTACCCCACCCCTACGCAAAGAACCAGGTTACCTACACCAGGGGAACCGGGTGCATAGGTGTGAAATGGCGTCGGAAACCGCCATCAAATTCAATGGAGGACTTCAGGAAAATGCCTCTGGTGATGAAATGGAAAGTGTCCAGTGGAATCTGAAGGTGAATTCCAGATGAGAAGAACCTGCAAGCAGACACTAGACACTAGGAGTGACCAGGGGGCACAGAAGTCGAATGCCCACAGATGTCGGGTATTGCAGGAGAATGTACATGACCTTCGAGTTGCAGCTGTGCAGACCAGGCAATGCTGTGGAAGACCAAGAGCTGTTCACCAGCTGTCCCACATCGGATGTCGAGAGTTGAGTGGTTGGTGTCCATCAGGAGCACCAACAAGCCTCGGAAACTGCAACCAACATGGAAAGCAATAAAGGTGCAGTGTCAGAACCAGCAAGGCCCAGGTGACTCGCTACAAGCAGGAGAGTCAGAGCAGGCCCCGAGCAATCAGGGAAGCTTGCTGAAATCAAATAAAACCCTCAAATCGACCAACAGGCCAGAGGCACTGGAGTCGCGAGGGGACCTCGAGCACCTCACCAAAGATACATGCCCATGGTGCAAGAAATGTGGTGAGGACAAATATTCTGGTCACAGGAGATGCATGAGTTGGAGGCTACTTGTAGCTCAAAGATCTCGGAGGAAGAGAGCCAACAAGACTTTGCAATGGCAAGTCGACACAGTGCACAGGGGTTCGGTTCCTGCGGCTATGACAAGGGATCCTAGCCTCAAAGTTGGAGAGAGTACAGGGCAGGCCTAGAGGGATGTGAAGAACCACCACTTGTGTTATTGAGCCTTTCAGAGTCCGTTGGAGCTCAGAATCAGCAGACCAGTCAGCTTTGTTGCAGTGCCTGCAGATGCAAGGAAGTGACTCCTTCACTCCAAGGGAGATTTATTCAGGTATCTTGGATGCCCACAAGTCTTGGAAGGGTCCTGTATGGAGCACAGGCACAGATGTTGCAGCAGATGAGCGAGGTTTTGAGACCAGGAGCAGCAGGAGTCTTCCCAGTTGCAGTCTCGATACTCAGAGCGAAGTCTAGCGAAGTACAGAGTGCTCAGAAGGTCGAAAATGAAGTGGTGTCTTGATATGAATCTTGTCACACAACTAATCTAGGGACCCACCCACAGGTAAGCCCTTACCTACACTAAGAAAATGGTTGGGACGATTCAGGGTTCCTTCCCAGGGGAGGGGTTGGGACAGAGGGGAGGATACTCCCATGTCCTTTGTCCAGTTTTGCTCCAGAGCAGGAGCCAACTGCTCCCTCAGCTGGTTTGATCTGGACTATGCATGGATGACACCAAACGTGCCCCTCAAGCAGACTGAGTGGCACTGGCAAGCGCTTCCACACTGCCCCAATACAATAAACACTTTCTGGGGAGGTGGTCACACCCCCCTTTGACAGGATACCTATTGTCCTGCCTTCCCTTGCTCGAGATTGGCTCAGCAGCAGGAGAGCAGAATCGTGTCTCTGGTCGGCAGCAGCCATGTTGCGCTGTCTGGTCTAGAAGACTGTTACCGGGAGCACTGAGGGCCCCCCGGAGGAGCTTTATAGTGCATGGAATCAGGAATCCTACCTCCCACACCATTTACTGTGTGGGGGTATGATTCCAACATGTTTGTTACCAAACACAACAGGGTTTTTTACAGCCAGTTTAGAGATGGTGATCGCGTAATGACGCATGGCCACTCTATTTATCACAATGGCTGATGCATTTACAATCCAGGAGAATGGACTCCTAAGATTGTAGGGGTGTTGTGCTCATGCAGAGGCACCCTCACACTTAGAACCGAGCACCCTGCCTTCAGGATTGAAAGTCCTGCCTTAGGGCTGACATAGCTTTTAAGTGCAGTGACCTGAGATATAGGGTAACCTATATCTTTTGTAAGTGGTGCTATCACCAGCTTACGCAGGCTGCAATGGCAGGCCCGTAGTCACAATTTGAGTGGTCTCTCATGGATGGCATAATACATGCTGCAGCTCATGGGAGACCCCTGGTGTACCTATGCCCTGGGTACCTCAGTACCATATACTAGGGACTTATAAGGGTACACCAGTAACCAATATGGGATGCAGCTAAGAACTCACCATAGTCTATTTAAGGAAGAAAGCACCGAGACTGGGGTCCTGATTAGCAGGATCCCAGTCAGACTAGCTAGAACCAGCATAGCACGAGTCAAAAAGTGGGGGTAACCATAAAAGCAGAACCTACTTTCCTACAATGAGAAGCAAAGATAATTCATTTCAATTTACTAGCAGTTCCAAAATGTAGGTTAAGAAATTTGGAATAGTGTTAGGTTTAGGAAATTAGGAATAGGTCCATGATTCTAGTAGTACCATATAAAACCTGATTTAGAAAAGTCCAAGGTTACTGTCAAAATATTTTTGTGGGGATTATTATTAACTGCACCACTAGTCTCATTGTATGCATTTTTTACATTAGCATCCAGGGGCAAGAAGAGGGATGGGCCTGGAGGACACAGCGAGGCAGACGAGGGAGCTGGAGGTGCCACTGCCTCCACAAGTGTCTCTGCAGATGGCTCGGCTGGCCCGAGTAAGTCCTCCTGTTGTTAATATTATTATTTCACTAACTTTTACCACTCCACATTTAGAATTATTTTCCTTTTTTTCTTTGCCTGTCTCCTAATCTTTTTCCAACTCTTCTTCGTTCTATTTGTTTGTTTCCTAAATTCATCTTATCGCTGCATTATCCTACTTACTTGTTTTCTATGGTTCTAGTTACTGTACTTGACA
Source organism: Triturus cristatus (assembly GCF_964204655.1). Taxonomy (NCBI): domain Eukaryota; kingdom Metazoa; phylum Chordata; class Amphibia; order Caudata; family Salamandridae; genus Triturus; species Triturus cristatus. The sequence goes on from NC_140589.1 coordinate 1,291,283,616, forward strand.
TCAAACAATCTGAACTAGTCTGTCTGTTCTGTAGCTTTCTTTCATCTGCTTTGTCAGTAAGCTTTCCCTCTAGCCTTATATATCTTGTGGACTGGTGGTACTGTAAGGCTCAGGGAACCTACTTTGGGTCAAGTACTACTACTCTACTGTGAAGATTGCATGCCCAAGTAAGGTATTGTACACATGTTTGTTGAGAATGCTTTCTTATTCTTTCTCATGCTCAAACAGTCAAATGAGAGAGTGGCCATGGTCATGGTGGACCCCCCAATGTTGTGTATGTATGTATTATTATAGTATAGCAGCAGTTGATGACAGTGCAGCATGGCTCCAACTATGTAGATGGCCCCATTGCATTTGCCGACCAAGATCATATGTCCTTTGTTGATCAATTATTCCACTAATTCATTGTGCTTCATTGACTAGGATTCATCATAGCAACTTCTGCTGCTCCTTTATTACAAAATGTTTGTGCTTGGCATGACTACCTGACTTTTCAAACATTGCCAACCAACAAAATGCCCGCCGTAATATTTTGATAGAACAAACTGTAGTGATGTATAGTTATGTGGTTGTATTTTGCTAAAAAACAAAATAATGGGGAGGCGTATCGGGCATCCAAAATCAAATGTGGAATGTTTTTTCTAGCTCTGCAGAACACCAGTGCCCGAGTCGGCAACGAGGGCACCACTGCCAGTGGAGCAGATGCAGCTGTGGCAGATGAGGGGGAAGTCCCAGCGGCAGCAGGGACGGGCGGTGGTAAGGCACATTGCTTGTCGATTGATAATTAGTAAAATATACTCACTGCAAGAGTGTTGACTCGTGAACACCAAGCTTTAGCAGGTACAGCGGGAGTTGTATAGTTAATGGCCTCTTCTATCTGGAACTCAGCAGACAAATGTTGATAATAATAATGAAGTTTAACAACAATTGGGGTTGCTAGAAAAGGGAAATGGGATGGAAGGAGAATAGGTGGGTGGAATGTAATATGAGTGAAAGGATGCATGGGTGAATAGTTACATGGGTGAAAGGGAAGGATGCATTAAGGTGGGTGATACAATGCATGGGTGGGTGAAGAATGGATGAAAGGATATACACTGTCAAAGGATGCCTGCCTGGATGGATGAAAGGGTACAGTTAAAAGGACGCCTTCCTGGGTGGGTGAAAGGAATGCTCAGGTGAGTTAAAGCAGAATGGGTGAATGGGTAAAAGGATGCATGAGTGGACAAATGCCTGGATGTTAGTGAAAGGGGCATTGAGAGCAGTGTTTAGCTTGATGGACATATGTGGGTGGATTTATTTCAATGGTACAAGACTGGATGAGAGAATTATGTAAAGCTTAAATAGTGTGTATCCAAGCAAAGGGTCAGGAATACTAGAACAATTAAGTAACTAATGGATAATTGCTTGGATGAAGAAACAAGGGAGCTCTTCAATCTCTGGATAGGAGCGTGTTCACCTACTTCCCCTGCTTTGATTGTTTTTATCAAAGCTTTGACTCAGAGTTGGGGTAGTTTTTCTGTCTACTTCATTCACTCACAGTATTGTTTTAAATACAGCAGATATTTGTTGTGTCCCAGCCATCATCAATCATTACCTCCCTCTCTACCCATGGTATTTTGCCAGTGCTATCTATGATGACCTAACCGCTGCAAGGTTCAGTTTGTCACTGCAGTGTTGGCTGTGCAATGTGTGTCTGCTTGAGTAGTTAATGTGGCATTTACAAAGTTTTCAATGAATGGCAATGTGAAAATAACTAAGTGTGTTTCCCTTCCCTCCCTGTGCCCACTCAGTCACTTCCTACCAGTACTTCACTCCTTTATTCTTTCCCAAGTTCTGTCCCTCCAGCCTCACCAAAAATTAGAAAAATCCATTCTTTGCATTCATCACATTTTTCTAGCCAAGTGATATATTTCCTCATGGCTTCCGTAGTGAATTTACTTTATGCCTGCTCAAATTCTTCCTTTTTTCAACATTGTCAATCACAGTGACTCAGAAGCCAAAGCTTAGACACATGATGATGATCAGTAAAATATCTACTTAACCAGCCTAGTCCCTCCAACTTACCCTGCAGTAGAGTAAGTTAAGTTTCCTTTTCCTTACTGGCAAGTAAATGCATTTTTTGGAAAATAATTTATAAAGTGTGGTAGAGAGTGAAGCCAGGAAGTAAAGTGGGACTAAGTAACTGCCTTGACTTTTGCAGACGGGATAGTCTGTGATGAACGTGCCAAATACAATCTAAATCCCCTGCATCAATCCTTTCCCTGTACTGCAGTGTATCGCTTTTCCGGCCGTCTACTTACAGCAGACAGGCTGCCCGTATGATTGATATGTGATGTGTATCAATATTCATCTGCTTTGTAGTCAGGTTAACATTGAAAAGCATTTTGGAGAAGAGCGAGGCCATTGAAATAACATAATTGTCTATTACAGTTTCCCTAGCTGCAGACTGCACAGAGTACCAAAGTATGATTAGTGATGCCAGCTGAGCTAGCATGCTTCCATTAATTTAGCGAGAAAGAATACTTGTACTTCATAGTGCATAATGCCTTACTCATTAATACGAGGAAATTAATGTTTATATTTCCACACAAAGTGTCTGTTTAGTGCTTTTTCACTAAGAAATGCATGAAAAGTAAAACAATGACAGATATTTAAACTGGTGTGCTGTGTTTATATTCTGCCTTAATTCCTTTCAGACAGTTAGTGCATTTGCCATTTGCATTTAGTTTCATGCCAGGCATGTGTGGGTAATGACTGTGACTTTAATCACATCAAATCAAGGGGCCCAGCAATGTAATGCTACTGTACCACTGACTACTTAATTTTAAGAAAGTGTTTTGCACAGAGCATTGTTTACAATTTCTCCTATTTCTTTCTAGCTACTCCTGCTGTCAGTGGCGGTCATCCAAATCGGTAGGATGTAGCAGCCAGGCTGCAGCAGCAGAAGCCTGAGGTAAAACAGGATGTGTACCGACAGCTGGTGGCCCAGGAGGAGGAAGAAACCACTGCCCAGGGTCCCAGTCACCTCCCAGTGCCTCCAGCCTCTCAGTCTGTACACCGGTGCTGCAGTCCGCTGGCAGTCGCCTGCTAGCGTTCCATCACTGCCGCTCTCCCTTATCAATTTCTGACAGCCATTACTTCTGCCGCATCATGTGGAGGCCGGACCTGATAAAAGTCAGACAGATTAAAAAGGAGAGGCACCTCAATAAGCGCCTGGTCAGCCGTTTGTGCCCTCTTCAGCCCCTTTTTAACTTTTGATTTGGTGGGTGGGACTGGGACTTCTTGTGGTTGGGATGGGAGTTGAGACCTGGACATTTTGGACTTTAGTGTTACTATTTTAGGACATTTTGATCATATTTTTGGGATGGGGTGAATTGTTTGGGGAGAGGGGTGGGCCAGTTTAGGGTTGGGGGTGGGTTTATATTGTTGTTGTTAGGGTAATAAATATAATTATAACTTATTATGCGTCAAACTTTTTGGGGGTGTTTTACTTTGCACTGCTGCTAGTTTTAGCTCAACAGTGGCCCGTTTTTAAAATCTGCTGATAGCGTATAACTGTTATGTGGCACCCATGTCATACCACGATTCTCCCAGTCTCTGCAGCCTGCAACTAACCACTAAGGGTATGTGGGAGTGGGTTTACAACTTTCCTCTTTCCATTGCCTACAAGTATGACAACGCACTCCATAGTTCTCATACCTGAATAGAAGAAACGAGGACTGCCAGGTTTCCCAAGTTGCCCTGGTGGTGGTAGTGGCTATTGCACAAACAGTGAAGGAGGAGCAAAGTCCCAGTACTAGCTAGGTGAACTCCAACAATGAGTTATATATATTATTAAATCATAGCTTTAAAAACAATTGAGACCAGACTACTACGCAATAAAGAATACCTGTTAGTGAAAATACAACATACAGTACTCAAATATTCAGAGCAATGGTGAGCTAGCATTTTCATGAAAACTAAAGGAGTAAATACTCGGATCATGAAAGGAACAAGGTTAAGTGTTTACACAGCACAATGCCTGAATGATGATGCTGACGAATGATGTTCCTCTAGATCTAAAATATTGATCACTTTTATGCGTGGGTGGGGAAATGGGGCAAGTGTGGGATATTGTTTCAGTAATTAAATTAGAACTGAAGATCCTGCACCAAGTTGGTCTGGCTTTTGCTTTTTACCATATCCTCCCCACCAAGTGTGTGATCAATTAATGGTACAAATTATAACATTGTACCTCAATAAATCACAAAGCCCAGGGGAAGAGGGTTAAGGGATTGATGAATGGACGGGAAAGGGGATTTGGGGAAAGGTTTGGCAAAGACTAACACCACACAAAGACAATATTCATCTGGGCAATGAGCAGCCAACCATCATCAATCTGTTTAGGGAGGAAAAGGAAATTAAAGCAAGATTATGACACAGTAACCTAAATCAATGCAGTGTAACTCAAACAGTCTGTCAGCCACAGAGAGACCCAAGTTATTATATTATTATATATCTAAATGTTCTGTCACTTAGGTTTGAAAAATAGTAACTACAAATTATGTAGGAGTGAGGCGAACAACACACACAGTTCTGAAAAATGATTATTAAAAGAAAAATGATACTGGATTGCCAAGTTGGGAGGTGCATCTGCATTCTTTTTGCAATGTCCATCAATCTTGGGTGCCTGGCTGATGCAGTCCAGCAAGGTAAGTGTAGGAGAAAAGAAGGCCTCTGGATTGTAAAACTAAAATATTATTGTAGAGTCAAGGAGAAGGACAGAAGTTAAACTTCATAAGGAGTGCACCAGGAAGAATCAGAGGCAGCGCAAGAGAGAAGAATGGTCCTTTTTGCAAATATTCCTTATATGACTAATATACAATCAATTGATTAGGTAAGAGCAATACAACAACCAACAATCACAATTAAGTGGCCACATGTACTATCGGGCTGATGAAACTCCAACTGTCATGATCAACATAATAATAATAATAAATGTTGCCTAGCGCATACATAATGTGATGATCACCACATGTCTGTCTCCAGTTACCTACCCAAAATCCCCCCAACCACCACATAGTTTCAAATTTGAGCCAGCCAGCAGCACCCAGACTCATCAACAATGCATTTTTCAAAATCAAGTAAAATGAATGCATCTCTCTCACACCACTACACAAACTTTAGTAGGCCTCTTAGAGTCATCATCACCCAATATTGGTTTCTGTGAAGTTGATGACTTCCTTCTTCTGGTGGCAGTTGTTGAAGTCGTCATGCCCTGAGTCCTTCCATCCTCCTCTAGACTCCGAGTAATGTGTCCAAATCTGTACCAACTGAGTCCCAAATCAAATCCAATAGATTGCCCTGTAGTGCAATTTTGTTGATGAACAACAAAAGAAACATTGGGTCATTTGTTGTGTAGGCTAGATTTGTGTTTGTTAGCTAAAGGGACTGGCCGTGTCTTTGAGGAGTGTGAAGCAGAAAACAAAGCAGTGTGGACTCAGCAACCACATTTTGCTAATTGTCAAAGGGGAAAGAAAAAATCACCTTCAGGAAACAAAATGATCACCCATTGTTAGGCCACCAACATTGTAAATCATCACAAACACACTCAAGCTTAATACATATAGTTAAACAAACATCCAGCCTCACTGCCTGCCACCACATGAATCATCTCAACACACTCACAAACAACAATCCCTCATAATATATATCAACCTTTGGTTCATGCATACCATTTACCTGTTCTAATTCAAGCACAGTGCCAGTGTTACATTGCCGAGGCTGGTCTTGTAAATCAAATAATTTGGGGCAGTCCAGCTAGTGGAATAAAGAAAGGATAGATTGGCACAGGATAGAGGCAGGCACACATTTGTCTCTCCAATTTAATTAAAGGAAATGGGCGGGGGAGTCTTTTCCCAATCCAGCAATAAAATGTGTCTAAAATGGTGGGGCTGCATTAGTAGGTCAGACACAAACAAACAAAATACGATAATGGTTCCCCAGTGTATTTTTTTTTTTTTATTTGTCCTCAAAGAAGTTCAGCGATAGAGAGAGAAATTTCTATAGTTGGTGGTCCAGGGCCCAGGCCTAGTAGTCAGCGAAGTAGAGCTCATCTTCAAACTCAGGTGGTTCATCCAGAAATAGGTCAGCTTACACACTACTACCATGAAATGAGTCTTACCAATCACCCCCACCCTCCTCCTGTCGTACTTAAAGTATGGTGCAATTTGGTGGTATACAGTCCTGATTCATTTTCATCATGGTTAACCTCTCCATGTTTTGGGGCAAGAGACTGGCCATTATCACTGTGATAATTGCACCAGCTGCACTGAACATATGCTCAGCGGACACACTTACTACCGGGCAAGCCAGATAGTTAATTGCCAGCCTGCTGCGCACTGGCCATTGGTGCCTCTTCCCATACCAATATCCAATGGGTTTTGATCAAGATAGACCACCATTGTCTCAACCAGATTGGCCTGAACCATCCTCTTAATAGTCAATGGTGCTCCACCTTGCCCAACCTCTTTTGCCTTTGCCCCTGCATTGACCTTAAACCCTGCTAGTAGAAATTGATCATAAGCATATTTTGGGGCTGATGCTTCTGTTCCTGTTGTTGCTGGACTTCTTGTTGTTGATTTTGGGTGCTGTGAACCCAACAACACTGCCCTCAGGCTCTGAAGTTGAAGGTTACACTGCATAAGGTGTGTCCTGGAGGACTAAGCCTCTAATTCCCAGCCATTCTTTTTCTAGGTCACTGGCTTGTTCAGCAATCCACGCTTTGTAATTTGAAACAAACCCGTCTAAAAAAGGAAGGAAAGTGGCCAGTAATGGTTGGTATACAGTGGATCAAGAATGGTGGCATTGATGTAATGTTTGGATGTTACAATGTCACTTTGCACCCTTGCATTAACAGATAAGCAAAGGATTAAGCTCTCCTCCAACTCATACATACTTTTTTTATGCACACCGACATACATTTTAGACACCTGCTTTTGCTGTTCCTTTAGCATATGCAGCAACAGATAGCTTGGCCCATGGTATCGTCTTTCTTGCTGACTTCCCATGTAAAAACTCAAAAGGAAGCAGCATCTCTGTCAGGCATTTGACTAGGCCCCATTGGTCGACCTCAATAATCATGTCTTTCACATTTGCATCCCCTCTTTGCATGACCTATTTATTGATCGGTCTGTAATACTCAAACAGACGTTGCAACATGCAATATGTTGAGTTCCAACGTGTTGGCACCTCCTGTATGAGTGTTTTAACTGGCATTCTATTATCCCGTTGAATGACCCTCCGCTGCTTCCAAGTTCTAAATAATGGCTGAAAATAGTGCAGATTCTTCTTCAGTTGGACAGTAAGTTGCTGGCTCAGTCTTCTTTTTTGAGTACGTCCTTGTTGGAATTGGCCCTTTTTGGCAGGTTCACCCTAAACATTTTGTCTTTTCCCTGACATGGTGTTGGTGGTTTTAGGCCGCTGGGCACTTTAGCACTGTGGTCCAGTGAAAAGTGCGTGCGCTCTCTGTGTTACATTTGTAAGGTTGGCCTGCACTCCCATAGGAATGCATTGGGGATTCCCTGATCAGTGTGTGTCAGTGGTAATTCCTGCTATGAGAGGAGCAGTGTGGTCAAGTCTGGTATGTATGAAATTGTGTGAATAAAAGCTGCGCAATGGTGTGCGCAGATTTATTGTGGTTATTTTAGAAATGCCACTTTTAGAAGTTGGCATTTCTGTTTGCTATGTGTCTGCCTGCCTTATGTGAGTTGCATGTCTGGCTTGTGAGTGACAGGAGCTGGGAGGTGTGTGGGACTCCAGGAGGGGCAGGGTGAGTCAACGCTGAGCTGAATAGGACATCTGTGGTGAGAGTGGTGGGAGGGGTACTCCCCCGACTCTGAATAGGACTGTGCCCAGCCTGTACAATGCTGGCTCCGCCCCCTGTGGTGTGTCTGATCACCTAGCCCCCACCTGACAAAGGGAAGAGGAGCTTGGCAAAACAAAGTGCTCCAAATCCCCCCTAAACCAGTTCTGACTGGTATCCCCAAGCCCTGTGCTGTGACACAAGGGGAAATGTGATATAACTCTAGGGGCTGTGACCCCATGAAAATGTTCAGTTCAGTCTTGGTGTGCTCTTCCTGCTGGGGCGTGCTGCTGCTGGGGCCCAGGGGGGGCTGCCATGAGGGCTTGCCTCCCTGGGCCCTGCACTGCCCCTTGATGCCTAAAGGACTTTTGGGACCCCTTTTTCTTGTCATCCTCCAGGACCTTTGCTGCATCTTTTTGGCGCCCTGTGAGCACTTTATTTTTATTTCGTCAGGAAAGAGGAGCTGGCATTTTCAGCACTGCGCTGCAGGAGGAGAACGAGGGAATCCCCAGTGTAGGGATTCCCCCGCAGGGTGCACGCCGAGCGGGTGCCCACCCCGCTCCTATGAAGCAAATCTTCTTGATTCTAATACGGGTGCTCACCCCACTTCTGTTTACCCCGCATCTCAGAAGAAATCACAGCCGCGGCCCGGGCCGATTTTTTAATTCACTCCGGGCCGCTATCTGCGCATCCCGGAAGACAGGCCTAGTTGCCTGGTAGTGGGCAGGGCTTAGTGCGTGCCCCAGGAAGTGACCGGGCCTCCCGTGAGCTGGGGGAGACCCAGGTGTTGCTGAAGCCAGGCGGGAGCCCACCCCGCACTGGCAACCCAAAGAGGAATCCAGACGGGGCTCCTGTGATGAGGACGGAGCCCTGCGTGATGATACGCCACCAGAGACCGGGACTGCGACAGTGAGCAGGCCCCGGTGAGTGGAGCTGCTGCCCTGTGAGTAAGGGCTGGGCAGGACACATGAGCGACAGCTATTTTTCCTGAGCAGACCTGCCATTGCGGGCCGCTCCAATGCGATTTGCATATTGTTGTTAAAAGGGCCAGAGGGGCCCGTATTTTTGTGCTGGCCATTTCCCTGAGCGGGCATGTTTTGTTTAAAGCGCCAGTGCGCTCCACGATGGGGGCCAAGTTTATTGAGAAGCCTCGTGGGGGCCAGAGGGCACAGTATGCTGGGCCCCTCTTTTGATTTATAGCTGCCCCACTGGCTAGAGAGCAGCTGCCACGTTATGAGGGCAAAGTTAATTTAAGAGCCCCAGTGGGGCCCCGAGGGCACAATCGTGCCAGGGCCCCTTCCCATGATTCTCAGCTGCGCCGTGCCAGTGCGGGCAGCTGCAACCCTTTTGCACATTTGTTCTAAGGGCTCATTGAGAGCCCAGGCCTTCATTTGTCTTCACAACCGTCCAGCAAGTAGTGGGCAGCTGCAACGTTTTTGCCATTCTTTCTTTGGGGACATGTCTTTTGAGTTAGGAGTGAGATGCACTCCTTGACCCCATACTTTCATAGCTGCGCAGCACTTAGTGCCAGCTGCAATGTTTAGGTCTGCGCAATTGCGCACATGGATACAATGCTGCCTTGGCAGCAGCCCTGACTCTTTGGACATGGGGCATTTGAGCCCCTTTGAGAAGGCCAGTTGGCCCAGGGGACTGTAGGTTAATAGGGTGCCAGGCCCTAATGTGATTTATGTGGTGCTAGGAAATGTGATTTATATGTTATGATTCACGCACCCTGTTTTATGCCTCTACATGTGGTTTTATGATTATGAGGTTTTGCATACTGTGCTATGTTTTTTTTTTTTGCAGAGTTTTATATAGCGCAAACTTGACCCGAATCCAATGAGGTATCAGAGCGCTTTACATAGCACCAGTTACGTTACATGAGGACACATGTATGTTTGAGTTTATTCTACACTATGGTTTATGCTAGTGAGATTATTTCCTAATGTGAGTTAGGTTTAGGAGATGATGGTCTAATATGTTTAGGCTTATGAGGATGGCGCAGAATATATTTCACGCCTAAATGTGATACTGTGCATAATATGATTTATGTTACAGGATGATGCTGAGTATAGTGTTTGCCAGTAATTACTGGTTGTGATCTACGTTTACTATATGTTCTTACTTTTACTATTCTTACAAAGTGATGGTTCTGACAGTGGACCAAGTGGTACTGTCATGTGTATATAATCCCCTGTAAATATTGCCCAGTGCCAGTTAGCACAGTGTATATTGGGTGATTACTATCCTGATGTGTTTTATGATAATACAAAGGCTATTTTTGATATAACCTTGTGTGGAGTTCCTTTTGTGGTGTGCCTAGTATGTTGTTGCTGTGTGTGTGTTGCGCAAACGCTTTACACATTGCCTCCAGGATAAGCCTGACTGCTCGTGCCAAGCTACCAATGGGGTGAGCAGGGTTTATTTTTGGCGTGCAACTCCCTTGCCCTGACTAGAGTGGTGGTCTCTGCCAGGCTTTGGCGCAAGCCTTAGCCCACCAGAGATCCCATTTCTAACAGTCCTGTACAATGATGTTGATGCAGTGCACCAAACACAGGACCCTGAGATGACCACCATCTGCCATGACCTTAACTATATATTACTGCAATTGTCCGTGGCAATAAATCCAATGTTAAGCCCTCTTAATCAAAGCCATTCAATGACCTTGTTGTTAGAGACTTCCAAGATGTTTGCAGCAGTATGGGATTTCTTTATGGTGAACATGGCTACTGTTACATGATTCCATGAGCCATTATTAATGTCAGCAGTGTCAACATCTAAAGATATAATTTCTCTAACCCCACAGAAGAGATCCAGTGTGCAGTGATGTACATGTAATCAGTGGCTTGGCAACTGGTCTACATATCTGTCATCAGGTGAATAGTGTGAACAGCACTCTACTGCAAAGCTAGTCAGAGAGATTCCAGCATCTCATGATGTAGTGCTGGAACAGAAACTCTGGTAAAATTGGAACGGCTGGGAACCTTCCATTTCAGACAGATGGCTGCTGCATATTCTAGAAAAGCCAACCCTTCCACAATAGAAAAAGGTAGGAGGTCCAGAGCTAACATTTTAGCCAGCTTCACATTGTATAAACATGCCGTTGGGTGGTTGAATTCACACTACCTCTCCTGCCTTAACATGCCAGGAAGAGTAGCCTGGATTTTTTTCTTTTCTGGTGACACTGTTGCAGGTGTCTTCTTGAGAGCAGATGTTGGTAGACTCAATGTGAGTTTCAGCGGGGCAGTCGCTGTACACTCTTGCCTTGGTATCTCAATCTAAGTCTTGTGCCATTGTGATGTTGATGATGTGGGCAATACTATGCACTGCTGGAGACAGGGGTGATTTGGGTAATGAAAAGGTCTTCCTCTTCTTTACCTTCCATCGTGATTGGATCAGATTCTCTGCTCAGCCTTTCACGCCCTTCACCAACATCACTTGCAGTTCTTAGGCCGCTAAGCTGCTCCTCCCACTGGATAGTGTTGTGCTTTCTCAAATGGGTTGTTTGGCCCCCTGTACCATAGTTTGTGCCAAGCTTACCCGACTAACACTTGCTCTGCAAATGAAGCATTTGGGATAACTGTAAAGAAGTCCCAAACAGGGGAGGTCCACTTTCAGATGCTGGTGGCACTGCCAATGTCGGATGAACTGAAGGTAGGTGGGCATTTTGACATTTGCCTCTCTACAGTACCTACGTTTACTAAGGTGGCTGTGGATGTAGGTGGCTACAGGGGCTTTAGAAATATGGCAGCTTGTGGTGGTGGTGGGACCTGTTTCGATAACTGAGTATGTACATGATGTCTTGTCTTTTCTTTTCTTTTCTTTAATTATTTTTCTAATTTTCCTTTAACTGTTTATCCCTTCACTAACTTATACCCACTTGTTATCCAAACACACACCTATCACCACTTTTTATTATTCCCACACCCTTCATTTCTTTGCACAATCTCTTTTCATGTCCATACTGACTCACTTTATTTCAGCATTTTGCTTTATAAGAGACTTTCATTTTCATGCATTCCACCATACAATCCATCACACGTTTTTATCGCTACGTTTATACACATGGAATACATTGCCCAAAATGCTCTCAGGTCAGCATGCGCAGTAACGACTAGCATCACACCATTAGTCCTGTTTCTAGTTCTTAAGGACGCAGGCAGACATGTTCATACCATTGCTCGCATACACAGCGTTATTTTTGAAGACCGGAATCGCTTTGAGATACTCTTCATTTATATCTATTTTGAACGGTAAGAACTTCATTTAGTTCACCCATAATCCCTTTTTACTGATCGGCGCATTATTGAATTTTATTCAAGAAATTTTTTTCTCTTGTAAACAGATTTGGTAATTCCGAATGCATATTGGCACTCCAAAAATTCCCCACATCTCCACAATACCTCTACACATGAGCTGCAACCGGTAACTCCGGTGAGTGAGCGCATTTGCATTTCAAGCGCTGACGTGTAAGAATTAATACTGGTATCAACTAGACCACTATTTTACGTAACATGATACACAGTTACATCAAAGCAGAAAGGATTACAATGTAAACTATGCCATCATTCCACTAGCTGGGTTACTGCTTACGTATCAACGCCCATTTACTTTTTCCACAGGTCTTTTTTCGGCTTTTGAACTGCTTATTGTAGCCTCACATTCTGAGGCACATCGGTATCACACAGTTATAAACTTAGTACCATTTAATTGGGATCTTAGTAATTCTTGTGGTTTCTTTTACAATATACCACACTTACTAACACAGTTTTAGGTTTTTGACACAGCATGTGAATACATCAAGCACTTTTGGCGTGATATTTCAACTTCAACCTTAACACATGTGCCTCTAATACCACCGTCTCTCGTTTACATGTACGATATTCTTGGACAAGGGACTCTCCTCCCAAAATGAATCATGATTTTTCTAATTTCCTTGATTTTACATTGTTAATAAAATACGTTGTATATATCTTTTGTTTTCAGAAGCTCGCCCCTGAAGAAGGGACCTGTGAGTCCCGAAATGCATTCGACTTTCTAAGAATCACGCAATGAGCGAAATATTTAATGTGATGTAATATCAAATCTTGTATTGTATTATAATCATTTGGAATGTACAAGATTATGTTGTTCAATTCACAAATTTTAAATGCTTAAGCAACCTTCAAATTTATATGGTTATACAAAAACTGATGTTAATTTGGTGAAATACATTATGATTTTTTTAAATGATTCAATAACAAATTCACTGAGCAAAAAATTTATTGATGGAATAATTCTTGTGTTACAAATAATTGGAAGAAGCAGATTTCAGAAATTTAGGTTCACCAGGAACAATGCGCACTATATTCAGGTTCTTTCCTGTATGCTATACAGGTGGTGGGATCTGTGCCCCATCCCTATGAGCAGGTTAAAATTGGGTAACGTTAATCTCCAATGGGGCTGGGCTTAAATCCATGATGAATGAGTTGTCATCATCCTCCTCTTCTACATCCATTAGTCTAAGGCTTTCAGGAACCTTCCTTTTTATTAGCCTCTCCTAGTGAGTCTCACTCTCAGACTGAAACAGGATCCAAGTGAAGCATTGATCATCTGAAGGGGGCTTGGAGAAGAATATGGAAGACTAACCCTCCTTTTCTTGCTGGAGATCTGGAAGATAATGGATCTTCTGAAAGAGTGGCTTCTTCGGCTTCCTCAACATGAAGCTCAAGCTCTTGAACTACTCTTACTTCGGTAGGAACTAGAATTGCTAGCTGCAGCTGTTGTTGTCCCCTTGTCTGAGTTTCTTGCAACAATTGGGTACTACTTTGTGAAAGTCACTGCTCATCGGCGTTGCCGTGATTAAACTGGCTGCCTCTGTGACAGACATGGGCTTGGGCCTAGGTTGGGGTGGGTCCGCTGATGCTGGGGTGCAGCTCCAAGCTTGCTCCCCGGAGCCTTGTGCAGCAGGCACTCATTAATTTTGCCTAAAAAAGGTCTGGGTCGACATACCAGTGATGGTAAGCTCCTTGTTATCACTGGCTATTTTCTTGGTAGCACTCTGCGCTGGAGCCATTTTGAAGCTGTCAGTTTGGAGTGGAACTTAGCTTCACAAGAGATGTCCATGATGTGTGGTCACATGTCATGTAGAGCACAGGCCTTCTGTCTGGCAGTATTGTGGTTCATGTTGTCTCTTGCACACCTAAAAACAAACAAGCATGAGGAACATCAGAGAAACGGGGCATTGTTTGAGTTCAATTAGTAGTACAAACAAACAATATCATTTAGTGTGGTTATTGGTTACTTAAGGTATTATGAGTAAACACCAATACAGTGTATCCATTCATAAAACCACACCAACATAAACTTTCATGGTGTACACTCAGGAAGGATAAGAAAGAGCAACAACAACAACATACAAATGTAACCATCTCCTTTATGCGCATCACATAGGATGTGGCACTCAGGAAGCTGCAGCAAGTGACACTGGAATAATCCTTAGCCAATGAATTTGGTTGTTCAACTATAGCAGACATGGGGTTGATTAATACCAGCTGTTATGAAAATGGGAAACAAAAATGTATAATACAAAAATTACAAATATTTAAATAAGAAAATACAAAAATGACAATTAAAAAATTAACATAAAAAAAGAGCGATAATTCTTTTTTTGTTAAATTAAGATGAATAAAAAATATAATAATATATAAATAAGTGACATTTTCTTCAAGCATATAATTTATTAAACTGTTATCTCATTTATCAACCATCCACGCAAGCCTATGGCAAAGGGTCACACTAGCTGGATGCACAAAATGGCTGACAGCCAGTGCCACATGGTCATCAACAACAACACTGAGCAAGAAGGCATTGGGAACAAAGAGAAGACATGAAGGGCTATGGCAAAACCGCACTGACTACCTACACAAAATAGCCACCGACCACATAGTGAAACTACAAGCTAGGAGGCATAGCCATAACATATTGATAGAATAACAACACAAGCAGGCCTCTGACAAAAGCACACTGGCTGTCTACACAAAATGGCCGTCAGCCACATGGCCACAACCATGCAAAACCAGCCGCGGTCGGTAGTAGGAGTAACTGCAGGGCGGTGACGTGGGAAGGGGGAGGGGCAGGGTGGGGGGTAGTAAACTATGGATTACGGAGGTTTACAGGTAAGTTAACATATAAATTAATAAAACGAATTTCGTTGTGTGCACTGCATCCCCAAATGCGATGCAGTGCACGCAACGAAATTTGCCATCTGCACCAGGTGTATATCCTTGGTGTACCACTATATACTCCAACACTGCTTCATAATCAGACTGTACCATTTTCATAGCATCAGCAACTGGAACCAGGCCTCACAGCTAGCCAAGTATGACAGGGGCAATGACACCAGCAAATCATTCTTGTGCATAACTGAGGAAAGTAACCCACACACCCAACAATTTATGGCATTAGTGGTACTGTGTACCTGATGAAGCATCTCCACATCAGTCTGTCTATGTCTCTCTTTATGCGGGGCCAGTGTAACGAACCAGTGCTCAGGTGGAGCGGGGGTAGTCCCTATCAAAGTGTGTACCGGATGTTGTTCTTCTAAATATCACACCACCCTGAATAGTGTTATCATTACCATGGAAGGACCACTACCACCCAACACCCAGTAGACCAACTAGACCACACAGGACCACTCTGTTGTAATGGTGGGGCCACCAGGTGCCGTTCCTTCTTCATGACTGCACGGTCAAATGGGTACATAGTAAGAAACCTTAGGAATTGGAGGCACAAAAATACAACCGACCAGAGGAGCACAAGTCACCCAGTGTTCTTCAGAGCCTCACTAGTAGACTCCTATTGTTCATCAACGACGGTGCTATGAAGCACTCCCACGATCGCAGCCCTTGCTGGAAACCAAATCCTGTTCTTTCAGGAGAGGGCACCCTTCCTCCTGGGCAAGTACCCTCAACGATCCTGTCCAGTGTCCAGGGCAGTGCACCAGTGTAGCTCACTCTAATCTAAAGCAGGCACCTTAGACATAGCACCTAAGCCCTAAGCTCGAGTCCTTCCCTAACTCTTGGACAGTCCTACTTGCGCACTGTCCTTCTGTCGGGGCCGCAGGTTATACCTGTTGACTCCAGGCACTGTCTAGTCAAACAAAAACGGGATAAAACTCAGGGTGAGGTGGGCATTGAGACTCAGACTCTTGTGCACCAGATGCGGGAGTATCTGGGGTGGCCCTTATTTCTGGGGAAACCGACTCAAGCAAGGCTGCATCGCTTTCTTCATCTGTCTGCAGCCACCTCAATCGGGCGTCAGAGAAGGGAATGAAATGGGGCACTCGCTCCTCTTCCTGGTCAGCAATGTCATCGAGGACCCACCGGTCATACGGAAGTGGGAGAGGATCCTCGTGACGTGCGATCCATGCTCCCAGTGCTTCCGGCCCTCAAGCTTTACTGCGGTGTGGGTGGCGAGTAGGACCAACAGTGGCCCCTTCCAATGAGGCTCCAGGCAGTCTTGTCGCGGAAAGTTCTTCACCAAAACGAAGACCCTGGGCTGTAGCTGATGCCCGTGCCCCTCTGGTACTGGTTGCAGCGTGGTGTGAATCTACAGATAGTCCACAAGCAGGGGGGTACTCTATCTAGAAGCGCTTGGGTCTTGGGACGCCCTAGACATTGGCGGGGCACCCAAAGACCACCTTGTATGGGGACAACCCTGTTCTAGAATGCGCTGTTGCTCTGGTAGATAACAAAGCCAAAGGTAGAGCATCGGCCATCGCAAACCTGCACTTTCTTAAATCTTTGCTAATTTCAGTTTGAGAGTCCCATTGTATTTTTCAACGAGACCTGCTGACTGGGGGTTGTTAGCTGCATGGAACTTCTGTTTAATGTGCAGACACTCACACACTAATTTGATAACCTTTGAATTGTAGTGACTTCCATTGTCACTCCAAATCAAAGGTGGCAAAGCAAAGCGCGGGAAGAACTCTTTTAGAAGCGCCCTCGCCGTCGCTATGGCCGTGTTCTCTTTATTTGGGTAAGCTTCAATCCATTTACTGAATCCACAAATCACAACTAGATTGTTCACTCGTTCCTTTTTGATGACATCCATCTTGAGGTCCTCGAAAGGGAAGGAAGGCGGTTCAAAGTTACCTGCAGGTGTAGGAGGGCCTTTCCCAGGATACAAATATTGCAGTGCTTCACGAGGTGTGTGGCTACCTTAGGGATATTATTGTTCTGCAAACTAGGTCCAGTAGCTTACATATTCCTTTGTCACTAATGTGTGTTGGGCCGTGGGCCATGATAACAACAGGAAGCACGTAGGCATTAGGCAGCAACCATTTCTGTTTCCAAGTCTCAGTCCAGCACCCATGCTCGTCCAAACGCCCTATACTCTCCTCCCATATTGCCAGTTCATCTACGGTCTCCTCACTCTGTATTTCCCGGACATTTTCTAATGTGTCCTCGAACATTCCATTGTCTGGAACCCACCTAGCGGGACCTGCCACGATCATCTTTTTCAACTTCGATCTAGCTGTCAACTTAGCTGTCTGATCTGCAAACACATTTCCCCTTCCAACGTCATCTGTTACTGCTTTATGAGCGCTACATTTGATTATTGCCAACTTATCAGGAAGTGTCAATGCTGGCAACAGTCTATGTATCAATGGACCATGCTGTATTCGCAACCCATGTGAGGTCAAGAACCCTCTCTCCGCCCAGAGGCGCCCAACATTATGGGCCACCCCAAAGGCATACTGGCTGTCGGTGTAGACATTGACAGTCAGTCCCTCACTCAACTCACAAGCCCTAAGGAGGGCAACCAACTCTGCAGCTTGGGCTGATTGATATGGGATACGGAATGTCTCAACTACAGTATGTAACATTGTGATTGCATGAGCTGCAGTGGTAGTGCTATCTGTTAGCTTGAAACAAGAGCCATTGACATATCGTTCCCCTTGGGGGTCAGATAAGGGAACATCAGTCAGGTCTACCCATCCTTTTGTTTCTTCCTCAGTCCGAAATAAACAATCATAGACATCATTGTCCTTTTCTTCCGAAGAGAGGGGTAGTAACGTGGCTGGGTTCAGAGTAGCACATCGTTCAATGGTAATGTGCAGAGCAAACAAAGTTAATTCATATCCAGTCAGACACGCACTAGTAAGGTGCTGCGTCTTTGTCTCATTCAATAGCGTATCCACAGCATGAGGTACCATTACTGTGAGATCAGTATCAAGGACGAGCCCCGCCGATTGTTTGATTGAAACTGCCACCACCGCCAGAGCTCTCAGGCAGCTCGGAGAGCTCTGGCGACGTTATCAAGAATAGCAGAGAAATAAGCTCAGGGTCTCTGCTTACCACCAAAATCTTGTGTGAGAACAGGAAGTGCGCAACCATCCACCTTGTTTACATAGAGCACAAAAGGCTTCTTATAATCAGGAGTACCAAGCACAGGAGCAGAGCAAAGCGCAATCTTTAATTGCTCAAAAGCTTGCTGGCATGCAGATGTCCAAGGCAAGGGTTAATGCACTTCTTTGGTGGTCAGGTAGAGGAGGGGTTTCGTTAGTAAGGAATGACTAGGGATCCAGTGACGTCAATACAAAGTTATACCAGTGAAAGCGCGCACCTCATGTTGGGTCTTAGGAACTGGCATATTAGTAATAGCAGCTATGCGTTCAAGTGTTAGTCTGCGACCCTCCTTCGACAGTAGGTGACCTAAACAGGTGACCTCCTGTCGACAATATTGAAATTTCGTAAGTGACACCTTGTGTCCATGGTGGGCCAAATGCAACAGTAATTTAACTGTGGCCTTTTTACAACAGTGTCCAAAGCCACAAGGAGGCCATCAATGTACTGTAACAACACAGTACCAGGGGGAAGTTCCAAAGAATCCAAATGAGCTTTCAAAGCTTGACTATAGAAACTAGGACTTTCTGTATAGCCTTGTGGAGCACGGCATAATCTAAAGCTCCTTCGGGCAAATGGAAATCCAAATAGATATCTGCTATCTGTATGGACTGGAATGCTGAAGAAAGCATTCTTCAAATCGATCACAGAAAAGAATTTTGCTGACGGGGGAATCATTGTCAAGATCGTGGCAATGTCTGGAACCACAGGGTACTGGGGAACCACTATTTTGTTAACCTCTCTAAGGTCAATTACGAAGCGGTAAACATTAGGGTGGACATCGGAATAATCCAAGGGTATCTTTTTAAGAATGGGAAGAATAGGGCTATTAAATACATTCGCCACTGTCTCCTCAAACACACCAGACTTAATCAAATCCTGTATTATTTGCAATTAGGCCTTTTCTCTTGCCTGGGATATCTTGTACTGGGGAATACATGGCAATACAGCATCGTCTTTGATTTGTATAGAGACTGGTGGGATCTGAAGTAACTCCACATCCGTGTCTCCTGTAGCCCATAATGTGTGTGGCACATCGTTAAACTTAGAGGGGAGAGGAGCATCCTTTGCAAAACATTGTTTAGCATGGGCCACTTGTGGTCCAATAGCCATGTAAACGCCATCGGGGGAACAAAAAATTGTTGCATGCAACCTTTTTAACAAATCCAAACCCAACAAATTCTCCCCACAATTTAATGATAATAAAAATGGTGAGTCCACCCTAAAGGGGCCAATAGTGAGAGCAAGGGGCTTGGAAATGGGGCTAACAACCGGCACGCCTGAGAAACCCACCAAAACATTGTTTTGGCCAGACAGAGCTGCCCCCGGGAACAGTGAACAGGAAACAGAGCTATTCATAGCCCCTGTATCAACTAAAAATTTCTCGGTTGTACCTTGTAAATCCACAGTGACATAGGGTCCGCACTGATCTACAGGCACCAGAACTGGTCCCTTGCCCAGTCCCTGGCTATCCTAGTTGTGAGACATCCCCGTCACTTCGTCCATGTCATAGTCATCATGATAGTACTGCCTCACTCGGGGATCGTCAAAATAGTTCCCTTTTTGTCTATTAGAGAGATGTATACTCTGATCGCATCTCCACCCGGCCTCCTCCTCCTCTTCCACGTCCTCTAAGCCCCCGACCTCTCGTGACCTCACCTTTCTGCAAAACCTCCAGGCACTCATTCTGCAGATGTCCCTCCAGCTTGCAATATGCACATTGGTTGAGCCCAATGGGTGCACTCGAAGTACCACCCCTGCTAGACTGGGGCAGCCGCTGGGCCGAACCCGACCTTCTTCCTTTTCCACTTACCCTCACAACTTGCTGCATCAACACCCTCGTTTTCAGCTCTTTTGACTTTTTTCCACTTTCTCCTTCTCTTCATTCTCTCTATGCTTGTAGTACTGTGCCATACTCAGTATTACTGATGGGGAGGAAGTGCTCTAAGTACTCTCCGAAGCCTGCAACCTAGTTGCGATCTCAGCAAGCAAGTTATTAAAGAACCTGCTGACAAACAACCGGACACCACCTTCCAATGACAGGTCCTGACCACTTAAGTCGAGAAACACCCCTTCAAACCTAGTTAAGAATTCAGACACACCCTCGCCCTTCTTCTGACGACATGCAGTCAACTTGTCCCAATCCACCCGTCTCGGCGGGATAAGAGAATGCATATATGTGATAATGCGACCCGGTAAAGCCAATAACTCTTCCTTCGGCTTGACCCTGGGCTTGTGTTCCTTATCCCACACCCTGATCTGATCCCATGTTCCTCCCAATTCTACTACATGATCCTGTGTATGCACTTGCCTCCATATATCCACCAGTACCAACAGGCCAAAGAACAACTCAATATCAGCTAACGTTATCACCGTGGAGGAGGCCGCCTCTGTCAAGTCTTTGTAGTACGCTGTCTGGTTTTTCCCAGGGTCCGGCAACTGACCTTTAAGGGATATTATCTCACTCTTCTTCCAAGGAGTGTAGATCCACTAATCCTGAAACCGAGCGTCGACTCATGGCCTAATTGCAGTATTCGTGAAGTAGCACAGTTCTGGTATTTCAGGATGGGAAATGGGATGAACCTCCCTCATGGGGCACTGGGTCACCATCGTCTGAACCTTTTGAAGCAATCTGCCCTGGTAACCCACCAATGTAGTTACATTGCTAAAAACCTAATTGGGGGCCATACGTGTAGCATATACCCAGTCCTGTATGTCGTAGATGATCTGCGGTGCAACACCCTTAAAACACTGTTCTCACAGTCCTATTAGTGTGGCCGACATGTGCTTAAGAGCATGCTGCTGTATGAATGGGTCATAATCTTTCATCACACTCCACACATCTTCCACACTATAGATTGCATTCCGGGCCCACTGAGCTGCTTGATTCACCATCATTTGCTTTTCCTCATCATCCACAGCAGCACGCACCAACACTTTCTCCATGCGGGTTCATGCTGCAGCCCAATGCCCTTCATATATCCCACATACAGGGGTCTCACCATTCTGCAGTGCTTGGGGTGTCACACTTGAGGAAGAAAAAGCAGATGAAGAGACAGGTATCATAAAGAAGGGAGCCAGTGTTGTAGGAGTGAAAGGGGGGGTAGCAGCAGATACGGAGTCAGTAGACCGAACAGGAGAGCTAACTGCTCCCGCCCCTGGTACTGGCGTGAGCAGAGAGGAAGCAGGCGGGACTGGGGCCGAAGCAGTTTGGCTAGAGGCAGAAATACTAGGGAGAGGGGAACCAGGGGCCGGGGGCCGGGGACTGAGATGCTGGATCCTTCGGGTATATCCGCTAAGGAGCATAAGGTCGAAGAGGGTGAGAATCCAATAGCTCGTCAACAAAAACGTCACCTTCCTCTCTAGTAACATACCATTTATCAGTCTGCAATCAAAACTTTCTATCTGCACATTCTATACCTTTCTCTATCTTTTCCCTTTCATACGCCACTGCTTTCTGCATTATGGTTTGCGTTTGTCTCTTCCGGGCCTCTTTCTCTGCACTCATACGCCATTGCTTTGCTTCCTTCTGCCATACTCTTAGAGAATCAAACATCAACTGCCTGCGAAAAATTTGTCCTACAAGAAATTAAATTTTTGTTCATCAAATGAGCCAGTAAGTGGCACCTGTAACTCAGCATTGTCCCTCGTATATTTATTCCACAATGTGCTGAACATCATAGGGCCAATACTGTGCTTGACGTATACATCAAAATTTGGGGTACCCTTCGGAGGCGCAGGCTGGATCTCTTCCAGCCGAGCCTCATTAGAACAACACCGACATCCAAAACTCCCCAGTTAACTTAGACAAGGCATCTTAATATAAGACACATGCACTGTCCCCAACGGAAAAGCTGAACACCAACAATAAAAATAAAAGAGAAGATAAATAAAAAACAAATTGTTCAAGAACCAAACCAAAACAATCCGAAGACCGCTCCCTACAGTCTGGAGAATGTACCAAGTTCAAGAAGACAGGCTATAGCCCCAGACCTTTTCAAGCGTAGACAATATTCCAGTTGGCCTGGCAGATTGTTCGCAAACAGTCCCAGACCTTTTCAAGCGTAGACCAAATTTCCAGTTGGCCTGGTAGACTGTTCACAAATACTCTGTGTCTTTTAAAAGGGTCCGCAAACCCACCAAGTTCAAACCAAGACAACCCGAAGACCGTACCAAGACACAGCCCGTCAGCTCGTGCCTTTCAAGTGAGGCAGTCTGAAAACGGCACCAAGACAGTCCGGAGATTGTACCAAGACACAGCCCTTAGGCTTGTGCTGTTCAAGAATGGCGCTATTTTTCCAAGAATCAAATCACTCACCTGGTGAACACAGGTCAAGTCAAGTTATTCTCCACTGCTGACTCTTCGGACCAAACGGTGAACTCCAAGTTCTCGCCTTCTCAGGACCCCAGCCGCTGACCACTAGACAAGGAGTCGCCGGATCAGACGGGGGGCAGCTGCGAGAACCAAGCTCGATCGCGTGGGGTATCCCGATTTGCCCGACTGACCGGATGCAACCGCGACCCTGCAACCCGATTGCGGATGAGTCGGGTCACCTTACGGGGTCCCTGTTCAGGCTCCAACTGAAGGAAGTGGCCCTTAGGGGCCACCCAGGTTACTTACAACCACCTGCTATGCCTTCCCAAGTAATGAAGAGTCAGTCAGACAGTAGGGAATACAAACAGGTTTTTATTAGCAATACTCTGCAGAGGAGTCCAATCTGACCTGCAACTTAAGATGTCTGCAGAGGGACTGACCCTCCAACAGCCCACAACACATAATCATTCCTCCCAGTAGCCTCCATCCACTCCCACAGTGGAAAGTTACCAGTCTACGCTTGAAAAGGTCTGGGGCTATAGCCTGTCTTCTTGAACTTGGCACAGAAGGATGAGCTACCACCTGCCAGATGGGTACAAGCTATCTGCAACACAAGGTTACCACGCTGAGTCTCAGAGTGCTCCAGAACTACACACTCGGGTAGGTATACAGGGGCAGAATGACCTATTCATTAGTAAGTTGGGAAGCCGCCTTGAACAGAGGAGAAAATAATAACGAAATACAGTGTTCCGCTGATGCAAGCAATACAAATAATGAGGCCTAGTTCAAGCACAGCCTAAGCAGCCTAATAGGGATTACAAAATACAAAATGGAGTCACACTCGCTAACTGAAGCTTGCACATTACAGGGATAACTCAATGGTTTGCATAACGTGAATACAAATGGCGTCTATTTAGCCACACATAGCTAACCTAATATAGCATGAAACAAGTGCATAGCAGGAATGGGATTTTCCAACTTAACAGTTCATGGCAAAAGCACACTAGCTGCCTACACAAAATGACCACCAGCGATATGGTCTCAAAAACAGGCAAGAAGGCATAGGGAATAAAGAAGAACACCCGCAGTCCTATGGCAAAACACAATGGCTGCCTACACAAAATGGCCGCCAGCCACATGATCACAACAACAACCACAACAACCACCAAAAAGGCATGGCCAATACAAAGAAGGCATGCAGGCCTATGGCAAAGCACACTGGTTGGCTACTCAAAATGTCCATCAGCCACATGGTCACAACAACAAGCAGAAGGCCTGGAAAAACAAAGACCATGTGTAGGCCTGGGGACACTGACTATACAAAATGGCACCTGGCCACATGGCATGGAGAACAAAGGCAAATGGTTGCCTATGGCACACACACACATACACTGGGGCCGTACAAAGGATGCATAGTAAATCAGAGAACACAGCATTAATTCAGCATTGCCAAAAACAAAAATTAACAGCGCTAAAAAATGTTTACAACAACACACATCCTCCAAAGGAATTACCCCACCTACGCACTGTTTGCAGGAGTAAAAAACGTGAATAACACAAAAAACACATATTGTATTTTGATCCAATGCCATCCATGGTTTAAATGAGATCACAGAAATAGTTGTTTTATGCACCCATGACTAGTATCGGGCCTGCTGGCAGGTAGACCAATTGGCAGACCAGGCCACATCGTGAATGTAAAAGATTATTGTAACTTTTTTAGAAAACGTGGAGACATTTTTCTAAACTCTGCTACATTTTTCCTTTACAAAATAGGAAAAATGACAGGCAAAAAATAACTAGGCCCCTACTGAAAGTATAGGCCATCCCACCACAAAAAGATTTAAAAATCAAATAATGAGGAAATAATTCCTTGTGCATGCTCTGTCAAACAAACAAAACCCTTATACAACAGTTTTTTTTACTTACTTGTGAAATCTCAAATATAAAGTCCTTAAATCCAATGGTATATATGCAGCAGAGATAAAGAGAGCTTCTTCCAGCTCCAAATTCATATGAAAAGTGACCAGGAGATGGACAAAGTACTAGGAGGAGCCTGCTGGACAGGAACAGGAAGTTGGAGACTCTGGGGTACTTCCTTCCTGTTAGAAAAAATGTTTTAAAAAGGACTCCCAGCACAAAAAAACAATGCAAACGGTCTATTTGAGGAGTTTTTTTTACTCCAGAACAACATTGCGGGAAGATTTTGATGCTTTTCGAGGAGAGAATCTTCCTCAGTTTGCAGCTGCAGTACATTGTGCATGTTTGCAATCTCGCACATTGCAAAACATCTGCTGGAAGTCACTGGTGTGGCCGAAAGATATGTTTGTGAGTGCAAAATGTTGCAGGAGCTTGATGGAGGCTAGCAAATCTTGTGGCACTCCTGAACGGCTAGGAGTGCCCTGCATGTCGCTCCCACGCTCGCAAAAGGAGTTTTCGAGCATGCCAACAAAAAAAATTCAGCTTTGTTGCAAAGTGTGCAGTTTATCAGTAACTCCCTGTTTTCTGTGAAACACAGAGTTGCCAAATTCCGCAATCTCCACGAGCAGAGCGGAGTTTTATGCCCAGGCCTAGCTATAGGTAGATTAGGGTAGTTCCTTATTGTAGTTTATGTCTGGTTTTTTGAAGTTTTACTCATTCTGTTGACATTAAATGTTTTTGTTTGCAACATACAGGTCTACAACATGATTTATTGTGTGGGAGTCATCATGTGTGCTCAGCAAATGTTATGTACATGTATATGTTTTTGCTAGCAGTGTTTGGCAACATGTGTGAGTAGATGTCTTACCTATTGCCAGGTATCTGTCTGGTTCACCATGACTTTACCGTATCTAGCTATCAGACATTGTTCAGTAGCAGAGGTTGCAATCATGACTGATATTGTACACAGTGAAACTCATGTGTCCACATACAATATCTCTGTGTGGGTATGTCATGCAGCATGCCTTGGAGGGATGTTGTGGTCAAAAGCATTTTCCCAATTAGTAGATTTTTGGACTCACATGCTGATTGCTGCCTCACACTTGCATTTCCTTGTCAGCCCAATGGTGTATGTTGTATGCCTGCTAGTAACCATGAGTGTACCCCACACTTTTGGGGTGACTTAATTCTCCATTAACATTGACTGCATCACACCAGTTGAACTGCATGCTTGTAACATTGAGGAACGCTTGCTAGCCAACACACAAATAGTGTTCACCAAACATGTCCCACTCTCACTGCCTAGCATTGTCACTGACTCTACAAAAAATATGTCCCTTTGGCAACTAGCCAGTGTACTTGCCTCACAGAATGGCCAATAGTCAACCTGGTCCTGACTCCTAAAGAAAGAAGACACACAGGTAGTTCCCAGTGCATTTATTTACATGTGCAAAGGTTGGAGCGGCTCACAGGTATAGTTCATTGGACAACAACCACATAAGATGTTTAGAGCCAGTGGATATTCAGACAGAGTCCATGTGGAGAACATGTCATAGGACATGTGAAAGGAGGATAGGCCACTTTGACAGTCCACAAATGGTCAAGGTGAAGACAAAATGAAGACAGTGGCAGCAGATGTTCCCTGACATGTTCGTAAGCACAGGGAAAAGGAGAAACTGGGTGTGTGGCACAGATGAATGCTACTAGAGGCTTTTTCATTGGTAAGAGGTACCGTCCACATCTTTCTCCTCTGATGTGTGTGATATCTCTGGTTAGGGTATGTTGTAGATGAGGCAGCCAAGGGAGTCACACACACATCAGGGGCAGAAGATATGGATCCTGTGTCAGCAGCAGCATTAATCTGTGCCAACACATGAGGCAGCACAGCAGCGAGGAATATCTGCTGTTTTTGCAAAACAGCAGCAACGTCGCTGTGGTAGGTAGCCATGGCAGCAAAGTGGGAGTCCTGCTTCCTCTCAGTGGACTCCAAGATGGTTCTCATTGCCCCCTGCTGGTTGACAACCTTGCTGGTGCCACTTTGACTGGGAGTTTGTTCATGCCTCTGCCGCATGACACTTGTGATGTCAGCCAGAGACTGGCGGAGGCCGTTGAGCGGAGAGTAGGTGCCTCTGTTGGCAGGAGTGTTGTCCCTGTTGGCACTGAGGCACCCATGGACTCCCTGCAGAGTGGCACCACAGTCTCCATCTCCACCCACACCTGCCTTACCGACTTCCATTGGACTTCTACCACATTACATTGGAAGGTCATATGTGGGTCCTTGGAGGACAGCTGTTATGTAAGGGTATGGCTTGCAAAAATCACTGTATTTCCCTTTCTGATGACAGGATCTCAGCATTGTTCTCACTACCACTTTGTGCCTACTCTGAATGGATGGGTTGTTTGGTACTAGTGAGATTACGATCACTGATGCTAAAGCCATTTCATCAAGATCAGAGTTGGTCATCTCCAGGATGTCACACATCGTTTTCATCAGACCCATGCACTTGTACGTGTACATGCCTCCTCAGGCAATTCGAAATTGTGTCCTGGCAGCGGACTTACTGCCACACAGTGATGGTACCCTGATTGTACATTGACTCTCATGTTCCTATGACACCTATATTATGCATGACCATATCCAAAGGACTGACATTGCATGCTTTTATAGAGTGATACCTGTCAGGCAGCACCCCACATGGCAGTAGTGCTGGGAATGGTGACATATACCTACTGAGGGCCATATACGCATGGAAATGGCACAACTCTATGGTGCAAGCACTTTAGCTGCACCACCCTCCATCATTTCACGAACACAGGAAATCACCATATTCACAAGGATATGGCACACCCATTATGTTTTTCCCTGTGTTGGCATGGATTAAAACCTCCAAGTGCCATCACAGACACTTTAGCACCATGTTGCACGGGTGCCTGCATTGGTGCACAGCTGTTTTTATAGAAGCGGTACAGGGGTGAGCACAGGGGTGGCACATGGTCTAGTAACTACAGCCCATCCATGCATTTTTGCAATGACTCAGCTTAGCACTGCATATTTGTTTGCATTTCTCTGTAAATGTTCCCCCTTGGTCCTTGTGTGTACTTTACTTGCACTCACCCCCACACCCTGTCATATTTAGTAGAGGAGTGAAGGTCAGGTGGTCCATACCATGGCAGCTGACACCTGTGTGTTTGAGCCTGAATGCCAGGACTGCTGCACACCATGCAGTTTAATGTAGGTAAGGATGGACACAAGTCTTGAAATGTTCCTATGTGTGGGTACTATCCATGGTCTGCATATCCCCCACTCATCAGGTATGTTGTTTCTCCTGTGTGATACTAATTTTATGCTAGGGATTTGGAGGCTAAGTTAATGTGCATGGACCCAGGTGAGAGAGAGGGGCATCTTTCATAGACATGTGGTGCAGCGCAGCACAAGAAACCATTGTTCTGCAACTCGCTGTGTGAATAGGAAAGTGCAGGTTTGCGCAGTGTTTCCAACAATACAATGCATACTTGCTCTATCCTTTATGCTGGTGCACATTCAGCTGGCTAACACAAACGCAGGTACCATTGCACCATGGTGCAAAGGTGCCTGCTTTGGCGGTCGTCTGCCATTTGTGCTCATGAGCCGGCAGAAAGGACAGAAAAGTGTTGTATTTTGTAGCAACAGCTCATTGCTGCTCTTTTCTTTTGATGTAGGATAGCACAGCTAGAAGGCTTGCGACGCCGCCCTGTGCCTACATATTATCATAATGCCCATGAGCCTTCCATTGATGTCATGTCTAACCATAGATGAGCCAAATACCTACCCTTTGTCCTGAAGACAGTGCTGCTTTCAGGTAAGTGTAACTTTTTTTTGCACTTAGCATCGTTCTTGTATTTATTTTCCCACTAGGTGGATAAAAGTAATTCTAGGATGGCTAGCTTCTGGTTTTCTGGGCACTAATTGGCCTAACTTCACTTTTTCTTTGTAAGCGTTCAGTGCCAGTTTTTCTAATGATGGCCTCTTCCTAACGCTGTGTTGCGCATACTGTAAATACAATATTATCGTGGTGTTAGGAACTGTCGTACTGCAGGAGTAAAATGTTTGATAAGCTGCCCCAGCAAAATAGTGGAGCACCATTTCTTTTGAATTTGCCCCTGTGTGTTTCCAGGGTACATCTGTTTAGCTATAATGGATATCCGTTGTTTGTCTAGGGGTTCTTAAATAAAACTAGGTATGAGGCATTGAGAGCTATAGAATGACTGCTCTTACCCTTGTAAAAACAAGTTCTGCACGATATAACATATGCTTAGATTGCAATGGTGTGAATATTGAGTAAAAGCTTTCTCTCTCAGGGTGATCCCCACCTTCGCTCATAAGGTCACCTACAATCATCACGTTTAAACGGCCTGTAGGTAACAATGCATCGTTGTTGAGACTATTAAGTATGCCTTCTATAAATTTGATGTATGTAAACCTTAGGGCAAGTTCTGCATAAAGATCATGCCAGCTTGAATAAATCCAAACAATATTGCTAGGGGTGTAGGATAAAACACTGGGAGCATTTTCTAATTGTTTCTTTACAAAATCGCTTTTACAGCAATTTGTGGGGCTGGTAAAAATGCAGGAGAATGTGTGTTGCAACCTGGTGTCCATAGTCGGCGTTTGTGAGACTCTAATCCAACATCACTAACCCGACGGTAAGGTCTTCCGTCAGGACCCTTTTATCAAACACTATGCCCAAGGTTTTATGCAATGGCTGGATTGTCATTTCCCACCGTTTTGTGGACTGGACTATGGTCGGTTGTTTTACAACAATTGTTTTATCATTTTAACGGTCACTAGAGATGGAGTATTTTTTCTCTAGATCCTTTAGAGTGTCAAAATTGATTTTGACAGTGTTGTTAACATTTAAGGTGATGCCTTTGACTTTCATACACATTGCATTGTTGGACATTTACTAAAAATAGGTCTTGGGACCGGATAACATCAACTCAACCTTGTGCTAATCCTTTTCTAACTTGCTGGTCAAATCTCCTATATAATCACCGATTTGGGGATCTTCATCCCCTAATTTGCTCTAAACAAATAATGGTATTGTGATACAGACACCGCTCTAGAAGTTTATCCATCACATTGTAAGGGTCTAAACGAGTGTGAGTGGTTGTGAAACAGGATATGAAGATGTTTATATTGGTACAAGTTGTGGGGTACTCTTTTCTGTATTTCCAACACAGTCCTGTAGTTACTTCATCGATAAACTCACAGCTGGACACCTCGTAACACAGTGCAAAAAGATATTTAAACAGGTTGTCAGGATCTGTGATCATGGTCAGGTTGTAAAAAGTTTGGATGCTGTGCAAATTTTCCCCATAAGGAATTGAGGCAGAGCTTAGCTAACTGTCGTCTGGTGGGGCAGACTTAGATCAAATCAGGTCTCAAGCATATACCCTTGTGAGCGTAGTAATCATCGATGTATTTGTGCTTTGAGGCCTCGTTAATACACCATTCTGGTAACCCAGATGCCTCCTGCTTGTCTCCAAAAATTAGATAATATTCTCAGAAAAGAGATGGGTTTAAGTCCTCTCAAAGTGCAAACTTTTGTTTATTTTTCCACATCGGTATCCTTTCTCTGAGGTCGCCTGCACCTCAATGCTACACCAGTTCCTGGTGTGCACCCTTTGCTCGTCAGCGTGTACGCACTCGCTAGTCTCTTTACTTTCAGTCCATGTGTGATACAGGAAAACTTTAGCTTACCATTGACTCTGTACTGCATTATGGGGAAGTGAAGCCTCTGGGGTGGGTAGATTTGACATTTAACTAACGCAAAGTATTTGTCAATGGCTTTAAAGTCTCTATATGTGATGCTTGGGTGACCTAAGGAGTATAGCTTCATCTTCTTCTCAACTGGATACAGACTCATGAAATCGAAGTAATGTATTTTCTCACCCTCTCCCACGGCCCTGTACAACTATATACCATTTATACGACCCCCAAATAAAGCGTTGCAGGGCTCCAAAGGTTCGGGTAACTCCTTGCTCTTAATGAAGGAGCAGAGTTCTGCATCTGGTGTTAACATATCAAGCCACTCATCCTCCCAGAGGGATTTCAGAACAAAACCACAGTTTTCAACATACTGCGCCTTCAACAGCGTACGCCTTCACAAGGGTTAAAATTTGGTACCCAACAGCTTATTAAACTTGTGGGATTTGTTTGCCAACACTGTCGGGCAGCAGCAAGGGACCCTCATAATTCTGATTTACCCAGGTGTTACAAAAGTGGGGCAAATAACCTTAACAACTTGAAAAACTAAAGGCTTTTGGCAACTTGGGCAGAAAATTCAAAGTATCTGTGAGCCTTATATGTAAAGGTACAGCTGTTAACAATATCAGTTTAAAGCCCTGGGTGATTAGTTCCACAGGCAGCTTCTTTGAATTTTGTCTACATGAATGTGCTACGGAATTCATTCAAAAGAAGGGCCTTCAAGCTCCCAGTTATCATCGAAAGTTAGAACCATGCGTGAAAATATATTTAGACTGGTGCAATCCGGTCTCTTGGGTACACTCTATATCGAACACTATGTAGTCTTCTGTTTCGTTCTGGGGCCGGCCTTTAGTCGTGTAACGCATGTTCCCAGATGAAAAGCAGCCTTTCACCAGGGGCATTTCATACCTTTCCTTTCATGATTGGTAGCTGTGTAACTCCCACATCCAGCACAGTCTGTTTACGGATGCACTGAATAACCCCAATCTGTATGCTCAAGCAGTCTTACGGGCGACAGAATCTATGACATCTCGGACAGCACACCTTCTCCATGACTATGAAGCAACCATCCCTTTGACACATTTTGAAATACATTTCACACTGATAAGCTGTCTGTGTTTTGTGGATGTGGCTCCTAGAAAGCCCTCCAGGTTCAAGATACCGTAAAAGGGATTTTCGTGATGCAGAATGTAAGCGGTCTTGCTTTTCACAGACCCTCCGGATGTGAATTACTTCCACGATCCACTGTAGTAACAAACATTTATCTTGATGGCAAATTCGTTCTCAAAAAGGATCAGTTCCCAAAAACCTACCAGTCTGTTGGGATGTATTTCAAGTGCTGCATGGGCGTTAACCACTCTAGACAGGATGACTGCATTGGTGGTATTGTGATCCATTGGTAACCCTAGTCGCCAGACATGTGTTGGTTGCGCCGATGTTAAAGATGAGCAACCACCATTGTAATTTTGAATGACTTTACTGTAAAAGTTGCTCTTTACAGGCCCAGAAATGCCCTCCTCACATCCCCAAACAATGAGGACAACTATTCTGAAGGTCCCAAATGCTGTTAGTTCTGCTTTACTCTGAAAAAGTTTAGAAAGGTTTTCTAAAAATTCCACAATGTCAAACACATTGCGGGATGTTTATCTGGTGAACAAGGGGCTATCAATACCCTGCCTGTGGAATCGGAGCAGAAAGAAATCATTCGGCATAACAACCACTCTATGAGAATTTGTACAGCCTGGTAAATAGCTAAAAGCCCATGATCTGATGAGTTTATGCGTTCTAAGTTAACAAACCTGAAATCTTGGAAATACTCTGTAGCGTTCAATCTCTCAACATTTCAACTGTTTGTTCTGAAACTCTCTAAAAACATTATCTCTGAATCCTCAGATTGGGGGTTTGTGTGATGTTGAGCTCCACAGCAACTCATTTTGAGAAGGCCGACACCAATTTTGAGACAATGTATTTTAAGCCTCATTGTAGCACAAATTCTGGCTTTCTTTAATTTACTGATTAAAAGCCTGCGCTGCTTGCCGCTATTAGTCAACCTTGTTTCTTACTGGGTCAGCCATTTTTAGGCAGCCCCCTTGAGCCGGTTTGAACAGTCTCAGGAGTACTTGCTGAAGATGCCCTCCCTGATTCCTTTTCTACTGCCTTTACTTTTAACCAGTCATTGTGTTCGGTGTATCTGGGTCTCTCAGCTTTGCCACGTGAGTGCTTGAAAGACCTCAAATGCCTGAGGGCATCTCCTAAATTTGCATTTGGTTTCCAATCTGTGCCATTTTAGGATGTTCAGTCATGATATTTGGAACTTTCAGGACCTTTCATTGGGGTTCTAACTTCTTTTTGGCCATGTGGACTCGTAAGAGCTGTCGAGCTTTAGTAAGGATGTTTTGTACCTTCGTTTTATACTTGGAACTTTAGACTGAGTTATTAAGAAAGCTGGAAACCCCACTCTTTAGGGAATGCTGCAGACCTTGTCAAGATGAAATAACATCTATGTCTGCAATGGCTGATTCACAAGATTTGTGACCTATGTATTATCACCCTCTGTACATCCCTCAAGGATCGTTCTCAGTTTTATAGTTTTAGAGTTCAGATTGGATTTTAGTTGTCTGACAACCTGGTGCATGTCCTTCATGTAGAACACTAGTACAGCTTTTATGCTAAAAACCTATATTTCGGGGCATTATCTGTGACTGTAGCACCACTTTCAGGCTACTCAAACTAACACAGTTCTGAAAGCCTGCAACTTGAGGCATCAAAAAAGCATCTCCCAATCCGAACACCCAGCGGAGTATCCGCTGGCTTCTTCTGAGGATGCTCCCCACTATACATTTTGTTATATTGTTGTATGTATGTTTTAAACCTCTGAATAAGACGTCCCCTCCATTCTGTACTGCGGTCAGGGTATGTTGTGGTAGGTGATGGCAGGTTTTCACTTGACACGGGGCTGATGGGTTTGTGCACGCCTTGAGTGGTGACATAGGATATGCTGTGTTTAAATGTTGGTCATAATAGCTTTGCACAGTAGAGTTGTAGGAAGCACAGGGGCTGGGAACAGGTGACTGCTGCCCCTTGGGGTCTACTTTAGAAGGAGCTCAGTAAACGGCTGCAGTGCCGGTTGGTGTTTCAGAACTCGCTGGCACCCCTGTCAGACGCTTGAGATACACCGTACCTACAACAGATGTGTCAGTTTCGGAATGATCATTTTCAAGTTCATAATCGACTAGGGTTCGTGAGATTTATATATATGGGGCATATCAACAAGGGCTTTATCTCTGCTTTTTTGGCTTTAAAAGCCAAAAAAGCAGAGATAAAACTAGCGCCCTATCAACAACAGGGTGCTAACACGCAAATTTGCATGTTAGCACCCTTTTACTCTACGCTTCCCCTTGCATCTCTAATGAGATGCAAAGGGGGCGTTCCAGAGTAAAATAATAGGAGAAATGTCGCTAAGCGACATTTCTCCTATTATCAAGAATGTCGCTAACCCTGTTAGAGACAAAAAAAGCAGCGCTAACCGGGGTTAACGCTGCTTTTTTACGTCTGCTAATTTTCAGACTTAGCCATGATATCCTATGGAAGGAGGATATCATGGCTAAGTTTGCCTGTCCCTATCAACAAGGTAACGTGTGATTATCGCTGGGTTTCCAGCGATAATCTCACGTTAGCCTGTTAGCGTGTAGATTTTTATCGCTATTGAGATAAGCGTTGCTAATAGCACGCTATCTCAGCGATAAAAATTCACGCTAGCCGGCGATAATTATCCTCACGCTAAGAGCGCTGAGCGATAATTATCGCCGGTTGTTGTTGATATGCCCCTTTGTTTGTTGCTCATCAGTAAACCGCCTGACAAGTGCTATACATACAGAATACAGCTTCTGCCTTATAACCTGTAAAAACACACAAACCAAGAATACCTTTTAGAAAAAGTCTGTGATGTTGCTATAATAAGGTTAGCAACGGTCTCAGAACTATTGCGCTCTAAATATCTGCACCTTGCTGAAAGACTACCATTTCCTCACAGCTCCATGGTAATTGTGGGGCAACCTGCTTGCGGAGCAGGCAGATTTGATTTAAAAAGAGCTCTAACAAATAGCACACGTCATAGTTGATTGAGTCATTTAAAAAAAAAAAAAAGGTTCTGAGGCATGTGTTGTTCACAATATACTAAAATAATTTACAGTTGTTCGAACCGACATTCTTAACAAGCTGCATAGTCATCAGGGTTAATTAATGCAGATGCTTTGAACCAGCGCTATACAGTTCAGGTGTCTAAGCACAGGGGCTGACTTGTCGAAATTTACACTTTATTCTTACAGAATTGCACAAAGCATATTCAAATTCAACACATACCTGTTTAGCTGCATATGAATCTGCACATTTTTTACCCCACAACAATTTGTGCTGTTACACAGAACATTAAACAATTCCAAGTACTAATAAAGAGCTACATGCTTCTGCTCAAAGACAAACAGAACAAGACAGCCCTTTCATTTTTTAAATCCTTACAGTTGCAGTTGTTGTGGGGATGGTATATACAGGCTCTGTTCCTCAACCACATTGCTCCAACACTTGGAAACTATCTAATCTCTGATTATAGAGCCGGGCTGGCTGTCGTGACGTGCCCTTTTATCCCACACCCCTTTTATGCACGGGCCTGTCGCACAGGGCTTTGAAACCACATTCCGAAAACTGCTACTGACTTTAAAACCTTGGCAACCCATGGTTTAAACAACAGATTTTATTTTATACTTTTTGTGCACACCTATTTCAATGTGGCCTATGCCTTCTGTGCAATCCAACACAATGAAACAAAGAACAAGCTTCAGTGCCCACACGCTAAGCTAATATACAACAAGCCACACCGGGAGTCTTGAGATGTCTCCGTTAAAAAAGATTGAATGGGGAAAACTGACAACCAGGTTTTACTCTAATTGAATAATTACACGGTATTACCAGGGGCTGCCTTGCCAACATGTACACTTTTTCACAAGACTGGTACAGACGATTTTAACATATTGGAAATGATCCCCTGTAAGCAGCACTGGATGGCACACAATTAGCTTTTATTCTGCACTTTATGGTGATCGTCTTTGTGGGGATAAACTGTAACACTTTTGCATTTTTACAACTACCAACTACAAGATGACACGCTTTTTTTCAAACCCTAAATAAAAGCAGACATTTTCAGAGAATAAAAAATATGACTTTTTCAACTATATAAGCAGAAACTGGGCTTCGCTCTGCAACACATTGAATGGAAGAAAAAAATGATACAAGCTTGTTTTTTACCTGCTGCAGGGGTTGTCCTTTGATGCCAGGTTGCTCTCCTAATACATGATGCTCTAAGTAATACATCTGAAAAAAAAATTCTCCATGGTGCTCGGGTAACCCTTCTGTCCACAGACTTAAAATAAGCATTTTGCATCTGCTGTGTCTGCAAGAGTGTGGCATTTTATTCTTAGTAGAGCTTGCTGTGCATAGTTTTCCACACCACCAAGGCCAATTACTGCTTTATGAATTGTGTGTAGCATTTTAAATGAAAGACCTGCCTATGTCAAAATGCTGGTGCTTTCCTGATGCCCGCCCCCCTCCGCAACCCTGAAAGACAGCACACCAGGAAGGCCACCTGGTTCACCGCTGACCTCCAAGAATCCAGACGCACCTGCAGACGTCTCGAGAAGATCTGGAGAAACAGAAAAACTTCGGAGGACCACACCATTTACAAGAACGCGATGACAGAATACCACCAACTCATCAGATCCATCTGAAACAAAATCCATGCCAACGCCAGCAACTCCAAAGAATTCTTCAGCCTCATTCAGGAATTCACCAATCCCCCCAGCGCTGCCACAGATGTCACACCCTCCCAGGACCTCTGCAACAAACTCGGCTCCTACCTCCAGCTGAAAAGAAGATCCCTCTATAATAACTTCAACGAACAGACTACAGGCACCGAACCCACTCCTCCCCCAGCAATGACAGCCAGCCAACCATTTCTTCAGGAAGAGAGAGAAAGAGTGAGAGAGAGAAAGAGAGAAAGAGAAACAGTGAGAGAGAGGAGGATAGACAGGACAAGTGAGAGAGAGGAGAGAAAGAGTGATAGAGAGGAAGACAGAGAAAGAGTGAGAGAGAGAGGAAGACAGAGAAAGAGAGAAAGCGTGAGAGAGAGAGAAAGAGAGAAAGTGTGAGAGAGAGGAAGAGAGAGAGAGAAACAGTGAGAGAGAGGAAGAGAGACAGAAAGAGTGAGAAAGAGTGAGAGAGGAAGACAGAGAAAGAGTGAGAGAGAGAGGAAGACAGAGAAAGAATCAGAGAGAGAAAGGGTAAGATACAAGGAAAAAAGAGAGAGAAACAGTGTGAGAGAGAGGGAGAGAGAGGGAGAGAGAGAGAGAGAGAAAGAGAGAGAGAGAGAGAGAGAGGAAGAGAGAGAGAGAAAGAATAAGAGAGAGAAAGAGACAGAGAAAGAGAGAAAGTGTATGAGAGAGAAAGGAAGAGATGGAGAGGGAGAGTTGACACTGGAGAAAATCTTCGCAGCTCACCTTTGTGCCACCGGTGTGTTTCCAACCACGTGCCAGGACATAGTGCACCCTCAAGTTTAGTCATCTGAAAGATAGTATAGAACTAGTAATTGCAGAGTACATACAACTTCTTACGCCTAATTCTCTATTTGGCAATGCGCACTCAGGCTGCTGCAGCCCATCCACTCCCACTGCTCGGAGGTGTCTGTGCGCTCAGGCTGCTGCACACTATCCACTCCCACCACCCAGAGGTGACTGCCCGCTGCTGCAGAAAGAAGCCTCTCTGCTCACCTTCTGCCACTGGCATGTGTGTAAGAGGGTGCACCACGTGTTGAAGCAACTTTCTGACACGTTGTCAGGATGGCCATGCATCATACACACGTTCAGCTGTGGTGTTGTTGGGGGGACGTCCATTCGTGAATCACAGCCTGTTAGATGAAAAGCAAGATATGATTGTGCCTCATGTGTCCATCAAAGGAGAGAGAAAGAGAGAGAGAGACAGAAAGAAATAGTGAGATGAAGACCGAGAGAAAGAGAAAGAAAGAGTGAGAGGAAGACAGAGAGAAAAAGAGAAACATTGGGAGTGAGAGGAAGAGAGAGAGAAAAAGAAAGAAAGAGTGAGAGGAAGACAGAGAGAATAAGAGAAACATTGGGAGTGAGAGGACGAGAGAGAGAAAAAGATAGAAACAGTGAGAGAGAGGAAGAGAGAGAGAGAAACAGTGAGAGAGGGAGAGAAAGAGTGAGAGAGAGGAAGAAGGAGAGAGAAAGAGTGAGAGCTAGGAAGAGAGAGGGAGAAATAGTGAGATAGAGGAAGACAGAGAAAGAGTGAGATATAAGGAAGAGAGAAAGAGAGAAACAGTGTAATAGAGGAAGAGATAGAGAAACAGTGTGAGAGAGAGGAAGAGAGAGAGAGAAAGAGTGAGAGAGAGGAAGAAAGAGAAAGAAAGAATGAGAGAGAGGAAGAGACAAAGAAAGAGAGAAAGAGTGTGAGAGAGAGAACCGAAGAGATAGAGAGTGAGAGATAGAGAGAGTGTGAGTGACAGAAAGGAAGAGATGGAGAGGGAGAGGGAGTGTTGACACTGTGGAAAAAATCCTCACAGCTCACCTTTCTGCCACCGGTGTATCTCCAACCACGTGCCGGGATATAGGGCAGCCCTCAAGCTTAGTCATCTGAAACATAGTATGAAATCAGTAATGGATGAGTACATACAAGTGCATAATTTGTGAATCGCAGCCTGCAAGACAAAAAGAAAGATAAGATGGTGCGTCATGCGTCCAGCGAAGGAGAGAGAGAAAGAGAGAGAGAGAAAGAGAGAAAGAGTGAGAGAGAGGAAGAGAAAGAGAAAGAAAGAAAGAAAGAAAGAGTGCGAGAGGAAGACAGAGAAAGAGAAAAAGAGTGAGAGAGAGAAAGAGAGAATAAGAGTGACATACAAGGAAGAGAGAAAGAGAGAAACAGTGTGAGAGAGAGGAAGAGATAGAGAGACAGAGTGAGAGAGAGGAAGAGAAAGAAAGAAAGAATGAGAGAGAGAGAGGAAGAGACAGAGAAAGAGAGATAGAGAGTGAGAGAGAGAAAGGAAGAGATAGAGAGTGAAAGAGAGAGAAAGAGTGTGAGAAAGGAAGAGAGGGAGAGGGAGAGTGAGTGTTGACAATGTGGAGAAAATCCTCAAAGCTCACCTTTCTGTCACCGGTGTGTCTCCAACCACGTGTCAGGATATAGGGCAGCCCTCAAGCTTAGTCATCTGAAACATAGTATGGAATCAGTAATGGATGAGTACATTCAACGGTGGATGTCTAAATCGCTGTCCTGCCTTTGTGTATCCAGGCTAGTGTACCCCATCCACTTTCACTGCCCAGAGGTGTCTACTCACTGCTGAACACCCAGGCTGCTGCACCCCATCCACTCCCACTGCCCAGAGTTGTATGACAGCTGCTGCACACCCAGGCTGCTGCACTCCATGCACTCCCACTGCCCGGAGGTGACTGCGTGCCACTGCGCAAACAAGACTCTCTGCTCACCTTACACCACAGGCTTATGTCGAAGAGGGTCCACCATGTGCCGAAGAAACCTCCTCACCCGTTGTGTACATGCGGCGAAGCAGAGCTCACAATTCAGTTTGAGTGTGGTTTGCAGTATGGCCACGCATGATCGCAGGCCTGCAAGACAAAAAGCAAGATAAGATTGTGCGTCATGTGTCCATCAAAGGAGAGAGAAAAAGAGAGAAATAAAGAGTGAGAGGAAGACAGAGAGAAAAAGAAAGAAAGAGTGAGAGGAATACAGAGAGAAAGAGAGAAACAGTGAGAGGAAGAGAGTGAGAAAAAGAAAGAAAGAGTGAGAGGAAGACAAAGAGAAAGAGTGAGAGAGACAAAGAGAGAGATGAAGAGGGAGAGAGGGAAAGAGAGAGAAAGAGTGAGAGGAAGAGCGAGAGAAAGTGTGAGAGAGAGGAAGAGAGAGAAAGAGTGAGAGAAAGGAAGAGAGAGAGAAAGAGTGATAGTGAGGAAGAGAGAGAGAGAAAGAGAGAGAAGAAGACAGAGAAAGAGAGAAAGAGTGAGATACAAGGAAGAGAGACAGAGTAAAACAGTGTGAGAGAGAAGAAGAGAGAGAGAAACAGTGTGAGAGAGAGAAAAAGAGAGAGAAAGAGTGAGATGAAGCGAGAGAAATAAAGAATGAGAGTGAGTAAGAGACAGAGAAAGCAAGATAGAGAGAGAGAAATGAAGAGATAGAGAGTGAGAGAGAGAGAGATACAAGGAAGAGAGAACGAGAGAAACAGTGTGAGAGAGAGGAAGAGAGAGAGAGAGAAAGAGTGAGAGAGAGGAAGAGAAAGAAAGAATGAAGAGAGAGGAAGATACACAGAAATAGAAATAGAGAGTGAGAGAGAGAAAGGAAGAGATAGAGAGTGATAGAGAGAAAAAGAGTGTGAGTGACAGAAAGGAAGAGATGGAGAGGGAGAGGGAGTGTTTACACTGTGGAGAAAATCCTCACAGCTCACCTTTCTGCCACCGGTGTGTCTCCAACCATGTGCCGGGATATAGGGCAGCCCTCAAGCTTAGTCATCTGAAACAAAGTATGGAATCAGTAATAGATGAGTACATACAAGTGCACAATTTGTGAATCACAGCCTGCAAGACAAAAAGAAAGATAAGATGGTGCATCATGCATCCAGCAAAGAAGAGAGAGAGAGAGAGAGAAAGAAAGAAAGAGTGAGAGTGAGAGGAAGACAGAGA
The DNA here is from genome assembly GCF_964204655.1 of Triturus cristatus. Classification (NCBI taxonomy): domain Eukaryota; kingdom Metazoa; phylum Chordata; class Amphibia; order Caudata; family Salamandridae; genus Triturus; species Triturus cristatus. Next base: position 1,291,323,577 of record NC_140589.1, read on the forward strand.
AAGAGAAAAAGAGTGAGAGAGAGAAAGAGTGAGATACAAGGAAGAGAGAAAGAGAGAAAGAGCGAAACAGTGTGAGTGAGAGGAAGAGAGAGAGAAAAAGGGTGAGAGAGAGGAAGAGAGAGAAAGAAAGAATGAGAGAGAGAGGAAGAGACAGAGAAAGACAGATAGAGAGTGAGAGAGGAAAAGGTAGTGATAGAGAGTGAGGGCCCGATTCACAGAACTAACTTAAGACAAAATCCTAAACTTACTACCATTTTGGTATTCACAGAAGGCACTTACTCATTTTGGTATTCACAGAAGGCACTTACTCATTTCGGTATTCACAGAAGTTAGGAGTCCTTACTTTAGGACTCCTAAATGCCTTCTGTGAATACCGAAAGTCTTAAAATTAGGATTTTTCTCAGTTTAGTAGTAGTATAGTTAGGACTCCTAACTTTAGGACTCCTAAATGCCTTCTGTGAATACCGAAAGTCTTAAAATTAGGATTTTTCTCAATTTAGTAGTCCTAAATTTAGGACTCCTAACTTTAGGACTCCTAAATGCCTTCTGTGAATACCGAAAGCCTTAAAATTGGGATTTTTCTCAGTTTAGTAGTAGTATAGTTAGGACTCCTAACTTTAGGACTCCTAAATGCCTTCTGTGAATACCGAAAGTCTTAAAATTTGGATTTTTCTCAATTTCGTAGTCCTAAGTTTAGACTTAGGACTACTAAATTGAGAAAAATCCTAATTTTAAGACTTTCGGTATTCACAGAAGGCATTTAGGAGTCCTAAAGTTAGGAGTCCTAACTATACTACTACTAAACTGAGAAAAATCCTAATTTTAAGACTTTCGGTATTCACAGAAGGCATTTAGGAGTCCTAAAGTTAGGACTCCTAACTTCTGTGAATACCGAAATGAGTAAGTGCCTTCTGTGAATACCAAAATGAGTAAGTGCCTTCTGTGAATACCAAAATGGTAGTAAGTTTAGGATTTTGTCTTAAGTTAGTTCTGTGAATCGGGCCGATAGAGAGAGAGAAAGATTGAGTGACAGAAAGGAAGAGATGGAGAGGGAAAGTGAGTGTTGACACTGTGGAGAAAATCCTCACAGCTCACCTTTCTGCCACCGGTGTGTTTCCAACCATGTGCTGGGATATAGGGCAGCCCTCAAGCTTATTCATCTGAAACATAGTATGTAATCAGTAATGGATGAGTACAAACAAGTGCACAATTTGTGCATCACAGCCTGCAAGACAAAAAGAAAGATAAGATGGTGCGTCATGCATCCAGCAAAGGAGAGAGAGAGAAAGAGAGAAAGTGTGAGAGAGAGGAAGAGAGAGAGAAAGAAAGAGTGAGAGAGAAGAATACAGAGAAAGAGAAAAAGAGTTAGAGAGAAAGAGAGAAAGAGAGAGATACAAGGAAGAGAGAACGAGAGAGACAGTGTGAGTGAGAGGAAGAGAGAGAGAAAAAGAGTGAGAGAGAGGAAGAGAGAGAAAGAAAGAATGAGAGAGGAAGAGACAGAGAAAGACAGATAGAGAGTGAGAGAGGGAAAGGAAGTGATAGAGAGTGAGAGAGAGAGAAAGATTGAGTGACAGAAAGGAAGAGATGGAGAGGGAAAGTGAGTGTTGACAATGTGGAGAAAATCCTCAAAGCTCACCTTTCTGTCACCGGTGTGTCTCCAACCATGTGTCAGGATATAGGGCAGCCCTCAAGCTTAGTCATCTGAAACATAGTATGGAATCAGTAATGGATGAGTACATACAACTACGCATGGCTAAATTGCTGTCCCGCCTTTGTGTATCCAGGCTAGTGTACCCCATCCTCTTCCACTGCCCAAAGGTGTCTACTCGCTACTGAACACCCAGGCTGCTGTACCCCATCCACTTCCACTGCCCAGAGGTATATGACAGCCGCTGCGCACCCGGGCTGCTGCACCCCATGCACTCCCTCTGCCCAGAGGTGACTGCATGCCACTGTGCACCCAGGCTGCTGCACCCCATGCACTCCCTCTGCACGGAGTTGACTGCATGCCACTATGCACCCGCTGCCCAGACGTATTTGCCCACCACTGCACACCCAGGCCTCACTGCTCACCTTTTCACGGAGAGGGCACCCTCCACGTCATGCAGTCCCGCTCCGCAGGCCAACAGGTCTCACAATGGTCTCACAATTGGTGCTGCATCTTGATTTTGCCATGGCAGAGGACATACTACTGTACCTATCATCATCGCAGATTGTACACCCACTCAGTCCTTGCGTTGCCATTAACTCAGTGATCAGTGAGGCCACCCTGTTTGGTGGCTCAGGCCTACATGAGGTGTCCGGACCACCGGGACGGGCCATCACAGTGCATGCAGTGGGGGCAACTCTAAAATGGCGTAGAGCACATGTGCCCAGTCCTTTTTATTGGTAGGTTCTTGTGTCCTGCGACGCCTGTGCTGGATGGATGTGGTGTGGGTGTATACCAGCCATGAGGGAGTGACTGTGGCATACTGACAACTAGACCTGTGACCAGCAGATCACTACAATGAAAATCTGGGCCATGTAGCGTTGTTGTCCTTTCCTGTAAGCGTAAGCAGAGTGGGCTGGCCTGGCGTATGCCAGTCCTGCGTGAGGCTGTGAAGAATGAGTCTGGAGCTATGAGCGTGGCTCTATCGTGAGCTGGATGAGGAATCAACTGATGCGGGTGTTCTTGGTGTAGTGCTGCCGTCACCCGGGTTGCAAGCATCAATGTGTCACTCTGTGAGCCAAGTCCCACAACATGGCTAACATGGAAGGTACGGGAACCACCGACCCTACATTCATCCATAGTTCCACACAAGAAAGATGGTGGACATGACACATCTGTGTGGATGTGAATGTTTATTGCACATTAAGTGGCAATATTGCGCCATGCAAAGTCCAAATTCAGTTTTTGGGACATGGAGGGCAGCCAATTAGAGAAGCTTGTTGTTGGAGTTAGGCTGCGCCAACATATGTACTTATACAATCACTCCGCTAATCCCCACTTACTTATAAATTCACTATACACTCTCCTTGCAGTACTCTAATCATCCAGTCTCTACGTACGTACTTGTACAATGACCGAGACAAAGTTACATAACCAAAGTTTTCTCCCACTGTCAAAGGTAAGTTGGTTGCATATGCTGTCCAGAGCACAATGTAATGTAGTAGGGCCCAGGGGCAGCATGTTGCATACATAATGAGCACACAGACACAGATAGATAGTGGAACTGGGTACGGGTACGACTTCTTTTTATTACCAGGGTCACATGTCCAGTGACGTCTGTGTTGGATGCATGTGGGGTACGTGGAAGCCAGTCCTCTGGGAATGGTTGGTGCTAGCAACAATTAGAACCGTAATCATTGGATCAGACACAGAGATTCAATCATAAAGGGTCAATGATTTGTGGTGCACTAAGGTAGGGGCACCAGATGTGAAATTATACACAAAATATTGTATCATAAAGGGCCCATGAGTTGTGCTGCACTGAGATAGGGGCATTAGAAGCATTTAGCGTGTGCGCAGCCAGCGATGATGCATGGTCCGGGCGAGCCGCACTGGGAGCAATGTCTCTTGCCTACTGGACTGCGTCATCTGCAATTGCGACTCAATGTGAATTGTGAGCCCTGCTATCCGCAATGAAGATGGAAGGCAGAGTCAGCACAGACATCGAGGAATGCTTTTTGTCACTTCCTCTTGACAAAATCTGAGGACGTAGAGTACAATTCTGTCTGCATTTAATAAATCATGTCTCAGTGTAAATTGTGAGCTCTGCTGATCGCAGTGTAGGTAACAAAAGATGAAATATGTATGGAATACATTGTTGAAATGTGTAGGTTTCGGGGACGTTATAGTTAGTTGCCTACTGAACTCTGAAATTCATGAATCAAGACTGAATTCGAACTGTGACCTCTGCTGGCTGCAGTGTAGACTGCCATTCAGTGTTCCTTTGGACTTGCAAGATGAATTTCGTGATTGTAGTAAAGCTATAATTGATATAAAAAAAGTTCTCGAAGCAAGCATACTAAAAGGATATTATTTAGGTTTCGAAGACGTTGTAGTTGCTTGCCTACTGGACTCTGCAATTAATGAAAAAACACTCAATTTTAATTGTGAGCCGTGCTGACCGCAGTGTAGGCCAGAGGCAGCGGTCATCAAGGGCCCACAGCCATGTGGATTTCAGCAGAGCTGCACAGTTATTGGCAATTCAGTGTGTGTGCAGCCAGCAATGATAAGTGGTGCACTGAGTTAGTGGCACCTGAAGCAACCAGCTTGTGCGTACCCTGTGATGATGCGTCGTCCGAGTGGGCTGCACTGGAAGAAATGTCTTTTGCATACTGAATACTACCTTAATAAGTCCACGTGGCGATGACTTGTGGTGTGGTGAGTTAGTGCACCTGAAGCACTCAGCTTGTGCGCACCCTGCGATGATGCTTGGTCCGCACTGGTAGCAATGTCTTTTGTCAAATGAATTCTGCCTTAGTAAGGCCATGTGGTGTTGACTTGTGGTGCACTGAGTTAGTGGTACCTCTGGTGCTCAGCGTGTGCGCAGCCTACGATGATGCTTGGTCCGGGCGGGCCGCACTGGTAGCAATGTCTGTTGCCTATTGGACTGTGTCATCTGCAATCACAACTCAAACTGAATTGTGAGCCCTGCAGTCAGCAATGTTGATGGAAGGCAGTAGTCAGCACAGACATCGAGGAATGCTTTTTGTCACTTCCTCTTGACAAAATCCGAGGACATAGATTACAATTCTGTCTGCAATTAATAAATCATGTCTCAATGTAAATTGTGAGCTCTGCTGACTGCAGTGTAGGTAACAAAAGATGAAATATGTATGGAATACATTGTAGAAATGTGTAGGTTTTGGGGACGTTATAGTTAGTTGCCTACTGGACTCTGAAATTAATGAATCAAGACTGAATTTGAATTGTGAGCTCTGCTGACCACAGTGTAGGCCGGAGGCAGAGGTCAGCAAAGGCCCACAGCCACATGGCGTTGACTTTAGCTACACAGACTGGGAACATTTGGTTTTCTTAACCGTTTATAGTCTCTTACACAATTTGCATCGGTACTAATCTTGAATTGTGAGCCTTGCTGACCGCAGTGTAGACCGGAGGCAGTGGTCAGGAAAGGCCCACAGCCACGTGGCATTGACTTGAGCTGTATGGAGTTAGTGGTAGGTGTGGCGCTCAGCGAGTGCGCAGCCTGCGATGATGCGTTGTGTGGGTGGGCCGCACTGGGAGGAATATCTCTTGCCTAGTGGACTGCATCATCTGCAATCGCCACTCCATCTGAATTGTGAACACTGCTGTCCGCAGTGCAGTTCAAAGGCAGTAGTCTGTACAGACATAAGTCTGCGGTGCTGTGCCTCTGTGTTCGCAGGGGGCCTGTGTTGAGGAAGCCGGCGGATATGGCGGCAGCTACGTGGCAGGGTGAGGGCCGCTACTCTGGCAGATGCGTTGGCTTTCACACAAGTGAACCACGCCCAGAGTCCCAGCCTATTTATTCACACTTCTACGCTGGAGTGGCGTGTTTTGGACCAGCCCACTGCGCTTCCGCTTACAGGGGACGATGATACAAGTACATGAGCGAGATCTTCCCCACTGCTTGAGGTAACATGGTTGCGTCCACTGTCCACAACACTACAAGCACCAGCAGTATATGTACACATGGAGAGGTTTGTGCTCTGCATAGTGAGGTCTGTCCAGCACATCACTGCTACACTTGGTATTGTGGGCATTATTATTGGTGGGTGACTTGCGTCCTTCACACATGTTTGGTTGCCACATCTCGCAACATTCAGCTATTGTGTGGCTGAGGGGCCATGCCGTTTTTGGAAGGTCAACTGTCCTGTTGTGCGCTGCCTCGGTGGTAGTAGGGGTGGTGGTCTGGGGGGAGGTCCTGAGGGTTATGGCAGTGGGTTTTGTGGCCTTCTTGGGTGTCGGAGGTGCATGATCAGTAGCACCCAGACACTTATACACCAATTCATTCTTCAATACACCGTGGCCATAACATATATAAAATACATTTAAAGTTTACAAAAACACACATTCACTGTATGATTTCATCAGTGATGTCATCAGTGATGTCATCAGTGATGTCACTGACCATGTCATTAGTGATGTAATATGTTTTTATTTTTTATTTTTATTGAGCAAGGCAGACAACAAAAAAGGAAGATACATTAACAAATCAAATATTATCAATTTCATACAGTTTCATACATATCCTATAGGTACCATATTGATATATCCAGAGAGAGAACTAAACAAATCCATCATATATCGAGTAATAAATCCATTGAATTATATACACAGCCTAGATTCTATTTACACTATCTACAAAATTGCTTCCCTGTACTATACAGCCCTCCATTATTTCAGATTCCCTGTCCCAATTCTTTTTGCTTTAATTACACTATTTATATTAATATACAATATGGCTTCTCAGGTCTTCTAATCCCACTTATTGCCTTTCTTCCAGCCATTTATTCATAGGAGCCTATATTTTAATACCTTTTTCCCTCACTCGGTGACCCTTGATCTCGTATCGTGCCATTTCCTGAGTATATATATTTAGGAGCCGATAGACCCATGCAAGATATCTAGGTGCTTCTACCTCCTTCCAAGCTGTTGCGATCAGTAACCTAGCTACTGCCACTGTAAAAAAAATCTATCTGTGATGGAGATAGCCCGAGTCTATTATCATATCCGGAGAGCATTAGTGGTGAAGTTAAATTAATTTTTTTATTAATTGATTGTGTCCAAAATTCTTCTATACCAGTTTTTAGTGGTGTCAGTTTGCTACATGTGGAAAACATATGTATTATGTCTGCAGGACCATCCTGACACCTAGGGCATGTATCATTTTCACATATCCCCCAATTAAATAGGTTCGCTGGCGTTTAGTATAAATTGAATATAATTTTGTAGTGTTAGGATTTCAGATTAGCCGAGAGAAATATTTTTTTTGCTAGTTCCAGTGACCTATCTTCATCTATTTCTTCATCTCCTAGTTTTTCTGCCCATTTAGTCTTGATTTTCCCTATGTCATCTGGAAGATATCCCAACAGAATATTATAATAATCCCCTATCCGGGCCTTTCCCCAAAGAGCCATTTCTAAAACTGGTATAGAATCATGATTAAAAGTCCTTTGCGGTAGTGTCTTCAACCAGCTCCATATTTGAATATATTTGAATTGGGATCGTTCGTCTATACCCTTATGTCTAACCAAATCCACACGTCCTGATTTTTGCCATGTTACTGTAGAGAGGCACTGGCGCCTATGACAAATGATAAGCCCATTTCAAGAGAAAGGTATTCAGGCTAATTTTAGGAATCCAGCTAAATTGAAAGTGGTGGTTGGGGATAAATCTCGTTTTTTTACCTCAGAAGTTAAGGCCAAAGAATTCTTAGATGAACTAAGGAAGTAAGTACGGAAGGATTAAATGAATCACTGTTTAGACTGAATGATCTGAAACTTGGTGGCTTAAGGGATAAAAAAAAAAGGGATATGCGATATGTCTAATTATGGATGTATGTAAAGTTAACTATCCTGGCTGCAATGGGAATAAGAGAGGGGGTAATGAATTGGGGACACGGCTTTGCTCTCATCTGATGCCAGACCCTGGTCTGGAAGCTTCTAAGGGGGTGGGAAGGTGGGGAGGGGCTGGGGGCAGACAGGGTGGGTAAGAGGGTGGGGGATGAGAAGGGAGAAAAAAAGGGGAAAAAACTCAAGCAAGGTAGACCAAATAAAGGGAGGAGGGAAAGAACGAAGAATGTTGAAAGAGATGGTGGATCATATTAAAAAAGAAATAAAAAAGTATGGGTAAAAATAGGGTTTGCTCTGTGAATGTGGGAGGATTAATCAATAGGGAGAAAATAGAAAGTGTATATGAGATCCTACGGTTTTGGAACCCAGAAATTATGTGTGTACAAGAGACGCATATTTCATGGGCCAATAAAAAATGTCTGCAGATAAGGGGATATGAAATGATAATATGCTCATCACAGACGACAACGATAAGAGGAGTCGCGATATATATGCGGCATAATGTAGGATCCGTGAAATGTACATTGGCAGATAAATGGGGCAGATGGGCCATTGCTACATTAGAAACAGGGATTACATTAGTTACGGTGTGCGGCTCTAATCAGGATGATCCTAAAATTTGGAGAGATCTCGAGGTGGAGCTAGCAACTTGGTTGACTCCATTAATAATTTGTGGAGATTTCAATATACACAATGGAGTTTCACGACCAGACTCTTCCCAGTATCAAGGTAGGAAACCACAGGTTTGCCGGGCAATAAGAACTTGCAAAGAAACATATGGGTTAACAGATGCCTGGGTATACCAGTATACTAATGACCCCGGATACACATATTATTCGTATCCACATGAAAAATATGTATGTTTAGATTATTTCATGATCTCCACCCCAGTGCTGCAAAATATGGAAATTAGAGAAATGCCTCAAATTTTCTCTGGCCATAATCCATTGATATTAGAAATAGATTGGCAAATATTATTTAAGTGTCATATTAAAAGTTGAACTATTGAATATTTTAATATGAACAGATATATTTTGCCTCAAGGATCATGGTATGGGATGCTTTTAAAGCAGGATTACGTGGGGAAGTTATATATTAATGGCAGATCTCACACAATTAGAGATAACTCACACTGAACAGATCGTACAAACAGGACAGGAGACATTAAATGAATTATGGATTAAAATCGCTGTTACTTAAACTGAAATAAATAAACATTTTCAGATGCAAGCTGCTCAGACATACCAAGCACATCAGAAGGAAATTTATGAATATGGGGAGAAGACTGGAAAACTGTTGGCCCTCCGCACCAGGCAGAGAACGATTAGAAGTAATATACTATAAATACAGAATACTGAGGGCCAGCTGGAGATGAATATGAAGAAAATTATACAGGTTTTCTAGCAATTTTATCAAAAACTATACCCAGAGTAACAGACAGATATAACCTGACAGAGCAGGGAGGTAAGGGACATAGGAATAAGTAAGGTAAAGGAAAAAGGGAAGTTAGAACTAGGGGAGGAATTCACACTGAAAGAAATATTACCTGCAATAGCTTCCCTATCTTCTGGAAAAGCAACCGGTCCTGATAAAATTCCAATCGAAATATATAAGCTGCTCCACCCAGAATTGGCTCCATTAATACATGATTTATTTCTGGATGTACAATATCGGGGTATCCCACCCACTTTGTGGCAAGAGACAGATATAGTAATCTTCCCAAAAAAGGGTAAACCACCAGAGCTACCGGGCTCGTATCGACCTATTGCATTAATAAACTCGGATGCAAAGATCTATTCAAATGTCTTAGCGAATAGGCTACAGAAAATGATAGCCAAATTAGTGTCGCCATGGCAGCATGGCTTTATCCCAGGCCGCGGAACCACGGACCACATTAGATGAGTGATATCACTATTGAATATTGCAGAGGCCAAAGAGGAAGAAATGGCTATCATTTTTTAGATGCCGAAAAGGCTTTTGACCGCGTGGCCTGGCAATATTTATGGGATACTTTACTGGAACGAGGATTTGGACCGCAAATTATAACAGCTATTCGAGCAATGTATTATAAACCAATAGCCAAACTACAAATTATGGGTAATACATCAGCAGCCATAAAAGTAGCCAGAGGGACAAGACAAGGGTGTCCATGTTCTCCGATTCTTTTCACCATCTATTTAGATCCTTTTATTAAACAATTACTATTAAATCCTAATATTAGACCTATAATAACTAGTTGATATGAAACTAAAGTACTTGCATATGTGGATGATATTGCCATCACAACGTCTGAGCCAGAAGTAGCAATTAGAGAAATCGAAAGGATGGCGGGAGAATTTGGAATTAGATCTGGATATCTATTAAATAAAAGCAAGACACAGATAATTTGCTCAAAAAAATTTAATATCCAAGATCAACGTCAAGCTGAATCAGCAACATATCTGGGGGTAAAGATAGGAGCAGACCTGGAAAAAATTTGGTCAAACAATCTCGATCAAACATTGGATGAAATTGGTAAGGACTTAAGGCGGATAGAAAAAATTCAGTTAACCATAGTCGGGAGGATCAATGTTTTGAAAATGAAAGTTTTTCCAAAAATCTCATACCTATTCCGCTCAATTCCTTTAGAATTACCGGTGCTTGCTAATCGAAAAATTTAAGCAATGTTTTCAAATTTTGTATGGCAATATCAAAAGATTATATGATCACTAAAACTTTTAACACTTCCTAAAGATAGAGGTGGGTGGGCAGCTCCAAATTTGTTATTGTATTATTGGGCAGTGTTTTTACAACAAATGGTCCTTCTGTTAAAAGATAGGATTTTGAGTGAAAATGATTTGCCATCAATATACCATCTAGCTATCGGCAATGAGGCTTCGGGTATGTTTCTGATGAAAATAGAACCTAGCTACTATTAAAAAAAACTGCTTTAAATGTCTAAAAGCTGCCTGGGGGGTATGGAAGAAAGTTACAAGTGCATTAAAAATCCCAAAATACAATAGGTACACTCCATTGTGGGGCTCATCACTGTTTCTAGCTGGGATGGATGATGCTATGGCAAGAGGGTTGGCAATGGTCAGGGTTGATAGAATTAGTCATCTGTATAATGGAAAATCAGAGAACATAACATTTTTGGAGTGATGTAATATGTTACGTAATCAACAGTGCATTGCGGGGGCGCGAGTTATAGTTAGCTCTACTAACTATAGCGGCTACATTTCTATGGTTTTGTACGAGTGAAATGTGAAACCAACTATAACGTCCCTGAAACCTATGGTTCTTTTAGTGAATATGTATATATATAAAACAATTTGTAAAATGTTTTAATTTTTAAATTTAACACAGTGGGAGATGTAGTGTCTTATGTTGTTTTATGACGGAACGTTTTGGCTCCTAACGGACTCCATAGAGCTATGACATAAGTGTCAGAGATCAATGACATTAAAACTTGCATTAGAATGTTAAGTTTTCAGTTATACTCAGCAGAAAACTGACGTGTAATACTAAGCTCCGTGTGTTGTGTGGCCATTGGCGGTACCCGAGCTGGGGAGGATGCTACAATCGGTGATGAGTTAAGGGATAAGTGACCCAAAGAACGACAGTGCTCTACCAGAGAGTTTCAGTTGGTTCCCTGCTTCCTGAAGCACAAACCCTAAGAGACTCATTGTGGTTGGGAAGACGGTTTTTGGCATGCTGTGCAGCTACTCCAAATGGATGTATTGAATATTGCCCTCTTGCTGATGAGGAAAGGAAGGAGGACACAGCTCAGCTTCACTTCTAGTACATACACTGGCAGTTGGAGTGCTGAAGGGCAGTGTAGGACCGGGGGTCACCAGGCCCTATGGGGGTAGCGTGGCGCGAGCCGGTAGGCACCCAAAGGCTTACGTGTAAAGTGACCATACAGCACACACATCCACTGAGACAGGGAACGCATGCAATAATTGACACCACACCAGTAGGTTGAATAAAATCAATCAGCTTTATCTAGATCAACATTAGGATCAAAGCATTTCATTAGAAATAGATTTGGTAGTTCCTTAAAACGTCAAACATAGCATTAGCTCCAAGCGCTGCCCCTGGCAATTCCTGAGAGCGTCAATCACAGCATTTACGCAAAGCGCTGCACAGGGCAATTCATTAGCGCTTCAAACATGGTATTTAAGCATAGCACTGCACATAGCAATTCATTAGCGCTTCAAACATGGCATTTAAGTATAGCGCTGCACATAGCAATTCATTAGCGCTTCAAACATGGCATTTAAGCATAGCGCTGCACATAGCAATTCATTAGCGCTTCAAACATGGCATCTAAGCATAGCGCTGCACATAGCAATTCATTAGCGCTAAACTGGGCAATTCCTTCGAGCGTTAGACATTGCATTTCATTCTAGCGCTGAATATTGCATGTCACTGAGCAAGAAATCACAGCGCTACTCATGGCATTTACTCAAGCGTTAAATATGGCAAGTATACAAAGCATTAGACTGGGCACTCCCTTCCGAGTATTCCCCCAGGCTCCAGGGATGGCGATTCATCAGTCTGGGGCGAGGTCCTTGGGCCCCAAAGTACCTTGCGTGTAAAACTATCACGAAGCCCTTCAGAGGGCGAGAGGTGCTGGTGACAAGGGCCCCGGGTCCGGGGTAGTGACGTGGCCTACTGGGCCTAACGATAGATTTCCCCAGGGGAGGGGCGAACTCTGGGCCTCTCTCCGGCCTTCCGCCCTCCCCCCGGGGGTTGCCTGGTCAGTGAAGTGGCCTCCTCGAAGTGCCTTCCACCGGTCTCTTCTTGACGGGAGGGCTCGCGGCTCCTGGAGCCCCTCCCGCTGCCGATGTCGGCTCCCCAGCGATGTCCAGGGGACTGGACTGGGATCGTGGCGGTGGCAAGGCTTCGCGGGGCCTCCGCCGGGCCTCGCACGGCCCGGGAGTATCAATTTCCGGCCCTCCTGGGGGCCCGGCTGTGGCAGATGCAGGGGGGCGCGCCCGCAGCAGCCAACGGCAGAGCGGCCTGCGGGGCGCGACCTCCCCACCCAATCAGGAAGTGGCGGGGGCGGCGTTTACCAGTCCGCCCCCGTCACGTGAGGGGGATGATGGCTTAGGCCTAGTGCGGCCTACTCTGGCGCCCGGCGGCCCTCTCTCCACCAGGGGCCGCCGCGTGGGTTAGGTCGCGACAGCAGTGCCGGGGCCCCGATCTCCTCAGCCGGCCCCGGGGATGTCGTGGTTCGGGCTTCTCGGCACGGGGCCGCAGCGGTGAGTACTCGAGGGCCCCCCAACAGGGAGGGGGGCAATTAACTCTCTGACCGTAGTTTGGGGGCAATTCGATCGATGCCCAGTGCCCCCTACGCCCACAGAGGAGCGCCACAGCTCCGGGCAGGCTGAAGGGCCAGGCCCTACGACGGTGGGGCTTAGGTACAGGGTGGGGGGATCCCAGGTGGGGCCAGGAAGCACGGGGGTGTCACAGCACGGTTACCTGGCTGATCCCCCAGCAGTTCTGTGGCAGATTTAAAAGATCTTCTTCGGTGCTTGTTGGCTCCTGCGCCCTTGTTGGTGAGTTTCTTGAGGGGGGGGGGGTAGTTTTGAGTTGGTGCTTGACAAGAGTCCTTAGTCAGGCTTGGTAGGTTGTCCCTGGGTTCCCCTCCCGCTGGGCCAGATCAGTGGGCTAGTTCAGGATCCCTCACTCAACTTAAAAGGCAGCACCTAAGCCCTGTCACTTTCAGTGGCATAGGTCCCTGACTAGGCCCTACCGCCTAAAACTCCTGCGTAGGTTCCCCCAGGTCTGCGTTGCCCCAACTGACTAAAAATGTTCCCTCCTTTCCTTAAGTATCCCTAGGTCAGGTGACCACTCTCTAAGGCGGCAAAAGTAAACCCCACCCTTCTTCTAGAAGGTTCCAGCAAGTTCCAGGAGCTTCCCCACTCTAGCTATAGGAGAAAAAAGGTGTGCTGGTGTCGCAACAATGTTGTAGGGTCCCAGCCAGCTCTTGGCAGCTAGGGTGCTACTAAAAAGGCCACTCCGCAGTAGCAGGGGCCTGTGGCAGCCATATTGGGGGAAGAGAGCACCTGCACCTTAACATTGATTAGCAATGGAAAGGCGCTCGGAGACCTAAGGCCAATGAAAAAGAGGGTGGAAAAAATGAGGCAAGGGCAAAAACACAGGGAAAGACCACCCTAGGGCTGACAGGTCTAACAGGCAGTGTACAAATACACATACCATGCATGTGAATGTAGGAAGATTAAAGCAGCACCCAAATTTGTGTGTGTGAAGCCAATATAAGGGCAAGAGCTTTCTTTTATTCCGACAATTATGCCAGAGTTTAGGGCACTGGTATTACGTTAGGCCTGTATCTTAGAGGCCACTCTTGGCATAATTGTCACCCTAATGTATTATGGAATTTCTTAGAATAATGGTGATCACCATAGAAAAATTGTGGATCTCAGAAGTTATGTTACCCTTGGCATAATGACATCATGGTTGTCCTGTGATGCTTAAGTGAAATTAGCATACTGTGGCGAAATTAGCATTCTGGTGGCCACCACTTGTTTATAAATGCTGGGCCAGTTGGTAATGTATAAATGGTTATTTAGGGAAAATAACAAGCTTTTGTTTTGGGATTTCATTTTATTATACCAAATGAAGGGCCAGTATTTGGGAGCAAAATGAGTTTTCCTATAAAACACGGGAAGAGAATGTTCCAGAAAAAAAAGGTTATTTAGGAAACTAAAAACTTGTACACAACAGCATGCCTATGTTAGAGAGCAAAGAGATTCCATTCCATAATGTGTTTAGAACTGTTATTTAAGAGGTATACATGCACCAGTAGATTTCATGTGTGCCATAGAACTATTATTTCATGAGTCACTAGGAAACATTTAATTGTCTATAGCCATAAAGTAATTCATGGCATTATCTTGCATAATGTTCCCTACTGTTGCTTGTGGACCAGGTCTGAAGGATTGGAATAAATTAAGGAATATTTCTGATGCCTGATTGGTAGTTCTCTGTAACTTAAGCTCTAGAACCTGAGGTTGAAAGATACCTCTAACCTGAGGGTTAGTATTGGTGTTTGCAGTCAAAAATTGAAGCCGGTGTATTCTACTCTGTATCATCTGAGTTAGGTTCTTAGGGGCATATGTATGAAAGCAAAAATTAGTCGCAAACGCTGCGAATCGCAAAAAACAGCGTTTGCGACTGATTTTTCGCTATTTCATATGTATGACACATTTACAAACTGAAAAATAAGAAATCGCTAAATTAGCGATTTCTTAGGCTGCGAAACAAGAAAACTGCGAATTTCCTAGCGAATACCTAATTTGCGATTCCTTAGCGTTGCGAATATCGCTAACAAGAAATCGCTAGCTAAGAAATCGCAAACACATGTATGAAAAAATCGCAAATTGCGATTTTACGAAATTCGCTAATTAAGAAATCGCTATTAACACCAATTGCTTGCAGGTGGTAAACTGGTGCAAGGTACAAAAACCAGCCCACAATGCAACAAACACACCCACAATGGCTGCAATGTACGTGATAGCCAGGAGGCTGCGTATTCGGGCCCTTGCACACAGGAGAATGAGACAGGAACGTATCTTCAGGCTGCGCATCACCCTGTTACAGAACACTGAAGAGGAGATCTATGACAAGTACAGACTGCACCCACAGACCATAATGGACCTGATTGAGGAGCTGAAACCCCACTTGGAGCACCCTACTCGCAGGACACAAACAATTCCCACACATGTGCAGGTCCTGTGCTCCCTGCACCTCCTCGCGTCAGGGAGTTTTCAACGGGTCATAGCGGAGGTTGGTGGTGTGTCACAGAGTGCACTTTCGCGCTTCGTCCATGCCTTCCTAGATGCAATGCTACTGAGGCTCCCACATCACATTTACTTCCCCACCACCCAACAGGCATTACAACAAACGATACTGGACTTCTACCAGATTGCACATTTCCCCCACGTCATCGGCTGCATTGACGGGACCCATGTGGCCATCACACCCCCAGCAGAAACTGAATATGTCTACAGGAATCGGAAATGCTACCATTCCCTCAACATACAGATTGTGTGCAACGCTAAGTATCACATCACCGACATCGTAGCCAAATACCCCGGCAGTACACATGACTCCTTCATCTTCCGACACAGTGGAATACACAGACGTCTGAGTGCTGGAGAGTTTGGGGAGGGGTACCTGCTCGGTAAATACATTGCACACATCAATACATCCACTACATCAGTTGAGGGGGGGGACATTGACTCACCTATTGTGTTTTTTTCCATGCAGGTGACAGTGCCTATGCAGTGCGCGACTTCATCCTGACCCCATACCTGGATCCTGCAAATGCAAGTGAGAGGAGCTACAACAGGGCACACAGATCTACACGCTGTGTCATTGAGCGAACCTTCGGAATCCTGAAGAGCCGCTTCCGGTGCCTGCATAAGAGTGGAGGCGCACTGCAATACAGCCCTGAGACCTGCTGTAAAATCGTGGCAAGCTGTGCAATGCTACACAACATGGCAATGAGGAAAGGCACCACAATTGATGTGACCGATACAGACACATCGGATGACGAGCGCCCTGCTCCCCCTGCCAGACCAGCACCAGGAGTTGGGGCAGCTGCTGGACGCCAGAGACGGACTGAGATCACACAAAACTACTTTTAGGTGAGTATTGAGGAAATGAGACTACAAAGCCTGATGATGTGTCAAGTGTTTAATCACACTTAACATGAAAGAAATTGTAATTGTCCCCAGCACATGTTGTACACACAGTGCAGAGAAGGCACAAGAAATAGGGCAAACAGCCTTTTGCGGGTTAATGCACCCGTGTTGCAGTCAGTGTCCCCGCAGATGATCACCTCCGTCGGTGCCGTCCAGGGTGGTTGACCCCCATGGTGCGCCCTTGGCCTGCTACCTGTCTGCCACTGCGGCGTCTTTCACCTGGCAAGGTTGGAGTGATGCTGCTGCGACTCGATGTGTCCTCACTCTCAGCAGAGGCCATTAGTGCGCTGCCACCTGCATTGGCTGTCTGCAGCTGTTCCACAGCAGTGGTCACCTGCGCCAGCCCTCGCGCTATGTCCTGGCAGCAATGTGCCATGTCCACCTGCATGGTTACGCTTCTGCGTGTGAGTGCGCTGGTGGTGGTGCAGAGGCGGTTGACTGCCTTGGTATAATTGTGTAGCCGTGCATTGGCACGTCGTCCAGCCCTGTCATTGGCAGCTTGGGTGTCCCTCAAAGTGGCACAGAGCTCTCGTATTGCCGCTACCATGTTGCGATTGTCCTGATGTAGGCGGCCTAGCTGGCGATTCATTGACCGCATTGCCTTGCTTTGCAGGCGCTGTTCCTGCAACATGCACTGTTCCAAGCCGGAGAACACGGTGCCTTCTCCTTCTGTTGCAGTGCTGCTCCTGGGCCTTGACCTGGAAATGGCCTGTTCCCTTTGCCTTGGTGTTGGTGCGTCATGACGGGGCATGTCTGTCACACCCTGACTCCCCTCTCTCCTGTCGGTGTCATCGCCTGTTGCTGGGACTTCATCCTCAAATGGAGGCAGTGGGGGCACATGTGCGCGCTTCCTGCGCTGAATTGGCTGCTGCTCTGTCTCATTGCTGGAGTCCGCAGGGTCTGCAGGCTCCTCTCCCTCAGCGCTGTCTTCTTGTGGCATGGCGTGTGCTGTGGATGTAAAGGGGACTATATGAGTTTGTGTTACTGTCTGCATGTGGCACTCAATAAAGTTACAAATCTTTGACGGCTAATCTCTGACACATTTCTATTCAATGATCCCCAAAACACATATGTTGCATTTACTTGTGATGGTGTCATGGACACACAGTCAGACACAGTACTACGAGTACCATGATGCATTGCTGGGTGTGCTGTAAGACCTGGGCTGGATTGGCATGTTGGGAGTTAACTATGCGCATTTGGGGGAGTGTGCAAGGGATGGGGAGGAGTGCAGGGTGATTTGGCATGCATCTTACCTTGTCTGCTGGATGAGGGGTCGGAGCTGTCGATTGCAGCCACACCACCAACGCTCTCAGGCAGGAGGGTTGACTCCACAAGCTCCTCATGGGGGGTTGGCTGCTCTGCAGTGGATGGTCCTCCTCCAGTCTGACTGGCATCCTTGAGTCTGGCTGCCACCCTCTCCTTGGACCTCTGGCGCAAATCATACCACCGCTTGCGCAGCTTCTCGATGGTGCGTGTGGTGACTCCAACAGCATTCACCTTGCTCTGTATTTCCAGCCAGATTTTCCTCTTCCTGGCCTCTGGGACTTTGAGTGCCTTCTTCCCAAACAGGAGCTCATGGCTGCAGACCATCTCCTCAATGAGGACCTCCTGCTCCTTTTCTGAAAACTTGTGTTTTCTCTTTCTTTTTTCTGCATCTTTGCCCTGCTGGTTTTGTTTGGGATCCATTGCTGGTTGCTGTCTCCAGGAAAGCCTCCTCACACTCCACAAGCAGCCTCTGGGTGTGGCTCAGGTGAGCAGGTGCAGGCAATCACTACAGTTTCCTGTTTGTGATGTCATCAGCCTGCACCAGGCTTGCAGATTCCCGTTTTTGCGATTTCTTATTTAGCGAATTTCGCTATTAAGAAATCGCAATACGGGATTCTGCGAATTATTTGCGATTTTTAAGGAATCGCAAATGATTAGCGATTTATTTTATACATCCCGTTTAGCGAATCTGATTTTGCGAATCGCAAATTCTCGCAATTTGAGATTCGCTAAAGGGGAGTTTGATACATATGCCCCTTAGTCATAATATACAACTTCAAAAATTACTTGGAAGGCCAGTATGGAAAATTGAAAGTAAGCAAAGTTAGAACTGAGACCATGTCAAATACAGCACAGAGTTCCTGATTATTGACCTACTCATAGCTCACCTAATTTTCAATTTTTACCATGAAATTATAGCTGCATATTTGTTTTTCCTTTAAATGTTAGTTAACACCAGTTATTCACATGAGCATATTTTGATTAGAATTCTCCTATGAGTACTTTGAAACGTGTCAGACAAGTAAGCCACAAAAATATTGTATGCAAGTGCATACCTTGCTTAGCTTTTTCTTGTGAGTTCTCTGAAACTGGAAGGTGGCAGTACATGCACTAGATTTTTGTATGCAAGTGCATATTAATTGTACATCTGCCTTGAAAATGACTGAACAGTGAACTCTCATACGGAAAATCTAGGTTATATAATTACACTCTGCCGACCAGGATGACATCCAGAACCTATTTCACCATGTCAGAATTTCATGATGAAGTATTACAAATGCACCATGGAAGGAAGCCATACCAGTGTTCAGTACCCATGAATATATGATGATCAATATCTCTACCAAAGACAACTCCACCTGCACTCTGCACACTTTCTACCATCCCCTAGGTGATAAGGTGATAATCTTTTTTTTTTTTTAAGTCCTCATTTAACCACAATATGCTCCAACTCAAGAAGAGGTTTCTCTCACCCATTTTTAGAACATTTAAAGGCAGAATTTTTACTGGTATGGTCATGCCCCAAAGGGGAGGAGAGGATGTCTTATATCTCCAGATCCGAACCTTCAAAAACTCATATGGGCCTCAACCTTTCTCTTGAGAGTTTGATAAAGCCACAGTTCCCTCCTCAGGGGGAGAGAGTTAATCCCATCCTGGGGTTTTTTGTGGGGCATATTTTTAATCATCAGTCCCAGGGATCAGAACTAGAAAACAAGATATGATAAAAATACAATAAAGTTACAAATGAAGAAAGAAAAGAAAAAGAAAAAAGAAAAATCGGATTTTACAGGGCTTTATATATAGGTAGTTCCTGTCTCCACCCATTTATCCCAGATTTCCCAATATTTTGTTTTTTTAGTACTTTTACCAGCTTGATCTAAGAAAGATACCCTCTGAATGGAATGAATCCATTCTTCTTTCGTGGGGGGGCAAGATAGAATCCATTTAATACAAAGTTCCCTTCAAGCTAGTAGAATCAAAGTAAAAAACAGAGCTTGATGACTTTTTGTTATTACCCCTCCAACAGCTTCCCTTGGGAGTAGCCCAAAAATTACTGACATAGTTGTTAATTTTATATCCAAACCCATAATATCTGATATGGTCTTACCCACATTGTTCCAAAAGACGTGTATTACCGGGCAGCTCCAGAACATGTGGACCTCATTTGCCCTATCTTCTCCACACTTAGGGCATTTCTTGATTTCACGGTTTCCCATTTTCTCTGAGGAGTCCAGTAGGCCTTATGGACTGTGAAGAGATGATTCTTTTTTAAAGGGGCAGCATTTATACAAGACCATAAAGAAGACATAGATACTTGCCCAATATTTTCGAGATCTTAATCCGGTAGGTCCTTCCTCCATGTCTCCATGAATAAGACCTGCTCCTCTTCCCCATTTTGGACAAGTAGCCAGTACCATTCTGCCACTTCTTTTACTTGTGTTTGTCTAGAGGATATCTTTAGAGCCAAGTTCGAGTTTCCTTCTAATTCTTTTCTGGAAGATTTTGTCCAGCTTAACAGTTGATAGTATTTAAACTTTGATACCTGATCTTCACAGATTACAGATATATGGGACCAGGATATAAGTTCCGCCTCAAATAAAAGTTGTCCCCAAGTATTAATTCCACATCTCCTCAAAGGTGTTGCAAGAGCATCCTCTAGACACAAAGGCGTCACCGGAGAATCCCAAACTGGTGTAATATCATTATAGTAAGGAATTTTTAAAAGGCGGCTCACCTGGGCCCAAAGCTTTACTGCGGATAGCAAAATCTTCAATTTAACTTTTTTGAAACAGTTTGGATGACCACATTTTAGAAGGAAACATCCAGCTTGTTGGGAGAAGTCAAACGTGAGCGCCTTATAGAGAGGCGAGAACATAGAGCTTTCTATCATCAATTGCCGGAAATGTTTTAACTGGAACGCGCACAGATATAGATATAGATCAGGGGTTGCAATTCCTCCATATTCTTTTTTTTTTCTCAGTTTTTTCAAGGCTATTCTCTGGTTTTTATTTCCCCATATGAAGCTTGAAAAAAGCCCTTGCACCTTCCTAAACCAGACTCTTAGGAACTCTAGGGGAATGGTATTAAATAGAAATGTATATTGAGGAAGAATTGACATTTTTAATGAGTTAGATTTACCCAGAAAGGAAAGATGCAACGCTCCCCAAGTTTGTAATTGAGGGCTTACTTTTTTTGTCACTTTTTCAAAGTTTATCTCTGCACTTTTATCAATATTTTGAGCTATCTGTATCCCCAAATACCTTATTTCTTTTTTTGTGTAGATACTTTCGAAATTTGTGTTCCATTTCATTAATTCTGTCTTTTGTTGATTAAGTAAATATCCTGAAACCCTGCCAAACTTTTCTATTTCAGACCAAATTCCTGTGTATGATGTCTCTAAGTCACCTGAAAAAATGATGAGGTCGTCCGCATATAACCCAATTTTTTTCTCCCATCCGTTACATTTAAATGGAATAATATTCTGGCTGGTTCTCAGCTAATACGCCAATGGTTCCATATACATATTAAAAAGTAACGGGGAAAGAGGGCAGCCTTGTCTAGTCCCTCTTGCAATCTGTATGGGTCTAGTTAATTTCCCATTCACCAACATTTTTGCTGAGGGGTTTTTATAAATGGCTTTAATTGCTGTCATACATGTTTCACCCAGATCAAAATGTTGTATCACTTTAAACAAAAATGTCCAATTGACCCGATCAAAAGCTTTGACAGCATCAAAAGTCATTACTGCCAAAGAGGTCTTATATGTTTGGGCCATATCTATAGCTCCGATAAGGTCCTGTACTAATTCACTGAGCTGCCTCCCTTTCATGAAGCCCTTTTGATCTGGGTGTATGATCGAACCCATCACTTTATCTAAACGTTTGGTGATAATCTGTGTATAGATCTTGTGGTCACAGTTTAGAAGGGAACTAGTCCTATATGACTCGCATATTCGTGGGTTTTTGTTTGGTTTTAACAGAATTGTAATAGTCGCCTCTTCCCATGACGCAGGGGGGTGTTACCTTTTAAAAAGCAAGAATTAAACAGTTGAAGTAGAATAGGTGTCAATTCTTCTTTTAATAGACTGTATATCTCATTCGGGATGGAGTCCGGACCTGCCGCTTTACCCTTTTTTAAAAACCTAATAGCTTGAGTTATTTCTTCCACTACTATGGGGCAATTTATTTGTTCTTTTTCATTTTGTTGAAGTGAGGGAAGAGTCAGCTCCTATAAAAATTCATTGATATTCTTTTCCTCAGTTATCTCCTCCTCCGTATATAAGTTTTCAAAAAATTGGGCGAAGGCCTCCTCAATCTCAGTATCATCTGTTATTATGTTGCCAGTATCTGCATTACGGAGGTCCTTTATCCTATTTCTCGTTTGGTCAGTTTTTATCTTCCAAGCGAGAAGTTTGCTACACCCCTCTCCATATTCGTGGTGAGCTAGTTTACTAGCATCCCACTTTTTTTTAATTATGGTCTCTAGGTGATCAGCGAGCTTATGTTTTGCATTCATTAGATTTTTTAAGATATTTGGATTTCCCTGTTCCCTTTCAGAGTTTTCTTGCAGTCTATGTATCTCATTCTCTAATTTCTTAGTGTCTTCTTGTGTTTTCTTGGCCTGTGAGCAGGATATAGCTATTAGTAAACCCCTCAAGAAGGCCTTATACGTATCCCAAACTGTTTGTATTGGGGCAGAGTTAAGATTTATATCAAAGAATTCTTTAGTCTCTGCTTTTAGTTTTTCAATTATGGTGCTTTCTAGTAATAGTGTCCTATTAATGGTCCACCTCCGTATTAATTGAGCATTATGTGTAGCTATTTTTAAAATAACTGCTGAATGGTCTGACATATGCTCAGGGGCATGACTAATTTGAATAGCATTCCTGCTCACTACAGTACCCACTAAGAAAAAATCGATTCTTGACCGATGTCCACATTTTTTATTGTGAAATGTAAATTTTCCTCCATTTATTCTAGATCTATTAGCCATCTCCCTCCAAATGTCTACCAACCCTATATCGGCCATTAGTTGTCTTGTAGCTGTTCTCATTTTTTGTGTGTTGGAGGCTACTCTAAGTGAGGTGGAATCTTGACCTGGATCTAGAACCAAATTAAAATCACCCCCTAGCACTATAGAGTCACTGACTTCAGTTAAATGTAGAAGTAAAGTATATAAGGGAGCTGGATCATCCACATTCGGTCCATAATAACTTACAAAAGTTATCCACACCTCATTAATTTTTAATTTGGCAATAGCCCACCTCCCCTGCGTATCAACTATACATTCACCCAGTATTGCTGATGCTGTTTTTTTAACTAGGATGGCTACACCTTTCACTGTGAGGGATTGTGTTGTTCAAATACAGTGTTCAATCCATTTTTGTTGTTTTAACACCATAGTCCATTCCTCTTTCAGTAAGTGGGATTCTTGAACAAGGAAGATCTTACAATCTGATAGCCTTAAATATTCTAATATTCTTTTCCTTCTGGATAGAACCCTCAAACCATTTACATTCCACGACATGATCCCCAGGTCTTTAGCTCCATCTTTTTTAGGCATATGTTTTTAATATTTGCCTTTATTAAGAAATTGTAAAAATAAAAGAAAAAAGGATAGAGATGTTTTATTTGACCTTGTCAAATGAGGACATTTTTTTTTGTTTTTCTCCCACATGCTCCCCCACCCAGTGTTCTAGTAAAAACCTTGTTTTATTGCATTTTAAGTGCACACTCCTCCCCCCACCCCTTGGGGAATCCCCCCTTTCTACTATTAGAGGAACACCTCTAGAGTTTAGGCTCTATCTCTTTCCCAGCTTTTTATTCCAAAATCTCTTATTCAGATGAATTCTTTATCTCATTTATGAGGGCATTGGCTTCTTCTGGATCTTTAAAGTTAAACATCTTATTGTTCCACATTACTTTAAGGGAAGCAGGGAAACAAAGGTTTGCTGTAACGCCTAGTTTCTTTAATTCTTGCATTGATTTTCCCAGTTCCCATTGTTTTTCTTGAGTGATGTGGAATATGTCAGATCTGATACGAAATGGCCATCCAGCCTTTTTGTAGACCCCCGCCTTTAAACCTCCTGCCAAGATTTTTTCTTTTAGCATGTATGATTTAAAGTTAACCAAAATTTTCCTTGGGGTTTTCTTTCCAGGTTTTTTGTTAAAAGGGTCCCGATGGACTCTTTGTATATCAGCTTCAAGAGTCGCTTTATCAATATCCACATGAAGCTCTACAAGAAGATTGATTACAAATGACCTTATATATCCACCTTCTTCATCTTCTGGGATATTTAACAGTCTAATATTATTCCTCCTAGAAGCATTTTATAGACTTTCCAGTTTATCCTTTACCACCTTATCCTCACCCTTTAATTTCTGGATATCTTGGGTGTTTTTGTCCACTTGCTTTACTAAATCTTCAACCACTAGTTCCATTGTCCCCACCCTTTCGGAAATAACCTTCATCTTGGATTCGAGGGTCTCACAGACTGTCTGTATTCTCAGTTGATTGCTTTCTGAGATTGCAAACTTGTTTCTTATTTCTGTAAGTAATGTATTTAACAACCCCTCAGTATGGGAGGTAACTCCCATAACCGGCTCTACATTTGAGCGGTCAGATGCCTCTATTTCTTCTGATAACCCCTTCTTTTCCTGTATGGTGGCTTTTCCTAGAACGGTTCTTCCGGGTTTGGGCGAGGAAGGGACAGATGGTGACTCATCTATCAGTTCATTAATTTCTTGTGACAAGGATTCATACCTATTTTCCAGGGATATTGGATTCATGTCCTTTCTTCCCCCTTCCTCGTTCATATTCAGGGGTTGTTGTGACGATTGATGAGAGCTTACCGGCCTTTGTTCCCCAGCTAATAAGCCTGGGTTAGGTGTTAATGGATGGTTTAGCTCTTTTTTAGGAGAATGTAGGGCCTGTACCTTAAAGTAGGATCTCAGGGATGGAGTTATTCGAGTGCTTCCTGGTTTATTTTTAAGTATTTTCTTTCGTTCTTTTATAGTAGAGTTTTTAGTTAGGAGGATTTTTTTTTTTTTTTGTATTTAAGGCAGCGTTAACTGGCTTTGACTCTCCGGATTTTGGTTGCTCTGTCAGAAGACCTGGGGGGGTCAAGTCTTTATTAACTATTGTGCCCTATAATTTATTTAAACCCCAGATGTCCCTACTTCTTAATGTATATCTATTGACTCTACTAGATTCCTTGGGTAGTCCTTCGTTTTTTTTCTCTTGTTTTTCCACCCCACATTCAAGATTTAATTCAGGATCCCAGTCTGTCCCCCTTCTCCTTACCGTGCTCATCGAAGTTAACCATACATTTAATTCCACTTCTTTGTGGTTCTCCAGGGTGTTTCTTTCTACTCCTTCCAATTCTCTGCTTCCTGGTTTAGCAGCTTGAGAGAATTTACAACCCCGCTTCAAAAACAGGCAAGGAAAAGATAGTGCCGGTGCCGAGCTCCTCTTCAAACCAGCTCCTGCCGCATAACCTCTCCTCTGTGCCAAATTTGACGCGGCCTCTGACCATTGTCCCCCACGGGTCGCCACCCCCTCTCTAGCCGCCACCTCTGTGACAAGACCCCAACACAATATTGGGGTAGGTGTTCCAAACACGCCAGAGCCAACAGGGGATACAGCGGACAAACTGCCTGGCATGGACTGTAAGCCGCTCGGGTTGTGCCCGGAACAACTGAATCCGGAGGTCACAAAAGAAACACAAGTCAGGGCATAAAAACCGAGAAGAAAACAAGAGGAGAAGAAAATAGTGCAAACGAGCCCAGCCCTATGCAACAACAGTCTGTCAGCGCAAAGGTTTTTAGCGTTGTCTTCTTCGTCTCAAGCAGCAAAGACAAAAAAAACAAACAAAGAAATTCCTCCAGCACGCCCTACGTTTCGCCTGGATCCCTGCAGCTTCCAACCGTCAACCCCCCGCGAATCGCCACTCCTCCTCAAGCCGTGCTGCCTCAGCACCGAGACCTGAGAATGCCGGGACCTGAAACGCCGAGAGAACACATTACAACACAGCGCCGAAAGGACCGAGAGTTGGGAAGGAAAGTCATTGAAAAACCCCCCCACATCCAGGTGAGAGTCTTGTTACGTTATTCATCCGTTCATGCTATCTTCCGCAGTACTTGCTTGGGAGCGAGATTCCGAGCCTGCGACCGCTACTAGCTAGCGGCCGCCATTTTCCCCCGTCCGTATATCACCCCTGAAGTCTTGGAACCTAGGTGATAATCTTACCTTCATTGAACAAATCATGGAGATCATCTCCACCAACCTTACCCCATACAACAACCAGATTTTCCTAGGTGACTTCAACATTCACTGGAATGACACTAAGGGTCCACTAGTGAATTGCTTGAAGGCTTTCTTCCAGGACCTCAACCTGACCCAAGTCTGTAATCGTCCTACTCGTATAAAAGGGGCCATCTTAGACTTAATCATAGCCAAGGAAAATACCATACTATTGGATTCTATTTCACCCTGCGACTGGACCGATCATTACTGCATCACCTTCTCCATTGTTGTAAAGGCAACCATCCACAAAGGACAGCCTGTGAAAGCTAAACATTGGATCAGAAACACCCTCAATCTCAATCCAGACATGATATCTGCCACCAGCCTTAACCTCCTGTCTCTTCCCACTGATATGGCTGATGATCAAGACCTCACTAAGCACTTCCTTAGCTTTATGTCTAAAATCATGGACCCCATTGCCTCCAAACGACTAAAGAGAGTCCCGATAAGTAAAACCAATACCTGGTTCAACTGTCGTCTTAACGAGGAAGGTCATGCCCTTAGACTTGTAGAAAGAGTGTGGAGACAGACCCCCATCTCTTTCAAACCTTAAACTGTTGCGTTAAAAAAGAAGGAACTACAATATGTGCATGAGAAGTGCCAAATCATAATTTTTCCATCAGCAACTGGACACAGCCTTCAACTGTCCCAAAAAACTCTTTGAACTAGTGAAACAACAAACTAATGGGAAGCATAAATCCTCCACATCTGACACTACAACCCTACCTAATTGTCAAACATTCTCCTCCTTTTTTTCCGATAAAACTAAGTCAATTGACAATGAGCTCCGCATTGCTGTGAATTATTACTGCCTGAAACCCAGTCACAATGCACCGCCACCTCGCAGGAAATTTGTCCTAGCAACCTTTTCTTTAAACCTAAAAACAATGCCTCCTGGTCCATCTTTCAGACATTTGAGGACACTGATATCTCAAAACTACTGTCTTCCACTAAACTTTCCAACCACTCCAATGCCCCTCTCCCCTCCAAATTCCACAAGGAAACTACACTCCTCTTGATACCCCTAGGGACCAGAATTATCAATGCCTCTCTTAGGCAAGGCACCATGCGGACTGTCTAAAAAGTGGACAAGTCACACCTATACTAAAAAAGCCAGACGCAAACCTCTCTGTTCCCAACAAGTTTTGCCCCATTTCGAGCATCCCAACCTTTGCCAAGCTCCTGGAAAAATGTGTTCTTTAACAACTCTGCAATCACATTGACCAGCACCAACTCCTCGATCACTGCCAATCTGGTTTCAGACCAGGTCACAGTACTGAAACCGCCATGGCCCATATTGTCGACGATGCTTTACGCTTTCTCGAGCATAATGAATCCTTCTTGACCTATCATCAGCATTTGACACAGTCAAACATGAATCCCTCCTGAACCTCTTAGAACTTAGGGTTGAGTCTCTTTGGTAGTGTCTTAAAATGGTTTTGCTCTTTCCTACAAAACAGATCTCAACGAACCCTAATCAATCATGACTTATCCGAACAGACACCGGTCACTATCAGGGTTCCCCAAGGTTCTTCACTTTCGCCTACCCTGTTTAATCTTTACATGGAACCCTTGACTGAAATCCTCAAATGCTCCAACATCTCCTACCATATGTACGCTGATAATACGCAATTGTACATGAAGATTACCTCTCCTAACAACATCAGCACTCTCGATAACATCTTGAACAAAACTCAACACTGGTTAACACTTAACCACCTCAAACTTAATGCCCTCAAAACTGAATTCCTATTAATCTTGCCTCCCAACCCCACCTCTAACATCAAAGACTGACTTCCACTACTCACTGTACTCCACATATTGTTGATTTAGCAAAATCCCTAGGAATAGCACTAGACAATAACCTCTCCATGATGAATCACATCAGCTCCACAACCAGAGGGGCCAATTTCCATCTCCACATCTTAAGAAAACTAAAGCCTTTCCTGCCCAATGCAGATCTCAAGATGGCGGTTCAGGCTTTTGTGATCTCCAAACTTGACTATGGGAATGCTACCCTTGTTGGCCTACCGAAAATTAAACTATCACCATTGAGGGCTACCCTCTATGCTGCTGCATGGCTCATCACAGGCGTAAATAAAAATTATCACATCACCCCAGCCCTCCACTCTCTGAACTGGCTACCTTATGAATCTAGGATCCACCTAAAAATAGCATGCATGACATACAAAGCCATCCACCACAACATTCCTCGCTACCTGGCTCAGAAACTGGTGCTATCCGGAAGGAATAGAGCTTCTCGTAGTAAATGCTCCCTACTTCTGAAACCCCCAAAATTTCACAAAAAGAAAACCTATAAGTGATCTTTCTCCGAAATTGCCCCAAGAATGTGGAACTCTCTTCCCCGAGAGATCCAGACCATCCCTTCATTCGTTCTTTTAAAAAACGAAGTAAAAATGAGACAACTGAATAATCTCCTTCCTATCTGAGGCAACTATCCATGCCAATTTGATTTCTTTGCCGGTGTTTTCACTATGTCTCTTTGTATTATCTTTTCATGCTGTATATTCTATATTTTGCTCCTTGTATATTTAATGCTATTTATTGGGTTGTACAGCACTCTGACACCAACATTTTGGTCATGTTCGCGCTTTATAAAACTTTATAAATAAATGAAATAAATACATAAAATACATAAGGCCTCACCATGTACTAAGGGTAGTGAAGACTGATCATGGCTTTCATACACTGTCATATTTGACAGTCTAAACGAGACAATGAAACTGTCAATTTGCTGGTGAAGTGAATTATACTGGTTTTACAACCAGGTCAAAGTGCTAAATAACCCATATATCCACTGGGAACATGCACTTTATGCAAAGCCACTTTTGATATTTGGCCTTTCTTCTGAACCATATTTTTGTTGTTTGTAGCACTCCATGTCATTTATCCCTCCTAAACAGAGGTAAAGTGCCTGTGCTCTCCCTCTCAAAATGATAAAATTGGTATACTCCTAATTGTTATATTGTACTGACTGATAAGTCCCTAGTATATTGTAGAAAGTGCACCCAGGGTATGTAAATTAAATGTCACTTGTAGACTGCAGTACCAATTGTGCCTTCCATTTCAGTGACAATGCAAACATGACTTCAGGCCTACCATGTGTGGCAACGCTGTCGCAGTTTTAAAACAACCGCTTTTGACAGTTCAAACCTTTCCTTTTAAATATTTAAGACACTCCTAAGTAGGTCTTACTGATCATAAGGCAGGCTGCATGGTATTTCAAATGGGGATATGTAGGAATGTAATGTTAAACATCTTCTTACAGTGAAGACTAATAAACATGTTCTTACAGTGAAAGCTATTTTCACTGTAGAAAGACTGGTTGTTCCATAGGAAAACATATGGTTAAATTATTACATTTCTTAATGCTAATTTTTGTTATTTCAAAGACTCTTTATTAGTTATTCAAAATCCAATTAAATAGTAAAATTGAATTTTGTATTGCGAATAAAGAAAAGGTACTTTTAGAAATGTTACATTTACTTGCCTATGACACAATTGCATGAGTATTATTGTCACCTGGCTGCTGAATAGCTCTTTGATGATGCATGAAGTACCTTCTAGGACAGGGATAACAGAGCTTGGGGTTGGGGAGGTGTTGTGCTCCATTCACATGATGACCTGAGGGCTGGGCCCAGGAACTTGATTAACTTCAAAGAGGACTACCCTGTCACAAGCAAATGTAGCTAGCACCAAGGCCAACCTCTGCTTTGGCCCATCAGCCAGGCAAGTTCTAATCACATTGTACATCTTTTGGATATCAGTTTCAAATCCTGCTAGAGTGTCAAAATCTACTGCGGTTTTACATATAACTCTAGGGGTGCACTTCAAAGGGTGAGGACAGGGTGCCAAAACAGTTCTTATATTTTACTGGCTGGTTTCTGATTTTTTTGCCAGATTTGTTCTACCAGACATCTGTTACTAATTTCCTTTGTTGGTACAGCACCTGCTTTAGGGACTTATGATGAGTCTGGCCATCCACGGACTGCCAGACTATTGGGGTGCTGTGGTAGCGGTCTCCCAGCTGCCCTATTACAACCAGTGTAACTGCAAAAAATGATGGACGGAATGCTGAATGATTCAAACATTCTTCCCCAGTCATGAGATTGTGGTTAAATCCATTGTTCTTTTGCCCACTACGCCACCCCAGTTTAGACCCAGCCATATGCAAATCAGTCTTGACCCTGTGCCTCATGGGAACAGTCCAGACAACACTGCCAAGCCAGGTCCTCCCTGAACCGGAAAAAAGCATCCTGGGACCAGTTTCGGGGTATCTCACCCTTCATCAGCCAGACTAGCTTGAATCCAGTGGCACAGTGAGCAAGGGACCCACGTCTGGGTAAACCCATCCCACTTAGGGCAAAAAGTGTAACTGCAACAAATGCTGGACGGAATTGCTGAATGATTCAAACATTCTGCCCCAGTCAAGAGATCTGGGTTA
This sequence comes from Triturus cristatus, assembly GCF_964204655.1. Classification (NCBI taxonomy): domain Eukaryota; kingdom Metazoa; phylum Chordata; class Amphibia; order Caudata; family Salamandridae; genus Triturus; species Triturus cristatus. The sequence goes on from NC_140589.1 coordinate 1,291,353,868, forward strand.
AATCCATTGTTCTTTTGCCACCCCAGTTTGGACCCAGCCATAAGGGAATTAGTTGTGACCCAGTGCCACATGGGAACTGTCCAGACCAAACTGCCAAGCCAGTTCCTCCCTGGACCGGAAAAAAAACATCCTGGGACCGGTCTTGGGGTATCTCACCCTTAATCAGCCAGGCTAGCTGAAAACTCCTTTTCTTTGGGTGGTTCGTACATGGGCTTGACATTGCAGAAGTGGGGCGGTCCCGCTCCTGCACTGTTAAACTCATAGTAGGACCCTAAACTGAATTTTATTGTTAGATGTGGGAGAACACAGGGATTGTCCTAGTGAACTCCCCCCAAAAAACCCCAGACCTCAGAGCTCAAATATAGTGTGGCCAAAGACTTTCACCATTTTGAAAATGCCCAAAGTGGGTAGGATTAGCCACAGGTTGGGGCGTGGCAAGAAGTCAATCCCACCCACTAGCTCATGGAAGGTAAAAATGTGGTATTGCGAGGCACCAAATCCAGAGCACTCCTAGACCAGAATAAAATTAGAAATGGGCTATCTGCAACTGAAGAGCCCTGGACGACTGGACCTGCTCTCTTTTGTACCCAGAACAAAGAAGTGGACTTTAGGGTTCATAAAGTGGCCTCTAATTTAAGCTGCATCAACTACAAGAGACCTTTCCTGCAATTGACAAGCTGATCTGTGGCAAGTGAACTCTGCTTGACACCCTGTGAGTCTCTAAGTACCTCCCTTAATGTCCTGGGGGGTTTAGACATATATGCTCCTGTGGTGGATTGGGACTTAGAATCTAAAGTCAGAAGGTAAAATCATTTGCTGGTTGGTGTATCCGACCGGCGCTCAATTGCAGTCAGCATTAAAAATTTGCCTAGCTCCTGTTCTATGATGATCATTGACTACCATTGGCACTTTGTGCTTTGATACAAAGACGAAGACTCCAGAAGGTAAGTGTTGAATCCTTTTTTCCTGACTCCTCTCTCCACCAGCATTCCTTCTGTGTCACCAACATTCTAAGGTCCCCTTCAGGGACTTGGAACAAACCATTCACAATAGGGGTGATACGGGGCAACATACCAAGTATGGTTATACTGGTCAGTGACATAACATACCTTAGAAGACGCATCGTAACACATCTTCCCCTTAATATAAATGAATAAGCATTGTAAACAAAACCTCAACTAAGTCACAATTCTCTACTTGTACTTAATAAAGTCTTTGTGCCAACCTGGGGTTCTGCATGTTCTTTGTGTGATAGGTAAATCATCGATGTCAAGGTTTTGTGATACTGCTGCCTGGTCATAAGATTGGCTGTGTGAGTTTTGAGGTTTCACTGACCTGTCCATGCTCCACATTTGGTCATTATCTAATATGGCTGTGTTGTTTCTTACAGCCTTGATGCGCATAGGTTTCGAAAACTTAGTTTCACCATCGCACCTTCTTGGCACCTTAACACATACCCAGTCTCCCACTTTCCACTGTGGAACTTTGGTTCCATGTTTAGTGTCATACTGAGTTTTGTACTTAGTTTGATGTGCATCAACTTTGTCCCTGAAATCTTGCCTGTCCATTGTGAAGTGGGATCCCCCTCCTAACCAATTCGGGAAGAATTTTGTACCCGGTCTCCTTCCTCTCAACGCTGAAAAAGGAGACACACCACTCCTAATTCTGTTACCAATTGTCATTCTTTTTGGATGGTTCGTTTTTAATCTTGTACACGTCTGATTCTTCATCTAGATTGGCTATCTCTGATATCCTATCACTAGACTCTGATGAATTAATCTCTTTTATACAAATTGCTGTATGTTCAATTGATTTTGCAATTTTAATTGCTTCCAGAAGATCTGGTTGTTTCTCCAACAATTTCCTCTGTATATCTTTGCTGTTAGTACAGCGTACCAATTGGTCTCTGATTAACGAGTCACTTAGATCATTGAAAGCACAAAGTTTGCTGAGACCTCTGAGAACAGCATTATAAGTGGACACATACTCTTGCTTGCCCTGTCCCCTACTGAAAAAATTGGGCCTCTCCAAGACTATATTAATTGTCCCCAAAGTGAATTCGCAACTTAGACAACGATGTTTCATAGGCATCTTCATCCTCTTCCTCTACCTCAGGTTCCGGTAGTGATTCAAATATTTTCCTTCCACTTGAACCTAAGTTGTGTAGTAATATGTGCTGTTTTCTGAAAGCACTGAATTTTTCCCCTCCTATTGCTACCAGATATGACTCAAATACCTTCTCCCAATCTTCCCATGGAATAGTAGGTTCTCCAATTTCATTCAGGAATGGCGCTGGTTGCAAAATGCTCGCAGCTGCCATAATGGAAGAGATAGCAATGTACTAGCTGTAATTTGTAAGGTACACCTAAATGATGAGAAAGACAATTGTGTTGTACACAATAATGCTTAAATGAGATTTAAATGAGCATAACCGATCTTGTGCCTTAAATACGTATATATAGGTTAAAATTGAACAGCACACAATCGTCAAGTGTAAACGATACACATACAAGCTTAAGTGATATCTTGAACATTAAGAACAGACAATAGTGGCGAGTCAAAGCACAAGTGTGTGTATACTGTAGCCTTACAAATATTACTGCCAACTCATACAACCAGGAGTTATCATGTGAGGTGGAACGCCCTACAATTAGTGAAATTAAGCTGTATTAATACTGAACTTGAAGAAAATTGCATTAACTTAAGGTGTGCGTGTCACCGATAACATCAACCGACACGCTGAGGAGTGCGCTGCTCATAGAAATACCTTTGGCCCCCCAGCAGGTGCGCATGAGCACTAGTGAGGTGAAAATTCAACTGCAGATCGGTGAACTGTCAGAGGCGAAAATTACCTAAGATGCTGTTGAAATAAATTTTGACAGTCTATAACAGTGTGCGTGTCACCAATAAAAATTAACCTGACACGCTATGGAGTGCGTATCTCCGCATGAAATGTGAAGAAATACTGAGGTGAAAATTCAACTGCAGATCGAGTGAAGTGTCAGAGGCGAAAATTACCTAAAATGCTGTTAAAACAAACTTTTCTGACAGTCTATAATGGTGTGCGTGTCACCGAAAAATTAACTTGACACGCTATGGAGTGCGTATCTCCGAAAATATGAAGAATTACCTTTCCGACCTTCGGACCACAGCAGCTGATGCGCCGGAAGCACTCACTGGGCAAAGTTCAGAAGCGTCGGTGGCGTCCTGCCAACAGCAGCTGGTGTACAGGAAACGCTCGCTGAGGCGAAACCTAGCAACAGAGCGCTGACACTCGGAGGCGTCGTGTCTCGCAGCGGCTGGTGCGCAGGAAGCACTCGCTGAGGCAAGTTCCAAGCGAAGAAGCATCAGAGGCATTCCTGACAGGAACCGAAGATAGTCCGTCCGGAGATGAGGAATGACGCGATTGCTCACAATCAACCACCGGAACGATGCCCAATACCAGAGCCAGACGACAAACTTCTGACAGAGGTCATGAATCACGGATACTTTGCCTCATATTGCCTCACACCAACCACTGCATCGCTAAAGGCCTGTGCAGATTAGCTGAAATCCTCAAAGATGGTAACAAGCAGATACTTCATCGCACTGAAGATCACCATCGCATTGAAGAATTCCCAGGCACAGGATACGACTTAAAGTCACAATATAGCGATGAGAAGAGACACCTCACCAGATAACGACGTATTTCTTCTGCATGAACATCTGGTGGAGTGGCACACAGAAGGGGAGGAGCAGGGTACATCTGTCCCCTTACACAGATCATCTCCAGTGATACAAAGGCGAAGACTCCAGAAGGTAAGTGTAGAATCCTTTATTCCTGACTCCTCTCTCCACCAGCATTCCTTCTGTGTCACCAACATTCTAAGGTCACCTTCAGGGACTTGGAACAAACCTTTCACAATAGGGGTGATACGGGGGAACATACCAAGTATGGTTATACTGGTCAGTGACATAACATACCTTAGAAGACGCATCGTAACATGCTTCGTGGTGCTAATTTTACTTAAAACATAAAAAATTCTAATCTTTTGTTCCCCTTAGTGTATTTTTGTCATTTTGTTTTTTTAATTTTACTCTATTTTCCTAACTCATTTTTGGATTTTTATTGCCTTGCATTTTGACTTTATTACTCTTGTAATACTGCATAAATACTTCACACCTTGCCTCCATGTTAAACTTGTAAGCTGTGTGCTATAGCTACCAGGTGGTTGAACTCAGGTTGATTTAGTGACTTTTGTGATTCATCCTAACAGGGATTTTGGTTATTACATGAGGTGGGTACCAACACCTCTCAACTAATACCCCAAATTCTTACATTGATTTACACAATTTTTCACAAAGTCATTACTTATGGAAGTGCCTTTACAAAAAAATGAATGTGTCCATCTGTAACGCAACTGGTGCTAATGTAAAGTGCTCTGATACCTTGGAGTCTAGTTTGTGCTATATAAAACTGCCCCTAAAAAAGTGTGCCTACTTTCTAGCTAAAGTAAATTTAACATCATATAACTGATCAGTCCACTTGATTAACTATTTGGCAAATAAAGCACTGAATCTAAACAAATCTGCATTTACTCTGATATATGCATATTTTAACAGACACAAGTAGACTGACTCTAACGAATCAACATTTTTCCCAGTAAAGATCATTTCAGCTTATGTGTATACAAACTTACAACAAATGTGCCTTCAAAATAATGAATGCCCTTTTCCAGAAACAAATATGAATCAGTAAAGCAATCACACATTCTCACATTCATAGATGCCAACTAAACGTATATGAACACAGCAAAACTGAAATATGCACTCCTCTAAGCAAGCATGAAAAGAATTTATATTTGCAGTGGATAACTATGCGCTGTGTTTCATAATGATAAATGCTAAGTCACTGTTATTGACTTAATTCAACAATTCAATGGGAGTTAACGAGTTCATACTAAATTCCTTAAAACAAATATCTCAAAAGTACTGACATGGATCGGTCAACATGCTTTTACGAAGGAGCTTATGGTGGAAACAATACTCATTCCCCACCGTGAATAATCAAAAATACACTGCAACATATTATATGGCATGCATAATAAGGAGTGAGTAACAGTATTTGTCTTCTGCTGTGACTTGCTTTCTTAGACATTAAAATCTATGTGATTGCAAGTTCCATAGAGAATGTTATTTTTTTTAATGTAACAAATATATATCCTTATGATTCATATAGAGCTTGATACAGCAAGTTTTGTCGTGTTTTGGCACTGTTAATGAGTGTTACTTTAAGTTAGTTCATAAAACCGCATTTTATCAAGGTTAGAAGGAAGATATACGAGGGTGCCCTTTCTGAGAATCGAACAAGAATGTTGCTGGCTTGCTGTTCCACAAAGCACAACACTGACACAAACAAATTAGTCCCGCTCTCCTGCTTGATAGCCTCACATTTGTATGCAAATAACACTATCTGGTTGGTGTATATATGCATCCCTAGTGGCTCTGCATATGGCCCTCGTTCCTAGTAATTTATAAATATACATAAATAGGATGCAGTCTTCAGAATTGTGTCGTAATTTCTAATTCATTTTTGGTTTTAATTATATCTTTACATGTTTATATGAAGAAGTCACAAACTTTGTTACTTCACCAGTCACCTGGGTTTCAGAATGGTTCTTGATCCCATATACTACACTTGTGCAGTGGTTCACTAGAGTGCAACACACAATCATGCATGGCCAACATTCAAGGAACTTTTCCACTGTAACAATAATCAAGGAATGGCTTTAGGTCTAGAAATGATTTATTACAGCCTTGAAAATGTCCCTGACCTGCAGGTGGAGTAATAGGCAAAATGCATGCGGACTGTCAAACCTAAAAAACAAAAGCATATTATTAGAATAACAGCAATCTTAAATGTTATGGTGACTAATGTTGAAATGGTTAACAAAAAAGCCAATAAATTGTTTCTAATCTAGCTTAAACATTTTTGTTTTCATTATTATCTTGATGTATGCATCCCATTTATGAATGTTAATGCAATACTGACACATAGACTTAATATTAATTTAGAAGATTTTTTATAACCCTGTTTATCTAATTTCAGAGTGCTGTTCAAGTCTAAATACATTCACATCTATGCAGTACTTGAGGTCCACCTGGTTGTGAGGTGTGACCCAGTAATGCCTTTCTCTATCAATATTGAATGTGTAAACAGGCATAGCATGTGCATTGAGCATTATAGACAGTTGACAATTCCTATTGGACATGACGTCATGTAATAACATTTCATTTCTATTTTATTTCATTTTCATATCACACCTCCCAGTCTGGCTTACAGCACAACAAAAATAAAGCAAACCATCATGTATGATCCTAATTTCTATGTTTTTATCCATGAGAAGATAAAGTGTGTTTCAGTGTCATTGATTGCATAATTAACTTGTGATGGAAGCTTGTCCCGCTCTGCCTTGCATTAGTGAGAGTGATGCAGTATATCCATCTGTGCTGTGTGAATGGAAGTAGGATGGTGATAACAGCTTTCATGGGTTTCCTAATGTTTTCTCACCTATTGGGAGTTGTTAGCCAGGAGGCCGGTACATCAAGTGATCACAGCAAGAAGATCAATTAAGCAAGTGCTAGAGTGAGTATCAATTCAAATATATCTATGGTGTATCATCTCACACACAGAGATGAGCCTCGATCTCTTTTTCTTCCTTTATCAAATGTGTGATGGATCTTGGCCGCTGTTTATGAGAATTAGGAGCTAGTTATCACATAAATCTTAATCACAAATCTTAATACTAAGTTTAGTCAAGGATAAGAGTTTGAATTAGTTTCAAGTGTTTTTATTTTCATTAAAAGTTTGGTCAAACCTCTTTCTCTTTGTTTCATTGGTTCAAATGCATAGTCAGTTAACTACACGAGTTACATAAAGGAAAGAATCCCTATTCTCAAGATGGGGTGAAAATGGGGTCGGTCAGAACTCATAAAGAGTTAAAGCTCGAGAGGAAGAGACAGATAGAACATAAACTCAAATTCAATCAGTCAATATCGACGGAACTTTCTGTGAACAGGAGTTTGTGAAACTCTAAAGAATCTCAAGCAAATAAAACATTTGCGCCTTCAGTAGGAGTAGCAAACTGCAGCATTCAATAAATTCAAAAAATTATAAATCAGTTTTCTGAATTCAGCATGAAGCCTTCAGCACTCACCATAGGGAGCAGGTATGTAAGAGGGAAAAGGGTGTCTAGAAAAAAAGGCATCTGGGAAAACAAATCTGGTAGGGCATTTGAAAAGGCATTAATTCTACTCTAGTAATACACCGTTATATAAACAGTCAAAAAGAAATGGTGCATTCCATGTTGTTTGATGATTGCCTTGTGAGAAAGCTTCTACTCAATATAATATTCTATAATATTCCTGAGTTGGTTACAGTGAGAGACCGATATCAAAGATTAAAGGCTTGAGTGGGTTAGCTGGGAGACGTTATTTTACATTATACAGGTCTGAACTGTTCATAATGAAAAGTTACAAAAAGCAGTAGGCCTGACCTATTTATTGTGAAAAATATATATTAAAGCAATACAAGTTTAAAGGTGGATTGTTTTTACACTGTGTTAGTTGTAGACAGATATTTTGCTACATAGAATCTCACAGATTACCATACAAGGCAAGAGTTTTGGTGTTGCTCATCCTTTTGACAAACCTTTGAGTTTGAAGATGTACAATGTGATACTCTTTGTTAGACCCTTTTGAGAAGGGATGCATATTGTTTAGCCTAAAGTAATATAGCACATATTTCAAATTTTCAGTGTTCACGATATTGCCAGCTTATGCACAGTACAGTAGGCATGATCAGCTTATGGTGACAAGCCAATAATTAAGATTTCATTGGTTCTTTGGGAAACGTTACTTTACATATCACAGGACTGAACTGCCTATTATGAAAGTATAATAAAGACAGTAGCTTGGCTTATTTATTGTGAAATACATTTGTTAAAGTCAATAGGCCTTTATGGGTGGCTTCGTCTTACACTGTTAAAGGCTGTAGATAGCTGGTTTGTTGCACAAAAAGTCGCAGATCACAGTTACTAGTCTAGGCTATTGGTGTTGGTTACCACCTTTGACAAACACTAGGGGTAGAAGATATTCACTGTTAGAATCCACTTTAGGACCCCATAAGCAAGGGTTTACATACATTTGCCAACTCTAGTTTTGCACATATTAATAATATTTTTATTGCATGTCTATTGGTTGCCTTATGGGAAAATGTATGTTGAATATATGCGTCCTAGTTTGGTTATGTTGAAAAGTCCGTTTTTAACGATAGGGCCTGACTGTTTCATTGGGAAAAGATATGAGAAAGCAAATTCACTTGCTATGTGCCTTAATGCTTGTAACTGTACTATGAAAATGCAAATACCCATGTGAGTATTAACATATGTTACTTCGTTCTACTAATGAATTGTCATCTTCTATTTTATAACTGATAAAAATTCTATAAAATCTTAGTGTTAATGCAGAATTACATATAATTTAAATGAATCTCTACATGTTACCCTGTTTCATGCATTGCACATTTTACTGAACCATTTTAGCAAAGCGTAGTGTCATTCTGACTTTGGCACAATGAAGTGAAGATTGTAGCAACTAGAGAAGCTAGCCTTTTGCTTGGAAAACTGTTAATTTCTTCAAAGTTCAAATTTTATTCTTCCCACAAAAAGATCATGTCACCTTGCTTCCTATCATTAGGTTTAATTTCTATCAGGGTTTGCAGCTCCATTTCACTGAGTCAACTGCCGGAAAGGTTGCCTTGTCACCTACGATTTCTGATGCTGCTGTGCATGTTATAAAAAAGTGATTTGCTTCCGTTTCCTTTCCTGAAAACCTTTTTACTGTTTCAGGGATGAGCTTCTAAGATTGAGAAACAGTACTGAATCAAGCAGAAGTGCACAAGGGACCCTGAGAGATCGTGAAGAGGCACCCAAGGGCATATGGTAACACCAACATTTCTACTCCCCAACCATTTATTGTTGTATTACATAGATATCCATGTTGGTTGGGATGGCAATTTATCTGCACCTACAACTCGTTGGTGTGTACCATTCTTTTCTTCTATGGTCCGAAATTATTGTCACTCCTGTCTCACCTGTCAGTCCTATAATGGCGGGAAAAGGATCAAGGCCATCCATTCTGCTCAACCTTCACCTTACGGCGCCTTTGTACATCTCCAAAAGGACTCCTTACACCCACACAATAATGATTGTCTGCATGAATTCAGGTTGGATGGAAGCTTAACCCTGTGCAAGAACAGATGCCAGTAGAGCTGTAACGTTATTACTTAGTGGCTTCCTCCCACATTTCAGGATCCTAAATCACATATCAGTAGACTGAGGAACACACTTAATTTCATCTGTAGTGCAGGAGATTTGCAAAGCCTTAGGAATAGTTCAACAATTCCACATCACCTATCACCCTGAATCAGAAGAAAAGTGGAACAAAATATTAGTACCCAGGATATTAATTTAATTAAAATATGTTCTGAACCCCAACTGAAATGGTCTCATGCCCTGCCTCAAACTTTATAGACCATTAGGACTGTACTGAAAGAAAAAAACAAGCTAGGACTGTGCAAGATATTTATGGGATGCCCCATATTGTCACTTTTGAATTATCCCACTTCTTCTGCTAAGTTAGACCCACAACTCAATGATGATACAGTCCTGCAATGGTACAGGAAGTTTATATAGTCTCTTTAAAGTTTCCATTCTCAGGGTCCATCTACCGTTGCTGAGTGCCCAATCCAGTGTACCATTCCCTCCCCAGACAGCCAGACATAATGGGTATTTGGGTGTAACTTGATGGGCCATCCTGGCAGGATGGGAGGAAGGAGCAAGACCCAGCCACACTTACACCTGCATAGTCTTTTCCTGTCCCCACACAAAGGGCTGCATATCCCCGTATAGTGAGTATGGAGCAACCTCAGGAAAGGCAGCACGTGTGCACTTCAAAGACTCGTCTTTGAAGTCTCCCCCACTTCAAAGGCACAACTGGGTATAAGTACTGGACCTCAAACACCACCACTTCAATACACTTCTGGACCTGGTGATATTCTGCCCGGAAGAAGGACAGCTGTGCTGCTGAAAGGACTGCCACTCTGCTGCACTGCTACTCTGTTGGACTCCTGTTTTGCTGTGCTGACCTGCTGCCTTCTATCCTTTTGCCTGGGTGAGAAGGGCTAGATTTGCATCCCTTGAACCCAGAACACAGAGTGACAAAAAGGGCATGCGCTCCATTTCAGTTGGCCTGAACTTTTGACTTTGTCCCGGCCTGGCAGGACCAGATATCGTAAATAGCGCTTTTTTCTTCTAGGCACTATTGTTACTTAAAAACTTCGAAATTCAATATCTCAAGTTACACTTATTGGATTTTTGTCACTTTGGTCTTGGTTTATTTATTAAAATACATACTATTTTTCTAAACCTGGTGTGGGGTCTTTTTTGTGCGGTGTTTTCACTGTTTTAATGTTTGAAGTGTTGCACAAATACTTTACACATTGCCTCCCGGTTAAGCCTGACGGCTCTGTGCCAAGCTACCAGAGGGTGACCACAGGTTAATTTGGGGTTTTCTTGTGCCTTACCCTGACTAGGATTGTGGTTGCTGCTTGACCAGGGCTTTCACCCTAGTCAACGGACAATCCAATTTCAAAACAGTTTTCTTTTCTCTCATACTATATCTCTTCCTCTTTTCCTTCTATTGTACCTAATCTTCCCTGAGGTATTCTCTCATATTGTATTTTTCATTTCGTAGCTGCCATTGGTCTTTAATCCTTTCTTCTAATCTTTACCTTTGACTCCTACCTCTCTATTCATATACCACTATCATTGTATTACTTCCTCCATTCCTCCATTTATCCTTTTCCTTCTATTCTCCAGATCTATTGCCACTGACTTTAGCACTAGTTTAACGATATGGCTCTTTTTCAATATATTACGTGACCATAATTTCTTTCATAAAAGAGCTCCCAGGTTTCCCAGGTACTTGTATGAGTTGCTCAGTCAATCCAAATGTTTACTTTAAACTTGTAGTCCAAATTTTCAAATGAATGAAGAGGACTCAAAACGCAAAGTAAAACCTGGACTGGATGAGACATTTTTGCATGGACCTGGGAAACTTGAAAACTTTGTAACAAACAAAATTCCACCAATCATTTGACCCTCAAGCCCATGAAAGGGCTTGCCCTTTTCCCTCAACTCCAGTAAATAAACTTTTGATGACCTACTGCAGCACCCTCTCCTTCTGAGTCACTTTAAAAAACCTTTCTTTCGACTTTCAGTCCTATGGGTTCATATGTGCCTCTGCACACCTGAGACTGATGGTCTTTTCTGTATGTCAGAGCACCATCACTTATCCTTATTATTGTAATCTCAAGTCTGACACTGCTTAACTGAGTTTTCTCAAAAAGCCTCACACTGGGTATGAAAAAGGATATTACACAACTCTGTCCTTATCTCTCTGTACAGCTCTTTCTCTTCTGTCACTGCTTCTACTCCTGTCGCTACTCTTCGTTCTGCTGTCATTACCTTTCTGTTTAATTTCATCATAACTCACAGGTCATGGACAATATTTTTGGTGTCATCAATCCAACTTTTAATGTTTCAATTTTATCATGTGTTTGCTATTAGGATTTTCCCCTCACAAGCTACAACTTTATAACACCTGATTCAAAAATACACCTGAATATTTACTTTGCCCATTTCATACAAATGATGTGGACAACTTCTGTGGAATATATATGTGTATAAATATGAATGGAAACAGACTAAGGGCCTACATTAAAGTTTGGTGGACTGGGAACCTCACCACAAACATGATGTAATACCCACTCACCCTATTTAGAGTCAGGGCAAATGTAAATATGTTGCTAGTATAGATGGTGCTGTACTCATCCAACCTAAATACATAAATTGATGCATAATCCAACTGGATGGTTCCACATTTGATTGTACAAAATACCTTACTGATTAGACTGTTGAGGTAAGACCACAGCCATTAATAACTTCATCAACAAATACTTCCCTCTTGTGTCAAAAGCCAAGGGGGAGTTCTATAGAAAATAGGCTTTATTGTTAGGGACACCCTCTACTTACTCTGTGCACTTGCCTTTTGGTTAGTCCTTAAACAAAATGTCCTACTCAGTCAGTCAGTCAAATACACTTTATTCGATTCGTTAAAATCGTAAAAGACACAAAAAATACATAATCACAACATATACCATAAAAACACTCAATTTCAGATTTACAGAAATCAGTACAAAACCTAAACAATACAAAACAAATTAATTGTTATTAAAATCCACTTAAAAGCTTGCTTTTTGATCCTAATGGCTGCCACTAGAAAACTAGCCACACAAAAAATAATACGAGTGGACCCCAAGTGCTGGAGATAGATCAATGCAGGCCTGACCTGGGTAAAGCCATCCTCTTTCAATGTTGGTAACAAGTATCTTTTCCTTATATCCCTGTAAGTCTCGCAAAACATAATAAAATGCAGAGTGTCTTGTTGCGAAAATGTATCACAATTACAGGGGGGACCTAGTTCAGGTTTTATCCAGGATGGGTGACTGCCTAAAATCTGATGAATCAAATTAAACCTAAATTTGGTCAACAGAAACCTGTGAAAAGGTTTAGTGACAATTTCAAGGTAGGTCTCTAGTGCGGGAGAAAAGGTTAACATAAAGTGCGCCCTCACAGCTGGTTTCTCGAGTTCCTTTTCCTCCCGATCCAATCTAGCCCTCTCCATAAATTTAGTTTTGATCCAATTAACGTCCTCCTTCCTATTGGAAGCTGGCAACTGGAAAAGTTCTGTACGGCCCAACTGGTAAAAAGTTTTTTCCAGATAAACCAGCCATGGGTTTTTATGGGCCCGATCCATTCCCCTGACATCGGACATAATGGTATGATTCAATGTTAGCTCTGGATTGAGCCAGGTTTTTAACCAAAAAATCAGGGGGGCCAGTCTTAGCCTATCTGTAAGATAATCCAGACCCACCTCCAAATGTATAGCGAAGGTCGGGGAGGATTTGGGGAGGGACAGAAGATATCTAATAAAACCATTCTCCACTCTTTGAATTTTTTCCACAGATGCGTAACCCCACAAGGGTGAGACATAAGAAGCGATCGATATGCATTTAGTATTGCATATTTTCAAAAGGGCCTCCATGGGCCTAGACCCAAGTCTCCTTGAGAAGCCCATAAGGGCTGATGATGAACGAGCCATAGATATGCTCTTCGCCTTAATTTGGGGGCCCCAGGATCCCTTATCGTCAAAAAGGACACCCAAGTAGGGAAAAACAGCAACTCTGGAAACTTGCTCCCCTTCGCAGAAAAAGGTTTTAGTTTTAAACCTGCTTCTACAATGACCTACCACCATCGTGTGTGACTTTTTAGCGTTTATTTTTAAGTCTAATCGAGCCATGAAGACCCCAAATTGATCCAAAAGTCTTTGGAGCCCAACTCCCGTACGCGCTAGTAAAACTGCGTCGTCCGCGTATAGGAGAGCTGGAACTAACATAGCTCCTACACGTGGGACATCCGCCCCCACATCCACCAAACATTTTCCCAATCCATTGATATAAATGGTGAAAAGGAGGGGGTCCAAAATGCAGCCTTGGCGTACCCCCCTTTCAGACTTGAATCGATTTGTGAACCTGCCTTCCCTAGAGACCCTAACTACCGCAAACAGCTCCTGATGTAAAGAAGGTATAAAATGGACGAGTGTTGGATCGATGCCAAACTCCAGTAAAATGTGCCACAGCTTGGACCTGTTGACCAAGTCGAAGGCCGAGGAGAGGTCCATAAAGGCCAAGAATAAGGACCCCTCCTTGGCCACCGTGTACTTTGAAATCAATAAATGGAGGTTCAGACATTGGTCCACAGTGCCTCTTTTTTCTCTGAAGCCATACTGGATGTTTGCAAGACCCCCTTTACACTCAATGTTGTCCCTTAGTCTTTTCAGTAGGACTCTACCCAGAATCTTAATCGCAGAGTCAAGCAGAGAGATGGGTCTATAACAACCCGGATCATCTCTCTGCCCCTTTTTGAAAATCGGCACAATAATTGAAGTGGCCCAAGTGGAAGGAAGGGTATTACCATTAGCGGCACAAAAAACGTTTGTTAGGATCTTACCCCAGAATTTCGGTAGGTGTGAGTACAAATCTGCAGGCACACCATCAGGGCCGGGTGCTTTGTTTCTAGAAGACTCTAGGATTGCGTTCTCCACTTCCTCACAATTAAAAACAAGGGGGGCGCACGCAACAGCCACTGTGGGGTTATATGGTATATCAGTGGCTGAATTCCCGTAAACTCCTTGAAAATGAAGCAACCATTTTGAATCACAAATTACATTGTCCATAACCGTGTTCTCGGATTCGGAAAAAAAGGGGTGGTTAATAATGGCCCAAAACTGGCTGCTATTACGCAGAACATCCATAGTAAGTAATTTATCCCACGCATCTTGTTTGATAGCATTCTTCCTACTGTTAGTGGATCGCTTATACTCCATCCTTAGTTTAGCAATAAGGGCCTTATCTCTTGGGATGATTAAGAGTACCTTCTTTAAGGCCCGGTGGGCTTTGGAGCAATTGGAGTCAAACCATTTACAGTGGTTAATTCCTTGCCGGTATGATCCAGTCGACAAGTCATTGGATATTTGGGCACATATTCCCTCAAAAGCCCCCATTATATCTAGGTTTGTGGCTGATGGATCCTGGCAAATGGCTACATTAGTCTCAATTTTTGGCAATAGGTTGTCATTGAAGTTTTCCGGGACCACCTTTGCCCACTTGAGTCTTCTACCTTGGTCCTTAGGTAGTAAAGCATTCACCCCGCCCAGGGATCTCGAGCTATTAACCTTTAAATCACTCCAGACTAACTCGAGCAACACCGGGTTATGATCACTATAGGGGGAACTGATTACTCTATAAGTTACAGCCCTATGTGAAATGCCGGGGGTCAAAAAAATATAATCAATTACCGAGCCATGATCATTCCCCTTATATGTGCATGTACGCGCCCCCCCTCCGTGTTCATTAATTCTACAATATTAAAATTGGCCAACAGCTCTTCAAGAGCCTCCCCTGATTTAGTATGCTCGAAATGGGGGGCCAGGGAACCTGATGGTCCCTCAAATTCCTCAAAATGGCAAAAATCGCCACAGGGGTGAATATTGAAGTCACCCATTTAAATAAAATCGAATTGAGTATGATTATTAAGACTGAAATTATGCAAAAACTTTTCCAAAGAGACAATGTGGTCATTACCGTGTTCCCTATCCCATGAATTGTAAAAATTAATTAATAATAACTTGTGGGATGTAGAAACTACCCATTCCACAATTAGAAGGTTAGGTGAACCTGAATCAATCATTTTTAGTTGGCCTCTCAAACATAATGAAAAAAGAAAAATAAGTCCCCCTTTAGCTCTACCCATATTACTAGAATTAGCTGGAACAACAAAGCTAGTAAAGCCATCCAGCCAAAAAGTGGGGGAAGAGTCCCAAGACTCCTGCAAAGCGATAATGTCATGGTTGGTGACAAAGTCCAGCAAAGCTGGGTCTATCCTTTTTGCTCTAATACCAGCTATGTTCCAGCTAATAAATTTACAAACTGCTAGGGTATCAATTTTGGGGGCACCCTTGGGTTCTGGTGGTATCTCCTACTCATATCCACATTTTCATCATGCTTATTTTGACCCACAGATGAGCTTGGCTAGCGGCTGTGGGAAAAAATATTGCAGCCAACAGTTTTCTTCTTCAGGAGAAAAAGTGAATGGCCTCAGCAATTGCCTAAAGACTCAAGAACCAAAAGTACATCTACCTCACACTGTGAAGCTTGCACTCTCAAATGTTACACCGGTCCTCTTGCAGTGCATTATGGTATATGTAGATCAGTTTCTTTAAACATATAATTATTATGTTGTTGAAAAATTGCTTAGTCATACTGAAACTCTCCTGAAGTATGTGATTCATGGATTTTCCATTCTTCAGAGAAGAACGTTCATTCTATGAGGAGGTGCTTACACCTTATTGTTTAAATTCTCAAGTCTCAAAGCACTATCAGCTTGTCACAATAAACATTTCTCAACACCATGCTGTGCATTTATTTGAACTACCAGAAATGAAAACCTTAGTAAACCCTTCTTCAATTTAAACGTATGATTTTTTTAGGCAAACACGCAGGGTCCAATTTACAAAAACACCCTTAATATATGTTTAGCGATTTCTCCTGATTCCTCCTTTTGAATATACTTTTTAATATTTTTTAAATCCAAGAAACTGGTACACTAGTCAAACGTATCCAAGCGTCCTCCTAGGAAATTCATGTCACGTTTTTGTGCATTGGATTTCTACTATAAAAAAATACACTTGCAGTACAAGTTACCATAACCTGAAAACACAAGGAGGCAAAATTAATCAGAACTAGAATAGAAGCTCTTTTATTTTTCCTTTTTCAAATCATGTGTCCTATATGTTTATGGTCTGTTTTGACAGCGCAACTGGCTTGCCAGACAATTATGTGAGCATCACTAGAGAGGGGCTTTGTCTCCACCCACATGTGGGGAGCCAGGAGTACATGTTTTGATTGGGCAGAAGTTGTGTGCTTCTGTAAAAATAGTGCTTTCCCTCCACAAAGCTGTGATAATTTCATTTATCTATTCAGCTTTCTAAGGTTAATGCTATAAAAGTGTCTTCGATAACTAGATAATTTATGGCAATTTCCTTTGGCAGCAGCACAGATGAGAGGAGGGAAGTCATTAACCTGCAAAGATTTTTAGGTCTGGCTACACAGTGCCTCATAAGCCAGACCAAGTTACATTGCCAATTAATGTTTCCTTTTCTTCTTTCTCCCTCTTCCCTCTCTCAGGTAGATCATCTTTCTTGTTTTCTGACCTACAAAAATATCCCCTAAACTGGTTATTTGCATTTCCATTTTTTTGCCAGAATTGTACATTTGAATGTTGTGCTTTCATGTGTTGTATTTTGTAACACTTGAAAAACATTCAGTTCTTAATGTTTTTATTGCGTACTCAACGCATTGGACTTGTAACAACCGAGAGTTGCGAGACAGGATTTTTTCCCAAAAATATGATTGGTAGAAATCAATCAATCAATCAAATGATCTTTATTCGGATATATAAAAGACATCCATAAAAGTACATAAAAATTATTCCATATATTCTTATACAAAGTGCAAAGTCAAAATGTAAATGTGCAAAGGATACATCTAAGACTAACGGGCCAGGTTCGGTTTGTTCACGTCAGAAGCTCAATAAATACGTCTTTAAAATCCATAAAAAGAACATCCCAATGAATAATTTAAAAAGTTAATATATATGTTCAACACATATTGTCGTACGCCTAAAATGCAGAGATGCAACATACAATAATATACAAGCCGTTATACAGAAATTTAAAATAATAGACAATATTCAAATCGTGTTCATTGAGGCACGGGAGCGGACAGCAGTTCGAAGAAAATGACTGACTCTATAAATTACATCTTCATTGCTTAGTGTCTGCAAGGTTCTAAAGGCCTCTTTAAAATCTGTCAGTGCATTGGTTTTAAAGTAAGGGATGAGAACATTTTTAGTATATTTTTTATAGAAGCCACAAAATAATGTAAAATGCATCAAACTTTGCTTGCCACCTTGGTTGCATGGACAGGGTAAGTCTTTTAAGTTATGGGAATAACCCAGGGGGAAACAAAGTAGATTTACCACGCTCCCATCCCTAAATCTAAACAACAGGCTCCTGTCCCATCTGCCCAATACCTTACACAAATAACCTTGGGGTTTGATTGATGGCCTAATACAATGTTCTTGTATGTGTAGGTACCCAAGGATGGCTGGCTTTCTAAATTCAATATTTTCTCTATTTATTCGATATAGGTCGAATAAGGCCCTTTTCACTATAAGCTTGTGTGATGAATTTATTGTGTCAGGTGCTGAAAAAAGATGCCCCATTTCAATGCTTTCTAGGCTCGCCTGTACCGCTTTAAGCCAAGGAATGCAATTTACCCGCTCACATTTTAAACAATCAAAGATTGGTAGAAATATCCTTCTGTGGGCTTTTGGAATATTGGTATTTTATCTACACTTTGGGTGTTATGTAAATATTCAGTCATGACACAGTTTTAAAAAGATGCACTCCAATAATTCATAGCAAGCCTCCAATTATATGTTCCACAGCTATAGGTGGCAAAACATTTGGTTGCATTTCTCAATGTGAAAAATCCGAAAAGCAATCACAAATCCTAACATTTATTTTAGTCTACATTGTGATTAATGCACAGACCAACCATTGAGGAACAAGCCTACTCATCAGGAGGTCTTAGTGTTAGAAAAAGTGAAGTGGGAGACATGCTTTCTCATGATGTAGGTGAGGAAATCTCAATTTGACTTTGTGACGTCTGGTTATAAGGTTTGTAGGGCAAACAGTTTTGAGTAACATGTTACCTTCTATTCGGCTATGTGCAGGTGGATGTATGGATTTGACATGGAATGGAGTGCTTTTCAAGTCAACTGGTCAACAGAACCACCTTTTTTAATAAGTTGCATATCTAAATTCTGTTTAAGATAGAAACTTACTGATGTAAAATATTTATATAGTTACACAATTACAGTATTCCAAAGAACAGGACAATTGTTTGATATCAGCACCCAATTAATCAAAATACTCTATATCTGTCTAGGTACCATATATCTTTTCAGCACGCTGAAGGTGAAAAGATGATACATTTGTCAGGCATCCCCTGACTGGAAGCAGGTTGCTCTTTCTGGTGCTCTGCAAGGCCTCTTGCTTGCTCACTCACTCAGTCACTCAAGTCAAACTTTATTCAGTCGTTCCGACAACAAAAGTGCAAGTGCTTACAGTTCAGAATTGCAGAAATGGATACATTGCAATAATACATTAGGAGTGTTAGGACCATAAAAATGCAAATGCCTACAGTACAGAACTTCAAGTTTGAATACATGACAAAAGATCATCAATTGCAATATATTGGATTAATATTAAGTAAAATAGCAAGCTAGATAGAAACAATTAAAATAAGCAATTAAAAAGATTTAAATAAAATATGATAGCCAAGGGAAAAACCCTGATAAAGTGCATTTAGAGATCCCACAATAACATCACAATAAAAAGATCGGACCACGGGCAATTTTACAAAAGCATAATGTTACTGCCAAGTTCTCATTTAGCGGGTTTAGGAGGATAGAGAAGAGAAACCTTAGGGCACACTGAATCCCTTCTTTAATGTGTGCCTTCTGATTTTTTTTTTGTTTAAATCTGTTTTATTTATTTTATACAGTTTTATGAAAGGTGACAATTGCATGTAATGCTTCTTCTTACAATAAAAGCATATGTTATAACGCGTACATATCCATTGACCATTAATGCAACACAAAGTTTAGTATCAGGTACACAGTTTGCAACGTGAGTGTCAAATGTAACCGACAGTTTATCCATTGAAAAAGCAGTTACGTCATCTGCCTTCAAGTCATCATTGCACATTATGCAGAGTTACAACAAATACAATGGAGTGTAAATGGAACAGCTTTGGTGCTCCACAGGAGTCCTTCCAGTTCAGTCACACTGGGCTTTGAAACAGATGAGACAACAAATAGCAAAATCAATAACAATGACCTACCCATATGATCTCTTCCCCTTGTCCACGCACATGCCTACATTGTATTTCCTTCTTAATACATCGCTCATCATCTCCCACTTGTGGTGTCCACGCCTGCGCATACAGTTAAGTGGCTCATATATATCCATGGAGTACCGCGGCCTACCCTCTAGTGGTGTGTGTGGTCCACACTATCCGCTCGGCCACCTCTCAGTCAGCTGGTTCCCCAGATCCCCCTCCTGAACCTGCTGGAGCTCTTGAAGGTGTCCCAATATGTTGCTATGGGGTCTTGACGCAGTCCCAGCATTTCTTTGCACTTGATGGTGATGCTTTTTGCCTAGGCCCATGCTAGCATCGAATGACGCCATGCCCACGCGTGCGGTGGATCCACTACTTTCCACCGTTTAGTTAGGAGCCTTTTAGCAACAACTATCCCCAGATCTAGGAACCTAGATACTACCTTAGTGGCAGAAGTCCTCTTAAATTGGTGTAGTAGATATACTGACCATTCAAAAGGCAGTTTGCGGCCTGTGCATGTGTGTAGCAGTCTAGCTCCTGTGCGTCAGTATACACCTATCCGGGGGGAGCTCCATAACATGTGTATCAGCTCAGCCCCTGGTTCAGCGCATCTCGGGCATGTTGCGTCTGTGCGGTTACAGTATCGATTGATCACGGTGGGCGTGAGGTAGGCCCTTTGGATAATGTACAACTGGATTTGCCTAATCCGCATATTTCTGAGTATGCGTGTCGGACTCTCCAGTATCCGTGTCCATTCCTTATCTACTAACTGTCACCCCAGGTCTAGTTCCCACTTGTGATGGAGGAGGTCAAGGCTTAGCGATGCATGGATGCTGAGGGATGTGACAAACCAGCGTATGAGATGCCTGCCACGTCCCATGACATTTAGGTACTGTATGTGTGGTGTGTACGTGATTCAGTAGACATGTCCCCCCATCTGGCTGTTAATCTGGTTATCAGTGAGCGATGTGTAAGGAATTGTCTCGGAGGAAACCCCTCATTGTCTGCCAGAGACGTATACGGTATGAGCGCTCCATCACGGTATAGGTCCCCTAGTGTCTGGATACCTCCCTCTAGCCACTCCATAATTGATTGTGCCGTGAGCACCGTAAGCCCGCTTGGAGAACCCTCCAGCGGTATTGCCGGCACATAGGGGGTGACGCCTCTGGTGATGTACAGGCATCTGCGGTAGCATTTGTATGCCACCGCAAGTAGTAATGGCATTGGCATTTTAGACTTAGTAGCAGGGTGAAAAAGCCTGACTATTTGTTCCAACGAGTGGGGCGGTCCACACCATTCCTGTCTGCAAGCCTGCAGGCTTTCCACTGCAGTTGAGCAGCCAAATAGTAATGTTCAAAGCAGGGCGCCGAAAGGCCCCCTTGGTCTGTAGGTAAGTATAGTTTCGCCAGTGCCATTCTGCGTCTTGCATTGCCCCACAGGAAATCCCTGACTAGTTTAGTTAGTGAGGCAAAAAAGGCATGCAGGGATGTATAGAGGCAAGTTGGCAAAGTAATATAGAAGTCGGGGAAGGATTAACATCTTGGCTAGTGCCACTCTACCTGTTACTGCTAGTGGAAGTGTACCCCAAAATTGCATTTGCAACCGGATTGCCGTTAAGGCCCTCCCCAGGTTCCCGTCAAAAAGGTCTTTCGGCTGGCGATAGATACGGATACCCAGGTAGCGGAAAGTGTCTTCTCTCCATTGCACCTTTTTACCATTAATGGTGAAGTCCAGGTCTCAGGCCCCCTCACGGAATGCATATATACAGGATTTATCAACGTTCACTCGCAGCCCAGAGATTTGGCAAAATTCTGCAGCAGGTATGCCAATTGGTCAGGAACCCTCTCTATATATGTGCTCTGCTGAGGCTCTGCGCTCGGGCAGGCATCTCAACTGATATACTGCGTCGAACCTGGCCAGAAAAACCGACACTCCGGTACCGCAATATGAGGAGCACCGGGCAGTGAACGCTGAGTTCTGTTATTGGGAGGCATCCAATGGAACAGTGACTTTATATGCCCCGGTCCCCAGAAACAAGATGGTGACTGTCTGCCTCAATGGCCATCCTCCACTTGGCTGGGCCCATGACTGGCAGCGGGTTCCTTCAGCTCGGGCCACGGGGCAGAGGGCATAGTGTGGACGGGGCATGGTGGCGACACAGCCCTCTCGCAGGCATCGTCAGAGACCAATATGGAGCCAGTGGAGATACCTGAACTCTGACCGACATCCGGGAATTGCCTCCGTTTCCCGCCAATGAATCCTCAACACCAGAGGGGGTCTGGACCCGCTGTGCTTGAAAACCCGCACTGAAGAAGAAAAATCTGGTATCCCCTGCCTGGGGTCAGTGGGCGAGGGCCCCCCTCCCCCTCAGTACTCCAGTCTCACCATACATCTTGCTGCTGCTCGTTCTACGGGGCTGCCTGGTCCCAAAATGGCACCCGAGGGAATGAAGGGGAAAAATTTGCGGCTCGTCATCGGAGCACACCAGCAGTTGAGGGGAGGTAGGCTACAATTCTCCCCTTGAGCCGACTGCTGCCATTGAGAGGGACCACACACTGACACCAGGGCTGGGTGATTGCACTGGCGGTGGGCACTGCCTGACTTTAAGATGGTGGCCGGAGCAGCCTAGACGCCCTCGCTGTATTTGCGCCATTGATGCATCCACCCCCCCCCCCCGCAACATCCGGTGCGTACCTGGGGCCTTCCGGACAGTGTCCGCCCCAAAGATTGTGCCCCTGAGGTGAATCCCAACACAAACCTTAATCCAACTAGACGCACACCCGATGAGGTATTTGCCGCATTTCTTTGACTTTATTAGGGGCTCTGCTGCTGTTTGTTTAAAGCGTGTTGCCTGTCCATATAATGGCGACTCTGCGAGCAACACGGAGCTCCTCCTTCCAGCCTGGCGATTTGGTGCTTTGTCAACGTGGCGCTAGCCAAGTGGGAAGAGGCAATGCCATTAGACCCTTTTACAGGGAGGGCCTTTCTCTACCAGCTTGACTCCCTTAAATGGCCCCCATAACTATGCCCTTGTCCAAAGCACTCCTACTCCCCTTGTTGGGGATGGATCCAGCATCTTTGCCCTGGAGTCTCAGAGACCTCTCTGAGAGAGTCCACAGTGACAAGGGTGTCACACATAGTGGAGGACTGGGATTGATCCCCTTACCACTGGGAGCCATCTCCTACCCTGCCGGACGTCGGACACTGTTTTCCCGATGGGTTTCCTACCCCCTCCCCATCTCTTCCCTCCTTCATTCTTCAGAGTGTGACCAAACCACTCCTCTCCCCTTGTTGGGGAGGGATCCAGCATCTATGCCCTGGAGTCTCAGCGACCCAGCTGAGAGAGTCCACCATGACAAGGGAATCACACATAAGTCAGGAGTGAGAATGATCCCTGTTTCACGGGGAGCAGTCTCCCACCCAGCCGGACATCAAACACAGTTACTTCCCCGTCTCCACACTGTGTTCCCTACCCCCTCCACCTCCGCTTCCCTCCTTCATTCTTTGGCTACCTCCCTTTATCCTTTCCTCTCTCCCCTGAATTCCTCTCCACCTGCTTGCTTTGTCTATCCTTATGCCTATGCTCCGCTTAATCTCCCTCCCCTCACCCCTTTACATTACCCCTTACCCCTCTACACGCCAAGAGCTAACCAATGTAACATTTAACTGTTGTACCTTCTGTAACAATGTGTAATTTGTAACCTATGTAACTCTCCTCATGTAAAGCGCTCTGATACCTCCGGGTCTAGCCAGCGCTATATAAAACTCAAGTAAATAAAAAAAACTAAAAAGAGCGAGACTTGGTGTATTGCATCTCCCAGAGGTATACCGTCCCCCAGTGTAACACACATCGCCTCTGCCAGCAGCTCTTTTGCGAGCGCAAAAAGGAGGGGTGACAGAGGGCAACCCTGCCTGGTGCCGCTGCTCACCGGTATAGCGTCCGATATATATGGCTCCATTCGCACACGAACTAGAGGGTTTGTGTACAGTAAGCGAACCAGTTGAAGGAACCCTAGGCCTCGATCATATTTTAATAATGTTGCTGACAGGTAGTCCCATTCTAGAGAATCAAATGCTTTCTGCAAGTCTAGTATTAGACACCCTGCTCTAGGCCACTCTTGTACAGCATATGTCGCCACTCTAAGAAAACACCTCTAGTTAAGGGAGGTGCTCCATGGGGGCACAAAGCCATTCCGGTCGGCATGGACCAACATGGGGACTACTGGCGCCACTCTCTCAGCAAACACCTTTGCAAGTATTTTATAGTCTGTTTTAAGCAAGGCCAAGGGTCTATAGAAACCAAGGGCCGTGGGGTCTTTATCTGGTTTCAATAGGGACACTAGATACGCCTCGCGTATCGAGGGAGGCAGCTCTCATTCTTCTAAGGCTGTAGTGTATAATGTGTGGAGGCTTTGCGTGAGTGACTCACGTTATGCCTTGTAATACTCCGCTGGTAGGCCATCCAGCCCCGGTGTTTTCCCGGAGGCCTGGATCTGATTGCGTCTCCAATCTCCTCTAATGTGAGCAGACCATTAAGTATCTCTTGGTGTTCCCCAGAGACTGTGGGTAGTTGTATGGAGCCTAGAAACCCCTCCAGTTCATCATCAGCACAGTGCCCTCTAGTCTGGTATAACTGAGTGTAGTGTTCAGTCATAGCCTTGTGTATTTAGTGCTGTGTATATAACAGAGTCCCCTCCGGCGTACATATGGCCCCTATCGGAGCACGGGTGTTGCCCTGTCATATCAGCCAGACAAGAAGTCGGCCTGC
Source organism: Triturus cristatus (assembly GCF_964204655.1). Classification (NCBI taxonomy): domain Eukaryota; kingdom Metazoa; phylum Chordata; class Amphibia; order Caudata; family Salamandridae; genus Triturus; species Triturus cristatus. Next base: position 1,291,378,323 of record NC_140589.1, read on the forward strand.
TCAATCAGCTGATGCATGTGTGCGAGCTGTATGCGCTGTGTAATTATGGCATCATAAACTCTCCAGCAGGTCTGCATGTTCTGCTCGTAGCTGTTCCAGCCTCGGATCCTTACCTTTCCCCTCCCCCTCCTTCTCGCACCCCAGTAGTTGGGCCTCTATTTTCGAGGTTGTTAGCTGTTTGCATATACTCCATGTGGCCCCCAAACAATGTCCTCTGATCGCTAATTTAAAAGCTTCCCATTCTCTTGGTGCATTGCTTGCTGTGCCCTCGTTTAGTTAAAAATATGTAAGGATGGCCGTCCTTGGTGGCAAGCAGAACTCTGGGTCTTCTAGCGCAGTTGTCTGGAGGCGCCATGTTGGTATGTGAGGATGGTCTGTCTCCCAGCCAGACTGCATCCACAGGGGATTATGATCAAAATGCGTCCGACCAAGGTATTCTATCTTCTTAATTAAGGGGAGTATTGATTGGGAACCCACCAGACTATCAAGGTGTACTTGTAGGCCATGTACCGCTGAATAATCGGAGTAGATGCGCTCTGTAGGGTGAAGAGTGCGCCATATGTCTATATTCACCTGTTGGACTTGGCCCTTTTTGCAGGGTCATCCCTGAACTTTTTGCCTTCCTCCTGGATTTTGTCTGAACTGTTTTTGTTGGTTTTATGACTCTGGGCACTTTACCACTGCTGATCAGTGCTAAGGTGCATATGCTCTTGATGTATGGATTAGTGACTCCATGATTGGCCAGTTTGGTTTACCTGTCAGACTCTAGTATAGTGCACCAGGAGTGCCCAGGGCTGTAAACTAAATGCTGCTGGTGGGCTTGCAGCACTGGTTGTGCCACCCACAGAAGCAGCCTGTAAAAGTGTGTCTCAGGTCTGCCATTGCAGAGCCTGTGTGCAGTCTGGTACTGCCATGCTGACTGGGCAAGTGCACCCACTTGCCAGTCCCTAAACGTTCCCTTTTCTTCATATCAGACACCCCTATGGTAGGCCCAAGGGCAGGGTGCATTGTACGTATAAGGTAGGACATGCCCTGGTGTGTGTGGCATGTCCTAATAGTGTATTACAGCCTTTTTCGTTTTTCACTATTGCAAGGCTACCTGTTCCCCATAGGCCAGAATGGGCAGTTTGACTATTACATCTTATAATCCTAACTAACTCAGGGAACATGGTAGAAATTCGAGTTTAGTATGCCTGAACTCAGAATGATAAAATGCATCTTTTAGTGAAGCTGGTTTTAACATTCTGTGTTTGAAAATACTACTTTTAGAAAGTAGGTATTTTCTTGTCTAACCATGCAAGCCTGCCTCTGCTAGGTTGTGTATTCCTTGTCTGGAGTTTGAGTGACAGGGGCTGGGGGATTCCAGGAGATAGGGTGAGTCAGCACAGGGCTGAATAGAGAGATCTGCATGTAAATGGATAGGAGGAGTTGCACATGGGACCTGAATAGGGCTGTGCCTTCCCTCCACAATGCTGGCTCCACCTCCTGTGGTGCGTCTGATGTCTCTGCCCTGCACTGTGAAAGGAAAGAAGGAGTCATGTCAACAGAGTGCTCCAGGACTGACCAGAACTGGTTTGGACTAGGCATAGGCCTCTCTGTCTTCAGAGAACAAAGAGAAATTGAGTATAAATAATGGGACCCAAACCCAAGAACTTTAGTAGGGGTGGGCGGAATTTGCGAAAGCGACTTTCGCAAATTATCGCGAAAATGTTTAAAATCTCCGCAAACACGCGGAAATATCGCGAAGATGCAGAAGTTTTTTTCCCGCCCGTTCGCGGTATTTTCTGCGTGTTCGCGGCTCGCCAACTTACCCATGCGGTTGCTTGCGGGCGCGGCCATCTTGTTTTCACTCTTCTTGCGGTGCATGATCGCGAGAAGAAAGACGTGATCGCGCGACGCATGACGTTACTGCGGGCGCGAACTGTCGCAAGACAGCGCAAATGGCTACCAACAATCCAACATCTCGTGGAGAACGCGACCGGATCGGGAAAACTTGTTGGCGAACGCGGGGATTCAGGTAAGGCGATCGCGCGAGCGCGAGAATGTATTATTTTATAGCGCGAGCAAGAACAAAATTATCGCTAAGCTGCGGAATGCGGAAATTTTGACATTTTCGCGCTCTCCGCGAGCGGAACGGAAATTTAGCCCAGGCCTAAACTTTAGATCACTTTGGGAAACAAGAAGAAACCTTTACTGAGGAGAGGAACTAGAGAGAGTGAGGAGTGACTATCCCTAAGCTGAATTGCTGCTTGGGGGATTGGCCTGCAGTGGTTGCCTTAACTGCCAAAGAAAGGAGAGAGGAACTTTGTGTGTATTTTCATCAACTTGTAAAGGATCTCCAAGGGCTTGAGAGAGAGCTTGCCTCCTGCTGAAGTCTCAGAGACAACAGACTTCACCCACAAGCTCCCCAAGACTTCTTTTGGAAATGCCTGCTACTGTGCGAGGCTTTCTGATGGACTGCGTGTTGCAAGGAGCTGGAAGCGTGATGCACGAAGAAGAAGCGTGTTGCCGCTGCAGCGCTGTCGTCGAATCACCAAAGAAGAGGATCGATATCGCATCAGACACCACCGCATCAACAGAGAAGCGTGTCGCCACCTCTGCAAGTTGATGCATCGTTGCCAACCTCGCATCACCGGAGAAGAGGATCGATGTCGCATCAGATGCTGCTGCATCGCCAGGAAGCGTGTCGCAGGGCCTGTCACGGCTCAGAAGAATTGTTGAGTCACCGCAGGGCCGCTGAAGTGCCTTGCATCGCTGGAGAAGAGGATCAACATCACAACAGACGCCGCCGTATCAGGGAGAAGCGTGTTGCAGGGTCTATTGCGGCTCAGAGGAATCGTTGAGCCACCGCACGGCTTTCGCATCGTTGACGAAGCGTCTCGCATCACCAGAGAAGAGGATCGATGTCACATCAGACGCCGCCGCATCACCGAGAAGCATGCCGCAGGGCCTGTTGCGGCTGAGAAGTATCGTTGAGTCGCTGCACGGCTGTTGGCTGTGCACGCATCGTGTCGCATCAAGAAGAAGACACCATCTTTGTCGCATTGTACCGGATCTTCATCGCATCACGGCGTTGCGGGCCGCATAGCCACGGAAGCGCAGTAAGAAAGCGACCCATCACCGCTCCTGCATGTCAGGAATCGACGCATCACCTTCCCTGCAAAACTTTCATTATATAGCGTTACGCATCCTAAGGTACATTGAACTTAAAGGGTCGCATTTTAACATCTAAAGAGAACCAAGCTAATTCTACCATTTTAAATGCAGTATTGTGGATTTTTGTTGTTTGTGGTCTTGTGTTAAAACTCTATAAAGAATACTTATTTTTAATATACAACTTGTGTGGTGTCCATCTGTAGTGTTATCACTGGGTTACTGTATGTGTTCACAAATGATTTACACACTGCCTCTGAGATAAGCCTGTCTGCTCATGCCAAGCTACCAAGGGGGTGAGCAGGGGTTATTTTAGGAGTGGACCCCCTTACCCTGATTAGACGCAAGGACCCCTATTTGGTCAAATGTACCTCTGCCAACTAGAGACCCCCAAATCTAACATTGCCCAGTTTCTGAGCCAGTCCGCAAGTGCCTGGGCATTAGACACAGCATACATTTTATTAAGAGGGGGGAACGACCTATCTAGATTGACGCTGAGCACTGAATTAAAGTCTACTCCCACCATTTAATTTAATTTAATTTAATAACGATTTCTAAAGCGCCTGGTGACCCAAGGGCATCCCCGCGCTATAAGAATTGAGATCCTGTTGAGGGGGAGGGAGAGAGGAGAGACACTTATTGAGGGACTCTATTTCGGGAATAGGTGTGTCTTTAATTTTTTGCGGAATACCAGGTAGTTGGGTTCAAGTCTGAGGGAGCGAGGAAGAGCGTTCCATCCAGCAGCTGCTTGAACGGAGAATCGTCGTCCTCCTGTGCGAGTCCTTTTGAATCTAGGAGTGTTGGCCAGGTTCTCATTCTGGGATCGTAGGGATCTGGGTGCTGTGTAGGGGGTGATCATGTTGCTAAGGATCGCCGGGCCAGATCCGTTGATCAGCTTATGTGTCGTGCACATGGCTTTGAATTGCACCCTTTGGCGCACAGGGAGCCAGTGCAGAGCTTTGAGAGCCGGCTTGGCGGACATTCTGGAGGGGAGGTTGGTAAGCAGGCGTGCTGCAGCGTTCTGTGTCCGCTGGAGTTTCGTCAGGGTGGCCTCAGGGGCTCCCATGTAGACCAAATTGCTGTAGTCTAGGCGAGACAATACCAGTCCCTGGATAAGCAGTTTCCTGGAAGTAGGTGGCAGTAAGGGGAGAATCTTGCGGGTCGTGCTCATGAGCCCGAAGCAAGTGCCCGAAGTTTTAGCTGCTTGTGTCTTCATAGAAAGCTCTGGTTCGAGCCACACACCGAGTGTCTTAATTTCACGCTTCGGGGGGGGGAATTTCCCCGAACACGTCGGGCCAGAGTGCTGGAGGGATGGTCGTCCATTGTTTCCCCAGGAGCATCACCTCCGTCTTTGACCCATTAAGTTTTAATGATGAGTTATTCATCCAATTGTGGATTTCTATGAGACAATTGGTCAGGTTTTCTGGGTGGTCGATCAGTTGGGATAAGGAGACGACCAGCTCAGTGTCGTCAGCATAGCTTACCATTTTTATGTCAAATGGTGTCACTACGTCCTCAAGGGGGGCCATATATGCATTAAAAAGCGTCGGGCTCAGGGAAGAGCCCTGAGGGACACCGCTTGTAAGTGGAAGGGTGGACGAGTGGTGCTTGTCGTCCCACACTTGGAACGTGCATCCTGTGAGGAAGGATTCAATCCAACTGAGTGCCGTCCCGGTAAGTCCTGCATCCGCCAGTCGATGTAAAAGGACACGGTGGTTAACTGTGTCGAAGGCTGCGCTCAGATCCAGGAGGATCACTGCCACTGACCCTCCTGAATCCAGTATGCGCCTTGCCTCCTCGATGACGGCAAGAAGGGCGGTGTCTGTGCCATGACCCGGGCGGAATCCAGTCTGGGATTGCCTAAGTACGTTGTTGGTCTCAAAGAACTGAGATAATTCAGCATAGGGAGTCCAGCATAGGGAGTCAATTTCTGTGACAAATGTGTAAGGAAGGAGGGTTGGTCTACATTTGGGGCATATATGGATCCTAGCAATACCGTTTGACCATTCAACCGCCCTTGTACAAAGGTGTACCTACCCTCATCATCGATTACAGTTTCCTCATGTACAAATGGAATTCGTGCCCTCACCCAGATTAGTGTGCCTCTCGCGTGTGCTGAGTACGCAGTACCAAATATCTGCCCTCTCCAATGCCTGCGCAGTCTTTCCAGCTCTATTTGTGACGTGTGTTTCTTGCAACAAGGCAATGCTGGCCGAGAGTCTCTGGAGGTAGGCGAATATTGAGTATCGTTGCGAGGGTGTATGCATACCGTGTATATTCCATGTTAGTACGTAAACTTGTGTCATTACAAACTTGTGTAAACACCAAGGGGATCAGGAGCGAACAGTGTGCTATGAAGCATGTGATGCATATAAGCAGCTTCGAGCTGGTCTGACGTAACCAAAACATCAGTTCAACCTTTAACATCATAATGACTGGGGCGAACTCTACAAAGATGTCCATCCAAACTGTGGGGTTGATTCCAATCCTGGAGAAACCGGGTACGAACCGTCGGTCGGAGCGTTTTCTCCGTCCGACTCGTACCCGGTAAAAACACCATACAAACATGCAAGTACAATTCGTACGGAGACACCATTTCCGTACGATTCGTACAAAACACCGACCGACACGAAAACACATACAAATGTGATCCGGGACGGCACGTACGCGACATGCAGCTTTTAACGTACCAGCAAGTACGATTCGTACCGACAGCACTCCGGACGGCTATATTTTTACGGCACACAAAAAGTGCCGGAAAAGCTAAGTACGCCGCGAAGCGTGAGGAAAAGGGGGCCCGGTATACACCGAACACCCCCCAGCCCCCCCGTATGTCCGCAACGTACCCCCAGCCCCCCCGTATGTCCGCGCCATACCCCCAGCCCCCCCGTATGTCCGCGACGTACCCCCAGCCCCCCGTATGTCCACGACGTACCCACAGCCCCCCCGTATGTGCGGTGCAAACCCCCACCCCCCGTATGTACGGTGCGGACACCCACCCCACCCCCGTATGTCCGGTGAGAACCCCACCCCCGTATGTACGGTGTGAACCCCCACCCCCATCTGTACGGTGCGGACCCCCACCCCCATATGTCCGGTGCGAACCCCCACCCCCATATGTACGGTGCGAACCCCCACCCCCGTATGTACGGTGCGGACCCCCACCCCCGTATGTACGGTGCGGAGCCCCACACCCATATGTAAGGTGCGGACCCGCACCGTACATGCGGGGGTGGGGGTTCGCACCGGACAGACGGGGGTGGGGGTTCGCACCGTACATACGGGGGTGGGGGCTGGGGGTACGGCACGGACATGGGGGGGCTGGGGGTACGGCGCGGACATGGGGGGGTGTTTGACGCATATGCGGGCACATGTTTGGACGTCTCCACGGTTGCTATCGAGGTTCGCTCCTTACTGTGTTTTTACCATACGGTTGTGGATTCGGACGGACGGGACGGATCGTACTTGCGCGTTCGGACGTCGGTTTACCGAGTCGTACGTAAAACTGCTGTGTAGATGCTTTTGCGTCTCTTCACCAGCACCGTATAGTCTGGGAACATCATAAGCTGATTTCCGCCCACCTTGAGGTCTGCAAATGTCCGAGTTTCACACAGTACTATGTCCCTGTCCCTGTAGTTTAGGAGTTTAAAGAGAAATGGGCGCGGCCGGGATCCTGGTGGGGGTTTCTGTGTCGGTACTCGGTGTGCCCTCTCAACTGCAAAATGCAATTATAGCTTTCCTGGGGGTAATATGTCCTGCAGCCAACGCTCGACATAGAGCTCCAGATTTCGTCCTTCTCCTCTCTCCGGGAGGCCAACCACACCGACATTGTTGCGGCGGGAGCGTCCTTCCGCATCTTCAACCCTATCCTCCAGCGTGTGAATGCAGTCGAGAATGTCTTGGAGGGCAACGGTATGGCTTTGGGTAATAGGTTTTAGTTCCATAAGCGACTGATTGTGAAGATTGACTTTTTCAGCTAATTTACGGTGGTCCACGTGTAGTAGAGTGAAGTATGAGGTGACCTTGTCAATCCTTCATTCTAGGGAAGTTCTAGTTTGATCCAGTGTATTACCAATCTTTTCCACTGCCGCTAGCACTGAGTCTATTTTGGCTGCCAATGTTGTGTTATGCGGATCTGCAGATGTTTCTCCCCCACGTGTGGTGGCTCTGAGTTGCCTGTGCGCATTGCGCCCTGCTGCATGTTAGCGGTTAGACGGCCCATCACTAGTTGTTGCACAGTAGGCATCTGTGTCTAACAAATGACAGTTCCACTCTGGTTCCCTGGACTATGTAACAAGGTTCCAAGCGCTGGTGTTCTTGGTGTGTTCCTGGTGATTGACCCGGTTGTCAGAGCTTCTCTGTGAGTCTTTGGGGGGCCCACAGCTGTGATTTAAGGGTGTCTAGTAACAGGTTTATAGCTGGGGTTAAACAGTTGCTCCCACCAGAGCGCAGCACTCCAGAACCACTGTCGCCCCGGTGTGCTCAGAAGTTGTTAGTACTGTGTCCGCGGGCACCCCTGCCGTGTGCACCACCGACTAGTGTCACCCTGTAGTGCATGCAGGAAAGTGCTCTCGTCTTTGCTGTGCTGTGGCCGCCCTCACTTTGTTGAGTTGGATTAATGACCATGGGCGATCGGCAGCTCTCTGTCTCAAGGCCCCCTGCAGTGCTGCATGTGTCGGTCCAAATAGTGGCGCAGGGGCCCCTCCAATTAGTAGGGTGGACGTATAGGGGCCAGAGGGGGATGTCACAACCACCTCCAGATGCTTGATCCTGCTCTCCGCACTACACCCAATTAGCAGGTCCCCTGCTGGATCTCGGTGCAGCTCATGAGCGGGTGATCTTTCCTGCCACGCCCGCTTCCCTGCAACTCCAGGTTAATGTGTGTGATGGCCTCAAAGTATGTTTACAGGAGGGCGCCTCACGCACCATCCCCAGTAGTTCTGTGAGGGCTCTCTATTTAGTGGGAAGTGCGCATAGGGTCCAGGCCACTCCTCAATGCTCGCCACTGGGCGCCTCTCTCTCATTCTCATACCACGCCTAAGGTACGAGTTCCCTTTAGGGCGTCAGGACTGCCCATAGGTGTTTAGGTGCCCAGTAATGTTTGGTTCAGCCTCTCAGTGGCCTTGGATGTCTTGTACAGGGGGTGTAAGTTCGTGGGTTGGGAAGGTTCTTCAGTCGCCCACTGTGCCAATCCCTGGCCTCTCAACTTTGTACTGCCCTCAGAGCCGGCGACAGCCTGTCAAGATTGGCTGTGGTGCGTGGGTCCCAGCTGCTCTAAAGTCAGTGTTTTAAGGGTCTTCCTCTCCTGGAGGTTTCAGCGGGAAGCGCCATATGCAGGCCACATACACCAATCCCTCATAAAATCATACCTTTGCGTGACTCGGTTGTTCTTGCTTACAGTCACATACCGCCGCGGCCTCTCCGTTTAGCAGCGGTGATCGGCGTCTCATGTAGAAGCCTCCCAGGGCTTCCTTCTCAGGTGGCACCGCAGTGTGAGCCCGCGGCGCTGTGTGTAATTCAGCCTGCACTTCACCTTAAGGATGCCAGGTTGAGGCAGACTTGTACCTGGGTGGTACCGCCGTGTCTTGCACTGCTGATCGGCCGATGGGAGACACCGGATCTAGCCAGGGCTGCCCCACTCCAGGCTCCAGGGGTAAGCTATTATCTCTGGTTGCTCGCCAATTTGTCGCATCCGTTCTCCGGGGCTCCGCTGCTCATGGATGGCAGTACACCACCATCAGCACTCTCCGCCGCATGTGTACCTCCTCCAGGCAGCAGTTACCGATATCGGCCTAATCGGCTTCCATCCTCACCGTGCTCTTTCCCCTCCCGGCAGCTGGGTGTCGAGGCTGCAAGTCTCGCCGCGGCGATGGCGGGGGTTGTAGGCGGATTCCAGGGCAACGTCTTTTCAGAGACCGCAACTCATTGCCCTCCAGATTCCGCACTTTCCAGGCGTGCATGGCACGGATGGAGGATGATATTCCGGATAACGAAGGGTTCACAAACGGAATGTTAACAGCTCACATCCACCATGTTAGCCCGCTAGCCACGCCCCCCTAATGTGTACCTTTTGATTATCCACATTTTCCCAAGACACTTAGCTACTGCGCAGGGGACATGTGGTCTTGAATCCGATTTTAAAATGTTCAGCGCTTCCTGATGACAACGTGTTCCTAGCAACCTACAAACGGGTACCAACCATTTGCGTCTCGGGGAATTGTACATCAGGCAAAGAAAAAAAGTGTATGCAATTGTCTCATCAAACTTGGGGCAACCAGGGCAATGTGACTGCAAAGATGGAGGCCATCCCCACGCAGCTATTAAGGAGTTCACAGGAAGTGATCCAAATCTAAATTGGATATAGAGCTTTCTCTCCTGTGGAATCATGATGACCTCCATATATTGTTTGTGTGCGCATTGGGTTTTAAAATCCATAAATCATGTTGTGAGGTGACCACCGTGCAAAGGTGTTCCATTAGACTGAGCCACCCACTTCCAATATTGGGACAATAGCAGCCTTTTACTTGGTAATGAACATGGGTCTTTAGTAGTCCATGAGCTCCCTAAACTTATTACTGTAAGTAGGGATCTGACTTTGGTAAACCACCCATTTTGTTAAAACAATCAAGTTTACAAACTTTGTCGGCTGTGGCAATGTAATGTGAAAGCTAAGGGGTTCATTTCAGATGCAACCAAAAGAGCAAAGAGTGAAGTCACGCCTTGTCCACAAAAGATTGTCTACCCATATCTAGTCTTAAAGGAAGAAGCAGAGTACTTTGGGGAAGAGAGCAAAGGGATCTAAAAAATGTGTTCTCAGTGGTTAGGAGACCCTCTACGTTTTCAAACCCCAAGAGTTCGGCCCCATACAAAGCAGAGCCCACTACTTTATGGTCATAAATCTGTAGTAGCGCTGCTATTGGTCTTGACTCGGAGCATCTATGCTTCTTCAACAGAGCCCCTGTGGTCTGCCTCTGCTGATGAATCTGCTTTAATATGTGGTGCTTCTAGGCCAGTTACTCAGAGAGGGTCACACGCAGATAGTCAAATGTGTCGACTCTCTCAAGGGGTAGCCCCCCAAGAGTCAGTTTTCTTTGAAGGATTTGTTGGGGTTCATCAATACAAGTTTTGTTTTCGATGTATTGATCTCAAGGCCTCTCGACCCACAGAAAGATACAAAGGGATCTAACAGCAGTTGGAGACCACTGGGGGTCTTTGAGACCTACAGCGCATCTTCTGCAAAAAGTAAAGTTGTTACTTTGACCCTTTCCCGCAAGGGGGCATCAGCTGGGACTTCCGCTAAGTGGTTGACCACTCCATTGATAAAGAGTGAGAACAAGGTAGGCACCAATACGCAACCTTGTCTAACCCCTCTCTCAACTCTGATTGGGTCTGTCAGCTGCCCTTGCCCTCCCCAGCGGACTCTTGCGAAATTATCCTTGTGAAGGCGGATGACCAGTGTGAGGAGTGGTGGTGGGAGGCCCATCTCCTGCAGGACTTGCCATAGTTTGTGTCTGGGGATGAGATGAAAGGACGACTCTAAGTCGATGTATGCTGTGTAAAGAATACCCCATTCTATCACTCAGTGACTCACCTTGAGGACACATTGATTTCATTATCCTTATTTTCATGCAAAGTCATAGAACCACTGTTGGACTTAACCTTCTCTGCAGGGTCACCCCTAAACTTGTTTGCCTTACCCCTCCTTTTTTCTGAATCTGTTTTTGTTTGCCTTTAGTGCTCTGCATACTTTAGTAATGCTAATCAGTGCTCAAATACTTGTGCTATCTCTTTAATCACATTAAAGTTGGTTTACCCCCCAATTGGCATACTTATTTGACTTGAAAGTCCCTAGAAAAGTGGAACTACATCTGCCCAGGACCTGTAAATTAAATGCTACTAGTGGGCCACCAGCACTTATTCTGCCACACACTCAGGTAGCCATTTTATTCATGTCTCAGGCCTGCCACTACATACTATGTGGGCAGTTTTAATCTTCCATTTTGACCCGGCAAAATAAACCTTTTTCCAGGCCTAACTCTCCATTTTTAAAACATATGTCATCCCTAGGGTAGACCCTAAACAGCCCATAGGGTAAGGTGCAGTGTATTTAAAAAGGTGGACATGCACTTTTAAGTTTACATGTCCTTGTAGTGAAAAACTCCCAAATGCATTTTTCACTAATAAAAGGCCTACCTCTCCCATAGGATAACATTGGGTTACCTTATTAAATCTCATAAAAGGAAAAATTCAATTGACAGAAGGCAGGAATGTCAAGTTTGTTGTCTAAAGAATTGCAATTTAAGACCCTCTTAAATGGTAAAGTCGGATTTTAAGCCACAGGTGTAAAAATGCCACTTTTAGAAAGTTGCCATTTTTTGTGCCAACCATTTGGTACCTGCAGTCTGTATCCTGGGTCACATGACTAGGTATAGTTTGTAGATGGTCTGTGTGTACAGTGAGACAAAAAGGGAATATGCGGAGCTGCTACCTACCACACTTACACATCACAAAGGCTCTGCCTCAGCACACTAACAAAGGGTTTGACACTAGTCTTTTGTGCCCCCAGACAAGTTGGGTAAGGGCAGGAAGGCAGGAACTTCCAGATACCTCTGTATGGGGAGCACTCTAGAAGCTTCTGCCACTTCAAAGTGGGCACCAGCTGTAAGATGGACTGCCCAGTTGCCCTGCTGCCTGAGTAAGGAGGACTGGACCTGTACCTTGTACCCAGCACCGTTAGAGGGACTCCAAGGGCTAGTTGGCTGGCTTCTGATCAGAGCCTTAGGAACAGAAAAGGCTCCACCCATCTTGAATCCTGCACCTGGACTCTGCCTGCTGTGAGTTGTAACCCCTCCAATTGGTGCCTCCCCTGTTCTGGAATATTGGAAGTGAAGATAAAGGTGGTCTGCCAACCCACCTGTGGTGCCCATCAGAACAAATGTGAAGCGGTATGAAGCAATGCAATGCCCCGCACAGCCCTGCAGTATAGCTGTCAGCCTCAACTGAACCGACGCCGGGAGACCCATGCAGCACAGCTCATCAGAACAAAGGCAGAGCGATGCAGAACCTTGAAAAGCCTTGCAAAGCAACGCCGTGTAGACCATACACCAAGGACATAAAGTACAATCCTCATTGGACCAAACTTGGTCATGTGCCCGACCTTCGCCCCATCGCAGTCGGCCTGAACTTGTGACTTTGTCCCGGTCCAAGGCAAGCAGGTACCCTCAGTTGACGCTTTGCACCTTTGGGTGATACTTTAATCGAAATGTTTTAATTTGCATATCTTCAGTTCTACTGTTTGTTCTTCAGGTCTCAGATAATATATTCACATTTCTCTATCTTACTAAACCAGTAGAGGATTTGAGTAAGGTCCGCCAGATTTTGTACCAAGCTACCAGAGGGTCAGGGGGAGGATCACTGACATAATATCGACGAACAGAATATCGTCTGCACAGAATATCGTTGACAAAATATCGATGGAGAAAATATTGTCTGCCTATCTTCAAACAGGCAACTACAAAAATATCGTTGACAAAATATTGTTGTTCAAAATATAGTTTGTAAAAAATATCGAATTTTTTAAATATGTTAAAAGTAATATTAACTTAATTAAATACTCAATATAATTAATAAAAACATACTTATAATTAATTTAAAAATGTAAAAATTATGAAATAATATATATAATAACTAAAAATGTTTTACATTAGCGTTGGATAGTGGGGGGGTAAAATGTACTATTCCCACTCCAGTGAGTGGAAGAGTAGGGAAAGCGTTGGATAGCGGGAGGGTAAAAATTACTATTCCCACTCCAGTGAGTGCAACAGTAGGGAAAGCGTTGGATAGCGTAGGTGTAAAAACGTACTATTCCCACTCCAGTGAATGCAACAGTAGGGAAAGCGTTGGATAGCGTAGTGGTAAAAATTACTATTCCCACTCCAGTGAGTGCAACAGTAGGGAAAGCGTTGGATTGTGGGAGGGTAAAAATTACTATTCCCACTCCAGTGAGTGCAACAGTAGCAAAAGCGTTGGATAGCGTAAGGGTAAAAACTTACTATTCCCACTCCAGTGAGTGGAACAGTAGGGAAAGCGTTGGGTAGCGCAGGGGTAAAAACGTATTATTCCCACTCCAGTGAGTGGAACAGTAGGGAAAGCGTTGGATAGCGGGAGGGTAAAAATTACTATTCCCACTCCAGTGAGTGGAACAGTATGTAAAGCATTCGATAGCGTAGGGGTAAACATTACTATTCCTACTCCAGTGAGTGGAACAGTAGGAAAAGCGTTGGATAGCGGGAGGGTAAAAATTACTATTTCTACTCCAGTCAGTGCAACAGTAGGGAAAGCGTTGGATAGCGTAGGGGTAAAAATTACTATTCCCACTCCAGTGAGTGGAACAGTAGGGAAAGCGTTGGATAGCGGGAGGGTAAAAATTACTATTCCCACTCCAGTGAATGCAACAGTAGGGAAAGCGTTGGCTAGCATAGTGGTAAAAATTACTATTCCCACTCCAGTGAGTGCAGCAGTAGGGAAAGCGTTGCATAGCGGGAGGGTAAAAATTACTATTCCCACTCCAGTGAGTGCAACAGTAGGGAAAGCGATGGATAGCGTAGGGGTAAAAATTGCTATTCCCACTCCAGAGAGTGCAACAGTAGGGAAAGCGTTGGAAAGCGTAGGGGTAAAAATGACTATTCCCACTCCAGAGAGTGCAACATTAGAGAAAGTAATAATGTAATATTTAAATAAAAATACATTAATTATCAATACCAATAAAAAAATAAATTGAATGAATGACCAATTACAAAATATTTAATAATTAATTAATTATAAATACCAATACATATTATTTATTAGAAATTAATTACCTATTAAAAATTAACAACAAATTAATTTAGAATGCCAAAAATTAAAAAGTAATAAACAAAATTACCAATTCATAATTAATTAGCAGTAAATTAATTATCAATACACACAAATAATTTCAGCAATTAATAAATTAATTTACAATTAAAATACTTCACACCCTATTCCCCTAGAAACCCACAACCCACTCCGTATAATAAATTAATACAATTAATATAATTATCAATTAAAAAAATGAATTACCTCTTAATAAAAATTAAGTACCAATTAATAATTAATTAACAATAAAAAATAATTATCTTTACCAATAAATAAAATTAGATAATTACTTAATTACAATTAAATTACTTCCCACCCTATTCCCCTATAAACCCACAACCCGCTACAGACCTAAAACGCAAAATTAAATTAACATTAATTAATAATTCCTAAAAATATTATTTAATTTACTATAATTAAATTAGTTCCCACCCTATTCCCCTATAAACCCACAACCCGCTACAGAATGAAAATACGCAAAAATGATTTTACATACATTTTGTAACTATATAAAAAATGAAACATACATTACAAAAATAATATACACTTTTAACACATATACTAACATACAAAACACTTAATTTTTTTCGATATTATTAAAAATTCGATATATTTTAATGCCTATATTATGTACTTCAATATTTTGACAGTCGATATTACTTACCTGCATGTCGATATTATTAACCACTATAATATGTCCATTTGATATTATGTCTATTCTATATTTTGGATTCGATATTCTGTCCATTCTATATATTTTTTTCAATATCATGTCTATTTACCTTAGGGGGATTGTGGTAGTTGCTGAAGCAGGGTATCACTCCCCAGCAACCCAATTCCTCATAATCCCAATACACAATGAAGTGAAAAATATTCATGTTACAGCAGAATATCACTGTTTGTGAAATCTGGAGAAAAATAAGTATTGATTATAATTTTAACAGAACATAACAACATTTATGCATTAGCTATGTCAACTCTAAATGTGTCACCAAAGCCCAAAGGTTTGCGTGAATTTCTGATATTCTAACTGTTGTAGGTTACTTTTGCTCGGTTATCAGTGCTGTAGCACATTTCACATTTCACAAAAGAAATACAACTTTTGTGCACATCAACTAGACCACAGATTGGACATAAATTGCTTTGTGTAAAGTCAGGTAATATATTTTTCTGAAATTGAAACAAATCTCATCAAACTGCTTAAAAATCCTGTTGAGTAAAACCAATTACTTTTCCACTGGGTGTAGTGGTAAACACATCATATTAAACATGCTCAGAAGAAGATAGAAAGCAAATGAACTGAATATATCCAGCAAAAGCTATTATTCTTTCAGACAAATAGGTTGAGGTCACCACAGAAATGAATTTGATTTGACAATTATAAAGTTACTTTAACCACCAATGGATGTGGTCTAGCACAGTAACCAATCACACATGAAATCACAAATATAAGCATCATGTGTAACTGAAACACACTAAACATTTGACTGTATTTCCACTGCCTAGAAACAGTATGAGCAAAATGAAGTCAGCACAATTATGCATGTGCAATTGAGCACTGAGCAATTGAACACCTGAGCAATTTCTTACAGCCAAGGAGTGCAAGTAATTTAAACAGAAGCCATTAAATACGATTCCGGCAAGAAAATAAAACGATGGCAAATTTAAACCCCATTCCATCAGATGTATGTTATACATTTATATATATATTTTTTATGCTTTAGAGGTTCATCTTTGATTTGACCGACACATAAGCCAGAATTAAATTTTCTTATCATCAACTGCTGGGAAAAAAACCTATATGCTAGGGAAAATATAGCATTTTGCTCAAGGATTAAGTTGTACAATATATGTGTTTGTGGCAAAATGTGATACAGGTGTGCTACGTTTATTAGTTTACATTTAGTTCAGACCTCCATTTATGTCAACAACCCTGTTTTTATTGTAACGAGTATAGCTACAAATTACAAAGGGCATAATTACGAGTCTGGCTGTGGCACAGATGTGTTGGTACACCGTTTAGCCGATTACAACTTTGTAAGTCGAATCGGTAGAGGACCGCCAGGTGCACCAGATAACAGTCATTCCCTGGCGGTGGTGCAGGAGCGCCACAACTCTTTATGCTGAGCATAATTTGAGTTCCTGGACCACTGATCCAGCGGGTTACCAGCTACAGATACTCACAAACCACATACTCACCTGGACCTATTAAACACACATTCACATGAGCTAGTAAAGTACCACTGGGGTCAATTTGTTACAATAATACCTGTAAAATAAATTTACCTTATCATTTCTTACTAAACCTTTCTGACCAAATGTACTTTCCTCTGGTCAATGGACCTTTTAGTTAACTATTGTAGGCAAAAATTGACATAGCATAAAATCTCTTTAAATAACCACAGACTCGGGAGAGTTTTAAATGTTTATCTTGTTAAATTCATGTGAGCCAAGAACCCAAATACAATCTTTAAACCTTTTTCTACAAGGAAGAAAATCAAATTTAAATCAGAAAAATTGTTAAACAATGTTATTACGATGCCAGTACCTGAATAGGGAGAAATAGAGAGAGCAGTACAATGACATACTACACAGAATTATAGTTACCTAGGATGGTGTGGAAATCAACCCCTTGGCCAAGGAGCTGGAAAGGGTCCCCCGGGATAGATCAGGTGACAAAGGTTCAGGCCAGGATTCAGGGACATTATAGATGGCCTCTTCTAGATCCAACGCCTGCGTCGCACCTCTCTCTGACACTATCTTCCTCCTCGATTCTTCCGCGATCTTCTTCTAGATCTTTACCTTTCCCTCCTCGATTCTTCCGCGGTGTTGTTCTAATCAATTAGGGTTTAGGCTCTAAGTCTGCAATTCGAGTCTTCTTCAATATTTGCTCAGTTCTCGGACAGCATCCCGATCTCTCTGCATCTCAGCAACACAAGCTCTGCTTCTAACTATCTAAAACTACCACAATTATACCCTTCTAATGGTAAACACTACCCCTAAATGTTTCCAATTCATGAAACTCCTAATTCTTATTGGACAAGCAAGGGGGACGATCATCACACCATGCTAAGTTTCAATAATTTTTCTTTAGTCTATTATTCAGCGTTTCCGCCCCTTAATTTATTTTCTCAAGCTTTATTTCCCACCCACATTTCACATCTTTATAAAAAAAAAAGAATACATTTAATAATTTTCTCATTCATCATTCAGGAAGTCCTCTGCTTTCTCAGGACATAGTGCGATCGTGGCCTTGGCTGAGGTTCAAGAACATCATCATGGCTCCTAGCGGGTTACGAGTGCGCGTGTGTAGTGTGTCACATGGTGTATAGACTTTAGTATTGCTCTGAGGCCCAAATACGAACAGAGGGGCCGATTCCGATTCCGGTCGCAAAACGTATCGACCGCCACGGAACCGGACCGGAGACCGACCGACACGGACCAGAGCCATACGGGCCGTGCAGTACGATTCAACGTGTGTGAATTACAACCGACACGTATGGAATACAAGCCGTACGACCGAGCCGTAGGGAAAATAGTGATACGGCCGGAAAACCGGTGCGAGGTTCACCGACCGACACACACCCGGAATGAACCCGACCAACACGTACCCGTGATGTCCGAACCGCGCAGTACGATGCAATGCGTGTAAAACCAGACTGACTCGCACGGAGCCCAAGCCGCATGACCGACACGCACAGAAAACCGGGCCCACAAGTAATAGAGATCTCCGCGACTGACGCGTATGAAACACAGAAGATAGTCAGTGTGAACGATGCAGAGAAGCCCGCATGAGCCAACATCAGCGTCCGTCTTGGTCAGAAGAACGTCTCCTTCATGCCTAGACAACCCAAAGGAAAAAAGACAAAAAAAGGACCAAACAAGCAATGACAAAGCCAATAAATATCCCAACAACAAAAAACTGGGACAAAGCCACACCCACAACTGCACCTATATAAAGGACATCAATCACTACCATGATCCTTTCAAATAGGAGACACAGCCAACAGCAAACACCATCACACAGCAACCACAGACACACTCACAACTCACCCATCACACAACTCACACACCATCAGCACCTCACCAAAAGCACTCACACATACAGTTAGCTAAACCAACACTAACCCACCCTCACTTGCACCCTCACACACACATCACTCACCACCACCACCTATCACCATGCCCTCAAAGAAGAATCCAAAGCTCACAGATAGTGAGTTAGAAGTGCTGGTAAACGAGATCATCAGAGTAGAGCCACATTTGGTTGGTACATTGGTCCAAAGGACCCCCATGTCACAGAAAACAAAGATGTGGGCGAGGATTGTGGACAAGGTGAATGCACAAGCACCAACAAGGCGCACAAAGGACGATATCCAGAACAGGTGGTATGACGTGCGCAGGATGTCAAGAAATTAATCGAGAAAGATCATGCCTTGAGTCAGTGCACCGGCGGTGGCCCTCCTGCCAAACCAGTCTACTTCAGGACCTGGGAGGAGAAGGTGAGGGACATCCTACCAACAGAGAGTGTCCATGGTCTAACAGACATACCAGAGTCTGGTGAGTACACAAACAACATACTCAATATTGTGTGGCAAGGGGACAGTGAAACCATGCACCGCAAGCAAAGCCACAGTAACCAATAAATAATCATCCCAAGATGTGTATGCTAGTCAGACAAACACAATACCTGCCATCTCATAGTGACTTGGAACTTTGTCATGACATGTACCAAGCTACAAACAAATAGAGCAAGGCAGTGGCACAAAGCCAAATAAACACTGACAGACAGTTTGCCACCACAAACCCACTACCTCACAGTGCAACTGACTGACAGGAAGGAATAGTGGGGATGCAGGTGAAGTGAGTGTATCCAAAAGCATGATGGGGTGTGTAGTCACATATAATGTTCTCCCTCAAAATTGGCCCACCAAGACCTCAGATGGCTGACACTGGGTCCTGGTAGGGGTTGTGTGCAAATCTGAAGCAGGACACCACTGACTGACATCCTGAAAGACAACTTGCACGCCCTCCAATGGAAGCACGTTTCATGGTGGGATGTTGTCTGTCTGGGTGGGAAGGAGGACTGACAGCTCTGACCATACTTACCAGCATGTGGAGACACACACCGCCTTCAACACAAACTCCACACAACTCACCGGGTACAATGCATTGACCCATACCTCAGTGAAATATCAGCAAAAGATACGCCGTACTGGGTGCTGCTGTGTGAAGCAAAGGGGCTCTCTTTGGACTTGTAGGCAAACAAACACCAGGATTTCACAGTCAGCCATCTTGCCATTGCTGTCACACCCCCTCACAGGGAAGCAGAGTCAAGAGGGAGGAAGTATGGTCATGCTGGGAAGGAGGGTGTAGCCAAGAGCATGATGGGAGTTGCAGTCACAGACAATCCCCACCCACCCACATGGCCCAGTAAGCTTACACTGAACCATGCTCGCCTCACAGGGAGTGGGAAGGGACTGCCAAGATGTCTGACACTGGGCTTTGTTGTGGGGAGCACAAGGCCATGCTGGGAACTGGGCAACAACAAACACCAGGACTTCACAAACTGCCATCTTGCCATTGCTGTCAAACCCCCTCACAGGGAAGCAGAGTCAAGAGGGAGGATAGTATGGGCATGCTGGGAAGGGGGGTGTAGCCAAGAGCATGATGGGGGTTGCAGTCACAGACAATCCCCACCTACCCACATGGCCCAGCAAGCTTACACTGAACCATGCTTGCCTCACAGGGAGTGGGAAGGGACTGTCAAGATGTCTGACACTGGGCCTGAGAAATGATGTGGCTGACAATCACACATATGCACTAACCAAACAAAACACGGTCGCACACACAGCCATTGCAACCATATGTTCAAAATCATTGTCTGGGGATGCAGTGTCTGGGGGTGCCCCCTGGCCGGGCAGGGGAGGTGTGTCTTGCAGATGACAAATGTGTAGAGCCATACATATGGTACATTGCACAAAACACACAGGAACTCACATATACATCATTGACAGGGGACACCTGGCAGTGAATGGAATGGACACACCGATATAGCCGACACCATAGCATGGTTTCATTCACACTCGGTGCTGTTGTGAGCTGCATTCCACTCCTACATCGTGCTGACACATAGGCATCCTTCACACAACACACCACTCACTGACAGACACTGTGGACACAAGGTCAAACCTGGGCAGTATTGGAGAAGACATGCTACTCATAGCAGCCAAACTGCAACACACACACCACCGGCCCTTACTGTCATGAACATTGAAAAGCCAGAGTGCTACCTTGCCCAATCCATGTCACCATGGAGAACATTGACAAGTCAAATCACATATGCACGTACAAAACTCGGCATCAGACTCATTAACGATGGTGACATCATCACTTGTATGAAATGAGATGGGAACTAGGAACACTGGAAGGAAACACTCCCTCCAAAGACATCACAGGCATACCAGACTGTGACCATGTCGTACCAATTCACCAATGTGGCACACAAAGACTAGCAAACTCTGCTACCACACATGCCCCAATAGTACAACATATCCCCAGTGGAATAGCACGTATGTCCTTGTTAAATCTGACATGTGTACAGGGATGACACACCTGTGTCAGCAACGTGATGGCCCTTGAGTAGTAATGGTCATGTACAGACAAATCTATCCATGAGCTGGGCATGCACACACTTCGACATGCACATTGAAATGTTTCTTTATGGTAGGGCAATGTGCAACAACAATATCAATCTCTGTCCGTGACAAGCCGGAAAACAGCAGTGTACAGGCAGGCATCCGTTCGCACAGTAGAAAATGTCATGTTTGTGAACCATTGATGCCTGTAGAAACATAACTTACATTGTGTGTCTCTTCCAAACACAGGCGGTGCTGGGGACACAGCACCAAATGAAGAGGATTCCCAGTCCCAGACTCTGGTGGACACTGAGCTCTCTGGTTTGTCTCTGTCCTCTTCGGATGACGACGAACAACCTGGCACCTCCGGTGTGAGTCATCATGCAGTACCAGCAGCATCAACATCTGCACCCCCTGTACCTACGCCTCCAGCATCTGGAAACCGACAGAGCACCCCGCCAACACAGACAGGCCAAGGCCACAGAACACCCACAGCACAGGGACACAGGACCCACCGGAAGCTACAGCCAACACCACCAGCAACACCACCCAAGGGGTCCCAGTGTCACCTGTGCGTGCCGCCGCTGGTCCTGTCCATGTGGATAGGGGTGCTGGGAGGGGTGGGAGGCAGAGGGCGCACCTTGCAGAGGGGTCTGGACTGCATGATGACCCCCAACTGGCACGCATCATAGATGCGTACCAGGATAGCACCGGAGGATTCGGCCAGGTAGTGGGGATCCTCAAGGACATACAACAGGAGCAGGCTGCCCACCATGCCCGCATGGAGGCAAAGTGGGATGCCCTTACTGTGGTGCATCGGGACATACTCCAATGCCTCCGCCAGATCAGCACAAACATGTCCACTCCTCCCTGTGTGGCCACAACATCTGTTGCAAAACCATCTGCCAGTGCCACAGGGAAGGAGGAGGACTCTGGCAGAGAGTCCCCTGCACTGCATAGGCGTGCACCTGAGGATCCCCCCCAAGAAGAAGAGGGGTCGTCTGAAGAAGGACTTGTGAGAGGCAGATGTCCCAGCACATCCCCCAGGGCCTGTAAACCTGTTCTGGACAATGTTCTTTGTGCACAACCCATTCACCTTGTCCAATCGCTCACAACTCGCCCATATGACATGGAGGGTTCATGTTGGTCCAATGTAGCAGATGACTGTGGACATTTCATCTACCAACACTTCCAACTCTAACGTGAACTTTGGATTTTAAATCCAATGTACAGCACCCACCATCCTGTGCACTTTCCTCACACATGTTCGAAAATAAACTCACCAGTACACCATACTTGCCTCTGTTGTGATTCCAATTGGTCATGTGTCATGGAGATGTCGATCTGCTAAACAACACAGTGCCTGCCAAATGCTAAAACAATGTGACAACCGTTAGGCGAGTCATGGTGATGTGACACATGTGAGGGAGACCCACCACTATGGCAACACAACACATACTCACCATGGCCATGTTACTCATCCCACACAATGATGTTGACCTGAAACACATAGGTATGCACAGACACAACACCTATCCACAGTCAATGGTAACAAGCCCACAGGTGAGGTAAGCAAATGTCACTCAGATGTGGGAAGACAGACAACATACCTAACAAAGCATAGCACAGGTTCATTACACATCAGCAACATGTTTATTCTAAAATAGTTGCAAGGCAATTGTACGTTACGGTGGACACATGGTCACAGAGTTTCTGAGAATTGAAGTCCAGGGGTGTTTGGCACATCACTTGATGGCAATTGACTACTCTCACACTGGTGTTGGATTCTGGGTGTTGGGGGTCAGTGTTGACCAAACAACAGGCAAAGTACCCTGGGAAGGACAGACACAAGACACAGTCAAAAGCACAGCAGAACAGGAGAGAAATGCAATACACATGCACAAAACATGTAAAAAGAAACCTACACAAAAACAAGTTAGCAGTACTACCCTATTGTGGAGTACAGACCACCTGAATGGACACATCACTGCACGCATCCAGTCAAGTGGCACACAGACACACTCAGAAAGCAACCCAGCAGCCACAACACATTTCAGGCTAACTCCATACATTGGCATAACAACCCTGTAAACTCACATTCAGGTGAAGAAGTAGTTGATGAGCTGTGTGCGGATGTCACCCTCATCTTCATCATCACTGGCATCGTGGCCCTGGCCGCGATCCTCCACAGGTGGCGGAGGTTGGTCATCGTCATCCTGGATGAAAGGCACCTTCTTCCGCACTGCCATGTTGTGTAGCATGCAGCATACAAGGATACTTTTGCACACCTTTGCAGGCTCATATGGGAGGGCCCTCCGGTCTTGTCCAGGCAGCGAAAGCGGCTTTTCAGGAGGCCAAATGTCCGCTCAATCACCCTCCTGCTCCGACCATGTGCCTCATTGTAGCGCATCTCAGCTGGTGTCACAGGGTTCCGGAGGGGTGTCAGCAACCACGGCATGTTGGGGTATCCGGAGTCACCCACACACAAAAAATTGAACAATTAGCAGAGTTTTGTAGGAGTGCGGAATACAACATTGCCAAACACACACAATGGTAAACAGTCAGTACACACCGACAAGCCAGGCACGCTGATCAGGCATCTGTGACATCAGCGTTGCAATGCGACTACTCCTCATTATGTAGGCATCATGCGCAGAACCGGGGAACCGTGCACACACATGTGTGATACACATGTCTGCAAGACATACCACCAGAGCATTGATCGAGTGGAAATGTTTCCTGTTCCGGTATGCCTGCTCATGTGCCAGTGGTGTTATCAGGGCCACATGTGTACCATCAATAGATCCAATGTCGTTCGGCATCCTCCCCAGGGTATAAAAGGCATCCTTTATTTCAGGGAGTTCAGCTGGGCTAGGGAACTTGATGTACAGGTCAAGGAAATGCAACATCCCCTCCAAGACATCGCGTAGCACACGACTAAACTTAGTTTGCGACATCCCACCTGCTGTAGAAACAGTGTACTGGAAGGTACCAGTAGCAAAGAAGTGCAGGGCTGCCATCACCTTCACCTCTGGGGTCAGTGCTGTAGGGTATGTCCGGCCAGGCAGCAGATGTGGCGCCAACTGCTCTGCCAACTCCTCAATCAGTGGCCCGGTGAAGCGGTACCGTCGGATGCAGTCGCGTTCCTGCATGGTTTTAAGGTCTGTGAACGGTTGATGGACAGCTGGTGCCCTGCAGAACAGAGATGCTGTTAACCTTCACTCACCTGAAAGGCAGGATGTTCAACTTGAGAGATGTGTGGATTGCTCTCGACTTCCCCCAAGAACTTTCCCTGGACTCAACTGATTATGTGACACAATTTGCCCAAGTTAAATCCCTAAGGGAAGGGGGAATAGGGACAAAATAATAAACGAAAGACACTCCAACTTCAGCGCCCTTCTGCGTTCTTATGTCTGTCTTCTTATTGACACAACTCTATTATGAAACATAGAACAACAGGACTTTAGGTTAAAGAACATGAAATTTGAAAGACTTATATTTATATGTACACCCATATATACCTTTGTTTATCTCAGGTTTAAGCTACACCTGAACACAGCATAGAACGCACATCTGTAATGATAAAGGATGCAACATCAATCGGCGTTATTTGGTTTATGCTGACTATGCAAAGAGTTTGCTGAATGATGACTAACGTGGCTTGTAAATACTCACAGCTAAATAATTTGAAGAACGTCGAAAAGTTGTAATCCAACAATGTATTCTTTTTAGGTCGAGGACTACCGGTCTGCCGAAGGCAGAACCGGAAGTCGAGATTTAATGTTTCCTAGAGTGGCTCCTTAGCCCGCCTCTCTTTTTGCCTCTCCTCCATTGGCTGGCTTCCTAAACGGAGGCCCGCCATTAGAGGAGAGAGCCGTCCCTCCAAATAGGCTCCGTCTTTTTCAGATTCGGGGGCGTGTTCCTTGCTGTTCTTTCCACTTTTTAGCCACGCCCTTTTAGAACAGCAGGAACACGCCCCCGAATCCGAAAAAGTTTCGAAGCTTCCATCCGCCATTGTTTTGCTGTCCTCTGGCCGTGAGGATCTTCGTGCTGTTGTGAGTATAGTTGGCGGCGCTGCCCTTCGATGAGCAGGGATCCGCACCGTGCCTTGGACGCCTTTCCCCCTTGTTAGACTCTCTCTGTAGGTGGGGCCCCTTACAGAAGCAGGAAAAGGCGATACCCTGAAAGTAATTTATTTTCCTTTGTTTGATGCTTTCAACTACAACTCTTGTTCTTATTTTAGAAATTATGAACACAGAGGGCGGAGAATAAGAAAACTACATTCTTTATGAGTATAAAGAGACTATTCACTACTCCTCTAACGGGAGGGAGAGCCTGCGCCCTTCCTCCCAGAAGCAGTCCCTCCTTTTCTAGAATGGATGTGGTTCGCACTGGTGTTCACGGTAGAGGGGTGCCACGACCAGTGTACAGTGAGTGCTTGGAGAACTGCGCAGGAAAGTGGCGCCGGGCTACACTGTGATACAATTAAAAGCGACCCTACCCTGGTATCTGTGTATTCCTTTCAGCTTTATCTGCACAGCTCATATCTAAATAATCAAACATAAATAACGCATTCTCCGTAGGTACCGATCCGATTTCACTTCATAAAATGCTAGTTCCTGAATGAAAGTAAATTATCTTTAAATCCATTTGAGGGGTGTCCCCTTTAATCGGCGTCTAACAAGTGAATATACACATATGTTGTTGTAAAAAGACGTAAACCAATAATCTAAAGTGTAGGTGTATATATATTTGTATAAAAGTGCCTGGCAGGTCTCCTTGCTTCTGTCCATTAAACGTTGACTGTCACCTTCCGTATCTATTACCCCCCCCCCCACACCCCCCTCTTTGCGAGTTAGAAACGGAGGCGGACACAGTGAAGCAAAGTCCTAAATGACAAGATGTCGCCAAGATAAGAAACTGGGCTCCGCCCTCGCATCTCTCATCGACCGCCAACAGTTTAACCTGCGTCTCTCGTTTCGTGTCCATTGCTTTTAAAAAACCTGCCCTCGGGGCTTTAAGTAGGCCGGGTTCCTCCAGGTCTCAGACTTTTCCGTAATTAAAACCGACCTTGAAACAGGTCCTGATTAGGTGCTATATTCACGTTCTGAGCTTTACAGGAAAAACACTAATCAGTTTCTGAACAATGGCTGTAAAACCGGTTAAGATCACGCATGTCAGCGATGTTGTTCCTGCGTGCGTTTCACATACTTGACTTAATCTGGCCTTACATAGGAGAATACACCTGCAATTAGGATTGTAAGAAAATGTGGAGCGGTGCTGCATCACTGCCCCAACATGTCCGAATGATGCAATGTGAGAAGGAAGGCATTTATAATATCATTCATACTGTAACATTGCAACTACAGGTCACTCGCAACTACAAACTAAGCCAGGATTAAAACACAACATGCACAAGAGACTACCTCACAACATCCCTCTCCCTCACTACATCACTGTTTCACTACCTCACTCTCTCACTACATAACTCTCTCTACCTCACTACTCCACTCTATCTCACTACCTCACTATCTCACAACTTCTCTCTCTCAAAACATCACAACTTCACTCTCTCTCACTCACTACCTCAATCACTCTATCTCACTACCTCACTCTTTCTATCTCACTAACTCACTTTCACTCTCTCTTTCACTACCTCTCTCTCTATCTCACTACATCACAACATCACTCTATGCTTATATATCACTACCTCACAACATCCCTCTCCCTCACTACCTCACTCTTTCACTACCTCACTCTCTATCTCACTACCTCACTCTCTATCTACCTCACTCTCTATCTACCTCACTCTCTCTCACTACCTCACTCTCTATTTCAATACCTCACTCTCTCTCTGCTAATGCAATAGGTATCACATATGCAAAAAAAAAGTTAATGCCAATAGAAATGACAATGCCATTTATTTAGGGATACAAAAATGATTAAAAAAATAATGAGCAATACCAATAGCTCTACCTATAATATTGCCGAGACCATTGCAGTGTAAATGCTTGTTTAGTCTTTTCTCTTGTGGTATTTAACAGCTTGGATGAGGCGAATGCGCTGCGCCTGAGAAAGATCTCACCGGAATTTAAATAAGCAAAGTCTCTCTTCTTATATTTGCATTGTTCTTTGCTTTTTTATATTTGCATTGTTCTATGCTTGTTTGAAAATTAGTCAAACCTATATACTTGGCCAAGTATGATTTTAAATACAAACAATGTTCGAGAAACTTACAGTTTGATCCATGTAGCAGCCAGCCGGTTACTCACTGTTTTACTGAAAGATTTCTCGGTTTGTTTTCTTTTTTCTCCGTAGGAATCTTATTCGTGCAACTCCGGAAATGAAGATGAGAAGCTTGAGATGTTGCCGTGACAACGAGGGAAGACCTTGGAGACCGGACCGGAAGCCTCGCTGGGACTTGGGAGCCGATGCAGGATCGAGGAAGAGTTTCTGCCTTCAGGTAAGTGTTGGGGAAGAAACGAGCGTAAGCGCGTTTGTCAGGGTGCCTTGGGTTTAAATAGAATAGCTGGAGGGTGTGGTTGGCATGCGGGGAATCAGTGATCCACGTGTTGAGCTAATTCCAGGCCACTTGCCGGGAACGTGATTTACAACGTGATCGTAACTGCCAAAATAAACGTGCTCTGTAACGATCGTTTCCACAATGCTGCTCAGACAGAAATATACAACGTGACCCACGTTTCAAGAACACAAGTAAGAACAAAGCCTCATGTATTTTTTATGTTAACATGTGAGGAGTTTTCCTACACGAGGCTGTTGAAATAATGCAACAAGCATTGGCATGAGTTTATCACACGAGTCTATTGCACATCAAATCAACAAGCATTGGCAAAGATTATAATCAACAAGCATTGGCAAAGATTTAAACATGCAAAAGAAAAGGATTAAGTATCTTCCAGATGAGTTTGGGCATGATTGTTACAACAAACTGTAACAGATGCACAAAGGAAGATTGTTGGTTCATCCACCCATGTGACCATGACCAAGCTCAATATCACATAATACATCATGACATTACACAATGTACTGAGGTGTGTGCTGTTGGGCATGGACACATATGTCACCTACATGCCCATCACCTCACATCTCAATTCCACATGGCCACATAAGTCACATGTAGTGCAATAGCCATCATTGGGCTGTGTCACCCCACCTATGTACTGCTGTGACCTTACAAACACACACCACAGTGACAAGTGAGGCCTGATATCTCCCAGGCATCACAGATCTTTGCCATGCAGATACCCAGGGTCCCTGTATTGCCACATTGACACTGGCATGACATGGCGTATCACGTACACGCCACAAGGCAAGCGTGAGTCCCACAGGTAGTAGCCACTGTTGTCTCTGCAGGCCCTACATGTACGTCTCTTAGACACACACACACCATCAAGGTTGCTGCACATACCACATGGATGTGCAGACTGTCTCCCATTGGGCACATTTGATCATCCACATCTGAGACACAACATGCACACAGACTGTGGGTGCACATCAGAATTGTGGCTATAGGTCTCATTGTGACGTACATGCCATCACCCCCAGGACTCTGGGTGTATGTAACATGTCCTAAACATATCCAACCTGCAACTGTGTCCATGACTCATGCCCATCACTGTACATTTGCACATCACAGTGGTAATGTGCACAACACACAAAGGATTATGCCCCCATGAACACGTGCACAGCCTGGGAGTGGCTGAACAAAAGTGCCACACAACAAACCAAATGTTGCCCCCCCAACACACAGGGAATGCAGCCTTACATTCCATGGGACACTGTGTGGCCAATGCCGGAGTGTGGTAGGTGTGCACATGTGTCCCTGGCAAGTAATTGTGTGTTGAAACCGTCAAATAGTCACACCAATGAGCTCCGAGGCGAGTGACAATGTGTACGCATTGCACGGTTCATGACCGAGACGTGCATACGCTTTGCCATTGACTGCAATGAGGTCCGACGCGGGTGACAATGCGTACGCATTGCACGGTTCATGACCGAGCCGTGCGTACGCTTTGCCATTGACTGCAATGAGGTCCGACGCAGGTGACAATGCGTACGCATTGCACGGTTCATGACCGAGCCGTGCGTACGCTTTGCCATTGACTGCAATGAAGTCCGACGCGGGTGACAATGCGTACGTATTGCACGGTTCATGACCGAGCCGTGCGTACGCTTTGCTATTGACTGCAATGAGCTCCGACGCGGGTGACTATCATGCATGCGCGTCGGGCAGGCATATTCCGAGACAGGCGCACGCCTTGGCCATTGAATCGTGTGGAGACGGGTGCATGTGTATTTTCAAAATACGCGTTGTACAGTCAGTTGACCGAGCCGGGTGCACCCATTGGCTCTGGACTGTCATAGAGACGGATGCGGATTCAAAACTTGTACGAGTTGTTGTGCGCTGGAAATTCAGTTGGATGCTTACAACAATGCTGCAATTCCTAGGGTTTTATGAAGGTGAAGATTTGAACGATGTGGAAGACGTGTACGAGTTGTACATTTCCATGGATTGGCCAGATCATAGAATGCAACTGTGTTGGACCTATAACTGGGGTCACATGGCACAGAGTCTGCCTCTGCAGCACAGATATAAGGCTGGATCGACCCCAGGGAGCTCACTTGCCTGAACTACATGCTACTGGACCACATCCCTGCTACCACTGCTGCTGTCTCTGCATCCTCTGGCTCCTGCTATGGCACGTACTCTGGAGAGGGCCCCAGCCTTCACTGAGGAGGAGAACCAGGCCGTGCTGGACGGGCTCCTTCCACAGTACAGCAAGCTGTATGGGAAACCAGGGGAGCAGGTGAGTGTGCAGTCCACTGCCTTCCTAATTATGCATGTTGTCTGACTAGCAGTACTAGCAGTGTGTACACCAGTGGCAAGCATTCTCACTAAGTAACTTTATCCCCCAAAGTGTGTAGGTACATGTAATAAACAGGTGTTCTGCAGCTAAAGTGCATTTGTGCAAGCTGAAACTTCCCAGGCATTGTTAACATGTCAGACATGCAGGTTATTTGTCCTTTTCCATGGGTGCACTACCTGTGTCACTCATTTCCCTTTGTGATGATGACATGTATATCCAAATGTGTGCAGCACAAATATGGGGCATGTGTGTTAATGGACTTTTAACTTTGTCATCCTCACAGGTTGATGCCCACCAGAAGCAGGAGATATGGCTGACCATCGCCCGGGCAGTTCGTTCGGTGGGGGTCTACAAGCGCCGGATCCGCAACTGCCAGAAGAGGTGGCAGGACCTTCGGGGCTGGACCCGGAGGATCGCAAGAGTCCAGCTGAAGCTGTCACCTCCTCGCAGGAGGGGCAGACACCCGACCCTGACCCCCCCACATGCTCCGGATACTGGCGGTGGTCTTCCCAGACCTTGATAGGCAGCTGAAGGCCAGACAGCAGCAAGGAGGGGGTAAGTCTATGCCTAATCTGTGACTACGTCTGACATGATAATTTCAGTCATTTGGCCTGGTCACACTTCCACATTACGTAGGTCTTGTAGTCCAATACTCAGGTCCCTCAATTGTGTGATGCACCCTCCTCATCTGTTCCACAGGTGTGGCCCCTACAGTCTGTTGCTTGTGTCACTAGGGCAGTGTGTCCCTGCAGTCAGCTATGCTTCAGCTACCGGACAGCATCTGTTCCCGTGACTCTGTTGTGTGTTTCATGGGTGGGTCAATTATTTACCCAATGCCTGAGATCTGACATGTGATCTGTGTGTGCCCTTGATATGTGTTCCAATTGCTGGTCTGACTCTCCACATGTGGCTGGGGTATTTCAAACAAACCCATGCAGCAGGGGACTCCAATTTGTAGGCCTCAGGAGTATGTATATAAAGTATGTCACACTTGCTTAGCCACCTGACTACTGTCCAAGGCCAAACACTGTTTCACGTAGACCTGGGCAGTCATGCTTACTCAAGGGCATTTAGAAACACTCTGAAATCCCACTCCTGTGTATCAACTTACAGGTTGTGCTTATTGACATGTGCCTTCAGGTGTCTGCCTCTGTGTCATTATGGTGTGGCTTCCTGTTACGTACAACTGGGGTGTTCATGAGTTTGAGGGTCAGCAGGACATCTGAGATGTGACTGTGAGAGGCAAGACCTGTGTGACATATAGGTGTGTGGTCATTTGACAGCGAACAATGGTGCATGCAACTGTGCACTTGAGGCAACTGGGTTACATGCACAGCAGACTGTGATGTGCTAATGTACAGGGAGTTGTGTTCGCAGTGACTCATATGTCTGATTTGCATGATGTGGGGTCTTCTGGGTCCTGGATATGTTGTTTGCAGGGGATGGGCAAGTGCACTTGTCAGCTGCAGAGTTTGCTTTAACCCTGAGCTATAATTGTGACACAGTACATACTGTTGTTGTCTGGATGCCCTGCCCCTGTGACAGGAGACAGTGTTGACTGACTTTCCAGGCATGCCAGTGCCATGGCATTCAACTTGCTATGAGTGATCCTGCATTGTGTTCAAATGTGCTCCATGCACCCCAGTGTGGGATTGACTATCAGGACATGAGAACATCATAGTGTGTGTTGCTGGCATGCATCACAAGCATGTGAAATGAGTCTCTGCCCATCCCTTCATCCGGACACCTGTACTGTCGGTGGCAAGATATGTGCTGTGTGTATAGTGACATACTCCTACATGTTCACTTGCATGTCCAAAAAATGTGTGGGTGGTGCATGTCGGCACATTGGGGTATTAGCATCCAACATGCAACAGCCATATGGGTGCAAGTCCAGGAGGGATATGTGTGCCATGGTTGATGGTGAGACAATATGCTTATTCTAAACAGTGGTGGCACTTTGAGCAGTGTTCAGCTGATGATGCCAGGCCTTGCCCTGTGATGTGATATACTCACTGTGGTGTGGGCAGTCAGTGCAGGTGACTGATGTTGTTCTCTTTCTTCCTATTTCTATCCAGATACTTCCACGGCCACAGGAGGGTACAGCTCCACGGACCAAGAGGAGCCACAGAGCCTGACTGGGACAGAAGGAGAGCAGTCGGGTGGACCCAGTGGCACGGAGGGCGAGTGGAGCCACACCGAGGAGTAGGCCTGGGCTAAAATTCTGTTCCGCTTGCGGAAATTGTGATAATTTGACATTTTCGCGTTCCGCGAAGAGCGCGAAAATGTCAAAATTTCTGCAATCCGCATTTTACCGGAAATTTGTTGCTTGCTCACGCTGTAAAATAATACATTCTCGCGTGCGCGCGTTCGCCTTACCTGAACCCCCGCGTTCGCCGACAAGTTTTCCCGATCCGGTCGTGTTCTCCACGAGATGTTGGATTGTTGGTAGCCATTTGCGCTGTCTCGCGACAGTTCGTGCCCGCAGTAACGTCATTCGTTGCGCGATCACGTCTTTCTTCACGCGATCATGCACCGCGAGAGAAGTGAAAACAAGATGGCCGTGCCCGTGAGCAACCGCATGAGTAAGTTGGCGAGCCGCGACCACGCAGAAAATACCGCAAATGGGCGGGTAAAAACTTCTGCATCTTTTCGATATTTCCGTGTGTTTGCGGAGATTTTCACGATAATTTGCGAAAGTGAATTTCGCAAATTCTGCCCACCCCTACCGAGGAGTCCTCGGCACCATCCACCCCAGCTGAGGGCCACAGCAGCTTAGAGGATGACTCCCTTGTGGAGGCGGGTGTCAGCAGCCACCAAACACAAGCTAGTGAGGCTGTCCCCGCCACCGCACCCACCACTTCCATCACCACCCTCCCATCGGCTCCCATCCCAGAGGTCCATGGAGGCTCCCATGTTCAGGAGCATGTCTCCTTTGTGCCAGGTACCGCACCCCCTGCCCCTGTGTCTCCTGCTGCCCTAAGTGAGGAGTCTGTGGACTTACTTAGACAGATCCATGTAGGGCAGACATCAATGCTGAGTGTCCTCCATGCACACACCAGTCTGTTGACGCAACTGATGTCGTTCATGGAGGGCATTTCATCGGGCATGTCTGCCCTACAGAGGACCAATCAGTCCATGGCCTCCTCCCTGACAGCAGCAGTCCCGCACCCCTCCTATACCTGCACCACCCATGATTCCTAGCATGCTACCTGTCCCAGGCACACGCACACCTGTACACTCTCACAAACCCACAGACATGGGCAGCACACAAACACCCAAACCAAGGTCTAGACGTGCACACAAGCAAGCGCAGCAGACTGATACCACTCTCACAGGGATGGTTTGCAGACATGCACACATTCATCCACAACCACTCCGGAGTCCTCTGATACCTCTCCCTCCCAGCACCCTTCCCTTGCCTCACCTGAACCCCATTCCACTCCTATGGAGTTAGACACGGCAGTGGAGTCCACAACCACCCCGTCTGACTTGGGCACTGCAGTGGGGACCCAATCCACTCCATCAGACCTCCCCACTGAAGTTGTGCCGGCACCCATCCCATCTGACTTGTGCTCCACAGTTGTGACTGCACCCACCACTTCAGTCAGCTCCACTGCAGTTGCCAGTGACTCTCTTGTATCCACCATCCCTTCGCTGCCTCCTTCTGCTGCGCCCTGATCCTGTCCCTGCGGTGCCTGGCCTGCCCCCATGTATGCCCCTCCGAGGGGATGTCCCCTGTCCTTAGCAGTGCAGGCAAGCAACGTGTGACAGTTGTCACTCAAGTTCACTCCTTGTCATTTGATAATGGACTGGCCATTGGCCTTTGTTTTGAACAGACGTTTAATTTTTCATCTGCTGACTAAAGCTTTTTTCTTTATCCTGGTGAATTTGATTTAGCTGTACATTATGTTGATGATGTTTACCATGACCTTGCAGTTCTAATGCGTGATTTCAAATGTTGAATACTGAGGTTTTGATATGAGGTACTCCATGTGGTCCATGAGATATGTATCCTATTCTTGTCGGTATCCATGTCATCCTTTGCAGCTAACTGGGTGTGTCATGATCAACAATTTGTGGACATTTCATTTGCATGGTCACATCTGTGGCTTGCACACATGCACATATGATGTGCTTCCCATTGTCCAATTTGTCTATTTCCCTGACTTTGGGCACATCTCCACTGGACCTACAGGTGTGGGCATCATTGGTGTAGGAGCAACTGGGTCCTCTGTGCAACTTGCTGGACATATGTGTTGAGTATGTGCAGATGACTTAAGGGATACTCCCGTACCCAAGCTGTTGTGACCAGAGCCTTCATTGTGTGGTAACTGATGTCTGACTGACCAAGTGTTCTGCTGACATGACTGAGATGTGTTGTGACTATGTTTGGCACAGCTGAGTGTCCGCAGGAGTTGAGTCCCCTCAAGTGTGTTGTTCCGTTACATAGCCTGGGCCCATGGTGTGTGTTGTGTGAGCATGTGTGTGTGTGTCCACATCCCTTTTCATACACAGGCAGTGTTCCCTTGATATGTTCCTGTTGTTTATGCTTGCTGAGGAGTACTGTGTTCATCCCACAACTTTGCCCTGGGCTACCAGATGTGTGGGTGCATGACACACTACTGTTAATTGGTAAACACCAATTAACAGTAGTGTGTCATGCATTGGGATTTGTCAGTTCTGAGTGGTGGTGATGTTGTCAGACGCAGATGGGACACAGTCAGGGGTCCCCAAGGCACTTGTTTGTTTGCAATATCATGTAGTTGTCCCTAGGTGATACCTTTCAGTGCTTGAGACATGTGTATGTGTGTGTGACTGCTCCCACTTGTCCGGTTCAGGGCTGCAATGTTTGCAGGTGTAAGCATGTGTGCCTTGTGGTTCGCCTTGGCTTCTGCATTGTCCTGGGACTGTGGCAGGTATTCTGAAGGTTACCTGAGCTTTGACATCATGGCCATGTACCGCATAATGTGCAGTATGTCTGTCATTCACCAGGGCTGTAAACTGTCGTTGTGTGATGAGTCTGTGCACCTTTTTCATCCCAACATTACTGTGTTTGTCATGGGTGCATGTGCAATGTCACCTGTCCATGTGGGCTTCACAGATGCCCATTGGTGCAGTTCAGGGTGTGTGGTGTTGAGGGTGGACTGATGTAAATGTTTGCATGGATGGGCCCCTAGCTCCCATTTGTCCATGGATGACGGGCCATGCTGAGTGATTTGTGTTTGTGTAGATGTGATGTACGTTTGTGGCACAGGACACATGTCTGGGTTTCACAGTTTGTTCGACATCTACCTTTGTCATCACAGTGGAGGTGTCATGCATGCATGTGTCACCCCAATGTCTGGTCCCTGGGTGCCGGTGTGTGTCAGTCTCTTGCTGTGTTAGTTTGTGTTCATTCCAGCGTGTGTCACATGTGTCTGTTGTGCTCCCTCTCACCTCACAATGCCTGATTAAGGGACTAAGGGGGTCCCAATGATGGTTTACTTTTGTATGGCACTGTGTCCACATCTGTGTCACTGTGGTTCAGCCCCCCTCATGTGTTGTATAGTTGCCTGGGGATACTGAGACACACACACACGTTGTGTCAGATGTGCAGTGTGAGGTTGCCTGTTTGTGTTTGTGCATCTGCACCAGTGCATTGTTATTACTGTTGTGGGCCATTGTCTGGATGTTGTTTTTGTGATTTACCCTGCTGTCCCTGTGAGTCATATAACATCATTCTTCACATTCATCCTGGTTGTTAGGTGCTATTGCTGGCATGGGATGGGAGTTTTTGACCTGACACCTACAGTCTACACAGGTTGTTTTGATTTGTGTGTCTATTTTCGAGATGTATGTATGCTTTGTGATGGTCACTTCTGCTTTTGTATCATTCTACACTGTATGCATTGTCAGCCCCCATGGGTGGTGCTTGTCTGCACATGGCTGAGAGTATGTTATGATTTCACAGCACTGTTAGCCTCACCACATCTCTGTGGGTATGGGACACAACCACTAGTTTGCCCAAAAGTGTTTGATGTGTTGGGACCGGGAATCATACATGTTGTTTGGCATTTGCAGCTTTGACCATGATGACACTTACCTTTTGGTCACTGTGATGAGGGGGGTTTTAGACTCCATCACCACAATGCTCAACATTTGCTGCAGTTTGGAACCACAACCTTAACTTCTGTTCTACACAGTGAGGGGGTGTTATTTTTACATTGACACAGTGCTATAGTAATGCTTGCCTAGTGTAGGCCACACTCAGTTTTAGGTCACACATGTGATGGTAGTTACATTGTATGTTCGAAGTCATAATCACTGTTGTGGGCATTTGTCACAGACTACACACTGTTGTCATGATATTAGGGGGGATGTATTTTGCTGACATACCTAATGTTGCGGTATGATGGATGTATGGCGCATCACCCATCCTATCGGTGGGGGTGGCAGGGGTGATGGGCAACATAAGCCTTATGGGTGGGGGTGGCAGTTGTGATGGGCAACAGGTCCCCTATGAGTGAGGGTGGCAGGGGTGATGGGCAACATAAGCCCTATGGGTGGGGGTGGCAGGAGTGATGAGCAACAGGTCCGCTATGAGTGGGGATGGCAGGGGTGATGGGCAACATAAGCCCTATGGGTGGGGGTGGCAGTAGTGATGGGCAACAGGTCTCCTATGAGTGGGGGTGGCAGGGGTGATGGACAACATAAGCCCTATGGGTGGGGGTGGCAGGAGTGATGGGCAACAGGTCCACTATGTTTGGGGGTGGCAGGGGTGATGGGCAATATAAGCCCTATGGGTGGGGGTGGCAGTAGTGATGGGCAGCAGGTCCCCTATGAGTGGGGGTGGCAGGGGTGATGGGCAACATAAGCCCTATGGGTGGGGGTGGCAGGAGTGATGGGCAACAGGTCCACTATGAGTGAGGGTGGCAGGGGTGATGGGCAACAGGTCCCCTATGAGTGGGGGTGGCAGGGGTGATGGGCAACAGGTCCCCTATGAGTGGGGGTGGCAGGGGTGATGGGCAACATAAGCCCTATGGGTGGGGGTGGCAGGAGTGATGGGCAACAGGTCCACTATGAGTGGGAGTGGCAGGGGTTATGGGCAACATAAGCCCTATGGGTGGGGGCAGCAGTAGTGATGGGCACCAGGTCCCCTATGAGTGGGGGTGGCAGGGGTGATGGACAACATAAGCCCTATGGGTGGGGGTGGCAGGAGTGATGGGCAACAGGTCCACTATGGTTGGAGTGGCAGGGGTGATGGGCAACATAAGCCCTATGGGTGGGGGTGGCAGTCATGATGGGCAACAGGTCCCCTATGAGTGGGGGTGGCAGGGGTGATGGGCAACATAAGCCCTATGGATGGGGGTGGCAGGAGTGATGGGCAACAGGTCCACTATGAGTGGGGCTGGCAGGGGTGATGGGCAACAGGTCCCCTATAAGTGGGGGTAGCAGGGGTGATGGGCAACATAAGTCCTATGGGTGGGGTGGCAGGAGTGATGGGCAACAGGTCCCCTATGAATGGGGGTGGCAGGAGTGATGGGCAACAGGTCCACTATGAGTGGGGGTGGCAGGGGTGATGGGTAACATAAGCCCTATGGGTGGGGGTGGCAGGAGTGATGGGCAACAGGTCCACTATGAGTGGGGGTGGCAGGGGTGATGGGCAACAGGTCCCATATGAATGGGTGTGGCAGGGGTGATGGGCAACAGGTCCCCTATGGGTGGGGGTGGCAGTAGTGATGGGCAGCAGGTCCCCTATGGGTGGGGGTGGCAGTAGTGATGGGCAACAGGTCCCCTATGAGTGGGGGTGGCAGGGGTGATAGGCAACATAAGCCCTATGGGTGGGGTGGCAGTAGTGATGGGCAACAGGTCCCCTATGAGTGGGGGTGGCAGGGGGATGGGCAACATAAGTCCTATGGGAGGGGGTGGCAGGAGTGATGGGCAACAGGTCTCCTATGAGTGGGGGTGGCAGGGGTGATGGCCAACATAAGCCCTATGGGTGGGGGTGGCAGTAGTGATGGTCAACATGTTCCCTATGGGTGGGGGTGGTAGTGGTGCTGGCCATACAACCCCTATGGTGGCCTGTTGTAAGTGGGCAGGATGTGGATCCCCTGTGTGTGTGTGCCATTTTGTGGGTACGTGTCATTTGTTTGTGTGGTATGTGTCTGACTTACCATCTGCGCCGTCCGCGTCTGTTCCTGATCCGATCATAGATGTAGAGCACTGGTATGACCTGCGTGATGGGATTCATGATGTGTTCGTCTCGTACACACTGCTTGTTGCTCCATCTCATACCCGTTGCAAGCTGGTCTGTCTCGTAGCCGTGGATTGAGCTGTGGTGCGAATCGTAGCTGGTATGCTTCTTTTACGGATACTGTGATGTGCCGTACGTGGCGAACCGTACGGCATGTAGGAAGTACACATCGTACTTGTCTGGGCGGAAACTGCTATGGATACTGCTTCCGGGCGACTCGGTTCGGCGATAGAAGTTACTGCTCGGACGGTAAATGGAGCTTGAGTCACAGCCAACGTGTCGGTCGGGTTTTTGGCAGTTATGCGCATCGTACTTCATCAACAGGACGGACCGGCTCTGGGTACGGGTCAGTCGCGCGGTAAGGCTATGGACAGCTCTCCGAGAGCTGTCCGACCCAGATCGGAATCGACCCCTAAATAGAAAGAGTCAAAGAAACATGTTAGAAATCAAAATAAAATGATTTCACTGTATACCACCTACCTCTACTCTAATCCCATTTACTTACCAAAAAATCTTTCGCATTAGCATTTTAAAAAAGTTGCTTGGTTTAGTTTCAGCAAAAGCATGCGCTTTAACATGTGAGTTTCAAGCGGCCATCTTAGAAGCGAATGCGCAGCTGCAGAGATTTCCCTCCAAGCAAGGACTCATTATTACTATGTAGATGTAGTTGACGCATGCGCAGTACAGAATTCTGCGTTTGCAGCTATTTTAAGTCACACTCAGGTTACTTGTTAGTACGACACATATGCAAGCTTCCCCTAAGCTTAAATGTATGAACTGTAATGCATGTTAGTATTTATAAACATAATTATTACGGTATTACAAGTTATTTTGAGAGGATTGCATACGAGCAAGTCTCTTTTATACGAGTCTTTGCTCCATCAATTGTAGTATGGGTTAACCACTCCCTATGTACAACGCTAAGTTAGCATAACCTCGACGGCTGTTAGAAAGCCAGCTTGCCGCTTCTGCTGCTTTTGCACGCGACACTGTTGTTACATGTTATTCATTCGAGAACTGCTGACTCGACTTTGCTTCACATGAGAACCGTCTGTTGTTTAACATCCTTAACAGCGAGCAGTGACCCTGGTCTGTACACCGTGTAAAGAACGAGTCTGGGTCACTAGACGGTGCAGGTTGTTGTGTTCAGGTTGATCGTACCACTTCTTAGCCATAACATACATACAGCTGCCAATACCTGAAAGACGAGCCCTTTAATATTGCAGAGCAGCATGTTTTCTGTTACATTTGAAACGAAGAGCTGTTGCAGGAGAGAGCCTAGCTGATCCTGTGATGTGATTCCACTAAGCTGATCTATAAGGTATGGGATCCCCCATGCAAGCCTAAGAGACCTTCTATTAGTCTAATAATAACTTATTAGTTGTTAGAGAAAGGAGGGTGGTCGCTTTCCACTGTCATTATTATTATGATTGCTCCTTTCATTTTCTATGGTATTGTAACAATGCTGATGGTGCTGATCCTAACCATTTGTCTGCTTGTGTTAGCCAAAGTACTGCATCTTAGGACGCGAGGTTTATAAAATAAACTCTTTAAACTTTACCGTGTCTTTGTTATTCTGTTGTGGACTGATATATAGCTACCTACGGGTATTTCGGATTCCCACCACTCCTCAGAGTATCTAAGTCGCTTGTTCTGGGTTGTCTATACATTGGGACCGCCGAGCTAAATCTCGGATAACGAATGTGACACTAAGCTAGTCGGATAGGGGTTCTTGGTTCTGAGGGGAGATTCTGGTACACCACAATTCTCTGAGGTCTGGGTTTCCTGCGCATAGTTCTGTGCATAAGCAGAATCCCTGCAACATGGCGCACCTAACGTTTGGTCTTTTGATCTGAGACGCCTTAGTAGTGCTTTTATTAGTCCACAACGCCCTCACTCTGGTTTCCGGACAACGGGAGTGACGGCTTAACCTACCTAGGTTTCGACTAAAGGTTTTTTCAAGCTTGATGATTAAAAAGGTTTTCTTTTTCTGAACCCCAGTGCTACTGTAGAGCTTGTTGTTGTTCTTCTGAGTGTCCCGATGGCGGTCAATGTTGCCGCGCATAGTCGGGTTCCCCTGACCGCACATTTGCGAGTCTATGGGGTCCCTGATGATGGCTTGGCTGTTATTTTTGTGGCAGGCGCTGATGCGGCGTTCCCGTATGAGTTGTTTTACTCTTGGGTGACGTTTGAGGCAGTGGATGCAAACGACAATTTGTTCCACGAATAAACTCACACAGCGATGCCTGCAGCCTATGACCCTTATCGGACACTTGAGATTCCTCTCACTGCCTGGCAGCATACTATTTGCTTTAATGGCGTACGTCCCCATGCGATAGTGCTGGCGAGAATGGGCCCGTTGTCTATTGCAGGGGCCACATGGCCGGTGGTGGCCGGTTATACACCCCATCCCCGCTACATGACTGTGGCGGTGGCGGAGTTACAAGTGCTACACGCTGCCCTGATTACGGTCCTTAGGGCGTTAGTGCAGTACGTGTCTCGCAATGTACAGGTGGGGGCACCTGCAGTTGCGGGCCACACGACTGACCATCACACGGTGGTCAAGAGTCCTGTTATGGTTAATGCGGTTGTCGGCAAGCGCCCCCAAAAAGGGATGAATTTCCTTACTGGCTTGCTGAAAAATTTGATCAATTAGAAGCCGTGTTTCCACATACTTCTCCTGTGGATAAACACAGGATACTCACTATTACTTTGCCGAAGGATCTGGTCCCGGATATTGTCGACTGTGACAATTGGGGCAAGGTCTTTGCTGCGACCTATGCGAAGTGCTATGGCACTCCGTCTATGCCCTTGGCCTTGCCCTTGGTCATCAAGAAGGTCCAAGACAATCATGGTGCAGAGGCAGCAATTGAGTTGGTAATGAGGCTTGTCGACAGCTTCGATATTGTTTGTTCCATGGTTATGGCCAACCTCAAAGGAGATGCCATGCAATTCCAAGTGTGCAATATGTTGGCACTTGTGGATCCGGGCGACAGGCCAAAGGAATTCGATAAAATTATAGCGAAAGCCGACAGAATGGTGGGTCGTAGCGCCTTGGGCGTGAAACCCGCCGTGATCATTCCTACTGTGGTGCAGCAGCCTAAAGTGAGTTTGTCTACCAAAGACGAGAAGCCCAACTTTCCAAAACAAAGTTGGCGAGCTAAAAAACAAGGGAAGCAGCAAGAGAAACGGAGGTCTTGTTCTGCGTCGCCGGTGCAGATACAAAGTGAACGCACTTATGATTTGCGCGATCGTTCTAATATTAAGTCACCTGATAGATTTCAGGTTCCTGAACAACGCTCTCCTTGTTCTTCACAGGAAACATCGGCTTTTCAATCCGGTGGCAGAGATATTGGGAAGGGAAGGGGTGCTCAAGGTCGTGAGCAGCCCCGTCAGACTGACGGTAAAGGCAAGCAGGACGAGTCTGCACGTCAAAGACCCCCATTTCAGAAGAAAA
Organism: Triturus cristatus; assembly: GCF_964204655.1. NCBI lineage: Eukaryota > Metazoa > Chordata > Amphibia > Caudata > Salamandridae > Triturus > Triturus cristatus. The sequence continues at coordinate 1,291,419,591 of NC_140589.1, forward strand.
AGTTGCTGATCTGACTGCGAGATATGCCTCAGATGGTACGGACACAGCTTCTGAACCAGACATGGGCACTAACGCTGCTAGACAGCGCGGCGGAAGTTACAGTAGTGCGACAAGCGTTGCGTCCATTTCTGGCGGCGACAGCAACTGATACATTTGTAAGTGTTGAAACTGCTGATACTCGTGTCTCTCCCCCTGAACGGATGTTTGAAATTATCCTTATAATTGAGGGTGGCATACAACGTAAAATTAAAGTGGTATTTTGGGATAATCTAACCTCCACCCATGATATCCTTTTGGCGGAGGCAGATTGGCCCCCGGCTTTCGTTTTAGAGGCTCCTAGAGGAGAGGTAGTAATCCTCCCGTCCTTTGGGCACACAGTGCCACTGGAACATTCTAACAGGTTGGCCGGGGAGTGGGCGCAGGTGCTCGCACCTGCGTTGTACCGTACTCAGGTGGGCTGGGACAAATTTTCTCCCAATCATACGATTCCGTTGCGGTCGGAACCCCAGCCACAACCCCAATACCCCATGCGTCGCGAGGCTCGATCTCACGTCGCGTCCATCCTTGAACAATTGGAATATCAGGGAGTAATTGAAACATGTGTGTCACCCATGAATAATCCTTTATTCACTGTGACAAAGCCTGACGGATCGTACCGTCTAGTTTTGGATAACCGGCACTTAAATTCGCACTGCTGGACATGTTGTTGAAAACTAAAACAGCGATCTGATTAAGCATTCACTAAAGACATGAATTTCCCTTTCTTAAAATAAGTTTCTCTCCTATGTTGACTAATGTCTGGACTCCATTTTGTATTGTCGTGTCTCCACGTGCTCAGCACGAGAAGAGTCCTATCTTCGTGTTAGTTGCTCTTGTAATCTGCCTAGTAACAGTCTATAAATAGCTCCTTTGTTCGTCTGGCGCATGCCCAGACTTGACCACATCTGTTATCAGTTAATCCTTGCTTGACCATGTTTTCGCGGGCTCAGGAAATTGTTTACTCCGCCCACATATTGGTTCTGTATCGAAAATGTCCATAAAAGGTAATACTCTTTGCCTCATGTTGTATCCACCCACTTATGAGCTCCTCTGTTGTGTATAAAAGGGGACTGTGTACGCAAGTTCTTTGTGCTACTCTATGCAATACTGAAGAGTGTTGTATAGGTTGTAGGACCACCCTTAAGGGTTAATAAACTCTGTCTTTGTATTTGCAGTTTCCGTGCCAACTTCCTTCTAGTTTACGTTACTGGAGAGCGAACCCTTGTATTCTGCGGGCCTAGCTGGGGCCTGTATTCATCAATTGGCGCCCGTCACGTGGGGCTCATCGGCGACTCGGATGCTCGAAGGACTGGTCGTGACGAAGGTGAGGAATTTGGCCGGGGATGTGATCACTGCCAGTGGCATTTTAGTCCTGGCATCCCGAGGTTTTCTTCCTTCCCTTCCGAACTGACCTTCTGGGTGGCGCCGGTCATCGACTGAGACCTCTTCTGTCGGTCTGCCGCAACAGCCGTTTGGGCGAATTTTGGAACTTGGCAGTTGGAATCTGGACACTCTTGATTGGTAAGAACCGTTGTACGGTACTAGCTCCGAGTTTTGAAGCCTGGGTTGGCTATGTGAGTTTGATTTGTGATGACCGGTCATATTTTGTATTGATTACTGTGAGAATATATGCGTTGCAACACATATAGGCAGGTAATGTGGAGATATTTCTCCGGAGCTGTGTAAATCTGAACGGCGCAAAGTTTAAGTGCCATTTTTGATAATACTGCATATTTTGCATTATTTTTGAGCATGCCTGCTTTTAGCGCACTCCGTAAGTGGTGCCGCTGTTTTGGAAACCGGTTAAACCTCGAGGAATCTGCTCCAGTACCCCAAGAGGGGACTCCTAATAGGGATATGTATGTGAAGCATGGTCTTTCCTCTATAATGTACAGCACAGTGTGGAGGAAATATACCAAAAAGGATCCTGAGTTACGATGGCCTTTGTATGGATCGTTTGATATGCGCAAGATTGAGTATGTGGAACAGTGTATGTGTAAACGGTGTGCTCGGCAAGACATGTTTGAATGTGTACGGTTATGGGTGAAAGAAGTGCGTGAGCGAGAGAAACGTGAGAAAGCGCTGTTGGATAAAGAGCAACGGAAAAATGATCATGTGAGAGCGCAGGAAGCGAAGCGTCAGGAGGAAAGAGAACTGGCGGAGAAACAAGAGAAAGAACGTAGGTTGCAAGTCTCGGGTCAATATGCTGTCCGCCAGCCACTTTATCCTGTCCTTACTAATCTTGAAGATGATTTTTATTTGTTAGATCGCTCTCCGCCCCCTTATGTTGGTGCGTCCGCCCCGAGATCGCAGGATTCTGGATCGGTTTCGGATAAGGTAGACACGCGGTCCATGTTATCAACTGAGCGTATGGGTGAGCTTCGGAAAATGTCTCTTCGTGCGCTTAAGGACAAGCTACCTCTTTCTGAATTATTGGAATCTTTGGAACATTGGCGGGATAAAGAGCGGCTGTATTTTCTTGAAACCTTTTCTCATGACGTGATTGCTGCCTTTCGGAAATATTCTGATGTTTTCGAGCCTGATGATGTAGTATCAGATTCTAAAGCATTACGTAACAGTGTTTTTTCTCCCTCTAAGGCACCTGATGCAGTCCGGCGGCTGTTTGCATTGCGGGACGCGGCGTATAAACTTAAAGAGAGAGCGCGCCTAAAGACAGGGGAGGAGGAGCAATCGGATTCACGTATCGGCGGCGACCAATCATCTACCTCCCACTCAGATAAGAGCGAACTAGTGCATGCTAAACCAATGCGAGAGGCAGCACCTTTGTATGTTCCTCCTAAAGGAGCAGGAACTAGCTCAGATATGTCTTCCCCCGATGCTAGGGGTTATTTTGTGTATAATTGGGTTTATACTCCCTGGCATAGAGCTGATGTTATGGCATTGAAGAATGCATTGCCTGACCCCCGCAAGAATCCGGCGGCCTTTTACGAAGAGGTCGAAGGGGCCTTGAATTCTTGTACTATGACTTTAGCAGATATAGATTTGTTTTTTGGGCTTATTTTACCACCGGATATGTGGCGCTCTGTGCGGAAGGTGGATGATCAAGCCGTTTTTAGGGCCAAATGGTCTGAGATTGAGGATGAGGATAGGGAGAGAAAACCCACGCAAAAACCGCCCCATATTATTTTAGATCTCCCCGCTGCTATCTTGACTAAGTTGAAAACGATTATTCCCCCTAAAAAGATTGACTGGAATATGTTAGCCTCGTGTAAACAGAAGGTTGATGAATCAGTTTCAGAATTCTTTACACGCTTTGAGGAGACCTTTCATGATTTCAGTGGTCAGTCGCTTACGGACGATACGGGCCGACATCTTTTTGTGGATAAATATGTGGCGAATTTATTACCGGGAATAGCAGCTCGTTTAAAAGCAAGTGAAAGTTCTTGGTCCACCTCGTCTCCGGCATCCCTCCTGACTATGGCTCAGTATTATGAGCGTCAGGAACAAGAAGCGAAGGGGAATGAGGAGAAGAAATCGAAAGATTTGAAAACTAAGGTGATGTTAGCACAAGTATATGGTCCGCCTCGTCGGGGTGTAGAAAAAGGTAGGGGAGGATTCTATGGTCCCCCTTCGGGTCGGTCAGATGTAAATAGAAATCAATGTGCGTATTGTAAACAGTCGGGTCATTGGGCCAGAGATTGTCCGGTATTATATGCATCTCGTCAGAGACGTGGTCAGGGACCACCGAGAGGTAGAGGGGGCTTTTCGAATTATAGAGGGAACTCTAATGATCGTACTCGATTTGAGCCTAACGTACAGCAACGGGATAGGCCTAATGTGTTTGATAGGCAACACCAGTATCAAATGTCTGGGAATGACCGTTCTGGGTACCATGACTCACAGCATGCGTAGGATTGCGTTGGATGGGGGTTTGAATCAGTTGAAGTGCCGGTTGATCAGAAGGGTCCTTATGTTTCAGCAAATGTTTTGGGTTCTACTGATCGGTTCCTAGTTGATACAGGAGCTACTCGCAGTGCGCTGTCCAAACAATTGGTTCCGAGGGCTCCCCCATCTGGCTTAATGGTTACATCAGTAGGGTTTGATGGTACACTCTCTCGAAGCCCTCTTTCCCGACCCCTTGCATTCCATGTTGACAACTTTTCTGCGCCATGTCCGTTCCTGCTTGCCCCGAACACGCCCGACAACATTATGGGTCTTGATATGCTCAAGCACTTTAGAGCTCCGATCCGCTGCTCCCCTACTGGAGTGCGTGTGATATTAAACGATAATCACCCAATGACAGACCGGATGTGTGTGGTTGCGGAGGATACTGTATTAGCTTCCCTCCCTCATTCTTTGTGGGCTACTTCGGATACTGACGTGGGACAGATGGTGATTCCGCCGGTCCACATCAGTGTCCAGGAGGGTGCGGTGTTGCCGCGCCTCCCTCAGTATCGCATTTCCCAGGATGGGGAGGAGGCACTCATACAGATTGTGCAGGATTTGATTAAGGTGGGAGTAGTGGAGGAAGTTCCCTATAATGTCTGCAACAGTCCTATTTTACCCATTTTGAAGAAAGATACCGATACTAGGGTTTATCGTTTTATCATTGACCTAAGGGAAGTGAATAAGATAGTGATACCTCAATATCCAGTGGTTTCTGATATCACGACGTTACTTACTCTGGTCCCGCCAACGGCGACCACGTTTTTAGTTATTGATTTGAAAAATGCCTTCTTTTCGATTCCTATTCACCCTGATAGCCGATACCTTTTCTGTTTTACTTTAAATAATAGGTCTTATAGATTTTGTAGAGTCCCTCAGGGTTATACAGAAAGTCCTAGTATTTACAGTCAAGCATTGAAGAGGCAATTGGATTCCTTTGTTCTGCCTGAGGGTGTCGCCCTTATACAATATGTCGATGACATCTTGTTGGCGGCTGACACTCCTGAGCTGTGTGAGAAGTGTACGTTATCTTTGCTTTCCTTTTTGGCATCGCACAATCACAAAGTGTCGAGGAAGAAATTGCAATTCTGTAGACCAAAGGTGACTTACTTGGGTCACCTTTTGTCTAAGGAGGGGCGTGCACTCACACCAGATCGTATTCAAACAATTTTGGACACGCCAGTACCTTCCACACAGAAGGACGTGTGTGCATTTTTGGGTCTTGCTTCTTTCTGTAGGCAATGGATATTGGGATTTTCACACATAGCTAAACCATTGTTAGCCCTTTTGGCAAAAGACACACCGATCCCTCTTCCCTGGTCAAATGAGTGTGAAATTGCCTTTCAGCAATTACGACAAGCCCTTTGTTCAGCACCAGTGTTAGGTACCCCTGATTATACAAAGCCCTTTTCACTGTATGTGCATGAGAAAGATGGATGCGCATTATCAGTTTTAGTACAGATGCACGGCGACAAACAGCGCCCTTGTGCAAATTTTTCGGCTGTACTTGATCCTGTTGCCCGAGCATTACCAGGTTGTTTTCGCTCGGTTGCGGTGACAGCTGTGTCAATACGCCAAAGCGAGGGGATTGTGTTATCTCACAAACTGTTGGTATTAGTCCCCCATGCTGTTGATGCCCTGCTTAATCAGACAAAGACGCAGCATTTGACCAGTGCTCGTTTAACGGGATATGAGTTGACACTTTTGGCTCCTCATATTACGTTAAAGAGGTGTGCAACGTTAAATCCAGCCACATTGTTGCCGTTCCCGGAAACTCAGTCTGAAGCACGGAAAGCACACGACTGTATTCTTGTGACTGAGGAACAGACAAAGGGTCGTATTGATCTCCAGGATACGCCCTTTACAGATGTAGATGGAGAACTGTGGGTGGACGGATCATGCCTGAAGCTACCAGATGGTACGACTTCAGCAGCGTATGCAATTACCACATTACAAACAATAGTGGAGACAGCACGCATACCGCAGAAATCAGCTCAAGCAGCGGAACTGATAGCATTAACACGAGCATGTGAGCTCAGTACAGGATTGTGTGTGAATGTTTATACAGATAGCCGCTATGCCTTCGGAGTAGCGCACGATTTCGGCCTACTCTGGAAGGAGAGAGGGTTTCTAACGTCACATTGCGCACAGATAATGTACGGGGAGTTAGTTCACAACCTTTTGACTGCATTAACATATCCAAAGAAGATTGCTATAGTTAAATGTAGTGCCCATAAGAAAGTGGTTGATAAAGTTGGAGAAGGGAATGCTTTAGCAGACCGGGTGGCACGAGAGACTGCGATGCAGCCTGGTGCTACTGCAATGTATGTTGTGAAGTCGCAGGCAGAAAGATGGCACGATGCTAGGAGGGAAGTGCTGGAGATACAGAGGACCGCTTCCGATAAGGAACGGGAGCAATGGTCCAATGATGGAGAATTAGATGATGAAGGGTGTTGGAGAAGTAAGCAGATGGATAAATGGAAGTTACCCATAGCCATCGTACAACCTATGGTTCAGATGGCACATGGACTAGCGCATGTCGGAGCTTCCGCAATTGTTAAATTACTCACACGAGTTTGGGAGCATCCGGAGATCGCTAGTACGGCAAAGAGGGTAGTGCAGACCTGCATGATTTGCCTGAGGTACAACCCAGGAAAAGGTACACGAACTCCAGCAGGAGGATTTGCGACACCCACTGCACCCTTTGAGGTTTTGCAGATGGATTACAACCAGCTTGAGCGCTGTAACAATCTGAAGTATGTTCTAGTAGTGGTTTGTGCCTTCAGTAAATGGGTTGAGGCATACCCTACGAAAGACAATACTGCAATGACTACAGCCAAGATGCTATTGAAGGAGTTCTTCCCTCGATATGGTGTTTGCAGATTGTTGTGGAGTGATAACGGACCTCATTTCATAGCAGACGTTATCAAGTATGTCCTGAAAGGGCTAGGCATTACCCAGAAATTTCATGCAGTGTTTCACCCTCAGTCTGCGGGATTGGTCGAGAAATATAATGGTACTCTGAAGCTTAAGATCGCGAAGATCCAAGCTTCGACTTCTTTGACTTGGCCAGATGCTTTACCGCTGGCATTATTGTCAATTAGATCGATACCGCATTCTCGGACCGGTCTCACACCCTACGAGATTGTATTCGGACGCCCAATGAATATTTGGGGTCCACCAAAACCAAAGTCAGCGCATGATGTACCTTGTGTAATGATGAATGATTATCTGGCACAGTTAACGGATAATTTGGTTTCTATTCATCAACAGGTTCGAGAAGCGCTCCCTGATCGGTCCACAGGTGAAGGTCATAATCTCCGACCTGGCGATCAGGTTATGATCAAAGTATTCGAAAGGACGAACAGTCTGGAGCCGAGATGGGTTGGTCCTGAGCAGGTCCTGCTTGCAACGAGGACAGCTGTGCGAGTTTCCAATCGGAAGAACTGGATCCACTCCTTGCACTGTCGTAAAGTGCCGCCTGGATTGGTGGAGCCTGCTGTGTTGACCGGCCATCGAGAAATCCTGACTGCGGAGAAAGGCCGTGCTGTGGAACCGAACGACACTGAGGAGCTCTTCCCGGACCAATCGATTCCTGGAGGAGGAAGCTATCATCTCAGACCAAGGAAGTGATTTTCTTTTTTTTTTTTGTATCCAAAGACGTTGTCAGAACGGCCCTTAGGTTAGTGAAACGGAGAGCCAACGGGGCAAGGGGGGGGATCAGCCCGGCATTAGTGTAGTGACACCCGTCTTGGCCCGCTGGTGAAGAAATCAACGGCTGCCTAAGGAGAAGAGTTCTGACAACCTTTTAGTTTCAGGAAGATATTGACTTCTTATTACAGGATGGAGAAGAAGAAGATTCTCTGTGCGACAAGCTTTATTATCATTGTGGCTATTGTGGGTATAACCACATGGTTTGTGGAGGATGTGACTCCTGCCCGTGAGTTGCTTGTTTTGACCACTCCAGTGCCTGAGGAGCACTACTTTTATACCCTTCTGTATCAAGAATTGAAGCATCGTCAGTCTTATTTGAATAACACTTTCATCCAGATGTTGCATCATACCCATGTTGCTACGAATGCTACGAACTGTTGGATATGTGGTATGATGCCAGCTCATCAGAAGAAAGGAGGAACGCCGTTCATACCTCTTCCTTTCTCTCATAATGGCTCTTGTAGAGCATGGTACACTTTGCTTTTTGCCACACGGAAACCTACAGTGGGACGACTACTTTTCAGACTTAATAAGGAATGTCATCAGGATAAAGATGGCTATCCACAAGCGAATGGGACAATATGGGAATGGGAAGAATATCGACCAGACAATGAATCGATCCCCTACATTTTCACGAACACGAGAGACACAGTAGGCAAAGAGGAATTTGTGATTCAATTGGCACAAGCTCAAGCGGACCTGTGTGTCCAGAGTGTGGGTTATATTCCAGTTGGTGTTAGTGACTGTATTATTGTTTTGAATATAGATGGTCTAAATAATAGTACTTTCTTAGCCTCCCATAATACATACTTTGTATGTGGGAATAAGGGTTATTATCGTTTGCCAGCCGGCTGGTCCGGAGTATGTTATGTAGCGTTCTTATTACCCCCTGTATTTTTAGCACCTGCATCCTATCATAAAGATTTGAAGTTGTTGAATAATGTGACTGTAAATAGGTATAAACGTACACTATCCATTGATGATGTTGATCAAACTGATACTAGCTTACAGCAGTATGTTGATTTTAACTTAGGATTGTTTTTCTTTGTTGGAGCTGCCCTAAATAGTAGGAAGGTTCGAAGGTTAACGAGAGTTGTAGAGGCTGTGACGAATCAAACCGCTGCTGCTCTTGGGAATCTTACGGAAGAATTACAAATTACTAGAATTGTTGCATTACATAATCGTATGGTATTAGATGTTATGTTAGCTGACCGAGGTGGAGCATGTAAAATTATCGGGAGTAGTTGTTGTGTGTTTATTCCTGACCATACGCCATCAGTTTATAATGCTATTAATAAATCGCATAAAATCGCAGCTGAGATTCACACAGAAAATGGCACTTGGACCTTTTCTGGATGGTTTTGGGCATTGATCACTACATGGGGATGGAAGGTTTTAACTGGTCTCTGCATTATTGTGGCAATTCTGTTTTCCTGCTGCATCTGTGTCCAGTGTGGTCCTTTACTCTGTTCTTTATGTGTGTCATTCTGTATTCCTGATAAGAAAGCTATTGCCAATGTCACCTATCAGAAACATTTAACCAAAGAGGTGGAAGAGATGATGAAAATTGATATATATGATGATTATCCTAATAAGCCGAATGTCTTCAGTAAATGCTGGAAGGGTCGTCTGTTGAAAACTAAAACAGCGATCTGATTAAGCATTCACTAAAGACATGAATTTCCCTTTCTTAAAATAAGTTTCTCTCCTATGTTGACTAATGTCTGGACTCCATTTTGTATTGTCGTGTCTCCACGTGCTCAGCACGAGAAGAGTCCTATCTTCGTGTTAGTTGCTCTTGTAATCTGCCTAGTAACAGTCTATAAATAGCTCCTTTGTTCGTCTGGCGCATGCCCAGACTTGACCACATCTGTTATCAGTTAGTCCTTGCTTGACCATGTTTTCGCGGGCTCAGGAAATTGTTTACTCCGCCCACATATTGGTTCTGTATCGAAAATGTCCATAAAAGGTAATACTCTTTGCCTCATGTTGTATCCACCCACTTATGAGCCCCTCTGTTGTGTATAAAAGGGGACTGTGTACGCAAGTTCTTTGTGCTACTCTATGCAATACTGAAGAGTGTTGTATAGGTTGTAGGACCACCCTTAAGGGTTAATAAACTCTGTCTTTGTATTTGCAGTTTCCGTGCCAACTTCCTTCTAGTTTACGTTACAGGAGAGCGAACCCTTGTATTCTGCGGGCCTAGCTGGGGCCTGTATTCATCAATGTGCGGTACAGAATACACACAGTTCGGCTCTTGTCGATAGTCTCATGAGAAAACGATTTAAAACTACTCTTGACATCTCCAATGGCTTTTATAGCCACAACCTGTCCCCTCATAGCTATGAGTGGAGGGCGTTTACCTCGGGTGGCAAACAAAAGAAGTTCAAAAGGCTCCCGATGGGCTATAAAAATAGCCCCGGGGTCTTTGCTGCTCGTGTGGTCTCTCTCTTGGAGATGATTGACCCGGAAGCATATTCGTATGTAGATGACATCTACCTGACGGACGACGAGTTGCTTCCACACCTTGCTCGCATGGATAACATAATAACTATGTTTGCTGACTTCGGTTACAAGTTCAACTTTGCGAAGTCCCACATTGCCGAGTTCACAGTGTTGTTCTTGTGGTACGAACTCAATCATGAGGGTCGAGGCTTAGCTCCGCAGTTCCTTGAGAAATGCGCACGCCTTAGTACTCCTACGACACTGAAGAAATTACAATCTTTGCTGGGTTTTCTGAATTTTGGTCGTACCTACATTCCTGATTATGCCCAGCGTATCAAGTCGCTTTATGCCTTGGTACAACCTACTTTTACCAAATCTTGCTGGCTGCCTGAGCATTCGGCTGCATTGCAATCTTTGCAGTCTGATCTTCTTGCTTCAAAATTCTTACAAACTTGTGATAACCACACTAACCTGGTCATTAGAATTGTACCGGGTGCAGTGGGTTTCACCTACTTGACGTTCAATGAGGGTGACACCGTCCCCATTGCATACAAATCTCATCTGTACACTTCGGCTGAGCTGCGCTTCTCCGCTGTCGAAAAAGTACTGACAGCAGTTCAGATGGCGATCCTGAAAGAGCGAGTGCTATCACAGGGGAAGCACATGCTGGTGGTAACACCGTACCCTGCTCTTGAGGCGGTCATTAAAGCCAGTGTACCAAATTCTAAGGCTTTGCATCCAAGGTGGATACAATGGGCAACCTCCTTGACCTCGCCTGACGTCACATATATCTTTGACGCGGCATTACAGACACAGGAGTTCTTGGAGTATGAATTTGTTCATCCGGCTCCTTTGACATTGCGCCCGCTCGAGGAGTACCATTGTGTCATTTACACTGATGGGTCTGCGCAACCCGCAACTGGATCAAAGCACGCCTATTCTGCGGCCTGCGCAATTGTAGTAGGTACTTTCGTGAACGGTGAGTTCCAGTCTGATGTCGTGCATACGCAGTCATTGGGTGATTGTACCGTGCAGTTGGCAGAACTGAAAGCTCTGGTGCTTGCACTGGAGTTTGCTGATCCTCGAGTCACCACTCTTACAGTGAGTGACTCGTACTATTGTGTTCAATCATACAACGAGAATCTCCACTTTTGGAGTCACAATGACTTTCGTGATTCGAAAGGTAGCACAGTAAAGCACAAAACGCTTTGGGTTCGAGTGGCAGAACTTAAAGAAGGTCTGCCCCTCGTGATTGTAATTCACACTCTTGGTCACCAACGAGTTGGTGTTCATGCTGTCGGTAACAGTTTGGCTGACGAGGCAGCAAAAACCGCAGAGGCGACATATTTAGTAGCAGCAGTTACAAGATCCAAAACTAGGATTGATGATGACATCTTGGCAGCTATTGCTGCGTCCGAGACAGGGACGGGCTTTCCGAAAGGATTCCCTTCCCGCTACCATTATCGTTTAAGTCCTGATAACGTCCCGTTAGTGAGGATTAACGACGTTGGTGACAGATTGATTCCCAACGCGGATTGCAGACCATCTCTGATTACAGCTGCCCACGAAGGTGTTGCGTCTGCGCATGCCGGCGTTTCGGCGACTGTATCTCTTTTGCAGCAACGTTACTGGTGGTACGGTTTGTACAAACAAGCGCGAGCTTATGTCCTTTTATGTGACATTTGCCAGCAGATTAAACCTTCTTCTGTCGCGCGTCCACCACAAACGCAGCTGTATATATCTAATCAACCACTTGCGTGAGTTTATTTAGATCACTGCGGTCCTTTTTCCTCTGATACTGCGTACAAGTACATCTTGATTGCAGTGGATTCGTGCACACGTTTTCTGTGGGTGTGGCCGCAAAGGAGTACTGATGCCCGGAAGGTCATCAAGGATTTGCGTGTCTTTATTGGGAGTTTTGCATGTGGTACCCTTCATTCTAACCAGGGCCCTGCGTTTGCCTCTAGGGCTTACAAAGAAGCCATGAGAAGTTTGGGGGTCCAAGTCAAATTTTCATCTCCATACCGGCCTGAGGGCAATAGTGTTGTGGAGCGAATGAACCGTGACCCAAAGCAATCTTTGACAGCAAGGGTTTTAGGTACAGGCCGAAGCTGTCTAACCCACTTGTATGACGTGCAACGTGCACTTAATAATCTCCCTAGAAGGTCTCTGGGTGGGCGGACCCCATACATGATGCTCTTTGGAGTACGAATGTTTGTTCCGGACCTTGAGGGTCTAGAGATGGCAGCGGCTGCCGCGCCTTTTGACCTAGATAATCACTGTGCTGTATTGCAGAATCTTCAAGAAGCCAGAGACACTCTAGCAAAGGAACACGTACCCTCTACATGCGAAGCTGAGCTCCAGATTCCGGTAGTCGGCTGGCTACCTCGAGTTGGTGACCTGGTCCTTGAGAAGGTGGAGAACAAGAAGGAGTTTGGCCCCTCTTATCGTGCACCGGTCCCGGTGCTTGGAGTCCAGGGTACACGTACAGTAATTTTACCATCACTTCCTGGTCGCAAGGATAACAGGTACATCTCGATTGACAATGTCAAGCTACAGCGGGTGGCCGATTCTCCATAGTATGACACCTTCAGTTTCTTGCCCTTCCATTCTGCGAAATTCTGTTGTGATGCCGCCCTCGAACATCATGTCTGAGGTTGCCGTTGAGATGCATGCAGTTGCTGCCCCTCCTATGCCGCCTACTGATGGTGGTTTGCCTGATGATCCTGAGTATGATTATCCTGCAGGTGTCCCGTTGCCTCTGTTACATTCAACAGCGATTAACCAGTCACGTTCTTCCTTTGACACTGAATCAATGACTTCCACTGCCCCTTCCAAAATTGCTATATTTTTTGCCTGGTTCAAGAGACATTTTTCGGTGGCACCATGGACTTACATCTGGCTGGTGCTAATATGTATTTTTTTGTTCATGACAATTGGCTTTGTGGTAGTGTTTTTTAAACTTATCAATGGACACTACCTGACTGAAAGATCTACGATTGGATTAATTGATGGAACTTTGGCCCCCCATTCCTCATCACACATTATGAAAAGGGACCAGACTTTTGTGAACATTACTGCCTGGCCTGTGCGTGATGGGATCGATTGGGATGCTGTTAAATTTCAAATTCATGGACCCACCGAAGTGATTAATGTGCCTAATGTATTTCGTGTTTCTATGGGTGATGTAGGTAAACAGAATATCCGATCTGATGATTGGGATGTACAAGCAATAGAAGCACTATTTTCTGATCTAAAATATTATGCTGCATTTGATGCTGAAGATTTGTATTTAAATTCTGCTAATTATGGTGAACAATTTTGTTATCAGCGTTATGGTACACATTTCCTACACAGAGCAAATACTTTCCGTAATTTTGTAAATTACACACAATGGGAACACTGTCCGGCCCCTTATCATGGCAGTTCTGCCACATTGGTGAACAAGTTCACATATTTTTCGGATTTTAGTGTGTCTAAACCGACCTCCTTTTACTTTAAAGTGGCGGCTGAGTCCGCCTCTAAGGTTAGGTTGACACATACCAAATTATTATATTCCAAGTCCTTTATGGACGAATTGGCTATCGGAGGCTATGAGCTATGGAAAGCTACTATCGATCTTAAATCAGTTTGGGGAACTAAACCATGGCAGGTTCAGGGAACAGAAGCTTTGCATCGGGCATGTCTTATCCCGAACCATATATTGTTTTTTAATTCATCTATTTATCAGACAACCTGTTTTTGTTTGGCAACGTCTAAAAGATTGAATTCCCCCACGATCCCTGATCTGGGTGCTTATCCCGGCTGGGGTAATTACACAGATCTTTCCCTTAGTAGGTTGCAGTCCCTCATTTCCAACACCACCTTTAATGTTTCAGCGTTTAATCCTGAGGGGTAGTTGGTATGGCAAACTGGTTCAGATTACTGTCAACGTCGATTTTTAGCTTTGGCACCTGGGTACACTCAAGTCAGGGTAGATCCTCGTTTTGAATCATCACACACTGTAACTACCTACTCTGTGGGTAAGTTATGCCAGTCGTGGCTGCAACATTCCACATTAGCATCTGTTAAACTTAATTTGTCACGTTTAAACGACAAAGTTGATCTGAATGATTTTATTAAAGGTCCTGCATTAGGCAGGTCCAAAAGATGGGTATATGCTATTTACAATGAAGTTTGGAAAATGTCGCAAATCGAGGCTGCGTCCAGATTACGTGTTATTGACCAGGCCAATATGGAAAAAGTTTTGGCTGTGATTGATAATAGTATAAATACCTTGTCTTCTAGAATTTACACTTTAGATAATATCGTTTCATCTGTCGTGGACATTGTGCAGGATGATTTGTCTGTGTTTTACCATGGCCAGAATCAGTTGCGTTCTGTTATGCAGTTTGCATGGACTTTACAAACGTTAAAGGCAGGGCAGGTCCCATGGGATTACATGAATGTTTCCTCTTTGTTCCTCCCTTTTAATTTAACTGTGAAACAACAGTTTATGTCTATAAAGGATGCGACTTATTCATTACTGCACATTGAGAAATTAGAACCATTGCCTTTCTCTATTGCTGAGTTAAATTCAGCCGTGTGGCTTATCCATGGCGTGATCACTTTACCTTTTTCGCTTTTTAAGTTTAGTTCGTGCATGAAACATTATGCTCTTGGCAGATATGAACAACTTGGTAGTGCGTTCCTGAACGAAGTTTGGTCGCTCCCGTTTACATATAGATGCATGCGGGAGGGCACAGAGGTTTATCTGAAGGGTGAGGAATGCACTTCTGCTCCTGATCATTTTGTGGTGTGTAGACACATACAATTACATGGTGCTTGCAATGTACACGCTCCTAATTTGGCTTGCGTCCTGAAAGGTGTACCGTTGCCAGTTATAACCCCTTCATTTACACTGCTTGCTAACGGTAGTTATTTGCTTTTAAATAATGAAAATTGCTGTGGGATGCTAAAGGGCATACCATACATAGTCACTGTTTCACAGCGTGTTGTTTGCTGTAATAATGTCCTTTTCCCACCCCCGCATGGCCGGCTCGATGTTTCTATCTGGCCTTCGATTCAAACCTTGAGCGCAGAGTTCAACCAGATGAGCAGAATAAGGGCTCTTTTGTCTCAAAGGGAGGTCGCTTTGACTTCATCCCGTGAAACCTTTCTTTTTCATGTGGCAAACACCCGCACGGAGGTGCAGGCGCTTTTGAATACTGACCTCCCCTTCCATTTTGGAACATTGATACAGACTATCTTTAATGCCTCGTCTACGACCGGCATAGTTCATTTTTTTAAACTTGTGGGCTCCGGCCTCGTGACCTCCTTTCAAACTATTTTTGGTGTGATTCCCGCATTTTTTCATTCTCTTTTTTCCAGCGTCTTCGGAGCTCTTCCTTTGCTTCTCACCCTTATAGCTGGAATACTTCTGTTGGTTTGCGTCCTACGCAATGGATGCGCAACTTGTGTACCGAGACAACATGCCCCGGCTATTACATCTGCGTAACCGGATGCTTGAATACTATGGCACGTTGCCCCTGGCGACTTTAAGTGTCGCTTATGGATTGTCCTTCCGGTTTCCCTTCTTTACTTGTGTGCAACCAGTCTTTCACTGCCTGGATTGTCCATTCCAGTGGGCTCTGGATTTATGCCTGTCAAACTCGGTGTCACCTGTACCTGATTTTGGTCAACTAATGGGCCCCTTAACGGCTCATGAGTGTGAATGTTCTGGTGTTGGGTTTATGGCCTTGGGTGCGGCACATGGAGTCCTTGGAAATTGGGCCATTGAAGAGGCTGCGATTGACTTCCTGGAACGAAGTTATATCGAGGAACCTTCCTGTTGTCCCCGTGTGGTGCTGGAAGCTCCAATTGTGAGTGAACACGTGTGTTCCTTTCCCTTGCTGAATTGGATGGCGGATAATTTTGCGGGACGCTCCAATGATTTCCTCTTGGAGGCTGTTGCAACTTATTGTGCCTATACCTTTATGGATTGACTCTTTGTCTTGGTCAACTCATGGTGTATCCATCAATGTCATTTTTACCCCATTTTTTCATGGTTTTTTTACCTGACGACATCTTTTTCTGTTTTTGAATTTTTTTTTCTTTTTGAACTTACACTTACCTTATATGGAGTTATAGTTCATGCCCTTGGTTCCGTTCTTTCTAACTTGAACTCTGCGTTCTTGATAAGTGCGCCCCTAGTGGTTAGTAGTCCGATCAAGGGGGGGTGTAGTATGGGTTAACCACTCCCTATGTACAACGCTAAGTTAACATAACCTCGACGGCTGTTAGAAAGCCAGCTTGCCGCTTCTGCTGCTTTTGCACGCGACACTGTTGTTACATGTTATTCATTCGAGAACTGCTGACTCGACTTTGCTTCACATGAGAACCATCTGTTGTTTAACATCCTTAACAGCGAGCACTGACCTTGGTCTGTACACCGTGTAAAGAACGAGTCTGGGTCACTAGACGGTGCAGGTTGTTGTGTTCAGGTTGATCGTACCACTTCTTAGCCATAACATACATACAGCTGCCAATACCTGAAAGACGAGCCCTTTAATATTGCAGAGCAGCATGTTTTCTGTTACATTTGAAACGAAGAGCTGTTGCAGGAGAGAGCCTAGCTGATCCTGTGATGTGATTCCACTAAGCTGATCTATAAGGTATGGGGTCCCCCATGCAAGCCTAAGAGACCTTCTATTAGTCTAATAATAACTTATTAGTTGTTAGAGAAAGGAGGGTGGTCGCTTTCCACTGTCATTATTATTATGATTGCTAATTTCATTTTCTATGGTATTGTAACAATGCTGATGGTGCTGATCCTAACCATTTGTCTGCTTGTGTTAGCCAAAGTACTGCATCTTAGGATGCAAGGTTTATAAAATAAACTCTTTAAACTTTACTGTGTCTTTGTTATTCTGTTGTGGACTGATATATAGCTACCTACGGGTATTTCGTATTCCCATCACTCCTGAGAGTATCTAAGTCGCTTGTTCTGGGTTGTCTATACATTGGGACCGCCAAGCTAAATCTCGGATAACGAATGTGACACTAAGCTAGTCGGATAGGGGTTCTTGGTTGTGAGGGGAGTTTCTGGTACACCACAATTCTCTGAGGTCCTGGTTTCCTGCGCATAGTTCTGTGCATAAGCAGAATCCCTGCAACACAATCCCCGCTCTGATTGCATTTTATGCCATCACTAATTTCCCACCGCCTAATCAGATGCCAACTTTAACACATCTCAATTCCTTTTTCAATCTTTTCATTTCCTTCTTTTTCGTTACTGTACTGTAATCTCCTCATCTTTTTATATAGATCTCCTTTCATTTCTTCTAATTGTATCTCATTGTACTTTCTTTTCTTCCCCTTTTTGGTCACTTCATATCTCTTTCTTTTCTTACAACATTTGAACCATATCATTATTGCTAAGACTAACAGTGTTATTCCAAATATTGGCAGTACTATTTGGCCTACAATGCTCTTACCTATGTTAGAAAACCAGATCCCTATGGTAATGATACTATTTGTTAATTTTTCCATACACTGTCAACTTCCAGTGGTTTCAAATCTTCCTCCAATTTCGTAATATTTTTAATATATCCTCCAATTTCAACACTTTTGTTAGGAATGTAAATGTAATAATGTTGCGCTTTCAGCATTTTACAGACTCCGCCCTCTTTTGCCAATAATATATCAAGAGCAAGTCAATTTTGCAAAACCATAGATCTAATTGCAACCATTTCTGTGTTGATCATCAAACATCCTCCAGCAGTGTCAGTTGAGAACCGACCAAGACAGCTGACACATTTTTCGTCAATTCAGAATTACTCCCACTGAAGGTATCAATGCACTAAATATATCACCTACTATTTCTGAAAAACTAGCTCTCTTTGTACGTGTTAGTTCCTTTGCATCTTCATTGCTTCCACTGATTCTTTTTGCATGGTACACCTTTGGGAATACTATTCCAAAATAGCAACTCCCGTACCAATGAGCAGGCAGCCTGAAATAAGCTTTATTGCCACACACGTAATAAACTCCAGGAAATACTGGATCTGTTCCACCTTTTAGTCCCCATCCCCAAGAAATTATGTTCACATTAACTGGGAACCAATAAATGTATTGTTATATTCAGTCTTTAATTTATTTATTTATTTATTTTTTA
This sequence comes from Triturus cristatus, assembly GCF_964204655.1. Lineage (NCBI taxonomy): Eukaryota > Metazoa > Chordata > Amphibia > Caudata > Salamandridae > Triturus > Triturus cristatus. Next base: position 1,291,437,850 of record NC_140589.1, read on the forward strand.
CAATTTATAAAGCGCGAACAAATGCCCGTAGGCGTCTCGGCGCTAGTCTATGGAGGCAGATCTTCCCTTTCTATTCAAAGTCCAAGGCCATAGCAGCATGAGTCTTGTCAGTTGTATACATTTCTTTTTTCTCAGCCCATTGAGGTATTTGAGGTTTTGGTTCAGAAGCCCTTCTTTGGAAGTCCTGTCTCCTTTGCTCAACTAAATTCAAAAATATATTTTCTTCTTCATGTAATTTACATGTTAAATTGTGTTTGTGTGCTTCAGCTATATCTATTGTTTTCTTATTTAGAAAATATTCTCCCATAAACTGTGCATCCTTAGTACTAAGAACTGGGTTCCAGCTCTTTCGCAAAGGAACCTCACAAAAAATCACATCTACATTACAATAGTAATATTGTAACTTTCCTGTTCTAAAAAAGAAACTTGCAAAAATATTACAAGAAATACCATAGGTTAATGGAATATGGTGATATGTTACACATTCTGCTACTGATGCAGGTAATTTCATACACATAACAATCACTAAGGGCCTCATGTAGGTAGCCAAATACCGGTCGGTAACGGCCGATTTTCGGTAATTATACCGTTACCGACCGGTATTTTGGCTATTGGTATGTAGGGGGACAAGTTTTGGCTTCGGAATTTACCGAATCGGTAAAATTACCGATTCGGTAATAATACCGAATCGGTAATGTTACCGAATCGGTAACCATTCCGAATCGGTAATTTTACCGATTCGGTAAATTCCGTAGCCAAAATCGAGATGTAGGGGGAGTGTGTGGGTGTGTTTTAGAGTCGGTATTTACCACCAACTTATAGTTGGTGGTAAATAATTAATGTATGTGTTTAAGCATTTTTACGCGCATAGCAGTGTGCAATGTGGCATACATACATGCCCTTAGGGCATGTATGTGTGCCACATGTGCACACATGGCCGAATCAGGGGTGAAACAGGGTGTCAATGTGACACCCTGCCACCCTTTCATGTGTTCCCCCATTACCGAATCGGTATTTACCGATTCGGTAATGAGGCATACCTTCCCATCAATGGGAAGGTATGCCTCATTACCGAATCGGTAAATACCGATTCGGTAATTACCGACTTGTAACGAATCGGTAAAAAATACCGACTCATTACCTACATACGAGTTACCACTTCTAAAATACCGATTCGGTATCGTTCGGTATTTTAGAAGTGGTAACTGGTATGCTACCTACATGAGGCCCTAACTTCCATAGTGTCCACATATTTCACTAATAACTTTTTAAATACATTTAATGCAGTGTCATTATTTGTCACAGTGTGGTGTAAATCTAACTCATCTGGTGCTCCCAAATCCACTCTGTCTCGTTTAGTATTAGACTCATCTGGTGCTTCTAATGCCACTCTATCTCCTTTAATGTTAGCTACCCTTTCATGTGTGTTTGTGTTATTCCTTTCTTTTGTAACCATCAAATAAGGGATGGCTACAGTTAGTACTAACCAAATTATAAGTACCAAAAATATACTACATATGCATATTCTACAAAATCTTTTTACACAATTTCGTTTTGGTTTTCCAGCAGCCCTATCATCAGCCATTTTGGGCTAAGAAGATTTCTCTTCTTTATTTCGAATTATTTATGCGATGTAAATTCTTGGGGAATTTTCAGGTTGGTCTCACTTCTTCGACAATCTGTTCTGCATTTATTTCTTCATCATTTGAATCTAGATTCTCAAATTCTTCAAGAATTACATATGTCCATTCAGGACCCTTGAACTTATTGTTCAATACTTTTAATCTTTGACTTCTTCATTTGGGCTTATCAGTAGATGTACCAGACTGACTAGTAATTTTTTTTACATGTTCAGGTTCTTCATTTATTGTTTTGAAATGATACTTTAACCTTTTAACACCACCTGGCCAGTTATCACCCCTTCTGACCTTTTTGGCTTGCACTGAACTGTCACTTTCTTTGAGTGTTCTTTTATTTTCATTAAGTTGTGGCACAATCTGGTTATTTTCATTTTCAGAATCCTTCTCTGTCTGTCCTTGTTCAGGGCTTATTTCTGTAATGTCATTTTCTGCTAGGACGCGTTCTTCTTTCCTGGCCTGACCCTGTTCAGGTTTTATTTCGATTTTCTCTTCTTCTTCTACCTGAACTTGATATTCTTCTCCTAACTGGTTCTGTTCAGGTATTACTGCACTTTGGTTTCCTGCAGCCTGAACGTGTTCTTCTAGACCTATCTGTCCCTCCTCAGACTCATGAATGGTTTCATCCACCTCTGTCTGAGTCGATTATTCTCTCTTTGTCTGATCCTGCTCAGGTTCTCCAACAGTTGTATTTTCACTTTCCTGAGCTTGTTCTTCTATACCTATCTGATCCTCTCTATTCTCCTGTCTCTCTAACCTGGTTTGGCTTCTTGTTCTCACAATTACTTCAGGTATGTCAACCACTGGTATCCAGTCATCCTGACTTATGCTCGGTTGGTCTTGGTCAGCTACTTCAGGATCTGATACTCTAGGTCCTTCAGCTGCACAACCTTCTGCAGCCTCAACTGCTTGAGTTAGTTGGGGTCCTTCCTCATCAGGTGCTGGTACTCTCTTAGTATGGTTTGCATACATCCAGTTAGGCAAGCCTGCTCATTTTACTGCTGTTGTTGTAACCAATATAACCGGATGTGGTTTTTCCCACCTGGGTGCTAAGTAGGGGTGGGCGGAATTTGCGTAATTGCGTTACGCAAATCTCTGCGAAACGGTAAAAAATCTCCGCGAACACGCAGAAATTCCGCGAACACGCGGAATTGCTTGTTCGCGATGCTTTTTTCCTGTTCGCAATTGCTGTTTGCGTGCTCGAGGAGAAATATCTCGCGAACATGCATTTTGAGAACGCGAACAAGCAAAAATTTCGCGAAATCGCGGAAAGCATACTTTTGAGCAATTTCGCGTTCTCCGCGGAACGCGAAATTACGCAAATTACGCAAATTCCGCGAGCGGAACGGAATTTGCTGCCCAGGCCTAGTGCTAAGCACAACTCTTGAGTGTGATTCTTCACCAACACCCAGTCACCGGGATTCAAATCATGTGCTTGATCTGGCTGCCTGGCAACTCCGTCCTCTCCAACCTGGTGAGAGATAGAATGCACTAGGTCAGCCAGTTCTTTGCAATAATCCAATACCAAATCATCAGATATATTCAAATGTTTGTGTCCTGGTATACACGTTTGCCTCATTGCTCTTCCCATGCGTATTTCATGGGGACTCAATCCTGTATTCTTGTCAGGAATGCTTCTGAGTCCCATCAGAACAAGAGGTAAAGCATCAGGCCACTCCAGTGGGGTGGATGCACACACCTTTGCCAGTCTTGTTTTTATAGTGCCATTCATTTTTTCTACCACTCGAGAAGCCTCTGGGCGATATGCACAGTGCAGTTTGTGTTCAATTTTAAATGCTTCACAGATTAGCCAAATTATTTCATTATTAAAATGAGACCCTCTATCTGATTCCAAAGTTACTGGAAAACCGAAGCGTGGAATCAGTTCTCTCAACAATAGTTTGGCAACTCTTATGCTGTCATTTCTTCTAGTAGGGTATGCCTCCACCCACCGTGAGAATAAACAAACTATGACAAGTACGTACTTCAAACCTCTGCCAGGTGGTAATTGTATGAAATCTATTTGTAGCCATATAAATGGACCTTCTGCTTTTCCAATTCTTCCCATACTAACCATTGTTTTTCTGTCTGGATTCATTTGTTGACAGATTAAGCCTCTCTAGCATAGACTCTCTGCGACATTCCTGAATTTTGGATTAAACCAATCCTGCCTAAAGAGTCTGATCATAGCATCCCTGCCTATATGGGTGTCTCCATGATACATCCTAGCCTATTGTGAAAGCATACAGTCTGGTAATATTGGCCCGCCATCTAGGTAAACCCACACATCATCTTCTGACCTCTTTTTGCACCCTACTTTTACCCATTCTACTCTTTCTCTCACTTTCACCTCATCTTGTAGTTGTCTTACTTCTTCCCATGTTTCCAATCCTGAGAGTAGCATAAGTTGGCAGCTAATTCCACTTGTTTCGATTTTCTTGTTTCCCACCAATTTATTTCTGGCACAGTATTGGTCAACCTGGTCAGCATACCTAATACCGGCTGTCACATAGTCATCTCCTGACTGATGTGCGGCACACTTGACAACTGCCACTTCTTTTGGTAATTGTATTGCTTCAAGCAGTTCTTGTACAAATTTTCCGTTTTTAATTGGGGATCCTGAAGAAGTCAAGATATTGCTCTGCATCCAAAGTGTCTAAATCATGCACAACCCCATAACCATACTGGCTATCAGTAAAAATGGCTACTTTCCAATTTTTCCCAATTTTGCAAGCTTTAATCAAGGCTATCAATTCAGCTACTTGTGCAGATTTGACTCCTGGTAAATAGGATGCTTCGACTATTACAGCCAATGCACACACAGCGTAAGCAGCACTTAGTCCTCCCTCCTCAAGGCGCATACACAAGCCATCTACAAATAGCTCATGTTCAGCATTCTTCAAAGGCTCTTCCTGTATGTCTGGACGGGGTTTGGTACACAGTTCATTCACATCCAAACAGTTGTGCTCGACTTAATCTTTCACCTCTTCATGTACATCTGGTAATAAGGTGGCAGGATTAAGTACAGTACACCTTACTATTGTCACGTTTTCAGCACCCAATATGATTCTTTCATCCAACTAGGAGTAAGATATTGGGCCCGATTCACAGAACTAACTTAAGACAAAATCCTAAACTTACTACTTTTGGTATTCACAGAAGTTAGGATTTTGTCTTAAGACAAACTTAAGACAAATTTAAGACAGACTTAAGACAGACTTAAGACAAACTTAAGACAGACTTAAGACAGACTTAAGACAAACTTAAGACAAACTTAAGACAGACTTAAGACAGACTTAAGTTAGGATTTTGTCTTAAGTTTGTCTGAAGTCTGTCTTAAGTCTGTCTTAAGTTTGTCTTAAGTTTGTCTTAAGTCTGTCTTAAGTCTGTCTTAAGTCTGTCTTAAGTTTGTCTTAAGTGTGTCTTAAGTTTGTCTTAAGACAAACTTAAGACAAAATCCTAACTTCTGTGAATACCAAAAGTCGTAAGTTTAGGATTTTATCTTAAGTTAGTTCTGTGAATCGGCCCCAACGAGTTTGAGTTCTTGTTAAAAGAATCTCAACTGAATGTGGAACATGCACCTTTACAGGATGTCCCATCACAATTGATTTGCTTTGTTCCAGACTCATACAGGTTGCAGCTACTGCTGTTAAACAACAAGGTAAAGCTGAGGCTACAGGGTCCAAAGTAGCACAGAAGAATGCCACTGGACGTCGTATCAAACCATGTCTCTGTGTCCAAACTGAGAGTGCACAACTTTCTCTTTCACAACAAAACAGTGTGAATTCTTTTGAATAATCTGGCATACCTAAGGCAGGGGCTTCACACAAACACTTCCGTAATTTCACGAATGCTTCCATACTTTCATCATCCCATTCTATAGGATCCTTTGCTCGTTTCTTGGTCATTTGTATTAGAGGTTTAGCTAGCAGAGAAAACCCTACAATCCACTGTCTACAGTATCCCACAACCCCAAGGAACATTCTTATTTCTCTCTGGGTTTGAGGTAATTGCATTTGCCTTATTATTTTTATTCTTTCAGGGGTCACTTTCCTTACTCCGCGTTCTATTTGGTGTCCTAGATATTTGACTCCGGGTTTGCAAAATTTTAATTTTTCTGGGGACACTTAGGTGCCGATTCCGATCCTGGAAAAACCGGGCACGAACCGTCGGACGGAGTGTTTTCTCTGTCCAGCTCGTACCCGGGAAAAACACCTTACAAACCCGCAAGTATGATTCGTACAGAAACACCATTTCCGTATGAATCGTAAAAAACACCGACCGGGAAAAAAACACATACAAATCTGATCCGGGACACCGCGTATGCGACATTCGCACGGAGTCAGGCAGCGTTTTACGGATCAGCAAGTACCCACAGCACTTCGGACGGGAAAATTTTTACGGGACCCAAAAAGTGCCGGAAAAGCTAAGTACGCCGCGAAGCACGACAAAAAGGGGGCCCGGTACTCACCGTACCCCCATCCCAACACGTCCGCACCATACTCCAGCATCCACCCCATGTCCGTACCAAACCACCAACTCCCCCATGTCCGTACCGTACCCCCAACCCCCATGTCCGTAACGTACCCCCAACCCCCCCATATGCGTGTCGTACCCCCACCCCCATAGGGTATGTACGGGGCGTACCACCACCCCCCGTATGTACGGGGCGTACCACCACCCCCCCGTATGTACGGGGCGTACCACCACCCCCCCCCGTATGTACGGGGCATACCACCACCCCCCGTATGTATGGGGCATACCACCACCCCCCGTATGTACGGGGCATACCACCACCCCCCGTATGTAAGGGGCGTACCACCACCCCCCGGATGTATGGGGCGTACCACCACCCCCCGTATGTACGGGGCATACCACCACCCCCGTATGTACGGTGCGTACCACCACCCCCCCCGTATGTACGGGGCGTACCACCCTCCCCCGTATGTACGGTGCGTACCCCCCGTATGTATGGTGCGTACCCCCACGCGCTGGGGGTACACACCGTACATTCGGGGGTACGCACCGTACATACGGGGGTGGTGGTGCGTCCCGTACATACGGGGGGTGGTGGTACGTCCCGTACATACGGGGGGTGTTGGTACGCCCCGTACCTATGGGGGGTATGCCCCGTACATACGGGGGGGTGGTGGTTTGCCCCATACCTATGGGGGGTATGCTACGTACATACGGAGGGGTGGTGGTATGCCCCATACCTACGGGGTGGGGGTACGCTCCGTACCTACCCTACGGGGGGCTGGGGGTATGGCACGTACATGGGGGGATGGGGGTACGACACGTACTTGGGGGGGTGGGCTGGGGTGGTGTTCAGCACGTATGCGGGCACATGTTTGGACGTCTCCATGCATGCCATGGGAGTTCGCTCCGGACGGTGTTTTTTACGTACGGTTGTGCATTCGGACGGACGGGACGGATCGTACTTGCGCGCTCGGACTTCAGTTTCCCGATTCGGACGACATAAATGTCCGGGGACGTGTGGGACACTTTTTCCGACCCGAGAACGTGTCGGGGAATTTTCCCAATGCGATTCGTATGGATTTTTTTACATACGGCTCGTACTTGCCAGTTTGTACGGGACTTGTATGATTCGTACGTAAAAAAATCCAGATACGATTCGTATGGGGAATATTTTTAACGGATCGGAATCGGCACCTTTATGTCCACCATCAGCCAAATGATTTAACAAGAAAATTGAATCAGTAACACAGTCATCTCTTGTCTTGGACACGACTAACAAGTCATCAATATATTGTACCAGTACTGATCCCCTGGGTAGCACTAAGGTTTCTAAGCACCTTTTCAATATTTGATTAAAATTTGAAGGACTTTCAGTATACCCCTGAGGAACGCGATTCCAGACTAAAGTACGATCCTCAAATTTGAAAGAAAATAAATACTGGCTATCAGGATGGCTGGAATGCAGAAAAAGGCATGGCATAGATCAATTACAGTAAACCATCCTACCTTCCATGGTATCTGGTACATAATTACTGCTGGGTTGGGCACTACAGGGCAACAAGGTACAACAATCTTGTTAATTTTTCTTAAATCTTGAACTATTCAATATTTCCCACTTGGTTTCTCAATGCCAATTATAGGTGAATTACAGGGACTGCTCATTATTTCTTTTAGAATGCCTTGTTCAATCATTCGATCAATTTCTGCTGCAACACCAGCTTTAACTTCGGGGCTCATTTTGTATTGCCGAGTGTTTGGATAGACTGCACCTTCCTTCACAGTTACCTTCACTGGGTCCACATTTCCCATCAACCCTACTTCATTTCCTGTAAAATCCCACACCTCAGGATTCACTGTCGTCTTGACCTCATCTGGTAAATCGTCTTTTGTCATCAAGGAATACATGTCATCTACCTCTGTGCCTTGTTTAGCTAACATAATTCTATAGACTCCGTCTTCATCTGGAGTTTGAATTGCAACACCGTCCAGCGTGCAAAATATTGTGCAGTTCATTTTGCAGAGTAGATCTCTTCCTAATAAGTTTACGGGACTGGAGTAACACACCAAAAATGTGTGCATTTCCCTGAAATTGACAATGCGTACCTCCATTGGTTCTGTAATAGGGGTTCTAATCTGTTTATTTGAAACGCCCACTACTTGGATCGCTTCTCCCGAGAGGGGTAGGTTTGGGATGTCTGCTGTTTTCACAGTAGAACGGGTAGCACCAGTGTCCAACAAAAAGGTAATATCTTTTTCTTCTACTTTACCATCAATATATGGACCTGACTGATCTACCGGTAAGCTTGCGCCAAGTACGCACTCCTTTTCCTCCCCCCTCAGGGACCGTCATTGGTCACTGTCATCAAAATAATTGTCCTGTAAAAGAAATTGTGATGTTACAGAATTTTTCTTACCACTTCGTCCTTGAAATCCGGTGTCCGCACTGTACTTGGCCTTGTTCACAAAATTTGGCATAGGGGCAGGTGGCAACTGACTTTACAACCTGCTATGGTAGACTCATTGTCACCTCAGTCTGCGTCTGTGGATTTAAATTTTTAATTTTGGCCATTATTATTCTGAATATTTTTACACTCGTTTTTCCAATGCCCCAATTTTCCGCACCCATGACAGGGAAACATTTTCTTTGCCTCCTCTATACTCATTCGTCCTTTTTGTTTTCCCCCATTATTTTCACTTTGGCCTTGCCCCTTCCCTTGATTTCCTGTTTGACTGTTTAGTTGGAGTTCCTGCTGTTCTGCTAATTTTACTTGGGCCCACATCACCTTTTCTTCTACCTTCTTTCGTCTATTGTCAATTTCATCACCACAATACTTTGCGTATTTAAGAATGTCATCTATTGGTCTCGCTTGCCAACACAACATGTGTAGACGAATCATGTCACCAATTTCTGGTTTTAATCCTGTCACAAATCGATACACAAAATGTCCCATATCTTTATCTCCAATGTTTTCAAATCCACTACACTGTTTAAAGTTTAAACACCTACAGTAGACGTTCATAATAAGTATGTACAGACTCATTAATATCCTGGGTCATTCTATCTATCTTTACCCAAACTGTTTGTTTTGGAGGAATTTTGCCTTTCAAGAAAGTGATCACCTGGTGATATGTCTTCATTACCTCTTCTGAAGGGGCTCCTGTTTTCTCATCTCTCGGGTATTCATCACTAGGCCAATCAACAGTAATTTTACATTCTGTCCATAAATCAGTAGGTACCACTATGTCAAATAAGCCATCCAAATCTTTTAACAATACTTTAGAAACATTCACAAATCTTTCAACTTGCCGATACCATTCAACTTGCTTTTCTCTTAACTTCAGGAAATCATTTGTAAACGACAACATATCCTGTCTGGTCCATGGAACATGTACATATCCTCCTCCCGAGACCCCTCTCATTGGACATAATCTTTCTACCTTTCCTGTTTCTTTCAACAAAAATTCAGAAGTTGTTCGATTGGCATGTGCTTTTTCTTTTTTTCTCATCCATCTAGCTTTCCATTTGTATAGATCACCCTATTTTCGTAAAATGGTCATTAATTCTTTAACCTGTAATTTTCTTCCGGAAATAATATTTTCCAAGTCCTTATCACTGAATTCTGCTCTGTAATACCTTGGATTTCCCTATTTCAACTCCCATTTCAGAGGCTAGGTCTGTCAATTTCTCATGGAATATCTTTGTATTTCTAGTGATACTTCTACAAATGAACAGCAATTCTTCTTCAGTGTAGGTATTTAATCTATCTAACCCTACATTTCCAGTTATCATTTCTTCGAATGTTACTCTCAATTTATAAATATCTAAAGTTTTCAGTGGCTGTTTTGGCTTGTCTATTCCCTGTGCCCATCTTTCTATTTCTTCTGGTGATACTATTGTGGCACTCTTGACTCCTGTTGAAGTCTCTAATTGTACTTCCTTTGAACAACTAGGTGTAACTCTTCTTTGGGTTTCATTTATCTGTCCTCTTATCGGCAAATCCATTAATGATATTACCGAATCACATTCACTGCCTTGATCATCAATTATTATATTCTCTTTTCTGGGTTCAATTGTAGGTGTGTACATGACTGGTGGTTTGTGACAGATTGCTTTATCTCCATATAATGGAACCACCGGACCTATAATCACTGGTATAGTCAGTGCTTCAGGGTAGGTACTCAATTGGGTTATTTTCTGTATTAATTCTTCTCTATTCTTATTTATTGCCTCCCTTTCCTTTTCCTGAAGTACCCTTCCATTCATTGGGTCATGTATAACTTGTGGAACCAATGGTGTTCCCAAAACCGGGGCACTAGTAGTAGTTCTACGGGGTCCTTCTTGGTATTGCGGAGGGTTTTTCATTAAAATGTCCTCCATTAATTCATCTTCTGACTCTCCACTACCTGTCATCGTTAAATGTTTGGTTTTCTCTGTGCACTTGCCTCCTGACTGTTCCTCAGCCATTAGTACAGGATATAATCCTTCAGTCTCCATTGCTTGTCTCCATTGTTTCATCTGATTATCTTGTGATTCGCGCGGTAGTCTAGGATAAAACCCTCTAAAGCTTCTGCTACTTCTGGATCTATCGCGCTAAAATGCTTCAGTCTCCCATTCTTCTAAAGCCTCATATTATGTTAATCTTGGTCGGGGCTCTAATTCATTCATTCTTATTCTCAGATTATGTAGAATTCTCCCATTAAACGTACCATGTTCTGGGAAAGCTAGCACTCCATCTCTTTTCGTATATTCTATCCAATTTTCCAACCATACACAGGTATGATAGCCTCTTTCCATCATCATGTATGATGCATGCATTTTCGGGGAAGGGATACGAATTCCCTCTCTAGTCTTAATGGGTTTATCCTTTTTAAAATCATTTTTAATTTTCTGCATAAATGTCATCTTTATTTTTTCTCTGTACATTATGGGTGTTGATCCTTTTATATATTGTTCTCTTTCAAATCCTAAATACCGTCTGTCTGGGCGATTCCCTATTAATGTTGGATCGTATCTCCACATGCAAATCCCACTGTCAATTATTATTGTAGCTTCTATTTTACTAACCAATTAAATGTTTGCTTTTACTCTAATAATTGACCAATACCAGCGTGGCTTCTATTCTTTCGACCAATCAAATTCTGTTTCACACTATGCGTTTAGCCAATACTAGCGTGGCTTTTCTGTGACGTCAGTATCACGCTTTACTACTGACCCCTCCTTTACAATTTCACGTCAGTCACACGCCCTCCCTTCCAACCAATCCCAGCGCGGCCCTCTGTGATGTCAGTGCAGCACCCGCAACTGACCCCTCCTTAACAAGGTAACACGAATAGCTTATTTTTCCTACAACTTACATACAAAATTAATTAAATGACAACATAGAAACATTCGCTACTCTGTTTGCTCCGCTAAAATCAGAAAGTTGATTACATTTACTGCAAGTAAAACCTTCCCGCTTACTCTTCACACACTACAAGTAAAACTCTTCAGCTTACTTTTCACTCAAGCGCCGACGAACCTGATACTCCTTCGGTATTACCCTTTCTAGGTGATATAATACCAAATTTTACCAGTGAACTCTTTACTATCCATCACTCTCACTTTTATACAAATGAATCCCTAAATCAGCACTGCCAGCCTTGCATAGCCTTTCAGAGCTATCTTTAACAAACGAGTAACCTCACTGCAGTGTGGTTTCCATTCACCACCCGCTATTCAGTTCAGTTCATAAAGTCTTTATTTCGATTATAAAACCATAAAAGAAATTACATCGATTAAAATGTAGCAGTTAAAAAAATTCTTTGTTAAAATAATTGAGTCATAGCAAAGTAGCATTAATGTAGCAGACACGATTATACAATTAAAATAAGTATTAAACCACAATTCATCTTACTCCTATATTATAAGACATTTATTATAAAAAGAATATCAAATTAAAATAGGGTAAGCCTTACAGCATCTACCCTGTTGGACTTGGCCCTTTTTGCAGGGTCATCCCTGAAATTTTTACCTTCCTCCTGTATTTTTTCTGAACAGTTGTTGGCTGTTCTATGACTCTGGGCACTTTACCACTGCTGATCAGTGCTAAAGTGCATATGCTCTCCCTACTGTAAAATGTATATGTTGGTTGGATTCCATGATTGGCTTATTTGGTTTACTGTCAGACCCCAGTAAAGTGCACCAGGGGTGCCCAGGGCTTGTAAATACAAATGCTGCTGGTGGGCTTGCAACACTGGTTGTGCCACCCACAGAAGCGGCCTGATAAAATGTGTCTAAGGTCTGTCATTGCAGAACCTGCGTGCAGTCTGGTACTGTCATGCTGACTGGGCAAGTGCACCCACTTGCCAGTCCCTAAACCTTCCCTTAACTTCATATTAGTCACCCCTATGGTAGGCATAAGGTAGGACAAGCCCTGATGTGTGTGGCATGTCCTAATAGGGAATTACAGCCATTTTCATTTTTCACTATTGTAAGGCTACCTGTTCTCCATAGGCCAGAATGGGCTGTTAGAATTGTTACATTCTATGATCCTAACAGACCCAGGGAACATGGTAGAAATTCGAGTTTAGTATGCCTGAACTCAGAATAATAAAATACATCTTTTAGTAAAGTTTATTTTAATATTCTGTGTTTGTAAATGCCACTTTTAGAAAGCTGGTATTTGCGTGCCTAACCATTTCAGCCTGCTTCTGCTAGGATGTGTATCTGCTGTCTGGTTTCTGTGAGTGACAGGGCTGGGGAATTCCAGGAGACAGACTGGGGCAGCCCGTTGGTGAATGGAGAGATCTACATTCAGATGGGTGAGAGGAGTACACCTGGACTCTGAATAGGGCTGTGCTCTGCCACCACAATGCTGGCTCCACCTCCTGTGGAGCGGCTGATGTCTCTGCCCTGCACCCTGAATAGAAAGTCAGAGTAATGTCAACAAAGTGCTCAGGAACTGGTTTGGACTGGGCAAAGGCCCCTCTACCCCAGAGGAACAAAGGAATTAGGGGTATAAGTATTGGGACCCTGCTCCCAAGAAATTAGATCCTGCTTGACAAGAATAACCTCTGCCTGAGGAGAAGGAACTGGGAAAGCTGTAAGGAGGAGTACTGTCCCTGACCTGGGGGATTGACCTGCAGTGGTTGCCTTGCTGCTGAAGGAGAGGAGAAAGACTACAAAAGACTTTATTTCAACTTGTGCTTAAAAGATCTCCAAGGGCCTGAGAAGAGCTGGCCTCCTGTTAAGAAGTCCCAGGAACAAAAGGACTTCACCCCCAGCTTCCCCCTGAACTCTGCTGTGTGAGTTCTGCCCCTCCTAGAGTGCTGGAACTAGTTCTGGGGCCTCTGGGAGCTGTGCCTGCTGTTGGGAAGCTGGCGAAGAAGAAAGAAACCAAAGATCTCCACTTTTTCACGCACAGCTGGCTTAGCGAGAAAATTTCCGTCGCACCGCTCGTTAGCGTGCAGAATTTCATCGCTGAGGACATTGTCGCAGAGCCTGCTGCCGCTGAGCCAGATCAGCGCTGGGAAAATCATCGCCCCGCTCGTAAGCGGACCGAATTTGATCGCTACCAGCCAAGATCCACACTTCGCCTGTTAGCGGGAAGAATTCTATCGCTGTGAACTTCATCGCAGAGCCTGCCCCTGCTGTGTGGAATCGTCGCAGAACAATCCAAGATCATCGCGCCGCTCGTTAGCGTGAATAATTTTATCGCTGCGAAAATCATCGCAGACTCAACCAAGATAACCGCTGGTGAAATTGTCGCCCCGCTTGTGAGCGGGCCGAATTTTGACGCATTGTGCCTTAGCGAGGAAATTTCTACCGGACAAGCTACACCTTGATTTTCAAAGCTGAAGTGCTGCTAGGAAGGTACTGTGGGTTAAAACGGATGCTAAGGTGAATGATTTTGTCGCTAACCTAAGAACTCTTTCTAAAATCATATTCTTGAACTGTGTATGTCATTTTTGTCGTTATTTGGTGTTGTGCTAAGCCTTTGTATAAAAGATCACTATTTTTTATATGAATCTAGTGTGGTGTCCATTTGTGGTGTTGTCACTGGGTTACTGTATGTGGTCACAAAAGCTTAACCTATAACGCTCTGAGATGAGCCTTGTCTGCTCGCACCAAGCTACCTAGAGGGTGAGCAGGGGTTATTTTAGGAGTGTAACCCCTTACCCTGACTAGAGGAGAGGGTCCCTGCTTGTCACAAGTCCCTACCTCTGCCAACCAGAAATCCCCAATTCTAACATACCCCATTATACAAAAAGTTGTCAGAATCAAGCTACCCCACATCCCACTTCCTGGGAACTTTCAGACTACATAGAACAAGATACAAAACGGGTTTGTTAATACATAATCAATAATTTAAAATTCAATCTTTTCACCTAACTAGTTAATAAAATAAACCATAGCTCTGCTTTCAGAAAAACTGACCCAGTGGGTTCAAGCTAGAGATACTCACAAACCACATACTCACCTGGGCCCATTAAACACACATTCACATGAGCTAGTAAAGTACCGCTGGGGTAAATTTGTTGTACTAATACCTGTAAGATGAATTTACCTCATCATTTCTTACTAAACCTTTCCAACGGAATGTACTTTCCTTTGATCAATGGTTTTTTAGTTAACTATTGTAGGCAAAAATTGACATAGAATAAAATCTCTTTAAATAACCACAGATTCAGGAGAGTTTTAAATGTTTATCTGGTTAAATTCATGTGAGCCAAGAAACCAAATACAATTTTCACACCGTTTTCTCGAAGGAACGAATGCAAATTTAAGTCAGAAAAATCGTTAAACAATGTTATTACAATGACAGTACCTGAATACGGAGAAATAGAGAGAGCAGTACAATGACATACTACACAGAATTATAGTTACCTAGGATGGTGTGGAAACCAACCCCTTGGCCAAGGAGCTGGAAAGGGTCCCCTGGGACAGATCAGGTGACAAAGGTTCAGGAGAGGATTCAGGGACAGGGTAGATGGCCTCCTCCAGATTCGACACCTGCATCACACCCCTCTCTGACACTATATTCCTCTTCGATTCTTCCGCGATCTTCTTCTAGATCTTTACCTTTCCCTCCTTGATTCTTCCAGGATGTTGTTCTGCTCAATTAGGGTTTAGGCTCTAAGTCTGCAATTCAAGTCTTCTTCAATATTTGTAAAGTTCTCGGACAGCTTCCTGGTCTCTTTGCATCTCAGCAAAACGAGCTCTGCTTCTAACTAACTAAAACTACCCCAATTATACCCTTCTAACAGTAAACACCACCCCTAAATGTTTCCAATTTATGAAACTCCTAATTCTTATTGGACAAGCAAGGGGGGATGATCATCACATAATATACAGAAGCAACGCTTGTTACCCAAACGGGGCCAAGAGGAACTCTCAGGAAGTAGTACGCCCCCCGTGTTAGAACACTTTATCACAAGAAAGTACTCCCCTGATACCATAATCTTATTCAACTCGATGAGTCCTGATCAAACATAGGTATAATATTCCTTGACAAAGCTAAAAGTGGTACGCCACTATGAGGTGGGAAAGGAAGCAAGTTCCTTTTGTTTTATATACCCTCATACACCCTAGTGGTGTCTTGCTTCATCATCGGGTCACCCTGACGCCTAAAAGTCAGGGTGGGCTCGACCATATATCAGGGAGCTCTTAATCAATCAATCAATCAATGACATTTATAGAGCGCACTACATACCCGTAGGGTCTCAAGGCGCTGGGGGTGGGGGGGGGTGCCGCTACTGCTCGAACAGCCAGGTCTTCAGCTTCTTCCTGAAGGAGAGGTGGTCTTGGGTCAGGCGCAGGTCGGTCGGGAGGGAGTTCCAGGTCTTGGCGGCCAGGTAGGAGAAGGATCTTCCTCCTGTAGTCGCTCTTCGGATGCGGGGGACGGCGGCGAGGGCGTGGTTGGCTGATCGGAGGTGGCGTTTGGGAGCGTAGAAGTTGATTCGGCTGTTGAGGTAGCTCGGGCCTTGGTCGTGTAGGGCTTTGTGTGCGTGGGTGAGGAGGCGGAAGGTGATTCTTTTGTTGACGGGGAGCCAGTGAAGGTCTCTCAGATGTCCGGAGATGTGGCTGGTTCGTGGGATGTCGAGGATGAGTCTGGCTGAGGCGTTCTGGATCCGCTGGAGTCTCTTCTGGAGCTTGGCGGTGGTACCGGCGTAGAGGGCGTTGCCGTAGTCCAGTCGGCTAGTGACGAGGGCCTGGGTGACGGTCTTCCTGGTCTTGGTGGGGATCCACCAGAAGATCTTCCGTAGCATGCGTAGGATGTTGAAGCACGCCGAGGAGACGTTGTTGACTTGCCTGGTCATGGAGAGGGAGGAGTCCAAGATGAAGCCCAGGTTGCGTGCATGGTCTGTCGGTTTGGGTGCGATGCCCAGGGCGGGAGGCCACCAGGAGTCGTCCCAGGCGGAGGGTGAGGAGCCCAGGATGAGGACCTCCGTCTTGTCCGAGTTCAGTTTCAGGCGGCTGGTCGTCATCCACTTGTCTACCTCTTTCATCCCTTCGTGCAGGTTAGCTCTGGCGGCGGCGGGGTCGTTGGTCAGGGAGAGGATCAGCTGGGTGTCGTCGGCGTAGGAGATTATGTTGAGGTTGTGTTGGCGTGCGATGGCCGCGAGGGGGCTCATGTAGACGTTGAAGAGGGTGGGGCTCAGTGAGGATCCTTGAGGGACGCCGCAGATGACTTCGGTGGCCTCTGACTTGTACGGTGGTAGGCGGACTCTCTGTGTTCTTCCGTCGAGGAAGGAGATGATCCATTCCAGCGCCTTGTCCAGGATTCCGACGTTCCTGAGGTGCTGTACTAGGGTGCGGTGGCAGACAGTGTCGAATGCCGCGGAGAGGTCTAGGAGGATGAGGGCCGCTGTTTCTCCGTTGTCCATCAGGGCTCAGATGTCATCGGTGGCGGCGATGAGGGCGGTCTCGGTGCTGTGATTGGCTCGAAAGCCGGACTGTGAGGGGTCGAGGGATCCATTCGTCTCGAGGAAGGCGGCCATCTGCTTGTTGACGGTCTTCTCGATGACTTTGGCAGGAAATGGGAGGAGCGAGATGCGGCGGTAATTCTTGAGTTCGGTAGGGTCCGCAGTGGGTTTCTTGAGTAGAGCGCTGAGTTCGGCGTGCTTCCAGCTCTCAGGGAAGGTGGCGGTGTTGAAGGATGTGTTGATGATGTCTCGCAGGTGGGGTGCGATGACAGCGTCGGCCTTGTTGAAGACGTGGTGAGGGCAGGGGTCGGTCGGTGATCCGGAGTGGATGGAGTTCATCGTGCGGATGGTGTCTTCGGTGCTGACCGGGGTTCAGGCGTGGAGGGTGGTGGTGGGGGGTGGTTGTTCGGTCTTGGTGTGCGTTGGTTGGTTGTTGAAGCTGTTGTGTATGTCCGCGATCTTGTTGTGGAAGTATGAAGCGAGGGAGTTGCAGAGGTCTTGCGATGGGGTGATGTCGTTGTTTCCTGCGCTGGGGTTGGATAGCTCTTTCACGATGTTGAAGAGTTCCTTGGAGTTGTGTGCGTTGTTGTCCAGCCGGTCCTTGAATGCAGTTTTCTTGGCGGCGCGGATCAGCTGGTGGTGCTTCCGGGTGGCCAGCTTGAAGGTGGTCCTGTTGTCCGGTGTAGGTTCCCTTCTCCAGACTTTCTCGAGGGCTCGGCAGTTCTTCTTGGAGCTCTTGAGTTTGTCGGTGAACCACGGGGCTTTCTTGCTGCCGGGTCTGCTGGGCGGGGTCCTCAGCGGGGCGAGTTCGTCCGCGCAGATGCTGATCCACTTCGTGAGGTTGTCGGCGGCCTGGCTGGGGTTTGCTGAGCTGGCAGGAGGGTGCTGGCTCAGGGAGGTGGCGAGCTGGTCTGCTGTGATCTTGTTCCAGCTTCTGCGGGCGGCCTGTTGCTGGTGGTGGTGGGTCGTCGTTCTCTTGAAGGTGAAGTGGACGCAGCTGTGGTCCGTCCATTGAAGCTCTGTGGCGTGGCTCAAGTCGATGTCTGTGCAGGAAGAGAAGACTGCGTTGAGTGTGTGTCCGGCGAGGTGGGTGGGGGTGGACACCAGCTGCTTGAGTCCAAGATTGGCGAGGTTGTCGAGCAGGGTGCTGGTGTTGCGGTCGTTGTTGTTCTCCAGGTGGAAGTTGAGGTCCCCCAGGAGGATGTAGTCAGCGGAGGGGAGGGCATGCGGGCTGACGAAGTCGGCGATGTCCTCGCTGAATTGGGTGCGTGGTCCCGGAGGTCGGTAGATCAGGGTGCCTCTGAGGGTGGTGTTCGGGTCGGTGTGGATCTGGAAATGCAGGTGTTCGGCGGTGGTCAGGGTGTTGTCGGTGCTGGTCGTGAGACGGATGGTGTTCCTGAGGATGATGGCGATGCCTCCTCCCATCTGGTTGGCGGTGCGGTCCCTCCGGACGATCTTGTAGCCCTCTGGAATAGCGATGGCGATGTCGGGAGCTGAAGAGGCGTTCATCCAGGTCTCTGTGAGGAAGGCAACGTCAGGGGCTGTGGCGTCTAGGAGGTTCCAGAGTTCGATGGCGTGTCTGTGGACGGAGCGGGTGTTGAGCAGGATGCACTTGAGGTGGGTGCTGCTGGTGTTCGACTTGGCGGGTGCTGGTGCGAGGCAGGTCCGGATGCAGGAGAATTTGCAGGCGTGGCAGCTGAAGGGTCCGTGGGTGCGTCGTGGTGTGGCTTGGTGGCATCCTGGGAGTCGGCCGGTGTTGAGTGCGATGAGGGTGGCGGCGGAGTACGTCAGGCGGGTTGGTCGGGGTCTTCGTGGGCCAGGGGTCCTGGCGCTGGTCACGATCCGGTCGCGGACGGGCGCAGACGGGCTTACCTTTGGCGCGCCTTCGGCGCACAATCGGTGCGCCCGCTGCGCGTGCCCGCTGCGCGTTCGCACGGTCGCCATATAAGGAGAAGTGCGCGGGTGGGCGGAGCAGCTGGGAGGCGGGAGCGGGGAGGGTACAGAAGAGAAAGGGGCGGGGTAAATGGCGGTGGCGGGAAGCGGGGAGGGAGAGCGGAGGGCGGCGAGGTAGGCGGGCAAACAGGAAGGAGACTGTTACCACGGCACAATAATTACAGAAAAACAAGCACAAATGGAGGGCAAAAACAAATGGCGAAAACAGGCAGAAAAACGATAACACGGCACAATGATTACAGAAAAACAAGCACAAATGGGGGGCAAAACAAATGGCGAAAACAAATGGGGAGAAACCAGGACGGCAGCGAGGCCGGCGGCGAGGCAGTTAGGCAAGGCAAAGGGGCACACGCAGCAGCTGGTGGCCGTGCGGCGCGGGGGTGTCCCACAAGTGGGTCTTAGAGAATTGTTTGGCCAAGGGGAATAAAGATTAAAAATCACAGACAGATCCCAGTTTCCCTTTATTATGGGATCTGCCGGGGATATTAAAATTGTAATCAATAGGTAGGGTAATACGGGATATTATGGTCCTAAGACCCTAGTGTTGTGCCAACATGTTTCAGTCCAAAAAAAGCCCCATAGTGGGTGCTGGACTTTCTTCAGGGCGATGGTGCAGAGCCCCCTGGAATAAATCGTAACATGGGAATTTCCCTATACTATTTATATTAAGGGCAGATAGCTGCTCCTTGTGCTATTGACAAAGTTTTAATTTTTGATCACTCCATCCCAATTTGGGAGAGGTTGCGATCCACGTGGGACCTCACTTTATATAGGGCTAGCCCTGTAGTCACACTGCCTCCAAGGGTCCTTCCCTGTCGTAGACCTATTCGGTGTGGGTCCCGCCGGCTCTGTGGGAACCTATTGGTTACAATGTTAATGTCCCGGGCAGATCCAAGAATAAAGGGAAAATGGGATCTGTCTGCGATTTTTGTGTGTGAGGGTATAGAAAACAAAAGGGTATGGTATCAGGGGAGTACTTTCTTGTGATAAAGGGATGATCATCACACCATGCTAAGTTTTAATAATTTTTCTTTAGTCTATTGTTCAGCATTCCCGCCCCATAATTTATTTTCCAAAGCTTTATTTCCCACCCGCATTTCACATCTTTATCAAAAAAAAGAATACATTTAATAATTTTCTCATTCATCATTCAGGATGTCCAATGCTTTCTCAGGACATGTTGCGATCGTGGCCTTGGCTGAGGTTCAAGAACATCATCATGGTTCCTGGCGGGTTACAAGTGCGCGTGCCTAGAGTGTCACATGGTGTATAGATTTTTGTATTGCTCTGAGGCCCAAATACGAACTAAATAGAAAGAGTCAAAGAAACATGTTAGAAATCAAAATAAAAGGATTTCACTGTATACCACCTATCTCTACTCTAATCCCATTTACTTCTAAAAAAATCTTTCGCATTAGTATTTTGATAAAGTTGCATGGTTTAGTTTCAGCAAAAGCATGCGCTTTAACATGTGAGTTTCAAGCGGTCATCTTAGAAGCAAATGCGCAGCTGCAGAGATTTCCCTCCAAACAAGGACTTGTCATTACTACGTAGATGTAGTTGACGCATGCGCAGTACAGAATTCTGCGTTAGCAGCCATTTTAAGTCACACTCGGGTTACTTGTTAGTACGACACATATGCAAGCTTCCCCTAAGCTTAAATCTATGAACTGTAATGCATGTTAGTATTTACAAACATAATTATTACGGTATTACAAGTTATTTTGAGAGGATTGCATCCGAGCAAGTCTCTTTTATACGAGTCCTTGCTCCAACACCGCCAACCTTTTCATGGCAAAGTCCCACCATGAAACAGCTGGCAGTGCAGAAACAAAGGGGGACCTACATGGCCCCTATGCCCCTCCACTATGGGGATACATTCAGGGGCACAACATGTGCCCCCCTGTCTGTATTCCCCCCAGTTGCAGCACATCATGGGCATCAATGTCAATGCCGTGCTGGAACTTTTTGACCTTTCCCATTGCGGTGCCTATTTTTTAAGACAGGCACTGCCATGGGAAAGGCAAATGGACCGCTGACCATTTTACAAGTTGTACTTTAACAACTCGTAATACGAGCCGCGGTCCATTCACGGATTTGGCAGAGCCGGAGTTGAGCCAGCACCGCTGCGCCAAACTTGTAATTGGTCCCAAAGTATTCAACACGAGAAATAGCTTGAAGGCAATTAATAAACTCTTATGAACACATCTTCAGGAGCACCTTTTGCATAACCCTTCCGCAAAACAACCCTATTTCAATATTTGCGCTTGGCTGCCATGGTGCAGAAGTTGATGCACTACAGCATTCCGTGCACACAGTTGATGCAGAACAAAGCACCATGCTAACAAGGGGCAGGAATGGCTCCTGCAAGCACTGCCAACCCCTGTCGTACACTGCTAATGGGGGATCTGAGTGGAGTACAAAACTTTGAGGACCAGCAATTGAAGCAGTTATTGTTTTGCCCTTGGTAGATACGCTGCAGTATTCTGGTTATCTTGTCAACTGGCGATAGAGAGAGAAGACAGACTTACTTGTTACGTTGGAATGTTGTCAGCGACTACGAATATTTTCATGGTAGATACCCTGGCCTCAACTAAACAATAGCAAGTTAGTGTAATCTGAATATAGACAGCGTATAGAGTGAACAGTAAAAGTCGTTTCTCATCACCTTTCTGCTGATGAGCAGAAAGGTGCACATCCCCTTTGAATGCACATATGGGCTATGGCACAGATTAGGAATAATTCAATGGATGATTCATCTGCGCTCTCAAAGACACCAGTTTTGTGAATATTTAATTAGTGCAAATAAAAAGCACCCTTAAGGAGCTCCTTAACAATGATGGGCCGCATACCAATTAGCACATGTATAATGAAAAAGTGTAAAACGTTGTATGAGCTTGATTACCAAATGGTTTCCTACATGGTTGACTTCAATTTGAACTGTGCCAGACTTGAACTCTCAAAGGATCCCAGAGGGAACTGGCTTACTGTGTCCCCTCTGAGGAGAGAGGGGTAAAGGGCAGGAAAATTATTGATATTGACCCTCGCTTGCACCCTTGTGCCACATCCAAATATGGGGTGAGCGCCTCTTGATCAAGGCACAAGTGCCTTTTGCACCACTCTAATGCCCAGAGCGAGTCTTCCATGGTACCACAACAATAGGTTTAATGTGCCAGAGCACATGGCATTTATTATGCTCCCAACAAAACAATAGGGCATCTGCTGATTTTTGGAAGATGGTCGGCTTCCACCCACATCAAAATGAGTCCGACTATTTATGGCATGGGCATTTATGTTTTAATATTTACAGTTTTTGATAACTTGTTCTTGATTTTGTGGCATTTTTTTATTGTGAGGAACAGAGTGGCAGAAGAGAAACAGAACCGAAACAAATTTTCCCTCAGCAATTACAACACCCTAATGGAATTCTTCAGAAAAGAGACAGGCCAGCATTCACCCTGAAGTAACCTTGCCTCATCTGTACGCCATACAAGTCCAGTTGAAATGCCAGAGATGTTGAGATATATAAGAATGTAAACAACTGCAATGCAGTAATAAGATAAACATTATGGGATTGTGCTAAAGTAATGAAACAAGTGTGAGAAAAACAGTAAAGATGCGAATTAGAACGATGCAGGTAATGATGAAGAAAATGTCACCACTAATGATGAAAAACAGCAGAGGTCACATGGAAGTAATGACGCCGGATTATTATCTACCTTACCATCACCAAGAATCGTTTCAGGTCGCCAGGATCTTTTTATCTGCTAAATAGTGTAGAGGGAAGGAAATTCAATTCTTAATACATAATCAACAGAATCCAATCTTAGTTCCAAAGGACCACTGACTCCGAATCTCAATTTTTAGGACTTTATTACAACCAAGAATAATTGCACATACAAGCACCTCATTACAAGGTAAAGAAAATAAATAGGCACTAATACAAAAGAGATTCTACGCAGGAGTCTCATTCGACTCAGAATAAGAAGAATAATCAATTCCAATAACATCAGAAATGCGATAATTAATCCTGTCTCTACATTAGAAGTTATTAGCCTAAAAGGAAAAGCAGTTAGTCTATCCCTACTCTAACTCTAAGGTGACATCCCTACTTAGCATTTTCCCTCCCAGGCAAGAGAATAAAAGGTGTCAGAAGTGAAGACTTCCTTAGAAGTGCACTCACTTAGTCAGAGCTCGCTCTAAGATGCTCCTTCTAGCTTCCGATCTAAGCCTCAACAGCTCAACCCTCGGGGCACTGTCCCTAATACAAAATCCCCAAAACATAGAACATGCCCTCCGGCACACCTCTTCAGTCAGGTCTTCTTCCAATACTTTTCCAGTAAAACTTGTATCCCATCCAACAATGGTTAGCTTGACCTTGGGTCCCAGACACCATCTCTGCTGAAAGTATCATCCCTAAATTCTGGTGTACTCCCATATTGGCTTCTCGTACCATCCTAACTCCTAAAACAACGGCCTAGTCTCTCTAACGAGCTAAGAGTCCTTGCACCTGCAACAGAAACATGAGAATGAGAAACTTTCCACTTCTCTAAGATTTTCTAACATCCTGAAACCCAACACCTTTACCAAGGGAAATCATTTTCGGCCTTCAACATTTATCTAACATAAGAAATGAACAGACCTCTCTCTTTAAACGTATATGCGATCAGGCCTTCAGACCTTTACACAGTTTAAACACACAATTCTATAATCATTCTTTAAACATTTACTTTGTTACACTTTATACGTGAGTAAGCAGACTTTAATATGGTGCACGTTAAACCTAATACATCACATTACACGAAAACCAATCATTAGGCATTGACTAAAATACATTTGCAGTGAGTTACAACATTATTATTCATGAGAAGCATGGTTACATTTCTAATCACACTATGTTAAGCAGATTCGAGTAATACATTTCTAAGTCACACCTTAATACTACTTTGATTAATATGTGGGTGTGGACTAACAGTGAATATGATGCACCCCTAAAATTTTCTAAATAACATGGCGCTCTATCAGAAGCACAGGAAGAGCTGCATAGTAACTTTACCTCTTGTAGGCGCTAACAGAAAGTCAGCTTGTCATCAGGGCAAGGAGTAGGCTACCAAGTTAATCCTTGAGGAGGAAATAGAAAGAGGACAAGCTGCATATAGCAACGTGCTTGATAACAAGTAAGGAACGCTGATGCCAGGTACCCCAATTGTGTCAGAGCTTGGGGTGGCACTCAAGAAAAGATGTAGACAGAGCCAACTTCCACTTTAGGAGTTTGTCTGCAAAATACTATAAATGATTCCGAACAGTCCACTGTGGAACCCTGACAAGACACAGAGGGGTTGAGTTTTCGCAAACAAGTGCTGCTGCCATGTTGGTGAGGTTACGTTAAGTGAAAAGTCTTGCTGTTGCCGCACAGAACTTTGAAGTGGTGAGCAGATGCCCCTGAGGCTGGACTTTGTGATTGAGCTAAAAAGAACTAAATGAAAACCTGAATGTCCAGCAGAGATGTACAGTGTGCCGGAGTCCTGGTAGAGGAAAGAAGGATTGTCAAGAAGTCAGTCAACCCTAAAGTGAGACAGAAAGTTATTATGAGATTTTTAGTGAAGTGATTAAACTTTACCATTCCTTTATACATTGCAATGATGAAAAAACATATCTGTGCAAGTTTAAGTGATTTAAGTGATTTAAAGAAGGTGGAGTTCAGGTTTTGTGGTAATCTAACATAATCACACTATATCGTCTTGCTCTTCGGCCCCTTCCATCAAAGCAGAGTGGTGGGCCTCTGTACCCAAGATTTACTGGGCCCATTCTGGGTGGCGCATGGGGACAATACAATGATCACGTTGAAGCACCTGCATCAAGGTCTTGGTTTTTTGAGTTTTTGAGTTTTGAGTTTTTTTGGGAAGGTTAATTGCTGAGTGAACCCAGTCTGAAAATGCAAAGTTCTCACACCCCTGGATGGCTGGTTTATGGCAGAAATACAAGCTGGATTACACCAGCCCGAGAGCCAAAGGTATACCTTGATATACAGAAGGGTCTCATAATTTCTGGAAATGACGTAAGTGGACAGGCCCAAATATCCAAGGAAGTAAATGCAAGTGAGCATGTCAGCTTGCCGTGGAAGTAACTTTCTTTAAATCGGTGGGAATTTAGAGGAAGTTAGTGGTCAGGGCTAGGAAATATGTATGGAATTTGTGTCTCCTAGTTTATAGGAATGACAATTTGCTAAAATATGGAAATGGATTGTCCAGGATGGCCATACACCAACCTTTGTTAATGAGGTGGCATGAGAGGATTCTTTGAACTTCCTTTTCTGAATTCCTACTTCATATTTAAAAAAATGATCTTACAAAAAGTCTAAACCACTTTTCAGTTCCTTTTTAAATGTGATTTTATTCACTATTATACTTTTTAATGTTTGGCGTTCTGTGTGCTTAGGTTTTCAAACTATATGATTGCTTTTTTATTAATTTTAACATCTTTTATATGAACATATGTTGCAGCATTGCTCTGGATAGCTTTAGTTAACTCATGTCCAAGCAGTGGGTGTCACATGGCTAGGTTAGGCCCGAGAAAAAATATATCCATTTTACATGCACAAGTTTCTTAAGTTAGCTTCTTTTCTACACAATGACTTTTGACACACATTTGCTTGTGTGACAGTGCAGGATTAGTTTCTCTGAAACCACATTGTTTATAATTCCACTTTGTAAGTACACTATCACCACACTTTGAACATTTAGTACAAGGTCTAGACACACATTGTGCAAATGTTGTTGTTTGTTATTCGTACATGCAACGACATGGCTATCACAAAGACAATAAACAATGTCAGCCCAACTGAAGATTAGACACAGAAGCATGGATGATGGTATTGTAAATACCAACGCGTTTCTGTGCTCAAATTAGAGGAGCACTTATCGGTCATTGCAAGATTGTTGCTTTGCCAGAGTCTCAGCCCAGCTGATTCCTGTTTACCCTCTGAGAGGAGGGATGTCCAACTTGCACTTGGACGGGGACCTACATTCTTTACCTTCAGGTGTTGGGAATTTAATCATCCAGTAGGGGATTTGTGGCAGAACACTAGGGGGTATATTTACAAGGCCATTGCGCCACCACAGCCTCAATTTTTCGGATGCTCCGGTGGTGCAATGCCCTGATCCATATTTACAAGGTTTCCGCTAAGCCACTTTGTGTGGCTTAATACCGCCTTGTAAATATGGCTTTCTTTGCTGCAGTATTCAGCGGCACAGAGGCATGCAATGGGTGTTGCTGTGGGCATTCCTAGCCACCACCCATTACTTCTTTTTGACACTGCCCCATATTTACAAAGTTCTGTAAATCAGAGGCAGCGCCAAAAATGAATACCTTTGAAAAGGAGGTGTTAGAGTGGCGCAACTAGGAGAAATACTTTTATTTCTCCTCATTTTTTGCTCTTTCTATATGTGCTGCATTCTGTGCCTGCACTGGCGCTAGGCAGCAGTTAAAGAACTGGCGCAAGGTATAACACAGTGGTGCGCCGTATTCTTGTAAATACAGCACATCCCTGCAGTTTTTTAAATGATGCGGCAGAGTTATATTGCTTGTAGTGCCGCACTGTGCCATTTCATTGTAAATGTGGCCCTTGGTTAGGGAACACACAGTAAGAGTACACTATACAGAGTACTTATATGCTAGCATAATTATACTGGTTTAGCATGATGGTGGAATCTTTCATCCTTTTCAATGTCCTTATACTCCTAATTGCTTTTATCTGCTTCTGGCTATTAATCATTGCAGCGCATATATTTGATACAAGAATCACAATGGCTCAATAAATATTGAAAGTTCGCCTTTGTGTATTTCTTGTAAGCATGAGCGACTGAGTGAAAAGGTTCTGTTACTATGCTCTTGAACACACAAAGGAACCCACGGGTCCGGGAAATGTCAGTTAAATGTAGATGTGCACAGGAAAAACACTATTCCTCAAGGAAATCAAAGGAATATCCCTTTTAAAGGACGACTCTCCTCACACACCAATGGTGTCATGCTTCATCAAAGGGGTGCCTCCTCGCGTCAGAACCTAGTTCTGGCGCGGGATACAACCTCCTCCCTACGAGGAGGGAGCTTAGGGATGTTTTTCAATGTGGGCACATGTGTTATCCTAAAATCCCTATGTGAGCGTGGTGTGTGGGAAAACAAAGTGCAGTGCTGAAAAAGTGTGTATGAATTAAAACAGCCTACAGAGGTAGCGGTAAACTTTATTCAGCCCCCCTGTGGCAGGATTAAAAACAATAAGCTGTATAATGAGCCTATCCTGATTCGAGACAGCTACATTAGTGAGATTGTTCTGCATTCCGTCCATCAATTATGTGTCTTTTACATTAGTGAGATCAACATGTCTCAGCCATGATGACCTATAAAAGTGTTGAGTCTTTCATCAGGATCATAAATAGCCGCTACTGCTTGAATGAGTAAGTGCAAATGGTGCAAATAAAATTAGAAAATAACAGTGAAAATGACAATGTTGTCTTGATACTGAACCAGATACTTTAGTGTTCAGTCAAATCCACCAAGTGAACCTGTAGTTGAGACAAACAAATATAGTGTATATGTAACACATCAAAAAACTGACAATGATATGCCAAACCATATTAGGCAAGGCTAACTCACTGCTAGTCTACTGTCAGTGAACAATTCTGTGGCACTTACCTGTTTAGGTTAGTAAAGTTACCACATCTGTCCGGAAAGGGGTGGCGTAAGAAAGAGAATACAAAATCTAGAGAGATCTTAGAGTTGAGACTCTCAGAGACAAACAGTGTGGAGTCAATGTAGACCAGTGTCACAGTATAAACTGGTGAACATTAGAAAACACATGTGTGACCTTTATTGTTAGGCATTAGAGCGGCGCTGGTGCAAGACTTGGACCAAGGACCAGTAATGGTGCCGACTGAGACTCCTTGTGAATGGCCTATCACGAGCATAGATTGTGCGAAAGTCCCCGATCTGAGGGAACAGTCAGCCAAACCAACAAGCATGAGCGCGGCATGGCGAGACTTGCCAAATTAAAAGAGAGAATACTCTGCCGCGGTGGTACATATAACAAAATACGCGCCTTCACGGTATGCCGCTGGCTATGCGGAAAAGTGCGTGGGTGACATGTGAAGAGGGTAGACATTGGACTCAGAGCAGGTGTAACATCGTATCACGGGCGGGGCCCTAACACGGCAGAAGAGCCTGCTGTGACCGAGTGCCTGCCTGTGTGTGATGGCAGGCACAGGCGTTATAAGAGCACCATTGCAGTCGAGGTTAGAGCATAAGATACTTCAGAGCAAATAGTGAGTTGTCTCTAGGTACCAGCAAGCTGTATGCATAATGAGAAAGCGCAGTGGCAGGTGTGATAAGCGCGTAAGGAAACTCACCGCAAAAGGGGAGCGGCGCGGGTCGCGGCGTCAGTAGACCTGCAGGGTCTGCATGGTGCTCGGATGCCGGGAGTTAAAAAGACCGCACTTCCACCCGCAAGGGGTCATGAGAGTGGTAGACCAAGGTCGGGAAAACATGACAGTTGTAGTATTACTGAAGCATTAACCTGTAACTGGTGAATCTGATCACCATGTACGTGAGCAACGGATGTTTGCAGATAGTCCCAGGACGGTACCAATCGAGCTTATCACTATGAGGTTGCTAAACATGCCCTGTGAGCGTGGAGGCAAATTGCTATTAATATATTATCTAGTGCCTAGATAATATCAGCAAGCATTATGGCAGTCAAGGAAAATCAAGGGGAGGAACACATCAAAAAGACAATAGTGAAGCCCAGGCCCTGCGATCTCAGGGATATGATTGATGGTGCGGTAACACCAAGTGCCAAGCAGTGTACATGGCCAAGGGGGGCTAAGTGTGAGTAAACCGAGGTGGCATACGACAGACTGGCAGAACATAGTAGTTATGTGCCGGCATCAGAAGCTAGGTCATGTACTCAAAAACCATGGTAAGCTTCGGCACTCAGTGGGTGTGGGCATGCAGGCTGAGGGCTGTTAAAAGGTTGTCATGTCAGTGATAGCCAGGGGATCTCATCGTTAAGAACCCACCCTGGACGTGCCCAGTCTAAACACCCACCGCTGTTTAATGTGCAGGAGTTTGAGTGTGAGGTCCGGTGTAGTTGCAAAAAAATTAGGTTTGTCAATTACCGTCCAGTCCAGGGAATCTGCCGGGTACTGTAGTTCCAAAAAGTGTTTTGTCAATCGTGTGTTCTGTTTAGCACACCTAATGGTGCTCTTATGCTCTTGTATCCATATACATATTTTGCGTGTGGTCATTCCCACATACCTCAGGCCACAAGGACAGGTTATGAGGTAAATGATTTGTTCGCTATTGCAGTTGGTGTGATTTGTCAGTTCCCAAGGTCTGTTAGTCCCAATGTCTATATGTTTGGTGGGGTGAGTTTGAGCACATACTGAACAGGAGCCACAAGGGAGGTGGCCTTGAATAGGTGGTAGTTGCCATAATGTGTTTGTTTGTTGTCTGGCTTTCGGCAAAGGTCTAGTTTGTACTAGAGTGTCTCGCAAATTCATGATCCGTTTGAATGCAAACAGTGGTTTCTGAAATGTGAGCTGGCCTTTGTTATGTGTCTTTCAGTTACTAAGGATTGACTTCTTAACCGCCTTAGAAAGTGTGCTGAAGGTGTTCACACAGGTAAGTCTGGTTTGTGGCGGTTTACCAGACGTATTGTCTAGTAAGGCATCACGATGGTTGTTGAGTGCACGTCTTGCTGATCTTCTTACCAGAGCTTTAGGGTACTGTCAATCTAGTAAATTATTCCTGAGTGTCTGAGCGTGTTCATTGTACTTGTCAGTACTGGAACAATTTCATCACAGTCTCAAGAATTGTCCAAACGGGAGGTTATGCCGGAGTGATTTAGGGTGGGAGCTCCCATAATGGAGGAGAGCATTACAGGCCATTGGTTTGGTACACAGTTTGGTGTCCAACTGGCCCCTTGATTGATAGATTGAGAGATCCAGGAAAGCGAGTTTGCTCTTACTGTATTCACATGTAAATTTGAGATACTCGCTGCGCGTATTGAGCCAACTGTGAAAGGCATTAATAGTTGCTTCTTCACCTCTCCAAATCACAAGAATATCATCGATGTACCTCTTCCAAAACCGAATGTGTCAGGCCAGGCTCTGCAGGGTTCAGTCGTGTAGAAAGAGCTTCCACCTCCTGATATTACCAAGTCCCTGAAGAGTAAAAAACAGGGCATTCGAATTATCAGGCGAGGGAAAGGAAAGGGAAGGGACAGCGGGGAAAGGGAAACCTGAAACGACAAAGGCAACAGAGTAAAAAAACGGGAACTGCTGGCTACTCTACACCCCTCTCGCTAGTGCTGTACTGCCTCTACCTGCAAATGAATAGCCTGGGGTCCTGGATTAGAGTCATGCCCTCCCAGCAAGTGCACTTCTGAAATGATAGAAACACATACGCATTACCACATGCTAAGCTCTCTGTTAGAATTTGGCTAATAGATGTTCCCCCCCCTTTCATCATATAAACATTACCCTCCCCAAGCAGTGGTAGGGATGGACTGGTGGTCAGGGATATCTGTAGTCTCACTCAGAGACTTTAAATCCACTGGAAAAACAATTCGCCGGCAATCCTGGCATTGTTCCAAAGATAAACACAAGGCCGCCTAGAAGGCAGGTAACTTCTATAGTTTGGCACCCTCGCATCGGGATTGGATTAAGGAGAACAAAGTAAAGTACGAATAGGAAAAATGAAAGCAAGGGAACGGGCAGCCGGTAATGCGCGGTTGTGTCCACCGCGGTATTCCGCCGCCTTACACAGTCTCCGTTCGGTACCTGTCTGGTGGAGATGCTTGCAGCGTTCGGTTTAGGGTTCTTCTGACCTGCTACAGACGCTGAGCGAAGGGTGGCCGGGCCGCCCCTCCGAACTGAGAAGTCCGGCACTTTCAGGGATGATGCCACGGGAACACTCGCAGACTCAACGTCGATTCAAATAAATGCGGGACAAGCGGTTGACTTCTCCGCCTCGACCCGCCGAACTCAGGAAGTCGCCAAGGATTCTCGCCACCGCGAGAGGTCCGGGTGACGTCAATTACGCGCGCCGTCTCGGGCGCCCTCTGCGTTTAAATCCTGTCATCGGTACTCTGGCCTTCTGGGAGTTGTAGTTCGTTGAAGGCTAGGAAGGCGCCTCGGTGCCACGGAGGATCCTGACAGAATGTGGGTCTGGAAGGGATTGATGGAAGAGAGTACAGTATCCTGCTCTAAAGCATGCATGTACAGATTCACCAGGCTTGGCGCATAAGTGCTCCCCATAGATGTGCCGGACACTTGGAGGTACAATTGTGTTTCAAACAGAAAGAAATTCTCTTTCATAGCTAAAGTGGCACACTTCATTATAAAAGAGATCGGTGAAATGGTATCTGGGGCATGTAGATACAGCGGTTGTTCAACTGTGGCCAGAGTCTGGTCTTGAGGTATGCAAGTGTAGAGTGATTTCACGTCAAAGGATACAAGATAGTCAGTGTGAGGGTCAAATGGAATCTCTCTGAGAAGCCTTAGGATCTCTTTGGTGTCCTGTACAAACATTGGCATAGTACGTACTAATGGGCGCAAAAAGAAATGAACAAACTGTGACATGTACTCCAGGATGGAACCAATGTCGGAAATTGTAGGTCTTCCGGGTGGTGGTCTTTGTATTTTATGAATTTTTGGTAAGACATAAAAATAAGGAGTGACTTGTTCTTTTGTGCAAAGAAACTCAGCCTCCTTATGTGTGATCCAACCATTGTCCAATGCCTCCTTTGTCATAGTGGATATCATTTTGGCAATCCTTTCTGTTGGGTCTTGATGCAGTGTACGGTACGAGGTCTGCACACTTAGTTGGCGCAAACAATCTGAGCCTCCGCTGTCGTATCCATTATGACAGTAGCTTCCCCTTTGTCAGCAGGCTTTATAGTAATCGAGTTGTCCATCTTCAGTAGGCGTAAAGCTCTTTGTTCCCTTTAGAGGAGATTCTGAAAAGTCCGAGAAGGGTTTGAAGTCATTAGCTCTAGATCTTTCAGAACAGCTTTCTTGAAGGTAATGAATTCTGCCGGTACCAGCATCATCGGTGGATTGAAAGTAGATTTCAGGCAGAGGTTGGTGTTGGATATGATCAGGTTATTCTCAGTGGGTGTCTTATCTGCAAATAAAAACTGGTGGATCTCTTGTTGTAATTTGAATGGGTCACCCTGATTGGTAGCGACGAAGCCCAAACCACTTTCCAAGACAGTATTTTCATCTGTCGTCAAAACTGGTTGGCTTAAATTAACTACAAGGCTCGATCCCGGCTGGGACCTGCCTGTTGTCCGGTCCTGTTCCTCGTAATCGGTGGAGAGTTCGGGGGGGTCCAGTGGACCTGTTGTTGGGTTCTTTTACTATGATTCCTTGGGGAGTCAGGGTTATCAGTGGATATGTGGTTGCCAAACCACTAATTATCTTGCCAGGTTTAGGGGTACTTATGGTGACACTGTGAGCTAGCAGGTCTATAAGCTAACATTACCTGAGGGGGTGCACGCAATCAGTCTGGCATCATCCCAATGTTTATGTTGTCCAACACACAGTTATTACTGAGAAAGTGACAACCATATGACAATAGTAGGAGCTGGTTCTGGGGGATGGGTCCCTAGGTCCAATAATGGCTACAGGAAGGGACTATGTGGTACCCCTCACTTTAAGCACACCTGGGACCAAGGGAATGGAGTCCCTGGGGCCAAACACAGCCAAACACAGCCCAGGGAGGGGATTAATGTATCCACATCCCCCATTTTTTCTAAGGCAGGGCCCAAGGGGAAGGGGTCACAGGGGCCAAAATTGTCCCAGGAGTGGGCCACGCGGCCCCTTCCCAGTTTTGTACATCAACTAAGCCCTAGGAGATGGGATCCCCAGGGCCAAAATCAAACCAGGGAGGGGGACCCCCTCCCCCTATGATTTTGGCAGCTGGGCCCTGGGGGATGGGGTTTACCCATGTTATTGCTAAAGCCTCCAGCCAAAACACATTGGGTGGAAGTTTTTCAAATAAATTACACAAAGCACTTAAATTGGTTCTGCGTTGGAGCATTGTATGTGTTGCTGCCCCAGCCCAAAACAGAATACCGCTGCAAGTGGCCAGATGCTTTGGGGAATCTTGTTTTGGATATTGTATATATTACCTACTAGCAGTCACCAGTAGATATAGATAGGTCTGCTTTTACATATACTGAGTGTTTTTTGATTATGCTTTGGCCCCGTTTGACAAATCTTCACAAAACTTCCAAAAAATGTTAATCCACTTCAGCTCCTTCCTAGAAGGTTTCAGGGTGATCCATCAAGCGGGGGCCGAGAAAATTGGGGGCTACCAAAACACAAAATCCCCATTTATTCCATAGACTTTTTTCAGACACGTTTTAGCAAAAACTACTGAATGGAAGTACACCAAATTGAAGAGGAAACTAGATTTTGGTTTGCAGATTGTGTTTTTTGTAAATTGGTGTAAATGGGTTTAGTAGTTTTTGAGATACTAAGGGTAAAAAATCACTGTATATTTTGTTAGTTGGGCTCACGAATGTCCCAGTAGCCTCCAACCTGACAGAAAAATAAAAAATGGGCCCCTCGGACTGGTCGAGAGGCACATTTTTCCCATGAGTCTTCACGCTCCTTTGTGAGTGAGAGGCTCCTGCGAGCCTCGCATGAGCGAGCATTCTGATTGGCTGGCTGTTGAAATGTTAGAAATTAGATGGCTGCTGTTACTGTTTACTGTGAAAAATTAGAAGTGTTGTGGAAATGAAGTTAAGAAAGCCATGTAAGGGGCAACAGAAAGGCATCCTGTCCTCCTAGATTTAGAGAGGAGGTGTCTAAGTGATAACTACTCTGAAGATAATAAATGTATACGGTTTTCAAGTAATTTTTAGGATCTCATAAGATTCTTGCTAGATCACGAATAGTAAATAGGAGTAAATGAGTTCTCAATACACTCCTTTAGTAGTCATGCATATTGTGGTTGTTGTTTTTGATAGGAAGTGTAAAAGGGATAAGTACTGTGATTATTAGAAGGTTAAATCATTTTTTTAAATATTACGATCTGTTGAGATCCAGCTGTGGAGGTTGCATGCTGAGGTGTTGGCAACCGTGGAAGTCAGTGGTGCGGGTTTGCAGAGGTAGCTCTTTCTAGCTTCTGTGAGGATCACAGTTTGGCATGGTGGTGTACGGTGGGTTAGTTGAAGGAGAAGTGGATGCAGGGGTGTTCGGCCCAGTGTGGCTTGGAGGTGTGGCTGACAGAGATTTGTTGCTTGAGGTGAAGATTGGGTTGAGCTTGTGTCCTGCTGAGTGGGTTGGCGTTGTGACCAGTTTGTTTGAGTCCGATGGTGGAGAGGTTCTAAAGTAGGGATGAGGAATTGTGGTTGTCGGGGTTGTTCAGGTAGAAATTGAGATCGCATAGGAGGAAGTAGTCCATTGATGAAAGAGCATGGTGAGCAATGAAGTTGGCCATGTCTTTGTTGAGGGGGGGTCTGTAGATGAGGGTTCCGGGGATGGTGGAGTTCGGGATGGTCTGGATCTGGAAGTGGAGGTGCTCCATGCTGGGTGAGCGGTCATTTGAGCTGTTTGTGAGGCAGAGGCTGTTTTTGTGTACAATGGCGATGCCTCCTCCTAGTCATTTCACAGGGTCCTTTTGGAATTTTGTGGCCATCGGAGATGGCGGTTGCGATGTCTGTGGCTGAAGTGGGGTTCATCCAGGTTTCTGTAGCGAAGGTGACGTCAGTGGAGATGGAGTCGAGCAGGTCCCATATCTCCACGGCATGCCTTTTGAGGCAACGGATGTTGAGTAGGATGGATCTGAGGTGGTCAGGTTTGGTTCTTGAGGGTTGTGCGGTTGGTGGGTCTCGTGTGCAGAGGCAGGCAAAAGTGCAGTTGCAGCAGGTAAATGGGCCTTGGGTGTTTTTTGGTGCCATGAGGTGGCAGGCGGGGAACATCGAGTGTTGAGTGCATGGAGGGTGCTTGAGTTGTAGCGTGGATGGTCCGGGTCTAGATGGGTGTAGAGGGGCCATGCAGCAGCTGCCATTAAGTAGTGTTTGGGGAGGGCTGGACAGCTGGGTGGCAAGAAGTGGGAAAATGGCACTGGAGGGGGGCTGGCCACGGGGGACAAGCAATTTCATGGGCACAGAAAGTGAAAAAAGGCACTAAAGGGAAGAAATAGGGAAAAGTGTAAGAAAGCAATAAAAGATAGGAAAAGCAAAAAATTGGTCAAAATAAAGGTAAAAAAGAGCAGAGGAGCAAAAAGGCAGAGCAGAGATGGTCCTGACCACCAGGGATCAGGGGTCTCGAGCACAGGTCCTGAAAGGATCAGGGTACAACAGCTTCCAGGCAGACCTACGCTGTGAGGGAAACAATTTACTGACAAAGTCCAGGGCAGGTGTTGTCCTGTACTCATTCTGTAGCTGCTTCAATAAATCTGCTAAAACAATCAGAGAAGGGGTACCATGTGTTCTGGTATAAACAGCAGAGAACACTGTGCGCCAAGTAGCTCAGACTTCCGCTAGGGGAGCCATCCGCAATCAGCATGCAAATAGTCAATCAATCAATCAATCATAACATTTGTATAGCGCGCTACTCACCCGAAGGGGTCTCAAGGCGCTGGGGGATAGGGGAACGTTACTGCTCGAAAAGCCAGGTCTTGAGTTGCTTCCTGAAGGAGAGATGGTCCTGGGTTAGCCGGAGGTGGATGGGGAGGGAGTTCCATGTCTTGGCTGCCAGGTAGGAGAAGGATCTTCCTCCGGTGGTGGCTCTGCGGATGCGTGGAACATCGGCGAGGGAGAGGCTGGTTGATCGTAGCTGGCGGGTGGGAGTGTAGAAGTTCAGGCGGTTGTTGAGGTACTTGGGGCCCAGGTCGTGGAGGGCCTTGTGTGCATGGGTGAGGAGTCTGAACGGGATCCTCTTGCTGACGGGGAGCCAGTGCAGGTCTCTCAGGTGGCCGGAGATGTGGCTGTGACGGGGGATGTCCAGGATGAGACGTGCGGAGGCGTTCTGGATGCGTTGGAGTCTTTTCTGAAGTTTGGCTGTGGTTCCGGCGTAGAGGGTGTTTCCGTAGTCCAGACGGCTGGTGACGAGAGCCTGGGCGACCGTCCTCCTGGTTTCGGTGGGGATCCACCGGAAGATCTTTCGGAGCATGCGCAGGGTGTTGAAGCATGATGATGAGACGGCGTTGACTTGTCTGGTCATCGAGAGGGAGGAGTCCAGGATGAAGCCCAGGTTGTGTGCGTGGTTCGTTGGTTTGGGAGTGGTGCCCAGGGCAGGGGGCCACCAGGAGTTGTCCCAGGCAGAGGGCGATGATCCCAGGATGAGGACTTCCGTTTTGTCTGAGTTCAGTTGCGCTGCGGAGAGGTCTAGGAGGATGAGGGCCGCTGTTTCCCCGTTGTCGAGCATGGATCTGATGTCGTCTGTGGCTGCGATGAGGGCGGTCTCGGTGCTGTGGTTGGCTCGGAAACTGGATTGCGAGTGGTCGAGGGATCCGTTCGTCTCGAGGAAGGCGGCAAGCTGTCTTTTGGTGGTCTTCTCGATGACTTTGGTTTGAAAAGGGAGGAGCGAGATGGGGCGGAAGTTCTTGAGGTCAGTGGGGTCCGCTGTTGGTTTCTTCAGGAGGGCGCTGAGCTCGGCGTGGTTCCAGCTCTCTGGGAAGGTGGCAGTGTTGAAGGAGGCATTGATGATGTCCCGGAGTTGGGGCGCGATGATGGAATCGGCTTAGTTGGAGACGTGGTGGGGGCAGGGGTCGGTTGGTGATCCGGAGTGGATGGTGTTCATCATGCGGGTGGTGTCTTCGGTGTTGACCGGGGTCCAGGCGCAGAGGGTGGTGATGGGGGGCGTTGGTCCGGAGGTTGGGTGCGTGGTCTGAGCACCGAAGCTGTTGTGTATGTCGGCGAACTTGCTGTGGAAGAACGAGGCGAGTGAGTCGCAGAGGTCTTGCGAGGGAGTGATGTCGTTGTTTCCGGTGCTGGGGTTGGAGAGCTCTTTGACGATGCTGAAGAGTTCCTTGCTGTTGTGGGCGTTGTTGTCCAGTTGTTCTTTGAATGCTGTCTTCTTGGTGGTGCGGATCAGCTGGTGGTGTTTGCGGGTGGCGTGCTTGTGGGCAGTCAAATAGTCAGTATTCTGTGTTTTTCCTGTATCCCGTATGGGGAAAAACTGGTTCAAGCTTGCTTATTTTTTGTGCTATCCAGAACGGAATTTGTTTCCGATTGGTGGGAATCTTTCCCATAACAGCATTTCTTGTTTGTGGGTTGATACCCGTAATGGCCAATTATGGTTGTGCAACTTGAGCAGTTGGGGCAGGGTTTACTGTGAGTGTTCACATTATGAACTGTGTGAGAATTCGGTGTATTTTTACTAAATCTCCGTATAGTGTACGCATTCATGCTGTAGTTAAATTAGCCATGTTAGGATGTGGCGTATATGCAGCTAACACCGGCCATGTCGCTCCTTCTTTGCTGAGTGGACTCAGTCTCACGGTCTCAGTTGTGTGAGTTAGGGCTCTTTAACACCGATTAATATTTTCTTGGGAAGATAGAAGGACTTCTTTGTCCTTATATGATGTGTATTCCTCGGGTGTTTCATCTTCATTGTCCGTATGAAATAATTGTGTTTGAGCATTTGCAGCTGGGAATTTAACCCAGGTATAAAATACCTCTCTCATGAATGCTTTGTGAGCCTCATCCATGACTTTAATGTCTCCACCTGTAGCCGGGAGACCAAAATGCAACAATTCTAGAGTAACTGCATGTCTGCAGTTCTCTGCTATGTTTAATGCACCTTCTTCATCATTTTCTGACATTGTTTTAAAATTATTTGAAGAAAAAGGAAATGAATAAGTGAATTATGGAGATAGGGCAACAATATTCTTGGGAAGTATATCCTTCAAGTTTAAATAACCTACAGTCAAGACATAGATTATACCTACT
Source organism: Triturus cristatus (assembly GCF_964204655.1). Lineage (NCBI taxonomy): Eukaryota > Metazoa > Chordata > Amphibia > Caudata > Salamandridae > Triturus > Triturus cristatus. The sequence goes on from NC_140589.1 coordinate 1,291,475,785, forward strand.
CAGGTGAGGCAGATTTCCCTTCTACCATGGACATCTCTGGTTTGGAGGTGAGTAGAAATCTCTGAGAAGGCACAACAACTACTCAGATGATCTGTAAAATAAGTACCTAGCCCCACGTTGAGCACCATGTTGTGTAGTTCCCACTAATCAGTAGGATGGTTGTGTTTGTGGACAACATAAACTTTGGGTGAGGTGCTCAGGCTGATTCCATCCAGCCCCATAGTATATGTTGGCCTAGAGACCAGCTAGGTCACATTGCTACCATAAGCACCCCTAACCAAACAGGGCACAAATGCTATCTGGCAACCACTGAACATGACAACCATGTCCCCTCAGGTATTGTAAAAAAAACGTAAATGTAAGTCCGTTTTTATATAGCGCAGCTACTCACCCTTACGGGTGTCAAGGCGCTGGGGGCCGTCGTGGAAGTTAAGTGAGCTATTGCCCAGAGTCACACGGTGCTGAGCTGAGCTGCCGCCGGAGCCGGGGATCGAACTGTGAAACCTCTGCTCCGAAGTCAGCTGCCCTGGCCGCTGCACCACACCTCTCCACTCCATTGTGGTAACAGATCAAGAACCCTTTCCCTCAGTCACTCATGCACTTGTGTTCTCAGAGATACATAGAGAGAATACACAAGGGGGCATATTTCAATATATTTATTGAACCAACGTGATTCTTGTATAGAATACATGTGCTGCGATAATCAGTAAACAGAAGCACATTAAAGTGATTACAAGCACCAACAGAGCAAACAGCAGATATAGCTCCACCATGAAGCTAAAACAGTGTATATATGCAGGCATATAAAACAAGGCAGGAATCACAATTACTCCATCAATGCAATCCCTACTCTATGTGTCTCTAGAGTGTATGTAGATGTAGAGCCAAGACTCCCCCATGGGATAATCCAACCCCTTTAGCTAGAGGACTGAATGTAGGACCCCATTTCGGTCATGAAGTGGACACCCCTCACAGAGATGTTAGGCAGCTGCTTGGCGAAGCCGCAGCATGCAGGGACCCCTCAATGTCAGCTGATGTGCCTCCTCTGCTAACCCCCGGAAATGTTTATGTATTTCTAATAAAAAGCATCCTTGCAATGGATATGTAGAAAGCCTTGTCACCCCGTGGATGAAGACAGAACAATATTTGTACAGCATGCATAATAGGCCTTGTACTCAGTGTTTCAGGGCATCATGATAATCTTGCACTATTCCAACATTGACACACATGCAAATGTGTGAAAAAGGTTGCACTGAAATGTTATTGTGCAGAAAGAAGACAATGTAAGTAAATGCACAGCTTTGCTACATGGGCCTAACCAGGGCACATAACTAGGGGGCGTGGAGCATGTCTGACCCCAACCTGCAGCAGTGTTTGATGCCAAACACTTGGAAGGAGGGGGGAAATGAAGCAGGGATGATAGGGAAGGTTGAAGGAGCCAGGGAAAGTGGATAAGCACTGCCTACATGCAGGAAGAGCTAAAGTGAGTAGCAGGATATGGACTCCTATGCAGTTGTGAATGGTAAATGAGGAATGAAACACAAAAATATGAAATACAGTTCCATGATGTCAGCAGCGAACGGATACAGTTCATCCAACCCAAAGAGAAGATTAACCAGAATATTCACTGGTGCTTGAAGCAGGCGTAAAGGCATGACGCAGCATGTTAGGTATGGGCAGCTCCTAAACATTGCTGGAGTTGCATCGTGCTTGCGACACGACTCCAGCAATGCGCCGCCCTTACGCCATCGGATGCGTCACGCATCTGTTTATCCTTGCGCCACGATGCGCTGCATTGTAAATGCATCGCATCTGTGGTGGCGCAAGGGTAAACTTGCATTACGCATCTTTCCTGGCGCATCCCTGCTGATTTTCAGGGATGCGCCAGGAAACATAAATCTGCCCTATCACTTTTAACAAACGTCTGTCTATGCAGTGGTACAATCTGATGAACTAAGATTAAATGCTTCCGCACTTTAAAGAAATACACTTTTTTTATTTTGAAGAACTTGTATCATATTTTTACATTATATTTGTTGCACGAGATACATGCCAAAAGTTTCTACTGATGAACTGATTCTTTGAGACAAGCCAGACCCATGGCTTGGGCTGAGGCTCTGGCTCAGCCCACCTTATTATTTTGTCTTTGCACAATTGTCTGTTTGCAACTAGGGGGTTAGTACATGGGGCCGTCAGTCAGATAAGATGATTTGTTAAAGGTGAGGACTAGAAAAATGGAGCCCTGCGCACATGCACCGATTTGACAACTCTATCATCAATGCTTCTTGTATCAGAGATAAAAAAGAGCTCATTCATTGAAAATATATTTAAAATACTTGGTCCGGGGGCAGGGACTCCAGGTGGCTGTACTGTATGTAAGCATATTTATGAGTTTCCATGGAGAACTACAAAGCACTAGTGGGACAGGTGGAGGTCTAGATTCAGCTTGGGTGCTTAAGGTGTAACACCCCTCAAATGAATTCTTGGTTTTGTAGTTGGGTTTGCGATATCTATGTCAATCGTATTACACTACAAAGTTTTAACATTTTCATTTTTTGGATCGGGGTCTTAAATCTATATAGTGACTGGTTTCCCAAAAAAGTTGTAAATGTGCACCTGTAGAACTACTCATTGAGTGGGTGCAAATGTGCTACTTTCTAGAATTCAAAAACATTGGGTGTTAGGCCTGTCATCCTTAGGGTCGTCTTCCCACAAACCTTTTCCTTTTTGCCTTCATGTTTTGCTGAATTTTTCTGTTGGCCTTTGGACTCTGAACACTTTACAACTGCTGACCAGTGCTAAAGGGCATGTGCTTATTCCCTAAACATGTATTTCATTGGTGCATATATGATTGGTAATATTTTCATTTTATTTTTTGGTCCCTTTAAAGCTATATACCATATACCCAGGGTCTGTAAATTAAATGCTACTAGTATGCTTGCAGCTCTGATTGTGCCATCTGTAGAAGTAGCTTTTCAAACCTGTGTCAGGCCTGCTGCTGCAGCGGAGTTTACCAGCTCACACATACATACACACAACACTCAATTGGGCCATATACTTTCATACATACACTCAATGAGCTAGCAAATATCCGCTGGTCATCAATTTTGATTTACCTTAGAAAACCTTTACACCAGTATTCTTACCATTCCTGTCTCCTAAGTAAATGTACGTTTCGAAAGATCTAGTAGTAGATTAGAATAGGGACGAAATACAAATAATAATAATAACACATTTAACTTTTATTAAAGAAACACAGACTCAGTAGGAGTTTTGAAAGTGTATCTGAATTAATACATTTGGTGAGTCAAGTCAAAATACAAGTAGATACACCAAAATCCTCCATCAGGCAAGAATATACAGTTAGCTTGAGATCAAATTAATTAGAATCTTTGTGATGACAGTACCTGAGGAGACAAAAGAGTAGAGAGCAAATACGAAGCATAAGCCCACAGAGCTATATTTACCTAGAATGGTGTGAGGACCTAGACATCAGAGTATCAAGGATTCAGGACAGGTTCAGGACTCTGGTGCTACTCTCTCCGGCTTGGGCTTGTCCGGACCCCTTCCTAGATGTGCCTCCTCGGTTGTTCCGCGATTCTTCCCTAGTGTTGGATTCTTCAGTCAGATTGCAGCAAAATTGGGCAGCATCTCAGCATAGCATCGGCATCAAGTGAGTCAAGTGTGTCTAACTAACTAGAACTTACCTCTGTTATACCAATTCAAATGTATGCTCCTCCCGCAAATGTTTCAATTCTATGTACACCCCTCAATTTGATTGGGCCAGGCAGTGGGGTGAGGACATCACACCATACTAAGTGCAATAACTTTCTTTAGTTCTGTTGTCTAATTCCCCGCCCCTTAATTTTAATACCCTCAAGCTTTATTCCCACAAGCATTTCATATGTGGATCAATAAATCTGTAATACAATGTTTCATTTTCTTTCTCTTGTAGGTTCAGAAGTTGTTCTTCTCATGTCCTTGCTGGGCACATTGGTTGGCAGCCATTCAATGTCTCTATTGGTCTCCGAACAAGGAGGTATCACGCATGCGTAGTTGCTGCAAGGGGACAGGGATGTTGGTCACCCTCCAAGGCCCAAATGCGAGCTATTAATAAAGTCAGAGAACATGTTAGAATACAGAATTAAATGAATTCACTGTATACCGCTTACTTCTACACTAACCCCATTTACTTAATATATCTTTTGCATTATTGGCTTAGTAAATCTTGCATAGGTTAGTTTCAGCACAGCATGTGCGTTAATACGAGGTTTTCGAGCAGCCATATTAAAAGCTATTGCGCAGCTGCAAAGATTTCTCCCAAGCGACTGAAGACGTCATACTACGTAGATGTAGTAGACGCAGAAAAGTTCCCGCGTTTTTAGCGGCTATTTTAAGACACTCGGTTACTTATTAGTAAAGCACATAGAAAAGCTTACCCTAAATGTGATATGTAAAAAGACATGTTGATTATAATGTTACAGGTTTTCGAGTGGATTGCATACGAGCAAGTCTCTTTTTATACGAAACCTTGCTCCATCAATGCCTGCCACTGCACTGCGTGTGTGTGCAGTTTACTGCTACTTCAACTTAGCATTTAAAACTACTTGCCTACAACCCTTAATCTCCTCTTTTCTCATACACACACCACCCCTAAAGGAGGCACTAGGTAGCCCTACGGTCAGGGTTCGGTGAAAGTAAAAGAGTGGACATGTACTTTTATGTTTTGCATGTCCTGGTAGTGACAAACAGATACATTCTTTTTCCACTATTGTGCGATCCAACCCTCTCATATGTTACCATTGGGAATTCCTTAATAGATTTTTTAGCTGTGATTCATGATCGGAGAGTAGTAGCCAATTCATGTTTTAAATCTTTAAAATGGTAATGATAAGTCCTCCTTACTGATGAAGTTGGATTTAGCACTACTATTTTAGAAATGTCACTTTGAGAAAGCAGACATGTCTCTGCACTTTCTGCTCTGTGCGCCTTGCAACCTATCTCCAATACATGTCTGTGGTGAATGACAGATATACTTTGTGCATTCACTCTAGACAGCCACAAATACAGGAAGGTAAGGTGTATCTGAGTACTCATCTGCATACATCTGCATTCTGATGGCCTTGCCTGAGCAGAATGGAAGTGTGGGGCTAACACTTCACTGTATAGGTAGTGTCTAGTCACCACACAAGGGACTTGATTTACCCACAATAGATATCCTGGCAGACAGAGATGGATTGAAAAGATACTTGTGCACTTCAGAGACCACTCCTTGAAGTCACACCCACTTCAAAGGCACTTTTGGGCATAAGTACTAGTGGGCAGATTTATGAGCCCCTTGCGCCACTTTTGCGTCACTTTTAACATGGGAAAAGTGACGCAAAAGTGGCGCAAGGGGCTCATAAATCTGCCCCTAGGTGTCTTACCCCATAAAATCGGACACTCTTTGATTTGTAACTGAGGCTCTGCCAGGAGGACTGCTGCGCTGCTTAAAGGTCTCAACTGGATTGATGATCTGGAATGCCTGCTTTTCTGTTTGTTGTCCTTGTGCCTGCTGCTCTCTGACTTTGCTGAAGAAGAGCTGGACTCTGCCTTTTTCTCCAAATGTGCCTCAGGGGCTTGTTAACTTGCTTCCAGTTGCCTCAGACTTATGTATATCAAAAGTCTCAACCCCTGCTCCTGTGACTGTCTCTATAAAAGTGGCCTCAAATACTTGCACCACAAAAATAAATGCATCTCCTTTCTGCGGGTAGCAGAACTGGTGCATCGACCCAGTTGCACAAGTAAAATTGACGCTTCGCCCCGGAACCAATGAAGCGCCTTGAGTGCTCAACACATCTAAACTGTGCATCACTGTTGCAGCATCTCAGAGAGATCAGCACATCCCTCAACTGCATGGAGAAACCCAGCTCATCACTCATGGAACCAATGCATCTTGGCCCTGTGTCTCTCCATTGGAACCAATGCATCGCCATCACTGGATAGCGAACTACTGATGCATTCTCGACCTGCGGGATCAACATCGACGTATCTCGCAGTTGCGACCAGGAAAGGTACATTGTTCATTGGGCCCTGCATGGGTCATGTAGCGGGCCAGCGCTCGATCACAGTCGACCCAAACTTTGACTTGTCCCTGGTCCAGCGTGATCTCAAGTAACCACTGGGGTGGTATTGGCTCCTAAGTGCTGTTTTTAGCTTATTCTTTTGATATTCATATCTCGACTTATACTAATTTTTTGTCGTTTTGTTTAGACTAGAATAATATATTTTTCCGAGCTTTGTGTGGAGCCTTTTTATGGTGTATTCATTTTGTTACTGTGTGTGTGTGTGTTGCACAAATACTTTACAAATTACCTTTTTAGATGAGCCTGACTTTTTTGTGCCAAGCTAACAGAGCAGGAGGACATGCTATTTTTGAGTGTGTACTTAGCTTACCCTGACTAGTATGGTGGTTCTTGCCTGGCCTTGGCGCATACCTCAGCCAACCAGGAATCCCAGTTCTAACATTGGTGATCAGCGGTTAGGACAGGAATTGCATTTGTGAAGTACCATATAGTATCTCATTATTCACTACAACTCTATACTAAGACCAATTCAAGTCTTTTTAAATTCTCCCTAAATTGACATCTTTGATTTTTCAAAAATCTTTTTGACATAGTCACATTTTTCTGCAATGTCTGTGACCTTGACAGGCAAGATGGAATTCAAGCTAGACAATCGGGATGCCTACACAGTGGTCCAACTCAGAGGGTTCTGCCAGAGAATAGGCTGTTCATTAAGGGTAGTCCCAAGAAGACAGAGCTTTAAACAGCCCACCGTGCTGGTTCAGAGGATGAGCAGGAAGGATATGAATCTGAGGATAATTTGGAGCAGGATCTGTCTGGAGGTCTTGTTATGTATCCTATGTGGGAGAGGATAAATACTCCCATAACTGGAAATTCCACACAGAGCAAGCATTAGTGTGTTTTCAAGGAACCAGCACCTGAAGGAGCTGGAGGACAGGATTGAGGAGAGAAAACTGAAACTAGAGCTTGCCAAGTTGGAAAAGGAGCATAAACCTGCTCTGGCTGAGAAGAAACAGGTTCTAGAGGAGAAGACTAGCCATGGAGAAGAGGAAGTTGTCCTATAAGCTCAGTCCCAGACAAGCTACAGTATAGGCCATCTTGGTTTGTAAGTTTGGCCTGACACCTGAGAAATATTGACAGAGGTTCCGGGTCAGTCACAACATCACATCATAGAGCTGGGTATACTATTTAGATTATGCTAGCAAGGCACACAAGGGCTGGGTAAGGGACATCAAAGTAGATGATTAGTCAGGACTGTACAACTTGATTTTAAAATGAGCACATGCTTGATGTTTGTTGCTGTGCCAACTCCTGGCTGATAGTAAGCTTTTTGACCCCAAGAAGCTTGCTGAGGAGGCGGACATCTGGGTCAGGACCAGAGTGTCCAAGAAAGCATCTGGAGTGACTCACAAAAAGGTGGTCAGTGTTCCCACCAGAGCAAGGAGGGGTAAATAAAAAAACAGATCTCTCAACACAACCTACAGGGGAAAGAAACAGGTTCTCATTCACAATCAGGCCACCAGAAGAAAACCAACCCTGACAATGGTAGAAGCGCATTAAGTGCTTTGTGTTCTGCAAGAATGAACTCAACAAGTGGACTCCCAAGTGTACAAAAAGAGCATCATCTCCCACAGGAAGAATGATTCTAAGGGTGGCTATTGTAGTACTAGGGAAGGAGCTTGTCCCACTTAATGGGGGGAGTTTAGAGGGATTATCCTAGTGTCCCTGGGTGACAGTGAGATGGTTCCTAAGATCCATGTGCCCTCAAATACTACACAGCATAGGCAACGGGTCACTGGACAAGGTGTTGAGACTCTGAGGGAAGCAGGGGCCAGTTTGACTGTAGTAAGGGGTCAGTTTGTTTCCCCAGAGCAGGTAATTTCCAAAGCATTTCACCAGGTTGCGGTGACCGGCAACAGAGAGGGTCACTATCCAGTGTTCCTTGTTTGATTTGAGTGAAGGGGTTCAGGTCTCCTGAAAGTTGCAGTGAGCCCTGCCATGCCTGGAAACTGTTTAGTGTGCAATAATTTTGAGCACACTACATAGTGGAGCTCAAGGCTCATGTGGAGATGTTAGGGTTACCTGGTTGGATATTAAGGGTGGGCGTAGTTCGCGAAGTAGCACTTCGAGAAGCTACGCAAAGTGCAGTTCGCACTACGCGAGCTTCGCGTAGCACTTCGCGAACTGCGTAGTAACATGTTCGCACTGTGCAAGATGTTGTTTTCAATGATTGCACAGTGCAGATAAGCAACCGGCACTGTGCAATCATTGAAAATGGCATCTTGCACAGTGCGAGCTGTAGTTTTCTGCTGCTCGAGGAGATTTTTACTCGAGCGGCAGCTTTCTCAACGCGAACTGGTAGTTTCTCATCGCGAGCGGTCGCGAGCATACGCGACCGCTCGCAATGAGAAACCTGACCTCCTCGCATTGGGAATCTCGCCGGGAGGTTTATTTTCCTTGTTCGCGATCGCTAACTTGATGTTCCTGATCGTGAACAAGGAAAAAGTCTCGCCGGGATGTCATTTTGCTTGCTCGCGGTCGCCAACTTGACGTTGAGGACCGTGAGCAAGCAAAAAATGACCGCAGCACTACGCAAGTCTACGCTACGCGTGTTCGCACTGTGCTACGTGCAATTCGCGTCGTGCGAAGTAGCGCGAACTTCGCAAACTTCCCGAGCGTAGCGTAGTGCTTTGCCCAGGCCTATTGGATATGTGCCACAACAAGGTCCATGGCTGCCCAGGATGGGGGTCAAAAAGGGCTGGAGCCTAAAATATTGTCTCAGCCTGCGACTAAGAAGGTCAAAGGCAGAGGCATGGGGAACAAACCCATAAATATACTCCAATTGAGGTTGATGGGGTACCTATAGTGGCCATTCTAGAGCACTCTGAGGAGGGCATTGCTCCCCTTGGTGACCTACCTGTCATAGCTAGATGGCATGTAGAAGGAGTAACCACCAAGCAGGAGTTCTATGGGGAACAGAGAGAGTGTCCATCCCTTAAAGTCCAAGCAGCAGGGGATGCATCTGGTACTCACATTTATTGGGAGAACAGCCTCCTTTACAGTGAGCCTAAGGTTCCTGTGAACAGGACACCAAGGGCCCTGGCGGTCTTCCAATGATACATGGCCTTCCTACTGAAGCTGGCTCATGAAAGTGCCCTGGCAGGACAACTGGGCCAAGACAAGACCTTTGCAAGTCTTGTCCCACACTTGTATTGGTCCAGGATCAAGACTTCCTCAGATATTTTCTGCAGGGCTTGTGCAACCTGCCAGGCTAATGGGAAGAAAGATCAGTGGCTTAAAGCCCCCTTTAACTCACTGCCTTTCATTGGCACATGCTTTAAGAGGGTGGGCATCAACATTGTAGGGCCTATGGATCCCCGGACTGCTTCATGCAACAGGTTTCTGGTGGATCATACCACTAAGTTTACAGAGGCAATCCCTCTGAGAACAATGGCTGCACATGCATTGGCAAAGGCCCTAATGGGGATTTTTACCCGAGGGGGTTTCTCCAAGGAAGTTGTGTCTGAATTGGGCACAAACTTGATGTCGGCATACATTCAGTCAAAGTGGGAAGAGTGTGGGGTAACCTACATGTTATCCACTCCTTACCATCCAAAAACTAATGGGCTTGTTGAAAGGTTCAACAAGACCCTGAAGGGCACAATTAGAGGCCTACCTGAGGCCTTGAGGGATAAGTGGGACATCCACTTACCATGCCTGTTGTTTGCTTACAAGGAGGTACCACAGAAGGGCCTGGGTTTTAGCCCCTTCCAGCTTCTGTTTGGACACTCTATTAGAGGACCTCTGAGTTTTGTCAAGGAAGGATAGGAGCAAGATCTAAGGAAAACTCCACAGGATGTAGTAATGTCCATTCTGGCTGATGACGAGAGGAAGAGGAGGGTGAGCCTCACCATGACCTCTAAGATTAAAAGGAGAAAGATAGGTCTGTGGAGGGAGACATCCTTTCCCCCACTCTAACTCCTGAACAACAGAGAGACTGCCACCAAATGTTGGGACAGTGATACTTTCTGTTCTCCCTTATCCCTGGGACTACCCACCTGTGTACCCATGATTTGGACACAGGGGGCAACCTCCCTGCTAAGAACATGCATTACAGGATGACAGATAAGGTGAGGTCCAGCATTAAGGAAGCATTAAGGAAGATATTTTCAAAATACTGGAGTTGGGGGTGATAAAACCCTCTAATTGCCCCTGTTCTAGTCCTGTGGTTCTGGTACCAAAAGCTGCCCCAGTGGGCACCACACTTGAACTGAGGTTTTGTGTGCACTATAGAGGGCTAAACTCAATAATAAAGGAAGATGTTCATCCCAACCCCTGGGCAGATGAGCTGATCGACAGTTTAGTGGCTGCCTAGTACTTAAGTACCTTTGATCTTACATCAGGGTACTGGCAGATCGCCCTAACAGAGGGAGCAAAGGAGAGGCCCACCTTCTCCACTCCAGAGGGCCACTATCAGTTTATGGTTTTGCCCTTTAATTAAGGAATGGCCCTGCAACCTTCCAGGGTTGATTAACCAGGTCGTTGATGGTATGGAGGCATTCTGTGCTGCCTATCTGGATGACATAGTTGTCTTCAGTAGCAGCTGGAAGGGCCATCTTTTTTCACCTCCAGGAAGTGCTCCAGGCTTTGCAACAGGCAGGCCTGACTAACAAGCCCAGAAAGTGTCAGAAAGGGCAGGGTTCAGTGGTGTACTTGGGATACCTGGTCAGCAGGGGTAAGAGGTCACCCCTTAATGCCAAGATAGAAACAATCATGGTCTGGCTAACCCCCAATGCCCAGACTGAGGTCAGTGCATTCTTGGGCTCACTGGGTACTTTAGGAGGTTTGTCAAATGATATGGCACCCTTATTACCCCCTTGACTGAGCTGGCTTCCAAGAAGAAGTTTAGAAATATGATTTGGATAGAGGCATGCCAAACTGTATTGTACTTCCATTAAAATGCCATATGCACAACTCCTGTGGTCAGGCCCCTGACTTCTCCAATGAGTTTATCATTTATATAGTTGCCTCAGAGCTTAGGGACAGTACTATTTCAACTTAATGAGGAGGGCCTTGACCAACCCGTAGCCTTCATATGCAGGAGGTTACTCCCCAGGGAACAAAGGTGGAGTCCTATAGAATGAGAAGCTTTTGCTGTGGTTTGGGCACTGAAGAAGCTGAGGCCATACTTGCTTGGCACTCACTTCCTGATTCAATCTGACTACAGACCCCTCAAGTGGCTCATGCAAATGAAGGGTGAATAATCAAAACTGTTGAGGTGGCAACTTTCCCTACAGGGTATGGACTTCAGGGTGGAACACAGACAAGGGGTAGATCACTACAATGCTTATGCTCTAACCAGGTTTTTCTGCCTTAGTGAAGAGAACTACCTAGAGACTAGGTAGATCTTTCCACTTTCAGCAGGGTGGACATGAGTTAGACCTGTCATTCTTAGGGTAGTCTTCCCCCAAACATTTTGCCTCTACGTTTTGCTGAATCTTTTTGATGGCCTTAGGACTCTGATCACTTTAACACTGCAGACAAGTGCTAAAGTGCATGTGCTTTCTCCCTAAACGTGTGTAATTGGTGTATACTTGATTGGCATATTTAATGTTCCTGTAAGTCCCTTGTAAAGTGGTATGCCATATGCCCAGGGCCTATAAGTTAAATGTCTCTTGTGGGCTTGCACTACTGATTGTGCCACCCTCAGAAGTAGCCTTCCAAACCTTTCTCAGGCCTACCACTGAAGTGAAACACAAAAATTCCTCTACACACGTCTGTAGTTTACAAACAAATTAATGACAATGTAAAAACACTCTTCATCCACTGCTCGATTTGTATCCAGAGTTTATTGTTCCTCTCGTGAGCACTTTCATTCATCAACCTGGGTGAGGATCGAGGTCTCGGACACAGCTTTAAGGAAAAAGATCAACATGAACCAGGCCTAAAACAAGGATGCATAATAGCCTCTATGCATTGTAACTTTTACACAGCAGATATGTCCTCGTCACTAAACCGCGCCAATCTAATTCCTCCGAAAATAGGAACTACCAAGATCACCATACCACAGTATTAGTAGTAGTTTTGCTTGACAATTCGAGACTAGGGATCCATAGAGAATTTAATGCCCTCAATATATACAACACCACAAAAAAGATGGCAGTAAATGCATCAACAACAAAGGTGATATTATTTGGAAGGATGCATATACAAACAAAATGTCACTGGCAACTTAGACCCTTAAAAATAACAAGAGCAAAATCCTATAACTACTGGGCATCTGGTTCTCAGCAAACACCGGACCAAAAAAACACATTCTTGTCACCTTAAAGATAAGGCTGCGCTAATCACCACCAGACTTTGCCCATTGAACACCTCTCTGGAAAGCCCCACCTCAGCCCGAATACGAAAAGTGCTTAGGGCCACATTACTATCTGCCATCACCTATGCAAGCACAGCTTTTCCAGGATTGCCTATTAAGAATATGGGAAAACTACATCTAAAAGCCTACAAAAGAGTTTTTAGACTGCCATATTACACCAGTGGCTCTTTGGTGAGATTAAAATTTCACCTAGAGGGCCTAAAATGGAACAACAAGGGCTCTATTCTAAAATATTACCACAAATGCACCCTGGCCATGACCGTCACGTTGAAGTCTGTCCTCCAAAACATCTTTAAAGCTAAAAACAGCGTTTGGAGGACATATCTAATGACAGCAATAAATGCTCCATTGCTCTCACATACAGTAGTGAAAAGCAATTTAAAGCAACAAATAAAATTCTCCTCGAAGATTGCTGATGTGGAAAATATTAAGACCACTCCACTTTCGCAGGCCCTGGCACTGTCATATGACAATGAAATATTAAGACCACTTCACTTTCACAGGCCCTGGCAATGTCATATGACAATGACAACAAAGTTGGCCTGAAGTCACAGCCTTATGTTAGCTGCTCAATTGGTAAAGTCTGCCTCACTCAGATCTTGGCTGAGTGGATGATGACACTACAAATTAAAGACTTCAATCCAAACTGGTCGCTCCTCTCCAACATTGTGAACTGCAGGTTGTGTGGTTACGAATCCGAAACCTTCCCACATTTAGTCTGCTTCTGCCCATCGCTGTTCCGTCACTTTTTTTAAACCACAGCTTAGGAACGTGCAGCGACACCATGACCTGGATTTTCAGCACCATGGTCCCTTGGGAACTAACGAGAATCGGCAGATGTTTCAAGGCGGTGCAGGACTGCCTCAAAACAAGTATTGCTATTACTGCCGATTAACAAAACACACCTTGCTTCGTGGCCAAACAGTAATAGACTATAGCCTATTACATAGTCTTTCACGTAATGAATGCTACTATCAAAGCATGGATTTTATTCTCCGATACCATAACACTTGTGAAGGTTACAGGGCTCTACAAACATTGATCCATTCTAATGCCCTCGGCCTACCTGCAACCGATTTTATGACAATCATATTGTCTTTCAGACAACTATCGTTCATTTTATACTATCAATATATTTCTATTGGTTTTTGTTACATGGCACTATCGTGAATTAACTATTTCCATGTGTTTCTTGCACAATCTGATTTTAACTTTTTTCACATTTTTTATATTGTCGAGGTTTTAATTAACCACACAATAACATTTTACTACTACTAAAAAACATTTTTTTAGAAAGGTAGGTCATGTACTTTTATGTTTTGCATGTCCTGGTAGTGACAAACAGATAAACCCCTCTCATAGGTTAACATTGGGTACTCCTTAATACACTTTTAAGATGTAATTCCTAACCAGAAAGGTTTTGTCAGTTCATATTTTATGTCTTTGGACTGGTAATGATAATTCCTCCTTACTTGTAAAGTTGGATTTATCAATACTGTTTAAGAAAGGCCACTTTTAGAAAGTGTTTAGTATTTCCCTGGTCACTGAGAGTGATCCCATTACTTATCCATGACACAGTTATTCCAGAAGAGCATAATAAACAACATATTTTGAGCACACTACATAGTGGATCTCAAGGCTCATGTGGAGATGTTAGGGTTACCTGGTTGGATATTAAGGGTGGGCGTAGTTCGCGAAGTAGCACTTCGAGAAGCTACGCAAAGTGCAGTTCGCACTACGCGAGCTTCGCGTAGCACTTCGTGAACTGCGTAGTAACATGTTCGCACTGTGCAAGATGTTGTTTTCAATGATTGCACAGTGCAGATAAGCAACCGGCACTGTGCAATCGTTGAAAATGGCATCTTGCACAGTGCGAGCTGTAGTTTTCTGCTGCTCGAGGAGATTTTTACTCGAGCGGCAGCTTTCTCAACGCGAACTGGTAGTTTCTCATCGCGAGCGGTCGCGAGCATACGCGACCCCTCGCAATGAGAAACCTGACCTCCTCGCGTTGGGAATCTCGCCGGGAGGTTTATTTTCCTTGTTCGCGATCGCTAACTTGATGTTCCTGATCGCGAACAAGGAAAAAGTCTCGCCGGGATGTCATTTTGCTTGCTCGCGGTCGCCAACTTGACGTTGAGGACCGTGAGCAAGCAAAAAATGACCGCAGCACTACGCAAGTCTACGCTACGCGTGTTCGCACTGTGCTACGTGCAATTCGCGTAGTGCGAAGTAGCGCGAACTTCGCAAACTTCGCGAGCGTAGCGTAGTGCTTTGCCCAGGCCTATTGGATATGTGCCACAACAAGGTCCATGGCTGCCCAGGATGGGGGTCAAAAAGGGCTGGAGCCTAAAATATTGTCTCAGCCTGCTACTAAGAAGGTCAAAGGTAGAGGCATGGGGAACAAACCCATAAATATACTCCAATTGAGGTTGATGGGGTACCTATAGTGGCCATTCTAGAGCACTCTGAGGAGGGCATTGCTCCCCTTGGTGACCTACCTGTCATAGCTAGATGGCATGTAGAAGGAGTAACCACCAAGCAGGAGTTCTATGGTGAACAGAGAGAGTGTCCATCCCTTAAAGTCCAAGCAGCAGGGGATGCATCTGGTACTCACATTTATTGGGAGAACAGCCTCCTTTACAGTGAGCCTAAGGTTCCTGTGAACAGGACACCAAGGGCCCTGAAGCTGGCTCATGAAAGTGCCCTGGCAGGACAACTGGGCCAAGACAAGACCTTTGCAAGTCTTGTCCCACACTTGTATTGGTCCAGGATCAAGACTTCCTCAGATATTTTCTGTAGGGCTTGTGCAACCTGCCAGGCTAATGGGAAGAAAGATCAGTGGCTTAAAGCCCCCTTTAACTCACTGCCTTTCATTGGCACATGCTTTAAGAGGGTGGGCATCAACATTGTAGGGCCTATGGATCCCCGGACTGCTTCATGCAACAGGTTTCTGGTGGATCATACCACTAAGTTTACAGAGGCAATCCCTCTGAGAACAATGGCTGCACATGCATTGGCTAAGGCCCTAATGGGGATTTTTACCCGAGGGGGTTTCTCCAAGGAAGTTGTGTCTGAATTGGGCACAAACTTGATGTCGGCATACATTCAGTCAAAGTGGGAAGAGTGTGGGGTAACCTACATGTTATCCACTCCTTACCATCCAAAAACTAATGGGCTTGTTGAAAGGTTCAACAAGACCCTGAAGGGCACAATTAGAGGCCTACCTGAGGCCTTGAGGGATAAGTGGGACATCCACTTACCATGCCTGTTGTTTGCTTACAAGGAGGTACCACAGAAGGGCCTGGGTTTTAGCCCCTTCCAGCTTCTGTTTGGACACTCTATTAGAGGACCTCTGAGTTTTGTCAAGGAAGGATAGGAGCAAGATCTAAGGAAAACTCCACAGGATGTATTAATGTCCATTCTGGCTGATGACGAGAGGAAGAGGAGGGTGAGCCTCACCATGACCTCTAAGATTAAAAGGAGAAAGATAGGTCTGGGGAGGGAGACATCCTTTCCCCCACTCTAACTCCTGAACAACAGAGAGACTGCCACCAAATGTTGGGACAGTGATACTTTCTGTTCTCCCTTATCCCTAGGACTACCCACCTGTGTACCCATGATTTGGACACAGGGGGCAACCTCCCTGCTAAGAATATGCATTACAGGATGACAGATAAGGTGAGGTCCAGCATTAAGGAAGCATTAAGGAAGATATTTTCAAAATACTGGAGTTGGGGGTGATAAAACCCTCTAATTGCCCCTGTTCTAGTCCTGTGGTTCTGGTACCAAAAGCTGCCCCAGTGGGCACCACACTTGAACTGAGGTTTTGTGTGCACTATAGAGGGCTAAACTCAATAATAAAGGAAGATGTTCATCCCAACCCCTGGGCAGATGAGCTGATCGACAGTTTAGTGGCTGCCTAGTACTTAAGTACCTTTGATCTTACATCAGGGTACTGGCAGATCGCCCTAACAGAGGGAGCAAAGGAGAGGCCCACCTTCTCCACTCCAGAGGGCCACTATCAGTTTATGGTTTTGCCCTTTAATTAAGGAATGGCTCTGCAACCTTCCAGGGTTGATTAACCAGGTCGTTGATGGTATGGAGGCATTCTGTGCTGCCTATCTGGATGACATAGCTGTCTTCAGTAGCAGCTGGAAGGGCCATCTTTTTTCACCTCCAGGAAGTGCTCCAGGCTTTGCAACAGGCAGGCCTGACTAACAAGCCCAGAAAGTGTCAGAAAGGGCAGGGTTCAGTGGTGTACTTGGGATACCTGGTCAGCAGGGGTAAGAGGTCACCCCTTAATGCCAAGATAGAAACAATCATGGTCTGGCTAACCCCCAATGCCCAGACTGAGGTCAGTGCATTCTTGGGCTCACTGGGTACTTTAGGAGGTTTGTCAAATGATATGGCACCCTTATTACCCCCTTGACTGAGCTGGCTTCCAAGAAGAAGTTTAGAAATATGATTTGGATAGAGGCATGCCAAACTGTATTGTACTTCCATTAAAATGCCATATGCACAACTCCTGTGGTCAGGCCCCTGACTTCTCCAATGAGTTTATCATTTATATAGTTGCCTCAGAGCATAGGGACAGTACTATTTCAACTTAATGAGGAGGGCCTTGACCAACCCGTAGCCTTCATATGCAGGAGGTTACTCCCCAGGGAACAAAGGTGGAGTCCTATAGAATGAGAAGCTTTTGCTGTGGTTTGGGCACTGAAGAAGCTGAGGCCATACTTGCTTGGCACTCACTTCCTGATTCAATCTGACTACAGACCCCTCAAGTGGCTCATGCAA
Source organism: Triturus cristatus (assembly GCF_964204655.1). Taxonomy (NCBI): domain Eukaryota; kingdom Metazoa; phylum Chordata; class Amphibia; order Caudata; family Salamandridae; genus Triturus; species Triturus cristatus. The sequence goes on from NC_140589.1 coordinate 1,291,493,029, forward strand.
ATGAAGGGTGAATAATCAAAACTGTTGAGGTGGCAACTTTCCCTACAGGGTATGGACTTCAGGGTGGAACACAGACAAGGGGTAGATCACTACAATGCTTATGCTCTAACCAGGTTTTTCTGCCTTAGTGAAGAGAACTACCTAGAGACTAGGTAGATCTTTCCACTTTCAGCAGGGTGGACATGAGTTAGACCTGTCATTCTTAGGGTAGTCTTCCCCCAAACATTTTGCCTCTACGTTTTGCTGAATCTTTTTGATGGCCTTAGGACTCTGATCACTTTAACACTGCAGACAAGTGCTAAAGTGCATGTGCTTTCTCCCTAAACGTGTGTAATTGGTGTATACTTGATTGGCATATTTAATGTTCCTGTAAGTCCCTTGTAAAGTGGTATGCCATATGCCCAGGGCCTATAAGTTAAATGTCTCTAGTGGGCTTGCACTACTGATTGTGCCACCCTCAGAAGTAGCCTTCCAAACCTTTCTCAGGCCTACCACTGAAGTGAAACACAAAAATTCCTCTACACACGTCTGTAGTTTACAAACAAATTAATGACAATGTAAAAACACTCTTCATCCACTGCTCGATTTGTATCCAGGGTTTATTGTTCCTCTCGTGAGCACTTTCATTCATCAACCTGGGTGAGGATCGAGGTCTCGGACACAGCTTTAAGGAAAAAGATCAACATGAACCAGGCCTAAAACAAGGATGCATAATAGCCTCTATGCATTGTAACTTTTACACAGCAGATATGTCCTCGTCACTAAACCGCGCCAATCTAATTCCTCCGAAAATAGGAACTACCAAGATCACCATACCACAGTATTAGTAGTAGTTTTGCTTGACAATTCGAGACTAGGGATCCATAGAGAATTTAATGCCCTCAATATATACAACACCACAAAAAAGATGGCAGTAAATGCATCAACAACAAAGGTGATATTATTTGGAAGGATGCATATACAAACAAAATGTCACTGGCAACTTAGACCCTTAAAAATAACAAGAGCAAAATCCTATAACTACTGGGCATCTGGTTCTCAGCAAACACCGGACCAAAAAAACACATTCTTGTCACCTTAAAGATAAGGCTGCGCTAATCACCACCAGACTTTGCCCATTGAACACCTCTCTGGAAAGCCCCACCTCAGCCCCAATACGAAAAGTGCTTAGGGCCACATTACTATCTGCCATCACCTATGCAAGCACAGCTTTTCCAGGATTGCCTATTAAGAATATGGGAAAACTACATCTAAAAGCCTACAAAAGAGTTTTTAGGCTGCCATATTACACCAGTGGCTCTTTGGTGAGATTAAAATTTCACCTAGAGGGCCTAAAATGGAACAACAAGGGCTCTATTCTAAAATATTACCACAAATGCACCCTGGCCATGACCGTCACGTTGAAGTCTGTCCTCCAAAACATCTTTAAAGCTAAAAACAGCGTTTGGAGGACATATCTAATGACAGCAATAAATGCTCCATTGCTCTCACATACAGTAGTGAAAAGCAATTTGAAGCAACAAATAAAATTCTCCTCGAAGATTGCTGATGTGGAAAATATTAAGACCACTCCACTTTCGCAGGCCCTGGCACTGTCATATGACAATGAAATATTAAGACCACTTCACTTTCACAGGCCCTGGCAATGTCATATGACAATGACAACAAAGTTGGCCTGAAGTCACAGCCTTATGTTAGCTGCTCAATTGGTAAAGTCTGCCTCACTCAGATCTTGGCTGAGTGGATGATGACACTACAAATTAAAGACTTCAATCCAAACTGGTCGCTCCTCTCCAACATTGTGAACTGCAGGTTGTGTGGTTACAAATCCGAAACCTTCCCACATTTAGTCTGCTTCTGCCCATCGCTGTTCCGTCACTTTTTTTAAACCACAGCTTAGGAACGTGCAGCGACACCATGACCTGGATTTTCAGCACCATGGTCCCTTGGGAACTAACGAGAATCGGCAGATGTTTCAAGGCGGTGCAGGACTGCCTCAAAACAAGTATTGCTATTACTGCCGATTAACAAAACACACCTTGCTTCGTGGCCAAACAGTAATAGACTATAGCCTATTACATAGTCTTTCACGCAATGAATGCTACTATCAAAGCATGGATTTTATTCTCCGATACCATAACACTTGTGAAGGTTACAGGGCTCTACAAACATTGATCCATTCTAATGCCCTCGGCCTACCTGCAACCGATTTTATGACAATCATATTGTCTTTCAGACAACTATCGTTCATTTTATACTATCAATATATTTCTATTGGTTTTTGTTACATGGCACTATCGTGAATTAACTATTTCCATGTGTTTCTTGCACAATCTGATTTTAACTTTTTTCACATTTTTTATATTGTCAAGGTTTTAATTAACCACACAATAACATTTTACTACTACTAAAAAAACATTTTTTTAGAAAGGTAGGTCATGTACTTTTATGTTTTGCATGTCCTGGTAGTGACAAACAGATAAACCCCTCTCATAGGTTAACATTGGGTACTCCTTAATACACTTTTAAGATGTAATTCCTAACCAGAAAGGTTTTGTCAGTTCATATTTTATGTCTTTGGACTGGTAATGATAATTCCTCCTTACTTGTAAAGTTGGATTTATCAATACTGTTTAAGAAAGGCCACTTTTAGAAAGTGTTTAGTATTTCCCTGGTCACTGAGAGTGATCCCATTACTTATCCATGACACAGTTATTCCAGAAGAGCATAATAAACAACATAGAAGTGTTGAAATAACACCGACTGTATTTATATACAGTTGGTGTTACTTCAGCACTTGTATATTGGTTGTTATGCTCTTCTTGAATAACTGTGTCATGGATAAGTAATGGGATCACTCTCAGTGACCAGTGAAAAACTACAGATTTGGAGTAAATAAATGCTTAGAGAACATTTGTGTGATTTAACTAGTTTACCCAGTTCCTTAGGGAAGATTGGGTTCCCTATGTTGTTGTATAACTTTCAAAAAATGGGCATTTCCCTTCATGTACTGCTCTGTGTACCTTGTAGCCTGTCTCCAATACACGTCTAGGGCGGATGACAGCTGCACTTTGTGCATTCTCTCTAGGAGCCACAAACACTGGAAGGCTAGGTATGTCTGAGGACCGATACACCATCATCTGCATTCTGATGGCCCAACCTGAGCAGGATGGAAGGTGGGGCTAACACTTCAATGAATAGGTAGTCTCCTGTCCCCACACAAAGGGCTGATTTACCCCCTTAGATAGCCTGGCAGACATGGATAGAAAGGATACTTGTGCACTTCAAAAACCACTCATTGAAGTCACTCTGACTTCAAAGGCACTTTTGGGTATAAGTACTGAGTCTCTGATCCTCAAAAATCAGACACTACTGGACTTGTAACTGAAGCTCTGCCAGAAGAGCTGCTGTGCTTCTTTAAGGAATCAACTGGACTGCTGGTCTCAAAGGCTCGCTTTTCTGTCTGTTGCCCTGCTGGGTGCTGCTCCCTGACGGTGCTGAAGGAGAGATGAACTCTGCTTTTTTTCTAAGTGTGCTCTAAAGGCTTGTTGGCTTGTGTCCTGTTGCTTGAGATTCAGGGATATCAAAGTTTCTATCCCTCTCCCTGCTCATGCGCATTGTTCACTAGATGTCAGTCCAGACACTTGCAACACAGACATCGATGCATCTCTTGTCTGCTTGTACCAAAACCAGCACATCAACCCTGTGGCGGAAGTTAAATCGGCGCTTCGCCCTCGGAGCCAACATAGCACCTTGAGAGCCCGATAAATCAGAACTGTGCATCCCTGCACAGCAACTCAGAGAGATATATGCATTCCTTGACTGTGTGAAGAAACCTGGGCATTACACTATGGAACCAATACATCCTGGACCAGCGTCTCACCTTCGGAACCGATGCATCGCCATCATCGTGTGGAGAAGAACCAACGCATCCTCGACCTGTGGGATCAACATCAACACATGTAGTTGCAGCCAGGAACGGTTCTTTGTTAACCAGGGCGTGCGTGGGTCCTGTAGAAAGCCGGGGCTGCATCGAGGTCGGCCCGAGCTTTGATTTTGAACCGCTAATATAGTTTGTGGCACATGCTTTGTTTTTTAAAACTGCCCTCTCCCACAAATTGTGGCATGATTCATCTTTGTGCTTGCTATCAACACCCCTGTGCAGACTTACGCCTGGGATGGAGCAAAGGGGCGAGGGGGGCACAATACAAACAGAACATTTTAGGGATCTGAAAAGAATAGTGGTGCAGAAATAAGAATTTAAAACTGTCTCAGGAATATCCGCTGTCAGTTTTATTCCTGGACTTCCTGGTCAAGATTAAAATATATATAGGATGGTGGTGTTGGGAAACTTAGTAGCCCCACACCCCTCCTATCTGCATGTATGTCAACATGTTTCAGCCAATTTGTTCTAGACCTAAAAGGGCAGTTTTCAAAAACAACATGTGCTACAAACTAAATTAGCTATTTGTTTCTCTATACTCCTACTCCTCTTTTGTGTGTATAGATATTTGTGGGGAGGTTGTTGTAGGAGCGTAACCTCTTCCCCCTTAGTTGTGTGAGATTGTGTATACCTCTGACAACCAGGGATCCCAGTTCTAACAGTAGGCTTGGAAAGCTGTGCTAGGGTTAACTTTCCAGGCAGTCTACTGCCAATCAAACATCCAAAAGGTGATGGGATGAATGTTTGCAATTAGCCTGATAAGTGGCAATTGCTTGGGCTAGCATTCTAGCACATTGCTACACATCAACTGCGCTACGCTAGACAGAGGGCTATCTAATGTAAATTATTACTGACCCTGTTTCTCATAGAAATATTCCATTGCAAAGTTGGGTTTCTTGCCCCATGCTGCCCACTGCTTTTTTATTTGGAAAATTTGAAATTCATACTACCCGCCCCCAAATCTCACTGACTAAACTATTCTCTTGCCTAAGTCCTCTTTGTGTAGTATTGTTTGTAATGTTGTCTGCAACAGACAACTGAAGCTGACTGTAGCAAAATCACAAAAATTGAGGAGCCTGGAAAGGGACTGGATTGGCTGAAGAGGGGATATTCTACCGGCGTACTATTGGATGCATCCCATAGGATGTGATTGAAAATGATGAGTCCTACAACTAAAACCATATTTGTGCATTCCTCACTGATGCATGGATGCATCCAATAGTACGCCGGTAGAGTATCCCCTCATGAAAGAAACAAACATGCACTGTGGATTTCTCAATTCTTTAATTAAAACGTTAAGACTTAAGAAGTGATCAGACAATGAGAGGAACAAAAGACAAGGGGGCCGATTCACAGAACAAACTTAAGACAAAATCCTAACTTAAGTCTGTCTTAAGTCTGTCTTAAGTTTGTCTTAAGTCTGTCTTAAGACTGTCTTAAGTCTGTCTTAAGACTGTCTTAAGTCTGTCTTAAGTTTGTCTTAAGACACATTTAAGACAAAATCCTAACTTCTGTGAATACCAAAAGTAGTAAGTTTAGGATTTTGTCTTAAGTTCGTTCTGTGAATCGGGCCCAAGGTAGCTGGCAATTATACTACGAGAGAGCAGTTCATGCTGGCCTGGAAGCTGAGGTGTATTCAAATCCGTAAAAACACAAAAAAATGATGAATGGAATGCATTGTCAAACATTCAATCCCAGTAAAGTGATCTGGGCCTAAATCCGTTTTTTACCCACCACGCCATTCCAGTTTAGACCCAGCCATATACAAATCAGTCTTGACCCTGCTCCCCATCGTAACAGTTCAGCTCAAACTGCCATGCCAGGTCCTCCCTGGACTGGGAGGTATGATTGTTTGAAAAGTTTCAGCAATGCGTCCGTTATCTTGTGTTTGCTGTAACATGTTTTCTTTTATAGTTGTATGTCTTTTAAAAGTAGACTGATGGTGAGGTTCTTTGATTTTTTTTTAATGTAAATGTAAACATTTTAACCATGTCTTTGAATATACTTAATCGCACGTATTGTACTGAAATCTTTTCTAAACTATCCTGTACTTTTATGGTCTATCTCGATAGATCGAATAAAGTTTATTGTATTGTATTGGTGAGGTATATAAACAGGCAAAGAGTAGTATTTTTAAGTCTGTGCCGTGTAATCATGCAATTATGTGTCACTGCATAACATAGTCATCAAAATGGGAAAACAACAGATTTTTTTTGAGTGTGGATGATTAGCTACATGTCAGAAAGCGTTGGGAATACCAGGGGCATAGCTGTCAATATTGCAACAGGGACAGTGGCGCCGGGGCCCACAGCTCTGCGGGACCCATTGTACCTCAATTAATGATTTTTTTTTTAACTGCTAAAGGGGTGGGGTCCATTTTATTGCATGCATTAGAACCACTGGCAGCCTTGCTACGCTACTGGGGTGAGCTGAGGATATGCGAATTAATATAATGTCCATCAAGGTGTAAAGAAAGCAGTCATATGATTCCTCCATTTATAACTCTGACGGATCCGTCAGCCTTTGAAACACAGCAACCATCAAACATTACGAACCGCACTAAACATGCGTGTTAATCATCTGCTGTCGAAAGCACCTGGCAGAAATACATTTACAGCCAGTCATTCTGTCATGCTGAAACCAGGGCGCCTCAATTATTTCTGCTGCTGATATTTCCTCGTCTGGATTTAGATTTAGCTCCTGGAATAAACAAACTTGAATCATTTTCAAGCTGATTTATTTTGTAAACGAGAGCAGAGATTTTACAAATTGTAATCATAAAAAAAGTTTATGTAAATGTCTCCAGATGGCATGCAAGGATTAGTACAGGCTTTTAACTTTTTTTGCAAATGCATTCCTATTAATTCATAATTCTCACATATACACCCTGTACACGAGCTGCAGCTCGCGCTGTCCTTTCTTCCGTCACAGAGCCGGATTGCACAAATTCTTCTTTGGGATTTTGCTCATTATCTCCTGTCAGAAAGGATGGTTTTTCCTAAAACCGCCAGTTCAGGGCATGAGCTTCCATGGCAATGGTTCCTCTAAATTTATTTTTCGACCGGGTTCATTATTTTACTGTATATGCCCCTTGTTGACTTTCATAGTACAGTTTGAATATCCTGTATTGTTGTCATTTTTTGCTACAAAGGCTACCATTACATCTTTCCTTTTTACAGAAGGCCATTGTGTCAACAATGTGGGATCATTCTGATCAGAAAGCTGAGTTTCGGTTGTATCATATAGTATTTTTTTTCTATTTATACCCTAAAAACACCCTGCAATCTTGTGACGAACTTCCATTTTTTTACTTTAACGTTTTAATTTGAGCATCTCAGCACCATTTCTGTGTTTTGACATATACCATATTATGAACAGGATGCTCTGTAGGCAACGAGACAGAAAACTGACGAACAGTATAGAATGCTTGAAGCAGTCTGTACCACTGGTTGGAGTGTAAAAATCGCAGAGTTGACTTTGGACACATTTATGGCCATTTTATATCACTTTAATAACTTTTCAAACTTCACGAAGTTACACATTTTTCGAAAAAAAATTGAGGGTTGCAAACTCCAGCACAGAAAAAGAATTGTGGGTAAAATTGCAAAACATCTGACCATCAAAGCGAGGGCATGAAGCAGTAAGACTTAAAGTTATCAATATTTCATGCAACACAATGCAGAAAGCCACCTTGCTGTGCTGTCCTGCATGAAAGGGAGAGGGCAGGAATGTACTGTAATTTAAATTACACCACGCATTCCGCCTCTCAGCCTGTGCTGGCACACAATCCTTGTGTTGCGGACTTGGTTGCCGTGTCGTGCTGGTTGGGCGCTGGGACTGGCTTTGCCCCCCTAACTGGTGACCAGGAATACCCACCAGGGAATCCCTCGCTACTCGGTCTGACGGGCGGGCTTTCCTCCGCCGAACTACACCTCCCAAGAGCCTCAGGGGCAGGACGCCTCATACCAACGCGCCAGGAGGCGCTTAAAGGCGGTCCCTAGGTTGAGCCCCTCGATCTGCTGTAAATCCTTGTGTTGCGGACTTGGCTGCCGTGTCGTGCTGGTTGGGCACTGGGACTGGCTTTGCCCCCCTAATTGGTGACCAGGAATACCCACCAGGGAATCCCTCGCTACTCGCTACTCGCTCTGATGGGCGGGCTTTCCTCCGCCGAACTACACCTCCCAAGAGTCTCAGGGGCAGGACGCCTCATACCAACGCGCCAGGAGGCGCTTAAAGGCAGTCCCTGTATTGAGCCCCTCGGTCTGCTGTAAATCCTTGTGTTGCGGACTTGGCTGCCGTGTCGTGCTGGTTGGGCGCTGGGACTGGCTTTGCCCCCCTAATTGGTGACCAGGAATACCCACCAGGGAATCCCTCGCTACTCGCTCTGACGGGCGGGCTTTCCTCCGCCGAACTACACCTCCCAAGAGCCTCAGGGGCAGGACGCCTCATACCAACGCGCCAGGAGGCGCTTAAAGGCGGTCCCTGTCCCTCGCCCCGCGAGGACTTGCGCGGGACGTGCCGGGCTAAACCCGTGCAAAGGGCGGGCCGCCTGTGGCCATCCGGGGCCGGAAGAGGACGGGACGGGCCACCCCCCTTTAAAAACCCATGAGGAACTGTTACTGACAGGGCTACGCAGAGAAAGGTACTGTTGTTACTCGGATGTTACCTGCCTGATTTAAATTAGCGTTGTAATATAGTCATACATTTGTGGGCAATCTAAAGGTGGGACTATTGTCCGATAGTGATTGGACCGCTGTCACATTTGAATCATATTTGCATACTAAAACATTTGATTATTAAAATGATTAAGCGGGGGAAAAAACTCAAAACTAAAACCCCAGTTACACGGTCATATACCAAGTTGCAGTCAGCTGAACCTCAACCTCTACCCACTCTGACTGCCATCGATAAAATGCTGCAACAGACCATTGGTGTCGTGGCGAATGCCATTGAGAACACGGAGAGAAGGCTATCGATTACACCATCATTATGTATGCAAAACCAGGGAAGAGACACTTCAACTACTATGACTGATGCCTTGGAGGTTAGCTCCTATATACTTCGTCATATGTAGATTTGCCCTGCAGTCAGATGCCTGTAGAAATCTCTATAGACCCCCAAGATCGACCAATTACTTTGACCTCCCCCCCTCCTGAGAAATGGCTAGAAGCACGTAAACCATGCCCTAGGAATAAGAGAGAAAATGTCCCAAATAAATCGGGCAAAAATAAGTTGGCAAACCATGATTTGGTGACCCCGACTAGTAACTTAGTTGGCCCAACATCAGGAATACCATGTTGGGTCGCTAATATGGTTGCGGATTTACAAGCATCCTTGGAACGGACTATTGCTATCCAACTCAAGCCTCTGGTGTCAAAACTTGACAAACTTATTTCTATTATGAATACTAAGGGGGAGGGATAACTGAGTCAGTTAAACTACGGAGAAACCCTGCACCCCTTGCTACTGAAATTCCATTACAAAATGATTCTAGCGATAGAGTAGCTGGAAATAATAGCTCTGCAGTATAGATTATCAACGTAGGAGCCACGTCAAGTATCCAAAAACCCACACTTGTCCTACCGCAAGCTTTGCTTAGTACTAGCTTTCAGAAGCAGAGCAGCCAAATAGTAGGAAATTTGGCAAGTGCCACAGATAAAGCTCCAGCAAAGGCTAAAGAAGGCGAAAAGGGGGATAAAATTAGTTTACCACTGAAAAGTAACGCAACATCAAGAGTTACCTCCCAACAGTTGCCAACAATCGATTTACCCCCTGAAGCCTAACCCTACGTAGTAGCACTTGTAGGAGTACCACCCCTAAGTGAGGGGAAAAGAGAAAGGGAGGCTGAGCTAAAAAATAAGTGCATTCAGTGGCTTACTGTAAATAGACCCTTGCCAGTGAATGCTTCAGGCGAAATCCTGCTGGCCAGAAGAGTGGGTTGGATTGGGAGGGACCCAAAGACCGTAGCAGGTGACGTAATAATCTTGAACTTTAGGGATACCTCTGTCGTAGAGTATATTTGTAATACACCACCCTATAGGCAAAATACGCAAATATGCCCATTGCACCTCTCGTATTTCTACCCTACTCCTAGTTTGGAACCACATCGCCCCAGAGTTATGCATGACAACAGGGGGTGCCATCTTCCATTACATAACCCTGAAAATGGGGAGACATTCAGGGAAGGTAGGACTACCCATGGCCCCCTATTTCCGTTACAACCACATTGGAACAGGTTTAGCGTACTGGAAGAAGTGGACTGACTTAGACCAGGAGGAAATTCCATCCCACAAGTCACTAATGAAGCTCCCAGAAGGGTAGGGATAATAGAGGGAAATGTTTTATTACCAACCTCTAGGGGGGACCCAAAAAACGTTTATACACCCAGGGAAAGGACTAACAATAAGGGGAGTATGGCAACTGAGGGCTCTGAAAATTTGTGGAAGGATGTTTAAAACTGGTCTCATGGAATATAGCCGGGCTAAAAAATAAGCTACACACTCCGGAGTGGGCTGCATTTATGGCAAGACATGATATCTGCCTGATGCAAGAGACCTGGGCATTGGAAGAGAGTTCTAGCCCGACTTTCGCTACTTTTGACATCTTGGCAGTGTCCACAGGCAGAGGCCGCCCATCGGGTGGGTTATCAATTTGGATAGGCACTCATCTGGGAATCCAGGCAACACAAATTCAAACAAATTCCCTGGATATCCAGTGTGTCTTATTAAAACCCCCAAGTAAACCACCAGTAGCAATAATAAATATTTATTCAAGACCAATCAGAAATGGGCAAGAGTCAGATACAATCAAAGACCTGAGCTCCTTTATCTTGGGGTTAGACCCCTTTACCGCAATAATTCTTGGCGGGGACTTCAACTGCCAATTTGAACCGTTGGGCAGCCTCGAACTGGGTGAACAGGACGAAGTAGATGCGCTATGGCACATCCCAGATCCTAATATTGCCCCAGTCAGAGCATGGACACCTTTGGTTTTACAAGTAAAATCCCTCTCCCTCGCAACATCTTTGCGGGCGTGCAACGGGAGATTGGACCCTGACCGCCCAGCAATAGCAACATTTAATCGGGCAAACCAAACATCCATCATCGATTATGTAATGGTGGATGATAAAAATTGGGATAAGTTGAAGGAATTTAGAATTGTACAAAGACAGGACAGTGATCATAATGCCCTGGTCCTAACTTTTAAGCCAGGGTCTTTTGGGCTAACTAATCCTGACCCTAAATTTGCTATGGCGATGCCCCCCCTCATACTGACTAATAATAGAAGGAGGGGTAAATGGCCTCATCTTGTAGACTCACCCTCACAGCTAGCAAAAATGTATCAAATTGCAATCCCCCTTATAGCCCAGATGGGTGATTTGGCTGGACGACAGCAGGCACTAGATATACATAAGCAGTTAGTTGCGGCATTAGGGGATGTGTTCAACCCTGTAGATAGAATCAAGAGGTTGGTGCTGAAAATGCACCCCTGGTTTGATGATACCTGCAGGAAATTAAAAAAGGAGCTCCTTGCGGCAATTACATCGAAAGACAAAGTGAATATTAGGGTCACTAGACAGATGTATAAGAAGGCGCTGTCTAGGGGCAAGAGAGAATGGGAAGAAGTTATGTGGGAAAAGCTGAGGGGTGCCCTCGTGACAAAGGATGCCAAATTATTCTGGACATTGGTAAACTCTGCTGCAAAAGAAAGCGGGGAGTCTTTCTTACCAAATATTGCTCCCTCAGTGTGGGAGGCACATTTCGCTGCACTCTACACTTGTCCTCTGGCCGATATACCTGAATACTCAAATAGGACTACGATAGTACAATCAGATGATCCTCTCTGTATTTCCCCAGCCCTAGACCTCCCGCATGAGTATCGACTGCGGGGGACCTCGGACTTGGGAAATCAGACAGGTCAGTGGGATACCGGGGTGAGGGCGGTTTCTGGAAGTGTTGAGAGCATTTCAGTTAAGGAAGTAGAATCTGCAATTGCCAGGCAGCTCCCTAATAAAGCACCAGGCCTTGATAAGGTACCGGGTGACCTCTTTCGTTCCCAACCAAAAATCTGGGCACCGTACCTGGCCGTATTGTTTAATGCGGTCCTGTTGGGAGCCAAATTGCCAGATACCTGGGTGGGGGCTGAGATCGTCCCCATTTTTAAAAAGGGTTGCCCCTTAGTGCCCTCAAATTATAGGCCGATCAGTCTCTTGGATACCACGCAGAAACTAATGGGCCGGATCCTTTTGGATAGAATACTTAGGTGGGCGGATGAGAATGAAGTAATGACCACTCTCCAGGCTGGCTTTAGATCTGGGATTTCGACCCTGGACCAACTCTTTAGGCTGCAGGTTCTTTATTGGAAGACTGTAAGCATTGAGGGTGGCAGCCTCTACCTGGTCTTCGTAGACCTGCGGGCCGCCTTTGATCTTGTGCCCAGGGAAAACCTATGGAGGGTCTTGAAAGAACTAGACCTCCCGCCCTATCTATTGGACGTCCTGAAGCACTTCCATGAAGGGAATTATGCCCAGGTTAGGTGTGGGAAGAACGGGGAATTATCGGCCCGCTTCCCTGTAACTAGAGGAGTGCGCCAGGGCTGCGCCCTGGCCCCCACGCTCTTTAGTTTGTATATAAATGGCCTGGTGGGCGAACTTGATTGCATCAGGGATAGTGATGCCCCTCGGTTGGCGTCTGGCCGGGTCCCTGCTCTGATGTTCGCAGACGATACCTTATTGCTGTCTCGAACATCAACAGGCATCCAGCGGGTTCTAGGCGGTTTTGTATCATTCTGCGCTTCGCGGGGACTTGAGATCAATCTAGAGAAGACGAAGTTTATGATCTTTGGTCCCCCCAAATGCACCCGCCCTAGCCCTGTGTTAAATGGTACTCTGCTCGAAAGGGTTAGAACTTTTGTATATCTGGGTGTTACCCTGACCGAAGATTTCAGCTGGGGTCCCCAGGTAGCCAAATCTGCCCTGAGGATTTCACAGGTAGTGAGGGGTATTAGTAAGTTTCAGAGAACAACCCAATTTAAGCCAGTCTCCCCAGGGCTTGAAATTTACGGCACCCAAGCTAGACCTGCTGCAATCTATGGTGCAGAACTTTGGGGCCATACGCGCACATTGAGCCTTCTTAGGGTCGAGCAGGCATTCATGAGGAACTTGCTAGGCCTCCCCCAGAGTACTCCGCTCATACCTCTGAGATTAGATCTAGGTCTAGAGCCTATCTCAGAACTTTTAGCGGCTCGACCCCTTTTGTATTGGAGAAGACTCTGGACAGTACCTGAGCTTGGTGATTATAGAGCTGAGTTCTCTGCAATTTGGGGGCAGCTGAAGAGCAAAAATATACCCTGGCTCTCCCACATTAAAGCTGCTGTATATCAAATAGGTTTGCCCCAACTATGGGAGACCCCAGAGGAGAGTTGCCCAGTGGTGCGGAGAACTGATATGCTGACCTCTTTGAGACAGCACAATTTAAGTTTATTGCACTGCTCGTCAGTAATGGGTAGGTTGTCCACAGAATTTCTGCAGGTAAAACTTGTGCCCAGGAGGGAGGAATTTTTAGATCTAATCCAACCCCCATGGCAAGAAAATTATACACACAATTAAGGCATGGCTGCCTCCCGATTGAGGCATTGACCTGCAAATGGGCTGGACGAGAAGAGGGAACTTGCCCAGTTTGTAACAAAAGTAAAGAAGATATGGTCCATGTTTTATTCTTCTGCCCTGCCTATAGTACAATACAAAGATCTTGGTTGGCACCATTATGTAGAAATCTGGGCCTAAAACAATGTGCCCAAGCCTGCAGGGTTTTAAGATATGATACTTCACCTCCCATTGTGTTTTCTGTCTCTCGTTTTTTACACGGTATGTGGCGTAGAAGGTCTGCTTTGATTTATTGTCCTAAATAGTGATAAATTGTAATGCTTGTCATCTCTTGTTTGATAACTTCCTGTTTAATAATTTTTTAATTAAGGTGTTTAATTATTTATGAATTTTATCTTGTATGTACATATTTTATCTGTGCTTTTATGGTTTTTGACCGAAATAAAGTTACCAAACAAACAACAGCTTCCCGGCACTAATCCAGGCACCTTTGCACCATGGTGTGCAAGGGTGCCTGCTTTGTAGGCAGGATTAATTTTGTGCAGGAAGGGACACCTTCTTGCACAAAAACAATCACCACAGGTATTTTCCTCTTTCTACGTGTGCTGAACAATGCAGCACACTTAGAAAGAGGAAACAACAAGGAGAAATAAGGATATTTCTCCCTGTTGCTCCTCTGGTGAGGAGGCATACTATTCTGATGCATTCCCAAGTCTACCAGTGTTGGTAAATCTGTACATGTGTCCGAATGCATGCGTGGATGCTTGGGAACACCCACTCTCCATCCATGGCATGCCTCTCCGGTGCAGAGTAACACAAGGCAGTGATTTGCGCTGCTTTGGGTTACTCTAGGTTTATCAGCCACGTAGGGCCATGCAAGGTGGCCTTGCCTGGCAAATCTCATTTAGGTTTTGTGTAACCCTTGCATCCCCTTACATTGAGTTGTAACTTGCCCCTTTAAAGCCGATGCTTCTCTCTAAGAATGTTTACCACATCAGCAGCAGAACATGTAAACCGCAGTATGTGTTGGTCTGTTGCAGTGCCTGCTGCTGGTGTGAACAGTTCCTGTGGGTGCAGAAATAATCCTCTTCTTAAAGCAGACCATGAAACCTCGTTTTATTACTGGGGATGAGTTGTCTGCACCCACTGAAGAACCCAGCGTGCTCAAGAAGGTTTCACTCGGGAGACTACAGCACGGTTTGTCATCTAATTATTCCTTAAATAGTGTGCTACATTAGCGAAGTGACGACTGTGGAAGTGGTGACGTGATCTACCTTATGGGCGGAGGTATGACCAACTACGATTTTTAAGATTAAAAAGACAGTGGTGAAGATTAATTGTGGCCGTTGCATGCGCGAGACTGGCATTAGACGCGTTGTTTAAAAATGATTGCAAGCAGTATTTGATACATGCCGGCGAACTCACTGCATGAGTGACTCCTCTGACGTTGTGTGGAAAAACAAGAGAGAATGGGAAGGTGTAATTGGTGTACAGCCAGAGCGCACTGTGAAGAAGTATGCGCGTGCATTGGCTCACGAGTCTCATTCCTACACGCAGAAAGCAGCAATGTAAAGTAAAGGGAAAGGCTAGAATGACAAGCGGATACAGGACAAGACGCACTGTCAGCTGTTTTCTTTGCGTGCCTAAGCTCTGAGGAAGCCACGTCTTGCCGAGTGTGTAGTTTTGAGAGAAGAGAAAGATTATGTGAAAGGCGATAATAATACTCTCCATGAAGACAACTCCCTGAAGAAAAGTTATTTATTTTGATTTATTGTGTTGATTTTTTATATTAGTTTAATTTGCTTTGCATAATTAACAACACCAGCAGTAAGTGTCCATTTCGTTCCTATGAGTACCTGAAGGGAGTAATAGAAAGAAAAGAAGAAAATGTATATGAACTAATCAACTGCAACCAACAATTTTTAAAAATATCAATTTTGGTTTGCTTGTTTTGTCTTTTTTATATTAGAATGTTATTTTAAATTATTGTGTTAGCCTGTTTTGTTAGTTTTTTAAGTTACCTTTCCTTGCAGCATGTTGACGTCAAGTGGCATGACCCAACCTCCGCAATTTTTAAGTGAGCGATGCGAGCCACTCCTTCCTTGGAAGAAATGGAAACCAATTTTTAATTCTTACCTCATTGCCATCGGTAGTGAGAAGTTCTCTGCCGCCATTAAACAAGCAGTCCTACTCCATAATCTCGGCATTGAGGGCAGGAAAATCTATGATAGCCTGGATCCTATACCTATAGGGAGAGTAGCCAGAGAACCAAATGATGTTTACGAAATGACTGTACTTCTACAACAAACGCATTTTGGACCACGGTTGAAAGTGGTCATGGAAAGACATACATTTTTTATGCATGTACAGGCCAAAGGGGAGAGAGTCGGTAACTACGTAGCAGCATTAAAGTCATTGGCACAGACTTGTGAGTTTGTACAGTTGACTGACTCCCTCATCCATGACCAATTGCACCAATGACGTGTAGATTCAAGAACAATTGCTGTCTAAGAAGCCATAACTATTGTTGAGAGCATTGAGCACACCTCTCATCTGGTAAAGGAAATGCACAACAGCTCCATTCCTGCTGACGTGATCGCAAACATAAATAAGGATAGTTTTGATCATACATCACTTGATACCCCGGTTGCAACAGTGAGTAGAACAAATGTTAAACAAGAGAAAGGTTTCACAAAGATAGAAAGACAAAAATCAAATTACAATTTGAATAAGGATAGCAAACCAAGATGCCCTAGGTGCGGAAGCCAGAACCATGGACCTAATTTTCCAAATCGGTTTGCGAGAAGCACCAATTGCAAGAATTGTGGAAAAAGGGGACATTATGCCCGAATGTGTAGAAACACAAAAGTTAACTTAGTTGAGGATGATGAAGAGTTCCCGCTACAAGCGATTCATTGCATTACTGAAGGCAATACTGAGTCTGTGCATGATGTAAAACTTGTAGATACAGGTGATGTGACGATGACGAAATGCTATGTGTACATTGGTGACAAGAGTGTTCCAGTTTTAGCAGATTCAGATTTACCGTATACACTGTTGAGCGACAAGTTTTATATTCCACCTTTAAGTCCAACAATATAACACTCTTACCGCCTGACATCAACCCGGTGGGGTATGGGGGACAAAGAATAGATTTAATAGGGTATTCCATACAACCTGTTGTGTTCAAAGGAAGAGAAACAGTTGGTAAAATTTACGTTGCTAAGCGAGGAGACAATCTTTTAGGTTGGCGACACCAAAAAGACCTTGGAATCAGCTTAAACCCAAATGCGCCTGCTCACATTCTGCTAGTCGCACCACAAAGTGATGATCAGGACATTTTACAAAGATATCCTGGGGTTTTCAGTGGAAAACTTGGATTACTTAGCAGATTCAGCCACAAAATAGTATTAAAAGACCAGCCAAAACCAGTTGTACACAGAGTAAGGAAAGTGCCCAACCTTATGGTTAACCCACTCCAAGAAGAAATCAATAAATTGCTTGAGTTGGGGTTCACAGAGGAAATAGAGTCATCAGAATGGTTGGCCCCCATTGTTTTAGCCTCCAAAGATAAGGGAACTAAAATTAGGATGTGTGTTGACTTGAGAAGTTTAAATAACTGTATTTGGGTCGATAGACAGCTTTTCCCAAATATTAACAAAGCCTTGACAAAGTTGGGTGGTGCATGCATGTTCAGCGTTATTGACGTATCTTCAGCATATCACCAAATCTTACTACACAAAGAATAAGACCAGTCACTTCCTTTGCAACCCCTTTAGGCACTTATAGATTTATCAGGATGCCATTTGTTTGGCGAGTGCTGCTGCATGCTTTCAGAGAGTGATGAAGAATGTTTTAGCTGGAATTGACTCAGTCTTTTTTTTTTCAAGACAATATACTTGTCTATGGGCAGGACAGAGCCAAACATGATGAGATACTGTTCCATGTGCTGTCAAGGTTAGAGGAACGTGGACTCACTTTGAAGTGCAAATTCAGAGTTGGTTCAGTATATTATCTGGGGCATTCCATCTCCTGCGAGGGCATTAGCCCTAAAATTGACCTTGCTGAAGCGATAATACAGGCACCTGCTCCGTTAAACAAAGACCAAGTGAAATCTTTTCTTGGTTTATCGGAATACTACTCGAAGTTTGTGTACAATTTTGCCAGTGTGGTGCAACCCTTGAGATTACTACTAAGAAAGGGTGTGGACTTCAAATGGACAGAAGACTGTGCCAATGCCTTTGACAAAGTTAACAAATGGATTGCATGTATGCCAACCTTAGGCCCGCAAGGCCTCGTGCGCTGAAGAGACCGCGACTGCCAGAAAACTGCCCTTTGCTGCTGTCCATTGGACCCCTGCACGTCCGCACTTTACTCCCAGCCCCTGGAGGGGCTGCAATGCCATTAAAGCTGTTTGTGGTCCCGCTGCGTGGGAGACCGCGAGTGCCGGAAAACTGCCCTTTGCTGCTGTCCCTGTCCCTTGGACCCCTGCACGTCCGCACTTTACTCCCAGCCCCTGGAGGGGCTGCAACACCATAAAAAGCTGTTTGCGGTCCCGCTGTGCAGGACGTGCGCGGGACGCACTCGGGAGCGGCCCGGGCGAAGACCGGGCCAAGACTGGCCCATCTTTGCCCGTCATAGCCTGGAAGAGGCTGGGCTAAGCCACAGTTCTTGGTCCCTTCTTCCAGTAAGACAAGATTAGACTTTTGTATGATGAATGGCTAAGCAGGGCTAAGTGTGACACATTAAGAAGCATTGTATTGAATATTCACAGACTTTTGAAGGGCGGAAAGGTCGGTGGACTTAAGCGGAAGCATGAGTGGCTTGTCCAAAGGAGATCACCGAGTCATTGACTGGAAAATTGGGCCTTATTTAATTTGTTTACAATGGGGAAAAGGAAAGCACAGGGTACACTAAAGACAAGTCGGGTAGCAGGCCCTAGCAGACCTGATGGAGTTTTTTGACCGGGGAAATTGGGGCTATAGAACAACAAATTAGTTCAGTTGAGGAAGTCATTAACACGGAGAAATTAAGTACGGAGGGGGTAAATGCGGTAGAGTCGACGGAAGCAGGTCCGTCTACGTCTGCCCCCTCCCATACAAGTTCATTAAGAAGGGAAGTTAAATCAAATGACTGTATATTAGATATATCTGACCAAATTTCGATTAGCGACTAGGAGAGTGCTTCGCAGCCACCAGGCAAGCGACCAAGAAATGTAGATTCCTCGCTTGGCCCCACAATAGACTCTGTACCTGAGGGGAAAATTGTCTTAAGAATGATTTAGAATTCTTAAAAATCAAAATGGAGTCCTTGGATAATATTGTTAGAGATTATGTCAACTATCTCCACCAGATTAGATGTCATTGTGACATCATTGACAAGGCGTGTAGAGCCTCCGGAGAAATTAGGTTTGCAAAATAGTAGTGTTGATTCTGGGGGACATTCTTCTACTATGCATTCTAGCCATGGGAACACGAGAATAAGTAGCCAATTGTCCACGAGGACCGATTTAGGTAAGGAAATTCTAAGTAGCAACTTTGTACAGTCAGTTCTTCCGTCTAACCCCCCCAATGCTTGTTCCTTCATCTTTGTCTAACCATCACAGTATTCCTGTGTTACATGAACCAGTCATCAGAGAGGCTAGATTCTGGCCCACAACCCATAGTAGCCGTAGAGGAGAGAATCTTGGGTGCACGCTCTATACGGCATAATCAGGAAGTTTTTCAAAAAGTGACTGCACTGGACCTTCCCCCAGCGGTCACGCCATATACTGTGGTATTACCTAACGTACCAAAACTGTCTCATGTGGTTGAAGAGTCCTGCGATTCGCTTAGAAACAAAAGCCTCTGCTGGTTAGGAACAAAGATTGGCCATACTGAAAACTTATTTTCTGAGTTTAAGATGGCAAGAAGGATAAGTTTGGTAGGGTGCGTGCTAAAAAGGCTAAGCGGCAACTGTGTGGTACTATAATTTACCAACCCGCAGTTTGTGCAAATGATTCTGTCTAGGGCTGGTAACCAGGTTATTTTAAGAAATGATATAAACATTCTTCCCCTGGGTTATTTTTATCAACCAACTCATGATCTTTTCCCAGCCGTTTCAACAGTCCCCCAATCAGTAAAATATAAACAACAGTATAATGTTCAAGTTCATAACAGATTTGAGACTCTCCCTAATCTAGAAGAGGTGGATTGACTGAACTCACGAAAATGTTGGAAGCAGCCATCTTTGCCCATTTTATGTAGTAACAATCCTGAGTGTCCTCTGGAGTTCCAGTGTGACAAAAATACTAATATTCAAACGAGAAAAGATTCTGGGTCGCTGGAGGATCCATGTAGGATTAGCGTGGGACATATAGTTGGAAAAAATGAGGTCGTTTTCATAGAAGTTGAAAATTGTACCTCAAGTCCCATTGCTTCTGACACACATATTAGACCATTGACTGTGCAGCACCATCAGTCTACTCCTCCAGTAGCCAAAGTAGGAGTGTCTGCAGCGGTGAAGGAGGAAGATACGAGGAACTGTTGCCAGGTCCTGTTTTGGAATGTTGCAGGGCTGAAAACAAAGGTGACTGACTACACTTGGTGCGACTTTGTGAAAGGGTTCGATGTATTTGGTGTCCAGGAGACTTGGACCCACGACCCCATACATATAAATGGTTATAGATCCTTTCATACCTCAGCTATTCCATCATCTCACGGGAGAGCAAAGGGGGGTCTATGTCTCTATGTGTCGAATTTTTGGAATCTGGAAAAAATTGTTTTGTTGTAGTACTGACACTAACTATCAGGTTCTGTTGCTTGACATTGATAATTCGTTGTGTTTGTTGGTTGGTCATTTGTATAATAACATTCCACTCGATAGGTTCGAAGAAGTAGTGAGGTCCATCAACACCATCGTACAAAATACCCAGGCTTCGTCCTCTAGAGACGTGTGTATATTATGGGGTGGTGACTTTAATTGCAACATATGTAATTATGCAGATAGTGGGTGTTGTGGCATTTCTTGTGATAAAGATCAGTCCTTTCAGCACTTTGTACATAACAAATATGGGGACATTTTAAACGAAGTTATGTATGAAGCAGACTTGGGATTTACAAATAAGTTATGTTTTAACCCAGTGCCTTTTAACCCTACCTATAATGGGCAAGGTAAATCCTCAACAATAGATTTTATTTTGATGTCTTGTAGGTACGCCTCTATAGATGTGGATTTTTATACCCACGGGATTTCAGTGAGTGACCATTTTCCCTTGAGCATATCAATATGGACTAAAATAAACTCAGATCGCACAAGCAACCAAACCACTCAAACTATAGGGAATATTACTTTATCTGGGCAAAATGGGTATACCTTAAAATGGGATGAATGGAATCCAGATACGTTCACGGGGAAGGTCATTACAAACTGCAATGAGGCAGTTAAGGTCTGCTTAGACGAATGCACCTCGCATAAAGATATTATCGATGGGTTTCGGACAATTACAAACTACATTTAGCAGGACTTATTAAGGAAATTTAATAAAACTAATAAGCCAAAGTTAGGATGGTTTAATACAAAATTCCCTAAGGCCCAAGCCAAACTTAAAAAGACTTTACACACAGAGCCTAGAGTAGCGGAAGAGGTCAGGAAAGCACGTAGAGAGTACAAATCAGCATTAAAATGAAGAAAAACGACTCTTAAAAAAGAAGCCTGGCAGGAGTTATACCTAGCATCAAAGACAAAGGACTCCTCCACTTTCTGGAAGGCAGTCAATGCACCCTTTCTGATGGAGAGAGACAGGGCGTCGATTGAGATAGCTATTAGTGAGGCAGAGTGGATGGAGCATTTTGAAAAGCTATATAGTAGCTCCATCCCTATACCAGCGGTAGAGTTGGCATCCGAAGAGCCCTCGGTAATTAAACAATGTAATGATGTCATTAACTTCAGATTTTAGTTGAGTGAGGTCCACTTAGCTATCGAGTCAAGTTTGGGAGGAAAGGCACTTGGACTGGATGGTATTCCGGTTGATCTTTTTAAACATAACATTTTATTGTGGGGTCCTCTATTAACCCAAGTTTTAAATGCATGTAGTATGATTAGCCTTTTGCCCTCTTGGTATGAATCAATTCTGGTCCCCATTTTTAAAAACAGGGACAGGTCGGATCCAGCCTGTTACAGGCTGATATCTTTGATTGTGTAATTCATGAGGAACTTTGGAGAATTTTAACGAACCTGGGGGTGGAAAGCTCTATAGTATCATTTTTGAGACAATTATGTGTGGGGGCAAACGCAAGGATTCGATTCGGGGCGGGAGGGGAATGCACTAAGCAACTTTAGAGTGAGGAGGTGTTTGAGACAAGCCTGTGTCCTGGCACCCTTCCTGTTTATACTATATATTAATGATCTGGGAAGAACTTTGGAGAAAGAGTGTCAGGACCTCCCACAAGTTGGTAAGACATCTATACCCGCATTAATGTATGCTGATGACGCAGTTCTCTTATCGCGCACTCCAGTAGGAATTCATAGGTTAGTTTGTAGTTTTTCTAAGTATGTGTCCAAACTAGGTATAAATGTTAACATTTCTAAAACATTTGTGATAAAATGTGGGTCAGGCAGCACGAAATGCAGACCTGTATCGTTAGGTACGAAACATATTGAATGCTGTAACACTTTCTCCTACCTGGGGATCCTTTTCGACAGGAGGGGGACTTGGACCCAGGTGATTAAGACTAGGATGTTGTTTTCTCAAAAGCCGTAGCTGCACTTTTAAATTTTAGTAGGAAGTTGGGAAAACGGGTATAAGAGGTTTTACAACAGATTTATAAGGCTAAATGTATTTCCATAGCGACTTATGGGGCAGGCATTTGGGGCTACAAGAATGTTAACCCATTACAACTTATTGAGAACAGGTTTTTAAGATTTTTACTGATTGTCCCTGATATCACTTCCACTTTTATTTGCCACACTGAATTAGGTATGACTTCAATCAATCAATCAATCAAGGAATTTGTAGAGCGCACTACTCACCCTTAAGGGTCTCAAGGCGCTAGGGAGGGCAGCGGATGCTGCAATTGCTCGAAACAGCCAGGTCTTGAGTAGCCTCCTGAAGGTTAGTAGGTCTTGGGTCTGCCGTAGGAGGATGGGGAGGGTGTTCCAGGTCTTGGCGGTGAGGTAGGAGAATGATCTGCCACCGGAGGTTGCTCTTTGGATGCGGGGGACGGTGGCAAGGGCGCGGTCGGCAGAGCGGAGCTGGCGGTTCGGGGTGTAGAAGGTGAGTCGTCTGTTGAGGTATGTTGGTCTGGTGTCATGTAGTGCCTTGTGTGCATGGGTGAGGAGCTTGAAGGTGATCCTCTTGTTGATGGGCAGCCAGTGCAAGTTTCTCAGGTGGGGTGTGATGTGGCTGAGTCGCTGGATGTCGAGGATCAATCGGTCCGAGGTGTTCTGTATGCATTGCAGTCGTTTCAGTAGTTTGGCCGGGGGTCCCGAATAGAGGGCGTTTCAGTAGTCCAGCCTGCTGCTGATGAGGGCCTGGGTAACCGATTTTCTTGTGTCGGTGGGGATCCATCTGTAGATCTTGAGGAGCATGCGGAGGGTGTTGAAGCAGGAGGATGAGACAGCAATGACTTGCATGGTGATGGAGAGTGTTGAGTCGAGGACAAATCCCAGGTTGCATGCGTGGTCGGTGGGCATTGGTGCTGTTCCAAGGGCGGTCGGCCACCAGTTGTCCCAGGCTAAGGGGGTGGTGCCGAGGATGAGGACCTCTGTTTTGTCCGAGTTCAGCTTCAGACGGCTGTTCTTCATCCATTCGGCGACGGCTTTCATTCCTTCGTGGAGGTTGGTCTTGGCGGTGATGGGGTTCTTGGTGAGGGAGAGGATCAGCTGTCTGTCGTTGGCATAGGAGATAATGTTGAAGTCATGCAGTCTGGCGATGTGGGTGAGCGGGGCCATGTAGATGTTGAACAATGTCTGGCTGAGGGATGAGCCTTGGGGTACGACACAGATTATCTTGGAGGCTTCGGAACGGAAAGGGGGAGGTGGACGCTCTGGGTTCTGCCGGCGAGGAAGGAGGTGGTCCATTCCAGGGCATTGTCTCAGATTCCTGCTTTGTGGAGGCATATGCATAGGGTGCGGTGGCAGACCGTGTTGAAGGCGGCTGAAAGGTCCAAGAGGATGAGGGCCACGGTTTCGCCGTTGTCTATCAGGGCCCTGATGTCATCAGTGGCGGCGATGAGGGCAGTTTTGGTGCTGTGGTTGCTGAGGAACCCGAACTGGGATGGGTCC
The DNA here is from genome assembly GCF_964204655.1 of Triturus cristatus. NCBI lineage: Eukaryota > Metazoa > Chordata > Amphibia > Caudata > Salamandridae > Triturus > Triturus cristatus. The sequence goes on from NC_140589.1 coordinate 1,291,516,839, forward strand.
AGGATGTTGTTCTCCTCGAGGTAGCGGGTCAGCTGTTTGTTGATGGTTTTCTCGATGACCTTTGCCGGGAACGGGAGCAGGGAGATGGGCCAGAAGTTCTTAAGGTCTCTCGAATCTGCCTTGGGTTTCTTGAGCAGGTTGTTGATCTCGGCGTGCTTCCAACTCTCTGGGAAGGTAGCGGTCTCGAAGGAGATGTTGATGGCCTTGCAGAGATGGGGTGCGATGGTGGCGCTGGCTTTGTTGAAGATGTGGTGTGGGCACGGGTCTGACGGGGAGCCGGAGTGGATGGTGTTCATGATTTTGATAGTGTTGTCGTCGTTGGTGTTCGTCCAGGTGAGCAGGTGGTTGTTGTAGGTGGTGGTCGTGGGATCTGAGGTGTCGGCTGTCGTGGTGGTCTGGTCATCGAAGCTGTCATGGATGTCTGCGATCTTGCAATGGAAGAAGGTGGCCAGGGAGTTGCACAGTTCTTGCGATGGTGGGATGTTGTTGATGTTGGAGCTGGGGTTGGAGAGTTCCTTCATGATGTTGAAGAGCTCTTTGCTGTTGTATGCGTTGTTATTGAGGCGGTTCTTGAAGGAGGTCCTTTTGGCAGATCTGATGAGGTGGTGGTGTTGGCGCATGGCGATCTTGTGAGCTGCGTGGTTCTCCGGTGTCTGTTCGCGGTGCCATTTCTTCTCTAGTCTTCGGCAGGTTTGTTTGGGGGTCTGGAGGTCCGTGGAGAACCAGCTTGCATTCTTGTTGGTGTGTCTGTTGGAGTGTTTCCTGATTGGGGCGAGGGTGTTGGCACAGTCATTGATCCAGCGCTTAAGGTTGCTGGCGGCGGCGTCTGGGTCGGTGGGGTCGGCAGGAGGGCCAGGGCGGTGTTTAGCTGGTCTTTGGTGACTTTGCTCCAGCAGCAGCGGGGGATCTTTCGGGTGCGGTGGTGCACGGTGGGTTTCTGGAAGGTGAAGTGGATGCAGTGAGGGTCGGTCCAGTGGAGATTTGGTGGTGTGGCTGAAGGAGACGTGGGAGCTTGCGGAGAAGATGGGGTCAAGCATGTGGCCGGCGGAGTGGGTGGGCATTGAGACGAGCTGTCGTAGTCCGAGGTTGGTGAGGTTGGCGATCAGGGTGGTGGAGTTGGTGTCGTTGTTGTTCTCGAGGTGGAAGTTCAGGTCTCCGAGGAGGATGTAGTCTGTGGAGGCGAGGGCATGCGTGCTGACGAAGTCGGAGATGGAGTCGCTGAACTGAGGTCGGGGTCCGGGGGTCTGTAGATCAGAGTTCCTCCGAGGGTGCTGTTGGGATCGGTGTGGATCTGGAAGTGCAGGTGTTCGGCGGTGCTGAGGGTGTCGTCGGTGCTGGTCGAGACCTTGAGGGTGGACTTGTGGATGATGGTGATTCCCCCTCCTATTCCATTGGCGCGGTCTCTGCAGGTGATCTTGTAGCTGTCGGGGATGGCTATGGCGATGTCTGGTGCCGAGGAGTCATTCATCCAGGTCTCTGTCAGGAAGGCGACGTCCGGGGAGGATGTGTCGAGCAGGTCCCAGAATTCGATGGCGTGTTTGCGTGCGGAGCAGGTGTTCTGGAGTATGTATCTGAGGTGTTTGCGTCTTGTTCTGGTGGGTGGATTGGTGGGTCGGATGCTGGTGAAGCTGCAGTTCCAGTAGGAGAAGGGTCCTTGGGTGCGTTTCGGGGCGGCCAGGAAGCAGGTGTGTGCTTGTCCGGCATTGAGTGCGTGGAGGGTGCTGGCATCGTAGTGGAGGCGGGCGTCGTGGTATTCGTGGGGGCCAGGGGGTCTGGCACTGGGCACAGTCCAAACACGGACGGGCGCAGACGGGCTTGCTTTAAGTGCGCCTTTGGCGCGCCAGCGACGCGCCCGCTGCACGCCCATTGCCAGACCCCTGGCCCCCACGAACGTGGCCTCCATATAAGGGGAGGTGGGAGGGAGGAGCAGCTGGGAGGCGGGAGCGGGGTGGCGAATGGGCGAGCAGGGGGCGGGGCCACAGGGACACAGAGGCGGGGAAAAACGGGTGAGGGACGGCGGGGGAACAGAAGGTAAAACAGGGCACAGAAAAATAGCAGGTGGGAGAAAAAGGAAATTAGGCAATGCAAAACAGGACAAGTACAGCTAAAAACAATACAGCAGCGGGATGGCGAATGAGCGAGCAGGGGGGCGGGGCTGCAGGGACGCAGCGGCAAGGAAAAACGGGTGAGGGACGACGGGGAACAGAAGGCAAAACAGGGCACAGAAAAATAGCAGGAGGGAGAAAAACAAGACAAGTACAGCCAAGAACAATACAGCAGCGTGGGAATATATTGCTGATATATGCAAAATTCAACCTGTACTTCTGTCGTACAGGATTTGGACCTCGTAACAGCTGGAGTTAAACAGACAGCTACTAAGGGACTGTGGTAGTCTGGATGGGGCTCTGAATATTAGATGGCTTGAGTATATTAAAAACTTTGTATGTAATCTCAGTCACCCTGAATACTATTTGGAGCCCCTTAGTTTACAAGATTTTAAAATTAGATATTTGAATTACTTGGAAAATAAGAGAAGATACATGGAATTACAAAAAATTACAGTACAAGCTCACCAGCTAATAGTTCCTGCTGACAGAATTCAACCTTATTTAGGGATGTTAACAAGAGAACACATTAGATTTTTGTTGACTCGTCAGAGATTGGGTATTCTTCAAAGGCGTGTTACTTTCCCGGCCCAGAATGATTGGACAAGTGAGTTGTGTAAATGTCCATGTGATGATGTGTCCACTCAATCGTCCATACATATTTTGTTCTTTTGCAAATTTTATTCCTGTAATAGGAAAAGGTGGATTTTGCAGATTTTAAGAAATAGCGGTTTAAGACAATGTCGCCCTGCCTTCCTGTTCCTACAAATATTAGGAGAAGAACAGTTGATTGTATCAGTTTTAATACTTTTGAACAATGTTTTAAAATGTAGAAATTCAATCATAATGTAATAAAATGTTTAGATTCTATTTGCCTCAGATGTGTTTTGATTTTTCATTTGATTTTTACAAATTTGAATGCATAAACTGTGGTCAGCCTTTTACTGTGCTTTTATGATTACTATGTTTATAATTGAATATAGCTGATTGAATTGAATTGAATACTGAAGAAAACCATCCTGACCACAGATGCCAGTGTGCCGGATTTGGGCGCCGTTCTATCTCAGATGGCTGATGGCACTGAAAAAGTCATTGGTTTTCCCTCTCGCTCATTGAAAGGAGCGGTAGAGCGTTGTTCAGTCATCAAGCGTGAGGCCTTGGCTTGCTCTTGGGTCATAAATCATTTTAGATTCTACTTGTGGAGTGTGCCATTCCTGGTTAGGACAGACCACAAGCCCCTTGTGCACATATTTTCTTGTAGGAATGTAGAGAACACCGCGCCCAGGATCAAAAGGTGGGCTGAAGGACTATGGGAGTACATCTTCTCTGTAGAATACCTGCCGGGTCTTAGAAACATTCCGGCTGATTTTCTTTCCAGGATGCCCTTAGAAAAGAGTACTTCCAATAATCCTGAGTGCTCTGTTTCCTGGGTTAAGGAGTCGGCTGTCAACAAGGAAGAATGGGAAGCCTGTTCCCAGGGTAACAAGTCTAGACGACCAAATATGGAATTTATTGTCAATGGTTGGCCCTCTTTCAGTGATGTTCCCAACTGTGCAAAAGGTTACTGGAATGTTAGGGAAGAATTGAACATATCACAAGGAGAACTTTTTCGGGGTGAGAGATTAGTACCCCCATGTATGATGAGGGAAAAAATTATCAATTTGGCGCATGAGGGACACCTTGTAGCAGCTTAACTAAGGCTAGAGTTAGGGAATCCTACTGGTGGACGGTGGTTGTCCGCCAAGTAGAAGAAGTTGTCAGGGACTGTACTATATGTGCAGGGAATGACAAGTTGAGAAAGGTGAGAACTGCTCCCCTCTTGCCTGTTGCCATACCTGAACGCCCCTGGTCCATGCTTGCTGTGGACATTGTTGGTCCGTTCGACAATATATCTCCCTCTGAGAGGTTTGTGGTTGTACTTGTGGATTACACTTCAAAGTGGGTCTCTGCCTTCTGTATGAGTTCTGTTGTCTCAAAGAACATCATTGAGTTCCTCAAAGATGCTTTCACGTGTGAGGGTATATCTGATATTCTTGTCTCAGATAATGGAGTGCATTTCACTTCCCAAGAGATGATGGATTTTTTAAAGGACCTCTCCATTACTCACCACAAAACTTTCCTCTATGCTCCGCAAGCCAATAGCTTAGTGGAAAGCATGAATAGACTAGTCAGAGCCTCTGCTCACACTACACTAGAGACTGGATCCCCTCTCAAGTCCATCCTTAGGGAAAAATTATGGGCACACAGAAATACTCCTAACAGTGTGACTGGTTGTTCTCCATTTAAAAAGCTCAAGGGTAGGGCAGCTGGATCAAAATTAAATCCCCTTTGGTTGAGTGTAAAAGACAGGGGAAATGTGGTGAACAATTGGAGAGTAAAAAGGTACCAAGAGAATTACAAACATAGGTTTGATGTGAAGATGGGAGCACTAAAGTCTGCTTAGAAAGTGGGTGATCTTGTTTTTGTCAAAAAGGCAGTTTGGCAGTTTGGAGGATGGTGTGGGGTCTAGGGCTCCAACCAGCCATTCTCAGCCTCTGACCAGTTATTCCTGGTGTAATGATGTTAAAACCCAAAGTGATACGCCTGCTCGCAACCACAGGGCAAGGAGGTCACCTTCGTATCTTCAAGATTATTATTAAGTTTTAAAATAATTTCTTGGATAACCGAGTAAAACATAATAGCAAATAGAATACAATATACAAATATAGGATAATGCAAAAAATGTCATAAATGAAAAAGAAACAAAAAAGAGGAAGGGGTAGGAGGGGAGGAAGAAGGAGATATCAAATGGTATAACAGAGCTTTGTATTCAGAATGTAATAATTGAGCTATTATAATTCCTCTAATAAAAAAACTTGAAATAACAAAATATAAAACACAGTGTATAACAACAATTACTAATAACTTCAAGGCGGTTTGGATACTTCTTCATTGCAAGGAGTATGTTTTTTTTGTTTTTTGTTTTTTAAAAACAAAAAAAACAAAAAAAAAGCAACAAAAAAAAGCAAGGAGTATGTATAGGTAAGAATTGAGCAGATAGCAGATACATTCAGGAAATTAGTAATGGGTAACCATAAGAAGTCCAGTTTAATAGCAAGCGTAATTGGGTGGACATAAGCCCTGCCTAATCTGTGATTGTAACAGACTCCGTACCGTTCAAATGAATAAAAAAGGGCCCCCTGTACAATAGTTGTGTAATTCCTAGGGCAGGGTACTATAAAGTAAGGTATAAATCCCTAGGCAAAATAGTTCAAATGTCTGCAGTCAATTGATATACATATGCCCAATTAGTGCATTTTGATTCTTAAAGAAATTGGAGTGCAACATTATATAAATTTAGCTAACACTTACTAAATTTAAAAACATTCATTTAATGACATATTAAAAAACATTTCATAATGCAAGGTAAAATACAAGGTAAAATACAGTTGTAAAGATTTTAAAACATTACACTTTTATCACTAAGCATGATAACTACAGTTACATAAGTGCATATTCTTTAGTGGCTGACGAGTAGATTCTTTTTCGACGCGCGTTTCGACGCAAACCTGCGTCTTCATCAGGAGAGGCCACACGTTAACCTACAACATAATGTGATAATTACACTCCAATAGTTGATGTTTTATAGATAGACTTATTTTGGACCTTCACCATCACCTCTGTGAATCAATTTATCCGGTTGTTGTGATTCTAACGTTATAATTTTCAAATAATACATTTACTCTTTTATCAACAATGGAAGTTTTAGAGTAATGTCTGCATTATATAGCACTTTTATATGTCGTATCTCTTGGGAGTATATCTCAAGAGAGTACTTCTAGTTCTTATTTTCTTGTTATAAATTGTGTCAATAATGCTATATGCTTACTTTGTTTTTATCTTCTATTAGTTTCCAATGGTCAAACAACGTTATTTCTTTTACTTTACTGTCACGCTTTTTTTGAGGGTGATTACTCGTGCTAAAAGACAATAATATTAATTTAAGTCACAAATGTATCTCCTTCGCTTGTTTGAAGACGTTGACAAATCCATTTATTACTTACAATAGTTTGTTCTCTAGATTTAGAAGTTCCTTCTTTTTTATATCATGATAAAGGGTGTGATTCGAAGTATTCTAAAATGGAGAGACAAGGAATGAATATACATGGTAGCGCTTAATTCTCCAATCAAATTTAATTTATATTCTGTTCAAGGTTTTATCTTGAATTTACCTAATGTAACATATTCCGTCTTTCACTGATATGAGAATAACGATGAGTGCGACGGTCTTTTTTAGGCAGTTGTCATCGTATAGGTTTAGCTGAAATTAAAATGCAATATACAATCAAGTGATTGCTATTTTACTTTTCAGTTTTTTGTTAATTAAATAACATCGCAATCTATGGAGGATGATTTCTGTCCTCGTGTTAAATGTATCTTGACTATTATACATATCTACAACCTTTGTCTCATTTAGTCTAAACTAATTTTAACATTGTTTTTAGATGTAGACCTCTAAGTAAATTCTAATTAATAGATTATCTTGTTTAGAAACCTCCTTCTTCTGGACCTTATGGGTCGTCTTAGTTGGACTAGTAGTTGTAGATTCATTTACCTTCGATATATTCTTATCGATGTATATACCGGCGGCGTCTCTGCGTCCTACTCGGTCTGTTGCGGTACGTTCTATACTTCTTTTTCCTCCTTGTTATTTAAATAAGTCATTAGGTATGAGTTCTGTGTTCTCATTGGTTAACAGTTGTATCTAAGGTACTATTCTCTCTTGCAAACTTTGATTGGGTATTGTGACTAGAAACTACTCTCTGGTTGGTTAGGATTCGGGTTAGATTCTCTATCACAGAATTTCATTGGATATCGAAGGTATTGCAACGGGAAACCCGTTTCCAATTGGTTACCTGAGGGTAGGTTTGTAAAGAGATTCGCTACAATCTCTATGTTTTCATTCTTTAATTGTCTAACAGGAGCTGTGATAGGATATCATATGTCAAATGACCAGAGTTAAAGTAAGACCCTGTGTTTTCTTTTGGAATAAGGAAACTTTATTGGCAAGATGAATACGACAATGCAGAAGAATACATATTAAAAAATGGATATTAGTTTCTACAATGATATACAATTTCCTATTAGATGTTACTATAATAGTGTTTATATAGGTCCTAGATATCATTTAGATATTATTCTTCTCTATCTGTATTAATTATTCAGGAAATACTATTTTTCCTATTTCTTTAAAAGTGTTTCTCTATACTATACATCAATTCAGATCGCATTTTCCCAAGGTAACTCATTATTGAGCCCATTGGTTGCTGTGTTAAGAGAAAAAATCCAATAAACTTCTCTCAGCTTACGGATTCTGCTATTTTCATTTTCTCCTGTACATTTAATTTTTTCTAATATTCTCCATTGCATCTGTTCTGGTTTATGCTCTAAATCAATGTAGTGTTTCACTAAAGGGGCGGTGAGTTTAGCTGTTCTGATTGCTGATCGATGTTCAGTTAATCTTGTGTGGATTGCTCTGGAAGTCTCTCCTACGTACCCTACTCTGCAGGGACATATGATTAGGTAGACTACGTTTTGTGTCTTGCAGTTCCACATTTCTGATGCACGAATAGTGTAATCATTAAGGATCAGAACTTCTCCTTCTATAACAGAGTCACAAGATTTACAGGATAGGCATTTAAAGGTTCCTTTTAGAGGTTGATTTCCATCAATTGTTTTCTGTGTAAAAGTATTAGCTTTAGAAAACCGTGAGTGTACTACCATATCTTTTATGTTCTTATTGCGTTTATAAGCAAATAGGGGTTTTGGTATAGTGTACTCTCGTGTTGGATCACTATTTAAAATATGCCAATTGGAATTTATTATTTGTTTGACTTTAGCATTGAGTGTCGAGTGTTTGGTGACACATACAAGCTGTGTGGGTCTTTTTTTAATAGTTCCTTTTAGGAGATGATCTCTGTCATAGTATCTGGCTCTTTTGTATGATTCCCTTACCAATCGGTGTGGGTATCCTCTAGATATGAATTTTTGTTTCATAGAAATGGCTTGATTATCGAAGTCTACTAACCTAGTACAATTACGTCTAACTCTTAAAAACTGGGAGAATGGTATGCTTTGTTTTTGTGTTCTGGGGTGATAGTGGAGAAGTGTATTTCTGGCGGTAGGTTTTACAAATAGGTCTACTTCTAATGCACCACAGTTGTGTTTTATGAGAATATCAAGAAATTCTACTTCTTGTGTACTTGAATGAGCAGTAAATTTAAGATTAGGGTCAGTGAGATTTAGCCATGTTAAAAATTCATCAAGTTCATGGTTATCATTAGTCCAGATAAAAAAGATGTCGTCTATGTATCTAGACCAATGAGTAATCGACTCGAAAAAGGGAGCAATTTCATTAAAAATATTTTTGGTTTCAAAAAGAGCCATGTATATGTTTGCTACAGAAGGCGCTACCGAGGCTCCCATACTTACGCCTTTAGTTTGTCTATAAAGGCTATTTCCAAATTCAAAATTGTTTTCATTTAAAACAATTTCCAAACAATCAAGTATAAACTTTGTAGGGCCTGGAACTTCATATTTATTTATGAACCATGTTACGGCTTCTAAAGCTTCCTTTTGTGGGATATTGGAATATAATGATTCTATATCTAGGGTTACTAATGTGTTCCTACCTGGATTGAATTCAAGACCCTCCACTTTGTTAATTATGTCTCTAGTATCTTTTATATAAGACTGTATCTTAGGAATATAAGGTCTGATTTTACAGTCAACATATTTCGACAGGGGTTCAGTTACCGAGCCGATTGTTGAAACTATAGGACGGTAGGGAGGATCTAGTTCATTCTTATGTACCTTCGGGATTCCATAGATGCATGGCATTTTCTCAAGGGAACTGTTAAGATATTCACGTTCCTTTTTGCTAATTTCTCCTTTGTCATAGGCACTGTCTTTCAGATTTTTAATTTTTTGGCTGATTTTTTTAGTAGGATTAGATCTAATTTTAGAGTAAAATCTCTGATCGTCAAGCATGGTGGTCATTTTTTGTTCGTATATGGCAGTATCAATAACTGCAATGCCGCCACCTTTGTCACAATTTTTTATGGTCACTGTAGAGTTCTCTCTCAACGCTTTCAGAGTTAGAAATTCTTCTCTATTTAGATTGTATATTGGTTTGGGGACAAATTTGCATACTTGGTTCAGACGTTTTAACACAGTATGTTCAAAAACGCCTACTTCTGGGCCAATGTGGTCAAGTGAAGGTGTAAAATTCGATTTCACATGTAGTTCGTTATGTTCCGGTGTTTCTATGCAATTATTGTTATCTCCCAAAAACTTTTTTAACCTAATCTTACGAAAAAATGAGATAATATCTCTATGAAGTTCAAATTTATTGGTCATGGTGTGGGGGACATAAGATAAACCTTTAGATAATAGTGAAAGGCTACCTGTGTTAAGTGGTTCTGTGGAAAGATTGAAGATCGGTATTTCTTCTCTTATCTCCAATACTGTCTCTTGCGTGTCTCTAGGACATGAGATGTCTCTGGTTGGTATTGATGATTCTGATATTCTTCTCTCGATGGTAGTTGGAAACTCACTCTTTGTCTGCCTCGTCGTCCCCCGCGTTGGGCTAAAAAAGGGCAACGTGTTTGTTGGTTTGGTTGATATGGTCTTTGTAAATTATGGGGTTCATAGTAATTAGAGCTGTCTTCTCCTTCTGAGTCTGTGGTATCTGAGAAAGTTGTAACTTTTTGTTGTCTAGGGATATTGTCATTAACATATTGGTTTTGTTTATAGAAATTCTCCCCTAGATAGGGGTACGTTTTTTCTAAAGAGTGATAACGTTTATCTTTACTCAACTTCTCTGTTTTCCGTTTCGTTAAATAATCAGAGAATGATGAAAGTTCTCTCTCTGAATTCTCTAATTTCTTTTTTGCTTCTTCAAAGTCATTGGATTTCTTAATTTTGTCTTCTAATTCTATAATTTCTAGTTTCAACTTATTTACTAGTTCTTTCGCAGTTTCTATAATTAAAATCATGAAATCTCTGGAGCACCTATTGGCGATCATACTCCATTTTTCTAGGAATTGTCTATACTCAACAAAGAGACCCGGGATATTGCGAATACGTAATCCTTGTGGTATTATGCCAACTTTAAGATATTCGAGCATGAAAGCTCCATGGGCTTCCATTCGTTTCACTTTCTTTTTAAGGTCTATCAATTGGTTAATATCTTCGTTATTACGAATATTTGTGTTGGAAATATTACTGAAAGTATTGCTAGTTCCCACTAGGTCTTACTTTAACTCTGGTCATTTGACATATGATATCCTATCACAGCTCCGGTTAGACAATTAAAGAATGAAAACATAGAGATTGTAGCGAATCTCTTTACAAACCTACCCTCAGGTAACCAATTGGAAACGGGTTTCCCGTTGCAATACCTTCGATATCCAATGAAATTCTGTGATAGAGAATCTAACCCGAATCCTAACCAACCAGAGAGTAGTTTCTAGTCACAATACCCAATCAAAGTTTGCAAGAGAGAATAGTACCTTAGATACAACTGTTAACCAATGAGAACACAGAACTCATACCTAATGACTTGTTTAAATAACAAGGAGGAAAAAGAAGTATAGAACGTACCGCAACAGACCGAGTAGGACGCAGAGACGCCGCCGGTATATACATCGATAAGAATATATCGAAGGTAAATGAATCTACAACTACTAGTCCAACTAAGACGACCCATAAGGTCCAGAAGAAGGAGGTTTCTAAACAAGATAATCTATTAATTAGAATTTACTTAGAGGTCTACATCTAAAAACAATGTTAAAATTAGTTTAGACTAAATGAGACAAAGGTTGTAGATATGTATAATAGTCAAGATACATTTAACACGAGGACAGAAATCATCCTCCATAGATTGCGATGTTATTTAATTAACAAAAAACTGAAAAGTAAAATAGCAATCACTTGATTGTATATTGCATTTTAATTTCAGCTAAACCTATACGATGACAACTGCCTAAAAAAGACCGTCGCACTCATCGTTATTCTCATATCAGTGAAAGACGGAATATGTTACATTAGGTAAATTCAAGATAAAACCTTGAACAGAATATAAATTAAATTTGATTGGAGAATTAAGCGCTACCATGTATATTCATTCCTTGTCTCTCCATTTTAGAATACTTCGAATCACACCCTTTATCATGATATAAAAAAGAAGGAACTTCTAAATCTAGAGAACAAACTATTGTAAGTAATAAATGGATTTGTCAACGTCTTCAAACAAGCGAAGGAGATACATTTGTGACTTAAATTAATATTATTGTCTTTTAGCACGAGTAATCACCCTCAAAAAAAGCGTGACAGTAAAGTAAAAGAAATAACGTTGTTTGACCATTGGAAACTAATAGAAGATAAAAACAAAGTAAGCATATAGCATTATTGACACAATTTATAACAAGAAAATAAGAACTAGAAGTACTCTCTTGAGATATACTCCCAAGAGATACGACATATAAAAGTGCTATATAATGCAGACATTACTCTAAAACTTCCATTGTTGATAAAAGAGTAAATGTATTATTTGAAAATTATAACGTTAGAATCACAACAACCGGATAAATTGATTCACAGAGGTGATGGTGAAGGTCCAAAATAAGTCTATCTATAAAACATCAACTATTGGAGTGTAATTATCACATTATGTTGTAGGTTAACGTGTGGCCTCTCCTGATGAAGACGCAGGTTTGCATCGAAACGCGCGTCGAAAAAGAATCTACTCGTCAGCCACTAAAGAATATGCACTTATGTAACTGTAGTTATCATGCTTAGTGATAAAAGTGTAATGTTTTAAAATCTTTACAACTGTATTTTACCTTGTATTTTACCTTGCATTATGAAATGTTTTTTAATATGTCATTAAATGAATGTTTTTAAATTTAGTAAGTGTTAGCTGAATTTATATAATGTTGCACTCCAATTTCTTTAAGAATCAAAATGCACTAATTGGGCATATGTATATCAATTGACTGCAGACATTTGAACTATTTTGCCTAGGGATTTATACCTTACTTTAACAGACTCCGTACCACCAGGCCTTGAAAGAAACATTTGAAGCATTTTTCCATGACTTGGTGACCATATCTCTGAAATGCTACCTAGAAAAATGTGGGAAAAAGAAAAGGGAAAATGTGAAGAGAAAATTTTATTAATTTGTTGCCAAACTCTGACCCAGAAAGCATGAATAGATGGACAGGTAAATAACATATGTTTAAGATCTGCTACCAAGGCCGAACATGACCAGCAGGTAGAGAGGATAGAAAGATCAATTTTATGTAATTTGCTGGAGTGATCAAAAGTCTATTATATACAAAAAATAAAGTTTGAGTCGTATTTGCTGCCCTAGAAGACTTCCTTATTTTGGTCCAAATTTTGTTCCAAATTGAAATAGAAAAAGATTCATCTAAGTCCGATTCCCAATCACATTCTACTTTAGATTTATCCTGAGTAATAGAGGAATCCCGTAATGTTTTATAAATTTGGGATCCAGAGGGTGAAGAATGCAAAAATGGAAGGGTGATAGAAAAGGATTTAGTATGGGTGGTATTTGTACTCCATTCCCTCACCGTCCTTCCAGATGTAGATTTTTCCTCCTTGGAAGCTGATATACATTCTAGAGATATTCTTGAGTCCATTCAAATACTTAAAAGTGGAAAGGCTCCTGGACCGGATGGCTTTGCTATAGAACTTTACTCGCATTTTTCCAAATTACTTACTCCTAAACTACACCAGTAATTTTCATTTTTCATAGCATCAAAGAAATCTGAAGGCTCTTTTCAAGAAGCTTTGATTTGTCTTCTCCCCAAAGAAAATAAGGATCACACTTTATGTAAGAACTATAGACCTATTTCTTTAATTCGAAAATTCGAAAATTCTTGCTCTGCGTTTGGAGAAAATGTTACCAAAATTAATTGGCAAAGAACAATGTGGTTTCATCAAAGGCCGTCACCTTTCTGATAATACTCGTCTCTTTTTTAATGTTCTTAGTAAATTTCATTCCCATAAGCAATCATTAGCTGCTGTTGCGTTGGATGCCGAAAAAGCATTTGATAGAGTTAATTGGCAATTTATTTTCTCAACTCTTGCTTGGTTTGGCTTTGGTCGTAAATTTCTTTCTTATATCTCATTACTTTATTCTTTTCCTAGATCCTTTATTCTAGCTAATGGCCATGTTTCTTCTTCGTTTCCTCTCTTCAGAGGTGTCCGTCAGGGATGTCCGCTTTCTCCACTTTTATTTATTTTAGCACTGGAACCCTTTTTAACAAAAATTTGCATGAATAACAATATTACTGTTTTTTCTTATGGAGATAAACACCTGAAACTTTCTGCATATGCTGACGACATTCTTTTATTTATCTCAAACCCTCAAACTTCTATACCGTCCTTTTTATCAGAGGTTTCAGATTTTGCAGTAGTATCAGGTTATAAACGTAATGTTGATAAATGTGAAATTCTCCCTTTAAATAAATTTTGTTTTCATGCTGACTTCTCGATTTCTTCTTTTCATTGGAGTCCGCCTAAGATCAAGTACTTAGGCCTATGGTTCACACCTTCCATTAAAGATATTGTAGCACTAAATTAAAAAAATGTACTTGTAACCCTAAATAATTCTACAACTCGTTGGCACCCCTTGTTCTTATCTTGGTGGGGCAGATTGGACTCCATCAAAATGATGTTAGTCCCAATAATTTTATTTTTCTTATCTAGCCTCCCAGTTAATATCCCTAAATCCTGTTACAAGAATATTTACTCTATTTGATCAAAATTCTTATGGCAAAACAAAAAAGCTAGGATGTCCTTTTCCAAACTTAAATATCCTACGCATTTAGGTGGAGTTAATTTTCCAGATTTCTCCTCATATCACACTTCATTTTTTCTAACGCATTCTGCCTCTTTGTTATCTGAGCATATGACTGATTCCACCTCTCAGCCCTTATGGGTAGAAGTCGAATCCTCCTTCTTTAATCCTTTCACTTTTGAGGAATTCATATAGTTATCCCATACTCCAAAGAAATTCTCTCTTCCCATCCTTAATAATACCCGCAAAGTCTTTCTTCCTATTATCTTGGATGGTCTGGACGATCGCGCACGATTTTTACAATCCCCTATTTGGTATAATCAGCATATCAAAATTAAAAATAAGACTTTTTTTTGGAAAGATTGGTTGGACCTCGGTCTTAAATGGACTCATCAACTTTTTCAAGATGGATCTTGTATCCCTTTTTCTGTACTTCAATCTCGCTTTTCTCTACCCCTGTCCTTTCACCCCAAATATATGTTATTGAGAACAGCTGCTCAAAAGTGTTATGATGCCTTCAAGATTATTATCTTAAGTAGAAATGTCTATTCTTTTCTTTGCTCACCTTAATGCTCAACCCTTGTTTTAGTCCTACATTTTCCCTAGTTGCACCCTTGCTTTATGCTGTGTTTTTGTTCTTTTTCGTATCCCTCCTTTCTTACCCTCTTTTCATTTTTTATTATTTTAAAGGAAAGATGTGTTGTAACTTGCCCTTTAAAGCCGATGGTTCTCTCTCAGAATGTTTACCACATCAGCAGCAGAACGTGTAAACCGCAGTATGTGTTGGTCTGTTGCGGTGCCTGCTGCTAGCTTTTTTAATATGGGCTTAAATGTTTCGGATGCAAACATTTGTTTATGGCCTATGTCACTACAGGCTAGTGGTTCATTCAGCCTGGATAGGGGAAAGTGAGCTGTTGAATTGTGGCTTTAGAGAGGAACTTAAAAGATCCTTTCCTCAGCTCAATTCACAGCCAGCCACATGATCTGAAATATAATATATATGTTTGAGAACAGATTTTCAAATGTAAGATAAAAGAAAAACATTAGATTTAGCCCCGAATTAATAGCAGCATAAATGAGACTCTGTCAAAAATGAAGAAACAATGCTGTTGGCCTTCCCACTTCTGCCACCGCTGCCTCTGTTTAGATTGTTCTGTTAACAATTAATGAAGCACATCATGCCACAATGACTGTGAGAGATGGAGCTGAATTGAGTGAAGTAACATTCCAAAACTCTACCCACCTCCAAATCTGGGGGAGCTAAACAGACCCGCTGCTCCAATGGAGCTTCCTTTATGGAAATGGGTGCTGCTGTGTGGATCAGTGCACAACCAAGGGGACACAGATCCAGACAGAGGGACAATCATTGTAATCGAGGTGTTAAATTTAAGTTAAGGCATCACGTTTTAAATTGTTCTTTATCTAAGGAGCGGTGTAAACACTTTTTGTGATCCATTTTAAAAAATTGTTCAATTGGAAATCTGACAGATGCTAGGTTATTATTGTTTAAGATGCAATATAAGGAGATTAGTGGCACAAGTGGTTTAGTTTTAAAAGTTGTTCAGCTTATCATACATGCATTTTGAGCGAACCAGTTTTATCTGTTAGGCCATAAAATTGTGTGAATCACATTGTTTTATTATGCTAATAAATTTTAAGATATGATTTAAAGTTTTAGAAGACTTTGGCTCTGAGTACACACAGGTCGGAATTATGAGTTGGTAGGTATTTAACGCATCACAAAATGATCTAATCGGTTAAATACCTTAACCTTTGATAAATTTCGCCAGATCCAACCTGCCGAAATTTAATTGGTAAAAAGTACACAGTAGTTACTGTATCATGCAAATTTTGGTGCATTAAACACCAAAAGCTGCATGTTATTCCCCACTAACTCGAAATAGGTGTTATTAATAACACCCGATAAATAGCATATCCCGAAGTACCGTTATTTATCAGATGCTAAAAATAGCACCTAAAGTCGTAATCACAGACTTGGTCTTGATAAACTAATAGTCTATTTACAGTATCTAAGATGGCTCCCTGTTGGTGTAAAATGTGGCAGCACTTCAGCAACTCTTCACCAATTAGGGCCTGACTGTTTCTGCTGCTACTGGTCTTCAATCTTGCGGGTGCCGCCACCTAGCCCAGCACAATTCAAGGCTCCCATAATGACCAAACGTCAACAGCACATCCTGATGTGATAGTTGAAGTTTAAAGGTGAACATAGGGAGTTTTTTTATTATTATTTCAAGAAGGCTGCAAACCCCAGGAATGTCATATTACAATTCATGGGGCATCCCTTTCCCCCTGTGTGTAATTCTACACAGAGCTGAATTCTGCGCAGAGGGATTGGAGTCCCTCTGCAAATACTTATTTTATTCTCTAAGGGGAAAATATTTCTTCTTGTTAACAAAGTTCCTCACCTACACCCCCAGCAAATCTGGGGTTGATCTATTCACCTTTCCATGCTGAAAGGTGAAGTTTTTTCAACCCATGTCTTGCTTAACTTTCTAAAAATGTCTAGGGTAAGAGTGGGTGAAATTGGAGTTTGTTAATATTCACCAACATATATGTATCTGAGCACTCCCAAACTTCCAACTCAAACCACAGCTTGAAATGGTCACTTCCCAACCCTTGAGTGAAAGTTATTACTGCTGATTCCTCAAAATGCAGAGGTAAATACATTCATGCCTACCAGAATTCGCTTTGTGAATTCCTGACAGTTGAAAGTGAGGTATTTGTTAACCACAATTATTTGCTTATTGCTAAAGGTACCCATGTGAATAGGCCACTCTTGATTATAATACTTTGACGAATTTCAAAGAGTGTTACAGATTCCACTGCTTTATGTTTGTCATGATTAGTGCTCCTAACTAGGCCTGAAAAAAATGTACATTACACTGCTATAATTCACATAATTTCAGGAATGTGAAATTATACTTGTTATGTGAAATTCCCAAAACTATGCCATTACACCGCTTCACATAATTACCCTACCTGTGTGGTAAGAATATACTGTGAATGTACAGGAACAACAGAAAGTTCGTAGCTGTTGTTTGTGGTGCTTTTCCTCATTTTTCCTCTTTTTTTATGCAAGATGTGTCCACATGTCAAAAATGGACAAGTAGCATGAAATGACAGCTTGGTATTTCACGTCATTTTGCATAATTTTGCCAAACCTTTGCATAGCTATTCGAAGGTAAATGAACTGAACTTCGCACACCCCTACTCATAACTGGATATTCTGACTCTGAAACAACTCTTGTTCTTTTTATTCATCAGCAGGGCCGGACTGCCAATAGCAGGCACCGGATAATCCCTGGTGCGCCGCACGGGTGGGGGCCATTTTTGTTACAGGGCTGATTTTGGAGCAGAGCTCGGCCGCGCCCCCAACCCCCTGGGTGGGGGAAGGGGGGCAGCCAAGCTCTTTTCCAGGGCCGGTTTTGGTTCCCAGTCCAGCCCTGTTCGTCAGTTTTTAATTTTGAGTGATACATCACAGAGTTGGCTGTAGCGAGCAATGACAAGCATAACATATCT
Organism: Triturus cristatus; assembly: GCF_964204655.1. NCBI lineage: Eukaryota > Metazoa > Chordata > Amphibia > Caudata > Salamandridae > Triturus > Triturus cristatus. Next base: position 1,291,534,350 of record NC_140589.1, read on the forward strand.
CCTTTCAGATAAATGTTATAATGGCTGCACTGAAAATTATGCTTAGGTTTTACTGGAATAATTTTTTAACCATAGTCATCTCTTAAGGTACTCTTAATAACAGGAGTTGACATTCTGTTAGTTAAAGAAAAAGTCAGTGGTGGTGGGTGACACACATATATAGTAGAGCGCTCTCACTACATACATTAAAAAACACACACACATACATACATTAAAGAAATACATTAAAACACAAAAACACATTAAAATAAACATCCAAGAAACAACAATTGAAGTTACTTACCTTATTCTGCAGCATGTCCTCAATGCTCTCCAGTCCCTGCCTCCAGACTCCTCCGGGTGCGAGGTGAAAGTCACACAGCCAACTACGTTATGGAATCCAGATGCTGCTTTCATGCTGTGAAGCAGCATGACTGAAGCATCTTGATTGACAGGAGCAGGCTGCCTCAGCACTCTGAAAAGCACTGGAGGCCTGTGCCTGTTCTCAGGTCGGAGAGTTTGAATTGCTAATGTTGGTCTGGCATTGCAAGATAGCCAACCAAACCATCATGCGCAATTCAAACTGAAGAAGTCACTCGTCCTTGCTGCCAATCAGCAGTAATAATGCACTGGCCCCGCCCTGCCCTCTTCATTTGGCAGAAAGCTGTAAAATTACAATGGTGATACAATCCTTTCATTGCCATTTTATTTTTCCAGCTTTCTGCACAGTAGTGTGGGGGGAGGCGGTGCTCCTCTGCTCCTATGGAGGAACTGCCGCTGGAAAAGTATGAAAAGACGCACATGCTTGAAAACAACACAATAATGAATCATCAAACATACCTTGTGGACTTCAGATTCATTTTTCATACACTAGACTGAAAGTAAGCTGGTTCACATTCATCCTTTCATCTCACTGCTTTCATACATAGTGTATATGGAAATATTTTTCAAGGCGAATGACAAATGAGAATTTTCTTTTTATCACAAATATCTTCTCAAAAAGTGAATGACAATCATATGTACTGATTTAGAGTTTGAAAAGTAGCCTGCAGGCCCACTCGTTGAGTGGACCCTGAAATGGCAAGGCCTGTACATTCTAGAACTATTCTAGAATCACAAGTTGATGGTACTTGTGCTCAGCATGAAAGCGTGCAGGGGAGATAAATCATTAACCATGTCAGCCAGTTCAAAAGCACTTTCTCTAGAAACATAGCAAACACAGACCACCAAATATTGTTGGTTAATATAAAGATGAGAATTACATCTTTATTCTCACGGGGTCCAGTGGGAACTTGTAGTGACACTATGCACTGACAGCTCATTCACATTTAGGTTTTACTGTCTTCTTCCTTTTCTTCAGGTTTTCAAGAGTCTCACGATAGAACACACACTTTCCTTTTTTCGGGAGAGAAAGTAACCGATGATGATAAGTGGGTGTGCTACTGAGTACCAACCAGCAACCGTCTTGGTGTTACGACCGTGAGGTGCTTTGTCTCCTCTCTCACACTTTTTTATGTTTGGATGAGAGTGGTCCTATGATGGTTTTCTGACATTATTTATTGTAAATTGAAACACCATGGCACTCTGATTAGCGATAGGAATCGCTCTTTTGAGGGAGTTTGGAAAATATGGGCAACCCCTCTAGTGTGGAGCTGGTGGTACTAGGAGTGTAAATCTAGTCAGGCCTTTGTTGTTTATAGTGTGCTGAGTGGGGGGCGGCCTGGCTTTCTTTCCCCCTGTAGCTTCAATTGTGTTGATGATAATATATTACAAAGCCAAAAATAACTGGACATAAAGACACCTCAAAATGAGGTTGCAGAAATACATTGGAATCAATATAAAGCCAAATCTGAGAATAAAGTTGAGTAGGTGCAGCATACCCAAGACAATTAACTCAAGAAATAAAATGCATAGGATCAAAAAGCATAAGTCTAAATTTCTGTGCATCGAGGGCTGACGAGTATAAAGCTTCTATCTATCCCTACATTGCTGCTAACGTGACATCCCTACTTAAGCATCCTTCAGGGTAAAGTGGATAAGAAGGTGTCAGCATGTGGAGTCTTCATAAGGAGTCTCTCCGCTTCAATGGGACAGGTAGCATGAAGCTAATGCGACAGAGCTCGTTTTAAGGTGCTCTCTCTCCAAAGTAAGAGAAGTGGGGCTCTTTCCCTACTTGCAACCTTCCAATATCACAGGTATCTTCCCAGGGTTCCTTTTGGACCAAACCATCCACTCTGACCACATTCTCATAGGTAGTTTTCCACAGCAACATAATGACCTTGATTCCCACGCCTTCTCCAGCGTGGAAATACAAAAGTTCTCCTCATTGGGTTTAACTCTCTTTGTATCCTCTTCTCTCCTGACTAACTTCTAAAACAAAGACATTACTCTAACTAACAATGGAGCTTCTTCCATCTGCAACACAGACATGAGACAGAACGAAATTCACAGCACACATGAAATTCAAACTGTTAATTCTGAAGTGAAAGCTACCAGAGAAATGCATTTCAGGCCTGCAAGATTCAGCTAACGTAAGAAAAATGGAGCATGAGCTTTATGTAATTGCATACAATATAAGACACATTTGGTGAATATTCCTACCTACATATAAAATGACATGATTAATAAATACATTAAATAATGAATGGTCGTCAGCTGCACAACACAATTTGTTCACGTTAGTGTTTTCTGCTAGTTACATTTAAATTCCACATTCTTTCCTCACGTTTTCTATGTAACAGTCTAAATACATCATAGTTTATGTTATTACATTTCAAAATCCTAACACTTTATGTTAACACGACTAAGGATTATATGTGGATGCACTCTACATGTGTGATTACAATGCACCCCTACAATTGAAATAGATTTTGCACTACATCAACGGTATGGCCCCTGGTGGAAAACTGTCTGTCATACTTCGAGAACCCCATCAGGTAGGAGGGGATCGCTGTGCTTTCAGCTGAGTTGCTACTGTGGCACTTCTGAAGGCACCAAAGCTTTGCTGAGAAAGACGGAGTTTGTTAATGAAAAACAAAAAACAAATAGCCCTAACACTGAGGGGCAGATTTACAAGCCCCTTACGATACCTTTACGCCGCTGTTGTGTCACTTCTGTGACACAGCTGCGGCGTAAACCATGCGCCACGTTGCGTCTTACTTACAATGTGACGCATCTAGGGAGATGAGTCACGTTGTAAAGCCCTGCACCACATCAAACCTACGTTAGGCTTCATGTGAGCGTTCCTTCGCAGGGTGGGCGTTCCATCGCAGGAACGCCTCGTAAAAGTGACGCAGTGAAATCTACAAGATTTCGCTGGGTCACTTTTCCGAGGTCGCTGCGACAAAACCTTATGCCTGCTTGAAGCAGGCGTAAGGAGTGGCGCACCACGTTAGGTATGGGCGGCCCTTGTGCATTGCTGGAATTGCGTCGCTCTTGCGACACGACTCCAGCAATGCGGCGCCCTTATGCCACAAGATGCGACATGCATCTGCCTATCCTTGCGCCATTGTTGTGCCGCATTGTAAATGCGATGCATCCATGGTGGCGCAAGGGGAGGCATGCGTGACGCACCTGTTCTGGCGCATCCCTGCTGATTTGCAGAGATGCGCCAGACTTTGTAAATATGCTCCCCAGTTTTCTAATAGCGCATGATGGTCGATTCTTTTGCCTCCTGATTGTGATCATCTGGCTTTTCACCCAGAAAAAATGTATGTCAAATGACCACTCTTAATGGGGGAGGCCTTCTGAAGAACAAAGAATAATTACCTTTGGCCGATGGGTCTTCACTCAAATGTTTTTCCAGGTGGAGCCAAATGACATAATTCTGGTGTAAACTTTCCACTATTAAATGGGGCGGGTGACAGGTGATTTTAGGGGATTCCCCACACCAGCCTCATAATACCTAAACAAGCATCAAAATACACCATAAGGAGAATACATTTCATAACTGCACAGCACCAAAACATGGTGTAAGGTAACCAAGACTCAATGTCTACTTTATTGTCTGTCATTGACTACCAACAAATAGACTCATGGGTCTACTTTGACAATTAATATAATGGAAGCAGATGAAAGATATCTCCAGCTAAATATATTTGCTGCACTCACCATCCAATATGAACTTATGATAGTGATTGCCAAGTCATTTCTCGGCTCTGATCACAAGCCCCTGCTTTTCAGTGTCGAGGGCTACAATCTCCTCACCACACAAGTTGTAAGTCCAAAAAGCCTCTAACATAATGCTTTCCTGCAAAAGATGCTTTTAAGAAACAGAATAGATCTACTGCTTTAGCTGACAACAGAAAATGCATTACTTTATTTATATATGCAAGATATATCATTTGGCCTGCATCTTTTTACAAAAAGCTCCTGTGTTTCTTTAAAACCCTTTCCAGACGCTGGGAAAATGGTTTATGGTGCGGGGCAGCTTAACTGTTGTGGGATTGCTCTCTGGTGCATTAGGGAGTCCATTTCTGTGGTACTTAAGTCAGCTAAAGTAATAAATATAAAATGGTAATTTGTTTTCTCTCCACAAGCCCTGCTTTCTGCTCCTCTGAGGATTCATTCCCACCCAGCAGCAATCGAACTGCCTGTTCGTAATATCCCGGATGTATGGAGTGAAGCTTGCAACTGGCACTTTGTTAAGCGCGCCTAGGCGAAGTGCGCTACTGCAATTAATCCTTGACTTGCCTGTGCAGCTTGTCACCATTTTTTTAAGCACCGCCATGGCCTAGACGGAAGCAGCAGGGGACCAAATAACGTATTAAATAAATAAATATGCAAATTGAACAGGAAAGTTAAAGTTGGCAAAAAGTCATGAATCGTTCTGCCTAGCGCCTATTTGGCCTCAAATCCTAAACATACCTTAATTCATATTAATGATATCACAAATGTGCTTGCAAGGCATTTATTGTTTGGTGCAATATTAAATATCTTTATGAGGACGGGGACGCATTAAGCGATTTTTTTGTCTAAGTAGTAGGTTTTCCTTGGCAAGAAGGCATTTTAAGAACACAAGGTTAAAAAGATCAGTGCTGGTCTGCATTTACAGGAACTTTTATGCAAGCGGGAGTGTAGCATAATGTAGCACAATATCACTGAATACAACTGCAGGGGCGCAGATATAGTTAGTGCTGAGGGTGCAGTGGCATCTGGGCCTTGGGGTATGAAGGGTCGCTTCACTTCTATTATGTCTTTTATTACCTAACCGGGGTAAGAAGTGGAGTAATGCAAAATGAGCGGGGTCCCCCTGTAGAAATACTGAGTAGCCCCTGAGATTTGCATATCTCACGAAATTCAAGGACCTTATGATGAGTAGGGGCCCACTGAAGGATTGGGGACCCCATGCGCCGCAGGAGTTGAAGGGCCCTGTGTTACGCCCCTGGGAAGAGGGAGACATTTTCCTTGCTTCCCTGAGAGCTCCTGGCACACACTCTACATCATTACTGAAATGTAGGAAGCAAATATACATATATCGGACTCACTGCTTGCTATGCATAACAGCAGGTGTCTCTCGTGGGCATAAGTTGGCCGAGGCTGAATCATAAAGGGTTGACGTCTATTCAGTTATTGGTGTGTTTTTAGGAACTACAGAGATTTCCGCATCTCTCCAGGTACACGGGCCGACATCCATACTCAAGAAAAATCTATAACATTTTTACTTTGGCAGACATATGCCTGTCGGGCCTAACTTTATATCTGAGAATTCTAGACAGAGCCTACAATCCATTAGAGTAAGATCAGAGGGAATCTGCATTTGTACTTTTCCCTCTTCTTCTCTAAGGGCCATATGTAGGTAGCCTAACATTTACCGATTCATAAATACCGAATTTTACCGATTCGGTATTTATGAATCGGTAAATGATATGTAGGTAATATATCGGTAATATTTACCGATTCGGAATGGGTCGGTAATTTAGAATCGGTATTTACCGATTCGGTAATGATGCATACCTTCCCATTGATTCCTATGGGCCAGGAGGCCCATAGGAATCAATGGGAAGCCAGTTACCATTACCGAATCGGTAAATACCGAATCGGTAATGGGGGGAGCACAATCAAGGGTGGCAGGGTGTCACAGTGACACCCCGTTGCACCCCTGATTCCTGCATGTGTGCACATGTGGCGCACATACATGCCCAAAGGGCATGTAAGTCTGCCACATGGCACTCTTAGTCCAGCAAAATATTGCTTTTTGCAATGTATTCGGTATTTAGCACCAACATATATTTGGTGCTAAATACCGAATTATTTTCCCTACACATCACTCATTTGAGTGTCACCTACATATCATTTCAGGATTCGGTATTTACCGAATCGGTAAAATTACCGATTCGGTAATTTTACCGATTCGGTAAATTAACGAATCCTGAAATGTGCCCCCTACATAGCAAAAGCCTAAATAACGGTCGGTAACGGGATTTTTACCAAAAATCGGCCGTTACCGACCGGTATTAGGCTTCCTACATATGGCCCTAAATGCGGAAAAACATTTCCATGTCGTATAATCCCTTTCCCTGCCTTCCCTGAAATAATTGGGCTATTCTGTGAATTTTTGCCTCATTCATTTCATCACAGTGTGGAAGGCAGCCCAAGGCCAATGAATAGCTGAGAGGTATGGGAGTATCAAGGGCCCCTCTTCACATTGTGCAGGGTGCCCATCATTTTGCTATACGCCACTGTGTATTATGTACTGGGTGCACTGTCCTAATGTGCGCAGGGGCATACCCTCCCTGGGTGCAGATGCCACAACATTGTCAGCAATCATGTGCATTGTGCAGAGCACATCACTGAAAGACAGAGCTGCAGTTCAAAAATGCAGCATCATCTTTCACAGCCACTTGACTTGTTCCATTTTTAAGAGGTGACAGAGATCTTCCCACAGGTGGGTGAATTGGGTGCGGAAAGGTCAGTGGATCCCTGAGAAATCGAGGGCCCCATCTCTATGGCTCACTAAGAAGGCGCACTGACTTAGCACCACCTCACATGAGATCCACAATCAATGCCCCTGTCAATGGTTTGTTTAATCTTGAGTCCATGTGTGTGATGGAGCGAGGGCGCAAAAGGAAAGGCATTTCTTCTTTTGCACTGAGTCATGCATCCATGCACATGAGAGAATGCCCCTAAAGGTTTATGCACTTTTTGTGCTGTCACAACCCAAGTTACAGAAACCGATCCGTCTGTGATACAAAAGTAGGCGCTAAAAGGAGGCACAAACATCGGTTTCACCCACAGGTATTGTAGGCATTATATCCCCTGGTGGCTTTTCAGCATTAGCAATTGCCAACTGATATGATAAAAATCTGTAGGTCAGATGTTGATTATGGTAATGACAATCTGGAATTTACAGGCACAGACCCAGGTTTTTCTACACCAAAATATCACTTTGGTGTGCAGAAATGTTTTATGAATCTTATCAAGAATGAGCATCGACATAAGATTACAATACAGCTGAATGAGTGTACACAAAGGGGCATATTTACTACAGGTTTGCCTTGCCCTTGTATGATGCAAGTCATCTCAAGGCAAGTTCTTAAATGGTATTTACTAAGCCACACAAAGCCACTTCCATGGCTCTGTGTAAGTTAACAAATCGAAAATAACACAAAGCAGGTAACTTGTGTTACCTCACCACAGGAAGGCCTTCCATGGGTGGGTGTGGGAGTTCAGAATCACAATCAGTAGCCCACAGTATGTAGAGATAACATTAACTAACCCTGGGAAGATGATTCATGAAGCCACCTAGAAATTACCCACCAGGTTGTGGGAAAGGAAAAAAATCATTTTGTATTAGTTACCATCACACAGGATTTTTAATCTGCAAGACCCCCTGGCCATATCTTCAAAGAGCTCCCTGAAATATGGTTATGCCCACCCTGACTTTTAGGGGACAGGGTGACCCGTTGATGAAGCATGACACCACTAGGGTGTGTGTGGGTAACTAAAATAAAAGGAATATTTTCCTTTAACAGAACCCGGTGGGTAATATCTAGGTCGCTTCATGAATCACCTTCCCAGGGTTAGTTAATGTTACCTCTACATACTGTGAGGCACTGATTGTGATTCTGAGTTTACTAAGGGAGGACGTACTCCCACCAGAGATTTTTTCTCTGCCCTTGTGACACGGGAGAAGTGTCCCTCCTCTGAGTGCCCAAGGTTTTCCGTGGGTGTGGGAGTTACCAGACATCCTCCCATGTTTTTGACACAATCCCAGATTTGCTAAAGTCAGTAAACATGGGATTGTGCTAAAATGCTCTGTCTCCTTGACTGAGACTTAATGAGGAGAAATATATTTATTGGTCCTCATTTCATCCTCTTCCTATGAGTGCTGCATTGTGCAACACACATAAAATGAGGTAAATGCCTCAAAGGATTGTTTTTGCACAGGAAGGTATTCCTTCCTGCATGGAAACAATCCTGCTCATAACGCAGGCACCTTGCAGCATGGCGCAAGGGTTCCTGCATTGGATCTAGGCTGCCACAAGTGCACCAATGTTAGGCGATAGAAAAAATATCTTGTTAGATATGATGCATTTTTGCTGCTTCCCTTTCACGCAATGCAGAAAAGCAAGTTGCCTTGCTGTTTTGCGTGAATTATTAGTTAATATATTCCCCTTATTCAGAGGTCTTCAAGCTGTTTTTTACTTTGAGTCCCCACTACTCAAAATGTTTTGAAGTCAGGCACCCATGCAAAACTTTATGGAAAAGACTAAGGGGTTTGGAAGGGGCAGGGCTGAGTGCAGGGATCGGTATGTCTAAGATCATTTCAGGAGTACTTTTTCAGTACCTCATAAGACACACTAAATGTGAGACAAAAATGGGAAAATTCATAAAAAAACTGAAATAGACAAAAAAACACTATTTCCATTATTTGTGGTCTTGTGAACCCCTTACACTCCTGGGCCCCAATGCAACTGGACCTTTTGCATTAACGAAAGCTTCAGCCCCGAGTACCAGACTACCCCCTCTGCTTCTTTCTCTCCTTCCTCAGCAAGCATGGCCATCACTCTGACCTTCAAACAGACTCCTATCTTTTTCAGAAAAAATGACTTCTCATGTTTTGCTTCCTCTTTGCAGCAAGGCTTCTCTCAGCCCAAATGCTATCCACATGCCTTGATTGTAAAGTAAGACAGACAAAATTGTGATGCAGTAGGCCCTTCACAATCCTGGGCCCTGGTGCCAGTGCACCTGCCTAACTAATGAGAGCTAGTGCCTTGTTATCAGGCAGCCTCCTATGCCCCTTGTAAAACTGCCCCCAGATTATTTTCTGCCATCTCTCTGAGGAGGCTCAAGGTAAGTTGTCTCCCCTACTTTATTGTACTCCTCTATTGGACCATTGGTTCAATGCCTAAAGCAACACTGGCACAGCAAGGGTGCACTGAGTCCTAATACAAGGAATGATAGTAAAACAGCTATAATAGTGGTTTGGTTGGGCCCTCACACCCCTTGCCCTCAGTGCTACTGCACCTGCAGCACCAATAATACCTACTTCTCTGCCCACACTATTGGGCCATCGCTCCTAGGCCTATGGGCCAAAGCAGGCTGCCTGCCCCTTTGTACAAAAAACCAGGAAACAGTCGCACATCTCACCTCCCCTGTTGCTTGGGACCTGTTCCCTGTGGAGCAAGGGGGACTTGGGCCCCTATGTTAACAAGAAAAATAGCTCACCCTCCCCCCCCTTTTTGCTTGTAACATTTCCTTAATTGGGGTAAACTTGCCCCTCGCATCATTGATCCAGTTCCATGCACCTGCGGCACAAATGTCATGATGGTATTTATAAAAAAAGAGTCTGCATTTCCCAAAAAAGGAAGTAGGGAAGGTGTCTCTGTCCATTTGTAAATGAAAAGATTAGACCCCGCATAACGCCACTTTCCTTAGGCCATCTCTGTGAAGCTATTAATGGCTTTTTCTGTGTTCTGCTTTCTCCTGGACCTTACTCTGAAGCTCAAGGGGTCAGGGCAGTCAAGGCTCTGAATATGACTCTTTTGGCCACACCCTGCCACCATTCTCAACTCACCTGAGAGAACATCTGCATGTAAACAGAGGTTGAAGTTAACCAAGTGTATGGGACCTAAGGTATTTTTATATTCACAAAAACAGCTCCCATACATTTTGTTAAAAACAACCATTCATGAATTGTTAATGGGCACCTTGAGTACTTGGATGGTGCTGACAGGGAGGGGTCTCTAGTGCTTTAATTTAGGGACTTACTTGGAGTATCATGATGAAGAATGTCTGCACTAGGTATAGTCTTGTTCGCTATTACTAAAATGTATTCTTGGAATGCACTTGTTTGATCATATGCACGTTTACAGCGTGTGACATCCTATCTTAAACTTTGAATAGTACATTTTTTAAATAATGACTTAAATAGTCAAAGTGTTCTATGTTACTTGCTGGTATATGAATTTTTAAAGATTTAAGTGAAAATAATACCAAAAAGTGCAAAGTGCCATGTTAGTCTATGGAAGCACTAGACCAAGGGCTAGGTGCGATTTGAGGCTGACCACGATTGAGCCTGGTTGAATACAACAAGTGGATTGTCCTGGCGAAAGTCTGGACATCAGAAAAGTTTGGCAAAGTTCTAAAAAGTTGTCTCCCTGAAATAAATTGTAGCCGTGGAACTGCCAATTAGATACCTGCTGCAGCTTGACTCACCTATTGTACTGGACCTTTTGCATTTTTTGCTTGAAATAGTTTCCAAGTCCCAGAGCAGAAAATGACTTTTTTCAGAGATGTTGGAACCTTTCAGCTCCACACCATGGAACTGTCCATTGGGTACTTCATGCTGTAGGTTCCCTTGGCTCTGGACCTCTGGAGCAAACATGTTCAAAGTTTTCAAACGTTTTCCAGGTGCCCAGGCAACCACAGGAGTACACTTTTAAGCCTCCCCAGAACCTCAAGGGGCGCTTAGAGACTCTCAGGGTTCCGGACCAAGGTCATTGCACAGTTCAGTCCAAGCACCAGTTGCCACTAGTCAGCTGGAAATTGTGGGGAAAAGGCCTCAATTATGTTATGTACATTAAGCAACACAAGAGGATAGCCAACTGACCCTTGAAGTACAAGGGAGTGGCATGTGTAGTCCTTCAGCACTCCTCACAGGTCACAGACAGTATGTCCAGTCATCATTCATTCTTCACAGCTATGCAAAGTGTTCTGAAAAGGGTTCCTGTGGTGCCACATTTGTGCCTGGCACCAGTTCATGGGTGGGGTTGAATCCTGGGCACTCCCTAAACAATGGGTAAAAGTTCCCTGTGCAATCCTGCCCACTTTTTCAGTAGTTCTTGTTTGCCTCACTGCAAACAGGCCAAAAATGCCATGTGCCAAGGCATTATCATGATAGCAATAGTCATCAGCTATACTAAAATTGGGCTCTCATGGTTGTGGGTGTGTAGGGTAGTACAATATGGTAATCCTCGGTGTTCTCCCAAATATAACACAAAATGCAGTTTGAATCAGTCCCTGTACCCACAACAAGCTACGAGGCAGAAGTCTAGTAAGGCAAAGTCAGAGTCCTACAACACCCTGAAAGAGGATACTCAAGAATTGTCCTGTTCTCTCCCTTTCAGGCATGCCAAAGTGTTGCATGTGTCTGAAACCGACCTGTCAAACAGTAGTTGACACTGCTGTTCAAAAAGAATGCCTGTAGCCTCCACCCTGCATATTCTGCTGAACCCAGAGGAGTTATCTTTGCCATTTAAGGTCAAACTATTGAGTAGCTCCTGCTAGGAATTCCACACCTCTTTTCACACCTCATTCAGACTATGTATGGGCATTTGCTGTAGAGCTAATGTAAATTAGCAGTAGTTTCAGTCAGCATAGAGGTAATTTTCTAAAAGATACAATTCCCATAGTCTTAACATAAATCTGACTTTACTATTAGATTTCATTTTTAGCAAGGATAAAAATAAGTCTTCAAATGAAGTCTGTTGCTGGAAGAGGTCACAGGTTATACATTAAAGTGTATAATTCATATTTTGTCTTTTCCCATATACCAGCTAGAGTCTGACCAGTGATAGTGCAGTGATAGGCCTCGTAATTGGGGAACATGCCATGTCACACACGTTCCACTCTTAAATATTGTGCACCATTCCTTGCGGGCAACAAGTTGCACTTAGGAATGACATATTTAATATTTAAGATCACGTTTTCCTACCTGACAAACATGTGATTTTGAGAGGTCTGTGCAGCAGGGTCGAAGCTGCTGCTGTTAGGGAACTTAGAGTAGGCCTGAACCCATGTTTTTAATGCCACTGTTGTGAATGGCACAATAAATGCTGCAGTTCACAAGTGGCATTACCTTTCCATGCCATGTGCGTACTTTAACACCATATACCATGTCCTTAAAGGTAAGTTAAATGTGCCAAGGGGGTTTAAGCCAATATCAACATGTTTTAGAGGTCAGAGCACATAGCCTGGGCAAAAACTGAAAACACGGGGGTGACCACCCAAAAAGGGGTCAATGCAAAAGTAATGAAATTAAATGGAATGAAAGACACTTATAGAGCGCATGGTTACCCGGGGGCATCCCGGCTCTAATAGCGGTGCAACTTCGACCACAAACGGAGTTTAGGGAAACAAAAAAGTCTTTAACTGTTTACAAAATGTCAGATAAATTGGTTCAAGGGAGATACAGAGGGGCAGAAGGTTCCACAATTTAGCGGCATTAAACGCGAAGCGACGCCTTCCGCTTCGTGTTTTTCTTATTTTTGGGACTGCCGTTAATTGCTTGTTATCTGTTCTTAAAGACCTATTCTAGCGATAGGGTTGAATAATTGACCTGATGATAGGTGGGCCGTTGCCTGAGAGTACTTTGTGTGTAATACACAGAGCCTTGAACTGGATTCTCTCTTGAATCGGGAGCCAGTGGAGCGATGCAAGCGCTGGTTTAGCTGAGAGGCGTTTAGAGGTATTCGTGAGCAGACGAGCTGCACAATTTTGCACAATCTGCTATTTTTTGATGGTAGTAAGTGGGGTTCCCAGATATAGGGCATTAGCATAGTCAAGGCAAGACAAGATCAGGGCTTGGACCAGCCTAGTAGCACTAGCCACGCAAGTCATTCACTTACCAAAAATGCTAAAGTCTGCAGGAACCAACAATCACATTTCAGTAGAGTTAAGAGGTGAACCTACTGCCCAAAAACACCAGACAAGGTATTCACATAAGTGTAAATATATATCAATTAAGAATAGCTAATATGGAGTGTGAATTGGAGATAAAACAATAAAATTAATCATAAAGTCAAGAGGCCGGTTCCTTGTAAAAGGCTCCTAGAAAGCCCTTTATGTGTGGATGGCTAGACAAAGTAAAACAATATCCTGAATGTATTTAGTGGTCTCTTCAGCTAAAACGTTAAGGAAAAGAAATGGACCATTACAGCACTTGATTGGCTTGGAGGTGGGGGGTTATGCTCAAGTGCAAAATATATTTTGGAACGTATATGAAAGACTAGTGCAAAATACCTATCTGGAGCTGGTAACAAGTGATGTACTAAGTGATGAACTAATCAAAGACAAGTGCTTGCAGTGAGGAAAAATCAATCTAGGAGGCAATTGTGTTCTCAGACTATTGATAGATAGCCTTGTGACTAGCAAACTAGAAGGGAGTTTCTCCTTCATGTCCCTTCCATTAGTGGTCCAGAAAGGGTCACCATTTGCAGGTAAAATGGACTTTCATGACTCATAAAAGGGCTTTGTAAAATGTTGATTTGCAGTTTTACATCCTATATTTTTGTTATAAGCAGAATTTGCGATCATAAAACTCCTTTGTACCATGGGCCCCATTGTTCTTGTATTGTCTTTCATTGCCTTGAGAAGGTTCTGTGCATACAAAGCACAGGTTCACTGTTTTGCAGATAAAGCACCAGTTCACTGTTTGGATTTTAAATACAACTATAATAATGAAATAATTGCGTGGGGTACCATGTTAATCATCTGGAGTGTCTTTCTACAGAATGTATAATATTCTATTCAATTCAATTCATACAAAGTATTTATTAATAAGAAAAAACTGCAATAGAAATGTGAAAACATTAAATCTGTTTTGCAATTAAAAACATTCATACATTAGAAATGTTGAGGGATTACGTAAATACAGTATACTTAATTATTATTCAGAGCATATGTACATAACTCTACTTCTTTCCACAAAGTAACAATCATAAAAAAACTTTAGTAAAAGTAAATGGTTTTTATTCTGAATTAACTTAATATAATTTGCAATTGCAATCCCAATATCAAAACATTTCATTCAAAATAAAGTGACTCGTGCATAGTTTCTGGTCATAACACCATATTTAATGAAAACCGAACAGACATTTTTTCCCTCTTATTTAATAAGAGTATATAGTTTAAGAGGAGACTTTTACTTTAAGATCACAAATACAGCAACAACTATTCACACATATTCTACCTCTAAGACCAAGCAGTCTCCAGCCAGGGCCAATTCCAACACAAATTTGTAGTATCAGGTTCCGAGTTTGTGTATCTGGGATTTGAAACAAGAAAGGAAAGACCTCTTCATCCCTGAAGTTGGCAATGAAATGAGCCACAAACTTCTTGTAGAGCAGATAATTACCTTTCTATAAAGTAGGCTCTATATTGTTGTTTATATCAACACCTAGCCCAGCATTAGCAACAAAAGGTGAAATGTGTGAATGTACATTAGCTTTCATCCTCACTGCTCCTGACAACTGAGCAGAAGACAGCACCTAGCACTACATTGTTCACCTGTTTCTGCAAACACCAGTGGCCAGTTGAATTTAATATGCTGATGTAGATCATTGCCATATGCATGACAAAGACTTGATGGATTTCACATCTTTTCGGACATTATTGAAAATGAAACAATTCAATCATGACATGTTATGTCTGTAACTCACTAACACCTTCACTATGGCTTGAACATCTATATCAGTTTTCCATAGGCTACATATCACTCTTCTGAAAAAGGAGGAATTAATTGAGTTAGAATTGTGTCTCTGGGCAATTCAAGCTCATTGAACAGCGATACAAACCTGGTGTCCTAACACGCTGAATGCCCAGGGGAATGCATATCTGCAAGGACCATTGGTACCAACACACTCATACATGAAGGGATATATTACCTTTTGTGAAAGTTTGCATATCACGTGAAAGTGTGACTTTTTGTACATGTTTGTCTAGTCGTATAGGGTGAGGACTTCTGCCACCCACCAATATAAGTAGGTGTTCTGAAGTTAGAACTATACAGCTAAGTTTCCTTGGGCTCACAGCAGGCACCAACCAACAGGAGACCCAATCCACCATGTTATGCCCTATTCTTGAACTAACTGTTTTTACCATGTCAGGTTTAATGATTATGGACACCCCAAACCCATTAAAAACATTTGCTTGTCTGCTATCCCCACACTCAGGAGACAAAAGGAACACAACAGGGGTCGAGCATTGCTACAAACATTGTCCTCTGTAAGGGAGACTGAAACAAACGGTGTTACAATTAAAAAAAATGTGCTTCAAATTTCTAAAAGCTGAGATCTTATGTGTACTCACTGGACCAGCCCCCCAAGTGCAAGGTTAGGGTGCCGCCTGTCAATAGCTTGGTTAAGATAGACATATTAGTAGATTTTCTAGTTTCTCCATCAACTCAGTGCTGCAATATGTCATTAAAAAACAATATCCAATAATCAGCAATTATTTAATTATGTCATGGTACCTGCACATATTAGATATGCACATGGGCACAATTGCTATTGCCATACTTTAAAAGCTATGACTACATTTCTCTGTTTAGTATTTCAGAATCTACCTCTGACTATTTGAGAAACACACCGAAGACTAACCAAATTATGTAACATAATTAAAGCATCTGCATTTCTTGACACATTGTAAATAGCTACAAAATGAAAAATTAAACAGAAGTGCAGTATAGTTGGTTAACAATGCCTCTCACCCACTGATCCAATTGCTATTTACCACTGGATATGACAGTAGACTGACTTCCTTGCTTGTGAATTCTGGTTCAAAATGTGCCACATTTTGCAGGAAGTGGTCATAGCAGAGGGAGGTAACCTTACCTATATTGGTTGGGGTGCCCCCCCTTGCCGGCCCAGAATGGAGGATAAATATCGGAGAGCTGCAGGAGCTTCTCAGAACATGGCATGGAATAAAGGAAGAAGAAGGACTGCCCTTTCGGAACCCTTGAACTGCACCACAGAAGGCTTGCACTCAAAAGGACTGCACCTTCTGCACTCTCAAAACTCCACAAAGAACGGACTATGCCTGACTCAAAGGAAAAGGAGTGGTCTCCCTGATCCGCAAGAGGTACAATAAAGCTGTAAGAAGTCACCTGCAATCCCAAAGAGAGCATCACCCCAGCTGACGAGCTGCAACTGAACTTTTACTGGACTGCACGTGCATTGTGGAAAATTGAGTCCTAGCCCCCAAGAGGCCATCCAAGTCTCAGAACCCTTGTGCTGAGCTAGTAGACACTTATTTTCCCCATGGGAACCAAGAAACGTCAAGATCTAAAAGTTTGATAACTTTCTGCATAGTTTTGCAGAAAGGTTCCAGGCAGAGACCAGCTCGACATTGAGTGTCAAGCCACCTCTGTTGACTCACAAATCGGCCTGACCTCAATGGTTGTTCCCTTTGAAAGCTTAGGAGTTCCTCGCTGTTGATGATGAGGACAAAGAGTACCTGTGACTCATTGAGGCATTGCGCTGCAGCAGCCTGCCATCATCGAATTGAACATTGGATCCGAGAAGCCCGAAGACCCACTAACGAACCCATCAGTGAGTGGAATAGTTAAAAAAAAAAGACTAAGAGCCTGATTTAGGTCTGCGCAGGACTTCCGCCATCCATTTGTAACGGAATGTCCAGGTACTCTTTCAATCTGATGGATTACCACTCGCCGTATTTAGGTCTGTGTTGGCTGATCCTCGTCCACATTGACAGAGTGTTTTCTGTCGCGTAAGCAGCTCAACACTGTTGATACAGTGGACTGTTCTGCTGGCTAACATTACTCTGTCACCATCAGAGTGGTGAGATTGCACCATACCTATTTTGATTTCACAGTTGTGCTGGTATTGTCTTAGTGGCAGATTGCCGATGGAGGGATTCCTTGATGGGACCCATTAAACATTGTACTATTCCTGTGACTTTTGGATGGATGCTAGCATCACACACCTGATGTGTTTTGGTTAATTGTTTTCACCTGCATACCACAGTATAAAACACACTCCATTTTAGACGATGATCCTTTGCCATTCCACTGTAAGCAGAACATTGTACATGAGCACTTTTTCAGTGAAATTGGGGTTTTGTTTTTGTTTTCCCTGTTCCTTGTTTATTTTGTCTTTTCTTATTTATCATCTTGTGGGTTATAACACATTTTATTTGATTATTTCATAATGGCAGGGAGAGAAATCACATTTCACAGAGTACGAATTGTCAATTATGGTGAAAGAAATTATTAGAGTAGAGCCACACATGTTTGGAGCCCAAGTACATAACACAACCATAGCTCAGAAAAGGCAAGTGTTGACCAGAATAGTTGACAGAGTGAATGCTGTAGTAAACAACCTGCACCCAGAAGAGGAAATAAGGAAGAGGTGGAAGGACCTGCAGAGGAGAGAGCGCTCTCTGGATTCCAAGCGTCACCTGGAGACCCAGCAGACAGGTCGTGGTTCTCCCAGCCCCCCTTGCAACTTTATCCCTGAGAGGAAAAGGTCTTGTAGACCCTACATCCTGAAGGCTTGACAGCAATCCCTGGGGGAGTGAAGACTGGTAAGTAACATTTCTGAATGTGTCACTAAACCTAAATATTCCTATTTATTTTAGTTTAGCTGTTGCTAATGTGTTTTGCACCTTTTTAACCCTATAAACTGCTGATACTACCAGATTCTACTAGGAGTGTGCAGGGTGGTGCAAGCCACTGTGACTATTCACATGATACATTGTTTGACAGTTCTGTGTTGATCGGCTGAACCAGGCAGCTATTTGCATGGACTGAACATATGTGGCTGGACGTATTAATATACAGTGACTCAGAGAGAGCTCATACACAAGAATGCTTTGTGCATACTTTCTGGAAATAGTGCAAGCTTTAATGAGCAACAGCATAGGCAGAGCTTCCATTAATCTGGGTGCATAATATGAGCATCCATTGTAAGTCGGGTCACTGATAAATTTGCAGGTCACTAATTATTAATTAAGGTTTGTTTTGCTTCCTATGAAGAGGACCTTATGCGTCTACTCGTGGAGTTTCATTGATTATAGGCAAATCCCAAAACGTCTTTTTGATGGAAATTGCATTTGAACTACAGTGTGTAATACATAAACATGTCTGTGTATTATGTGTCTGTGTAGTGTGGGTGTGTGCGTTAAGGTTAAAGTAAAGTTATCATTAGGTGATAGAATGAGACACAAACTAACATTAAAAACCTCCAAAACACTGACATTTGTCAGTCACAGTTTAGTAATTTACCTAAAATTTGCACCCCTGTCATGCATTCATTATGATTCCACATGTTACATCACTCAAGTAATGCAAAATGACATATTTGAAGACATCCCTGATAACAGTTTAAATGTCATAATTGATGTCATGCGGCCAAACCTCTAGGGGGACAAAAAAGTCAGGAAGGCTTCTGCAAATGGCCAACCCTCTCTGTACATAATCAAAGGCTTTCCATAGTGGGGTTGTCTGCAGGGCATGCCCTTCTGCTGAGCAATTCAGTGTGTGACAAACAACCAAGGTTGCGCACAGCCTTTGAACATTCGCAGCAGGTGTTGGCCAAAGGGTAAGGCCTGTGGCCAGGTTCTGCACCCAACCTGCTACATGCACAAGGCTTTTGGCTCTGCTTGACGTAAGCTGAAGAGCCTGGCTTGCAGACTGACCCTACCCACAACCCACCCCTGGAGGCCAAGCCCTACCACACCGGGCCTTTGACCAAATGCAGGAGGAATTGTCATCAGGACTTGGTCTGTTGTAAAGTCCTGTACCCGCCCTCCACCCAGCCATGTGGCAGCCAATCACTTTTTTATTATAACTTCAGTCCTTCAGTACTACTTCAGTACTATGTACTGCGCTAGCACTAAAGTATCTCACAGGGGCATGGCTCTGTCCATCAGTAGTACAGTAGGACCACAACAAAAACATTTGTTTTTTAATTTAAGACACTGGGAAGGGTCCCTATGGGCTCCACCACCACATTGGCTTGGGTGTCAGGGTGTGCTCACCCAGCCACCTTATATGCCTTTTCAGCACTCAGAGACCAGTGTAGTTATAAATAGGTAAGACTTGCCATAGTAAAGGAATTTTTGTTTGATGAATCCGCAAGAAACTTTCCAATAAAGAAACTCATCCACTTTGGCAGTTTCATGGACAGTTTTGTGCTGATCGTCAAACAGAGGCAAGAAAAAGGTGAGGTCCCATAAGTGTCATTTTCCATTTTAATTTCCATGAAAAACCTTGCTGCCCATTACAGAAAAAACAGCTTAATGGAATTACACCAAATTCGGCAAAAAGTTAGACCTTTACTCAGAAAGCATACTTTTGGAGATTGGCTGTAAATCGGTACAGTTTGTTTGAAGAATTTGCATTTAAAGACAGGCACAGGTTGGGCATGAAAGGGTTAACCCTCAGAGAACTCTCAGAAAAAGTTTGAAATAACTGAATGGTTGATACCCTGGTACAAAGCATTGAGAGCTTTCCTTCCGTTAGTCATTTTGATACTATGGTACCGGTGCTGTGATACAGAAATAATCTTATTGGAAAATAATGGGACCACCAACAGGGGATTTCTGGGACTCAGTCCCTGAGTCCTGAAAAGAATAAAAGGTCACATAAGGCAGCAGATTCTTCCCGCCCTGAGTCAGAGGGCCATATTTATGATCTCAATTGCATTTTGCGATGCAGCGCCTGTTACGAAATTCGTTTTATTTATTTAATTGTTTACTTACCTGCAATTATCCATATTCCGCTTTTTAGAACCCCCCACCCTGCCCCTCCCCCGCCCCGCCTTACCGCCCCATGGAACTCCATCCACGGGCCGCGGCTGCTCTCAGGACTGTTTCTGAGTTGGAAGGTGCCTCTTGGTCCTCCCCCCGACCCCACCAGGGCTAAATCCTCTTTTGGATGTTTGGGTTAGTTTGTGCCTAAAACATAACTTTTTTGCACAAAAGGTATCTAAGCCAAATCTGCATCTTTACTTTCCAACAGCCGGGGGATTCCTAAGGTACAAATCGTTTGTAAATTTTTCTTGAGAGAAACAAGAAAATAGACAAAACGTAAAAATGTTGGTTATGGGGCAAAATAGGAAAAACAAGAGAACACTTTATTTTTTTAAATGGCATTGATGAAATGTTTCCTACACTATGATCACCATCTTCCCACCTTTCAGGATCAAGCTTAGTTGTATCAAACACATTTTTACACCAGCATCTTTGGATTCTGTTGAAGAGATTGTCCATCTTTCAAACATTTTGAGGTTTCAACCTACTTATAGTTTGTGGTAGAAACAGCTGTAAAACCCATGGGTGATCCCAAAACATTATGTATTTTACATTTTCCTATAGAGCATTGGGCATGCCAATTAAAGATATAAACTTAACATAGTTAATTTCTGATTAATGTCCTCCACAATCGATTGAAATACATAAAAAGACCAGGCTCTAAGAGATATTCCTCTTGTCTGAGTTATTAATTGCAGATGAGGTGCAAAATGTTTTGGGGCTGGCACAGGTGATGAATATCATTTACGTGATGAAGTAAACGTATATGGAATCGCTCCAGGGAAATGGTATTAACAGAGTGTAATTTTATGGGATGTCTTCTAAAATACTTGAATGTTTTCATCTATTTATTGTTTAATTCATTCACCAAGTGCTAGTGTATTTCTTGTTGTGAAATTCATTTAATGTGAGCATTTTAAACAGATTTAGAACCCGCATTCCATCATTATGGTTGAGCAAGGGTACGGTATAGTATGTTTTTATGCTTGTTATGGACGGTATATATGTGTGTTCAGAGATGCTTGGGTATGTACATTTTAGAAAAGGCTTGGGGAAGTGGAAACATGTCATTGTCTGAATCCACTGTAAAAACAGAAGCTGAGTGATTCACACTACCTGGTGTGCCTGCTTCCTTCAGTATACTGATTGTTATTTTAAATATAAAGGCTGAAGTCATGACGGCTGCAGTGCACCCGCACTGAGGTGGATGTGACCACAATTCACGGCATCGCGAGGAAACTTCCTTTAATGAGTGGTTCCCGTCACCACCATATTGAAGATTGGCAGTAGGTCGGAGTGGTTGAGCATTGGGGGCTAGTGTCCTGGAGTAGGCAATCGATCCTGACAGTCTCCCAGGACCGGTGATGACACGTGCGACAGGCGGAAGTGTCTGCAACCCGGAGGTGGAGGAAAACCTTCAAGTTATGAGGAGGGGAGCATTCTTGAATTAGGAAGGAAGTGACTTTGGACTCAATGGAGGGTAACTTGGCGAGGCAGAAAGTAGTCAAACATGTCTTCGATGATTCAGAGGAAGTCAAAACTTTAGGTCACATAAAGGGCACGAAAAATGCCAATACAGATAACATTGCCTTGAAAGAAAAAATTCTTGCATTGGAAAAACTGGCAGAAAGATAAATTAGTAAATGGTGGGAAATGATTTACTTGATGCACTAGATAGAAGTAAATTGGGTCCCAAGGGTCTTCAGGATATACATGGTCCTCACATATGAAACCCCGCATCTGGGTTTGTTGGAGGAATGGGCAGACTTTACGGCAAAATCTAGCAAGGGGATGATGTAAATCCTTATGAAATATGACACATTGGATTTAGTCCTCATCCACAGTGAATTGAAAGACCTTAAGAGAGATATTGAGGGGGTGGAAGATCAAGCTGGGCTTAAAGAATTACAAACAAATGACTGAAAGGTTGTCCAAACATGAAGAGGAGGTGAAACTGAAGAAACAACAACAATTCTTGTGAGATCAGCATGATTATGCAGAAGGGCGAATCCTTACTTTTGCAAGAAAATATGATAGCTACAGGAAGGAGATGCTGCAGGAGGATATACAGAAAAGGCAGGATTGGATCTCTACGAAATCCAGTTCAGATCTTAGCACAGATATTGTTGACACAAGTGACCAGGCAAGAAGAATGCAAACTGCAGCTTTTCACAACATGTATAATTTGTTACTGCAAGTTGACAAACCCAAGAAGAATCGACCCCCATTAAGAGGAAAAGGAGTAGGAAGAAGAAGGGGAAGATGAAAAGGCAGAGGAAGAGGTGTGAACAAAAGCAGAGGATCAGAAGAGGGGGCAGCAGAAGCACAACAGCATGAGTGGATGACACACCAGAAGTAGAAGAATTGAGTAAAATAACAGACATGAATTTATCACATTGTGAACTTTCTAAAGATGAGACTTCCCCTACAACTTTGGACTGTCATTCTGTCCAAGGTTTACTTTCAACTGTGCCCAGGTAAGAGTTGATCTATACATATTCATAAGGAAATTAAAATTGAGTAAAATGCATAAAATGTCCAAGGCAAAATTGGTAGTACGTCTGGTGGCCCCATGAGATGTGATTTACAAATTGGCGGGGGGGGGATGGACTTATGGCATTGGAAATATTGCACAGAGAGAGTGAATGTGGCAATTCAGAGGTGGAATTGGAAGAAATACTGAGATGTTTTTGGGTCTTCAGACACCGAGTGATAGTAGCTTTAAGACCAAATCACAATTAATACCAGCCATGTTGCATGATAATCTGGACGTGTTCCATGAGATTGAAATTAAAGAACTGATTGCCCACAGAGGAACGGGAGGGATAACCTTTGGCAATCTCACATCAATGCAATGAATAGCACTGCAGTCATTAATAAAAGGAAACCTCTATAGTGATTATGAACTTAGACAAGGGGGGTAATGTTGTGATTATGGATGTTGGCATGTACGAAGATAAGAGCATGCAACATTTAGAGGTAATCACAATAAAAAAAAGTATAATACCGCTGTACTTTAATATCAAGAAAGTCTGATGGAGTTGAGAGACGGGGATTGTAGATTTTTATGAGTACAAAATTCTAAGATCAGATCATCCCCGAATACCATCCTTTTATGTACTTTCCAAGGTACATAAGAGTATGACAAATCACCCAGGGAGAACAATTGTCTCCTCAAATGAAGATATTTTTTTTTAGAAAACACGGCAATTTATGTAGATGTTTTCCTAATATCCTTTGTGATGACACTTCCTTCGTATTGCAGAGACAGTGGAGATTTTCTCTCTAAAATTAACAATTTGACAAGGGCAGACTCGTTCCTTATGATTACGCTAGACATGGTTGTCTTTTCCAAGTATAGATCATGTGTTTGGAGTAGATGCTTGTGAAAAAATATTTAAAACCGGACCAGCATGGTATTTTGAACACAATAAAGTTTCGATAGACATGATTCCTACATGTGTGAAAGAAAATATTTTTGTCCATGACAAGGGCTTTAACCATCAAAAAGTTGGTACGGCAATGGGGACTTGCTTCGTCCCCAAATTTGCCAATTTGATGATGGGCTGGTGGGAGAAGCAGGTGGCCTGGGTGGATGAAAACCCCAAATAAGCACAGAGCATTTTAATATGGCCCTGTTACATAGACGATCTCTTTGGTGTTGTGGAACAGTACCAAAGATAAAGCATTGGAATATGTGACACAATTGAATGATAACCCCTTTAACTTGAAATGCACAGTTACCATGAGTCAGAGGAATTTTCGTTTCTTGATATAGGTGCAAGAAGGGAAAATATATACCTCTGTTTACCCTAAAGAAACTGCAGAAAATTGCACATTGCACTTTAAGAGTCAACATCCCAGGGATTTAGTAGAGAGAATGTCTTATGGAGAGACTTTAATATTAAAACATCTGTAGCCATGAGCAGGAATTTATAAGACAGATCTCCCAAATGAGACAGAGATTCAAAGAAAGAGGTTATACACCCAAAGTATTAAATGTAGCAGGTAAGAAAGTTGAGTCCCGGACCGAACTGCCAAGCCAGGACCATCATCTGTGTGTCTTTTACTTTCTCACCCAAAGTGCTACAGGTATGCCCAGACATGGGTCCCAGGCTCACTGTGCCACCGGAGTGAAGCTAGCCTGGCTGATGAGGTGAGATGCCCCAAAAACAATCCTAGGATGCTTGTTTCCAGTCCAGGGAGGGCTTAGCTTGGCAATTCGGTCTGGACTGTTTCTATGAGGCACAGTGTCAAGACAGATTTGCATATGGCTGGGTCTACACTGGGGTGGCAGGGTGAGCAATAGAGCAATGGAATTAACCCAGATATATTGACTGGAGGAGAATGTTTGATTTGCTCTGCATTCAGTCTATCATCCATGTTTCTTTTGACTCAATTTTAAGTCACTTTATACTACAACACTCTATTCCATTATATGCCCCTTCACTCCATGCCTATCTGCTCCACGACACTGTATGACATGCCCCTCTGTGACATGCCACTACGCTTACTCTACAACATGCCACTCAACTCTATGCCACTACTCTCTATGCCACTCTACTCCAATCTATCACGTTTTACATCATGTCCCTCCACCCAATGGCACGGTTCTCTACTCTATGGCTTGCCACTCCACTCTATGTGGCAACTCCACTCTGCGACACTCCACCCCACTTACGACACTCCACACCGCTCCACTCTAGCGCAGCCCTCTCCACTCTACGGCATGCCACTATACTGTAAGCCGCTCCACTCTACACTCGTCCACTCTAAGACACTATGACTACACCGCTCCACTCTAAGACACGCTATGACATGCAAGTCCACTCTAGTCTACAACATGCCACTTTGACCGTTCGTATGACGTTCTGTGGGATTCACTTGAAAATCTTGTATACTCCACTGTACTCCATGCCACTCCACTTAATAACACTCCAATCTACATGAAAAAAATGCAACATATTTTTTATTAACAAAAAACATTGAAATGCAATGAAAATTCAAATGTAATGGATAAGGTATAATTATGAAAACGTCATTTTTTTGTATAAAAAAAACTAAAACTACACAAGCACTTGTCACAGTTATAATTTGTGACTCAGTCACAACGTCCTATACCTCAATCACCTCTGGGCACAGTGTTGTGAACTCGATAGTCACACTACATTAACTATACCTCAGCACTCTGCCATGCACAGAGTTCTCAAAAACAATTTCACTAAACATATCATGAGTCTTGTTGGGAATGCTATCATTTAACATGCTAACATGATGTTACATGAAAGAATAGAAGCACTGTATGAATAAGGACTGATATTTGAGAAAACTAGACACTTGAAGAAGTTTAGGGTGGTTTTAATTGCATGGATCTCATGATATTTTCTTAACTAGAAAGATTTGCAAACATTAAATGTAGGCTAAAAATGTGCCTGTTCCTCATATTTCTGTGAGGAAAAGGTCTGGACTGAAATGGGTGTCTAGTTTTCAGAAATGTCTGGGTTTGGTAGTTTTGCCTGGTGGCAGCCAAGCCTGAGCCCAAATACTACTGCTATTCAGCATGATAAGTAGAATCAAAATGTCTTCTTGCTTGTCATAGAGATGGGGGTGCTTTATTCCCCAGGAGAACAGAAAGACTTCTAGACTTTAGGGCTGAATGTGGGGCTGGGGCAGGATGTCAAGGTGAGCCAGACCCCATTCTATTATTTAATAACAAATATTCCTGGCATCCACTGGCCTTTCTGTCCCTTGTAAGGCAAATTGGGGCAAACCCCTTGTCCCTGGCAGGGAGGAAAGACTGAGTTTTCTCTTTTGGGGTGGGATTATGGCCTAATGCCAGGGTGGGTCACCCTACGTCTTTGTGCTGGCCTAATTGGATACTCCATAGTGTCTAGTGAGCTTTCTGCCCCCCCTTGGGGGAAATTTGAGACAACCTCTCTAGTCGGGACAATCTTCCTATCTTCCCCCAGAAAGACTCTAATGAGTGACTAGTCAGTCTCTTGGTTTTGGGCATTCATTAGAATAATACTTTTTTTTTTCTTTTAGAGCAGTGTTCTGTTTTACCTCATTGTTTTTATTTCTTTTTTTATACTGTTTTTAACATAAGCTATAGATTTCTAATGAATATTTTTAAAGCAATTAGAATATTACAAAAAGATTGACTGGAGATTATATATTTCCTAAAACTAGACTAGTTGAGAGGTTAAAAGGAAGTATTTTTTGTATTGTTGATTTAGCCAAGATCCATCAAAGGATTGTGGTGTCCAGTTGATCCCTGCCCCAGATTGCACTTTGTGTTTTGCTCTTTGCACTTGCACTTGCTCCTTCTTGACTTTCGAAAATCTGCATAAGCTTAGTTTATTGCAAAAGGATTCATTGAAGAATCAAAAATGCTGTGTATAAGCTGACGACAATGAAATGTGTTTCCGATGTTTGTCTTGTTTTTATGTGTAATTTTTTGGCCATTAGCTGAAAAAAAGTAAATTGACTGACCTACTCTATTGAGACTTCTGGGGTGGGGTTGTTGCCTGATGCCAGGGTGAACCGCACTCACCCTTTTGTTTATTTTGGTGGCATTTGGAAATTCTTGCTGTCTAGAGGGCTTTCTATCCCCTGGAGACAAACCCTTCATTTACTACCGGGGAGCAGAACAACAGTTTTGCCCCTGGAGTCTGGACATGGCCCTATTCCAGGGTGAGCCACCACCACTCCTTTGTTTGTTTATGGTTTTCCTGGTGTCTAGTAAGCTTTCTGCCACGCCAGAGAGGAGTGCGGATCATGGGCAACCTCACAATTTGCATCCTAAGGGCAGAAACATTCTATTGCCAATTTTGGAATGGAGTCTTCGTCATATGCCATGATGGGCTTCCCCCACTGCTTTGTTTTTTTGTGGTGAATAAATCCCTAGTGTTTAGTGGGCTTACTATCACCCTGAGGAGGGCACATAATGACAAACTGCTCAATCTTCCTCAAGGAGAGGTACTTAGGGCCCGATTCACAGAACTAACTTAAGACAAAATCCTAAACTCACTACCATTTTGGAATTCACAGAAGGCACTTACTCATTTTGGTATTCACAGAAGGCACTTACTCATTTCGGTATTCACAGAAGTTAGGAGTCCTAACTTTAGGACTCCTAAATGCCTTCTGTGAATACTGAAAGTCTTAAAATTAAGATTTTTCATAATCACACTCGCGGGTGTCTCCTGAAGACGAAGAGGCAGGAGAAGAGACCACAAATGATGCCACATTTAAAGATGAAATGATATCTTCATCTCTTTGCAGTAGACACACTGGAAAGCATTCATCAGGAGCGATCCATGCCTTTTTCTATCGCTCTCACTGAGGAAGACTGTGCAAATCACAATAACATTTGTCCTTAAAATGGAGTGTTGTATGTTAAACATGAAATTGAGTAGTCAGTCAAAATCACTTTATTTGGTTATTTAAAACCATAAAAGCATGTTAAGATATTCATCACATAAAAACCAGATATTACACAATCGTAAAACAAAAATCAAGCATAATTGAAATACAATCCCAGTTAAAAATACACATGATAAAAAGAACTCTCTAAAAAGTTCAAACAAAGTGATGTAAAGTGCATATTGTAAGATAGAAGACCATATCACATTAAGGAGAAAACAGTATACATTTAATACGTCAGATCACAAGGGCCCTCTGTTTTTTTTTTCCTCACTCTGACTGCCGTTACTAAAAAGCTAGCAATGTTGAACATTTCCCAGGAATTATTCAGCATCTGCAAGTATGTTAGGGCCAGCTTAGCCTGCAATAAAACGTTGTCCTTTAAAATTGGAAAAATAAAACGTTTGCAAATGTGCAAATAGTGATCACAAAACAGGACAAAGTGCAAAGTATCCTGCCTCGAAAAGTTATCGCAGGAGCAGGGTCCCAGATCCTCTATCTTTCGCCAGCCCAGGGGTTCAGCCAAAAGAAAGTGCAGATAGTTGAACCTCAATCTCGTTAAGAGGAAACAATGTTGAGGCTTAGTAATTATATCTAAATAGGGCTCCATAAGATAAGTAGTTTTTATAATCTGGTGAGCCCGAACAGTGGGTTTCGATATCTCTATTGCCTCTCTTTCTGCAGAAGCTAGATGTAGAAATGAGGTCTTAGCCCATGCCAGATCTTTTTTGCGTAATCTTTCCAAGTTATCAAATACCACTGGGTGACCTCACAACCTTGCTATGCTTTTCATATGACTAAGCCACGAAATGCTGATAGCCCTCTAGTGCGGTACAGTCTTGTATGATCTCTTGGTATATCCATCACAGGTTCTGAATTAGACCTGATCGAGGTCCATTTAAGAAAGGGGGGACATTCTGATCAGATCAGCCACAAAACCAACACCCACTCCTTGATGGATAATATAAGAAGGTATAGCTTCTAAAAAAATAATTTTCCACAATTTGGAGCTCTGCACAGTTTTTATATCCCTAAATTTCGGAACCATAATTCGCAATGGCAATACTCTTTGGCTTTTTATATATTTAACAGTAGTCTCTTTCACTGTTTGGCTCTATTCTATCCTTACACTCGAGGAAGGTTGTGACTAATTCCACTCTGACGTGTTGTGGAAGTCTTAGGTTCCCACTAATTGCTGCGGCATGCTCCAATTTGAATATCTGAAAGCAGGCTCAAGCAGCACTTGAAGCAGGTGAGAAAAGCAATATCTCAGCCCTACCACCTTCTTGGAGATTTATGTCACTGAGAAGGCAGAAATAATGCATATCTGTAGAGATGTCAGCATCTACCAACTACTGTATCCAAATGCTGGATGGGGATTGGACTCCAGCAGCAGGCCATCACAGGTCTTCGATCAGCTCTCTTTTTTTATTGAAGACCTTGCTGGAGGACATACCTTGCTTGAGGAAGGATGGAAAATTGAAGAAACAGGAAACACACATCTTGGACTAATGAGCAACCAGTACAGCTCAAGAGGAATGTGGGGAGCGGTCTTCCTTAGTTGCGCTTCAGTTGAGCAGGAATGACATGTCGGCGAGACAAACAAAAGCTCATTGGGGTTGTTTTGTTTTCTGAAACAAAAACAGAGTGATTATGCTCCTCTGAGACACAGTACGCTGAAATTAGAGGTTGAGGTACTGTGAATCATGTTGTAATGAAGATTAACAGCATAGCTTTTTTTTTTTAGACCACTAGGTTTTCAATGTGATACTGTTGTCAGTGTAACTTTGTTTAAATCACAAGTACTTGGGCTCAACGTTAACCCTTGTATAAGTACAATGGGGCTTATTTACAAGCGCCTTGCGCCTCCGGTACATCACTTTTTCCCATATTAAAAGCAGTGCTTAATTTCAGCCGGTGGTGTCCGGTGGTCAGCACCAGCACTTAATCGTCAGCACTAGTACCTTTGACAGTCTGCCACATGGGTGCGCTGTTTTTTTAATTCAGAGATGAGCATAACAGCTGATGCTTATTAATTCAATATACATTAAGAATGGCTAATACCTGCTACTGAAAACATTCTTTTAACTTTGGGATCCAGAAATTGTCAGAATTGTCACACTTGAAGTAGTGTGACATATTAGTTATGCTGGTAATGTTAATGTCAGCAGCAATGGACAGTGCATGCGGAAGTGGCCTGCTGACGTGAGCCCTGGCACCTATTGTTTTACAAATTAAGCACTGATTAAAATTGATGCACTGGCGGCGCAAGGAGCTTGTAAATAATCTCAACTTGGGAAGAACTGTGTTTGTGCAATGCTGGCTAAAAAAAAGGGTACTGACACCTAAAGCTGAGTCCTATTCTGATCAGCTACAATATGGAACAAAAATAATCATTATCCCAGATTACCTGAAAGTAGAGAGAAAATAATAACACTCCGAACACATAGACCTTTGAAAAAAGATAAAAGGAAAACATCTTCCTTTTGACAAAGCCCATAATTTAGTTCACATCTTCTTTTTGACAAAGCCCATAATTTAGTTCTGTATTCATAATGGAAAGTGCCACTTTCACAATGTTCCCATGTCTCAGACTTGAATGGCAGTGACCATAATGGTGCATAATAATAAACTGAAGTTCCAATATAGTAGTACAGAACACGCAAGATCAGTAATTTGGGAAAGAGATCGTTTACTGAAAGAAGCGCTCAAAGAAAGTGGAAGGTAGGTGTGAAATTCACAACACGCCTTTTCTGGATCCAATTTGTAGTATTTAACTGGAGCAGTATATGGAGCGTATACTTAGGAGAGGATGTGGCCTAAACGGCTGGGGCGGTCGACCTCGCAACTGGGGATGGGGAGCTGGGTTCGATTCTCGGTGGGGACATTCAACATCCTGTGATTCTCGGGAAATCACTTATTCTCCTTGTGCAGAATAAAAATGAATGTGCCCATTCATAACGCAGCTGGTGCTCATATAAAGTGCTCTGATAACTTCGGGTCGAATTCTCGAGTGCCCCCCACCCCCTAAAAAGAAGTAATGGAACATGAGGAATATGAAACAGCAGTTTAGAAGGAATTAACTAGTGTATCGGATTTTACTAAAAATTAGAGTAATCATGAGATTATTTTTTTCAAATGTTTCAAAAGATTGTACAGTTTTCTCAAAGCTGGTTATTTTTTCTAAATCAACCCTAATTAAAAAATCAGAGAACTCGTCGTACATGTATGACTGGCATCTAAATTATCAATGACTGGACATATAATTTTTCGGGTTTTTACCTAAACAATTTGAATGATCGTTCTAGGTCCAAGCTCTGTAATGGTTTATGTTATACTTATTATTTTACGTAAAGAGGCAAACTCAGAAAAATAGAAACAGCAGTAATACCAGCCGTAGTACAGTGCTTACTCATATTGGGTTTTTATTACCTCCATAACTTTTTCAAATATTCATCTTTTACTTACAATATTTTACAAGTCTACAAAAATGATGTACCCCTCTCAGCATTTGTAAGAATGGGCACTTTCAAGGAAACCTTAGGAGTGAACAGGGAGACTGCTTTGTTTGCAGTAATTACTAGGCCTTGGCTAAAATTCTGTTCCGCTCACGGAAATTGCGATAATTTGACATTTTCGCGTTCCGCGGAGAGCGCGAAAATGTCAAAATTTCCGCAATCCGCATTTTACTGGAAAATGTTTGCTTGCTCGCGTTGTAAAATAATACATTCTCGCGTTCGCGCAATCGTCTTACCTGAATCCCCGCGTTCGCCGACAAGTTTTCCCGATCCGGTCACGTTCTCCACGAGATGTTGGACTGTTGGTAGCCGTTTACGCTGTCTTGCGACAGTTTGCGCCCGCAGTTACCTCATTCGTCGCACGATCACGTCTTTCTTCTCGCGATCATGCAATGAAAGACAAGTGAAAACAAGATGGCCGCGCCCACGAGCAACCGCATGGGTAAGTCGGCGAGCCGCGACCACGCAGAAAATACCGCGAACGGGCGGGAAAAAAACGTCCGCATCTT
Organism: Triturus cristatus; assembly: GCF_964204655.1. Taxonomy (NCBI): domain Eukaryota; kingdom Metazoa; phylum Chordata; class Amphibia; order Caudata; family Salamandridae; genus Triturus; species Triturus cristatus. The sequence goes on from NC_140589.1 coordinate 1,291,565,776, forward strand.
CGCGATATTTCCGCGTGTTTGCTGAGGTTTTTAACATTTTCGCGATAATTTGCGAAAGTGAATTTCTCAAATTCCGCCCACCTCTAGTAATTACATACCCCCTCTCTACCAAATACCAACCTGCCATTATCCTCTGATGGATCTAACGTTTTTGCCCCAAGCAAGTTCTTGCTGTCAATGCAGTACTGAGAGAAGTGTGAAGGTCACTCCCTGTGATGGAGAAAGGACCATGCACCGCTTCACCCCTGTGACCTCAATCTGCAGACACCAAGCCGCATCCTTCTGGAGGAGTGCTCACGAGGTGGACCACAACTCTAGGAAAGACTCTAGCTAATAGGAGGACCCTGGAACTTTTAGGCCTCACCTGGAGCATTGTGTGGACAAAAAGGGTAGTGCCTGTTTGCTCTGGATTTTGCAATGGAATTGTGAGATGTATTTCACCTGTGCCATCAGCAATTTCTCTTTTCTAGCCAGTGTTATTAGTACTCGCCCAGTATAGGGGCATTGCTGTTATCTACATTGACAAAGCAACTGCTCCTTATAGACATTTGTATGACTTACTAATATTCGCTCTTTCTCTATTAAGAAAGTTCACATAGAAAAAAGCTAGCGAGGCTCACTTATTAAAAACTTCAGCTCTCTCCTTGCTCAGTCCAAGGTAAAGAAGACCCATCCCTGCTGCCTGTACTGACGAGTAAACTAATCCAACACGCTGCTGGCCTATATTTTTATTATTCATCACATATGTACTGGTTTGCTGGTAACATTTGCAGCGTTTGTAAATTCTTTATGAAATATTCTGATTCCCATAACACTTCTTTTCAGCATGTGACAATCCATGCAGATCGATTCAGGGGTGCTAAAGGAGGGCAGAAAAGCTGCATTTTCAATGTCAACTCCCATAGGGAATTTCTCTGTCCACTGCACCTTAAACCGCTTCAAGTGAGTTTGAGACAGTTAGATATATGAATATGGAAGACAAGATTTGTTTCAGGATCAGCTAAGTTATCTTTTGTTCAAAAGACGTGCATGATAACAATAATCTCAGAAAAAACACAGTTAAAATGATGTTACCATTATAAAACAACAAATAAAAAGCACTGAAACTGTCCTGGTCTTGTAAGCTGAGCAATCATAAATAGCATCCTCCTTGTGACCTCATGCACTATCACAGATGGCATCACAGATGATATTACCAGTGACATCGCATATCAACTCACCATTGACATACGTTTGTGTCAAAAATTATAAACTCTCAGACTATGCCTTCATAAATTCAAAGAAATTGTTACTCATGTTGATATTAATATTTTTAAGAAACTATATATATAGAAAAAACTAAAACAAAAAATGATAACTCTGAGAATCTAGCTATGGCGGGGGAAGCAAGAACGAATCAGACTGCAACCAACCAGGAAGCATTATTATTGGACACTTTGAATGATCTGTGGTCCGAAAGCAACATACAAATGGATAATGAAGCAGCGATGGAGCTCAATGTCAACATCAGACCAGTGAGAGCAGAAATCCCATCACCATTTAAACCCAAATCCACATTTATACCGATCAGTCAAAGAGACTCCATTGATGTCTTTAATGAGCACTTAACGGGTGCTATTAAGAAACTACATCATAAGGTACAAAACGAAAAAATCAGGTACAACAAAAAACTAACAGACTATAACAAACTCATGTCAAAACTCAACAGTGACTCCTCCATAGTCATAAGAAATGCGGATAAGGGGGGCAATATTGTCATCTGGAATAAGACAGAGTATTTAAAGGAAGCGTTGTCACAACTAAATAACATTGATTGGTATATAAGAATAAATGGAGTAGACTTAAAAAGAATATACCAACAATACAATACTAAACTACTAAACTGGAGGACTAACGATCTAATAACCAAAGAAGAGTACAATTTCTTAAAAAATGACTATCCGATCACACCATCGATGTATTTCATCCCTAAAATTCATAAGGACAGGAACAAACCATCCGGCAGACCAATTATATCGGCCCGTGGAAGTTTGCTGGAACATACCTCACAATATGTGGATTTTTACTTACAAAGCCATGTGCAAGGTCTAGCCTCATATGTAAGGGATACAAGTGACTTTTTATACAAGCTCAAAGATGTGAAATGGCAAGAAGACTATCTAATGATGGCATTAGACGTCACATCGCTCTACACGAGTATCAAACACAAGGATGGATTAAAAGCACTTCGATACTATTTAAGATCAGACACATTTGAATTGACAGATCATAGCAAGATGTTAATAGATATGGTCGAATTTTGTTTGACAAACAATGTCTTTATGTTTAATAACATGCATTATCAACAATTAACGGGAGTAGCTATGGGAGCCAGCTTCTCCCCCAGCTATGCATGTTTACACATGGGCTGGTGGGAGGAGCTGGTTCTGGCTAATGAATTCAAGGAAATCATGAAAAGCAATATTGTCATTTGGTTAAGATTTATTGATGACCTTTTTATTATATGGAAGGGAGCCCAACAGGAGGCAGAACATTTTCTAAATTTAATCAATAACAACAATTTAAATCTTCAATTCACAGGTATTATTGACAATACATCTGTAAATTTCCTTGATACCAGTATATATATTGATAACAGCAAAATTCAAACAAAACTTTATCGTAAAAAAACAGCGGGCAATTCGAAATTACATAGCTCCAGTGCCCATCCCCGACATTTGATCAATAGCATCCCCTATGGGGAAATGCTAAGATTAAGGAGAATAAACAGCGATGAGGTGGTTCTTAAGCAAGCACAAGAGCAAGCAAAACTTAGATTCCTCGCTAGGGGCTATTCTCACAAAACCATAGAAGGGGCGATTGATAAATCCATGAACAGGGATCGTTTGGACTTAATCAAACCCAAACCAAAGGGACAACAGTCATCATTAGTGAACTATATTGATGACAATATCAAAACTGAATTTCGAATTATCATAGATTATAACAACCAGCATAAAGAGTTACGTAATATCATAACGAGTAACTGGCCTTTAATTCTAAATGACCCAATTCTGGGACAGTCCATGCCCAAAAAAGTGTCCTTCACATATAAGAGAGCAACATCAATGAGAGACAAACTTGTATCAACGACTCCAGAAGTAATCGAAACTTGCAGTTGGCTTAAATCCCATTATGGATTTTATAGATGTAAAACATGCAAGGCATGCCAATTGGGTGTAAACAAGATATCATATACAATACCATTTAGCAAGGAGGAAATTAAAATAAAAAAAACTACTCACATGCAAGACAGAATATGTTATATATGTTTTAGTATGTCCTTGCGAGCTACAATATATTGGTAGCACTAAGCTACAAGCTCACAAACGGATTTTACAGCATATAAGAGCTATAAATAATCATGATAATACATATCCCGTAGCTAGACATTTCCGTGAGTATCATAATTCAAGAAGTCAAGATTTAAAATTCTTTCTAATAGACTCGGTACCTCCAAGTAGATGAGGAGGAAACAGGGAAGCAAAGCTGAGAAAATTGGAAACACAATATATTCTGAATCTTGACACGAAAACTCCAGGGGGTCTTAACATCACGGAAGATCTATACACTTGCATATGAAACACTGTTTACACGACTTGCATGTTTTCTTAAGATTTCAACAATATTTTAGGAATTGTATATACTTGATTTTTTAATGAAGAATTTTAAGTAATGGTAGATATATCTCTTTTATGTGTATGTATATTTATATATGTATTTATATATTTATTTATTTATTTATGTATTTATATATATATATATATATTTTAGCATTTGTTTGCACCACATATTTGAGATGTATGCTCCTAAGTTATAAATCCAATTTGAACACATATGCTTAAAATCTCCCATGCTGGCCAATATATACTAGTGGCCATACATTTCTAACGGCTGTATATACTTGAAACTATTTAGACAGACAAGAATATCGGTATTCAACAGTAACTTAAAATGAACACAAAAATAAATGACAATGTTTATTAACATTTGCATCAGATGAAAAGGAAAAATGTCCAGTGCAAATATTTATTTTATTTTATTTTATTACACAGTTAATTTTAGCACTTGTATTTTGCACAGATTGAGCATAATTTGCACACCAATGAATTTAGGTTTTTACTCCCAATATTCCAGCACCAGCTTATATTATGATGATCAATTCATACAATTATGTATGATGAAAAAGATCCTAGAAATTGCATTTATGCATGTATCCATCTGGGCCAAATCGTGTCATAATATATAAGTATTTTCATATATTGAAATACAACAAACAATGGTACTGTTTTTCCTGCATTTACGCATTTATGCAAGGTATTATTATTATACAGAGAATTGTTCGTAAAACATACATATGTTTTAACATTTTTACGGGGGATACCCTTTCTATGTCTACAATCACGTGCAAATTATTTGACCTATCACTAAGCACAATGTCACTTTAAAAATGCATCAGCTGTAAAAAACGTTACCATGTGATCAAGACTCGAAGGAGTTGAAACACGTTATGGCGGCATAGAAATAAACACAGAAAATTTGGCACCAAGCTTGTGGTCCGTGTCCGTGTGTTGCTGAGAAAGCTGATACGCTGCGGATTCGTTTATATATATATATATATATATATTCACTGAAAAAACCATAGGTTTCACAGACGTTATAGTTAGGAATTAGCATTTAAAAAACCTTGCAAATTCACAAAAAAAACCATAGGTTTCACACATGTTATAGTTAGCTGGACATTTCACTCGTACAAAACCAATGAAATTCCCCCGTTATAGTTAGTTCAGCTAACTATAACTCGCGCGCTCGCAATGCACTGCTGATGACGTCACATATTACATCACTCATGACATGGTCAGTGACATCACTCATGACATCACTGATGACATCTCAAATGACATCACTGATGACATCATCCAGTGAATGTGTGTTTTTCAGATAATTAAATATGTTTTATATATGTATATCTCAAGGTCGATGGAAGAATAAATGGGTATATAAGTGTCTAAATTGTTGATTTGTTTTTTAAAAATTGATTGTGTAACTGACTGATTAAGTGTATCATAGTGAATACATGGCTTAGTGAGTAATGTTTAAATATGTAAATATATGTATCAGTCTCTCACTTTGTGTATAAGTGGCTGCATGGGTTGGTGAGTAGCTACATGGGTGTCTATATAGGTTATTAGTTGGTTTTTTGAGTATCAGTCTGAGTGTCTGCATGGTTCGGTGGGGGGTATTACGTAGTGCATAGGGGCATTAATGAGTGACTCACTCTTTGTATGTGTTGAAGACAGCATGTGTGCAGGACTGTATGGGTGGATGAATGTGTGTATGGGTGTGTTAGTGAGTGAATGACTGTCTCAATAGTGTCTTTATGAGTAACTACATATTTTTTAAACTAGTATATGTGACTATTGGTGTATATAAGTGAGTATATGTGAGAGTGAGAGATTGAAAGAGTTCCTGTATGAATAAGTATGTGTTTCTATAAGTGATTGTTTAAAAGACTAAGTATGTGTAAGTTTCCGTAAAAGTTAGCATGAGTGACTATGTGTGTGAGTAACTCTATGGATGAGTGTCATTGTGTAACAGGATGTATAGGTGTATGAGTACATATGATGAGTGAATACATGTATGAGTGACTGTATAGGACTGTTGGTGAATGAGTGGATGTGTATGTGGATCTTAGAATTACTGAAGAGGTTGTTGTAACTGGTATTGGTATGTCCATTGTTTTGAAAAGTTTAGTCTCTATTTTTGAATGTGTGTATCAAAGGTTATATTAGGGTGAGAGGAGGTCTGCCACTCTATCACAAGGATGATGTCATCAGTGATGTCATCAGTGATGTCATTTGAGATGTCATCAGTGATGTCATGAGTGATGTCACTGACCATGTCATGAGTGATGTAATATGTGACGTCATCAGCAGTGCATTGAGGGCGCGCGAGTTATAGTTAGCTGAACTAACTATAACGGGGGAATTTCATTGGTTTTGTACGAGTGAAATGTCCAGCTAACTATAACATGTGTGAAACCTATGTTTTTTTTTGTGAGATTGTCAGATTTACATTTAGAACATTCCATGTTGTGATTGGCATCTTTAACTAATTTACTAAAAGTCACTGATTTACTTTCTGGTAATGGTAAATATATGAACCTTTCAGAATCAACATTACTACTGCATGTGTTCATACAGTTTTCACAGCAATGTTCCCATTTATAAGAGACACCAAGTAAGTTTTCTACTTGTACTCCTTCATCTTCAAGTACCCCCAGCATATATATTAAGAATTCCTGTGCATCTTGCTGGACATTTTCTTTAAACTGTGTAGATCCAGAACATACATCTAAAAGATTTCTAACATCAGAAGCACTTTCTATTTTAGTTTTATCATTAATTAGCTTCTCATAAAGGAGACTCAGCAGAGAACAGAATCTTTTTCCATGATTTACTATTATCTGCTCTTGCAAATTTTCCAGATAAAATACAACATTCAGCACTACATTTGCGTAGCAGTTGACACCAGAGCTATTTTCAAAATGACAACCAACAACCTCTTGAACACTGTCCTTTTTCTTTTTGCTTACAATCACTTCACTCTCCTTTTGTTTTCTCTTCTGTACATCCTCATTACTGATATTCTCAATTCTCCTTTTCTGAGAAACAACATGTTTTTCAATCACAGGATACTGACCTAAATGAGGAGCATAGATTCTTCTTACTCTATTATACTCCTTTACACAGTTTGCATCAGCACTAACTTTTGAGTCATCAAAGTCTATCATGAATAAACCAGATAATGTTTTCACTGGTGACAAAGCAACATATGCCATACCTTCTTTGAACACAGTAGAACCAATGTTTACAAAAGCACTATCTACAGTCAATCCTTGAGACTTGTGAATAGTTACAGCATATGCTAGAGAAAATGGAAACTGCTTCCTACGTACATACAAGTCTTTCACTAGCAAAAAACGAACTGAACAACGACTAATGTCTTTAACCTCTTCAATCTGGTCAAATTTTATTTTTAAAAATTCAATTCCATCTTTTTTCTGGTACTTCTCATAACCCACAACTTTACCCATAGCTCCATTTACTAAACCTTTTTCTACATCCAAATTTCTCCTTAAAATCACTCGACAATTAATGCAAACATATAGATTTTTTTCTAATCCAGCTGTTTTTGAAATGTTCTTGTCTAGTGAATCCAATTTATTTTTCAGTTTGCCTGTTAATGTAATAGTAATTCCTTCATGCTGAATTTTGTCCACTGCTTCCATTTTCTTAATCTCTTCCTTTTCCAATTTCAAAAGTTCCTCATTGAATATCGAGCACTCACGTAGTGTTGGCATTAAGCAGATTACAGTAATTTTTTCAGCAATGTTCTTGAATATTTTCTCTGCAACAATTGTTTCCTTTGGAAATAAATTATGTAGCATCCGACTCTGTAATGCTTTTTTGCCAACTTCTGTGAGTAGTCCAATTCTAATATCTTTCAGAATACTTGCATAATCTTCATCGTTTGCTTGCCTCATATTGGTAGTGAGTTCTTTGTACTCAAGGAACGACCAAATATTCGCATTACCAATGCTTCCTAATGACTTCTTCGTGTCTTCATGTGTCACAGTATTAAACACGGGTTGTCCTTTTACTGGAGTGAGCTGCAAAAGATCCCCAAAAACTATGACATGTTTTCCTCCAAATAACACGTCATAGTCTCTCTTTAGAATTTGCTGCATTCTTAAATGCACAAAGGCAAGCATTAAGTTTGATACCATGCTCACCTCATCAATAATGAGAACTTGCATCTTCTTCAACACTCTTGAAACTTCGAAACATGCTTCTCCTGTTAGCTTGTGATATTGTATTTTGTTCTCATGCTCCACTGGTAACATTAGCAAGCGATGTAAGGTAATTCCTTTTATGTTATAGGCTGCTAACCCAGTCGGAGCAGTTACAACACAAGACAAAGTGGAAGCTGTTTTTTGCTGTAGGTAGCTTCTGATGACTTTTATTAAGAAACTTTTTCCAGTTCCAGCTTGTCCACTCACATACATCCTGATTGGTTCAAATGATGTGCATGAGCACTCTTTATTTTCATGTAGTAATCCATGATCAATTTTTTGGGTGACTTCTTCATAAATTTGTTTTTGTTCTTCATTCAGATGTTGTTCCAGATTTAGTAAGTCTATTGAATCTTCCTGTGCTTGATTCATAGCCGTTTCTACTTCAGTCATGGCTATTGCAGCTTCATTTTCTACAATAGGTTGTCCTAGGGGATCTTGACTGAGTGTTCCAGAACTTTGGCTGTCTTGAGGACTGTCTCTAGCTACTTCAGCTGCAATTGTACTTTCCTGTTCAATTTCTTCATTTAACATTTGCACGTAATTTGAACTGCATTGAATTGTTTCTTTATACGCATTAAATGAATCTTCATAGCTGAGAAATTCTCCCAGTAGTTTGTCCTCTGAACGCCATGGTTTAAACAGCTGTAAAAGTGCCAAGTAGTAAAATTCTGTTTTGTCAGTAGTGTCACAACTCAGCTTCCTGTGATTAATCAAACTTCCTTTTGTTTGCTTCACTAAACATCCTTCCTCACCAATGACTTTATATTTTCCATTGTTGATGTCTTCAGTGGCTTTCCGTGAAAAAATGTAGTTCTGCAGCACTTCATAGAGACACATGTTCTCAAGATGACGACTTCTTTTTGGGTAATATGTGTCCAACATGTTTGATTTCAAAATATCTGTACTTTCCGGGTTGTACTCGGCCAAATATTCAATTTCTCCAACAGATTTCAGTACCCGATTTCGCATTGCTGCAAAGCCTAAACTTACCCAAATTATTCTTCTGGATTTCGAGTAAAGACTTGCAGATGATAACCTATCTGAGCATTCGTAGAATCCAATTTCTCGATGCGATAACATCTTTAAAATGAAACTGTATAGCTTCTTACTGACAGTCTTCTCATGAGAAATCTCTTCCCACATTTTCTTCAATTCTGTTTTCTCAGATTTAGTGATGTATGTTGTGACATACCGAGCAACAGCAATAGAATTGTCTGCCACATACTGAATAACCATGTTAGCATTCCACATGGATAAAATGACTGGGTTGTAGTCATTTATGTATTTTGACTCTTCTTTTCTTCGTAGGTTGTAGGTATTCTTAGGTGATTTTCTTGTAATAGTATGTCGCACAGCTGACATAAAACTGTTTACTCTTCCTTTTGAAAGAACAGGTCGTGGAAATCCAAATCGACATTTTGTGTAGAATTTATCTTTGCTCTTGTACTTTCGCTGACAGTATTTTCCACACCGATGATTTTGAAAACGTAGAACTTGCTCTTTTAACTTTTTCTCTTCTGTTCTTTTAGGTATAGCACATGTTGCATATTCTTCAATGAAAGTTAAAACTGCATCATCAGAATCTGTTCCAAATTTTGGAGCATCCTTGATCCACAACAGTACTCTTTTCTCCAAAAGAAATCCACAACTTCTCCAAGAGGTGGATTTTTTTTATTGCAGATGAAGGACATCATAGCCTCAAATCTATGATTGAAATATCTGCAAACATTAACCGGATCCAATGAGCACAATTCTCCTGCTGTCTTGTATTCGATGTTTTTAATGTTAGAATTTGCCTCTCGAAGAAAATCCAGTAAATCATCCCAAGCGTACTCGGCACAGCTTAGGGCAAGAAACCATGTTGGAGTTCCTAAATTCCGTAACATGCATTTTAATTCTCCATGGCGTCGGTACCAATATTCATTTGTCCCACGCTGACAAGCCATCAGATTGATCAATTGTGTTTCCAAATGATCATCTCGGTGCTGCACTTTGTCCATAAAATCCTTAGCAGACACATTATGTAGATGTACTCCACTTTTTAAAATGTGATTTACTGCATAAGATAGTGCAGACAAGTCGCTTTCAAATAAAAGATGAAACAAATAAGGAATACTTTGACGAAATCTTGAATCTTCTGCATATAATCTTGTAGTCCGATACTCAGAAGCTGGAATCTGTTCTGGGCGTTCATCGTATTGTCCACCTTTTCCTGTAGGAAACAGCTGGGGAAAACATCGAGCTTCCAAGCTCTTCTCCCATACACTCACGGGACTTCCTTTTGCTTTCTTCATCTGAAACAGATCAATAGTGTTTCCCATAACTTCTTTTGAATGAAGAGGATGTATGCTAAAATGTTCATAAATGTTTTCTTCTTTTGACTTGTCCACTTTTTCAATTTGCCCAGTTGGTGTTTCTGTGTCTTCTTGAAAATCTTCTTCATCTTCATCTATATAAATAGATTCATACCATTTATTATTCCTTTTCAAATATAAATTTGCTCTTTGTACTTTCCGTACATCTACCAGCTCCTGCCAAATTTTCTTATTCTTCGTAGGTACACCATTAACCAGAATAACTAATGGTTCAGTTTCCAAAGTATCTGCATCAATAGATTCCATATTTTTTTTCAAATCCAATGGCTCCATACATACTATGGTCTGGAACGGATGAACACATTGAATGAGTATAGACTCATATGTATTTAAATCAGAAAGTTCGGCAGGAATAGCATCCAATTCTAAATTATTATGTACAGCTCTGGTCTAACTTATTATAACAGTATTTACAAATACGCTGATTTTCACCCAATTCAAAACAATTTTCCAGAAATATATATGTTGCAAAATCCTTCCACTTATAATTATCTTCATTTTCACTTCTTTTATACAGATCAACATTCCTTGTTTGAATTTTATAATGTTTTCTGCGGCAACAAATACAAGTAATATTTGGTCTTTCATTAGAGATGATAGTAAATTTTGTCATTTCGTCTTCAAAATTTTTAGTAATAATGAGTTCTACATTCTGTTCCACATTTTCCTAATTAACTGTGTCCTTTTCTGCACTTTCTTGTTCTGGACCGAAGTAACAAAACTGAATCTCATCGGTAACCTTCACTACATCTGATACAGATCCACGGAACAGAGCATTATTTAACTCATTTAACTTTACTGCTGGACTTTTAGCAAAATACAATGTTCTCACAAACTTTCTCATTTCAGTATGATGAACAGCCAGCATCCTAAAATGGTGAAAAACACTTTGACACACTTTCCTAGATAGACAAGCCAGAGAATGTCCTTGCAAACCAGTATTCTCTCTCACTCTGCATGGATCTAGTCTTTGAAGCACCTTAATCTTCTGTTTTACACTCTTTTTACTATATTCTCTTAGAAAGTCACGTAATTTATCAATAGATTCCTGACGCACAGTACAAATACTACTACAATTCCAAGTGTACTCTGGGGCTTTTGGACGTCTCCCCATAGCCTCAGCAGCCATCACTTCTTCCTCATTTCTTGGAACCATTTTCTCCTTTTCCATCACACAACCATCTCTAACTTCATATGCTCTACCATTGGTGTCAACTGCATGCAACAAACTATTACTTTGAAGATAACTCTCTTCATTAAAAAATGGTTCAGTACTTGAACTGTGCTTCCATTCTCCCAAGAACACTTTACAAAAGTTACTTTTTTTCACTTCTCTTTTCCTTTTGCTTTGTGACTTCATTGCATTGACGAATTTTTCTAATCTACGCATCCTATTCAAAATTAAAATAAAAAGTTTTCTTTTTATTTCCAAAGCCTTACTTACAATATTTTCTATAAAAAAAAAATTCTTAATAAATGTTGTTTTTTTCTTATATTTTTTCACATCCTTTAGCAAATTTAACATCACTCTTCTCTGAAACATTTTTCGACGAATGTTTTTAAAATCTAATTTTCGTGTTAAATCACTTTTACTTACTTCTGATTGTACATTAGCTTTTTGTTTTTGCTGTTGACTCTGTTGTTGCTTTGTTCTTAAAACACTGGTTGTTTTACATTTATTTTTTCCATTTTTTGTTTTTTTGAAGATATTTTTTAAGAAATCTTTACTTTGCTTACCAGTAGACTTTTTCTTTTTGCCATCACAAGCTTTTCCTCCTATTTTTTTTTTCCTGTTTTGTCCAGATATAGTTGTTGTTGCTTTTCTTTCCTCTTTCTTGTCCTTAAAGGCATTTTTTTATTTTTTCACTGTTGCTCGGCAATACCTGCAAGAAACTTTAAAAAAAATTCCTTTTTGTAATTATAATTCATTAAAAAAAATGTTAAGCTTTTCAATAATTTAAAATGTTTTAGCATTTGCCTCTTATTTGTGATTTATTAATTTCTGCTGAGTGCTAACCACCACATTTGAAGAAAACAAGCTGTCCCTTTCCTGCAAGTGCATGTATTATAGAACAACTGCAACACAAATTAAATCTCTGCCCACAATTCTTGTGTGCACACAGCCTCATGGTGTGATTCTAAGCAGAAAACAGAATTTGATTGGCAATTTCAAAGCACATTTACTACTGTGGTAGAGCAAGTGATAATTACTGTTACAGCCTGACACATTTTCCTTGTAGATTACTGAGGCAGAAAAGAGTACATTTCCTAACAGCTACTCCATACCATGTGCATGTGCAACCTGAGTGAGTGAGTACACTAGAGCAAAGGAAATGAGCCTTGGTGATGTTGAATGTGTTTGCGTTACACACTGCTATCTGAAACACCACATAGAGCTGAGTACTACGCATGGGAGTGTTGGAGAAGCTGCTGCGTGTGTGCAAAGAGTGTGTTTCTGGAGACTGTGTATTGTCTGGTGCAAGAGAGATGAGCAAAGAGACTTCCATAACTGTATGAAGTCTGCAGGGATGTATGTAACAGTGCATGTGTGGTGAGGGTTACATTTTGTTTTGAACATGTGGCAACTACCTGTGCATTTGCAATTTTGAAAGGAAAATCTAACCTGTTGGTTTCAAATGTTTTGGTAGAACAAGTGATAATTACTGTTACAGCCTGACACATTTTCCTTGTAGATTACAGAGGCAGAAAAGAGTACTTTTCCTTACAGGTTCTCCATACCATGAGCATGTGCAACCTGAGTGAGTGTCTACACTAGAGCAAAGGAAATAAGCCTTGGTGATGTTGAATGTGTTTGCGTTACTCAGTGCTGTCTGAAACACCACACAGAGCTGAGTACTACGCATGGGAGTGTTAGAGAAGCTGCTGCGTGTGTGCCAAGTGTGTGTTTCTGGAGACTGTGTATTGTCTGGTGCAAGAGAGATGAGCAAGGAGACTTCCACAACTGCATGAAGACTGCAGGGATGTATGTAACAGTGCATGTGTGCTAAGGGTTAATTTGAGTTTTGATCATGTGGCAACTACCTGTGCATTTGCAAGTTTGAAAGGAAAATCTACCCAGTTGGTTTCAAATGTTTTAGCATATGCCTCTCATTTGTGATTTATTGATTTCTGCTGAGTGCTAACCACCACATTTGAAGAAAACAAGCTGTCCCTTTCCTGCAAGTGCATGTTTTATAGAACAACTGCAACACAAATTAAATCTCTGCCCACAATTCCTGTGCGCACACAGCCTCATGGTGTGATTCTAAGCAGAAAACAGAATTTGATTGGCAATTTCAAAGCACATTTACTACTGTGGTAGAGCAAGTGATAATTACTGTTACAGCCTGAAACATTTTCCTTGTAGATTACAGAGGCAGAAAAGAGTACATTTCCTAACAGCTACTCCATACCATGAGCATGTGCAACCTGAGTGAGTGACTACACTAGAGCAAAGGAAATGAGCCTTGGTGATGTTGAATGTGTTTGCGTTACACACTGCTATCTGAAACACCACACAGAGCTGAGTACTACGCATGGGAGTGTTGGAGAAGCTGCTGCGTGTGTGCTAACAGTGTGTTTCTGGAGACTGTGTATTGTCTGGTGCAAGAGAGATGAGCAAAGAGATTTCCACAACTACATGAAGACTGCAGGGATGTATGTAACAGTGCATGTGTGGTAAGGGTTAATTTTTGTTTTGAACATGTGGCAACTACCTGTGCATTTCCTTTTTCGAAAGGAAAATCTACCCTGTTGGTTTCAAATGTTTTAGCATTTGCCTCTCATTTGTGATTTAGTGATTTCTGCTGAGTGCTAACCACCACATTTGAACAAAACAAGCTGTCCCTTTCCTGCAAGTGCATGTTTTATAGAACAACTGCAACACAAATTAAATCTCTGCCCACAATTCCTATGCGCACACAATCTCATGGTGTGATTCTAACCAGAAAACAGAATTTGTTTGGCAATTGCAAAGCACATTTACTACTGTGGTAGAGCAAGTGATAATTACTGTTACAGCCTGACACATTTTCCTTGTAGATTAGAGAGGCAGAAAAGAGCTCATGTCCTAACAGCTACTTCATACCATGAGCATGTGCAACCTGGGTGAGTGACTACACTAGAGCAAAGGAAATGAGCCTTTGTGATGTTGAATGTGTTTGTGTTATACAGTGCTATCTGAAACACCACACAGAGCTGAGTACTACGCATGGGAGTGTTGGAGAAGCTGCTGCGTGTGTGCAAAGAGTGTGTTTCCGGAGACGGTGTATTGTCTGGTGCAAGAGAGATTAGCAAAGAGACTTCCAAAACTGCATAAAGACTGCAGGGATGTATGTAACAGTGCATGTGTGGTAAGGGTTAATTTGAGTTTTGAAAACAGGCTGCCCCTTTCCTGGGTCTGCAATTCTTACAGAACAACAACTTCACAAATTAAATCTCAGACAACAATTCCTGTATGCACACAGACTCATACTGTGATTTTAGGCACATAACACAGGCTGCCCCTTTACTGGGACTGCAATTCTTTCAGAAGAACAAATTCACAAATTAAATCTCAGACAACAATTCCTGTATGCACACAAACTCATGCTGTGATTTTAGGCACAAAACACAGGCTGCCCCTTTCCTGGGACTGCAATTCTTACAGTACAACAAATTCACAAATTAAATCTCAGACAACAATTCCTGTATGCACACAGACTCATGCTGTGATTTTAAGCACAAAACTGTGTTCCTGGATAGTACCAGCACACCTTAAATTATGGGGAAGACATACTCCAAAATATCTTACATGTTCAAGACAGATACATATCTTCCACAACATAAAATGTAATTCGCAACTTTTAAAGTAGAACGAAAATCTACCATGCTAATTTCAAATGTGTTGGCATTTTCCTCTCATTTCTTTCAAAGTGATTTCTGCTAAATCCTAACCATCACAGTTAAAAAGAAGCTGTCCTTTTCTTTCAACTGCAAGTCTTACTTTTCAACAGCAACACAAATTAAATCTCTGTCAACAATTCCTCTCTGGGGGGGAGGAGCCAAGATGGCGACCGGGACGGCAGCGTAGGCTCCCGGCTCCGTGACCCTCCGCATCCCGCACAGATATCCTGCATGAGATCCTTAGCCTGCGCTATGTGCCCGTGTTGGTGAATGAGAGCGGCAACCGATCGTGTGACTCCGAAGTTTCTGGCGGTGGTATCGCCGGAGAAATATCTATTTGAAGCTTGCGGCCTGTGCAACCCTGGAACCGGGACCTCGAGTGGATAGCATGGCCGGGCGGCAGTTCAACAACAGCGGCCTTTGGTGACTGGGTGGAGTCGGACTAACCGGAGCGGTGCGATTATCGGCCTACATTTCGCCGTGGTCGTTCCTACCACTAAGCGTAGCGGAACGAGTGCACGCCCGAGGTGGCTAATCCAAGATTCCCCGGTGATTGCCTCAGCCTTCGCCGGTGAGCTGCCCGGCCGCCGCCCGTAACTCGCCCTGATTCTTGCGGACTGCTCCCGGATTTTCGCGGGCGCAGATCCGTGGTGGGGATGACTGTTGCCCGTGATCACACATCGGATATATTTTTTGCCTGCCCCCGAAACCCTGATTCCAGTGACATGGAACCTGAGGTGCTTGTCCCTGAGTCCTGGTCCCAATCTGGGTTGGACCTACCCGGCGGCCATCTTGACAGGACGAAGTCTACCATCCTGTACACTGGGTCGCAGCACGATTGGAAGTGTGCGACTATGAGGAGCGTAGCGGAGCGAGCGCCGAGAGCTGTGCTGGGGTATGGTGATCTTCTCGAGGCTCTCGGCGCCCTTCACTCCACCTTGGTTCACGGCGCCTGGGTATTGGGGAGTAAGCTTGATGGGGTGGCATCAGCGTTGGAACAGTTGCTGCCTGCCTGTCCCCAGGTACACGGGGACTTCCTACACTGCACACAGGAGGACAGTGTCGTGGCCGCCCCTGTGGATAGTGACCAGCTGGAAACTCCGGACAGTATACTAACGTGTGATCGGTTGGCTGTGGGTCTGGTCTGTTCCGGAGGTCTTGGACCTGAGTGGGGGGTGGTGGCCTTGTCCCGTGCGCGGCCTCCGGCGACCCAGGCAATATTCAAGCAACGGTCGCCTGCTCTGGCTGATTTCGCCTTCTTGGACCTTGTGTGCAGTGCAGATCCTGGAGCAGCACTGGGAAAGATGACTCTCCATACTGCTGACTGTGTTGGGATTCAGAGACTTCCACCCTACCTGTGTGTGTCGCTTCATGTTCTTTTTTGGACGCTCCTCTTCTTTGTAACATTGGACATGGCACTGGGTCGATGGGTATGCATGGGTAGATTCGCAAAGAGTGGCCAAGGATAAGGCTGATCCTTCAGAGGTGGTCATCTAATAAGCGGGCGGGCTCTGGGGTTGCGTGCTCTCACGGCATAGCTGTTAGTGTAATAGGCGCATAATGCTCCCCATTCTTCTTTGACATGGTCGATTCGGTGTTGCTTATTGTTTGCTTTGGGGGAAAACATATTGTGCGGGAGGGAGAAGCCGGGGGCATGTTTTGAAGGCCCTCCTCCAGTTTATTAATATTCTCTCTACCCCCCCGCCTGGTGGGGTTTCTTTTCTTACTCCTCTTTCTCTGTTTCTTCTATATTTCGGGTCTGGTTCCGGGGCGACAGGCACACTGCTGGGGGGGGGGGCCGTACTCATCTGCAGAGGTGCAGGGTGGGGGGTTGGGGGAGGGGATCCTTTAGTCTTTAACCCTTTTTTTTCCATGGCCTCCTTTTTCTTCTCTTATTCTTCTTTGTCTTTTTTCTGGGATCAGCATGGTAGAACTCCTTCGTTGTTAATCGCTGCGTTTTCATGTGTGCCACAATTTCCGTGGTGTTTTCTGGGTTTTAGGGCAGGGGACTGCAGGCGCAAATGGCCGTGATATTCCTCCACATCCTGAACTTCCTGTTTCAGCGCCATTGACTAGATAAATTGCTGTTTATCGTTGACGTTTATTATTCTGCCTGCCATTTCTTGCTGCTGGGAAACTGTTTGGCACCTGATCCTTCCATCCTCTTTTATTATAAAATGAAAACCTTTTGTATCCTGGTCTCCTACTTGGGCTGGTCAGTGGCCGAGAGTATACTAGCATGGAGATTCTTCTCCCCGAGGTGCTGCCTGTGATAAATATTGATTTTTGTTACTCTGACTGCTTAGCGGCCGGCCCCGGGGGTTGTAGGCCCATACTTGTTATTGGTTGAAATGTCAATAAAGGTTTTTCAAAAAAAAAAAAAAAAAAAAAAAAACAATTCCTCTCTGCACACAGACTCATGGTTTCATGGTAGGCACAAAACAGTATTCCTCATTGTTACCAGTACACATTAACTTATGGTGAAAACATACTCCATAATATTTAACTAGTTAAAGACAGTTAAATATTCAGGAACTCTCTGCAGCCTTGTCAGCCCTTACTAAAGGGAAGACCCCTGGCCCTGACGGTTTTCCTGTGGAATTTTATTTGCATTTCTCAGACATCCTACTACCTAAACTTTTAGCCCTCTTTCAATCATTTTCCTCTTCTGGCAAGGCTGAAGGCACTTTTCAAGATGCCTCCATCTGTTTGATCCCCAAAGAAGGTCGCGACCACCAGTTTTGCAAAAACTACCGACCGATTTCGTTAGTCAATGTAGACTACAAAATCTTTGCCAAATTACTTGCAATGCGCCTAGACCCCCTTATGCCTTACCTCATTGGCAAAGAGCAATGCGGATTCGTTAAGGGCAGGCTTACCTCGGACAACTCTCGCCTTCTTCTTAACGTTCTAAATAAAGCTCCCTCACTTTCAACCCCTCTTGCTGCTATCTCTGTTGACGCAGAGAAGGCCTTTGACAGGGTTGACTGGTCTTTTTTGTTCGCTTCATTGCGGTGGCATGGTTTTGGTCCCAAATTTATATCCCTTGTCTCTCTCCTATATTCTGCCCCCAAGGCCTCGGTACTTGTGAATGGACAACTCTCTCCATCTTTTAATCTTCAGAGAGGCGTTCGCCAAGGTTGCCCTCTTTCCCCACTCCTTTTTGTTTTATCTCTCGAACCCTTCTTATCCTCCATTCGCAATAACACTTCCATTTCTGGTTTCCCATATGGCTCTAATCAATTGAAACTTTCTGCCTATGCGGATGACATCTTACTATTTATTTCTGACCCTAAATCCTCCGTCCCCCCCTTATTATCCGAGTTTCATTCCTTTTCTTTGGTTTCCGGTTATAAGATCAACTCGGACAAAACCGAGATTCTTCCTCTCACCTCATCCTGTCTTCCCCATCTTTTCTCTGCTACTGGTTTTGCCTGGAGTAGCTCCAAGATTAAGTACCTTGGTATCCTGTTTTCCAATTCCATCTCATCCTCGGTTAAATTGAATCTGTCGGCAGTTATTTCCAGGATTGATCAGTCGCTCTCAGCCTGGAATCCCCTCTATCTCTCTTGGTGGGGTCGTTTGGATTCAATCAAAATGATGATCGCCCCTATTTTAATTTACACCCTCTCTATGCTACCGGTTCACATCCCTGCATCTTACTTTAAAAAAATTGATTCTCTTCTTTCTCGTTTTCTCTGGAAAGGTAAGAAATCCAGAATTTCCATTGCCTCCCTCCGTAAGCCTAAATCCAATGGTGGGGTTAACTTTCCTGATTTCCGTCTTTATCATAGATCCTTTTCTCTACGTCAGGCCTCGAGATGGATCTCATCAACTCTCTCTCCTTTCACGCCCCTCTGGCTCCTTATTGAGCAATCTTTACTATTGCCCTTCTCCTTTGCCGAGGTGATGCGATTCTCTTCCAGGAATCCTTTTTCTCTTTACCCCCTATTTAAACATACCTCTTCTCTTTTAAGTCCTTTGGTTCTCCCCTCTGAGGTCACACGTACATCCTTCTTAAATTCTACTATTTGGTATAACTCTCTTATCCTTTTTAGAAATAGACCTATTTTTTGGAAAGCATGGAGGGTAAAGGGCATAATGTGGGTCAACCAACTCTTTGACGGTGTATCCCCTTGCTCTTTTCCCCAATTTCAACTTTTATTTCGGTGCCCTCGTTCCTTTCTGCGGAAATTCACAACCCTCATGGCAATTATCCTTGATCGTTATTATTCTCTTCCCTCCTCATCATCATCGTCACCTCCTCCTTCTCTTCTTAATATTCTTGCTACACTCCCTAAAGCATCTCTCATCTATAAATCTTTTGTATCTCCTAATCCTAATCGTGTCAAATCTAAAGTGGAGCTTTCTTGGGAATCGGATTTTTGTTGTACCTGGCCGATTGCTCTGTGGGATAAGTTGTGGTCCAGATCTTTAAAAATTTCCCGCTCTGCTTCTCTTACTCAATCCCTATTTTATCTGTATCACAGGCTTTACCTTTCTCCTCTTTCTTTATCCCGCTTTTCTCCCTCCTCCGATTCTAAATGCTGGACTTGTTCTTCTTCTGATGCTGACCTTTTCCACATGTTTTTTCTATGCCCTGTTGTCTCTACCTTTTGGGGGAAAGTGTGGTCATGCCTCTCCCGTATCTTCCCTCTTCCTTCCTCTTTTATACACTCATTTCTCTTTTTGGGTAGCCTTTCTGACTCCTTGAATCTCCCTGCTCATCTACACGGCCTCTTTGACCTCACGCTTGCGCTTGCCTTCCAACATATTTCTTCCAACTGGAAATCTCTAGCTTCCATTTCCTTACAAGGCTGGTGGAATTCATTATGCCACTTTCACAGATTGGACGTTTCCTTTGCCTCCACTTGTAAACCTGTTCGTAATGTTGATTTTTTCTGGTTGCCTCTCACCACGTATTTGGACTGCTTGGCCCTAAAGAAACCTATATGTCTCAGTGCAGAAAATTTTAAACCTCCTTGAACGTCTCGAACTCTCTCCTTTTGCTATTCACTATAAGTTTTGTTTAATATTACTGCTTGTTTTATGATGGTAACTTCGCATCGCTGACTTTCTATGACTTTTACAATTTGAATATGTGTCGTAATTTTTAGATATGGTATGGTCTATTTTATTATCTTTATATTTTCCTTTCCCTCTCCCCCTCCCTTCCTCCCTTATCCTTCCCTCCCATTACCTCCCTCAATGTTAAAAATTCTCTTAAAAAATGCTTTGTGGTTTCTAATACTGATATTAGCAATGTTAAGTTTCTCATTGGTTTCTGTATTGTAATTTATGCTGATATCTCTCTTTTGTCATCAACTTTTTAATAAAGCTTTCAAACACAAAAAAAAAGACAGTTAAATATCTCCCAAACCACAAAATGTAAAACATAACTTTTTAAGAAGATTCACAATTCTAATATTTATATAAAAAATCACCACATACATCCCCTCTCAAACTCATAACTCACCTTTAAAATTAGTTAGTTGAGAAAGAAATGTGGCATTCAAACAGCACAGTATCAGAGTCAGAATATCAGAGCTCTACACCTCTCTCCTCTCTCCAGAACCAGTAAATGGCAATGTTTCCCTCTCTTTTTTCACACATATACATGTTAATGTAAAATCACAGTCCTTCCCACATTTTTTCAAATGGAATCACACATTTCTATTGGTTGCTACTTTCAACCCCTTTGCAAATCATCCCTTCCCCCAACATGACTTCTGCCTGCTACCATAGCAACAGCTTATGGAACACAGGTGTGAGCAGAGAGGTCAGAAGTTCAGCAGACAATGTTTCATATCCAAAGTGCAAGAGTGCTTGACTTTTCAAACCTAACAGCAAATCCAAAGTAATGTTCAGTGGGAACACATTTTTCTGAACCAATCCAAAACATGCTTTTAAAAATGTAAACATACAACCTAGTTTTTAGTGTAGAATGGTTTGAAACAGCCAATGACTTCTTTTTATTTAAAAAACGTATGTATGCCTCCATTTTCCAACTGTCTTTCATTTCATATTGCCATTCTACTGAAAGACACGTCCTGAGTGCATCCTGTTCTCCTTGAAAGATGTTCACAGTGCGGATTGTAATTCACAGCTATGTCTTCTGGAGTTAAAAATTTGCAGAAAAAAGAGGTATGGTGAGAGACCTTGCTTTGCCAAATGTAGACATTAAATGGATTGGTCAGAGAGGGTTAAAGTGGCACCAATTAATGCCTTTGGTGAAAACCTTTCTACATCTCCCACACCCTAACCTTATTATTGTGCACTGTGGTGAAAATGACCTAGGCACTTTAACTGGGGTAGGTCTGGAAATGCTTATTAAGGACACCTTTGTGCAATTGATGTCACTTTTTCCACAAACTGCCTTTGTATATTCTAATATATGCCAAAGGCAAAAGTGGAACTGGTCCAACCAATTTTGTCCACAGATTGACAAAGCAAGGAAGCACGTCAACAAATCTATTTCTGCTTTCCTCAGAGACTATGGTATGGGTTCTATATACCACAACAACTTGCGTTACAACATGCAAGACATTTATAGAGGAGATGGTGTACACTTCACTGATGAAGGCAACAGAGTCTTCCTCTTGAACTTAAGACTCTGCATCGGTACTTACTTGTAGGTACCAAAAAACACTCAATGAACACAAGGGCTCTTTTTAGAGCCACCTTATATCTAAACACTTAAATGCGATTTTTTATTCTTTGTTTTGTAAAGTTTTTTTTCGGGTGCGCGCTGAGTGCGCGCACTCGGCGATATTTTTTATAAAAATATGAATCATTTTTTTTGCCCTACAAGGTCCTACTGTGACCCCCTGTCAATGCCTAGTGGGTCAATATCTCCCCACTCTGCCCCTTTACACGTTCTCCCCCTTTGTTTCTCACCCCCTCAAAATGGGAGAGACAAAATGGCGGCCGCCGCTTCCTGATTTCCACTGATTCGAATGTTTACTTACATCGAACAACCAATCAGAAGTGCGCTCGCGCACGGCTAAGTGCGCGCACCCAGCGCGTACGCTGCGCGCGTACAGATATATATATTGATTTAAATGCTTTTTTCTCTGTAAATACTGAACAGATTTACACCAAACCTGCTAAAGGCACTTCATGGACCTTTTAGCTACCTCTCTGCCAAATTTCACATAATTCTGTTAATCCGTTCAGGCTGTAGCAGCGACTAAAGTCCCTATGGAAAAATCCATGGGGAAAACGTGTTTTGGGACCCCCCCTTTTTCTCAGCCCCCGCTTGACGAATCACCCCGAGACTTTCAGGGTAGGAGCTGAGCGGAGCGCCCCATTAGTTTTGAAAATTTCGTGAGGATTCGCCAATCTGCGCCAAAGTTATTCAAAATAGAATTTTGAGATTTCCTATGGAAACTCGGTCCTAAATATAACGATCTACTGGCGACCGCCAGTAGATAATATATATATATATATATATCATCTACTGGCGGTCGCCAGTAGATAGTTATAGTTAGGACTGTGTTTCCATAGGAAATCTGAAATTTGACGAATCCTCGCAAATTTTTCAAAATAGGTGGGGCGCTCCGCTCCGCTCCTACCCTGAAAGTCTCGGGGTGATTAGTCAAGCTAGGGCCGAGAAAAAAGGGGGGTCCCAAAACGTGTTTTCCCCATGCATTTTTCCATATGGACCTTTAGTCCAAGGTACAGCCCGAACGGCTAAACAGAATTATTTGAAATTTGGCAGAGAGGTAGTCCTCAGGTCAGGGATGTGCCTTTTGAATATCTGAAGTAAATCTGTTCTGTATTTCCTGAGAATATTTCAGTTAAAAGTACATATATATCTATAAGTGCGCACCGTGCGCGTATGGTAAGCATACCGTACTCGCACGCTGCCGTGCGCGAGCGTAATTCTGATTGGTGGTTACATGACAGTAAACATTCCAGTCGTTCGAAATCAGGAAGTGTCGGCCGCCATTTTGTGTGTCTCACAATAAAAGACAAAGGTGGAGAACGTGAAAAGGGGGCAAGGTAGAGAGTTGCAGACCCCGTAGCCTTTGTCAGGGGGTCCAAAAAGGACTCAGAAGTGTGAAAAATACATTTTTTTTTTAAATCGCGGGGTACGCATACCGTGCGCGTACGGTAAGCGTACGGCAGAAAAACCGTTAAAAAAAAAATATTAATAAATACATAACTTAGCATTTAAAAAACCGTACAAATTCACTTAAAAACCATAGGTTTCACACACGTTATAGTTAGGAATAGCTATAACTCGTGCGGCCGCCACTCTATCACAAGGATGATGTCATCAGTGATGTCATGAGTGATGCCACTGACCACGTCATGAGTGATGTAATATGTGACGTCATCAGCAGTGGATTGCGGTCGCGCGAGTTATAGTTATCTGATCTAACTATAACGGGGGAATTTCATTGGTTTTTTACGAGGGAAATGTCCACCTAACTATAACCTGTGTGAAACCTATGGTTTTTTAAGTGAATTTGCAAGGTTTTTTAAATGCTAATTCCTAACTATAACGTGTGTGAAACCTATGGTTTTTTAAGTGAATATATATATATATATATATATATATTACCTACTGGCAGTTGCCAGTAGGTAGTTATAGTTAGGACCTACTTTCCATAGGAAATCCGCAACATTTTATTTGGAATAACGTTGGCTCCGATTGATGAATCTTCGCAAAATTTTCCAAACTTTTGGTCAGCTCCGGTCCACTCCTATCCTGAAAATTTCACAGTGATTCGTCAAGCGGGTGCCGAGAAAAAGGGGGGTCCCAAAACACATTTTCCCCATGCATTTTCCTATAGGACCTGTTGACGCAGCTACAGCCCGAACTGCTGAACGGAATTACACCAAATTTGGCAAAGAGGTAGTCCTCAGTTCAGACTTGTGCCTTTTGCTCAAATGGTGTAAATCCGTTCAGTTGTTCCTGAGAAAATTAGAGTTAAAAAGATAGATATATCTGGGCGGAGCCTAACCACACATCTCATCGGCTGTCAATACTTCATCCAAGAAGTGTTGGCAGCCATCTTGGGACCAATATACATGATATCCCCTCATTAAAAAGCATTGAAGTTAATAGAAGGTTTTAAGACTTTGGTTACATTTTAAATCATTTGTTGATGGTACCATACTCATTTTAGGAATTGTGGTGCGTTCTAAGGTGATTTTACCATGTGAAAAAGCCTTCTGCTGTGATAGCATGAATCATGTTTGAGAGAAAACTATTTTCTCATGCTTTTCCCACAGAGGTTTAGAAGGTGATCTATAAGCTAAACTGAGAGCATATTTTCTGTAAATTCACATTATCTTTCTCAGTCATGAGAGAATGAAGTCTGACATTCTCAGTAAAACATGTACATCCAACAAAGGCAGAGACTGTCAGTTGATTCCTTTGTGTTCCACTGCAGCTTCCCAGAGTGTTCTAAAGAACAACTAGAGCGCTAACAGTCCTACTTATGACAAACGTATTGCACACCTGAAGCCATCTTGATTGGAATAAAGTGGTAACTCTTAAAACATTTAATTTAAAAAGGAACAAAATAAGGGGGTTCATTTTGCCATAGAAAGTATGATTAGTGCTGCAGAAAGAAAAATGAGGGCACATTTTGAGTGACTTCGAAAATCCTCCTCTATTTCATTAAAAACTTCTGACATGCAGACTGAAACACGCACTTTCAATACCAGCAGCAGACTTCCCTGGTGAGCAGTGGCTTTACTACAGTGATCTAATAAGCAACTAGAGTGCTAACATTCTGAATTTATGGCAAATGTGTGACACATCTGAATGCCTTCTTGATGGAATCAAAGTAAAAAACTGAAAGTATTTCCTACTGAGGAGACTGTAGTAAATGAGGAAATTAGGAAACTTCATAACAAATAAGTCTCCCAAAATGGCCAAGAGAGACAAAAGAGCCCAAATGTGGCACAAATATCAACCAGATGTAGCCCAAGTATAGCCCAATGACAGAATGTCCCAGAGTGTTTTAATGAACAACTAGAGCGCTAACAGTCTTACTTATGACAAAAGTATGGCACACCTGAAGCCATCTTGATTGGAATAAAGTGGTAACACTTAAAACATTTAATTTACAAAGGAACAAAATGAGGGGGTTCATTTTGCCATAGAAATTATGATTAGTGCTGCAGAAAGAAAAATTAGGGCACATTTTGACTTCTCAAATCCTCTTCTATTTCATAAAAAAATTCTGACATGCAGACTGAAACATGCACTTTGAATACCAGCAGCAGACTTCCCTGGTAAGCAATAGCTTTACTACAGTGATCTAATGAGCAACTAGAGTGCTAACATTCAGAATTTATGGCAAATGTGTGACACATCTGAATGCCTTCTTGATGGAACCAAAGTAAAAAACGGAAAGTATTTCCTACTGAGGAGACTGCAGTAAATGAGGAAATTAGGAAACTTCATAACAAATGTAGCCCAAATATCACCTAGATGTAGCCCACATGTAGCCCAATGACAGAAGTGTGCAAAATACTTATTTTTGTGTATTTGCAGTTTTATATAGTGCAGACTTGTCAGGTATTGGAGTGTTTTACATGAGCATTGGTTCCATCACACAAGATCAAATTCATTTTGGTTGTAGACATGGGGAGATTAAGTGATTTGACCAGAATCACAGAATATTGAGCTGAAGCAGAAACTCCAACCTGGTTCCCCAGTTGCAAAGTCTGCAGCTCTGGAAGTAACACCACATCCTCTCCCCTAGATGCAACATTTAATCAAGTGGTCAACTGGATAAGAAAACATAAAGATTACAAATCATTTAAAAGTTATTTGACGCTATTTGAAAACTCAGAAAATATGTTTTAGTTTTTTAGAGCACTAACCATAATTTTGATGCAAATAAGACCCTCTCATATATGTAATTTCTAAAGGAAATGCTCTAGGTATTACAGTTTTGATTACATCAAGATGACGGCAGGCGTTCCACACTTTTGTAATAAATATAGAATGTTAGCAATCTAGTTGTTCATTGGGATACTGTTGAGAGGCAGAGGCCAGGGGCACGGACTCTGAAAATTGAAGGCAGGTAGAAGAGTGCAGAGGTAACAATTTGACCACACTGGGCAGGCAGGAAGGGCAGTGGCAGCACAACAGACTATGGAGGGCAATGGTAAGGGGGGCAGGGGCAACAAACCAACAATACAGGACTGGCAAGAGAGGCTGTGGCAATATAATAGACCATTGTGGGCAGAAGGAAGAGGCAGTGGTAGTACAACCATACATGCCAACAGACCCATTTCAGCCAGGAAACGTCCAATGTTGTTAAGCTCAAATGGACTTTATTTGATCTGTCTCCTGTCTAAAATCTCCTCTTTTTCAATGTAACTCAAAGGGGAAAATCAATACCCCAGTTTTTTTTTTAAATCTCCCTCTTACCAAGTTCAAAATGTTCGCAAGTATGGTACAGTGCATCATGGTAGACAGAAGGAATTAGGGTAGGGACATGGACTCGGATAACAGAGGACAGGAGGGTCATGGAGAGGTGCACCAAACTGACCCTACAGGGCAGGCATCAGGGTTTGCAGCAGCACAATACACCACACAGGGCATGCGGGACGGGAGTGCAGCACAACAATCCATATAAATCAATAGGGAGGGGACAGGACCATGCACATGGACAACAGAGAACAGAGGGGAAGAGGCAACGGTAGCTAGCTGACCATAATGGACAGACAGGAGAGAAAGCTGCAGCATAACAGACCATAAAGGGCAGTAGGAACAGATCAGGGGCATTACAATGGAACAGACAAGCCAGGAGGGAGGAAATAGGGGTCTGCACATGGAAAGAGAGGGCTGGGGCAAGGGGGCAGGGCAGGAGCAGCAAGATGACCATGGAGGTCAGGCAGGATGGGTACTAGAAACAAGACACACCATGGAGAGCAACAGTGAGACTATTGTGGCATACACACAGACCATGGAGGGAAGGTGGGAGGGGATCAGGGGCAGCTAGCTGACCACACAGGGAAGGTGGGAGGGGCCATGGCAGCACAGAAAACCATGCATTGCAAGTGAGAGGGTTAGTGGCAGCACAATGGCTATGATGGGCAAGAAGGAGGGTGCAGGGGCATGCACAAAAGACCATGGAGGATAGAAGGGAGGGTCAGGACCTGGGCACAGACAAGAGAGTTCAGGGGAAGGGGCCTCACAACAGACCGCACGGGGCAGGCAGGAGGAGCAGTAGCAGCACAAC
Organism: Triturus cristatus; assembly: GCF_964204655.1. Lineage (NCBI taxonomy): Eukaryota > Metazoa > Chordata > Amphibia > Caudata > Salamandridae > Triturus > Triturus cristatus. The sequence continues at coordinate 1,291,593,147 of NC_140589.1, forward strand.
AGACCAGGGAGGGAAGAAGGGTGTGGCAGTAAAATGGACCATGGAGGACAGGAGGAAGGGAGAGGGGCATGGCATGTGGACAGGGAGGGTAGAGGTGGCAGGTACAGGTTAGAGCCATCTGACAATGCTAGGCAGGTGGGAGGGGAGTGGCAGCTCAACAGAACACTCAGGGTAGATAGGAGTAGCAGGTCCATGAAACATGGTGGGCAAAAAGGATGGAGCAGGGGCATGCACTAAGACATCAGAGGGCAGGGGGAAGGAGAATAGGGGCAGCAAGCTAAGCAAAGAGGCTAAGCAGGAGGTAAATGATGGGCCATAGAATTGGGCAATGGAGGGCAGGAGGAGTGGACTGGTACATCATGCTAAATGGAGGGCAGTGACAGCACATCAGACCATGCATGGCAGGAGGGAGGAGGCTAGTCCATGGATTCAGACAACAGAGGATAGGGAGGTGGTGGATGGGGCAGCAAGCTAACTGTTCAGAGAAGGTGGGTATTAGGAACTTTATTGTTTTTAAAATGTGTGTCTGTGCGAACTACTTAAAATATGAACAAGAATGCAGCATACTCTCCCTTTTATTCAGGAAGAAGAGGACGTTTGTGACTGTGACTCCGGGCTCACTTGGCAGAAACACCCCCTGACCCTCCACCCCATCGCAAAATGTAATGCCCGTGAAAAGGGTAGGTGGACGCAGTGTTATATAGAACATAGTCCTGAGAGCATCATTGAAAATGAAAACCAGATATAGTATATGGTATAAACTATGCACCAAAAAGTGTGATATAAGATGAACCGGGGCGTGAAATATAATATGCAATACATTGTGCGCAATGACAGATTCATTGGAGAGCGCGAGATAGCATGTGATATGCGCCTTGGAGTGTAATATGCACAGGGCAGTGTTGTGTAACCTAACTAGTCTCTAAAGTTGTAATATAAAATATGTGCTGGGGAGTGTAACGTTGCATATGCACTGTGACAAAGATATGGATCCCAGATTGTAATATGTATGGCATAGCGCTGTGCATTATAACATAGGCATCAAGGAAGGCACGTTAGATGGGGCAATATAACCTGTGTGAAGGTAAGTGTGGCATGACATATTTACGGGGTGGTGTTACAGTGCACATGGGCTAGAGAGTGTCATAGCATATGCACTAGCTGGTGGAATACAACACAAAGGTGTGTGGCACTCGGCGGGCACTGGTGGGTGTAACACAGCATTGGGCTCAGCCAGGAGCACGTTGTGACTCTCAAGTGAGGTTCGTCTCCTTTCCAGAGAGTAAAATAAAAAGTATTACACATCCGGCGGTGGATGTGTGTTTTATTAACCGTGAGGGGGGTTTCTTGCATAGTTTGGTTGAATTTTTGTCTAATCCCCTTTGAATGGCTTGGTGTGGGTGTGTATTAAATGTGCCCGTCAATAGCTACCCATATTTGTAAAAATAAACGACAAGGGTGTCTATTTGGAGAGTACCCACCGGCGGGGGCGCCGGGATTAGGCACGGTAGGGCGTCAGACACGTCAGAGCTTCACTAGCGGTGTAAATACATTCCACGTGGATTCATTGTATGCATAGTCGCCTTTTAATGAATATCACGCAAATCGTCATGGTGATAGGTACATACAGTTTGTCCAGCATGCCCTAGGTGTTTCTATAAATATATATTTTTTTAAAATAATAATAAACAAAGGCCGGCCCCGGGGGATGGGGTCCCCGAGGCCATAAGTGGCCTGAGGAGGGGGGCAACGCAGCCCCCCTCCTCAAGAATAAAAAAAAAAGGCCATGACTCAGGGGTTGGGGTCCCCGGGGCCGATTAAGGCCTTGGGAGCGCCAAATGTATTTTTTTCAACAACAAAAAATTAAGGTGCTGGCCCTGGGGGATGGGGTCCACATGGCCAATAAATTAGAAAAAGAAGGGGGGCCACACAGCCCTCCTTCTTAAAAAAATAAAATAAATAAAAGACCGGCATCGCGCCGGAGGCCACGCCCCCTCCTTGCAGCACTCTGCAAACTCGCCCCCTGGCCAGTTGTAAGTTGGGGAATTAATTCCCCTTCAATACTGAGGGTCCCTGAGGGCCAACTAGCCCAACAGGTATCTCCAGTATGCGCCAGGGAGCTGCGTTGCAGACAGGTGTTCTGAGGCCACACCCCTTTTTACACCTCTATGCAACGCAGCTCTGTGGCGCTTACTGGAGATACCTAGTGGGCTAGTTTGACCCTAGGGACCCTTAGGATTCAAGGGGACTTAATCTCTCAACTTAGAATGGCCGCAGTGAAGGGAGGGGATGGGGCCTGAGGTGACATGTGCAAACACGCCCTGTGGTGCATTTTAAGTTGGGGAAATAATTCCCTTTCAATCCTGAGGGACCCTGGGGTCAACTAGCCCACCAGGTGCTTCCAGTAAGCGCCACTGCTCTGTGTTGCAGAGAGGTGGTGCAGGCCGTGCCCCTTTTTACACCTCTCTGCAATGGCGCTTACTGGATGTACCTAGTGGGCTATTTCGTCCCTAGGGACCTTCAGGATTCAAGGGGACTTAATCTCCCAACTTAAAAACGGCCACAGGGGGTGTTTACACAGTGGGGAACGGAGGCGACGGGGCCTGAGGTGACGTGTGCAAACACACCCTATAGCGCGTTTTAAGTTGGGGAAATAATTCCCCTTCAATCCTGAGGGCCCCTGGGGTCTAACTAGCCCACCAGGTGCTTCCAGTAAGCGCCACTGAGCTGCGTTGCAGAGAGGTGGTCCAGGCCGTGCCACTTTTTACACCTCACTGCAACTCAGATCTGTGGCGCTTACTGGAGGTACCTAGTGGGCTAGTTGGACCCTAGGGACCCTCAGGATTCAAATTAACTATATCTCCCAACTAAAAACGGCCACACTGCGTGTTTACACAATGGTGAAGGGAGGGGACGGGGCCTGAGTTAACGTGTGCAAACAAGCCCTGTGGCACGTTTTAAGTTGGGGAAATAATTCCCCTTCAATCCTGAGGGACCCTGGGGGCCAACTAGCCCACCAGGTGCTTCTAGTAAGTGCCACTGCGCTGCATTGCAGAGAGGTGGTCTAGGCCGTGCCCCTTTTTACATCTCTCTGCAACGTAGCTCTGTGGGGCTTACTGGAGGTACCTAGTGGTCTGGTTGGACCCTAGGGACCCTCAGGATTCAAGGGGACTTAATCTCCCAACTTAAAACGGCCACAGGGCGTGTTTACACAGTGGGGAATGGAGGGGACGGGGCCTGAGGTGACGTGTGCAAACACGCCTTGTGGTGCGTTTTAAGAGGTAGTTTTAATCCCCTGCCCTATTATATACTAGGGGCTTACAGAGGAGGTCATGCTAATCACAGGGGGACCCCAACGCATAGTGTTCCCTAGTGTATGTAGGTGTTTTCACTGTATTCTGAGTGTCTTTTAACATAGCACTGGCTCTAGGACTGGTTAGTCAGACTCAGTTACCACCAATATCCGTCTGAAAAAGTTGAGGGTACAGGATGATTTTGCAACAAGGCTTCTTTCTGCTCTTCTGTTTGTTCTTTCTGCACATTATCCTTCTTCCTGCACTTTTCTTCGTCTTTGAGGACTTCTGTTGCTTCTTTCTGCATTTCATTTTTTTCTTTCTGTGCGTTTTTTCTTCTTTCTTCACATGTCCTATCTCTGCAGGCATAGTTAGAAATTAGCATTTAAAAAACCTTAGAAATTCACAAAAAAAAACATAGGTTTCAGGGGCGTTATAGTTAGCTGGACTTTTCACTCGTACAAAACCATTGAAATTTCCCCGTTATAGTTAGTTCAGCTAACTATAACTTGCGCGCCCGCAATGCACTGCTGATGACATCACATATTACATCACTCATGACATGGTCAGTGACATCACTCATGACATGGTCAGTGACATCTCAAATGACATCACTGATGACATCACTGATGACATCATCCTTGTGATAGAGTGGCAGACCTCCTCTCCCCCTAATATAACCTTTGATACACACATTCAAAAATAGAAACTACAATTTTCAAAACAATGGACATACCAATACCAGTTACAACAACCTATTCAGTAATTCTAAGATCCACATACACACCCACTCATTCACCAACAGTCCTATACAGTCACTCATACATGTACTCACTCATCATATGTACTCATACACCTATACATCCTGTTACACAACGCCACTCATCCATAGAGTTACTCACACACATAGTCACTCATGCTAATAAAGAATCAAACATCCATTTACTTGCATATACAGTTATACACACACCACCACACTTACTTCTACAGAAACTTACACATACTTAGTCTTTTAAACAATCACTTATAGAAACACATACTTATTCATACAGGAACTTTTTCAATCTCTCACTCTCACATATACTCACTTATATACACCAATAGTCACATATACTAGTTTACAACATATGTAGTTACTCATAAAGACACAATTGAGACAGTCATTCACTCACTAACACACCCATGCACACACTCATCCACCCATACAGTTCTGCACACATGCTGTCTTCGACACAAACACACAGTGAGTCACTCATTCATGCACCTATGCACTACGTAATACCCCCCACCGAACCATACAGACACTAAGACACTCATACTGATACTCAAAAAAACAACTAATAACCTATATAGACACTCATGTAGCTACTCACCAACCCATGCAGCCACTTATACACAAAGTGAGAGACTGATACAGATATTTACATATTTAAACATTACTCACTAAGCCATGTATTCACTAAGATACACTTAATCAGTCAGTTATACAATCAATTTTTCAAAAACAAATCATCCATTTAGACACTTATATACCCATTTATTCTTCCTCGACCTTGAGATATACATATATAAAACATATGTAATTTTCAGAAAAACACACATTCACTGGATGATGTCATCAGTGATGTCATCAGTGATGTCATTTGAGATGTCATCAGTGATGTCATGAGTGATGTCACTGACCATGTCATGAGTGATGTAATATGTGACATCATCAGCAGTGCATTGCGGGCGCGCGAGTTATAGTTAGCTGAACTAAGTATAACGGGGGAATTTCAATGGTTTTGTACGAGTGAAAAGTCCAGCTAACTATAATGCCCCTGAAACCTATGGTTTTTTCAGTGAATATATATATTCTATTTGCTATGAACTGCTTTGTTGCATTTTATGTATCAATTTGATTCATTAACCCGGTTACTTATGTTTCTGATTGATTTTCGGCACTCCTTTAAGAAAACACACTCTAAGTTGTAGTATTTCAGTTATGTCTATTAACACTGAGCATCAGGATTGGGTGAATCTGATTTTAAATTGGATGGTCCGGCACCAGCGCGTCAGGTGATCAAGATCGCGGAGGCGATCGAAACGCGTCTGAGGTGGACACTTGTCTGACAAATGAATTAAACGTCAGAATTGAAATCTTGGAATCGTTTGCTGTCTTTACTTTTTGGACGTCAGCATTGTGCATGGTGGAGAGGTCCTTACCTGCCTTCAGCTCCCTTTGTTTCATTGGGGAGTTCAGGACTTTGTCTTTATATATATATATATATATATATATATATATATATATATATTACCTACTGGCGGTCGCCAGTAGGTAGTTATAGTTAGGACCACGTTTCCATAGGAAATCCGCAACATTCTATTTTGAATAACTTTGGCGCCGGTCGACGAATCCTCGCGAATTTTTCAAAATAGGTGGGGCGCTACGCTCAGCTCCTTCCCTGAAAGTCTCGGGGGGATTCGTCAAGCGGGGGCTGAGATAAAAGGGGGGTCCCAAAACGCGTTTTTCCCATGCATTTTTCCATAGGACCTTTAGACAGGGCTACAGCCCGAACGGCTGAACAGAATTACTAGAAATTTGGCAGAGAGGTAGTCCTCAGGTCAAGGAAGTTCCTTTTGTAGGTTTGGTGTAAATCTGTTCAGTAGATTCTGAGAAAATAGCCTTTAAATCAATATATATATCTGAGCCAGCTTACGGTGCGCTTACGGTACGCTTACCGTACGCGTACGGTGGCGTGCGCGAGCACGATTCTGATTGGCTCTTAGATCTTAGTAAACATTCGAATCGGCCGAAACCAGGAAGCGGCGGCCGCCATTTCGTGTGTTTCACTCAGAAAAAAAAGAGTGATAACAAGAAAAGGGGGCAAGGAGGAGAGTTACAGACCCCCTAACATTTGTAAGGGGGTCAAAGAAGGACAGAAAAGTACAAAGAAAACATTTATTGATTTTAAAAAAAATCGCGGGGTATGCGTACGGTAAGCGTACGGTAAAAAAAAAAAAAAAAAAGAAGTGAAATGCAGATTTAAGTGTTTAGATATTAGGGGGCTCTAAAAAGAGCTGTTGTGTTTATGAAGTGATTTTTAAGTGGTACCTACAAGTAAGTACCGATGCAGAGTCTAAGGTTCAAGAGGAAGACTCTGTTCCCTTCATCATTGAAGTGCACACCATCTCCTCTATAAATGTCTTGCATGTCGTAACGCAAGTTGTTGTGGTAAATGGAACCCATACCATAGTCACGGAGGAAAGCAGAAACAGATTTGTTGACGTACTTTCTTGCTTTGTCAATCTGTGGACAGAAATGATTGGACCAGTTCCATTTTTGCCTTTGGCATATGTTAGAAAACACAAAGGCAGTTTTAGGGAAAAGTGAAAACAGTTGTGCAAAGGTGTCCTTCATAAGCATTTCCAGAACTACCCCAGTCAAAGTGCCTAGGTCATTGCCACCGCAGTGCACTATTATGAGGTAAGGGTGTTGGTTTTGCATGAAGGATTTCACCAATGACATCAATTGGTGCCACTTTAACCCTCTCTGACCAATCCATTTAATGTCTACATTTGGCAAAGCAAGGTCTCTCACCATACCTGTTTTCTCTGCAAACTTTTCACTCCAGAAGACATAGCTGTGTCCTACAATCCACACTGTGAACATCTTCAAAGGAGATCTGGATGCACTCAGGAGGTGTATTTCAGTAGAATGGTAAAAAGAAATGAAAGACAGTTTGGAAATGGAGGCATACATATTTTTTTTTTTAAAAAGAACTGATTGGCTGTTTCATACCATTCTACACTAAAAACTAGGCTGTATGTGTAAATTTATAGAAGCATGTTTTGTATTGGTACAGAAAAATATGTTACCAAAGAACAGTACTATGGATTTGCTGTTAGGTTAGAAAAGTCAAGCACTCTTGCTCTGTGGAATTGAAACATTGTTTGGCGAACTTCTGACCTAACTCCACACAGCAGTGTTCCATGAGCTGTTGCTATGGTAGCAGGCAGAAGTCAAGTTGGGGGAAGGGTACTAGGCAGAAGTCAAGTTGGGGGAAGGGTACTTTTGGAAAAGGGTTGGTTTTCAACCAATAGAGATGTGTGATTACATTTGAAAAAAAGGGGGAAGCACTGAGATTTGAAATTAACATGTATATATGTGGAAAAAGAGAGGGAAAGTTTGCCATTATCTGGTTCTGCTGAGAGGAGAGAGGTGTAACGAACAGAGATCCTGGCTCTGATAATCTGCTGTTTGAGTGCCACATTTCTTTCACAACTAACTAATTTTAAAGGTGAGTTTAGAGTTTGAGAGGGGATGTATATGGTAAATTAAGAAATGAATAATAGAAATGCAATTCTTTTTGTTGAAGTTGTGTTTATTATTTTCTGTTTTGGGAGAAATTTAAATGTGAGGAACAAGTAAAATAATATGGACTATGTTTTCACAATAAATAAAGGTGTACTGGTATAAAAAAAGAATAGTTTAAGGGTTTGAGGTTGGACTCAGTAATGCAAATACATTCAGCATCACTAAGGCTGGTTGCCCTTGCTGGAGTGTAGGCAGTCACCCAGGTTACAAATGGTGCTGGTCTGAAAAAGCAGTTTGGACATGTGCTTTTTAAAAAATCTGAAAAGTGGATTCATAATGTGTCAGTCTGTAAAAGTGATTATCACTTGCCAAAAAAAAGAGCAGTAAGTGTGCTTTCAAATTGGCAAAGAAATTTCGTTTTGTGACTAATGTGAAAACATGACTCTGTGTGCAAAGAGGAATTATAGGCAGAGATTTATTGCGTATTGCTCTGGTGATTTCACAGTTGCATTAGATGGAAAGGGGGAGCCATTTTTTGGTGCAAAAGCAGACTCTTAGCACACACCCAGCTGCTTACCATGTGGAATCATGCACAGTATTCACAAGCGAGTGGGGTTTGAGGTTTCAGTCAGTAATGCAAATACATTCAGCATCACTAAGGCTGGTTGCCCTTGCTGGAGTGTAGGCAGTCACCCAGGTTACAAATGGTGCTGGTCTGAAAAAGCAGTTTGGACATGTGCTTTTTAAAAAATCTGAAAAGTGGATTCATAATGTGTCAGTCTGTAAAAGTGATTATCACTTGCCAAAAAAAAGAGCAGTAAGTGTGCTTTCAAATTGGCAAAGAAATTTCGTTTTGTGACTAATGTGAAAACATGACTCTGTGTGCAAAGAGGAATTATAGGCAGAGATTTATTGCGTATTGCTCTGGTGATTTCACAGTTGCATTAGATGGAAAGGGGGAGCCATTTTTTGGTGCAGAAGCAGACTCTTAGCACACACCCAGCTGCTTACCATGTGGAATCATGCACAGTATTCACAAGCGAGTGGGGTTTGAGGTTGGACTCAGTAATGCAAATACATTCAGCATCACTAAGGCTGGTTGCCCTTGCTGGAGTGTAGGCAGTCACCCAGGTTACAAATGGTGCTGGTCTGAAAAAGCAGTTTGGACATGTGCTTTTTAAAAAATCTGAAAAGTGGATTCATAATGTGTCAGTCTGTAAAAGTGATTATCACTTGCCAAAAAAAAGAGCAGTAAGTGTGCTTTCAAATTGGCAAAGAAATTTCGTTTTGTGGCTAATGTGAAAACATGACTCTGTGTGCAAAGAGGAATTATAGGCAGAGATTTATTGCGTATTGCTCTGGTGATTTCACAGTTGCATTAGATGGAAAGGGGGAGCCATTTTTTGGTGCAGAAGCAGACTCTTAGCACACACCCAGCTGCTTACCATGTGGAATCATGCACAGTATTCACAAGCGAGTGGGGTTTGAGGTTTCAGTCAGTAATGCAAATACATTCAGCATCACTAAGGCTGGTTGCCCTTGCTGGAGTGTAGGCAGTCACCCAGGTTACAAATGGTGCTGGTCTGAAAAAGCAGTTTGGACATGTGCTTTTTAAAAAATCTGAAAAGTGGATTCATAATGTGTCAGTCTGTAAAAGTGTTTATCACTTGCCAAAAAAAAGAGTAGTAAGTGTGCTTTCAAATTGGCAAAGAAATTTCGTTTAAGGGCCTAATGTGAAAACATGACTCTGTGTGCAAATAGGAATTACAGGCAGAGATTTATTGCGTATTGCTCTGGTGATTTCACAGTTGCATTAGATGGAAAGGGGGAGCCATTTTTTGGTGCAGAAGCAGACTCTTAGCACACACCCAGCTGCTTACCATGTGGAATCATGCACAGTATTCACAAGCGAGTGGGGTTTGAGGTTTCAGTCAGTAATGCAAATACATTCAGCATCACTAAGGCTGGTTGCACTTGCTGGAGTGTAGGCAGTCACCCAGGTTACAAATGGTGCTGGTCTGAAAAAGCAGTTTGGACATGTGCTTTTTAAAAAATCTGAAAAGTGGATTCATAATGTGTCAGTCTGTAAAAGTGATTATCACTTGCCAAAAAAAAGAGCAGTAAGTGTGCTTTCAAATTGGCAAAGAAATTTCGTTTTGTGACTAATGTGAAAACATGACTCTGTGTGCAAAGAGGAATTATAGGCAGAGATTTATTGCGTATTGCTCTGGTGATTTCACAGTTGCATTAGATGGAAAGGGGGAGCCATTTTTTGGTGCAGAAGCAGACTCTTAGCACACACCCAGCTGCTTACCATGTGGAATCATGCACAGTATTCACAAGCGAGTGGGGTTTGAGGTTGGACTCAGTAATGCAAATACATTCAGCATCACTAAGGCTGGTTGCCCTTGCCGGAGTGTAGGCAGTCACCCAGGTTACAAATGGTGCTGGTCTGAAAAAGCAGTTTGGACATGTGCTTTTTAAAAAATCTGAAAAGTGGATTCATAATGTGTCAGTCTGTAAAAGTGATTATCACTTGCCAAAAAAAGAGCAGTAAGTGTGCTTTCAAATTGGCAAAGAAATTTCGTTTTGTGACTAATGTGAAAACATGACTCTGTGTGCAAAGAGGAATTATAGGCAGAGATTTATTGCGTATTGCTCTGGTGATTTCACAGTTGCATTAGATGGAAAGGGGGAGCCATTTTTTGGTGCAGAAGCAGACTCTTAGCACACACCCAGCTGCTTACCATGTGGAATCATGCACAGTATTCACAAGCGAGTGGGGTTTGAGGTTTCAGTCAGTAATGCAAATACATTCAGCATCACTAAGGCTGGTTGCCCTTGCTGGAGTGTAGGCAGTCACCCAGGTTACAAATGGTGCTGGTCTGAAAAAGCAGTTTGGACATGTGCTTTTTAAAAAATCTGAAAAGTGGATTCATAATGTGTCAGTCTGTAAAAGTGATTATCACTTGCCAAAAAAAAGAGCAGTAAGTGTGCTTTCAAATTGGCAAAGAAATTTCGTTTAAGGGCCTAATGTGAAAACATGACTCTGTGTGCAAATAGGAATTACAGGCAGAGATTTATTGCGTATTGCTCTGGTGATTTCACAGTTGCATTAGATGTAAAGGGGGAGCCATTTTTGATGCAGAAGCAGACTCTTAGCACACACCCAGCTGCTTACCATGTGGAATCATGCACAGTATTCACAAGCGAGTGGGGTTTGAGGTTTCAGTCAGTAATGCAAATACATTCAGCATCACTAAGGCTGGTTGCCCTTGCTGGAGTGTAGGCAGTCACCCAGGTTACAAATGGTGCTGGTCTGAAAAAGCAGATTGGACATGTGCTTTTTAAAAAATCTGAAAAGTGGATTCATAATGTGTCAGTCTGTAAAAGTGTTTATCACTTGCCAAAAAAAGAGCAGTAAGTGTGCTTTCAAATTGGCAAAGAAATTTCGTTTAAGGGCCTAATGTGAAAACATGACTCTGTGTGCAAATAGGAATTACAGGCAGAGATTTATTGCGTATTGCTCTGGTGATTTCACAGTTGCATTAGATGGAAAGGGGGAGCCATTTTTTGGTGCAGAAGCAGACTCTTAGCACACACCCAGCTGCTTACCATGTGGAATCATGCACAGTATTCACAAGCGAGTGGGGTTTGAGGTTTCAGCCAGTAATGCAAATACATTCAGCATCACTAAGGCTGGTTGCTCTTGCTGGAGTGTAGGCAGTCATCCAGGTTACAAATGGTGCTGGTCTGAAAAAGCAGTTTGGACATGTGCTTTTTAAAAAATCTGAAAAGTGGATTCATAATGTGTCAGTCTGTAAAAGTGATTATCACTTGCCAAAAAAAAGAGCAGTAAGTGTGCTTTCAAATTGGCAAAGAAATTTCGTTTTGTGACTAATGTGAAAACATGACTCTGTGTGCAAAGAGGAATTATAGGCAGAGATTTATTGCGTATTGCTCTGGTGATTTCACAGTTGCATTAGATGGAAAGGGGGAGCCATTTTTTGGTGCAGAAGCAGACTCTTAGCACACACCCAGCTGCTTACCATGTGGAATCATGCACAGTATTCACAAGCGAGTGGGGTTTGAGGTTGGACTCAGTAATGCAAATACATTCAGCATCACTAAGGCTGGTTGCCCTTGCTGGAGTGTAGGCAGTCACCCAGGTTACAAATGGTGCTGGTCTGAAAAAGCAGTTTGGACATGTGCTTTTTAAAAAATCTGAAAAGTGGATTCATAATGTGTCAGTCTGTAAAAGTGTTTATCACTTGCCAAAAAAAAGAGCAGTAAGTGTGCTTTCAAATTTGCAAAGAAATTTCGTTTAAGGGCCTAATGTGAAAACATGACTCTGTGTGCAAATAGGAAATACAGGCAGATATTTATTGCGTATTGCTCTGGTGATTTCACAGTTGCATTAGATGGAAAGGGGGAGCTATTTTTTGGTGCAGAAGCAGACTCTTAGCACACACCCAGCTGCTTACCATGTGGAATCATGCACAGTATTCACAAGCGAGTGGGGTTTGAGGTTTCAGTCAGTAATGCAAATACATTCAGCATCACTAAGGCTGGTTGCCCTTGCTGGAGTGTAGGCAGTCACCCAGGTTACAAATGGTGCTGGTCTGAAAAAGCAGTTTGGACATGTGCTTTTTAAAAAATCTGAAAAGTGGATTCATAATGTGTCAGTCTGTAAAAGTGATTATCACTTGCCAAAAAAAAGAGTAGTAAGTGTGCTTTCAAATTGGCAAAGAAATTTCGTTTTGTGACTAATGTGAAAACAAATGTAGTAATATATTTAAAGAAAATAAAGGAATTTTTTTTTAGTTTTTTTCAGGTATTGCTGAAGAGCAGTGAACAAAATTTAAGATGCCTACAAAATCCAGAGTAAAAAAAGACCACAAAAAAAACCTATATTTGAAGACAACTGGAGGACCTAAGTTAGTTGAAGATGCTCATGTTGGGAAAAAGAAAAAATCTTCTGGTAAGCAGACAAAAAAATTTCTAAAGAACATATTCAAAAAAAGGAAAAATGTACAAAATGTCTGTACTGGAAAGAATGATTTCAATCGAAAAGGACAGGAAAAAATTGAGAATTTAGTTAATGCAAATATACCTTCTGCAACTAAAAAGATTAACTTAAACAGAAAAACAGCGTTTAAAGAGATACGTAGAAAAATGTTTCAGAGAAGAGTTATGTCCAATTTAATAAAGGATGTGAAGAAATATAAGCAAAAGGCTAAGTTTTATAAGAGAAAAAAAGAAATTGAAGCCATTGCAGCAAAGGCATTAGAATTAAAAAGGAAACTATTCATTTTAATTTTGAATAGGATGCGTACATTAGACAAAATGGTTAATGTACTGAAATCACATAGCAAAAGGAAAAGAGTAGTGAACAGAACAAACTTTTCTAAAGTGTTTTTAGGAAAATGGATGCATAGTTCAAGTAGTGAACCTTTTTTTAATGAAGAGAGTTATTTTCAAAGTAATAGTTTGCTGCATGCAGTTGACACCAGAGGTCGTGCTTATGAAGTGAAAAATGGTTGCATAATGGAGAAGGAGATAATGGTTCCAAGAGATGAGGTACAAGTGATGGCGGATGAGGCTATGGGGAGACGTCCTAAAGCCCCAGTGTACACTTGGAATTGTAGTAGTATTTGCACTGTGCGTCAGGAATCTATTGATAAATTTCGTGAGTTTCTAAGAGAATATAGTAAAAAAAGTGTAAAACAGAAGATTAAGGTGCTTCAAAGTCTGGATCCATGCAGAGTGAGAGAGAATACTGGTTTGCAGGGTCATTCTCTGGCTTGTCTATCTAGAAAAGTGTGTAATAGTGTTTTCCACCATTTTAGGATGCTGGCTGTTCATCATACTGAAATGAGAAAGTTTGTGAGACGGTTGTATTTTGCTAAAAGTCCAGCAATAAAGTTAGATGAATTGAATAGGGCTCTGTTCCGTGGAACGGTATCAGATGTAGAGAAGGTTGTTGATGAAATTCAGTTTTGTTACTTTGGTCCTGAACAAAACAGTGCAGAGAAGGACACAGTAAATGAGGAAGAAGTGGAAGAGAATGTAGAACCCTCTGTAAGTAAGACATTTAATGATCACATAACAAAATTTGCAATAATCTCTAATGAAAGACCAAATATTACTTGTATTTGTTGCCGCAGAACTCATTATAGAAAACAAACTAGGAATGTTGATCTCTACAGAAAGAGTGAAAATGAAGATAATTATAAGTGGAAGGATTTTGCCACATATATATTTCTTGAAAATTGTTTTGAATTGGGTGAAGATCAGCGTATTTGTAAATACTGTTACAACAAGTTAGAGGAATATAGAATGCCGACCAGAGCTGTACATAATAATTTAGAATTGGATGCTATTCCTGCTGAACTTTCTGAATTAAATATACTCATTCAATGTGTTCATCCGTTCCAGACCATAGTACGTATGGAGCCCAAAACTGGTAAATTACCTCCTTCAGATTTACTGAGAGGTTTAAAAGGTAGAGTGGTGTATTTGCCCTTGGATTTGAAAAAAAATATGGAAACTATTGATGCGGATACTTTGGAAACTGAACCATTAATTATTCTGGTTAATGGTGTACCTACAAAGAATAAGAAGATTTGGCAGGAGCTGGTAGATGTATGGAAAGTACAAAGAGCAAATTTGTATTTGAAAAGGAATAACAAATGGTATGAATCAATTTATATAGAAGAAGAAGAAGAAGAAGAAGATTTACAAGAAGACACAGAAACACCAACTAGACAAATTGAAAAAGTGGACAAGTCAAAGGAAGAAGAAATTTATGAACATTTTAGCATACATCCTCTTCATTCAAAAGAAGTTATGGGAGACAATATTGATCTATTTCAGATGAAGAAAGCAAAAGGAACTCCCCTGAGTGTATGGGAGGAGAGCTTTGAAGCTCGATGTTTTCCCCAGCTGTTTCCTAAAGGAAAAGGAGGACGATACGATGAACGTCCGGAACAGATTCCAGCTTCTGAATATCGGACTACAAGACTATATGCTGAAGATCAAGGATTTCGACAAAGTATTCCTTATTTGTTCCATCTTTTATTTGAAAGCGACTTGTCTGCATTGTCTTATGCAGTAAATCACATTTTAAAAAGTGGAGTACACTTGCAAAATGTGTCTGCTAGGGATTTTATGGAGAAAGTGCAGCACCGAGATGATCATTTGGAAACACAACTGATCAATCTGATGGCTTGTCAGCGTGGGACAAATGAATATTGGTACCGACGCCATGGTGAATTAAAATGCATGTTACGGAATTTAGGAACACCAACATGGTTCGTTACCCTAAGCTGTGCCGAGTACGCTTGGGATGATTTACTGGATTTTCTACGAGAGGCAAATTCAAACATTAAAAACATCGAATACAAGACAGCAGGAGAACTGTGCTCATTGGATCCGGTTAATGTTTGCAGATATTTCAATTATAGATTTGAGGCTATGATGTCCTTCATCTGCAATAAAAAAAATCCACCTCTAGGAGAAGTAGTGGATTTCTTTTGGAGAAAAGAGTACCAGGCAAGAGGTGCTCCTCATATTCATATGCTGTTGTGGATCAAGGATGCCCCAAAGTTTGGAACAGATACTGATGAAGCAGTGTTATCTTACATTGAAGAATATGCAACATGTGCTATACCAAAAAGCACAGAAGAGAAAAAGTTAAAGGAGCAAGTTTTACGTTTCCAAAGTCATCGGTGTGGAAAATACTGTCGACGGAAATACAAGAGCAAAGATAAATACTACACTAAATGTCGATTTGGATTTCCTAGGCCTGTTCTTTCAAATGGAAGAGTTAACAGTTTTATGTCATCTGTGAGACATACTATCACAAGAAAATCACCTAAGAATACCTACAACCTTAAAAGAAAAGAAGAATCAAAAAATATAAATGACTACAACCCAGTGATTTTATCCATGTGGAACGCTAACATGGATATACAGTATGTAGCTGACAATTCCATTGCTGTTGCTCGATATGTAACGTCTTACATTACGAAATCAGAAAAAACTGAATTGAAGGAAATGTGGGAAGAGATTTCTCACGAGAAAACTGTCAGTAAGAAGCTGTACAGTTTCAGTTTGAAGATGTTATCGCATCGAGAAATTGGATCCTACGAATGTTCAGATAGGTTATCTTCTGCAAGTCTCTACTCGAAATCAAGAAGAATAATTTGGGCAAGTTTAGGCCTTGCAGCAATGAGAAATCGGGTACTGAAATCTGTTGGAGAAATTGAATATTTGGCCGAGAATGACCCAGAAAGTACAGATATTTTGAAATCAAACATGTTGGACACATATTATCCCAAGAGAAGTCATCATCTGGAGAACATGTGTCTCTATGAAGTGCTGCAGAACTACATTTATTCACGGAAAGCCGCAGAAGACATCAACAATGGAAAATATAAAGTCATTGGTGAGGAAGGATGTTTGGTGAAGCAAACAAAAGGAAGTTTGATAAATCACCGGAAGCTGAGTTGTGACACTACTGACAAAAAGGAATTTTACTACTTGGCTCTTTTACAGCTGTTTAAACCATGGCGTACAGAGGATGAACTACTGGGAGAATTTCAAAGCTATGAAGATTCTTTTAATGCTTGCAAAGACAGCATACAATGCAATACATTCACAACTTATCTGCAAATGTTAAATGAAGAAATTGAACAGGAAACAACAATTGCAGTAGAAATAGCTAGAGACAGTTCTCAGGACAGCCAAAGTTCAGGAACACTCAGTCAAGATCCCCTAGGACAACCAATCGTTGAAAATGAAGCATCAATAGCCATGAATGAAGTGGAAACGGCTATGAATCAAGCTCAAGAAGAATTTATAGACTTACAAAATTTGGAAAGACAACTGAACGAAGAGCAGCAACAAATTTATGAAGAGATCAGAAACAAAATTGATCACGGATTTCTACATGAAAAAAAAGAGTGCTCATGCACATCATTTCATCCAATCAGGATGTATGTAAGCGGACAAGCTGGAACTGGAAAAAGTTTCCTAATAAAAGTCATCAGAAGCTACCTACAGCAAAAAACGGATTCTACTTTGTCTTGCGTGGTTACTGCTCCAACTGGGTTAGCAGCATATAACATAAAAGGAGTCACTTTACATCGTTTGCTAATGTTACCAGTGGAGCATGAGAACAAAATACAATACAACAAGCTAACTGGAGAAGCATGCTTGGAAGTTTCAAGAGTATTGAAGAAGATGCAAGTTCTCATTATTGATGAGGTGAGCATGGTATCAAACTTAATGCTTGCCTTTGTGCATTTAAGAATGCAGCAAATTCTGAAGACAGACTATGACGTGTTATTTGGAGGAAAACACGTCATAGTTTTTGGAGATCTTTTGCAACTTACTCCAGTTAAAGGACAACCAGTGTTTAATACTGTGACACATGAAGACACGAAGAAGTCATTGGGAAGCATCGGTAATACAAATATTTGGTCCTTCTTTGAGTACAAGGAACTTACTACTAATATGAGGCAAGCAAATGATGAAGAATATGGAAGTATTCTGAAAGATATCAGAATTGGACTACTCACTGAAGCTGGCAAAAAAGCATTACAGAGTCGGCTGCTACATAATTTATTTCCAAAGGAAGAAATAGTTGCAGAGAAGATATACAAGAACATTGCAGAAAACAAAAGTGTCATCTGCTTAATGCCAACTCTACGTGAATGCTCAATATTCAATGAGGAGCTTTTGAAATTGGAAAAGGAAGATATCAGGAAATTGGAAGCAGTGGACAAAATTGAGGATGGAAGAATTACTGTCACATTAACAGGCACACTGAAAAATAAATTGGATTCACTAGAGAAGAACATTTCCAAAACAGCTGGATTAGAAAAAAATCTATATGTTTGCATGAACTGTAGAGTATTTTTAAGGAGAAATTTGGATGTTGAAAAAGGTTTAGTTAATGGAGCTATGGGAAGAGTTGTGGGTTTTATTAATTATCAGAAAAAAGATGGAATTGAATGTTTAAAAATAAAATTTGATCAGACAGAAGAAGTTAAAGACATTTGTCGTTGTTCAGTTCGTTTCATGCTTGTGAAAGACTTATATGTACGTAGGAAGCAGTTTCCGTTTTCGCTAGCATATGCTGTAACTATTCACAAGTCTCAAGGATTGACTGTAGATTGTGCATTTGTGAACATTGGTTCAACTGTGTTCAAAGAAGGTATGGCATATGTTGCTTTGTCACGAGTGAAAACATTATCAGGTTTATTCATGATAGACTTTGATGATTCAAAAGTTAGTGCTGATACAAATTGTGTAAAGGAGTATAATAGATTAAGAAGAAGCTATGCTCCTCATTTAGGTCAGTATCCTGTGTTGGAGAAACGTGTAGTTTCTCGTAAAAGGAGAAATGAGAATATCTGTAATGAAGATGTAGAGAGGAGGAAAAAAAAGAGGAGTGATGTAATTGCAAGCAAAAAGAATAAGGAAAATGAAGAACAGGTTGTAGGATGTCATTTTGAAAATAGCTCTGGTGTCAACTGCTACGCTAATGTAGTGCTGAATGTTGCATTTTATCTGGAAAGTTTACAAGAGCAGATAATAGTAAATCAGGGAAAAAGATTCTGTTCTGTGCTGAGTCTCCTTTTTGAAAAGCTGAGTAATGATAAAACTCAAATAGAAAGTGCTACTGAAATTAGAAAACTTTTAGATGTATGTTCAGGACGAACACAGTTTTCTCAAAATGTACAGCAAGACGCACAGGAATTCTTGATGTATTTTCTTCAGGTACTGGAAGAAGAAGGGGTTCCCATTGAAAATTTATTTGGTCTCTCTTATAAATGGGAACATAGTTGTGAAAACTGTTATAATATATGTGGCTCTAATGTTGATAATGAAAGGTTTATTTATTTAACATTTCCAGAGAGTAAAACAGTCACTTTTGCTAAATTAGTTAAAGATGCTAATCATAGCATGCAATGCGGTGAGTGTAAATCTGACATGTTTTCAACGTTGAAAGAAAAACAAGGGGGGGAGTAGAGAGGTTCCACTCAACGAGTGGTGGAGGTGGATACTTCCTCCCAACAAAGCGTACTTAAACAAAGGGATCCACCCGCATGTATAATATATCAAGAGACTCCCGTTCATACCATGTGTGTCCCACGGTCGTGGAGAATACACATCAGTTGTTAAAATACCCCTCACACACCAAAAGGGCCCTTGGTGTCATGCTTCATCATAGGGGTCTTCCCGCCCCTCTACGGGACGGGGCGTGCTACGACCAGCGTATACGTGGGAGCACTGTTCTTGGTAGGACTACTATGTGTAGTGCAGGGGTGTGCAAGGAAGGGTCAGGAGTGAGTGGAGAGTGATTTTAAAAAATACCTGGCTCACTGGACTAGGAAAAAAATTTTATTCTGCCATCTAAGCTGGTATTAGTAAAAATGTGGGGGATGGAGGGTGTATGCCTCAATGAGCTTAACCTCCTGGTGTCGACATGTTTCGAAGCTTACCCCAAGCTTCTTCGTCAGGACCTAAGAAGATCCCTTCCAACGATGCACTGTGATGTGGTGAAAAATAGTGGGTGAAAAAATAATAAACATAGGAGGTAAATAGCCTCCAAAAGTTGGTACCGCCCCACTGGGTCTTACATACTCCTCGTAACCTAAATGGAGAAAATGGTATGAAATGAGAGATACACAAGACATTACTGTTATAAGGATAGACGTTCATTCCGTCGTGTTTAAAACAGTGATCTGAAAAGGAAGTGAGCGATGATCGTCTTCTAACGCTATCACGTGATCTGTGATAAATATAGTGTGACATACTACATTAAAAACACACACTAACAAAACAACAGAAAACACACACTCTACTCAGAAAGGAAACGAGGTTCCTGTAGGGCGAAAATGTCATTTGTGGTTGTTTGCATGCCCAACAAAGCAGAGAGAAAAAAAAAACAGAGAGAAAAAAACAACACATACTTGCTGCAAAGAGGATAATTTCCTCATGAGCTCTTTTACCGGGTGGTTGAAGTGCCAAATAGGCTACCTAAACAGCGGGAGAGGGAAATGTAATCCAATCGTCATTTTTGAAGGTAGACCTTCCACCTGCCGGCTGTGCCGTACTTACGCCTCCTAGGATCAGTGTCCCGCTCAAAAAACCACCCCGGTCGGCTCCGTCGATAAATTCAGATCGGAGATATTGTACTTTAAATACCCCCACCAATCAGGGAATAAGTGCCAAAACGCCCCGTTTGACGGACCAATAGAAGGCACCTGCTCACAAAGTGAGCTGAAGCACGCAGGCGCTGCTACACGGGACCCGGAGCCGGAAGTTAGAGGCGGCCGGGTCATCGTGATGAGACTGTAAGGACCCCCAGAGGGAAAGTGGTGTCTAAGTCGGATGCCTGATGGAGCGCTATCGAAACCCATAATTGAAGGGTGAAAGATGTTAAAAAAATGCGTGTAATAGGCAGTCCACATGACCTAAAATTGAGGTTATGAAAACAACAAATATATCAACTGGGAAGGTATCACTAGGTGTCCATATACTTTGCCTGCATAACGTATGGGGTTAAGGATGTTAATATTGAAAGACTAATATAAAAATAAATATAAAAAAAGGTAGGAAAAAATGCCCCAACCATGCCTAGTAGAAACACTCAGCTGGTATATGGCTAAACCAAGAGGTGTGTATATGCATCGGATAGGTACACTAGAGGGCTAATCCAGGGGGGCCTTTGCTGTGGTCAAGGGGTATTCGACAAGTACATGAAAAAACGATAGAAAAATAACACAAAGGTCCTAGAGTGGTACTACACTGGTTCTGGGCCGATACGAGGGGCAAAAAAAGGAAAAGAAGACAAACTTGAAAGGATTAATCTCGTCAGGTGGAGAACCGGTAATTGGACAGTACTCAGTTAGGTATGATGATGGTTATACTCGGAACTGATTCCATGGTATATCTTCATTTAATCCATGGATGTGTGTTTTGAGACGGAACACCCATCGTTGTTCCTTCTCTAGGAGGCTGTGTTCGTTACTCAATTGTTCTATCACTGTCCACTGTAAATCATCTATACAATGGCTTTTGGAAATATAGTGATTGGACATCTTGGTAGTGCTCCTACCGCATCTGACATTACTGCGATGTTCGCCAATACGTACCTTAATTGGTCTGGATGTCATCCCCACATACTCAAGGCCACACGGACAAGTGATTAGATATACAACATTTTTGCTATTACAATTCGTGAAGCTTCTCTGGTCCCACTCATCGCCATTCCGGAACGTGATGTGTGTACTTTTTCTCGTCAGGTGACAAGTGCTGCAGTTCCCACAAGGATGATGCCCTTGTACTGGGGGTAGTAGGCCGACAGGTCTTGGTTGAGATATGTTCTTTGGTCTTGTGTGAACAAGCATGTCTCTTAAGTTGCGTCCCCGCTTGTGAGCAAACATAGGTTTCGTTATGTTCAATCCGCAGGAATTGAGTAGACGCCAGTGTTTATTCACTATCTTAGTGATCTGGTTAGAATGTGTATTGTAAGTTGTTACACATATCGGTCTCTCATCGATCTGGTTTTCCACTTTGTCTTCCAAAAGAGCCTCTCTGTTATTATTCCTTGCTCTTTTTAAGGCTTTGTCAACGATTTTCTCAGGGTAATTGCGTTTTATCAGTTTGGTACGCAGTTCAGATGCTTGTTGTTTGAAGTCACTAATTTCAGTACAGTTTCTCCGCAGACGCAGGAACTGGCCGTACGGTAAGTTTTCCCTCAGGTGACGGGGGTGAAAACTGTCAAACAAAAGTAAACAGTTCTTAGCTGTTGCCTTAAAATGTGTTGTGGTTTTGAGTTTCCCCTGTTCAGGGTAGATATTCAGGTCCAAGAACACCAGGTTTTCCGCCGACACACTATGTGTAAATTTCAGAAATGCATTCTGTTGATTCAGCCATAGCATGAATGCCTCTGTTGATTCGACGTCACCCTCCCACACGACCAAGACATCGTCAATATACCTTTTCCATACTTTGATGTGAGCAAGGTATGGGTTCATCGTGTGTAGGATCCTGTTAGTTTCCAGATGGTGTACATACAGCCCTGCTAGACTTGGAGCAAAGGTACTCCCCATGCTGGTACCGTGACGTTGTTCATATATGTCTTCAGCATACATAAAGAAATTGCGGGTGAGAGCCAGTGAAACACATTCCATCACCAGACTACGAGGTGTGTGGTACTCCCAGGGAGTAGAGAATAGAACCTCCTCAATGATTAGCAGTGTTTCGTCGTGTGGGAGACTGGTATATAGGCTCTCCACGTCTAATCCCATGAGTAAATTTTTGGTGGGGTCAAAGTCGATATCCTGCAGAATTTGCAGGACGTTCTTGGTATCCCGTAGGTAGGTGCTGGTGCTTTGAACCAATGGTCGAAGGAACGCATCCGCGAACCTTGACAGAGGTTCCAAAATGGAATTCACACCAGAGACGATGGGTCTACCAGGTGGTGAGACCAGGTTCTTATGGATTTTAGGTATGGTGTAGAAGTAGGGGATCCTGGGATTGGTATTAACCAGAAATTCAGCCTCCTTCTTGGAGATCCAGTCGTTTGCTAAGGCCTCCTCTACCATTGTGACAATCCTGACCCTGATTGACTCAGTAGGATCTGCCCGAAGGATTCCATAGTTCCTGCGGTCATCCAGCAGTTTCCTACATTCAATGTCATAGTTGACAGTGGTTTGTAAAACAATGGCTCCCCCTTTATCTGCAGGTTTGATGGTAATATCCTGGTTTGTTGATAGTTCATGTATAGCCACCTTCTCTTCCCTTGATGTATTGTGAAAGGTGTGACCACATCCTGCCGTGATGTCTTGGATTTCACCCATCACCGCTTTCTCAAATGCAAGCATCTCCACCGGTAGGGTGGAGTTAGGGGGAACAAAAGTGGATTTATTACGGAGGCCAGTATCTTGTCTTACCACCTCAGTGGTGGATGGGTTGTTTTCAAAGAAAACCTTCAATTTCAATTTACGTATGAATTCGGTGATCTCAGTGAGGATCTTGAATTTGTCCAACCGATTAGTGGGTACAAAACCCAGTCCTCTCTCAAGGACCCTCTTTTGTGTTGGTGTAAGGACCACATCGGTGAGATTGACCACCAGATTTACTTCCGGCTCGTTGATGGTTGAGGAGGTATGTTGTTGGTCATACTCCTGGTTGACATTCGTGGGGTCTCGGTCTCGGGTGTAGACCAGTGGACGTTGTATCCTCCTCTGTTGCGGGCCCTCCGTGGGCCTTGGCGTGCCCCTAAAAAAGGTTGTGGGTTGTAGTTGTATTCATACTCTTGAGGAGGAGGTATCCATTGTGGAAATGGTCCCATCATAGGTGGACCATAAGCGTATGGGGGATACATCGGGGGGCCTTGATAGCCATCCCATCTCCCTCCACTCTGGTACGGAGGGCGCTGGTTGTGATTGGCCCTCCCTCTATAGAAACGTTTACCACTGCCCCTGCTGGAGTTAGAGTTATCTGAACCGGTGTCAGAGGAGTCACCATCCTCACTCTGATCCTGGTTCTTAGGAACATAGTCATCTCGTATATAGGGATATACTCGTTCGTGACTGAACCGTGAAGTGTCCTTCTTTAGTTTGTTATATTTGCTTTGTTTTAAAGTCATTTCGAACTCTGTCATCTCTTGATTGAGTTCCTCCAAACGTTTTTTGAGTACACTGGGGGATATATAGGCCTTCAAACGGACTTCTAGATTGACGATCTCGACTTTGAGTTCTTGTGTAAGTCTGGTGGCTGTTTTTATAATTAGGACTAACCAGTCCCGAGTGCAATGCCACGAGATTAGTGACCAATCACGTTTGAAAGTCTTATCCTGTTGGAAAATAAAGGGCTCATTGCGGACAATCAAACCTTGGGGGGCTGCATTGGCCCGCAGGTATTCCGTCATTAATAGACCATGCAGAGCAGTTCTGATCTGGTTTCTCCTTAAGTTAGCTAGCTCATCCCAATCAGCATGATTGGGACCTGGATCGGTATTGCTTAATCCTTCAAAGGGGTTGATAGCTGCCAGGATCCTTTCTACTTCGTCGTCAGCGAAGGTTAGACCCATGTTGTCTGCCATCTTGGTGAACCGGAGATGTAAGTGTAGCAGTACTAGATAGAGTGTGTGTGTCAGCTAGGAAAGTTATGTGACAGATGTTAGTAATATAGTAGTCTACAAACAAGTATGTGTAACAGAGGTAAATAGCCTCTGATCTCAGAGGAAGGGGGATATAATGCTATCATTTATAGCACTGATATCACAACACCCAGAATTTGGGCGAAAAATTTACTCATGGGATTAGACGTGGAGAGCCTATATACCAGTCTCCCACACGACGAAACACTGCTAATCATTGAGGAGGTTCTATTCTCTACTCCCTGGGAGTACCACACACCTCGTAGTCTGGTGATGGAATGTGTTTCACTGGCTCTCACCCGCAATTTCTTTATGTATGCTGAAGACATATATGAACAACGTCACGGTACCAGCATGGGGAGTACCTTTGCTCCAAGTCTAGCAGGGCTGTATGTACACCATCTGGAAACTAACAGGATCCTACACACGATGAACCCATACCTTGCTCACATCAAAGTATGGAAAAGGTATATTGACGATGTCTTGGTCGTGTGGGAGGGTGACGTCGAATCAACAGAGGCATTCATGCTATGGCTGAATCAACAGAATGCATTTCTGAAATTTACACATAGTGTGTCGGCGGAAAACCTGGTGTTCTTGGACCTGAATATCTACCCTGAACAGGGGAAACTCAAAACCACAACACACTTTAAGGCAACAGCTAAGAACTGTTTACTTTTGTTTGACAGTTTTCACCCCCGTCACCTGAGGGAAAACTTACCGTACGGCCAGTTCCTGCGTCTGCGGAGAAACTGTACTGAAATTAGTGACTTCAAACAACAAGCATCTGAACTGCGTACCAAACTGATAAAACGCAATTACCCTGAGAAAATCGTTGACAAAGCCTTAAAAAGAGCAAGGAATAATAACAGAGAGGCTCTTTTGGAAGACAAAGTGGAAAACCAGATCGATGAGAGACCGATATGTGTAACAACTTACAATACACATTCTAACCAGATCACTAAGATAGTGAATAAACACTGGCGTCTACTCAATTCCTGCGGATTGAACATAACGAAACCTATGTTTGCTCACAAGCGGGGACGCAACTTAAGAGACATGCTTGTTCACACAAGACCAAAGAACATATCTCAACCAAGACCTGTCGGCCTACTACCCCCAGTACAAGGGCATCATCCTTGTGGGAACTGCAGCACTTGTCACCTGACGAGAAAAAGTACACACATCACGTTCCGGAATGGCGATGAGTGGGACCAGAGAAGCTTCACGAATTGTAATAGCAAAAATGTTGTATATCTAATCACTTGTCCGTGTGGCCTTGAGTATGTGGGGATGACATCCAGACCAATTAAGGTACGTATTGGCGAACATCGCAGTAATGTCAGATGCGGTAGGAGCACTACCAAGATGTCCAATCACTATATTTCCAAAAGCCATTGTATAGATGATTTACAGTGGACAGTGATAGAACAATTGAGTAACGAACACAGCCTCCTAGAGAAGGAACAACGATGGGTGTTCCGTCTCAAAACACACATCCATGGATTAAATGAAGATATACCATGGAATCAGTTCCGAGTATAACCATCATCATACCTAACTGAGTACTGTCCAATTACCGGTTCTCCACCTGACGAGATTAATCCTTTCAAGTTTGTCTTCTTTTCCTTTTTTTGCCCCTCGTATCGGCCCAGAACCAGTGTAGTACCACTCTAGGACCTTTGTGTTATTTTTCTATCGTTTTTTCATGTACTTGTCGAATACCCCTTGACCACAGCAAAGGCCCCCCTGGATTAGCCCTCTAGTGTACCTATCCGATGCATATACACACCTCTTGGTTTAGCCATATACCAGCTGAGTGTTTCTACTAGGCATGGTTGGGGCATTTTTTCCTACCTTTTTTTATATTTATTTTTATATTAGTCTTTCAATATTAACATCCTTAACCCCATACGTTATGCAGGCAAAGTATATGGACACCTAGTGATACCTTCCCAGTTGATATATTTGTTGTTTTCATAACCTCAATTTTAGGTCATGTGGACTGCCTATTACACGCATTTTTTTAACATCTTTCACCCTTCAATTATGGGTTTCGATAGCGCTCCATCAGGCATCCGACTTAGACACCACTTTCCCTCTGGGGGTCCTTACAGTCTCATCACGATGACCCGGCCGCCTCTAACTTCCGGCTCCGGGTCCCGTGTAGCAGCGCCTGCGTGCTTCAGCTCACTTTGTGAGCAGGTGCCTTCTATTGGTCCGTCAAACGGGGCGTTTTGGCACTTATTCCCTGATTGGTGGGGGTATTTAAAGTACAATATCTCCGATCTGAATTTATCGACGGAGCCGACCGGGGTGGTTTTTTGAGCGGGACACTGATCCTAGGAGGCGTAAGTACGGCACAGCCGGCAGGTGGAAGGTCTACCTTCAAAAATGACGATTGGATTACATTTCCCTCTCCCGCTGTTTAGGTAGCCTATTTGGCACTTCAACCACCCGGTAAAAGAGCTCATGAGGAAATTATCCTCTTTGCAGCAAGTATGTGTTGTTTTTTTTTCTCTCTGCTTTGTTGGGCATGCAAACAACCACAAATGACATTTTCGCCCTACAGGAACCTCGTTTCCTTTCTGAGTAGAGTGTGTGTTTTCTGTTGTTTTGTTAGTGTGTGTTTTTAATATAGTATGTCACACTATATTTATCACAGATCACGTGATAGCGTTAGAAGACGATCATCGCTCACTTCCTTTTCAGATCACTGTTTTAAACACGACGGAATGAACGTCTATCCTTATAACAGTAATGTCTTGTGTATCTCTCATTTCATACCATTTTCTCCATTTAGGTTACGAGGAGTATGTAAGACCCAGTGGGGCGGTACCAACTTTTGGAGGCTATTTACCTCCTATGTTTATTATTTTTTCACCCACTATTTTTCACCACATCACAGTGCATCGTTGGAAGGGATCTTCTTAGGTCCTGACGAAGAAGCTTGGGGTAAGCTTCGAAACATGTCGACACCAGGAGGTTAAGCTCATTGAGGCATACACCCTCCATCCCCCACATTTTTACTAATACCAGCTTAGATGGCAGAATAAAATTTTTTTCCTAGTCCAGTGAGCCAGGTATTTTTTAAAATCACTCTCCACTCACTCCTGACCCTTCCTTGCACACCCCTGCACTACACATAGTAGTCCTACCAAGAACAGTGCTCCCACGTATACGCTGGTCGTAGCACGCCCCGTCCCGTAGAGGGGCGGGAAGACCCCTATGATGAAGCATGACACCAAGGGCCCTTTTGGTGTGTGAGGGGTATTTTAACAACTGATGTGTATTCTCCACGACCGTGGGACACACATGGTATGAACGGGAGTCTCTTGATATATTATACATGCGGGTGGATCCCTTTGTTTAAGTACGCTTTGTTGGGAGGAAGTATCCACCTCCACCACTCGTTGAGTGGAACCTCTCTACTCCCCCCCTTGTTTTTCTTTCTATGATAGACAGCGTACAGCTGTGGGAGTTTTTTGTTTTCGCCCAAATTCTGGGTGTTGTGATATCAGTGCTATAAATGATAGCATTATATCCCCCTTCCTCTGAGATCAGAGGCTATTTACCTCTGTTACACATACTTGTTTGTAGACTACTATATTACTAACATCTGTCACATAACTTTCCTAGCTGACACACACACTCTATCTAGTACTGCTACACTTACATCTCCGGTTCACCAAGATGGCAGACAACATGGGTCTAACCTTCGCTGACGACGAAGTAGAAAGGATCCTGGCAGCTATCAACCCCTTTGAAGGATTAAGCAATACCGATCCAGGTCCCAATCATGCTGATTGGGATGAGCTAGCTAACTTAAGGAGAAACCAGATCAGAACTGCTCTGCATGGTCTATTAATGACGGAATACCTGCGGGCCAATGCAGCCCCCCAAGGTTTGATTGTCCGCAATGAGCCCTTTATTTTCCAACAGGATAAGACTTTCAAACGTGATTGGTCACTAATCTCGTGGCATTGCACTCGGGACTGGTTAGTCCTAATTATAAAAACAGCCACCAGACTTACACAAGAACTCAAAGTCGAGATCGTCAATCTAGAAGTCCGTTTGAAGGCCTATATATCCCCCAGTGTACTCAAAAAACGTTTGGAGGAACTCAATCAAGAGATGACAGAGTTCGAAATGACTTTAAAACAAAGCAAATATAACAAACTAAAGAAGGACACTTCACGGTTCAGTCACGAACGAGTATATCCCTATATACGAGATGACTATGTTCCTAAGAACCAGGATCAGAGTGAGGATGGTGACTCCTCTGACACCGGTTCAGATAACTCTAACTCCAGCAGGGGCAGTGGTAAACGTTTCTATAGAGGGAGGGCCAATCACAACCAGCGCCCTCCGTACCAGAGGGGAGGGAGATGGGATGGCTATCAAGGCCCCCCGATGTATCCCCCATACGCTTATGGTCCACCTATGATGGGACCATTTCCACAATGGATACCTCCTCCTCAAGAGTATGAATACAACTACAACCCACAACCTTTTTTAGGGGCACGCCAAGGCCCACGGAGGGCCCGCAACAGAGGAGGATACAACGTCCACTGGTCTACACCCGAGACCGAGACCCCACGAATGTCAACCAGGAGTATGACCAACAACATACCTCCTCAACCATCAACGAGCCGGAAGTAAATCTGGTGGTCAATCTCACCGATGTGGTCCTTACACCAACACAAAAGAGGGTCCTTGAGAGAGGACTGGGTTTTGTACCCACTAATCGGTTGGACAAATTCAAGATCCTCACTGAGATCACCGAATTCATACGTAAATTGAAATTGAAGGTTTTCTTTGAAAACAACCCATCCACCACTGAGGTGGTAAGACAAGATACTGGCCTCCGTAATAAATCCACTTTTGTTCCCCCTAACTCCACCCTACCGGTGGAGATGCTTGCATTTGAGAAAGCGGTGATGGGTGAAATCCAAGACATCACGGCAGGATGTGGTCACACCTTTCACAATACATCAAGGGAAGAGAAGGTGGCTATACATGAACTATCAACAAACCAGGATATTACCATCAAACCTGCAGATAAAGGGGGAGCCATTGTTTTACAAACCACTGTCAACTATGACATTGAATGTAGGAAACTGCTGGATGACCGCAGGAACTATGGAATCCTTCGGGCAGATCCTACTGAGTCAATCAGGGTCAGGATTGTCACAATGGTAGAGGAGGCCTTAGCAAACGACTGGATCTCCAAGAAGGAGGCTGAATTTCTGGTTAATACCAATCCCAGGATCCCCTACTTCTACACCATACCTAAAATCCATAAGAACCTGGTCTCACCACCTGGTAGACCCATCGTCTCTGGTGTGAATTCCATTTTGGAACCTCTGTCAAGGTTCGCGGATGCGTTCCTTCGACCATTGGTTCAAAGCACCAGCACCTACCTACGGGATACCAAGAACGTCCTGCAAATTCTGCAGGATATCGACTTTGACCCCACCAAAAATTTACTCATGGGATTAGACGTGGAGAGCCTATATACCAGTCTCCCACACGACGAAACACTGCTAATCATTGAGGAGGTTCTATTCTCTACTCCCTGGGAGTACCACACACCTCGTAGTCTGGTGATGGAATGTGTTTCACTGGCTCTCACCCGCAATTTCTTTATGTATGCTGAAGACATATATGAACAACGTCACGGTACCAGCATGGGGAGTACCTTTGCTCCAAGTCTAGCAGGGCTGTATGTACACCATCTGGAAACTAACAGGATCCTACACACG
This sequence comes from Triturus cristatus, assembly GCF_964204655.1. NCBI lineage: Eukaryota > Metazoa > Chordata > Amphibia > Caudata > Salamandridae > Triturus > Triturus cristatus. The sequence goes on from NC_140589.1 coordinate 1,291,622,685, forward strand.
ATGAACCCATACCTTGCTCACATCAAAGTATGGAAAAGGTATATTGACGATGTCTTGGTCGTGTGGGAGGGTGACGTCGAATCAACAGAGGCATTCATGCTATGGCTGAATCAACAGAATGCATTTCTGAAATTTACACATAGTGTGTCGGCGGAAAACCTGGTGTTCTTGGACCTGAATATCTACCCTGAACAGGGGAAACTCAAAACCACAACACACTTTAAGGCAACAGCTAAGAACTGTTTACTTTTGTTTGACAGTTTTCACCCCCGTCACCTGAGGGAAAACTTACCGTACGGCCAGTTCCTGCGTCTGCGGAGAAACTGTACTGAAATTAGTGACTTCAAACAACAAGCATCTGAACTGCGTACCAAACTGATAAAACGCAATTACCCTGAGAAAATCGTTGACAAAGCCTTAAAAAGAGCAAGGAATAATAACAGAGAGGCTCTTTTGGAAGACAAAGTGGAAAACCAGATCGATGAGAGACCGATATGTGTAACAACTTACAATACACATTCTAACCAGATCACTAAGATAGTGAATAAACACTGGCGTCTACTCAATTCCTGCGGATTGAACATAACGAAACCTATGTTTGCTCACAAGCGGGGACGCAACTTAAGAGACATGCTTGTTCACACAAGACCAAAGAACATATCTCAACCAAGACCTGTCGGCCTACTACCCCCAGTACAAGGGCATCATCCTTGTGGGAACTGCAGCACTTGTCACCTGACGAGAAAAAGTACACACATCACGTTCCGGAATGGCGATGAGTGGGACCAGAGAAGCTTCACGAATTGTAATAGCAAAAATGTTGTATATCTAATCACTTGTCCGTGTGGCCTTGAGTATGTGGGGATGACATCCAGACCAATTAAGGTACGTATTGGCGAACATCGCAGTAATGTCAGATGCGGTAGGAGCACTACCAAGATGTCCAATCACTATATTTCCAAAAGCCATTGTATAGATGATTTACAGTGGACAGTGATAGAACAATTGAGTAACGAACACAGCCTCCTAGAGAAGGAACAACGATGGGTGTTACGTCTCAAAACACACATCCATGGATTAAATGAAGATATACCATGGAATCAGTTCCGAGTATAACCATCATCATACCTAACTGAGTACTGTCCAATTACCGGTTCTCCACCTGACGAGATTAATCCTTTCAAGTTTGTCTTCTTTTCCTTTTTTTGCCCCTCGTATCGGCCCAGAACCAGTGTAGTACCACTCTAGGACCTTTGTGTTATTTTTCTATCGTTTTTTCATGTACTTGTCGAATACCCCTTGACCACAGCAAAGGCCCCCCTGGATTAGCCCTCTAGTGTACCTATCCGATGCATATACACACCTCTTGGTTTAGCCATATACCAGCTGAGTGTTTCTACTAGGCATGGTTGGGGCATTTTTTCCTACCTTTTTTTATATTTATTTTTATATTAGTCTTTCAATATTAACATCCTTAACCCCATACGTTATGCAGGCAAAGTATATGGACACCTAGTGATACCTTCCCAGTTGATATATTTGTTGTTTTCATAACCTCAATTTTAGGTCATGTGGACTGCCTATTACACGCATTTTTTTAACATCTTTCACCCTTCAATTATGGGTTTCGATAGCGCTCCATCAGGCATCCGACTTAGACACCACTTTCCCTCTGGGGGTCCTTACAGTCTCATCACGATGACCCGGCCGCCTCTAACTTCCGGCTCCGGGTCCCGTGTAGCAGCGCCTGCGTGCTTCAGCTCACTTTGTGAGCAGGTGCCTTCTATTGGTCCGTCAAACGGGGCGTTTTGGCACTTATTCCCTGATTGGTGGGGGTATTTAAAGTACAATATCTCCGATCTGAATTTATCGACGGAGCCGACCGGGGTGGTTTTTTGAGCGGGACACTGATCCTAGGAGGCGTAAGTACGGCACAGCCGGCAGGTGGAAGGTCTACCTTCAAAAATGACGATTGGATTACATTTCCCTCTCCCGCTGTTTAGGTAGCCTATTTGGCACTTCAACCACCCGGTAAAAGAGCTCATGAGGAAATTATCCTCTTTGCAGCAAGTATGTGTTGTTTTTTTCTCTCTGCTTTGTTGGGCATGCAAACAACCACAAATGACATTTTCGCCCTACAGGAACCTCGTTTCCTTTCTGAGTAGAGTGTGTGTTTTCTGTTGTTTTGTTAGTGTGTGTTTTTAATGTAGTATGTCACACTATATTTATCACAGATCACGTGATAGCGTTAGAAGACGATCATCGCTCACTTCCTTTTCAGATCACTGTTGTAAACACGACGGAATGAACGTCTATCCTTATAACAGTAATGTCTTGTGTATCTCTCATTTCATACCATTTTCTCCATTTAGGTTACGAGGAGTATGTAAGACCCAGTGGGGCGGTACCAACTTTTGGAGGCTATTTACCTCCTATGTTTATTATTTTTTCACCCACTATTTTTCACCACATCACAGTGCATCGTTGGAAGGGATCTTCTTAGGTCCTGACGAAGAAGCTTGGGGTAAGCTTCGAAACATGTCGACACCAGGAGGTTAAGCTCATTGAGGCATACACCCTCCATCCCCCACATTTTTACTAATACCAGCTTAGATGGCAGAATAAAATTTTTTTCCTAGTCCAGTGAGCCAGGTATTTTTTAAAATCACTCTCCACTCACTCCTGACCCTTCCTTGCACACCCCTGCACTACACATAGTAGTCCTACCAAGAACAGTGCTCCCACGTATACGCTGGTCGTAGCACGCCCCGTCCCGTAGAGGGGCGGGAAGACCCCTATGATGAAGCATGACACCAAGGGCCCTTTTGGTGTGTGAGGGGTATTTTAACAACTGATGTGTATTCTCCACGACCGTGGGACACACATGGTATGAACGGGAGTCTCTTGATATATTATACATGCGGGTAGATCCCTTTGTTTAAGTATGTTTTCAACGTTAACTTTAAAGGAATACGGACAGTATGTAATTTTAATGATGCAACGATGTAGAGCTGATGGTTCAAAATTGGATACTTTAATAAAGAAGTTTACAGGACAGCAATTATCAATTTCAGGAAAAACTTTTGTAACAGTTGCAATAATTTTCCATGATGGACCTACTGTAACTTCTGGTCATTACTCCCCATGGAAGTACCGTGGCGTTGTCTGTACATGATGTTGTTGTATTCGAACTCCTTAACCTTCTAAAAAACCAACGCTTTGCAGAAGGAAGAATGTTGCTAGTTGGTTTAGACGTCGAAAGTCTTTACACCAGCCTCCCACAAGAGAAAACGCTGGAGACCCTTGAAGAACTACTGTTCAATCAGCAGTGGAACCACAAAATGCCGAGACACTTCATCTTGGAGTGTTGCAGGCTAGCACTCACTGAGAACCACTTCGAATACAACAACATCATGTACAGACAACGCCACGGTACTTCCATGGGGAGTACCTTCGCGCCGAGCGTGGCCGGACTGTACGTGAGCGATTTCGAAGCTAATTTCGTACAGAGTCCTACCAACCCCTTTCTAGACCAGATCATCTTCTGGAAAAGGTATATCGATGATGTCCTGTTAATCTGGGAAGGCGACACAACAACACTAATTGAATTCCACCAGTGGCTGAACACCAGAGACGAATGGCTGAAATTTACATACACATCAAGCCCAAACGAGCTTGACTTCCTAGATGTCACCATCTTCATTGACCACAATACCATCCAGACTAAGACCTTTTTTAAGGCCACTGCAAAGAACAGTTTACTCTCCTTCAACAGTTTCCACCCGTGCCCAATGAGAGAGAACCTTCCGTACGGTCAGTTTCTCCGACTCAGACGCAACTGTAGTAACATTCAAGATTATAAAGAACAAGCGCAAGATCTGAGCGAGAAGCTAAAGAACAGAGATTACCCCCTACGAACCATCAAAACATGTCAAAAGAGGGCGAGAAATCAACCGAGAGAGGCCCTCTTGGAAACAACTGTAAAAGAGCCTATGACAGACCTAGTCACCTGTGTCAGCACTTACAGCCCAGTGTCCAATGACGTAAAGAAAATTATCAACAAAAATTGGAAGATTCTCACGTCAGGAGCCTTGAAATGGCCAAAACCGAGGTTCTCAAACAAGCGGACACGTAATCTAAAGGATATTTTGGTACATACAAGACCTCCACCTAAACCAACTCTGGAAACAACCCTAAGCCTTTGGAGTAATATACCAGTAACTGGCCATTATCCATGTGGCACGTGTTCCGTCTGTCACCTCACTACGGCAACAAAAACCCTGCAACTTTTACCAGACTTAAAATGGACAATCCGAGCACATACCAACTGTAATACTACCCATGTGATCTACATGATCACATGTCCTTGTGAATTACGCTACATCGGAATGACTTGTCGAAAAGCAAAACAACGACTCTGCGAACATAGGAGCAATGTGAAATGCAAAAAGAGCACCACAAAAATGAGTAGCCACTATCTGGAAAAAGGGCACACAGTCAACCATCTCCAGTGGGTCATCCTAGAAACACTAACTGTTAAAAATCACAACGCAGAAAAAATTCTTTTTGAAAAAGAACAAAGATGGGTCCACCGGCTTCGCACCCATATACAGGGACTTAATGATAATATACCTTGGTTAAGCATCAACAAATGACAACCATTATGCACCAATTGAACATTGATTATACCAAGGCAGAAGAATGAACGCCTCAACCAAGATGAGATAGATCGGAACTATTCTCTCAATTATGACCAAGAATAAAAACACACCATATAACAATATTTGAGAGCGAACTCGCATTATGATACCACTACTTCACTAACAATTTCGAATACATCCCCGAAAGAACTGCAGCACCACTCCCTTTTATGAATCTGACTATATCTCTATAGAGAAATTGAGCGTGCAGCATGACAAAATCACCACAAGGTTCGTGGCGTGCGCTGCAATAACTACAACTTTATCGAAACAGCAGATGAACAATAAGCAGATGTAGACTCGAGCAATCGCCCGGTGTATTATATTTTTTCTCTTTTTTTCACATCTTTTCCTTTTGCTGTGAAGTAACATACTTTTTTAGTATAGATGTGTGAATCTTGTAAACAACGTTAAAACGAAGAAAAAACCAGAATCAGGCTCAATCAACTCTGTTCCTCCCCCGTTTCCTTTTTGCACATGTGATGACCCTGCCCCTTTAAAAAGCTGACCCGGTACTATCAGTAGGCATACCGGGGAAAGAGAGGCAGCGGCAGAACCAGTCGACAACACCCATGCGCAAGGTAGCGGCAGAGGCGGACTCGAGCAGACCATCGAAGGAACGTAATGTATACAATTCACCTAAAAATTCTTTCCTTTCCCTTTTTCCCAAGAGCGGGGTTTAGCCTCCTACCCCCGAAGGTTTTCCTCAACTTGAGAAAACAAGGTACATAGATATGTTCCTTCATTGCTGCACATTACGGTGACCAACTAAACTCACATGCCTTGAAAATTCTGCGCGTGCTCACGACCTCCAGCATATCAGTATATATTTATTTAACTTGGGGCGTTTAACATCGTTTTCCTGAATAATTGTTCTGATTATCATATGAACTCCTTGTCAAATCTTCACCCTAATGACACTGATTTTCTTGTTATCTCTTTGCACAAATTTGAAGTCCGTATACTGATTATTGACAAAACTTCACGTAACACGCCCTTTTTAACGATCTGTAACAGACACAGGATAGTCGGCTCACCATTCTGCTCCCAGTTCTTCTCTGTTACTTTTAACTACTCGTTTTTCTACCATGTATGACATTGATGCTTTGTACTCGATAGTCTAAACATCGTGTACCGCGTTCCCAAGTTCAACGGGAAATGTTTTCTCACTAATGAAAAATGGCGATTAGTCTATGAGTTTGTGTTTTAGTTTTTACTGTTTTGGTTCTTTTCACCTGCTTACCCCTTTTGAAATACAAAAATACAAAAAGAGGGCCATTCTTTGCCATTAACAAATGTCAATTTTTGTCTTTCTATCCATTGACATTATGTTTCAGTTGAAGTATTGTCATTTTTAAGTTGCAAAACAACGGCTGATGCTCTAAATTTTGAACTTAGTAACAGCATGGATTATGACTGAAATTAGTCTTTATACCTTTTCTTTCCACCACCTCCTAACAGGTTCAAAACGAACAATTTCGCGTTGGTTGGACTATTCACTCCACCCTCCTCAAAGGAGTCCTATGAATATTTAGATTCCTCCACTATCACACTTGGTCCTGAAGAAAGCCCACCTGACCCTTAGGGGCGCAAGATAGGGCTGAAACATGTCGACCACCTTTTTTTGAATACTTTCACTAAGTGCAACAGACCCTAAAGTGTCTGACTCGGCACATAGATCATTTTTTAACCAAACCCGAACCCAGTTCTATTAACCCCTTCCATGCCCATGACGGAACGGTTCCGTCATGAGCATCGGTTGCGCTGTGCTCATGACGGAACCGTTCCGTCATGGCCCCGCCCGCGCTCGAACCCTTCAGCACCGCGGGGGAATTCCCGCCGCGCTGAAGGGGTTAAAAAATGTTTTGACTGGTTTTACGAGTTTTTTAACCTACACTCACTGGGATGCCTTTATCACACAACTTTTTATGATCACTACTGAAAAAACCAGAGGCAAGAACCTCCGGGTGGAGGAAGCACACAGTAACCCAATGATGATGCTGTCACGTTGTTAAGCAAAGCGGATAACCGAACATACCGCTACAACACCACCTTGCAAAAAAACGTGCTTGAGGGTTTCTTAACAGTTTATTAACTGTTGATGCTTACTTTGGTTCTTTCAGGACCAGTGATCCACTCTCATTTGATATTTACATAAATTCATCAAGACAAAACAAAAGTTTTTCCAGAGTACATTCGCTTTAAATCAAAAGTTTTCTTGGTGCCCAATGCATTTCGAGCCGGACTGACTCTTCTTCAGGGGCTTGAATTCTGAAAAGATGGACATAAACAGTGTACAGCAGGTTTGTCACAAACATCAAACGTATCATAGCAGCATCAATACATTACAGGACTGTGCCGGAGTATTGTAGATCAGAGGTGTACTCGTGATGAAAAATGAAAATGTAAGGTGGACGAAAGGAAAAAAGGAGAGATAAGCAAACCTTCACCAGGCTATACCACTGCCATAGAGAAAGAACTCGTCTAGCAAACGTATGTGTATATACTCTCGTGCTTCAGTGGTGGCAAACCGCCACTGTACTTAATTCATAGAGCCACCCGTGCAGCGCTCAACTTAATGAAACCTCTGAGGTGTGTACCATAAACGTCATCTTGATTCGCGCTGTACAGCGAACTACTGGAAAACCATCTAATCGAAAAAATCAATACTCAAACCTTCGGAACAGTGGGATCAGAATGTCGTATCTTGATACTTCAGCGAGCTGAAGATAAAATCTTACCAGGTAAAAACGGCTCTAGTCACCGGAGTCCCGTCAAGTTAACGATAGGTCGGACTTGGGAATGTTCTACCGTGTCCCCGCCGAAACTGAATTCAAACACGGAAGACCGCAGTCGTTTCAGTGAGACCGAAAGCAGACTTAGATACATTCTTGTGGGGTGTAATGAAAACTAAAAACGGACTGGCGGATGTACAGTCTGAAGCAAAACTCTAGGCATGAATTGCCGCCATTTTTCAAAGGTGTGCAGTGTATGTAGAACTATTGAGAAAAGGTACGGGATGTAACACCAGTGGACATGTGAGGAAAAATAGGATAAAATTAGATGAAAAGAATAAAGGAAAAAAAAAAACCAGTATGAGTACATTGAGATTCTTCATCTGAATTCCAGCATTTTACACGCAAAAATATACCGTAGTCAGTAATTATGTTCAAAATATAAGTAACATGAATAGTCAATTTGATCATTAATTCCCTTTTCTAACAAGGTATCAAGGTGTCTAATCCAAAATGTTTCTCTTTGAAGAAGAGCTCTTGTAATGTCCATATCCGTACACAAAAGTACGATAAGGACACAAAACAAAAGTAGCAGCCTAGCTACCCATTGGCAGGAGGAAAGATATAGCATAGCCCAACTCCAGTTCTCAGTGCTAGAAAAAGTAACACACCAGTCTGATATGGACATTACAAGAGCTCTTCTTCAAAGAGAGACATTTCACCAAACTATAATGTTACTTTAACCTTTGTTTTTTTCAGTGAATTTCCAAGTTTTTTTAAAATCAAAAGCACATATTTTTATTACTCGTAAGTATAATCTTACTTTAAACTTTGTTTCTTTCAGTGAATTTGAAAGGCTTTTTAAAAATATTTAAAAATATATATAGAAACTAATTACATCAACAATGTTTGCGCTAAGAATGTTTAGCTTCTTAGTTTTTTTAAACTCACAACTGAGAAATATTCCCAGCACAGTTTTCATACTCTTTGTATGTAGCTTTTCATAAACTTCATATTAATATCTTAAAAAGACACTGATCAGTTTTTCCTATACTGTAAACTATGGGGCTTATTTTCAAAGAATTGATGGAGTGCTGCATTAGCCTTCTTGGCTTAACGCCGTGCTCCACCACTTCTGAAACGTAGGGCTGCACAATATTTACAGCAATATAGTGCAGCCCTGCATTTCCCCCTGAGCTGGCGCTCAATTTAGCTGCCTAGCACCAACTCAGGCACTCTTGCACCATAGCGCAAGGATGGCTGTGTTGTGGTGAAGGGTTGTTTATGTGCAGGAAGGTGTCCCTTCCTGCACACAAACAATCTTAAATGGCGATTTGTAACTTCTCTTTGTACTGCTTTGTGCAGCACATATAGAAGTTGCAACTCGTTATTTTTAAAATGATTGTTTATTTGGAGGAAGGGACATCTTCCTGCACATAAACAATCATGCACGGCATTTTGCTGTTTTTATGTGTGCTGCACAATGGAGCACACATAAAAACAGCAACAACAAGGAGAAATAAAGCAATAAAGCATTTCTCCTCGTTGCCAAAAAAACTCCTAGAATTCCAGTGGAAAGAGGAGTCCGTCAGGGATGTGTTCTTGCTCCCACTCTTTTTTCACTATATGTGAATGGAGTGGTTGAGCACCAGCTGTCAACGCCAGCTGATGCTCCTTCCCTGGCGGGCGAGCGAATTCCTACCCTCCTATTCGCTGATGACACGCTTTTAATTTCTAAGACCCCGGTGGGCCTCCAAAGCCTACTAGATAACTTCCAGGCCTTCTGTATTAAACGAGGGCTTGTAATAAACACAGATAAGACTAAATATTTGGTGTTGAACCCCCCCGAAAAAACTTGGGCGACCCCCAGTACTTAACCATGTATCCCTAGAAAGGGTCACTGTATTTGATAATTTAGGTATACGCTTATCTGATACCATGCACTGGTCACCGCATCTTTCCAAAATGTTGCTAAGCCATAAGAGGGTCACGGGGGCGCTCCTTAAGGAACAGCGCTCGTCCTCAATAAGACCGATTGCCCCTGTCATTGATATTTATAAAGCTAAGGGTGTAAGCTCTGCCCTTTATGGGGCCGAGCTGTGGGGTACTTCTAATATAGACCAGCTGGTTAGGTCCGAAAACAAATTCTTAAGGGACCTTATGTTACTCCCCCAGAGTACCCCAATGGTACCCCTATTGCTTGATCTAGGTTGTCATACTATTAAGGATCTAGCAAAACTTCGGCCATTGCTCCTGTGGGCCCGTCTATGGCGAGTCCCGAAACTGGCACATTACGCGAAGGGGTTATCAGAAGTTATGTCAATGGCAGGGTGGCATAAGATAAAATGGCTAAAAGATGTACAATTTTTACTTGGTGAATTGGGCCTAAATGAAGTTTGGCTAAGCATGTCTTCTTCCCCGAAGGCAACATTAAAGACTCTGTATTGGAGGTGGGTTGCGGCGAGAGCTAGCTCTGATTCAAATCCTGGTCGGCTAACGAAAGAATTTTTAAAGATAAAGCATGTGGCACTTCGGGAACTCTACTTGGACATTGTCTGGAAACCCGTTGACAGGGCCTTGTATTTCAGATTTAGGGTGGGGGTTCTTCCAGTGCGTGCTTTTACCACCTGCTGGAAACCCCCATTCCAAACATCACTTTATTGTCCAATCTGTAAAAACAAAGCAGAAACTGTTGCCCATATCCTGTTCGCCTGCCCGGCATACGTGTCTCTGCAGAAAAGCTGTCTGAAACCAATTTGTCGCTTGTTGGGCACTAGGCATCATAATGAGGCACTTCGTATTTTAATGTCGGATACACAACCTTTGTTTGTCAATGGTCTTTCAAAGTTTTTATCAAGGACTTGGTCCATCAGAACAAAAAGGCTAAAACAAAATGTTTAATATGTATCTTAAAGTTTATGGACAAATTGTGATTAATTTTTGATTAACCAACCTAATTTTATATCTGATGTAAATAGCTTTTTTATATTGTCTTTGTACATATGTGTAATGTAATTCTTTATATTGTGATGCTTTTAAGATATGTTTATTATCGAATAAAGCCTTATTATTACTTACTACTTCTCCTCGTTGCGCCCTGTTAATTTTGGCGGTGCCCCATATTTACGCCACTCTTGTAAATATGGGGCAGCATCAAAATCGATGGGTGTTGCGGTGGAAGGCCTACCACAACACCCATTGTCCACCCCTTTCCCGCTGAGTATAGCTTGAAAGGGTGCCTTATTTACAAGGCAGCGTTAAGCCACGTTAAGTGGCTTAACACTGCCTTGTAAATAAGGCAAAACCTGTATCATCACCACAAAGTCAAAAAAGTGAGGTTCTTGTGGTGATAGGGTTATGTAAATATGCCCCTATGTTTTTTCACCATCTACATCCATTTTTGAGATGTGTGATAACACATGTGGGTGACCCGTTGGAGACTCGCGAGTTGCTAAAGTTATACATTTTGTCCTACTCAATTGTACAGAGATCTTTTCCATGTGGTCAGTATTACTGAATGCTAATCTTTAATAATAAAGTCAGTACAGTAGGCACATTGTGTTAATTAGTCAGTTTACAAATTTACGGCTCTCGCGAGACGATTGCAGGAACACACAATCCCCTGGGTGGACTATGAGGTTGCTGTACATTCTCTCCGGCTCTCACAACTCTCTCATGAGATCGTAAATTTGGAATTAAGTTCATAACAGTGTATTTATGTCATTTTGAAGAAAGTAAGGCATGAGAAGTGATGTTAAAAGTAGAAAAACCAGTTGATGTATTGTTGCCAGCCACGGTTTGTGCAAGTAACAGTGGCATGGAGGTGGGGCGGGGTAAGGGAAAACTAATTATTTATTTAATTTTCCCTCTACATCGTTCCTCGAAATCCTCCTTACCCAGCACCTGCATGGACCACGGCTGATTGCTACCTTTGAGATATTAAGAAAGTTCTCTGTTTTTATGATCTCATGGGCCTCTAGTGAGACACCCACAAGACACCCAGCAGAGGGTAGAAATTCCAAGAAAGGATATTGACTGGTTTATATGGATGTCTTTATTTAGCAAAGAAAGATTCCTTTATTGTTGCTTCATTTACCTATTGGGTTTTGCTGCGGTTAGACCTTTTGGATAGCTCTGTGACACTGCTCATTTTCTGCCCCCACAATACAATTCTCAGATTCATAAGAGAACCTTACTCAGCCACCACAGCCACTCAGGGATTCCTTGGTGTGGGAATCTTTGAAATGAGGCTAAGTGGATAAACAGAATCTGGTGGGAAATATGAGATTTTTAAAATATGCAAAAAAGAGTTCAGTAGGGGGAGCTGGACTAAGCAACATAGCATGAGTATCACTGGAGTGTGGTGGCATTTGAGGGCTATGCACCCTCAACGTCTTGCTTGGACTGAGTTATACTGAGCTTTAGAGCTTGATAAGTCATAAGGGGGTCCACATCTTTTCAACCTGGTGACACTGTGCCTGCCTAGGTACTCACAACTCAAGTAGATAACAACTCTGCTTTTTTGAACAAAGCCCTTTTTGCTGCTTATGCAAGCATATAATTTTTTCTTCTGAGACAAGCAGGGCTGGATGGGACAGGCTTGCCCAGTATCATAAATGCCCACCAAGGCAGTAGTTTTTCTTCAAAAAAAGAATTTCCTACTTCCCCCCCCCCCCCTTTTCTGAAGGGGATGTTGTTTTTTGTTTACTCCAATTTCTTTTTTTGTTGTACCCTTTTTAAGAGAAAATACAAAAAAGTTCAAAATGTTAAAAAACATATAAAGTTGTTATAAATGTTAATTAAAAATACTCTGTTCAGAGCTACCCTATTGTTAGAAAGGGTAGACGGACCGGGAGGGTCGGCCGGGGTCAGGAGGAGAGGCCTCCGGGGAGAGCCGTCTCCAGCGATCGTACAGACAAGTAACTTCCCCCCCACAGACAGATACCACACACGGATAAGGTTCAGTGTTCTTTATAAGCACTTCTTAAGGTACGGTTGAATGGTACAAGGAGGTCTGGACTCAGGGGTCCCCTCGATTCAAGTCTCTCAATGCAGGGTAAGGGGGAGCGGGACAGTCTGGTTACCAGTCAGGTAGTTCGGATGAGATGATGACTAGCTCACAATCCTCGAGCTTGGTGGTTTAGTTGGTACGGGCCGCGGCAGCGCCAGCAGGTCCCGGTCGAGATGGTCGGTACACGGTCCGCGGCAGCGCCAGCAGGTCCCGGAAAGATGGTCGATGTACGGTCTGCGGCAGCGCCAGCAGGTCCCGGTGAGGATGGTCGTTACAACGGGCCGCGGCAGCGCCAGCAGGTCCCGACGAGGATGGATGTTGCAGAAGGCCGCGGCAGCGCCAGCAGGCAGGACGATGGTTCACAAGAGCGGGCTACGGCAGCACCAGTAGTCCGTCAAGGCTGAGTTCTCTCTGTGTCTCTCGACTCCAGGATACAACTGCCTTCCTGCTCCGGAGTTGCCCCAGTTATAGGGCAGGCGCTCTTTGATGTCCGGACCCTCGCACTTGGAGGTCGGAGGGCCCGGGATGAAGGTGTCCAGACACCCAGCAGGGGGTGGAGCCAGCGCCTGGGGGAGCTGGAGGCGATCGGCACCTGGCGGGGGAAGAGCTCTTGACACTTCGTCCTCCCATTGACCTGCCAAGTGGTCCGCTCACCTCCCGGGTGGATGGTGGTGCCGGGATGTCGGGGCCGGTCAGGCCCGGGGTTAGGGTCGGGGCGAGGCCACGCGGCCTCGTGGTGCAGGGCCCAAGATGGCGGCTTGAACCGGCCGGGGGAGCCGGTGGGGCTGGGCCCCGTGATGAGTAGAGGTCCGAGGGCAGAAGAGCCGTCGGGAGATGGGGTACAGGTGCTTTTCGTGGGTTATGCCTGGTGGGCCGGAGCTCGGGCCCTGTCGTGCGGGGAGGGAGCAAGCCCTTCGTGTGGCCTGTCCAACATGCGTCCCCCCCAGCTGAAGGCGGGGAGAGTCACCCATCTCCTTGGGGACTCTCTTCGTCGAGGCGGAAAAAGCGGGACAGGCCATCCGCGTTGGCGTGGTCTTGGCCTGGTCGGTGCTCCACAGTGAAGTCCATTCCCTGCAGGGAAATGGACCAGCGCAAGAGTTTTGGGTTCTCCCCCCGCATCTGCATCAGCCACTGCAGGGGTCGATGGTCGGTTTGTACCCGGAAGTGGGTACCGAAGAGATAGGGCCGGAGCTTTTTGAGGGCCCACACCACTGCGAAGGCCTCCCTCTCGATGGTGCTCCAGCGCTGTTCTCGGGCCAGGAGACGTCGACTGATGAAGGCCACCGGCTGGTCATGACCTTCGGGGTTTAACTGAGAAAGGACGGCTCCGATGCCGTGGTCAGAGGCGTCGGTCTGTACCACGAATTCCCGACTGTAATCGGGGGCCTGGAGCACAGGGGCGGTGCATAGAGCGGCCTTCAGCTTCTCGAAGGCGCTTGACAATCGGAGGTCCAGTTAATCCGCTTCGGTTGGTTCTTGGACGTGAGACCCGTGAGGGGCCCCACGATGCTGCCGTAGTCCTTCACGAACCGCCGGTAGTAGCCGGTGAGCCCCAAGAAGGCTCGGACCTCGGTCTGGGTGACGGGGGGCTGCCAGGACTGGATGGCAGCAATCTTAAGTTGTAGCGGGGCCACCAGCCCGCTTCCCACTTGGTGCCCAAGGTAGGTCACAGACCCTTGGCCAATTTGGCACTTGCTGGCCTTAATTGTGAGGCCGGCCCGCTGGAGGGCCTGTAGGACCTCTTGGAGGTGATGGAGGTGGTCGGGCCAGTGGCGGCTGTATACAGCGATATCGTCCAGGTAGGCAGCGCTGAACTCTTCGAGCCCCGCCAAGACCTGGTTCACGAGGCGTTGAAACGTGGCGGGGGCATTCTTCATGCCGAAGGGCATGACCTTGAATTGGTAGTGGCCATCGGGGGTAGAGAAGGCTGACCGTTCCTGAGCCCTGCCCTGGGTGTGAGGCCGATCTGCCAGTAGCCCGCTGTTAGGTCGAAGATACTGAGGTAGCGGGCGGCCCCCAGCCGGTCGATCAGCTCGTCTGCTCGGGGGATCGGATGAGCGTCGGTCCGGGTGACAGCGTTCAAGCCCCGGTAGTCGACGCAGAATCTCAGTTCAGGTGCGGTGCCGGGGGCAGCGGCTTTGGGGACCAATACAACCGGACTGGCCCAGAGACTGTCCGAGGGCTCGATGACCCCGATTGTGAGCATCTTGGCCACTTCCTCCTGTATGCAGGCCCGTACCCGATCTGGTACGCGGTAGGCCCGGTGTCGGACAGGGGGACTGTCCCCGGTGTCCACGTCGTGCAAACACCAAGGGGTGACCCCGGGGGTGAGGGAGAACAGGGTAGCGAACTGCAGCAGGAGGTTCCGGCAGCCCTGGCGTTGCTCCGAAGTGAGGGCGTCAGAGAGCCGGACCCCGTCCACGGAGCCGTCATTCTCCTGAGTCTTCAGAAGATCCGGGAGGGGTTCGGAGTCTTCCTCTGCCCCACTGTCCGTAGCCATCAGGAGGCTGAGTTCTGAGCGCACAAAGTGTGGTTTGAGTCGGTTGGTGTGGAGGACCCGAAGGGGGTTCCGGGAGGTCCCCAGGTCGATGAGGTAAGTGACGGGGCTTTTGCGCTCGACCACTTTGAAGGGCCCCGTCCACTTATCTTGCAAGGCACATGGTTCGGTGGGGGACATCACCCATACTTGCTGTCGAACTCAACGGAGGAGGCATTGTGATCATACCACCTCTTCATGTCCTCCTGGCTGGCCTCGAGGTTCGCCTTGGCCATCTCTCTGAAGCGCCGGGTCTGATTGCGTAGGGCCAGGAGGTATTTGAAGACGTCTGGAGGGGTCTTTAGGGGGGCCATCTCCCAACCTTCTTTTACTAGGCTGAGGGGCCCTCGCACAGGGTGCCCGTACAGGAGTTCGAAAGGGCTAAAACCGAGGGACTTCTGGGGAACTTCTCGGTAGGCGAAGAGGAGGCACGGGAGTAGTACATCCCACTGGCGACGGAGGAGCTCTTCCAATCCCCCAATCATCCCCTTGAGAGTGCGGTTAAAACGCTCCACTAGTCCGTTCCCTTGGGGGTGATAGGGGGTCGTGAATCTGTAGGTGACCCCGCATTGTTGCCAGAGGGACTTCATGTATTTGGATATAAAGTTCGTGCCTCGGTCGCTGACGACTTCTCGGGGGAAGCCTACCCGGGAGAAGATCCCCATTAGGGCCCGGCCAACCACCGGAGCTGTCACGGTCCGTAGGGGCACCGCCTCGGGGTAGCGGGTGGCATGGTCCACCAGTACTAAGATGAACCTGTGTCCTTGTGCCGTGCGGGGGTCCAGAGGCCCCACAATGTCTATCCCCACCCTCTCGAACGGGGTGGTGACCACAGGGAAGGGTTGCAGAGGGGCTTTCAGCTTCCGACCACTCTTCCCGCTGGCTTGGCATGTGGGGCAAGATCGGCAGTGGTTCAGGACGTCGTTCCTCATTTTCGGCCAGAAAAAGTGGGTCACTAGGCGGCTGTACGTTTTGTCCTGGCCCAGGTGTCCAGCCAGGGGGACATCGTGGGCCAGGTTGAGCAGCAAGTCTCTGAAGCGGAGAGGTACCACCAGTACTCGACCGGCCCCCAGCTCGGCGATTCTTTGCTCGCTGTATAGCAGGTCGTTACCCCAGTAGACCCAGTGAGTTCCGGTGGAGTCCCCTGCGTTCTGGGCGCTGGCTTGTTGGCGGAGTCCCTCGAGGGAGGGACAGGTCTTTTGTTCCTGGCGGAACTGTTCTTGGGTGGGCCCCCCTTCTTGACGCCACTGAGCCAGGTCAGGAAGGTTCTGGGGTTGCGCGTCCCCTTCGGTCGTCGGGTCTGGGAGGCTGGCCTCGTCGTTGTCTTCTACTGGGGCGACCGGGGGCGGAGGTGCTGGCCATTCCGGTTCTTCTGATCGGGGGACGGCACGGGCGGCCATGGACCGGGTGGTTACGCAGGCCCAGTCCGGGAGGCCAAGCATCCCCAGGTGCTCTCTTCTCTCAACGGTGGCCCACGGGGAACTCTCGAGGTCATTCCCCAGGAGGCAGTCCACGGGGGCGTCGTCCCGGACCGTCACCTTCAACAGGCCGGAGACCCCTCCCCATTCGAACGGGACGCAGGCCATTTGACACATACTCTCAGAGTTGTCTGCCGAGCGGACGGGGCAGAGAATGTTCGGCAGGATCTGCTCGGGCTTCACCAGGTGACAGCGGACGGCCGTCACACTGGCGCCTGTGTCCCGCAAGGCCTCGGCCCGATGTCCATTAATGGTCACCCACTGACCGTATTTCCTGGTGTTAGCGGGTAGGGGAGCCCGCGGGACCATGTCTCTTCCCCCTAGGCACGCCAGGACCATGGCGGCCGGTTCCCACTCTTGCTGGGCCGGCTCATACTCTTCCTGTTCCTCCGATAATCGCTCTTCCCCCAGGGCGGCGGCAGCTACCTGGCGGGGCTTGGGTGTTTGGTTCTGCGGGCAGCTCGGGTCATTGGCGTAGTGGCCGACTCGCTGGCATCGGTGGCACGTGACGTTGGCTCGGAACCCAGGACGCCACGGGGGGTTGCCCCGGCCGGCCGGAGGCGGGGTGCTGGCCACGGGTGTTGCTGGCAAGGCGTCTCTCCCTCGCCCCTGGCCCCCTCCTCCTCCCCGAGGACGGTGCTGGCCTGGGTTGCTTCTGTTCTGTTCGTGTGGCCCCCTCCGGCCCACCCGGGTGCTTTCCCATCGGTCAGCTTCGGCGGCGAGCTGCCGGGGGTCAGTTAGCTTACTGTCGAGGAGGTGCTGCCTGAGCTCGACGAAACAGTTGTTCGACAGGTGCTCCCATACCATAAGGTTAAAGAGTTGTTCGTAGGTGGTGACATGGCTCCCCTTGATCCAACCCTCGAAGGCACGGCTAAAATAGTTCACGTATTCTACCCAAGTTGTACCTGGGATCCGGGTGCAATCTCTGAACCTCTGGCGGTACATCTCGGGTGTGAGGCCGTAGCGGGTGAGGAGGGCAGCCTTCATGTGGTCGTAGGACGACATTTGGTGATCGGGGAGCTGCAGTAGGGCATCGCGACCCTCGTTGACAAACCTCCCCCAAAGTCCGGCTCCCCAATCACTCCGGTCGATCCGGTGGGAGGTCATGGCGATCTCGTAGGCTTTAAACCACTGTTGTATGTCGTCTTCTCGGACATACTCGCGGACAACATCCTTGGGGATGTGGACTTTTTTCTCGATTGGCCCCGGGGTGTGTGGTCGCTCAGGCACCCCCAGTTCTTTATTCTGTTTCCGAAGTTCTAACTCCACTAGTTGGCGCTCGTGCTCGAGCGTTATTTTTTTCTCCTCCAGTCTCTCTGGAGGCGTGGGTTCGAATCCCACCGCTGCCACCAATGTTAGAAAGGGTAGACGGACCGGGAGGGTCGGCCGGGGTCAGGAGGAGAGGCCTCCGGGGAGAGCCGTCTCCAGCGATCGTACAGACAAGTAACTTCCCCCCCACAGACAGATACCACACACGGATAAGGTTCAGTGTTCTTTATAAGCACTTCTTAAGGTACGGTTGAATGGTACAAGGAGGTCTGGACTCAGGGGTCCCCTCGATTCAAGTCTCTCAATGCAGGGTAAGGGGGAGCGGGACAGTCTGGTTACCAGTCAGGTAGTTCGGATGAGATGATGACTAGCTCACAATCCTCGAGCTTGGTGGTTTAGTTGGTACGGGCCGCGGCAGCGCCAGCAGGTCCCGGTCGAGATGGTCGGTACACGGTCCGCGGCAGCGCCAGCAGGTCCCGGAAAGATGGTCGATGTACGGTCCGCGGCAGCGCCAGCAGGTCCCGGTGAGGATGGTCGTTACAACGGGCCGCGGCAGCGCCAGCAGGTCCCGACAAGGATGGATGTTGTAGAAGGCCGCGGCAGCGCCAGCAGGCAGGACGATGGTTCACAAGAGCGGGCTACGGCAGCGCCAGTAGTCCGTCAAGGCTGAGTTCTCTCGGTGTCTCTCGACTCCAGGATACAACTGCCTTCCTGCTCCGGAGTTGCCCCAGTTATAGGGCAGGCGCTCTTTGATGTCCGGACCCTCGCACTTGGAGGTCGGAGGGCCCGGGATGAAGGTGTCCAGACACCCAGCAGGGGGTGGAGCCAGCGCTTGGGGGAGCTGGAGGCGATCGGCACCTGGCGGGGGAAGAGCTCTTGACACTTCGTCCTCCCATTGACCTGCCAAGTGGTCCGCTCACCTCCCGGGTGGATGGTGGTGCCGGGATGTCGGGGCCGGTCAGGCCCGGGGTTAGGGTCGGGGCGAGGCCACGCGGCCTCGTGGTGCAGGGCCCAAGATGGCGGCTTGAACCGGCCGGGGGAGCCGGTGGGGCTGGGCCCTGTGATGAGTAGAGGTCCGAGGGCAGAAGAGCCGTCGGGAGACGGGGTACAGGTGCTTTTCGTGGGTTATGCCTGGTGGGCCGGAGCTCGGGCCCTGTCGTGCGGGGAGGGAGCAAGCCCTTCGTGTGGCCTGTCCAACACCTATACTCTCATTATGTATGTTGTTTATACAGTTACCCTTTTTTCCATCTTCATGACTCTTGCAAGACACTCACAAGAGCCATGATGCTCTCATACATAGCATGATTGACTCTCGCAGGCCTCTCACAAGAGCATACTTTTATAATGGAATTTGCATTTTCAAACAAATAGTCTGTTCTAACAGAAATAATTTATAAGCATTGTTTTTTTTCTACTCTCTATTTTTTATACAATCTTGTGAAACTCACGAGATTGTGAAAATAGTTGAGTGGAAGAATTTACATTTTCCTCCATTACAATACTTATCTCTTACAATCGCCGCTACCAGACTATGGGGAGAGACTGGCCTCTCCACTGAGACCTTGCATGAAGATAATTAGTGTGTTGAGAGACACTGACTTTCCAATGTCCACAGGGACTGCCACCACCCTAGGGCTTTATAATTTATTCGCCCCGGGGACCACCACCTCCCTGGGGCTTTATTGAAATACATTTGGGAGGCCCTCACAGGCCCTACCCTGCCCCGGGGGCCACCACCTCCCCGGGGCTTTAAAAACTTGGCATTAAAAACTTGGGAGGGGGGCCATGCGTCCCCCCTCCTAGAGACCTCAGGACACAAGTGGACTTCATCCTCCGAGCAGCAGTGCGCCAGGAGCCTTGTTTGCAAAGTGGTGTAAAAAGAGGCATGGCCACGGACCACCTCTCTGCAATCCAGCTCTGTGGAGCTTACTGGAGGTACCTGGTGGGCTAGTTGGCCCCCAGGGACCCTCAGTATTCAAGGGGAATTAATTCCCCAATTAACAACATGCCAGGGGGTGCGTTTTGCAGAGTAGTGAAAAAAGGGGGCGTGGCCTGATATGAGAAGTTAGCAATCCTGCTGTGTGGGACTTACTGGAGGTAATAGGAGGGGTAGTTGGCCCCCAAGGTTGAAGTGGGAGGCTAACTACCCCTCCTGTTACCTCCAGTAAATCCCAAACAGTGGGATTGCTAAGAGGTGTTTGAAGGCCACGCTCACCTTTCTTCACCACTTTGCAAACGTGATTGCTGTGTTATAGTTAGAAATTAGCATTTGAAAAATATTAGAAATTCACTGAAAAAACATAGGTTTTAGGGATGTTATAGTTAGAAATTAGCATTTAAAAAACCTTAGAAATTCACTGAAAAACACATAGGTTTCAGGGACATTATAGTTAGAAATTAGCATTTAAAAAACCTTAGAAATTCACTGAAAAAAACATAGGTTTCAGGGACGTTATAGTTAGTTGGACATTTCACTTGTATAAAACCAAAGAAATTCAGCTGTTATAGTCAGTAGAGCTAACTATAACTGGTGCCCCCGCAATGCACTGCTGATGATGTCACATATTACATCACTCATGACATACTCAGTGACATCACTTATGACATCACTGATGACATCCCAAATGACATAGGGTGGGAGAAGCAGTGGGACTGGCTGCAGGCTCCGCTGCCTGACCCGGCAGTGCAGTGTGAAAGAGAGGCTGCTTGTGTGCGCCTGGCAATGGAGAGGGAGGCAGAGGGTTGGCAAGGGAAAGGATACTGGGATGGGAAGCATATTGCTGCATGCAGGCTGCATTAAGGAAGGCACCTCAATGGAGCAGGGCTGGGGCCCTGCAGCGACAGCCGGGTTGTCCCCTCCTGCTGCTGCACAAGTCTCAGTGGGTGGGGGAAAACGTGAAGTTGCCTCCCTAATTATTCGCAGCTGATAGAGGATGGATAGCAGGCACAATTAGTTCATCTATTTATATCCCTTTTTTATTATGCATGGAAGTATGTTTACTCGCGTACAAAAGGTAATATCCAATTTAATACAAGAGTTAAAAACAAAAACCAGCAAAGGATAGGGTGGGAAGATATTGAGAACTAAAAAAACGGGAGATGCCACAAACAGATAGGTAGAGCCACAATGTTACATTGACCTAGGGATGCAAAATGACCCCATTGAAAGCGCTCACCAAGATAGAACACACACAGTGGGCCAATCCTGGCCAATCAGTGCAAGGTTGTTTTTATCAGTCTCATGTCTGTTTCAATCCCTCCCCCTCCTCCCCTGTCTGCTGCCAGTTACTATTCAACTAGTGCACACACATACGTACAAACACTGCTACAACTGCTACAAGGGATGTCAGCTATCAACACATCCATCACACACCCGGGCACTGCACTGCACCTCCAAACGGGCAGGCTCAAGGCAAGAAGCAGCTGCGCCTGCCCTCACCCCCGGCTGCACGCTCCATCTAACTGTTGTTATATGTAGTGGCCTAGACAATGGTAGCTCAATGGTAGGTATTCTGTGTGTACAGGGTGACAGGGTGGGCATGTGCCAGTAGAACTGCAGCACTTCTCCCACTTTAGGAAGTGGGAGACTACTTACTCGGGAGCTCTCGGCATGCGCTTCAGGGGCGTGGCTATCGACAGTGCAACAGGTGCAGTGGCCCCTGGCCCTGGGGTCCTAGTGCCCAGTGCACTCCAAGTATAGCAGCATGGCAGTTCCTAGCCAAGGGATGGGGGCAACCATTTTGCCTGAATGCACTAGGGAATCTGCCATCTTTGCTACGTTACTAGTGTGCTTGTTGGGATGTCACTGTGAAGAAAGGAGAAGCTGTGATAATGAGATAGAATGCACAAGTGAAATCATCCTACGTGTTGGATTGGGTCATGCTTACGCTTATGGACTATATTGCTAAGACAAAGGCACGCAGGTGTTGGTGGACGCAGTATTCACACGCAGATGTTTATTTCTTTTCATTTTTACAGTCTTTGAGCAAGCTTATCCTCTTTATTTGCAAAGGTGTGCCAGCATCTATGTGCTTGAGGTGTAAAATGCTTCTGTTTACAAATTTACTTTTAATCAATGTACACCGACTCATTCATTTGTTACTTTATACTTCTATTTATAGATACTGTGTTTGTATATGTATAATAGTCGGCCTTTAATAACTTTTGAGTTAGCGTTCAAATGGTTAAATCCATTACTCCACATGAAATGTGGTTTTGGGTTACTTGTAACTTTTGTAAAATTTAACATATCTTCAAAAAGCTTTTAAATCAGTTTTCTTCTGCAAAAGTCTATTCTTCTAAAATTTGGTATCGATTTATAACAAAGGGTAAACATTATACGTAGTTGTTGCGTTTTCCATTGACACTTCCACAATTATATTTTGTCAAAAACAAAATGTTTTATTTGAAGACTGCTGGTTGATCTATACCAAACTTGGCCTGAATGCAAAGCCTATGCCCTTTTTGGATTTTGTGAAAATCGGGCCAGGAGTATTTACAAAACCCCCAAAGAAGAGCATCAAAAAAATATAGCCACAGTCAGTTAACTTCTCAGTCCTGAATATGCGGACTTCACAATGTTAACCTAAGCTGGAGATGTGATTATCTGCAAATAGTTGAAGACTCCCCCACACGGGAATTAAACAGGCAGATTCCCCCAACTGGGGCACCAATACAAGCTGCACAGAGACAAACAAAGCCCTTGCTAATTGAAGAACTTTAAATTATGGACATAGGGTAGGCGGAGAGCTACCACCATCTCTAAGCCACCAGGTGCATTTACAGGCCTTTTTAAGACCATCACATTGTGCTTATGGTGCTATGCCAACAGTTCCTGATACATGCTGGCCTACGCTATTGTTTGAAGACTTTAAAAACAAATAGTGCAAAGGGAGCTGTGGGCTAAGGGCTGTGCACAGGGCATGGCCACAGGCACCACCTTATGCACATTACTCGCACAGCATGGTGGAAGCACCTGGCCTACAGGTGTCTGGGGTGAGTGTACTGCACTCAGACCATTAACCCTTTAACCGCGGCGTAAAATCTGCCACGGTGCGGGCGTTTCTGTGTACGGGCGGGGCCGCGTCAGCCAACGGATGTGCGCAGAACTATGGAGGTAGAGCTCACGACGGCCGTTGGCCGATGAACACATTGAACGGGTTAATGCACACGGTTCCTTCATGAACCGACCACAGGCCTAGGCCCTAAAAATACTGTGGTGAGGTGTGCATAATTACCCCTCACATAGTCCCTGGTCATCCTGTGTGCTCCTGCAGGACATGCTCTGTAGGTTTGTAGGCTGGGATACTGAAGAAAATACCCGATTGGCACTGAAGAAAACTATGTCATTTGTTGACTGCAGCCAAAGTATATACCATTACAAAAACCACCAAATTCTCTCTAGAAATTAGGACAAAGGGATATTTTTGTATTCTATTAGGATCAAATTCAAACCTACTTTAACAAATAATATATTTTCAAAGTTCATGAGAAAATCATAATTAGGGAGTTTTTTTTGTAATGATCCCATACTAAACAAGCATTTGCAAAACCAAAAGGTCTTGCGTCAGCTGGCAGATTCTTGGCTTTGTCAATACTTGATTTGTTTCCTCATGGTTTGTTGTCATGGGAACATCTGTCCCTCGCCAATATGAAAAAATCCTAAATGCAAAAATATTTATTTCTTCTCAAAAAGCTCACATTGCCATTGTAGTCTGTGGCATTAAGCGTGCTACTTTATGTGCAGATGTGCTCCTTGTGAAAGAACAAATTGTCATCACTCTTAATGAACTTAGTCAATGGCTTAAGTGGGCTGAACTATTGCTTTATGGTGTAGTAGGTAGAAGAAAAATGTGAGTGACACAACGGACCAAAAGAGGTAGAGGTCTGGCTGAATCCCCTATAATTTAGTATTTTATATATATATATATACATATATATATATATATTATCTACTGGCGGTCGCCAGTAGATAGTTATAGTTAGGACCGTGTTTCCATAGGAAATCTGAAAATTCTATTTTGAATAACGTTGGCGCCGGTTGACGAATCCTCGCGAATTTTTCAAAATAGGTGGGGCGCTCCGCTCCACTCCTACCCTGAAAGTCTCGGGGTGATTAGTCAAGCGGGGGCCGAGAAAAAAGGGGTCCCAAAACGCGTTTTCCCCATGCATTTTTCCATAGGGACCTTTAGTCCAAGGTACAGCCCGAACGGCTGAACAGAATTATTTGAAATTTGGCAGAGAGGCAGTCCTCAGGTCAGGGATGTGCCTTTTGAATATCTGAAGTAAATCTGTTCTGTAGTTCCTGAGAATATTTCAGTTAAAAGTACATATATGTCTATAAGCGCGCACCGTGCGCGTACGGTAAGCATACCGTACGCGCACGCTGCCGTGCGCTAGCGTATATTCTGATTGGTGGTTACATGACAGTAAACATTCCAGTCGGTCGAAATCAGGAAGTGTCGGCCGCCATTTTGTGTGTCTCACACTAAAAAACAAAGGTGGAGAACATGAAAAGGGGGCAAGGTAGAGAGTTGCAGACCCCGTAGCCTTTGTCAGGGGGTCCAAAAAGGACCCAGAAGTGTGAAAAATACATTTTTTTAATTTATTTTTTTAAATCGCGGGGTACGCGTACCATACGCGTACGGTAAGCTTACGGCGGAAATATAAAATAAAAAAAATAGAATTAAAAATCAAAATGAAATGTTTGGATGTTGGTTGGCTCTAAAAAGAGCCGTTGTGTTCATGGAGTGTTTTTTGTACCTATAAGTAAGTACCGATGCAGAGTCTAAAGCTCAAGAGGAAGACTCTTTTCCCTTCATCATTGAAATGTACACTGTCTCCTCTATAAATGTCTTGCATGTTGTAATGCAAGTTGTTGTGGAATAGAGAACCCATACCATAGTCTCTGAGGAAAGCAGAAACAGACTTATTGACGTGCTTTCTTGCTTTGTCAATCTGCGGACAAAATTGGTTGGACCAGTTCCACTTTTGCCTTTGGCATATATTAGAATATACAAAGGCAGTTTGTGGGAAGAGTGACATCAATTGCACAAAGGTGTCCTTAATAAGCATTTCCAGACCTACCCTAGTTAAAGTGCCTAGGTCATTTCCACCACACTGCACAATAATAAGGTTAGGCTATGGGAGATGTAGAAAGGTTTTCACCAAAGGCATTAATTGGTGCCACTTTAACCCTCTCTGACCAATGCATTTAATGTCTACATTTGGCAAAGCAAGGTCTTTCACAATACCTCTTTTTTCTGCAAACTTTTCACTCCAGAAGACATAGCTGTGACCTACAATCCACACTGTGAACATCTTTCAAGGAGATCTGGATGCACTCAGAAGGTGTCTTTCAGTAGAATGGCAATATGAAAAGAAAGATAGATGTAAAATGGAGGCTAACATACTTTTTTTTTTTTTTTAAAAGAACTGATTGGCTGATTCAAACCATTTTACAGTTAAAACTAGGCTGTATGTTTAGATTTTTACAAGCATGTTTTGTATTGGTTCAGAAAAATGTGTTCACACAGAACATTACTTTGGATTTGCTGTTAGGTTTGAAAAGTCAAGCACTCTTGCTCTTTGGATTAGAAACATTGTGTGCTGAACTTCTGACCTCTCTGCTCACACCAGTGTTCCATGATCTGTTGCTATGGTAGCAGTCAGAAGTCATGTTGGGGGAAGGGATCATTTGGAAAGGGATGACATTTGCAACCAATAGAAATGTGTGTTTCCATTTGAAAAAATTGTGGGAAGGACTGTGATTTGGAGTTAACATGTATATGTGTGGAAAAAGAGAGGGAAACATTGCCATTAACTGGTTCTGGTGAGAGGAGAGAGGTGTACAGCTCAGAGATTCTGGCTCGGATAATCTGCTGTTTGAGTGCCACATGTATTTCTGAACTAACTACTTTTAAAGGCGAGTTATGAATTTGAGAGGGAATGTATGTGGAGCATTTTGATATAAATAATAGAAATGTGATTCTTCTTTTAAAGTTGTTTTTCACATTTTGTGTTTTGGGAGATATTTAACTGTCTTGAAGTTGTGAGATATTATTGAGTATGTCTTCACCATAAGTTAAGGTGTACTGGTATCACCCAGGAATAATGTTTTCTGCCTAGAATCACACAATGAGTCTGTGTGCACACAGGAATTGTTATCAGAGATTTAATTTGTGTTGCCCTTGCTCTGTTAGCCTTGCACTCGCAGGAAAGGGTCAGTTTGTTTCCTTAAAGTGTGATGGTTAGCATTCAACAGAAATCACTTTCTCACAAATGAGAGGCAAATGCAAAACACATTTGAAAATAGCATGGTACATTGTCCTACCACTTTAAAAGTTGTGTTTTACATTTTATGTTAAGGAAGATATTTAAGTGCCTTGAACATGTTAGATATTATGGAGTATGTCTTCACCATAAGTTAAGGTGTAATCACCCAGGAATACTGTTTTCTGCCTAGAATCACACCATGAGACAGTGTGCACACAGGAATTGTTATCAGAGATTTAATTTGTGTTGCTCTTGCTCTGTTAGCCTTGCACTCGCAGGAAAGGGGCAGCTTGTTTTTTGGAACTGTGATGGTTTGTATTCAGCATAACAAAGCTGTTTGGGCATGTGCTATTTTCTGTTTCTGAAAAATAAAATGAAAATGTGTGAGACTGTTACAGTAATTATCACTTGCTCTACCACAGTAGTAAGTGTGCTTTCAAATTGCAAATCAAATTTCGTTTTCTGCCTAGAATCACACCATGAGTCTGTGCGCACACAGGAATTGTTGTCAGAGATTCAATTCATGTTACTCTGGTTCTTTCAGAATTGCATTCGTAGGAAAGGGGCAGCTTGTTTTATTGAACTGTGATGGCTAGCATTGAGCCCAAATTAATATGTCACAAATGAGAGGGCAATGCAAACACATTTGACATCAACGTGGTAGATTTTCCTTCCTGCAATGGGTCATGTAGTTTGTACATGTTCAAAAGTCAAATTAACCCTTACCACACATGTAGTGTTACATACATGTCTCCAATGTTTATGCAGTTGCTCAAGGATCAATGCAGATCTCTTTTGCACTTGACAGTAGACAGTCTCCAGAAGCACACTCTTAGCAGAGAGCAAGCTGTTTCTCATGTACAGTGAAGCTTACTATTCAGCGCTGTGTGGTGTTTCAGATAGCAGTGAGTAACGCTAATACATTGAACCTCACCAAGGCTCATTTCCTTTGCTAGAGTGTAGTATGTCATTCAGGTTGCACATGTTCATGGTCTCAAAAAGCAGTTTGGGCATGTGCTGTTTTCTGTTTCTGAAAAATATAATGAAAATGTGTCAGACTGTTACAGTAATTATGACTTGCTCTACCACAGTCGTAAGTGTGCTTTCAAATTGCAAATCAAATTTCGTTTTCTGCCTAGAATCACACCATGAGTCTGTGTGCACACAACAATTGTTGTCAGAGATTCAATTCGTGTTACTCTGGTTCTTTCAGAATTGCATTCGTGGGAAAGGGGCAGCTTGTTTTATTGAACTGTGATGGCTAGCATTGAGCCCAAATTAATATGTCATAAATGAGAGGGCAATGCAAACACATTTGACATCAACATGGTAGATTTTCCTTACACTCCTGCAATGGGTCATGTAGTTTGTACATGTTCAGAAGTCTAATTAACCCTTACCACACAAGTAGTGTTCCATACATGTCTCCAATGTTTATGCAGTTGCGCAAGGATCAATGCAGATCTCTTTTGCACTTGACAGTAGACAGTCTCCAGAAGCACACTCTTAGCTGAGAGCAAGCTGTTTCTCATGTACAGTGAAGCTTACTCTTCAGTGCTGTGTGGTGTTTCAGATAGCAGTGGGTAACACTAATACATTGAACCTCACCAAGGCTCATTTCCTTTGCTAGAGTGTAGTACGTCATTCAGGTTGCACATGTTCATGGTCTCAAAAAGCAGTTTGGGCATGTGCTCTTTTCTGTTTCTGAAAAAAAATAATGAAAATGTGTCAGACTGTTAGAGTAATTATCACTTGCTCTACCACAGTAGTAAGTGTGCTTTCAAATTGCAAATCAAATTTTGTTTTCTGCCTAGAATCACACCATGAGTCTGTGCGCACACAGGAATTGTTGTCAGAGATCAAGTTCGTGGTACTCTGGTTCTTTTAGAATTGCATTCGTAGGAAAGGGGAAGCTTTAATTCGTGTTGGTTTTATTGTGTTTTTCACTTGTAGGAAAGGGGTAGATAGTATTATAAGATTTGAAAAGCACAAAAAAAATATAGTAATAAATTCAAATTACATAAAGGTATTTTTTTTTTAGTTTCTTTCAGGTATTTCTGAACAACAGTGAAATAAGTTAAAGATGCGTATAAAATCAAGGAAGAGAAAAGAACAGAAAAAACATTTATATTTGAAGACAACTGGAGGACCCAAATTAGTTGAAGATCCTCATGTTGGAAAAAAGAAAAAGTCTTCTGGTAAGCAAACCAAGGATTTTTAAAAATATATCTTCAAAAAAAGACCAAATTTGAAAAATGTCCCCACTGCAAATAGAGTTTCAAGTAGAAAAGAACAGGACAAAAGTGAGAAATTAGAAAATGCTAATGTACAATTAGAAGCAATAAAGATTGACTTAAAAAGAAAAACAGCATTTAAAGACATTCGTAGAAAAATGTTTCAGAGAAGAGTGATGTCCGATTTGCTAAAGGATGTGAAAAAATATAAGAAGATAGGGAAATTTTATAAGCGAAAAAAAGATATTGAATCAATTGTAGCTAAGGCTTTAGATTTAAAAAGAAAACTATTCATTTTAATTTTGAACAGGATCCGTACATTAGATAAAATGGTCAATGTAATGAAGTCACAAAGCAAAACGAAAAGAGTTGTGAAAAGAAATAACTTTTGTAAAGTGTTTTTAGGAGAATGGATGCATAGTTCAAGTACTGAACCATTTTTTAATGAAGAGAGTTATCTTCAAAGTAATAGTTTGCTGCATGCAGTTGACACCAGTGGCCGAGCTTATGAAGTGAAAGATGGTTGTATAATGGAAAATGAGAAAATGGTTCCAAGAAATGAGGAAGAAGTGATAGCTGATGAGGTTATGGGGAGACGTCCTAAAGCCCCAGTGTACACTTGGAATTGTAGTAGTATTTTTACTGTACAACAGGAATCTATTGATAAATTACGTGAATTTCTAAGAGAATATAGTAAAAAAAGTGTTAAACAGAAGATTAAGGTGCTTCAAAGACTAGATCCATGTAGAGTGAAAGAGAATACTGGTTTGCAAGGACATTCTCTGGCTTGTCTTTCTAGGAAAGTTTGCCAAAGTGTTTTTCACCATTTTAGGATGCTGGCGGTTCATCATACTGAAATGAGAAAGTTTGTGAGAAGATTGTATTTTGCTAAAAGTCCAACACTAAAGTTAAATGAGTTGAATAGGGCTCTGTTCCGTGGATCTGTATCAGATGTAGAGAAGGTTACTGATGAAATTCAGTTTTGTTACTTTGGTCCGGAACAAGAAAGTGCAGATAATGACACAGTAATTGAAGAAAATGTGGAAGACAATGTAGAACCTACTATTAGTAAAAATTTTGAAGATCAAATGACAAAATTTACTATCATCTCTAATGAAAGACCAAATATTACTTGTATATGTTGCCGGAGAAGCCATTATAAAAAACCAACAAGGTATGTTGATCTCTATAAAAAAAGTGAAAAAGAAAATAATACTAAGTG
Source organism: Triturus cristatus (assembly GCF_964204655.1). Lineage (NCBI taxonomy): Eukaryota > Metazoa > Chordata > Amphibia > Caudata > Salamandridae > Triturus > Triturus cristatus. Next base: position 1,291,652,144 of record NC_140589.1, read on the forward strand.
GTTGGATTTTGCTATATTTATTTCTGGAAAATTGTTTTGATTTGGGTGAATATCACCTTATTTGTAAATACTGTTATAACAAGTTAGAAGAAAATAAAATGCCAGCAAGAGCTGTATATAATAATTTAGAATTGGTTGAAATTCCTGCAGAACTTAGTGATTTAAATACGTATGAGTCTATACTCATTCAATGTGTCCATCCGTTCCAGACTATAGTTCGTATGGAGCCCAAAACAGGCAAATTACCTCCTTCGGATTTACAAACAGGTTTAAAAGGAAGAGTTATCTATTTGCCATTGGATTTGAAAAAAAATATGGAAACTATTGATGCAGATACATTGGAAACTGAACCATTAGTTATTTTGGTTAATGGAGTACCAACAAAGAACAAGAAAATTTGGCAGGAGCTGGTAGATGTACGAAAAGTACAAACAGCAAATTTATATTTGAAAAGAAATAACAAATGGTATGAAACAATTTATATGGATGAAGATGAAGAAGTTTTACTACCAGACTCAGGAATACCAGCTGGGCAAATTGAAAAGGTGGATAAGTCAAAAGAAGAAGAAATGTATGAACATTTCAGCATACATCCTCTTCATTCAAAAGAAGTTATGGCAAACACTATTGATCTGTTTCAGATGAAGAAAGCACAAGGAACTCCAGTGAGTGTATGGGAGGAGAGCTTGGAAGCTCGTTGTTTTCCCCAGCTGTTTCCTACAGGAAAAGGTGGACGATATGATGAACGTCCAGTACAGATTCCTGCTTCTGAGTATCGGTCTGCAAGATTATATGCAGAAGATCCCAGATTTCGTCATAGTATTCCTTATTTGTTCCATCTTTTATTTGAAAGTGACTGGTCAGCACTATCTTATGCAGTAAATCACATTTTGAAAACTGGAGTACATCCACGTAATGTGTCTGCAAAGGATTTTATGAACAAAGTGCAACAGCGAGATGATCATTTGGAATCTCAATTGATTAATCTAATGGCTTGTCAGCGTGGGACAAATGAATATTGGTACCGACGCCATGGAGAATTGAAGTGTATGTTACGGAATTTAGGAACTCCTACATGGTTTCTCACCCTAAGCTGTGCTGAGTACGCTTGGGATGATCTTCTGAATTTTCTTCGAGAGGCCAATTCAAATATTGAAAACATCCAATACAAGACAGCAGGAGAATTGTGCTCATTAGATCCGGTTAATGTTTGCAGATATTTCAATCATAGATTTGAGGCTATGATGTCCTTCATCTGCAATAAAAAAAAATCACCTCTTGGAGAAGTTGTGGATTTCTTTTGGAGAAAAGAGTACCAAGCAAGAGGTGCTCCTCATATTCATATGCTGTTGTGGATAAAGGATGCCCCAAAATTTGGAACAGATTCTGATGATGCAGTTTTAAGTTTCATCGAAGGATATGCAACATGTGCTATACCTAAAAGCACAGAAGAGAAACACTTAAAAGAGCAAGTTTTACGTTTCCAAAGTCATCGGTGTAGAAAATACTGTCGACGAAAGTACAAGAGTAAAGAAAAATTCTACACAAAATGTCGATTTGGATTTCCACGACCTGTTCTTTCAAAAGGAAGAGTCAACAGTTGTGCGACATACTATTACAAGAAAATCTCCCAAAAATACGTACAACCTAAGAAGAAAAGAAGAGTCAAAATATATAAATGACTACAACCCAGTCATTTTATCCATGTGGAATGCTAACATGGATATACAGTATGTTGCTGACAATTCTATTGCTGTTGCTCGGTATATCACATCTTACATCACTAAATCTGAGAAAACGGAATTGAAGGAAATGTGGGAAGAGATTTCTCACGAGAAGACTGTCAGTAAGAAGCTATACAGTTTCAGTTTAAAGATGTTATCGCTTCGAGAAATTGGATCCTACGAATGCTCAGATAGGTTATCATCTGCAAGTCTGTACTCCAAATCCAGAGGAATAATTTGGGTAAGTTTAGGCCTTGCAGGAATGTGAAATCGGGTAGTGAAATCTGTTGGAGAAATTGAATATTTGGCAGAGAACGACCCGGAAAGTACAGATATTTTGAAATCAAACATGTTGGACACATATTACCCAAAAAGAAGTCGTCATCTTGAGAACATGTGTCTCTATGAAGTGCTGCAGAACTACATTTTTACACGGAAAGCCACAGAAGACATCAACAATGGAAAATATAAAGTCATTGGTGAGGAAGGATGTTTGGTGAAGCAAACAAAAGGAAGCTTGATTAATCACAGGAAGCTGAGTTGCGACACTCCTGACAAAAAGGAATTTTACTACTTAGCACTTTTACAGCTGTTTAAACCATGGCGTTCAGAGGATGAATTACTTGGAGATTTTCACAGCTATGAAGATTCCTTTAATGCATGTAAAGATACGATTGAATGCAGTACTTTCACAAATTATGTGCAAATGTTAAATGAAGAAATTGAACAGGAAGCTACAACTGCAGCTAGAGACAGTTCTCAAGACAGCCAAAGTTCTGGAACACTCAGTCAAGATCCCCTAGGACAACCAATCGTAGAAAATGAAGCTGCAATAGCCATGACTGAAGTGGAAACAGCTATGAATCAAGCTCAGGAAGATTTAGTAGACTTACCAAATTAGAACAGCAACTGAATGAAGAACAAAAACAAATTTATTTATTAGAAGTCACAAAAAAATTGATCATGGATTACTACATGAAAAGAAAGAGTGCTCATGCGCATCATTTGAACCAATCAGGATGTATGTGAGTGGACAAGCTGGAACTGGAAAAAGTTTCTTAATTACAGTCATCCGAAGCTACCTACAGCAAAAAAAAGATTCAACTTTGTCTTGTGTTGTTACTGCTCCAACTGGGTTAGCAGCATATAACATAAAAGGAATTACCTTACATCGCTTGCTAATGTTACCAGTGGAGCATGAGAACAAAATAGAATATCACAAGTTAACAGGAGAAGCATGCTTCGAAGTTTCAAGAGTGTTGAAGAAGATGCAAGTTCTCATTATTGATGGGGTAAGCATGGTATCAAACTTAATGCTTGCCTTTGTGCATTTAAGAATGCAGCAAATTCTAAAGAAAGACTATGACGTGTTATTTGGAGGAAAACATGTTATAGTTTTTGGGGATCTTCTGCAGCTCACTCCAGTTAAAGGACAACCAGTGTTTAATACTGTGACACATGAAGACACAAAGAAGTCATTAGGAAGTATTGGTAATGCGAAAATTTGGTCATTCTTTGAGTACAAAGAACTCACTACCAATATGAGGCAAGCAAACGATGAAGATTATGCAAGTATTCTGAAAGATATCAGAATTGGACTACTCACAGAAGTTGGCAGAGAAGCATTACAGAGTCGGTTGCTACATAATTTATTTCCAAATGAAGAAATAGTTGCAGAGAAAATATACCAGAACATTGCTGTAAAAAATACTGTAATCTGCTTAATGCCAACACTACGTGAATGCTCGATATTCAATGAGGAACTTTTGAAATTAGAAAAGGAAGAGATTAAGAAAATGGAAGCGGTGGACAAAATTCCGCATGAAGGAATTACTATTACATTAACAGGCAAACTGAAAAATACATTGGATTCTCTAGAGAAGAATATTTCGAAAACAGCTGGATTAGAAAAAAATCTTTATGTTTGTATGAACTGTCGAGTATTTTTAAGAAGAAATGTGGATGTAGAAAAAGGTTTAGTGAATGGAGCTATGGGTAAAGTTGTGGGTTTTGTGAAATACCAGAAAAAAGATGGAATTGAATTTTTAAAAATAAAATTTGATCAGATTGAAGCGGTTAAAGACATTTGTCGTTGTTCAGTTTGTTTCTTGCTTGTGAAAGACTTATATGTACGTAGGAAGCAGTTTCCATTTTCTCTAGCATATGCTGTAACTATTCACAAATCTCAAGAATTTACTGTAGATAGTGCTTTTGTAAACATTGGTTCAACTGTGTTCAAAGAAGGAATGGCATATGTTGCTTTGTCACGAGTGAAAACATTATCTGGTCTATTCATGATAGACTTTGATGACTCAAAAGTTAGTGCTGATGCAAACTGTGTAAAGGAATATAATAGATTAAGAAGAAGCTATGCTCCTCATTTAGGTCAGTATCCTGTGTTTGAAAAACGTGTTGTTTGTCGGAAAAGGAGAATTGAGAATGTCTGTAATGAGGATGTATAGAAGAGAAAACAAAAGGAGAGTGATGTGACTGCAAGCAAAAAGAAAAAGGACAGTGTTGAAGAGGTTGTTGGTTGTCATTTTGAAAATAGCTCTGATGTCAACTGCTACGCTAATGTAGTGCTGAATGTTGTATTTTATCTTGAAAGTTTGCAAGAGCAGATAATACTAAATCATGAAAAAAGATTCTGTTCTCTGCTGAGTTTTCTTTTTGAGAAGCTGAGTAACGATAAAACTTAAATAGAAAGTGCTTCTGATGTTAGAAATCTTTTAGATGTATGTTCAGGAAGTACACAGTTTACTGAAAATGTCCAGCAAGATGCACAGGAATTCTTGATGTATATTCTTATGGTACTGGAAGAAGAAGGGGTAGAAATTGAAAATATGTTTGGTCTGTCTTATAAATGGGAACATAGTTGTGAAAACTGTTTCAACACATGCAGCTTAATGTTGATTCTGAAAGGTTCATATATTTAAAATTACCAGAGAGTCAATCAGTCACTTTTAGTAAATTAGTTAAAGATGCCTATCACAGCATGGAATGTTCTAAATGTAAATCAGACATGTTTTCAATGTTATTTTTAAAGAAATATGGACAGTATGTAATTTTAATGATGCAACGTTGTAGAGCTGATGGAACAAAATTGGACACTTCTATAAAGAAGTTTGTAGGAAAACAATTATCAATAGCAGGAAAAACTTTTGTTGCAGTTGCAATAATTTTCCATGATGGACCTACGATAACTTCTGGTCATTACACAGTTTATCTTAAATGTGAAAAAGGCTGGACACTGTGTAATGATTCTCAATTGATTTTCAAGCAACGTTTGCCTGCAGAATTACCAAATTCCTATTTATTTTTTCTAAAACCAAAATTTTAGATACAAATTGCAACATCTGAACAAATCATTTTTTGCGATTTTATTGGATTACCATTGGATATTTCATCAAAAAAGAATTTTAAAATTACCATTTGGCCTCATGGAAAGGTAAAAATTTCTCTTGTGGACTTCTTTGACAGATACTATTTGGGTGTATGAGCTTAAGCAACAAGATTTACAGACGTTATTTATTACAAATAGTTATTGTTGCTAGATGATATTTTTATTATATTTCTATCAAGGTATGTTTTACTGAGAAGAGATTCAGGGCTTTTTTTAAACAATCTTTCAGATTGTTAATTTTTTTGCCCGCTGTTAAGTGATGAATGCAATTGGTTTCACAATTTGCAGTGAAATTCAATATATTCTGAAAACAGCAAAAAAAGGGCAAAACATGTCTTTGTTAAATATGAAAATATGTGTAATGTATTGTAAAATGTATTGTTAAATATTAACACTTTTTTTATTTTGTTACAGATTGAGAAAGAAATTTTATGAAAATTAATCCTTTTTTTCTAGCAATTTAAAAAAACCATTTAATGAAAATTAAGTTGGTCAGGTAAGTTTTAAATATCTGTATTTATCACACATTTCCTTTCGTAGTTCCTTGTTTTCAGTTCTCCTCACTCTGCTGTTGTCATTTCTCTTGTGGTTCCTGAAGTACATTGAAGGGTGTAATAAATATATATATATTTTTTTAAAAGGTGCGCGTACCGTACGCGCACGGTAAAAATTTTTTTTTTTAAATCAGATGAAAGAAATAAAAATAAAAAATTGTGAGGTAGGGGGGCTCTTAAAAGAGCCCTTGTGTTAATACAGGGACAGAGGAAAGAAATAATGGGAATATTAGAAGGAACCGCACTTGTGCTGCTCAATCTTATTATCTATTAGAGGAATACTAGATTCCCCCACAGCAATAAGAGAGTAACAAGCAATGCACCTTATTTGTACCCTCTGAAACCGAGGGTAGATGTCCAGAGGAGCAGAAGAGGGTGATGCTTCCACCGCAGAGGAAGTGCTCGGCTGAGCTGCCGAAGATGTACTCGGCTGAGCTTCTGCGGATGTGCTCGGGTGACTTACTGAAGGGTTTGCCGCAGTATGTCGAGCAAAAGTCCTGGGATGTACATCCCTAATGTGTCTCAACATAGTGTGATTACCAAAGGAATACTTCTTCCTTGGATTACCTCAAGATAACACACGTTCACAAAGTGAGCAGGTGACTAATGGAGCATTTACCTTTTTCTGCCCCTCAGGAAATGTGAAATACTCCCAAACAAAATAATTCTTCTGTTTCCTCCTTCTCTGTCTAATGATGCTGCTGCCCTGCTCACTCTCAGAAGAGGACTGCTGCTCTGCCATTGTATCCCAAAGACAATTCAGCTCCTTCTCCTAAGGAATCACAAGCAGTAATGAGGGGAATGGGTGTGGTGTTGGAAGTTTCTGGAAATGAAACAAGTTTAAACCAATGAAAAGTGTTGTTTCTGGATCACATGACCTACCGTGCGCGCTCCGTAAGCTTACCGTACGCGCACGGTAAAAGTACGCATGCGCGTATGTAGGACGCGAGCACGCGCGCATGCGCATTAGAGGCACGCGCATTAGAGGCACGCGCGCACGCACGTACGGCGGTTCCGCGTAACGTGCGCGTAGGAAGCAAGCGCTTACGCGTCGCACGCAAATTACGGACGCGTATGTAAATCGCGTATGCATGCGCACACGGAGCATAAACATTACGTATGCGCACCGTACATAAAACGTACTGTGCATGTACGGTAAGCTTACTGTAAGCGCACGGTAAACAATCCTAAAAAAAAAGGTTTGTAGAAGTTATTAACTATGTTATTCAACTATATCTAACCATTTTTTTTTAAAAAGGTGAACCTTTCTATATTGCAGGATACAGTAAATCAATGATTATATACATAGGTAGCATATTCTTTAAAAACATAAATAAAAAGAAAAAAGAAAAAGAAAAAAAAGGATTTAAAAAACCTTACAAATTCACCTAAAAAACCATAGGTTTCACACACGTTATAGTTAGGAATTAGCATTCAAAAAACCTTGCAAATTCACTGAAAAAACCATAGGTTTCACACACGTTATAGTTAGGAATTAGCATTTTAAAAACCTTGCAAATTCAATGAAAAAACCATAGGTTTCACACATGTTATAGTTAGCTGGACATTTCACTCATACAAAACCATTGAAATGCCCCCGTTATAGTTAGTTCAGCTAACTATAACTCGCGCGCCCGCAATCCACTGCTGATGACGTCACATATTACATCACTCATGACATGGTCAGTGACATCACTCATGACATCACTGATGACATCTCAAATGACATCACTGATGACATCATCCATGTGAAAAATTACCATACCTTCTCACACCCTAATATAACCTTTGATACACCGACTAAAAATTTAAGAGTTCCATTCTCAAAACCATATATACTGCAATACCAATCATTACATACCCACTTATTAACTCTTAGGTCTTCATATACCTCCACTCACTCACCTGTACAGTCACTCATACTTACAGTCACTCCGTACAAAACTATCATATACATTTATACACTTATATAGACACTCACACACTAACAAGTATCCATAGAGCTACTCTTACACCTACTCAGTCATGCAAATAATCACACTCCCATTTACTCACCTATGCAGTTATACACACTCAAGTTCACTTACTCATAAAAATAGTATCACATTCTTACACTCTTATAGAATCATTGATACAAGCACACACTCATCCATACAGTCACTCTCACAATCACACACTCTCACATCTACCCACTTATATACTCTTACACGCATATATACTGCCTTTCACATATGTAGTTACTCACAAATGTACCACTGAGATATAGATTCAACCCCTAACACACCCATACATACACTCACTCAACCATACTGTCCATCACAGATGCACTCTTAAAACCATGCACCCATAGAATCACCCACTCACACATCTATGCATAGAGTCACACACACCCTACCCACACAAACACTCAGGAACCCATACAGATACTGAGACAAGCAATCAATAACTCATATAGACACTCATATAGCTATTCACAAAACCATGCAGCCACTTATACACCGACATACAGATACATACAAACATTTACACAGTTTAGTCACTAGTCTGCAGTAAGATACATTTAATGGCTCACTTATAGAATCATGTTACGCACCACAGAAAATCATCCATTAACACACTTGTACACCCACTCATTCTTCAACAGGCCTTTCCCTATATATATTAAACATATTAAAATTTTTCAGAAACAAATACTCAATGGATGATGTCATCAGTGATGTCATCAGTGATGTCATTTGAGATGTCATCAGTGATGTCATGAGTGATGTCACTGACCATGTCATGAGTGATGTAATATGTGACGTCATCAGCAGTGGATTGCGGGCGCGCGAGTTATAGTTAGCTGAACTAACTATAACGGGGGAATTTCAATGGTTTTGTACGAGTGAAATGTCCAGCTAACATGTGTGAAACCTATGGTTTTTTCATTGAATATATATATATATATAAATATTTCACTCCTCCACACTCGGGTAAAGCCGCCGCCTTCCAGACCAACGGGTGTGTCGGCAGAAATGGACCACCCAAGTTGCGGTCCTTCAAAATATCGTATTATCCTCACTCGGCTTGTTCACCAATAGTTTACTCTTTATACAACGGCCATTTGTAACCATATATATATAGGTATATATATATATTACCTACTGGCGGTCGCCAGTAGGTAGTTATAGTTAGGACCTTATTTCTATTCAAAAAGCGTTTTTTCTTTTCCCAATAACTTTGGCGCCGGATGACGGATCTTCCCCAAATTTTCAAAATGTTGGTCCCACTCCAGTCAGCTCCTATCGTGAAAGTGTTGGGGTGATTCACCAAGGGGATCCGAGAAAAAAAGGGGGTCCCAAAACGCGTTTTCTCCATGGTATTTCCCATAGGAAACTTTAGACACAACTACAGCCCGAACTGCTGAACGGAATAAAACCAAATTTGGCAAAAAGGCAGCCCTTCGGTTAGAAAAAGACCTTCTGTTTAAATGGTGTGAATCCGTTCAGTAGTTGCTGAGAAATTCAAAAAATAAGAGTAAAAAAATTCATTTCCCATAGGAAACTTTATGCAAGGATACAGCTGAAACTACTGAACGGATTTACCCCAAATTTGGCAAGAAGGTACTGCTTGGCTCAGAAAGCGACCTTTTCAAAAATTGCGTAAATCTGTTTAGTAGTTGCTGAGAACATAAATGTTTCGATATTTAGAGGCACGGAGGATCTGTGCACCCTCCCGATAACGAGCTGCATTCTAATTAGGTGTCAACACTTCAAACCAGGAAGTGTTGGCAGCCATCTTGTGCTTCCGTAGAACCGAGGCACAAGAAATCAGCAGAACAAACATAAAGAAAGAAAAGGGGGCAGGGTAGAAACTCCCCGACCCCCTAGGCCTGCTTAGGGGGTCCCACAAGGACCCCCAGGGCCAAACAATAGAATGTTTTTAAAAAATTGCGGGATGCATGGAGGATCCACTGTTCGAAAATTAAAAAAAAGAAGCTCGGGCTTCTGCGCATTGTTATTAATTAGCCCCGGGTGGGCCAAGTCCCGGGGCATCTCAAAAATATATTTGCGGGGGCCCAGGGGGACCCCCTGCAGACCCGATCACCGCCACCCCCCTGGGCTTGTTTTTTAAAAGGGTGGCAGGCTTCCAAGTCCCCGCAAGCCCCTGGGACCGCCACCACCAGGGGCTTTAAAAAAAAAAAACTACCTGTGTGGGGGGCTCGAGCCCCCCCACAAGCCCCGGGGACCTCCACCTCCCCAGGACTTTGCTAATGTTGGGAGGGGGGCCGCACAGCCCCCGCGCAGCCCCCTCCTTGGGCCAGTGATGGCCCTGGGGACTGCCACCCCCCAGGGCCGGCTCCTGCAGTGTCCCGGGTGCCCATCCCCGGGACACTCCTGTTTGCAATGACAGGGCGGGAGCCTCACGGCTCCCGCCCTGTAATTGCAAACTCTGGTTTTGGTTTTGAAAGTGAGAGCAGGAAACCTGCTCTCGCTTTCAAAATCCAAACCACATTGCTTTTCCACACGGGGAGCTACATCTTAGCAGTTCCCCGTGTGGAAAAGCAATGCCGGCTCCTGCAGGAGACGGGGAAGCCGGCGGGACCATGGGGGAATTGGGGACCCCTCCACGGTCCCCAATAAGAGGCCAGGCTCCAGGGGATGGGGTCCTCCCCATTATACAAAAAAAAAGGAAAGGTCGGCCACGGGGGATGGGTCCCCGGGGCCATAAATGGCCTGAGGAGGGGGACCACGCAGCCCCCCTCCAATAATTTGATTTTTTTTTAAAACATACCCATCCCCAGGGGGCGGGGCCGAATATGGCCTCGGGAGGGGGGCCACGTGGCCCCCTTCCAATTGTTTTAAATAATAGGGGTCAGGCCCTGGGGGATGGGGTCCCCAGGGCCAATAAAATCGAAAAGGAAGGGAGCCACACAGCCCCCTTCTTAAAAAAATACATTAAAAAAAAGACCGGCATTGCGCCGGAGGCCCCAACCCCCTCCCTGCAGCACTCTGCAAACGCGCCACCTGGCGCTTTGTAAGATGGGGAACTAATTCCTCTTCAATCCTGAGGGTCCCTGGGTGACAAATAGCCCACCAGGAACCTCCAGTATGTGCCAGGAAGCTGCGTTGCAGAGTGGTGTAAAAAGGGGTGTGGCCTCTGAACACCTCTCTGCAACGCTGCTCCCTGGTGCATACAGGAGGTACCTGGTGGGCTAGTTGGCCTACAGGGACCCTCAGAATTGACGAGGAATTAATTCCCAAACTTAAAACACGCCAAAATTTGTTTTATTTATATTTTCGTTACTTACCTGAAATCGTCCGTATGCCGCATTTTACAACCCCTCACCCTGCCCCTCCCCCGCCCCACGTCAACGCCCGGTGGCACGCCCTATAAAGGCCGTGGCCACTCTTCTCCATGGAACGGCTTTCTCCAAGTGTCTTAAAACAACATGCAACAACAAAATATCAAAGCATGAGTCTTCAGTAGTGTAGCTGTGTGTAGCATGTTATGTCTAGATGCTAGGGACTAACCAGAACAAAATAACAAGGGGCATTGTTTATCGGCCTTGCACAATGTGTTCAGACTAAACTCCAGGAAAGGCAGAGAACGCGCAAAGCAGCCCGTTCTTATGTGAAAGGCACAAACAGATTCTTGCAAAAACAAAGTCATGTAGTAACGTGCGCAAAAGCAGCACCATGGCAGCAAAGCTCATGCTATCTTAGCAATGTTTACAAAGTCCCTAAGGGCCATACAACACCCTCTCATTGGTAAGGTCATAGGACATAGACAAAGAATCAAAACAGAGTTCAAAAGTCAAGCAGGGTTCAAAGTGTTTGAAAAAACCAAATTGGAAAAAAAAGCAAAATGTTTCAAAAATATATTTTTCAATGTTGTCAATAGAGCTTAGTTAAGGAGAGCTGCCTCCGGGATAACAAAGTTATTACGAAGATGTCATAATGACGGAGGTGTTCAATCCATCAAGGTGTGGGAACCGGGGAATGCAATTCCCTCCAAAAGATCATCCCTATCGTTGGTAGAAAACAAGGATGCCATCCAATTAAGTAGGTCGAAGGAACAAAGTACTCCTCGTAATCTGACACCTCTAAAATATGAAGTGGGCAACTTGCTTGCTATTCAATGAAACTGATGCAGGACATTCTGCGCAGCTGCACAGACATCCAATTCAGCCAATACTCCAAGTGCAGCCAGACGTATCATACGGCCATCCCCAGAACAAGCCTGGTCATGAGTGCTAAGGGACCCATTAACTGGTTAAAATCCGGGACTGGACATGACCTGTTGGAGAGGCATATATCCATTACCCAATAGAAGGGGCATCGCCGACAGTAAAACACGGGTTGCACGCAAGTAAAGTAGGCAAAGCGAAAAGTTAGTCCATAATTGACGCCAAACGTTGCTAATGGCAAGCATCCAAAAACTTGTTGAATGTGATCGCGGTCCAGCTGCAACTGGCAGGGTCTGTGCATTTCCACAAGATGAGCAGCCAATGTGCAGCAGGAACAGGAGAATCAGGATTCCAGCACCTAACGCCAATACTAAGGGGAACCCTCCAAAGACGTTGGAAAAAATATAATGAATAAAAACCAGTATTACTCCAAATATCATCTAAAAAGAAGAAACAAGGTTGGATCCCACACATTTAAAAAAAATGTGCAAGGCCCTTGACGCATTAAATATTTGGTGTATAAGCTCCCCAAAAGGAAGTGGGTGTTTAGTGTTCAGACTGGACTGTATCTCACTAGAAGTCCTGTCTACCTGTATCTCAAAGGTCTAGCGGACCGAAGTGAGCCACCTCTTGTTGGAATATTAGCGCTTTGAGCCTGCTCAATTTGTTGAAATCTGTTTTCAAAGTCAAAATGGAAGGCCAAATTGAACAATCTAGACTCCCATGCGGGGGCGGGAAAGCACATTGCTACAACAAGTTACGAGCTGGGACACCGTTACTAAATATGGGATTCCTGCCCGTAAATGACTGCAGTCTTGGTTGTTCAAAATAAGATAACTGCCATTTGTAAGCAATGTAAAAGCGGGAATGATTGACGGTACCAGGGTTCCTTTAAAAAATAAGCCAGATTGGGCACCGACACATTACAAGCGCCGTGCATCTTAACGTCTTTGCAAACAAGTGAATGTCCTACTGTGGAATCAATGTCCTTCGCTGTAAGAAAAACTTCCTTACCCTCCCTCTGACATCTGTAAGTGAAAGGCAGGGACCACCGTTCATGTAGAAATGCACTACCCAGTGGTTCAAAACGGCCAATCGGAAAATGTTGCATGCATGATTTAAATTGAAAAAGGGAGAGAGATAAACCAATGAATTAACCAAACTGCAGAGTCTGTTTCCGCTACCGAGAACGGCAAGGGATCTAATTATTTAATATGAAAAAGTGTATATTCAGCATCTTTCATGGACATAAACTTCTGTTTATCAGTTAGAATAAATGGCAAAAACAAAGCAGTGGCATTCAAATAATCCCAGGGCACTTTTCCCATTTTAAGAGTTTGCAATGTCCAAGCAAATTGCATAACAGATCTTAACTGATTTTGACCATGATATTACACAGATGCATCATTCTGAGCAATATCAATAACAGATGAAACAATATTATCCAATGTAAAAAATGCGTGAGGAATGTGTGTTGATGCTATTGTCTACTACAGCAAGTACTTTTTCTAAATTGGCTTGATCGATTTGGCGCAGACGAAAAACAGCTTCAATCTGCGAAAGCTTCCAAATTTCATTGTATGCAGCATAAAGAAATCTCTTAGATCTAGGATTCCAAGACCCTAAGATGAAATCAGCCGGATTGATGTCATGCAACAATTGAGAAAGGTGATGTTCCACTGATGCCAGCGTGGAATGTTCCACCCATTGTTGGCATAACTTAACCACTGAATATGTGGTGACCAAATCTGTAACAGTATAACGAGGATCAAGTCTAATCTGAATGATATGGGTGATGTGTGAGGGGCCAGATTTCCATCGACCAAGTTTACAGCAGAGCGTTCTGGCAAGTAATGACCATTGATGAGCAAAAAGAACACTGTCACAAATCCAATTGACACCAACCAAATGTAGGTCCATGGAGGGACCAGGCAAGTCTTTTTCAGCCAAGAGAAGAAAATACGTAATTTAGTCGGTGGATCTTCCAAACTGGATGTCGCGGAGGATGAGTCGGAAGAGAGGCTGGCATGATCTCCATAGTAGCCACTCGTAGGTCGATTAATCAGAGGTGGAAGTGCTGGGTCCGCCTCATGTTCTTGAGGACAGTTCGGCACCTCAATCACGGACTCATCAGAATGATATATATACTCGACATTCATACTGGAAGACAGAGGTCTGATGGGTGAAAGATCAATTATAGTGTCAATCACTTCCTTAGTCACCTGATGACCAATGGAAGATGATGAAGTCAGTGGATCCAATGAAATGGCGCTGTACAAAACTGCAGGCGTGACACTATTCAGAATCGGCCACACTGTGTAACTTGACACTGTCCACTGAAATGTATCTGTTGTCTTTTTAACCAGGTAAAGGTGGTAAAATGACTGTACGAGTACCCTTCGGTCCAAGCACGATAAGAGGGACCAAATTATTTTTTGTTCTCCAACTTTTCTCGTACCAGATCTCTGACTTTCGGAAGCATACCGGCAACTGGAATTCTCAGTGCTGCATCAGTGGAAGATGGTAAATGCTCAGTTGCATAGCTGTCACGTGTATTTTGTAGATCCTGCAACACACTAGAATGATTATCTACAGCAAAGTTTGCGGCAGCCGCCACAACGTCTAGACCATCAAGGTCTGGTACAAACATTTTAATGCCAAAGAGCCTTTCGTATGGGGTCCGCCCACCCAGCGATCTTCTAGGGAGATTATTAAGTGCACGTTGAACCCCATTCAAGTGGGCCATCCAGTTCCTGCCAGTACCTTAGACTCTAGCTGTCAATGATTGCTTTAAGTCATGGTTCATTCGCTCCACAACTGAATTAACCTCAGGCTTGTATGGAGACAAAAACTGTACCAGCACAGCCATCGACTTCATCTAATCCTTGTACACCTTAGAGGCGAACGCTGGACCTTGGTCAGAATGGAAGTTGCCACAGGGAAACATCCCGACAAAGACACGCAAATCCCTGATTACATTTCGAGCGTCAGCACTGCGTTGTGGCCAAACCCAAAGGCATCTAGTGCACGAATCAACTGCAACAAATATATATTTATATACAGTCTCAGAAGAAAGAGGACAACAGAAATTAAGATAGATCGAGTAAAAAGGTTGATTAGAAATACACAGCTGTGTTTGCGGTGGGCGTGTGACCGTGGACGGCTTGATTTGCTGACAAATGTCACAGGAAAGTACATAATTACAGGTCTGTTTATATAAACCATGCCACCAATAACATTGCTGTAAAATAGAGACTGTCGCCAACACACCGGCATGTACTGATGCTATGCCTTCGTGTGCGGCTTTGATCAAAGCAGGTCTGCGGTCCAAGTTGGGAATCATCTGATCCTCAACTGAAGGAATCAAAGCATGAGGAACCTGTTTGGGAGTTATATGATAAAAGAATTTCAAAGGGAAACCCTGAGGATAAGCAGTTCCCTCCCTTGTTGCAGCTACAGCTGCCCAAATCTCATTATCAATTTTAGTCATGGACCTTGTATCTGCTGCTACGGAACACGTGGCTACTGCAGACTTGGCCGCTTCATCAGCCAAAGAATTACCAAGAGCATGTGCTCCTACACGCTGATGGCCAAGAATATGTATAACATGTGTGAGGAGCAGACTTAATTGCGCTTCCTTTAGAATCACAATAGTCATTCCAAGACCAAAAGAATTAGTTGTCGTTAAAAGACTGGACACCGTAATAAGAATCGCACACAATAACAGTATTCACATTTGGATCAGCAAACTCGAGAGCAAGTACAAGAGCACGCAGCTCCACTGATTGTGCATACAGTCTCCAAGTGCCTGAGTATGCACAATGGAAGACTTAAACTCTCCATTAAATATTGAGCTAGCAACAATTTTGCAAGCTGCAGGATAAGCATGTTTGGAACCATGGCCGGTTAAGCCGAAATATCAGTATAAATGATCTAAGCATACTCATGTAGAGGAAGCAGAGACAAGGGAGGAGGAGGAACGTGTTCATTTTGTAAAAAGTCCTGTGTCTGAAGAGCGGGATCAAAGATAAACGTGACATCTGCTGATGTTAAAGAAGTAGCTCATTGTATCCAACGGGGCTGTAGTGCCTTTGAGTTAGGTTCACTCGCCTTCGTCACGGCTTCCAAAGCGGGGAAGGGAGTGACCATAAGTATGCGTTTGCCTTGCGCCAGTGAGCATTCTTTCAGAACTGCCGTCAAGATTTTTGCAACATTTGAAAAACACATTTATGCAGCAGTGAATAAACGTGATTTGTATGCAATATGAACTGTGTCTCCTTCATTGAACATCAAGTAAGTGAAACCTACTGTTTGTGGTGTTATCACGCGTCAACAAGTAGTCAGTTGCAAGCAAGTCAGATTGCAAACAATTTAGAATAGACGAATGTTCCGGAAGCCAGCTGGCAGTCAAAAAAGTAGGTTTTTTCAATGCATAAAGCGGTTTGATATGCTGGGCATAATTGTGAATGTTTGAGCTCTCGAAATTTAAAAATCCCAGCAAGGACTGAAGTTTCTTCAGTCTAGAAGGGGGTGGCAATTGTGCACATTTCTCCAAGAAGTGAGGGGCTAAGCCCTTCCCTTCATTATTGAGCTCATAGCCCAAAAAGAGTTCCGCCAAATGGGCAATGTGCAATTTTGCAAAATTGAATTTATATCCTTAGTTGGCAAAGGACAAAATATTCCTGTTGACTCAGAAAAGATGCGGCATAAGCTCATCGTCCATCAGATAAATGTCCTTTACGTACAAGTGCGCATCAGGGTCCATGTCGTTCAACAAAGACACAATACGTGCCACAAATGCCCCGGGATATTTTTATACCCCGTAGGCAATCGTGTACGTTTTTTCTGATTCCCGATGGCAGTGAATGCTGTCAAGCCTCGGCTCTCAGGAGCAAGATTGTGACTGTAGAAACCATTAGAAATATCAAGTGTAGTTTTGTATTTTTTGCAAACAAGATGCTTCACCAGCGCAGAGCTGTGAATGTTCTACACCGCAAAAGTGCGACAATGAGTCTTCAAATCTCAGTAATCCAATACAATACGACATGAAGCATCAGGTTTTGATACCGTAAAGAGAGGATTATTCATCGGTGATGTAGATGATTCAATCCCTCCTTGATACTCCAACTGTGTTAGGAGATCACAAACTGAATTTTTTGCTTCACGTCTGATTCGATATTGCTGTTGTGGATGTGGCATAGAGCGTAAAGGTATTTCATGAGCCGGTGAATCAACATCCAAACCCACCTGATTACCATACACCGCTGGGGCTAGGGCCAAAGCCCACTCAGCTGCGAAAGCCTTTGCATGCTCCACTGGAACATAACGCGAAAAATTCAGAAGTATCACGTCTTCCCCTCTATAAGAGGCTAACACAAAGAGTGGAGGCCAATCTACCTCAACTAACAAAGTGTCATACAAGGAGGTTAGATTCTCCCAGAAAACCACCTAGATTGGACGAGGTATATCAACCTTCAATTTGGAAAATAATGTCATAGAGCCTATCCGGGGGGGCAACCCGGTTGCCTACAGTTTCTTCTGTACTATGGTAACCTCCGCTGCACTGTCGAGCAGAGTCACTGCCCATGTCAAATCCAGGTGTCATGTTCTCACTGTCTGAGGCATATCTCTTTGTTAAAGCGGTAACTTTTTTCTTTTGAACGGGCGCCGAAAACGAGGTAGATCCTTTCATTTTCCGTTGACTTCAAACTGTTGAGGCTGATTTTGTCTCTGTGGCGCAGGTTGCCTCTTGCCACGATCTTGGCATTCCCCTCCACTGACTTGAGAGCCAGATGTGTCCTGTGAAGAACGAGGAGAACGCTGATCAGGGAATTGAAATCTATCAAAGTGTTAATTTGTGCGTGGTTGCGCAAGTCATAAGTACGCTCAGAAGACACAGGTATCGGTGAACCAGCACTCGTACCCTGCTTCTGTTGTTGCTCCCCCTGTTTTTTATTCTTCCAGTTCTTTTTAGGAAAGACCAGATGCCCATCTTTATCAGTCTGGGCTTTTTTGTTGAGTTTGAGATTGAGTTTGCGTTTGAGTAAAAGTCTCAATTCCCGTACTATTGCGGCCTATGGTCTTATAATCCATTGCAATAATCTTTGGCAATTATTGTGGCTTGTCTGCATCTGGGACAGCCTCTAAGTGGTTTGCTACTTTAAAGCTTACCGCATCACCCTTGACATTGGCAAGGATCATGTCAGCAACCACGTCGAACACCCCCACCAGCCTCATCCCCAGCTGTACAGCCGCTTCTGCTCCGTGTTCATCTTCAACACGCTTAATGACAGAGGGAAATACGGCTATGGAGGGAGTGCCGAAACACTTCGAATATACCACTGCAAACACCTTGTCAGCTAACTCGGGCAGTAAGTCTTTAGGCAAACTAATAGTCAATATCCTGTGTTTCTCCACAGGAGAGGTATTTGGAAAAACAGCCTCCAGTTGTCCAAAAATGTCACCAAGCCAGTAAGGCAACTCATCCTTATTCTGTGGTTGCTTGCCCATCACTGAGGTAACCATAACAGGACTGATAGTTACACCACCAGGTCCAGCAGGTTACGCAGCAAAGCCAGGTGGTCTCCCCTGGAAGTTGCATGAAATGAGCTGTATAACAGCTTTATGAACGTGTATTAAAAACATATGCAACATGTGGAGTTCTACAAGCGTCACTGTTGTTGGATGACGCAGATGTGGTTAATGCCCAGCCAAAGCGGGTCACGTGGCCCCATCTATCAATAAAGGACCTAAACGGACCAGCGTTATTGGGTGAGGAAGGGCGCCATTAAACCAAATTAGGTGTTGCCAAGCTGTGAGCAGAACCTCAAGAGCCCGATAAGGCTGATAAGCATTAGGAAGGGCCGTGGGAGTCTATTTGTGAAACAAGTTATCCTTTCCATCCACTGCTGCAAAGGTGACCAAAGAATAAAATACTTCGAAGCGGTAAGCAGCATCTGCTTCTACTAGAAAAATGAGCACAACACCAGCATTAGGGACTCCATTTTGAGTCAAATAAGCCATGAGTGCAGCCCGATTAGGTGAGGGAATAACGACCGCCATAACAAACAATCAAGAATGGCAACTTAAAAGGCTGCCGCGCAATTACGGGCTAAAAATAAAGAGAACGTACCTTTTAAAACTTCAAGCTTGAAAGAACCTATAAAAGATCAATATAGGAGGTCACACAGTCATAGATGTCTCCGTAAACAGAAGTGAGGGGTTTTTGGACAAGCACAAGCACTATACAAGCGTCTCGCAGATAAGAACCAGACCATACGTCTGGCGCCATGTTGCAGGGATTCTGCACATACACAGAACTATGCGCAGGAAAACAGGACCTCAGTGTATAGGGGTGTACCAACCTACCACATTATTATCCAAAATCTCAAACCGACTAGCTATAGTGTCTCATTCGTTCTCCTCCAAATATCACAGAGCTACATTTGATTAGGCAACCCTGAACACAACACTCCCGACTCTCAGGAATCGCGGGAGCAAGTCATCCCTTTCGCTCACTCACTCATACTTTTCCACTATGAGAATAGGCAGAGTCACTGAAATAGTTCAAAATATTTATTTTAACAATTGTGCTCTACAATACAGTATACAAGCCACTACCAGCAGCAAAATGCAAAATCTTAGCACAGCTAGCATTTCAACAATTCCATAGAATACAAAGGGAGAAGTCATTATATAAAGACTGTGGAAAAAACGGTATTTAGGCCTAGCCACATTCCCTTGACTAGAAGAAGTTTATTTTATATAAAGGAAGATCTCTGGGTTTTGGCAGCAGACCCCATACCTTAAAGCCTGGATGTAAGGTTTACATCATAGGAACAGTGGAGCTCTTCTCCATGGATTGGCTTTCCCCAAGTGACTTAAAACAACATGCAACAACGTAATATCAAAGCATGAGTCTTCAGTACAGCAGCTGTGTGTAGCATGTTATGTCTAGGTTCTAGGGACTGACCAGAACAGAATAACAAGGGGCATTGTTTATCGACCTTGTACATTGTGTTCAGACTAAACTCCAGGAAAGGCAGAGAACGCGAAAATCAGCCTGTTCTCTTGTGAAGGGCAGAAACAGATTCTTGCAAAAACAAAGTCATGTAGTAACGTGCACAAAAGCAGCATCATGGCAGGACACCTCATACTAACCTAGCATTGTTGACAATATTCCTAAGAGCCATATAACAGCATTAGGTCCTAGGTTACACTTTAGTGAGAAGATTACTGGTGATGCAATCTTCATCAGTAGTCTAGGTTTTCTATTGGGAATTAACTTGATGTGTGAATTAAGGAAGGAGGTTATATATATCGAGAGCACATAAAGGTAATGACTGATGAAATCCATGTGGTGGAAACTAGTCTGATCTTATACACTGGCAAATGTTTGTATTTTGTGTGACTGAGTTTATGAAACAATGTCTTTATGAATGCCATTAAATTTTTTTATTCACACCCCTTGAAAGTGTAGGTCTTATGAGACGACAATTTTAGAGTGTGCACAGAATTAACAGCCATAGAAGAACTGTACCAGTTGGTGTCTTAGTGGTATTTAGTTTGGCAGTCTTTATAACAGCACTGGTAAGTTTACAGTCGTATTAGTTGTATGTCTAATTGGTATGTTTGACAGATAACAGTGTGAGTGCTTTTATACGAATTGTTCTAGGACCAGTAAGAGTTTAAACACATGTAATGTTATCAATTGAATAGGATGTTGGTGCCAATTGTGAAAAGGAATGGCTCTAAAGTTGTATAGCATTGTGCACATCTCAGGAATGTGTGTTTTATATTTTGCCAAACTACAAAGAGTTGTCTATAGGGGCTGGCAGAAGGTGCCTTTTCAGTGTCAAAGGCATCTCTGTCAACATCTTGACTTAAAATTGTGGGTCATGTGAAGTCTTTAAGAGTGTAATCCCATTATGGTGAACACAAAATTGGTCACAGGTGTAGCATGTTGAATTACCTGAAGTCCAAATACCCTATAGGACTCTGTCAAAATGACTGGATGATGTCATCTGAGATATCATTAGTGATGTCATCAATTACGTCATTTAACTTGTTATGAGTGATGTAATATGTGAAGTCATAAGCAGTAAGTAAATTAAAGTAATCCACATTTGTAAAACGCGAACAATCACCCATAAGGGTCTCTAGGCACTGGGGGCCGTCAGGAAAATTAAGCAAGCTATTGCCCAGTGTCACATGGGGCAGGGCTAATCTGCCTCCGGCACCAGGAATCGAACCGTGACCCCCAGGTTACAGAGACAGTTGCCCTGACCGCTGCACCACACCTCTTCCTTAAGCATTGCATGCGGGTACAAATTATAGCTAGTTCAGTAAATTATAACTGGCAAAATTCATGTTTTTAGTTTTTTGAATGTCAGTTTTTATCTCATTGCAAAAACTAACCATAATGTACTTTAATGAATGTCTACTTTTTAACATAAACTAAGATCTTATTTCTATGCCTAACTATAACATCACTTTAAGCTTTGTTTTCTTCAGTACATTTCTGGAACTGGTACTGGACCTGAGGTACTGAAGTCGATGACAGGAGAAAAATCTACCTTGACCCATTAGAATGCTATATTTTTTAATTGTTGTTACTGCAGGACTCCTGTGGGACCAACTGTGCAGATATACCTAACTTTCCAGACCTCTCTTTAAATGCGAATTTCCTGAAAATGGCTGAACAGATTTACTCCAAATCACAAGAAGCACGGTTTCTGAGTAACATTCTAACTTTAGCTAAATCGCAATTTCAGACAGCAAAGATTCCTATGGAAATTAACATGGGAAATCAATGTTTTAGGATTCCCCTCTTCCTTGGTCCTCCTTTTGATCGATGAGTACAACACTTTCTGTGACAGAGCTGTGGTGGATAAACATTATTGGGGAAAGTGTCATGAAGATTTGTCAAATGGCACCAAAGTTATTAGTAAAACAAAATATGCTCTTCCTAATGAAACTCTGGCCTTACTCTAACTAAGCAGTGGTTGCCACCTCATGCATAATTTATACAAACTACCTGTCAACATTTAACATCCCTAAACCCTAAAATATCCTTAGTGCCCCTCCCCACTATCCCTCATTAAACAGAAATATCCCTTTACAACAATACAGCACTACGCATCTGTTAGGCTTGAAATTCCCCTTCCCGTTGTGCACTCACATTAGGTTAACATAATGTAGCTAAGTAGATGCCATTTGTATTTATGTTATGCAACCCACTGAGTTATCCTTGCAACATGTAGGCTTTAGTTAGCTTGTGTGACTCCATGTTGTATTTCGCAATCATTTGAAGACTGCTTGGGCTGTGCTCGTACTTGGCCTCATTTCTCTTCTCCCTTGCCTCAGCAAAACACTGTACTTCGCTATTATTTTCTCTCCTGCTCAAGGCTGTAACCCGACTTGCTAATGAACTGATGTTCTTTCTCTGCATTCCAATCTCAATGTGTAGCTCTGCTCCCACGTTAGGAGACGCTGAGACTCGGCACAGTGGCCTTGGAGTACTGATAGTGTGCCCATCTGGCAGGTGTTAGCTCATCTCTCTGTACCTCCTTTGTTCATGCCCGGCTCAAGCCCGGTTTATTATGTATTAGCTTACCTTAGGGAGTTAGTCCCCTCGGCAGACATCTTAGGGTGAAGGCCTGATTGGGCTCCTCTGCAGAGTACATATTGAATAAAGTAATTTTATATTCTCTACTGTCTGACCGACTCTTCATTTTGGGAAGGCATAGCAGGTGGTTGTATATAACCTGCGTGGCCCTAGAGGGCCCCGTCCTTCAGTTGATGCCCAAACAGGGACCCCACAAAGTGTGGCCCCCTCACCCTTAATCGGTTTGCAGGGGCCGGGGTGGTGTCTGGTCGTCGGGTGGATCGGGGCCCCATATACACAAGACCGAGCTTGGTTCTCGCAGCTGCCCCGCCCTCCCGATCAGGCACATCCTCGGCTAGTGGTCACCGGCTGGGGCCCTGAGAAGGCGAAACCTTGGAGATGACTGTTTGGTCTGAAGAGTTGGCAGTGGAGAATAATGTGACTCGACCTGTGTGCATCAGGTGAGTGACTTGGTTCTTGGAAGAATTGTGCCATTCTTGGTTGGCACAAGCCTTTGGTTGTGGCCTGATGCAGTCTTCGGACTGTCTTGTCTGCAGTTTCTGAACTGCCTTTTTTGAACAACACGAGTCGACTGGCAGTGTCTTGGTACGGTTTAATACCGTCTTGGTTTGTACTTGGTGGGTTTTCAGACCCTTGTAAAGGACACATAGTGTTTGCCAGCAGTCTAACGGACCAATTGGTAATTCGGCTTGCGTTTTGAAAAAGTTCTGGGGCTAAGGCCTGTCCTCTTAAAATTGGTATGGTCTTTAGACAGTTGTTCTGAAAGTGAGGCAGCCTCTGGGATGCTGTGTGATTTGTTTGCGTGTACAGATGCTGTGGGGTCTGTGGACCGGAGCCAGTGATGGTATTGGTGAAATGCTTTGTCAAGTGAGAAGAGAATGTGTTCAACGGACAGTTGGTTTTGAGTGATTTTATTTTTTTCCCTTTAGTGTAGTTGCTAGTGTTGTTGTCCGTTAGGGACAGTGCATGTGTCTTATATTAAGATGCCTTGTTTAAGTAAGTTAGGATGTTTTCGATGTCGATATTGTTCTACTGATGCTCAGTTGGAAGAGAGACAGCCCGTACATCTGGAGGGTACACCAAATTTTGACGTATATGTCAAGCATGGTATTGGCCCTATTATGTTTAGCACATTGTAGAATAAATATTCTAGGGACAATGCTGAGCTACAATGGCCATTTAGTGACTCGTTTGATGAACAGAAAATACATTTCCTGCAGGACAAATTGTTTGCTAAGAGGAGTAGGCAGTTCATGTTTGATTCTATGAGAGTATGGCAGAAAAAAGCAAAGCTGCGATGCATGCGAGCAGAGAAAGAGGTTCGAAGAAAGCAGACACAAACTATTACACAGAAGGCAGTAGCCTACGAAAGGGAAAAAAATAGAGAAAGGCATAGAGTGCGCAGATAGGAAGTTTCAGCTGCAGACTGACAAAGGTTATGTTGTTAGGGAGGAAGGAGATGAGCTTGTTGAGGAGCTCTTGGACTCTCACCCCCACCACCCTATGCCCCACATTGGATATATCCTACGGTCCTAATATCTCTGTCCATGACCCCCGGGGCTGCTCCCTCTGATGCTTCTAGTACCGCTGCCTCGGCCCCAGCCCTATTTGCTTCTGCGGCTTCATCTCCAGCCCCACTTGCCTCCCTCGTATCCTCGCCCGCCACAGGGGCAGACACTACTACTTCCCCTGTCTTGTCTCTTCCCTCTCCTGCCCCGTCCTTGGCTCCAGCTCGTCCACTACACTGCCTTTTACACCTAAAACTCTTTCCCCCTACATGATGGTGCCTGTCTCTGCATCTGCCCTTACCCCTATGAGTTTGACACCACAAACACCGTTAAATATTGAGACACCTGCACATGGAATTCCTGGAGCCAATTGGGCAGCAGTGCGAGAGCACATGGAGAAAGTGTTGGTGCGCTCTGCTGTGGGTACTGAGGAGTAACAGATGGTGGCGAATAAGGCAGCTCAATGGGCCCGGCACCCAATTTATAGTGTGGAGGATATGAGGAGTGTGATGAAAGATTATGAGCCCTTTATACAGCAGCATGCCCTTCAACACATGTGGGCCACACTTATAGAATTGTGGGAACAGTGTTTCCATGGTACTGCACCGCAGATCATCTACGACATACAAGACAGAATGTATGTTACAGATATGGCCCAGAATGAGGTTTTCAGTAATGTGACTACGTTAGTAGGTTACCACAGCAGTTTACTCCAGAAGGTTCCGATGCTAGGGACGCAGCACCCCATGAGGTAAGTCCATCTTATTTATCATCCTGAAATACCAGAATTGCACAACTCTACGGATACAGTAATCAGACCGCGAGTCGATGCTCGGTTTCAGGAGAAATGGATCTATACTCCTTGGAAAAGGAGTGAGGTCCTTTCCCTAAAGAGCCAGTTACTGGACCCAAGAAAAAACCCCACTGTATATTATAAAGAATTGACAGAGGCGGCCTCCTCCACAGTGATGACGTTAGTTGACATAGAGTTATTTTTCGGCTTGTTAGTACGGGTAGATATATGGAGACAGGTACACATGCAGGACCATGCCCTGGAGTTGGGTGGCACATGGGACGAGATTAGAGCATGAGATAAGGCACGCAAGTCCGGTAAGAAGCCAAAGGCAGAGTTCTTGGCTTTACCGGGGCGTATTATCGCGTACATGCACTCCCTTATCCCACCGAAGAGAGTGGATTGGGATAAGTTGACTGTGTGTCGTCAGAAGAAGGATGAGAATATGTTGGATTTCTTTACCAGATTTAAAGGGGTGTTCCTAGATTTTAGTGGCCAAGATTTGTCGCAGGAGAGTGGTATCTGTTTGTTTGTGAACAGATTTGTCACTTACTCCCTGAGATTGCCACTAGGTTGCAAGCTTCGGAAAGTACTTGGACGACCTCCTCTCCATCAGTTATATTGAGTATGGCACAGTATCATGAGCATGGAGAGAATGAGGACAAGGAAAAGGTACAGAAGAAGTCGAAGGATTTGAAGACGAGGGTGTTGATGCAGCAAGTTGCGGGGGAAAAAGGTAGAGGACGAGGTTCGAGTTTTGGTTCAGGGCCAACCCGATCTAGCAGGGTTGGTGCTTCGGTGCCCCCGTAGAACCCAACTAATGTGTGTACTGTAAAAAGGAGGGACATTGACAGAACGAGTGTCTGGAATTGTTGCAGAGAGGTGGGGCCCGAGAGATCAGGGTTTTGAGGGGAGAGGCCAAGGAGCAGGCCGAGGGGGATCTGTTAAAAAGATTGCATGCGACAATTTATTGTTCTCCAGATGGCTTTTACATGACTGTTGGCCCGCGAGTTGACTATGACAATCAATGATTCGCAAAAGATGATCCCCACCCTCCAGAGTTCCGAGATGTACCATGCACATTATGGGCTACAGGTGATACAGATGTGGGGTTGCTTCAGATCCCGTCAGTTTCTATACAGATAAAGGATAATGCCAGACTGCCCCGAACTCCACAATACAAGATATCCCAAGCAGGAGAAAAGGCCTTATTGCAAATAATACAGGAATTGATTAAGTCTTGGGTTGTTGAAGAGACAGCAGCGAATGTGTTTAATAGCCTTAATCTTCCTATTCTTAGAAAGGCACCCTTGCACTGTTCTAACACCCATCCTGATGTGTACGGGAAACATCCATTACCACGCGAGCATTGCTTCGCAATGCCTTTACATCGCTGGTAATACAACGCAAGTGGTTACAACGATTTGCGTTGGATGGCGCTCTAACCTTAGGAAGAGTAGGATTTACTATTCCAACACCTTCCCTACTATACGTAGACTGGTGTTGGAATAGTAAATCATACTATTCCTAAGTCCAGCACAATCTAACACAAGTCTTTGTAACGACTTGCGTTGTAAAAACTGCAATGTAACGTTGCGTGATCATTTTGATCACGTCGTAACGTCACATATTCGATGTGTACCGTTTTGTTATTGATCTTAGAGAGGTCAATAAAATAGTGGTTCCCGAGTATCCTGTGGTACCTGACATCACCACAATCCTGACCATGATTCCCCCGACTGCTAAATTCTTCAGTGATCAATTTGAAGAATGCTTTCTTTAGCATACCAATCCATCCAGATAGCTGCTATCTGTTTGGATTTGCAATAGCCTGTCAGAACTTCAGATTCTGTCATGTTCCACAAGGCTTTACTGAAAGCCCCAGTATTTGGAGTCAGGCTTTGAAAACACAATTGGATTCTTTGGAGCTTTCCTCTGGTAATGTGTTGCTACAATATGTTAAATATCTCCCTGTGGCCTCCGACACTGAAAGAGGCTGTAAAGATGCCTCAGTCAAATTACTGCTACATTTGGCACACCACGGACACAAGGTGTCCCTTTCGCATTCAATATTGTCGACAGGAGGTCACCTACTTAGGTCACCTACTGTCGAAGGAGGGTCACAGACTGACACCTGAACGCATAGCTGCTATTACTAATATACCTGTTCCTAAGACCCAATGCTGGGTAAGCACGTTCTTGGGGATAACTTCTTATTGTCGGCACTGGATCCCGAATTTTTCCTCACTAACAAAACCCCTTCTTTACCTTACCACCAAAGATGTGCATGAGCCTTTGCTTTGGACACCTGCATGCCATCAAGCTTTGGAACAATTAATGACTGCGCTTTGCTCTGCTCCTGTTCTTGGTACTCCTGACTTCCAGAAGCCTTTTGTGCTCTATGTACATGAGGCAGATGGTTGCGCGCTCTCTATCCTAACACAGGGTTTCGGTGGTAAGCAGAGACACTGCGCTTACTTCTCTGCCATTTTGGATAATGTCGCCAGAGCGCTCCTGAGCTGTCTGAGAGCTGCTGCGGCAGCGGCAGTATCTTTCAGACAATCGGCAGGGCTTGTTCTTGATACTGACCTCACAGTTATGGTACCCCATGCTGTGGACACGCTTTTGAACAAGACAAAGACGTAGCACCTCAGCAGTGCGCGTC
Source organism: Triturus cristatus (assembly GCF_964204655.1). Classification (NCBI taxonomy): domain Eukaryota; kingdom Metazoa; phylum Chordata; class Amphibia; order Caudata; family Salamandridae; genus Triturus; species Triturus cristatus. The sequence goes on from NC_140589.1 coordinate 1,291,679,587, forward strand.
ACACTGAATATGAGCTAACATTAGTTCCTCCGAACATTACCATTAAAAGATGCGCTACTTTGAACACAGCCACGTTACTACCCGTCCATTCGGAAGAAAAGGACAATGATGTACATGACTGTTTATTTTGGACTGAGGAGGAAACAAAGGGACTGGTAGATCTGATTGATGTTCCCTTATCTGACCCCAAGGGGATCTATATATTGATGGCTCTTGTTGTTTCAAATTGCCTGATGCAGCCTACTCGATAACCACGTTACACACTGTCATTGAGACATCTCACAATCCATACCAGTCGGCCCAAGCAGCAGAGTTAGTTGCCCTTCTGAGGGCTTGTGAGTTGAGTGAGGGACTGGCTGTTAATGTCTATACCGACAGCCAGCATGCCTTCGGGGTGGCCCATCATTTTGGATGCCTCCGGGCAGGGAGAGGGTTTCTAACATCGCATGGGCAAAGGATACAGCATGGTCCATTAATACTTAGATTGTTATCAGCATTGACACTTCCTGAGAAGTTGGCTATCATAAAATGCAGTGCCCATAGAGCTATTACAGACAATGTTGGGAGGGGTAATGCCTTTGCAGACCAAACAGCTAAGGAGACAGCTAGATCAAAGATGAATAAGATGTTTGTGGCAGGTCCTGCTAGATGGGTTACAGACAACAGGATGTTTGAGAATACAGTGTATAGTGTGAAGGAAATACAGAGAGAGGCTACGGTAGATGAACTGGAAATTGGGAGGAGAGGACAGGACGCTTGGACGAGGATGGGTGTTGGACTAGCCTGTCAGGAAAGCAGAGATGGCCTAATGCTTTCATTCTCCCTGTAGTCACCATGGCCCATGGCCCGGCGCACATTAGTGCCAAAGGAATATGCAAACTACTATACCCAGTATGTCAGAATGACAATATCCCTAAGGTTGCTGCACATTTGGTGAAGCACTGTATTATTTGTCTAAAACACAATCCTGGGAAGGGCTCTTCTACACCTGCTGGCAATTATGCACCGCCTTCCTTCCCTTTCGAAGTCCTCCAGATGGATTTTATCAAAATGGAATGAGTGAATAACTTGAAATATGTACTAGTGGTAGTTTGTGCATTCAGTAAATGTGTGGAGGCTTACCCCACTAAGGAGAATACAGCTGTGGCAACAGCGAAGGCACTTTTAAAAGAGTACTTCCCATGCTACGGATTGCCATGCGTGATCTGGAGTGACCATGGGAGCCATTTCAATGCCAAATTCATTGATCTGGTGTGTAAGAGCTTACAAATGACGCAGAAATGTCATGCAGTGAACCACCCCCAATCAGCAGGTCTTGTTGAGAAGTACAATGGTACTCTCAAGCTGAAGCTAGCAAAAGTCCATGAAAGTACAGGATTGCAATGGGCAGATACGTTGCCTTTAGCATTGTTGTCCACAAGAGTGACAGCGCATTCTATGGCAGGGCTGTCACCCTATGAAGTCGTCTTCGGGTGCCCTGCTAATGTCTGGGGTGTCCCAAGACCTAAGCGTTTCTCTGAGATAGAGTACCCTCTTTTGATAGATTACTTGTACAAGTTGTCTAAAGATCTTAATTTTGTCTGCAACCAGTACCAGAGGGGCCTGGACATCGCATACAGCCTAGAGATTATGTTATGACTTACCATTTTCAGCGCAAAACCTGTCTGGAGCTGAGGTGGATGGGACCTACACTGGTGCTCCTGGCCACCCATAAGGCTGTCAAGCTAGCAGGCTGGAAAAACTGGGTGCACGCCTCCCATGTGCCCCTTCCCTACGACGCCTGGGTGCGAGACGGGATCCCCATTTTGTCTCTTTTTCTGATGCCCGGCTGAAAGGGCGCAGACAGACAAGGAGAGTGACGAGGCCTTATTCGAGGCGATTCCCCCTGAGATAAGGGCCGCCCCAGATGCACCGGCTCCTGGAGTACAGTAACCTAAATCCCAATCCCCAGCTGAATTTGATTTCTTGCCTCTGTTTGTTAATGACGAGGAGCCTGGGTGCACCAGGTACAATCTGAAGCCCCGATGGAAGAACAGTGCACCAGCAGGGCAATCCAGGAGTTAGGGAAGGACTTGAGCCTAGGGTGTAGACGCTGTCGCTGGTACCTGCTTTAGATTAGAGTGAAGAACACTGGTGCACTGCCCAAGATACTGGACAGGATCGCTGAGTGTATTTGCCCTGGAAGGAGGTTGCCCTATCCTGAAAAAAGAAGGATTTGTTTCTCATTAAGGACCGCAATTGTTTTCCAGCAAGGGTTGCGATCGTGCAGCTCCTCCATGGGAGTGCTTGATGAATGATAGGAGCCTGCCTGTGAGGCTCATAACAGACACAGGAAAGAAGAATTCCCCTATGGTCGGTTGTATTGTGGTTCCAAGTCCTAAACATTTTCCAAAATGTATCCCTTTGGTTGTCCTATTCTGTATGAGGAACATCCCTTTGCGGCTCCGCGCCCCGCTCCACATGGTCCTGTTTGGTCCTCCTTGTTCCCCAAGACTAAAATAGTGTTTGTGATAATAATTTTGCTTCCTCTGATATTTGTATTTGGGGTGCTGTTCTTCCTGGAGGAGAAACATTCTGTGCATGCTCGGATAGGTACTACACTGGCACCTCCTGAGCATATTATTGGTACCTTAGCATCTCACAAAGAAGAACACCGGAAATCCTATAAGGATAATGTTTTTATTCAGACGCTGCATCAAACACATGCTGTTTATAACGCAACTAAATGTTGGGTGTGTGGGTTGTTACCTTCTGTCACACATCAAAGTGAGAACTTGTTGGCTATGCCTCTGACCTATGTTATTAGATGTGAGGGTTGGTTCACCTTACTTAGTTTGAACTGCTCATTCTCCCAGCCTGACTCATTGGAACACAGGAGCATCAATTCCCATTCTCTGACAATGAATGTGTTTTATCAGCATAGATCCCCACCTGGTGTTTCCCCTGGAGGTGGGTGATTTGATTGAGTATTCTTGAGTTCATGCCTCAGAGTGGCAAATAGAGGCAGGAAGGCAAACAGAACAGGGGTGGACAGAGATAGGTTCTCGCAGTTCAATATATCTGAATATTATCAATCCTTCCAAGCCCGCAATGTCACTGAAGATAAACCCATACCCCTGGCAGTGGTAGATGTACCGGCTCGCTTTTGTGTTCAAGGGACGGGAGACATGGAGGTGGGGGACAGTAGATGCAACATCACTTCCATATTGAGAATGCCCAAAAGTCTGCCATTGATCCCACCACCCAATGTTTATTTTGTTTGTGGTGCTCGTGGCTATGTGTGGCTCCCTGAGGGATGGTCTGGGCGATGCTACCTTTCTTACCTCCTCCCCCCAGTTTATATAAATCCTTCTAACTGCCACAAAACTCATTCGATTTGCAGCGTAGGGATGTCCTTGTTCTCCATGTTAAGAGAGTTGTCGATCCAGAGGATATTGACCAGACAGATAATTCCTAGCAGCAGTTTCCAGACATAATGAAGGGCTTTATACCGTTCTGGGGTACCATGTTCAATAGCCGCAATATTCGACGTCTGGCCGGAGTAGTCGAGGGGGTCATTAATACTACTACAGGTATACTGGCCAATATTACAGTCGAACTCCAGGCTACAAGGCTCGTCTCACTTCAATACCGGATGGTTTTAGATCTTATCTTAGCTGACAGGGGTGGAGCCTGTAGCATCATCGGCAGCTGCTGTGTCTATATCCCAGACAGTGCTCCCACTGTCTACTACACAATACAGAAATTACACAGACTTGCCTCAGAAATTCATGGAGACAATCGTTCATGGTCCCTCACAGGATGGTTCTGGGGTCTATTGACATCATGGGGTTGGAAGATACTACTTGTCTTAATAGGTATTGCAGGTGTCATCCTTACCTGTTTTCTCTGTCTTCACTGCCTCCCGGTGTGCTGCACTTATTGTGTGACTAAGTTTACCCCTACTCCCAGATTCTCAGGACATGATCATAAAGCCTCCACCATGATGATGCAAGATATTCAGTCAATTATGCAGATAAATGAAGGATTATTTGAATATTGAACAGAATATCTTTGATGCTTGCATTTGCTTTGTTTTCGCTTTGACCAATGAATGACTATGTAATTCTCCTCTTCCCACTTAGAATTGTAAATACCCTGCCGGATAGCAATAAAGCTTTTAGCCACATATGATAAAAGGAGGGTCAGTTAGGCTCAAAATTCCCCTTCCCGTTGTGCACTTACATTAGGTAAGCAATATGTGGTTAAATAGATGCCATTGTATTTATGTTATGCAATCCACTGAGTTATCCTTGCAACATGTAGGCTTTAGTTAGCTTTGTGACTCCATTTTGTATTTCGCAATCATTTGAAGACTGCTTGGGCTGTGCTCATACTAGGCTTCATTTCTCTTCTCGCTTGCCTCAACAAAACATTGTACTTCGCTATTATTTTCTCTCCTGCTCAAGGATGTAACCTGACTTGCTAATGAACTGATGTTCATTCTCTACATTCCAATATCAATGTGTAGCTCTGCTTCCACGTAGGAGATGCTGAGACTCGGCACAGTGGCCTTGGAGTACTGACAGTGTGCCCATCTGGCAGGTGTTAGCTCATCTCTCTGTACCTCCTTTGTTCATGCCCGGCTCAAGCCGGTAACTCTCCATTAGAGTCGTGGCCAAAGTCTCCAGAAGGGTTCATTATATATTAGCATACCTTGGGGAGTAAGTCCCCTCGGCAGACATCTTAGGGTGAAGGCCTGACTGGGCTGCTCTGGAGAGTACATATCAAATAAAGGAAGTTTATATTCTCTACTGTCTGACCGACTCTTCAATTTGGGGAGGCATAGCAGGTGGTTGTATATAACCCATGTGGCCCTAGTGGGCCCCGTCCTTCAAATCCCTGAATCCCCAAAAAATCCTTATTATTAACCCTATAATAAGATTCCCATCCCTGACACTTAAAATCCCACTACTACCACTATACATTGCATATTACTGAATCCTAAAAAATCATTTACTTGCTCTCAATATTCCCCATCCTGAACCCTAAAAATCCCTTACTAGTCCTATACACAACCTATCCCGGAATTGAACCCTAAATAAATATTGCTATCTGAATGCACTACTCAGTCCTGAACCCTAAAAACATCATACCACGAAATACACTAGCCATCTCTGATCCCTAAAAACTCTTAGTACCCTCACACACTACTCATCCCTTAACCATAAAAACTCCTCATTGCCCTTATACACTATCCGTCCCTGAACCCTAAAATCCCATTTCTACCCTACACACTGCCTATTACTGAAGCCTAAGAACGCATTACATCCTCTCAACCTCTCAACAGTCCCCATCCTGGACCCTGAAACTCTCATACAACCTCACACACTACCAAGCCCTCAACCCTATAAAACCTGTACTACCCAGAAACACTACTCATTCCTGATCTCCTAAAAAACCTCACTGCCACCACACACTACCTCGCCCTCACCCCTAAATAACCCTTACCACCCCTATACATCACCCAGCCCTAAATCCTAAAAACCCTTACCACACAATACACTACTCATACCTCAACCCTAAAAGCCCCTAGGTCCCCAAAACACAACCTGGCCTTAACTCTCTTATAACTCCAAAACACCACCAACCACTAGATACCCATACACTTTCTCACCCTATGTACTCTGTAAATGGAATGTTTGGAAACGTAACTCATAACTTACATTGTTGTAGTGGTAAAAGTGTTGTTGTAATTGTGTTGTAGTGATCTCTAGTAGTATGTGTGTTGCAGTGGTATAATACTGCTTATCACACAAGATCAGCCCACATCAGTTTCCATGCATATTCACAAAGTTGTCAGTGCTGCCATTTACAGCACCCAACACACAGACTGAGCGCACAAAACTGAAGGAGGATTTGCATTCATCTGCAAGTCTTACATGCTCTGCATACCAAGTGATCCAGTAAAAGTCAAGTAATATAACCTGCTTCCCTCATTTCAGCATCTCAGACAGCGTACTTAGTTTGCTAGACAGATTTATAGAATATATTTCAATTCTCAAAATAGCCACCTCTATTCAACCACTTGCATCATACTGTCCTCAGTTACTACCCAGTTACTACTGTCAGAAGACAATGATCAACTTTCGCTAAACATTGCTCAACACCCTGGACATCATCAGACCAGCATCAAAACAACCCATTCCAATGCCAACATGCTCAACATTATACTGCCAACCTCACCGAAAATCCTCTGGAAAGCACCAATCTCCTGAACTGGAAAAAAAACACAACTATTGTTATCCTTCCATCCACACCATTGCATCAAAGGTAACCCAAAAGAGAACAACTAACTTTAACTACTTCAAAAACCTCATCATTGATACCCACCAAGAAGAATGCATCAATTTGCCTAACTTCTTCTACACCACACCAACTGTGAACACACGTTTCTATAGCTACAACACAAATCCAAAAGCATTCATAGATCTTTTTCTCTCATTCTTTGTGCCTGCCTCAAAGAGGCGTTTTTTGGTGCAGAGCCCTGTCTGCAAATGTTAGAAAATACAACTATGCCTCAGACACCATGAGTTGTATCCTAGGAACATCCATGTACCACTCATGGAATGCCCTTTTGACGCATAGCACTACTTTGCCTTATTTTTAAGCGACTTTCCAGCACAAAATAATTCTAGCACAGGAAAGTAAATCCCAAATCAACACTTGTCACAGGTTTGCATCATGTTTGGTGATTTTGCTCTGGAAGAAAGTGTTGATAAGTCTAATACTATATTTATTATTAGATGCTCAAAGTTTAGTTAATTCGAGCTGATATTAGATTTTAGATGATATTAGACATTCATCTTGCCGAATCGGAGCATGTGTGTGCGTTAATCTAACACGTGAATCAGACGCACTGCCCATATGGCCCCTAAACTCACACCCCACCCCCTCACATCTCCAAAATTGCCTTCCCAGCAACCCAATAAGCTGTGCTGTTTTGGGGTATGATAGGAAGAGGTAGCACACTTGGGGGCATATTATCAAGAATGGCGTTAAAATTATCGCCACTTTAGTGACAGGAAACTGCGGCTAAAGCGGCGATAATGGGCTTGATATTATAGCCCTTGAGAATTCCAATAGAAGCCCAAGTTCACACCAGAACATGGACTTCTATTGGAATTCTCAAGGGCATATTATCAAGCCCATTATTGCCGCTAAAGCGGCGATAATTTTAACGTCGCTCTTGATAATATGCCCCTTGATCTCAACAGGGTACATAAACAGTTCTAGGAAGCTCTGTCCTTGACAATTATTTGAATGTAAAGTGTTTTTCTGAACTCATAAACACAAGCACGTATAAAGGTAGTGGTCAATATCAAGTGATTCCATGGCATTGCGATCGTAATATCAAATAAGTGTGGAATGTCTTGCCTTCTGCTAAAAGGGCGAACATTGAACAATATTTGCTTACACCTCTGGAAAGTTTCTTACCCATTCAATGAAGTGGTAAGCTTTTCAGCCAACAGCTTGCACTCTGAAGGAATAATACCTGAACAGGAGATAAAACATGTACAGAGTCTACACACAGTGTTTATTGATTATTGTGATGCCTTCAGCTCTACTAACTGTGTCTCATCTGAAACTATAAACCCTTGGTGGATCTGTAGTTAAGGTGTCAGTGGATAAGTATTGAAACGCCATCTCTTACTCTGGATTATTATCCGTGTTTGCCAACCTTGACGAGGCTGTACCTAAATTGAGATTTCCTTTCTACTCACAAAATATGTAAATGTACCAAGTCGAGGTCCTACTCTTTACCTCTTTCCTTAATAGCACTTACACTCTCCAGAGGGGGGCCTGACAGAACTATCCAAAGAACCATGCTCTGTTGATCTTCAAACTTATTGAGAAGAACCGAAAAGGATACATTACAAATTATTCCTTTTGGGTGATGGCTAAACGTCTGGCTCTTTAATTATATTGCAAAAGTCTCCTCAACCTTTTATTTCCCTCAGAGCAGCAATTAAAGAGACTGCCAGAAACACTAGCTAATTCTTTACTGAGGCCCTAGGAACGAGATCTGCAAAGGGTTTTACCATCAGAAACTCTCTGATTCAGAAAGCAAACTGGGCTTGTGACCACAAAAAGCCATCCATATATGTATAAAACACCACAGTTCCTCCTTTGCTGCGCACATGCGCAGCCACCCAGCTTCACTTATAATGCTGCGCACGGAGACATGTGGAGCACGCGCTCAAACTCAATGATCACAGATTTGCTTCCAGTCTTTAGTGTGTGCAAGCTGATAAACACTAGGAACAGGCGGACTTCTCTTAGTTTTAACTATAATTAAAAAATGTGAAATTAAGTTATTATATCAAATGCTGCATGATTTATTTCAAACTTTGTGAGAAAGAAAAGCAGTTGTTGGAGTTTCCCCCATTGACTTGTCAATTTTATTTATGCACATTAAACATGATGGGAAAAGGAAGTGGCTGGTGGAAATAGCAAAGTATCTATCTAGCAGGGCAAGCTAGGATAGTGAAATTGGCCTTAGATGACTGTGCAGTTCATTTCTTAGGTGGATTGTGTGGTTATGTGTATGTCAGAAATGCCACTTTGCCTGCTAGAAAAAAACAAAGGATTCTCTCAAAAGCAAAACTTACAGTGTAGAAGCAATAAAGGGTCTCTTGAATATTTAGTCCCTTCCAAGAATTTGTTTAGAAAGAAAAATATCTGACAAAGGGATGGTGATGAAGAACATCTACTTGTAAAGTGTTGTTACAAGTAAACGTTTCCTGGGGCTATGATTGTGGCAGACAGAGACTTGTCCGTGGAAGGATATGGTTGTAATTTTTTCTCACAGTGAGAAAGGAAGAAGTGAAGTAAAACTTACATGCCAGCGCATCTTAGGCCTTTTTAGTAAAGGAAGGTGTTCAGCTCTGTGAATAGAAGAAAGACAATTGAAGGAAGGGAACGTGCCAACCAGTTGTAATTTGAGAGAGAGAGGGGTTCGACCATAAATGAAACTTAATAACTTGTACTTGCTTTGTAATTTGAAACCAGTGAAGCATCACCCCTGACATTCCAGAACCATGTGTGTGCTGAATGCAGAAAATTGATTCTGCAGCTTTAAAAATGATGCAGGATATTTCTGTTTTATACACCTCTGTCACCAGACCTAGAAATACTGTCAAATACTAGAGGTATCCACATCCTGCTCTCGCTATGCTCAGAGTCCAGACCTTTTATTTTATATTTTAACGATCTGTCAACAGAGTGTAAAATGATGACAGAGAATTGTATTTGTAAAGATGAGCAGTTATAGCATTCTTTACTGGCATAGCTCAATCGTGCTATTCTTAGTTCTGTGCACTGCTAACTAAAGTGCACTTACAAAAGGTTTACTGCGGCACAAGGGGAAAATAATTAGAGGGACTATTGGTGCACAACCCATTGTGTCATTAGGAAATATTTTTTCGATTTTGTAAAATGTATTTAGAAATTATGACTGAATCACAATTTGGAAGGGATGTACCTTCCAAACGGTGGTTCAGTAATCTTTGTATCAATGACTGGCAACCGTAATCTTGTTTGTAAACTATTGATCAAGTTAGCAAGGGGATCTGTTCTCCTGTAAACATTTCCCTCTTTGGGAATCAGGTTGGAAACTTCAGGGCAGTAGGGAAAGATATAAGAAATCACAGAAACTCTTACCAAAGTTTTTAAAAGCAGCCATTTTTTTCATTAAGGAAAATGGCTGCTTTAAAAAAATCATTTTGAAAAGTAATGACAAGCATGATGGTCTGCTGTCAATTGTACGCCTCCGCCCCTGTCATTGCAGCCAATCACAGGGGATCGCAACTTGCTACCTGCCTAATTAATATTATTTAAGCAAGTCGTTCTACAGCCTCATGCATTTCCTTGTTTGGTTGCCTGACCTATTCCGACATATGTCGGTTTGCAATTTAAAATATTCGTCACAAAAAGTCAGTGCACAATTTGTGACCGCTGTTTGCAACCAGTTTGTAAGTGCATCTGGCCCTGTGCTACTAAGAACATAAATTGGTAAAACATTTCCCCTTACTATATTCACTATCAAATCTGATAGTTCTTTCAACTGCCAATTATCAGCATCTGGGGAGTTAAATCTTACCCTTTTGTGATCTAATGGCACATCTTTTCCCAATGCCAAATTGAAAAAGGGCTATCATTATCTGAACCCAGGCAATAATTTAGGAGCCTGGGGCCTCTTCCATTATATTTATGGGAAAGGTCCCATGTAAGGTTTGTAAGCTAAAGCAACCCAGGAAGTTAAATATATGACGGTTTTCTGGACCTGAAAATAAACCTTTATTAGAACCAACTAATACACACACAGCTTCCACTCAGCTCTAGAGTCAACCTTCTGTAATGACATCACATCCACTCTGCATCTGTGGCAGGCCCTAGAATGTTCCACTTGAGTGAAATCGCCCACTGAATTCAAGCAGACGGATACCACTTCAAACGTACCAAACTTAACAATTAGGAATTTGTTGAAGACACAGGCAGACTAAAGTCAAACCATGACATTTGCCAATGTTTCTTGTCTTACGCTCAGCACAGCCAAGCAGCTCCCAGACCTAAATACTCTAATTACATGCCTTCAGAGCACTACATATGTGTATACAATAACAAATCAGGAGGGGAAATAACAAAAACATAATCTGTATTACAATAACAGACTAGGAGCACCTATTTGCAGCTTTGCTGTATAGTGAGGAGAGACATACAAATGCTCTCTCACCAATCACCAAGGTGCCAAACTACAAACAATACCAATTGAAATAATAAACTTAAAAATGTTATAAAAATAAGTGACAAATATACTATGACATACAGTCAATCAAAGTGGACGCGGGGAAGCACGTGGATAGGCAGAATGAGGAAGTGAAGTGAATTGAACAGGCGTAAGCATTAGCAAGGGAATGTGAATTGTGAATTATTGTTGAAAATGGATGAGCATAATTAGTTGCTACAAACTACAGGAGGAATGAAAGACGAGGAACAACGCAGGGCACTTTGGATTACAGGGGCAGGCAGAAAAACAAAATCTATCTTTTCTGGGTACAATGGCCACAGAATAGATCAAAATAACTGTTTATCAATTGCTTGGCTTCCATAGCAAACATACAAGTACCAAGAAACATGAAGAAGTATAGCTAAGTGGTAGCACATGCCAAGACAATTTTTGGCATACTACATAAAGCAGGGTACATTTACTATTTTTTCTCGCAGGTTGGGACAACAGACGAAATTGCTGTGATGCATTATGTGAAATGAAGAGAACGGCATGGTGCCATCACTGTTACAATATGATGCTGCAGCTCTCTTTCATAGGGCTGGTGCACTTTTATGGTGCCTACCACCACAAACACACACCATAGCGCTCAGGTTACTGCATGAGTCTAGCACAGATTTTGTATTGGGATGACACGCTACAAGTTACTATGCTCAGACTAATTAAAAAAAGAAAATGTTTGCCACTTTGTATATGTACTGTACAGTTCAGCTCACATGCACATTTTGAAAGGTTTGTAGACAGTAGAACTTTTCTACTAATTGTCTCCCATCTCGAGGAGGCCTAACTTTTCAGAGCTATGCCCTTTGTACAAATTTTGGTAGATAGATCTGTATGGCAAAAACCCAGGGTGCTTGGATGGGAATGTCAATTTCATTGTCAATTTGCTAGCCCGTCACCGAAATTTGAAATTGTATCTGTACCTCTATTTGCTACAAAGAAAAGAAGTGTCTACTGCAGATACTGGGGAACACATTAACAAATCCACAGCTTTTCAGTATTGTTAGCAGCAATAGAGTGGAGTTGTTTACATGCTTGGACGAAGCAGAGGTTGGCCCATGCTACAAGGTAGTTTAAATCATTGTGTCACTGCATTAAGGAATTACTGACTGTCTCTTTCTCTCCCTGTGAGCCCAAAACTCATTGATAGTTTGTCTCTTAATTTCCAAAACACATACTGACTTGTTTAAAGCCATCAAAATGATCCCACATGGTGCTGACCTTGTCTGCACATGTCCAAGCTTACAAAAAAATCCATTGAGAGTAGGTCAAAGGAAATTCGAACTAGGCTTTTGAATTTGTATTAATGATTATCTCTTTAAAAGATTTCCAAGCCTTCTGGCAGGTGATCAATCAAGCATTTTTTAATAATTCCACTGCATCTGGGATTGAAATGGTGATCTCACCTGAGGTCTGGGTTAACTATTTTAAAGTGGTAAAGGATAATGCTGTTGCCTGAAGAATGTCTCATGATCTCGATGCGGGTAGACCGATTGGGTGACTGAAACTGTATGAGCTTATTGATACCATCCCTAGATGCCTGATAGGTAAGACCTTAGGTACAGATGGAGTACATGCAGATTTGTTCAAAGAAAACATTGAATTATGGGCACCTCTTCTAATAAACATTTTGAATGTATTTCATAAGATTTGTCCTTCAAAGTCCTGATCTCATTTCACAATAGTACCCATATTCAAAAAGGGAGGTAGAAGTGATCACAAATGCTCTTGACCTATCTCATTAATAAACTCAACTGCAAAAATCATGGGCAGAACTTTATTGGAACGGTTGGAAACTTGGGCCCAGAAGAATAATATTGTTTCTGACTTGCAGTTTGTTTTTCATGCAAGACTTAGAACCATTGAGCAGTGCCTCAATTTATATTGATTAATTAGCAAATACTCTGTACCCAGGCCAGTTAAAGTATATCTTGATTTTATGGACCTTACATCGGCCTTTGACCATGTAAGCCACTTTAAGTATCGGGAAATCATTACAAGTCTAGGGGTGGAGGTCAATGTTATCAATTTTCTTAGGCAGCTTCACATGGAGGTAAAATATTGTGTGAGGGTTGACTTCAAGGGTGAGACAACCCCACTGCTTTACTTATCTAGGGCAGCGTGACTGGGTTGTGTGCTGGCTCCATTTCTATTTACATTATACATCAATTGGATGGAAAGACAGCTAGTTGACCTGAATGTACTGCTTTACGCAGATGACGCAGTGCTCACTGATAGAGCTTCATTTGGCCTCTAGAAACTGATAGATGAATTTGTCACCTTAATGTTTGATTTGGAAATTTCAGTGAACAAATCAAAGACACACATCATGGTATACGATCCAAGCAGAAACAAGAATAAATCCTTCATGGAAATTGGGTCTAAAGTTCAGCCTGTTTCGACTTTCACTTATTTGGGAGTTTTGTAAGATGATTATGGACAGATGGAAGCCATTAGGCCATATAACAGCAGTCAACCTCACCAGAAGTGTGCAGGCACTTTTCAAATTTATATGGAATTTAGGCTCTAAGCCTACAATAGGAATGGTGCAAGTCTACAAAACTAAATGTTTATCCATTACAAGCTATGATACTTGGTTATGGGTAACTGAGGATCACCCTACCATACAGATATTTGAAAATGGGTGCCTGAGTAGATTTTTGGGTGTGCCTCAAAGCACGGCAATCCATATTTGCCATGCTGAACTAGGTCTACACTACGTTTGTGATTATATCAAACGTCGCCCACTTTTGTTGTGTGTGTCCATCTGGACCAAGCCCAAAACTAGTTTCAAATGTAGGGTACTACCAGATTGCACGAATTTAGACAAGGCAGTGAAAATTCCCTGGCTGGCTTATATCAAATTTGTTAGTGACAGTTCAGACATGCCAGAAGTTTACTCTCACCCAGAGGTCCTCTTATCCTTCTCTAAACATACATTGAAAGAAAGAGTTCTTCTGGGTCTGGAGCAGTCAGAATAGGGACTGCACCAAGAGTATAAAAGCACACTGTTTCAGCGCAGCCTCTTAAAAAGCACCCCAGACATGGAACTGTATCTTATCTGGGTGACCAACAATTATCATAGGATTTTACTTACTGGACTGAGATTAAGCATATTGCAGTCTCAGAACCAGTTGCATATGCTACAAGTTTGACAAAATGTCCATGTGATGGCTCCTCTGTGCAGTCCACTTTGTATTTCGTGCTTTTTTAAAAAGAATTAAGGAAACACTACCTATGACCCCTTTTGAGGGAGGCTAATGTTGGACAATGTAGGTAGGCAATGTTGATGATATGCTGAAATTTGTTTCCAGCTATCATCTTGGACCTGAACTGGAAAGCAGCTAAAACACTCAGCCCAGAATGTCAAAACTGTCACAAAACACAGCGCAGAAACCAAAGCTGCTGCTTTGCATTGCATGACAATGTTGATGATATTCTGGAAATAGTCTCCAGCTACCATCTTGGTGTACATGGTGGACCTGAACTTGAGCAGCTGACGCACTCGGACCCAAAATGTCAATAGTGTCACACAACGCAGTGCAGCTAGCAAATTTGTTGGGCTGCATTGCATGACAAGGTGAGAGTAGGAAAGCTCTATATTGGCACATATATTGAACTCCCCTCCTCTTTCCCTATTGCCAGCACACAATCAGGCTGCCGAGCATCATCCACAAACCTATGAATGTTAGTGCAAGGATGTCCGCATGAATCTAGCATAGGTTTTGCACTAGAAGGGTGCCCCTCCAATACAAAATACTATACTTAAACTAACTTTAAAACTTTTCCGACTTCCGACGTGTGCTGTACAGTGCAGTACACATGCAAAGTGGAAAACAATAGAAGAAATAAAAGCAGTTGTCCTTTTTAGCACCTGCTTCCAAGCGGCATTATATTTAGATACAAATCCATGTCTACTTTTGTTAGTAGATAGGAAGTTGTATAAAAACCATGAGAGGTTGCATGGGAACTCCCGTTTACCACCCATGGAATTCCCCCTTGACCCAGAGTAACCACTCTGAAATCATGTTCCACTTGTAGCACTTCTGCTTAAAGTGATTATCTGACAGTCGAGCCATCATGGGATCTGCCATTGGGAAAACCTTCATTCTCTAATGTATTTTTGCAGCAGGGAATGAGAGGGGTAAGAAATGCTACCAATATGACTTGAGAACAATTGAACTTCTTCCCTACTAGAAGACAGAGAGGTACAACTAAAATTACAGATTTATTTCCTCTTGTGAGATAACAAATATGACATATTCATGAACAATTAAATGCCTTCAATTCTGTAATCCATGTTTAATTCTAAAAGTCAGAAATAAAAATATACGAGCCAAAAGGCATCACGTCATATATATTAAAACTCAACATGGTAATAATCCAGTTTGAGAGTTACATATATGCTATTTATTTTTGTTGTTTTTTTGTTTATATTTAAGGTCAGCATATACTTTCCAAACTGCTCCAAGTACTCAGACTAGCCAATACTTATTTTTTTTAAATACACGGATTGTCATTTTTCAGGAAAGTTAATCTTACCTGCTTTTTCAGATCCATGATAATAGTTTGTAAGTCATGGTGCTTTAGCCAACACATTTCAGGAAGTCCATGGCTCTGTGCAGGGACCCGTAAAGTCACAGAGCTCATGAGCGGGTAATTTGTGCCTTGTCACATTAAGTAATCACAGGTTAAAGGTAAAACCAGCTAACATTGTGCAAAACAATCAGCATAAAACACCTGGTCATGGTCTGCATGGGAAAGTCTGATAGAAAATAATATCCACTTTGTTGTGAATCTGCATTTAATTAATTATGTTTTCATTTATGTATGTACATTTTTAAACTGGACAAGACAGAGGTTTGTTGTCTACTTTATCCTGTACATAAAAGAAGATCAGTATAAGCATAAAATAATGATAACGACTACTTACCTGGCGGGCAGGTAAAATTGTGATTTTGCTCTGCTATTTAATCTGTCACTGGCTAAATAGTAGAAATTATTTACTACATGTCTGTCAGCCTTGAAAATAGCAGAGAAACTTCACTATCTGCCTTCCCGATCGCTAAATAACAGAGATTCTTCACTGCTAGGCTGACAGCCATACAAATAGCACAAAAATGTCATTATCTTTCTGGCCACTGGATAAATAGTAGAGATTCTACACTGTTTGGCGGGCAGCCTTGTGCATAGCAGAAAAAAGTCCCTATTTACCTGGCCGCTGGCTAAACAGTAGAGATTAAGAACTGTTTGGCTGGCAGCCATGCAAATAGTGGAAAGACTTTACTAATTTATGGCCATTGGTTTAATAGTAGATATTGTACACATGTCTGACTGGTAGACGAACAAATAGCAGGAAAACCTAAATATTTACTCTGCTGCTGACATAATAGCAGAGTTTTTTTGTGCTGTCCGGCTGACAGCCATGCAAATAGCATAAAAACATAACTATTTACCGGGCTGCTGGACAAAGAGTAGAGATTCAGTACTGTGTGACTGGGGGTTTTGCAAATAGACGAAAAACATCACTATTTACCCAGCTGTTGATTAAATAGTAGAGCTTCTGCATTGTTCAACTGTCAGTTATTCAAATAGTAGGAAACATTTAATATTTTTCAGGCTAAAAGCTGCATAGTGGAGATTCTGCTCTGTTTGTCTGGCAGCCGTTTAAATAGTAGAAAACGTCTCTATTTACCCAGTCACTGTCTAAATAGTAGAGATTTTGCACACAAGGGGACCCCTTACCCTTCGCAATTTAGTTACCTTCCCAACTCAAGGCTTGTTTACTCATCAATGGTTTGCAACAGCAATTGCTATCAAACTATCAATAAGTTCATTTCCAAATTGGAAAGGAGTGGGAGGAAGCCCCTTTCATGAACCCTCCTATTTGCACTCCAGAAACAATCGCAAAAGTCCTTTAACTAGCCTAAAGAAATTTCCAACTCTAAGAAAGAGTTTTGCACATTATGATAAGTACTGGTGAGGTCACAAACCTTATGATTCTGTAGGATGAGGCCCTTAGTGCTAAAACTGTCTTAGATGCAGTCAATAACATATAGGTCTACAAGTCCCAAATGTTTTAATGTTTCTAAGTTATTGTGATAGATATGGCCCAGAATGCTGCTCCACAACATAGTGGGTCAAGACATAGCGACCTGGGAGGGTTTCTATGGGGCTATCAATTGCTCCAGAAATGCTCATACTCCTTTACATTTACCTGCAAATGTGACTAATGATAAAGATGATTAGAACCTTTGCAAGACTAGCTGAAGCTGTTTACTCTTGTAAAGCTATATACTTCCTCTTACGCACAAAGCTATGGGAATGTACAAGGGCCAGATATAGTTTGTAAATGGTTTGTAAAAGCAAAAACCAGAAAGCTAAAACACCTGAAAACAATGGTTTGTAAAAGCAAAAACCAGAAACTGAAAGGTTGCATCCTGTAACATAAAGCCATCTAATATTTAGAGTGATTTTGCTGCTGATGGGGAGAACATGGTGTCTGCTACCTGAGCAGCCGCTTGCATCCGGAGCTCCTATCCCTATGCCTAGCATGTAATTCTACCTGTCGTCTTCTGTAGTGAAGTTTTTTGGAGCATTTTCGGAGCATTTTTCTTTCGTGGCTTCTTCTTCGTGGATTTTCCTTTTGCTGCCCTTTTGTCCGGCTTGAGGTGTGTCTTGATGAGGGCGTACTGGTCTAAATGTGCATGGAGACCTCCGGCGCCCTCCGTCCGCCTAGCTTTCCTCGCTGTTACGGCCGCCCTGGAGCTGAGGCCGGGCCACAGAGCGGCGGCCTGCAGGCTCCTCCGGGTCAGCGGCTGCAGTGCCAGCATCAGCCGGTTTCTAGACCCAGCAACATCAAAGCGGGCTGGTGAAGAGCTTGGAGCTGCTTCCGAGGAGCTTACTGCATCGACCACTTTGGGCGTCTCACCCACCTCGGTTTGTCTGACGTCAGCTTTGTGCAGCACGGGGGAATTGCCCCCACTAATAATTTCAGAGAATCTGCAACTGCAACCGCAGGAGGACATGGGTGCCCAGGAGGCACAGGAGCGTTCCTCTACACAGGTTTCAGTGGAGACCGCAAGGGCCCCGGGGGCAGGTACAAGGCGAGGCAGCAAGAAAGGTAGGAAACACGGGGGCTGCCTTAGGTCCTGGCTCTGTTAGGGATAAAAAGAAAGTAAAAGTAGGAGGTCAGCTAGCGGAGGAAGAGGCCTCGGAAGATTCTTTTAGTAAGGCAATCTCCAGCGATTTCTCAGCATTTCAAAATTATCAGGTTAAAGGCAGGAGCATAAAAGTGGGAACGAATAAAAAACATCTCCTCACACAGTAAAGTTAGGGTTACCCCCTCATTGCAGTCCTTTTTTCGGGTACAACCTGAGGTCTTGATTATCACAAAGCAGGGGGAAAACCTCAGAGGTGATTCTAATATCTGACCCACAATTAGTGTACCTATAGATAACATGGAGCCTGTAAGGTCCGCTCTCAGTCAGGGTGATTTATCATCTATAATTGCTGAATATCTGCCTGAGCCCTCGCCGGAAGAGGAAGTGGAGTTGGCCGTCCAGAGTCAAGCTGAGGCTGCCAGCCAAATAAACGCAGGGGCAGAGTTAGGCCTTGAGCCTCAGGGGCAGACTGGGATCCCAGCGGCCTCAATGGAAACTCTATTTGCTTCATTAACAGAGAATATTAAGAGAGGTTTCTCCGTATCAGCTGCCAACCAAGGCGAGATAAGGAATTCATGTGAGAACCTAGAGAGGAAGGTGGCTCTCTTAAATTCCAGGACTGAGTTCCTAGAGAAAACTGTAGGAGAACTAAAAGCGAATCTTGAGACAGCAGAGACTGAGATTCAGGTCCTTAAAAGAGGGTAAGCTGCTCTTCGGGATAGAATGGAGATGCTAGAAGACAACTCACGCAGAAATAATCTCCGTATTATGAACATTCCAGAAGGGAAAGAAGGGCCAGATCTCAAGGTGTATATTGTCTTGTTGCTTAAGGAAGCTCAGTTGTTCGAAGAGTCAGCAGAGTTCCTAGGAAAAGACATACAAAGAATTCATAGGGACCCTTTTCGAATTAACCCAAATAGAACAACGCCAAGGAAAATTCTGATTAATTTTCCTACCTACTCCTTAAAGGAAAAAATCTTGAACTTGGCTTTAAGGGCCAAAACTTTAAGGATCAGAGATTTTTCCTTTGAAGTTCGATCAGACCTTTCTAGGGTTATCCTTGAAAGGCAGCGGGAACTAGGCAGAAAGATGGATAATTTCAAGAATATCGGTGCAGTAGTACAACTGAAATTTCCTGCCATCCTAAAAGTTATGCATAATAGTAAAATGCACAACATTAGATCAGTCCAGGAGGCAGATGAGCTGCTCAACACCATCAGTAAGGAGGCCCCCATATCCCCTAGAGGTAGTCTTTCTCTTTTCTTCCTTTGAGGGCAGTGCAGTTCAGTTCAGCAGGTGGTTAAACACTTGTTCATATTGTATTATAGAATTAAACAGTTTGGCTACATATTCTCAGACTCTGCATAATACATTTGGGAAGTAGGAATGAAGAATTGTAGTAGGAATTCAGGAATGCAGGAGGACCCATGGTCTGCGCAGTGTTTTATAGCACTTATTTAGTTTTCTTCTTTTCTGGCATGGGCTGAACTTTTTGTCAGGTTTAAGTTTTTCACATGGACACAATTGAGATAGGGCTGGAAGTTCCGGGATGCAACACCTGGACAACACCGGTCCAGATATATGGGGGAAGGGTTCTCCAAGGGGGGTGAGAGGGATGATGGGGGATAGGGGAGCACAGGGGGATAACATTTTTAAAAAAACCTCATTCGCCTCAGATTTGTTAGATTTAGTCCAGATAGCACTACTTAGATCACGAGGAGATAGATGCCGGTTCTGCCTTGGTCCAGTGCAGACCGGAAGTCTTAGATTTAAATCACCCTGAAAACACTCCAGATATTGTCCCAGAATGTCAATGGCCTGCGCGTGAGGTGAAACAGATCCAGAATCCTGCAGTACTTGAGAGATTCCCCAGTGCAGGTCATAGTCATCCAGGAGACTCATCTTCTTAAGGAAGAGACAAAAGCAATTTTCAAAAGCCAGAAATGGGTGGATTCTTTCATTTGTACTAACCAGACAGCCAATATTAGAGGAGTCCTGATTCTCTTTAAAAAGCAAGCTAAGGCCCAGATTTTACAGCATAGGGAAGACCCAAGTGGCAGGTGGGTGATACTGAAGATTACTTTAATGGGGATACTCCCTACTTTGGTCAGTTATTATGGCCCGAACCAGGATGACTCCTCTTTCCTTAAATCAATCTTTTCACATTTTCTGGATTTTCCAGAACCAGGGATTTGGGCAGGGGACTATAATATCGTTCTCAACCCTAAACTTGATAAATCTCCAAACAGCAGAGCGGCCGCCCCCTCAAGATCTGGGGCGTATCTCCAGACTATGATGTCCCAAACGGGCCTGTGTGACATATGGAGGGAAAGGTCAGGTCAGCAATTGGGAGTATCTTATAGAAATTTTAAGTATGGACATAAGTCAAGAACAGATTATATCTTGCTTAGCCATAGCCTTATGGGTAGGGTTAATGATATAATATGTTTGGCATCACATCTGTCGGACCACTCAGGCATTTTCTTGGACTGTGACTGGGCACAGCCTCAGCAGACCAGAGCATGGTCCTTTGATCGAACATTACTCCTGGAAGAGGAAGAGATGGCCTTTCTCTCTTGTGAGACTGATCTATTTTTGGGGACCAATCTAGGAACAGCGAATATCACCACGGTCTGAGACACCCTCAAAGCTTTTTTGAGGGGTATTATTACCAACAGATCAAGCTACAGGAGCAAAAAGTATAGGGAAGAGACTGCAGCCTTGGAGGCAGAATTGAGGGAAGTGGAGGCAAAACTGAAAAGTCAGGCTGGACTGGGTATGAACAAAGATTTAGATAAATATAAAAAATTAAAGGAACAGCTGGAGGACATTCTACAAACGAGGCTCATGTGCAGATGGTAGGCAAGCAAGATCGCCCATTTTGAGTATGGGGAAGGGGCAGGAAATTTACTTGCTTGGAAAATTAAAGCAGACTAGCTCCGAAACCATATAAAGGAAATTTGCGCAGTTTCCTTATCCTCCGATGAAGGAATCGGTGAAGCCTTTTTTGAATATTTCCAAGATATATATTCTTTATTCTCCGTGTAGAAGATAGGCCTGAAGAAAAGAAATGGTTGGATAGGACTACAGTAACATCTATTAGTCCTAAACAACAACTAGACTTACAGTAAGCTATCACACAAGAGGAAGTGAAAAAGGCTATGACGGTCTGTAAGAAGGGTAAAGCTGCAGGCCCGACGGGTTACCAGCCGAACTATATAGATCCTTGGGGGAGGTAATAATCCCGTTATTAACCCAATTATTTAATAAGATACTACTAGAGGGAACAAGCCCGTCCGGATCTTGGAATGACGCCACAGTAGTCCTGATTCTAAAACCAGGTAAAAATCCAGCCAGCTGTGGGTCATATCGCCCCATATCGCTTTTGAATGTTGACTATAAAATCTTCGCTTCGATTTTAGCAGCTTGGCTGGTGCTGGTGGCAAATGACATCCTCCACTCGGATCAAAAGGGGTTTGTGAAAGGAAGACAATTATCAGACCTCACATTTGATCTGGTTGGTGCAATAGATATTGCTTCCACCTATTCACTCCCTCTTGCAGCCCTAACTCTGGACGCCACCAAGGCTTTCGACAGGGTGAACTGGGTTTACCTGTCGGAAGTCATGGAAAGATTCAACTTGGGCGATAGGTTTTGTCATACCATCCAGCTGCTATATCAAGCACCATCGGCCAAGTTGTTGATTAAGGGAAACCTGACCAAAGTACTTAGGATAACCAGGGGCACCCAACAGGGCTGTCCTCTCTCCTCTCCACTTTTTAACATGTAAATAAAGCCTTTCGCACAAAGGCTCAGAGAAGATCCTAGCATTGTGCCTGTTAAACCTGGTGAATGAGAGAGGCGGGTGGCACTGTGCGGATGATATCCTGATACTTTCGGCAGATCTGGATACAACCTTCCCAGCAGTCATCAGATTGAAGGAGGAATTTGGGCAGGTCTCGGGCTACGAGGTAAATGCTGGAAAGACCGAGATTATGACCTGGAATATTGCGGGTAATCAACACCAGGCTAACCCTCGTATACGATACTTGGGGGTTAGAATTGTCTAAGACATAGCTAAAATAGCAGAAGCCAACTTAGTGTGAGTCTTAAGGAAATGCCAAAAACAGATGAAATCATGGGCCCACCTCCCTTTAACTATTTTGGGGAGGGTGAATCTGGTCAAAATGGCGATATTACCCAAGATCACCTTTCTCTTTAATACAATACCCCTACATTTTGACAAATTTATCATCGATAAACTCAAGCAGGAAATAAAATCCTTTATCTGGGTACATAGAACTACCAGAATAGCTTGGAAAAAACTAAGGCACAGGAGAGAGAAAGGGAGCTTGCGCTACCTGACCTACAGTATTATGCCTGGGCGTTTCAACTCTCACATTCCCGGATGCTATTAAAAATGCCTGTAAGCACTGAGGGAGGAGGCATGTTTTTTGCCATGTTAAGAGGGGCTGGTTTACCGGAAGAGGGATTTATGTTTAAATTTGGAGATCACAAATTATTTAAGAAGGTCAAACTCAAGGTCCTCCAGGCATTAGCCAGAGTATGGGCTAGACTAAAACATTTGGTGGGCCTTAACTACTTTTCAAATCTAGCGCCACTCTGGGATTCACCGGGCTCGCCAGAATGCCTTCAGGACAGATTGGCTCTACCACTCAAAGACGCAGGGTTGAAAGTATGGGGAGATCTTGTTATTGAGGTAACACTTTTTTCATGGGAAGAATTGAGAGAGAGACTGGGTGTGGGTCTTTCAAAATGTAAGTACATCCAGTTGCAGAGTTGGGTACAATCCCAGCGAAGACAGAAAAAATCCGTAGGTGGGGGCAATAGTCTTGAGCAACAGTCAATCGTGAGGCCAGCGGGTAAGAAAGAGGTTTCCCAATGGTACTGGGCAATAGTAGAGGCTGTGAATGGTGAATTCAAACTCGCAAATGAAATATGGAGTGAACATATCCCAAATGCACAGTGTGAACAATTGTGGCAGAACTCATTTAAAACTCTCTTTAGCATAGTAAAACCTGCTTGGCTGAAGAGAAACCTTGTTCACCGTGCACAGGGCCTATTTATCTCCTCTTCGGTGATCTACATTTTAAAATGGGTCCCAAGTAACCTGTAAGAAATGTGGTTTGGTTGAAGACTCAGACATACATATGTTCAAAGACTGCCTTCATTTAAAACTCTCTTTAGCATAGTAAAACCTGCTAGGCTGAAGAGAAACCACTTGTTCACCGTGCACAGGGCCTATTTATCTCCTCTTCGGTGATCTACATTTTAAAATGGGTCCCAAGTAACCTGTAAGAAGTGTGGTTTGGTTGAAGCCTCAGACATACATATGTTCAAAGACTGCCCTGCTATTGCCTTATTTGGGAAAGAAGTACAGAACACGCTGGAAAACATATTGAGAGCCCCAATTCTAATTGACTTAACCCTGATTATTTTTGGTCTTAACAGTCAAATAGCTGGTTCAGCCAGATCTCTCTTATTTTATGCTATGTTGCTGGCCAGGAGGCAAATATGTAAGCATTGGATGGATCCTGCCTTTCCCACACATTCAGAATGGTTGACATCACTATACGAGTCATTCAAGATGGACCTGTCTAGAGCTTGCAGTAGGAAAAAGATCGAATATTGGGACTTGCTGCTAGAATGAAAGTGAGTTATCCATATAGCTATCCTTGCTTTACCTATACTTGTATGAAGGGCGGGTCCTATGATTATGCCTCCTGGTTACTCCGCGGACCATCTTGGGCTCCCCCATGTCATCGAAGATGTCCATCAGGTTCTTGCGGACATCACAAAGCCTATGTTTCCTCAGATCATTGAGTAAAGGTATGGCCAGGCGGTACGTTCAATGTGGTTCGAGGCGAAAGAGGAAAAAAAATTAAAAAATATTTAGGTTGATTTTACAAAAATGAAAACAGTTGCATATGGTCCCTTATGAAGTGATCAACACAGTATAACTGAGACTATACTCCAATCTCATGACAGAAGAAAGAAAAACTATTGACCTGATTTTTGAGGATGGCGTTAACTCTGTCAAGATGGTAGAGGACAATTATTACAACATCCTGAGGGACCACCACCCACCAAATACAGAGTTGTCTGCTGGCCCTGTGGACAACTCTCTTCATTGACACAATCTGCTGCCATAGTGGTTCCCGTTGAAGTACGAAATGCTGGAAGGACAGTATAGTCAGACATGTTGGCTGGCTCGCAAACTTAAAAAAAATGTTTTTCAAAGTCAATCTACCAAAGCAGGAGTATGTTTTTGACAAACAAAAAACTAATGGCCTCACATGCTGGGAGTTTTCTTCCAGGTTGAAGGGGTCATTATTTTTTCTGTCCCATACAGCCAGGTTTTACTCTAAATAGGGTAGATGGTATAAAATCTTTCCTTCGACGGCCCATGCTTTATCGGCCATCAGAGAAACTATTTTGTCAAGAAGCCACAAGCAAAGGAATTAGACTATAATTAATTGACCTGAATGTCATTGTAATATGAATTAATTTTTCCATTGAATCAGGGAAAGACATATTGGATTCCTACCGAGATAGACTTACAATGTAGCAAGCTCTTACTATGCAACCTAGGGCTGATAGATGCCAAAAAGGACATAGCCCGTTACTGGGGAGCCCTGGACCTGCCCAAACTTACAGAATGGAAGGCACACATGGACCTTTACATGGTGGCAGAAAAGATGAAGCATCAGTTTAGAGGATGCCTCCAAAAATTCTGTAAAATCTGGACCCCCTGGTTAAAACACTACAGGTTAGAGGTGGGAGATGAGCAAGATGTGCATAACATAACAAGACAGGACCCGGGGAATGAGAGAAATTGGAGGAGCTTCTGTCCCCCTCTTTTTTTTCTCTCACTCTTAATCTTTATTTACCATCCTTACCTCAGATTGTAACTGTGATCAACACTGAATGCAGCTTTGAGAAGGCCAACTCGTTGTAACCCAACCTTTGTCATTGCTACTCCATTCCACTGTATATTTACTATGGCAATGTCATGTGTTTGCCCATGCATCTCCGATATTCAATGTACTTGTTATGCTTGCGTTAATAAAAAACAGTTAAAAAAACTAAAATCTATGAGGACCACGGTTACCAGTAACAGAGGGGACCAGGATCAAAAAGATGATGAAGAACAGAACAATGAGAACAGCACTAGGAGTACTGGGACCCGGTGAGAAGGATCAAGAGGACTAGGAGGATGTGGAACAAGGGGATTTGGAACCAGTGGTCTAGAACCCAAAGGAACGGAAGGACCAGTGGTAGAAGGAACATAAGACTCGGGACCATAATGACAGGGAGGGATATAAGAGTCTATGCTCAGAAGACCATGACACATTAGTGCCGGACAAAGGGGTTCCAGACCTAAGACAAGAACTACATAGACCAAGGTGACCAGGAGCCGATTAGGAAAAGGCAAATGAGGAGACTAGATAATTGGGAGGAGTCGAATTAGGGTGAGGAGAATAAAAAGAGCCTATGAAACAGGACACCCAGGGTCTAAACAATCGGGGCACGAGTAATGGGAATTACAACCAGTCAAACCAGGACCGGGAAGTAAGGGGCCCAGAATTCTTAAAGTCGCATTAACCAATGGTCAAGGAACATCAGAACTAGGAAAGGCTAAGATGATCTGTGACAGGACAAGTTATTGCAGAGGCATGCGGGAAAGGAGCAGGAAGACCAGGGTCAGGAGGATCAAGACCAGGATCAGATTGAAGAGGACTTAGAAGATCAGGACCTGAAGGGCAATAGCTACTATGTCCAGTATACTAGGATAAGCAGCACAGGGATTAAGAAGTTCAAGAGGGGCAGTACTAAGGGCACCCAGAAGACCAGAGAAACAGGACTTGGTAAACTAACAGATCATGACCAGGGGGACTACAAAAGGGCTAAGAGGGTCATGAAGATAAGGACCTAGGAGACCAGGGCTCAGATTACCAAGTGGGGCAGAGCAATCATTACAAGTAGAAGGACCAGGGTGAGGATGATCTGAGGTAAAAATTCCAACCAGCATATGGAAGATTAAGTGTAATGGACAAGGTGGGTAGGAGGCCCAGGCCCAAAATGACCAGGCTCAAGAGGACCCGAACAAAGAGAACGTGGAACAGAGGACCTGGATCAATGACTGCAGTACCAGTAGGATTGAAATGAACAAGAAACAGATCCAGAACAACAAGGAGAACCCAAACCAGGAAAATAAAGACTAGGAGTGCCAGGACAAGAGAAGCAAGATGGACCAGGACCTGCAATACCAGTGCTAGGTGGCTGACAGTGAGGAGAACCACAAGGACAAGGTGACAAGGACTAAGAGGACAAAACAGGAACAGGGTCTGATGGGCCATGACTGGGGGAACCATCAAGAGCAATGAAGGCCAAAAGGCAAAATCTATGATAAGAAGCACAATAGGACAAGAAAGACCAGGACAACAAGGAGACCAAGACTAAGATAGCGGATGGGTCAGATCCAGGAGAACCCAAACTATAAGGAACAGGACCAAGAGGATCAGGTACCATGGGCACAGAACTTTGAGAAGGACAATGACTTTGAAAAAAAATAGCACCACTTTGGACAAGAGAGCCAGTTAGCTGGGGCCTTGGACATAGGCAGCCAGAGCCAGAAGGAAGAGTTGTAAGGGGGCAAGAAAGATCAGGGCAAAGAGGATCATTAGTAGGCCTGGGCGGTAAATTCCGTTCCGCTCGCGGAATTTGCGGAATTCGTGTAATTTCGCGTTCCGCGGAGAACGCGAAATTGCTCAAAAGTCTGCTTTTCGCGATTTCGCGAAATTTTTGCTTGTTCGCGTTCTCAAAATGCGTGTTCGCGAGCTATTTCTCCCCGAGCACGCAAACAGCAATTGTGAACAGGAAAAAAGCATCGCGAACAAGCAATTCCACGTGTTCGCGGAATTTCTGCGTGTTCACGGAGATTTTTTACCGTTTCGCGGAGATTTGCGTAACGCAATTACGCAAATTCCGCCCACCCCTAATCATGACCATGAGTACCAGGACCATGGTGAGGAGGAAAAGGAGGATCAGGATCGGGGTTATCAGGATGATCCCAGCCTGGAATTCCAGACAGCAGGGCTAGGAACAGAAGGCCCAGGAAGATGGGCAACAGGATGGTCAGGCCCGGGAGGGGAAACTTCGATTGACAAAATGTTACAGAGGACCATAGGGGTGGTTAACACAGAAATTGAGCTTATGGAGAGGTGCCTGCCACTTACCCCGACCCATGTATTTCAATGTCCGACTTACCCACCCCGCAAACCGCCACTCAAGTCCCTCTAGATGAACCACCTCCACCACCACCCCTAGAAGCTCCACCTACGAAAGTCGCACATAGTGGTAGGAATACCACTAGCATCCCAATGAATGGGAAGTGCAAACAAACGACTGAAGCAGGACCCAAAAGAAAGAAACTGTGTGAGGATCCTACATCCAGTACAGAGGAGGGCAAGAAGCAGGATCAAAACCCAAGTAGCCCACTGCTCACTAGAGTAGATATGAACCATCCTACCTGGGCACTGAATCTCTTGACTTATCTGAAGAATCAATTGAGAGTTCTTGTAAGAGAAGAACTGGCCCCCTTACTTAATCGTCTAGATAAATTGGTAACAGCGGGGGTAAGTAGACAAACAAATCCTAATACAAACTCCACCCACACAATAGCGAGAGGGACTGACTCTGGCTGTCAGGTGGACCCTCTCAACCTAATATCTCCGGATGGGTTGGGTGTGCAGACCAATGCTGGTCCCACCACAACTCAGGAGATAAGGCATCTGAATGTCAAGAATCACCAGGCATGCACAAGTACTAATCATGAGACTGGTGGCAAAAATTAAGCTCCCTCTACAAGGGACATGGACAAAAACAGTCCCCCTCTAACATGGGCCTAGTGGGAATTCCAATGGGCGGACGATGGTAGAACGCACTTTTGTTAGGGCTGACACAGTACATTTGCCGACCATAAATCTACCCCCTGCTTGTACTTCGTATGTAATTATACTGGTAGGACTCCCCGAAATCATAACCAACCAGAGGGAAACACAACTTGACCTCAGGAACAAATGTCTGTTCTGGCTAGCAAGGCACAGGCAGTTTGATTATGGCAAGGCAGGGGAACTTTTATTGGTTCGTAGAGTAGGCTGGGTGGGAAATCGACAAAAATTAGACCAAGGGAAATGCGTAATTATAAATTTAAAAAATCCCAAAACTGTGAGCAACTTATTCAATCAGACTACAGGCCACCAGGACCCATTAACAGGAATTAGGCTCTACCCATTGGACCTTTTCTATGTCCAACACCAAATGTCATATAGGGGCCACACTAGTCCACTACTCCAAGATGGCACCCAAGACCTCTAACTGAGGGTAGATGCGACCCCCCCAGGCCCTTATTATTTAATATACCAGTAAATAATAGATATGGAATTCTGGATGAGGTAGATTGACACGAGGTGATCTCGACTCCTGATGGGAACCCTAAAAGGTGGTGGTTAGACATTGAACTGGGTAAGTGTAGTGGGCTGGAGGCAACAAGCAAGGATCACAAAGTAGACATATCGCAAACCACCGGATCACAAGGTGCGGGGCACAAACAAGAGGGCCACCTGATGTCCCAGTATTTGCCCCCTGAGAAGGTGTGTGTACAAGGTTATCAGACAGTCACCACATGACTCAATTGAGGGATACCCAAATTCCTAGTACCAGTACACTCAAGGCCCTTGATGGGAAAAGAGTGCAAGGTAACACACTGAGGGTTCTATCCTAGAATCGTGCTGGGCTTAAAAGTAAACTCTCTTGCCCAGATTTGAGGCTTTTCGTGGACAAACAGGATATTTGTATGTTTCAGGAAACCTGGGCCAGGGAAGATCACCAGAGGGTGGACTTTGCTTCATTCAATATCCCAGCCACCTCAGGCAGAAGGGGTAGACCTTCAGGGGGTTTATCCATTTGGGTAGGCTCACATGTGGGCTGTAGATTCGAGCAGCTGTCCACCTCTAGGAGTGACATACAGTGTGTTCTACTCACCTTCCCTACAAAGATAAAAATTGCTTTTATCAACATCTATTCCCGACCTGTTGCCATTAGCCAAGAATCCGCCACCATAAACCAACTGGGGCTTGTTATTCCTACCATTGACCCAGCCATATGGGTGATCATAGGGGGTGATTTTAACTGCCAATTTGAACCTGTTATTGACCTATGTAACACCACCCCCAGTGAAGAAGATTTACAATGGCTAATCCTAGACCCACAAATCCAACCTATCAAAGCCTGGTCCCCGCTGGCACAACAGATTAATTCAATCACATTAGCACATTCACTAAGAGCGTGCAATGGCCGAACAAAATCAGACATTCCGGGGCAGTTTACATTTAATAGAGAGGGTCAAGCGTCCCTGCTGGATTACATCCTAGAGGAGACCAGATTATGGCAAAAGGTTTATGATTTTTCTGTCATAATGAGGCAGGACAGTGATCACAATGCCTTGATACTGGATCTGAAGTTGTTGAATTTGGGCCACACTAATTCCAAACCTTTTCCTACATCGCTGAACAGTGGATTAACACTTACAAATAACAGAAGGAAAGTTAGGTGAGGGCAAATCCAACAGTCACCACACATGCTGACCACAGTCTACCAGTCAGTAATCCCAATACTTAAAAAATGTGGGAGGTTGCACTTGTAGAGGATTTTCCATCAGCCGTTGAGAAGGCTGCAAAAACATACTCAGAGCTAACATCAAAATTGGCAGATATATTTTTCCCAGTGGCAATCTGTAGGACGAAAACCCAGTCTAAATGTACCTGGTTTAACACAAAATGTCGTAAAGCTAAGCAGGCCTTACTGGATGCTGTCAAGGCAAAGGACAAGCATCGAACCAAATTAAATCGGGTACTGTATAAAGAGACCATTCAACAGGAAAAAAAAATGGGAATTGTATAGATGAGAAACCCTTAAAACTGCCCTAGCCAATGAAGATCTGAAGACCTTCTGGGCAATAGTGAGTTCAGGTGACATTGAATGGAAGCCAGCCATTGAGCCAAATATAGCATTTTAAGCTTGGGAGAATCCCTTCCAGTCCCTATACACTAGCAAGGAAGTCGCGACTGCAAATGTCGAACCCCTAAAAATATCCACTGAGTCTTCCCAGGAGGTGGCTATAGGTATTACTATGTCTGAAGTGGTAAATGCCATCAATAAGCTTCCTAGTAATAACCGGGCATAGACAAATTACCTGGGGACATTTTCCAGGAGGAACTGAAAATTTGGGGACCATATCTGTGGGCCCTATTTAATGCCATTATGAACGGCATGGATCCCCCTGATACTTGGCCCGGGGCAGAAGTAGTCCCAGTCTTCAGAAAAGGTTGTCCCCTTTTACCTACCAACTATAGTCCAATCAGCTTAATTGAGGTTACCCAGAAACTCTTTGCACGGGTACTTCTTGATCGCCTACAAGCATGGATGGAAGAAGAAGAGATCCTGAGTCCCTACCAAGCTGGCTTCAGAAAAAACACCTCAACCGTCGACCAGATATTTAGGCTTCAACTTCTTTTCTGGAAAACAGTGAAAATAGAGGGTGGCAGTCTCTATTTTGTATTTGTAGATCTGAAGTCGGCTTTTGATCTTTTACCCAGGGGCAAACTCTGGGTTGTGCTCAGAGATCTGGGGATTCCATCTTATCTCCTTAGCATTCTAGTGAGGCTTCATGCAGAAAACTTTGCCCAAGTGAGGTACGGGAAATACGGTGAACTAACTCCCTGCTTTCCTGTCAACAAAGGGGTACAACAGGGTTGCGTTCTTGCACCCACTTTATTCTGTCTATTCATCAACTGACTTATTGACCAACTTAGAAAGGTCAAGGATAATGATGCCCCTAGGCTAGCCTCTGGTAAGATCCCAGCGATGATGTTTTCTGATGACACCCTTTTACTTTCAAAGTCACCCATGGGAATCCAGCATATCCTTGACAGCTTTGATGCCTTTTGTAAGACCCGGGAGCTGGAGATTAATACATTAAAGACCAAATATATGGCCTTTAAGCCTGCCAATAAGTCTCCCTCTAACTCATCACTGAACGGCACCTTGCTTGAAAGAGTGTCGGTTTTCGACTACTTGGGTGTCACTTTGACAGAGCTTCTGGAATGGGGGCCGCAGATAGCCACATCAAGCCTTAAACTAGTTCAGACAGTGGAAGGGCTCATGAAAATATATAGAACTTCCACATTTAAACCAGCAGGGCCAATAGTTGAAATCTACAAAACTCAAGCAAGGGGTGCTACATTGTATGGGCCAGAATTGTGGGGGCATTTCTCTACTACCAGCTTGAACAAGGTAGAGAACAATTTTATGAGGCAGTTGCTAGGCCTTCCCCCCAGCACTTGTCAGGAACCTAGTGAACGTCATTTCTGTTATGAAGAATCAAAATTGCAATCGTAGGGTTATTGTGAAGCCCTCTAGTTGCAATTGTTGGGTAAACGTTTAGGCAGAATTGACCCCTTTAAGATGGCCGCCCTATTTGCTAATTCTTCTGATGTACTTGTGCTGAGGCATGGATATCGCGTGATTCGAGATTTCATCCTCGGCGCGCGCGCATTCCATTGCGCACTTCAATTTGAGTCTTGACAGGAGTAGAAGCTTATTTCCGGTGTCGCGCTACAGTTTTTGTCAAAACTGGTAGCGTCCCTCATAGCTTATGCACATTCTCTTCAGAAGAGTAGAGAAGTATTTAGACTAGTAAGTCCTCATCACAGTTTCTCGTTTTGGGCAGTTGGACAAGAACTGTGTTGCAACTGAGCTGCCCCTTCAGCCGAGAAGTTCAAAGCTTTCCTTTGCTCGTCGAATTCCTGAGAAGCTCCCTACTGTTTCACGGCTCCGGTAGGCTTACCGTCGAGTACGAGGTGAGCGAGTGGAATATCGTCGTGACCAGAGACAAGTAAGAGCTAGACAGTGTAAAGACTGCGTCGTGAACAAAGCAAGTTACAAATCTGCTATATTACATGCTCAGTCTCCTTTTTTCCCCGCCTTTCATGCGTGCTACCCTATTCTTACCTCCACCCTTTTCTCCTTACCTGGTTTCCTTTTTGCGCGTACTGTCCTAAGGAGCTGAGCATAAGGATATCTGCTTTCATTCCAAGGCTTCACCCCAGAGATTTGGAATTCTACGAGAAGTCAGAGTACTGACTATAGTTTCGTCAAGAAGACTATTCAAATTGCTGACTGTTGTAATTCATACTCGTCGATTGGGTAGTCGCAGAATAGCGAGAAGGTAGGAAGAGAGGCCCATAGAAGAATTAGAGAAGAAGGTTAGGAAGGGAGTTTAACTGTTACTTTTCTCTCCCATGTGCACTAGGAAGTAGCTGTCCCTCAATCCCAGCTGCAATCTTCTGAATAACAGAATAATAGAAGAGAAGCAATACTCACGCCGAACCTGGTAGGATTCAAGAGAGAGAGAGCTCGATAAGGAGGAAGAAGTCAGAAGTAGGTACAAGAGTAGTATTGAAGTGTTGTCTCCCTCTGTGCATTAGGTGCTCCCGTATCATCTAAGAAAGGTGACGAAGGAGTTCAGGTCCAGCACGAGTGTCTCTTCTCTGTCCACTCCCCTTTCCCCCGGCCTGGAGAAGCTGCTTAATGCAGTGAGCTCCGGGAGGAGGGCATTAGGAAAAAGCAACATTCTGCCTCTGTGGAGATTCAAGCGCACCTTGACAGCACTCCCCTCACCACTCAATTCTTGGATTTGGGTATTAGGCTTATTAGCGAAGAGATTGCCCTTAGACCTGTAACCTTCTTGCGGCAGTTTATGGGTGACCCCGTAATTGGCCACCTATCCATCTGAGCTTAAAGAGCTCCTGAATATTCCGGGCACCATAAAAATACCCTGGCTTAAACATATAAGGGACCTTTGTAACAGACTTGATAAAGTAGATCTATGGAGATCACCCGAGGAATCATGCCCCTTTAAGTTCACGGTTGGAACTGATAAGATCTTACAGAACATATAAACTTTCAGTCATTCAGGAAAGCTCGTCTTGCGGCCGATTGACAGCCCAGTTTATACAAATCAAAGACGCGTACAGTATGGAACCTTTACTGGATGACATCCAACCGATTTTGGCCAGGAAACTGCATGTGCAGTTTAGACTAGGAACTCTACCGCTCCATGCCTTTACAAACAAATTGTCCAATACCCACTCGTGTAGGATGCCCTGCTTGTAACTACAAGGAAGAGACAGAGCTACATGTTCTCTTTTTTTGCCCTGCTTACACATAACTTCGGCAGCACTGGCTTATCCAACTATGCAGGAACTTAGGCTTTGTACATTGCGCTGTTGCATATAGAGTCCTAAAGTATGACACTCACGCCCCCACTGTTTTCGCCATATCTAGTTTTTTAAACTCTATGTGGCAAGTACGGCAGACCTTTTTAAATTAGTAATCACGATTCTACCATTTCACACTTATTTCCATTCATTTGACTCTGGTTTTTTTGTCTCAACTTTAACAGTTTTTTATTGGAAATGCAGTTTTTAACCTGCCTTTGTAATAGATGTCTGCACTGTATTTTAATACTGAACCAGGATTAGGTCCTCGAAGAACCTAAAATGCACTTTGTTATGGTTAGTAGGCTTTTAAATGTACAGCTCTTTATATCGGCATAAGTTAATTGTATGGCTACATATTATTCATGACTTAATTGTATATATCTTTTGTGTTTTTATGATATCTACTTTTATGGTCCTTGAGACCGAAATAAAGTTATAGAATGGAATGGAATGGAATGGATAACTAGAACTAGGAGGATCTGGATAAAGTGGCAAGTTAGTCCAATATGACAGTTAGGAGGATGAACAGGGCCAAGAGCATCATGACATGTTGGAGGAGGACCCGGAGAACTAGTCAGGTCGGGAGAAGATGAGGTGCCAGATGGGGAGGGATTAGGTAGACTAGGGCTAGGAGCACCAGAAAGGTCAGAACCAAGAGACCAGGAACCAAAGTTCCAAATGGTGCAGGAAGACTATGCACTACGGTATTATAAACAGGCTGGACAGGATATGAGGAACTAGGATAACCAGAGCCATAAGGACCACTGGGACCAGACCAGAAACAAAATGATGAGCCCTAGCCCAAGTGGACCTAATATGGAGGACCAGAACTAGTGGTGAATCAGTATGATATACCCAGGATGACTATGAGTTCCAGCTTAGGAGAACCAGGACAACATGGCTAGGCAGATAAGAACCCAACGGACCAGCAGGATCAGGAGAAGGCTGAGTAGTACTAAGACCAGGAGGCCAAGAAGAGCTAATATTAGGAGGAGCCAGCAGTGGGGCCAGGAAGACCACGATCAGGACGGACTACACCCATAACCCAGAGATACAGGAATCCAATACCAGGGTCACTAGAACTAGTTAGACCAAGGCCAGAATGAGAAACAGGAGAGACAAAGCAACTTAACTGAGGTGGCATGGTGTGCAAATTAGCAATGGGTTGGAATGTGCCCCCTAGTAATTACCAGTGGTTGAGATGAATTCAAGCACTCCATCCATTACTTTTTCAATACTTTAGTGTGTCACCCTAAGAGGAATGATAATACCCAGACATAGGTCCCATGCACACTGTGTCATTGGAATCAAGATTTTCCCGGCTGATTAGCCTATAAAAAGAGCAAAACCAATCCTGTTTCGCATGTGTTGCAGTTCAGGGAGGAACTAGCTTGGCAGTTTGGGCTGGAATGCTCCCAGTGGAGCAGGTTTAGGACTGATTTGTATTTAGCTGGGTCAAAACTGAGGGTGCATGGTGTGCAAAATAACGATGGATTGGGATGCAGCCCCAAGTATCATCATAAAATCTTTATTCGGTTGACAAAAACAATCATAAAATAATACAATACATATCATAATACATAATACATCTCAGTAACACATTTGCACATAAAAATGCCAACCAGTAAAAAAGAAGAGAGCCAAGGACAACAGGGTCTGAGCAACTAAATGGGTCTAGATCTTCTAGACATCAATGCAGCTTGTAGGAAGCATAAGACAGGAAACATGTCAAATGTGTTGGAGAGCATCTGTAAGTAAACCAAGGCCAGCCGTACTTGAGGAAAATTCTGAGACTTCAACAGGGGGACTAAAATGTTGTTATCTAGGCCTACTAAAATAACAGCAAAACATAATGAAGTGTAGGGTGTCCTGCGGAGACCTATTGTCATAGCCGCAGGACACTTACATTCAGGCAAACCTATCTTGCTGGTGGTGAACCTAGACTAGATAAGGCTTCATGACCTGAACAGTCTTCATGAGCATGTGTCTCCGGCCTGAGGGTTTCTGCAGCTTCCGCTGCTCTGTTTCCAGCAGGCCCCGATCCAAGAACACATTTCATTTCACGAGAGGACTGGGAATTGGGATCTGTAAAAATATTCAATGTCCCAAGGGAGGCTGAAGCTGCCTTTATGTATGCCATCCAAGGGACTTATGCACCAGGTACAGGGCCCCAAGTAATTCAAGCTTTCCATCAATCACACTTTGTATACTTTAGCGCCAACACAGGAATCCTTGTGCCATGGTCCAACAATGCTTGCATTATGAGTAGCATTGTTTTTGTGCAGGAAGGGGCACCTTCCTGCACAAAAACAATCATTTGAGGCATTTTCTTTCTTCTGTGAGTACTGAAGAAAGTGAAGGTAACGAGGAGCAATACAGATATTTTTCCTTCTTACACCTCACTTAGAAAGGAGTACTATTTTTATGCAATCCCAGGTTTACTTTCCTTAGTCAAAATCTATAGTGAAAGGATGAGATCTCCTTCTCAATGCAGAGTAACGCATGGCAGCAATTTGCAATGTCTTTCTCTACAATATGATACAATACACACAAGGTGGCTTTGCATGACTCAGTAAATTCCATTTAAGGGCTCGTATTGCATTGCGTAACCTAGGTCAATTCGTCCCTAAGTGAGTAGTAGTAAAACTCCTTGTGTGATAAAAGTCCTAGTTTATGGACCAGTGCGATGCATTTTGCATGACGCTCTGGAGAGTAGATACAGCTTCCCTACACATTGGGAGTATATTGACTGCATCCCTGTGAATAGAGAGTGGAGACTCAGTACTGAAGTGACGGAGAATGGAGAAAAGGCCTGCCCCAAAAAAACGCTGTGAGGTCCTTTTTAGCAAAGTGCTGCTGATTAGTTCTTACTGAGTGATGACATAGGGTAGATGGTTAAAGTAATGGTTAGGCCAAAGGTATCTTTTGCTAAAGGTGCCAAAGTTGTGCTCCATGTACTCTGTTAAGTTCTCGCAGTATCTGGTTTCAGTATGTTTTGATATGTCTACAGTCCCAGAGTGCATGGATGTATGTGCCCTGTACTGTTTTACAGCATAGGCAGTAAGGTGTTTTTGCTCTACCCATAGTATACAGGCGAGCTCTGTCGAGATACACTCTATGGAGAATCATAAACTGTATGATACATAGCTGTTGTTTAAGGGCCACTTACCACAGATACCTTAGGGCCGCCTCCCAGTCATTGTCCTCCAGCGTTCCGGTAGTGATTTCCAGTCCGTGCCCGATTGAGCCAAATGTCATGCTCTATTCTGGCGAGTATTTGAAATCCCTGCGACCCAAGCCGTGTCTGTCTCATGATAAGGGGGGAAGTGATTTGTGGAACCATATATGTGGTGCCTGTGGCTTCCGGTTTACTCCTGAGCTCCGTTTGTTGGTTGGGTCCGCTAGGGCAGCTAACTCTGAGATTATCAGTGCTTGTCTTATCAATGCTAGATCTGTAAAAAAACACTATGTGGATGTGACTGACCTGATTATCGATAATGGCTTAGTCCTCCTGTTTGTTACCGAGACTTGGCTTGATACCTCTTGTAACCCAATCGTGGCCTTGGCAACTCCAGCGGGTTTTAAAATCTCTTGGCTGGATCGCCCTGTAGGTCGAGGTGGGGGCTTGGCCATTTTTTATAGGGACTGCTGGTCATTGGTCAGTGAATCTTGCGCTCCTTTGGGGAGATTGCGAGGTCCTGAACTTTCAACTACAACTATCAGCTCACTTTACTTTGGGGGGCTCCCTGATCTATAGACCACCGGGCTCAGCTAGGGTTTTTCTGGAGTCGTGTGGGGATGCACTAGCTGAGCGTGCTCTGCGCTTCTCTAAATTTGTGCTTCTTGGCGACTTTAATCTCCATCTGGAGCACTCTGAGCTGACCGACTCTGCGGTGTTTTTGGATTTTCTTAATCTGACGAACCTTTCCCAATGGGTCACTGATCCCACCCACGTCGGTGGACATACTCTGGATATTATCTGCTCCAATTTCCTTATCTTAGTTGTGAAACCTAGGCCAGTTGCCTGGTCAGATCACTTCCCTTTATTATTTTCATGGGACATCAATCACTCGTGCCGCTCTGTAATCGTTATCGGCCCCCTGTCACTAGGAAAGTTGATCCTGGGAGGTTTAGTAGCTCTTTGGCAGCCTCTCGCCCTTCTTTTCAGGGGGATTTGGTAGCAAATGTGTCCCAGTTCACTGACTGGCTCTCAAGTTCAATCGATACATTGTCTGTCCCATGCCAACAAAAGCTGAGAAGAGAGTCCCCCTCTAAGCCTTGATTTACACCGGAATTGAGGACTTTAAAACATGAATGCAAATTACTGGAGAGAGCCTGGCATGCGAGTGGATACTGCGCTATTGCCAAACGTGCCCTCAGAACTAAACAAAAACAGTACTACACGTCCATTGGGGTGGCCAAAGGGAAGTACTATTCTGAGCGCATTGAGAGGGCCAATAACAATTCAAAGGAAATTTTTGTTATTGTACAAAATTTTCTGTCCCCTACCGCCCAGGTGATAGTGACACCGTCCTCGGAGTCCTGGTGCAACTCTCTGGCTTATTTCTTCAGGGATAAAATAGTCAGCATCCAAGAGACGTTCTCAAACTGGTGAACATTGTAGGCACCACAGTGGCTTCGCTAAGGGGCAATACTGCTCCTTCTTTCTCAGCATTTAACCCGATTGATCTCTCTGGCTCTCTTAAGATCCTTAGGGCTCTAAAGTCTGGCTCGCCTAAAGATCCATGCGCCGCCAGACTGTTGTCGGATGTGGCAGCTACCATCAATTTAGAAGTCAACTATTTGATTAACAGATCGTTGTCTGAGGCGCTAGTTCCACCGGGGTGGAAGCAGGCACTGATTCTCCCTCTTCTGAAGAAGTCATCTCTTGACCCGTGCCTTCCTGAGAATTATCGCCCTATCTCACTCTTGCCTAGTCTGGCGAAAGTTTGTGAGACGGTGGTCACAACTCAACTGACTAAGTTCATAGAGAGTGCGGGCTTGCTGCACTCGGCCCAGTCTGGATTCCGTGCCGCTCATAGCACTGAGCTTGCCCTGCTTGAGGTGACAGAGGCAATCCGTAATTGTTTGGATGCCGGTGGGAAAGCGGCTTTGGTGATGTTAGATCTCTCAGCGGCTTTCGACACCGTGCCCCACTCTCTGCTCTTGGATCGTCTATCGGCTATAGGCATTGGCCGCTTTGCCCTGCAGTGGCTCCGGTCTTTTTTGGAGGGTAGGTCTCAACAGGTTTGGATTCCTCCTTTTGCCTCCGTTCAACTGCAAATGACTACGGGTGTTCCACAGGGTTCATCCCTTAGCCCCCTGTTATTTAACATCTATATGACCCCGCTGGTCTATCTGGCGGAGTCTTTGGGGGCAAGAGTGATGGCCTATGCGGATGACACTCAGCTGATGTTTTGTTGGAATAAGGATGATGACTCGGTCACGGAGGCGCAACAGTGTCTGTCGTCAGTCTTCCTTTGGCTGGCGGATGCCCAGCTAAAATGCAACAAAGGTAAATCTGAAGTGCTCTTCTATGGCTCTCCTTCGTTTGAGTTTAGAGACAGGTTTTGGCCTCTTGATTTCCCTCGTCCCTCCATTGGTAAAGAGGCAGTAAAAAATCTTGGCGTCTGGTTCGAGGAGAATTTGAACTTTGCAACTCAAGTGAAGAGGCTGGCTGGTGTTTGCTTTGGTATTCTTAAAAGCTTGCGGCGGTTTCTTCCTCTTCTTCCTGACAAGGCTAAAGAAACTGTGGTTCGGGCCCTAATTCTATCTCGTCTGGACTACGCAAATGCTCTTTTGGTAGGTAGCCCAGGATATTTGGTTAAGAAACTGCAGGTGGTCCAAAATACAGCGGCCAGACTCCTCCTGGGCATGGGTCCTAGGCTTAGCGTTCGTTCCCATCTGCGCTCTCTGCACTGGCTTCCAGTGGAATCTCGTGTGAAATTTAAGATGCTTTCCATTGTGCATAGGGCCCTTTATGGTCTGGGTCCTTGCTATCTGCGTAAGAGGTTTGTCTTCTACACACCACTGAGGACGCTGCGTTTGTCTGCTCAGCTTTTGCTGCAGACCCCTAGGTTTAATCGCCAAAGAATGGGCGGGAACTCCTTCGGCCGTAAAGCAGGCCTAGCCTGGAATTCCCTGCCTGTAGCGCTTGCTTTTCTAGCTTGTTGGGTGTTTTCCTTTCTTCTGCCTCTTGTCTTGAGTTCAGCGCTGGGACACTTTCGAGTAGTTGCGCGCTTTATAAATCAAAGATAACATAACATAACATAACATAACATAACAATTTGGCCCTAAGGGGGTCCCAGTTTAGAAATCCCAATTAAATCCCACTGTATAAACCCCTGGTGTTTACCAATTTCTGGCAATCTCTATCCCTCCCAGAGAGGAGTCTCCCTCGTACTTCTTCTATCCCACTTCATTTGCCTTTCTGCCCCTCTCCAGGCCACTATCATCCTCTGGGTGGCCGGTAGTCGTCATCGGGTTCCTTTGCCCCCGTATAGATAGTGAAGATGCATGTGGTGTCTAAACCTAAGCCATTCTAGGGCGGATGCAGGATGATCTCATGCTGCGTGGCCCCATTTGTTAACCACCACTTGGTGGGCCCCCATAATAGGATCTTATGTCTGGTAGTGCGAGTCCCCCGTTGTATTGGTTTTGCTGGAGTGTCTGTAGTGCTTCTCTCGGGTGAGCCCCGCCCCACAGGAGTGTGCGTAGGGTAGTATTTATTGTTGTGAAAATAGCCTCTGGTTTTCTGTAATATGTATTTTGTAGCATGTAAAGTACTTTCAGGAGCATAACCCTTATTGTTAGTGGAAGTTGTCTCCATATCTCAACGCCCCCATGGAATTCTGCGAGGACCCTTTTAATATTTTGAATATTTTGGTTAAGGTTTACTATGTCATTGGTGGTGATATACTGACCTAAATAGCGGAACCCCGACTGGGCCACCTGAAAGTACCCCGGGAGCTTTCATGTGTCTATGGGCCCCCCTACCAAGTAAAGGCTGGATTTAACCCAGTTGATGCTATATCCTGCATGTCAGCCATATTCTTTGAAAATGTGCTAAACCATTGAGGTTAGTGACGTACCATAGGATGTCATCAGCATACAGCGATATGCCTTCGTCTCTAAGGGCCACCCCACTATCTTTATAGCACTTATTCCTGGGTGTGCTCCAATTACACAGGACAGCGGTTCCAATACTAGAACAACCAGCAGAGGGGACTGGGGGCAGCCCCGCCTAGTACCCCTCTGTACCAGGAAAGTCATTGAGGTTGCCCCATTGACTCAGACCCTGGCCACTGGATTAATGTATAGTAGTTCAACCCAAGCTGTAAAGACTGGGCCAAATCCAAACCTCAACAAGGTTTGTTGGAGGAATGGCTAGTGGACTGTAACAAAGGCCTTCTCGGCATCTAGAGAGAGGAATACATGTGCAGTAAATATGTCCTTCACCGTGTCCAGCCAGTTGGCTAGTTGGCGGAGGTTAAGTCGTGTGGCGTGCTTTGGCATAAAGCCAGACTGGTCCAAGTGTATGAGGGATGTTATCACTGACAGAAGGCGTGTAGCCAGAATGGTGGCCAAGATCTTTGTTTCTGGTTAAGCAACAATATGGGTCGATAAGATCCGCATTTCGTTGGGGGTTTCCCTGGTTTATGTATGATCATCACTGTGGCATTTTGATGATCCGGTGGGAGTGTCCCCTCTTTCTGGGAAGCTTGAAACATATTCAAGATGTGTGGCGCCAGCAGGTTGGTATTACGTTTGAAAAATTCTGCAGGAAGACTGTTCGGTGTCACCCCCAATTTCTGTCTGTCAGTTGCGTACATCCCTTCCTCCAGGCTCAGTTCCTTCTCCAACATTTCTCTATCCTCTTGGGAGAGGGTAGGGACATCTACGGTGTGTGGATAGGAGTCAATTTGGGCACTGTCTGCCAGTAGCCTGGCCCTGGATAACTCTGAGTAGTAGAGGGCAAAGGCGCCCGCTATGTGTGGGGATTGTGTGAGCCTCATCTTGTTCATGTATGGAGGCTACCCATCTCGTCTCCCTTTCCTTCCTGCTCAACCAGGCCAACAGTTTTCCTGCTCTGTCTCCTGCCTCATAGAGGCAGTGTTGTGTGGCCAGAAGCTGGGATTTCACTTCATGATTCAGCGACGTTCTATATTCCGACTGTGTTATCTCCGTCTGATGTAACGTGTGTTAGTCAACATTCGAGTCTATTTGCTCTTGTAGCTCCAAAAGGCTGCATTCCAGGGTCTCTATTTCCAGAGTCTCTTCCCACTTCTTGTGAGCTATTATATTTTGCGCCCTGTCTTGTAGTACCATTTTGTACACTTCCCATAAGATAACCGTGGAGGACACCAAGGCCTCGTTTTCTTGAACGTAGACCTACGAATTAATTTGGATCTCATTGGCAATCTTCTTGTCTTACAGTGCCCAAGCCTGCAGCCTTCACTCCCGTCTGTTCCCTATTGCTCTCACACCCACTGTTAACCAGAGAGGCCAGTGGTCAGAGATTCCCCTTAGCTAGATAGTCCACCTTTTCAACTGCCTTCACTTCTCCCGCCGGAGCAAAGAGATAGTCTAACCTAAAGAAGACCTTATGAGCTCCCAAGGAGTATGAAGATGTGCGGTCTACTGGATGATGTCGGCGCCAGAGACCAGTATGACCAAGTGTGTTTTGGAATTGCTCCAGGGGGTGGGGGTATGTGTTCCAGGACCTACGTGTGTGCAGTCCATATGTGGATTTGAGATGTCATTGAAGTCACTGCCTCTGATATGTGTGGAGGGATCTGAATCTGGTCCTCATAGATTAGGTTGTTTAGGTATAGGAGAAGATGAAGGTCACAAGCCCGCTTTGAAAGAATATGTATCTGAGAAAGAAAGTAGATACGGCAGTCAGAGCAGGATAATTGGGACGGTAGGCTTGGCCAGGCAGCAGGTGAGTAGGAAGTAGAGTGTTACTATTCATCAAGTGTGACACAATAAAGTCACCAGTACTCTAGAAAGAAAAACTAATGATAACATGTGCACCTGAGACGCATTTTCATAACCATGTGACTAGCTGTTTTATGTAGAAAGTATAACTTTTGATAACAATGTTGTGCTTAGCAGATGTTTATTGGTTATATGAATGGGTTACATATTCATGATAAGATGTGTATAAAAGAAGCTGTTTGTCACACTGTAAGTCGAAGCTCAGATTCAAGTTCTTCTGAGCTGACTGACCTGCTGCTTGCACGCTTGCTTTTCATTATATTAAAGTCTGTACTATTTTGCCAGCAGAAGTTGTGTCATCTTTTCTTCATTTCGGCAACAAGGTCTCCCTGGGCCGAGTTCTTCATGTCCTGGTCCTCGTGGTTCTGGTCATCCTAGTCCTCCTAGTGGTCACCCTCATGGCCCTTATTGTACTAATTGTCATCCTCCATCTCATACTGCTTCATTTCCATGCGCACCCCAAATTGATTCCAGTCAGGTACAGTCTCCAAGCCTGTCACACATATTTTTTTGTTTGGCTTCCAGATGAGACTGCACTGTCAAGTACGGAAATGAGTGCCCATACCTTAGCCTATAGATGGTAGATCTACATCATAGGTGCTGTCTCGCTTTTCTCCCTGGAAAGGTCCCTCTCTGAAGAACCAGGGCCTTATGGGCCTGGCGGCGCAGGGCACGCCTTAATCTC
The DNA here is from genome assembly GCF_964204655.1 of Triturus cristatus. Lineage (NCBI taxonomy): Eukaryota > Metazoa > Chordata > Amphibia > Caudata > Salamandridae > Triturus > Triturus cristatus. The sequence goes on from NC_140589.1 coordinate 1,291,722,628, forward strand.
CTGAGTTCACCTGCTTTGTTGAACAGAGAAACAGGACATTCTGTTGAGCGTAGAAGATCAGGTTTATTAGCTGCAGCTAAGTACAATTGTCCCAGAAGTACACTCAGTATGTTCTTAGGAGACTACCTCTTTACTCCGTGGCACACAATCTTTTATAGCACATAGATTCACCAAGAACACTCCCAATGCATACATGGTTATCGAATGAGAAGAGTTTGAAAACAAGATATAACCAATGAGAAAGGTTTGAAAACAAGATATAACCAATGAGAAAAGTTTGAAAACAAGATACCAAGTAACCCAAATAAACCTCTCTTCCAACTGTTTTTGTCACCCCTCCCCACAAGTTAATCAGTGGTAGTGTCTACAACTCAACTTGCAGGTGGCAGGACATATTTGTTTGCTTTGGAGGACAGTTGTGAAATGAGAAAATACAAGTAGAGAATAGCGAAGGCCAGAAGATAAGATAAAGTCAGGAAAGAATGGTGCGAACAACAGACAGTCGAGACAGGGTTTAGTCAAACCAGACGAGGATTAGTGGACTCAGCCAGTCCCTGACATCAGTCTCGTAAACAGAGACAGGAGGTTCTTTGACACGTCGCAGTAAGATCAGCAGAAAAACTGCGTTCATTGTGCTGCCTGAGTGAGGGCAACACAAAATGGCGGTGGAACACAAAAAATGGTGGCTGAATACAAGCGAGATCGAAAATTGAATTTCCTCAGACCCTCCTTTTGCCATAACTCAGGCAAAACACTCAGATTCACGTTAATCTGAATCAATGTCAATAGCAATGAGGTAGTCAAACTGTTGCTGCAACATCATTTTAATGTTCTCTGTTTTCTGTGACTCAGGTTTTGGGACACGCAGAGTGGCACAAAGACCGCCGATGCATACAGAGATAACAGGAAAAAATGATGGTCAAAACCACTCCAAGGAAGGTTAGTACCTTCCATCCCCATTTAGATAGTAATCCCCAAAACCATCCTAAGAAAGACCAATCTCCTTCGTCTTGATGAATCAATTCGGAGATTATGTGTAATTTGGAGATGGCTTGGTATACCGTAGGGGCGACGTCAGGTATATAAATACAACAGCTAGATCCGATTAATTTACAGACTCCACCACGATCTGCAAGAATAACATCTAGTGCTATCCGGTTCTGCAAAGTCATGAGACGATCCGCCTGAAGTTCAGCTGTGAGATTACTCAAGGCTCCCACAGTGACATCTATGGTAGTCTCAACAACACAAACCAGCTGTCTTATGTTTCTGCTGTTGGCCATTGGGCCCCAAAAAGGAAGAAATCCTTTGAGGAAATCACTTCCCTCTTGTCCTGCCGTGTCTTTAGAATCAATAATCCCTCTGCCATATCTGTTTGTATGATGGCCTGAAGGAGCAGTGTAGGTAGGAGGGAGGAGAAAAGCTATATAGCATGTTCCTGAAAAATCCGTTGGTAGCCACGTGTAAGCTCTATCGTGGCAGACAAAATATGTGCCCTGGGATGGCACTAACGGCGGTGAATTCTGAGACGTGTAGATGTATGTATGGGAACAAAAGCTTTTTCTTTGTCCAGTGTCAGTAGTCTGGCCATTCATTTGTAAACAGAAATTACCTTGATGAGGGACAGTCCAAATTGGTGGAGATTTTCCCTGTTTAGTTTTATCTGTAAGGCTAGTAATGTAACGAGTCACGTTCCAATTAGTATATGTTTGTCTCTCGTCAACAGGAACCTTATTATTCTCCACAATTTTAGTCATAGCCACCATTCCCTTTATCAGAGAATTATGACTAAAATCTGGCTTACTACCATATGGAACCAACTGAACGTCTAAATCGGCTCTGATATGCATTTGAAAATATTACAAAATAGGCCCAAGTGGAACCTTCATAAAAACATGGAAGGACTAAATATGGCATCCCTTTATCTGTGGTATGAGGCATAAGTCCACACACCCAACAGTCAGTTGTGTTGACTACCAATTGGTGTTGGTGCAACAATTGGATAAATGAATTATTAAAATATTCTGTTCTCCTGATTAGTTCATGTTGGGGAAGTGTATATAATTGATGTGGGGAGATAGTAGAATGAAGAGGCAAGGAGATAGAATTAGGGACAACTTTTTGCTGCATAGCATGAATAACCCAACCTACACAAGCCAATAAGATACACATATAAAAACACACAATGTTACGCCACATCGACTGTACAATATTTTACAATATTTCTTTCTCATCTCTTCCTTATTATCCTTCTTTCCTAATTTAACATCCATCCTCTAAAATTGTTGCTCACGGCAATCTTCCTTACTCACTTGGCTGTGATTATTAGCTGTTCTATGACACTGCAAGTCCTAGGGGCCTAGCCATTATACAGGTCACAAACCAAGACTCCTACCGTGACCCTGCAACCTGGACAGATGATAAATGTAGCAGAAGTGATGGAAACCTTGAAGTACTGGGTTTTTAGAACCCAGCGGTGCAGGGGAACACACCCGAAGACTTCGAGTTCTTCCTGTTTCAGACCCACAGAAACACAGAGTCTTCTAGGTGAAGTCAAAGATCGTATTTATTGGCTGCAGACCAATTACAGGTATCCGAGAAGTACAACACAATGTATGTTCTCAGGAGACTGCTCCCGAACCAAAAACCAGTCTTTACTTATATACAAAATATTACGCTTCTGGGCAACACCGCCCCTATTTTACAAGCGGTCATTCACATATTTTCGTTTCAAAGGAACAGCAGAGCCATAATGACAATTCGACATTTCAATTCGTTAAGCACACAATCATTTCACCCCGCAAGGCTCAGAAACCTTATCAGATAACAGCGGACCCCAATAAAACGGGCCCTCCTGCTCGTAAAACAAGCCACAAAGTAGGAACAGAAACAGGTGTGAAAATAGCTAAGTCAGAGATCGTGTGTGAACAAGGATTTTATGATGGGTCGAGCCCTAATGCTAATCACATTAGGCTGCGAGGAAAGGAACTGGCCGGACAGGATTGACCTCGGGCAGCGGAGTCGGTTTGCACAGGTCACAGAGAAGTCACAGAAGGTGTACGTGTCCTTTAGGCCTAAGCATGTTAGAGCGCAGCCTATGTGAGGGCAACCATAAAATGGCTACTGTTCTAAAATGGAAGCCGAGGGTCCAATATGTAGTATCGCATACACTGTGAATCCGCCGATGAAACATGACGAAAACACTTATACATACCGCTTAGTCATTTGCGGTTTGCTGGTACCAAAATCGGCATGGTGGGGCCATGCCTAGAATGTGGTTCCGAATTTTACAGTACCACAGACCCTCCTTTTGCCCTTACATAGGCAAGAACTATACTAATCTGAATCCAGATCTATATTCATGAAGTCATGGAGATGCTGCTGTAGCATCATCCTGTTGCATAGCTCGTCCCTTGATACAGGCCTCCTTACGCATGATGTAACACAGAGGCTACACATTACAGGAGCGCACTGTATACATAGACAAAACGTGAAAAGAATGGCCAAGATCATCCCAACGACTATCAGAATCTTCCATCCCCAGGCTGATATCAGTCCCCAGAACCACCCCATCATTGACCAATCTCCTTTATCCACGTGAATGGATTCGGAAATCTTATGTAGTTTGGAAATGGCCTGGTAGACTGTCGGAGCGTTATCTGGTATGAAAATACAACAGCTCGATTGGATGACCTTGCATACTCCACCACGGTCTGCAAGTATAACATCTAGAACCATGCGGTTCTGCAACGTCATGAGGCGATCCGCTTGGAGCTCAGCTGTCAGGTTACCAAGGGCACCAGCCGTTACATTAACAGTGGTTTCCACTACATGGGTCAGTTGTCTCAGGTTCCTACTATTGACCATTGGTCCCCAAAACGGCAGGAAACCTAAGAAAAAGTCTCCTGCTTCCTGACCGGCAGTATCCTCCTCACTAACGACACCTCTCACAACTCTGGTCTTGTGATAATCAGAGGCGGCAGTATATGTCGGCGGCAGCAAATTTGCAATATAACACGTGCCCGAGAAATCAGGGGGCAACCATGTATATGCTCGATCACTACAAACAAAGTATGTACCCTTGGCAGCCAAAAACGCAGGGAAAAACTGTGATGGAAAAGTGTATGTTTCCGTACAGTCACTCTTCCCTAGTTGAGCTCTTGGATTCTGACCATTGCCTTGTAGACAGAACCGACCTATGTGGGGTACGACCCAAATCGGGGATGAACTTTTACGCTGTTTCTCACCCAAACTAATGCTATACCCCATCGCGTTCCATCCTACATAGGCTCGCAACTCATCCTTGGGAATAGATGTATATGCATCGATATCTCTACTCATATCTGCAACTCCTCTCATCAAGGCTTTATTGTTCGAGTTAGGTCTAGTGGAACGCGGGGGTCGCGGGGAGTAGGTTTCAAGCGCAAAAAGAAACATAGTCTGGAATGCCCATGATGACCCATTATAACTAAACGGCAGTACTAGATATGGGATACCCTTATTAATGGTATGCGGCATCAAACCACACACCCAGCAATTTGTTGTATTCATAACTAGTTGGTGCTGGTGCAGGAGTTGGATGAACGAATTGTTCACGAACTCAGAACGTCTAGCTTGTTCGTGTTCTGGCAGAGGGTGAAAAGAGTGTGGGAAAACAGAAGGAGGAGGTGTGGGCTGTACAGTGGGTGCAAATGACACTTGGAAAGATAATAATACACAACCTACAGAAAACATCATTATGCTAACTAGTACAAACAGACACAATATTACAAAACGTTTTCTATTCATTATTTCACATATTCTGCTTTTGAGATTTATTTCCTTGGTGGGCCTCTCCATCTTGAAAAACTCCATCCTCTAATCGTGCTGCTCGCGGCGGATGAGTATCTTCTGCTAAGGAGTACACCTGTCAGTTCAGGGAACGCCCTAGACCAACCAGAACCGTTGACCTAACGCCTTCGGCTTGTACCCCAAAGTCTTGGCACCGCGACCCTGCAGCTGAACCCGGATGGTGGTTCGAAAAACAAAAATCGAAAAGTCCTTCAGATGGGAGAGCTGTAATATCAAAAAGAAAATAGCAAGGGAAGGGAATTTTTATTTGTCCATAGGCCTTGGCCTCAAGTTATAGCGGTTTCTGCCAGGTACTGTCTGGTCTTGAAACAAGAGTTTAGGCTCTGTGGTGTCCAATCGAATTGACGGTGGCACAGCTTCCTGCAAAATATCGTCGTTTTCTAGTTCTGAAGTTGTGCCTTTTACGTGTGCATCACTAAATGGCACAAAACGAGGGACAGTGTCAGTTTCATAATCAGCGATACCCTCCTGGACCCACCGGTCATATGGTAAAGGCAAAGGGATTCGTTTGCAGTGGGCGCCGTGTATCCAATTCTTTTTCCCTTTCACTCGAACCGCTGATCTTGTCGATAGAAGTACAAGGTGAGGGCCGATCCAACGGGGCTCATCATTCTTTGTACGTTGAAAATTTTTAATGAGCACCCACGAGCCAGGGTCGATAGGGTGTCCTGGAGCTTCAGAGGCCTGGGGCAGAGTATCGTGAACCTGTTGGTGTAAGACACGCAATTTAGCCGTCAATTCATACAGATAATCAAGCAGTACTGGATGTTCGATTTCACTGAATTTTGTCGGTCTTGGCACACCCCATACATTGGCCGGGCGGCCAAATACTATTTCATAGGGACTAAGTCCCACTCGTGAATGCACAGTCATTCTTGTTGATAGGAGCGTCAGGCCATTTAAGACCAGAACTCGCCTGAATCTTGGCCAACTTAAGTTTCAGAGTGCCATTGTAGCACTCTACTAATCCAGCTGATTGGGGGTGATTTGTAGCGTGGAACTTCTGCTTAATGCCTAGTCCCTCACACACATTCTTCATCACTCGACCTACAAATTCACTCCCATTATCACTCCACACCATTCTTGGCATTCCAAACCTAGGGAAAAATTCTTTCACAAGGGCTTTGGCTGTTGATAAAGCAGTGTTGTCTTTTAGGGGATATGCTTCTATCCATCTTGAAAAAGCGCAAACAACAACCAGTACATATTTCAAATTGTTGCACCTTTCCATGTGGATAAAATCTCGCTGCAAAACCTCAAATGGATATGATGGAGGCGCAAAATGACCAGCTGGAGTTGGGGTTCCCCTACCAGGATTGTATTTCAAACATACCATACAATTTTTGACCACATTCTCTGCACACTTGGGAATTCCAGCATTCTGCCATACTGGAGCCAACAACTTACAAATTCCTTTCACACTGATATGTGCCATTCCATGTGCCATCGTAACCACTGGAAGCACATATGCATCAGGTAACAACCATCGCCGATGTTCTGACAAATCAACCCAACAACCATTCTCATCCTATTTACCCTTACTTTCTCTCCACATACTCAATTATTTCTCTGTGGCTTCAGCTTGAAGGGGCTTCACACTCTCTATCGTGTCTTCACACATTCCAACATCGCCAACCCATCTTGCAGGGCCTGCAACATACATTCGAGTCTTCACATCTTTTGCTGTTTCTTTCGCGATTTCGTCAGCAAATGAATTTTCACGACCAACATCATCGGTGACCTTCTTGTGTGGACTGCATTTCATAATCGCAACTTGTAACGGTAAGGTCAGTGACTCAAGGAGATCATTCACCAACTGACCATTCTGAATTTTAGCTCCATGCGAAGTCAGGAACCCACGTTCTTTCCACAAGCGCCCAAAACTATGGGCCACGCCAAAGGCGTACTGACTGTCAGTATATATGTTCACTTTCATTCCTTCAGACAACACGCATGCTCTTGTAAGGGCAATTAATTCTGCTGCTTGAGCCGAATTATGTGGTATGCGTGCAGTTTCGACAATCGTGTGCAAAGTCGTGATAGCATATGCAGCAGTCGTATCACCATTCGGAAGCTTGAAGCAGGAACCGTTCCACCCATAAGGTACCATCACACTCAGTTAGGGGAGTATCTTTAAGATTCACTCTCCCTTTCGTCTCTTCATCTGTTCTGAACAGACAATCACGCTGCTCAATCTCATCTATGTCTGCTGGAATCGGCAATAATGTAGCTGGATTCAACGTGTTGCATCTCTTTATGTGTATATGGTTTGCCAACAGTGTCAATTCATACCCTGACAATCGAGCACTAAATAAGTGCTGTGTCTTGGTCCGGTTTAACAATGTGTCCACAGCATGTGGAACCATTACAATCAATGTGTTATTCATCATTAGTCCAGCAGACTGTCGAATAGACACAGCTGCTGCGGCTGTGGCTCTCAAACAACTTGGCAATGCCCTCGCTACCGGGTCCAAAGTTGACGAAAAATACGCGCATGGACGCGTTCTGTCTCCAAAAGGCTGTGTTAACACTGATAATGCGCAACCTTCCTTTTCATGAACATACAATGTAAAAGGCTTGCTGTAGTCAGGGGTACCCAACACAGGAACTGAACATAATGCATTACGCAATTCCCAAAAACTTTTCTGACACTCTTCAGACCATGGGACAGGATTCGGTGTATTTTTACAGGTTAATGCTAACAAAGGTTTTGCCTGCAAAGAAAAACTCGGGATCCAGTGCCTACAGTATGAAGTAATGCCCAAGAAAGCACGCACTTCTCTCTGTGTTCTTGGCACGCTCAATTGTGCAATGGCTTGAATTCTTTCTGGGGTCAGTTTCCTTCCCTCCTTCGATAAGAGATGACCTAAGTAGGTCACTTCTTGTCGACAATATTGCAGTTTTGAGAGAGACACTTTGTGATGAAAGGCAGACAAATGACGCAACAATGACAATGTAGCTTCTTTACAAATTTTTTCAGTATCCGCGGCGATTAGCAAATCGTCAACGTACTGAATAAGAGTAGCACCACTAGGTAAAACAAGTGCATCAAGCTGCGCCTTTAAAGCCTGACTGTATATTGATCGACTTTCACAGTAGCTCTGTGGAGCGCGTTTAAAGCGGAAGCTTCGACCTCCTAAACTGAAGCCAAAAATGTCCCTGCTCTCCTCTGCAATTGGGATGCTAAAGAAAGCATTCTTTAAATCGATCACTGAGAACCATGCAGCGGAAGCTGGAATCATAGTTAACAAGGCAGTTATATCAGGGACAACTGGAAACTGTGGCACAACTATTTTATTGACCTCTCTAAGATCAATCACAAACCTGTAAACAGGTGGCTGAGAAGGGTCCGTACGTTTTAAAACAGGTAAAACAGGACTATTGCAAACGTTGCCTCTTGTCTCTTCAATTACACCCTTTTTAATCAAATCACTGATAATTGCTAACAACGCTTTCTGACCTTCATTGGAGATCTTGTACTGGGGAATGCGTGGCAATCTGACATTGGCTTTTAAAGTGACCACATATGGCGGTATTTCCAAGAGACCCACATCATTGGGACCAGTAGCCCAAAGGACATTCGGAAGGGATGACAATTCAGCTGGCAATTTATTCTTCGACAAATACATTGGGGAAATCACTTCATTACCCAATGTAAGTTGTACTCCTGAGGGAGAACAATATAGTGTTGCATGCAATCTTTTTAACAAATCTAACCCTAACAAGTTTTCACCACAACCTGTCGTTAGGATGAGGGGTGCTTTTAGCTCACAAGGTCCAACAGAAAGGGGCATAGGACTAGAAATCGGGTTCCTAACCGGGACGCCAGAAAAACCTACTGAAACATTCATTTCACCAGATAAAGGCGCGCCAGGGAGTTTTGAATGCATAATTGAACTCTTTGCAGCACCAGTATCCAGCAGAAAGGGCTCTGACACACTCGCTGTAGTCACCTTAACATACGGTCCACTCTGATCCACTGGCACTGAAACAACTCCCTCTCTCTGTCTATGGCTGTCCTAGTAATCATTACCTTCCACATTGTCATCTTCTGCATAATAGTCATTATTATAGTACTGAGCTGTATTACCAGTTGCATTGGCTTGCTGATCAAAGCTATTTATCGTATTTTGAGGCGGAAGAGGACACGCGTTTTGGGGAACATTTCCACGCCCTCTACCTCTAGGAGCTTGCTGACCACCTCTACCTCTTGCGCCATACGCATTATTAGTACGCTGCAACAATTTAGGACAACTATACTTAAAATGACCTTCTTCTTTACAATACGAACATTGATTGGGACCTACAGGAACACGCGGTTGGGAATACTCGAACCTTTGCATGTTTCTCTGAAACGGTTGAGGTTGCTGATAGTTACTCTGACTACCACGCGGTGGGTAGGCCTGCTGTAACAGAACCTTCGTCTTTAATTCCTTTGTTTTCTTGTCTGCTCTATCCTTCTCATCTTTATCCCTATTTTCGTAATACTGTGCAGTAGCCAGTATTTGCGCTGAAGAGGAAACAGCCCAAGAACTCTCTGAATCTTTTAATTTCTTACACAACTCGGGAAGCAAGTTATGCACAAATTTATCAACAAATAACCGTTGGCCACCTTCAGTACTCATGTCTTGTCCACTGTGGTCGATAAATGTTTCTTCAAACCTGGTGAAGAAATCAGACACCTTTTCATCTTTCTTCTGTTTGCATGCCGATAGTTTATCCCAATTCACACGCATCGCGGGCATTAAAGTTTTCATGTAGGTAATAATTCTACCAGGGAGTTCTGCTACTAGGGGCTCAGGTTTCGCACCACCAACTTGTCTAGTGTCTGTGGCAATGATATTAGCCCATGTGTTACCTAATTCTGCAACGTGATCTACATTACGAATGGATCCCCATAAAGGCTGTGGAACAACATTCCCGAACAATATATCTATATCAGCTAGATTCATGACACACGATTCTGCAGTCTGTGATAACTCCTTATAATATACTGCAGGGTTTTTACGGGGGTCAGGCAATGTCTGCTTAAGCGCTAACACTTCAGAACGCTTCCATGGGACGATTGTATGACATAATTTCGAAAGACAAAAATTCGACCTACAAAAATATCGCAACAAAAATATCGTGGTCAAGAATAACGACATCCTATCTACAACATGGTAAGTACAAAAATATCGATAATTTAATATCGATGTCAAAAATATCGTAATTCAAAAATATCGTTTTTTTTTTAGTTTAAAAAAATATGTAAAATAAACCAAATAATACTTATAAATCAAAAAACATAATTAAATATATTGTATAATATGTAAAATGTATAATAAATATAAATAATTAAATGAAACTTTAATGAAACATATATATATAATATATAATATATACACTTACTTAATAATTACTTTTAATAATAATTTCTGTAACATATAAATTATTAAATATTTATTTAAATTGCCAATACATCTATACACATAAAACAATAACATTAATAAATATTAAATAATTACATATAGCAAATAATAATCAATAATTTTAATTTGAATAATTTTTATTATTAATTATATATTACAATAGCTAAAATATTACAAAACATATTTAATATCAGACACAATAAAACTACTAGTCCAACTTCAACAAAAACAACAGTAAAAAAAATGTTGGATAGCGTAGGGGTAAAAATAACTATTCCAACTCCCGAGAGTGCAACAGTAGGGAAAACATTGGATAGCGTAGGGGTAAAAATTACTATTCCAACTCCAAAGAGTGCAACAGTAGGGAAAGCGTTGGATAGCGTAGGGGTAAAAATTACTATTCCAACTCCAGAGAGTGCAATAGTAGGGAAAGTGTTGGATAGCGTAATGGTAAAAATTACTATTCCCACTCCAGAGAGTGCAATAGTAGGGAAAGTGTTGGATAGCGTAAGGGTAAAAATTACTATTCCCACTCCAGACAGAGCAACAGTAGGGAAAACGTTGGATAGCGTAGGGGTACAAATAACTATTCCAACTCCAAAGAGTGCAACAGTAGAGAAAACGTTGGATAGCGTAGGGGTAAAAATTACTATTCCAACTCCAGAGAGTGCAATAGTAGGGAAAGTGTTGGATAGCGTAAGGGTAAAATCTACTATTCCCACTCCAGAGAGTGCAATAGTAGGGAAAGTGTTGGATAGCGTAAGGGTAAAATTTACTATTCCCACTCCAGAGAGTGCAACAGTATAGAAAACGTTGGATAGCGTAGTGGTAAAAATAACTATTCCAACTCCAAAGAGTGCAACAGTAGGGAAAACGTTGGATAGCGTAGGGGTAAAAATTACTATTCCAACTCCAGAGAGTGCAATAGTAGGGAAAGTGTTGGATAGCGTAAGGGTAAAATTTACTATTCCCACTCCAGAGAATGCAATAGTAGGGAAAGTGTTGGATAGCGTAAGGGTAAAAATTACTATTCCAACTCCAGAGAGTGCAATAGTAGGGAAAGTGTTGGATAGCGTAGGGGTAAAAATTACTATTCCAACTCCAGAGAGTGCAACAGTAGGGAAAGCGCTGGATAGCGTAGGGGTAAAAATTACTATTCCAACTCCAAAGAGTGCAACAGGAGGGAAAGCGCTGGATAGCGTAGGGGTAAAAATTACTATTCCAACTCCAGAAAGTGCAACAGTAGGGAAAGCGCTGGATAGCGTAAGGGTAAAAATTACTATTCCCACTCCAGATAGTAAATCAGTTGGGAAAGCACTAGATAGCATAGTGATTCTATGAACATTATAACCAATTCAATAATTTGTTATAAAAAAATTGCATGTTAACAATGTTTAAAAAAAATAATTATTATTAAATACCAATTATGTAAAATAAATATTTAAATAAATAAATTTAAATTACATCCCACACTATTCCCCCTTTAACACACAACACACTACACATACAAAATACACAATATCAATTTATCTCTTATTTACAATTAATAATACATTCTTTATAATTAATATAGTTATTAATTCACTAATTAATACATATTAACTACGAAATTACAAATATTCACCTATTAATTATTAATTAACAATACATTAATTAGCAATAACAACAAATAAAATACAATAATCAATTATTTATATTTACTATATTTAACTAACTAATAACAATTAATTAATAATAATTACAAATAAATAAAATATATCATTATTTATTTTATTTTAATTACATCCAACCCTATTCCCCTATAAACCCACAACCCACTACACATAAAAATTCACATAATTAATTTTAATTATCAATTAATCACTTAATAAAATTAAATCACCAATTAATTACTAATTAACAATTAATTAATTAACTATAACAATAAATAAATATTATTAATAAACTAATTATAATTTATATAATTAACCAAATAATAAATTATTTTTACAATTAATAATTAATTAAAAATTATTTAATCTATTAATCAAATTAATTACCAATTATTAATTTATTACCAATTAATTAATCATAAATACCAATTAAACAATACATATTAATTCATTAATTATAATTACATTACTTCCCACCCTATTCCCTATATAAACCCACAACCCACTACACATAAAAATTCACATAATTAATTTAATTATCAATTAATCACTTAATAAACTTAAATCACCAATTAATTACTAATTAACAATTAATTAATTAACAATAACAATAAATAAATATTAATAATAAAGTAATTATAATGTATATAATTTTACAATTAATACAATAATTTTACAATTAATAATTAATTAACAATTAATTAATCAATTAATTACCAATTATTAATTAATTACCAATTAATTAATCATAAATACCAATTAAACAATACATATTAATTCATTAATTATAATTAAATTACTTCCCACCCTATTCCCCTATAAACCCACAACCCGCTCTGATACTAAAACGCTAAATTAAATGTAAAATAATTATAAATCTCTAAACATTTATTTTTAAATGTATTAAAATACATTACAATAATTTTTAACATACAAATAAAATACATATTACATGACATTACACTAAATAAATATCAATATTATTGACATCGAAAATTTTACTTACGATATTACTTACATCGATATTAAGTACTTCGATATTATTAACTTCGATATTACTTACCTTGGGATCGATATTCTGTCCATCGATATTCTTGACTTCGATATTCTGTACCTACGATATTAAAAACACGATATTATTGTAGGTCGAAATTTAAAACTCGATATTTTGGCTAAACACCCATGGGACATGTACCCAAACACGCTGAAAATGTGGCAGAACAGGTGGAACAGCAGTAGCATCACCAGGCCTCCAAACTGGAGGAATCTCTCGCATCGGATATTGGCGTGCTTTTACCTTTTTCCCCACAGGGAATCCCAGTTCGAACAATGGTTGTTGACAATCATCATTCCTGAAGGACAGTAAAGTCGCAACTGCTTTACCTACATCGGGACCCACAATCGTACCTTTTCCAAAATCAAATCACACTCGACACAACTCCTGCGGGTTTGAGTTTAAACCATGATCTTCCAATTCCTCACAGAGGAATTCACACATTTTCTCAAACACATACCTCTGTTTTGGGGCTTCCCATTGGTGAAAAACATTAACAACTGATTCTACATCATAGTTTGAAGGGAAAACAATCCATCTACGTGCCATATGGTCTAATACCTCTTTCTCTCCAGAATCAGGCAGCTGACTACGCAACTGCTTACGTTGTAAACCAGGGGTCATACTGGATGACCCAAAGAGAGGCGATATTAAGCTAGTAACCGCACTAGCTATTCGTTGTCGTGTAGAAGGAGAAGTTGAGGCGAAAACGGGGGGAAAGACAGAGGGAAGAAAAACGGGTGCAGATACAGGTACAGGGGCAGTGTCAGGAAGAGCCCCAAGGGAGGCAGCTGATGTACTAGGCAAAGTCGCAGGAAACGCAGAGGAGACAGGTAGCGAAATTGGCGGCCCTTGAGAGGGCCGCGCTGTAGGGATAGGAGCCAGCTGAGGGGGAGCTGGCGGCTGCGGGAAAGCTTGCGGCAAATTAACTGCAGGCTGTGCATTTAGAGGTTGTGGAGGTGCTGTAGCATTTTGCGCATACGGGGGTGGCGAACTTAATAAATGTGCCATCAGGGATCTTTCTCCTTTTCGTTTGATGCACCTTGCTGAAGGGGCGGCAAAACTGGGTAACAATTATCAATAACTAGTTTGCGTTGCCTGTGCAACTGCTCATTCATTTGGTCCTCTTCATTATCTATAAACTGCACAGCTGCTTGCATTATCGACATACCTCTCTCTCTTTTATTTTTCTTTGACAATTTAATTTCTTTCTGTTTGGCTTCCTTTCGCCATAGGCGGAAAGAATCAAACATCGCCGGCCGGGCTTTCTTCTTAAATAATTTAACTTCTAAGTTATCTAGGATTTCTGTGTCGAAACTACCATTTTGGGGCCATTTTAAAACACCATCCTTCCTGGTGTATCGGACCCATACTTCATTATACGTAATGGGGCCCACGCCATGTTTCACATAAACTTCATAAGTTGGAGTTCCAATTGGAGGAACCGGACACGAATCCTCCAATCGGGAGTCCTTTCTACAACCCAAACAAAACAAATTTCCAAATATACTAGAACCAGGCATCTTCGCTCACTAGTCTAGTTTCAAACTTCAAAGGATTATCGAATACGATAGTCTCGTGAATACACGAGTCCTCTGGCTTTGGAACTTGCAAGTTCCAAATCAAAGCGATCCCGAAGGATACCAAAATCCCGAAGGATACCAAACAAACTGGGAGACGCTCCACTTATACTTAACTGAGGTATCGATGATCGATGGCGTCACCAGAAGACTCTCTCAATTGTTTCGCTCTACCAAATCGTCAAGGGTCCAAAACAGGGCGATTAATCAGGGCAGCAGTCCTTCGTAGCCGTCGGGACGCGGAGAACCTCGCAGAAAAGACTTTTGGACCACGTTGACATGCAGGGGTCGATGAAGTGGTGGCCTTCCTCCGGAATTTCCACATGAAGCTCCTCACGAGCCTCTGGCTTGGACCGGTACCGCTGAAATCGCCCCGAGTTGGGCGCCAACTGAAGTACTGGGTTTTTGGGATTAAGATCAGACAAGTGACGTAACAGTGCAACAGTCACATTCTTACAGACATCCTCTGAAACAGCAGCAATCAACAAATCATCCATATATTGAATAAGAGTAGCACCTGGGGGCAAAGGAAAAACATCGAGCTGACATTTCAGAGCTTGACTATAAATGGAGGGGCTTTCACAATAGCCTTGGGGTGCGCGCTTGAACCGAAAACTTCGGCCTCCTAGAGACAAACCAAAAATATCCCTACCTTCTTTGGCAATGGGAATGCTGAAGAAAGCATTTTTCAGATCAATAACAGATATCCAAGCCGCTGAGGCAGATATCATAGTTAACAGGGCAGTGATATCTGGAACAACAGGAAACTGTGGTACAACAATTTTATTGACCTCTCGAAGATCAATCACAAAACGATAAACAGGAGGCTTAGAAGGATCAGTGCGTTTAAGAACAGGAAGAATAGGACTATTACATACATTTCCTTTCGTTTCCTCAATCACACCCTTCTGAACCAAATCATAAATGATATCCAAAAGCGCTCTTTCACCTTCATTGGAAATTCTGTATTGAGGAATGCGTGGCAATTTAGCATTGGGCTTGAGAGTAACAACATAAGGCGAGATCTCAAGACAACCAACATCATTTGGACCCGTAGCCCAGAGCGTTGCAGGAAGAGAGAGCAATTCAGGTGGGAATTGATCTTTAGACAAATACATTGGAGAAGTCCGTTTTTGCCCCAAAACGAGTTGTACACCAGAAGTAGAACAATATATCGTTGCATGCATTCTTTTCAATAGATCCAAACCCAACAGATTCTCGCCGCAACCAGTCGTTAAAAGAAGAGGAGCTTCCAAATCATAAGGGCCAATTGAAATAGGTAAAGGACAAGAGACCGGGCTATGAACTGGGGCGCCAGAAAATCCAACGGACACATTTGTTACGCCAGACAAAGGTGCCCCAGGGAGTTTAGAGTGAATGATAGAACTTCTCATCGCACCAGTATCTAAAAGAAATGGCTCTGAAACACCCATTGTAGTGACATTGACATAAGGCCCATCCTGATTTACTGGAATCGATACAACTCCCTCACTTTGTCTATGGCTGTCCTAGTTAGCGTGAAGGCTTTCATTCTCACCTTCAACATGATAATCATCATTGTAATGATGTGTAGACTGAGTATTCTGCTGATCGAAGTAGTTCGTAGAATTTGGAGGGGGTAAGGAACGCTGTTCTTGAGGCATCACACCTCGACCTCTACCCCTGTATATTATCTGAAAACCACCACGGCCTCGTGGAGCAGATAGTTATCCCTTACGCTGCAATAAAACCGGGCAGCTATTCTTAAAATGACCTTCCTCTCTACAATAGGCACATTGGTTAGGACCTAATAAAGGTCGCGGAATAAAGGGCTCAGGCTTTTGATACACCCTCTGAAACTGTGGAGGCTGTTGAAACTGGCGCTGACTATAACGAGGAGGATAAGCTTGTTGCAGAAGAACCTTCGTTTTTAATTCTTTCGTCTTCTTCTCTTGCTTATCTTTCTCCTCTTTATCTCTGTTCTCATAATATTGAGCAGTAGCCAATATCTGGGCAGAAGAAGAAACAGCCCATGAACTCTCGGAGTCTTTCAACTTATGTGACAGTTCGGGAAGCAAATTAAATACGAATGTATCTACAAATAATCGCTGTCCACCCTCTGTAGTCATATCCTGACCACTGTGATCAATAAACGTCTCCTCAAAACGAGTGAAGAAATCAGAGACACTCTCATCTTTCTTCTGCTTACACGCAGCTAATTTATCCCAATTAACTCGCAAGGCGGGCATCATCGTTTTCATTAAAGTAATAATCCTACCAGGGAGTTCTGAAATCAAAACATCAGGCTTAGCACCACCCACTTGGGCTGCATCCGCGGCAGTTATAGCAGCCCAATCGCCACCCAATGCTTGGGCGTGATCCTCTCTACGAATCCGAGCCCATAATGCTTGTGGGACTACATTTCCCATCAACATATCAATATCGGCTAAATTCATAATACAGGCATCAACAGTCTGGGACAACTCCTTGTAATAGCCAGCAGGGTTTTTACGGGGATCCGGTAGAGACTGTTTAAGAGCCAAAACTTCAGATCTCTTCCAGGGGACATGTACCCATATAAGCTGGAAGTGAGCGGGAACAGCTGGATTAGCACCTGCTTGTGCTACCGCTTCTCTACACAATGGAGGAACCTCTCTCATGGGATAATGTTTGGATGTCAGCCTAACAGCAGGATTGGAATCAAAAAAAGTCTGTGAGGAAAATAAGGACCTAAAAGTGACAAGTGTCCTTACGGCATCCTCAACCTTAGAACCCACAATGAGTCCCTTATCGAAATTAGCCTGAACATCTAACAAACCCTGAGGAACTGAGCCCAAATCCATATCCTCCCATCCTTTAACAAGAATATCACACATAACATAAAAAACATATCTTTGCGTGGGCGCATCCCATTGAAAAAAGGTAGTCATGATATCATACGCACTATACTGGGGACCTTTCTCGATCCATTTATGAGCAAGAGAATCCAACATTACCCGTTCGTCGGAAGCTGGAAGCAGACTACGAGACTGTCTTCGAGAAAAAGCCGGAGACATATTCAAAGTCTCAAAGAAAGGAGACAGAAACCCAGAGACAGTATCTGTGATTCGTTTGCGCACAGTAGGAGAATTAGACATAAGAACAGGGGACAAGGTATTAGGTGAACTAACAGAAGAATTAACAGTTATAAGGGGAGCCGAAGGCAAAGGAGATTGATGTTCAGGAAACGGAGGCAAAGAAGTCAGTGGCAGAAGAGGTGGGGGTGGCACTACCGGAAGGGGCAAATGCGGAAGAGCCGGAGCAGGCGGAGGCGCAACTAATGGCTGAACTGGTTGTAACAATGGGGGTGCATTAGCACCTTGTACATAGGGAGGAGGCAATCTCAATAAGTGAGACATCAAAGGGTCTTCCTCCGGATCCTTACTTTTATCAGAAGGGGAAATGGGCAACACCGGATAGCATTTATCTATCGCCATACGATGCTGTCTCTCTGAAATTTCCATTTCATGATTATTCTCATTATCTTTAAACTGCTGGGCAGCCTGTATAATCGTCATACTTTGTGTTTTCTTATCTCGTTTTGCCTGTTTAATTTCTCTCTGTTTGGCTTCCTTACGCCAGAGGCGGAAAGAGTCAAACATTGCCGGCCGGGCTTTCCTTTTAAACAAAATAGCTTCCAAATGATCTAATATGTCAGGCTCAAAGCTACCATTCCGTGGCCACTGTAGAACACCATCGTTCTTCGTTTATCGGATCCATGCCTCATTAAAGGCAATGGGGCCAACACCATGTTTAGAATAAAGCTCATAAGTGGGAGTTCCAACCGGAGGAATTGGACAAGAGTCCTTCAGCCGGCAATCCCTATCACAACCAAAACAACAAAACTTTCTAAACTTACTCAGACCAGGCATCGTTATTTCACTGGACTGTTCACAAACATCAAGGGGTTAAATCAAATAATACAGCACAAACATACTCACCCCTCAGCTTCAGCTTTTGCAATAGCCGAATCAAAGACCCAAACCAAAACAAAACAGTGGGAGCTACCCACCAATACTTAACTAAGTGTCTTCTTATGCCAACAGAGGCCCGTCTAACGTCTCGCGATACAATACATCACCAAAAGGGGCCAAAGCAAGGCGGCAGTCAGGGCAGCAGTCGTCAGCAGCCATCAGGAAGGAGAAGGAAAAAGACCTTCGGACCACTTCGACATACAGGGGTCGCTTGACGTGGTTCGCGATTCCTCCAGAATTTTCTTGCGGGGCTCCTCACGATCCTCGGGCAGAACTGCTACCTCTGAAGCCGCCTCACAGAGGGCACCAATTGAAGAACCAGGACCTTATGGGCCTGGCGGCGCAGGGCACGCCTTAATCTCCTGAGTTCACCTGTTTTGTTGAACAGAGACACAGGACATTCTGTTGAGCGTAGAAGATCAGGTTTATTAGCTGCAGCTAAGCACAGTTGTACCAGAAGTACACTCAGTATGTTCTTAGGAGACTGCCACTTTACTCCGTGGCGCACAATCTTTTATAGCACATAGATTCACCAAGAACACTCCCAATGCATACATGGTTATCCAATGAGAAGAGTTTGAAAACAAGATGTAACCAATGAGAAAGGTTTGAAAACAATATATAACCAATGAGAAAAGTTTGAAAACAAGATATCAAGTAACCCAAATAAACCTCTCTTCCAACTGTTTTTGTCACCCCTCCCCACAAGTTAATCAGTGGTAGTGTCTACAACTCAACTTGCAGGTGGCAGGACATATTTGTATGCTTTGGAGGACAGTTGTGAAATGAGAGAATACAAGTAGAGAATAGCGAAGGCCAGAAGATAAGATAAAGTCAGGAAAGAATGGTGCGAACCAACAGACAGTCGAGACAGGGTTTAGTCAAACCAGACGGGGATTAGTGGACTCAGCCAGTCCCTGACATCAGTCTCGTAAACAGAGACAGGAGGTTATTTGACACGTTGCAGTAAGATCAGCAGAAAAACTGCGTTCATTGTGCTGCCTGAGTGAGGGCAACACAAAATGGCGGTGGAACACAAAAAATGGTGGCTGAATACAAGCGAGATCGAAAATCGAATTTCCTCATCTCCAAGTGTGTGCTACCTATTTGTTTATTCCAGTAAAACCCAAGTACATTTGTCAAAACAACAGCTGCATCTGTATGTTTTGTCTAGGTGCTAAGTTCTGGCCAAAATAAAATAACAAGGGGCATTGTTGTTCAACCTTGCACATAATGTTCTGTCAATATCCCAAGAACATACAGAGAGTGAACACAGCGATGAGTTCTCATGTGAAAGCAGTTATTGAAATATTGCACATGTAGTAACATGTGCAAAAGCAGCCTGCAAGCTGTGACATGCTCCTGCTAACTTAGTGAAAAAGGACAATGACCCCATGGGCCTTGAGGTTCTGGACTTTTAAGAGTCCAGAGGTGTCAGGGAAACAACACCCGAAGACCCCTGAGTTCCTCCTGTCTCGGTGCACAAATAAACAGAGACACGGGCTTCTCGATGGCGGCGTCAAAGACCAAGGTTTATTTACTGCAGGGACACAGAAATCATAGGAACCACACAGAGGCAGAATCTACAAGGCTGTTCAAATTGCATTAAGTGGGTTGCTTCTTAAATACAAGAAAAATGTCTTGGGGCAACATTACAAGAATATTTCTCATGCCTAACCCGGTATCCCAAACAGACAATAAATAAATATCAAACAATGATTAGTTGTGGGTTTTCGGTATTCAATCAGGTCCTCTCGACAGTTTTTCATTCTCTACTTGATCCTCCCCATCATAAAAATCGTAACCTCCCCATTGTAAAAGCCCAGAAAGAAAGGAGCAGAGCCAGGTGCAAAGGATTGAAATGTAGGATAAGAGGTGTTTATGGATCATAAACGGGCAGGGCAATCGTCTTCGGCCTTTCAGTCAGGACAACGGACACGAGAACCAGTATAGCAGGACTGGCCTCAGGCAAGGGAGGCAGCTTGATTCTGC
The DNA here is from genome assembly GCF_964204655.1 of Triturus cristatus. Taxonomy (NCBI): domain Eukaryota; kingdom Metazoa; phylum Chordata; class Amphibia; order Caudata; family Salamandridae; genus Triturus; species Triturus cristatus. Next base: position 1,291,743,160 of record NC_140589.1, read on the forward strand.
CTAGTCATGTAGCGTCAGCCTTTCTCGGGGCTCGAGCTTACGTGTCCTTAACAAGGTGACTCTGCCGGGGTCATCGTCCGTTCATTGACTATGTGAGGGCAAGAAACAAGATGGATGCCGTAACTAAAATGGATGCCGTGACTTTTAGAGAGAATGCCCTAGTTTCCAGTGAATTCGTGCTAGTTGCGCAGCGAAAACACTGTCACGTATACAATGGATCGTTTGCGGTTCATTGGTACCAAAATCGTGTCAGTACTATGATACCGAATTCACAGGTTCGAATCGCTACAGAACCTCAGACCGTCCTTTTGCCCTTACATAGGCAACAACTCACTCTATGTCAATGTCAGAGTCCAGTTCTATGTTCATCAGGTCACTGATATGTTGTTGTAGCATTACTCTATCCCGTGGCGTATCTCTGAAAACAGGTGGTCTCCTTACGCATGATGAAACACAAACGCTACATAAGGCAGGGCCACACTGAATAATGAGACAGCACGAGAATAAAAATACTAACGTAACACCAATGACCATTAGAACCTTCCACCCCCATGCAGATAACAGGTTCCAGAACCATCCCATTAGTGACCAGTCACCTTCCTCTACGTGAATGGAGTCGGAGATTTTGTGTAACTTAGAGATGGCCTTGTATACTGTTGGCGCATTATCTGGGATAAAAACGCAGCAACTTGATTGGATCATTTTGCATACCCCACCTCGATCTGCAAGTAACACGTCAAGAACCATACGGTTCTGTAACGTCATGAGGCGATCCGCTTGAAGCTCAGCTGTCAGGTTACTAAGGGCACCTGTAGTTTCAATAATGGTGGATTCAACTACTCGTGTTAGTTGACGCAGGTTTCTACTGTTGACCATAGGCCCCCAGAACGGGAGGAAACCTTTGAAAAAGTCTCCTGCTTCTTGGCCAGCAGTATCCTCTTTACTGAATACACCTCTCACAACTCTCGTTTTGTGATAATCCGGTGCAGCAGTGTATGTCGGAGGTAACAGTTGAGCGATATAACATGAGCCTGAGAAGTCAGCGGGCAGCCATGTATATGCTCTGTCTTGACAAACAAAATAGGTACCCTTAGCCGCTAAGAATGCAGGGGAAGATTGTGACGGGAACACGTATGTTTCAATGCAGTCACTCTTCCCCAGTCGAGCCTTCGGATTTCTCCCATTCCCTTGCAAACAGACCTGACCTTGGTGGGGTACGACCCAGATCGGAGTTGAGCTCTTACGTTTGTTCTCACCCAGAGTGATGCCATATTCTGTAATGTTCCACCCCATGTAAACTCGCAACTCATCCTTGGGAATGTACGGAGTATTAGTGACATCTCTCACCATATCAGTGATTCCTTTTACCAAGGCTCTATTAGCAGAGTTATACCGGGTGGAACGCGGAGGTCGTGGAGGGTGGGTCTCTAGAGCATAGGCGAACATGGTCTGAAATGCCCAGAATGATCCATTATAACTGAAAGGCAGAACCAAATGAGGGATGCCCTTGTCCATGGTATGTGGTATCAGGCCACATACCCAGCAGTTTGTTGTGTTAACCACTAGTTGATGTTGATGCAAGAGCTGAATGAAAGTGTTATTTATAAACTCAGAGCGTCGAGCTTGCTCGTGAGCAGGAAAAGGGTGGAAAGAGTGAATAGTACCAATAGTTGGGGAAACAGAAATATGGGGAGATACTGTGGACGTAACAGGTGCAAAGATCAATTGAATACCAAAAATAATTCCGCCTACTAGAGTTATAAAAACAATCAGAAGTGTTAGGGCACATTGCATTAGGAAACATTTACTATACAATATGTCATATAATTTTGTCTTGTGCACATTTATGACTTTAACCCGTCGTGATTCAGGAAGCTCCATCTTCTACAACCGTTCGCAACGGATGGTTTGTACCTGTTAGAAACTTACCTCTGTTTATCCTGGGAGTTCCCAAGACAAACAGAAGAAACCGACCTAATGTCTGATTCCCTGTAAATTAAAACAAGGCACACGTTACGACCCTACGGTAACCCAGATGGCAAGGTGAAAGAAACAAAAATAAAAAATAAAAATTCTAGCAAACTTCCTGATTGACTGGAATGTAGTATGATCAAAACAGTTTTACAGTCTTTAAACAGAAGGGCAATAATGCAATGTCATTAGTTCATAACATGAGAACGTAGGTTATATCTGTACTTTCCGGGTCTTGTTTGGTCTTGAAATAGCTGGTCCACAGGTGCAGAAATGTTCGATTCCACAGGAGACAAGTGTTCACTTTGTGCAATACTTGGTTCAGGATTCAAAGGAGCGGTTTCTGCTGAGGTGCCAAAGTTCTGCGTTTCGGTTCGTGGATGGTCCGTTAGGTACTCTGCATCACTGAAAGGGATGTGCCTAGGAACAGGTTCTGTTTCGGACACACCAATTCCTCGTCTAACCCAGTTGTCATAGGGGAGTGGAAGAGGGACACGCTTTGTGTGGCTGGCGTGCACCCAATTCTTCCTTCCAGCTAGCCGTACTGCAGTTCTGGTTACGAGGAGGACCTGAAACGGGCCCACGAATCTTGGCTGAAGGTTTCGGGTGCGTTCAAAGTTCCGCACCACAACCTGGTCGCCGGGTTTCAACGTATGACCTGGACTCTCCAGCAGTTTAGGCAAGGATTCGAATACCTGTTGATGAATAAGGCTTAGTTTAGCAGTCAAGTCATAAAGGTAATCAATCAACATTGGGTATTCGATCTGTTTAAATTCCTTTGGCCTAGGGACTCCCCAAACATTAGCAGGACGACCGAACACAATCTCATATGGGCTAAGCTCTACTCGAGAGTGTACAGTCGCTCTGGTGGACAGTAAAGCTAGAGGCAGTGCGTCTGGCCAAGAGAGGCCAGTGGAAGCTTGAATTTTCGCAAGCTTCAGTTTCAGGGTACCATTGTATCCTTCCACCAAACCTGCTGACTGTGGATGGTTCGCACTGTGGAATTTTTGTACAATTCCTAGACCTGCACACACACTCTTCATAACTTTCCCTACAAACTCACTTCCGTTGTCTGACCAAACAATCCGTGGCATACCATACCTAGGGAAGTACTCTTTGAGGAGGATTTTGGCAGTGGACATGGCAGTGTTATCCTTTAGTGGGTATGCCTCAATCCATCTTGAAAAGGCACATACTACCACTAGGACATACTTAAGATTGTTACACCTGCCCATGTGGATATAGTCTAATTGAATCACTTCAAAGGGACAAGAAGGGGGAGCAAAATGACCAGTTGGGGTTGGGGTTCCCTTGCCAGGATTATGCATCAGGCATACCATGCAGTTTTTCACCACTCTTTCCGCACACTTAGTAATTCCATCGTTCTTCCATACTGGAGCTAACATTTTACAGATCCCTTTCGAACTGATGTGCGCCGCTCCATGTGCCATCGTGACTACTGCAAGTACATACGCGTCAGGTAACATCCAACGTTGCTGCTCAGACAGATCAATCCAACATCCACTTGGATCCATTTTACCCGTTTTCTCCTTCCATTCATTCTTCTCATTTTCAGTTGCCTCATTTTGGATTGCTTTCACACTGTCAATCGTATTCTCACACATTCCTGATTCAGCAATCCATCTTGTAGACGTTGCAACATACATTCGGCTCGTCATGTTCTTGGCCGTCTCTTTGGCAACCTCATCGGCAAATGCATTCCCTCGGCCAACATCATCCGTAATCTTTCGATATGCACTGCACTTCACAATCGCAACTTCATTCGGTAGGGTCAGGGATTCCAATAGATCGCTGACTAGCTGTCCATGTTGGATCTTAGTTCCATGGGACGTGAGAAAACCTCTTTCTTTCCAGAGACGCCCAAAATTGTGTGCGACGCCAAAGGCGTACTGGCTATCAGTAAACACATTCACTCTCTTTCCCTCAGCTAAAACACACGCTCTTGTCAATGCAATTAATTCTGCTGCTTGGGCAGAATTCTGACTCACTCTTGCAGCCTCAACAATCGTACTCAAAGTCGTAACTGCATACGCGGCCGTCACGTCACCATTCTGGAGTTTAAAGCAGGACCCATCGACATATAACGTGCCGTCTGGGTCTGATAACGGAGTATCCTTTAAATCAATTCTACCTTTTGTCTCTTCTTCAGTTCTGAAACAACAATCATGGGGCTCTGAATCACTCGACTCCTGAGTAGTCGGCAACAGTGTTGCTGGATTCAATATGTTGCATCGCTTGATCTGAATGTGACTTGCCAACAGTGTCAGCTCGTAGCCTGATAATCTAGCACTGGTGAGGTGCTGAGTTTTCGTTCGATTCATGAGTGTATCCACAGCATGTGGAACCATGACTACTAGCATGTTGTTCATGACTAATCCGGCAGACTGTCGAATAGACACTGCGGCTGCTGCCGTGGCTCTCAAACAACTTGGCAATGCTCTGGCTACCGGATCTAACGTCAATGAAAAATATGCACAAGGCCGCTGTTTGTCGCCAAATTGTTGCGTTAATACGCTCAATGCACAACCTTCTCTTTCGTGGACATATAGAGTAAACGGCTTACTGTAGTCAGGAGTACCCAACACAGGAGCTGAACACAGCGCATTACGCAAGTCGGAGAAGCTCTGTTGACATTCATCAGACCATGGCAAAGGGCTTGGGACACCTTTTCCAGTCAGGGCTACCAGTGGTTTCGCCATGAGAGAAAAATTTGGGATCCATTGCCTACAGTAGGACGTAATACCCAAAAACGCACGCACTTCTCTTTGTGTGCTTGGTACAGTCATCTGTGAAATTGCTTTGATTCTCTCCGGGGTCAACCTTCTTCCCTCCTTTGACAAAAGATGACCTAAGTAGGTCACTTTTTGGCAACAATATTGTAGTTTAGAAGGTGACACCTTGTGATGTAGGTCTGACAAGTGACGCAATAAAGAAATTGTAGCCGCTTTGCAAGTTTCCTTGTCGTCAGCGGCTAATAAAAGATCGTCTACGTATTGGATCAGAGCAACACCATGAGGAAGTACAAGAGCATCTAATTGACTTTTTAATGCTTGGCTATAAATTGAAGGGCTTTCACAATAACCTTGTGGAGCGCGTTTGAATCTGAAACTGCGTCCTCCTAAGGAGAAACCAAAAATGTCTCTACTTTCTTCCGCTATCGGAATGCTGAAAAATGCATTTTTCAAGTCGATCACTGTAAACCATGATGCCGATGCAGGAATCAACGTTAACAATGCGGTGATATCTGGTACCACTGGGAACTGTGGAATCACAATTTTATTTACCTCTCTGAGGTCAATCACAAATCTGTAGATTGGAGGTTTGGAAGGGTCAGTGCGTTTCAAAATCGGCAGGACAGGACTATTGCAGACGTTTCCTCTAGTTTCCTCAATCACGTCTTTCTGTATCAAGTCTTTCACAATCAGCAAGAGTGCTTGTTCACCTTCATTTGAAATCCGATACTGTGGGATTCGTGGAAATTTAACATTAGCTTTCAGACTTACCACGTAAGGGGGAATTTCCAAGAGGCCTACATCGTTGGGACCAGTTGCCCAAAGAGTATCAGGGAGAGAACTTAGCTCCGGTGGGAGCTTGTCCATTGACATGTACATCGGAGAGATTACTCTTTTTCCTAATGTGAGCTGTACTCCCGAGGGAGAACAGTACAGTGTCGCATGCAGGCGTTTCAACAGGTCCAAACCAAGGAGATTCTCATTACAACCAGTAGTTAGGATAAGGGGTGCTTCTAACTTGCATGGCCCAACAGAGATAGATAAAGGATTGGACACAGGATTGTGAACAGGGGCGCCTGAGAAACCTACTGAAGTGTTCGTTAAGCCGGACAAAGGTGCGCCAGGGAGTTTCGCATGCATGATTGAGCTTTTTGCCGCACCAGTATCCAACAGAAACGGTTCGACCACGCCTGAGGTAGCTACTGCGACATAAGGTCCACTCTGATCAACTGGAACCGATACTACTCCCTCTCTCTGCCTGTGGCTGTCCTATTGGTCGCTTCTATGAATCTCTTCATTATGATCGTAGTAATCTTCAACATGGTACTGCGGAGATCTACCTGGCTGCGTAGGTTGTACATTTCGCTGGTCGAAATAATTCGATTGGCGATCAGCCTGTGGTGTCATTGTACCACGTCCTCTACCTCTAGGAGCTTGCATAAACCCAACATGACCTCTCTGTGCTGGGACACCACTAGTTTGTGGGTGTAGTACTGGACACTCATTCTTATAATGACCCTCCTTTTTACAATAGGCACACTGATTCCATGCTAACTGTTGTCGGGGTAAACTATAATTAAATCTCTGGGCCGTCCCTTGCTGGAATTGTGGCTGCTGTTGAAACTGGGGTCGCTGCTGTGAATCTGACTGATTTGAACGAGGCGGATATGCCTGTTGCAAAAGGACTTTGGTTTTTAAATCTTTCGTTTTCTTTTCTGACTTTTCCTTTTCTTCTTTCTCTCTATTCTCGTAATACTGTGCAGTTGCAAGTATCTGTGCTGTCGTCGACACTGCCCATGCACTTTCAGAATCCTTTAACTTGTTACTAAGCTCAGGTAGTAAATTAAACACGAACTTGTCAACAAACAACCTCTGACCTCCCTCGGTACTCATATCTTGCCCACTGTGGTCTACGAAAGTCTCTTCAAATCTAGTGAAGAAGTCAGAGACGCTTTCGTCCTTCTTTTGCTTGCATGCTGATAGTTTATCCCAATTTACTCGTAACGCTGGCATCAGCGTTTTCATCAGGTTAATTATTCTGTCAGGTAAGTCAGCAATCAGAGGTTCGGGTTTAGCTCCGCCAACCTGCTGTGCATCTGCCACTACGATAGCTGTCCAATCACCTCCTAAGGCGACTGGGTGGTTCTCTTGTCGAATCTTAGCCCATATAGGCTGTGGTACTACATTACCAAATAGCATTTCAATGTCTGCCAAATTCATGATACACGCTTGGACTGTCTGCGTTAATTCTTTGTAATAACCAGCAGGATTCTTACGAGGGTCTGGTAATGCGTGTTTTACTGCTAATACTTCAGCCCGTTTCCAAGGAATGTGTATCCACACTCTCTGGAATTGTGCCGGAGCAGCCAAAATACCCAGAGCCGCATCAGCTTGAACTGCATCACGCCATATCGGTGGAACTTCCCTTATCGGATATTGACCTCGTCTTTTCCTAGTTATCGGTGTACCATCAGGGTCTCTTGTCGCCCTAAAAGGGGACTCATCCCGATAGGCTAAAATCAATTCTATCGCTCTCCCTACTTCTGAACCTATCACCATTCCTGCGGCGAATTTCTGCTGAATATTTATTAAATCCGAGGGGGCGGAATCTAATTCATCATCTTCCCATTCTTCACGCACAAGAGAACACATCACGTCAAAAATATAACGTTGAGTCGGTTCATTCCATTGCATAAATGTGTCTAACACTCCTCGTGCATCATACTTCGCAGCTTTCGACATCCACCTAAGAGCTGTCGAATCTAACGTGTCTCGTTCCTCTGGACCAGGAAGCTGGCTACGTCTCTGTATAGAGTCAGAAACGGGGGTCCCAATTAAAGACCTGTAGAGAGGAGTTAAGATATTAGTTACAGAGTCGGTTATCTTCCGACGAACGGAAAGCGGAGTCAGAATGACAGGGCTCGGGGACAGGGCAGCTGAAGCAGATGAAGTAGTAAGGGTAGGAGTAGTAGGTAAAGCAGTTTGCGAAACGATAGGCAAAGGCGGAATAGGCGACCCAGGAAGAGGAGGTGCCGTAGGATCATTGATCACGGGAAAGACAGGAGCTGGATTCAAAGGAAGTGGAGCACCTATTCCATGCTGACCAGCAGCTGGCTGTACAACAGGTAGTAACTGTGGTGCTGTAATACCCTGTGCATACGGTGGAGGTGAACTCAACAGATAAGATAACAGAGGGTCCTTTTCAGGGTCCTCTATCGGCTTAGCAGGACAAGATGGCAATACAGGGTAACATTTATCAATTGCCAAATTGTGTTTTCTATTCTCTATCTCTATTGCTTTCTCGGTCTCGTTGACATGCAGCTGCCTAGCAGACTCCATCAAGGTCAACCCTTTCTCTTTCTGTTCTTTCTTCGTTTTCCTAATTTCTCTCTGTTTGGCTTCTTTGCGTCATACGCGAAAAGAATCAAACATTGCCGGCCGGGCTTTTCTCTTAAACAACTTCGTTTCTAAATTATCTAGAATTTCTGTTTCGAAACTACCATGCGGTGGCCAACTAAGGACACCATCTTTCTTGGTATAACGGACCCATACTTCATTATACGTAATAGGACCCACACCATGTTTACAATAGAGCTCATATGTAGGAGTCCCAATCGGAGGAACCAAACACGAGTCCTCCAACCGTGAATCCCCGTTGCAACGTAACCAGGACAATAAACAATTGTTACCCTTAGTCATGACTACAAGGACAAATTCCAACCAAAATGCGCAGAGAACTTAGGCCTACCAAAATGAACCAATACCAAATACAAAGATTATCTTACCAAGAGCAACCAATGATAATCTACAAATCCAAAACAAACGTATCCAAATAACCAAACTGAGCACAACCCACTTAATACTTAACTGAAATGTGGAAGACGTCACCAAGGAGAACCCGTCTACGTCTCGCCGTACTAAGGTCTGCACCTCGGGTCCAAGACAGGGCGACAGTCAAGGCAGCGGTCCGTGAAGAGATCGTCGGGCCACTTTTACGACATGCAGGGATCGATGAAGCGGGGTACCTCCCTCCGGAATCTTCACACGAAACTTCTCGAACTTTTCAGGCTTTGGACCGGTACCGGATGACGTCGCCCCACATGGGCGCCAAATTGAGGTTCTGGACTTTTAAGAGTCCAGAGGTGTCAGGGAAACAACACCCGAAGACCCCTGAGTTCCTCCTGTCTCGGTGCACAAATAAACAGAGACACGGGCTTCTCGATGGCGGCGTCAAAGACCAAGGTTTATTTACTGCAGCTGACACAGAAATCATAGGAACCACACAGAGGCAGAATCTACGAGGCTGTTCAAATTGCATTAAGTGGGTTGCTTCTTAAATACAAGAAAAATGTCTTGGGGCAACATTACAAGAATATTTCTCATGCCTAACCCGGTATCCCAAACAGACAATAAATAAATATCAAACAATGATTAGTTGTGGGTTTTCGGTATTCAATCAGGTCCTCTCGACAGTTTTTCATTCTCTACTTGATCCTCCCCATCATAAAAATCATAACCTCCCCATTGTAAAAGCCCAGAAAGAAAGGAGCAGAGCCAGGTGCAAAGGATTGAAATGTAGGATAAGAGGTGTTTATGGATCATAAACGGGCAGGGCAATCGTCTTCGGCCTTTCAGTCAGGACAACGGACACGAGAACCAGTATAGCAGGACTGGCCTCAGGCAAGGGAGGCAGCTTGATTCTGCCTAGTCATGTAGCGTCAGCCTTTCTCGGGGCTCGAGCTTACGTGTCCTTAACAAGGTGACTCTGCCGGGGTCATCGTCCGTTCATTGACTATGTGAGGGCAAGAAACAAGATGGATGCCGTAACTAAAATGGATGCCGTGACTTTTAGAGAGAATGCCCTAGTTTCCAGTGAATTCGTGCTAGTTGCGCAGCGAAAACACTGTCACGTATACAATGGATCGTTTGCGGTTCATTGGTACCAAAATCGTGTCAGTACTATGATACCGAATTCACAGGTTCGAATCGCTACAGAACCTCAGCCTCAGAAGACCTTTCCCTTTGCCCGGGGCGTTAGCCCTATACAAAAAACAAAATCAGAGGTAAGCAGATGTAAAACATCTTAGTAGAAGGCCAATTTGTGAAATTATGAAGCCCAAACAAAAACATATTTTCATACTGCCAGGTTATAATGTTCAAAAACACATTTTTCCAATTAGGCGCTAAAGAAATGCTAACCATTCATGGTTAGTCGTCAGAGACAAAAATGTTGTGGGAAAATCTGAATGCCATGAACTCCAGAACTTTGTCTGTTCCTTCCATTGTAAAAAGGTATGCCATCCAGTTGAGTAGATCGAAGGAGCACACATGTTCCTCATATCCAGAGGCTGTTAGGAGCAGCTCAGGGCAACATACATCAACTTCGATGAAGCTCTGAGCAATGGGGCGCTAAGCACGGGCATAGGTACTCAAGTCTGCTGTTGGTCCAACCAAAGGATCGCACAACAGGTGCCTACCAATGGCACATTCGTGGTCATGGACCTTCAACTGACCCATTAACAGATCGTATTTCAGGGTAGCGCCTGTGGTATTAGAGAGGCAGATATCCAGGGCCCATTGAAACGGGCACTGGAGGCAGTGGAACACAGGTTTCATGCAGGTGAAGTATGCAAAATGGAAGGTCAGCCAATAGTCAATGGCAAAGGACATCACTGGCATAGAAAACAAATATCTGCCACGTACGATCAGGGTACAGTTGAAACTGGACCGGGTTTGGCAGCTCCACAGATCGAGCAGCCACTGCGAAGCAACAATCCGAGAACCAGCATGCCGCAAATCAACAGGAGCACCAGGGGAAACCCTTTGAAGGTGCTGGGAAATAATAGAATGAAAAAAGGTCGATATTACTCTTAATATACTCTGAAATGAAGAAACTAGGCTGGTTCCCACAAGCTTAAAAAAATGGGCAAGGCCCTCTGTTTCAGAAACATTAAATATTTGATAAATTAACTCTCTATAATGGAGTGGGAGATTTCTGTTTAGCAGCGAGTGTATCTAACTTGCGATTCTCGCCACCTGCAATTCGAAGGTCTCACTAGCTAATGTGAGAGTGACTACTGGTTGAAACAATAGGCTTTGAGTCTGCTTAGCTTGTTGAAATCTGTTTTCAAAGTTGGAATGGAAGGCCAAAGAGAACTATCTACAATCCCATGCGGGGGTGGAAACAGGACATTGCTGCAACATGTAACTCATTGAGAAACTGTTACTATATACGGGACACCTGCCCTTAAGCTGCACAAGTTGTGGTTATTCAAAATAAGATAACTGCCATTGGAAAGCAAAGTTAGCACAGGAATAAAAGCTGGGACAGGGGTACCTTTTAAAAAACAAGCCAAATTAGATGCCGAAACGTTGCAGGTTCCGTGCAGTTTAACTTGTTTACGTTCTATGGAATGTCCTATTGTGGAATCGCAGCCCTCCCCTGTGAGGAAAACTTCCCTATCCGCCCGCTGACATCTATAGGTGTAAGGTAGCGACCACGATTTGTGAATATAATTATTGCCAATGGGTTCATATCTACCAATCTGGTAGTGTTTCATGCAGGCTGTTAACTGAAAAGTGAAATGGGCAGTGAAATAACCCCATGTACTAACCACACAGCTGAATCAGTCTCTGATACAGAAAATGGTAACTGATCAACCAAGATATATATGTTTAAATGCAGTGTCAGATGTCAAAGGACTTCAGTGATTAAGATAAATGCAGCCAGAAGTGGGCCCACCTGTGGCAACAGGACACAGCACTTCAAGGATCAGAACTTTGTCAGCCTTGCATTATCGAGTTGATTGCCAGGCCTCTGGAGGATGTGGATCCAGTGAGTCGGAGGTAAAGGAAGTGTAGCAACTTTGAAAACAGGCATTGACAATGTCAATTAATCTTGATGTTCCTCTTGTCATTTTCACATTGGCTCCTTCTTCCAAGTGCTGTCGGTATGGAGTTTTATTCCAGATGGCTACCTTACTAGAGAAAAATGATTTAAGAGTGAAGCTTGAACCATGACTGTGCAGGCTAAGCTATTTTTTGAGTTTGAGGTCTGATTGGAATTGGATTAAACTGTTCCATAACAAGCTAACAAGCAGAGAACCACATTGTTAAGGAGTTCGGAGCAGATCAATGGGATTATATGGGACTGTAGCTAGGACTACGTAAGCAATAGTTTCATGTGATGTGTCTCAGATCATCCCAATAGCATCGGAGAGAGATGTCTTCTTCCTATTTTGATCTACACCAGTTTTCAATGTTTCAAATGATCATAATATATGCAGTAAATTATATGAATTTGATATTAAAGGAGATTGTTTTTTTACATTGAATGCACAGAATTTAGAAATTCTTTTTGATATATGACACTACACTATGTTTTCTGGTGCAACCTTGGGGAGGCCTTCCTTGTTCCCTTGTTGCAGAGGGTCCACTCTCTTAATTGATGTACTTGTCTTGATTTGCAAATTCTTTGTTGTCGCTGCTATTGGCTTTGTCGATGCCAGCACATCTGACATTAGCAAAGCCAACAGTGGCAGCCAGACTGGAGTTAATAGAGGCAGTTGGAGAGGGACACTGAGAGACAAGGGGGGTAGGGAGGAAAGACTATTAATAGTAGACACGAAGAGGCACAGAAACGTGCCACAAGACAACATCCAGGGCATCACCAAGTTGGCCATCTGTTGCATGGCGAGCTATGGAGGACACAAGCACATCTCGAGACTAGTCAATTACAAGACTCGCGGGCATTCAAGGGGAAGAGAGAGGCAGAGGATGGGCAAGACCAGTGCTTAATTTGTAAAATATGAAGTCCAGGTGCTCAAATGTTTGTCAGAGGCCACACCTACTTTCCCCAGCTCCATCCACTTCCTCTATTGGCTCCACCTACATCCAACTGGCACTGCTAAAAGCCAGATGTAAAACCCCCATCCAATTCTTGGGGGTGTCCAGGCTGGAGTGTGAAACAATATCTTTAATGCCCCCCACCCTGCTCACTTCCCCATTTGTGTATTATGTGTGTAATCCATGGTTCTCGCAGATGTGCAAACAAAACAGTTTTTTTCTGTGTTTGCACTGGTGACCCTTGAACCAGCAGCACATTGACTCAGCAGCTCAACCTTCAAGGCACCCACACTGAGAGACAGAACATAGTTCGAACAGAGCTTCAAATGCACCTTCACCTGGGTTTCACTCAGAAAAAGGGTCACAACAGCACAACATTGGAGAAGATAGCTACCTCGACAATCAGATTCTAACATACCATTTGTAGCACACATGTTCGCCCTAGAGAAAGCCTCTTGGCGCTACTGGCAGGCATTGGATGTTTATTGATACCCAACTCAATGATACTGATTTCTTTTGATTTTTTTCAGTTGTCATATAGTGAGAAGTGAAATTGTTCAAGAGTATTAGAGCGATTTACGCAAGTACCAGATCACATTCCACGAGGTCTGTGTTTTTAGGCAGGGACGATTAGGTGATTTGTCCAGAATCACAAGATGAACCAACCCCAAACTCAAACCTGGTTCCCCAGTTCCAATCAAGGCAGCTCAGGCCCTTTGGCCCCAGCTCCTCAGAAAGATGAAAGTCTGAGAGGACACAGAGAGAACACGAGTTTCAACACAGGCCCCTGCAGGGAATGCGCAAGTCCAGGGGGGCACTAGGTCCAGCTATACTTAAACTGACTCTGAGAGAGCTGACTTTATCTTCAATAGTCTTAGAGCCCTGAAGTTCCCAGAAAGGAGACACGCAGCGCTCTGTAAAACTCCCAAACAGATCAATAATAAATACCTTGCCCCGCAGACCACCCTGTCCTAACTATTCAGCTGCTGATTGCAGGGGTCCGGGCCCCCTCACAGCATGGATCACCTTTGACTTCAAATAACCCAGTTTAACCAGTTGTGCGTCTTCCTCAAACAACAATTTCTACAGCAGCCTCTCAGCTGGACTGTGCCATTCCAGGGCGGGTGTGCTCTTATCCTGAAACACATTTAGCCCATATTTTTAAGAAGGCTTTAAACATTTTGGCATCTTGTTTTTTTCCTCTGTACTTTCCCCTTCTATCAGTTTGTTGCTGGACAACCCCAATTCAGCGCCGAAAAACCCTGACCGGACTTGCTGCTCCAGATACAAGTAGAACTACCGGCCCAGCACCTGCAGTGCAGGTTCATCACGCCTAACAAAACCCCAAAATACATAAATGATTAAACATAACATCACAAGGGATGATCTGACATGACATGATGCACCTCGGAGATTGTCAGTAAGTTTAAAAGTGAAGATAACTTGTGTCGATTTCGCTTAACTCAGGACGCGTTTTAATAATATAATTAAAAAAATAACAAGGCATGGAGTTAATATTTGAAGATAACACATAATTGTTTTCAAACTATTACTAGAAAGTAGAAGCAGAAGACAGGATTTGAAACCACCGAGTAGCAACCAGCAAATGACGTCCTCAAAGTGAGGTAAAGCCACAGTTCCAGTAATCCTATGTAGGCACCGTGGCATGCACCCATTTCATGCCTACTTTTGTCAGCCTCATTCCTTTTTGGTAGGTCCATCACCATAATCCTGCACCTCGGAGTCGGACTCGAAGGAGTCGTCACGTAACATTACTACCAAGTTTACACTGCAACCACGCTGAAGAAAAAGCAGAGTTGATTACTTACTGTGTGACGGTTACAGTCTTTTGACTAGAGTCCTGCTGCTGCACACTGGTTGCATGAGACGCTGCTTCAAGTAATGGTGCCGTCGTGCTGAACTGACGGTGCATGCGTCATGACTCAAGATTACGCACGCTGTCGCAGCGCAGACGCACAGTCAGGACAAATCCAGCCCAATCAGTGGCCCGCCCTGCAGCAACACTGACTGAAGGGCAGGCATTGATTTATCAGGAAAGCAAGCACTCTTCACCGGGAAGAGTGACAGAATGTAAGTAAATAAATTATGTTTTTGGGACACGTGCAGTTGTTGTTGATATAATTTGGCAAGCAGTGACACTCCGGTCTAGATCCGGCCCTCAGAAATAAGGGCCGGTGCTAAGCACCGGAAAGCACCGGCACAAATTAAGCACTGGGCAAGACAAGTGTAGGAGGGCAGAGAGTGGGAGGAAACAGACAGGGAGGCAGAGGTTGGGGGAGCAAGGGAAAAAGCACGAGCACATTCAATTTGAAAAAAAGCCACTGGAAGCATGCACTACCATGGATTGCTAAATTAGATTGAAATAAACAGATACTTGAGATCATCACTGAGAAAGGTACAACTCAGTAATTCTAAAGAAAAGGTAATAAAGAAACTTTCCAGAGGCAGGACAAAAACAAGAATAGGGAGGAACCCACCCAATAAAGATTGGGACAAAATACCTGATAGTGAAACAAGCATAAAGTTATAGATATGCTCTGAATGAGGAAAAGGGTACGCTACAAGAAGCCAACAGCAGACAGACCCTTCATCTCTCTTTTTCATTCTGGCCTTTCAGACAACATAGGGGCATATTATCAACGGCCAGCGATAATTATCGCTGGCCGTACATAGCGATAGAAATATTATCGCCGGCTATCGCTAAATATTGTCGCCATGATAACGCTATATTTACAACGCATAGCGCTATGGCGATAATATTTCAGCGGTGTTTTCAATGGAACATCGCTGGTTTTCCAGGGATGTTCCATTGAAAACAGCAATAACATTGCTGATAGGACCCTGTGGTCTTATCAGCATAATCCATCTCCCATTAAAAGTATGCCTTAGTCAGGAATTTAACAGACGTTAAATTCCTGAGTTAAGGCTGAGGTAGCGCGATTTTTTTTATCGCTGCACCTCCTTGTTAATATCGCGAAGTTGCCTTCACGATATTAACATGTGTTGTTTTCACAGCCACGCCTTCTTTGCATCTCATTAGCGATGCGAGGCTGTGAAAAAGCAGGCTCTACATCAAGGAAACATGCGCCAACTTGTCCTTGATGATATTGCGATATAATTATCACCGCTTTTCGCCCAAAAACGGACACTAAAGCGTCGATAATTATATCTCCAGCCCTAGCTAAAATGCCTCTTCATTCGCTTTGTCATAATAAAACAGTTTCTCCCCCAAATCGTACATACATAGAGGGACTTTAGTCATCAGGCTTCATGCATTGAACTGTCAATCACATTTTGCTTCCATCCACCATAAAACGCAGTATGGGGCAATGGCCAGCCCACTTTAACTTTTGGCTCCATCCAATTTGAGTGACTGCAGAACATGTGTGTTAAATGTTCACGTCTGCTTAAAAATAGTTCATTTCACTTTGTTGACAACGTTTTTTGAACTGTGCTTTTTAAATTGTATTTTTGTGTATTCGCTTGAAAAAATTACTATTTCTTTTACCTGCACTTCAGGTGTCTGGTAGATGGTGCTTTATTTCCTGGCCGTTTGAAAGTTGCTGCTATAAAGTATTTAAGCGACATAGGAGTTGCTTGTAATTTTAGTGCTTAGCTGAATGATGATTTCTTCTTGTGGTTTTGAGAAAGAATAACAGTAAAATGCACATCACAAATGTAAGGCTCAAGTAAAACAGCCACAGCAGTGATTTTTTTTAAATGTAGCATTTTTATAGCAAGAGTAAGATACCCACATTAAAGGTGGCACTCTGTATTCTCTCACTACCTTTTTCGTTTTCTTTTTAGAGCATATGATTGCATTAAAAGGCAAAAAAAATGTAACCATTGCAGCAGCATGACAAAGCCAGTCCTAGTAGAATTGCCAGTGCTAGATTTGTTCTTTTAACAGATCTGAGGGATTCGGGTTAGCTGTGACTTTGTTTCTTTGTCTCTAGACACTGTTGTGAGGTAATTCCTTCGATCTATTGAAGCAGCATAACTTCACTGTCCTGTAAATCGTTTTATAGTTTGTACATTTTCTGCTTATGATTTTATTTTCTAAATGAATATAAATAGCTATGTCTTATGGAACCCCACAACGTTTCCTCCCAAAATTGGTGACTCCAAATCCTCAGAGGAAGTAGTACTGTTTTTTGGAAGTTGATTTCAACACGTAAAGGGAGGAAGGGGGTGAATAGAATAAACTATACAAAAACACTTACCTCTTCTTGGCTGCCATTTCTCTTCTGTCGTTGCTTCTCTTCCTTTTCAAGTTCTAGAAGCGGAAGCACACAGGTTCCCCTAATCCAATCACAATGCTGAAATATAGCATTGCGTATTAATCTGAGAGTTGTGGTTCGGCGCTCAGATGGGGACTGGTAGCCTGTGCATATTACCCACCTGGCTGTGCATTACATCCTGGTGGGGAACATACAAAGTGCTCAGGATGGTTTGGCTGGCCCCAGACGGCTGACCAAACAGTCATGCGCGCTATTCCTGCCCCTGTGAACCCAGCCCCATCCCGGCCTAACCTAGCCACGTAGCTACAAAAAATTAAGTTATTATCATTTTATTTTTCCTTTTTTCAGTACTCGAAGAGCAGTGGGGTGTTGCTCATTCACCTTAGTGGAAGAGCAGTCCCTGGTAAATGGTGTAGGTGGAGCAGACAGAGGACTGCTGAAAGTCACAGTGCTGTTTGGCCTTCATGTGAACAGTGTTCATCTCTTTTTACCTTCAATAAATACTAGCTTAACATACGATTTTCTGTGTGGTGGCTTGCGTCTTCATTGGGGATTGTGTTAAGCTTTAACACATATGTCTATTAGTTCATTGTGCATACAGTTCTGCTCTCACCATAGTACGCTCACAACATGTAAGTCGCTGGCATGCACCAATCAGACCACAAGCCCGCTCCTCATGGCCATTAGCAACATTCATGAGAGTCAATATCCAGTTGGGTGGTCAGATTAAGACAGGTATTTATTCACAATAAAATATCAAAGCATGGTAAGACAGATATATACATGTTATATCAAAGCATTACATTAAATTTTGCAGCTTGTGACAATTTTTGAAATATTATTACACAGAACCATACTGATACATTCAACCTGAATCAGTTGTGACAAAACAGCACACAATTCAAGACCCCAATTCCACACTTTAAATGCACCTGGCAATGGTAACATTGCAAATATAAAAATACTATTGTATCCCCCCCAGGGGCAGGCACATGATGCCAAATCTCACCTTCATCACCCAAGGGTTCAGTGACAATGACATCAACATTTCTAAAGCTTCACAGCTTAGATGTGTGAGTGGTGGTATAACTGAAATCGGATTAATACAGAAAAACACTCATCATCAGGAAAACACATGATGCACCGTTCCCGGAAGAGCCTGAGTGACTTGTCCAGCCTCCTTGGAAAGTCCACCAATAACTAAACATGGGAATCCCAAGGGTTAGGCTAGAAGGTCGAAATCCACCAGCAAGTCAACCCCTCTTCATCCAGCCCTGATTTCAGACAATCATTAACGCATGACTGGGACATACCAGTAAAGTAGTAAAATGTCTCAGCTCCCCCATTATCTTCTTTCAATATTACCACCACAGGGCGAAAAGCTTACTGGTGAACATACCCTCCCTCCCTGCGAGGCCTGTGCTTCTACTGCAATAGCTACAATGATTGTTTTAAATATTCTCCCCTGGCTTTGTAAGAGAGGTGCACCCTGTATCTGACAAACAAACTCATGCTCCTAATCTGGATGAAGTAATGCCTCTTGGTACTAATGGACGAGCCTGCAAATAGCTTTTGAAGTGAATCATTTAGATTTTTGAGTGATTCATTCATAATACTGTGACAAAAACCAATAGGACAAACAAACTGAAGTATGAACTCAGGAATAGAAATGTTCTTCTTCCTCAGATGTCTTTATCACCTTTGAAATGGCCACAAAGAGCAATCCTCTAAGAAGAATACGTCATTACCCCCCCACCCCCCATGTATTATTAAAATATTTCAGGGGTGGGATCGCCCCTGAATCCAAAACTTCTTCAACCTGACAAAACAGGTGCTTCAGCATCAGCCCCCCGAAAATGAACTCAGTGGTGTCTAATCCCCACTGACAAGTTGATTGGTCTATGTAAGAAAGTGAATTATTAATTGGGATGAACTGGAATTCCACCACAAGTAATACGCTACTAACCTATTCGGCCCAGGCAAAGGTTTCAGAAATTTAAACCTCAGCTCAACCCTGGTACCTATGGAACAGAGTAGACGGTCTTAAGTTAAAGAAAATATGTAAAGCATTTTTGAGTACCAAAACAGTTGAAAAGTCAGGGATACAACCCAAATCCCACTCCAATTTTTAAAAACTGAACAAGTAAAACGGCACCAAAATGACAAAAATCCAAAAAGGGGAATCAGAAATATATATTTTTAAATATATAAGGAGAAAAAGCAACTAAAAACATAAAGCACTCAATGTAAATCAATGGTCACTGTAGACTGGGAGCAAGGTGCAACTACAGGCTGACGATAATGAACCTCGGGTCGGATACACCAAGTGGATTAGTCCTGTGACTGCCCAGAAGTTAAAATCTTGAAAAAGTTTGTAAGTCCCACTTCAGAAGGACATTCAAATTGCTTCTTAGTTCCAAACAAGAATGGGACTTTGTCACTTTCATAGGAGAAGAATTTTTCTGTCATCAGTCTCCACTGAAGCTGTAGCCACCGATATATGGAGCTAGCTGATGGATACTTTTTGTGACAGGTCCCTCTGAAGATCTGGAAGAAATGATTTCAAACATTTCCAAACATTTATCTGGTACTCAGACATACACAGGAGTACACTTATAAGACCCCCAGGACCTCAGGGAGGCACTTTGAGACTCTCGAGGTGTCAGGAAGAGTGCAACAGCAGTGTCCAGTCCAGGTCCAGTTGCTGCTGATCGGCTGGGCACTCCAGAAAAAATTACTTTTGCAGATTGTTGTGTCTCTGCAGCCGTACAGGAGGTCAGCCACTTGGCCCTTGGAGTCCACTTCTTTGTCTTGGGTAGCAGTGGAAGCAGATCCAGCCCTTTAGGTTTCCTAAAAAGCTTCATGCAGAGGTGCAGTTCTTCTTCTGTTCTTCCTTAAGTCCACAAAATATTCTGAGGGTGGTGAATTTACATCTTGCATCAGCTAGCTGGTGGGGAAGGCTCTTTCCTCTTCCCTAACCACTGATATTAAATTTCCCATTTCAAACCCTACCTCCCTTTTCAGCAGTTCCTGTTTTGCCTACTACAAACAATCCCATTGTGCATCTTATTTCGAATATCCAAGTTGGAGAAACCTTTCTCCCCTTGTACAGAGCCTATGTGCCCCCAGAGGTGCGTAAAGGGTAATGAGTAGCCCCTCCTCCTTGGCCACACAAAATTGGTTCGGGAGAAGCTTTCCTCCCACTGGGTTCCTGGAAGCCTGACTATGGGATCTAAGGCTGGGGTTTTCCTGGTCTCACCTAGTATTTACAGGACAGACCCATTGTGAGAAATTGGGTTGCTAGTTTGGGGCGGGGGGGGGTGAAACCCTACTCAGGCAACAGTCACAATCCTTGTTAGGGTGAACCACAAAAAGTCATTAAATTGACCTGTACTTAACCCTCTGGTAACTTGAACAAAAACAGTCAAGCTTAACTTAGAAGCAATGTATGAAGTATTTGTGCAGCTCTTCAAACAGTAATAAAGTGAAAATTAGACACAGAAAAAAATCCCACATCAATCTAGAAAGAAATATTAAACTTTAAATGAAAACTTAAGACCAGAACAACAAAAACCCAATTAGTCAAACTAGAGCAATGCAGTTATCTGGTCATGGTGGACCGGGTCCGAGTCACAAAGTCAGACTGACCAGGATAGAGCGAAGGTAAGATACAGGGCTTAGTTTAGTCTGCTGTTCAAAGTACCTTGTGTCCTGGGCACTGAGAAGCAAAGTCTTTGCGTAGGCCTGAGCAGTGCAGATGTTAAGTAGCAGTCGACGGGTATGGGGGTGCGAGGTCCTGCATCAAGATGCATTGTGCTGAGTCCAGGCTGATGAAGCCACTGGAGATGCACGTTCTTGCATCCATATGCTTTGCTCCGAGTTGAGATGTGTCAAGCTGGGCGAGTTATCGGCATCAAAATGTGTCAAGCTGGGTTGGTTTAGTAAGCCACTCAACAGAAGCTGCGATGTGCAGTCATAATTCAAGATGCATTGAGTTGCCTCTGTGCACAGAAGCCTGTTGTGTCCCTGTGACACATATCAGGAGACCAGCCAACTGGCCCTAGGAGCCACTTTGGTAGTGCAAGGTTCAATGTGCAGGTTCAGTTTTCCTTCCTCAGGCAGCAGAGCAGTCCTTTTTGCAGGCAGAGCAGAAGGACAGCAGAGCATCAGAGCAGCTGGGCAGTTCTTCTTGCAGCAGAGCGAGCAGTTCTTCCTCCAAGTCTTCCACAGGTTCTGAAGTTATATGAAGAATTGGGTCTGAGGGTCCACTCTTTCTGCCTTGTGCCCACTTTGAAATGGGAGAAGCTTCTGGAGTTTTCCCCTACGGAGGTGTCTGGAATTTCCTGCCTTCTTGCACTGGACCCAGTCTGTCTGGAGGCACACTAGTCTAGTGTGAAGTCCTTTGTATGTGAGAAGATTCAGTTCCTTTTAAGTGCAAGTGTGGTAGGTGACAGCTCCGTCCCTCCCCATCCTGCCAGAGAATGACAATCCTGGCAAGATCCAGACCCTCTATTGGGGAAACAACCTTTACAATGCAGTCATAACATCGCACTACATTTACAACACAGTCATTACATCGCAACATCCTTTACAACACATGTCACTACAATGCCGCCATTACATTGCATGTCACTACAACGCATGACACTACAACGCATGTCACTACATTACATCGCATGTCATTACAATGCATACCATTACAACACATAGTACCTCTACACTATCCAACAGTTACCCTACCGTTGCACCCCCTGGAGTTAGAATAGTAATATTTACTCCTACACCATGCAACACTTACCCTACTGTTGCACCCCCTGGAGTTAGAATAGTAATTTTTACCCCTGCACTATCCAACACTTACCCCACTGTTGCACCCCCTGGAGTTAGAATAGTAATTTTTACCCCTACACTATCCAACACTTACCTTAAATGCAATGTAATGGCATGCAATGTAAATGTATGCATTGTAAAGGATGTTGCAATGTAAAAACTGCGTTGTAAAGGCATGCGTTCTAAATGTATGCATTGTAAATGTATGCGTTATAACGTCGTACATTCCTCTATTGTGACGCTGTTTGGGAGGAATACACAAAGGCTAACTGCTAACTACAAATAGTCCTGTTACCCAGGAACCGGCTGCAAGCACCAAGTGGCTAGAAGAAGAGAATGCCAACTTTCTAAATGTGGCATTTTCAAAATCCAACTTTACCATTAAACAGGATTTGTAAGTTTAATTTCATAGATAGCAAATGTGAAATGCTCATCTGTTCCCAGTCAAAAGATAGCACTAAAATTAAAATTAATAAGGCAACCCTATGGTATACTATTAGTCAGGTAGGCGTCACAGTAGTGAAAAAGGAATTCCGCACTTTTTCAGTACCAGGACATGTAAAACGTAATAGTCCGTGCCCAAAATGTAAATTACAATGCACCCTACCCTATGCGCTATCTAGGGCCTACCTACCTCTAAGTTTTTCTCTGCAGCAGCAAATCTTGTTCAGTGGTTGTTCACCAAAGGGGTATCTGGCCTCCTAGAACTCTCCTTGTCTACAGACTCCTATCATCATCCCGCAGGAGATTTTCAACTTTCAAAACAAGTGAAAATGTACGAACATAGAAATCTTCCCCGTGACTTTGTCCAGCCGCTCCATGATGACAAAACTCCATCCCTGGACACTCCCTGCAGCCTTGCCAATAGGACTTTACCTTCTCAGACCTTTTTCTTCAATATTTTTTCGAAGTTCGAAGGTAAGCGCTGACCAGGCCCAATCTTCTTCTTTTATTCGACCTGCGATCCATCGTGGTCAAATATATTGTTTCACTTTGACCCAATCTCACACGACTCGATGTCTGCTGTTGGCACTTCAATTTTTTAGATGCGTTTTTTTACTAAAAACTTTAACAATCCATAACTTTGATTTGAAATTTATAAAGTACAGCAATTACTCTATGGCATCAAGGCGCTAGAGACCAGCCATCCAAAAACAGGAAGGAAGGGGAAAAGAAACTCCAGATAGATGCTAGACCGAGAAAAGCCAGGTCTTAAGAGCTTTTCTGAAAGGGAGCAGAAGGGTAATAGACTTGAGGGCAAGGGGTAGGGAGTTACAAAGCTTGCTTGCTGCCACCCAGAATGCTCTGTCCCCCCACTTCCTCTTCTTGGTTCTTGGTACAACCAGTTGCATTTGGAGCGAAGAACACAAGGGTCTGCTGGGGGAATTCCAATTGAACATTGCCTTTAACCTTGACGGCTAGGGAGCATGCAGTGATTTATGAACCATACAAAGTGATTTAAAACTAATGCGTTTTTCAATGAGTAGCCAGTGCAGAAACTCCAGTCCCTTCCTGGTTTTACTGTTTCCTAGGCATTTCCGGAACAAGTCTTGCCAGTGCATTCTGCAGCACCTGGAGTTTTTACTGCATACTCTTATTAGCGGCCCGGTATAATGCATTGCAGTTGTTGAGTCTGGACATTACCAAGGCCAGTGCTACTTGTATATGGGCTGGTCGTTGGATAAGAGGGAAGTTTTTTTCTATTATCCTTATGAGCCAGGAGCATGTCGAGATGGTTCAGTTCATTTGGATATTAAATCTGAATTCAATATCCATCAGAACTCCAAGTTTCTTAGACTTTTTGCTAGGGGAATGACAGCATCCTAAGGATTGAGGCCAGCAGTTACTATTCCACTTAGATGACCCTGATCCAAATATTATCACTTAGGTTTTCTCCCCATTGAGTTTCAAAAAGTTAGCAGACATCCATTCTGCCACTTTGGTCATGCATCCAAGAATATTTCCTGATGATGAGCATGGCCCTTTAGGGATAGTAACCTTAATCTGTGTAACATCTGCATATGACACCACCTCCAGTCCAAATGAGTGGATCACAGTTGCTAAGGGTGCCACATACAAATTAAAAAGAGTAGGGCTCAGAGATGATCCCTGCGGAACTCCAGAGGGTAGAACATAGGAGTCTGAGTGAAAAAATGTTAAATTCACTCTTTGGGATCTCTCTGTCAGGAATGAGGACAGGAGGGCTAGCGCTCAAAGCGAGATACCGAGACTCCGGAGACTGTCCTGCAGCAGAATAGGTTGAATGGTATCAAATGCTGCTGACAGATCCAAGAGAATCAGCACTACCCCCTGCCCTTCATCCACAGTAAGCCTGATATAGTCAGTGGCTGATATTAAAGCCGTTTCTGTTCCATGATGCCTCCTGAATCCAAACTGAGAGTCATTGAGCCATGATTGTTGTTCTGCAGGTTCCATGAGTTGCTTGTTAAGTTGCAGCTCCAGGATTTTAGCTGGGGCTGGAAGCAAGGATATGGGACGGTAGTTCTTGCAGTCCCTTGGATCTGAGTTAGATTTTTTTAGAAGTGTTCTAATGATGGCCTGTTTCCAACTCTGGTTCCACTGATAAGATTTCTGTTGTTTTGGTAGCAAATCATCTATTAAATTTTACTCTAGTTTTCAAAATTGGTGTGGGAATTTTTCCTGTGTAGTGTGTTCACTTTATTACCCACCCCTTTACCTTACCTTGAGACACATTCTGGCCTAGACTTCAAAGCTACTAGTGTATACTGGTTTTACAAATACATGGGCTTATATACAAGGAGCTTGCACCGCCAATGCATCAACATTTTTGGTGCACTGCGGTGCAATCACTGCTCCATATTAACAAGGTGACATATCTTTAAGGAAGCGTCACTGTTTGGACTCGTGCAACAAAAGGAGTTTGCGTTGGAATTGCCGGTGTCACATAGGTATTAATATATGTAAGGTGGGCATTCCATCAAAATTTCCAGCGTAAAAGTGGCACATGGATATTTATTACATTTTTAAAAAGTGACACAGTAGCTGCAGAAGTGGCGCAGCGTTATCGTAATGTCAAACCTCCTGCGCATGTGAAACCCATGTGCAGGAAATGATGCATCGACTTTGTTATATAAAGAGAACCTTGATAGTACAGTTTTGAAACCAGAACTACACCATGGAGGTAGTTATTTTGCAGCTGGGAGTTGCACGGAGATGACCACCACCATCCACCCCACCCCAACCACACTGCCCCCCTCACCACCACGAACGCAATGTAGGAGAAGGGAGCACATTTATCCCCAAATGACCACTCTGATAGGACTCAGGGAGGAGGAGGTAATCACTCTTTACTGGCTGAATTGCCAGTCCATTGCAGACCAGGTAGACCTGATTTCCCCTAGGTTATAGTCAACAGCTGACAGGGCTACCAGCATCCCTCCACAGATTAAGCTAATGGCGGTCCACCATATGCTGGTGACAGAGTGGCTGGAATCTCCCAGCCATCTTACTCTTCATTCCTTCTCTCCATCCTGGAGGCCATCATCTGCCCGACACCCTACTACCTTCTCTTCCCCAACACCCAGGAACAGCAGCTGGGGGCCAAGCAGGATTTTATGCCAAAACTGGGTTACCACACATGCTGGGTGCCATGGACTGCAAACATGTGTAACTGGTACCTTCTGCAGGCACCACACATCTCTACAGGAATCAGAAGCTCACACACTACATAAATGTTCAGGCCAATGTGGACCATTGAGGCCTCTTCACTAACATGCTGGCCAAAAACCCTGTGTCACGATCGCACTCGGTAGACGCTGAGTGCCGGTCCCTACGGAACCCGGGAAAGGAACATTCCCGAGAGCGAACTACAAGGCCCAGACATCCCGGCCATCCCTGAGTCTCGTAATAGATCACGAGACAGAAAAGCATAAAGGACGGACACACCCTCCGGAGGACGCCGATTATTCCCGGATGTTACCCGTCAGAGAAGGTACATGCAGACGTGCGTTCCAGAAACGGCTTCTTCGTTGACTAGAGAACAGACCCGCAGTATCGGCTTTCCCGAAGCCTCCTTCGTTGGAAACTCCCATGAAGCACCTCAGGACTGTTCCTGTGGTACTGTCACGCTCCTCAGATTCCCGTCTATCAGAGAGAAGAGAGTTGCGGTTCTCTCTCCTCGTTCTCCCGCTTAGAAACTACAAGGCGCCATACACCGCGAAGCGCTCCTCGGCTCCCGGCTCCTCCACGAGACGAGTAGTAGCGCAACCCGACTACCATCGCCCGAAGGATTTCCGGGTTACCCAGCGAGGGGTTTACTCCTCGATTCCGGTCTCCCACGGGGAGCCGCGAACACCACCTCCGCCCACAGGATTTCCGGGCAGCTGCACTTCAAGGATATAGCGCTCCTCGGCTCACAGGATTTCCGAGCATAGCAGTGGCAGCGCTATCGAGATATCCTAACCTTACCTCAAGACGTCTTCCGGGTGGAAGCGTCACGACGCCTTGTGTCCACAGGTCCTGCCAACAGCCTACGATTCACTCCACGAGAGAGACAGACGTTGCTCTCCGGATTCTTCACGTGGGGATTGCACCCCCCTAGGCGGAACATACCGGACTCCGTTTAGGAGAAACCTAGCCCGGTGCATTGTCTTCCCTGTACTCCACCTTGCTCCTTTCCTAAAGAAGAAGGGGAGTCCCTTGGTAATTCCAACAACTAGGAGGGAGGAGAAGTCAGGTAAGCGAGCTACACTCATAGGGGATCAGAGAGGGGGATTGGCAGAGCAGGCCCGCGCTTACAGAGTGTTTGTTTCCTTACAGATCTCCGTCCCTGCCGTTCCTGTCCTACCTTCCCTCGCTCACCTGCCTCCTCCGTCCGAGTGTATAACACATCCGCCGGACTAGGGGCAGATGGGAGGTGGACCCTATTCAGCATCAGCGTCATCCTGAGGAGAGGAAACCCGAGGGAACACGACAGAATAATCGGCCCACGAATTATTCTCCTCCCGATCACGCTGATCCGGCCATGGCCACTTTAGAGAACGTGTTAGACGCGTTAGCCCAAATGCAAGTAGAGTTGGCCGCTTCTCGGTCAGAAACGGCCGCCTTATATGCACGTATCGATCGAATGCAGAAGAATCCCTTCGATGCAGGCCCCCCTTTTTCCACACAGACACCTCAGGTAGTAGTAGAAATGCCGGCACACGTCCCCTTAGCCCCTCCTGAAAGGTTTCATGGGGACACACACAAAGTCCAAGTCTTCATGACGCAAATCATGCTTCACTTCCACTGCAAACCAAAACTGTTTCTTACCAACCAGGCCCGGGTGGCCTTCTTGATCTCATATTTGGCAGGAGACGCAGCTCAATGGGCAGTCCCCATAGTCCGCAAGGACGAAGCTCTGCTGTATGATTGGGACGCCTTCTGCAGCGCATTTGAAGGAACCTTTGACCGACGGGCGGACACCTTTTCGGCGGACCGCGAGTTGCTAGCTCTCCGGCAAAAACCGAATGACTTCCTGGGCTATATGAACAGCTTTCGTCGGTTGGTGGCAGAAACCGACTGGCCAGAAACCAAGCAATCTGCCATCTTTTACCAAGGGCTCACGGACGAATTGAAAGACGTCATCGCCCAGATTGATCCCCAACCCCAGACCTGCTCCGCCATGATCGAGCTGGCCTCCCAGTTGGAACATCGTCTCCGAGAAAGAAAAGGAGATCCCAGACGGAGAGGCAAAACGTCTTCCTCATATGACAATAACCGAGCTCCCGAACTCGCGGGTCCCAGATCCGACCCTATGGAAATAGGGACAGTCCGGGCTTCGTTGACTGTGAGCGAACGTGACCATCGCCGCAAACAAGGTCTCTGTTTGTACTGCGGTAAAAAAGGCCACTTCCTGCGAGAGTGCCCGGTTAGACCAAAGACGAACAGACAACGTTCCGGACAAGCAGCACTCTCCACCGACGACGGGGCTGCGGGAAACGACAAAGCTTGAAGGACCAGGGAGGGAAGCCTTCAAGCCCACACTTCATCCCTTCTATGGAATCCGCCAAGGAGCAAGAACCTGACCACTTCTTTATCTCTCTGAAGGCGATAATCAACCAACGCACACAAACTATACGAGCCATGGTTGCCTCCGGAGCTACGGGATGTTTTCTGGATAAGGTAGAAGCAGACAAACTCAGAATTCAGCTAACACACAAAGAGCCACCTGAACGCGTCTTTGCTGTCGATGGGAAGGAACTGGAGTCTGGGCCCATACGATATGTTACTCCGTTTCTCTGGATAACCATTGGGAATGACCACGGCGAGTGGCTGCAGTTTAACATTATTCAAGCCCCCCGATGCAATCTCCTACTTGGGTTACCCTGGTTACGTAAACATGAACCAACGATTGAGTGGTCCACGAATACCATCTCGTTCCATTCCTCTTTCTGTCTCCATCGATGCGTTGGAGATGCCCATCATCAAGACACAGGTTCTACCCTAGCTCAACATATCGCCACGGCCGCAGAGAAGGACGTCGCGCTCCCCACCTGGTACCTATCATATCAAGACGTGTTCAACGTTCAAAAAGCAGAGGAAATGCCCCCTCATCGGGAGTACGACTGCCGCATCGATTTGGTTTCCGGTGCGGTAATCCCGTGTGGCAGAATCTATGCCCTCACCGGGCACGAGACCACCCACCTTCGAGAGTATCTGGACACCTACTTAAAGCTGGGTTTCATACGTCCCTCACGGTCCCCTGCCGCTTCGCCACTCTTCTTTATTCCGAAGGCCAATGACGAGCTTCGCTGTTGCATTGATTACCGCGCCCTCAATGCTTTAACAATCAAAAACAGATACCCATTACCACTGATTCCGGTTCTGTTGGAACAGGTTCGGGAGGCGCGAATTTACACCAAGTTGGACCTCAGAGGGGCGTACCATTTGGTGAGAATGAGAGAAGGTGACGAGTGGAAAACCGCCTTTAAAACGCGGTTTGGGCTCTTCGAATACTTAGTGATGCCCTTTGGGCTTTGCAACGCCCCGGCAGCCTTCCAGTTCTTCCTCAACGAGGTGCTACGGGACTTTCTGGATAGGTTTGTCGTGGTCTACATAGACGACATTCTGATATTTTCCAACATGCAGGATGAACATGTACTCCATGTGGGGCGAGTGTTGCAAGCGTTGCGGAACCACCGACTGTATTGTAAGCTCACGAAGTGTGAGTTCCACGTCGACACCGTGGAATTCCTCGGTGTACATTTGACCCCCACCGGACAGGTAATGTCCGTCCGAAAAGTGCAAGCGGTAAAACAATGGCCCCAACCAAGGTTCGTCAAGGACATCCAGAGCTTCCTAGGCTTTTCGAACTTTTACCGCCGGTTCATTCACCACTTTTCCCAACTGGTTTCACCTCTTACCAAACTGACGAGGAAGAACGTGCCATTTCACTGGTCGTCAGAAGCCCAGAGATCCTTCGAACAACTCAAGGAGGCCTTCACGTCCGCTCCCATCCTACGACACGCTAAACCCGACCTTCCTTTCTTAGTGGAAACAGATGCCTCCGATATAGCAGTAGGAGCGGTTCTTTCTCAACGACATCCGGAGACAGGCTACCTCCACCCCGTAGATTACATGTCCCGGAAACTGAACACCGCCGAACAGAACTACTCTGTTTCAGAAAAAGAACTCCTCGCTATCAGGGACGCTTTCCTAGAATGGCGACACTGGCTGATGGGGGCACAACATCAAGTCACTGTCTTCACAGATCACAGAAACCTCCAGTTTCTGAGGTCAGCTCGACATCTCTCTCCCCGACAACGTAGATGGATGATTTTCTTTGCCGAATACAACTTTATTGTTACATACCTCCCTGGCTCTCAAAACATCAAGGCTGATGCCTTGTCAAGACAAGACATGAACCCACTCCCGGTGGTGGAACCTAAGCAGGCGATCCTCTCACCCGGACAAGTGATCGGACGAACTGAATCGGAATCCTTCCTGCTCAAAGTAAAGCGAATGGTCGCCTCATTTTCTTGGATCTCCTGGTTGAAAGGGCACAAAGACTGGCGCCTCCGAAACGGCATCCCCATGCGGGGCTCACAAGTACTGGTCCCCTCTCTCAAGTTACGGAAACTCGTCTTCCAGTGGTGCCATGAACTACCCAGTGCCGGGCATATGGGAGGAACGAAAACCCTTGAGAAAGTGCTAAGAAACTTCTGGTGGCCTTCGGTCAGGCCGGATATATTGCTATGGGTCAGTCATTGTACCGTATGCTCCCAAATGAAATCCGACCATCGCAAGCAACAAGGCCTCTTGCGTCCGCTACCGACCCCCCGAAAGCCCTGGGAGAGGATATCGGTGGATTTCATAGTTGGACTGCCGAAAGACCAGAACTGTACGGCCATAGTCGTGGTGGTCGACTACCTTACCAAAATGGGACACTTTCTGGCATGTAAACAGATCCCGACTGCCGGAGCCCTTGCAAAACTGCTGCTGGCCAACATCGTCTGACTACATGGACTTCCGCTTGGTATAGTGTCGAACAGGGGGTCGCAATTTACTGCGAGGTTTTGGAAGGTATGGTGTGCCGAACTGGGAATACAGTCATCCTTATCCACCAGCTTCCATCTGCAGACCAATGGGCAGACCGAAAGACTAAACCAGACCCTGAAGCAGTATCTCCGGTGTTATGTGGACCACGCATCCAACGCTTGGGTGGACTGGTTATGGATAGCAGAAGTGGCATATAACGATTCCATACATACTTCCACACAACAAACCCCGTACTTTCTCTCCTCAGGGTTCCATCCCAGGTTCACACCTTTCCAGCTCCCTCACACTAATCTCAACATTCCAGAGGTCCAAGACAGGCTAACCACACTTCGTCTAACCCTCACAAAAGCACGCAAAAGTCTTCAAGAGGCGAAAGCTAGATACAAACACCAGGCAGACAAACGTCGCAGACCCAATCCGGTGTACCATAAGGGGGATAGAGTATGGCTGTCCACGAAACACATTAGATTTAGACGTCCCAGCATTTTCAACCGGAAATTCATAGGCCCTTATCCAGTCCTCAAGCACGTAAACCCCGTGGCTGTACAATTGAAGCTTCCAGCACGTTTACGTATCCACCCTGTATTCCATGTCTCTTTGCTCAAACCCTCGCTCGGCCCCGTCCGGAGGCTACCGGCTCCCGTATGGGTACACCACGAACGTGAATACGTGGTGCAACGGGTGCTGGACTCCAAAACGGTGCGGGGTAAGCTCTGGTATCTCCTGGCATGGAAAGGGTATGGGCCCGAGGAGAACTCTTGGGAACCGGCGTCGTCGATCCACGCAGACCGTCTGGTGGCGGCCTTCCATCGCAGGTGTCCAGACAAACCTGGTCCCCTGCTCAGCGCCCCGTGAGGGGTGAGAGGGGATGTGCTGTCACGATCGCACTCGGTAGACGCTGAGTGCCGGTCCCTACGGAACCCGGGAAAGGAACATTCCCGAGAGCGAACTACAAGGCCCAGACATCCCGGCCATCCCTGAGTCTCGTAATAGATCACGAGACAGAAAAGCATAAAGGACGGACACACCCTCCGGAGGACGCCGATTATTCCCGGATGTTACCCGTCAGAGAAGGTACGTGCAGACGTGCGTTCCAGAAACGGCTTCTTCGTTGACTAGAGAACAGACCCGCAGTATCGGCTTTCCCGAAGCCTCCTTCGTTGGAAACTCCCGTGAAGCACCTCAGGACTGTTCCTGTGGTACTGTCACGCTCCTCAGATTCCCGTCCATCAGAGAGAAGAGAGTTGCGGTTCTCTCTCCTCGTTCTCCCGCTTAGAAACTACAAGGCGCCATACACCGCGAAGCGCTCCTCGGCTCCCGGCTCCTCCGCGAGATGAGTAGTAGCGCAACCCGACTACCATCACCCGAAGGATTTCCGGGTTACCCAGCGAGGGGTTTACTCCTCGATTCCGGTCTCTCACGGGGAGCCGCGAACACCACCTCCGCCCACAGGATTTCCGGGCAGCTGCACTTCAAGGATATAGCGCTCCTCGGCTCACAGGATTTCCGAGCCTAGCAGTGGCAGCGCTATCGAGATATCCTAACCTTACCTCAAGACGTCTTCCGGGTGGAAGCGTCACGACGCCTTGAGTCCACAGGTCCTGCCAACAGCCTACGATTCACACCACGAGAGAGACAGACGTTGCTCTCCGGATTCTTCACGTGGGGATTGCACCCCCCCTAGGCGGAACATACCGGACTCCGTTTAGGAGAAACCTAGCCCGGTGCATTGTCTTCCCTGTACTCCACCTTGCTCCTTTCCTAAAGAAGAAGGGGAGTCCCTTGGTAATTCCCACAACTAGGAGGGAGGAGAAGTCAGGTAAGCGAGCTACACTCATAGGGGATCAGAGAGGGGAATTGGCAGAGCAGGCCCGCGCTTACAGAGTGTTTGTTTCCTTACAGATCTCCGTCCCTGCCGTTCCTGTCCTACCTTCCCTCGCTCACCTGCCTCCTCCGTCCGAGTGTATAACACATCCGCCGGACTAGGGGCAGATGGGAGGTGGACCCTATTCAGCATCAGCGTCATCCTGAGGAGAGGAAACCCGAGGGAACACGACACCCTGGCAGTGTGCATGATGCCTACATATACAGGCACTACGTCATCAATGACTGATTCCAGAATGGACAATATGGGAATGGCATACTTGTAGGTAAGTTAAACTCTAATACCTAACACACCCACTAACAGGTAGAAATGGATGACAGAATAGCCATGACTGTCTGTTGATACATATAGGAACTGAAGTAGGGGCGTTGCTGCTCATACATGTACCACTTACCATGGTACATGTGTCACGCAAACACACAAGCTAACAATGTTAAGACATACAAAGCCACTATGGCTTCCGTTTATTAGTAGAAGGGTACAGAGCAATGTATTGCTGGCCCAAATGTAGTGTATCATCCATGTATATTAGGGAGGCTTTCCATGTGGGATGTGAGTGTGTCTACATGCCCCTTCCATGGTTCATCAGGCAAGTCATGAATCCTGACACCCACATCTGTGGTTAACTATGGATATGTGCATGTGTCAGTGTAAGGCATGTCTCCTATGTCAACATCTACCTACGGAGGACCAGGTGCCCAAATATGTACCATTATCGGCAGGGCTGGCTTTGGGGTGGTGCAAATGGTGCAGCCACACTGGGCGCTGACTTGGAGGGAGGGCACTGATCTCAGGGGGGATCGCGGTGTTTAGCAATACCTTACGATTCAAGCACCTGCTGCAGAGTTCTTTGTGCATCCAGCTTTCAGGCAGAAATAAAATTGGCAAGATAACTCTTGTGGTCAATGTTCCTGCTAGAGAGAGAAAGATTTGAGTTTTGTCTAGGGATAGTTTTGACTCTCCATAAAGAAGTGCAGAGGGTTAATGTGCCTGCTGGAAGGAACAGATCTGTATTTTGTGTGGATAGCTATGTGGAGTATTAAAGCCACAATTTACAAGGGCTTGTAAACAAAGTAAATGTATGTGAGAGAGGGGGCTCGGAGAGATGAAGTTGCACTTTTGCTGGGTGATAGTGAGGAAATCTGAGGAGGAGGTCATGTTAGGGGGACACCATACAAGATTGTTGCATCAGGCGCCAACAGAGCTAAATCCATTCCTGATCATCGACAAGTTCACACATGTTGTGTGAGCACAGAACATTCAGTGATCAGAAGCTACACCAAATAGATATCACAGAAAATAATTGTATCTACATCACAGTCATGATGTAGAAGTGTCTGATCTATCAGCCCATGCTCAGCTTTTGCTATAACACAGAGTAATGGAAGACAAAAGGGTCAATCTATCAACAACAAAATGACTAGCACATATTGTGAAATCAATGTTAGAGATATGTATGACAATATAACTACACATAACGCACATGGACTGCCTTGTATCAGTAACAGTTTTCTAAAGTATTGACAGTTGTCCTTTTGCTTCACTTTCAGTTGACCAGGAATATGGCATCCAGCTGTGGGTGATGACACCCCATGCACATCACCAGACTGATCCGGAGAAGACCTATAACCAGGCTCTCAGCAGGACCCGGAACATAATCGAAAGAATCTTTGGACTGCTGAAGGCCTGGTTCCGCTGCCTTGACATTCCGGGGGTAGATTGCTCTACTCCCCCCCCAGTGGTCTGCAAGATCATCTTGGTGTGCGCAATACTGAACAACATTTGTGTGCAGACTAATGCCCTCTTGGGCGGTGATCGAAAATTTCTAGTCCCGATAGAAGATGATGATGAAGAACAGGATACCGAAGGTCAAGACTTCCAGATACAGATGCAGGCAATCTCATATGCGCACACATTGTGCAAACGTTTTTTACATGAAACACGTTTGTGAATGAACCATGAACCAACATTAATGAAAGTTGCAACGTGATAATAAATGTTTGAAACTATTATCTGTCTTTGTGCTTATATCACATTTGCTGGAAATATCAATGTCCACACATTCTGTCAACTAGAAGTAGCCGTCAGGAATGTAAAATCAGGTTGGATGCCAGGTATCAACTTTAAAACCCCTAAAACAATGCACAGTGCATTGTCAAGTGTTGTGTGTGACTTGCGCCTTGACTAGGCCTGGGCAGAGTTTGTGGAGTTCCGCTATGCAGAACTCCGTGAAGTTACCAAAAAACTCCACTATGATACGCGGAGTTCCACGAGCTGTGGAGTGCTTTACCTTGTCACCCTTTTAGTGCTGTGTGTTTGTCCTGTGCTGTAAAATCAGTGTGTGTGGCATCACACACAACTTAAGAGGGCGCATCTTCTTTCTGTTGCTCGAGTAAAAGTTCTACTCGAGCGGCAGTTTCATCAAGGCGAATAGAATGTTTCTCAACACAAGCAGTAGAAAGCATCTACAACTGCCCCTTTTGAGAAATCTCACTGGGAAGCAGTCTAGCATTGGATTTTTCTTGGTTGCGCTCGCCATGTTGGCGAGGGTGAGTAGGTGAAAAAACTCCACTCCTGTTGGAAATCGGGCAACCGGGTTAGCAGTCACCAGGTTCCCAGCACAGTGGTAGCTTGGCTCGAGCGGTTGGGGGTCAGGCACCGTGTTAAGCGTACGTCACACCATCACAATAACCATGCTTTCATCCGTTCCAAAAAGGACACTGCACCGTAAAAATTATGGAAGTCAAGATGAAAATATATATGTCTTTATCTTATTTTCTCTTAGTTGCAGGCTTCACATCATAAATACAATACAATAGGATTTTCCTTCAAAAGAGCAGGTTAAATAAACAATACTACTTCAGAATTTCAACAAATAGGTTCAGGTCATCATTAAGCAAAGAATAAATAGATGTGCAATAAATATAGACGGCAAATAAATACAGTCAGACAATAAATACAGTGCAAGAATAAATTAGTGGAAGACAATAAATAAAGCACCTTCAATAAATAAGGTAAAACAATCAATGACAATTACAGATCAGATCATTTTCATGAGGTCACTTGGTCTTACTTTGCCCATACACAGCTTATGGTCATTTGGATGGCATGGGGGTGTCCCACCTAGATTGGTCAAGGCTGGGGCCTAAGCTGAGGCAGAACAAGGGTAACCTAAAGATCTGGCCCTCCAAACTACACAGCCCTTTACGGAGGTCACTGTACCAGTCTCAGTTCACCCCTGGCACTCCCAGGCTGGTCCTAACACCCCTTTAACCCCTAGGATGGTCTTTTAGGGATCCACGGGGCCTCAGACGCCCCCTCTACCACTTACTGTCCCTTCCTCGACGATCGGCTCCGCTCGGCGCCGTGTCGACGCCGTGAGGCGGCTCCGGATCGATGTCGCTGGGCGGTCTCGACTCGATGTCGCTGGGCGGTCTCGACTCGATGTCGCTGGGCGGTCTCGACTCGATGTCGCTGGGCGGTCTCGACTCGATGTCGCCTTCCGGCGTCGCAGGGACACTGTCTCCCCGCTTCCGGGTGTCTCCGGAGTGCGATCTCCACTCCCGACCTCCGGCGCGCTTCACCTCAGTTTCCGGCGACTCCGGTGGGCGGACCTCACTCCCCCGTCGACGCCTCACCTCGACCTCAGGTGACTCCCGACTCGACCTCCGGTGCCTCTCCACGACCTCCGTCGGCGCCCTCACTCGACTTCTGGCGGCTCCGGGTACGACGTCTGCTTTCTGTCAGCGCCGCTTCTCTACCTCAGACCCCAGGTCTCCAGGCTTCTCGACGTCAGGACTCCAGGAGGACACCGCTGAACAGGTCAGGAGCTTGCTGTTCTTCCTCTTTAAGGCCTGTTCCAAATGTTCAGTTCCTTAAGATGGTTCTTCTGGTCTTGGTCCCACACAGGGCTTTAGGCTGGGCTTGGTCAGTAGGGACTAGCATCAAGGGTGGGATTCTGGACCCCACTCCAAGCACTGGTTTCCACCTCTGCTGCCTTACTCCGACCTCCTTCTATCTCTGTCCTCTCTCTTCTCCAGTAAGATGCCAACTGCCCACCTGAGATGGCCTCCCAACATTCTAAACTGCCTCCTACTATCACAGGATTCTAGAATGTTCCAGAAGGTTCTAGTTATGTCACAGGTGGCAATGGGTGGCCACCATTTTGTGTCACAGGCCCTCAGACAGAAGTTCCAGGGGTAGGGAAAATGGCTCCCTGACCCTGCATCAACACTAAAAAGTCTGGTGGTTCCCAAAAAGGAAAAATTATAACAGGGTTTGAGGCAAAAGTGGTACAAAATAAATAATGATGAGGAGGGACCACTCAAAGGGCTGACAGGTCTAACAACTCCGTTACATGTAGCAGAGTTTTTGGGAACTCTGTGAGCTCCTAGGAGTGCAGAGTGCAACAAACTCTGCGAACGGAGCGGAGTTTACGGCCGAGTCCTAGCCTTGACCAATTCCATAGCACTGTGTCTGTAAACAAACATGTTTCAGTTGGAATGGTGACACTCTAGTAGGAAAGGTTCCACTATACTACGAAAGGTCACACTATCGCATATAAGGTGACTTTACTGTAGGAAACACCACTTTTTGTCAAGCAAAGTCATGCATGATCATTAAAAGTGACATTGAACTAAGAAAAATTACTGAATGGAATGAAAGGTGACTTTACTGTTAGAAACACCACTTTTTGGTTTGCAAATTTATGCATGACCACTAAATGCAACATTGGACTAAGAAAAATGACTCAATGGAATGAAAGGTGACTTTACTGTAGGAAACATCACGTTTTGTCATGCAAATTCATGCATGACCATTAAACGTGACATTGAACTATGAAAAATGACTAAATGGAATTAAATGTGGCTTTACTGAAGGAAACATCACTTTTGCTTACTGTCTTTTTGTCTATTCTTGGTGATGTAGGTGTTTGGTGTTTGCTGGCATTTGGTGGTGTTTCCTGGTCATTTAGTTGTCTGTTTATTCTGTGTCCTGTCCCAAAATAGTCATACTTCTCCTGTTTTTTGTATTCTGTGGTTTTTTGTGCAGTGTATTGTGGGGTGTCTGTCTAAATAGGGGTTATTAGTCATAGATGCAGGGCAAAGGGGTAGTGGTTAATTTGTAGTTGGGGTTGGAGGATTTGTTGGTGTAGGGAGATATCAGGCAGGGGCAGGGCCAGGAAGCTAGCTGAGGAGCAGTTTTGGGGCCTGCTGTCGCTCATCTTCAAATACCTTCCAAATATGATAGTAAGTGGTGGTAGGAGAGGAAGCACCGGTTGGAGAAGGTGCATCTTCAAATGCAAAGACTGTTTGGTGTGGAACGGAACCGCCTCAAATACAAACATGGGTGGGCTGACATTTTGAACAGTGAGCAGGATCTTCTTGATCATCTGGGCCTAGAAGTTGGAGGGAATGTCGGTAAGTTCCCATATAGCACAAGCTTGTAGCTCCTTGCCTGTAGCTAAATACTCTTCACACTTTTGTAATGCAAGGGGCCAGATATGTATATAGGTGACTATGGCATGATACGTGCTAACTAAATTACGAACGCTGGGGGGCTTATTTACAAGCCTTTTGTGATGCCGGTGCGTCACTTTTTTTATGCACTGATGACGCAGTTTGCCTGCCCATATTTACAAGGCCACGTAAAGCCACTCTGCGTGGCTTTTTATGGCCTTGTAAATATGACCCCCCCCCCTTAAGTATTACTCTGCATGAAAGGGGCATTCTATGGGAGTTGCTGTGGGTGGAGGTCCCACGCTACATCAATGGAAACTGATGCATTCTCAGATTTACAAGGTTTTGTAAACCAGGGAATGTGTCAGATTCCTATGCCTCCCCAGAGGAGGTGTAAGGGAGGGCTAAGGTGGAGAAATACCTTTATTTGTCCTCCATTTTCCTTTTTCTGCGGCACACATAAAAAGAGGCAAATACCTCTTGTGATTGTTTTTGTGCAGGAAGGCGTCCCTTCCTTCACAAAAACAATCACCCTCACAATCCATACACCCTTGTACCAAGGCGCGAGGATGCCTGCATTGGCACGTGGCTGCCCATTGCATGCCAGCGCCAGGGAAAAGGAAAGGAATGTGCCATTCTTTGTAGATACAGCACATTCCTGCTCTTTTAACTTGATTCACGGCAGCACAGCAGGAAGGCTTGCTAAGCTGCCATGCGTCAAGATATTGAAGTGAGGCCATAAACATGACACAGGGGACCATTCACAAGGACATCATAGGGGGCATAGCAGAACATGCAGTGCAGGGAAGGCTCATTGGTGAGGTAAGACCTATCCTAAACAGTGCAGGGAGTTAAAGCTTCTAGGTCATTAATGAATCTGAACTGTGTGGCGTATCCCACGTTTGATGCAGGGTAATACACTCACATGACATCAGACCACAGGTTGGAAATTGTGTCTGCGTCCCCCCAAAATAGTCATGCATATGTCTCTGTTACATAACTACATCCTCATACCTTTATGATCCTGTACAGGCTGTGATTGAACTTTGTTCCTTTACAGTGCATTGGTCACGTGGCCATGTGCAGGTAGCTACGTGAAGGAGACAAACAAGCATGGCTACAGTCTGATGTGTTTAGGCTGATAAAGTTTACATGTGAACTTGAGAAGGCTCCAGCACTGTCATACTATGCAGATTGTGGACAATCAATTTGGACTGTTCATACAGGCATCATAGCCAGGCATTCTAGCACCCTGTTACAATATAGGCTGGTCTTGTACCTTGTCTGCACTCCATGCACCTCATATGTGAGGTGCCTGATGAATACACTGCAACATGGCATACATATGTCAATTATGAGGGCATTCCAACTTGGCCTTGTGCTACAAATCCAACATACAGAAAATATCAGGCATTTGTGAAGATATGCTCTGTGCATCATATGTACACAGTGTACATTTTCAGCATTCACAGAGCTATGTGACTGATGTTGTCTTGTGGGTGGACCAAGCCCATTCACCCATGCAGAGGTTGTGACATTCAGAGATGCCAATGCTACCAGTGACTGTCACCTCATTGTTACTGTGATCAGTAACAAGTGTGCGTGTTTCCAGAAACTGTTGCTGTGCGATGTGCAAGGGGCATCATCAGTCTGTGGAGATGATCTGCACCACACATGTAGATTCATGACATAAGGAAGATAAAGTTCCATGTGGTAATTACATGCCCAAATTGTCATCTAGAATGATTAGCAATGAGTTTATGTCCACATGATGTATGCCTCTCAATATGCGGTGCTACTGTTGTGTCATCTATGGTGTAGATACGTATACCACATGTATCATCACCTGCCCCAAACCTAATGATGGTAATTGATTATAATGTCTGTCACCCACACTATCGTCCACATTTGCCAACATGTTACCCACGTATGTGACACAAATGCTGCATGGTCTAGACTGTGAAGTTCCTGACACAGAAGTATGTGTGCACAAGTCACATCTTTTCCATGACACAGGTGTGGTTGG
Organism: Triturus cristatus; assembly: GCF_964204655.1. Lineage (NCBI taxonomy): Eukaryota > Metazoa > Chordata > Amphibia > Caudata > Salamandridae > Triturus > Triturus cristatus. Next base: position 1,291,782,711 of record NC_140589.1, read on the forward strand.
GGTGTAACACATATTCCACACCAAACTTCCAATACTGCAGGGCAGAAGGGAGCTGGATGTTTCCAGCTGAGGGACATTTCCATTACTTTGTAGGCTTTGGTGAGACATAAGGCCAATGTGTAAAGTCTCACAGGCATATATGCACTGTGTTGTCAGGATACAAGCCCTTAGACATGACTCAAAATGCTGCAGGTATCCATATGTTTTTACCTAGATTCCCCTTTATTTAACAATTTCCTGCAATATACCTGACAGATACAGCTCCATACACTCACTAATATGCACTCTACGGCATGCATGTACACACTCATCACATGGACTAAGTATGAGTTGATGTGCTACTCAGTATCAACCCATACAGGAAGGTTGAAACAGACTATTGAGTATCTCATGGAACACATGTTATTGTTGAATTTTCAATGGATGATCTATGGTATAGTGGTGTTGGCATGACCGTGTGTCAATCTGTCTAAAAGGATTTACAATAGGTCTGTTGAATGTGAGGTAGATAGCAACAATCTGTTGATGTTTCAAAAACCTGGCAATGAGTTTATCTATGCAGCTATGTATGCGGCCTGTGTATATGCCATTAACGAAGAAGCATTGCTGGATCATGATCCATGTACTTGCTACACATCACTCATTTCACTTAGCTCTTTTGCTCTATATTGTACCCTGTGCCATGTGTCATGGCATACCCCAGTGAGCACAAAGATGGACTATGTGTACCATTTCATGTGTGCATAACAGCATATACCATTATCTGTCCTCATATGCACATGGATAGATGGCAATGGGTCACTGGCCTTTCTGGTACACACATGGTCATTACCTGGGTGATTTACCATTGTTATCTTAGGGGAAGGACATGCTTCTCATGATGGTTGGTCATTGTATGTTACACAGATGTAAGTGTGGTAGGCAGCCCAGGTCACTTGTGCTGCTAATAGTGAATTGTGCATGTAAATGTGGTCAAGTGTGACAAATAAGCTTTGTCTGATTCACGTGTCCTTCCTCTCCAACAGCCAATGTGACCCTAGCAGAGGTAAAGGCATTTAGGCTCCGGCTGGGAAGGTATTGGCACATACGGAAGGTAGCATAGGCCTACAGGCAAATTGGGGAGGCCTATGAGTGAGCCAGGTCAGCAGGGAGCTGGATGTCATCAGCTTGGAATGTGTAGGCATGAAGATGGCAAGAAGCAGCCGTCCTACAGGAACGGACATGGTGGCATTCCAGGGCCTGCTGCAGGACCCTCCTCTGCCCCACTATCTGGACCCTCCTCTGCCCCACTGCCTGTACCTTCACTCCTCCACTATTCGGACCCTTCTCTGGCCCACTAACCGGACCCTCGTCTGCCCCACCAGCAGTGGCAGCACCGCCAGGTGGTACTCAATCACAGCAATTGATGGAAATAGTGCAGTAGTTGCAGAAGGACCAGCAGGACATCAACTTAAAGTTGGCTAGAGTAGAATTGAAGCTGGCAACACTGCTGCAGATGGTGGAGTGTTTGCAGCAGGCTGTGGACCGCATTGAGCAACAGATGTAGGCCTGCCCTCAGACTTCCATGTGCTCACCAGTTCTTTTTTATCAATTTTAAAGTATAGACTTATAGCTTAGGTTAGGATAGTTATTAGTACAGTGGTAGGTTAGTTTTAGGTATAGTGTTTTTCTATAGTTTATGTAACAAAAATTGCAAAAATACAAAAACATACATATATATTTCGCTTTTCATGTTTAGGTAGTTTGTGTATAGCTGTATTTGATGTTAGTCTCATGTGCAAGTGTGTTATAAGGAGGGTTGATGTTTAACCTGTCTGTTGTGATATATGTGTGGAGAAGGATAACTTAAGGTTAGGTTAGTTTTGTTTTAAGAAAACAAAATGTATTAAGTCAAAACAAGCTTCAGATACAACCATATCTCAAGATATATATACAGAGCATATACAAGATAAGGCAAATACTAGGCCTTATAAAACGCAATATACAATGCACGCAATGCCGCACACAACCCACTGGAGTACGCCTCTAATCCCTCCTGGAAAACCCATTTAGGACACCTCATGAGATCCATCATAGACCCCTGTATAATGTCCACGGCCCCCATATTTTCTCCCATTTGCAGGGGCATCCGTGGCTTTGATACACCACCTGCTCCGCACCATGACACCAGTCCATATCGCAGAGCCATGCAGCCACAGTCGGGGGTTCCGCAGCCCCCCACACGAGTGCTATGTTCCTCATAGTGACCCCCCCCGGCCAAAGCTAGCCACAACTTCACCCACTTCAGCCACATGATCTCTCCTGTGACACGGAGGAAATGCCATCTGGACTCCAGCGGGACCTGTGCCCCCACCACAGCCTCCATCACACTGGTGATGCCCTTCCAATACTTCTGAATCCTGGGGCAGGACCACAAAATATGAAAGAATGATCCCCTCTCGCCACATTCCCTGGTACATAACAAGGAACTCCTGCCCTTAATACGGGCCTGCACGATTCTCGAGGCATACGACCTGTGGAGGATGCGGAGCTGAACAAGTCGAAAGCGCGCTCTGATGGCTATTTCCTTGGGACACTGGAGGGCCTCCGCCCAATCGTCATCTTCCAACAAACCCACATCTGTTTCCCAGGCCTCCTACAGGGGACCCAGGTGGTCTGAAGTATTGTTTACTAGATTCTTGGTTAGGTTAATTTTAAGTTAGGATAGTATAAATCAGTTAGATTAGAAAAGTTTACGCATAGCTTATATAGGTAATATCAATAGTACTGTAAATAAACCCTGTTTTACACTTTCATAACTGCTTACGTATTTTATACTTGTCAGTTGTGACATATGCATAGGTTGTTTTAAGCACATTATGTGGGAGTTGCTGCCAGTGTTTTTAATGTGTGTTAGTAGGTGGAGAAACTGATGAGTCAAAATGTCCTAGTTTGCAATGGAGTCACTTAAGGGATATTCAAACATCAATGGTCACTGTAAGTGACATTCTTGCTGTGAATAGACACTAAGGCCAAAACAGGAATTACATTGCACTGTGCGTGGACGTGATGCAACGTGTTTTGAATGGATGATGAAGTAAAACCATTGTGACTGTTCTAGGATGTGTTTGATGCTACACTCCTGGCAGTCACTTACACACTCTCCTAGCACCAAATTGTAGTAGCATCAATGTAGTTTCTCGGCTAATATCCATGGTTGCATCAGCCATGTGGCCAGAACCAATGGTTAGTCTAAACATTGACTGATTGCCTATTGTTGCACTTCTTGCATTTAACTTTAGATTACGACTTGGTAATTTTGTAGTAGTTATGGATCACATGTACTATTTTTTATGCATTGCACATATTTCTCCCTAGATATCAGACCCACATTATACTTTAATTGTCAGATAGTGTCTCGAGAGTCAGCACATCCACATGGACAACTTCCTTTACCCGTTGAACTGGATTGCCCCCAGCTTATTGGCCACCTTGCTGGTGCCACTTTGTCAGAAAATTTGCTCATACCTCATGACACCATCGATGTCAGCCAGGGACTGGTCCAATCCACAGAGTGGAGAGTAGGTGCCTCTTACAGCCTCCGAGGTGTCCTTATTGGTTGTTGAGGCACCTACAGACACCCTCTAGGGTGACCACCATGAACTCTATCCCTGCCTGCACCTTATCTACCAGGTCATGCTGCACTCCTACCACATGATGTTGGAAAACTGTTTGCAGATTCTTATAGTCCTGCACCAGGGGTGGGCTGGCATGTGATATTTGGTCTGTGAGAGGCAGATCATGTGGAAACCCCGCAATGCTGTTGGCCCTTCTCGAACCGGAGAGGGTGTTTGGATGAAGTCGAGGATTTCTTGGAGGATGTCTTGTTCAAGGCTTGTCAGTCTGTCATCCTCTGCAGGATACCCTTCCAGAACATGCAGCTCGCCAGGAGTAGGTGTTTCGTCCTCTGGAATGGAAAAGATTTATGTTTCTGGAGATCCTTGTCACTTGCTCACAAAAGGTTGACAATCATGTCCTCATTTGCAGGTTTATGGCAAGGGGCAGTATTGTAAGGATCCTGCTGTGCAGCACTACATCTAATAGAAAAGGGCATGACCGGCCCACATCTATGAGATACTGTGCATTCCTGTGCTCTTCGAAGGCGATGGTGCATAAATGGCTGCCATGCAGCAAGCACCCTTGCACCATGGTGCTAGAGTGCATGCATTGTTGGCGTTGTTGTTTTTGTGCAGGTAGGGGCACCATCCTGCCCAGAAAAAAGATATGAAGGCAATTTCTTTTTCCTGTTTGTGCTGCTGAATGCCCCATACAGAGTAAGAAACAAATTTGTGGTGAACTGATGTGATCCCTCCTTGTTTTTCCTCCCCTACTACACCTCCCCTGGGGAGGCGTCAGATATTGACGCATCCCCAGGTTTACAGCTTGTAATAAATCTGGGAATGTCTCACATGCCATGACTGTTACCTGGGAACAACCGCTATGAGCACCATGGCACGCCTCCCCATTGTAGTGTGAGACAATGAGCAAATTGCACTGTGTTGCCTCTCTCCATGTCTCCACAGTCACGAAGTTCCATGAAGGGTGGCTTTTTGTGGCCTTGTGGATATGTGCAAGACCAGTGTGTGCAACCAACATCTTTTAAAGCGAAGCTCCAGAAGCACACTGGGCTTGCGAATATGCCCCCAAATATCTGGACATATTGACTCCACTACTATGCACATGGCATCATAATCCACAGGGAGTCTGCATTCCCTGTCACCATAATCAGCCCTTTGCTCCAGTGGAAGTGATATGGCTTGGGAAATTAATTAGTTATGTAGATGCTGTCTGCCTTTCTCACAGTTCACCACAGCACTCTGGCTCGTTGGGGTGTGTTGCATGCACATAGTGCATTCATGTGGCGAGGGGATCTGTACTTGACGCATGCCCTCTACACAGCATTAAAACCCAGATACACTGCAGGAATGTGTGAGACCATGTTCTTTGAGTGGTGGATACCGATTTGATTTGAGTGCACACACATTAGACTCCATATTAGTTGGCAGTGGACACAGTGTAGAAACTCTGAGGAGATAGGCCCAGTGAAACCATGTAATTCGCTAGCATGGAAATTCACAACATTTCAGTTTTGTAGTAGTTTATCTTTAGAGTATTACACATTGTTTAACTCAAACCCCCTCACTTGGACATGTTCATGTCTCCCTTGGCACTTCTTATTTTGGACCAGGGACGCAACTTACTGCCACACACTGATGTTACCCAGATCCTGCATTTAGTCTCATGTGCCTGCAACACTAACAGTATGCGTGAACGTATTCAATGGACTGACATGGCAGCCAACATTTGTGGGCTGTGGGTCAAAAGGAACCCCACGGGGTGGTAGTACTGGAATTGGTGACATATACCTAGCCAGGTTTCCCACATAACTGGGATTACTCACTTCAGCCTCCTACCATCCCTTACTTAAGGGCTTTGTGGTGGCAAACTATTTCTTCCTACACCTTGATTGATCCCTGTTTCACATCCTCTGACTTTGACATTTGGCATGGTGAGATACTAGGCCTCCAGACTCCCTACTGCCACGTGCTCCATCTTCAACCAGGGCCACATCTCTTATAAGATGTAGTGCCCCAATGGCTCCTCTCTGTCATGTCTACCCAACTACAACACAAGTGTGACACTGTCAGACACAGCAGTGTATGTGTATTTGCGAGCCAACCTTCCTGTACACGTATGCCTTCTCACATCATTCCTATGCAAAGTCTCCACATCCACACACACTGGTAGTTGTATGTGTTCAGCCAGCACCTACAATGCACTGCACTACCCGAAGATCCCAGGGCCACACACTGGGCCTCATTGACGAGGTATTGGCCCAGTGCAGGGCAGCACCACAAGGAGTCTTGTTGCACTGCCCTGCACCAGTAGAAAGGGGCAGGAATGCAGCCTATCTATGAGATGCAGCGCATTCCTGTCCTTTTCCCCTGCGCTGGTGCACAAATGGCTGCCATGCCCCAATGCAGGCACCCTTCGGCCATGTTGCAAGGGAGTCTGTGTTGTAGGGGAGATTGTTTTTGTGAAGGAATGGACTCCTTCATGCACAAATACAATCACAAGAGGGGTGTTCCTCTTTCTATGTGTACACCAGAATGCAGCACACATATAAAAAAGGGAAAATTAGGAGAAATATAGGTATTTCTCCTTCGTGCCCCTCCCTTACACCTCCCCTGGGAAGGCATAGGAATCTGGCACATTCCCAGATTAAGGAGACCTTTTGAATCTGGGAGTGCATCAGATTCCATAAATGTTGTGTGGGAACACCCACAGCAACACCCATGGATAGCACCTTCCACGCAGAGTAAAATGTGATAAGGGGCATATACTTGTGTTGGCATAGGGTAGACCTGCCTTGGCAGTTCAGGCTGGACTGTTCCCATGAGGAACAGGGTCAAGACTGATTTGAATATGGCTAGGTCTGAACTAGGGTAGTGAAGTGAGTTAAAGAACGATGATGGATTCAACCCAGATCTGTGACTGAGGGTGAGTGTCTGAAAAGTTTCAACTCTCCATCCATTATCTCCTTGTGTTTGCTTTGTTCGCCCTCAGTTGGCAAGGTATGACCACACGTGGGTGCCCTGCTCACTTTGCACCTGGATTCAATCTAGCCTGTCTGATAAGGGGTGTTACTCCGAAACCGGTCCCAGGATGTTTGTTTCCAGTCCAGGGTAGACCTGGCTTGCCAGTTCGAGCTGGACTCTTCCCATGAGAAATAGGGTCAAGACTGATTTGTATATGGCTGGGTCTGAATTGGGGAAGCAAAGTGAGCTAAAGAATGATGATGGATTCAATCCGGATATGTGACTGTAGGGTGAGTGTCTGAAAAGCTTCAGCGCTCCATCCATCATCTCCTTGTGTTTGCTTTGTTCACCCTAAGTTGGCAGGGTATGCCCAGACATGGGTGTCCTGCTCACTTTGCAACTGAATTCAAGCTAGCCTGGCTGATGAGGGGTGTTACCTCGAAACCGGTATCAGAATGTTTGTTTCCGGTCCATGGAGACCTGGCTTGACAGTTCGGGCTGAACTGTTCCAATGAGGAACAGGGTCAAGACTGATTTGCATATGGCTGTGTCTGAACTTGGGTGGCGAAGTGGGCTAAAGAACGATGATAGATTCAACCCTGATCTAACCCTGGGCGTAGTTCACGAAGTAGCGCTACACGTAGCTATGCAAAGTGCACTTCGCACTACGCGAGCTACGCGTAGCACTTCACGAACTGCGTAGTACCCTGTTCACACTGTGCAAGATGCGGTTTTCAATGATTGCACAGTGCGGACAAGCATCCGGCACTGTGCAATCATTGAAAACGGCATCTTGCACAGTGCGAGCTGTAGTTTTCTGCCGCTTGAGTAGATTTTTACTCGAGCGGCAGCTTTCTCAACACGGACTGGTAGTTTCTCATCACGAACGGTCGCGAGCATACGCGACCACTCGCAATGAGAAACCTGACCTCCCCGCGTTGAGAATCTCGCCGGGTGGTTTATTTTCCAAGCTCGCGATCGGCAACTTGAAGTTGCTGATCGCGAACGAGGAAAAAGTCTTGCCGGGATGTCATTTTGCTTGCTCGCGGTCGCCAACTTAACGTTGAGGACCGCGAGCAAGCAAAAAATGACCGCTGCACTATGCTACACTACGCTACACGTGTTTGCACTATGCTACGTGCAATTCGCGTAGTGCGAAGTAGCTCAAACTTCGCAAACTACGCCAGCGTAGCGTAGTGCTTTGCTCAGGCTTACCCTGATCTGTGACTGGGATGAGTGTCAGAAAAGTTTCAGCACCCCGTCCATCATATCCTTGTGTTTGCTTTGGCATATTCACCAGGTCATGAAAAGCTGTGTAGGGTGGCTTTGCATGGACTTGTAAATATGGGCAGGCCCATTGGGCCCCCAATACATCACAAAATAGATATGCACCTGTGGTGCAATGGCCATGTCAATAAGGCACACCATTATTTGTTTCAACACACACTGTTCTCTGGTATGCATTACTTGCATCCACCCCATATCCAGGTGCTTATTACAAGCCCAGTATGCCCCCATAGTCACTTTTCTTAACTACCCGGATGCTCACATTGCAGACCCACCACTTGGAGGCCAGTCTGAGCCACATGGGCATAGAGTAAGGCAAGGCAGCCATTTGCACAGCTTTGCCTCAATCCATACCTATGGGGTAATTCAAAGCCACGCAGGGTGGCTTAGCTTCGCAGCACTAATATGATTGCGAGACCAGCACTACCAGTGTCATGAAAAGTGAGGTTCATGGCAGCACAGGACTCTGGTGACTGAGGTCCCATGTTTGGTATTGTGGATCTTGTAGTTCTGGTGACTCATGTTGGGCAGACAACTACAAGTCGTGGTTAACAGAGGTGACAGTGGATTGGTGCTGCACTTTACATATGGAAGTATATAACATGACGGAGCTGGAGTGAGCTATGCAACATGTAACTGGCCAGTGTGACTGAGATATAATATGATGCTTAACAGTACATGACTGACATACCTGCCCTTTTCCCTGCACACGGTGCAGTGGGGAGTTGGTACTTAGCTAGCTGGACTTAAGAGATGACCTTTTCCCCCACATTGCCCATTTTTGCAACTTACCCTGTAGGTCTTGATGTTCATTATGGGCTGCACTATTGTTGTGATCTTGCATTCATTCCACTAAGATGACATGTCTGTGGAATGTGGAACGTCCTGTGTGAGCTTGTAGCTCAGAGGTTCCAGAGGTGACTACAACTATCTTATCCTGGAAGTCCTGCCACCAGCTCCTCTGGAATGACAGCTGCCACCCACTCCTCCAGGGCATCCGACTCATCCTGGTCCGCTGGCCTCCCGCCTCCAGTTGAAATGCTGCCTTCAGCTTGTTTGCCATTTTCTCCTTCACCCTGAGCTTTATGTCCTGTCAGCATTTCATCAAGTCAGTCACTGTCCTCTTCCTTTGTCCAAAGCTGTTGACCTTGACCAGTATGAACTGCCAAATGGCTTCTTTCTCTGATAATAGCAATTTTGAAGTGACAAACAGCTGGTGTTGGTGGTCTGTCACCTGGGTGATCAGGATCTCATTCTCCTCCTCACTAAAGTAGCACTTCCTCTTCCCCCAGGAAGTCTGCTTGTACATCCTGGCTGGTGCTGGGATTGTTGGGGTTGCTGTCCTGGTTGCTGGTTTCTTCTCTATGCTCCATAGCTGCCCTCAGTGTAATCTGATTGCATTATTTAGAATTTGCGTCATTTTTTATCCATTTTTCACAGCAAAAATTGGCGCTAAAGTTGTTTGCTCGTGTTTCATGACACTATTCTGCCTTACAACACTTTTACGGCAGATGCGTCAGTTTTTGCAGCGTCATGAAGCCAGCACCAGCATAATTGTTTTGTGACGTAGCTCACAGCTTACAACATGGTGCTCCATACCATAAATGTGCATCCATGTCGCAAAAAGTTGATGTAGGGTTTTGTAACTGATTTTGACGCTTCACTGTACTGCAGCAGCGACGCATCATTTCTTGTAAATGAGGCCCAAAGTTTTCAAGACAAGTCAAAGAAAATCATACAGCTGTATGAATGTGTGAATTGTAATTTAGTTTCTTAGACTCTCCAGCACGTTTTACATCCTTGCAGTTTATATTTTCATAACAGATACTACAGCCTAAACTAGCAAACATCCGCTTTGAGACCTTTGTTTACAAAAAGAAATGTAAGGTGTGATATATTTTGTGCTTTCGTCTATTACCTCTGGAAAAACGTAATACACATCTTAAGCGATTCCCCGGACATGTGCTGTTTGTTTGTTAGCTGTATCCAGTTATGCCGCACTATTCCCCATATCACGCTGCTTCGTACCAGACAGGGGAAACTCTTCGCACTTAGACCTTAATGTAGCAGTATAAAAATGTCAATCTGCTGTTTGAAAATGCCTCTTAGCTTCGCCTTACAATGAAATGCATCCCTTTCTAGACAACCTCAAACCTAATGGGTTGCATTTCCACTCAAGGCACCTCCATTGCCAATCCTCGTAAAACATTCAGGATGGTGATGAACAATGTCATCAATTCATATTGAGGTAGCAATATGTCATGCAGTGGTCTCAGATGAAGGCCAAAAATCAATGATTGAGGTAGCAGAAAGTGCTTTAGCTTGCGTTTGCTGTCTTTGCAGAAAATGCATGGCATTGTTCCTGTAAGAGGACAAGCAGTGCCTGTGTTCAGAAGCTAACAAAACCACCTCATCTGAAGCACATATCAAAATTATTGTGGAAATAAATCACGCCACCACGAAAAGAGAATGGATTCTGAAATTGCAGCTGATGAAAACTGCCTGCTTGTAATATTTTTCCATCTCTTGCTATTTATTATTTGTGTTGCAAAAAACGAATTTGCCTTTCACAGCATATACTATACATTAACTTACAATCATTATGCAAAAATATGTGTTTTTGTGTAATTTGCAGTCACCTAAGAGAAGGAAGGCAGCATTTTCAAAGCAAATGTCATGCTGATTTGCTCCGACTGCTCTCAGCCCTTCTGATTGTGCGCTACTTTCATCACTTCGAGCCTAGCGAAACACAACAGGGTGCAATCAGCATGGGATTGCTTCTTAAAATCGCAAGCCCCATCTAAATGCGATAATAAAAGTATAAGGAGCTGAATCGAAGAACTTGCAATTATGCCCTCTGTACATGTACAACGATTACTGGATGCATGGATGTCGGTTCAACAGAATGGCAGGGTAGGTGGAAGTAGCACAACATGTCCCTTGACCCCAATAACATCACTGGTGACCAGCCGTCACCCCCTCCCTCAGCTATTCGTATCTCAGTAGTCTTTTTTATTATATCTCTCACCTGTCTTTCTCACATATTGCTATCTCTTTCTCACTACACCTGTTTCCTTCTCTATTTCCACTATGCCTTTCTCACTGATCTCCTTATAATATCCCACGTAGTCCCCTCTTGCATCTGACTCGCTCTCATGGTCTTTCTTTTTCCACCTCTCTGTCAGATGTCTCCCATGTGGCTTACTTCCTTGTGTGTCTCTTTCTCACCTGTTTCTGTCTCAAAATCATCTCCATATTTCCCACCTTTTTTCCTCCTCACTTCTTCCTCAGCTGTCTCTATCTGTGTCTCTAAACTGCATAGACACTTGGGGTCCATTAGGATTTAGGGCGGTGGGACCACCGCTGCGCTGGCGGTACGGACAAATGCCTTTTTCCGCCCGCTAGCAGCGGACATCACGCCCGCCATATTAGTATGGTCAAACATAGGCCAATTCCCGACCGCCGCGGTGCGACGCACACCGCCATCAAAGTGTGCCCGCCACCGCGGCGGTGGGAGCCAATGGAGACCCTCTGCCATGCGGAATGATGTCCGCCCCGGTCCACAAATGAGGATGACTCATGCAAGCCGACGCACTGCATCGGAGACACCGCCCTACCAGAGACGGCAGAAACTTGACAGCGGAGCGTGAAACCAGAGTCCCGGTCCACACCACCCAGACACGACCGCAATGGACCCAGCTCTACACGTCTTTCCGGTGCTCTACCTGCTATATCACCAGGAACTCATGGACCGCCGCGGACAACGCCGCAAGTACGCAATAACACAACACACAACACACAACCCACAGCTTGACACAGGGTCCAAATCCACATTAGACACCCTAGCGGGGGATAGGGACACATCCCCAAGGGCACCCACACATCACCCACTTGCCACAAATGTACCCGCTGCATCCTGGAATCACAGCTACCGCCACCATGCAGCAATGTCCCGGTCACGTCACCACAGACGCGAACACAAGCAAATACATGCGCAATGCAGAAGGCAGTGCCAGTGCCAGGCATGGGCAGGGCACAAAGACCACAGGGCCACACCCATACACTAGCACACTCCATGAAGGCACATGCCATGTGCCCCCCCGTGCACCCCATGCACAACAACAAGCCAGGGCAATACATACCCTGCACCACACAACAAACAATCATGGAGACACACAATGCAGGAGTGGCTGCACAGGAACACACAACACACAACACAGTAGCACAGGGCCAGGGAAACACACACTACACCACACTCAGAGAAAAAGCAATGAGGACAAGCAACAAATGAACACACACAAGGAATCAACATCCAAATGGACACACAGCCTGCACAGTCACACATACATATCACAGGCTGACACACACACACACATACACACCCCACATGCCAACAGCAATGTAGCACAACAAATAGGGAAACAAAAGTGGGCTGCACACAAATGGAAGGCCATGGAGACACACAACAAGCATGTGTACATCACATCAACACAAGGAACAGAGCACAACACCCTCACACCATCAAAGCACACATGACTGGCACAGTCAGTGAAATTAAACCACAGACAGCTCAGTGCAACCACACAGGGAGACAGCACGGCAAACCATGTATAGGCACAAGGATGAAAGGATGAAAGGAAGGCCCTGAAGTCAAACTGGGAACAGCCACACATACATACAACTACTTCACAGGAGTACACAAGCAGCACTACAAACAGGGACCATCTGCACACCTCCGGACTGACAAACACCAGTAAGAATCTACACACATACCCCCCTCACTCCAGCAGCACCCAACACCAGTGCCAAACGCACTGAAGGCTGGCAATACTTGACAGGCAATACACACACACACAACCACACACCCTGGGCTCAGCCACAAACATCACACACACACACACACAGGGAGGGATGCCACCACAAATGTGGAAACAAATTCAACAAACACATAACCCAACTGAAATACACACAGAGCCACAACAACAACAACAGACATGCCCTGTGCAGCTAAACTGGGGAAAGGCAATGGGAGCACAGACACAACAGGAGTGCACAATCTCATCACTTAGGAACAATGCACAGACAACATTCCACAACACACACAAGAAGTGCACCATCACAGAACAACACAGCCACAGCAAACAAACAACAGATGCACAGGCAGAACAATCACATAGCAAACATAGCACAATATCAGGGGATGTACAACAGGCAATCACAAGGCAACATACACACAGCACGCACAACAAGCTGTGTGTGCACACCAAGCGTACCAGACACACACAGACATCAGTGACAGAACAGCAACCCACACAACACCATACAGCACAGCATAAAGACAAGAGCACACCCAGGAAGTGAAGCAATAACACAAACAACACACATACATCCAACACGACACCCAATAGATGCACAAGTCTGGGACACAAAGGTGGAAACAACTTGACCACAGGACTGGGCAGCACACACAGTTGAACTGCATAGCAGCAACCATGACTGAAAAACAGCACCAGAATATCACACATGACTCATTGGTGAAATGCACTGAGTGACACATTCACCCTGGACAAAGAACTGCACCACAAAGCACAGTGGCACAAATGAAGTCACTGGGAGGCACACACACATACAAACCGAGGGGACAGTTCACACCAAAGTGAAGTGTACTGCCTGTCAGTAGGGGACATGGCAGGAGTGTACCATACACATAGAGAGGGAGTGCAGACCCACAATGGGTAGGCAGCTGAAATACAGATAGGGGATGGCATGACAACACACACAACATGCCACACTGGAGGCAAGAAGGCACCATGGGACAGCAAGGCATGAGAAAACACAACCACAATGGCAGTGTGGAGAAGCAGGTCTGCACAGACCCCACAAACAGCCACCAGACACAGGGATGTGCAACAAAACACAACACTGAATTTCCAGTAGCACCCTCTGCATACTCACAAGTGACAAAAACAACAAGTAGGAGTCAGAACTGCAAGGACACACTAACACACTGCACAGTGCACAACATACAACTCACACATGGGCATACAACCACATCCACAGGGATGAACAATCAAAACAACAGGCACACAACTCCTGGGTGACACATGTGTGTAGTTGAAATTGCAGAGGCATGCACACATCAACACTCCCCACAAACTCCCCCCCTTCACACTGCACAATACCTGGCCATCCAAGAGCACACATGGAAAGTAAGCCATGGGACTAGGATGACTGGCCATCACAAGATGACCACACACATACACCACTGGGCACACATATAGGAAGAATGCACACATGATGACCCTGGACAGCCTGCCTGCAATACTGTGTGCAGAAACCCACCCTGTGCTGGCAGTGTCCCCCAACCTGACATGTGTACAATAGAGCCAACACAAACTAATCAAGTAAATGACTACTGCTAAACATTCGAAATTGACACCATTGCAACCACAAGTATCTGGACCAAGAAGAACTGAAGACCCTGTCACCCCTGAAAAAAAGAGAGCAAGTGAGCCCAAACATTGAACATGTTGAAGTACCACACAGACCATGTGGCACTTTAAACCATTTACACACAGCAAAATAACTTTATTCAGTAAGGACACTGACAAAATAGAGAGCTGGAGCAACTGTCTTTATTCACAAATTGCACAGATAGGCACCATGAGAAGAGAAGATTAAGGCACAAAATGCAGAGCATGTCCATGAGAAGCCGCACAGGCAAGGGCAAAACAGCAAGGCCAGTGGCCAGGTCAGAGTGCAGAGTATGTCCATGAGAAGCTGCACAGGCAAGGGTCCAACACAGCAGTGAACAACAAGGCCAGTGGGCAGAGCAGAGTGTAGAGCATGTCCATGAGAAGCTGCACAGGCAAGGGCAAAACAGCAGTGAACAACAAGGCCAGTGGCCAGGGCAGAGTGCAGAGTATGTCCATGAGAAGCTGCACAGGGAATGTGTGCGACTATACCTTTCCATGGCCAGCAACACGGTCAGGGGGCAACAATGTGCAGTACCGGCCCTCCTGTGTGAGACACAGGTGTGTGAGGGTGACTACCACTCTGACTTGGCTGTCAAGCAGACTGGGAGCTGGCTGTGCCTCGGGGACTGTTGGGGCACTTAAAGTTGGAGAGAGCGGAACAGCTGAGGTAGAGCGATCAGTGTCTTGGCAGGCTGGAGGGCTGCTTGGACCAGGTGGTGTAGTGGCACGTGGAGGTGGAGTCATGCAGACAGGAGTCACGGTGTGGCTGGGAGATTGTGGAGGGGTGCCCTTCTACTTCTTGGGGATCCTTAATGGCTTGACTGACTGTGGATCAATGGGAAGTGGTGTGGGCACAACAGGCACACTCACCACCACTGCTGCGGCAGGTGCAGGCGCTGGCAGCCCCTCTGGTGATGTGCTGGACCCAGCTGAACGCTTTGCCTTGCTTCGCCTCTGCCCCCCTTCCCCTGTTTACTAGGTGTCACCCCTATAGTCCCCTCCAGCCCCTGCTTCACTGGGCTTGGAATGGGAGTCGAGGTGGTTGGTGATACTGCTTTTGAGCCCTTCCCAGGTGTACCCTTGGCACGCACCACCTCCTTGGTGGGCACAGACACTGTACGATTATCTTTGCGCTATGCCTTAGGGGCAGGAGAGTCCTTGAATGGGGATGCCACTGAAGCATGTGTGCCTGAGGTCTGCTGCTTTGCTAATTGTCCCCTGGTGTCGCCTGACAGGCTTTTCTCCCTGCGCTCTGGGGTGCCTTTGGTCTTCTGTGGGGATGGTGTCTGCGCACGGGACCGCTTGGGTTGTCGCTGCTGTGTGCTCCGTGTTCTGTATCGTGACTTTGATGTATGTAGACCGTGGTCAGTATTGTCAGACGTGGCCACTGCCTGGGTGGTGGACAAAGGGACTGGAGCTGGACTGTGAGAATGTGCCTGTTGCAGGGCAGACGTTACTATTGATGACAAAGCCTAGACTGTCCTGTGCAGCCCACTCACATCGGAATGTATGCCCTCCATGAAAGCAACTACCTGGGCCAATTTCTTGTTGTGGTCAATGAAGGCATTTAGGAGAGCTACTACACACAGCTGGTGCAAAAGGTCCACAGACTCAGCACTGATGGCAGCAGGGGAGGCAGGGGCAGCGGTGCCAGGGGTGAAGGACACTCTTCCCCTCTTACTGAGGCGGACATGGGCAGCACCAGAGGAAGTGGCTGGGAGGGTGGGCAATGGCCGCTGTGCGGTGGAAGTTGATGCAGAGTCCCCATTCCCTGTGCCCACCAACATGGATGCATCCCCACTGGCATTGGATGATGTGGTGCTTTGCGTCTCAGGCTGGGACTCCTCCAGCAGAATCCTGTCCCCCTCTGATGTGCTGGTGACATCTGTGTCACTGGGCTCCTGGGCAGCTGTGGTGCTAGTTTCACCCCCACTGGCGTCCGTCTCCTGTCCCTCCGTAACCACAGGTGATGCTGCATGGGAGAGAGAGATGTAGGGTCAGGTCAGTGGCAAAAACAGATCAAACATATGCAAGCAATGCATGACAAAAGTTGAGCAAATCTACATGTTGCACACCACCCTGTGCAATCACATCGTGCCAACTCACTACATAGACTCATGCAGTGCATGGAAACTGGAATCTCAGGCATGAGTGAACCATGTGATGACCACACAGCACAACACCCTGCTTGTGGCTCTGTTAAAAC
This sequence comes from Triturus cristatus, assembly GCF_964204655.1. NCBI lineage: Eukaryota > Metazoa > Chordata > Amphibia > Caudata > Salamandridae > Triturus > Triturus cristatus. Next base: position 1,291,799,258 of record NC_140589.1, read on the forward strand.
AGACACACAACTAGTTCTGAGCACACCTTGGGACCTGATGGGGGCACACAACTTGTTGCCAATGACAGAACTGGATGTAACAGGAGGGGACAACACAGACCCAGACTACAACATGACAGTCCACAATGGACATTAGCCCATGCCACCCACCATCTCCTACCTTGGGGACAATAGAATGCTGCACATATCTGTAAGATATCTAGCCCTCCCCAATATGGGTGCATGCAATGGATGCATTGCTGTACGCACAGTCAGATTGGGCACACTGCTGTTCCCTCCCATGGGATTCCCAAGACTACACCAATGCAGAAGAAACCTGAAGAGCACAACCCAGAATGTAATGTGAAGGCACAGCTTCCAAATCAACTTTGTAAGTACAGGTAGGGCAAATGCATGCCACAGGCTCCCAGGCCAGCAGCCACTTACATGCCACAGCATCACACTACCAACATCACAGAGGCCAGTGCTGGCACAGGCTCTGTATGCATGCAGCCACTCCCATCCAAAGTCAGACTCCCCAAATGCTCACCCCTGGCTTGCTGCTGATGCTCCTTCAAACGTGCATCCAGCTCAGGCTGTGTCACTGCCAAGATGCGCCCCATTAGTGGTGCCATGCTGCGCCGTGCCAGATGCCCAGTGCGAGGAAGCAGCCCCAGGGTCATCTCTGCCACATTCTTTGCCAGCCGGCTGATGTCATCCCATCTCTTGTGGCAGTGGGTGCGCCATCGGTTTGAGACCCCCAGGGCTTGCACCTTCGCTGCAATGGCCCTCCACACGGCCTTACGCTGGTGTACCTTGAGCTGCAGGCATGGGAGACAAGAGGGAGGAATGATGAGGTACACAGTGCCATGTACCGACATCTATCAGTATAGCAGCAAGATACAAGAAAATCACATATCCAATGATAGATTAATCAGAGACTATAGTACTGCCCACATGTGACCCCTGCATGGAAAAAGCTGATGTTAAAGCATACAGGTGTGAGGCGGAACACAGTTCTGCACATCTCACACACATGCAGGATGCCAGCACTGAAACATGCCTGCCCACATCTCCAGTCAATTGTTGGGTTGAGCAACACATACATAACATATCAACCTGTGTTTGGAGGGTGACCCACTGTGTCCAAGACTGCGCAGCCCTCAATGTCCCTGCCCTGTGAATAGATAACTGTGTCATGGATGTCACTTTGAGGGACATGATCTCACAAATACAAAATGCCCTATACAAGGGTTGTGTGCAATCTACAGTACTGAGATGGGCCACAGCTGGAGTACAATTTGAAAAGACCGATGTCATACTCTGTAAGTGAAGTGATGTGTCCTAGTCTTTGTAGACGGGGACTGTGCTGTCCGGCTGGTGCCAAACTGAGATGGACTACAGGGGCACACACAGCCATCCATCCAAGCAATCACTGTCCTGACTAAAGCATGAACAACCTTCTGTGTCACTGTATGGCTGACAACACAACACAGGTTACTCATACTTACATGTGCAGGGAGGGAAAGCTGTGGCATTGGGTACACACACCCTCCCACTGGAGACAGCATGTCAGGCAGTGCATTACACTACCCCACACTCCCAGGCACATACTGCATCAGTCCACTACATGTGTGGCCCCCCTGCCCTACCACAACACTGTTTAAGACTCACCATGACATATAGCCTTGGGTATTGTGTGAGCACGTGAAGGGACTGGCACGGATTTTCTCTGTCCTTGCCATCACTGTGGACGTGAGTCAACAGCAGGGGATTTTGGTGGCGAGGGTCCCCAGGTAGCAGTCCCTGGAGGCAGCAGCAGGTGAGGGGTGTCAGGCAGCAGTCCCTGGAGGCAGCAGCAGGTGAGGGGTGTCAGGCAGCAGTCCCTGGAGGCAGCAGCAGGTGATTGGTCTCAGGCAGCAGGCACTGTGAGCAGTGGCAATGTGAGGCTCACTCCCACATATATAGCCCCCTGGGGTCATTTCAAAGGTGCCAAGCTGCAGCAATTGGTGGTCCATGTCTGCCTATTTCAAATGCATCCACTGACCGTCTCCGCGGTGGCGGAGCACGCCTACCGCGACCTTCAAAATTGCATCATGCCACCGCTATCGAGCTTCCCATTGGCTCTAGGGCGAGCTCCATGGCGGTGTAACACCGCTGGGGCCCGGGGTGCGCTACCACGATTTTAGTGGCGGAGCATGCCAACCGCCATTTCCACATGTCTCCATGGGTGAGCAGTCAAAATATCGAAAATTAAATATCGACCTACACTAATATCGAGTTGACAATATCGAAGGGACAGAATATCGATGTTAAGAATATCAATGGACAGAATATCGACCCTAAGGTAAGTAATATCGATTTTTTTATATCGATGTTAGTAATATCGAAGTTAGTAATATCCATTTCAAATATTTCAATGTTACTAATATAGATGTTACTTATATCGATATTTATATTATTGTTATGTATTTTATTATGTATTTAATATGTATGTGTTATATGTTTTTTGTTAAGTGTTCTACTGGTTTTAAAATATATGTATACAATGTTTATATGTTTATAATGTTTTTTTAAGTCAATTTTGTGTTTTAGTACCGTAGCGGGTTGTGGGTTTATAGGGGAATAGGGTGGGAAGTAATTGAATTATACAAAATTAATTATACATTTTTAGGAATTATAAAATAATTTTAATTAATTTTCGCGTTTAAGTTCTTTAGCGGGTTGTGGGTTTATAGGGGAACAGGGTGGGAAGTAATTTAATTGTAATTAAGTAATAGTTTATTTTCATTTATTGGTATTGATAATTATATTATTGTTAATTGATTATTAATTGGTAATTCATTATTACTAATTGGTAATTAATTTTTATTAATTGATTAATTGATAATTATGTTAAGTGTATTATTTTATTATTGGAGTGTGTCGTGCGTGTATAGCGGAATAGTGTTGGAAGTAGTTGAAATTTAATTAAGTAATTATTAAATTTGTTGTTGGGTATTGATAATTAATTCATTGGACATTAATTATTAATTGGTAAATATTTTAAATTATAATATTTTGGTTATGAAAAATAACTTATTGTTGATGAATCATTAATTGGTAATTAAATATTACTAAATATTATTTATTGATATTTCTAATTAATATATTAATAAGTAATTATTAATTGGTAATTAATGTTTAATAATTATTATTTTTTGGTATAAAAATATTTAACTGTTCAATATTTTTAAATTGGTAATTAATGTTAAATAATTATTATTGTTTGTTATGAGAAATATTTTATTGTTTAATATTTATTCTTTGGTAATTCATATTTATTAATTAGTATTTATTGGTATTTATTATTAATTTATTGTTAATTAATATTCATTGGTAATTATGTTTTTAATAATTATTTATTGGTATTTGTAAATAATTTAGAGTTATTTAATAATTAAATCACTAATTATTTTAAATACCTATTTTATTTATAAGTATGTTATTTTTAACTTCTACGCTATCCAACACTTTCCCTACTGTTGCACTCTCTGGAGTTGGAATAGTAATTTTGACCCTTACCCTATCCAACACTTTCCCTACTGTTGCACTCTCTGGAGTTGGAATAGTAATTTGTACCCCTACGCTATCCAACACTTTCTGTAATGTTGCACTCTCTGGAGTGGGAATAGTACTTTTTACCCCTACGCTATCCAACACTTTCTCTACTGTTGCACTCTGGAGTTGGAATAGTAATTTTTACCCCTACGCTATCCAACACTTTCCCTACTGTTGCACTGTCTGGAGTGGGAATAGTAATTTTTACCCCTACGCTATCCAACACTTTCCCTACTGTTGCACTCTTTGGAGTTGGAATAGTCATTTTTACGCCTTTGCTATCCAACACTTTCCTTACTGTTGCACTCCCCGGAGTGGGAATAGTAATTTATACCTCTACGCTATCCAACACTTTCCCTACTGTTGCACTCCCTGGAGTGGGAATAGTAATTTTTAGCCATACGCTATCCAACATTTTCCTTACTGTTGTTTTTTTTGGAGTTGAAGTAGTAGTTTTATTCTCTCCGCTATTTCATATTTTTTTTATTATTTTAGCTAATGTAATATATAAGTAATTTAAAAAATATTCAAAGTAAATGTATTTTTTTTAATTTGTTATACATAATTATTTAATTTTTATTCATGTTATTGTTTTATGTGTATAGATGTATTTGTAATGTATATTTTTTAATAATTTATGAGTTATTAAAATAATTAGTACAACTGATTATTAAGTAAGTATATATTATATATTATATGTATATGTTTAATTAATGTTTTATACAATTACATATATTAATAATTTTAAACATTATGAAATATATTTAATTATGTTTATTTTATTTATAAGTATTATTTGGTTTAGTTTACATATTTTTTTAACAAAAAAAAAAGGATATTTTTAAGAACGATATTTTTGACATCTATAATTCATTTTCGATATTTTTGTACTTACCATGTTGTAGATAGGATATCAATATTCTTGACATCGATATTTTTGCTCCGATATTTTTGTAGGTCGATTTTTTGACCTTCGATATTTTGTCAGTGATCCGTCTCCATGCCTATGACTACTGCACTGGTGTGAATGGGAGTGCTGGTAACACACCGCCGGTGCCAGGCAGTAGCTACCGCGATATGGGTTCCATGCATTGACACGAGGCACCGCCATTTTGGCGGCGGAGCATGCCAACCGCCATTTACACATGTCTCCATGCCTGTGACTACTGCCCTGGTGTGAATGTGGGTGCTGGTGACACACCGCCGGTGCCAGGCTGTAGCTACCGCAATATGGGTGCCATGCAATGGCGATGGCCATCTGTCACACATCAACAGTGCATAATGCCAACATGTTCAATGGCATATCATTGTGCACACGATGCCAATGTTCAATTTACTCCACTGATGGCTACACATGCCATGTTTGTGTGTGTGTGTGTAACGTACATTTGTCTGTACCCACTCACATGGCACTTGAGGATTTGATGCTGTTGTAGGCAGGACAGTGTAGTCCTGGACTATACAATGTGTACACATGTCAATGTGTTGAGGTCCTGTGACAATCACAGCAATGCTCGTTTATATGAATGTTGAACTAATTAGCATTGTCTCTCATGTCTGCTCATGAACACATTCATCATTCCAGCGCTGACTGTGGTCATTGTGTGGTGGATGTGTGCCAGGTTGTAATGACGCATCAAGGTGTGACCGGTACAGCAGCTAGGTAGGAGACAGTGGTTTTGATTAGCTACACATATGCTGGATGCTAGACTCCCAGGTGTGCACATGTGTACTGTGGCCATATCCCTATGTGCATTCACATAGCCAAAGGTGGTGTTTGAGGTACTTGTCTTGTGTAAGTTGACACGTGTGCGCTTTGTGTAGCTGAAGGTGTCCCTCCATGTAATCTGGTCTGTTAGTCACTCTAGATGTCAGTCATTGTTGTGTCATCCAGAACGTGATATGCTGTGCAGATCTCTTGGTGTATTGTATTGACATGTGTCCACTATCAAGTCCAATAGGAGGAGGCCAAATTTGATTTGTCACTTGACGGTGCTGGAGGACATGGAGGATGTTGCGATCATACGCAAATGCCGCCTGGACCGAGCCACCCTGAATACCCATTGTGATCTGTTGGAGCCCCACCTGCAACCTCACAGGACATATCCAACAGCTTTCACCCCTACTTATAAGGTGATGGCAGCCCTGCATTTTTTGCCACAGGATCATTCCAGGAGTCTGTGGCCAGCGCTGGTGGGATGTCACAACCGATGTTCAGCATGGTGCTGCGTGATGTAATGTCTGCCATGATGCTATACAAGGACAGATACATCCATTTCCCCAGGGGTGCTGAATTGCCAGCGGTGAAGGGAGACTTCTATCCCCTTGGACACATCCTCAATGTTGTTGGGGCCATTGATTGCGCCCATGTCGCTCTTGTGCCACCACAGGCAAGTGAGCACATTTACCGCAATCGCAAGCATTATCACTCCATCAATGTGCAGGTGGTGTGCCTGGCAGATATGACCATCTCGCAGGTGTGTGCCAAATTCCCAGGCTCGGCCCACGACTCCTACATCCTGGGGAACAGCATAGTGCTCCAGCTGATGGCTAATCTTCTTCCAGAGCGTGCAAGGATTGTGGGTGAGTATGCCTAGTCGTGTGGCGTGCTGTGTGTGTGACCTGCTCCACTGAGACTCTGCGACATTGCAATGTCCATTTGTGTTTGTCATTCCTAGGTGACTCTGCATATCCCAACAGTCCCTGGTTGCTGAGCCCTCTGCGGAATCCCAGGTCCCCGGCTGAAGTCCACTACAATGAGGCCCATGGGAGGACACGTCATGTGGTGGAGCGCACTTTTGGCCTGCTCAAGTCACGTTTCCGGTGCCTGGACAAGACCGGAGGTGCACTGGCATACTCGCCCGGGAAGGTGCGTCAGATTGTTGTTGCATGCTGCATACTTCACAACCTAGCCATTCGCAGGGAGATTCCCCTGCTCCTGGATGATGGTGAGGACCCAAGGCCCCAGCCTGCAAACCAAGTCTTATCCAGTGATGAGGACAGTGGAGAGGAGGAAGGTGTTGACCTGCGTGAACAGCTCATCACCCGCTACTTCGCTTGACAGTGGGTGGCAATATGCAACATACCCATTGTCTGATGAGATTGCTGTTGTCGTGAAGGGGCATGTGAGAATTGTAGCAGCCAGTTGTAAACTCAGTGGTGGTTGGAAATTCTTCTAGGACATGCAATTTGGGAACATCAATGGGATGTGTATGTTGACACTTGGGGGCCATTGTGGCATGTGCATGTTGGGTTAGCCTGGTGTTAGGGCTTGTGTGATGTCTGTGATGCCACACCCAGACCAGTGACAGTTGTTCTGTTGTGTTTCCCTAGGTGCCTTCGACTTCTCCTTGCCTACTTACAGCCCATGGTCCTGGTACATTGTGATCATGTTGAAGACTGTAAAACCTGCAATAAAGACGGAGCAGAAACAACAACATGTGCGTGATGGGACCTGATGGGGGCACACAACTTGTTGCCAATGACAGAACTGGATGTAACAGGAGGGGACAACACAGACCCAGACTACAACATGACAGTCCACAATGGACATTAGCCCATGCCACCCACCATCTCCTACCTTGGGGACAATAGAATGCTGCACATATCTGTAAGATATCTAGCCCTCCCCAATATGGGTGCATGCAATGGATGCATTGCTGTACGCACAGTCAGATTGGGCACACTGCTGTTCCCTCCCATGGGATTCCCAAGACTACACCAATGCAGAAGAAACCTGAAGAGCACAACCCAGAATGTAATGTGAAGGCACAGCTTCCAAATCAACTTTGTAAGTACAGGTAGGGCAAATGCATGCCACAGGCTCCCAGGCCAGCAGCCACTTACATGCCACAGCATCACACTACCAACATCACAGAGGCCAGTGCTGGCACAGGCTCTGTATGCATGCAGCCACTCCCATCCAAAGTCAGACTCCCCAAATGCTCACCCCTGGCTTGCTGCTGATGCTCCTTCAAACGTGCATCCAGCTCAGGCTGTGTCACTGCCAAGATGCGCCCCATTAGTGGTGCCATGCTGCGCCGTGCCAGATGCCCAGTGCGAGGAAGCAGCCCCAGGGTCATCTCTGCCACATTCTTTGCCAGCCGGCTGATGTCATCCCATCTCTTGTGGCAGTGGGTGCGCCATCGGTTTGAGACCCCCAGGGCTTGCACCTTCGCTGCAATGGCCCTCCACACGGCCTTACGCTGGTGTACCTTGAGCTGCAGGCATGGGAGACAAGAGGGAGGAATGATGAGGTACACAGTGCCATGTACCGACATCTATCAGTATAGCAGCAAGATACAAGAAAATCACATATCCAATGATAGATTAATCAGAGACTATAGTACTGCCCACATGTGACCCCTGCATGGAAAAAGCTGATGTTAAAGCATACAGGTGTGAGGCGGAACACAGTTCTGCACATCTCACACACATGCAGGATGCCAGCACTGAAACATGCCTGCCCACATCTCCAGTCAATTGTTGGGTTGAGCAACACATACATAACATATCAACCTGTGTTTGGAGGGTGACCCACTGTGTCCAAGACTGCGCAGCCCTCAATGTCCCTGCCCTGTGAATAGATAACTGTGTCATGGATGTCACTTTGAGGGACATGATCTCACAAATACAAAATGCCCTATACAAGGGTTGTGTGCAATCTACAGTACTGAGATGGGCCACAGCTGGAGTACAATTTGAAAAGACCGATGTCATACTCTGTAAGTGAAGTGATGTGTCCTAGTCTTTGTAGACGGGGACTGTGCTGTCCGGCTGGTGCCAAACTGAGATGGACTACAGGGGCACACACAGCCATCCATCCAAGCAATCACTGTCCTGACTAAAGCATGAACAACCTTCTGTGTCACTGTATGGCTGACAACACAACACAGGTTACTCATACTTACATGTGCAGGGAGGGAAAGCTGTGGCATTGGGTACACACACCCTCCCACTGGAGACAGCATGTCAGGCAGTGCATTACACTACCCCACACTCCCAGGCACATACTGCATCAGTCCACTACATGTGTGGCCCCCCTGCCCTACCACAACACTGTTTAAGACTCACCATGACATATAGCCTTGGGTATTGTGTGAGCACGTGAAGGGACTGGCACGGATTTTCTCTGTCCTTGCCATCACTGTGGACGTGAGTCAACAGCAGGGGATTTTGGTGGCGAGGGTCCCCAGGTAGCAGTCCCTGGAGGCAGCAGCAGGTGAGGGGTGTCAGGCAGCAGTCCCTGGAGGCAGCAGCAGGTGAGGGGTGTCAGGCAGCAGTCCCTGGAGGCAGCAGCAGGTGATTGGTCTCAGGCAGCAGGCACTGTGAGCAGTGGCAATGTGAGGCTCACTCCCACATATATAGCCCCCTGGGGTCATTTCAAAGGTGCCAAGCTGCAGCAATTGGTGGTCCATGTCTGCCTATTTCAAATGCATCCACTGACCGTCTCCGCGGTGGCGGAGCACGCCTACCGCGACCTTCAAAATTGCATCATGCCACCGCTATCGAGCTTCCCATTGGCTCTAGGGCGAGCTCCATGGCGGTGTAACACCGCTGGGGCCCGGGGTGCGCTACCACGATTTTAGTGGCGGAGCATGCCAACCGCCATTTCCACATGTCTCCATGGGTGAGCAGTCAAAATATCGAAAATTAAATATCGACCTACACTAATATCGAGTTGACAATATCGAAGGGACAGAATATCGATGTTAAGAATATCAATGGACAGAATATCGACCCTAAGGTAAGTAATATCGATTTTTTTATATCGATGTTAGTAATATCGAAGTTAGTAATATCCATTTCAAATATTTCAATGTTACTAATATAGATGTTACTTATATCGATATTTATATTATTGTTATGTATTTTATTATGTATTTAATATGTATGTGTTATATGTTTTTTGTTAAGTGTTCTACTGGTTTTAAAATATATGTATACAATGTTTATATGTTTATAATGTTTTTTTAAGTCAATTTTGTGTTTTAGTACCGTAGCGGGTTGTGGGTTTATAGGGGAATAGGGTGGGAAGTAATTGAATTATACAAAATTAATTATACATTTTTAGGAATTATAAAATAATTTTAATTAATTTTCGCGTTTAAGTTCTTTAGCGGGTTGTGGGTTTATAGGGGAACAGGGTGGGAAGTAATTTAATTGTAATTAAGTAATAGTTTATTTTCATTTATTGGTATTGATAATTATATTATTGTTAATTGATTATTAATTGGTAATTCATTATTACTAATTGGTAATTAATTTTTATTAATTGATTAATTGATAATTATGTTAAGTGTATTATTTTATTATTGGAGTGTGTCGTGCGTGTATAGCGGAATAGTGTTGGAAGTAGTTGAAATTTAATTAAGTAATTATTAAATTTGTTGTTGGGTATTGATAATTAATTCATTGGACATTAATTATTAATTGGTAAATATTTTAAATTATAATATTTTGGTTATGAAAAATAACTTATTGTTGATGAATCATTAATTGGTAATTAAATATTACTAAATATTATTTATTGATATTTCTAATTAATATATTAATAAGTAATTATTAATTGGTAATTAATGTTTAATAATTATTATTTTTTGGTATAAAAATATTTAACTGTTCAATATTTTTAAATTGGTAATTAATGTTAAATAATTATTATTGTTTGTTATGAGAAATATTTTATTGTTTAATATTTATTCTTTGGTAATTCATATTTATTAATTAGTATTTATTGGTATTTATTATTAATTTATTGTTAATTAATATTCATTGGTAATTATGTTTTTAATAATTATTTATTGGTATTTGTAAATAATTTAGAGTTATTTAATAATTAAATCACTAATTATTTTAAATACCTATTTTATTTATAAGTATGTTATTTTTAACTTCTACGCTATCCAACACTTTCCCTACTGTTGCACTCTCTGGAGTTGGAATAGTAATTTTGACCCTTACCCTATCCAACACTTTCCCTACTGTTGCACTCTCTGGAGTTGGAATAGTAATTTGTACCCCTACGCTATCCAACACTTTCTGTAATGTTGCACTCTCTGGAGTGGGAATAGTACTTTTTACCCCTACGCTATCCAACACTTTCTCTACTGTTGCACTCTGGAGTTGGAATAGTAATTTTTACCCCTACGCTATCCAACACTTTCCCTACTGTTGCACTGTCTGGAGTGGGAATAGTAATTTTTACCCCTACGCTATCCAACACTTTCCCTACTGTTGCACTCTTTGGAGTTGGAATAGTCATTTTTACGCCTTTGCTATCCAACACTTTCCTTACTGTTGCACTCCCCGGAGTGGGAATAGTAATTTATACCTCTACGCTATCCAACACTTTCCCTACTGTTGCACTCCCTGGAGTGGGAATAGTAATTTTTAGCCATACGCTATCCAACATTTTCCTTACTGTTGTTTTTTTTGGAGTTGAAGTAGTAGTTTTATTCTCTCCGCTATTTCATATTTTTTTTATTATTTTAGCTAATGTAATATATAAGTAATTTAAAAAATATTCAAAGTAAATGTATTTTTTTTAATTTGTTATACATAATTATTTAATTTTTATTCATGTTATTGTTTTATGTGTATAGATGTATTTGTAATGTATATTTTTTAATAATTTATGAGTTATTAAAATAATTAGTACAACTGATTATTAAGTAAGTATATATTATATATTATATGTATATGTTTAATTAATGTTTTATACAATTACATATATTAATAATTTTAAACATTATGAAATATATTTAATTATGTTTATTTTATTTATAAGTATTATTTGGTTTAGTTTACATATTTTTTTAACAAAAAAAAAAGGATATTTTTAAGAACGATATTTTTGACATCTATAATTCATTTTCGATATTTTTGTACTTACCATGTTGTAGATAGGATATCAATATTCTTGACATCGATATTTTTGCTCCGATATTTTTGTAGGTCGATTTTTTGACCTTCGATATTTTGTCAGTGATCCGTCTCCATGCCTATGACTACTGCACTGGTGTGAATGGGAGTGCTGGTAACACACCGCCGGTGCCAGGCAGTAGCTACCGCGATATGGGTTCCATGCATTGACACGAGGCACCGCCATTTTGGCGGCGGAGCATGCCAACCGCCATTTACACATGTCTCCATGCCTGTGACTACTGCCCTGGTGTGAATGTGGGTGCTGGTGACACACCGCCGGTGCCAGGCTGTAGCTACCGCAATATGGGTGCCATGCAATGGCGATGGCCATCTGTCACACATCAACAGTGCATAATGCCAACATGTTCAATGGCATATCATTGTGCACACGATGCCAATGTTCAATTTACTCCACTGATGGCTACACATGCCATGTTTGTGTGTGTGTGTGTAACGTACATTTGTCTGTACCCACTCACATGGCACTTGAGGATTTGATGCTGTTGTAGGCAGGACAGTGTAGTCCTGGACTATACAATGTGTACACATGTCAATGTGTTGAGGTCCTGTGACAATCACAGCAATGCTCGTTTATATGAATGTTGAACTAATTAGCATTGTCTCTCATGTCTGCTCATGAACACATTCATCATTCCAGCGCTGACTGTGGTCATTGTGTGGTGGATGTGTGCCAGGTTGTAATGACGCATCAAGGTGTGACCGGTACAGCAGCTAGGTAGGAGACAGTGGTTTTGATTAGCTACACATATGCTGGATGCTAGACTCCCAGGTGTGCACATGTGTACTGTGGCCATATCCCTATGTGCATTCACATAGCCAAAGGTGGTGTTTGAGGTACTTGTCTTGTGTAAGTTGACACGTGTGCGCTTTGTGTAGCTGAAGGTGTCCCTCCATGTAATCTGGTCTGTTAGTCACTCTAGATGTCAGTCATTGTTGTGTCATCCAGAACGTGATATGCTGTGCAGATCTCTTGGTGTATTGTATTGACATGTGTCCACTATCAAGTCCAATAGGAGGAGGCCAAATTTGATTTGTCACTTGACGGTGCTGGAGGACATGGAGGATGTTGCGATCATACGCAAATGCCGCCTGGACCGAGCCACCCTGAATACCCATTGTGATCTGTTGGAGCCCCACCTGCAACCTCACAGGACATATCCAACAGCTTTCACCCCTACTTATAAGGTGATGGCAGCCCTGCATTTTTTGCCACAGGATCATTCCAGGAGTCTGTGGCCAGCGCTGGTGGGATGTCACAACCGATGTTCAGCATGGTGCTGCGTGATGTAATGTCTGCCATGATGCTATACAAGGACAGATACATCCATTTCCCCAGGGGTGCTGAATTGCCAGCGGTGAAGGGAGACTTCTATCCCCTTGGACACATCCTCAATGTTGTTGGGGCCATTGATTGCGCCCATGTCGCTCTTGTGCCACCACAGGCAAGTGAGCACATTTACCGCAATCGCAAGCATTATCACTCCATCAATGTGCAGGTGGTGTGCCTGGCAGATATGACCATCTCGCAGGTGTGTGCCAAATTCCCAGGCTCGGCCCACGACTCCTACATCCTGGGGAACAGCATAGTGCTCCAGCTGATGGCTAATCTTCTTCCAGAGCGTGCAAGGATTGTGGGTGAGTATGCCTAGTCGTGTGGCGTGCTGTGTGTGTGACCTGCTCCACTGAGACTCTGCGACATTGCAATGTCCATTTGTGTTTGTCATTCCTAGGTGACTCTGCATATCCCAACAGTCCCTGGTTGCTGAGCCCTCTGCGGAATCCCAGGTCCCCGGCTGAAGTCCACTACAATGAGGCCCATGGGAGGACACGTCATGTGGTGGAGCGCACTTTTGGCCTGCTCAAGTCACGTTTCCGGTGCCTGGACAAGACCGGAGGTGCACTGGCATACTCGCCCGGGAAGGTGCGTCAGATTGTTGTTGCATGCTGCATACTTCACAACCTAGCCATTCGCAGGGAGATTCCCCTGCTCCTGGATGATGGTGAGGACCCAAGGCCCCAGCCTGCAAACCAAGTCTTATCCAGTGATGAGGACAGTGGAGAGGAGGAAGGTGTTGACCTGCGTGAACAGCTCATCACCCGCTACTTCGCTTGACAGTGGGTGGCAATATGCAACATACCCATTGTCTGATGAGATTGCTGTTGTCGTGAAGGGGCATGTGAGAATTGTAGCAGCCAGTTGTAAACTCAGTGGTGGTTGGAAATTCTTCTAGGACATGCAATTTGGGAACATCAATGGGATGTGTATGTTGACACTTGGGGGCCATTGTGGCATGTGCATGTTGGGTTAGCCTGGTGTTAGGGCTTGTGTGATGTCTGTGATGCCACACCCAGACCAGTGACAGTTGTTCTGTTGTGTTTCCCTAGGTGCCTTCGACTTCTCCTTGCCTACTTACAGCCCATGGTCCTGGTACATTGTGATCATGTTGAAGACTGTAAAACCTGCAATAAAGACGGAGCAGAAACAACAACATGTGCGTGATGATATTTTATTTACTATGGTGAGATGCAAGGGGGGTGTGCATTTCCATTGGGGGGAATGAGTTGACAGTCGTGGTAGATGAGATGGTCGATTAGTCACCACATTGCTATGGTGACACAGTCCAACAGGCAGATGCCATTCACAAGGCAGTGTGGGGTAGGACAGTCCAAAAAGTCAATGCAGTGGTGGAGAGGGTTGCCATGATGTCTGGCTCTGTGACTTGCGTCTGGCAGGTGCTTTGCCTCCAGATACTCCCAGGGTCTTCTTGGGATGGCCCCTTTGTCATTTGGCAGGGGGGCCCTGCTACAGGGCAAGTGGGGTCTGAGGACTCACCCCTCTCTGTGGGCGCAGGGGAGGATGGTGAACTGTCATTGTGCAGCCCACCAGAGGGAGGCGAAGGTGTTGTTGGGGGCCCATGCTTGTCCCTCAGTACCGCCACTTGCTGGCCCAAGAGGTCCACGATTTGTCCCATGCGTCTGTCGATGGACCTCATCAGCAGGATGAGCTCGAGCAACAGATCGTCCGACCGGCCCGTTCGTCCCTGGGCCTGTTCGTATGCGCCAAGGACTCTGGTGATGTATTCCAGGGATTGGGTCCCAGATTCCTGGTGTCCCTGGGTGATCCTGCCCCTCCCACTTGCCCTACTGCCACGGACCTGTTGCCTCACCACTATGGGCACCCGCATCCTCTCCCTGCCCTCCATCATGGGTGGTGTGTGCGGGGCATCCTCTGGGACAGGGAGGGTGTTGCCGGCAGCACTGGTGGTGTTGGTGGTGGTGGTGGTGGCAGTGGCCACACAGGCCTTGACAGCAGGGGTCTGCTGTGGAGTTGTTGTTGCCGCAGATGTGGTGGGGGGACGCTGGGGTCCTGGGACCTGTTGCTCCCTGGCACACCGGATAGGCTGGCCTCGAGCTCATAATCCATGGAATCCTGGGAGTCAACATCCGAGAGTCCCAGTACCAGGGGTGGAGACTGGCTCTGCAGGTTGCTGGTGTTGTCCTCTGCAGTGAGTCACCTGTGGGTCAGATGGGAAATGGTCATTGCAGTGCACCCGGCAAGCTTTGGGTTAGCTGTGTGTCATTCACATTTTGTACACTGCACATTTGACATATCATCACATTGTTGACTGTGTGCAGTTCTGTGCTCCCTGACATGATACAGTGGCACAAGCATTACTTGTCCATGGTACGAGGTGTCAGGGCATACCATGCGAACCATGTCCAATCGAGGTTTACTGGGACTTGTTGCCATCTAGGGCCTGGCACAACATGTGTTTAATTGTGGACTGATGGTTTAGTTGTCTGACCTAGCAGACGTCACATATGGCCATGGAATGGCCATTGTCTTCTCCTGCATCCCTTTGTCCTGTCATGTGCATATCTTGATTTGTGCCACCACACATGCTTTCATATTTTGAGAATGGTCCTTGTTGCACTTGCCCCATGGTGGTGCACATGTAACTAGTTGCTGTACATGAATGTGCCCAGGCTTTCTTCTACTTGTGCATTGGTATGTCACACTTTGGTGGTTGTGACAATTTCCTTGGCTTACCTGTGTGCACACTGTGCTTGGCAATGGGGTAGGTATGGCTCTTTGTGCAATGTGAGGGCTGGTGTTGTCATATGGCACCATTTAATTTGGGAAAAATGGGTGGGTGCACGTACTGGTTACCTACCTGTAAGTTTGTTTGGTGTACTGAAATGGCTTCCATCTGCTCCTGGGTGGGGTTGGGGAGGGATCCATCCTGCTCGGTGTGGGACAGGGGGCATGGTGGGAGTAGTAGTGCAGCCCCCCCACCCCAGACACCCTCATTGTAAAGATGGCTACCTACCTGTAAGTTTGTTTGTTGTACTGCAATTGCTTCCAACTGCTCCCGGGTGGGGTGGGAGAGGGCTCCATCTTGCTAGACTGTGGGAAAGGGGGCATGGTGGGAGTAGTGGTGCAGGCCCCCCACCACCGACACCCTCATTGTGAAGATGGCTACCTACCTGTAAGTTTGATGAGGGTTGTGTAATGGCTGACACATGCTTCTGGGTGGGGTGGTGGGAGGGATACATCCTGTTCAGGTGTGGGACAGGGGGCATGGTGGGAGTAGTATTGCAGCCCTCCCAGACACAAACACCCTCATTGTGAAGATGGCTACCTACCTGTAAGTTTGTTTGGTGTACTGCAATGGCTTCCAACTGCTCCTGGGTGGGGTGGGGGAGGGATCCATCCTGCTCAGGTGTGGGACAGGGGGCATGGTGGGAGTAGTAGTGCAGGCCCCCCACCCCCAGACACCCTCAATGTAAAGATGGCCACCTACCTGTAAGTTTGTTTTTTGTACTGCAATAGCTTCCAACTGCTCCTGGGTGGGGTGGGGGAGGGATCCATCCTGCTCAGGTGTGGCACATGGGGCATGGTGGGAGTAGTAGTGCAGGCCCCCCACCTCCAGACACCATCATTGTAAAGATGGCTACCTACCTGTAAGTTTGTTTGTTGTACTGCAATGGCTTCCAACTACTCCTGGGTGGGTGGGGTGGGGGAGGGCTCCATCTTGCTAGGCTGTAGGAAAGGGGGCATGGTGGGAGTAGTGGTGCAGGCCCCCCACCCCATACACCCTCATTGTGAAGATGGATACCTACCTGTAAGTTTGTTTGGTGTGCTGCAATGGCTTCCAACTGCTCCTGGGTGGGGTGGGGGAGGGATCCATTCTGCTCAGGTGTGGGACAGGGGGCATGGTGGGAGTAGTGGTGCAGCCACCTCCAAGACACCCTCATTGTAAAGATGGCTACCTACCTGTAAGTTTGTTTGGTGCAATGCAATGGCTTCTAACTGCTCCTGGGTGGGGTGGGGGAGGGATCCATCCTGCTGAGGTGTGGGACACAGGGAAAGTTGGGAGTAGTAGTACAGCACTCCCAGCCACAAACATCTTCCTAGGGAAGATGGCTACCTACCTGTAAGTTTGATGAGGGTTGTGTAATGGCTGACACATGCTTCTGGGTGGGGTGGTGGGAGGGATCCATCTTGCTTGGCTGTTTGACAGGGGGCATGGTGGGAGTAGTGGTGCAGGCCCCCCACCCCAGACACCCTCATTGTGAAGATGGCTACCATACCTGAAAGTTTGTTTGTTGCACTGCAATGCCTTCCAACTGCTCCTGGGTGGGGTGGGGGAGGGATCCATCCTGCTCAGGTGTGGGACAGGGGGCATGGTGGGAGTAGTAGTGCAGCCCTCCCTGACACAAACACCCTCATTGTGAAGATGGCTACCTACCTTTAAGTTTGTTGGGTGTACTGCAATGGCTTCCAACTGCTCCTGGGTGGGGTGGGGGAGGGACCCATCCTACTCAGGTGTGGGCCAGGCGGCCTGGTGGTTGTTGTAGTGCTGTCTGCCTGTACACATGCCCCCATGGTTATGTTTTTATCTATGTTTGTGGTGAATGGGAGTGGGTGAATGTTGGATCTGTGAGCCATGTTTTTGTGAGTGTGTGGTGCAGATGGATGGTGTGTGTCCTAGGTGGTGTAGCTTTGTAGTTGTGCAAGGCAGTACATAGCAGAGTGGCGGTAGTCATTTGTTTGTACTTACCAGCCTCCACTCCCCCGGCTACTCCAGTGAGACTCTCTGGATGCAGTATGGCAAGCATCTTCTCCTCCCATTGTGTGAATGTTTTTTGTGAAATGGGAGGGCCAGCGCCAGTCCTCTGAGCCAGCTCACGGTCCTTGCTCCTCCTCTCCTTGACCACCCTCTTCAGGTCATGCCGCCGCTTCATGATCTCCTTTTTTGATCTTGGGGTGGTCCCTACTGCATTGACCCTTTGGACTATCCTAGCCCACATTTGTGTCCTTGTGGCTAATGGTGTCTGTTGGACCAGGGTACCAAAAAGCTGTGGTTCCACTCTGACTATCTCATCTACCATGACCTTCAACTCACTCTCAGTGAATTTGGGCATTTCCTGTGTGGCCATGGTGTGTGGTGTGCAAAGTGATTGTGGGTGCAGGGGTGTGAGTGGTGGTTGTGGTTGTGCTGTGTATGGTGTGTGTTGTGCAGGGGGTTAGTTGTGCTGGTTTGGAAGTGGTGGTGGTGCTGTGTGTGGTGTGGCTGGTGATGTTGTGTCCTTTGCCTCTCCTGTCAGCTGGGGTATGTGTCCCTTCTCTCCTGGAGTTTTGCAAGGGATTGTGGTCAGTGAAGGGGCTGGTGTTATACACAGCTATGTGGGTGTGTCCAATTGGGGTGTTGCTGACAGGTGTGTAGTCCTGGGATTTGTATTTTTCATTTTGCCATGTAGTTGTGTCATTGGGGTGTGTTTTGTGTATTTGGGAGGCATGTCTAGTTTTCTGTGTGCACTTTTTGGCCTTCTTGTGGGGTTTTGGCTTCGTCCTCCATATTTTTGACGGTTCGTCCGCCGCAGTGGCTGTGCTTCAGCTCTTCCGCTGGCTCTCCCATTCATCCCATTGTGCGACCGCAGTGGTCGGAGATGGCAGTGCATACCGCGGGACCGTTGCGGGTATACTAATTTCCGGGGTGGTGTCTCCACTATACTTACGGCATGTTGTTGTTTTTCATCCACGATTCCGACCGTCGCGGACGGATTTTAGCCATCTCCGCCCGCTACGGGCAGTTATTCTGGGCCTCATACCGCAGTGGTCTGATTTATTGGGCGGTTAATGCTAATTTGGCTGTCGGTTTTCCCACGGGGACGGTGGGCGGTTGTTTTCCGCTTCCATTGTGGTCGGGGTGTTTTTCTGCCCTACATCCTAATGGACCTCTTGGTCTCTTGCTCAGCTCTCTCACTTTATCCCCACTCTTGCAATTGCCTTCCTTCTTTATTTCAGATACATCTTTCTCAGCTGTCCACTCTCCTGCCTGTCTTAGCAGTCTTTCTAATCTCTCTTTAACGCACTTCTCTCTTACACCTATCTCCCATTCTCTCTGAGCTGTCTCTCTCATCATTGTCTATATCTCCTCTCTCAACTGTCCCCACCCTCTTCCTCTTGTTCCCTCTGAACAGACTCTTGTTCAGTAATCTCTCTCCTCTGACATGTCTAGACACTCTCTCTAAGCTGTGTCTGTGTAATGATTTGAAATCCTGTTTGTTCACGCGCATGCTGAATGCTGTTAATGCATGCGAATGTTCTCGTGCATGTTTCCTTTTACTATGCATGTATTTCCTATTGTTTTAGCATGCGCACTTGTTCTACTGCATGCGCACATCATACAGTTATACTAAATAACAAATGTACTTTTAATTCTGCATTCTTATGCATTCCAACACCTCATCGAAGCACGAATGACAATAACAGTCAGTACCAGTTCGTACTTCGAGGAGGAAGGATGCACTCCAGTGGTGATTCCTCCTTTTCAAAAATTTCAGAGAATGATTTTACTTAAAGTGTTCCTGACTTTCCTGTTGTCTCTTCTAAAATCATCTCTGAATTTCCTTATGTTTTTACTTCAAAAATAGGAAATATTTTAAGAGTTGAACATGTTATCAAATTTAAAGCCAACGCTATTCCCATCATTTACATAGCTAGGGCCATTCCTTTGAGTGTTAGAGATGATCTTAAGGTTTTATTGGACAAATTAGTTACTGATGGTATCATCAAACCTACTGACTCATCTGAGTGGGTCAGTCCCATAGTAATAGTTATGAAGAAAGATCGCTCTATTTGTTTGTGTGCTGGCTTATGCTCACTCAACAAAAATATAATAGTAGATTGTCACCCCTTACCCAGAATCCAAGATTTATTGTCCAATATCGCTGGTGCCACTTGTTTCACCATTTTAAATTTGAGATCCGCGTATCATCAAATTCCACTCTCTGACTCCTCTACTGATCTCACCACATTTGTCACCCCATTTGGGGTGTATAAATATTTAAGGTTACCCTTTGGTTTGGCCTCCGCGACTAGCGTTTTTCAAAGATTTATGGATCCCATATTGGAAGGTATTGGTTCAGTACAGGCATATCAAGATAATGTGTTAATCTTTTAAAAAAATAAGTCAGATCACTTAATCACATTAGGAAACGTTCTTAACAAATTTAGAGAGTTTGAAGTCACATTGGGTACTGAGAAACGTAAGTTCATGGTTAATTCACTTGAATATTTAGGTCACACAATTTCAGCTTCTGGAATCACTCCCAAATTTTCACTTACGCAGGCCATATCTCAAGTTACAACACCCAAGAATAAAGACTTACTTAGAACATTTTTGGGCATGACCGAATACAATTTCAGGTTTATGTCAAGTTATGCACAGGTTGTTCAACCCCTACGTATACTACTCAAGAAAAATGCAAATTTTGTTTGGAATCAGGAAACACAGCAGGTTTTTGACCTTGTTAAAAAACATGTTCTTGAGGACCCTGTGCTTGCTGCCTTTTCACCTGGTCATAAATGCACCATTTCAGTAGATGCAAGTCAACATGGTCTAGGAGCAGTCCTTTGCCAATGGGTCAATGGGAGGGAAAACACCATTAGTTTCTCTTCCAGGTCCTTGACAACTGCTGAGAGCAACTATAGTACCATAAAAAGAGAAGCCCTAGCCTGCTCATGGGCGGTAGAGAAATTCAGAACATTAATTTGGGGCACCTTTTTTGAAATTTGCTCAGATCATAAACCATTAATCCACTTTCTTAATGGGAATGGCGTGGGGAAAGCCTCTGTAAGACTTGTCCGCATTCTTTCACGTTTGCCTGAGCACAATTTTCTCATAAAGTTAATTCCTGGTGAACGCAATATCAGGGCATATTGCCTATCTAGACTGCCTTTGAAAGATGAGTCATCTTCCTCCAGGTTTGATGATGTTGAATGCATTGTGGATTCCATTGAAGACTTTATTGGTGACAAGTATTGTATTACTCAAAAAGAATGGCTTAATGCTTCAGAAGAAGTAATGGTTCTTTTGGCAGTCAAGAATATGGTTGTTTCTGGCTGGCCAAAGAAACGCTCATTACCTGCTCCTTTAAAATCCTTTGCCCAGGTCAATGAGGAAATTTCTGTGGTGGAAGGTTTACTCATGCGTGATGATCTTGCTGTGCCTCCTGCCTCTCTTCATTTTAAATTAGCACATGAAGGGCATCTAGGCGTGGGTGCCACTTCTAGAATATTGAAGGAAAATGTTTGGTGGCCTGGCATGGAAAAAGATGTTTCAAATTGGATACATTTGTGCCAAACTTAAGCATTGGAAAACCAGACAAGCTCCTTTACATAATGTGCCTGTTCCAGAGGGAGCTTGGACCAAATTAGCCCTCGACTTTGCAGGACCTTTTGAAGTTTTGTCTAGTGATAAGAAATACATTATTGTATTAATTGATTATTTTTCTAAGTGGGTAGAGTTTGAATTTTGTTCCTCTTCCAACACCTCATCTGTGATCAGTTTTCTTTCTAGAGTTTTACTTTCAGAAGGTTTTCCTAAAGAACTGGTCACAGATAATGGTTCTCATTTCACTTTAATATCAATGGATACTTTTCTTACTGCTCATGACATTAAACATTTAAGGGTGGCATTATATTCCCCTTCCTCTAATGGTCAGGTGGAATGAATGAATAGATTCATAAAGGAGGGTATTCAGTCCGCTTTGGCATCTAATTCTTCTGTAGACATTTTTCTAAAGAAAAAGAGCTGGGCGTACCCTACTACACCTCAGTGTTCCACAGGTGTTTCTCTCTTCAAACTTCTCAAGAAGAGAGATCCAAATGGTACTCTCTGCCCTGCTTGGCTGAAACTCTTAAGAAAGGAGGACAATTCATGTCTAGTTTGCAAGGATAAACAAAATATGCTTAAGAATGTTGTTGCTCAACAGCTTATACAAAAAAAAGGTTTGACACAAAAAGTTGTAACAGTGCACATGAGTTTCAGGTTGGTGATTGGGTTATGGTGAAGTCTCCCAACAAGGTAAAAAAGGGTCTTTCCAAATTTTCACTCCCTGTACAAATTCTCAAGCTTGGCAAAGGATCCTTGTATTTGGGTTCTAAAGGCTGGTGAAACAAAAGAATGACAGTCAGGTTAACTCCTGATCAAGCTTCTAAAATCTTAGCCAACAAGAGAACTGATCTACATGACAATCTACATTTCTCACATTTTTCGAAAGATTTGTCGTTTGATGAATTTCTCACAACCAATGAAGTTGATTCCCAGGTTTCAATTGCTATCCCAAATCCAGGGTCTCCATCCACAACCTTATCCTACCAAGCTGGTTTTGATTCAACACCCACTGTAGCCACTTCGAGACCCTCTCGCAATTATTCCCTTCCCTCCAAATTTAGAGATTTCTATATGACCTAAACCATCGACTTCACATCATGGATCATATCTGTTTCATTGTACATATTTAGTTTTTTTTATTTTCTTTAATAGGGGGAGGGTGATGTAATGAGTTGAAATCCTGTTTGTTCATGCGCATGCTGAATGCTGTTATAGCATGTGAATGTTCTTGTGCATGTTTCCTTTTACTGTGCATGTATTTCCTATTGTTTCAGCATGAGCACTTGTTCTACTGCATGCGCACATCGTACAGTTATACTAAATAGCAAGTGTACTTTTAATTCTGCATTCTTGTACATTCCAACTCCTCATTGAAGCACGAATGACAACAACAGTCATTACCAGTTCGTACTTCGAGGAGGAAGGATGCACTCCAGTGGTGTTAGCTTTCTTATAATAATAAAGCTTCTTCAAGTTCACCTTAAGACATCTCCTCTTCATTTACCGACGTCCATCACGACTTTTCAGTCTTTTACCTTTCCTTTGTTGGATCTCTGAGCTGTAACCTTCTAACAAGTCTTACTTACCTCCCTCTTCCACTCAGTTGTCTATCACCAGCAGTCACTTTAACACTTTTCTCACACTGGATCTCCCTCACTTCTTGTCTCTTTCAGCCATCTTTTTTTCATACCTCCGTTTATATTTTGTCTCTGATACTGTCACCCCCTATAGTGTTCCCCTCTCTGCTGCCTTTGTCACTTGTCTGTGTCTGTCTCACATTGCTGTCACCTATTTTACTCTCTATCACATCTGTCTATATCTCTCTCATACCTATCACCTGTCTCTGTTTCTCTTTGATCCCTCTGCTTGTCTCTTTCACACACACACAGCCCTGTCTTTGTCTCCTGATCCTTCACCTGTCTCTCTGTAGTGTCCCCTTGCTGCTCTTCTTCTCTTTATATATTACCCTAATTTCTCATCATAGTCTTTACTCTCCACCCACTCTCTCTCTTCCCCTGTCTCTTCTGTTTTTTTGCTTTTCTCACATGATCAGCGGCAGCAAAGGCACAGAGACAACTCTTTGTCCCCGGTCCGCTTCACTTGCAACAATAAATAATTGCTTTGCAGGTGTGTTACTTTTCTTTGACTCTTGACTAAGCTAGGACTGGTTCTATTGGAGCTGGACCAAGGCTGATTTGCATATGGATCAGTCCAACCTGAGGTCACACGATGGGCAAAAGAGTGATGGGTTGGAATTCTACCCCGAGTGATTGCCAGTGATCAGAAGTATTGCAAGCACTCTTCCCATCACCTTTTTTGTGTTTGAGGACCTCCTTATCTGGACATGACCATGGCCCAGGACATCTTGGGGCTGACTATCCAGACCCACACCAGACATTCCCAGCTCACCTCAATGTAGTGTTGGACCCTGACAAAGGCCGAGCTTATCCTCCATTACTAACTGGAGACACATGAGCAGCGGCATTACAGTGAGCATTATTTCAGCAATAGAAATTTGTATTTATATACCTTAAACATTATTGTGTCATGTCATGTACTGTAAGGTGTATAATGTGCATTTTAACATCTATTATCTGCCAGTGAAAGAGTCAGGCACACCAAACACATGTATTGCAGCATTATATTTTCTGAGTTGGGTCTACATGTGTGAGCATTCTCATGAGGGAATTGCTTTAGTAAAGAGCATGAGTAAGATCTCAGTTGTGTGCACTTCCTGTCAAAGAGGTAATATTTTTCGATTTGCTTTACACTGCAGAAGAGGAGATCCAGTATGTGCTAGAGCAACATCACTTTTGTTCTTAGAAACCCTTATGGAAATGGTGCATGTTCAACATAGACCATTAATCGGGAGGTGGTAATAATGCTGGTTGTCCACAAAAACACTCAAGGTAAATTGTACTTTAGAATTCAGTGCTTAATTTGTAAAATAATAAGTACCAGGGTCCTGACCAGGAGGCCGCTGTAGCTTGTACCACCCATCGCCATTGTCATCACTTCTAAAACAACTACTTACCATCTCTCCCACCTGCAAGTGCGACAGTAAAGATTATTTCAGGTCCCCAAATCAAGAGGAATGGCTGGGGAGGCAGGTATCAGACATTTTATATGTATATTGCATTTATAAACAACCGCTGTTCTGCTCATCTCTAAATTAGATGAGTAGCCATGTGGCAGACTGCCTTAAGTGCGTAAACCAGTGGCTCAAACTAAACACTGCTTTAGATGGTCATGAATAAGTAAACAGATGGAGTAATGAATCTTCCCCCTCTCTCTCTTTCTCTCTTTCTTTGCAGCAGTAAATTAAGAAGCAGGTAGAAAGCAGCAAGATCCGGGATACAAATAGCGGACCCGTTGCAGGACAGTCACTAGCCTCCACTACCACTGTGACGAAAGTGGAGAATGCCACCTGCTCCTTAGGGGAGACCATGTTTGCACAGAGAAAGACACACTCCATCACTAACCAACTCCAGTTTACTCACAGAAAAAGCTTTGTGACTCAAGCCTGGGTATTCAGCTTTAACTCACATCTGTGACAGGGTAACACAGCAGTACTCAAATGAAAAGGTTTGCAAATTTGACCCTAAGATTCATCACTGGACATTATGTAGGATGTAGAAGCCAGGCAATGTTGAACCTTAAGCGTACGAAAGAGGCCAGGCTATGTAATAAGCAGATTATGTATGTAAGGATGCTTCCATGACTCTTGGTACTTTAGGCAGGCCCTCAGAGTGCCAAAGGAAGAAGTACATTGCATATGGTGGGAGAAGGTACCTTCCAGTGAGAGATGTTTGACAATCGGAAAGCAGATTTTATTTTTTGCCATTTATAGGTGCCAGCTATTGTGGACTTTGATTTTCAAAGAGAGGGAGGAGATACATCTTTAGTCTGATGCGAATGTGTGCATCTCATATGATTATTGGGCCAAACCCTCCAAATTTAGACAACGTTTGTTGCAGCAGTGATTTTACCACCATGTCACTACTAATAAGCAGATTCTCACAAATGCCCCATTTTTTAAAAGTACAATCATGTTACTATAACAGTAACATCTTACATCACCGATATGCAAATAAAAAAACTATTAGCTCTAAATTAATGTGTAGGGCCTGATTCACAAATGCAAACTTACACTTTTGGGTAAGTTAACGTTTTTTCTGGTATTCACAAACTACGAGATTAATTTGACTAACTGTAATTTTACGACTAGGGGCACTCCGCAGGCAGGACTGGGAGCTCCACACATATAGGACAGGCCTCTCTTTTTATGTAGGAGTCTCCACCACGAGTGCAAACTCTCTGCAGTTCTAAAATTACTGAATTACTGTTAGTAAGTTTGTGAATGCTAAAAATAGTAAATAAAAGTGTAAGCTTCGCTTTGTGAATCAGGCCCGCAATTGATAACAAAAACTACTTTCCGGCTAAAAAAATTGTGTCATACCATAGTAATCTCAAAGTGCTGAACACAAATGGTCTTTATTCGACATAGAGTGAGCTTGTAACTGTAGAATCGTTGGGAAATTGGGTTCCTTGTATTAGATTTAGCTTTTACCATGTACTATCATTTGTTCTATTGACTCCAAGGGGCAGATTTACAAGCCCCTCGCGACACTTTTGCACCACCGTTGCCTCACTTTGGTGAAGCAGCGGCACCGTAAAAAATGCGGCCAATTTACAATGTGACACATCTAGGGAGATGAGTCACGTTGTAAAGCCCTGCGTCACATTATACCTGTGTCAGGTTGAATGCATGCAGGGTGGGCGTTCCCGTGCAGGAAAGCTTCATAAAAGTGACAGAGTGAAATCCACAAGATTTCACTGCGTCACTTCTAGGATGCCAATGCATCAAACCTGATACAGTGTTGTGGGAATAGGCCTCAAAATGCATTGCTGGAGTTGTGTCGTGCTTGCGACACGACTCCAGCAATGCGTGACTTTTGCCCCAACAGATGCATCAGAATTTCTGACGCATCTGTCAATCCTTGCTCCATGGTGCGCCGTATTGTAAATGCAGCACATCCATGGTGACGCAAGGGTTTCTCAGGGTGGCGCAGGGAAAGTGACGCATCTCTACAAATACATCACTTTCTTGTAAATCTGCCCCCAAGTTCTTAACTACATTATTGTTGCCCTGTCCTCACGTCACTAACGGGGCAAGTCCTTAAACTTGAGCAACGGGTTGCCTGTGTCTTTCATCACTCTCACACATTAACCAGCCAGGTGGATTTCATACAGTTTTTTATAAGAAAGAAAGCAAGAAAGCAGGGAAGAAAAAAAGAAAGAAAGAAAACTGTCATTAATAATACACATACAAGAAACAAAAGAAAAAGAAAGAGCAGAAGAAAGAAAAAGTTATGAAACAAGGTAATGAAGAACAAGAAGGAAGGAAAGACGATAACAATGTGAGTAACTGTATTTCTTATCTACAATTAACCATGTTAGTTAGTTTAAAAACAGCTAAGGTGGAAGTGTTTAAAGTTTGAATTTTACGTTTTGAGGTTCTACTCACAAAGTTCAATCCCGCTCCTTATCCTAGATCTCTAATTAACGGAGATTAAGAAAGCCAATTTACAAAAAACAATTAAAACACATATATAAACAAAAGCTCAAGAATGGGTTGAAAGTAAAGAAGTAAATTGCATTTCTTCGGAGAAGGTCATCTTGATGAGCAGACAAGTAGAAATCAATGATTTCAGGCTTTGCTGTCAGACAATCCATCATATGGATTGAAAGCAGTCACTCAGGCTCCTGCAAGGACCGCCTCTCCCTTGACGCTGCAAATGTCACATCTGAATATATTTACATGCCAAGTCCCACTGGGACTGCGTTTAACAATTTCGCAGCTGCGGGAGACATCACCTAATGATATATAAATAGTAGAGCGCGCCATCTTGATTCAGTTTTCTAAATTCAAAGGCAGTGGGAGGGATGCAGAGCCACAGCTTGATAGGAAGGAAATGATAGTACAGATGAAACGTGTTGTTTCTGAGTAAACACCTGTGTTGTTGTGCCTTTGTATTTTAAGTAAATAGTATAATAAAGCTGTGCACAGGCCTGACACATGTGCATGTTACACCAACCTACGCAGCACAAGCAGGCACATTCAGATGTTTTTCTAGAGAGTTAAAATAAATGTCAAACATTATTCCATGATGCTTGACTGTTTGTCTCTATCTTCGTAGCTTTTCCCAAAGGTTTCTACTTGTGTCTCCCAGTCGAAGCCCGGAGAACAGAGTAAAACATTGGCAACGTTTTTAGATATATCTGCTATGTGGTTCATTCCAATATACTGTTTACAGCAAGATAAGTCTAAGGGCCAGATGAACAACCATTTTTGCATGCGCAAACGGGTTTGCGAACCCGTTTGCGCATGCAAAAACACCATGGGCCACGTACAAAGCCTATTTAGCAAGTCGCAATTTATTTGTGACTTGCTAAGTAGGTTTTGCGACTTGCTATTAGGAAGGGGCGTTCCCTTCCTAATAGCATGTGCAAGCCCATGTATGAATGTTTTTCGGCCATAATTGCAGGCGCAAAATACCACCCTCCTCAAGAGGGTGGTAATGCACTCGCAAAAGGGAAGGGGTCCCCTTTGCAAATGCCTGGGAATTTTTTTTTTAAGGGCAGGCAATGGTCCCAGGGACCACAACCTGTCCTTAAAAAATGAAACGAAAACGTTTCATTTTTTTCTTTTTTAAATGCATTCCATTTTCCTTTAAGGAAAGCAGGCGGCATTAAAAAGAAAAATGCTTTATTTAAAAGCAGTCCCAGACATGGTGGGCTGCTGAGCCCAGCAGGCCACCATACCTGGAAGGGCTAGCATTTCCAATGGGGTCGTAAATTGGGAGAGGCTCATTAATATTCATGAGCCTCTCAATTTATGACCCCGTTGGGAATCGCTAACAGTGTGTTACATCCAAAATAGCGCCTCGGAAATTGCGAGTTGCTAAAAACTCGCAATTTGCAAGGCGCTATTTTGGGCGTCGTACCTCTGGCGCTAAATCCCTTCTTCAAAACATCAGTACTAACTGCTGCTACTTTTCTGACATAGGCGCTGGAAGTAGGATGGTGGGGTGGGGGGTTGGGCTGCAGCAATGCTGGAGTTCTGAAGGCGATTAGGCATTGAGGATGACTTTAAATTGTGTTTTTATATTGTCACATTTGCTGTGGTTCAAAGACAGAGGTCAAATGCCAGGCCATGTCTCCTGACAAATTGCTACTTCGTCTTTAAACATGGAGATTGGTTTTTAATTTTCTTTCTCTGCAAAGTGAGAGGATTGTGGAAAGTGAAACATGGCAATCATACTGATGTCTGTAAAGTGAACTATGTGACAGTTTTGCTAGTGGGAAAGGAAAGCTGTAGGATGCCGTTTCGAAACACACAACAACATATAAATTCATATAAGTGAACAATACGAATATGTATTTAGGAAACCTCAAATGAAGCTCGTTCAAAACGCAGCACCAGTCGCATACTACACTCTTATATACTCTTCTGCTTAAGAGAATGGCTCA
Source organism: Triturus cristatus (assembly GCF_964204655.1). Lineage (NCBI taxonomy): Eukaryota > Metazoa > Chordata > Amphibia > Caudata > Salamandridae > Triturus > Triturus cristatus. The sequence goes on from NC_140589.1 coordinate 1,291,828,003, forward strand.
TTTGTGACGTGTTCTTTGCGTAATGCTTGCATTGTTCAGAATCCATATGAGATCAGTGATGTAACATTGAGAACTGCAACCCCTACCCCGCTCTGAATAGTGTTCCAGCATTACTGATTTCTGAACCTTCCCCTGATAAATTAGAAAGGAGCTGAGTAACCATGGCGAATATTTGGGGTATCCCTAGAGTAAAAAAGGATTAAGTACAATTGAATTTGAGATTGATGCCTAGAGGGGATTTGAAGATACAAAACATGCGCTGTGCAAAGTGACATGCTTTGCATATGTAAATACCCAGGGAACATTATATACAATTGTTATTGCAGTGTGAAAAAGCCTTTGCGCATGGCAATGTCCACACTGTGAGTCATTTCGAGTTGTAAGCAAAGGATGTGGTAAAGCAGCACTCCCAAGCTCATCTTCTGTCTGTGGGAAAGGTGCGCCTATGGTTGATGCAGTGCAAAGATTTCTACAGTTACGAAAAAGTAGGTAGCAACTACACAGTGGTGGCTGGGCTCTACGGGGGGTCGGGAGTGCTCAAATGCAAAAATATAAATTTAAAAAAACCATACCTGAACCAATGTCCAATGCCGTCTGCTCCAGAACTCTACACAGGAACTGGATTCAGTGCGGGCACCAATCCTGGAGCTGGTCTCATGCTGTGAGAGCAGCGCCCTGACTGGAGGGAGCGGCCTCATTCACTGCTCCTGAGGACACTGGAGCCCTGCATTTAAGACAGCTGGGTTAGAGGTTTCAAAGTGCACATGCGTGGCTGGCCATGGCAAGATGGCTGGGCAGAGGCACATGCGCACTTTTAAAAGTGCACTAACAGCCCACCCTCCTCCCTGCTGCTGGCATTCAACAGTGGCCCCCGCCCCATCCTGACACTCTGTTTAGAACGGGAGGGTGAGGTAACATAAAATGATAATTAATTAACATTTTATTTGTTATCTTTGGAGATAATTTAAGTGGGGTGATGCTCCTCCGCTCCAATCGAGGAGTCGCCCCTGCAACTGCTTAGGGCAGGCGGTAACCACTGGCAAGTGAACCTGTCTACAAAGTGCAGCTTACTGCTACTCTGAAGGGCCGATTCCGATCCGGGTCGGAAGGGCACCGAACGCGATCCGGCTGGAAAAACTACGCGCCGTACGCATGTTTTCTGCCCGACTCGTACAGCTGTACGAGCGAGCAAGTACGATGCAAGCTACATGAAATTCACCGACCGACTCGCTTCCGGGTCCGAACTGCTCCGTACATCTCGGTCGTAAGCTAACCGTGGCATGCAAAGGATGCGATTCACGACTGAGCCAGTTCGATGCACGCGTCGGACAGCCTGTGCGAGCCGGAGCGTCCGGCTTGCAAAACGCCTGGGTGGTTGCCTTTGGGGGTCCGCGTCAGACCCCCTGTCATCTGCAGCCCTACGACTTGGACACAGGGGGAGACCCATGGGTCTCCCCAACACCGGTGTACGGTGAAGATGGCACCAACGTGTACTCACTGTAGGAGGGTGAACTTGTCCGCGACGTACCCATTCAGTCAATGGGAGCCCTTGTACGCATCGTACGACCCGCTCCCATTGACTTCTATGGGAGTCCGACCAAACCGAGTCAGACAGCATATGGCCGCATCATACTCGCTCGGTCGGACTGCAGGACTCCGGCTCGGTCCTTATATCTTCTTCCATATTTTGTTCCAACCAGGGATTTCAGCCACTGTGATAACATATAAACCAGTAACAGGGAAAGCAATAAGATCACACACTGGAAGTTTTGAATGAACATATGCTGTTACAGACAATATTTATGTGCACCTAAGCTATGGCTTTAGCTTGGTTTGAGACAACAATGTTCAGACAATGCAGTAACAAAGCAGCAACTGGATGCATTTCTCAAATGCATGCCTAGTTAATGCCTGTGCTGTGGCAGTCACAGCTGGAGTGTTCTGCACCACAGTAATTCCACAAAAGCAAAGAGGAACAGCGAGGTCAACAAAAGGTGAAACAGTGTAGTGTGTCTGGATAAACTGCCTGTGCTTGGTGCAAACATTGAATCTGCATCCGTGAAAGGTCACCACATGGGACAGGTCAACGTGCACTGTCCGGCTATGGCCTCTCACATCTATTTCTATGTATGTACTTTTGAAGAACTGCTGATCCTAATCAGGGCATTTAAGCAAGAAACGTAGCATTTTCGTCTTGTTCAAGAAATCCAAACATTGGAAATGGTAGTCAGAAAGCGTACATCTAGCCCACCCTTATCCAACGTTCTGGAAGCAGGTCATGGCTCTTCTTTTTCAAAGGTATCCAATTTTGGAGAGTGTAATGGGAGTGGAAGGAGGAAACAGAAGCATTTGGCTTCTGCAGGATCAGTGGTCTGTCTGCTTGAGCTTGAGAACTCTGGCAAGAGTGATGCATATTTTATGTTATTCTTCTGAAGATGGTTTGGGACTTTTGGTAGAAATCGTTGACTGGTATTCAGCTTGAGGTCAGCAACCTCTGCAGTCTCTGGGACTTGCATAATGTTGATGGTTATCAGCTACTAATTAAGGTGTGTAGGGAAGTATGCTGGATCACAATATTACCAATAACATGTACTCAAAAGTAACAAGTACCCCTACATTTTTGTAGTAAGCGTGGGAGGGTGTGACTGCAAAAAGGAGACTACAAATTACAAAATAGGAGGGATTTAGGGAGAGATAAGGTGGAGTAAGGAGAGATATAAAAAGGAGTTTAGGGAGAGACAAACACCCAACTACAAAAGTCTAAACCCATTGCTGTTCACAAGCTGCACTTCTATAGTTACTACAGTCAAAAAGGCCCCCAAAACAGTTGCAAATGCATTCCAACTCAGACCTGGAGTAAGGCCAACACTATACAACCTGTGGTACTGCACTACCCTCTCAAAGAAAATAATGGAGGCAGGGTCATAAAATAACGCCCCGTAGGGGCAAATGTAAAAGAAACAAAATTTGACGTAAAAAATAAATAAATAAATATACATACACACACATACATATATATATATATATATACGCACATTTATATATAGTTAATTTAATATTATAATTGTATGATAAAATATGTGTATGACAGTTTTAAATTTAAGAATATAAGTAAGTCTGATTAAAAAAATATCCTACACTTAACTTTTAGTCATTTCTACCATGTAATAAATTAATATAAACATTCTACCTTAGGAAGGAATTTTTAATACATTTAACAAAAAATCAGTTAACTTAAATAAATTAAATATTTAACTCAAAATTAAGTTAATTGTGCTGTAGAACTTTTTATTTTGCTCAACATTTGCAATATATAGAATTAATTTACAATAATGTTTAATTACATTTCCCTATACTTTACCATAGGGAGATCCCTGCCCCAATGGTGAAGAAAAAGTGCCAGTGGCAACTTTACTCTTGTAAATTTGGCTGTTCTCCTTGCTTGCAGGATGTGGTGATATGCAAGTCTAAACTTATACTGAGAAATAGTGACTATCCAAAAGTAGTAAATGTACTACCAAGGTGCCGATTCCGATCCGTTAAAAAAATTTACCGTCCGACTCGTATCCGTATTTTTTTACGTACGAATCGTACAAGTACCGTGCAAACAGCGAAGTACGATTCGTAAGTGAAAAATACATACGAATTGCGTCGGGAAAATGGTCCGAGAGGGAGCCGTAAATTTTTACGTCCGAATAGCGTCGGGAAAAGTGTCCGATAGGGAGCCGGACATTTTTACGTGCAAATCATAAAACGAAGTCCAAGTGCGCAAGTATGATCCGTACTGCCCATCCGAATACACAACCGCATGTAAAAGGCCCCGTACGGAGCGAACGCTGTAGCACACATGTACACGGGTAAACTTGTGCCCAGATACGAGTCGTACAGACTCCCCTCACCCCGCACATGTCAGCACCGTACCAACCCTCTGCACCGTACCCCAACACTGTAGCACAGCCCCTCACCGGTACGCCCCGCACCCCAGGACCGTACCCCAGCCCCCCACCTGTATGTGCCGCACCCCAGGCCTGTCTCCCAACCCCGTAATGTACGCACCGTACCCCCACCCCTGTGTAGGTACGCGCCATCCCCCCACCCCCATAGGTACGCGCCGTCCCCCCACCCCACCCCCGTAGGTACGCGCCGTCCCCCCACACCCATAGGTATGTGCCGTACCCCCACCTCACCCCCGTAGGTACGTGCCGTCCCCCTACCCCCATAGGTACGCGCCGTACCCCCACCCCCTTAGGTACGCACCGTACCCCCACCCCCATAGGTACGCACCGTCCCCCCAACCCCGTAGGTTCACGCTGTACCCCCACCCCCGTAGGTACGTGCCATCCCCCCACCCCCATAGGTATGCGCCGTACCCCCACCCCACCCCCGTAGGTACACGCCATCCCCCCACCCCCGTAGGTATGTGCCGTACCCCTAGCGCTATGCGCTGGGGGTACGGCACGTACCTACAAGTGTGGGGGGACGGCACATACCTACTGGGTGGGGTGGGGGTACGGCGCGTACCTACATGGGGTGAGGGGACGGCGTGTACCTACGGGGGTGGGGTGTGGGTACGGCACGTACCTACATGGGTGGGGGTACGGCACGTACCTATGGGGGTGGGGGTACAGCACGTACCTACGGGGGGGTGGGGGTACGGCAAGTACCGGGCCCCCTTCTCCTCGTGCATCGCGGCGTACTTAGCTTTTCCGGCACTTTTTGGCTCCCGTAAAAATATACCCGTGCGGAGTGCTGTGGGCACGAATCGTACTTGCTGGTCCGTAAAACGCTGCCTGACTCTGTGCGGACGTCGTGTACGCACTGTCCAGGATCGGAATTGTATGTATTTTTTAGCCGCACTGTGTTTTTTACGATTCGTACGGAAATGGTATTTCTGTACGAATCGTACGTGCTGGTTTTTTACGGTGGATTTCCCGGGTACGAGTCGTACGAACAAAACGCTCCATACGACCATTTGTACCCGGGTTTTACAGGATCGGAATCGGCACCCAAGTGTTAGAATAAATTTACAAGTGTAGATAAAATCACATGTAAATTTACTTTTGTGAATAGGATCTGTAATGTTTAATCATTCCTTTATTCTGCCAGCTGTTTTAATTTACTACCAGATAGCCTCCCCTTCTTGACTTCAAAGACAGGCTATTGACTTCTGAGCCACGGTGACTTTCTCTTTCAGCCAAGAATGTGTATTCCTGATCTGGAGGTGAGATGTGTGGCAGGACACTAAACCACAAAAAGATTCGATGATCGTAAAAAATGTTTTTTACTGCAACTACTTGGTAATATGGAGAGAAGACTATATATTTGATCAGGAAGCTATGTTAACACTGTTTTGGCATGCTCCTTCATAGGTGACCTAATATGTACCCTACTGCCTTGATAGAGTGTCATGATGTTCTGGAAATTGTATGGGTGCATCATAATCATGAATAGTTCGCACCCGTATATAATCATGGGTTGTACTAAAACTGAGTATTAGAATTTTAGAGGTAATAATGAAATGTGTGACTATAATGACAGAAATTAGTTTGTGCCATTCGAGAAAGTAAGATGGCATTTAAATGTGATTATATAATTTTTGTTGTTCATCACAAATGCTTAGTGAATTAGATTGTGTGCAATGTAGTGCATTAGATTTAAATGTGCATCATATTAAAGTCTGCATATGTAGAAAGACTAATTGTGCCTTAAAGTGATGGAGTGTAGGATTATTAATGTAACATTTATTAATGTGTGTAATTCTTAATGTGTAAAGGCCTAAATGAATGTTCATGTTTTACTATGAAAGGCCTATTCAGTTTTTGTTAGCTGAATTGTGTAGGTCCGAAGTATATTTTCCCTGGAAAAGCTCTCATTTTGAGGTAGTCAGTGAATTTCATGTGCGTGGAAGGATTTTCTGTTATCATGCTTCTATTGCAGGTGCAAGGGCACCGTCTTCATTAGTTAGACAGATGCCTTTTGTTTTAGGAGTTAGGTATGGAGGAGAGCTGAAACAGTGTTTATCCTGGAATTCTGATAATTGGAAGATCCTGGGACCTAAGGACGTATCAACCGTTGCTGGACAGAGTACAAGTTTGATGGAAATTTACATTCGAGAGGTGCTTAGCCAGAGGAGGTGTTACAGAGGCTTGTCCTCCATATTGTGCATTTTGTATTATGGACAGTGCCCCGAGGGAGAAGAGTGCAGATGGAGCAGAGAGCCGTTAGAAGGTAGAAGGAAGGGATCGATTCTGAGGAAAGAGACTTAGAACAAATTTTTATCTTTGGCTATTGACCTTTAAACGTGAGTGTACTTCTTAGGAAGTCTTCACAAGCTGACACCTTTCCTTGACTTTGCTCGGGAGATGCTAAGCAGAGATGTCACCTTAGTGATAGAGTAGGGACAGATTAACCGATTTCCTTGTAGGTATCAATGAAGACTGATTTAGATGTCGGAGCAGTTATCGTTTGTTTAATATTCTTAGAGTTTCTTATTCTTTTTATGCTTCATCGAATTAGATTGTTGTGTAGGATGAACTTTGTATTAGTGACCATATATTTCTTCAACCTCGTCATGAGGTGCTTGTATGTTCAGCTATTTTTGGCATTGTAATAAATCCCCTAAAACTTAATTCAGAGTAAGTGATTCTTCAGACTATCGGAATTAATTGGTTTATTGGTTTCATTTGAATGAATTGGTTTTCTCCCCTTTGCACTTCACAGCAGGTAAAAAGGTCCAGTCCGCCAAGGATTCTTAGGAATGGTAAGATAAGATAAGATAAGAATCCGGCGTTATCAGTTGGTAGCAGAGGAGGGTTATCTTTGTAGTAAGGGGAGAAGTAGAGAACGGTAGTTATTGATCCCATAGAGCCCAAGTGATGGTGATCCAGTGGATCGTGACCGGAGGACGACGGCGTTGATGGAAGCCGGCAGAGAATAACGTTGCGGCGGAAGCAGCAGTTTGTGGGAGAGTGAGTATGAACAGGGATGTATGCCTGTTAGATTGCGGTGTCGTGCTGATAGTGTGATGTCTTGCGGAGTTGGTGTGAGAGTCGAGTGATTGTGGTTTCGGACTGTGAGCGCCCGCAGTCCATGAGACTGGAATTCGATATCCCGGAATAAGAGATTGTGGTGTAGAAGACACCCAGAGTTAAAATTGTCTGGCCAGTGATTGTGGGAGTCATGAGACATCGTTGGCTGACCCACCAGTGATAGGGAAATGTGTGTGTGGGTGTGTGAGTAACCGACGAAGGCCCTGGGCTACTGTATGTGGATCATTGAGAGAGTTGATCCTATCGATTAAGTACATGACTGTCCGGCCGTTTATGGGCAGATAGTCTAAGGCAGTTGTTCGGTCGTTTTGTGGACAGACGATTGCCGGAGTTGAGGTCGACAATTGTATGAGACTGTCCGGTCGTTGGTGGACAGGCAGTCAGAGAAGTGACTGTTCAGTCGTTTGGTGGACAAACAGTTATTTCATTGTATGAAAGAGATGTGTGAGTGTGTGAGGTACGAATTGTAAAGGAGGGGAACTGCTGCATGCGGAGAAAGAGTAATGTCAGAGGGTGCCACGCTGCATTAGGTCGGTTGGTGTGAAGCCGCGTTGGGATTGGTGGTTTAAGATCAGGAAGTAAAATGAACGCTGGGTGTAAAGGAAAATTGATTTCATCATGAAATGTTTAAAAGTTTTACGAGACATGTGTAGAGGAGATAGAAGGGTGGTTACTCGGGGAGGCGAAGAAACTTCTCCCGAAGATACCATGCCCATTAATTGGCTACGAATGGGGGATTGCATTCTATAATTTGGCTTGAAAATTGGCATAAAATGACTGAAAAAGTGGGAGAATTAGCTTTTCCGCGCTATGGTACCTTCAGATTGGAAGCGTTGTATCTGTTGAAATCAGTGATGTCTTCATTGCAACCTCTGCCCAGACCAACACAGTTCAAGGCGCTACATGCATTGATTAGAGCAACACATCACTGGAAACAAGATCATAGTCAGGAAAGGGTGAAAAAGTCTATTGGGGCATTTCAAGATGCGCGATGGGACGCTTTGGAGAAGAGATGGAGGGTAAAGACTATCAAGGGGGATAGGCTATTCCCGTTGATGGTGAAGGTGGGAGACACGCAAACGAAGAGTGCCGAGGAAGATGATAGTGACACAGATGACAGCTTGTTAGAAAGGTTATTATCAGAGAAACCACCCCCATATAACCCAGACTCAGAAGAGGGAAAGTCAGTGTCGACACAGGGGATTGGGGATTCGCAGGCTCAAAATAATGTGAGACTAGCTGGAAAAATCTCAACAGAAACAGAAGGGATGAGGACACAGATAACCAGTAAGTGATGAGCCTAACAGAGTTACAAGGTAACCAAATGCTCTTAAAGTGCTGGTTACCATTGGACACATAGTGTCAGTATATGACCCAGATCAGGCGAGAAATGGGAATTTGGTGAAGTCAGCAGTAAGAGAAGGGATTAGGGCTGGAGGGAATGGCACAGTGAGTGGAATAGCTCACCTTCCGAGACCCAGAGAATCGAGTACAGGTGGATGTGAAAACGGTGAGACCTAAGTCTTTGGCCGATTTAAGATCCAACCTAAGAATGTGTGAACCACCAGTAAGAAACCAGAATGTAAGGATGGCAGGAGACTGGGCTCACGAAGACTCAGGAGGTCGACCAGTCCTTAGAAATGTAATACAAAAAGGACCGATGTGGAGATCAGACGAGTGAGAATGAAGATCGAGTGGCACATCTAGTCGAGGGACCCTAAATGTTGCTATAAAAGCAAAGATGTTGGATGTGGTGAGATTGAAAGATGAAGTAGACAAGATAATTAGTGGGAACCTGCTTTTGGAAAGAGTGGAACTTTATGAACCAGACGAGTTACTGTTTGTAGTGAAGGATGTAACTCGCAAGGCAAGGTCAGCACATGAGAAACTGACTGAACTGGCAAAAAGGTATGAAGTGGATCTGTCCAAGACAAAAATGTTGCAGGGAAGTCATAGATTGCAGTACAGTGATCAGGAATTGGAGGAGAAGAGAGTCATAAGATTGAAAGCTCACATTCAGGAATTGATTATTGGGATACGTGCATGGAGCATGCTTGATAAGTGGGAGGAAAGCTGGTCCAAGAGGAAAAACACAAAAAGAGTGTAGGAGAGGCGCCGCCTCCAGAAGGGGGAACAATAGGAGTAGAGAATTACCCTTTACGAGAAGTACAGAATGGAGGGTATGTGCATGTGCCTTGGAGTAGAGGTGATTTGGCAGCATTCACTAATGAGTTTCCTCGGCTGAGGGAGAAGCCCGTCGAATGGTACAAGCAGGTTGATCGCTTTGTTAAAATCTCAAAGGTGTTGTGGGTTGATCTAAATACATTGTTTGACATTGTAGTACCAAGTTATTTGTGGGCAGCTTGTAAAGTTGCAGTTGATTGGCCAACTTCTGAACCAGACAGGGATTCTGTTACAAATGGTCCTTCACCTATTGTTATAAAAATGTTTGATCAGGTAATTACATGGCTGAACTTAAAAATCTCGCCACAAGATATTGATTGGGTTAAGATAGATCGAACTATTCAGGAACCAAAAGAATCTGTCCATGAATACTACGAAAGGCTCCTTCAAGCCTTCAAGCAGTACAGTAGGCTAGACACGTTAGACCCCAAAGATATGGGACAGTTTGTTTCCAAGTTCGTTTTGGGTCTGAGACCGGAAATTAGCTTCATGATTCAGCAACACTTGATCTGCTGGCAGAACAAGTTAGTGGATGAAATACTGCAGTATGCTAGGTACTGCAGTGATGAGGTGGATTCGAAACACAAGAAACTTAAGGATAAGTTGATGTTAGCTCAGTTGCAAACCGCTGATAGGGAACTCCAGACACAGTCAAATGGAGGGACGCTAGGGAGAAGACAGGGAAACAATCAAGGAGGGACTCCGAACGTACAGGGTCAAGGGAAACCTGTAGACCCCAAGACAGGAATGGATGTGGCAACACTGAAAAAGACCACTGCATGTCACCTTTGTCACAAGATCGGGCATTGGAAGCACAAGTGTAGATTGAATCCAGCAAATCGGGAGCAACAAGAGGCAGAGATAGTGCAGGTACCCGAAGCTGTCTATACAGTATCGAGACCTAGATCCATGCAAGGGGGGGACGATGGTCCCACAGGTGCAAGTACCGCAACCTCCAAGAATTCCACAGGGAAATCGAACGTACCAACAGATGCCCTTTTTCGAGAACTTTGACGAGTACAGCTCAGACCAATTGAAATGACGGTGCCTGAGGGGGGAGGAAGACTGCACTCTTGGGGTAGTGCTAGAGGTAGACCAGAGGGGACTGTTTGTAGATGCGGATGTTGACGGTCATCCTACCACCTTTTTGGTTGACACTAGTGCTACACGTTCTACTGTAAGATCTGCAGTAGTTCCCAACCTTCCCCTCTCGGTACAATCAATCCAAGTTGTAGGTGTGGCAAATAAGAGAATGACTAACCCATTGACTGAGCCGATTCCTGTGAGAATAGGAACTTTCCAAGATCAAAACAAGTTTGTGGTGTGTGACTCAAGTCCCTTCTGCTTGCTAGGATGAAATCTTTTGTGCAAGTTGAATTGCACAATTTTTTGCATGCCCAAGGGAGTGGAAGTACAGATGAAAGACGATGATGCCACCTTTAAGGTTGCAAATTAGCATTTGTGAATAGAGATGTATCCTGTGCTGACAGTGGAAGAGCATCCACTTGACTGCAGAGACTCACTGGATGTGTGGGATTTCATGGGAGAAGAGATTGGGTTAATCAAAGGTGTCGAGCCAGTTAAGATCCAGATTAAGCAGAATGCTGAGTTTCCAAGCACGCCCCAGTAAAATCTGTCACCGGAGACGATTGCAGGGATCAAACCTGTGATTGATTCCATGATTAAGCAGGGAACACTAAAGGAGAGAATGGGTTGTCCAGGCAACTCGCCCATTATGGGATTACAGAAACCAAGCCGGAAATTCAGAATAGTGCAGGACCTGCGAAAAGTCAATACGATTGTCGTTCCATGTTGTCCAGTGGTACTGAATCCATCAGTGATACTATTCCAGATTCCATGCCAGGCCGAGTGGTTTATCGTGATTGACTTGTGTCAAGCATTCTTTTCGATACCTCTCCATGAGGAAAGACACTTTTTGTTTGCTTTCCGACTGGAAGACCGTGTGTTAACGTGGTGTTGTATCCCTCAAGGGTATACAGAAAGCCCATCGATCTTTAATCAGATCCTGAAAAAGAATCTTCAGAGTCTTGTATTGCCTCAGAACGCTGTTCTCGTGCAGTACATTGACGACGTCCTTGTTGCATCAGAAACTGAGGATGCTTGCAGGATTGACACGATTGCCATACTGAACCATTTGGCAGAGAATGGACACAAGGTGTCCCCAAATAAGCTGCAGTACTGCCTGAGTGAGGTACAGTATTTGGGTCACCGAATTGACAAAGGCAAGAGGAAGGTGTCACCAGATCGGATTGAGGCAATCATGAATAAGGCTGTACCTACCGCTCAGAGGGAAGTCAGAATGTTCTTGGGGATGGTTGGCTATTGTCACCAATGGATTCCCTATTTCTCTCTGAAGGCGAAGCCTTTACAAAGACTGATGGATGTAAGTGATCCAGTGCTATGGGACCATGATTGTCTGTTTTCATTCTTGGAGTTGAGAGAGGGCATGTGTCGTGCTCCGGCTCTGGGAATGCCTGATTTCAACAAGCCCTTTTCATTGTTCTGTTCTGCGAGAGAAGGTTGCACATTGTCAGTCCGGATTCAGAGGCATGGAAGTGTCCGTAGACCAGTTGCCTATTTCTTTAGATCCAGTAGCTTCAGCGTTGCCCGGATGTCTCAAATCCGTTGCTGCAACGGGTGTCAGCATTGAGAGGTGTGAAAGCATTGTCATGGGTCACCCTTTTGTAGTTTATGTTCCGCATTCTGTTGAACTGTTGATGACGAGGACCAAAACACAGCACCTGACAAACAATAGTTATACTTGCTGCAGAGAATGTAACTCTGAGAAGGTGTTCTGTTTTAAATCCTGCTACACTGATGCCTTTGCCGGATGCAGATGATGAAGATTGTGAAGACCATGACTGTCTCGATGTAACTGAACTTTGCACCAAACCGAGACCTGACATTGTTGATGAACCTCTGCCTGACCCTGATGAAATCTTCTTTGTCGATGGTTCATGCTTAAGGGACAATGTTGGTCAATTGAGAGCAGCGTTTACTGCATGTACCATTACGGGAGTGGTTGAAGTCACCTGCCTAGAAGGAGTATACTCCGCACAAGTTGCCAAAATCATTGCCTTGACTCGCGCCTGTTTGGCAGCCGATCAGATCCAAATCACCATCTACACCGACAGCAAGTATGAGTTCGGTGTGGTTCATGATTTCCGACATCAATGGTCTCAGAGGGGTTACATGATGTCATCTGGTTCTCCCATTAGGAACGGAGAGTATGTGAGACAACTACTGGAAGCTTTGCAATGTCAAAAGGAAATTGCTGTAGTGTAATGTGCAGCCCATGGGAGGGGAACTGACTTTGTTTCTCTTGGTGATAGAAATGTGGATGAAGTTGCACCTTTTTGCGCTGAACAAGGTTGTATTTTTACTGGAGATTACACAGGGGAGAGCCAAGAAGGAACAGGGCTCAGCATGATATTAGCCATGGCAGACACTTGGGATGAACTCAAGCGCCTGCAGGAAGAGGTTTCAGAGCAGGAAAAGGAAGTATGGGTCAAATCAGGATGTGAGAAAAGGGACATTGACATTTGGGTTTCAACTGATGGTCGAGCAGTGTTACCAGATGACTTATTGAGCCCAATGGCGAGGCAGATTCATGGTGCTGTGCACCTTGGAAGGGATGTGATGGTGCGAGTTTTCAGACAGACGTGGTATAAACCACGGTTTCGTACAGTTGCCGAAGCAATGTGCCAGAGGTGTGTTACTTGTCAACAGATGAATGCTGGAAAGAAGACAGTGGTTACACTGAGTCACATTGGGAATTTGGGGGCCCTTTCAATAGGATGCAGTTAGACTTTATTGAGATGCTTAAGTGCAATGGATTGAGGTACATTCTAGTGGTGGTGTGTGTTTTTTTTCCCGGTGGGTGGAAGCCTACCCAACACAGAGGTGTGATACCCTCACAGTGGCAAAGTTGCTATTGAGGAAGCTGATTCCTAGGTTTGGTTTTCCAACCTCGTTGGAGTCGGATAGGGGGACGCACTTACACAGCGAGATCATGAAGTTGCTTTGTGCAGCCCTAAATGTTGATCAGAGACTCCATTGTAGCTATCGACCAGAGGCTTCTGGGATAGGGGAGCAGATAAATGGAACTTTAAAAGCACGGATGACAAAGGTGTGTTCGTCTACATCTCTGAAATGGCCTGATGCATTGCCTTTGGTGTTGATGAGTGTTTGCAGTGTCCGAGATAGGAAGACCGGTCTTTCCCCACATGAGATCCTGATGGAGAGGGCGATGCGATTGCCAGCAGTACTGTCCACAGCTTTGATAAACATTACTGATGACATAATCCTTGATTACTGCAAAGGACTAGCTGATGTGGTCTGTTCTGTGTCTCAGCAGGTGCAGGCTGCCCCTGTTCCATCTTCAAGTGACCTATGCCACGATTTGTGCCCAGGAAATTGTATACTTGTTCACAAGCACGTGAGAAAGAGCTGCCTGGATGCTCAGTGGCGAGGCCCTTATCAAGTAATACTGGTAACGAACACAGTAGTGAAGTGAGGAGGATTGTCAAGCTGGGTCATGCTTCTCACACTCGCAGATTTTCAGCACCCTTGGAAGAAACAGCTCCTCTCACAAATGAATTCCAGCTGTTGCGGCAGGGCCACGAGAGAGGACAAGTCAAGCTGTGAGGGTTGCTGGCGAAGCTGGTTGCTCACCAGACCAGGCTGAGGAGGGTCATGTTATCCATAACCCAGATATTGACTCTGAGGAAGAAATTGATGTTGGGAGTGGCATAGAGTCAGACTCAGCGGAAGGAAGTGGTGCGCAGAGGGACCGAGAAGAAAGCAGAAGGGCTAGAAGCACAGAAGAAGCCTGGCCTGGGAGACAGAGAAGGCTGAAATCTGAGGCTGGCTCCCAAGAGAGATCTTGCCCCTGTGTCTGAGGTCTCTGAATCGGAAGAGAGTGAAGAAGAACAACCTCAAAGTCTGAGAAGATCAAAAAGGACGAGAGTGCCTTGCCAGAGATACGCTGCCCCGGAGTGAACTTACGTAGTAACTGATGCCAGGAGCACTGAGTTCCGGGAGGCTGAGGTCCGTGAAAGTTATCAACAGGAGTCCTCGACTGAAAATCGATGTGGAACTGCTAGTTCCAGGACTTGAGATCGAAGGGGTGTTGACAATCACGGTTCCGAAACCTCCAGGTTTGATTAAGGTACGAATCCTGACCTTGCACAGATTGGTTTTTCCATCGTTTGGATTTGAACCACCACCTCACCAAATGGTAGAAGTTCGTCTTGAAATTTTGCATCATGTTTTAGCTGCAATTGGATCTGAACTCATCGTAGATTGTGAATGAACTGTGTTTTGTAAATAAGTGTTTAAAAGAAGATAACCTAGGCCGGAGAGGAAGAGGAAGACATTTAGGGACTTCCCGTAGAAGAAGAAAAGGGTTAAGGAAGTCTTTTTGGACTGTGTAAATAAAGAACTAAAGTGCTGTAAAGGGAATTTCCAGCACTTCTGGAGTGGTGTTGAACTGGTTAAACAGCAACATGTGGTGGAGAAAGAGACTCTAAGTGTTTGTTTGCTGAAAACCAAACCGATAGCGAAAATGGAGGCTGGATATCTGAACCGTATGTCCAAATGTATGATAGGTACACTCATAGGAGGAGTGATAGTTTCAATAGTTGTAGTTATTATAGTGTTGGTTGCTATTCCACATGAGGTAGAAGTTGTAGAGGTGAAGGGAACACCTACACCCAGTACTTCAACCAAGAAAGAGGGTATCATAGGAGCTGAAAAGGCTATGCTAGATCGGAATAATCGTAGGTTGCATGTAGATTTGTCTAGAGGTGATTGCCAAGCTGCTATATGAGTATGTGGAGGCGATGGATGCTAAAGATTGTTATGTTTGTATGCAGCTGCCTGCCTCAGTGACCGAGGGTTTTAAATACCGTCATCTTTCACTGACGTATGGAATTTCATGTAGTCTATTGCTTAGTATGTTCTATGGGAGAGGCCACTATGAGTACTTCTTTTCAAATTACAATGCAGTGCTTTCAGAGGTACCAGCCTACAAGCACTTGAACAAGTATGATTATTATAAGCAGGAAGATAGGATTGGGAAGTATTTCATACCGGCTATAACTTTAGATACAGCCTATGCTCATAGACATAATCTGACCTGTTCACTAACAAGTGTAGATAATAAATGTGTAGATCACATAGAAGATAGATATAGACAGCTAACACAAACACGTAACACTGGAGAAAGTCCAGTAGATTTGACAGAAGAGAGGTCTCACTGAGCCAAGGGGAGCTATGGCCCTATAGCATTGGACTTAGTGTAAAAGGGGAAGCTGTGTGTTAAACGTGTGCAGACCTATTATGATAAGGTCTATGTGGGACAGAGCACGTGTGATCATGTTTTCACTATGGAAGAGTCCGCAAAGAACTTTTTGCAAGGTCCGGTACAGGTGATGCCAACAGTATATTATGTGTGTGGAAAGAATGCTTATGTGAGATTGCCTACAAATTGGTATGGTACATGTTATATGGGAATTATCTTCCCTTAAATCTACCATGCAGAGGAACTAGCACTTCTGGAAAGTGAAAAGCATTCTAGAGCAAGGAGGGATGCAAATGCAGGAGCAGTGATTGGAGACATCTTTGGAGCAGTGATACCAAATTTGGGAGTAATCTTCAATGATATGAAGATTAGAATGTTGGCGACTGTTGTTGACAAGTTATCATGTTATTATGAGAATGGCAGTTCCTTATAGAGATCGCTGTGTATTTGGTAGTATATTGCAAATATGAATGGGAACCAGATCTTCAATGCAAGCCCACTTTAAGTATAGTAGAGTTTGATAAAAAAGCCTTTCCAAGATGGCGGATATCCTTTACACGATATGTGCTTGACAGCGCATGCGCCAACCTTGAGGTTTAGTTTCTTAAGCCCGTGGCCCGTTGTACTCGTCTTGCTTGTGCAGCATGCCGATGGAGTGACAGCTCTTCTAAGACTACACTTACGGTAAATAAGGGCGAGAACTTTTTGCATTATATATCGATGCACGTATGTGATCACCTCCCTCTAAACAACATTAGAGGCCGACACTAGTACGTCGTAATAAGAATAGCTACTTGGCATTTAGAATTTTGGGCTTGAGTCTGATCAAAAAGCCTTTCTAAGATGGCGGATATCTTTTACACGATATGTGTCTGGCAGCGCATGCGCCAACCTTGAGATTTAGCGTCTTAAGCCGGTGTCCCGTGGAACTCGTCTTGCTTGTGCAGCATTACGATGGAGTGACAGCTCTTAGAAAACCACACTTACGGTAAATAAGGGCGAGAACTTTTTTGTATCATGTATCTATGCGCGTATGTGATCTCTTCCCTCCTAACAACATTAGAGGTCGACTTTAGCACGTTGCGATACGAATAGCTATTTGGCATCTAGAATTCTGTGCTTGACAATGTTTACATTTTCATGTAGAGATCGCTGTACGTTTGGTGTTATGTTTCAAATATAAATGGAGACTGGTTCTCCAATGCACGCTCATCACATGTACAGTAGAATCTGATTAAAAAGCCCTTCCAAGATAGCGGTTATCTTTTACATGATATATGCCTGACAGTGCATGCGCCAATCCTGAGATTTGGCTTCTTAAGCCCGTGGCTTGTTGAAATCGCCCTGCTTGTGAAGCATGATAATAGAGTGATAGCTCTTTTGAAACCACCAATTCTGTGCCCCTTCGAAGATGGGCGATAATGGTGTTTAGAATAGCCTCGCTTGCCGATTACTTAGGGCTAATGAGGGCAGTTTGCTTATTTTGCTGCATATAGTTATATTGATTTAGACTTATGCAGCCTGTTACTATGCGTGCATGGTAATGCACATATATTTCCATATATATACATATGTGTTTGTTTGGCATATACAAAAGAGTTTTGTTTTTACCTTTGTTTATTAGATGCCTAAAATAGCGATGACCTAAAGCTATTATAAGACATATCCTCCTACACTTAGGATATTCACCAACTTGATCTCAGATTATCAAACACGGCTGAACACTATTTAAGGTATGACACTATGGATTGAATTTAGTGATATTTGAATTTCGTATAAAAAACGTTGCGATTGATATGCTCTAGCCACTTAAATTCTTAAAAATTATAAATAAGAAATTTGGGATTTTTGTCGATCTTTAAATTTGAATATTATTATAATATACTTAATGCACTGATATATAATTGGTTTTTGAAATATGACTGATGATACTATGCATTCATTGTAACATATATATTCTTGTAGAGAGAAAAACGAGGTAGAACCAACGAAATGAGAATCATTCAAACACTTATATGAAAATCATCGGCTGAGGTATTGAAATTGTAATTGGTGTTGTACATAAACGTAAAACAAGAAATATATAATGATGTATGGGACTATTTTGTGGCTAGAGAAAAAGGAAATGAAACATAGGACTTCCCCTTTTCTCTAAAAGAAAGATGCATGAGCATATGATTTTAATGTAAAAAATGAAAAAATTAAGTCTGTTTTGTTTCAGTATGGTCTTTTTATTAATCGTCTGACAGTACTGATGAGTTTCCCATACTGTCTAATTTCCATACTGATACACATGGTACTTCTGTTATTATTGTCATGAAGGACTATGTGCCTGGTGGATTAGATCCATGAACCTTTTGGAATGTAAAATTGCATCGAATTAATACAATTATAATTGTAAATTTGACTGTATTTAAAAAAAGAAAAAAAGAAAAAAGTTTTTATGGTAAATGTTTTTTAACAATAGTTAATATTTATGTTGTAGCCCTGAAGAAGTCCTTAAACAGGACGAAACGCGTTGGCTACTAGGAAGGCTACTAGAAGAAAGAATATGAAAATAAAGAACAATTTAAATACATACAAATTGGATGGACATGTGTTTTGCATTTGAGTGCGGATAAAAATTTCTTAAATTGCATTGAGTGAAAGTTTTCTTCCACTTTTTTGGGAAGCGAAGGGGTCTTGCTTCTCTGATCCTTGCACCATACACTTACTGATATTCCCGAGACAGGGATAAGTGCTGTATCTATATCCTAGACCTCTTTTGTAAATCTTTCTATGTTGTTGACAAGTTGTTGACTAATACAGCTAAGTCGTTGATACTTGTTGATGGGGAGAAGTTGTCGATAAGGACAATGGTGATGCAGAATCATCTTGCTTTGGACGTGTTATTGGCAAAAGAGGGTGGAGGAAAATGTTGAAGGTTCAAGAGTGCTGTACTTATATACCAGACAACAGCAAAGATCAGGAGAAATATAACATCACTGTGATCCATCATGAGATCTAGGATCTGACTGAGATGGTGTTTGGGAAAAAGTTGGTAAAGGATTCGGCAGAGTGGGAAATTGGTTTGCGAATTTGGGAAAAGGTATTCTTGGTTATATTCTGAAGCCTATCATTATCATTGTGGTCTGTGCGGTTTGTTTGTGGGAATTTCCTAGAGCTTATCAGTGGTACAATGCGAACAAAGTTGAAAGATCCCTTAGGGAGCAAGAGATAAGGATGGCTAGACTGCAGGACAGTCAGTATCAGAATATCAAGAATCTAGAGAGGTTCTGACAGGGAAGAATGGCTATGAGCTCTGTTTAGGTTGGTTCTTTCTCCAGGGAATGGTAATTGTGTGATGACACTAGTCATCAAAGGGAGGGAACAGAGAGCATCATGATGTTCTGGAAATTGTATGGGTGCATCATAATCGTGAATAGTTTGCACCCGCATATAATCACGGGTTATAATAAAACTGATTATTAGAATTTTTGGGGTAATAATGAAATATGTGACTATAATGATAGAAAATTAGTTTGTGCCATTCGAGAAAGTAAGATGGCATTTAAATGTGATTATGTAATATTTGATGTTCATTGCAAATGCTTAGTGAATTAGCTTGTGTGTAATGTAATGTATTAGATTTAAACGTGCATCATATTAAAGTCTCCATATGTAGAAGTGACTAATTTTGCCTTAAAGTGATGGAGTGTAGGGTTATTAAGGTAACATTTATTAATGCATGTAATTCTTGATGTGTGAAGGCCTAAATGAACGTTTTGCTATGAAAGGCCTTTTAGTTTTTATGTTAGCTGAATTGTGTGGGCCCGAAGTATATTTTCCCTGGAAAAGCTCTCATTTGGAGGTAGTCAGCGAATTTCATGTGCGTGGAAGGATTTTCTGTTCTCATGCTTCTATTGCAGGTGCAAGGACACCGTCTTCGTTAGTTAGACAGATGCCTTTTGTTTTAGGAGTTAGGTATGGAGGAAAGCTGAAACAGTGTATCCTGGAATGCTGATAATTGGAAGAAGCCTGGGACCCAAGGACGTATCAACCGTTGCCGGACGGAGTACAAGTTTGATGGAAATTTACCTATGAGAGGTGCTTAGCCAGAGGAAGTGTTACAGAGGCATGTCCTCCATATTGTGCATTTTGTATTAGGGACAGAGCCCCGAGGAAGGAGAGGGCAAATGGAGCAGAGAGCCGTCAGAAGGTAGAAGGAAGGGATCGATACTGAGGAAAGAGACTTGGAACAAATTTGTAGCTTAGGCTACTGACCCTTAAACGTGAGTGAACTTCTTAGGAAGTCTTTACGAGCTGACACCTTTTCTTGAATTTGCTTGGGGATGCTAAGCAGGGATGTCACCTTAGTGATAGAGTAGGGACAGAATAATCGATTCCCTTGTAGGTATCAATGAATACTGATTTAGATGTCGGAGCAGTTATCGTTTGTTTAAAATTCTTAGACTTTCTTATTCTTTTTATGATTCATCGAATTAGATTGTTGCGTAGGATGAACTTTGTATTAGTGCCCATGTATTTCTTTAACCTCGTCATGAGGTGCTTGTATGTTCAGCTATTTTTGGCATTGTAATAAATTCCCTAAAACTTAATTCGGAGTTAGTGATTCTTCAGACTATCGGAATTGATTGGT
This sequence comes from Triturus cristatus, assembly GCF_964204655.1. Taxonomy (NCBI): domain Eukaryota; kingdom Metazoa; phylum Chordata; class Amphibia; order Caudata; family Salamandridae; genus Triturus; species Triturus cristatus. The sequence goes on from NC_140589.1 coordinate 1,291,848,200, forward strand.
TTATACGTTTCATTTGAATTAATTGGTTTTTTCCCCTTTACACTTCACAGCAGGTAAAAAGGTCCAGTCGGCCGAGAATTCTTAGGAATGGAAAGATAAGAATAGATAAGAATCCAGCGTTATCAGCCTCATTGACATGCCCCAGATATGTATTATCAGATGTGGGTTTCCTCCACATGGTATGGGAGTACTCAGTGAATGGGAGGGCATGGGAGGCGGTGATGGAAGCCACCTCCGCAGTGGTCAATGAGGAGGTCTTGACTACTATGGATTCCTGCTTGCTGAGTATTCGCCCATGGACCAAGGGAGATAAATGCCTAAGCAGGTTCATTGATATGCCATGTGTGTTAATTAAACGCCAGATTGAAATGTAATGGAAATCGCAAGCAGCCCCAGAGATACTGTGCTGGCTCTGCACTTTTTGAAGTGGACATGCACTGAGGTGGAAGTCCTTGCGGAAGCCAGAAGACGGGCAGGTGATGGGACTTGGCGAATGATTTTGGCAATTTATCTAGGAGACCTTGAGGTGACCGATGACTTGCGACCACCCGGAACGACCCTGTATACTCTGTAAACTCTTTCTTATGCATTCCCATTGCAGGGGTCCTACTGGGTGACGAGTCCGGGTCTGGGCGGGTGTGTTAAGGGTTCTCACATTGTCCAAGGTTAGTGTGAGGTGTCCTATCCCTGATCCACATTGCACTGAGCGGTGGGAGCTTTGACCATCCTGCGTGCCATGCTGACTAACCCTATTGGGGGAGCTAATGGGCTTACATCTGGATATGGCGTGCCCTGATCCATGCACTTCCGGTTTTCTGGTGATGCTTCTGCAAGTGGGTTGTGCAAAAGTGATTTAATCCCCCCTCCAAAGTCTCCCAAAGTGAATCATGTGCCACATATGTGTAAATTATTGCTGGTTTTTCTGTTGGATAACGACTGTGTCTCCATTGTTCATTAATATGTCTCCACTGCATCTGCTCCTGGGCCTGGATTGGGTCCTGGATGGTTAATCGACAAGTTGTATGCATGATTTTAAATGAAAAATAACATCAAAACTTTTATAGCATTTTCCCTGGCAAAGAAAGGATATTAAGGTTTTTAATCCCATCCTTATTATACTATGAGCGCACACTAACCAGAATGTGTACTTGGCCCTATTTTTATATATAAGCATCCTTGTCCATGGTTTACAAGGCACACTTTAGGGCTGGATTGTTAATATATAAAAATAGGCTTTCATACACGTCAAAGGCACTTTTCCTTGGCATGTGTCACTGTAATACCTTTGACTGCAGCCCTACCAAAGAACAGTAGTGCTTCTGGGGGTCCTATACACTTTTTCATATATGTAGGTGGTGTAAATACACACTGCAGCCCCAAATGATGAATAGGTCCCATGCAATGCCATTTTGTGTGTCATCTGCTATGGTCATAGAGGGCAGTTAAATATCACATTAGAGTGGAACAAATGTTACGAACAGTGTAAGAAAGAGCCTTCTTTTTGCATGGTTGCCCCCACTTTTTGCCAAACTTTTGATGTACTTTGACTGAGTGTGACCTGGGTTCCTGCCAATCAGGTACCTAGGGCCTGTGTTCTTTCCCTAAAACTGTATTAAGACAAAACCCAATTGGCACTCTTTGGCCACAGGTCAGTCCCTTGTAAATTGTACTATAGGTACCAAGGGCACTGTGGCCAGGGAAGTCCTCTAAGGGCTGCTGCATGTATTGTGCCAGCCTTAGAGGCCCTGTACCTTTACACACACACACTGCCATTGCAGGCTGCTTGTTTTGGTGCAGAACAAAGTGAAGAGTCAACATGGCACACATCCCTGTGTGCCATGCATACAACCAACTGCCCTTGCATAGGTCAGCCACCCCTCTAGCTGGGTGCACTATATCAGAGGTGAGGGTATAGGTGCATGAGCCCTGTACACTTACAGTGTCTAAGCCAATTCTTAGACATTGTAAGTGCAGTAATGCCATTAAGAGTATATTGTGCTGGGAGTATGTCATTACGAACTCCCCAGCCCCATAATGGCTTTACTGAAAACTGGGAAGTTTGGTGTCAAACTTCTCAGCACATTAAACTAACACTGATGCCAGTGTGGGATTTAATGAGAAATGCACTCAGAGGGCATCTTAGAGATGCCCACTGAAAAACGACCTAAGTCTAGTGTCCTGGCTTAGTGGCTGCTCACCAGCTGCTACCACCAGACATGTTTCTGAACTCCTGGGTCGAGAGCCTGCTGCTCCCGGGGGTCTGAAACAATGCACATCCTGGGACAAGGTGCCAAGTCTGTGTGAGCTACCCAAGCCCTTTGCTGCTTCCAGGAACTGGCTTCCACCAGTTTTGACCTCCGCTTTGGGTGGGAAAATCGGTGGGAAAACCAAGTAATGAAGGGAGGTGTGCCCACCTTTGCCAACTCCACCCATCAGGTGGGGAGGCAAGGTGAAGCACAACTCTCAGTCCCTCTCATCTTGCATATGGGGGGACCCAGCCAATCAGAGAGAGGCATATTCCCCCTCCCACTGGAGGGTGGCATAATAGGGGGTGTACCCACCCAAAGGAAGGGACCAATTGGTCCCAATCTTTACCTACCTGTAACACTCCTAAATCTAGTATTTAGGGACAACCCTGAACCTTGCCTCCTCAGACAAGAACAAACCAGAGGAAGAGAAGAAGAAGGACCGAAGAAGGCATGCTGAAACTAAGAAGAGGAGGACGCCCACTGACTTGGCCCCAACCTTACTGGCCTGTCTGCACCTCAAACCTGCTCTAGCAAAATCCTGGTGTGTCCTGCAGCCAGCAGCGCCAAGAACCCAAAGGACCTGCGCTGCCTTCCAAACTAAAGACTTCATCTCCCGTGAGCACCGGATTTGCTCACCAACAGACTCTGGCCCCAGCCAAAACCACAAGTCTGCACCACTCTGCACCCAATGCCTACGTCCTGAGTTCAAGTGACTCAACACCATAAGGAGGTCTACCCAGCGATCCTGACCTGCGATCTGGTGATCTCTGACCTGCTTCAAATCTCCAAGCGAAGCATGCAGCCCCTTTCCGGAGGTTCCCCCTGACTGTGACCAGAGCCTAAAGACACCCCTGCACCCAACGTCACACAACCTTGGGTGACCCAACCGATGGTGTCCCAGCATGCCCAGGCATTCCAACTTACCTCTCCAACCAGTGGTCACTTCCAGAAGATCTGCGTCCCCGAGCCTGCAATCTTTGTTGCAACCGGAGAATCCCTATTGAAATCAACTGGGCACCCAATGCCAAACCACCACCCTGCACCCAGCCACCCCTGCGCCGTTGTAGGTGTACATTGGGTGCTAACTTAGATCCCCTTTTGACCTGAGCCTAACACAAGGAGCTTTGCTCCCACAACCTTGTGGCCTGCTTGTGAGCAACCACCAACCGGATGCCCCTTACCCCCTTTGGATGACATTGGGCCTCAGCACTCTGCACCCGGCCACCCTAGTGCCACTGAGGGTGCATCCTTGACCCATGGGGAACTTTGGTTCTAACCTTAGAAGGCCAACACCCAAACCCAAGTACTTACCTTGAAACCGATAATCACATTTCTTCCCATAGGACTGCATTGACTGCTTGCTTGTGAAAATTGTTCTAAATGTTGAGTTGGTTTTGTATGAGAACTTTAAAAATTGCAAATATCTAAAAATTGTTTTACTTACCTTTTCTCAAGGAAATGTCCCAGTGTGATATCTAGGCAAAAAGTAAACCCTAAAGTAATGCATTGAAAATATTTACAAGCCTGTAACAAAGTCATTTTCATTCAGCTTGCTTGTATTGTTCAACCTGCCTTGAAAAGTACCATTTACACTTACTTGTACCAGGCTTGCTTGGTTCTAGAAAATAAATATAACTAAATAATATTTGTATACAAACAAATTGATCTGGGTTTAGTCTTTGAGTGTGAGACATAATTTGCTGCCTCAGTGTGTACAACAAATGCTTAACACTACCCTCTAATAAAGCCTTACTGCTCGCCCACACTACCACAAATAGAGATTAAGGGCCGATCTACTTTTACATCTGCCTACCTTTGGGGTTCCACTGGACTCTATGCACACTATACCTCATTTTGGTATAGTATATACAGAGCCTGCTTCCGACAAATGGCAATTAAAAACTGCATCACAGGGGCAGTGACAAGCCTGAGACATGTTTTAAAGGACAACTTTAGTGGAAGGCACAAAGTATGCTGGAGCCCACTAGTAGCATTTAATATACAGACCTAGGGTCCCATTTACTAGGTGCTTTCAAGTAAATTAAATGTAGTAATTATGTGAATGTTAATTTTAGCATGTTTTAAGGTGAGAGTACAATCACGTTATTATTGATTAGTTGGGAAAAAGTGCACAGAGCACTAAAAGCCAACAAAAACGGATTCAGCAAAGGAAGGCGGAGGAAGGAAAAAAACTGGGGTGACCTTGCAGTAAGGACTAGGTTCAATACCATCGTAGTTCACTGGAATAGCAGGGAACAGAAGAGACATGCTCCTGTATCACAGACTAGACCTACTGCGACCCTGGAGTCTAGCTCTTAGAGTACTCATTGTTATATTTGGCCCTTGACGGACCTATCTCAAGCAGTTTTCCAGGAAAAATACCAGCAGCGATGGTGAAAGTAATAACTTCTCTAATGACTTAGGTGCATATCATCAAGGGCAATATCGCTGCTTTAGCGGCACTTTTTGCCGCTAAAACGGTGATATTTTTATCGCCTATCAGCAAGCTGTCGCTAACAGCTGTTAGCGACAGTTTACTGGCAATAGCGCCCCTTGTCAGCATGCCTCCCATCGCATCGCCAATGAGATGCAAAGGAGGCATGCCTGACAAGACTCCCTTGGGAAAATATCGCTAACCCAGCTTCGTCATATTGACAAGGAGGGTTAGCGATATTTAAAATCACGTTAAGTATGCCTTAACGCAGGAATTTAACGTCTGTTAAATTCCTGACTAAGGCATACCTAACATGGGGGGTGGATTGTGTGGCTAAGACCACAGGCCCTATCATCTAGAATATCGCCATTTTCCACCATGGAAAACGGCGATATCCCCACTATCTCTTAAATTTGTATCGCCTCGGCGATGCGCGTTGTTGATAACGCGCTAACCGGGCGATAAATTCCAGAGATAGCCGGCGATAAATATGCAAGCGCTAAGCACGCTTTGCAATATTTATCGCCGGACCTTGATAATATGCCCCTTAATCTTTCGAAGAGCTCTCTATATTGACTTATAAACTGCCTTATACAGAGATTTATACACACTTTTGTGCACAGACACACTCAAAGCACACCCCTTTATTTGCCCTGCCAATGAAACATTTGTATTAATAATACTGACAACCACAGCCTGCGCAGTCAGCCTAGCTGCCACTTACTAGGTAAAGCTAATGCTATCTCGTGCCCCTTGTAGGCCATGTTTAATGCTGGCACTTCATGTAAGTGTTAGTTTAGGCACATGGGTCTGGCAAATCCTAACCTGTTCGCATTCATTTTTGCTTCCCTCCCACCAGCAATGGCTGCGGCTGAAAACTCTAGAGATTGTTTTCAAAAGGAAACCACACCTCACGTTAAACTTTCTGTAATTGTCTAATAAGTTCAATTTGCAAGTTAATTTTAAAGAACTGCACCACATTGTGAAAAAATCTCAGACTATTCTGAAACTCTCAAATGGTCAAATAAATTTGCATGGAGATTTATAAAATGTACTATCATGTAGGGTGTAGTCACAATGCTGCATGATCGATTGCCATATTTGCTGGAGAAGTGGCAACTCTCTCTATGTTGGAGTGGGTTAACAAAAGGTACTATTTCACTACATTTTATCAAGTTATCCTTTAAAAGACACTCATTACTCCTGATCAGCTTTTTGGCTCACCAGATCTCTTGTTTGTATTTTCTCTCTTTAAGGAGGATCGCGAGAGCACCACTTAAGGTCAAGAAATCTCAGAATGTAAAGGTGGGAGATGGTATACAGATGCAAAGGAGCAAGCAGGCTGTAGAAACCGGAATTTTAAAGCAACTGATAATTTTTTCCTGAAGAGTCGGGAGTGCATTTTGGGATCTGTGGAAACAATTGTTGGTTTTACATTGTGCCTAACATAGAAATAGCATGGAGAAACTAGAAGTGACACAACTAGGAGCGGCCCGTGCAGTTAAGAGCAGTGAGGCAGGGACTAGAAAGATGAGAACCGGGGATAAATAAATAAATAAATAATTTTCCTTCGTCGTCTTTCGAGTGCCCCCACCTGCCTACCACTCTTACCTGCACGGGCCACTTCTAGACACAACATATGGTCACTGACACAGAGACCGAGACTAGAGGACAAAACACAACTGAATGGAAGGGTACATTTCTCAACAGGCCCACTGACACAAGGACACTGACAGAGAAAAACTGGCACTTGGACAAGAACAATGAAAATTAGAGGCACAAACACTGCTGCGTGGATGTTGATATGGGGCTAGTGACATTGGAAACCTAACATGAGTCACAAACAGTGACGAAGGGACTCACCACTGAAAGTGGGAAACAAAGACAGCAGCAGTACCAATAGCAACACAGTAACATCAACACAAGGGCACAGGGATATTTGCACAGGCACACAGATACTGGAACCCGGACAAAAGAACACCAATACTGATATGGACAATGGCAGGAGGCTCAAACAGAGGGGGAAAAAGACATAGAAACAATAATATGGTGACACTGACACAGGAATACTGACAAGTCCACAAACATTAACGCTGAGACACTAAAGCAAAGGCACTAGCATTAGTACAACACCATAGGGATGCTACGACATATGGATACTGACACTAACACTAGGAAGTGACTTGACATGTAGACACCAACGTGGAAATACTTGATATGTTTTTTAGAATTTTATAGAAATATAGAGGTCAATTTTCTAGATGATCTGACATTAAAAAAAACTCAGTCAATGTGCCAACCCAGATCAGAAAAACAGTTGTACTGCAACCACCCCACAACCCACTAAGTAATATTTGAGGGAGATGTGTTCCAGGTAAAGCTCAATACCATGAGACATTAAAAGTCTAGTTAGTGGAACCCCAAACCATCTTCCATTAAGATATTACTCACTCAAAAACACTAGAACACAAGGGATATACTTTAAAGATTTATTTTAAAATCAAAATCCTAGTCTAGTGCACATGATAGGAAATGTAACCACAACGAAGACAAAAGAAATTGAAGCAGCAACATTTACTAGTAGAGTGATTAAAAGGAGCCTCTCCAACATGACTGAGGAATGGATTTACGGCAATCTTACCCTCTACTTCAAAGTTATAATCCAATCCTAGCATAGTAGAAAATAAAACCTATTTTGAGTTTCCTAAATAGTACACATCCACATATCTGTTTTAAAAATAAAGCATATGCTCGCTACAATAGCAAAGTCTGATATTCTTGTCACATGAGGCCAGCTGCACGGATAAGTCAGCGAGCAAGTACCTCTCATCTCGGTAGCTTTCAATTGTAACTGGAGATATGATCATATATGGCCTGATCGAGTGTCACATGGTGTGAAGATTACCCACTACCCTTTGCTCTTTGCGCTTGGTTTTTAATCTTATTTCATTGTTGTTAAAACTCTTAGCATAAACATTTAACAGGGATGATGCCCTTTGCACTTATTTTCAATCTGCAAGACTATGTTTGGTTGAGTAACAACAATGATGAGGCATCTAACTGTCCACCTTCTAGCGATTCTTAGAAATCAATAACAAATACTGCAAATATATTCATACATGCTTGAGTATGACATTGAAAATTATAATATTATAAATTGAATGTATGTTGCATTAATCAGACATATACACTTTTGATTGATAAACTGGCACATGTAAGTCAGTGGCACTGAGTTCATGGACCCCGAAAACCAACACTGACAGAGTAAAACTACTACAGGAGACACAGACACAGATGCACCAATGCTGGAGCAGAGTTTTCTATTGAAAATGTATTTAGATTTAAACTCCAGTTTATGTTTATATGTCATAATTAAAATTACTGATAATTAATTGTTAATTATTAACTTTGGTGAAGTTTTGATTAACCAACATTACTAATGAGAGAATTACACGCGGGAATGCGTTTATGTTGCTTTATTAATACGTGAACTAAGTCAGTGAGCGAATTAATTAAATATGTGTGGCTACAGTGTTATTTGTTTCGTGTTTGCGCTTTAAAATAATGTGCTTAAATGCTTCTTTATGTCGCAGATGGCTAGTTAATTACATACGCATAAGGGTATTAGTGGGTATTGACACTGTATTATCATTACGATGTATTAACGTTGTTTTGTATTTCTTTTAATTAAGATGGTCCGTTTTGGCCTAATCCAAGATGGCCGATATTTACAGCCTGCATTTGAGTTGCCGAAAAACGACGAGAGGCCTCGCTGAATATGGTTAGAAACCACCTGACTTCGGCCTCTGTCTGTATTAAAAGTTTCCGTGAGGACAGCAGCTCCAGGCATGCTGCCAGTTGCCATTGGAGAAGAATAAAGCCACAATGAACTCTGATAAACTTGCGGTGGCTTCACTATGATTCCGAGGAAGAGCATTCATGGATGTAACATTTTCTAGCTTGAGCTTCCTTCTTCCGTGTTTTTATTTTTGTGATTTTCGAGAGCGGAGATTTTCTAAATGTTGCAAGTCAACATCCTTTCCTGTTCGCTCTGCTCAACGGCTCAACGGACGTTTAGAGTTTGTTTGTTACTTTTATTTCGTTAGTTTCCCTATAAATGTTGTTAGACTAGAGAGGGTCTAAGGCCACTTCTTCCCGAACCTATGCTCGTGAGGATCGACGCTGATTGAGAGGACGGCGACTCGGGAGACTTTACTGAGAGACCTGTCCTGACCCAAATGACACTTAGCTAGAATAGGTAACTATGAGAATAATGATTTAGCTATTGATTGATTTTCTTTTGAACTAATTTAGATAAAAGATGACCTTTGTTTGAATTCCAGTGTCGGGTGGTTATTTCTTTGTCATTTATTGAGTTTCAAATGTATTTCCTGTGTTTAAAATCATGACTCAAGACAGTTTCTTTAGGTTGCATTGACCTCGTTTGGACGCAGATTGTTTAGGATTTCTCTCATATATTCAGTGTGGATAAAGTAATAGAATGAATGTTAGTGTGATGGGCCCTAGCGTATGGTGAGTGTATGTGCGTATGACTGTGGAATTACTCTGTCCGTGGAAGTAGGGAGAATTTATATGTTCCGATCTGCAGCAGTTTCCTGGTAGCAGTATGATGGTTAAGATTATTGTCTTGATCTGATAGATTGCTTTTACATAGGCTTTTGGATTCATTGATTTATTGATTGATGTTGGTATATGTACTAATACTATATGTTGAAGTCATCGTATTGAGTTATATGTAGTGTGTACGGCTTCTGGAACGTGGGGAGCTGGTGACGGTTCCGTAGTAGGGCAGAGGGAAGTGAGTGCTGCTCTCGGGAAAAACGGGATTGTTGGCCCTGTATGTATGCGGGGAAAAACGTGTGACAATTGAAGTTGCGCGTCACATTGTCTGGGTTCGGAATCGGTGACATCGTCGCGTGTTACTATTAGAGACATATTTTCAGTATAAGAGGAGTGTGTATGGTAGCGAAGGTTATCTGTGAAACTCTGGTCTTAAGTCCCAGGGATCTGTAAGGTTTGCCGTTAAAGCTTACTGCTGGAGAAGTAATAGGTATTCTCTGAGCTTGTATGAAGGACTGGGCAGAGGTAAGCACTGCTTGGTTAACGTGTGTTATAATTCTGTAGTGGGACAGACTGTTCGCTGTTCTCGGGAAAAGCAGGATTCTGTGTGGGTGTACTACATTTTTTAGTGTGAAAGTGCGTGAATGTATGAGCATTTAGTTGATTGTGAGACTCTTTGGAGCATTCCTGGAGGAAACAGTTAATGGATGCATGTTAGAAGGGCAGAGTAGAGGGATGTGCTACTGTGTCAACGAAAGTAATAATTCCGTGGTAGAGCAGAGGCAAGCGCTGTTCTAGAGAGAAGCAGGATTATTGTGAAAAAGACTTTTCTTTACTATTCTGTGGTTAGTGAAGCAGACAATGGAGATGTTTATATGTTGTAACTAATAGATTTTGTAGAATCTGAAACGAAGTCTACTGAGAAGGCTTTGTAAAGGAGGGGTAGACGAGTAGCAGAAGCGATTGCAGCGACTACTGACGTCATACAGACCGCGCTGTGATTGGGCAGTGGATTGGAACAGTGCTCGCGCTGTGATTAGTGCGTTGGTGTGAGCCGCACAGGGATTGGAAGGAGTACAGGGTGACGTAGACCCTCCAGGATTGGTGCGTTAGTGTGAGTCGCGCTGTTATTGGACAAAAGATCGTACAGTTGCGGAAAGGACTAGAGTGTTGTAGTAAACGCGAAAAATGTATTATCAACCGGAGGAAAAGAAGAAGAAATCCTTGTTCGGTAAAATTAAAAGATGGTTCGACAAGGATAAGAACATAATAACTAGGGAAGGTGAATTGCTACCTCCGACAAGAACTCCTGCATCCTTCATGGTTGCGAAATATGGGTATTATACCTGTATTTGGTTAGACAACTGGGCTAAGTACACTAAGGATGATGGTGTTTTAGCGTTCCCGGAACATGGTTCATTTAATCTGGCCATGTTGAGAAATTTACGGGAAAAGATGATGTGTCTAGAGCCTAGACCAAGGCCGACACAGTTTGAAGCGTTGGTGGAATGGGAAGATGAGGTGCATGAGCGAGAAAAGCAGAGGAGTGGAGGCAATTATAGGTATATTTTTGGGAGGAAATATGATCGTGAAACTCATCATGATCGAATGAGGAGATGGTGAGATGCTAGTATGTCAGAGGGATTATATCCTATGAGAACTGTTGAGGAAGCGGAAGGGAGAAAAGGTGCAGAAAAGGTGCCTGATGCAGAAGTGAGAAGGTATGGGGCTAATGACTATGAGGATGAGGTCTTGGATGACATGATTTATAAGAGACCACCTCCATATAGACCAGAACCAGAAGAGAGAACGCCGGTTGCTACTCCCATAAGAGATACTTTACGAATTGTTAAAACTGAGATTGTGACACCTGATGTGAAAAGTGGTAGCTCTTTCACAGAAAGGGAGAGAGAGAGAGAGCGAGAGAGAGAGAATCAAATCGGTGATGAGAAAACAAGAGAATTAGCCAGAACTACATCTGAGCTGACTGAGAAAATTAGAGAGCTGATGAAAAATCTGGAAGCTGTTACAGTGCCTGTAACCATAGGTCCGGTGGTGCCTATTTTTGATAAACAAAGAATGGGTGAAAATGGTTTGACAGTTCCCTATGTAGGAAATGGTTTGGTTGGTTCTTGTTCTTTGGAGGAATCAGGAATGAGGACGGGAGAAAATAATTTGAGACAGTTGAGACATGACACATGTAGTGGAGGATCAGATGTACAGCCTAATTCAGGATTGAATACTGGTTGTTTGGGAGGAACGATTTTGGAACCACAGAGGATGGCAAAACAAGTGGGTGCAGTGAAAAGATCTACAGAAATAACAGCTGAGGATTTGAATGATTGGTTGAAAGTTCTCCAAAAGAAAGATAAAGATTCACAGGCAGCGGATGTAGCAAGGTTGCGCATAGAACTGGAAGAACTCATAGCAGGGACAATTCCTACAGAGATGTTGAAAAATCATCATGATGGAGAGTTGTTATTTATGTGCAAGAGTATCACCTGGAGGGCTAAGAGTACACATGACAGGTTAAAAGCAATAGCGAGTGAACAAGGAGTTGACATGGATAAGGTGAAAGCTTTGCAAAAGCCTTACAGGGTGGATTTCTCCGATAAGGACATTGAAAATCTAAATGGTGTTGGCAGAACAGGGCAGAAATGATTTCCTTATTGCGAAAATGGGGTGATGTGGAAAAATGGAAGGATGGGTGGTACAAGAAAAGGGAAGATTCAGTGGACAGGACTTATTCAGCTTTCCCTATGAGAGAAAAAGAAAAAACAGTGGATGCTTATCCTATGAGAGAGATTCCTGGAGGAGGATATGTACATGTCCCATGGACTAGACAGGATATTTTGTCATTTACGAATGATTTTCCTCGACTGAGAGAAAAGCCCGTCGAGTGGTATAGGCAGGTAGACAGGTTTGTGAAATTGTCAAAAGTGCTGTGGATTGACCTGAATAGTCTGTTTGATTTAATTGTTCCAGCAGACTTGTGGGCAGAGTGTAAGATAGTTGTAGATTGGCCTGCAAAGGAGTACCCAAGAGATCCGAAAACGGGAGCACCAGACCCAGAGGTGATGAAGAAGTATGAGTAGGTTATTGTGTTCCTGAAAAATAAGGTACCCCCGAAAGAGACAGACTGGGTTAAGATAGATCGAACACATCAGGAAGCAATAGAATCAGTTCATGCATTTTATGAAAGGCTGATACTGGCTTTTAAACAGTTCAGTGGAGATGAACACCTGGGTGATAAGGATTTGAATCATTTTGTATACGGATTTGAATATGGCTTGAGACCTGAAATCAGTGAAAGGATTCGAGAGCACACAGTTGATTGGCAGAGTAAAAAGATTGATGAAATCTTGAGACATGCGAAGTACTTCAGTGATGAGATTGAGGCAAAACAGAGAAAGCTGAAAGAGAAAGCAATGTGGGCACAGGTGAAGGTTGCTGAAAGACAAGAAGCACAGATGGTGGAACAAGCAAATAATCCAGGAAATAGGCCCAGATATGGTGCAGGAAAAGGAAAGGGGAATTTAGAGGAGGCCAAGAAAAAGTTCCCATGTCACAACTGTGGACAATTGGGGCATTGGATATCCGAGTGTACCAATCCACCATTAGTGAGTAATGAGAATAAATCATTGAATCAACAGGTGCAGAACGAGGGGTGTAATCATCAGCAGCAACAGCAGAAGGTTGTCAGACAGCAGAGTCAAGAGCCAAAACCGCCCTTGTCGCAGAATAGAGGGTCCCAAAAGTACAACCAGGACTCAGGATTCTACAATGATGAGCAGGTAAACAAACCGAGACGTTCAAACCTGGTACAGCAGTACTGGTTAAAGAATGAGGGGAGTGAGTCTGAAGGGGACTATTGACGGTGCCGAAGAGAGGAGGAAGAGTGCATACTTGGTGCAACTCTAGAAATAGACCAGGCAGGACCATTTGTAGATGGGAAAATAAATGGGGAGAGTGTTACTTTTTTGGTAGACACAGGGGCAACGAGATCAACTGTCAGGTCAGCAGATATTAGAAATCTTCCTCTCTCGGACGAAGCAATCCAAGTGGTTGGTGTAGCCAATACACAGATTAAGACTCGTCTTACCGAACCAGTAAGGGTAAGAATAGGGAAATTTTCAGACATGCACAGATTTGTAGTCTGTGACACTAGTCCAGTGAACCTGTTAGGTAGGGACTTATTGTGTAAGATGAACTGCACAATTTTTTGTACTCCAGATGGAATAGCTTTTGAGACACCAGATGAGGATGTCTTTTACAGGATGACTCTAGATAATAGAGAGAGTGAGATTGTTGGTACGTATGCTGTGTTTAATCCAGATGATTTGCCTCAAGAGTTGAGACACACAGATAAAACAGTGGTTTGGGATTTTACTGGAGAAGATGTGGGATTGATGAATAATGTAGATCCAGTGAAGATTTCAGTGAAAGAGGGAATCGTTTACCCTAATATCCCACAGTACAGATTGACACCAGAGATAATTGAGGGAATAACCCCTATAATTGACAAGATGATTCAACAGGGTGTTTTGAGAGAGTTATTGAGTAGCCTGTGTAATTCACCGATAATGGGGCTAAAGAAACCTAATGGAAAGTTCAGGATTGTACAAGATTTGAGAAAAGTTAACAAAATTGTGGTGGCATGTTGTCCCATTGTGCCAAATCCGTCAGTGATTTTGTATCAGATTCCTCATGATGCTGAATGGTACACGGTAATTGGTTTGTGTCATGCTTTCTTTTCAATTCCATTGCATCATGACAGCCAGCCGATTTTTGCATTTCGGTTTGGACAGCGTATTTTGGCATGGTGTCGTATCCCACAGGGGTATACAGAGAGTCCTTCGATATTCAATCAGTTATTGAAGAAATCATTGGAGAGTTTGATCATGCCTGAAAGTTCAGTACTAGTGCAGTACATCGATGACCTACTTGTGGCATCGAAGACACGTGAAGCTTGTGAAGTAGATACCATAGCTTTACTGAATCATCTGGCAGATGGAGGGCTAAAGGTATCTCCAGCCAAATTGCTGTTTTGCAAGAAAGAGGTGCATTATCTTGGACACAATATTGAAAAGGGTCTGAGAAAGGTGACCGATGACAGGATTAAAATTATCAGAGGAATGAGAGCCCCAATGACCCAGAGAGAAGTGAGGATGTTTCTGGGAATGGTGGGTTATTGTCGTCAGTGGATAAGTAATTTCTCCCTGATAGCAAAGCCACTGATTAAATTGACCAAAAGTGAAGTGAAAGACCCATTGGAACTGAATGCAGAACAAATGGCAGCATTTGAAGAGTTAAAGAGCAGAATGTGTGAAGCTCCTGCTTTGGGAATGCCAGACTATGAGAAGGAGTTTGAGTTGTATTGCAGTGAGAGAAATGGATGTGCACTTTCAGTGTTAATCCAGAAACATGGACAACTGAGAAGGCCAATTGCGTACTTCTCATCAACACTTGACCCCGTAGCTGTGGGTTTGCCATGTTGCCTGAAAGCAGTAGCTGCTACATGCAGAAGCTTAGAACAAAGTGAGGGTATAATAATGGGATATCCTGTACGGGTATTCGTACCTCATGATGTGGCAATTCTTTTGACAAGACTCAATATATGTCACATAGTCGGCTGACTAAATATGAGAAAATCATTCTGGGAGCATCAAATGTGACTCTTGAGAAATTTGTGAATGTGAATCCAGCAACTCTGTTGCCAGATGCTGAAAATGTGAGTGTGGGAGATGATGTTGATCATGATTGTTTGGATGTGCTTGACTACTGCACAAAACCCAGACCAGACATAAGAGATTTGCCATTACCTGAGAGTGATCATGTGCTGTTTGTGGATGGATCATGTCTGAGAACTGATGATGGTGTGCTGAGTGCAGCATATGCGGTGTGCAAGGTTTCAGAAGTTATGGAAGCTTCGTCTTTGAAAGGAGTAAGATCTGCTCAAGTGGCTGAATTGGTGGCATTGACGAAAGCTTGCAAGATTGGGAAAAATTTGAGAGTGACTGTGATGATTGATAGTCAGTATGGATTTCGAGTGGTTCATGATTTTGGCCAACTTTGGCTACAGAGAGGTTTCTTGACGTCGAGTGGGACTCCAATAAAGAATGCTGAAGTGATTGGGAAGTTGCTTGAGGCGATACAGCTGCCTAAAGAATTAGCGGTTGTAAAATGTGCTGCTCATGGACAAGGAGATGATTTTGTTACTCTTGGAAATCGTTTTGCAAATTACATAGCACAGTATTGTGCCAAGAACAATCATTCGATTAATCGGGGACGAGAAAGGGAAATGTCTTTTTGTTCTGTGATGTTTACTAATGTCCTAGAAACGTGGGATGAAGTGAAACAGTTGCAGGATGAAGCAGGAGATGAGGAAATGAGAGATTGGATCAAGGCAGGTTGTGCCCCAAGAGAGACAGATCATGTGTGGATCTATAGAGATGGAAGACCAGTCATGCCTAATTCGATGTTATTAACAATGGCAAGAATGTATCATGGTCAGGGACATCTGGGGAGGGACGCAATGATTAGGTCCTTTAAACAAACCTGGTACAATGCAAAGTTCAGGCTGATTGCAGAGAGCATCTGTCAAAGATGTTTGATTTGTCAGCAGTTCAATACTGGAAAGAAGACAGTGGTGAGCCTAGGAACAATAGGCAGAGAAGGAGGTCCTTTTACCAGAATGCAAATAGATTTAATTGAAATGCCCCAAGTGAACAGATTGAGGTATGTTCTAGTGGTAGTCTGTTTGTTCTCAAGATGGGTGGAGGCCTATCCGACTAGGAGGAATGATGGAATAACAGTGGCAAAGTTACTGTTAAGAGAGTTGATTCCTAGGTACGGGTTCCCAGTGACAATTGAGTCAGACAGAGGGGGACACTTCTACAATGAGCTCATGGGTTTAATTTGTGAAGCATTGAGCATACAGCAGAAGCTACATTGTGCATACAGACCAGAGGCTTCTGGTGTTGTTGAACAGATGAATGGCACAATCAAAAACCGAATTGGTAAGATGTGTTTAGCCACTGGAATGAAATGGCCTGATGTCTTGCCTCTAGTGCTAATGACTATTAGGTCTACTCCAAATAGAACTACAGGGTTGAGTCCACATGAAATATTGATGGGACGTGCGATGAGACATGCTTTCGTGCCTGTCAACAAGTTGATGACAATAACTGATGACATGATTTTGGATTACTGTAAAGGCCTGGCTGACGCAGTTCATTCTGTGTTTCACCAGGTTGGAGAAGACACCACCACACTTGAAAAGAAGCAAGCCCATGATCTGAGTCCAGGGGACTGGGTGAGGATAAAGGTGCACAGAAGAAGAAATTGCTTGGTTCCAAGGTGGGGAAGGCCAAGACAAGTCATTCTGACTACGACAACTGCAGTAAAGTGTGCTCGTGTGAAAAACTGGGTTCATGCAAGTCATACTCTGAGAGTTCCGAATCCAAAGGATGGGACTGGTAAAGAGTATTTTGAAGAGTCAGATTCCAGTGATGATGCAGAGACTGAACCAGTGAGAAGAAAAAAGAATCCTGAAAGGGGGGAAGGAGAAAGAGAATCAGAGTCAGGTGATTCTTTTTTCTTTCCAAGAGAGACTTCAAGAGAAACATTGAGAGACTCAGGGGAGAGATCGGATTCTGTAAGAGTGCCTGAAGTTCCAACAAACAGTGGAGGAAAAAGGAGAGAAAAGAGCAATTCCACAGAAACTACACCTGAATCAGATGAGGAGGTTGAAGATCCACCTAAAATTACTCCTGAAGAAGTAGGGTCAGAAGGAGATAGAGAGGGACAGATTGTGGAAGACCCCCGAGGAGGTGTAGGGAACATTCCTGATAAGTTAGGTGAAGGGACAAGTAGACAGCAAGAAGATTGCGTGTCGGAGACCCGAGGAGGGACAGTAACAGGGAAATCTCAATCGGTGGGGAAGAAGTCTGTGGAGCAAAAGAGAATTGTTGAAGAACAAGAGGCAAATGAAACAGAATCAGATGAAAGTGAGAATGAGAAATCAGAGGGTCGAGTTCTGAGAAAGAGAACTTGGATCGGAGAGAGAAATAATAAAGAAGTGAGACCAAAAAGGAGTGTAAGAGGAGATATTTGGCCTAACAAGATAAAGAGGCTAAGGTACAGGCTGACACGAGCAAGTGCAAGTTCAAGTTCATCAAAATCTGAACAGGTGAACGAGGTGTCCAGTCAGAATCAAGCAAAGGGTGATAAACATAAGGTCTCAAAAGAACCAGAGGAGATCAAGAGAATCAGAAAACCTAACCAGAAGTATAGGTCACCGGAATGGACGTACGTGGCACTGTCTGAAGGTGAAGAGGCAGAAAGTCAAGGAAATCCAGAGGGGACCTTACGAGAAGTGGTTGAGGAGGAGAAAACAGTCGGAGTCCTGAAAGTTATCTTGACTGACATTGGAGAAGAGTCAGATGCTCAGGATGTTGAAGATCTAATACAATTTGATGTTGCTGAAGAAGAAGTAAAAAGTGATGAAAATCCAAATTGATTGAACTAAAGGAGTCACTTGGAGAGGAGTGAAAAGAAGAAAATCAAAATTAGCTGTTTGGAATAATCTAGTGTTCTAGTGTTTCAGTAGTGGAGTAGAAGAGGCTAAGTCAAAAGACACCGCCAAAGTAGTAAAATGGCTAACACAGAAAATAATCAAAGTAGATGTGCCTTCTTGAAGAGATGGTGTAGAATGTGCTGCTGCTGTACAGGATTATTAATGCTGTTATGGGGTGTACTGGCTTTATTAGTTACCTTTAGGGTTACAATAGACACTTTTGGAATACATACTGAGAATATGACTAATATAGGGAAGAGTTCACAGAAAGTAGTGCCAACTAGAAGTAGTAACATTTACATACATAAAGATAGGTCGATTAATGATTTTTCTAGCAATGTGTTTTCAAAATTGTTGTATGAATACGTAAAGACGATGGAAGTTAGGGATTGCTATGTCTGTATGCAATTGCCTGCATCCGTTTCAGAGGGTGTTACTTATCATCATTTACCAGCTACGTATGGGATTTCATGTAGTGAGCTAAGTAGTGTTTTTTATTTGTTAGGGAAAATAGATTATGAGATGTCTAACAAAGATAACATTTTTGGGCAATTACCTATGAGTAGAAAGCTGAATCCAGCTAAAGAAGCTAACATTTTTGGTGAGATTTTTATTGAGACAGAAGAATTAACATTAGATTACATTTTTAGAAACAATTTAACTTGCAGTTTGAAAGAAGAAGAAAAGGCTTTCCTAGACTTGGTAGAGAAAAGGAGAGTGAGCATGCATGAAAAGGCAGGGAAATATAAAGTGAGTGAGACAATATGGGATATTGAGATGAGAAAGGAGTTGAGGAATGGGGCCAGTCCAACTTTGGCTTTAGATGCACCACAGAAGGGTAACTATGCATTACCAGAAAGAAATCCCAATATGATAATTACTTTGTTGGGACTAGTGAGTGTCATGATACATACTTTATTGCAACGGGATGGGGTTTCAAGGGTGGAGAAGATCCAGTTTTCCCGGGAGTGTATTTTGTTTGTGGGAATAAGGCTTATTACAGGTTGCCTGACCATTGGTATGGCACGTGTTATGTTGGCCTGGTCTTTCCAAAGATTTTCCATATAGATAAGATAGAAGATGTAGAACACATTAATTTACTAACACGCTTTAAGAGAGAAACTTGGTCCGAAATTGTAGGTGATATCTTTGGAGCTTTGATTCCAGCAGTGGGAATTTCATTAAATGCATATGGAATTCGGAAACTGTCAACAGTGGTGGATCGCTTATCGACAAGTACCGCTGGAGGGTTTCTTTTGGTAAATACGGAGATGATTGCCGTACGTGCCATGTCTATGCAAAATTGACTTGCCCTTGATATTCTATTGGCCAAGGAGGGTGGAGTCTGTGGAATGCTGAAAGTTCAACATTGTTGCACTTACATTCCTGACGAAAGCAAAGATCTGAAGATCTATATCAAAAATATTACTGATTTGCACGAAGAATTAGTACCACTGGAAGCTGAAAGTATCTGGACTAAAATGGCTAATAAGCTACTTGCTGTTAAGAGTTTTATTGCTAAGATAGGTAGTACCATTATTGGTAAAATATTATTTCCTTTGACATGTGTAATTGTTGCTTTGTTGATGCTTAGTTTAGGGTGTTTGTGTTGTAAAAACAGGGGAGGGAAAAAGAGAATAATTAGAGGAAATACTGCAAAGAAACAAAAGAGGTCAAAGAGAGACCCACAAGAAATAGAATTAGAAGAATTGAGGGAGAGTGTTTACTTGGAGTCGAAGAGGGATGATGAGAGAGAGTCTGGTGTGTAGTGTCGTAAAAGACATTTCAATTTCTCCTAAAAATGGGGACTAAATTGTTTTTTTTTGGGTTGGTTTTTGTGGTGATATATATCACCAAAGGGGGGATTGCTGGAGCAGAGTTTTCTATTGAAAATTTATTTAGATTTAAACTCCAGTTTATGTTTATATGTCATAATTAAAATTACTGATAATTAATTGTTAATTAATAATTTTGTTGAAGTTTTGATTAACCAACATTACTAATGAGAGAATTACATGCGGGAATGCGTTTATGTTGCTTTATTAATACGTGAACTAAGTCAGTGAGCGAATTAATTAAATATGTGTGGCTACAGTGTTATTTGTTTCGTGTTTGCGCTTTAAAATAATGTGCTTAAATGCTTCTTTATGTCGCAGATGGCTAGTTAATTACATACGCATAAGGGTATTAGTGGGTATTAACACTGTATTATCATTACGATGTATTAACGTTGTTTTGTATTTCTTTTAATTAAGATGGTCCGTTTTGGCCTAATCCAAGATGGCCGATATTTACAGCCTGCATTTGAGTTGCCGAAAAACGACGAGAGGCCTCGCTGAATATGGTTAGAAACCACCTGACTTCGGCCTCTGTCTGTATTAAAAGTTTCCGTGAGGACAGCAGCTCCAGGCATGCTGCCAGTTGCCGTTGGAGAAGAATAAAGCCACAATGAACTCTGATAAACTTGCGGTGGCTTCACTATGATTCCGAGGAAGAGCATTCATGGATGTAACATTTTCTAGCTTGAGCTTCCTTCTTCCGTGTTTTTATTTTTGTGATTTTCGAGAGCGGAGATTTTCTAAATGTTGCAAGTCAATATCCTTTCCTGTTCGCTCTGCTCAACGGCTCAACGGACGTTTAGAGTTTGTTTGTTACTTTTATTTCGTTAGTTTCCCTATAAATGTTGTTAGACTAGAGAGGGTCTAAGGCCACTTCATCCCAAACCTATGCTCGTGAGGATCGACGCTGATTGAGAGGACGGCGACTCGGGAGACTTTACTGAGAGACCTGTCCTGACCCAAATGACATTTAGCTAGAATAGGTAACTATGAGAATAATGATTTAGCTATTGATTGATTTTCCTTTGAACTAATTTCGATAAAAGATGACCTTTGTTTGAATTCCAGTGTCGGGTGGTTATTTCTTTGTCATTTATTGAGTTTCAAATGTATTTCCTATGACAGTTTCTTTAGGTTGCATTGACCTCGTTTAGACGCAGATTGTTTAGGATTTCTCTCATATATTCAGTGTGGATAGAGTAATAGAATGAATGTTAGTGTGATGGGCCCTAGCGTATGGTGAGTGTATGTGCGTATGACTGTGGAATTACTCTGTCCGTGGAAGTAGGGAGAATTTATATGTTCCGATCTGCAGCACCAACACATCAATACTAAATGGAAGGCACTGATTAAGGGACACTGACAGGAGATACCAACAGTGGCACAGCAATACTAACACTGGGACACTGACACAACGGCACATATATAGATGCATTGGCACTGGAACACAGGTATATTGATACTGACACCAGGACACTCATATGGACATAGGGTAGTCCATTGTTTTCACTGGGACATAAACACAGATACATTGAGACACTGACACTGAGACACTCACACTGGATGTACTTACAAATGAAAGTTGGACAATGACTTGGACACTGAGATGGGCATATCAACAAAACGATTCTGACACAGGAACATTGAAACTGGCAAGTTTACTCAAGTGGTCAGGGGGACACCAACACTGATCCTAGGACTTTGCTATCTGGATACTGAATTTGAAATACTGATGGAAAACAATGATATTGACAGTGGGGCACTGACACAATAACACAGGGACACAGAGATATGAGACACTGACACATGGGCACCGTAACCTACACAAGGTCACTGGCACTGGGTCAAGAGGACTTAGAGACTCTAACACTTGGACACAAAGACTATGTGCAGGAGACAGATTGGTAGTTCACAGACACTCTGATACCAAGAACTTAAGAACAAGTAGGTTTATAGTCCCAACTTACAATAACATATCGTTTTAGCTTTCAGCATCAAGATGGAATAACCTTCACCTTGAGATAAGAAAACCTAAGTGAAAAGAGTTGCTAGAATGCAAATGTCTCATTGTGCAATCTGCTTCACAGATTGTCTCTGCTTTCCAACTTCATTTACACTGATTTTATTCAAAGGTCAGACAATGCACACCCTGAAGAACACAAGGCCCGTGAGGAATGAGATTGTAATTGAAAACATTAAAGCTCTGCTGGAAAGTGCTGTGATACCCTACCAATGCATGACCTCTTTGCTAAAGAGTATTGTTACAGTGCATGTAAGGGATAGCTGAACTTTTGGGAAATGTTAGTGCAGTCATAATCATCATAACATCTTTATTCGGTTGACAGAAACAACCATAAAAAATATAGTACATATAAATATCAAATTGGCCCAGTAACACATTTCCACGTAGTAAAATCAATCACTAAAAAAGAGAACCCAGAACAGCTAAATCTGAGAAACTAGTTGGGTCTTGATCAGACAATATGACAAATTCATTAGAAAGCATCTGGAGGTAAACTAAGGCAAGACAAACCTGAGAAAAATTCAGGGACTTGAACAAGGAAACTAAAAATTGCTTCCTGGGCCTACTAAATATTAGCCAAACATTAAATGTAGGGTGTCCTACGTAGACCTATTGTCGCTGCCAGAGGGCAACCTACAATCGGGAAAGGCCCAACCACTTTCGGAAGCCAAGAGGTATTGAAGCGAGTAAAACCTGAACCTGGTTAAAAGAAACCTATCTCTCTGGTGTCAAACCTGGGATAAATATGGCTCCATGCCCTGAACATTCTTTAGGAGCATGTGTCCCCACACTGAGGATTTCTGGAGATCACACTGCTCTCTTTCCAACTGGGCCCAATCAAAGAACAATCTTTTAACGCATTTCAGTTCATGAGAGGATAGCAAATTGGGATCGGTAAAGGTATCCGATCTCCCCAGGGAGGCAAAAGCTGCCTTTACGTATGCAATCCAAGGGATTTTGTGTGTCAGGCCACGAATCAGACAATCAGAAAGAATCAGCCGGTTCAGCTTCAGATCCTCCCTGGTTCAAACCCTGATCCAGCAGAGGGAGGGCAAGGGCCACTGTATCCATCACTTTAACCAAGGACAAGCTCTGTGTGCACTGAGAATACATTGTGGTACCTGCGCTACTCAACGTAGAAGCGGATTCTCTGAAGTTTCGATCTTAGCTACGCTGGTATAACCCCAGAACTCACTTCTAATGTGGAACTTGGATTTCACATTTGGCCTGATAAATGTTTAGGAGGATCCTCAGTGACTAAGATCCTAAACAAGATGGCCGGCCAAGCAGTCCTGCGCACTTAGTGTGCACAGTAAACTCCTCCTCACAGAACCACCAGACACCTCTAACCCAGCTCTGTAGAAACGAAAAATAAAATTATAATAACAGGAGGAGCCTCCCCTCTGTAGTTCTGTCAGCTGTTAGTGGCGTAGAGAGAGAGATATGCAATCTCAAAGCCAATTTCCCTTTCCATTGATACATGCATCTTTGAATTCACAAGTAAATTAAGAGCAGTGGTCCCTCCCTAGCAGTGATGTTAAATGATGAAAACGGCCACGTCGCACCATAAAGGTTTATGATATATTAGAGGTAGCATATATACCACTTAGTCACTTTCATCACTGTTTTGTTTGTTTGTTCATATATGCATGAACCCTCTTCACTTGTATTTTTATTCTCTCCATTTACAGATCCTAAATAGGAGTGTGTGTACTGGACCATGCCACATAACACAGGTGGAGTAACCTTAAGTGTCCTGTTATACTAGGTGTACATTGGCAGAAAGGGAATCTAGCTAAGAGATCCGACAGTCCTGATGAAAGCTGGTAGAGACACGGATTCCAGCTGAAACATGTCAACCATTATGCAGAACGGAGGGGTGAAGGGTGCATAATACACTCACCTCACCACCATCCCGGGGTATGAATTACCTTTTTAATCCTGACAAGGGAATCCATGAATAAAATTATTATTAGGATATCCGTTAGTTAGTTTTAGACTTACTATCTACACCTTCCTTGGATCCTTCTTTTCCCTTTCTATTTGTCTGTATTGTTTCCTCTACCCTATTGCTCCCCCTCAAGCGTTGGTCTGCGCTGAGGCACCGCAGCAGCCCTATGATGAATAATGTCACAATTCGTTGTGGGTGAGGGCAGTTTTTTTTACAAAGTAATGTGCTTTGGTATACCTTTACTGCAGATTGATGCTAAATAAAAAATTGTGACTACAGGAACCTTACTTATTTTCTGTGTGTTGATACTTACCTTGAGGAGGTCGAGGTACGGTGCTTTCCTTCTCCCCCTTCCTTTTGTGTAAAGTACAATCAGAAAGTGACAGTTGAGGTATTTAGGTAAGTCAAGCAACACTGCATTCCTACAATCCAAATAGGATGAGATAGCTTCCTGGATTACCAACCTTCCTCCTGCAACTCAAGCTCTTTGAAAGGGAATAGAATGTGCCAATGATCTTGTTGATATGCGTTCAGAAGGTAAGATCAGCATTGACAGTAAAATGAAGATTTTTGGTCATACTAGTGGGGGCTCAGTGACTGTCAAATGGACGTCTAGGTTTAAGCATAATGCACTAGAGTCAGCACCATGGACTTATCAGCATTCAAATCGAACAGGTTATTGGTCACCAAACATGTGACTGAAGCAGGGCACTCCCAAAGTTTAAGGTAAATGTAAAATGTTGTTGTATCACAAACTGAGTTCCAAAAGCATAGTTAAAAAAGAGCAAAGTGACAAAATGAAGTAAAGTATTTGTATGGGTTCAATAAAAGTTAAAAAATTCCAAAAAGTGCACACTAAGGGGCTTGTTTGCAAGAAATTGGCAAAGGGCAGTGCTGCAAAGCTTCTTGCTGTGCTGCCCTACGTCAATTTGAAAGTGCAGGAATGCACCATATTTACAAGATACAGTACATTCCTGCGCTTTCAGCCAGCATCTGCTCTCATTTTGCAGCCGTGCACCAACCCAGGTACCCTTGCACCATGGTACAAGGGTCTCTATGTTATTGGCAGGATTGTTTTTCGGAAGGAAGGGGTACCCTACTGCACAAAAACATTTCCTAAGAGACGTTTTACACTTTCTATGTGTGCTGCAGAATACAGCATACACAGAAAGAGGAATAAAATGAGGAGAAATGAAAGCATTTCTTCTTGTTACGCACGGTTATGATGCATTCCCAGGCTTATGCCATGTTGTAAATCTGAGAATGTGTCAAAATCCATGGGTGCTGCATGGGAACACCCACCGCAATGCCCATGGAACACTTCTTTAACTCAGAGTTAGGCCAGGTATCGATTTGAGCTGCTCTGCCTTACTCCATATCAACGAGGCCATGAAAAGCCATGCACAATTGTTGTTGTTATAGGGTTATCAACATAAACCAATTCCTCTTGCACATCTCAGAGACTTACTTGTGCATGTATCGAAGAGTTTGCAATGCAAATTCTAACTCTTAGCTTGAAACTTAGTTATATAGTAAGCTAGAAACTCAGAACAGAGCAACAAACAAAAATAACACTCAACATATTAACGTCCAACCTTTGATGTTTAAGTTAAAAAGAAAAAGTGCTTTAATGCTAGCACAACTCAATGCTGTACTAAAATATGACAAGTAATTATAAGACTTCAGGTGTAAGTACAAATTGGTAACCCTCCTTTAGGTAGCTCCCAGAATTAACTGGAGGCAAATAGCGTACCCTGAAGAAATATGACAGGTGCACAAAACCCTGTAAATGTGGTCTATTGCTGTTACTTGTAATATGTCATGCAGCAGTTTGCCAGGCAGCAGGCTTCAATATTTAAAAAAAAAGTAATGTTCCTATAAGGACCTACTGGAAATCATGAGGCTTTCAGAATGAAAATGTTGAGCTTACAGATTGTGTAAAAGTTTTCAAAATGTAAAATGAGAGGAATACTGCCTTTTCCACCACATTTAAAACATCATTCTTATTGGCTTTAACATGAAAATAAATATGACCATGTTAGGTCTACATACAAAGTCCCATCAAA
Organism: Triturus cristatus; assembly: GCF_964204655.1. Classification (NCBI taxonomy): domain Eukaryota; kingdom Metazoa; phylum Chordata; class Amphibia; order Caudata; family Salamandridae; genus Triturus; species Triturus cristatus. The sequence continues at coordinate 1,291,873,920 of NC_140589.1, forward strand.
CGTTTTAGTAAGACATTCTATAGAAGGTGTCAAAACGATAACAATGTAAATCCCCTATTGTATTTGTCCAAGTTGACAACCCCTCCTTATTGCATTTGGACCAGAGATGTAGACTTTGGAGGGGTGGTGTTTTGGGGTGTGACACCCCCAGATAAGTGCATTCTGAGCTTGGTAGTTGGGTCTGGGGGCCCTGAGTCGGGTCATCTATCTCTGTGTTCGTTTTTCTGCTCATGAGCCAAAAATGAAAGGGAAAACTGTGATTGTTTATGTAAAAGGAAAAGAGAGAGAGATAAAGAATGAAAGAAAGAAAGAAAGAAAGAAAGAAAGAAAGAAAGAAAGAAAGAAAGAAAGAAAGAAAGAGAGAGAGAGAGAGAGAGAGAGAGATACATCTGGTGGCTGAATTTCAAACCGTGAAATTAGATAACCTGGGATCAATATTGGCGTCCCTTCTAGTCCAAATCATGTGATCCTAGGCAAGTAGTTTATTCCACAGAGCAATCTTTTTCTTTATTATCACATATGTGCACACTTTTTAAATACTTGGGTTCAGGATGTGTGTTGTACAAGCCCCTCTTACTGTTGATTGATTAGACTGTAATGTATCTTCATCTATAGTAAAAAGCTAGGCCATATTTAGGGTTCACATGATTACTGACTTGCCTCTTAGTTCACTAGTGGCATTGTCATTGAGGGTAAATCATGAATCTTTCTAAAAACTATGGCTTTTAATAGATGCATTCTTTGCAGTAATATAATGTGATGAACTAAAGTGAAATGCTTTTGCATGTTAAAAAATATCACTTTTTTGAATTTTAAAAGACTGTCCCATATTTTTACAATATGTTTGTTGCAAAATGTACATGTCAAATATTTTCATGGCTTCTATCTTGCTGGACTCTTAGGATCAAGCCAGAACAATTGCATGGCTTGTACTATTAACTTGCTTCTGTGTCCTACATTTGCTACTATTTGAGATTCACACCACCAAATGTCACTCACTAAGCTATGCCCCTGCAGAGAACACAATGCAAAATCTCTTCATATTGCATCTGTCTTACAGTTAACAATATAAAACACCTTCCTATGTTGCTTGACAAGGAATCCACAATGTAAGATTCCCTCCTAATGTGTTTATTAGAGTTCAGAAGGCAGAACCATTTCGTATTCTATTTGAGAAATCTGGTTGTGATATCCCAGGGCTGTCAATTGTTACTGGGACCAAATTGTTCCAATAAGGGTCTTTCTTCTTTGGTGTACACAAGAATCTGTGTCTGGGTCTCTAAAACTGGGAACCAAGTACCCCTCTTAGCAACTGAATCCCAGGGTAAGGAGGAAATGCAGTCTGAGGCTGATTGAGGAACTAATGTGTGCTAGCAAATCAAAACTCAGCGTTTGTGACGGTTATGCTTTTTCTTATGCACTAATGTCATTTAAGAGTCAGAAAAGTGTTTCTGACTCCTAAAAAGGGATTTGGAATGGATGTTGATTCGGTATGCAGAAAGGGCACGTTGTAGTCATTTTTTTCCAGTATCTTATGCATCATTGTTTTACGACTGAAATTCGGTTGCAAAACATTGACATTTTACCAACACCTCAAAGAAGGTAATAATATATTTGCAAAATAGAAAAGGTCCACGAGGCATATTTCCCTTTGAGAATGGGATAATAATGTAAGGGTCGTTAGTGGACCAGGGGACCATTTTCAACTCTTAACCAAACACAAAAAGTAAACTTTTCTTTTTAATCTCCGTCCAGTTTGCTTCACGGAAAATGGGCTGCATTTTAAATAAAGGTTTGCTTTATTAAAAAGCAGAATCCAGCAGTCTACCATGCAGGACCGGCCCGTGCAGGTAAGAGGTGTGTGGCCGGGTGTCGTCTGTCGAGCCCGCCCTCCCCCACCCGGCCCCATCGCTCTTATCCGTGCGGGCTCCTGCTACCATGCCTGTGATTTCCGCCAAATAGTGAGTCACAATTTGCAACCTACCTCATTAATATTCATGCTGCAGGTCAGATTCAGACCCATTGCGATTAGGATTTTTAAGGACCGACCTATTATTACATAGGCCGGTTAGTAAAAATGTTTACTGGCAATACAAATTCAGTTCAACATTTGTGACCGGTATTTCGCAACCAGATATTTGTCCATCTGGCCTTTGCTCCTCTTTTCACAGAATGGCAAAGGGTAAAAGCTACTTTATACTCTGCCAATTTTCTTCCTGCTTTCCCACCAAAGCCATGATCTGTCATAGACCTTGAATTTTCTTCTTGCCACTATCAATGTCAATTTTTTTAGCAATCAATTTAAATGTCTATTATCCATGTGTGAAGTTTTACAAATATGTAAAATGACAAAAAAATTCATCATTAATCATTAAAGGCACAATGTGTATCACATAAAAGAGCATATTTAAAACTGGGGTGGGACTCAGTACAGAAAGAAATAAAGTTAATCACCACTATATTAATCTTAATGATTATGTCTTGTATAAACTAGCTGTAACACGGTCAAACACTCCACTTGAAATCTCATCTTAATTTCTACATTATTCTCGCGTAGTCACAGTCAGTCAAAAATATATTACCTTTTGAGGTGAATTAATCTTTGGCTGGGACCCGTTTACATGGTAAAAGTGTATCCAACTAATCTTGAGGGTTGCTGGTAACTCGCTTTACCGCGGTGTCATGGGAGCATTGCTAGGGTGAAGAAAGAAATGCGAGTTTTACTGCATCGCCACAAAAGCTGAATCAATCACACGTATATATCAATTGAGCTCCAGTGACTACTTAATAAACATTCCTGAAATAGTCTCTTGTGTTGGAAACTGTGTCCTCCCCTTCTGCTCTTTGTTTCCAACGAAGAGGATTAATACAGCAAAGCAATCCCATTGGCCAGTGCTTTGCGCTGTGATTGGAGCACACCTCTGAGGCCTCCTCTCTTTTATTTGTAAATGCAGTACTGCTCTGTACAGACCAGGCTTGAAATATTAAAATATGATGGGCCAGAGCCATTGGACGGAATCTGTGAGGTAACTTGTGCACTGCAGATGAGTGATCATCTAATCTACGACTTCGAAAAGGTCGAGAGGTTGAGCAGAGTCGCTGGGCACCATTACACAGAGAATGGGCATGGAAGGCAGAGGGCTTAAATGGTTTGCCGCATTCCTCTCGGACAGATCCCAAATGATCAAGATAATGAACAGTCTTTCGTCTCCATTGGCGGTAGGTCAAGGCATCCCTCAAGGTTCTATTCTTGCACCCACTTTGTTTAATCTCTATCTGGAACCATTAGGGAACCTCCTCAGTAAATCTGGGATCCACTACCATCTATTTGCGGATGACACTCAAATCTACCTCAAGGGGTCTTCCGCACACATCTCTCACTACTCAACTCTACTCTCAACTCTATGCACAACTGGATGTTAGTTCACCAACTCATTCTCAATCCCTCCAAAACTGAATTCCTCCTCCTACCTGCCTCTCTCTCCCCTCCTCCTGTTCAATCCTGGATGGGGCAGCTGGATTTACTCAACAATAAACCCATCATTGTCGACAGCGCTAAATCCCTAGGAGTCATACTTGACAAAAGACTCAACCTAATCTCCCACATCTGCTCCATTGCTAAGAACACACATTACCAGCTGTGCCTTCTGTGGGGGATTTGTCAGTTCTTCCCGGAGAAAGACCTAAAAACATTGGTTCAATCACTAGTTCTCTCCAGACTGGATTACTGCAATTCTCTTCTGACTGGCCTACCCAAATCGCACCTCTCTCCCCTCAAATCCGTACTCCATTCAGCAGCTAGCTTTTTATTTCAGGGTCCAAACGAAGTGATCACATCACTCCTATCTGTCTTCTCTTTGATGGCTTCCCATCGAGGCAAGATCTATCTACAAAACTGCCTGCATCACTCACAAAGCCTTGCACACTTCCTCCCCTCGTTACCTGGTGAATAAACTGAAAATGTCTGGAGGCTCAAGACCTTCTCGGAATGCAGGAAAGTTTCTGCTTGAGCCCACCTCCTTCAAAAGTGAAAGATCGATGGCTCAATCATTCTCAGGTAATGCGGCGAAAATCTAGAACTCGCTTCTGCCATTGCTCCGCGCCACCACCTCTATCCGGATCTTCAAAGCTGACCTCAAATCTCTTCTCTTCCAAAGACACTTTCAGAACTAATACCTTCATTTTAAGTCCCCTCTTGGAAGTCTGTTCATCATTGTAAATTTTTAATATTTTCTTGTACATTCCTCACCCTTGCTTGCTGTGTTTGTTATTGTGTTATTGCCTTCTATGGTTTTACCCTACCTCTCCTGTTTATTATTGTAATGTTCTATTTTGTAACATTTCTCTCATGTAACGTAACTGTTCTATTTTACAGCGCTCTGACACCTTCAGGTAAAGTTCGCACTATATAAAAATGCATTAAATAAATAAGTAGAAAGTTCGAGACCCGCGCCTCGGATGTGCTGTGTTCCAGCTCTGTCAGGGTGTAATGTTCCTTTGAGGGTCAATGGCTTCCTCTCAGCGGAGGAAAAATGATTCTCTACAAATCAGATTATCGTCTCCTTCCGTTAATACACTTCAACATCTCCAGCACCGGAAGCTGTCAGTGGAACTAGTATCGGTGGCGCACAGGCATTCGAGAGACCGCAGTTGCACAAGTGACGCCAGTGCTGGACATAGAGCGCAGGCGGACCCTGTGAAAATTCGAAACTAGATTACTGACTTTGATTGCCATACTTTGTGAAGGGGTTGTGTCCTTGAGGCAGTCTTGAAGAATGATTTCTTTTTAGCCAATATCACTTTGCACATTGGGACTTTTAAACTCAAAAGTGTAATTGAAAAAGTAAAACGAAAAGTCCCAGAATGCAACTTGATTTTGGATTGAATGCTCAACCTAGCGTTATCGCCCATGGTCATGATCCTTTGGCAGCTTCTTTGTGTTAAAATGGCGTGTTCATTGGAATATTAAGGAACAACGGAAATTTCAGAAGCCGTGAATGCTATTCGCTGCAAGTGATTCCACAATGGTACAAGAGAGGAAATGGATGGAACCCTAGAGTTCTTACTTCCTTCGGTCATGCTTTGAATAAAGTGTCAAGGAAAACTTTAAAGCAATATTGCAAAGCACATAGTTAAAAAAAAAGAAAGATACATATATACTAATAAAAGTACAGCATTGACAATTGAAAGGGACCAGCTTTACTGGAATATTTACAAACGCTTCATGTATTTTTATAAACCGAAGTCATCAAAGCAGATTGTTTCCATCTCACATAAAAAGATTCAGTGAATTCAATATTTAAATATCCACATTAAATTGGTGTATTGTATAGAAGAGATCTCAACCTGTCTCCTCAGATGAAGTTTTTTGTTTTTTTAAACCCTGTACTTATTATGCTTTTCACATTTTAGAAAGGGATACAAGTACCAGAATAGAATGTATTAATTACTCACCTCTCAAGTAGAACAATGTGATGTCACTGTGTAAGTCTTGATGGATAGGAGGATGTAAGCACTTTCCTTCATTGTTTCCACTCAGTACCTTTAAGTTTTCGTCCTGGTAGCTCCCGTAACGAGAATGTACAGTCGCAGTACGTTTGCTCATGTATGAGGAGGCAGTTAGTGTCGCTGACGAAATGTCGAAGGGTCTGTGAGGAAGAGGTCAAACATTAGATTTGATTTGGCAGGTGACAGTGGAAGGTAATGAACGGCAGAAAGGGGAGTCACAATATTATGCGCGGGCCAAATGCTGTGTTGCTATGTACAATTCCCGTGGCAGTGTCAGTTAGGGTGAAGCTACCTGCAAAGGGTCGGTGCACGTGCCTCAAGAAAAATAATTGCTACTGGTGCATAAAAAGTATCCCTTGTGTCAAAGACAAAGTTTGTCCTAAAGTGTCACTCAGAAAATCACACGTGAGACCTGAAATGTCACACATTAGCCACAGCTATTGTCGCTCATAGGCAGACTTAAAACATGGCAGCCCTGTGATGGAGGGCGATGGTGCTCTAAAGACTGTAGGGTTGCATCATAATCATGGGTAGTCTGCATCCGCATATATTCTTGTGTTGTATTAACTTTAACCATTTCAATTGTGCTGTAATAATAAAAATGTGCAAGTGAAGTAATAGAAAAGTATTCATGCAATACAGAAGAGAAATGAAATGGCGTTTGTATTTGAAACTGTAACCTTTAGTATACTGCAATTGCCCAACAAAATGTTTATGTGTAATGTAATGCATTTTGATTTAAATGTGCACCATGATGAAGATTGCATGAAGAAATAATGAGTTATTCTTTACATGTAATAATTGTAGATGTTTGCAAAGAAAAGCATTATTAACACGTGTGTAATTTGATATGTAAAGTCCTAAATGAAATGTTCACGTTATGTTGTGAAAGGCCTATTCGTTTATTCTTATGTTGGCCGAATTGTGTAGGCCTGGAAATGTAATTTCCCTGGTAAGCTCTTCCATTTAGAGGTAGTCAGCAAATTTCATGTGTATGCAAGGATGGTCTGTTCTCACGTTTCGGTTGCAGGTGGAAGAAGCTGCCTTTGTCAGTCAAAACTAACGTCTTTTGTTTTAGGAGTTAGGCCTGGAGGAGAAGTGATACCTTGTAAATGGAACATCGATAATTGGAAGCCGGTGTTCTTTCTCGTTGAGAAGGCCTGGGAACCAAGGTCATCGGACTGCACTTGGAGAAGAGGATGGAAAATTACCCAGGAGATGTCCGTTAGCATGAGGTGATCTGTGGGCGTGTTTTACATTTTGCATTTTGTATTAGGGAAAGTGCCTGAGGGAGGAGAGTCAGAAGGAGACAGGACGAGTTAGGAGAAAGGGTTAGAGGATTGATCTGGGAAGAGTATCTTAGAACGAGCTCTGTAGCTTTGGCTACCCATTTACATTGTGAATGTATTTCTTCGGAAGTCTTCACGAGCTGACACCTTTAACTGACTTTGTTGGGAAATGCTAAGGTGGGATGTCATCTGAGAGATAGAGTAGGGATAGTCTAATGCTTTTCACTTTTCAGCCACAGAAGAAGTCTGACTTAAATGTCGGAGAAGTACTTGCTTGTGTTTTATTTTTGGAGCTTTTTATTCTTTTCATGATTCATCGGAGCAGACTCATTCGTAGGTTTGGATTTGTATTAGTTCCCATGTATTATTACAACCTCGTCTTGAGGTGCTTGTATATTCAGTTGTTTTTGGCTTTGTAATAAACCCCTAAACTGAAGTTTGGAGTCCGTGATCTTTTGAGTCATGGTTACTACTTGAAGTCGAATTGCTTAAATTGTGTTGCTTCTTCCCTTTACACTTTTCAGCAGGTAAAAAGAGACATCGACCTAGGGTTCCTTGTTAAATATTTGGTAGCGTAACCTGCAAAGAATGAAGGTAGAATATAAAAGCAGCATTCTGCATCTTCTCCTGACCTTATTGCTCCAATGCCCCAATGTTAGCATAGGTAGTGAAAGGACAGAGAGCAGACATATTGTTTTCCTGACATCTGCTGAAGAAAGTACACAGGAGAACGTCGTTCGAAATCGCCATTTTTGCAGGGGCAAGTGCTGCCTGCATTTGGAGGAAATGAAAAATGTATTAGGAAAGGAAAGTGTGGCAACCTCCTGATGCTCTGTGCTCTAAACCTGAGTTATGGAGAGCTGTCCATACCTAATGGTGCTACCCATCTCTTTCTTGTATTTTGGGCCACCGCAGTACGACCTTCTTAAATCACTCTACATTGATAACGTATATTCCTATAAGAGTTGAATCTGTGTGTTTCGCTCTATTTTTCTCTCTCTGTTGCTCTCTCTCTTCTTTCCTTCCTTCTCTCTTTGTCTCGCTATCTCTCCCTATTTTTTAACGCCAGAATGTATTACTCTGTTTTGCTAAAAAAAACAAAAAAAACATCAGACATATTGTGCTCCCAAAACGGGCAGACTTAAATCAAAATAAACAAGCAGTCTTTGATCTTTCTGTAATAATGCAAATCCATAGAGAGACCAGACAAGAGTGCACACTGTAATGCGCACTGACAGGGCATAATGTTCTGCAGTTTCTTCCTTACCCTGATAGTTTTATTGAAGATAAAAGGAAAGTGATTACTACAGAAACCAATGCATCACACCTCTTGAAGACTTTCCGGGAGGTCTGGCAATGTACTGTCAAATATCCGATTTTTTTCTTCTTCAGTAGAGATCCCAGGTGCTGGCTGTGTTTTAAGGATTTAACGAGATTTTATTCTATTGTGTTATGAAACAGCTTCTGGAGCACTCTTGCAGACTAGTCTAATATTTAGACTACAAAAGCAACTTTGATGGCTAGGGAGACTCAATGCAGGCACTTATCTTCCTTATATGCGAAGATAGTAGCAATCAATGTCCTTTCATTTTCTTCCGTGCTTCATCATCACACTCCACAACGGGATATCTACATTTTTTAAACAGAACCCTTAAGTGCCAGAACACAAAGGGGCAGATTTACAAGAAACTGATGCATCTCTACATTATAGCAGAGATGTGTTAGTTTGCTCGCGACACACAAAAAAATCCTTGCGCCACCATGGATTTGTTGCATTTACAATGCGGAGCACTGTGGCGCAAGGATTGACAGATGCTTCACGCATCTGTTGGCGTAAAGTTAACGCATTGCTGGAGTTGTGTTGCAAGCACGACGCAACTCCAGCAATGCTCAGGAATGCCTATTCTTATTGTGCTGCAACACTTAAGGTTTTGATGCAGTGGCGTCGTAGAAGTGGCGCAGTGAAATCTTGTAGATTTCACTGCGTCACTTTAACGAGGCTTTCTTGTGTCAGAACGCTCACCCTGCGTGCATTATACCTGCCGCAGGTATAATGTGGCTCAGGGCTTCACAACGGGACACATCTCTCTAGATGCGTCACGTTGTAAATGTGTCGCAATGTGGCGCATTGTTTACGCTGCCACTGCGTCACAAAAGTGACACAACGGCGGCACAAATGTTAAGGGCTATAAATCATATTTTACAAAGGATTATTTTAAATTAATAGTTAAAATGTAAATAAAACGAATAGTGACAACTAGACTACTAAGCAGAGATTACACAAAGAGCGTGAAAGCTACTCCGTAAGTGCAAACAAGATCAACATGAGCAAGGTACTCACTAAGAAATGGCATGAATAAGAAAAACTGACAAGATTAGGCAAAGCCCATGTTCATCCCAATTGTAATGCTACCACCAGCGACCCAAGCTCCATTAATAGTAGTAAAAAGTAAGAGAAACAAATTACATAAAGTAAAGGTCATATGAACCCATATCAACCCATAGTGAACAATAATTGTCTTATGTTCTCCAAGTAAAAACTCTGTATCATCTCGATACGAATGACAGTAATTCTTACGTAATATCTATAATTGCTAATGTCTATTTCAGGCCATGATGATCAACCAAATATTCTTGCGAATCTGTTAGAGTACCTTGAGATAAACACAAATGTGACAATTGGTAATGGTCTAACTTTACTCCTCAATTACCAAGTGGAATTAAAATTGATCTTTTTTTATAAAGCAGTTAATCTTTGGATATTAGCTCTAAACCTTAAGAAGGATTTCAGTATATAGGGAGGCATCAGCTGACAGAGTGAACACCCAGCTTAGTTTGTCCTCCCAAGCATTTTTTACTCCCTTTCTGTATCCGCAGAAATTGAGTGGAGAACCAGTGCTGCCCAGCTGAAGGTAAGAGTGACTTCTCCTCTGGAGTGAAGTGCAGACCTCACATAATACCCAAAGTATCTCCTTCAAATTGGGGCTTAGATATTCCTCCCAGCTATTCAGGGTGGCATTCCTGGTTAATGTCTGAAATTGGGAGTATTAGGTGAGGGGGTGGGAACTCACTTCAAATAATTATCACAATCATTGACAATGTGACCAACACATGTCCCTAAATAAACCTGTGCTTAACCTTCTGGTAGTTTTGCACAAAAGCAGTGTCTTAATTTAGAGGCAATTTGTACATATATATGCAGCACTCAAACTGTAATAAAGTGAAAACACAACACAAAGAAAATGTCAAACCTATTCGAAAAATAGAGAATATCTAAATAAATAAAATGACACCAAAATGACACAATTCCAACAAGTAGAACCAAAGATATGAGTTTAGAAAAGGTGTAGGTAAAAATAGTGGCAACTGTATGTTATCAGGTTAAGTGGGAACAGACAAAGTCACAAGTTCAGGCCAACTGCAATGTAGCATGGGCCAGATATGAGGTTAATCCTGCTGAAAGTTTTACCTTCTGACTTTGGAGCAGAGACTACACAGTGCTGAACTGCAGAGCACTGTGTCACTCTGCATTAGATCCGGTGAAGCTTTCAGCTCAGGTGGGAGCTGAACAGCTCTGCTGAGTTCTGCGTCAGATCCAGTGAATCCTTAAGTTAAGTAGGTAGGAGTGCACTCTAACTCCAGTCAAGGATCAATGACCTTGAGGACAGCACTTGTCAGTCAAAACTCACTCCACAGAGGCCAAAAGTGGGGACCAGGGCAGGTGATGTTGGAACTGATGAGCTAGGAACACAGGGAAAGATCTCTTTCAGCTTGTTGTGTACCTGTAGCTCGAACAGGAGGTCAGTCTTAGGACCCTTCTAGTTCGCTTCTTAGTCCTGGGTACAATAGGGGAAGAAGGTCCAGTCTCAGGTCACAGACAGTAAGGACAATCCTCTTCTGTTCTTTTCAGGTCCAGAAGAGGTCTCAGGAGGGTACTGTGGGTGCCATGTTAATGCCGAGTGCCAGTCTAAGGGTGGGGGTAACTCATGGCAACTGCTAACCACTGAGGCAAAAGTTCTCAGAGGTGATCATACACACTTTTGTAGCGTGTTCTATGTGTTTTATTGCAAACCGTTCCACTGTGCCTTTTTCTACCGAAAAACAATATGGCTGAGCCTTTCTTCTGCAGGTCAGAGTCCCTGTGCCCACCCAGAGGTTGACTAGCAAAATGGGCAAATCCTTACTTGTGGTTATGGACACTGTGGGCAGCCTCTCTCCCATTGGGATTGAGGCCTGGCTGGCTAGCAGGACACTGAAGAGAACAGGCCTAAGTGGGAGGTATGCCTGCCTATGACATGGTAGGTATCTTTTGAAGTGTAAATAATTTCCTGGGCACATCACAGATGGCTATCATGTCAAAGTAATAAGCATCTCCCCACGCGAAGACCTTTGCCCACTGTTTGGAAGCAGCACACATATCACCACAGGGGAACCATTAATATTTAGGTGACACACAACACTGGCAAAAGGGCTAATTTGTCTCAGGCAGGAAAATGCCAACTTTCTGAAAGTATTTTTTTTTTAAATTTTGAATCTGACTTGACATTTTGATTGGGTCTTAAATTACCATTAGTTTGACTCCCCATGTTATCGTTCTAGCTCTTTCCAAACTGTGGTTATGCATTATAAGGTGTTACATTGTAATCCAATACTTTTATATGGAAAGGCCGCCTTGTGACAATAAAAAGCCTCTTTGGAGGGTTCTCTCTGGCAGCACATGTAAAGCTTAAATATACATGTACTACTTGTTTTAAATCCATGCCCCCTGCCGTATGAACATTTAGGGCATAACTTAGGGGTGAATTATGCATATTAAAAAGGAAGATTTGGGCCTTGCAAAAGGTTTATTTTGCCAGGTCGAAATGGCAGTTTAAAACTGTTCACCAAGGCTGCAATGACACACCTATAGACATGTTTCAAGGTTCTACTTTAGTGGGTGGCGCAATGAATGCTGTAGCCTACTGGTATCATTTCATTTACAGGCCCTGGGTACATGTAGTACTGTATACTATAGACTAATAAGGAAACTAAATGTGCCAATTAGGAATATGGCAACTTTACCATGTCTAAAAGGAGAGCATGAGCTCTTTACCACTGATTAGCCTGAGTAAACTTCGCCGAGTCCTTAAGCCAACAAAAATGGGTTCAGACAGAGGGAAAAAAAATCTGGAGGGAATACCACACAACATATTGTCATTTCCAACAGTCATCACGGTTGGAACAGGATGCCAGGCTCTGGAGAGAGAATTTTCAACAATAGCAACCACTGAAGTTCCCATGTTATGAAGGGAGTAACATGAATTAGGGTGCCTAAAGTCTGCTGAACAGATCTGGACAGGAAGGAGTGAATATATAGTCTCAACCAAATGACCATAAACAAGCTAAATGTCATATGTCTCATGGATGAAATCAATGCCTCACTGGAGCAATGAGCGCAAGTATTAGGGCAGATATGTAAACCTACAGGTTCCAACTCATAGGAGGATGGAATATCCACCCCAACAGTGTAACAGAAATGTGCTCCTAAAAATATTAATTTCAGACCTAACATCTGGTTTGACAATATATATAGACATTCAGAAGCCCAACATGGTGGGCAAGGTTGCAGACTTTTAGGGTGTCTTGTGTTGGAAGACACAGGGATGGAACCACTGCTAACAATCATGTGATTAGGATATAGCCTAGCTCCTTTGCTGTATAGTAAAACAACGCAGGAAGGAGGAACAACTGTAAACCCTCCCATACATTAGCCTGAAAGCCAGAACTAGGAACTGAAATTGGATGGTTGTGAGCCTATTATGCTTTTTTAAGTTGATGGATGATAGGTAATCTGAAGTTACTACCAGTGATAAAATGCCTGAAGCATCCCTGACCTGTAAGAAAAAGATTTTGACACATAAGATTTTTAGAGCAAACCATCTTGTACTACCTGAGGAAGGCGGAAGCTGAAACGTTGCAGTGAAAATATATTTTTGTTCTTTGGTGAATCTATCTGTTTGAGTCACTTCTTTCTTGGATATTTTATTTCTTTGTGACTCATTGTATCTTTTGGGATCCAGATTTTTGCCCTGGCTGGCTGTTGTTTTCTTGTGATCCTTCATCTTCAAGTACATATATATATATATATATATATATATATATATATATATATATATATATATATATATATATATATATATATATATATATATATATATATATATATATATATATATATATATGTATGTATATATATATATATATATATATATATATATATATATATATATATATATATATATATTCACTGAAAAAACCATAGGTTTCACACATGTTATAGTTAGCGGAAATTTTACTGATAAAAAACCAGTGAAATTGCCCCGTTATAGTTAGTGCTGGCAACTATAACTCACGCGACCGCAATCCTCTGCTGATGCTAATACTGTATTTAGACACTTATTTGCCCATGTCTTCTTCCATACATTTTTAGCTATACATATATTACAAATATTTTTTTTTCATAAAGACACATATGTCATCAGCAGAAGATTGCGGTCGCGTGAGTTATAGTTGCCAGCACTAACTATAACGGGGCAATTTCACTGGTTTTTTATCAGTAAAATTTCCGCTAACTATAACATGTGTGAAACCTATGGTTTTTTCAGTGAATTTGCAAGGTTTTTTAAATGCTAATTCCTAACTATAACGTGTGTGAAACCTATGGTTTTTTCAGTGAATTTGTACGGTTTTTTAAATGCTAAGTTACTTTACGCCATTCGAGGCGTGCGCGCCCACTTAACGCAGTTCGTTCCGTGCACGGTTTTTATCAACTTTAATAAGCCCTGTACATTTGGTGGCCTTCGGCCACCAAAAGCACAGGGGGTGGGGTCAATGTGGAAGAGTGTTTTTTTTATTTCGATTTTATAATTTCATGTTGCCAAAATTTAGTTTTTTTTACCTATTAATAAGCCCTGTACATTTGGTGGCCTACGGCCACCAAAAGCACAGGGGGTGGGGTAAGTGTGGATAGTGTTTTTTTTTTTTTTTTTTTTTACCGTACGCTTACGGTAAGCGTACGGTAAGCGTACTCGGCGAAATTGCCGAAAAAAAAATAAAACCATTTTTGCTCTTGGGGGATGTTTGGGGACTCCCTCAACATGACTATGTGGGAGGGAGTTGTCAAAACAGCCCCGTAACATGTTTTTGGCCATCTTGTTTGATAAACAACACTCAGTGCGAGAGACAAAATGGCGGCCGCCGCTTCCTGGTTTCGGCCGATTCGAATGTTTACTAAGATCTAAGAGCCAATCAGAATCGCGCTCGCGCACGCCACCGTACGCTTACCGTAAGCGTACGGTAAGCGTACCGTAAGCGGGCTCAGATATATATATTGATTTAAAGGCTATTTTCTCAGAATCTACTGAACAGATTTACACCAAACCTACAAAAGGCACTTCCTCGACCTAGGGACTACCTCTCTGCCAAATTTCTAGTAATTCTGTTCAGCCGTTCGGGCTGTAGCTCGTTCTAAAGGTCCTACGGAAAAATGCATGGGAAAAACGCGTTTTGGGACCCCCCTTTTATCTCAGCCCCCGCTTGACGAATACCCCCGAGACTTTCAGGGTAGGAGCGGAGCGTAGCGCCCCACCTATTTTGAGAAATTCGCGAGGATTCGTCGACCGGCGCCAAAGTTATTCAAAATAGAATGTTGAGGTTTTCCTATGGAAAAGGGGTCCTAACTATAACTACCTACTGGCGACCGCCAGTAGGTAATACATATATATATATATATATATATATATATATATATATATATATATATATATATATATATATATATATATATATATATATATAAAACAAACACACACACACAGCATTATCAAATGCTGTGTGTGAAAATACATATTTTTGATATATAAATAAATGCATATAAGTATATCAAAGAAAAATGCAGCAATGCTGCCGTACTGCCTAATCGCCAGTGGTGCTCAGGAACAGCGCTGCCGCCAGCACTAAAATATCAAAAGAATAATCCAATCTCCATTATTATATAGGCTGAACTGAGTTCTGTGGCAGCAAAAATTGGGCTATATAAGTCTTTTTCAATTCATTTTTGACAGATGTGTTCTGTTTTATTATTCATTTTCTTTCTCTGATTAAATCTACACAGAACTATCCTGTGGTAGTAAGAAATTGTTTTCGGAAATGAGTTCTATGTGAACACTTGTTATAAGTTTGTTACTTAATACCTAGTTTGCATGGACATGAGTTGCTCTTCTTTTGAACACTTTTCTGGTAGGTGGCCTCACCCGGCAGTTCCAGATGAACTGTTCCAATAAGGAGCAGAGCAGTACTGATTTGCATGAAGTAGGACTCTCTTTAGAATGGTGCAGTCCGTCAAAAGAATAGATTGGGATGCTACCCAATTGATTGCCGGAGGATAGATTATTTCCTAGCTTTCCTCCTATTACCTTTTGTGTGTTTGGAGTATAGAGAGGGGGTGAAGGTTGTTGTGCTCAAGTGAAGGTGAAAGAAGAGGATGAAAATCCTAAGGAACAGTTAAGGATGAAGGGTTCAGAAACATTAGGATGTGAGGGATCTGGCTATGAGTTTCAATACAGCCAGTAACCCTATTATGTTGGTCTTCCCCTAAATACAGTCCTAATCAAAATTCAAACAATTATCTCTTGATTGGATGCACAGTATAATTTCATCTGTGGCTGTGGTGGGAGGGCAATGGCAATAGGATGCAGGCCAGTAGTGAAATGTCGACGTTCCGACCCTCACGCAAAATGGTAAGTAAATTCCCCTGCTGCGGGTCTTCTTCAGGACGGGGGGGGGATCTAGGGAGTAACCATAAAGTCAATAAGGATACCTACATCAATGAACCGAAGTAAAAGGTGACCAAACTCCACTTAAGTAGCACTCTAAAACATGTTCCAGATCTGCCATTGCAGCCTGAATGCTGTGCTGCACTGCTATGTCAACTTGCCTTTTAAACCTGCTTCTCTAACCTTAAACTCCCCTGGTATTACATATAAGTCACCCCTAAGTAGGCCCTAGGTAGCTCAGAGGGCATGGAACTGTGTAATTAAAAGGTTGAACATGTACTTTTAAGTTTTAAATATCCTGGTAGTGCTGCTCAATGCTGTAAGGCCTACCCCTCTGATAAGTTAACATTAGGGATTCCTTATTACATTTCATAAGTGTAATTTCCAATTTGGAGAAGGAAGATATGTCATGCCTGGTACTTACAAAATTGTAATGATATACCCTCTTTAATGGTAAAGTAAAATTTTTCATTACAATTTCAAAAGTGACACTTTTAGAAAGTTGCCAAATGTCTGCCCTCAGCGCTTTGTTTCTACAGTCTGTCTTTGGTCTCATGACTGTGTGTAGCTGACAATTGGACTTTGTGAATGTGTGAAACATTGGTAAAAAAAAATATTAAAAGGCTCTCCTATTCTTGAACCCATGCCTGGACCCATCCTGAGTGAGTCCTGAACCCCCAAGAGGTGTCCCTCCATTCCTCGACCCATTGTTGTGGTGCTAAAAGTACCCACGGGACCATATCCAAAAATGAGAATTTAGGCAAAATTTGCTCTGAGAACCAGGAGTAGACCAGGACCAACCTGGTCGTCTATCCGCCTGAAGTGTATCAGCAATGGGATTGACTTTGAGGCTTCTCCCACCAGTTTTGTCTCTGAAGCAGCAAATCCATTTTAGCGGTCCTTCGCCAAAGGGGTATCAGACATCGTGGACCTGTCTTTGGCTACAACCCTCTGCCACATCCCACTGGAGATTTTCGACTTCCATTTTGGCGACTAAGTCTGAAGGTAGAAATCTTCACCACAGCTTTTGATCCACGGCTATATGATGACAACGCTCCCTCTGCAGACACTCCTGCCGCCTTGCCCCATTGAACTTATACCTTCTCAGACATTTTTCTTCAAGAATTTGTCTAAGTCCTGAAGTACTGGGTTTTTCAGAACCCAGCGGTGCCAGGGAACACACCCTAAGACTTCGAGTCCTTCCTGTTTCAGACTACAGAAACACAGAGTCTTCTTGGTGAAGTCAAAGATCGTATTTATTGGCTGCAGCCAGTAACAGGTATCCTAGAAGTACAACACGGTGTATATTCTCAGGAGACTGCCCCCCTTACAAAGCCAGCCTTCTCTTTTTATACAAAATATTATGCTTTAGGCAAACATTCCTTATTTTACAGTTGACCATTCACATATTTTCACTACAGAGAAAAAGCAGAGTCATGATGACAAGCCCATATTTCAGTTTGTCCAGCCCTCAATCAATTACCCGGCAAGGCTCAGTCAGATATCGACGGACCCCCAATAAAAACGGGCACCTCCTCCTCGTAAAGCAAGTCATAAAGAAAGAAACAGGGACAGGTGTGTGTAAGATTAGGCATGGTTTGTGTGTGATGAAAGGTTTTATGATATGTTGTGCCTTGATACTAATCTCATTCGGCCACTGGGAAAGGAACTGGCCGAACAGGTTTGGCTTCAGGCAGTGGAGTCAGCTTGCCCAGGTCACAGAGGAGTCAGCAAAGGTGTACGTGACCTTCAGACTCGTTTTTGGCCTTAGTCATTGGTCCATCTTGAAAAGGCACAAACAACAACGAGTACGTATTTCAAATTGTTGCACCTTTCCATGTGGATGAAATCTAGCTGCAAACCCTCGAACGGATACGTTGGAGGCGCAAAATGACCAGCTGGAGTTGGGGTTCCCCTACCAGGATTGTATTTCAGACACACCATGCAATTCTTGACCACATTCTCTGCACATTTAGGAATTCCAGCATTTTGCCATACTGGAGCCAACAACTTACAAATCCCTTTCACACTGATATGGGCCATTCCATGAGCCATTGTCACCACTGCAAGCACATACGCATCGGGTAACAACCATCGCTGATGTTCTGACAAGTCAACCCAACAACCATTTTCATCCAATTTACCCGTACTTTCTCTCCACACACTCAACTCTTTCTCTGAAGCTTCAGCTTGAAGAGACTTTACACTCTCTATCGTATCTTCACACATTCCAACGTCACCAACCCATCTTGCAGGGCCTGCAACATACATTCGATTCATCATATCTTTTGCTGTTTCTTTTGCGATTTCGTCAGCAAATGCATTGCCACGACCAACATCATCAGTAACCTTCTTGTGTGCACTGCATTTCACAATCGCAACTTGTAACGGCAAGGTCAGTGATTCAAGAAGCTCATTCACCAACTGACCATGCTGAATCTTAGCTCCATGCGAAGTCAGGAACCCACGTTCTTTCCACAATCGTCCAAAACTATGAGCCACACCAAACGCATACTGGCTGTCGGTATATATGGTCACTTTCATTCCTTTCGATAACACACACGCTCTCGTAAGTGCAATCAACTCTGCTGCTTGAGCTGAATTATGTGGTATACGTGCAGCTTCAACAATTGTATGCAAAGTCGTGACAGCATATGCTGCAGTCGTATCACCATTCGGAAGCTTGAAGCATGAACCATCCACCCATAAGGTACCATCACACTTTACAAGAGGAGTATCTTTAAGATCTACTCTCCCTTTCATTTCTTCTTCTGTCCTGAGAAAACAATCATGCTGTTCAACATCATCTGTCTCTACTGAAATCGGCAATAACGTGGCTGGATTCAACGTATTGCACCTCTTTATGTGCACATGACTCGCTAACAGTGTCAACTCGTAACCTGACAATCGAGCACTAGTTAAGTGCTGTGTCTTGGTCCTGTTTAACAACGTGTCCACTGCATGTGGAACCATCACAATCAACATATTATTCATCACTAACCCAGCAGACTGTCGAATAGAAACAGCTGCTGCCGCTGTGGCTCTCAAGCAACTCGGCAATGCTTTAGCTACCGGATCCAAAGTCGACGAAAAATACGCGCATGGACGCTGCTTGTCTCCAAAAGACTGTGACAGCACTAACAATGCACAACCCTCTTTCTCATGGACATACAGTGTAAAGGGCTTACTGTAGTCGGGGGTACCCAACACAGGAGCCGAACACAATGCATTACGCAATTCGGAAAAACTTTTATGACAATCTTCAGACCACGGAACGGGATTCGGTGTATCTTTACAGGTCAATACTACCAAAGGTTTGGCCAGCAAAGAAAAATTCGGTATCCATTGTCTGCAGTATGATGTAATGGCCAAGAAAGCACGTACTTCTCTCTGTGTCCTTGGCACACTCAATTTTTCAATTGCCTGAATTCTTTCTGGGGTCAGTTTCCTTCCCTCCTTCGATAAGAGATGACCTAAGTAGGTCACTTCTTGTCGACAATATTGCAGTTTTGAAAGAGACACTTTGTGATGTAAATCAGACAAATGACGCAACAACGACAAGGTGGCTTCTTTACAAATCTCCTCAGTATCTGCAGCGATTAGCAAATCATCGACGTACTGAATACGGGTAGCGCCATCAGGTAAAACAATTGCATCAAGCTGTGTTTTTAAAGCCTGACTATATATTGATGGACTTTCACAGTAGCCTTGAGGAGCGCGTTTGAAGCGGAAGCTTCAGCCTCCTAAACTGAAGCCAAACATATCCCTGCTCTCCTCGGCAATCGGGATGCTGAAGAAAGCATTCTTCAAGTCAATCACCGAGAACCACGTGGCGGAAGCTGGAATCATAGTCAATAGGGCAGTGATATCAGGAACAACTGGAAACTGTGGCACAACTATTTTATTGACCTCTCTAAGATCAATAACGAACCTGTAAACAGGTGGCTGAGAAGGGTCAGTACGTTTCAAAACAGGCAGAACAGGACTATTACAAACGTTGCCTCTTGTCTCTTCAATTACATCTTTTTCAATCAAATCATAAATGATCGGTAGCAACGCCTTTTTACCTTCACTAGAGATCTTGTATTGGGGAATGCGTGGCAATTTAACATTGGCTTTCAATTTCACAACATATGGCGGTATTTCCAAAAGACCCACATCATTAGGACCAGTAGCCCAAAGAATATCAGGAAGAAACGACAATTCGGTCGGAAGTTTATCCTTCGACAAATACATTGGAGAGATCACTTTCCTACCCAGTGTAAGTTGTACTCCCGAAGGAGAACAATATAATGTTGCGTACAATCTTTTCAACAAATCCAATCCTAACAAGTTTTCACCACAACCTGTCGTCAGAATAAGGGGTGCTTCCAATTCACAACGTCCAACAGAAAGGGACATAGGACTAGAAATCGGGTTCCTAACCGGGGCGCCAGAAAAACCTACTGAAACATTCATCTTGCCATACAAAGGTGCGCCAGGGAGTTTTGAGTGCATAATAGAGCTCTTTGTAGCACCAGTATCCAACAGAAAAGGCTCTGACACACCTGATGTAATCACCTCAACATAAGGTCCACTCTGATCTACTGGAACTGAAACAACTCCCTCTCTTTGTCTATGGCTGTCCTAGCAATCATTACCTTCCATATTCTCATCTTCCGCATAGTAGTCGTCAGCATAGTACTGAGCCGTCCTACCAGACGCGTTATTTTGCTGGTCAAAACTATTCATTGAATTCTGAGACGGAAAGGAACACGCATTCTGGGGGAAACTTCCACGTCCTCTACCTCTAGGAGCTTGTTGAACACCTCGACCTCTTGCGCCAGAAGCACCATTCGTACGCTGTAACAAAATAGGACAACTATACTTGAAATGACCCTCTTCTTTACAATATGAACACTGATTGGGACCTACAGGAACACGTGGTTGAGAAAACTCGAACCTTTGCGAGTTTCTCTGAAACTGTTGAGGTTGCTGATAGTTACTCTGACCACCACGTGGCGGATACGCCTGTTGTAAAAGAACCTTCGTCTTTAATTCTTTTGTTTTCTTGTCTGCTCTATCCTTCTCATCTTTATCCCTATTTTCGTAGTACTGTGCAGTAGCCAATATTTGTGCTGAAGAGGAAACGGCCCAAGAACTCTCTGAATCTTTCAATTTCTTACACAGCTCGGGAAGCAAATTGTGCACAAACTTGTCAACGAACAACCGTTGACCACCTTCTGTACTCATATCTTGACCACTGTGGTCGATAAACTTTTACTCAAACCTGGAGAAGAAATCAGACACTGTTCCATCTTTCTTCTGCTTACACGCAGACAATTTATCGCAATTCACACGCATCGCAGGCATTAAAGTCTTCATGTAAGTAATGATCCTAGCAGGAAGTTCTGCTACCAAAGGCTCAGGCTTGGCACCACCAACTTGTCTATCATTTGCAGCACTAATATTAGCCCATGAGTCACCTAACTCTTGCGCATGATCTGTATGGCGAATCAATCCCCACAAAGGCTGTGGAACAACATTCCCAAATAACATGTCTATGTTGGCTAAATTCATAATGCATGATTCTGCAGTCTGTGATAATTCCTTATAATACCCTGCAGGGATTTTACGGGGGTCAGGCAAAGTCTGCTTAAGGGCTAAAACTTCAGCTCGCTTCCAAGGAACATGTACCCAAACACGCTGAAAATGAGCTGGAACAGCATCAATTTGATTAGCGACATCAGCCGCAACGGCGTCCTTCCATACTGGAGGGACTTCTCTCATTGGGTACTTTCGCCCTTTTTTTCTAAGAGAGGAATCATGTTCAAACAGTGACTGAGAAGGATCCTTATTCCTAAAGGACAACAACGTCGCAACTGGTTTCTCAACATCGGAACCCACAATCGTGCCCTTTGCAAACTCAAACCGTACACGGCACAAATCAGGCGGATTTGTTTCCAAATCATTATCCTCCAATTCCTCACAAAGGAAAGCACACATTTTCTCAAAAACGTATCTTTGTTTCGGTGCTTCCCATTGATGGAAGACATCCATAACAGACTCCACATCATATCTTAAAGGGTAAGTAACCAATTTACGCGCCATATGGTCAAACGTTTCTCTCTCTCGAGAATCAGGCAGTTGACTACGCGACTGCTTACGCTCCGAATCAGGGGTCACACCAGATGACCCAAAGAGAGGAAATATAAGGCTAGCAACAGTATCAGTCATTCTCTGTCGGACAGAAGGAGAAGTTGACGAAAGAACAGGAGGAAAAACAGAGGGAGGCAAGGCAGACGCAGATGTAGACGCAGAGGCAGTATCAGGAAGAACACCAGAAGAGGCAGTCGATGTAGTAGACAAAGTCGTAGGAAGTACAGATGGAGCAGGTAGCAAAGTCGGCGGCCCTTGAGGGGGCTGCGCCATAGGAGTAGGAGCCAACTGAAGAGAAGCTGGCAGCTGTGGAAGAACCTGAGGCACAATAACCGGAGGTTGCACAACTAAAGGTTGCGGAGGTGCTGTAGCACTCTGCGCATAAGGGGGTGGCGAACTCAACAAGTGTGACATTAAAGGATCTTTCTCAAGTTCTTTTGCTGCATCTTGCTGAAGAAGCGGGAAAACTGGATCACCATTTTACGTTGCCTGTGCAACTGCTCACTCATCTGTTCTTCTTCATTATCTTTAAACTGCATAGCAGCTTGCATTATCGAGATACCCTTTTCTCTCTTATTTCTCTTTGCTAATTTAATTTCCTTCTGTTTGGCTTCCTTACGCCATAGGCGGAAAGAGTCAAACATCGCCGGCCGGGCTTTCTTCTTAAAAAGTTTAACCTCCAGATTATCCAGAATCTCTGTGTCAAAACTATCATATTTGGGCCATTTTAAAACACCATCTTTCCTGGTGTATCAGATCCATACTTCATTATATGTGAG
The DNA here is from genome assembly GCF_964204655.1 of Triturus cristatus. Taxonomy (NCBI): domain Eukaryota; kingdom Metazoa; phylum Chordata; class Amphibia; order Caudata; family Salamandridae; genus Triturus; species Triturus cristatus. Next base: position 1,291,896,447 of record NC_140589.1, read on the forward strand.
GGGGCCTATGCCATGTTTCACATATAGTTCATAGGTTGGAGTTCCAATTGGAGGAACCGGACACGAGTCCGGGAATCCCTATTACAACCAAGACAAAACAAATTTCCAAGTCTGCTAAGACCAGGCATCTTCGCTCTCTAGTCTAGCTTCAAACTTCAAAGGATTATCGAATACGATAGTCTCGTGAATACACGAGTCCCTCGGCTTTGGTACTTGCAAGTTCCAAATCAAAGATCCCAAGGGGATACCAAACTAAGAACCAACTAAGGACTGGGAGACGCTCCACTTATACTTAACTGAGGTATCGATGACGTCACCAGAAGACTCGTCTATCGTTTCGCTCTACCAATCATCAAGGGTCCAAAACAGGGTGATAGTCAGGGCAGCAGTCCTTCGTAGCCGTCGGGAAGCGGGGAACCTCGCAGCAAAGACTTTTGGACCATGTCGACATACAGGGGTCGATGAAGTGGCGGCCTTCCTCCAGAATTTTCACACGAAGCTCCTCACGAACCTCTGGCTTGGACCGGTACCGCTGAAATCGCCCCACGTAGGGCGCCAACTGAAGTACTGGGTTTTTCAGAACCCAGCGGTGCCAGGGAACACACCCTAAGACTTCGAGTCCTTCCTGTTTCAGACTACAGAAACACAGAGTCTTCTTGGTGAAGTCATAGATCGTATTTATTGGCTGCAGCCAGTAACAGGTATCCTAGAAGTACAACACGGTGTATATTCTCAGGAGACTGCCCCCCTTACAAAGCCAGCCTTCTCTTTTTATACAAAATATTATGCTTTAGGCAAACATTCCTTATTTTACAGTTGACCATTCACATATTTTCACTACAGAGAAAAAGCAGAGTCATGATGACAAGCCCATATTTCAGTTTGTCCAGCCCTCAATCAATTACCCGGCAAGGCTCAGTCAGATATCGACGGACCCCCAATAAAAACGGGCACCTCCTCCTCGTAAAGCATATCATAAAGAAAGAAACAGGGACAGGTGTGTGTAAGATTAGGCATGGTTTGTGTGTGATGAAAGGTTTTATGATATGTTGTGCCTTGATACTAATCTCATTCGGCCACTGGGAAAGGAACTGGCCGAACAGGTTTGGCTTCAGGCAGTGGAGTCAGCTTGCCCAGGTCACAGAGGAGTCAGCAAAGGTGTACGTGTCCTTCAGACTCGTTTTTGGCCTTAGTCATTGGCCTATGTGAGGGCAATCACAAAATGGCTGCCGTTCAAATGGAACCCGAGTGTTCAGGACGGAAACTTTGATTTCAGGGTGATTTCGTCACCCGAATATGACGAAAATGCTTGTGCATAGTATTCTAATCATTCTCGGTCTGCTGATACCAAAATCGTCATGATACGACGATGTTTATAACACGGGTCCAGAATTTTCAGTACCACAGTCCGATGGTAAGCAATGACCGGGTCCAATACACTGCTTGTATTTGAACTACGCATCACCTTGCTCGACCTTAACTTTTGACTTTGACTATGTCTGCAGTTGGCACCTTGATTTTTTAGATACTAGATTTAGCTAAAGACTTTACAAATTCATATCTCTGGTTCTACTGATTGGATTTTTGTCATTTTTGTGTCAAATAATTTATTACATTGTACTCTATTTTACTAAACTTTGTTTGGGATTTTTCTTGTGTTGTGTTTCACTTTATTACTGCTTGTGTGCTTCATAAATACTTCACACATTGCCTCTAATTTAAACATGACTCTTTTTTATGCCTAGTGGCCATGGTTAAACACAGGTTCAATTTGTGATTTGTTGTGGTTTCCCTGCAAAGGATTGTGGCTGTTGCTTGACCAGTGAACAAACCCTGGTCAACCAATAGCACAATTTCCCACAGTGAGGAGGCTGGTGATGATTTTCTTCAGGACCTTAGCCGGGAATGGTGGAGGGGAGATTGATCTGTAGTTGGCGAACGTTGAAAGGTCTGCAGAAGGATTTTTCAGAAACAAGAGGACAGTTGCATGTTTTCAAGCATTTGGGAAGGTTGTGGAAGAGGTGGAATGTTTAATGCTGTCAGTCGTGTGTGTCTTATGGCATATGTGGCTGAATATTGTGCTTGTAGAAGTTTGACTGCATGCACAGGTTTCTGTTATGTAAGTGTGTCTCTTCATGTGGGGGGATTTTATGTGTTTTTGTTGGCATACTTTTGTGTTTCATATGGATGTTCACCTGCGTGTGTGTGAATGTCTGATATCAGGTCGGGGAATCTGATTCTGTGCATGGCTTTCTAACTTGTGCTTGGATGAATCATGTCATGGTTATTTTCTAGTTGTGTGAATCAGTGTCTCATGTTTTATACTGGCAGATAGTTATGTACACAACTTGATAGTGTACATGAGTGCCTGTTTGTGTGCATGGCTACCTGAACTGCATATTGTGTCTGGTAGAATGCAATATGTAAATGGTGTGTGGGTGTCATGTAGTGCGTGTCTGATGTTCATGAGGATCTGATCATTGTGATCATCTGATCAAGTGTGGGTGACTGATTGTTTTGCCAAAAGGCAATACATTTTCCGTTGATTTAGGGTTGAATTTTCTAGAGAGGAATAAATTGCCTGCATCTCCATTTGCATCATAACTGTACTTCATGTATGCTATATCATACTCTATTATGGTTATTCCACTGGATAGCCAAATACTCCTCATCTAGTCTAGTGGTTTGATGCATGCACAATAAACTGCATGCTTCTTTTACAGGCTTGTTAATGTGACATCAATCAGTGACTGTGTTGCATCCACTGCATGACCCAAACAATTACCTTCATGACATCTGTACATGCTTCACCACTGACGTGTTCATAGATTTAAAGTTGGGGGTGAAAGATAAAGAACACCAGATGTATATAATTAGACATTTTCCCTGACAGTTTTAGAATTTACCTAACCATATATAATGTTTGAATTTTCACTGTTCATGTCCCATTTCATACTACTCTTTGTGACTTTCAGTCATTTTAAAATTATGTTTCTATGTTGCTCACTACAGTCAGCAGCAATCTTTTCGTGGTTGCAGAAATTTGAACAGAAATATTCAGTTCTTCCATCCAACGTTCAGCATTACAAAATGAATGTGACATATGTATTCACTTCAACATTCCACATCCTCTGGGTTAATATGGAGAATAAGTATAGCCAGCTTCCTAAGTACAGTATGAAAAAAAACCAATAAAGCAAAACAGATATCCAGTTGCTCAATATGGTACCTATAAAAATTAATGCTGGTGGCCTATTAAATAGGCCCAGGCAGAAAACTCTGCTCCGTTCATGGAGTTTGCAGAATTCGGGCACTGCGTACTCTGTGAAGTAGCGCAGAGTTACTGAATTCCAGGCGCAAAGCGGAGTTTTCCATGCACATGTTGAAGATTTGTATTTAACCGCTTGCTCTCGAGTGCCACGATACACTCGGGCCACTAGCAAGAGCAAGCGGGACTTCTCACTCACTCACACAGCTTCCAGCCATGACAGCGCCAATGTTGTGCCGATCGCGGATTTGAATGCACCACTTGTGTAGCTTTTGTGCTCAAGAATCAGCTAAAGGGGGTGTTTGAGTGGATTTTTTTATCCAATTGGAGGTTTTTTGTGCAAGAAGTCTTTTTTTATTTTTTTTTGCAACAGGAAGGAAGTGCCCCAGAGACTCTAACTTCCTGTCCCCGCCTAGCAGACTCCTCCCAGTGCTTTGTCCATCTCCTGGTCACTTTTCATTTAGATGTGGATCTCGAAGGATCACTTTCCTTTTCTGCTGCATATATACCATTGGATTTAAGGTCTGTGTATTTGAGATTTCAGAAGTAAGTTAAAAACTCTTGTATATGGATGCTGTTTGTTTGAGAGGGGGCATGCAGCAGTATTTCTTGTAGAGTATAATATGTACATTATAGACTATTCTAAGCAATTGGTGTGAGAGAAGAGTGGTAACCCTTTACCTACTATGTGTTAAAGAATAGTATTTGCATACAGTATTGCTTCATTTCGGGCTGTTTCGGGGCAATTTTACATTTATTATTCAGTATTCTCTGTTCATACATTCAGTACCTTTTCAGTAGAAGCCCTATTTATTTCAAGGAATTTAGTGTTTGATATGGGATTCATTCCTGCCCTTGAGAGAGACCTTTACAATATGGGTTCCACTGTGTTGTAAGATTCCAAGGGGCTATGCTGTTTTAATGGCAAATTCAATATGTTGAATGTTTGCAAGAGAATTGAGTGTTTTATTGTTCTCTTCCTCATTAAGTACCAGGGATGCGATTCAGCCTTTCTGCAACATTTTTGCCGGGTCTTCATCAGGTACAATAGCTGTCTGGCTGAGATTACTGTCTGCTTGTTCATTTATTGGTTGCCCACCTAAGTAAGTTGCTGCACAGTTTCTGTGTGCTAAGTACAGGTTTATGTGGAAGACGTGCTTGTTAATGAGGCATACTTTGCATCACCGTGCTGCTACTTCTTTATTCTTTATTCCTTATTCTTGTTTGCCATGGTGCTGTTGCAGAAATCATAATTAGCCATTTAGCTGCATACAAAGGAGTGGATATTTTCACTATCCTTTGAAATAATGGCAAGAGTATGCAGTTCTAGGACACAATTTGTTTTTAAAACTTGGCATGTCAAACTGATGTTGGAACTGATGCTTGGAATCACTGTTCGATTTTGGGTCACTCTCCGAGACTTTCTGTCATGGATTTGGGTGATGGCAGCTGATGATATGATATGATACAGTTATGTTGATAGCTGTGTAATGCAAGAGACTATAATTTGGGTCACTATGTGCTTTTGCCACTAATACTTTGTTGTCTCTGCTGTTGTCCTTGAAACTTGAGTTACCTTTACAAAATATCTGTAGCTATTCTGATAAATATGTAATTCTGGCACAAAAATTATATTAACTTTAGTGACATCGATTTACCTTTCCGGTCTACTTAATTACATGTTCTTTATTATTGGTGCATTATCACACCCACTTAAAACTATTTTATTGAGATTACCTAAATATCTTTTCAAATTCACTGTATAATCTATTTTAAAATAAGCATTTTTTAACCATTTAAAGACCTACTGACCTTTCATTTGAATGCTCTATTACTTACCGGTAATCTCCATTACTCCGGGTCCCGTTGTCCGTGTCCCATTCACAACAAAGTGGAGATAACCCATCTCCCAACAGAAAAAAGACAGAGGAATGCTGGGACCCTAATTCTGCCCCTCCCACTGGGAGTACATAAGCAGTACTTACCAAGCATTCCACCTGAACAACCAAGCCCTTAACATGAAGTCCAGGAGGGAGGGCAGGGCGTATGAATGGGATGCGGACAACAGGACCCGGAGTAATGAAGAGGAGAATACCCAAAGCAGAATAGCCAGCCTTCCAAAAAAAACAGAAAACAAAACAGAAGCCAGCCCCAGAAACCACACCAAAGGCAGCAACCGAAGGAAAGTAATGGCAGAACCACCGGAAATCCCAGGCAGAGTACCCAGACAGAAGGGCGCCCCTCTAAAGCAGGGACGCCCCCAACAAAACAACGGGAGACCAGCAAGGCGACAAGGCGGATAATCAACACAGGCCATCCAGCACACATCTGGGCTCACACCCCAGCTAACAAGGGAAGGGGAGAGCACGGACACAAAAACCAACCGAGGCAGCCAAGAACAAAAAACAGCGAGGAGGCCACCCAAAGAAGAATCCCAAAGGCCCACCTGGCCAACAAGCCAGAACCAGGCAACAAGAACAAAACCAAGGACAGGAACCAAGGAAAACAGAAGGTGACAGTGACAGCAAGGAGGCAGACAATCAGAACACAGAGAACCCATGCCATCTGAAAGGAGGCACCTGTAAGAGAACCCAAAGGAAAGGCCACAGAAGGGAAACAGGCCCCAAAGCAACCAACCCCATGGCCCAAAGCGGGCCAGAGAAAAACGAAGCCCCAACAAGAGAAGACCAAGGGCGCAAATGGGACAAAAAGGCTGAGAAGCCCACCAAGGGCAGGACCAACCAGACCAAACCAAAAGAAGAGGGAAGCAATGGCCAGGCCCAAGCAACCCCCCCATCAGAACGACACAGCCCCAGAGAACCCAGAGGACAAAGCCCCCGGAACCCCATAGAAGAGCACCAGACCCCAGGGAAAAAGGGCAGCACCAACCACCAGAACCGATAGCAGACAGCCGACCAGCACACAGCCCAGAAGGCGAGACAGAGCACAGGGACAGGCCAGGAGGGAAAGGCAAGGCACTGGGGGAAACACAAGCAAACACCCGGGTAGCCACCCTACAAGGCCCCAGGAGCCAGAAGGAAGCAGACCCGGCAAAGACCAGAGCCCAGCAGGCCCAACACAGACCAAGAAACAAGGCCCCAAACAGAACCAAGACCCACCAGGAAGCCGGAGCTGCAAGACCCGAAAAGGGCAACCCCCAAGGACAACGAGACCAGGGCAAACCACAGGAGAAAGGGGAACAAAAGCTTAGCTCATGTCCCAAAGAGCACAGCCCCATCAGAATACCCCAACCTCAAACCAGTGGTGACCAGAGCAGGATGTCACAGCCCGGAGAAGGTACACACAGACCATCATAGAAGAGGTGCAACAGGGCCCAAACAGAACAGACAGCCGACCAAGCGACCCAGAGAACCCAAGACCAGAGCAAGGGAACCCCAAGGGTGCTAACCTCAGCAGCAGACAAGCCAAACCAGATACCGACGAAAAAACAGGCCAGCCAGAGACACCCCCAAAAAGACCAGGCAGAAGGCATGGCCAACAACACACAGGCCAGCAAAGACCGGGGACCAATAACCCGGAGCCCACGAGGGCCCAAGCACCACAGCTCGAAAACCCCAACTCACGAGGGGAAAAGAACCCCCAAAACCAGCCCAGCCACAGAGGCAACAGAAGCCTGGGCTGAATCCAAGCAGACCGCACAGGAAACCCAAACTCCATGACCCATCATGCACCAAGGGAGAGCAGGAGCAGGGGAGAAACCCCCAGGGCAGAAAGCAGGCAACAGAGACAAAGCAGCCGGGACGCCAGACCCGAAGCCAAGCAACCAACCTGAACAGAAGAACCCGACAGCGCAACCCACAACCGGGGAAGTCCAAAGAGGGGGAGGCCACAGCAGAGCACAGGCAAAGCAAAGGCCAGGAGGGCGCATAGACCCTCAGCACCAAAACGCCAGACCACGCAGGACCGAAACCAAAACATAGCAATAGCCCAAAGGCTCAGACCAGCAAGGGCTGAGAACCTAGAGGATACACGGCCCCCAACACCCCACACAGGAACAGAGACCCCAAGAGGCTACAGAAGAGAAAGAGAAGCCAGCAGCCAAATGTGCAAAACCAGAAGGCAGATAGCCTGCAGCCCCAGGGACAGCACAACAGGCGAAGCAGTCAAAAGCACAACCACCCAGTGGAAGACCCGGGTGGACCCCCAACCAGCCACAAACCAGGACCAACCCAGCCAAACCCAGAGAACAGAGGAGAGCAGGCGCCGGCAGGGAGGTAACACAGCAGGCCACCAGACCCCCCCAAAACACAGCCGCAGACCCCCGGGGAACCAGCAGACAGGCCCGCAGACAACTGCACAGGCAAGAAGAAAACCACCACAGGACACCCCTCGCCCAGGGGGAGGGAGGTCATGCCACCCACCTGACACCCCCAGTGGGTGCAGGCATGCACGGAAGGCAGGAGCGGGCAACCGGCCAAGACAGGCCCAGCTGGAGCCAAGACGCCACAACGGCAGGAACACACCACACCAGCAAAGACCTAAGCCCGATAGCAGAGGGACCAGCCACCCCACAGGTGGAGAACACACCAGTAAAAAGTAGTAAGCAAGCAACCAGGCAACCCCACGCAGACAGCACCAGAAGAGCCAGGCAGACACCCCACCAGGCTAAAACTAGGCACAAAAAGCCAACATCAACATGCAGAACCAGCCAAACACCCAAAAAGGCACTAATCAGGCTGGACCCCGTGGTACCCAGGAGACCAGACAAGAACAGGCGTGTGCAGGGAGGAAAGGCCAAAGGCACCTGGCGACCACAAGGAGACACCACCGGAGGCCAAGTAGAAGCCGCCGCAAGCCCGCAGACCTGGAGCGACCGGAGCACAGCCCCCGAACTGCCACACCCACAAGAAGAAAACATCTGCGGAGCAGCACCGGGGACCCAAAACACGGCAAAGGAAGGGCCTGGGACCCAACAGCCGCCGGACAGAGCCAGCACGAAAAGGCGGCACATAGGCAAAGCGGAGGCCAACAGCAACTTAGAAACCCATCCAGGTACCAAACAGGCCCCACCCAGCAGCACCACTGAGACCAGATTAGAACAGAGGAACCAGGGAGGAACGACGGAAGGAAAGAAGCACAGATCCCAGCCAAGAGGACATACACAGGATACCCCAGGGGAAGCAAGAAGCCACCGAGGCACCAGAGTAGGCGAGATGCATAGAAACACCAAGCAGCAGCGGGGACCAGAGAGGGCCAGCCAGGACACCCCAACAACCCACAGGCAAGGAAGGCAGACCCGGAATGAAGACCAGACCAGCACCACAGCACCCGCCAAGAACCAGCAGCCCGTGGAAGCAGAGAAAGAGGAAACCAACAGCACCCGGAAACCCAAGGTGGGTGTCCCAACCAGGAACCAACTAGGCCCAACCCCAAAAACACCAGAGACCAGAGGAGAGGAGTTGTTACAAGAAAGGAATGGCCACAGGCAAACCCAGGCGGCCTGCACCAGCAACCCCTGAACACAGGACGCAGCCAAGGAGCCCCAGCACCCGGCGCAAGAGCAAGCACGAAGAGCTGAGCAGAAGCGCTGGAAAAGGCAACATGGAACGTGGAACCACAAGACCCTGAAACCGCAGCCGGAGGACAGAGGAGAGTGCAAAACAACACGGCTCAGTATGCACAGGGCAGCCCACCAGGACAAGCAATGTGCAGAGACACACAGAAGCCACCATAAAGCATCCGCACCCTGAGCGCAACCCCCGAGTTTCACAGGAGCAAACCTAAGGGAAATGCCATGTCCATGCTCGGGGTGAGAGCTCCTCAAAATAAGAACAACCCACCAGAGATAAAAATTAGGCAGGCAGTGACCATCCCCTTGGTCACAAAGAGTGCAACACACACACACATCACACATGGTCACATGTAAGGCTGATAGGGACTGGTGAAATCAAGTGTTTTGCCAGAAGCACATGATGGTGAGCAAACGCCAAGACTCAAACCAGGGTTCCGAGTCCCAAAGATGGCAACCTAGGTTGTACCTCATCCCGGGTAACAGAATTCCAGACCATGGGCCAAGAAAAGCCACCCTGCCAACTGTGCGAATATGGCTTGCTAACAAACGGACAGCCGCCATAAAGGAATCAGGCTATAGCCGGAACAAGGACCGTGGCACCCAGGAGGGGAGACAGCCAGAAATAAGCACCCCACCCCGACCCTGCAATGGTGAAAGAAGCAGAGCACACACAGGCCAGGAAAAAGAGAAAAAAACACCGATACGTGGAACTCACCCAGAGTGGGGGCTGGTACACCACCAGAAACAAGGCCCCCACCCCAACAGCCAGCCCAAGGCGTTCACTTAGTCCACGCCAGTGCCGGGAAGTCTAAGAGTTAGCAAGCGCGGCACGACTTCCATCCGGCCAGGCCACAGGAAGATGCGCCCAGCGACCCAGAAGCAACCGGGAGGTTACGCTTCAGCCGCAAAGGGCCGGCCAGCATGTCAGAGCTGGCTGAGAACATCCCTGCCTCCCAGCAAGCCCGGCAGGCCCGGAGGCAGACCAGCAAAACCCCCGCCCGCACAAGCCGGGCAGCCAGGGAAGGGAGAGGATTTTGCGAAGAAACACCACCCCAGCCCATCAGGAGCAGCACAAGGACCACATCCATTCTGTCGCCAGATAGAAAAAAGAACAGGCGGAATGCTGGGTAAGTACTGCTTATGTACTCCCAGTGGGATGGGCAGGGTTAGGGTCCCAGCATTCCTCCATCTTTTTTTATTGTCAGGAGATGGGTTATCTCCACTTTGTTATGAATGGGACGAGGACAGGAGGGACCTGGAGGTAATGAAACATGTTCCCACAATCGTTATGGACAATATACTCATTCAAATGTTTAAAGACAGGCGAACATTCTACATTAAAGAGGAAGTACAAAGGCAGTTATTCCTTTTAATCCCACTAGAAGAACTTCTAATTGTTGAACAAAAGCAGACAGGCAGGCTTATGTAAAATGAAACGAAGTATCATCACTAACTTTCGATTAAATCGAGAAAGAGTACCAGCTGCACACCAGTAATGCTGGTACTCTAAAATTCAATAAATATCTTCATCACTTTAAAATGCATTCGTTGGCAATGAAACCTATATTTCTTTTGACAGAAAACGCACTTTTCATGGATAATTGCAGTGCTGCTTTCACTGAACTTTTTTTATTGCTGGGCCTAAGTTCAACCAGTGGAAGCCATTGTATGTTAATTGGCCAGGCGGTGACTCCTTTCCATTCAAGCAAATGCAGGTATGTTATTTTTTCACCTACTCTTCCATCCAACTGTCAGTAAGCCTTCGTGGCTATCGTTTGGGCATAATTTCATGTTGTCAAAAAGAACCTTCATTTTCTAGACTTGCTAAGAAGGCTTGTGGAAGAAAGATGAATTGTTGCAAAACCTATTTACATTTAAATTATCCAGTTACTTCAGAATAAAATCAACTTCTCCTAAAGTGCCTTTTTTCCTAAACTTTTTTCAGATGTTTAAACATCACACCTGAAATCTGAAATTTTAATTTGCCCTTAGCAAACATTTTTGTTATTTATTTTCGTCGACTTTGGTCTATTGTACTGATACAGCTTAAGTAACTTCATTGTGTTTACCTTACCAGAGGAAGGTTGCACTGCGTGGGCCTGATAGCCACGGGGAAGTGTCTGAGGTGCGATGATACACGAGGGGATATACCTCATACATTTTGGCACTGTCCTCCACTCTCACACTTCTAGAATGGGGTCCGAGGAATATTGGAGCGTGTATTGGGCTGAAACATTCCCCAAGATCCTAAACTTATCCCTTTGCACATCACATACGACTTAGAGGGCAATAGCTGTCAAAGGGCACTGCTCTGGCTAGGCTTGATCGTTGTTACACATCATATTGCGCGAGCCTGGAAAGACACGGTGGCTCCCCCCATAGAGACATGGGCTAGTGTATGAGACTGGAACTCCCAATTTATTTGGCGAGTGGGTGTCTCCATGAAATCTTTATAATTTTGAAAGAATGGGCCGGATAGAGGGGCATACACTTGGAACCTTGCACAGCCAGACCATGGTCTACTCTTAGGGGACACATGCTTATGCAGCCTTGTAAATACACGGTTCTCACATTGGATGAGAGGCCCAGAATTTGTCATGTAGCCCACGGCTGATTTGTCATGGTTTCTTGCACTATTGGTTTCTTGTTCAGTTATCATCTCATAAATGATTATGTATCTTGTGCCTTGTGCCGCACGCTATGTACCAGTACTGGGTACTTGAAGTAATCTATATCGTGATAACCAAGGGCCACACTTACCAGTGGCCCGCAATGTGAGTCAAATAATGGGCAGTTGGCAACGTAGAAGGTTCAAGCGTTTATTGGCCACAAACAGAACTCTACATAGAGGAGCCTCATCGATCCTCACCCATGAGGTGCGCCGAGGAAGACTGAAGACCCCTTGACAGAATCACACTTTTATACATTATCAGTTCAACATACAAAGCCTTACAAGCGGAAAAGTACCAGCCAGTCCAGGCGCTCCTAATGAGCTCATCCCATATCTAGTTTCGGCTATACAAAAGGGTTACTATCTTTGCAGAAAGCAGGTCGGCGGGGTGACTCCCTTCTCGTCCCAGGTCTGAAGGAATTCGCTTGATACTCCCTTTAGCAGATGTGATGTGACCTTGCTTCTTGGTCGTAAATACAATTCAGCCTGTCTTCTCAACTGGTGCATGCTAAATTGGGCAAATGGTGAGCTCAGGGAACCACGTGATCATAGAGAGAGAGAGAGTCACAATCCAAGATGGCTGCAGTCCTGCTTTCGGCCCTTTCCATCATATCAAGCTGAATATGATGGAAACGGGCCTTATTACGAGTATAATCAAACGGGCTGTCATTAGATACACTGTGCTAATTATATGTATTAACTCAATCCCTTCATACTTTTTGTTAAAACCAATAAAAATGTTTTTTTTAAAGGTTTGTTTTGTTGTGTCTGCATCCTGAGAGATCCCTGCATGCCATTATATATAAACTCAAAACTGACAATCATGTTGCTGAGTCAGGAAGGAACATCCCATAATGTACTTTTAAGAGGACATCTAAAAATAGCAATGTTCCAAAATACAATAGAGACCAAATTGTCAAAATATTTCTCAAATATGCATCGCTACAGTCTTTCCTGAAGTTCCCAAACGCCATGTCCAGTCTTTCAGTCTTTCTTTCAAACGCATCTGATGCCTGCAAGAATAGTGAGGGAGCAATAATCATCGAGCCTGCTAACATTTCTTACAATAACCTTCACCTATTAAAATGTTCAACCCTTTAAAGTGGGGCATAACATGCAGGTTTTGTGCTACCTGCACCAAAATCCATATGCTCTGACATTTTCCTAGAATTTCCCTCTGGTAAATTGTGCAGTTATAATTGCAGCATAAACAGGAAATTAAGCAATGATCGAAATAGAATGGGTCACTTGCAAATAAATGCCTTAGTGTTCATTTTGGCATGGGCATCAGGTGTTGAAGGGCAAGAGGGGGGAGGAGGCGATGGCAATTTAAGCAGTTTAGAGGACGACTAGAGCTCGTAATTAAACAACCTGCTTAGATTGTTTTTCTTTGGTGAGGGATCAGTGTTAGGAATGGAGAACCCCAAACATGAGTCAAGCGAGGAAAATTGTCACCCTGCAGGCACAAGCCAGGGCAGTGACATCACAGCGATAAGCATGGAAAGGATCATCACTGCTCAATGTGCTGACATTTATGCTTTTATGCTGTGATACAGGGTAGGGTCGGCAGAAGCCTATTCAGGTAATAGGCCAGTGGCAGAGCAGGTTAATGAGGACTAGGAAGCATGGCCGGCTTTAGGGCAGTGCGACTGGTGCGGTCACACTGGGCGCAGACCTGTTAAGGGGGGTGCTGTGACCTCAGGGTGTGCGCTGTGTTTAGCAATATCTTATGGTGGGAGAGATAAGGGGCACTTTTGCAGGTGGTAGGGAGAGAATCCGAAGAGGTGGTCATGGGATGTGGGGGTGGCAAAAGTGATTGTCGCACAGGGCGCCATCAGAGCTAAAGCCGGCCCTGCTACGAAGGAGTGGGTGGTAACCACCTACATGTGGACTCCTCCATCCATCCTCACCCACTGCTGGTTTTCTTTTCAAAGCTAAGTGGCATTCTGAAGGCGGAGTCCTGCAACGGGCAAGTCTTACTTTCAGTTTCACATTTTCAGAAGTGTTGAAGAGCACGTTGTTGCAGAGGAAGAGCTCTTCAGCCAACTCCTAGTGAGTGCTACTATAACTTTACTTTCAAACCAAGCGAATGCATTCCCAGCACTCCATGCTCAAATAAAGCAAGCCGCCCATGACTGAAGCAACAATCACACCACCGGTTGATTGATGTATTATTGTTGCTGCAGTCGCCTACTTTAAATGAAAGTCATGCACGTCTTTCGGTTGTTCTGACTTCCTTTCCAAACTTTGCACTAACTCTATGGTTCAGGTACTTTGAAATTGCCCCACCCCCCCCCCCTCCCACAGAGAGGTGCTACTCAGAATTCAGAATGTTTTCTAAAATGTCTTTCCTTTGTGCTATGCATTGTTGTCCAGGCCGAAACATATTCCATTGATATGATTGGTGTGAATTTTGTTTCAAGGGATGGTAACAGGCTTTCAGCTTCTGTCTTAAGTCAAGGACCGATTCATGACAGTTATTAAACCTAATCTAGGGGCATATTATCAAGAAACGGCGTTACAATTATCGCCACTTTAGCGGCAGAAAACTGCCGCTAAAGCGGCGATAATGGGCTTGATAATATGCCGCTGAGTATTCCCATAGAAGCCCATGTTCTGGTGTCAAAGTGGGCTTCTATTAGAATTCTCTGTGGCATATTATCAAGCCCATTATTGCCGCTTTAGCTGCAGTTTTCTGCCGCTAAAGCGGCGATAATTTTAACGCAGTGCTTGATAATATGCCCCCACTTGTGTAAATTAGCAAGGTGAAAAATAAGGTGTCTGAACTGGTTTCAAAGCAGTTTCACTCCTCTTATGAAAATTCTAATCCCCATAAAATCCTAAAGCATTCCTTTTATAGCTCTACTGAGAACACACATTTCTGATTTAAAGATAACATGAGACTAGCTAGACGGTTATGGAAACATATGAAACCCAAAGTGCAGCTGCATGCTGTTTTTCAGTCCTTAATACGAAATCTCAGCACAGATGGGAGTAAAAAATACACATAAATGTATTTGCTACAAGCAAGTCAATAATAATTTAGTTGCAAAACACTTCTTTTGGAACATAGCTCTTTTTCAAGTTAGATCGGTCAGGGACTAGTATCAGCTAAGATTGTTGAGCTATATGGGCAGTCAGGTTGTTACTTCACTCACTTTTTATTTACACATGGAACGTGTACGCTTCACCACTTTCAAATTTCACCAGCCACCACAGAATATTGGGCATAATATTTTACCACTGTTCTCCTGTTGCCTGTCTGAATAACCTCTATGGAGCTCAGTGCAGGACAAGGTTTGGTGTGGTACTAGACATAGTGTGAGAACTACCCCAGCAATCATTCAGTCCTGTCCTACACTTCGCCTCTTGCCCAGCATTGTAACCCATCCATGGCCTTCCAGGATTCCACATGCCCTGTTTAGCATAGTCACTGAGACTTCCAGTACCGGCTGCTACCAAACGGGGTTGGTGAGGCGGGGATGGGGACAGTGGCAGCAGGAAACACACAGCCTGATAGAATCCCCTAGCCAGTCACAACGCTGTGTTACAGCACCGTTGTGATTGGTCTGAGCACCGTGGTTCGGCACTCAGACAGGGACTGGGCTTGTTCTCCACCCAAGCTGAGCAATACAGCCTGGTGGAGAACATGCTAAGTGTGCATGACTGTTCGGCTGGCCCAAGACGGCCGGCCAAACTGTCATGCACACATAAGAAGTGCCTACCACTCCTCCCCTAGCAAGGGTCTCATTGGGAATAGAACTCTTTGATGGTCCTTGTTATATCCTTAATAGAAAAAGTGTTCCTTTCAGAAATTAAAGCAATTAGTCAGATATAAGTGTTTCACTCTCTTCACAATAAACTGCCCCTGAAAGTCTTGAGTATAACATTGTAATGATATGCATAACAATACTACTGAGGAACTAGAAAACTGGATTCACTCATTATGGTAGGATGACAGCCATTCGATGCAAGCTCTTAAACAAACAAGGCGTAGTTACAAAAAGACGTCTTTCCGTGCAAATATTTGGATTTCATGCAGAGGATCAGCAGACCTATCCTCTCATATATAGTAATAGGCTATACCCCGAAATGTAAGATTGACTGCAAAAACTCGATAACTACCCCATGAGGACTCAGAGACAATTTACTCCTTTAAGAGCAAATCAGAAGGAAACTTTTGTTGTGACTCTACTCAGTAACAGTCTATGGGTCTACTGGGAGTCACCAAGATGGTGCCTATGGAACATAAGTTATTTGCTGAAAATCCAACACTAGAACGTAGGTGTATTTGTAGAGCATTTGTTCACATGGAGGGGCCTCTTGGCATTACAGACAGATAACAAATGTATGTTGGCCAACTCAATGTCAGTAATTTTATTGCCCACGGAATAAAGAAAATTTGAGACCTCCTTTTACCTCTACCTGCCCATTAATTCTAAAAAGCATACCTCCTTTACCTCTACACTCTCTTGAAATCTAAAAAAAAACTTACTTTCCTTTACCCAAATGCTCTTTCTCCCTTTACCACTATGTGCTCCTAAACCCTTATTTTCCTTTACTACTACCCAGCCCTAAACCCTAGAAACACCTTACCTCCCACCCTATCAACTCTACCTGCCTGTTTCTCTAAAAAGTCCTTACCTCCCTTCACATCTGCATGCCCTTGAAACCTAAAAAACTTTTACCACCTTTATCACTACTTGGCCCTCCACCCTAAATTTCATATCCTCTTTTACCTCTACCCTTTCCTGAACCCTTAAAACCTCTCTTATTCCTTTACCCCTATCCTCCCATGCCTTATCACCTTGAACCCTGACCCATACCTTAACCTTTAAAACTCCCACTTTTTTTTTAAATGACCGCAATTATAACATTTAAAAAAAGACCTATCTTAGTTGTAAAGTACAGCAGATTAAAGGACCAAAAAAGCGGCCTGCGTGTACTTACCTGCATAGGACTCACCTACGTGGTAACATCCTGATGGGTAAACCGGATCACTGACATAATATCGATTACCAAAATATCGACTACTTAAAATATCGTTGCAAAATTATCGACTACAATATTATCGACTCACCATACTTATTAAAGAAAGTACAAAAATATCGAGTACACAATATCGTCTTAACAAAATATCGTATATCATTATATCGAATTTAAAAATATCGTTAACAAAATTATCGTCTACTCTTAAATGACTATGTAAATGACAAAATTATCGAAACCAGAAATATAGACAACCAAAATATAGAATATTTCACAATATCGACTATGTAAAAAACTATGAAGAAAATATACTTTAAGCACAACACATACATTAACATTGTAATACATAATAAAACACGTAAATAACATTAAAATTTTCGTTCAAACACATACATTTAAAAATAAACATTCCCTAAACAATATGAATACATTTCACTACATAAATAATTTTATAATTATTATACATGCATTAAACCACATTTAAAAATATCTTTAAAGCATTTAATACTACAAATAAACAATGACTTACTACTAATAAGTTGCAAATTAGCGTTTCCCTTACAAGGAAACAAACAGCCAGAAAAGAAAAAAACAATTAAGGTGGACCAATGACATGCTCACATTTCAAATTAAACCAATGAAATGAAGCTACTAATTAATTGCACACTATAAAAACACTACATTTCAACATCTCTTTCACACTACAAACTGAAAAGAAGAAATAAGACGAAACTCTACTCAACTGTTTCCTGAAAGAAGAATTACAATCCTAAAGAAAACTTAACAACTACAGAAAGTAAGTTAAACTCTATTTATAAAGCAACTAATCTAGAATGCTACAGCTGAAACTATTTCTATAAATGAATGTACCACACTTCATTTAATTACATTCATTTCGCCTCTCTAGATACCTTCTAAAAAGACAGAAATATTTTGGACATCCCCACAACTCTAATATTAATCAATGTAAGTAGTGTTTTACTTTTTCCTACCCACCTACAACTATTAATTAAAAAAATAATTCTAAAAAATATTTATTCCTTATTTGTCTCCTCTACAGAAAACCACTGAACCATCCAAAACTACCTTCTACGCAATCACCTACTGCACCAAAGAAATAAGTAAGTATATAAACCTCAATCATTAAACAGCCTAAAATACGCAGCCAGAATGTTACTTTCCCCTTAAAACAGTAGCACATTCAAAAAAATGTATCCAACTATTAACACATTTCTTTCTATTATCAACAGAAAATCTATCTCCAAGATTAAACTGAAAGCTTGAAGTCAGCTAATTAACATCTTTCAACACATCAAATTATACTATGTAAGTATATTCACTAAAAAGTAAATATATTTAAAATATCTATAACATTGTTTATATTTACAACATATTTTTTCATCTCCCTTAGCATAATACAGAACAACATGACTGAAGGTGCTGAATTTATAACGTCTCAAAAAAATAAAATGTTGTTATGTTATATGGGTTATGTATATACACAAGAAAAACAAAGTGGTCTGAAAATGTTTTGGAAATGTAGCAAATACTACTCAAACAAATGCTATGGTAGAGCTATTACAAAAGAAACCACTGTTCTTTCTGTAAAAGAACATAATCACCCCCCCAATATTACAGAGATAGAAGTTAGAAATGCTCTTGAAAACATTAAAGAAGCAAGTACTAGCACTGATAAACCCACCACCCAAATACTCAAAGAACAATTAATAAAAATACCACACCATGCATCAGCACAATTACCCCCAATTGATAATTTAAAAAGAACTATAGCTAGACAAAAAAAACTAACGACCAAAACTTTACCTACCCCTAAAACATTTGAAACAGTAATCATTCCCCCAGAATTAAGCATAACTCACAGTAATGAACCATTTATTTTTTTTGACAACAAATCTCCTGATAAAAGAATAATTATGTTTGCTACTGCAAACAATTTAGTGAAATTACAACAATGTGACACTTGGATGATGGATGGAACTTTTAAAGTTTGTCCAAAACCATTTTACCAGCTGTACACAGTGCATGGATTGTACCAACATTCTAACATTCCATTCATCTATGCCCTCTTACCAAATAAACAGCAAACAACATACATAGAAATATTAACCAAAATTAAAGAAGAAACCAATAATTATTTCCCACAAAAAATAATTATTGATTTCGAATTAGCCATGATAAATTCAATACTAAAAAATTATCCACACACAGCAATCCAAGGTTGCTATTATCATTTTAACCAGAGTCTATGGAGACATCTGCAAAAGTCCACCCTAAGTGTACAATATGCTACAGATAGTACTTTTGCCTACCAGGTTAAAAAACTAATAGCACTAGCATACGTACCTGTAACAGATGTAGCAGAACACTATAATATTCTAATTGAAAGTCCCTATTACAAGAAGAACGAAGACAAATTAAGCCAACTCCTAGACTACTTTGAGGACACCTGGGTGGGAAGATTACATCGATCAGGACATAGAAGACAACCAAAGTTCCACATTCCTTGGTGGAATGTATACCTGAGTACCTTAAATAAACAATCCAAAACAAACAATAGTGTTGAAGGATGGCATAATGCCTTCCAAGCAACTACAAGCAGAGGGAAACCTACCCTACAAAAACTCCTGGAATCTCTACAAAAAGAACAAAGCTACCAAGAATTACGGATGCAGCAATCTGTTACTCAAATAGGTCCTAAATTAACTAAACAAACCAAACAAATGTTTGATCTACTACAAAGTCAAGTAAACCTATACCCATCAACAAGTGGCCTAGACTACCTATCACTAATAGCCAAAAGCATTTTATAATTAACATACACACAGCTAATAAATGAAATAGGTCAATACAATGAACAATTGCAATCATATATTAATACTATATTTTCCAAAATAATATATAATTGTCAGATACATTTCATTTTCATATAGGAAATATATATGTACAATTAAATATTATTTCTGTAAATATAATATATATAACAATAAACTATAATAACATTTCCCACCCAAATTATAACAAAATATAACTTACCATTGATGTAGCCATACAAGATGAATTCCACCAAGTAAAACTCCTTCCATTTCTATGTGGATCCATAGTAATAATAAAAAATTTGCGCCACCAAAAATGAAAAAATCTACACATCCAATGTAAATCCATCCTCGACAAATCCCAAAACGTGAAACCCTCAAAAACCCGAAAAATAGGTCAAAATAGTAACAAACGCTCCTGGAAATCCAGGTGAAAAAAACAGTGTGATAACTTTATTAGTTTCATTAACTAAAACACACTGTAAAAAAAAAAAAACAAATAACGTCTCTCTTTCCATCATAATATCCAAACCCTCAAAAACCCGAAAAGAAGTGAAAAATCAAAAGAAACGCTCCATGAAATCCCGTAAAAAGTTAAAAAGTGTGTTAACAATATTACTTAAATCAAGTAACACACACTTTAAAAAAAAAAAAAACGCGTCTTGGTCTTCGAAAAAACATCGATCAACATTTACCTGAAAAACAGAACAAAACATACCCACCCACACAATCACACCCAAATACATTTAATAAATACAATTACATCATTTCAAAACAACACATATTTAATCACAATATTTACTTCGAAAACTACGTCACAACCAGTAAACAACCAGACGTAACTAAATCATTACTAACACGTCAAAAACACCCAAAACATTTTAAATTATCTATCAATACACTATAAACATCCTAACTACCCTAAACATAAGTATTTAATAACACTTAATACTTAAAACACCCCTTACCTTGCTCAACGCGACGCAGCTTCCAACCGCGAGCTTCCTCAGTCCAAAATGACCCAAAATAACATGAAGCGGTTACAAAATAATCCCATTCAAATGAAAATCCCTACTTAAATCAGTGTAAATAAATTAAAACATTATAATCATATATAAATATAACATAAATGTATCAAAAAATTTTGAAAATTATTTTATAATAAACAATACCTTTAAAAATTATATTCATAATAATTATAAATACATTATTATTATGATTATAATACAGTATTTTTTTTTCACAACTGTACAAACTATAATAAAATGTTTATATTATTTAAAATTTATTTTCAAAATGTACATGTTGAAAAACAATTGTTTTCATATAATTATCAAATATAAAAATTAATAATATTAACATTTCCTACAATAATATTATTAATCATCATTAAAAATACATAGCATAAAAATATACTTTTTGTCATGTACTAATTATGTACAACAACAAAATAAAAATGAAACAATATTCTTCAGAAATTAAATATGCACTGATTTTTCTTATGTATATAGGCATCAAAAACATTATTATATGAATACTGTAAGAATATGTTTATTTGCAAACAATGTTAAAAAGTAATAAATGTTATGTATGTATTTTTGTAATTATCAATACTTCTGTTATAAAATGTGATAATATCAATACATTTTATTTTCCTTAAAACATTGCAAAAAGACACAAATGAATGCATATTTGCTGTATGTCTACTAATGTATACTCCATTCTGTAAATAAAAAAAAATAATCTGTCTACTTTGTTCAACAAAAATAAAGCTTATATAAAAATATAAAATGTGTCATTGGATTTCATAATTTATAACTCTTACATATATAAAGTAGCTCATTTAATTGTTTAAAAATGTAAATAATCACATTTTTTTCCCACCTTAAATCCAAAAACATACTTCAATAACACAATACATATACATTCAGCACACTAACCCTATACAAATTACTATTCCCATTTCACCTACATTAAAGTTAGGAAAACTGCTGGACACTAACCCTATATAATTTACTATTCCCACTCCAGTTAACATAAAGTCATGAAAGGTGCTGGACAGTAACCCTATATCATTTACTATTCCCACTCCAGTTAACATTCAGGTGCCGATCACGATCCGGTAAAAAATGTCCCCGTACGACTCGTATCGGGTCTTTTTACCGTACGAATCGTACAAGTGCCGTACGAACTGGCAATCACGATTCGCATGGTAAAAAGTCCATACGAACCGCACTGGGAATATTTCCCCACACGTCCTCGGGTCGGAAAATGTGTCCGACACGTCCTCGGACGATTCACCGTACAAACGTGAAAGGTGAACTCCGACCGGGGAATCACGATCCATCCCGGGCGTCCGAATGTACAACCGTATGGTGAAAAGACCGTCCGCACCGAACTCCCATAACAACCATGGAGACGTCCAAACAGGTGCCCGGTACGTGCCGTACCCCCCCCAGCCCCCGTAGGTACGCGCCGACCCCCCCCAGCCCCCGTAGGTACGCGCCGACCCCCCCCAGCCCCCGTAGGTACGCGCCGTCCCCCCCCAGCCCCCGTAGGTACGCGCCGACCCCCCCCCAGCCCCCGTAGGTACGCGCCGACCCCCCCCAGCCCCCGTAGGTACGCGCCGACCCCCCCCAGCCCCCGTAGGTACGCGCCGACCCCCCCCAGCCCCCGTAGGTACGCGCCGACCCCCCCCAGCCCCCGTAGGTACGCGCCGACCCCCCCCCAGCCCCCGTAGGTACGCGCCGACCCCCCCCCCAGCCCCCGTAGGTACGTGCCGACCCCCCTGTGTGTACACCCGTGTACGGTGCGTACCCCCCGTGTACGCTCGAGTCGGACCCCCACCCGTGTATGTACGGTGCGTACCCCCCCGTGTACGCTCGAGTCGGACCCCCCCGTGTACGCTCGAGTCGGACCCCCCCGTGTACGCTCGAGTCGTACCCCCACCCGTGTATGTACGGTGCGTACCCCCCCGTGTACGCTCGAGTCGGACCCCCCCGTGTATGCTCGAGTCGGACCCCCCCGTGTACGCTCGAGTCGGACCCCCCCGTGTATGCTCGAGTCGGACCCCCCCGTGTACGCTCGAGTCGGACCCCCCCGTGTACGCTCGAGTCGTACCCCCACCCGTGTATGTACGGTGCGTACCCCCCCGTGTACGCTCGAGTCGGACCCCCCCGTGTATGCTCGAGTCGGACCCCCCCGTGTACGCTCGAGTCGGACCCCCCCGTGTATGCTCGAGTCGGACCCCCCCGTGTACGCTCGAGTCGGACCCCCCCGTGTACGCTCGAGTCGGACCCCCCCGTGTACGCTCGAGTCGTACCCCCACCCGTGTATGTACGGTGCGTACCCCCCCGTGTACGCTCGAGTCGAACCCCCCCGTGTACGCTCGAGTCGGACCCCCCCGTGTACGTTCGAGTCGTACCCCCACCCGTGTATGTACGGTGCGTACCCCCAGCGCTACGCGCTGGGGGTACGCACCGTACATACACGGGTGGGGGTCCGACTCGAGCGTACACGGGGGGGTCCGACTCGAGCGTACACGGGGGGGTCCGACTCGAGCGTACACGGGGGGGTCCGACTCGAGCGTACACGGGGGGGTCCGACTCGAGCGTACACGGGGGGGTCCGACTCGAGCGTACACGGGGGGGTACGCACCGTACATACACGGGGGGGGTTCGACTCGAGCATACACGGGGGGGTTCGACTCGAGCGTACACGGGGGGTACGCACCGTACACGGGTGTACACACAGGGGGGGTCGGCGCGTACCTACGGGGGCTGGGGGGGGGGTCGGCGCGTACCTACGGGGGCTGGGGGGGGGGTCGGCGCGTACCTACGGGGGCTGGGGGGGGGGTCGGCGCGTACCTACGGGGGCTGGGGGGGGGTCGGCGCGTACCTACGGGGGCTGGGGGGGGGGTCGGCGCGTACCTACGGGGGCTGGGGGGGGGGGTCGGCGCGTACCTACGGGGGCTGGGGGGGGGGTCGGCGCGCACCTACGGGGGCTGGGGGGGGGTCGGCGCGTACCGGGCCACCTACTCTGGTCGATTCGCGCCGTACTTCGCTTTTGCGGCACTTTTTGGGTGCCGTGAAAATATTGCCGTCCGGACTGCTGTCGGTTCGAATCGTAATTCCTGGTTCGTGAAACGCTGCCTGAAAGCGTCCCGACGTCACGTCGCAGCATTCCCGGATCACATTCGTATGTATATTTTCGTCGGTCGGTGTTTTTTACGATTCGTACGGAAATGGTGTTTCCGTGCGAATCGTAATTCCATGTTTGTAAAGTTTTACAACCGGGTACGAGTCGGACGGGGAATTCGCTCCGACCGACGGTTCGTACGCGGTTTTTAACGGATCGTGATCGGCACCAAAGTCAAGAAAGGTGCTGGACAGTAACCCTATATAATTTACTATTCCCACTCCAGTTAACATAAAGTCAAGAAAGGTGCTGGACAGTAACCCTATATAATTTACTATTCCCACTCCAGTTAACATAAAGTCAAGGAAGGTGCTGGACAGTAACCCTATATAATTTACTATTCCCACTCCAGTTAACATAAAGTCAAGGAAGGTGCTGGACAGTAACCCTATATAATTTACTATTCCCACTCCAGTTAACATAAAGTCAAGGAAGGTGCTGGACAGTAACCCTATATAATTTACTATTCCCACTCCAGTTAACATAAAGTCAAGGAAGGTGCTGGACAGTAACCCTATATAATTTACTATTCCCACTCTACTTAACATAAATTCAGAGAAAATGCTGGACAGTAACCCTATATAATTTACTATTCCCACTCCAGTTAACATAAATTCTGAGAAGGTGGTGGACAGTAACCCTATATAATTTACTATTCCCACTCCAATTAACATAAAGTCAGAGAAGATGCTGGACACTAACCCTATATAATTTACTATTCCCACTCCAGTTAACATAAACTCAGGAAATGTGCTGGCCAGTAACCCTATCTAATTTACTATTCCCACTCCAGTTAACATAAAGTCAAGGAAGGTGCTGGACAGTAAAGCTATATAATTTACTATTCCCACTCCAGTTAACATAAAATCAAGGAAGGTGCTATATAGTAACCCTATATAATTTAATATTCCCACTCCAGTTAACATTAAGTCAGGAAAGGTGCTGGACAGTAACCCTATATAATTTACTATTCCCACTCCAGTTAACATAAACCCAAGAAAGGTGCTGGACAGTAACCCTATATAATTTACTATTCCCACTCCAATTAAAATAAATTCAGAGAATGTGCTGGACAGTAACCCTATATAATTTATTATTCCCACTCCAGTTAACATAAAGTCAAGGAAGGTGCTGGGCAGTAAACCTATATAATTTACTATTCCCACTCCAGTTAACATAAACTCAGGAAAGGTGCTGGCCAGTAACCCTATATAATTTACTATTCCCACTCCAGTTAACATAAAGTCAAGGAAGGTGCTATATAGTAACCCTATATAATTTAATATTCCCACTCCAGTTAACATTAAGTCAGGAAAGGTGCTGGACAGTAACCCTATATAATTTACTATTCCAACTCCAGTTAACATAAACTCAAGAAAGGTGCTGGACAGTAACCCTATATAATTTACTATTCCCACTCCAGTTAACATAAAGTCAGGAAAGGTGCTGGACACTAACCCTAAATAATTTACTATTCCCACTCCAGTTAACATAAATTCTGAGAAGGTGCTGGACAGTAACCCTATCTAATTTACTATTCCCACTCCAGTTAACATAAACTCAGGGAAGGTGCTGGACACTAACCCAATTTAATTTAATATTCCCACTCCAGAAAGATCAAACTGAGACAAGGTACTGGTTATAACATCACTTAAAATATTAATAATCTACATTTATTAACTATGAGATATCATTTAAAAACTCTTAAATTTAACAATACTATAGTTACAATACCCACCCCTATCCCATATTAACCCTAATTCAAAAAAAAATATGTACAATCTGTTTTCCATATAAATTGCAAATATACAATTATTATTATTATTATTTTTTTTAAATTTTAGATTTCACAATATTTACTAATAAATTGATTTGTTTTATGATCTATGTTTACACTATTATTTTTAAAAATTAATACCCACCCTTCTCCCCTAATATACCCACATCCCACCCATAAATACAACATAAATATTGAAATTATAATTTCCAATGTAAATTATATAATTAGATTTTGACATAAAATGTTCACAAATTTAAATTATTCCCAATTATAAAATTATTTATTAATCTATAATTTTGTAATAATTATTAAAATACTATCCACACCCTTACACCCTAATAACCCAAATTCCCAAACATGAAACAAAAAAATAATTTCGTTATTATTTTGAAATTTTGTTTTAAACATTGTCAAAATTACATTCAAATTTTAACATTTATAATTCTTTAGTATTAATATTTATAACTGATTATCCAATTTTACAGTAATCTTTTTAATACACTCCCCGCCCTTATACACTAATAACACTATATCCCACTCATAAAACAAAATTAAAATTTCATTATAATTTCTAATTATATAATTTCGAATTTATTTTGAAATTTTGAAATTTCGAAATTTTGAATATTAAATATTTTTACATTATTATCTGATTTTACTATAACATTTTTAAAACACACCCCACCCTTCTCCCCTAATAACCCAACATCCCGCTCCTAAAAAATATATATAATTTCTTTTTTATTTTCTAAATTATAAATATTTAATTTAGAAATTTCATTACAATTTACTATTCATAATTATTTATTCTTTAATATTTTTAAATTATTATCTGATTTTACACTAATATTTTTAAAACACTCCCCACCCTTATCCCCTAATAACCCAACATCCCGCTCCTAAAACATATCATACAATAAATTACTTTTTATTAATTATATTTTAAACATTAATTAAGTATTTATACATATAATTAAACAATTTACTTATTCAATATACACTAAATACACATTTTAAACAATATATATATTATATTTCGATATTTCTAACATAACTATTCAATCGATATTATCTTCAAACGATATTACTACATCGATATTTCATACTTCGATATTTTACTAAACACAAACAAAACGATATTACTTACCTCGATATTCTACACTTCGATATTAATGTTATCTCGATATTTTCACTTCGATATTCTTGTTGTTCGATATTATTTTTTCGATATTATGTCTATTTACCGGGTAAACCCTCTGAGGTAAAGACTGCATACTGTGGTTTATATTTTAATGGTGAGTTATTGTCCCTCGAAGCGTTATTTTGGGAATTTGACCTCCCACATTCACAATTTCTGACTTATGCATTGATAACACAGACGGACAAGAATACATGGAAGACTTATGTAAGAGAACCAGACATGCATGAGGTACTGCAACTATAATTCATGGCTGGGGTGGGTGAAAGCTTGTTCTTACCATTCCTTTCTGGAGATGGCCAAGCCAGATTTGTTGCACAGAAAGGTTAAATGGTAGGCTATTGGGTAGAGACCTCTGTAATAAGGAAAGGTGAATGTCTCAGAACATACACAACAGGCAGTGTTGTAGCTAGGGGATGTCAGGGGGCGGTCCGCCCTGGAAGGATTGTTTTTTAGGGCGGCGCACGGCAGCACTTCACCCTTTCACCTCACCCCTTCACTTCACTAGCATCCCCCTGCTCTTACCTTCACGCACGGCTGTCACTGGGTGGCAATCTGGGGGAAAGTACCAGGATGGTAAAACCGCAATCTACACCACTGTTGAGAGGTTTTCAGAAACATACGTCTTGAATTCAACAATTTCATTACCTGCATATGACATATATGTCGCCAGAGCAATTTAACCAGATGAGAGATTAAGAAGACATAACATGTCCTAGGTGTAATTCCGACAATTCCGGCTCCTAGCATGTGGCTTGGGCTTGCAATAGGATTCAATTTTACTGGAGAAACGTTGTGGAGCAATGCAAGTCTTTGCCCAGTAGAGTTGGACTGCTTACATCAGATGATTGTCTTCTGCAACTGTGTCCAAAACCTAAAACTCGAAAAGCAAGTAACGGATATATAGACCTGGCAAATAGCAATGTGCTGGAAAGCTAAAGCACTTCCTCCCGCTTTTAATTTGCAGAAAGTTCTTGGGAGATGAAGCAAATTCATGCAGAGAAATGACAGAGCCTTTCTAGGAGGCCTCTGTCTCCTCTCTGGGAATTTTTTTTAATGACATTTTGAAAATCCTGAACTTAGTGAATAGATGTTCCATGAGAAAGACAAGGTGAGCATGCCACTTGACAACCTCACCCCTTACTCTCAACTATCATTCATATCTATGCAGATTTTTCATCACCCAACAAGTGTCTGAAATATTTCGGAATCATGCTGCGTTACAGTTTGAAGTTAGCCTTGTTTGTTATTGTTTATAACTGCAAAATCTGTGATTATCTTGCTGCCTCTTCTCATTACCCACTATCATTTTCTGACTGAAGATGTTACATCTGAATTAAAAGAGGGACAACACCCCTCTATGTAACTTTTATCCATGTCATAGAAGAATCATGTTTTGCTAAATATCTTTTGGCATTGCATATATGCTTGATAAAATCAATACACAGATTAAAAAAGTATATTTAACCAAATTTCAGTTTTAGGACTAGAGAGCAGAAGGAGAGTAGACATTTATGCTGGAAGAAGGGGCAAAGGAGCCTACCAGAGGTCTTGTACAGGAACATATCACTGATACAAATGCAAAATGGCTTGTAATTAATTTTCAAGTCTATATCTTTTTTTATCCCATGTTCCTATATTACAATTGAGCATTGCTGCCAGACTCTACATGCAAAATAGTTTCATGTTTTTTCACTTTGAGATTGTTCCATGCCAGGTGGTAACTGTCAGCAGTGCACTCACTTAACAATACTTATTTGAAAAGCATCCTTAAATAGGGAATGTATGTATAAATATAAAAAAGGTTTGTTATAAACGATGTCCAGTTTTTCAACAGCTTTGGCCTAAAGTGTTCGATTGTTATTTTTTTAGGTCGAGCATACAGCGCGAATGCGCTGTCTGCAAGGGCTGCTGTAATCAATAGTACCACTTTTCTCCCCGCCTACTACTTACCTTTGGTTCACTGCCGCTGCTCGTCGCAGCACACTGGTGAGGAAAAACACATTTTATTGGACTATTTGATTCTTGAATTATGTTTGTCTCTTGCCCAGCACTGTAACCCATCCATGTCCTTCCAGGATTCCAAAAGTTCTGTTTAGCATAGTCACTGAGACTTCCAGTAGCGGCTGCTACCAAACGGGGGTGGTGAGGCGGGGATGGAGGGCAGTGGGAGCGAGTGGGGGAAATAAAAAAAATAAAAGCACTTACCTGGATATGGCTGACCGCTGCCTCTCCTCTGTCCTCTTCTCTTCTCTGGCAGCAGGAAACACACAGCCTGACAGAATCCCCAAGCCAGTCACAACGCTGTGTGGCAGCACCGTTGTGATTGGTCTGAGCACAGTGGTTCAGCGCTCAGACAGGAACTGGGCATGTTCTCCACCCAGGCTGTGCAATACAGTCTGGTGGAGAACATGCTAAGTGCGCATGACTGTTCGGCTGGCCTAAGACAGCTGGCCAAACTGTCATGCACACTTAAGAAGTGCCTACCACTCCTCCCCTAATTCTGAACAGCTCAGCCCCACCCCGCCCCCAACCAACTGAGCCAGTGTGGTTAAATAAAATGCTAATAACATTGCGCTATTATCATTTTACTTTCCTTTTAGAACTGCTCGGTGAGCAGTTGGGTGACGTTCCTCCGACCTAGGCGGAGGAGCCTAGGTGGAGCCTTTAAACACTGTCCTGAACTACCCCTCATAGATTGTCCAACAAATCCCTCACCACTGCCTATACTATTCCTGCTATTAGACCCTGACCAAAATTGCCCTTGTCCAGATTCCATTCAGCTTGTCCCTCCAATGTCCAGCACTGTCCCTCATATCCTGCTCACCAAGACTACTATATCTCCATGCCTCTGATTAGCACAGTATCACCAACTGTATAGCATTGTCCCTCACTGTCCACAAAATGTATCCAATACTTGGTCCAGCACTGCCATTCACACTCTGCACACGGTTAAGAAGCACTAGTATCAATTTCAAGAAACAAGGGTCTCAATGGGAATAGAACTCTTTGATGGTCCTTGTTATTCCCTTAATAGAAAAAGTGTTCCTTTCAGAAACTAAAGCAATTAGTCAGACATAAGTGTTTCACTCTCTTCACAATAAACTGCCCCTGAAAGTTTTGAGTATATCATTGTAATGATATGCATAAAAATACTACCGAGGAACTAGAAAACTGGATTCAATCATTATGGTAGGATGACAGCCATTCGATACAAGCTCTTAAACAAACAAGGCGTAGTTACAAAAAGACGTCTTCCCATGCAAATATTTGGATTTCATGCAGAGGATCAGCAGACCTTTCCTCTCATATATAGTAGTAGGCTATACCCCAAAAAAGTAAGAGTACCTACAAAAACTCGACAACTACCCCATGAGGACTCAGAGACAATTTACTCCTTTAAGAGTAAATCAGAAGGAAACTTTTGTTGTGACTCTACTCAGTAACAGTCTATGGGTCTGCTGGGAGTCACCAAGATGGTGCCTATGGAACATACATTATACGCTGAAAATCCAACACTAGAACGTAGGTTTATTAGTAGAGCAGGTTGCCTTTTGGTCAGAGCTGTGTTTAATGCCTGCCAGGACGGTCAGCTTTTAATCCTTTGCCTATTTGCACCATTGTTTTATTTAATTTTAAATTGCTGTTATCCTCATTGCTCTCACCTTTTGCTGCTAGCGCCACCTGCATGGGCACTTTAGGGGCAGAATCATGGCTCCCGGTGACTGCTCGATCCTTAGGGAGTCGGAAGCAGGAAACGGGTGGCCGGATTCAGGTTAGCGGGCTAGTGTTTCATCCACCGCAACCAATAAAAGACACGCTAACGCGACCGCGCCACTGGCGCGCCGATGGCGCGCCTAAGGCAAGCCCGTATGCGCCCGTCCGCGCTCGGATCGGGCTCAGGGCCTGTCCCCCTGTCCCTGGTATCTCAGATGTCCTCACTTATTCAAGAGACTTTCTCCTGGAGCTAGATCCAAACGGCAGGAACATGTGATGTCTGAGGCTAACTCTTGATGAGCTCATAAAGGGATTTTCAGCCCCCTGCTCTAAATGCCTTATGATGTTCCCATGCCTTATGGGACGTACTATCGGGTTAAAGTCCTGTCAAAAAAATTGATCTCCAGGGGCAGGATCTCCTGCACCTGTTAAAGCCATGCTCCTAAATGCTAGATCCCTAATGAAACATAGCAAGGAATGCGCAATGCTAATAGAGGAACATAAAATTATGCTGGCCTTTATTACGGAATCCTGATCGGATTAAACTTCTGGCCCCAATATTGTAAAAACCCTGCCGCCAGATATCTCTGCTTCACACAAGACAGACCCGGTAGAAAAGGCGGTGGGCTGGCCATAATTTATCATAACTCCTTGGATCCCTCTTTTTTCTCAGTCTCCAATCAAACTTGTGAAGCTTTGGCAGTAAATGTCCGTATTTCCCCTCATGATACCCTCAAAGCAATCCTCCTCTATCGCCCTCCTGGGGCTAGAGGTGCGTTTTTAGACTCAGTTGGAATGTTATTAGAGGAGGGACTTAGTGCTAAGTCTTTTACCATCTTAGGAGATTTTAATTTCTATCTTGAGGTTTCTACGGACTCTGATAATTTAAAATTACAACAAATCCTAAGTGGTGGGGCACTTATTCAACTAGTGCTAGATCCCACCCACACTGCAGGTCATACCCTGGATGGAATATTCTCTAACCATCCCAATATTCACTATCGAGGAGCTCTGCCAGTCCCCTGTTCAGATCATGCGGCCGTTTTCTTTGAGATCTCTCTCACCAGGGATCTCAAACTAAAAACTGAACCCATACCCAAGGTTGAAACAAGGCCCTGGAAAAACGTTAATAGTGAGGAATTTGATAATCATCTGAAGACAACTATGGGCGTTTGGTCCTCATCTGTGGACAAGGCTGCGGCGGTATACACCGAATGGCTAGATTCAGCCTGTAAAACATTAGTCCCAGTTAGAATGTGCACCCCCAAGAGGGCATCACCCTCAGCCCCCTGATACTCTGACAGTTTAAAACTGCTTAAAGCTGAATGCAAACAGTTGGAACCTGCTTGGAGGAGAGGGTACACTAATACAACTAAAAAAGCGTATAGAGATAGTCTCTCTAATTATAAAAAAGCGCTTTTTGACACAAAAAAGAAATATTTTGGGGAACAGATTAGCAATGCTAAATACTCCACAAAAGAACTTTTTAATACTGTTCTAAAACTCACAACTCCTATCAGGGCAAAACCACGGAGTAGCCCTGAATTTTGTGCAATTTTAGCCTCCTTTTTTCGGGAAAAAGTGGATATTATTTTCTCGTCTTTCTACACTCTGCCAAAAGATGGCATTAAGATGGGAGCTTGGGGCCCACCCAAGGACACTAAGGTAATCCCCACTTTGGTTAGTTTTGCGACATTGGAGCCTGATTGGATTGCCACTAAGCTCCTGCTGGCAATCCAATCAGGCTCCCCTTTAGATCCGTGTCCAGCATCAGTAGCTAACCTGGTCCCGAATACCATCGGAGTGGCTCTTGCTCCAGTTTTTAATAATATCTTCAAGTCAGGTCTGTTTCCCAAGGTCTGGAAAAAAGCCTCAGTCCTTCCTCTCCTGAAGAAAGTCAATTTGGACCCTAAGGAGCCAAACAACTATAGACCCATTTCTCGTCTTCCGCTGCCGGCTAAGATGGTTGAAAAGGAAAGGGACTTTCAATTAAGCTCCTTTATTAAGACCAACGGTCTATTAGATTCAACAATATTTGGCTTCCGCGCGGAACACAGCACTGAGCAGGCGTTGATTAAATCAACCGAAGAAATGAGAGAAGCATTAGATCAAGGAGGAGCTGCTATCCTGATTATGCTGGACCTTTCGGCGGCATTCGACACAGTCCACCACGAAGTATTGTTGGACCGGTTAGTCGAAAGGGGGGTTACAGGCAAGGCTCTCGCCCTTTTAAAATCTTTTCTCACCGATAGAACCCAAACAGTAGATATGGGTAAAGACTGCTCGAGGCCTTTCTCCTTGCCCTGTGGGGTTCCACAGGGGTCGGCGCTCAGTCCTACACTGTTTACTATATATGTGTCTCCGCTGGCAGTCCTTATATGATCATTTGGTCTCCAGTTGACCTCCTATTCTGATGACACACAAATAGTGTTGTCAATACAAAAGGGCAAAGAGGCTTTGACCGGTCGTGACAGTTACAACTGCATGCAGGCCATCGCAGGATGGATGTCAGCAAACTGCCTGAAGCTGAATGTAGGGAAAACAAAGGTGATCATCTTCGGAAACCCCTCGAATCTTTGGTCAACCGTTTGGTGGCCTGAAATATTGGGTCCACCTCCAGCTCCTACCGTTAAGGCGAATAATTTGGGAGTGATCGTGGACTCTAAACTATCCTTTGGGGATCAGATTGGCAGAGTTGTTTCTTCCTGCTTCCATCTCCTCAGGATTATGAGGAAAATTAAATTTCTTCTTCCTGTAGATAGCCCCAGGACAGTAATAACTGTGCTCATTTTATCTTGCCTTGACTATTGTAATGCCCTTTATCTTAACATCCAAAAAAGACAGCTCAATCGACTGCAAGTTGTGCAAAATGCAGCCACCAGGGTCCTTCTGCGTATCCATAGGTCTGTCTCAGCTAAGAAAGGACTTCGGAACCTCCACTGGCTTCCGATGAAACAACGCGTGTAATTTAAGGCCCTTGGTATGTTCTTTAAGGCCCTTAAAGGATCCGGCCCTGCTTATATGAGACATCTTCAATGGTATATTCCTAGCAGGGCTTTGTGTTCGGCCGAGGCAAAGCTAGTAAAAGTTCCATGGGTCAAAACAGCCAGTTGGGGGGGGCAGGAGTTTCTTCTGCTGCGCCTCAAAGTCCTGGAATGGCCTTCCCCTGCAGCTTAGAAGTGCAGCCGAACTCCTCGAGTTTAGAAGGGGTCTGAAAACCTGGCTCTTTTCTTAATTAGGCATACCTCTTTTACCAAGTAGGCAACATTCAGCGCCAGGACACCTCAGGGTAGCAGTGCGCTTTATAAGCTTTATTAACATAACATAACATAACACAGCACTTGTTCACCTGGAGGGGCCTCTTGGCATTACAGACAGATAACAAATGTATGTTGGCCAACTCAATGTCAGTTATTTTATTGCCCACAGAATAAAGAAAGGTTGAGACCTCCTTTTACCTCTGCCTGCCCATTAATCCTAAAATGCCATACCTCCTTTACCTCTACACTCTCTTGAAATCTAAAAAAAACCTTACTTTACTTTACCCAAATGCTCTATCTCCCTTTACCACTATGTGCTCCTAAACCCTTATTTTCCATTACTACTACCCAGCCCTAAACCCTAGAACCACCTTACCGCCCTCCCTTCCCCTATCATCTCTACCTGCCTATAACTCTAAAAAGTCCTTACCTCCCTTTACATCTGCATGCCCTTGAAACGTAAACAACTTTTACCACTTTTACCACTACCTGCCCCTCCACCCTAAATCTCATATCCTCCTTTACCTCTACCCTTCCCTGAACGCTTAAAACCTCTCTTGTTCCTTTACCCCTATCCTCCCATGCCCTTATCACCTTGAACCCTGACCCATCCCTTAACCTTTAAAACTCCCACTTTTTTTAAATGACCTTAATTCTAACATTTAAAAAAATACCTATCTTAGTTGTAAAGTACAGCAGATTAAAGGACCTAAAAAGGGGCCTGCGTGTACTTACCTGCATAGGACTCACCTACGTGGTAACGTCCTGCTGGGTAAACACTCTGAGGTAAAGTCTGCATACTGTGGTTTATATTGTAATGGTGAGTTATTATCCCTCAAAGCGTTATTGGGGGAATTTGACCTCCCACATTCACAATTTCTCACTTATGCATTGATAACACAGACGGACAAGAATACATGGAAGACTTATGTAAGAGAACCAGACATGCATGAGGTACTGCAACTATAATTCATGGCTGGGATGGGTGAAAGCTTGTTCTTACCATTCCTTTCTGAAGATGGCCAAGCCAGATTTGTTGCACAGAAAGGTTAAATGGTAGGCTATTGGGTAGAGACCTCTGTAATAAGGAAAGGTGAATGTCTCAGAACATACACAACAGGTAGTGTTGTAGCTAGGAGATGTCAGGGGGCGGTCCGCCCTGGGAGCACTGTTTTTTA
This sequence comes from Triturus cristatus, assembly GCF_964204655.1. Lineage (NCBI taxonomy): Eukaryota > Metazoa > Chordata > Amphibia > Caudata > Salamandridae > Triturus > Triturus cristatus. The sequence continues at coordinate 1,291,931,072 of NC_140589.1, forward strand.
GGGTGGCGCATGGCAGCACTTCACCCTTTCACCTCACCCCTTCACTTCACTAGCATCCCCCTGCTCTTACCTTCACGCACGGCTGTCACTGGGTGGCAATCTGGGGGACCGTACCAGGGTGGTAAAACCGCAATCTACACCACTGATGACAGGTTTTCAGAAACATACGTCTTGAATACAACAATTTCATTACCTGCATATGACATATATGTGACCAGAGCAATTTAACCAGATGAGAGATTCAGAAGACATAACATGTCCTAGGTGTAATTCCGACAATTCCGGCTCCTAGCATGTGGCTTGGGCTTGCAATAGGATTAAATTTTACTGGAGAAATGTTGTGGAGCAATGCAAGTCTTTGCCCAGTAGAGTTGGACTGCTTACATCAGATGATTGTCTTCTGCAACTGTGTCCAAAACCTAAAACTCGAAAAGCAAGTAACGGATATATAGACCTGGCAAATAGCAATGTGCTGGAAAGCTAAAGCACTTCTTCCCGCTTTTAATTGGCAGCAAGTTCTTGGGAGATGGAGCAAATTCATGCAGAGAAATGAAAGAGCCTTTCTAGGAGGCCTCTGTCTCCTCTCTGGGAAAAATTTTAATGACATTTTGAAAATCCTGAACTTAGTGAACAGATGTTCCATGAGAAAGACAAGGTGGGCATGCCACTTGACAACCTCACCCCTTACTCTCAACTATCATTCATATCTATGCAAATTTTTCATCACCCAACAAGTGTCTGAAATATTTCGGAATCATGCTGCGTTACAGTTTGAAGTTAGCCTTGCTTGTTATCGTTTAAAACTACAAAATCTGTGATTATCTTGCTGCCTGTTCTCATTACCCACTATCATTTTCTGACTGAAAATGTTACATCTGAATTTAAAGAGGGACAACACCCCTCTATGTAACTTTTATCCATGTCATAGAAGAATCATGTTTTGCTAAATATCTTTTGGCTTTGCATATGCTTGAAAAAATCGATACACAGATTAAAAAAATAATTTAACCAAATTTCAGTTTTAGGACTAGAGAGCGGAAGGTGAGTAGCCATTTATGCTGGAAGAAGGGGCAAAGGAGCCAACCTGAGGTCTTGTACAGGAGCATATTACTGATACAAATACTAAATGGCTTGTGATTCATTTTGAAGTCTATATCTTTTTTTATCACATGTTCCTATATTACAATTGAGCATTGCTGGCAGACTCTACATGCAAAATAGTTTCATGGTTTTTCACTTTAAGATTATTCCATACCCGGTGGTAACTGTCAACAGTGCACTCACTTAACAATACATATTTGAAAAGCATCCTCAAATATGTAATGTATGTATAAATATAAAAAAGGTTTGTTAAAAGCGATGTCCAGTTTTTCAACAGCCTTGGCCTTACTAAAGTGTTCAATTGTTAATTTTTTAGGTCGAACATACAGCGCGGATGCGCCGTCTGCAAGGACTGCTGTAATCAATAGTAACACTTTTCTCCCTGCCTCCTACTTACCTTTGGTTCACTGCCGCTGCTCGTCGTAGCACACTTTAGGAAAAACTAATTTTATTGGACTATTTGATTCTTGAACTATGTTTGCTCTTTGAAATAATAATTAATTAACTGTGGTAAATGCCATCCACGCCTGCCACGCTTCAGGTTTCAGCACAGCAGCCTCACGCATAACTTTACTTTCATCTCCTCTGCAAAATGCCATGCTTCCAGTTCAGGTGCCTTTGATCAGCGCGGTAGCAGTGAGCACGGTGCCCGCCTGATGGAGATTTGGTCACTGATAATTCGTAACAAAAAGAAAAAGCTAACGGCAAACCAAGGTCAAGCACTTCCAGTCCATATGTAGTTGTGATTTATAAGATGGTGCAGATTCTTCCAACACCCGCCGTCCAAGGGTGTTATGTCAAGGTCAACAAATAGAAAGATTGGAAGGTGTCGTCTTTTATCTATAATGTTACAGCCCTGATGAAGTTCCCACTGGCAAAGAATTGGGAACGAAACGCGTTGGCTGAGTGCCAGTTTTGGACAACTTGTTGAATAAAAGGACTTTTGTATGGAATAAGAGATATACTTCATTTTTTGACTCCGAAACGAGTGCACCTTCCAATCTTTCTATTTGTTGTCACTGATAATTCGGTCTGTCAGGGAAAATGCTTGAATTAGCTCTAGGAAATGCTTGGATTCGCTCTATAAAATGCATGTATGTGCAATGTTTTTGTGTTTGTGACCGTTGCATTGAGTCTTTATACAGTGTGGTCTTCATCTAATCCCAGCCCATTTATTACCTACATGATTAAGTAGTACATTCTGCCTCTGGTTGCTGGAATATACCCCAGTACGGCAGCCGCACACATAACTTTCCTTTATTTTCTTCTGCAAAATGCCTTGCTTCTAGTTCCGGACGCCGTTAGTTAGCACGGTAGCTGTGAGCACAGCGCCCACCTCATGGAGATTTGGTCACAGATACAACGGTTTGTCTGGGCAAATGCTCTACAACATGCATCTGTGTAGAATGCTTTTCGTGTTTGTGGACTTCATCTGATCCCAGGCCATTTATTATCTCCGTGCCCGATTCACAGAACTAACTTAAGACAAAATCCTAAACTTACTACCATTTTGGTATTCACAGAAGGCACTTACTCATTTTGGTATTCACAGAAGGCACTTACTCATTTCGGTATTCACAGAAGTTAGGAGTCCTAACTTTAGGACTCCTACATGCCTTCTGTGAATACCGAAAGTCTTAAAATTAGGATTTTTCTCAGTTTAGTAGTAGTATAGTTAGGACTCCTAACTTTAGGACTCCTAAATACCTTCTGTGAATACCGAAAGCCTTAAAATTAGGATTTTTCTCGATTTAGTAGTAGTAAAGTTAGGACTCCTAAATGCCTTCTGTGAATACCGAAAGCCTTAAAGTTAGGATTTTTTCTCAGTTTAATAGTAGTATAGTTAGGACTCCTAACTTTAGGACTCCTAAATGTCTTCTGTGAATACCGAAAGTCTTAAAATTAGGATTTTTCTCAATTTAGTAGTAGTAAAGTTAGGACTCCTAACTTTAGGACTCCTAAATGCCTTCTGTGAATACCGAAAGCCTTAAAATTAGGATTTTTTCTCAGTTTAATAGTAGTATAGTTAGGACTCCTAACTTTAGGACTCCTAAATGCCTTCTGTGAATACCGAAAGTCTTAAAATTAGGATTTTTCTCAATTTAGTAGTAGTAAAGTTAGGACTCCTAACTTTAGGACTCCTAAATGCCTTCTGTGCATACCGAAAGCCTTAAAATTAGGATTTTTCTCAGTTTAGTAGTAGTAAAGTTAGGAGTCCTAACTTTAGGACTCCTAAACTGAGAAAAATCCTAATTTTAAGACTTTCGGTATTCACAGAAGGCATTTAGGAGTCCTAAAGTTAGGACTCCTAACTTCTGTGAATACCCAAGTGAGTAAGTGTCTTCTGTGAATACGAAAATGAGTAAGTGCCTTCTGTGAATACAAAAATGGTAGTAAGTTTAGGATTTTGTCCGAAGTTAGTTCTGTGAATCGGACCCTCCATGATTACGTTGTACATTCTGCCTCTGACCACTGGAATATACCCATTACCATGCTCAGAGCTTTTATTTTCCTCCGGACTTTTGTTTAGCGCAAACCCGACCCAAAGGTATCAGAGCCCGGACACATTCAGCTTGCCAAACCAGTGCCATAATTGGCCTTCATCTAGTGCACTTGTTTGAAAGAGTGTAGACGTAGGAGGTTCTGGGGCAGTATTACAGTAACTGTGCATGCCTTGCACCTCCATTGAAACTGTGTAGACTTATTTGCTTGTCTGTGTGGTACACACAGATTCACAGACATTAGTTAACATTTTCTGTAATGTTACATTACATTAATCTGCTTTTATTTTTCAAAGCTAATTTTCCATTACAACAATTTTTGTTGCCAGGCATTTACACACTTTCTTGGTACTGCAGCGAGGATGCATAGACATTGCACTGGTTGACTGACAACATTTACACACTTTCTTGGTATTGCAGCGAGGATGGATAGACGCAGCAGTGCTCACCCACATTCCAACTCCGCTGCCACATGACACAACTCACCTTGAGCTGTTATTGCATTGATAACCGATTTAAAACCAATTTAAAATGAAGTTTAAAGTGAGCTTGTCTTGGGTTTTCTCTATTGAATGCTGTGGGCATTAATGCTTCCATAACATCTCATGGCATACTTTAGTTTAATGATATGGGAAGACTGTAGCTTTTAATCGAAAACAGCCCCTTTTTTCATAACAGAAATATAATCAACACTTACGTAATAATTTTAAGTACAATTCCACAGTACACAATACAGATATTGATCTGCTAACAAAGCAAGCACGCTTAGTTGTTAATTGACATCTATAACCTAGTGTGATACTTACTTTATATATGAATATTAAGTAATTCAGACAGGAGAACTCCTTTTTCTTGGTATCTTGCAAATACTCCTAACAAACAACGCTCACTAGCTCCGACTAGCTGTCAACTGGTAGAGGGTAGCATGGCTGACTGTGCTGCCAGGTAGCATGGCTGACTGTGCTGCCAGGTAGCATGGCTGACTGTGCTGCCAGGCAGCAAGAGAACACACCTCGGCTTGCATTCGCTGTAAAGTGTGTCTCTTTGAATTTAGCATATTTTCTGCATTAGACTGCTTCTTTTTCGCAAAAGAAAACATGGCTGGTCACTACCTCGTTCTTATTGAGTAGTGACCCTTGCGTGTTATCAGCAAACTGCACTTTCTACACAAAGCATAATAATCAAAATTCAGTGACTGAAGTACTAGAAAGAAGTTTGCTTTTTAAAGGTTTAGAGCCACCAATTAGCATAATAATAACATCTCTGAATATTACATCACACCCCATCTAACATCACAGGACAATAACACTCTAATCTATGTGACCCAGAAAAAACCTGCTTTTCCCCACAGGTAGCATTATAAAACATAGATGCCATGACATAAATAACTAGCCTTTGTGCAGTATCGGCCATCACCTCACTTGATCACAAAAAACTTTTTTTTTCTGCAGAGGGCTTGGGGACAGGGTGGGGTAAAAAGTGCCTCTTACTTCTGGCAAGAGGCCCTCCACCTCCATAGATAGTGTAATTTTCGTACAAGTTGGCAGGTCTGACATTGTCATTTACAACGCCGATAGCTCTAATTCGAACAAATGCAAGACCAGTTGCATTGCAAATGATTGTTCATTTTTGTACTGAAAGCATATCCCAAAACACAATAGAAGTACCTAAAATGGTTATCATATTCTTGCAATAAAAATGTTTTAAATGGAAAGTCATTCACTAATGTGCCTGGGAGGCTAGCAATGTTTTTGTTTTTTTGGTTTTAAAAAAACAAATAAAAAGTCTTTTAGTTAGGCCATGCATTTCATTATTATTATGTTTAGAGTAGACTAGAAATAATCACCCGCTGCACAAACATGTAAAGTGCAGGCAGCTAGAATGTTGCTTTGCCACATAAGCACTTCATAAGAGCAACTTTGAAAAAAAGACAAAAAGTAAATTACCTTTTAACTGGACCCCCAAAGAGAAGACAAAATAAATAGTTTGTATCTAAAGCAAATATTTTAAAAATAAAATAATATAAAACAAACTTTGACCCAGGTTTGATTTGTAAAGAAAGAAACAATTTTTAGGTACATGTGAACAAAATGCACAGCCTATGTGCTGTTAGTCAAAGTGAATGTGGAGCAAAAGATAAAGAGGGCTGACCCAGTGCCCAATGCTATGTGCTGCAGATTGGGAAAGCTAAAAGTTAATAACAAGTTATCAGATCAATAGATAAAACCTGCTAACCCAAAACCCTTCCATGTATATTACGGATTAACTTTTTCGAAAAAATAATAGCAGGGAGAGCATGTGGCGTAACAGCTAGAGCGGACGACCTCGAAGCTGGGGAGCCGTGTTCCAGTCTCGGCAGGGACATTCAACATCCTGTGATTCGGAGCAAATCTCTTAATCTCCCCTTGACTCACAAAAACATGAATGTGGCCGTCTGTATCGCAACTGGTGCTCATGTAAAGTGCTCTGATACCTTCGGGTCTAGTTCGTGCTGTATAAAACTCCTCCCCTCCTAACCCCCCCAAAAAAAACAAATAGTCAGACGAGACAGCTAAAGTTGTTTTGAAGGCCAGACCTAAAAAGAAGCTGTCCACGCCTGTCTTTTCTCCACCCTCAGCATTGTTTATACTTTCACAATTGTAGACACATAGCACAGCTCTTATTGGCAAGACCCATGTGGCTTTGCAGTGTCATAAAAGTATGTTTTCACCCCCACCTCTCATTTGGACAGGTAAAGAGGATAACATTGAAAATGAAATCTCTTTCAGGTCTTACTGATTATGTGTAATTTATCACAGTAATTTGAAACGGGTTTTTTCTAATCTTGTTTTTTGAGTGCTTATTTCTATTTATCACATTTCGTCAGCCTTTGCCCCACTGACATGCTAACATAGAAATAAGACTTGAACTACAAAGTGCCAAGGAGAGCAGTGAACTTTCTTGCAAAATGTCCTCGAGGCTCTGCTCCTCTACCCTGCAGATGGCCATAGAAGGCCTGTCTATGACGTGGGCTGACAAGAAAAGAAACACAGGTGCCGCAGCATGCAGTGTCCGTCTGCTATGTTTTCTCTACCAACCAGTCTGCAGGAAAGCTGGTGCTGTGGGGTGGGTGAGGAGCCGCAAGGTCATTCTGGAAAGTGATGATTTCCAACGATTACTACCACTGACCAGGCAAATCCAAAGTTCTCCACAAACAGCACACTGTGGCTGCGTGTTCTCCTGCAGCACAGCCGCAGAGCAGAGAGAGGGAGCACAGGCGCAACAGGCACTGTGCCGTAGAGTGACTCGGCTCCCAGGTAGGGGTTGGCGGAATTTGTGAAATTCACTTTCGCAAATTATCGCGAAAATGTTAAAAATCTCCGCAAACACGCGGACATATCGCGAAGATGCAGAAGTTTTTTTCTCGCCCGTTCGCGGAATTTTCTGCGTGGTCGCGGCTCGCCAACTTACCCATGCAGTTGCTCGCGGGCGCGGCCATCTTGTTTTCACTTGTCTCGCGGTGCATGATCATGAGAAGAAAGACGTGATCGTGCGACGAATGACGTTACTGCGGGCGCGAACTGTCGCGAGACAGCGCAAATGGCTACCAACAATCCAACATCTCGTGGAGAACGCGACCGGATCGGGAAAACTTGTCGGCGAACGCAGGGATTCAGGTAAGGCGATCGCGCGCACGCGAGAATGTATAATTTTACAGCGCGAGCAAGCAAAAAAATTTCTGTAAAATGCGGATTGCGGAAATTTTGACATTTTCGCGCAATTCGCGGCACGCGAAAATGTCAAATTATCGCAATTTCCGCGAGCGGAATGGAATTTTAGCCCAGGCCTACTCCCAGGCCGCAGCATGGTTGGAAATTCCAAGCCATCCTATCTGCTGGAAAGCCAGCAAGGATTGTGGGGATGCATTGGTGGCTCCTGTTCTTTCATGCTGAAAGACAGTGCTTTAAGGTACACTGGAGCTGAGAGATTCAGGGCCTGCTATGAGTGATGAGTCAAATAAGATAGTGGTTGGAAGAGAGGGCCCAGATGCCTAGGTTTCAGTTTGCTTAATGTTCATGATAATATTTCCATGTTTACAAAGTGTGCCTTGGTATGGTGTTACCCCAAGTGATTCACGTTATTCTGCCCTGGCACTGTGCTATCCACAGGCTCATCTGGCATTCGTCCACTGTTTGATCTGTGCTAAATTACCATTTTGCTGCTGTGCCCTTAACAGCCTGTCCTCTGCTTTGCCCCACCACAATGCTCACTGTTTATTCGTTGGTCAAAAATGTGCCCTTTCCTGCTCTAACAGAGTACTGACCCTGCTTTAACATAGTACAGTGCTGCCCCTGACGGATCAGGCACTCTGCCCCCATCCTCAGCTCAATACCGTGAGTGTACTGACTTTTTCTGACCACAATGATTCCTCTTTACTTCCTGACAAAGTGCTGACACTTCCTCTACTATGACACAGAACTGCCACTCTATTGCTCCGCCTCAGTATGCACTCTGCTCTGTCCTGTCATAATTGGGCGCAGCGTTGCCTTCATCCACCACTGTCCCTGCTCTGCCAAGGCAAATTACTAACTAGCTGTACCTCGCTGAATGCTTCTCATGGACCTTCCTTAGCAAAGCACAGTTCCACACCCTGGCACAGCACTGCCCTTGTACTGTTTTCTGTGGTACATCTACTGTTATGCCGTGATACACTGCCTGGCCAGTGCTGTCTCTGTCTGGGTGCAGTGCTGCTTCCTGGTCTACCCTGCAACAGGTATGCTTTATGCTGAACTTGCATAGATGTACCTGTGCTGTGCCTCGGTCTGTGCTGCTCTGTTACTTTGCAGAATTGAGTTCTGGTGGGTGCTTCTAGCAGCTGCTAAAATCTAGGTGAAAAAAAATATCAAAACACTCATTCATCTCTCTGTGAATCTGTTCATATCTCTCTATTGAGAGATAGCTATTCATTACCCATGTTCTTTCTGTCTCTGCAAGAGTGATTGATGGTTAGAGCACTTGCTTTATGTACCTACCTACCAGTATCTTCTTTTCCATAAACGAAAAATCCAGGGCTGTTGTAGAAGCTTTCTCACTGGACAATTTTGTGCTTTTCCCTGCAAGCCAGGTTGATGGCTCTGTGGGCAAAACCATATAGTATAGCGTGTGGCCCTGTGGTTGTGTGTAGAAATCATGCTGCCTCCTCTCAACCTTCTTAGGGAAACTCTGACCTAACTTCAATTACACAGTGGCGACCCCCTCACACACACACACCCCTTTTTTAAATCTTTTTTTGTCATTTTTTTTTAGGTGGTTAACTCCTCAAACTTGCCCAAACCCCTTACTTCCATTTACCTCTTCCCACCCAAACCTTAAAACTATGAAGATCAGACGATACCATTGCGTTGCATAGCAAAAGAACATGTTGTAAATCCCTGCATACTATTACAACGTATTGGAAATGTCAACATGTTGTAGTGCTCGTGAAGTAAAGGCATGCACAGTTAGGCCCTGAGTTAACATCTGAAATTCATAAATCACCTATTGTCATCAGACCGGCCTCAGACCAGCGGGCCAGCATTTAAGCCTGAACCAATCCCTACACATTGGAAATCTCACAAGATATGGTGGCAGCACAGAAGGTACATTGTATGTAATGCCCCCAAAATTTCAGAGCAATGAATATCAAAATATTTGTGGAAATGGGCTATCCAGGCTGACCTAGGATTTTTGTGATTAGTTCACCCTGTGCTGACTCGAGTCCATTCTGTTCTAGTTGCTGGGAAGTTCACCCACCTAAGCAACTGGCTTTTTATCGGATCTGGGCTGCGAAGTAATAGAGTTCCATATCCGGACACCCCAGCCCACCCCCGGTATCAGTCTTTAAATTATTCTCAAGCTACTCTATGACAGCCCTGAGTCCAAATGAAGTCTGCCAGGGATCTCTCCACATCTCAGAACCAAGACCTTTATATCCAAATGGGTAGATTAGTAAAGTAGTAGAGCAGTCTTGGAAGCGTCACCATTTTAAAATAATGCAAACCTGTCCATGACCGAACTGCTAGGTTTTCCAAAAGTCATTACTGCCCCTGAAGTTCCATGTTGTGGCCCCTAGGTTACCTGCTATCAAATCTTCTGAAATGTAATATATCCCAAGCCCCAGATGTCGAAATGTGTGTGGTCCCCATCTGATTTCTTGAAAGGCTAACATTTTAGGTCAAACTGGCTATTCAGTCTCATAGAAATTCGCATATTCACGACACAAAGGTGAGATACCATGCCACACTTCTCTAAACATTTTCCTGCGGGCTCATGGCTCTCATTACCATTTTTTACAAACAATTAACAGGTCATCAGCAAATAATAACACTGGTAGCCCCCTCAGAAGAAAATGCTTCTACATCTATTCTCCTTCCACAGATCTTCCACAATGGGTTTGTTGGCCAGGGCAAAATAATGTAAAGGATAATGGGCAATCTTGTCTCGTACCCCAATGATTGAATTGTAATGAAGAAATCACCCCACACATTTTCACCCTGACTGTCGTAATTTGGTATAGGACCCCAATCCAGTTTTCACCCATACCCATGTGTCTGAGGACCCCAAATAGAAATTCCTAAGGTAGTCAAATGGTTTTTCCAAATCAATTGCCAGGGCTATGGCACTTAGACTTACTTCCTCAGGAATTTCATCCAATATTCTCAAGCAGCATCTGATATTAACAGCCATGTTTGTTGTGGGTATGACACCATTATGATCCCTGTGAACTAGCGGTGTCATGCACGGGTAGTGTCTCAAGGTCAATACTTTGCTAAAAATGTATAGTGAATGTTCAACATAGACAGGGGCCTATAGGACGACCGATCAGCTAGGTACTTTTGCAATTTAGGAGACAGAATTATCAGTGCTTCGCACATAGTGCTAGGGAGTCTGCGTGTTTCTCAGACCACCAAATACATCTTATCCAGCTTGGCTGTATGAACTTCAGACTAGATGCAGTAACAATCAGCTGGCAAACCGTCAACAGTCGGATATTTCCTGATAGCTAACAGCTCCAGTGAGTCTTTATTTCCCCTCAGGGATGGGATTCCTCAGCAGCTTGGCAGCCTCCTCTGTAAACCTCAGGATTAACAATCTGCCTCTCTATTTGGGAGCAAAGGTCTCCACATTAGCTTTTTACAGGTTACTGTAATACTCTCTGAAGGATGAGTTAACACTAATTTGATCTCGGAGTGTCAGATCTGATTTGGGCACATATATTTAAAATAAAATATTTATGAACAGTATAACCACTGGCATAATAACCACCATATTTACCAACAGGAGCTAAATGATCCCATAGTTGCAACAACAACAAAAACATCTTGTGAATTGCATGAGAACGCATTAGAGAATGAAGGTCTAAATCCATCTTAAATTGCACATTTTAATTCTGCCACTGCAGTGGTCATTGACTCCACAAATTGAACTATCAAGTAATCACAGCACTTTATACCATATTAACAAAGACATTCATAATTTTCTTATTTTCTCAAATATGGCACCAAGAATGGTTGACTGTCAATACGACCAATGGTTGATGATCAAAATAGATCCAGATTTAGAAGGCATTTTCAGATATAATCCAGTATTTGCATTGGTAATACTAAGAAGCATAACAGACATACCATTGAGTTCTAGGGTAAGAAAACTGAAATTTGAAGCAATGAACACTAACAAATCAAGTGAATAAACTGATGGGGATGTTCCTGTGCCTATAATGTACATACGTGGATGCAATTAGACACCTGCAATCAGGACAGAAATTCCGAATAAAACACTTCACCACTTTCAATACAATGTTTTGTATATACAATATAATTACGTTTTCCATTTTTACTGATTTTACAGTTAAAAATACAAAAAGAAAACAATTTGGTATCCTGTCAGTTTGTTTTAAATATGGAAAATTACAGAAAATAGATTTTCATTTAGATGATTCTCACTATTGTCAATCATACCTGTAAGTAAATAGTTTTTCCAATTGACAGGTAAGGGAGTTAAAAAAAAAAGAAAAAAGATTTCATAATGAAGCTTAAATGTCCGCAGCAGTACAACTGTTTACACTGTTTTACAATACAAATCAATTCAAATGACTGTATTGTACTGTAGATCTCTAAAACGCATTGGACATTCACACATGAGTAAACATTTGTCAGTTAAATAAACATTTAAGTGTACCCATTGCAGCTTCATTGTTTGCACGCAACATAAAATAAATATGGACAAATACACACATCAAATTATCAAAAACAAATATGGACAAATGCAGACAAAATTGTCAAAAAAATAAATACCATAAAACCAAGAACCCTAAGTATAATGTGCAATTGTGACTTACTATTAATTGGCAATGAGAGAAAATAGCAATGAAGACGAGATTGAGAGAGCCGAAAGTAATATACTAACCAAAAATAAGAAGCAGGACGTATTATGTCTCATTTACAATTCCACGGAAATGATAGAATTCTAAAAGTGAACAAAGTAAAAGATAGTAATAATCTGCTTCTCAGAAAATAGAATTATTTGATTAGAATGATTAAAGACAAAAAACATTATGGTTTAAATGAGATACGTTATTGCGGTTATAAGGTCTAGAAAACTGAAAATAACTTAGGAGTAAGGCTATTATAGATAAGGGAATCAGATACAGAGGGCAAATATTTTACAGGAAGATAAAAGTAGTCTGCTGATACCTACTAGAAGACATCTGGAGATGGTGGTGTCTAAACAAATAGCACCATCGTGTTTGCTGGAACATTTTGGGGAAAATCTGTTAAAATAACTTGCTATAGCTTTTCAAAATTTTGATTAATACTTTATGTGAATTTCTTTTTAATTACATTTTTGAAACAGTGTTGTTAAACTCCTAATGAGAAGCACATTTCACTTGACGGGAAATGTGGTGACTGGTGGAGGAATGCCTTTTGTTTTTTACTGTTTGTATATCACAGCAATGAATAACTGAATTTAAAGTGAAGTGTTCATGCTATTAGCTCTTCATGTGAACAAAAGAACATGTACAATGCAATTAATGTTTATTTTATAGTGTGCATTTAGCACACTTGGAAGGAAGGTTTTCATTTCACCTAATCAACAACTGAGTCATTGACCGTAGACACTGGGAGCAGGCGGAGAGAGGAATGGAAGAGGATGGCGTGCAACATAGGAACTTAGAGTGAGGCTTGGAGAGATAGCAACACATGGTGAAGACCTGGGAATGCAGAAAACCTTAAAGTGACACTAAGGGGCCGATTCCGATAGCCGGTCGGACAGCTGTCCGTAGCCTTACCGTGCGACCGACATGTACCCAGAGCCGGTCCGTCCTGTAGAGTAAGTACGATGCGCATAACTGCCAAAAACACGACCGACACGTAGGCTGTGATTCAAGCTCCATTCTCCGTCTGAGCCGTAACTCCTAACGTTGAACCGAGTCGCCCGGAAGCAGTATCCATAGCAGTTTCCGGCATGACAAGTACAATGCGTACTTCCTATGCGCCGGACGGGTCGTCACGTACGGCACATCACAGCATCCGGAAAACAAGCATATCAGCTACGATTCGCACCACAACTCAATACACGGCTACGAGACGGACCAGCTTGCAGCGGGTATGAAACGGAGCAACAAGCAGCGTGTATGACACAAACACATCATGAATCCCATCGCGCAGGTTATACCAGTACTATACATCTATGACCAGATCAGGAACCGACGCCGACGGCACAGACGGTAAGTCAGACACCTACCCCATAAACAAACAACACGTACCCGAAAAATGGCACACACACACAGGGAATCCACATCCTGGCTACTAACAACAGCCCACCATAGGGGTTGCATGGCCAGCACCACTAACACCCCCACCCATAGGGCTCATGTTGCCCATCACTAATGCCACCCCCAGCCATAGGGCATTTGTTGCCCATCACTACAGCCACCCCCACCCATAGGGGACCTGTTGCCCATCACCCCTGCCACCCCCAGCCATAGGGCTTATGTTGCCCATCACTACAGCCACCCCCAGCCATAGGGCTTATGTTGCCCATCACCCCTGCCACCCCCACCCATAGGGCTTATGTTGCCCATCACTACAGCCACCCCCACCCATAGGGGACCTGTTGCCCATCACCCCTGCCACCAACAGCCATAGGGCTTATGTTACCCATCACTACAGCCACCCCCAGCCATAGGGCTTATGTTGCCCATCACCCCTGCCACCCCCACCCATAGGGCTTATGTTGCCCATCACTACTGCCACCCCCACCCATAGGGCTTATGTTGCCCATCACTACTGCCACCCCCAGCCATAGGGCTTATGTTGCCCATCACTACAGCCACGCCCAGCCATAGGGCTTATGTTGCCCATCACCCCTGCCACCCCCACCCATATGGTTGATGTTGCCCATCACCCCTGCCACCCCACCCATAGGGCTCATGTTGCCCATCACTACCGCCACCCCCAGCCATAGGGCTTATGTTGCCCATCACTGCAGCCACCCCACCCATAGGGGAACTGTTGCCCATCACCCCTGCCACCCCCACCCATATGGCTGATGTTGCCCATCACCCCTGCCACCCCCACTCACAGGGGACCTGTTGCCCATCACCCCTGCCACCCCCACCCATATGGCTGATGTTGCCCATCACTCCTGCCACCCCCACCCACATGGCTGATGTTGCCCATCACCCCTGCCACCCCACCCATAGGGCTCATGTTGCCCATCACTACTGCCACCCCCACCCATATGGATGATGTTGCCCATCACCCCTGCCACCCCCACTCACAGGGGACCTGTTGCCCATCACCCCTGTCACCCCTACCCATATGGCTGATGTTGCCCATCACCCCTGCCACCCCCACTCATGGGGGACCTGTTGCCCATCACCCCTGCCACCCCCACCCATATGGCTGATATTGCCCATCACCCCTGCCACCTCCACTCACAGGGGACCTGTTGCCCATCACCCCTATCACCCCCACCCATAGAGCTGATGTTGCCCATCACCCCTGCCACCCCCACTCACAGGGGACCTGTTGCCCATCACTACTGCCACCCCCACCCATAGGGCTGATGTTGCCCATCACCCCTGCCACCCTCACTCACAGGGGACCTGTTGCCTATCACTCCTGCCACCGCCACCCATAGGGCTGATGTTGCCCATCACCCCTGCCACCCCCACTCACAGGGGACCTGCTGCCCTTCACTACTGCCACCCCCACCCATAGGGCTGATGTTGCCCATCACCCCTGCCACCCCCACTCACAGGGGACCTGTTGCCCATCACTCCTGCCACCCCACCCATATGGCTGATGTTGCCCATCACCCCTGCCACCCTCAATCATGGGGGACCTGTTGCCCATCATCCCTGCCACCCCCACCCATAGGGCTGATGTTGCCCATCACCCCTGCCACCCCCACTCACAGGGGACCTGTTGCCCATCACTACTGCCACCCCCACCCATATAGCTGATGTTGCCCATCACCCCTGCCACCCCCACTCACAGGGGACCTGTTGCCCATCACCCCTGCCACTCCCTCCCGTATGGCTGATGTTGCCTATCACCCCTGCCACCCCCACCCATAGGATGGGTGGTGCGCAACACATCCAGCATACTCCAACATCAGGTATGTCTGCAAAATATATCCCCCCCAACATCATGTCAACAGTGTGTAGTCTGTGACAAATGCCCACAACAGTGATTATGGCTACGAGCATACAATGTAAGTAACAGCACATGTGTGACAAACACATGAGTGTGACATACACAAGGCAAGCATCACCATAGCACTGTGGCAATGTAAAAAGAACAACCCCTCACTGTGTAGAACAGAAGTTAAGTGGGGGCTTCCAAAATGCAGCAGATGTTGAGCATTGTGGTGATGGGGACTAAACCCCCCTCATCACAGTGACCAAAAGGTAAGTGTCATCATGGTCAAAGCTGCAAATAACAAACAGCATGTATGATCCCTGCTCCCAACACATCAAACACTTCTGGGGCAAACTAGTGGTTGTGTCCCATACACACAGAGATGTGGTGAGGCCAACAGAGCTGTGAAAACATAACACACTCTCGGCCATGTGCAGACAAGCACCACACATGGGGGCTGACAATGCATACAGCGAACAATGACACAACAGCCGAAGTGACCATCACCTAGCTTGCACACATCTCGAAAATAGACACACCAATCAAAACAACATGTGTAGACTCTAGGTGTCAGATCCCAAATTTACATTCCATGCCAGCAATGGCACCTAACAACCAGGATGAATGTGCACAATGATGTGATATGACTCACAGGGACAGCATGCAAAATCACAGAAACAGCATCCAGACAAAGGCCCACAACAGCAATACCAATGCAAACAGGCAAACTCACACTGCACATCTGACACAGCATGTGTGTGTGTGTGTCACAGTATCCCGAGGCAACTACACAACACATGAGGGGGGCAGAACCACAGTGACACAGATGTGGACACAGTGCCATACAAAAGTAAACCATCATTGGAACACCCTCAGTGGGCAATCAGGCATTGGTAGATGAGAGGGAGCACAGCAGACACATGTGACACAGGCTGGAATGAACACCAATTAACACAGCAAGAGACTGACACACAACAGCACTACCCCCAGGGACCAGACATTGGGGTGACACAAGCATGCATGACACCTCCACTGTGATGACAAAGGCAGATGTCGTACAAACTGGGAAACCCAGACATGTGTCCTGATCCACAAATGTACATCACACATACACAAACACAAATCACTCAGCATGGCCCCTCATCCATGGACAAACGGGACCTAGGGGACCATCCATGCAAACATTTACATCAGTCCACCCTCAACACCACACACCCTGAACTGCAACAATGTGCATCTGTGAAGCTCACATGCACAGGTGACATTGCACATGCACCCATGACAAACACAGGAATGTTGGGAGGAACTAAGGTGCACAGACACATCACACAAGGACAGTTTACAACCCTGGAGAATGACAGACATACTGCACAGTATGTGGTACATGGGAATGACCTCAAAGCACACGTAACCTTCAGAATACCTGCCACAGTCCCAGGACAATGCAGAAGTCAAGGAGAACCACAAGGCACACATGCTGACACCTGCCAACATTGCAGCCCTGAACCCGACAAGTGGGAGCAGTCACACACACATACACATGTCTCAATCACTGAAAGGTATCACCTAGGAACAACTACATGATATTGCGAATAAACAAGTGCCTTGGGGAACCCTGACTGTGACCCATCTGTGTCTTACAACATCATCACCACTCAGAACTGACAAATCCCAATAATGATACACCAATTAATAGTAGTGTGTCATGCACCCACACATCTAGTAGCCCATGGCAAAGTAGTAGGATGAACACAGTACCACTCAGCAAGCATCAACAACAGGAACATATCAAGGGAACACTACCTGTGCATGAGAAAGGGATGTGGACACACACATGCTCGTACAACACACACCATGGGCCCAGGCTATGTCACGGGACAGCACACTTGAGGGGAGCCAACTCCTCTGGAAGCCCAGCTGTGCCAAACTTATTCACAGCACGTCTCACTCATGTCAGCAGAACACTTGGTCAGTCAGCCATCAGTTACCACACAATGAAGGCTCTGGTCACAACAGCCTGGGTAAGTGAGTCTCCCCTAAGTCATCTGCACATACTCAAAACTTATGTCTAGCAAGTTGCACAGAGGACACAGTTGCTCCTATACCAATGATGCCCACACCTGTAGGTCCGATGGTGATGTGCAAAAAGGTCTGTGAAATTGACAAATTGGACAATGGGAAGCACATCATATGTGCATGGGTGCAAGCCACAGATGTGACCATGCAAATGAAATGTACACAGAAATGTCCACAAATATTTGATCAGAACACACAGGTAGCTAAAAAGGATGACATGGATATCCACCAGAATAGGATACATATTACGGGTGGGCGGAATTTGCGAAATCCACTTTCCCAAATTATCGCGAAAATGTTAAAAATTATCGCAAACACGCAGAAATATCGCTAAGATGCGGAAGTTTTTTCTCGCATGTTCGCGAGATTTTCTGCATGGTTGCGGCTCGCCAACTTACCCATGTGGTTGCTCGCGGGCGCGGCCATCTTGTTTTCAGTTGTCTCGCGGTGCATGATCGCGAGAAGAAAGACGTGATCGCGCGACGCATGACGTCACTGTGGGAGCGAACTGTCGCGAGACAGCGCAAATGGCTAAAAACAATACAACATCTCATGGAGAACGCGACCGGATCAAGAAAACTTGTCGGCGAACGCAGGGATTCAGGTAAGGCGATCGAGCGCGCGCGCGAGAATGTATTATTTTACAGCGTGAGCAAGAAACAAATTATCGCCAAGCTGCGGAATGCGGAAATTTTGACATTTTCGCGCTCTTCGCGCAACGCGAAAATGTCAAATTATCGCAATTTCCGCGAATGGAACAAAATTTTCGCCCAGGCCTAATACATATCCCATGGACCACATGGAGTACCTCACATCAGCACATCAATATTCAATATTGGAAACCAAGCATTACAGGTGCAAAGGCATGTAAAACAGCATCAACATAATGTACAGATAAACCAAGTTCACAGGGATAACGAAAAAAGCTTTATTCAGCATATTAAAAGTTAAACGTCTCTTCTAACATAAGGCCAATGGCCAGTCCATGTCCAAACGCCAAGGAGTGAACTCGAGTGACAAATTCAGTATATAAAAATCTAAACGTCTGTGCAGACAAAAGGCCAATGGCCAGTCCATGTCCAAATGCCAAGGAGTGAACTAGAGTGACAAATTCCAGCATATTAACAGTTAAACGTCTGTTCAAACAAAAGGCCAATGGCCAGTCCATGTCCAAATGCCAAGGAGTGAACTAGAGTGACAACTGTCACACGTTGCTTGCCTGCACTGCTAAGGACTGGGGTCATCCCCTCGGAGGGGCATACATGGAAGCAGGCCAGGCACGGCAGGGACAGGATCAGGGCGCCGCAGAAGGAGGCAGTGAAGAGGTGGGGGATGCAGGCGAGACACTTGCAACTACAGTGGAGCTGACTGAAGTGGTGGGTGCTGTCACAACTGTGGGGCACAAGTCAGATGGTGGGGGTGCCGGCACAGCTCCAGTGGGCAGGTCAGATGGAGTGGATTGGGTCACCACTGCAGTGCCCAAGTCAGACGGGGTGGTCATGGACTCCAAAGCAGTGCCTACATCCATGGGAGTGGAATGGGAGACAGGTGAGGTCGGCAGGGCAGGGGGGGGCACGGTCCCCACATCAGTGGCACTCACTGTCTGACCAGGTGTGGAGGAGCAAGTGCTAGGGGGGAATGGCCTTAGAATTTTGGGTATGGTGTATCTGTGGGCGGGGGAACCCGGGGCAAGGGGTGGTGGGGGAACCTCTGGAGTAGTGGCCTGGGGGATGGAGGACGGAGACTTTACCTTGGAGCTGCGTGGTGGCGGGGGGTCTTGCTCTTCTGGCACCGGGGGGACTTGCGGGTAGGGGTCTCTGTCTGACAGCACCTGGGGGAGGGTGTCCAGGTGTGAGGGGCACTCCCTTCTGTGTGTGGGGACTTCCTCTTCCCCTTGTAATCAGGATCTGCAGGGTCGGTGGGGAAGAGGCCAAGGTCACAGAGGAAGAGCTTCTGGGGGGATGGGGTTGCAGGTAAGGCAAGGAAAGGGGGCTGGGAGAGAGAGGTCTTGGAGGACTGTGGAGTGGTTGTGGATGACTGTGTGTGTCTGCAAAACAGCCCCTGCGAGTGTGGAATCAGTCCCCTATGCTTGCTTGTGTGCACATCTAGACCTTGGTTTAGGGGTTTCTGTGCTTGGGACAGGTAGGGTGCTAGGAATCGTGGGTGGTGCAGGGGTAGGAGGGGTGCGGGACTGTTGGAGGAGGGACACTGCTGCCGTCAGGGAGAAGGCCACAGACTCATTGGTCCTCTGTAGGGCAGACATGCCCGAGGAAATGCCTTCCATGAATGACACCAGTTGTGTCAACAGACCTGTGTGTGCATGGAGGACCTTCAGCATCAACGTCTGCCCACATGGATCTGTCGAAGTAAGTCCACAGACTCCTCACTCAGGGCAGCAGGGGACACAATGGCAGGGGGTGCAGTGCCTGGCACAAAGGCGACATGCTCACGAACACGGGAGCCCACAGGGACCTCTGGGATGGGAGCCGATGGGAGGGGGGTGGTGGTGGTGGTGGCGGTGGCGGGGACAGCCTCACTAGCTGGGGTTTGGTGGCTGCTGACACCCGCCTCCACAAGGAGTCATCCTCAGAGCTGCTGTGGCCCTCAGCTGGGGGTGATGGTGCTGATGACTCCTCTGTGTGGCTCCACTCGCCCTCCGTGCTACTGGGTCCACCCGACTCCTCTCCTTCTGTCCCTGTAAGGTTCTGTGGCTCCTCCTGGTCCATGGAGCTGTCCCCTCCTGTGGCCATGGATGTATCTGTATAGGAATAGGAAGTAAGAGAACAACATCAGTCACCTGCACCGACTGCACACACCACAGTGAGTAAATCACATCACAGGGCAAGCCCTGGCAACATCAGCTGAACACAGCTCAAAGTGCGAACACTGTTTAGGATCAGACAATTGTCATTCTCAACATCAACCATGGCACACATATCCCCCCTTGACTTTCACACATATGTCTGTTGCATGTTGGATGCTAACACCCCAATGTGCCAACATGACCCACGCACACATTAGTTGTACATGCAAATGAACATGTAGGAGTATGTCACTGTACACACAGCACATCTCTTGCTACTGACTCAGTAGAGGTGTCCGGATGAAGGGATGGGCAGAGACTCATTTCACATGCTTGGGATGCATGCCAGCAACACACACTATGATGTACTCATGTCCTGATGGGCAATGCCACAATGGGGTGCATGGTGCACACTTGAACTGAATGCAGGCTCACTCATAGCAAGTTAAATTCCATGGCACTGGGATGCCCTGAAAGTCAGTCAACACTGTCTCCTGTCACAGGGGCAGGGCATCCAGACAAGAACAATATGCACTGACTCACAATCCTAGCTCAGGGGCAAAGCTAACTCTGCAGATGACCGGCGCACTTGCCCATCCCATGCAAACAACATATCCAGGACCCAGAAGCAAATCATACATATGAGTCTCAGCAAACACAAATCCCTGTACATTAACACATCGCAGTCTGCCATGCATGTAACCCAGCTGCATGAAGGACACAGTTGCATACACCATTGTGCGCTGTCAGATGATCACACACCTATATGTCACACAGGTCTGGTCTCTCACAGTCACATCGCAGATGTCATGCTGACCCTCTGAATCATGGACACCCCAGTTGTACGTAGCAACAAGCCACACCCTAATGACACAGAGGCAGACACCTGAGTGCACATGTCACTAAGCACAACCTGCAATTTCATACACAGGATTGGGATTACAGAGTGTTACTAAATGCCCTTGAGGGGGCATGACTGGCCAGGACTAAGTGAAACAGTGTTTGGCCCTGGACAGTAGTCAGGTGACTAAGCAAGTGTGACATACTTGATATACATACTCCTGAGGCCCAAAAATGTGAGGCCCCTGCTGCATGGGTTTGTTTGGAATACCCCAGCCACATGTTGCGAGTCAGACCAGCAATTGGTACACATCTCAAGGGCACACACAGATCACATGTCAGATCTCAGGCATTGTGTAAACAATTGACCCACCCATGAAACACACAACAGATTCACGGGAACTGATGCTGACCGGTACCTGAAGCATAGCTGACTGCAGGGACACAGTGCCCTAGTGACACAAGCAACAGACTGGAGGGGCCATACCTGTGGAACAGATGAGGAGGGTGCATCGCACAATTGAGGGACCTGAGTTTTGGACTACAAGACCTACGCAATGTGGAAGTGTGACCAGGACAAAAGACTGCTATTTGCATGTCAGACATAGTACACAGATCAGACATGGACTCACCCCCTTCCTGCTGCTGTCTGGCCTTCAGCTGCCTATCCAGGTCCGGGAAGGCCACCGCCAGGATACGGAGCATATGGGGAGTCAGGGTCCGGTGTCCACCCCTCCAGAGTGGAGGTGACAGCTCAAGCTGGACTCTAGCTATCCTCCGGGTCCAGCCCCGAAGGTCAAGCCACCTCTTCTGGCAGTTGCGGATCCGGCGCTTGAAGACCCCTACAGAACAAACAGCCCGGGCGATGGTTAGCCAGATCTCCTGCTTCTGGTGGGCATCAACCTGTGAGGAGGACAAAGTGAAAAGTACATTAACACACATGCCCCAGATTTGTGCAGCACACATTTGGATATGCATGTCATCACAAAGGGAAATAAATTACACAGGCAGTGCAACCATGGGGAAGGAAAAATCACATGCATGTCTGACATGTTAACAATGCCTGGATAGTTTAAGCTTGCAATAATGCACTTTAGCAGCAGCAAAACTATTCATTTCATGTACCTACACACTTTGGATGATGAAAGTAGTCAGTGAGAATGCTTGCCACTGGTGTACACACTGCTAGTACTGCTAGTCAGACAACATGCATAATTAGGAAGGCAGTGGACTGCACACTCACCTGCTCCCCTGGTTTCCCATAGAGCTTTTTGTACTCTGGAAGGAGCACGTCCAGCAGAGCCTGGTTCTCCTCCTCAGTGAAGGCTGGGGCCCTCTCCAGAGTAGCCAGCCAGCCTTATATCTGTGCTGCAGAGGCAGACTCTGCGCCATGTGTCCCTAGTGATAGGTCAAACTCGGTTGCATTCTATGAATCTGGCCAACCCATTCAAAAGTACGACTCGTACACGCCTTCCACATCGTTCAAATCTTCACCTTCATGGAACACTTGAAATTGCAACATTGTTGTAGGCATCCAACTGAATTTCCAGTGCACAACTCGTACAAGTTTTGAATCCGCATCCGTCTCCATGACAGTCCTGAGCCAATGGGTGCACCCGGCTCGTTCAACTGACTGTACAACGTGTATTTTGAATATACACATGCACCCGTCTCCATACGATTCAATGACCAAGGCGTACGCCTGTCTCGGACCATGCCTGTCCGACGCGTATGCATGATAGACACCCGCGTCTGACCTCATTGCATTCAATGACAAAGCGTACGCACGGCTCGGAAATGACCCGTGCAATGCGTACGCTTTGTCACCCGCGTAGGATCTCATTGCATTCAATGACAAAGCGTATGCACGGCTCGGACATGACCCGTGCAATGCGTACGCAGTGTCACCCGTGTCGGACCTCATTGCATTCAATGACAAAGCATACGCACGGCTCGGACATGACGCGTGCAATGCGTACGCAGTGTCACCCGCATCGGACCTCATTGCATTCAATGACAAAGCATACGCACGGCTCGTACATGACCCGTGCAATGCGTACACATTGTCACCCACGTCGGACATCACTAGTGTGACTATTATATGGATACAGCACACATATACTGGCCAGGGACACCTGTGCACACCTAGCACACTACAGCATTGGCCACACAGTGTCCCATGGCATGTAAGGCTGCATTCCCTGGGTGTTTGGGGGGCCACATCTGTTTTTTTGGCTGCCACTTTGTGCAGCCACTCCCAGGCTGTGCACGTGTGCATGGGGGCAGAATCCATTGTGTGTTGTGCACATTACTACTGTGATGTGCAATTGGACAGTAATGGGCATGAGTCTCGGACACAGTGTCAGGTTGGATATGTTTAGGACAGGTCACATACACCCTGAGTCCTGGGGGTGATGGCATGCACGTCACAGTGAGACCTGTAGCCACAATACTGATGTGCACCCACATTCTGTGTGCATGTTGTGTCTCAGATGTGTCTGATCAAGTGTTACCAATGGGTGACAGTCTCCACATCCATGTGGTATATGCATCAACCTTGATGGGGTGTGTGTCTAAGAGATGTACATGTAGGGCCGGCAGGAACAACAGTGGCCACTACCTGTGGGACTTACGCTTGCCTTGTGGTGTGTACATGCTACTCCATGTCCATTGCTGTGTTGATGTGGCAATACAGGGAGCCTGGGTTTCTGCATTGCAAAGATCTGTGATGCCTGGAATACATGAGGCCTCAATTGTCACTGCAGTGTGTTTTTGGAACTTTGCAGCGGCACATAGGTTGGGTGACACAGCCAGATGATTGGCCATTGCACTACATGGGACTCATGAGGACATGCATGTGGAATTGAGATGTGAGGTGGTGGTCTTGTAGGTGACATATGTGTCCATGAACAACAGCACACACCTCAGTACAATGTGTAATGTCATGAACTAGCATGTGATAGTGATCGTGGTCATGGCCACATGGGTGGATGAACTGACAATCTTCCTTTGTGCATCTCTGTACTGTAGGGCACCGGCTGTCCATCGTCCGTTCCCAGATCTTGCAACCATGCAGGAACGCGACTGCATCAGACGGTACTGCTTCACCAGGCCACTGATTGCGGAGTTGGTGGAGCAGTTGGCGCCACATCTGCTACCTGGCCGGACATACCCTACAGCACTGACCCCAGAGGTGAAGGTGATGGCAGCCCTGCACTTCTTTGCTACTGGTACCTTCCAGTACACTGTGGCTACTGCTGGTGGGATGTCGCAAACAATGTTTAGTCGGGTGCTACGCGATGTCTTGGAGGGGATGTTGCAATTCCTTGACCTGTATATCAAGTTCCCGAGCCCAGTTGAACTCCATGAAATAAAGGATGCCTTTTATACACTGGGGAGGATGCGGAATGTCATCAGATCTATTGATGGGACACATGTTGCCCTGATACCACCACAGGCACATGAGCAGGCATAGCGGAACAGGAAGCACTACCATTCGATCAATGCTCTGGTGGTCTGTCTTGCTGACATGTCGATCACACATGTGTGTGCACGGTTCCCTGGTTCTGCGCATGATGCCTACATTATCAGGAGTATTCGCATTGCAACACTAATGTCACAGATGCCAGCTCAGCATGCCTGGCTTGTCGGTGTGTACTGACTGTTTCTCATTGTGTGAGTTTGTCAATTTTGTATTCCGCACTCCGACAAAACTCAGCTACTTGTTCATTTTTGTGTGTGTGGGTGACTCCGGATACCCCAACATGCCGTGGTTGCTGACACCCCTCAGGAACCCTGTGACACCAGCTGAGCTGCGCTACAATGAGGCACATGGTTGGAGCAGGAGGGTGATTGAGCGGACATTCGGCCTCCTAAAAAGCCGCTTTCGCTGCCTGGACAAGACCGGAGGGGCCCTCCCATATGAGCCTGCAAAGGTGTGCAAAGTAATCCTTGTCTGCTGCATGCTACACAACATGGCGGTGCGGAAGGAGGTGCCTCTCATCCAGGATGACGATAACGACGACCAACGTCCGGCACCTGTGGAGGATCCCGGCCTGGGCCAAGATGGCAGTGATGATGAAGATGATGGTGACGTCCGTTCACAGCTCATCAACAACTTCTTCACCTGAATGTGAGTTTCAAGGGTTGTTATGTGAAGTAACGCGGAAATGTATGTATAGGCAATCTTTATTCACAAACGTGTGAACAAGCCACTACGGTGGCGAAACGCATCACGGCGGATTTATGACTAAAATAAACCCCCTTTTGGAATTGAACTAAGCCTGGATTATTGTGTCAGTAGACTCCGAGTGCTCGAGTGGGACTTCGTTTTGGAGTTATATTTAAATACCGGTTTCTCCGCCGGTCTCGCGCCACCCCTTATAGATTGAGGACGCTACGGAGTAACTTGGACAGATTTAATACTGCTTCTTTTGGATTGGCCAAGGGTTTGTTGATGGATTTGAGGAGTGTATGCCAGGCACAACGAGACCTGTCAACTGTCGAAAGACTGGAATAGAAGTGAGCTGTGCTCTTCATCGGAGGCTCGTTTGGAATGCCGCACGCTATCCGAAGGAGCTGGATACACCGTGCAGGTAAGAACATAGCCTCTTTATAGTGGTGTTGAGCAAGCGTTTGAGCGGTTGAGTCAATTGCAAACTCTATATCGAAGTACACGATCGTGTTCGTGTTCGTGTAGGACTGCAATAAAGGAGAGTTAGAAGGACCACTCATGCTATATTGGGAAAGACATACAACTAAACTATACGATCAGCATACAGTCACAGCCTGAGGACCAGGGGAACTCTATATTTGATAGAGGGAGTCATACTGACACAGTCACCGGGGGGTGTGTTCATAAGGGATCCTTTGGGGTTCCCCGATATGAAAGGATGGATGAAGAAAGGGAATGGAGAGAGGCGGCACATGCACTTTTTGCAAGGGCACCGGGCATTGGAAGACCTATACAGACTACAACACCAAATGAAAAAACAATTTATGAAACACTCAGAAAATTCGAAAAACTTCATAAACAAGAAACCCCCAAATGGTGGGAGGCAACGTCCTTGCAAGATTATATTGATAAATCGATCGTACCTCGAGGTCTGAGAATCTATATAACTCCCTCATATGGCTCTCCGGATCCCCAAATGTTAGAGGAATGGTCAATTAATTCAGCTACCAGTTCCAGGAACATGCTGGAAATATTGGTCAAATATGCCTGGTCTGACAGAGAGAAAATCAAACAAGAAATAGAACAGATCAAAAGTCTGCTGAGTACTCATGATGATCAAGAAACCATCAAGAAATTTCTGGAAGAAATGAAAAAACGCTTACAAATGATGGAGGATGACATAAAAAGGAGAAAACAACGGAAACTACACAGGGACTGCGGGGACTACGAGTCTGGCAGAGTCCTGACATATAGTAAAAATTATGACCATCTTTACGATATAGGTAAACCCACGGAGATGAACATTAGACACCATCAGGAACAACGTGAGGAGGACTCAACGGACCAAAGTGAGATCAATACAGAAGAATCGGAGACAACAAGAACATCTGAAAGTTCTACATCGGATACAGACATGGCAACTAGACCAAAAACAACTTTTTTAGATGAATACCGGCTCATGAAACAGAGCCGGCAAACAACAAGATCTATGTCCAGGATGAACCAGAAGGAGGACTCCCCGAACCCGAGAGGAAGGGGCAGAGGGAGAGGAAGGGGTACCAGAGGAAGAGAAGGAAAAGGTCCAGACAGAGAAGAAAGAAAAGAGAAAAATATGGAGTATGTGGAAAAAAAAACACGCTCCAAGAAGAATCAATAATGGATGATATAATGGTAAATCAGACAATTGTGAACTTAACAACTAAAACTTTGAGCAACAAAGACAAAAGAACGCTATGTCTAGGGTTGTCATTCTGTCCTGCAGTTCCCATGAATTATGTCGATAGTAAAATTGATGTATTTAAGTTCTGTAGAAAACTAAAACTTAAAAAGTGGCATAAACTGAAACTGACGCAGGCAGAAGATCTAGCAATTGGAGATATAGACACCATGATTATCCTACACGAACTTCAGAATAATCCGGATGAGACACAAATGAGCCCAGAATCTCTTCTTATTTTAGATGAGTTAGAGATAAAACATGATAAAGCAGCATGTAGCATTTTCAGACCACAATCTACCTTTGTACCAAGATTGGGTCATGACAATATTGACACTTTCCAGGAGCTAGTAAGTAATGAAATGTTGAATTTTAGACAAAAAAGTTGGTCTAAAAAGATGAAAAATGTCAAACATAATTTAACAGCTACACAGAAGAAAAGTATAAACGATCTAGCAACTGATGAAAGTATCGTAGTGAGACCGGCCGATAAAGGTGGAAACATTGTCATTTTGCCCAGAGATATGTATGTTAGAGAAGCCCAGCGTCAACTCAGTGACAACAACACCTATACCATTTCCACAAGGGTAGAATATAACAACAGTGTCTGTAAGATCTGGGAATTACTTAATGAGTGGAAGGATATGGGATTGCAAGAATGGGAAGAATTTTTTTTTCTAAAAAAAGACTATCCCATCCTACCAGTAATGTATCTACTCCCTAAGATCCACAAAAACAAAGAAAATCCCCCAGGTAGACCAATCATCTCTTGAAGGGGCAGTGCACTGGAAAATATCTCAAGATATGTAGATCATTTCCTGAGAGAATTTGTATCTACTCTTTCGTCTTATGTCAGAGATACAAAAACATTTTGAACAAGATTGCCAATCTAGTGTGGAAAGAGGATTACATCATCATAACTTTGGATGTCAATTCACTGTACACCATAATAAATCATGATCAGGGACTACAAGCATGTGCTAATTTTCTAAAACGCAGAAACATCGGCTTTTTAGAACATACCAACATGATCCTTGAGATGATAAGATTCTGTCTCACGAACAATTATTTTCTGTTCGATGGGTCGATATATAAACAAAGACACGGCACTGCGATGAGCACATGTTTTGCGCCGAGCTTTGCGAATCTCTTCATGGGGGAATGGGAGGAAGAGAATCGCAATAACAAAAACCTTGAAGAGGCCTTCATTAGCGTGAAATTGTGGCTCAGGTACATCGAGGATATTTTTGTGGTATGGCAAGGTGAAGAAAAAGATGCAATGCTTTTCATCAAAGAGATAAATCATAGTGAAAAGAATCTTACCCTGACAAGTACCATCAGTAAGGACAAAGTGGAATATCTAGACACACAAGTGATAGTGAGAAATAAGACCATACACATGACTCTCTATCGAAAATGTACGGCAGGTAACACCCTTCTCCATGCTCTGAGTAGCCATCCAGACAACCTCAAATTGAATATACCCTATGGGGAGCTACTCAGAGCAAAGAGTGGACTACTTGAGAGAACAATCAATAATGATTGAAAGATTTAAGACAAGAGGATATCCGACATGGGTTCTTAAAAAAGCAGTTGAAAGGGTGGTGGAAGTGGAAAGATCGAGCACCCTGGCACAAACGGACAAGGTGACACTAGAAAATGAGAATGAAGAGGTTATCAACACTCGTATGATTATGACGTACAATGGCAGTTCTGCCCAGATACGCAAAATAATCAACCGACATTGGGGTATCCTCAAAAATGACCCGGTTGTGGGCAAGACCCTACCAGAAGGTCCTAGCATAACATATAGGAAAGGGCGTAGCCTCAGAAATTCATTGGTACACAGTGATCTAACTGCTAATATGGATGAAAGGGGTATAGATTTACAAGGCTTTTTTCCATGTGGTCACTGTAAAGCATGTGGTAATAGCAAAATGGTCAAGGAGTTTTGGAATACGAGCACCAACACTATGATCACAATCTCCCAATTTTTAACATGCACAAGTACGTTTGTCATTTATGTTTTGGAATGCCCATGTAAACTTCGATACGTGGGCAGTACAACACATATGGCGAAAAAACGTGTTCTTGAACACATGCGGGCAATAACAAATAATGATAGGCAATACCCTATTGCCCGCCATTTTGCAAGCCATCATTTCTCAGACTACACGAAATTAAAATACTATGCCATTGAACAGGTCTTACTTAAAACTAGAGGTGGGAATAGAGTTTTGAGACTCAGACAGCGGGAATCAAGACACATAATTGGCATGTGTACCCCTTTTTCCGGGAGGCCATAACTTAGACGATGAAATGGCCATAGATCTACAAGAGCAATAAGGATCAATGTGATCTAAGATGAAATATGTTCCTTTTGTATGATGAATTTTGTATGAGGGTTTTTTGAATGATGATTTTTATCGACCTAATTGTCTGTATATCTTATTTTATTCCCCACAGGAGGAAAGGAAGGGAATTGGCGTTGCCAGTGCCAACGAGATCCCTACCCTTTTCTTCAGACCATCCTGCGGTCAAATAAGAATCAAGATAAGATTTTAACTTGCATAGATATTATGTATATGTGAACACAAGGAGTTTTGTTTTGTTTAGGGGGTGTAGGTACAGATGCCACATTGTCCATACACGACCGCGAGATATATGAACATGATTGGTTTAATATCTGCAATAGTTAACCACTCCAGCAAAGAATATGGGACGAAGTACATACCCACTAATAAGGGTAATAATGCAACACTTTTTAATGTCTCAAACCTAGTAGCATAAAGGATTATTAAATGGGGCACTATCATGAAAGGAAGAGCGATCCACACACTTCGCAATAGTTATAATGGATAATCATTCCATTAAAGATTTTGTGACTGAATATATACCCACTAATTAGGGTAACATTGCAACACATTCAGATGCTTTACTGAGGCTACAGAAGTCCTGTATATGCGATAATAATACACACAGATTTTCCATATACACTTGCATAAAATGAGATGCAACCATATTTCAATGAGAATGGTTTAATACTACATTATAAGATGGCGCTTATGTTGTAGTCACCGTTGGTGCAAATGTTATAGTCCTTTTACTATGTTTACGAACCAGTAACGCGGAAATGTATGTATTGGCAATCTTTATTCACAAACGTTGTGTGAACAAGCCACTACGGTGGCGAAACGCGTTACGGCGGGTTTATGACTAAAATAAAGCCCCTTTTGGAATTGAACTAAGCCTGGATTATTGTGTCAGTAGACTCCGAGTGCGCGAGTGGGACTTCGTTTTGGAATTATATATATATATATATATATATATATATATATATATATATATATGCATATTATCTACTGGCGGTCGCCAGTAGATAGTTATAGTTACAACCTAGTTTCCATAGGAAATCTCAAAATTCTATTTTGAATAACTTTGGCGCCGGTTGACGAATCCTCGCGAAATTTTCTAAACTAATGGGGCGCTCCGTTCAGCTCCTACCGTGAAAGTCTCGGGGTGATTCGTCAAGCAGCGGCCGAGAAAAAAGGGGGGTCCCAAAACGCGTTTTCCCCATGCATTTTTCCATAGGACCTTTAGACACAGCTACAGCCCGAACGGCTGAACAGAATTACTTGAAATTTGGCAGAGAGGTAGCCATAAGGTCTAGGAAGTGCCTTTTGCAGGTCTGGTGTAAATCTGTTCTGTATTTCCTGAGAAAATAGCATTTAAAAGCATATATATATGTGGGCGGAGCCTAACCACACATCTCATCCTGAGATCTGATTGGCTGTCAGCACTTCATCCAAGAAGTGTTGGCAGCCATCTTGGGACCAATATACATGATAGCACCTCATTAAAAAGCATTGCAGTTAATAGAAGGTTTTAAGACTTTAGTTACATTATAAATCATTTGGTGATGGTACCATACTCATTTTAGGAATTGTGGTATGTTCTAAGGTGATTTCACCATGTGAAAAAGCCTTCTGCTGGGATATCGTGATTGAGAGAAAAATATTTTCTCATGCTTTTACCACAGAGGTTTGGAAGGTGATCTATAAGCTAAACTGAGAGCTTATTTTCTGTAAATTCACATTATCTTTCTCAGTCATGTGAGAATGAAGTCTGACATTCTCAGTAAGACATGTACATCCAACAAGGGCAGAGACTGTCAGTTGATTCCTTTGTGTTCTACTGCAGCTTCCCAGAGTGTTCCAAAGAACTACTAGAGCGCTAACAGTCCTACTTATGATAAACGTATGGCACACCTGAAGCCATCTTGCTTGGATTAAAGTGGTAACTCTTAAAACATTTAATTTAAAAAGGAACAAAATGAGGGGGTTCATTTTTCCATAAAAAGTATGATTAGTGCTGCCGAAAGAAAAATTGGGGCACATTTTGAGTGACTTCTCAAATCCTCTTCTATTTCATTAAAAAATTCTGACATGCAGACTGAAACATGCACTTTCAATACCAGCAGCAGTTTTCCCTGGTGAGCAGTAGCTTTGCTACAGTGATCTAATGAGCAAAAAGAGTGCTAATATTCTGAATTTATGGCAAATGTGTGACACATCTGAATGCCTTCTTGATGGAATCAAAGTAAAAAACTGAAAGTATTTCCTACTGAGGAGACTGCAGTAAATGAGGAAATTAGGAAACTTCATAACAAATAAGTCTCCCAAGATGGCCACCAGAGACAAAAGAGCCCAAATGTAGCCCAAATATCACCCAGATGTAGCCCAAGTATAGCCCAATGACAGAATGTCCCAGAATGTTCTTAAAAACAACTAGAGCGCTTACTGTCTTCATTATGACAAAAGTATGGCACACCTGAAGCCATCTTGATTGGAATAAACTGGTAACACTTAAAACATTTAATTTAAAAAGGAACACAATGAGGGGGTTCATTTTGCCATAGAAATTATGATTAATGCTGAAGAAAGAAAATGAGGGCACATTTTGAGTGACTTCTCAAATCCTCT
The DNA here is from genome assembly GCF_964204655.1 of Triturus cristatus. Classification (NCBI taxonomy): domain Eukaryota; kingdom Metazoa; phylum Chordata; class Amphibia; order Caudata; family Salamandridae; genus Triturus; species Triturus cristatus. Next base: position 1,291,962,932 of record NC_140589.1, read on the forward strand.
TCTATTTCATTAAAAAATTCTGACATGCAGACTGAAACATGCACTTTTAATACCAGGACCAGACTTCCATGGTGAACAGTAGTTTTACTACAGTGATCTAATGAGCAACTAGAGTGCTAACATTCAGAATTGATGTCAAATGTGTGACATATCTGAATACCTTCATGATGGAATCAAAGTAAAAAACTGAAAGCATTTCCTACTGAGGAGACTGCAGTACATGAGGAAATTAGGAAACTTCATAACAAATAAATCTCCCAAGATGGCCACCGGAGACAAAAGAGCCCAAATGTAGCCCAAAATCACCCAGATGTAGCCCAAATATAGCCCAATGACAGAAGTGTGCAAAACACTTATTATTTTGTGTTTTTGCAGTGTTATATAGTGCAGACTTGTCAGGTATTGGAGTGCTTTACATGAGCATTGGTTACATCGCACAAGAACAAATTCATTTTGGTTGTAGACATGGGGAGACTAAGTGATTTGACCAGAATCACAGAATGTCGAACTGAAGCAGAAACTTCAACCTGGTTCCCCAGTTGCAAAGTCTGCATTTCTGGAAGTAACACCACATCCTCTCCCCTAAGTGCAACATTTAATCAAGTGGTCAACTGGATAAAAAAACATAAAGATAACAAATAATTTAAAAGTGCTTTGTCGCTATTTGAAAACTCAGAAAATATGTCCTTATTTTAGTCTTTTAGAGCACTAACCATAATTTTGATGCCAATAAGACCCTCTCATATATGTAATTTCTAAAGGAAATGCTCTAGGTATTACAGTTTTGATTACATCAAGATGATGTCAGGCGTTCCACACTTTTGTAATAAATATAGAATGTTAGCAATCTAGTTGTTCATTAGGATACTGTTGAGAGGCAAAGGCCAGGGGCACGGACTCTGAAAATTGAAGGCAGGTAGGAGGGTGCAAAGGCAACAATTTAACCACACTGAGCAGGCAGGAAGGGCCGTGGAAGCACAACAGACTATGGAGGGCAGTGGAAAGGGGGGCAGGGGCAACAAACCAACAATACAGGACTTGCAAGAGAGGCTGTGGCAATGTAATAGACCATTGTGGGCAGAAGGAAGAGGCAATGGTAGTACAACCATACATGCCAACAGACCCGATTCAGCCAGGAAACGTCCAATGTTTTTAAGCTCAAATGGGCTTTATTTGATCTGTCTCCTGTCTACAATCTCCTCTTTTTCAATGTAACTCAAAGGGGAAAATCAATACCCCAGTTTTTTTTCAAAATCTCCCTCTTACCAAGTTCAAAATGTTCGCAAGTATGGTACATTGGATCATGGAAGGAAATGGGATAGGGACATGGAGAGGTGCACCAAACTGACCCTGCAGGGCAGGCATCAGGGTTTGCAGCAGCACAATACACCACACAGGGCATGCAGGACGGGAGTGCAGAACAACAATCCATAGAAAGCAAGAGGGAGGGGACAGGACCATGCACATGGACAACAGAGAACAGAGGGGCAAGAGGCAATGGTAGCTAGCTGACCATAATGGACAGACAGGAGAGAAAGCTGCAGCATAACAGACCATAAAGGGCAGGAGGGACGGATCAGGGGCATTACAATGGAACAGACAAGCCAGGAGGGAGGGAGTAGGGGTCTGCACATGTAAACAGAGGGCTGGGGGCAAGGGGGCAGGGCAGGAGGAGCAAGATAGCCATGGAGGTCAGGCAGGATGGGCACTAGAAGCAAGACACACCATGAAGAGCAACAGTGAGACTGTGATGGCATACACACATACCATGGAGGGAAGGTGGAAGGGGGTCAGGGGCAGCTAACTGACCACACAGGGAAGGTGGGAGGGGCCATGGCAGCACAGAAGACCATGCATGGCAAGTGGGAGGGTTAGTGGCAGAACAATGGCTATGTTGGGCAAGAAGGAGGGTGCAGGGGCATGCACAAAGGACGATGGAGGATAGAAGGGAGGGTCAGGACCTGTGCACAGACAAGAAAGTTCAGGGGAAGGGGCCTCACAACAGACCACACGGGGCAGGCAGGAGGAGCAGTTGCAGCACAACAGACCAGGGAGGGCAGAAGGGTGTGGCAGTACAATGGACCATGTAGGACAGGAGGAAGAGGATAGGGGCATGGCATGTGGACAGGCAGGGTGGAGGTGGCAGGGACAGGTTACAGTCATCTGACAATGCTAGGGCGGTGGGAGGGGAGTGGCAGCTCAACAGAACACTCAGAGTAGATAGGAGTGGCAGGTCCATGGGACATGGTGGGCAAAAAGGATGGAGCAGGGGCATGCACAAAGACATCGGAGGGCAGGGGGAAGGAGAATAGGGGCAGCAATCTAAGCACAGAGTTTAAGCAGGAGGTCAATGTTGGGGCATAGAATTGGGCAATGGAGGGCAGGAGGAGTGGACTGGTACATCATACTAAATTGAGGGCAGTGGCAGCACATCAGACCATGCATGGCAGGAGGGAGGAGGCTAGTCCATGGATTCACACAACAGAGGATAGGGAGGAGGGGGATGGGGCAGAAAGCTAACTGTTCAGAGAAGGCGGGTATTAGGAACTTTATTGTTCTTAAAACATTGTGTCTGTGCGAACTACTTAAAATATGAACAAGTATGCAGCATAATCTCACTTTTATTCAGGAAGAAGAGGACGTTTGTGACTGTGACTCCGGGCTCACTTGGCAGAAACACCCCCTGACCCTCCACCGCCTATTGCAAAATGTAATGCTCGTGAAAAGGGTAGGTGAACACAGTGTTATATAGAACATAGTCCTGAGATCACGATTGAAAATGAAAACTAGATATAGTGTATGGTATAAACTATGCACCAAAAAGTGTGATATAAGATGAACCGGGCGTGAAATATAATATGCAATACATTGTGCGCAATGACAGATTCATTGGAGAGCGCGAGATAGCACAGGCACTAGCGCGTGCTATGCGATATGCGCCTTGGAGTGTAATATGCACAGGGCAGTGTTGTGTAACCTAACTAGTCTCTAAAGTTGTAATATAAAATATGTGCTGGGGAGTGTAACGTTGTATATGCACTGTGACAAAGATATGGATCTCAGATTGTAATATGTATGGCATAGCACTGTACGTTATAACATAGGCATCGAGGAAGGCACGTTAGATGGGGCAATATAACCCGTGCGAAGACAAGTGTGGCATGACATATTCACGGGGTGGTGTCACAGTGCACATGGGCTAGAGAGTGTCATAGCATATGCACTAGCTAGTGGAATACAACACAGAGGTGTGTAGCACTCGGCAGGCAATGGTGGGTGCAACACAGCATTGGGCTCTGTCAGGAGCGCGCTGTGACTCTCAAGTGATGTTCGTCCCCTTTCCAGAGACTAAAATAAAAAGTATTACACATCCGGCAGTGGATGTGTGTTTTATTAACCGTGAGGGGGGTTTCTTGCATAGTTTTGGTCGAATTTTTGACGAATCCCCTTTGAATGGCTTGGTGTGCATGTGTATTAAATGTGCCCGTCAATAGCTACCCATGTTTGTATAAATAAACGACAAGGGTGTCTACCGGGATTAGGCACGGTAGGGCATCAGACATGTCAGAGCTTCACTAGTGGTGTAAATACATTCCACGTGGATTCATTGCATGCATAGTCGCCTTTTAATGAATATCACGCAAATCGTCATGGTGATAGGTACGTACGGTTTGTCCAGCATGTCCTAGGTGTGTCTATAAATATATATTTTTTTTAAATAATAAAAAACAGTGGCCGGCCCTGGGGATTGGGGTCAAAAAAATATAATTAGGAGACAGGCCCTGGGGGATGGGGTCATCAGGGCCAATAAATTAGAATAAGAAGGGGAACCACACAGCCCCCCTTCTTAAAATATTAAAATAAATAAAAGACTGGCATCGTGCCGGAGGCCATGCCCCCTCCGTGCAGCACTCTGCAAACGCGCCCCCAACAGGCATCTCCAGTATGCGCCAGGGAGCTGCGCTGCAGACAGGTGTTCTGAGGCCAAGCCCCTTTTTACACCTCTCTGCAACGCAGCTCTGTGGCACTTACTGGAGGTACCTAGTGGTCTAGTTTGACCCTAGGGACCCTTAGGATTCAAGGGGACTTAATCTCTCAACTTAGAACAGCCACAGGGCGCGTTTACACAGTGGTTAAGGGAGGGGACGGGGCCTGAGGTGACGTGTGCAAACACGCACTATGGCACGTTTTAAATTGGGGATATAATTTCCTTTCAATACTGAGGGCCCCTGGGGGCTAACTAGCCCACCAAGTGCTTCCAGTAAGCGCCACTGAGCTGCATTGCAGAGAGGTGGTCCAGGCCGTGCCACTTTTTACACCTCTCTGCAACGCAGCTCTGTGGCACTTACTGGAGGTACCTAGTGGGCTAGTTGGACCCTAGGGACCCTCAGGATTCAAATGAACTTAATCTCCCAACTAAAAACGGACACAGGGCGTGTTTACACAGTGGTGAAGGGAGGGGACGGGGCCTGAGTTAACGTGTGCAAAAACGCCCTGTGGCCTGTTTTAAGAGGTAGTTTTAATCCCCCTGCCCTATTATATACTGGGGGCTTACAGAGGAGGTCATGCTAATGACAGGGGGACCCCAACGCATAATGTTCCCTAGTGTATGTAGGTGTTTTCACTGTATTCTAAGTGTCTTTTAACATAGCACTGGCTCTAGGACTGGTTAGTCAGACTCAGTTACCACCAGTATCCGTCTGAAAAAGTTGAGGGTACAGGATGATTTTGCAACAAGGCTTCTTTCTGCTCTTCTTTTTGTTCTTTCTGCATGTTATCCTTCTTCCTGCACTTATCTTTGTATTTGAGGACTTGTGTTGCTTCTTTCTGCACTTCTTTTGTTTCTTTCTGTGCATTTTTCCTTCTTTCTTCACATGTCCTATCTCTGTAGGCATAGTTAGAAATTAGCATTTAAAAAACTTTTGAAATTCACAGAAAAAAACATAGGTTTCAGGCACGTTATTGTTAGGAATTAGCATTTAAAAAACCTCAGAAATTCACTGAAAAAAACATAGGTTTCAGGGGTGTTATAGTTAGCTGGACTTTTCACTTGTACAAAACCATTGAAATTCCCCCGTTATAGTTAGTTCAGCTAACTATAACTCGCACGCCCGCAATGCACTGCTGATGACGTCACATATTACATCACTCATGACATGGTCAGTGACATCACTCATGACATCACTGATGACATTTCAAATGACATCACTGATGACATCACTGATGACATCATCCTTGTGATAGAGTGGCAGACCTCCTCTCACCCTAATATAACCTTTGATACACACATTCAAAAATAGAGACTAAAATTTTCAAAACAATGGACCTACCAATACCAGTTACAACAACCTCTTCAGTAATTCTAAGATCCACATACACATCCACTCATTCACCAACAGTCCTATACAGTCACTCATACATGTACTCACTCATCATATGTACTCATACACCTATACATCCTGTTACACAATGCCACTCATCCATAGAGTTACTCACACACATAGTCACTCATGCTAATAAAGAATCAAACATACATTTACTTGCATATACAGTTATACACACACCACCACACTTACTTCTACGGAAACTTACACATACTTAGTCTTTTAAACAATCACTTATAGAAACACAAACTTATTCATACAGGAACTCTTTCAATCTCTCACTCTCACATATACTCACTTATATACACCAATAGTCACATATACTAGTTTAAAACATATGTAGTTACTCATAAAGACACTATTGAGACAGTCATTCACTCACTAACACACCCATACACACACTCATCTACCCATACAGACCTGCACACATGCTGTCTTCAACACATACAAACAGTGAGTCACTCATTCATGCACCTATGCACTACGTAATACCCCCCACCGAACCATGCAGACACTCAGACTGATACTCAAAAAAACAACTAATAACCTATATAGACACCCATGTAGCTACTCACCAACCCATGCAGACACTTATACACAAAGTGAGAGACTGATGCAGATATTTACATATTTAAACATTACTCACTAAGCCATGTATTCACTATGATACACTTATTCAGTCAGTTACACAATCAATTTTTCAAAAACAAATCATCCATTTAGACACTTATATACCCATTTATTCTTCCATCAACCTTGAGATACACATATATAAAACATATTTAATTTTCAGAAAAACACACATTCACTGGATGATGTCATCAGTGATGTCATCAGTGATGTCATTTGAGATGTCATCAGTGATGTCATGAGTGATGTCACTGACCAGGTCATGAGTGATGTAATATGTGACGTCATCAGCAGTGCATTGCTGGCGCGCGAGTTATAGTTAGCTGAACTAACTATAACGGGGGAATTTCAATGGTTTTGTACAAGTGAAAAGTCCAGCTAACTATAACACCCCTGAAACCTATGGTTTTTTCAGTGAATTTCTGAGGTTTTTTAAATGCTAATTCCTAACTATAACGTGACTGAAACCTATGGTTTTTTCTGTGAATATATATATATATATATCTGGTGGGCTAGTTGGCCCCCAGGGGACCTCTGGATTGAAGAGGAATTAATTCCCCAACTTAAAACGTGCCACAGGGCGTGTTTGCACACGTCACTTCAGGCCCCGCCCCCTTCCTTCACCATTGTACAAATATTCCTCTAAAATCAGCCGAACTACGAATTCCGATTTACTCACCTGTTATCAGGAGAAAACTCAGTGCTGCATCTTTTAGCTCAGTCCTGACCCTGAAAAGTAAGTCTAAGCGTACTTACCAGTAACTTGTATTTCCTTCCATAGGAATCCATTGTGTAGTTTTTACCAGAAAAGTTTGTGTGTCCATTTTTGAAACGTACAAATATTCCTCTAAAATCAGCCGAACAACGAATCCTGATTTACTCACCTGTTATCAGGAGAGAACCCAGGGCTGCATCTTTTAGCCCAGTACTGACCCTGAAAAGTAATTCTAAGCGTACTTACCAGTAACTTGTATTTCCTTCCATAGGAATCCATTGTGTGGTTTTCACCAGAAACGTTTCTAAGTGTCCATTTTTGAAACGTACAAATATTCGTCTAAAATCAGCCGAACTACGAATTCCGATTTACTCACCTGTTATCAGGAGAGAACCCAGGGCTGCATCTTTTAGCCCAGCACTGACCCTGAAAAGTAATTCTAGGCGTACTTACCAGTAACTTGTATTTCCTTCCATAGGAATCCATTGTGTGATTTTGAGCAGAAACGTTTCTAAGTGTCTATTTTCACAAACTAAAAATATTCCTAAAAAATCGTCTGTATGACTTAAACACATTCCTTCAACTGTTTACAGGAGATTGGCCAGTGCTGGATCCAGGATCCACCACTGAGTAAGAAAAAGTAACGATAACACTACTTACCTGCTAAGTGAATTTTCTGCCATAGGATAACATTGGTGATTCTATGTGAAAATATTTCTCTGTGTCATCTTTTAAAATACAATAATATTCCTTAAAAATCACTACTGTAACCAAAAGGCTTTTATTCAACTGTTTACAGGAGATGTCCAAGGACTGAATCTAGGATCCAGTCCTGTGGTTAGAAAAGTAATCCATAAAGTAACTAATTGCATTTGACTAGAAAATCACATTGAGCTCAATGTTGCATTGTGTTTGAAATTGTGTTTCCCATTACAACAACTGTAACAATTGTACTTAAAAGTCTGTTGCCTATTTGCAAAGTATTTAAACTAAAGTAATTCATTCTGAGAACGTATGTTTTGTATTGTAATGTATATGGTAATTAAAAAAATTAAATATCTAAAAATAAACACTTTACAAAATGTAGTAAATCAGTATCAAAATAATCAGTATGACAATTAATACATTAAAAATGGTCATTTACAAAACCTTTGAAATTCACTGAAAAAACCATAGGTTTCAGGCATGATATAGTGAGGAATTAGCATTTAAAAAACCTTTGAAATTCACTGAAAAAACCATAGGTTTCAGGCCTGATATAGTTAGGAAATAGCATTTAAAAAACCTTAGAAATTCACTGAAAAAACAATAGGTTGTAGGGGTGTTATAGCTAGCTGGACATTTCACTCGAACAAAACCATTGAAATTCCTCCGATATAGTTAGTTGTACTAACTACATCTCGCGCGCCCGCAATCCAATGCTGATGATGTCACATATTACATCATTCATGACATGGTCAGTGACATCACTGATGACATCTCAAATGACATCACTGATGCATCATCCATGTGACAATCAGATACATCTCATCATACACTAGTATAACCTTTCATCACTCACTGTAAAATACAGAGTGCCAGATTTAAAACCATTGACACACCAATACAAAATTCTAAACACCCACTCAGTGATTCCTAGATCTATACACACATCGAATCACTTACCTATAGATTCACTCATACATGCTGTCAATGATCAATAGAACACTATCAAATATACTTATACACCTATATCGACATTACACACCAGCACACAACCTAATCACTTATGAAGTCACCCTACTCACTTATGCAAACAATGGATCATACTTATTTTTACTTAGCTATACACTTATAAAAACACCACTTCATCTATTCATATCGATAACAACTCATACTTAGTGTGTTATAAAAACACTATTACAAGTATACAGTTATCCATACAGTCACTCATACAGTCACTGAGTCTTATGTATACTTATTTATATACAACAACTGACACATACACTGGCTTTTATTTTTCTAGTTTGTTGGACATGTACCATTGAGACATATATTTACTCATCACCACACCCATAAAGATATTCACTCACCCAAACAACTGTTATAACGTAGTTTTAACTTCATATACCTACTGAATCAACTATTCACACATATTTGGGTAGTCACACACCCCCCACCGAACCACACACACATTCACTCTCCCATACAAATACTCAGTTAACTGATCAATAAATAATATAGACTTTCACGTAGCTAGTAACCAACTAGTGCAGCAGTTTACACAACAACTGACAAAGTGATACAGATATTCACACAGTTTAGTCACTATCCAATATATTTAGTAAGACACTATAAATTAGTCAAGTAAACAGTCAATCACACTGCTACTAAATCCTCCATCCAGATATTTATATTTATATATCCACTCATTCTTCAATGCAAATTGCTAGATATATAATACATATTTAAATAACGAACCAAACCACATTCACTGGATGATGTCATCAGTGATGGCATCAGTGATGTCATTTGAGATGTCATCAGTGATGTCACTGACCATGTCATGAATTATGTAATATGTGACATCATCAGCAGTGGATTGCGGGCGCGCGAGATGTAGTTAGTACAACTAACTATATCGGAGGAATTTCAATGGTTTTGTTCGAGTGAAATGTCCAGCTAGCTATAACACCCCTAAAACCTATTGTTTTTTCAGAGAATTTCTAAGGTTTTTTAAATGCTAATTCCTAACTATATCAGGCCTGAAACCTATGGATTTTTCAGTGAATAAAGATAGATATATATATATATGTTTTTGAAGGTCACTGTGAAGAGCTGCTCACCCTCCTAACGGCGCCGGTGCCAGCAGCGGGCACAGTCCCGCTATGTTTATTTTCCAAGAAGTCGTTATCCCAAGCTCCAGAATAACTCCCAGCGGCACACCAAAGGACGAGTTCAATAAAGATTTATTGCCTCAAAAACAGAACAGTACGACGTGTTTCGGCGAAGCCTTTGTCAAGCTGACAAAGGCTTCGCCGAAACGCGTCGTACTGTTCTGTTTTTGAGGCAATAAATCTTTATTGAACTCGTCCTTTGGTGTGCCGCTGGGAGTTATTCTGGAGCTTGGGTAACGACTTCTTGGAAAATATATATATATATATATATATATATATATATATATATAAATTCACTGAAAAAACCATAGGTTTCACACACGTTATAGTTAGGAATTAGCATTTAAAAAACATTGCAAATTCACTTAAAAACCCATAGGTTTCACACATGTTATAGTTAGCTGGACATTTCACTCGTGAAAAACCATTGAAATTCCCCCGTTATAGTTAGTGCAGGCAACTATAACTCACGTGACCGCAATCCTCTGCTGATGACGTCAGATATTACATCACTGTATTTAGACACTTATTTACCCATGTCTTCTTCCATTAATTTTTAGCTATACATATATTACAAATATGTTTTTTTTCAGAAAGACACATATGTCATCAGTGATGTAATATCGGACGTCATCAGCAGAGGATTGCGGTCGCGTGAGTTATAGTTGCCTGCACTAACTATAACGGGGGAATTTCAATGGTTTTTCACGAGTGAAATGTACAGCTAACTATAACATGTGTGAAACCTATGGTTTTTAAGTGAATTTGCAAGGTTTTTTAAATGCTAATTCCTAACTATAACGTGTGTGAAACCTATGGTTTTTTCAGTGAATTTGTACGGTTTTTTAAATGCTAAGTTATGTATTTATTTTATTTATTTTTTTAAGGTTTTTCTCATTGCGCGTACCGTACGCGCATGGTGCGCGCGCTGTGGGCGCGCGGTGCGCTTCGCGCACTGCGCCCACGTTACGCAGTTCGTGGAATTTTTCCGTTTCTACCGTACGCGCACGCTACGCGTACTCCGCGATTTTTTGCAAAAAAATTAAAGGGAATTTTGGCCCTTGGGGTTCCTTCTGGGACCCCCTGACTAAGGCTAGGGGGTCAGGAACTGTCCACCCTGCCCCCTTTTCACTTTCTCCACCTTTATTTTTCACCCCCTCAGACTGCGAGAGACAAAATGGCGGCCGACACTTCCTGGTTTCGACCGATTCGAATGTTTACTAAGATCTAACAACCAATCAGAATCGCGCTCGCGCACGGCAGCGTGCGCGTACGGTAAGTTGTACCGTACGCGCACGGTGCGCACTTACAGATATATACATTGATTTAAATGCTATTTTCTCAGGAAATACTGAACAGATTTACACCAGACCTGCAAAAGGCACATCCCTGACCTGAGGACTACCTCTCTGACAAATTTCAAGTAATTCTGTTCAGCCGTTCGGGCTGTAGCTTGGACTAAATGTCCTATGGAAAAATGCATGGGGAAAACGCGTTTTGGGACCCCCCCTTTTTCTCAGCCCCCGCTTGACGAATCTCCCCGAGACTTTCAGGGAAGGAGCGGAGCGGAGCGCCCCACCTATTTTGAAATTTTCCCGAGGATTCGTCAATCGGCGCCAAAGTTATTCTAAATAAAATGTTGCGGATTTCCTATGGAAACACGGTCCTAACTATAACTATCTACTGGCGACCGCCAGTAGATAATATATATATATATATATATATATATATATAGCATTAAAATGACATAGGCGTGGAGCCAAGTATAGTTAACCTATGCATAATTATATTAAATTTCCTTCGCAAGATTTTGATTGTTGAATTTTTGTCACAATACTTTGGCCTCATGATATTTATTCTTTAGTTGATATTCTGCTGGAATACATATTAAACAAGTTGAGTCCATGGCAATAAAATATGCTGTTTTAAAGACTTTGGTTGTGCTTTTTGTTACATTTTCTAGAAAGCATTTTATTATCACTTTAAACACCTTTTTAATTCTCACATTACAATATAGCTTTTTCGCCCACTGAGCAATAGTAGGGCAGGGATGAACAGTTAACACGGTCAGCAAGAACAAAGACTTGCAATTGTATTTTTTATTTTGTGGTGTCCTTACTTTTGAGGGTATTTTTTTTCCATAGAGTTATATAAAAATTAACTCCTCTAAGATGTCTCACAGAATGCAAATGACTTCTCCTCAGATCCACTGCTTAATTTAAGCCTGTGGTTGCCGGTGGGGCCCACAGGCACTTATTTTTGGGGACCAGCATTTATTATTCTCATCAGACTTTGTCCCAGAGCAAGAAGGGGGAAGGCACATAAGGGGGAAAGAATGAGAAAGAGAAAGACAGAAAAAACATGACTAAGGGAGAAGCAGGGACAAAAAGAACCTGCACGAGTGAGATGAAAGGGTAAGGAGTGCCTGGTGGTGGATTAAAGCGGCATGAAGTGGAAAGACAATGAAGTCTTTGCGTTTGGCATGCCAACATTCAATAGAGCCAGACAACGTCTAAGCAAAACTTTGGACCCATTTTACCAATTATGCTTGCTAATATTTTGCAACTTCTTTGGGAAAAATGTATAATGCATTAAGCCATATGCCTTTAAAAGGGAGAGGGTCCATGCTGCCTAGAGACCTCTTTCTTGGTACAAGAGATTTTGCCCTCTCATGATTTTATTCATACCATGCTCGAAGTACCAACCTTAAAATAGAATATTGCATTTAATGCATAAAAAGGGCAGGAACATGCATACGTGTCATTTTTTTCCAGTTTTATATAGCAGTCTACCGGAGCGCTTTAAAAAAGCATCAGTTACATTACACAAGGACACATTCTGGGTTTTCTATGCACGTGTTCTTGAGTCGTCGGTAGACCTCAGCTGTTTCCGCAGCTCCAAAGTGGGCAACTCTGGCCCTAACGCCCCATCCTCTTCCCTAATGCAATAGTAAGCGAATATTCCCACAGTTAAGAGTGACACCAATTTCAGTAGGAAAGCATTGTGTATAACCCAAACAGATGTAATTTGCACTCCTGCAAGGCTGAGTTATACTTGTTTCATAACTCAATCTCAAAGTAATCAGTACGGTCTGTATTGAAAATGTCGGCTCATGACTTCTACGCGGGATTTTTTCTTTTCACATCATTTTACATTACTTACTTAATTGATAGATTAGCAGCAATGAACTAGTGTTGTAGAGAAATAGCCACTGCGGTCCTCGTTTAAAACATCATAGTTTAATTGCCAATTTGTATTGCAAACCTCCGTTGGAGATCAAAGTAAGTTGATTAATGCTCAGGGTGCCCCAGGGCCTCTAATTTACTAGTTTATTTTCCCTCCAAATAAATTGCCAAATCGAACGAATGAGACCGCTTTATCACCTGAATACCTCGCATTACGATGTTCAATGGCCGTTCTCTGTAGCCAGAAATAGACATTTATGAATTCTGAAAATCTGCAGCAAAGGCTAAAAGTTGACAATATCGTATAGTGCAGCCATTTTCTATGTCTAAGAAGAAATACCTGTCAGGGATACGTACTTCTTCGGAGCAACAGAAGGAGGGCGCTACACTAAAATGAGAATGACCATGGGCGTAGGAATTGTGGGGGACGCGGGGGATATATCCCCCCCAGATTTTGGAGTGGGGGGGACACGGGGGACAAGGGTGGGGGAGACGAGGGGACAAAGGATTTTCCCCTCTCCCTTCTGTTATCACAGGGCCATTAGCACGCGAAAGCGCTCCCTAATGGCCCTGCACTTGACCTGCCTGGAGTCAGAGGCCACCCGCCCTTTGCCTTTTGTTATGCTGCAGGAAGGCTCAGCCGTTCAGGGAAGGGCAGAGAACGGAGAAAAATAAACGCTGTCTCTTTTCCTTCATGGCAAGGAGCGTGTCCACTACTCCTGATCTGCCTCTGGCGGCTGCCCTCCTCTCTTTATTCCTCCATCTCTTTCTGTCTCTGTCTCGCTCCTGCTTACGTGCTGATTTCAAGAGGCAGCTCTTAAGGTACTCTATCCTGCCTCCCCTTTTCTTTATTTGTTCCCCTGTGAAATTGATCCAAAAAAGGCTGAACACTTTGGCTGTAAATGTCCTCATTTTCTGACCGTTTTCTATTGAAAAGAAAAACCTCGGAATGGAGAGAAAAAATAGTTAAATACCTAAATAAAGCAATACAGAGTGGACAGCAGAAAGGCCAGACTGTTATTTACACCCACACACATTAGCGCCACTTTGCAGAGTTTGCCAGTGAAAGCGCTACTTTCTTTTTATCTTCTTTCTTTGAACAACATTGTTTTCCCAGGGTGGGTAAGTGCGCCATTCCTAAAGGGACTGCAATACCTGGTTGATGGGTAGAGTGGAAACGTTTAATATGATCGTTTTCAACTTTTTAATTATTTTAGCTTATAAAATGCGGCTCTGTGTTTGGGGATGTGGTCTTTTTTAAACCAAACTGCATACATTTTGAAAGGATATAAGCAATGGACATTGAAAGGGGTCCCTTCCTGGTCCTGTAGCCATGTCTTGAACTTTTCAGGCAAAATCACTTACTGATTTCTGAATAATGAGTTTAAAACCGTTAAGGTAACCATGTTTTTTTCTGATTACAGTTCACATGCTTTGCTTATTCTTGCATTCTATATGAGTGTTTGCTTTTTCCAGGGTGTTATTCATTTTTTTTCAGGCAGCATTTTACTGTTGTCTAGTGCATAATTTGAATTTAGTCGCAGCACAATTGAGTTGTGCTGAAGGCAGTGCGTGTTTCTCTCAGTGGGGCAGTATGGTGTTCAGTGTGGGAGAGAATGTGGCACTCTGGCTAGAGCTGCTGAATTTGGAACTGGAGAACCATGTTCAGACCTTCATGACCAGTTCACCATACCACACTCCTGACAGAGCTTATTCCGATGCTACACCTTAGAAGGCCCGATAGACCTTAGAAGCCCAGGTGTCTTAGCACCCGCAGGTGGACCTGTCCACCACAATCCATACTGCAGTTCACTTCCAGTCTTACGGGCAGGCATATGAAGAAGCACATCCTAGATCGACAGTGAATCTGTCACTGAGGTCACAAGACCCTTGAGGCCAGTCCACCTCACCCATTGGTACCTCCATTAGCCTTTTTCCAGCACTAGCAGTGCAACTTGCCAGGGGTTGGCAATGTAGGATTTGCATGCACACCAAACTTAGGGGGTGATTATAATGGCAGTGGGACCGCCACGTCACCCCGTCGGTGGCGGTCTCACCGCCATTGGTGACTGCATCACAGCCCGCCATATTACAATGGCGGGTGGTTACTAGGCCTGGGCAAAATTTCCGTTCCGTTCGCGGAATTTGCGATAATTTGGCATTTCCGCGTTCCGCGGAGAGCGCGGAAATGTCAAAATTTCCGCATTCCGCAGCTTTGCGATAATTTGGTTCTTGCTCGCGCTGTAAAATAATACATTCTCGCGCGCGCGCGATTGCCTTACCTGAATCCCCGCGTTCGCCGACAAGTTTTCTCGATCCGGTCGCGTTCTCCATGAGATGTTGTATTGTTTTAGCCATTTGCGCTGTCTCGCGACAGTTCGCGTCCGCAGTGACGTCATGCGTCGCGCGATCACGTCTTTCTTCTCGCGATCATGCACCGCGAGACAACTGAAAACAAGATGGCCGCGCCCGCGAGCAACCGCAGGGGTAAGTTAGCGACCCGTAACCATGCAGAAAATATCGCGAACGGGCGGGAAAAAAACTTCTGCATCTTCGCGATATTTCCGCTTGTTTGCGGAGATTTTTAACATTTTCGCGATAATTTGCGAAAGTCGCTTTCGCAAATTCCGCCCACCCCTAGTGGTTACCTGGCGGTCGGAAAGACCAACCACCACGCACCCGACGGGCTTCTTGGGCCCGTCGGTGTGGTGGAGGGGCTCGTGGTTCCTACAATGCTGGTGGTGCCTACCATGCACCGCAGCAGGGATTACGATGTCCCTTACCCGCCAGCTTATCAATGGCGGTTCACCTGCCATGGAAATGCTGGCAAAAGGGACATTGGGGGCCCATAGCAGGCCCCTTTACCCCTGGCCCTCAGACATGGGTTCTGGGGGGCATCTATGATGCCCCACAACATATCACTGCACCATGTGGCAGGCACCGATATATTTAACATGTTCCTTTTTTTTTTACTTTGCGGCGGATGATGCAGCCAGCAACACCTGCTGCAATGTAAAAGATAGGCACTGCGAACACCGTAGTGGCAGTCGCATTGTAATGCCTATCGTGGGGCCTCCACCTTGAAGGCCAGCGGTCCCATTCCCCGATTCGATGGCGGTGATACTGAAGTCCGCCTGCCATCGTAGTCAGCCCCTAAATTTGCATTTTATGAATATGATTCAGCGGGAAATAAATTGATGTTTGCAATTTAATTGACTTTGGTTGGCCTCTTATCTATGAGATTTCCCTGTTGAATGTGCCTTTACATTATACATTTTTGGTTGTATGAATTGATTGCATACTACACTCTCCTACAGGTATTAATTTGAGTGTCATTAGGAGTGTCTGGGACCAATTGTTTTCTTAGGAATTGTTTTCTTTACTAACCTTTGCAAAGGGCCCTAAACTATACAGCAACACAAGTCACATTTCTTTTAGTAATTTGGGATCCGTTTGAGCTACAAAATAGTTTTGGAGGAGATCGTTAGATTATGCAGCAGATGATGGATTATGTGGCAAATATGATACAGCCATAGTTAAGTGGAAAACATTTTTCCACTTAATTTTGCCCCAACATTGTAGTTGATCAATTTGTAAGTTCCCCAAACCCAAAAGTCGAGTTTGGGCACAATTTGCATTTTAAAAGCAGCCCTATAACACAGGGCTACTTTTAAACTGACCTCAGGCTTCAGCAGTGCACACATGCAAGCGCAGAAAGGGCTGCTGGCCTCTAAACTGCCATGCCTTATTATATTCTAGGGACTTAAAAGTAGTTCTAATCCCCCTGCCCTATTCTGTACTAGGGCCTTATAGGAGAGGTCATACCAATCATAGGGGTACCCTAACCCATAGTGCACCCTAGTGTATGCAGGTGTTTTCACTGTATTTTTAAGTGCCTCTTTCAGAATAGCACTGGCTGTTTAGGCAGAGGCCAGGGTCAGTCAGTCAGGTACCACCAGTACGAGTCATCAAAAAGTTGGGGAGTGCCCAGGGCGGCTTTGCAACACTAGAGAAACACAAACTCAGAATGTAAAACATAACACCATGGTTGGGGGGTTCTCTTCAATAATCAGAATTGATTTCTATCCTAATGAACCCATTTTCCAACATTAGGATAGGGAAAGAATGTGGACAAATCATAACATTCTAATCTATACATTGAAGTTTTTATGCAGCTCTTTGATGACGGTTAATAGCTCACTGTTCAATGTTAGGATTTTAACTTATAAACTTCAAATACCAAAAGAATATCTCAGAAAAAAGCAGTAACTCACTGACCTATTGAATTAAAACTTTCACCAGACAAGCCTTCGATCTCTCTCAAAAAAAGAACATCAATCACCAAAGTTATCTTCACATTTTTATTGTTGCCTGAAAATTGCTGGAGACCAGGAATGCAGTAGCAGGTACTTTTCAAACCCTAATGCACTTTCAAACACGACGCCCCCACCCTAAGTCAGCGGCCTTTGTTTGCTTTGTGCATTAAGATGCAAGATTCATATATATGTTTTTTTTAAACATTTGGTCTCATTACTATATGAATGTAAATAACAATAAAGCATACATGCAAACTGTGACTACATGCCTGCTTTTCTCAATATTTCACTTCGAAAGTATGCGATTGTATTTGTTTAACGGGTGGTGATTTGTATAGGGTCACTGGAAAGTGCACAAAGTTGTCCCTGTCCCCCCCCCAAGAATTTTAGTGTCTCCTACGCCCCTGAGAATGACGTAGCATTTAACAGAATATTCAGCGCTATTGAGCTAGCAAGCCCTAAGAATGGTATTTAAAAAGGCAAAAATGACAAAATATCAATGAATTAACTTTTCAATGCGCTCCTAAAGTGCGAATTCTAAAACTTCTTCCCTGAGCGTGCTTTCATTAACATGGAGTGATTGTTATCTCTTAATATTAACGTAGTCATCGGATAATTCATCCTAATTCCTTAACATAAATTTAATCCGATATTATTTGTTGTTTTATTCAAGCCCTAGAGTTTGAATGCGAGATGCCATTTGACGATTAGTTTTCTGTTTCTTTGGGGACAAAAATTATGCAAGCATCCAAGCAGAAGCAGGTTTCATATTAAAATAGACGCTCAAGGCCAGAATACTTTATATTTTCAGACATAACCTTTAGCAGATTTATTTGCTTTTATGTTGCTGAATTTCAAGTATGAACTTTGTACTCTTCGAGAAAAAAAGTCAAGAATACTCAGATTTTAGGTTTCCATAAAGAAATGAGATATGTTTTAGAGGGGATGTAGCGTCAATTTATAAACTAAAAACATAGCTGCAGCAGCGGTAATCTCCTTGCCCAGTGCTGAAACAAGGCCCATATGTACCGTCATGCATTGCTGCCTTACGTGAAAAGCTGCAGGACTGTCTTATGTGAAAAGCAAAAAAAATGTGCAGCACCGGTTTCACTAAGACCCATGCACCAATATTGCTATCAACTAGGCATGAACTGAAAACAATGTTTTTGCGAAAACTAAGCAAAGTGACATGGAGTATATGTAAGCCAGCGGTCAGATAATGCAGCAAAGCGTCGCCCCACTGCTTTGCAGCAGTAAAATAAAGAAAAAATAAAAAGATAATAACTGAAGGCTATTATCATTTTATTTTTTCCTGCTGCACCTACTTTGCGGGCAGGTCGGGGCTGCTCTAATGACACGGGAGATGGGGGAGGAGTGGTGGTACACTGTAAGTGCGTATGAATGTTTGGCCGGCCGCCTGGGGCAGGACAAACAGTCATGCGCACTTTGCATGCTCTCCACCCAGTCTGCATCACAGTCTGGGTGGAGAACATGCCCAGGCTCCCACTGCCTGTCTGAGCGCCAAACCACGGCGCTCAGACCAATCACAATGCTGCATGGTAGCGTTGTGATTGGCTTTGGGGAACCTGGGTGCTTCCTGTTCCATTGCGACCGGGAGAGACAACGGGGGGATGACAGAAGAGAGACGAGGCAAGGAGGTACATTTTTCCCCCCTTTTTTTCCACCCCCCTTTTTTCCACCCCTAGTCCGTGCCGGCCACCACTCCCAGTGGTGCTGTGATTTTTAGGTCTCGCCTGAGACAGCGCTTTAGCGCTGCACTGGCGAGACTTATAGTAAGCGAGTTTTGGAAGTGCAAACAGTGGCTTTTCAGGCCTCCAAATACAGTGCATGTGCCCCAGGCGCGCGCACCATTTGGCAGCCTGAAAAGCACTGCCTGATCACTTGCTTTGATGTCCTCAGTGAGCCGTGCGGACACTGAGGACATCAAAGTGCACACCATTTGCCACCCCCTTGTTTTTTCCTTTGATCCCTATCTTTCCCTTCCTCAATCTCACCCTCTCCCTGCCTTTTACAACTGCGGCCCGCCCCCACTCCCCCCTCCCACTCCCTCCTCGTTTAATGTCGCTGTCATTGTCATCGTATTTTGGAGTGAATTCACAGTTTGAGTCCGCTCTCGCACTACGGTGGTTCAGCACATTAGATAGAGGCGAGCAGTTCTGGGCTGCCGGTAAATTGCGTTTGGCTCTAACTAACCAAAACCTTTAAAGTAAACATGTTGTTCCTGACTAGATTTCACATGCTTTACTTAATCTTGCATTACCTATGTGTTTGTTTTTTCAAGGATTTTGTTACTTATTTTTCACGCACCTATCACTCTTGTCTCCCCTCCCTTATAACCTATTTCCAGGTTCTCCAGCGCCACAACGTCATATAAATGGCAATAGCGCTATGCAAATATAATCACTCCTCTGCAAATGAACAGACTAAAGTAAAAAAACATTAGATTTCAATGCTAAAAACTCTAACTTTCACAAATGCGAGACTGCTGCACGCTGCACACTGCTGCACGCCGCACACTGCTGCACGCCGCACACTGCTGCACGCCACACACTGCTGCATGCCGCACACTGCTGCACGCCGCTGCACGCCACACACTGCTGCACGCCACACACTGCTGCACGCCACACACTGCTGCACGCCTCACACTGCTGCACGCCGCACACTGCTGCACGCCGCACACTGCTGCATGCCGCTGCACGCCGCACACTGCTGCACCCCGCACACTGCTGCACGCCACACACTGCTGCACGCCACACACTGCTGCACGCCACACACTGCTGCATGCCGCTGCACGCCGCACACTGCTGCACGCCGCACACTGCTGCACGCCACACACTGCTGCACACCACACACTGCTGCACGCCACACACTGCTGAACGGCGCACACTGCTGCACGCCACACACTGCTGCATGCCACACACTGCTGCATGCCGCACACTGCTGCACGCCACTGCACGCCACACACTGCTGCACGCCACACACTGCTGCATGCCACACACTGATGCACGCCACACACTGCTGCACGCCGCACACTGCTGCACGCCGCACACTGCTGCATGCCGCTGCACGCCGCACACTGCTGCACGCCACACACTGCTGCATGCCACACACTGCTGCACGCCACACACTGCTGCACGCCACACACTGCTGCACGCCGCACACTGCTGCACGCCGCACACTGCTGCTTGCCGCTGCACGCCGCACACTGCTGCACGCCGCACACTGCTGCATGCCACACACTGCTGCATGCCACACACTGCTGCACGCCGCACACTGCTGCACGCCACACACTGCTGCACGCCACACACTGCTGCATGCCGCACACTGCTGCACGCCGCTGCACGCCACACCCTGCTGCACGCCACACACTGCTGCACGCCACACACTGTTGCACGCCTCACACTGCTGCACGCCGCACACTGCTGCACACCGCACACTGCTGCATGCCGCTGCACGCCGCACACTGCTGCACGCCGCACACTGCTGCATGCCACACACTGCTGCACGCCACACACTGCTGCACGCCACACACTGCTGCATGCCTCTGCACGCTGCACACTGCTGCACGCCGCACACTGCTGCACGCCACACACTGCTGCACACCACACACTGCTGCACGCCACACACTGCTGAACGGCGCACAATGCTACATGAAACACTGCTGCACGCCACACACTGCTGCACTCCACACACTGCTGCACGCTGCACACTGCTGCACGCTGCACACTACCGCACGCCGCACAATGCTGCGCACACTGCTGCATTACACACTGCTGCACGCCGCACACTGCTGCATGCCGCACACTGCTACACAAAACACTGCTGCATGCCACACACTGCTGCACGCCGCACACTGCTGCACGCCGCACACTGCTGCACGCCACACACTGCTGCACGCCGCTGCACGCCACACACTGCTGCACGCCACACACTGCTGCATGCCACACACTGCTGCATGCCGCACACTGCTGCATGCCGCACACTGCTGCACGCCACACACTGCTGCATGCCTCACACTGCTACACGAAACACTGCTGCATGCCACACACTGCTGCACGCCGCACACTGCTGCATACCACACACTGCTGCATGCCGCTGCACGCCGCACACTGCTGCACACCGCACACTGCTGCACACCGCACACTGCTGCACACCGCACACTGCTGCACGCTGCACAATGCTGCACGCCGCACAATGCTGCACGCCGCACAATGCTGCACGCCACACAATGCCGCACACTGCTGCACGCCACACACTGCTGCACACTGCTGCATTACTCACTGCTGCATGCTGCACGACACTGCTGCACGCAGCACACTGCTGCATGCTGTACACTGCTGCATGCCGCACACCGCTGCAAGCCGCTGCACGCCACACGCTGCTGCACGCCACACGCTGCTGCACGCCACACGCTGCTGCACGCCACACGCTGCTGCACGCCGCACACTGCTGCACTCCACACACTGCTTTTATGCGAGTTTATGCTACTGACATTGTAAATGACAATGCCTTTTATTTGTTTTAAAACCAAAGCATAAATAAAAGGCATTGTAATTTTACAATGCCAATAGCTCAAACTCTTATAAATGCGAGACCTATTGCATTGCAAATGCTTGTTCTACTTGAGGTAGATGCTCCAGTACAAATTCCAAACTAAGGACAATGGCCAAGAATAAATAACGTAAAAAGTTAAATTTTGAATAAAGTTCATGTTTTTTTAGAAACTCTATGATTGAACAGGCATCTCTAATGTGTAAGGGTAATTCATTCAAGGGTTTAGGAGCCAGGTATATGAAGGTGCAGCCGCCACCTATGGCTCCCTAGATAAGAGGTATGGAAGCAAGTAGATGGCTGGCACAGTGATGGTGTCTAGTAGGGGTATGAAATCTGATGCTATTGTTTAGATGAGTGGGACCTAAGTTGTGCAGTCATTTGTATGTGTTAGTAGTTTGAAAAGGACACATTTGTGGATGAGGAGCAAAGGAAGGTCTTTGAGATGAGTGGATATGTGGATGCAGGGAAAGATGTTGTGTGTGATTCTGGCAGCTGTATTCTGGATGATTTGGAGCCTTTTGGTGACATGGGTGCAGATTCCTACATAGAGTGCATTCCCATAGTTTTGGTTGCTGGCGATTATTGTTTGAGTGATGGTACAAAGAGTGTTGAGAGGAAGCCACCTGAGGTCTCTCCTGAGGATCTTGAGAGTGTGTAAGCAGGAGGAGGCCATCAAGTTAACCAGGCTGTACATAGATATATGGTTGTCAGTCATGATCACAAGGCTCCTGGCTTGGCTGGATGGGGTGGGTATTGGTCCCTTTTCATATGGCCACCATGCTGAAGACCACGTGTGGTATCTCCTCTAAAGAGTACCACCTCCATCTTGTTCAAGCTCAGGTTCAGGCAGTTTGATAACATCCAGAGGACGACTTCTGACATACATTCAATAAACGTTGCTTGGATGCTGGGGAACTCTTTGGAGAGGAAAAGAAAGAGCTTGGTGCCATCGTGTAAGAGACAATTGTGAGACCATGTGTTCTGATTATGCAAGAGATCAGGGTCATGTAGACATTGAAGGCGTTGGGCTCAGAGAAATTCCCTGAGGGATTCTGCATGTCAGGTTGGAGACGTCTGAGGTGTATGGGGCTAGACTGACCTTCTTTGTCACCTGTGAGGAAATAGCTGATCCATTTAAGAGCTGTTTCGTGAATTTCTGACTCATGAAGGCATTAGATGAGGTGGGAGATGGTTTCGAATGCTGTGGAGAGGTCAAGGAGGATGAGAACAGCGGTGCTGCCTTGGTCAATTTTGAGGCAGATGTCATCAGTGCCGGCGAGGAGGGTAGTCTCTTTTATGTGGTTAGGTATGGATTGTGACTAAGGTGCATCCTGGAGGTTGATCCTGTTGAAGTGCTAGTATTTTGCTGACAAGTTTCTCTAAGACCTTTGCAGGGTAGGGTAGCTCAGAGATGGGTCTGTAGTTTACCAGGTTCAGATATCTGTACATATCAGGGTGGAGATTGCTCTATTCTCTCTCTATGGTGTGCAAGATAATATTGTTTGTGCCATTCTATACTGGGGTATATTCTCAAGAATGTGTGATAAGCATCGCAAAAGTTACTTAACGCAACCCTCAAGATTTCAGTCCATCACAGGAAATTTACGCCATGTTAACCAGGTATTCACAGCACGGCGGTACCATGCGATAGTCACCAGATTACACGTCAACTGGCCACGATAAAATCAACGCCACGCCGCAAAATGCGAATCGCGAACGCAATGAATCCTGCGATGAGGCAAATCGCTGTACAAAAATCTCTGAAAACCAGCGACCGGCCTTCAAATCCCACGCGTCTGGCAGGAAAATGCAACATAAAAGCAGAGTAAACAAACGGGAAGATGACAACCTGCGAGCACAACCCCACAGCTGTGATGCAAAACAAATGACCATTGTTCAAATCAGATAGGCATTTCCACACAAACAGCCACAATGCACATTGACATGCGTTCAGTATGTAACCTGCGCCAATGCGGAAACAATCATGGTACACACATTGCAGAGGGACAAACAACAGCCCCTGCACACAGTCGTGCCATGTACATGACCAAACAAGAATGAAAGCACGGACTAATGCAGGGGCCGTGACTCCCCCTTGCGCACATGCTGCCCATGTCATGGGCCTTGAGCCACAGGGTGCATTCCTGCATCATGGCAGCACATATCATAGCACAAAAGAATCCCCGTTGTCACCTGTAGGCCACAAATGACAGCCAAAATGGAATGTTATGGGACACATGTGAAACGCCGAAGAGTGGGATACCCTACCAACTGTGACACATAGAACTGACAGTTAGAATACGTGACACCATAAACAGCCTCACTGCACAGAGATGGCACACCCACCATCCATCAACAAATCCCTCAATTGACAGCACAACATGTCCCACCCACACTTGTCTGAGTGAAGAGTCTGTACAGATGAGTGACATGCACGCAGGGAATGTGTATCAGAATGCTTTTATTAGCACATGCAGTGCCTGTGGCAGTCAACGTACTGTGCCATTACTAGGCCTGGGCTAAATTTCCGTTCCGCTCGTGGAAATTGCGATAATTTGACATTTTCGCCTTCCGCGGAGAGCGCGAAAATGTCAAAATTTCCGCATTCCGCAGCTTAGCGATAATTTGTTTCTTGCTCGCGCTGTAAAATAATACATTCTCGCGCGCGCGCGATCGCCTTACCTGAATCCCCGCGTTCGCCGACAAGTTTTCCCGATCCGATCGCGTTCTCCATGAGATGTTGGATTGTTGGTAGCCATTTGCGCTGTCTCGCGACAGTTCGCGCCCGCAGTAATGTCATTGGTCGCGCGATCACGTCTTTCTTCTCGCGATCATGCACCGTGGAAGAGTGAAAAAAAGATGGCCGCGCCCACGAGCAACCGCATGGGTAAGTTGGCGAGCCGCGACCACGCAGAAAATACCGCGAATGGGTGGGAAAAAAACTTCCGCATCTTCGCGATATTTCTGCGTGTTTGCGGAGATTTTTAACATTTTCGCGATTATTTGCGAAAGTCACTTTCGCAAATTCCGCCCACCCCTAGCCATTACTGCGAAGGACTCACATAATGTGACGTCAACCAGAGAAGAAACTGTCAATGATGTAGTCCCTACGGGCTATTCCTGCTGCGGCTGCAGTGGGGTGTGGTCCACCTGCCTCATCTTCATCATCATCATCCGGTGCATCTGGCAATCGTATCCATGGGGCTTTGCTGCGTACACATATTTTGTGCAACACACAACATGCAACGATCATCTTGCACAGAAGGTCTGGGTTGTACAGGAGATTATCACATGTGAAGTCCAGGCACCTGAAACGTGACTTTCAACATGCCAAATGTGCGTTCCACGATGCCCCTGGTGCGTTTGTGGGCCAAATTGTACTGCCTGTGGGTCTGTGTTCGGGGCTCGGAGGGGTGTCATCATCCAAGCGCAAAGTGCATATCCTTGGTCACCTGTGACAGTGCAGAGAAAGATAAGTCAATAGTTGGTTCTGCATGATGTGTTGGCAGGCTCGCTGGTTCATTGGTGTGTGATATGAGTGACTTAGTGATTCCTGTATGACATGTACTGCGTGTTGCAAATGAGCTGCATCATTGTGTACTACGTAGCCTCACTGCTGCACCTCCCCCCAGCATATTCACTAGTGTGGGCAGCACGATTACCTCACATGCACCCCTACGGAACACCATTGACATGCCTGTCTTCGCATGCCTACAAGCCAGAGTACGACACAGTGATGATGCTGCGCAGAATGTGGCCGGCCACGTGTGTAGGCCCATTGCAAGGACAGTGCTGACACAGATGTAGAGCACCTGCCTGGCTGAACTCGACATGCCATTGAGGGTACATCTTTGGCTCATGCTGCGCTAATAGCGACACACACAACAGTGGGCATGTGTGATCCCTGGCCCCGAGCGGGCATGCCCTCCCCCATGTACCCCTTTGGCCAACCATGCACACCGGGGACATACCACATAGCAACATTGTCGATTGCGTGACGGGTGCGCAGACACTACAACAGGAACACACGCATCAGCCACATCCTTGGCAAGGCCCACACTGAACCACACCCCGATCCACGTGTGGAGGGGCCACACCCCTACGCAGTACTGTTGTACGCCTGTCCACCCGGCTTACGCTCACATGAAGATACGACACGGTTACATGTCCCAGGTCTACACCACTGCCTGCAGTGACATGGTTGCACACGCTGTACACAGCACAATGTACTGTGGAATGGCCCCGGTCCCACATGCATATATATTGACCACACGGACACACTGAGTGAGTTTCTGGGACTGGCTACGGGCACATGTGCCCGGCCCCTTTTATTGCCAGGTTCACATCTCCAGTGATGCCTGTGCTGGATGGGTGTTGGGTAGTGTAAGCCACCACTCGGGAGTTGGTTGGTGCTGGCAAAAACCACAACAGTGAGCAGACAATCATTAGTAAAAGGTACAGACATCATGGGTCCCTGACTTTAGCAGCACAGAGTTTGTGGCCCCGGATGCACAGCGGCCGGCAAAGGCACACCACCACAGGACGGTGACTTAAGGTGCACTGAGGTAGGGCCACCCAAGCTTAGTGTGTACTCATCCATGTCCAAGGGGAATGTCGCAGAGGGTTGTGGGGCACAGTGGAAGGTGTCCCTCCAGGGCATGATGCAGAGGGCAGAAGCAAGCAGGAACAGGCAAATTGCAGAGTTGAATGCTACAGACTCCACTTTTCCACCTTGTCAGTATCAGCTACATGTAGAGGAAGACATCCTCCAGCCCATGGGCCCAGACGCCACTGACGTATAGACAGATATCGACCATGTATTTCAGGGCACAGACTCAGGGGCAACAGAGTTGGAAGGGGATGCAGTATGTGATGAGGCCTTTACAATGACTTGGACTCTGCCATGTAGAGGGCATGACTCAGTTCCAAATGTGTGACCTACTAGTCCGCTGTGTATGCCGGTGGAGTACGTCAACGAGAAGGGAGTACTGCGGGCCTGTGTCGCGGAGGCTGTGATGGTCTGAGGAGGCTGCCAAGGTCACGGGCCTCGGGCTTGGAGCTTGCACCAGCATGTGGTGGGCCCTCTTCGACACACGCCGGTGTCGGCAGCCGGGCATTGAGGGCTGGGTACGCAGGGGTGGGCAAGACTGGTTCGGGAACCAGCTGCCTGGGGTGCATCAGGCCCACAGGATCGCAGGCAACACTGCTCACGGAGACGGAATCAGCCTTGGCAGAGACGTTGGGCATTACGGAAAAGGACCACACCCAGAGTTACCTGCCTTTTATTCACACCCCTACACTGGCCTGGCGTACGCCGGGCCAGCCCACTCCGCTCACGCTTACAGGGGGGGACATAACAAGCTACATTTCTGGGATCTTCCCCACTGGCTGGGGTGACATGGTTGCGTCCACTGTCCACTACACTCCATACACCAGTGGTGTGTGTCGACATGTATATGTGTCTGGTCTGCATGCTGCAGTCTGGCCAGAACATCCACGCCACACTTGGCATTGTGTACATTCTTATTAATGGGTCACTTGCCTCCTTCGTACATGCCTGGTTCCCACCTCTCCCCACAATCTGCTATTTTGTGGCTGAGGTGCCATGCCGTTGATGGCTTGTGTACATGGCTAGCCCAGGTTACCACAGTAAGTTGTGCTGTTGTGTCTGGTAGGTGGGCATGTTGTATGTGAGTTTGTAACATGTGCATTCCCAGAGTTGTGAGTTGCACGATTGTGGAGTTGAGGTATGTGGTGTGTTCATTTGGTACTTAACAATGAGCGGGGTATTTCCATAGGTGCCATCCTGGAAGCGCCGGTTAATGATGGACTGTTGGAAGATGTAGGAATCATGCACACTGCCTGGGTAGTTGGCTATGACATGGGTGAAGATTCCCGGGTGGTCCACTATTGCCTGCACATTGATAGAATGCGTGTGCTTTCTGTTGCGGTAGTTGTGTGCAATGTCGGCAGGGGGCACAAGTAGGACATATGTGCAGTCAATTGCCCCCAACACGTGCGGGAATGCAGCTATGGCGTAGAAGCCTTGCTTGGTCTCCAGCTGTTCCTGCGCAGTGTGGGGGAAGTATAGGTACTGGGGTACCAAGCTGATGATGGTATCCAGGACTGGTTTGAGGAACTTTGATAGGGCTGGCTGTGAGATCCCTCCGACTTTGGCGGTTGTTGGTTGGAAGGTACCGGAGGTCAACAGGTGCAGTACAGTCAGCAGCTTTGTCTGAGGTGGGATGTTGGTTATCCGCTGTGTTGGTACCGTCAGCCTGTGGGCAATGATGTTCAGGATGTGCAGGATGGTTGTCCTTTTGAGCTTGCAGTGGGCAATGACATACTCGGGTGTCATGTCTGTGAGGATGGTGCGTTTTTGGAAGGTCCGCGGTCTGTGTCAGCGCTGCCTCTGTGGTGGTCTGGGGGGTGCGGGGGATGTCTGGGGGGTGGTGGCGGGCCTGGGGGTGGTGGGTGTTTTAGGCCTGTTGGGGCTCCAAGCTGCATGATGAGTAGCTCCATGGCATCTGTTGTTCTTCAGGTGTGGCTGTGAGCTGGGCTGCCTTTTTGGTGCCGACTGCCGTCCGACGTTACAGCAGGTCAGAGCAGGTGTTAATTTCCTGCTGGTGCTAACGCGCCTTATCGCATGTTTTGTGGTCATATCGCCGATGTGGCTGGTCGCTGAGAATGTTGTGGAGTGGTGTTGTCGCTGCTTTTTGCACGGGGACGCCTACTCTGTATCTCATCAGCGATAGTTGCCGGGGTCATCTGTGGCGATGTTTTTAGCGACTGCTATC
This sequence comes from Triturus cristatus, assembly GCF_964204655.1. NCBI lineage: Eukaryota > Metazoa > Chordata > Amphibia > Caudata > Salamandridae > Triturus > Triturus cristatus. The sequence continues at coordinate 1,291,991,410 of NC_140589.1, forward strand.
GCAGGTAAACTGGTGCTATGGGCTGTTAGCACCAGCTTGTGAATGAGGTGATACATTTATCGTGAGTTTGGCTGTGCTAAAGTGCCGTTAACTCGACGAAAGCTCCTTTAGAATATGGCACAATGTCTGTGTGCGGACCAATGTCCCGTGGGACGGGGACCATCAAGTGCAGGACCCGTTGGAGGAAGAGAATGACGAGTAGGATGAGGATGATGGAGACATCCACAATACAGTGGCTGGCAATAGGTGACGCACACACTTTGTACAACATTTGTTCACCTGAAGCGCGTGTACTGTGATGGAGCATGAACTAACAAGATGAAGATTCAATATACAAATGCATTTTTTATTCCATTATTTGTCTTTGCATTTATTTCACAGTCCCAGTAAACATCAATTCACCCACATTTCATCAACTAGAAATAGGCCTCATAATGTAACAATCACGTCATCAGACCTGTTGATCTACATGGGGCCATGCTGCACATATATAAATTGCACATATACAGAAATTCTATGTGAAGAAGTGTACTGCATTAAAGGCACAGACCAGGCATGCCACATTTCTAATTCAAAATCCCCACTCCCACCCTTGCACTTGACTGGTGCAGAGCTGCATAGCTAGCAGTCTTGCTGTGTTGTGCAGAAGCAAAGTGTACAACAGATGGCACTCAGTAAAGTTTGGAACACAATACGCCAACTTCCGTACCTGATAATAACTGCTAAATGCAGTGTTCCTCACCAAAGTGTGAGCATGCAGAATGACTGCATCTTGCTGGAACTAATCTTGTTGCAGATACCAGCTAATGAGTGACAGTTATCATAGACAAAGGTCTAGTGTCACGCTAACACATAAAATCTGTCACTTCGAATGAGTGCGTAAACGCATGTGAGTTTACACAAAAAAAGGACATTTGAAATATTTACTGGTTATATTGTCCTATGTACCACATCATGCTACAGAAGATAATGGCTACATTTGCCATGCAATGCATAGCAATGCAATGAGGAACATGTAAAAATTACACAATGAGCAGATGACATTGTATAGTCGATAAATAGCCATGGCACTATGACATTGTATAGGTAACATGCAAACATCTGAACACTTGGAGAATACTGAGATGTCAAGAGTGGTAATACACATGGATAGAAAGTCAAACAAAACAGTATGTGCTTACACACAAACTCATTGCACATGGTTAGATGGAGGGATTTAGACATGAAGTTTGGTCTGCATGTTAAGAGTTGTCTCACTCTGACCTGAGTGTACAAGTGCATTGTAGATTGGATAACTAATCTTGGATCCACCCAAAGGTGAAATGTAAGTTGAATCCTATTAGATATGCCTGTGTCAGGGAATGCAGAATTCTTGCACCAGGAGGCACACACAAAGGGTGGCCATTAGAGAAGCCGTACAGCTCTAATGTTGACAGGAATAACACAGAGTAACACAGAGATCAAGGGGCTTATTCATGAGAGGCTTGTACCACCAGAGAATCACTTTTACGCTCTAGCGGCACAAGCCTCTCAATCATATTTATGAGGCCATGCAAAGTGACTTCGCGTGGCTTTGCATGGCCTCATAGATATGGAGTAAGACAAAGCAGCAAAAGTCACTGCTTTGCCTTACTCTGCACCAGGAAGGCATTCCATGGGCATTATGGTGAATTTTCCCACGCAACACCCATGGATTTTGACACTGCCTCAGATTTACTTAATCACGAAAACCTGGGGCAGTGCCAAAACCTTACACCTCCTCAGAGCTGGCGTAACAAGGAGAAATATTTATATTTCTCCTAATTGTTTTCTCTTTCCATGTGTGCTACAGAATGTAGCACACATGGAAAGAGGAAAACGCCTCTGGGGATTTCTTTTGTGAATTAAGATGCCCCTTCTGGCAAAAAAACCAATCCTGCATGCAGCACAGACACGCTTGCACCATGAATCAGTCAATTGATATCTTTGATTGGTGTTAAATTTGAAATACACCTGCCAATTAATTTCTTTTGAATTATACAACTATATAGTTTGTTTGAAACAAAAACCCTTGTTGGCACTTTGACCTTCTAATTTGTCTGCCCAAGCCCTCGAGGGTATATTGGGTCTTTCCCTTCATTTGTATCCGTGTTGACACTAGGCAGCAAATTGTGTGTCAACTCAGGAGGAAACGACAGGAATGGACTCTATTTCATAAATAAAGTGCATTCCTGCCCTTTTACGTTGGTGTAGGGCAGTGCGTCAAGAAGACTTGCGAAGCAACCCTACGCCAATTCCCCCTAAATGAGGGCACATGTGTCTATGCCAGCTTCATGTACATTGAACGTCACAGTCATTGTAAAGTTGCGCCCCATTAAGCACCACAGGGTAACACAACATGATCACTGCACGTTAATGCCAGTATTACAACAATTGGAATCAAGCTATCCTGGCTGAAGAGGGGTGAAACCCCGAAACCGGTCCTAGGATGCTTGTTTCCAGTCCAGGGAGGACCTGGCCTCCCATCTCGGGCTGGACTGTTCCCATTGGGAACAGGGTCAAGACTGATTTGCATATGGCTGGGTCCAAACTGGAATGGCATGGTGAGCAAAAAAACGATGGATATAGGCCCAGATCTCTGTACTGGGGTGAATGTATGACATTGTTCTGCATTCTGTCCATCAATGGTTCTTTTTGCATTTGTCACCCCGAGTGGGACGGGTATGCTCAGACGTGAGTCCCATGCTCATCATGCCATTGGAATCAAGCTATCCTGGCTGAAGAGGGGTGAAACCCCGAAACCGGTCCTAGGATGCTTGTTTCCAGTCCAGGGAGGACCTGGCCTCCCATCTCGGGCTGGACTGTTCCCATTGGGAACAGGGTCAAGACTGATTTGCATATGGCTGGGTCCAAGCTGGAATGGCATGGTGAGCAAAAAAACGATGGATATAGGCCCAGATCTCTGTACTGGGGTGAATGTATGACATTATTCTGCATTCTGTCCATCAATGGTTCTTTTTGCATTTGTCACCCCGAGTGGGACGGGTATGCTCAGACGTGAGTCCCGTGCTCATCATGCCATTGGAATCAAGCTATCCTGGCTGAAGAGGGGTGAAACCCCGAAACCGGTCCTAGGATGCTTGTTTCCAGTCCAGGGAGGACCTGGCCTCCCATCTCGGGCTGGACTGTTCCCATTGGGAACAGGGTCAAGACTGATTTGCATATGGCTGGGTCCAAACTGGAATGGCATGGTGAGCAAAAAAACGATGGATATAGGCCCAGATCTCTGTACGGGGGTGAATGTATTACATTGTTCTGCATTCTGTCCATCAATGGTTCTTTTTGCATTAATGCCAGTACACAGAGGACACTTGAGGGGGCAATGACAATGAAGTAGCTTTTGGTGTTGCATACGTGGGTCACTGTATAGTCTACATGATTTCCTGAGTTTTGAAATAAAGGGGCATAGATTGGCAATGGCCACAGAGTAAAGCCCAGGTAGTCTATCTACACAACATTTATGTTTGGAAGCACATTGCATAATTTCCACTATCTCCAACCGGCCTTTTTTAAATGTTGACTCTTGACTTGTGTGGGGACTGGAATGGCCACCTATGGTCAATGCAGGCCCACTTGACCCATGAGTCAAGGATGTAACTGTTACATGCAGGAATCTATGTGAATGTAATATTGCATCTTACCTATATATGCAGTGAGCTCCAGTGCTCCATCTATGTGTACTGCTATACACAGGTGCCAAATTAAATAGTAGTAAAGAAGAGTCACTAAGGTCAACATACATGTAATATTACGCCAGTGAAGGTAGTAGTCACTGATGCTTTAAAGGTTTGCCCGGTGTCATGTTTCACTAAATGCACATTTTTGCAGCTGATGTGCATGGCTACCCACATGCAAATGTCACACAACCCCTCTCTGGCGCAGAGCCATGCAATGCAGGGAATATATATAAATATATATATAGTGGCTCTGGAGATGCATCACACTTGTATGGACTATTGAAGCTGGACTTCAGATGTTCAAACTATCATCAAACAGATTTACCGAAGACATTTCACAAAGTGCATTGTGTATGTGTCACACATCTTGTTTCCAACACACAGCCCACAGAGCAGATGTGTCTGCACCATAATATCCCATTGTGGAAGTTGGCTACTGTAGTGTGCAAACTGATATCTGTCCAACTATCACAAGTGTCATATTGGCCCAACACCACATCCATTATATCTGTCCAAAAAATAGGTATGCAGGATACCACATACACTGTAGACTGGCTGAACCAGTTGGTCACTGTGCCTTGAGAGTGGATTTCATCGATAACCAAACCAATGTCAGCAATGCAGACCGATTGTATGATTGTTGATATGGTGCATGATGGTGTATGCAACAGCAAATTTCATATGCATAGCACTGTAATTTCATCAAGCGAAAAAATGCCCCTAGCTACCTAAGTTCACACAAACATACTACAAACAACAAAAGCAACAAAGTGTTTGTTGTGTTTCTACACATCTCAACATGTATATGTTCCTCACCTGCACATAATGACTATCAATATGTCAGTACACAGAAGATATTAACACACACAGAGGAATTCTTTTGATAAGGACAATCAACACTTTTTTAATGAAGGTGGACCTTACAGGACAGAGATGTATTGCATCTTCCAAGCCATGCACCCTTGCACCATGTTGCATGGTTGCATGCTTTGCAGTTCTTCTTGGCAGAGTTTTCCACAGGTCCAGAAGTGTTCTGAAGAGTTAAGGTCTGAGGTTCAATATTTATACCGGATGACCACTTTGAAGTAGGAGAAACTTCCAGAGGTTTTCATCCCCAGAGATGCTTGGAATTTCCTGCCTCTCTAATCTGGTGCCCCAGATTGTTTGGGGTTTTAATAGACTGGTATCAAAGCCCTTTCTGAGTGTTCTCCTGCAGAGTCTTTGTAATGTGCAAGTGTGCTAGGTGGCAGCTACTCCTCCTCATTGTCTCAGAGTGGCCCATCCTGCCAACACCTATCTTCCTTTTGTCTCAGTGTCTGGGAGCAATGCACAAAGACCAACTGTCAGCTGCATCTAGTCATGTGACCCAGGAACAGGTTGCAGGCCCCAAATGGTTAGTGCAAGAAAATGGAAATTCTGAAAGTGACATTTTCAGAATTATGACTAAAAATCAGACTTTACCATTAAAGAATGAATTTTAATTACAATCCTTTCGACACTAAACTTGATCTGTCTACCTGCTCCCAATTTGAGTTTCTCACTTATTAAATGTAATAAAGTAACTCCAAGGTTATCCTATGAGAGAGGTAGGCCTTGCAATATTGAAAAATGAATGTAACAGTTTTTTACTATCAGGATATGGAAAACTGAAAAGTACATGTGCCACTTTTTAAATGCTTTTTAAATACACTACACCCTGCCATCTGGGCTATTCAGGGCCTACCTTAGGGGTGTCTTATGTGTATTAAAAATTAAGGTTTGGGCCTTGCAAAAGGTTAATTTTGCTGGGTCAAAATGGCAATTTGAAACTGTACACACAAGCTGCATTGGCAGGCCTGAGACATGTTTAAAGAGCTACTTAAGTAGGTGGAACAATAAGTGCTACAGGTCCATTAGTGGCATTAGTAGCATTTAATTTTCAGGCCCTAGGTACATGTACTACCTGTGGCTGCTGGTAAATTTTAAAAGTAGTCGGGCGGAAATTTTATACCGGAGTATAATTAGGGTTCCTGAACCACAAAAGGTAGGGTGCAGTGCTTGTTTCCACCGCTAGAAAGGTTTAAAAAAAAATGGATTCAAATGGTGGATTATACAGCATATGTTTTCTGCAAAGGTTTGAGAAAAGGGATCCAAATATGGCATTTGTACAGAACAAATGTAATGAAAATATTAGAAGCAAGTCAAACTTATTCCCAAACCTAAATTTGGTCTTCTTGCAAAATGCGCAACGAGCAACCCCACTGCAGGCAAGCACACCCAACCATCAACGAAACAAGGCACTCCAAATGTTTGTTACATGTAACACATCTCTATCTCTTTACTGTATTGGTCGATCACGTCTTCAAGGCCCAGACAATTGTTTACATTGGAAAACGCTGAAAAGATTAGATGGTAACCAGCTTTGGCACTCCTGTTGCACCACTGCTAAGAATAATTAGAGAATTAAGGGATGGAATTAGTCGTTGCGGTGCCACAGGGAGCTTGGAGCCCGTTCAGTGGTGTCCATAGGAATAAGGCGGAATCAGCATTGCTATGCAACTGGCGCCTGAAGCAACCTTCCTGTGATGCTTCAGGAACAGTGAGACACAAACTAGAAGAAATAAAAGTGCAATGAAAACATTTGAGTGGTCTGTTGTGTGCGCAAAGCACAGCTTAGTTTTTGTCATTTGTTTTAGTGAGTAAAAATAAATAAGACCTTTAAATGTGAAAGGGTGGGCAGGGGGCAAAGTAAGAATGCGTGGTCTGGAGGAACATAAACTTGGGAATTAAAATGCAGCACAGTGGTTTATGTTGTCTTTACAAATGTATATCATCCAAAAGGAATTTTTTTTTAAACAACCTTAGGCTAACGAACAATTGGTGGGAAAACTATAAGGTTCTAAACCTATGCCTTGCTATTTGCATGCAGCTGTTTGATGTTAGTTCATAGCTCACTGTGCTATATTAGGATTGTGACTTATAAACTGCAAATAACAAAAGGATCTCTGTGACAAAAGAAGTAACCCACTGAGATATCTACATACTCTGTGATCTGCATGTTGCATGTTCTTTTCAGGAGTCACATTAACACTCTACGCTAGTTTAGGATGAGTCAAAACAGCCGTTAAACAAAACTGAGATCTCTCTGTAGGTACATTTATCACCAGAGTTACCTTGCCATTTTTATTGCTGGTTGAGAATTGCTGGGAACTCAAGGAACTTTGTAAATACAAATGTCTTTTAAACATTAAGATTTTTCCCAGCTGCAACCCACAGCCCCCAGAGTGCTGCCCGCTGCTGAAACCTAGCAGTGGTGGTTATACCACAGTGATTATATTGGCACATTTTTTAGGACTTCTCAAATGGAAAAAATTGTTTCTGAGATTTTACACTGCACAATTGCTTTAGGATTAGGAGATTACAAAAAAACTGCACCCTTTAAATAAAGCATAGTGGAATGCTTCCAAGCCCCTTCTGTAGCAGTCCTCTTTCCAAGGTAAGCCGACCACATGGCTGGGGACTCAGGTCAACATAAATAAGTATTTTTTAAAGTGAGTCTAGAACACGTCTTTGTAAAAATATAGACTATATTGGCTTAAAATAGGGTGACATAGTGCAGTGCTAATTTAAGCAAACCACAAATAACTTGGGTTTCAGCATGGTAACTCCAGGGGGGCTGGATGGGAAATCATTTGTTGCCTAGAGAGTTCTGAGGGTATACAACCTTTACAACGCAACTTTTACAACGCACTACACTTACAACGCATTTTTTACAACGCAAAATCCACTACAACGCATTCCATTACATCGCAGGACACTACAACGCATTTTTAAAAACTACCTTTACAACGCATTCCATTACAACGCATACTACCTTTACAACGCATACCATTACAACGCATAATATTACATTAAAACCCCTACACTATCCAACACTTACCCTACTGTTGCACCCCCTGGTGTTAGAATAGTAATTTTTACCCCTATACTATCCAACACTTACCCTACTGTTGCACCCCCTGGAGTTAGAATAGTAATTTTTACCCCTATACTATCCAACACTTACCCTACTGTTGCACCGCCTGGAGTTAGAATAGTAATTTTTACCCCTATACTATCAAACACTTACCCTACTGTTGCACCCCCTGGAGTTAGAATAGTAATTTTTACCCCTATACTATCCAACACTTACCCTACTGTTGCACCCCCTGGAGTTAGAATAGTAATTTTTACCCCTATACTATCCAACACTTACCCTACTGTTGCACCCCCTGGAGTTAGAATAGTAATTTTTACCCCTATACTATCCAACACTTACCCTACTGTTGCACCCCTTGGAGTTAGAATAGTAATTTTTACCCCTACACTATCCAACACTTACCCTACTGTTGCACCCCCTGGAGTTAGAACAGTAATTTTTACCCCTACACTATCCAACATTTACCCTACTGTTGCACCCCCTGGAGTTAGAATAGTAATTTTTAACCCTATACTATCCAACACTTGCCCTACTGTTGCACCCCCTGGAGTTAGAATAGTAATTTTTTCTCCTATACTATCCAACACTTACCCTACTGTTGCACCCCCTGGAGTAAGAATAGTAATTTTTACCCCTATAGTATCCAATACTTACCTTAAATGCAATGTAATATTATGCGTTGTAATGGTATGCGTTGTAAAGGTAGTATGCGTTGTAATGGAATGTGTTGTAAAGGTAGTTTTTAAAAATGCGTTGTAGTGTCCTGCGATGTAATGGAATGCATTGTAGTGGATTTTGCATTGTAAAAAATGCGTTGTAAATGCATGCGTTGTAAAAGTGTGCGTTGTAACGACATACATCCGTTCTGAGACTTAGCACCAAGTAAAATGTACACTCCAATGGAATTTAGGGTCCTAGAATGATTCACTACTAACTAAAGTTCACTTTTTAGATCCCAAGAGACTCTGATTTTGTGGCTAGCTGTGAAGATAGTGAGGCTTCTGCTGGGAAAACAAAACAAAATTAGAGTAGGACGCTACAGATCTGCCACACACCTAAGGCAAGGTTGCTGGACTCACAGATCCTACAGAGTTAGAGCGGATCATAAATCCATTCACTTATCCGAGCACCATGCTCTCTGTGCCCAGGAACCCACAAATGCAATGCCCTTGTGATAATCAATGGGTTTAAATGCATGGGTGCCGACTCTGTGCACACGAGTGTGCAAAACTGATAGCTGTAGTTCTCAGAGAAAATGTCCGCTTTAAAATCTCTGTGTGAAAACCTCAGAACCTCAGAATGTAACAGAGATTTTGAGGTAATATTATTTAATAAAATCTGTACCACCCCCACCACCATCACCCCGCCCTGTGTAACCTCTGGCTAGCATGAGCCAGATTTGGGTGAGGCCCCCCCTCTTAACTCACAGTTGTAGAGACATGCACAGTTACAGAGATTTATATGGGATGGACACCAAAATCCAGAAAAGTCACTAACCCCACCGTACAGTGAATGAACTGATAAATGTGATAATTGGGAGGCAAGAGAGAGGGAAGCACAGAACAATAGAGGTGGATGACTGGATAAGAGAGAGAGAGGGAGTTAATGATTAACAGAATCTGGAGTGCACTAGATTGTGTAGGTAGAGGAGAGCTCTCACAAATGAAGAGCACTTTAAAACTCACTGAGTAATTCTCCCTGGTGTTGACTGGAATACACAAAAAATTAAACAAACTATAAACCCAAGCTGTAACTCCTTTCTTAACCTCGAAGGAAGCTGCTGAACTTCTCCCCTAAACCTCTGCCCTTCTGTCAGAAAGATAATCAGCATGATTTGCAGGGTGGTAGTGATGGCAGCAGAGGTCACAGGCACACCCACCCCTGGCCATTAAGATTAATGTTGGTCTTCCGATATAATTAATGCCCAAAATAAAAATCTATTCCTCGCAACGAAACAACCCGCTCCCACTATTGTGATGTCATGCTCTGGCGTGTGCCTCCAGTGTGAAGAAAACTTCCCCCAGCTTACACATGAAAATGAACAGGCCCCAGTGGCCATAACCTTCCTCCAAAATATTAACAGATTTAGGGCCTGATTACGAGTTGGGTGGCCCTGGAGCGGGTGCGCCACGCCAGTGCACCACTCCAGGACAGCGAAACTAGTTGGCCACCCACCTGCCAGATTACAAGTAATTTTGTTTTTCGGCGTGCGGCATGGCAGTCCTGAAGCGGTGCAGTTTAAAGGCTCGGAGCAAGCCTTATAACTGCACTGCAGTGAAACTGCCAATGGACGTTACTGCAAGGCATGAACTAAGCAGTTCATGCCGTGCAGGAACAGGTGTGTATTCATACAGGGGGCTCTATATGTGCCCCCTGCATGCATCTCCATGCACAGGTGCAACAGGGCCCCCCTATGTTTCCCCACCGCCAGCCTTTTCATGGCTCGCTCACCACCATGAAAAGACTGGCAGTGGGAAACTTATAATATGCATGGCGGTGCTGCAGCACCACCACCACCATGCATTTTGCTTCCCCAGACAGCTGTGCCACCGCCAGTGATCGCGGATCCCTGGCGGTTGTAGCGGACCAAAATGGCTCTGTCTGTTGTACTCGTGATATAGCAGTTAGCCCACTGGTTCAGCCGTCCCCACCCGCCACCGCATCTCCACCATGGGATTGAACTTGTAATCAGGCCCTTAGACTAATTTGTTACTGAGCAGCAATCACAATTTATTTACAGCTGCTCAGTGTTTATTCTCATCCTCTTGTTTCTCCCCCAGGGGTTGTAGAGCGACACCCTTTTCATCCATTTACACCATCCGCCCCTGGTAGTACCACTTTACTTGGAACTTACAAGTAAAATTAATATGTCAATTGGAGATCACCGGATGTTACCATGTTTTAAGGAGTGAGCACACACACTTTAGCAATGGTTAGCAGAAGTAAAGTGGACAGAGTCCTAAGGCCAACAAAAACGATTTAAGAGAGGGCAGGATCCAACATTGCCCAATTAGAATTAATGCTGTAAGTGAAGCAGCAAGGCCGGAAAGAGCCAGAGCTGGACGATGGCTTCGCTGCCCCTGAGCAGAGCCGGAGAATCAGCTGAGGCAGCAAACTGTTATGGGCATGAGGAGCACCACATATTCCCTGGTGGCTGACTACACCGCAGCTGGGAGAAAATGAGGCTGACTACTGCTGCAACCTGACATCACCAACTGGAGGAAAAAGGAAAAGTGAGTGGACCAGCTGAAGCAGAGTACTACCATGACTACCATGGAAGTTTAGGGACCCGTTAACTGAGGGCAAAAGTCGGTGAAACTGCCTGCATCTCATTTCTCCCAGTCAGAAGGATTTGGGCCAGAAGGAGAACTGTAAGATGCGGCACGTGCCCAAAGCTGGTCACTAGAAGGGTGCCCTATATTAAATTATTTTGGCAGAATAACAAGAAGTGAGTGCCCTGCCCTACAGTGTTTCAAACTGCAGATATTGGGGGCACCAGCTAACAGAGGTACCACAAAAACATGTAAAATAAAAACTGTTAGTACTGACTCACTGTGGCTCTTACAAAGCCAGCAAAACAGAAAGGCTCTGGTCCACCACACCTCTCATATTGCCAACAAAGGAAATCACCCTCCAGTAAGGAAGAGAGGGGATGCCCAGACGGTAAACTGCCAGTCCCCAGAGCACTGGCCAGTACTTGAAAAGGAAAATAGAGTTCAACCAGGGTCATCACCTGGCCCGTATCCATGGTTTCCTAATTTCCTGTAAAAGTGAAACAAATCCCAAACACAGTGAGAATACCCTGGAAGCAATACTGAATGCTGATAGAATTTCAGCCCCAGGAAAAGAAAAGACCTACTAGCAGCCTCCAAGCATGGCTGAAGAAGTAGAGCACAACAGAGACAAAGGCCTGGAGGAATATATACCTTTGCAACGTTGATTTTACTCCACAATACAGTCACAACGCGGTTGTTACAACAACCGTATTGTAACCATGCAATGCCATTACTACGCAAGTCATTACATCGACTTGCAGTAGATGGTGCCATAACATTAGAAATGTATCATTTACTATTCCAACTCCAGCCTACGTAACAGTAGGGAAGATGTTGGAATAGTAAACTATACTATTCCTTATGTTAGAGCGCCATCTACTCCAAGTCGATGTAATGACTTGCGTAGTAATGGTACTGCGTGGTTACAACGCGGTTGTTGTAACCACCACGTTGTGATTGTATTGCGGAGTAAAATCCGCGATGTAAAGGTTGTTTCCCAGCCTGGAGGTGCAGCAAGCTACCAGGCACAGAGCTTATAGGCTGGCAGAGGGGAAGCATGGGCACACCAAGGCCCAGAGACCCAGAAGATTACCAAGCACAGAACAAATCAAGCGATCAACCCTCATGGAGGTAGGCTCTGCACTGGTACAAGCCTAGCTCTGGGAAAGGAGGCCACTGTCTGTGTTTCATGATGTGTGAGGCCCTGAGGGCACCTCCCATCCCCCACTTCTCTGTGCAGCCCTGATGACATGGAGCGCCTTAGCAGCCCGACCTACATTTTCATGCAGACAGGTCACGTGTAGGGAATACACAGTGATTCCAGTTGCACCAAGCAATAACCTGTGAGTGACCACAGCATAGCCTCAAGGCACTAGCACGGCACTATCAAGGTGAGGCAGAAGTAAAACTTCCCACTGTTCACAGAGCTGGAACTCCAAGAAGGTCCCTGAAATTTGAGGAGAGGAGAAAAGAAGAGGAGTGGATGCCTTCCCTGATCGCCACAAAGACCTAGGCCAGTATCCCAAGGCCCGTTTGCCTGATTACTAAGACAGTTGACTGCTGAGAGGCCCTGTTGGGCATCTTTAGAAGACGGTGCTTTCAAAAGCAAGAGACGAGAAGAGGTTCAAGCAAACTAGAAGTCTCACCAGTGAGGTCAAGAGGAATGTGCATGCTGGAGCCTCGAAAAGAAGAAAGGAAAGGAGTGTGATAAGCCGCTCTACACTTGGAAATCTAATGACTGGGCAGGCCCCGGAAGGAGGAAAGATCAGGTGTGACTTGGCCTAAAAGCAGCATCCATTACCGACTCACTCCAATGACCATGAGCGCATCTACTGACACAATCAAGCACTCTGATGTCGAGTGGCGATGACTTTGTAACAGTCCAGCAGGAGAATCAAGAGTAAGCTGCACACATGCGTGAACCGAGTCTCTGCCCCATGTTTTCCAGTGCAACCATTCAAACACAGTCATTGACTGCCTAGCAAACCAGGGCATCCCTTCTAAGAATCACAGGCGCTATGCACAGGTGGGAAATGTAGAGCTTCAGCAACTCATGAAGTCACAAGGTTACAAATCACCATCCCTCCAAGCCATTGTCAAACCAAAGAAGAACCCCTGCAATCATCGAGGCAAGTCGTTGATGCCTACCCTTCATGGTCAGCTGCTGGCAACATTGTGCAAATATCTGTCATATGCATCACCGCTACTATCTGTGGAGTGTCTCATAAGCAGAATGGAGTCTGACACCATTGTTGTAACCAGAGAACAAAGAAGCGCCAATGGCCCTTTGAAGCATCGAATAACCAACGACTATCTGTTCAGCTCATCAGCATCCTGATCTGATCACCTGTAGCACGCTTTGACCATGAACCATCTACACCCCTGGTTGCACAAGTGACTAGGCAGAAGTTCCTCAGTGGTCTTGTAGTGGCCCAGACGTAACACACACAGCCCCAGCACAAGCCATATGCCGTCCTGTTGTAACCCATCCAAGGAGCCTCTGCCAATTGAGAAATGGACTTAATGCTGCTCTCCTAACGGAAAGTAGGGGGTGATCATCCCAGTCTCAATAAGACTGTCTTCAGTGAGTTTGGCAACATCAAGAAGTTAAGCTTTGTAACGGATTCCAACAATGCTCCTGAGGCACTTGTTTTGAACATTTGCCACTAACCACAAACTATATGGAGCCTCAGCAAGGTGAACCACCTCTATACTCTATGGATATGACCATTTAATCAATGACAGTGGAACCCTATGAGAAACTAGCACCTAACCCGCTATCCCCTGTTTACAGTAAATAATGGGATATACCCAAACAGCGTGTGCACACAGTATGCGCACCCACTGTCACGGTGCCGTCCGGCTATGCTGCCTGAAGATCTCAGACTTCTTTGCACCAGTGTTCATGTCCTGACTCACTCAGGGTAAAATATGAATGCAAGTAGAGATGTCCTTTTGCAGCCAGCTTAGTCAGTCCATGCGTACAGTGATGTCCTGCTGAGATGAATTTTGCGACTGATAGACTACATGGTAGCCAGCATTTTTTTTTTCCCACAGTTTGAACTAATTGTCCTTTTTTAGGATTATGGGAGGAATGTAGTATGCGACTGCAGAGATTGCAAAACAGTCACTCTCTCAGGGCGGTACTTACACCCAACCCACACCCATCCATCACAGACTTCACCAGACAAGGGAAACTGTTAATTAAAGGCCTAGGGCACACAAGCCCCAGTTCCAGTTCACCCACTTTCCACTGGTGTCCATCTCATCAATCAATTCATCAGGGTTGGTAAAGCACAGCTACTCACCCGTGAGGGTCTTAAGGCGCTGGGGGGGGGGGGGGACTCCTTTGAGTGCTTGGGTCATCCAAAGAGCCAGGTCTTAAGGTCCTTCCTGAACTAGAGCAGCATATGGACTTAGCGGAGGTGGAGGGAGAGGTCGCTCCAGGCATTGGCTGCGGTCATTATTTCCTTAGTAATTGGTCCTGTGGCCCACAACATCACATCACCCTCCTCCATTCTCATTGAGTGAAATCTGCCCCTGTTTACAAGATGCCTCTTAAAAATGTAACTTGTTTCTATATTCAAGCACAGTGTTGCTGTTTTTCCCCTTTGGCTCCTTTTCTTGCATCAGGAATATTACTCATAAAAAGCTTTTTGCTTAATTTTTCCATGCGAGAGTACAGAAACAGATACAGCACAAAGCTTGCTCTATTTCGAACATTTCATTTTATAAGCATGCCACGCAACAAAATCAGATTCCACATGCCATAAATTCTTTAAAGATGTAACCTGGGGAAGCTGGTGCGTGGGCATTCTAAATCGGAGGCTTTAATCTGCCTTTGAATGTCATATTTGACATTCATGTAAAGTGTGCTGGTATTTATGGCTTTATGTGATATGCAGATACTTTCCTCTGATATGGACAATTCATTCTTAATCAGTATGCACTGATGTACAACTTATTTGCATAGAGTCACAAGGTCATTCTTCATCTGAGTGAACAATAAATGAGCTATTGCTTTTACACCCATGTACATTTTGATAGCAGACTTAGTTGGAATGTACCATTTCAGGCCACCGCACAGAATCAAAGACATGTGAGCACAAAATAATGCATTAATATTGTAAATCTGTGGAAAGCGCGGCCTACATCCTAAAACGTAGCTATAGTCAAAACGGGCAAGAACAATAACAAATACAAGACACTGCATCTACAAAGATTCCTTGGTTCATGATGTGGTCAATTGAAAATAGGGATGAAAATATTAATGGGAAATTTTCTCAAAGACAGAAATGAAGGGTCTGCTGGCCATATGCAAGAAACAGCAAGAAGGCATCCTGAAATCCTCCACTGCGGGCCGGCCGGGCTTGAAAAGAGGCAAATTACATTGTTTTCAGTATGGGCAGTCTTGGAGCACTGAAAAATTGCAATGCAAGGTGGATCTCTTGTAAAGATCAGCACATCTCATGCGCTACACTCAACGTGGTCCATAGGACCTCTGTTTTTAGATTTTCCTACCCTGTTTTTTTATTCACTAAAACCAAACCAGCCTCTTTTCCAGCTGATATATTGATAAGGAATGCATAATATTTGCCAAAAAATTAATAATTTCCAATAGAAGAATTTTTAAGTTCAAAACTAAAATAAAAATGCACAAGAGATAAGATGGTAAGTAGTATAAACTTTATTCGGTTAGATAACCATAAAAGCCAGTGCAAACGCAATACCTTAAATACATATCATAAATGAACTTACAAAAAAGTGTTAGGCATATATATATATAGCAGCAACCATTTCCACAAAAATCACTGAATACTAAAAGCAAAAGGCATTATAAGCTAAAAGCTGATAAAACAGTTAGGACCAGTACATCGAAATTAATAACAACACACTAAAACCCGGTCAATGGCCACTTGATACATATAATAAATAGACCCTTTCCCATGTACTTCTAAATAGAGACACATTTACAATGGTCCTAATACACTGTCTGATACATTATTTCCCTACAATTCTGAGAAGTGTAACACAGGCAGCAATATATCTATAAACTGTGCAACATACTAGCTCAGTTTGCAACAGTTGCAAATATAACAGTGCTGGCCTACTTTGCCTAAGGTTTAAAAATAAAGCAGCGGCCTAGGTATACATTGCCCAACTACTCTTGTAAAGGCTACAAAAAAGAGAAAGATGCAATTACGACTGAGCTGTGTGTGAATCACATGGACAAGGTTCTCAATCACTATCATAGTGGGAGGATGCAGGAAATGATACCAGAACATGTGCGATGGTGAGACAAAACTTCACCAAGTAAAAACGCTGTACAGTAGGTATGATCAGTAGATAAGGTTCTACAGCACCTACATGTATTCCTACTGCCCTCTTCCCACATTCCCTCTCTTCTCTCACCCTTCGCATGTGATTCAGGAGTGATTCTTTAATGGGCAGTTTCACCCTCCTGTCTTGGTGGCCGAAAATAGTCAGTGGATTTTTAAAATACTGCAGCCACTCGATATTATAAGCCTTATCAAAAGCCAGACAGTCCTTAATCACTGCTCTATTCAGTGTATCTTCAAGGTGATATACCAAATAGACAAACATAACATGATTGGGGATAACTTAACGGAGTCACACAGATTGCTGCACCCTAATTCTTCATGACAAACAGAAGCAGGTACACCACCAATAAGCATAACTTACGAATAAAAAATGTCAGCACCTTGTAACAAAACTGGATCTTGCCATCCCCATATGCCTGCTCTGTAAGTGGCGGCCATAATACATCTAGCCTTATAAATGTTTAAAATCACACCCAGAAGGGATGACCCCAACTTCTTAGTAAGCTTAAAAATAGACCTAATATTTAGGTCAAGTTGGGTGCATTTAACTCTAAAAAGAGGCTTCCAATTACATTTATTGTCAAAAAGGAGCCCAAGATACGTAAAAGTATTTACTAACTGTAATTTGGTGTTTTGCATCTGAAAGGTTCTTCTTATATCTTTGAGGTTGCTGCATACCATAGCAAATGATTTTGACATATTCGTTTGCATCCCTATTGAGCCCATGAACTCGAAAAACCCACCTTGCAGCCTTTACACGCCTATACTCCTTCTGGCCATTAATACACAGTCATCTGCGTACATAAGTACGGGTAAACCTCTTGATCCCACCCTTGGAGAGTCTGCCACTGGCTGCAATAGGTGATGATCTAGGTAATTAATATATAAACTAAACAAAAACGTAGCAAGAATACAGACTTGCCGTACTCCCTTATTATTCTTGATTGGGGTAGTGCATTCACTATTTGATCCATAACTAATGCCCTCAACAACCTCCTTAATCAGTTGGAAAAGGGTGTGCGCAAACCTTACCCCCACTCCCAAAGTATGCAGCTTCGACCAGAGTTTCCCTGTCAACACTGTCTAATGCCACGTTAAGGTCCATGAAGGCAAGGTATAGGCAAACACCCATAACCCATGCGTACTTATTATACAGCAGATTAAAATTCAGGCACTGATTGACAGTGCCTAGGCCATGTCTAAATTCGTATTGCACAGGCAATATAATATTCTCCTCTGTTGCCCAGTTGTGAAGATGATCTAAGAATATCCTACCCAACACCTTTGCAGTACAATTAATGATCAAGATCGGATTATAACATTTGGGGCCCCCTTTGTCTCCCGTCTTATATATTGGTACTATTATGGCTTTTGACCATGACCTCAGCGGACAACAAGTTATTATACTATTTAGAACATTTACCAATATTGGAACCCACAGATTCATATTGCTCTTAAACAGACCTACCGGGACTCCACCTAGACCAGGGGATTGGTTGTAAGGACATCTCATCACCACCCGATCTACTCCATCCAGGGTTACTGTCCATGGCTCACTTGCCTCTAATGCAGACCTAAAGTCATTGCCATGCTTATCCTGGGATTCCAAAGGCCGTACTTTAAATAGCTTTGTATAGTAGGTTACCCACGTAGAGGACTGAAAAGGAATATCCGTATCAGTGTTAGGGCCATTACTAAAATACAGGGCATTTACCACCTTCCAGAATTTAGTAGTGTCTTTGAACAAACTAGCTTTCTCAAGCTCTTTCCACGCTTCTTCCCTAATTGTAGCTTTCCTTTCATAAGGGCGGATTTATATAACTGTTAACAGGACCACACTTCCCCCTCAACCCTTGGGGATATCTTTAAAGGCTTAAATAATAATCTATGAGCTCTAGAGCACTGTACCATTAAACCACTTATAAATTCATTGGTATACAGTGTTTCCCAGTGTCTGTTAAAAGTTCAGAGGTTTGTCTACAGAGACCTAAGTAGGTCTCCAATATGTCCCCTGATGTTGCATCAATACCCAGACAGGTCGCTCTCGCATTACTACTGCTCCTCACTAGACTTCCAAGCAGTTACCAAGAGTCTACATCTACCCTCTTACGCCTAACCCCTCTATTTTAGAATATTCTAGTGATGACGTAAAGTGAGTATAATTTGGGCCTGCTAGACCTATACGCAAGTGGAGCACTATTGGGGTTATGATCACATTTGTCACTGGGATCAATCGTAAAATGACAAACTTTCCCCCTCAGTTCTTGTGAGACTGCAATGTAATAAATTAGGCTACACTTACCCCTCCCTGTGAACGATACATGCCCACCGGCTTGATCCTGCAACAAATCAACTGTACGTATAAGGTTATATCTAACCAATGAGTTGTTCAAGGAGTCCCAACATCAAAGGGCTCAGAGTGCTTGGGATCATCAGCATCACTAGCCCATAAGCCACATACAGAGTTACAAAAAAATTGGGCTCCATCTCCAATAAAATCCCCACCCCACAAAATGTGATAATTCCGAGTTACTCTTCCACGATTGTTGTGCCCCCACATCTGAAATTATAAGGATAACATTTTATCAGTAAAATAACAGGAAATAAATAAAAAGTAAACACACAGTCTGTAAGTGGGATACGTCAAGATGACTATCCGCTATTTGTCAGGGCAAAGATATTGTTACCAGGGTCAGCAAACCACCACTATTGTGCCCACGAGCTACAGGCAAAGCTGGTGTTTGGTAAAGCAGCGAACATGTTCAAATATATACTTTCTCACATCCAAGTTTCCTGTAAACATATTATGTTATAACTCCTGATCATGTTTATCCAATCTGGGTCTATCAGCTTCTGAGCAATCCCTGCAACATTTCAAAATACGACAATAGTGTCTGCTGTGAATAAAGGTGTAAATTTGCTGGGTCACTGTGTGCAGACACTATTCATTCGCAGGATCCCATTTGTTTCCAGGTGGAAAGGACAAGCAGAGGCCTGAGAAGAAATATTACCGCCTATCCCTAAGTCAACCCATTTTACTCCTGGTACCCCAATTTCTCCAATCCAATTCAGGTGGTGGTGATGTCTACTTCCAGAATTGTCCTTCACAAAATTATTAATTGGCACCGGTGGTCCTGATGTAAATTTCTCATTTTGGTGTTGTACCTCTTCGGTAGTCCCCAGTCAATCAACATCTGCCAGAGCTGAGAAACAATTTTTAGTGGGAATATTAAAAGGCACAACCTGAAATCTTTTTGATGAAGGGACCTCACAATTAAACACAGATGGAACCATAATATTGTGCTTATAAAAGACGCTCAGGGATACTGCTTTAATGATACAGTTATGTTTTAGCTTCCTTGATGGCCTGTGTAATATCATATCGACCAGATATGCGTTAGAAAAGTTAATAACAATACAATCTCCCTGCTCCCTCTTCATTGTATTACCCAGCCAGGAGACTTTGCGCACTAAGATAATATTCTGTAATTCGCAATTAATACTCAGTTCCCCCAAAGGTGTACATAACCAGTGTATAGCCTTATATTTTTGTTTAGTATAGGTATCAGTTTGGCCACGACGCAAAGTTGGTACGTTTTTAAGATGATCACCAGTGGGGCCGCCTCTGGAGGTAGGTGATGGACAGGTAGCATAATAGGTCGCATATTAAAACGAATGTGTTCAGTGGCTAATTGAGGGGAGTGTGTGAAATGGTTATGTCATCCTGCAAAGTTAGATGATGTATAACTGGGGCAACATTCTCCGTAGATTATACATAATTTTTCCTGATTGGTATTCCCAACACCTTCAGACCCTCAAGTTCTTCAAAGTCTTTATTGCTAATATTCTGATCTTCGGAGGCATTGATATATTAAATCCTTTGCACATAATGGCCTATCCCTAGCTACTAGGTCTAGTAGATAACTTTTTTTTTGATAAACAAGTTTTTATTGTTTTGAATAGTACAACATAAAACCATGAGCCTGTCGATCCAGCAGCTGACAACAACATTACATGAGAACACGCCACATCCCCGCCACCCCCCCCGAAACGCTCCTCCCGCCCCCTCCCCCCCAAACCGCCTGCTCATAATACATTACCCAACCATTTCCCCCAGACCTTGCGGTATTTCTTGTGGCAAGCTCGTGCCTGGTAGAGAGTCCGTTTCTGTGCCGCACACCAGTTCACACCGGTGCTCCATTTGGCCAAGCTAGGTGGCTGCGGTTGTTTCCAGGCCGCTGCAATGTCTCGCTTCGCTACCATGAACGCTGTCGCGAGGAATAGCTTCTCTGCGTGCGTGCCATCTAGGCCGTCAGTGATGCCCAGTAGGGTATGTCTAGGGTCATGTGGCACCTCCCACCCCAAGACCTCCGTGAGCTCGGCTACTATGCCCCTCCAGTACCCCCCCAAATCCGGACAAGACCACACCATGTGTATAAAGTCAGCCGGCTCAAAGCCACAGCGGGGGCAAGCTGCAACAGTGGAGAGGCCCGCGCGGTGTAGGCGAGCCGGTGTGAGGTAGGCAGTGTGGAGGTAGTAAATTTGAATAAGTCTCAGTCTGGCGGAGGCCGTCACCAACCTGGGGGCCATAAGGGCGTCCCGCCAGTCGGCCTCGTCCAGGGGACCCACCCACACCTCCCACCGTTCCTTCAGGTCTTCCCGGGACGCGGGGGTATTATTAACAAGAGAACGGTATATCCTGGAAATACCCCCCCTCCCGAGGTTGCCCAGCATGACCTGAGCCTCCGGGGGGCTGTGATCCGGCAGCCTAATGTCCAGTGGGGTGTACGTGCGTATGGCATGGCGCAGTTGGAGGTATCTATAAAATTGGGATGAGTGGAGGGAGAAGCGCGCCTGCAGTTCTGAGTACGAGCACATGCGTCCCCCCCGCCAGACATCTCCCAGCTGGGAGATGCCACGTAGATCCCATGAGCTAAAGCCCTCCAGGTCCGCAACCTCCCACAACCAAGTCCCGTGCCAGAGGGAGGTGGCGCGAGTCAATCAGATAACTTTTAATATTAAACATATGTTCCACACTTTTTAAGTCAAGATGAGTACTAAGTCCTGGGACCTCTGTGGGGTTTAAAATAGGATGAAATTGTGAACCAGTAGAGCATGGCCCCTTCTCCAGCATTTCCCCTCTGTCATATGACCATCTAGTTTCCACATTAGGCTTTCTAGTCCCATTTTTTAGCTGTTTCGTACTCTTCTGCCGCCTTGTTGGAGGTGACCCTAATCACTCTCTTGTACCAGATCCAGTGGACTGTCCTAAACACAGGGGCCGTTCTTCCTTCTATCACTACTCAAGACCTGGCTCTTCGAGCACTGACCCCCCCCCCCCCCCCCCAGCGCCTTGAGACCCTTGATGGGTGAGTAGCGCGCTTTATAAATGCGATTGATTGATTGATTGACTACTTGTCAGTGGCGGACTCTTATCCACTATCAGCAATTCCTCACAAAGATACCCCTGCATATTCTCTGTACTGGCATGTGAGGGCAAAGGATCTATTGCGATGGGGCTCTTAGCTATGGCCAATGTTAAAGATGTGTTTGTGACACCCAATCTTTCTTCAACATTTTCAGTTTCTGTATTTATTGCCCCCATAGCTTTACTCAGAAAACTTGTAATTGTACCTGCTAAAGGGCAATCCTTTTTGGCTACAGCTGAGTCAATGGGGGCTGATAATTTCCTCTTGCCCGTGATGGTCACTTAAGTACTATCCATATACTCTGAAGTGAGAGATCATTTGTGAAAACCTAAGGAGTTGGAGCCAAGAGGGGTAGCACAGCCCAGCCGCGTCCGGCAGCGGAAGGGTGCAGACAGGCCCGCTCTTGGCACATGCCCGTGTTTATCTCATGCAGTGGAATCCCTCAGGCACTTATCACGCGAGACACTCTTGGCCCCTCCTTGCCGCCCTGAAGCTTGGGGGACAAAGTACCACCCCAGTCACAGAGCTAGATTGAGTCCTGGTAGGGAGGTGACATGGGTCAAATTTCTGAAAGACAAAATGTGGGAAAGGAAACAACGTTTGCACCTCTGCCATTTCTAAGCAATGTAATTAACACCAGTTACATTTATTCAATTTAATTTTTGATTGATTGACCTCTTGAAAGATGGAGGACTGATCCAGACTTAAAAGGATTCAAGATCATTTCCCAAAGATCACTGCATAATTAAGGAGGAGCGCTCAAGTAACTGAGCCCTTAAGTTGTCTGGTATGTTTATTCAACTAGCGCATTACTCTCTTTCTGTGTGATTTGAACACATCATCACAACAAGCATCTGATTTCCAAAAGTGATGTCCCTCGCAGCCTTCCAGGAGGAATTTCACCTCTCTCACACACAGCGTTGGCGGTACGGCCAGCTCCGAGACTGCCTCCATAGGATTCTCGGATCCAAATCTTGGCAACTTACTGACTCTCTCTCATTGCTTGAAATCCATGAGCTGATTACGGCCCAGTATTCGGATGTCTTTTCATTGCAGAATTCTGGGCAAGAGATGATTCTGGCCCTGATCTCATTGCTGCTGTTCTTCCAGGCTATGATTTTGCTAGGTTGTGTAGATCTCTGCGTAGAGAAGGAGGGCTGGCCATGATTTTTAAAGATCATTTTAGTTGCCTTCTAGTTCCAGCATGTTTGGCATTATCTGATATTCATGCGATGGGCCCGTTTTAGAGTCAAAGTTGCCCAGGGCTTTTAGTTTATCACCCTCGGCCTTATTTTGAAATAACCTGATCGGGAGGATGGGACTAATAAAAGAAAGAAAGGATTGTGAGTGAGAACAAAAATGAGGACCCCCACGTTGCATCGAAAGAATAATAAAGGAGAGGAGATAAGTGAGGTTTTCCACCTAAAAGAGAAAGAAAAACAAAAGAAACAGAGAGGACCATTTATTCAATATCACATTTTAAAAGATGCATTTTTACATCATCGTGTCTGTGCAGTGTGGGTTCTCTTGGCCTGTTCTGTCCCGAAGTGACAGGATTTAAACTCAGCAGAGATTTCAGGGCAGCAGTTTTCCACTGGATGACATTTCTGTCTGTGATCCATTTCTGTGCTGCAGTTTGCTTCCAAGGGACGGTTGTAATGGCGCTTGCTGTGCGGCAAGCATCCCTCTGCAGCATTTTGCAGCACGTGTCTGCTGCAATTGTGAGTGCAATGTCTAATTACATAAAGGGGCTCATTTATGAGTTTTTGCGTCAGTTTTGCGCCGCCGCTGCGTCACTTTTTGTGACGCACCAGCGGCATAAAAATTGGACCTTGTTGCACCATATTTACAAAGTGACGCATCTAGGTAGATGCGTCACTTTGTAAACCCCTGCGCTACATTATACCTGCGCCAGGTATAATGTATGCAGGGTGGGCGTTACAACGTAAGTAGGCATCGTAGAAGTGACGCAGTGAAATCTATGCCCCATGTGAAAGGACACATTGCTGGAGTTGCGTCACTTTTGTGACACACTCCAGCAATGCGTCATTTTTGCGCCTACAGATACGTCAGAAATACAGACGTATCTGTAACTCCTTGCGACATGATGCGCCATATTGTAAATATGACGCATCCATCATGTCGCAAGGAGGGCGCTCTGAGAAGTGACGCATCTCTGCTTTCACGCAGCGATGCGTCACTTCTCATAAATGAGGCCCAAAGTTTCTAAAAACAAATCCGGAACTGAATGCAATGAAGACAGCATTTTACTTAATTACATACACACTTTGGTTGGTTGGTCGGATGGCAGGAAATTGCATTATTGTCCCAAAACCCCTATGAGCAGATCTTTTGTGATGGGAACATTCCTTATTCTGTGACTTTCCAAATGATCTTCTATGCAGCGAGTGTAACTACCTGTTGCTATATGAACTGTCCTGGGCCAGCTAGCGATGCTACATTGTTCAGACCATCAGTGTATATTGTGTCATCAAAATTACAACATTAACTCGTTTGGCTATTGGCTAAGTCCTTTACTTTCAAATGTGCACGGTGTACATTGGGTAACTTGCCAGATGCCCTTATCCACTTGGGACAGATTTGCTCATATTTCTCGCAATGCAGCACAGCAAGGTAACTTGCTGCATGAAAGGGAGAGAGCAGAAATGTGCCAAATATTTTCAAATACAGCAACTTGCTACTCTCTTCTACCACTGACCCACTGTGTGCTGCCTAGTGCAAACACAGGCACATTTGCGCCATGCTGCAAGGGAAGCTGGGTAATGGACAGAATTGTGTAAGAAGCAACAACTTCCAGCAGAAATAACCCCTAGAGGCTTATTCGTCTTTCCATGTGTGCTGCAGAATGCAGTACACATAGAAAGAGGAAGTAACAAGCAGAAACAAAGAGATTTCTCCTTGTTATATCTCTGTCGGGTAAGCCCACCATTTTGGCACAAAGAAGTGTTTATAAATTTGGGTTTGTGTCAAAATACAAGAGTGGGTGAACAGGAATGCCCTTGCTTCACCCATGTAATGCCTTTCTGAGGCTAAATAACTCAAGGCAACTCCACGCGCTGTGTTGTGTTACTTTGTATTTACTAAAGTACTCAAGGCCAAGCAAATAGCCTTTAAGAGGGTTTACAAATGTCAAAATAGGTTTTGCATCAGGGTTGTGTCACAAAAGTGACACAAGCCTGATGCAAAATTGTAGGAAATCTCGGCTTTAATACGATTCCTGTTTTATACAGGTAGCAGTCCAAATGACTTTACATTGAAATTGTTCACTCCGATGCGAATGAATGAATGAATTTTTTTTATTGCATAATTACTTAAAATCATCGCAAATCCCATCACTGTGTCAAAAATTTGCAATT
Source organism: Triturus cristatus (assembly GCF_964204655.1). Lineage (NCBI taxonomy): Eukaryota > Metazoa > Chordata > Amphibia > Caudata > Salamandridae > Triturus > Triturus cristatus. The sequence goes on from NC_140589.1 coordinate 1,292,016,507, forward strand.
CAAACAGGTCATACACCTTTTGAGAACTCCATTCCAATCACATCCCTCCGGTTTGAGGCCAACAAAAAATATAATGATACACATGCGAAGACTCAAACGACGTCAGAACATTTCATTTACTGAAGAACAGGTTGCGATGCCTCACACATGCCACGAATAGACTTATCAACCTGAAAACGTTTGCTGAATCGAAGTGGTGTGTTGTATGCTCCACGATGCGGCCACCATGTGAGACATATAACTGCCTGCCAATGTGATAGATTTGGGCAAGGTCTGTTTGGAAAACAGAACATGTAGTATATGTTTGTTTTTTAAATAAACATATACATTTGTGAGGAGTGCAATTCGGCATATCCCAACTCAATCAGAAGTTACTGGACCCCAATTGTATCACCTGGGGCAATTCACCTCTTTGGTCCTCGGGCTTCCATATCACAGATCTCAGAGTGGGGACCAAGTACAATTTTAGCATTTGATGTGGACGAAAAATGCAGAACTCAGATATGCAGAAAATAAAACAAAATGAAAGCTTTCCTAGAAAGAACCTTTCTTTAAAAAACAAAACAAAAGTATTTCAATATAAATCCAACTGAATACTACACAGCTATTGATAAAATGCCTGGTGGAAATACTAATTTCCACCAGGGCCTCACAAATTAACAGGGGTGCAAATTACCGCTCCAAGTAAACGTCACAGTGTTCAACTACCACAATAAGTCTTAACTAGACCAGTTTTGAGGTATTTTTAACATTTTTTGTGACAGCGGGTCCAATCCCATAACACATTAATACCCTCTTTATTTACCCATTGCAAACATAGAAAGATAAACAGTATTAGCAGGTTAGGCCCACTGTCCTTGTGAGAGTGCTCATAATGATAATATCAAACATCAACCTTTTGGCAATACATGGTCAATCAAAAACAACCAAGGGCAAATGGTTTCAACAAACAGAAACTACATTGCTTATTCAACGATGGTTTCAACAAACAGAAGTTCAAGGATGGTTTACAGAAACAGAAACTAAATTGAATAAACCACACATATTGGAATGCACATTATTTACAAGGAAAAAAAAGGAAAAACCACAGAATTAACATTTACTATTTTTGCCTCAGCTTGCACACCATCCCCTCAGAAGCCTAAACAGACAGGCTCCACTACACCCAAAGTCTTCACAAAAGCTCAACATCTGAAGTGGTCTGAAAAGGAGGCCATCTTCTCCTTAGCCCCTGGATTCTCCTTCCATGAGATCTAGAATGATCTTTTAAGATCTTTGCGGCAGAGGCTTTTAGGAGTTTGCCATTGCTCCAGGCACCCCTCAAATGTTTCTTCACAGGTGGCCTTATCTCTCCAGGAACATCCATCATAATATCCACATTTCTGCCTCAGAGGCTGATGAGGCACGCACCTAGGCCCATCTACAAGGTTTTCATTTATAGTTTGTGGCCACCTCAGCTATGAATGCTTTACACTGAGGTGTTGGCAGTTCGGGCTGGACTTGTCCCATGAGGCACAGGGTCAAGACTGATTTGCATATGGCCAGCTCTAAACTGCGGTGGCATGGTGAGCAAAAGAATGATGAATTTAACCCAGATCTCTTAACGGGGGTGAATGTTTTTATTTGTTCTGCATTCCGTCCATCAATTGTGTGTCTTTTGCTTTACACTGAAGGCATGTTTATTTTTCTTTTTATTTTTGATGTGGCCATGGACCATTCACTTCCTCAGTGTGGTTGCACTTGCCTTCTTGGGCACCGACACCCTTTGAGCATTGCTGCAGTACATGCCTGCTCTTTCCTACCCCAAATGACCCGCTTATCTGTTCTAAAGAAAGCTGCATTGTTCATGCCCCAAATCCTTCCTCTAGTATGGGAAGCCAAACTTCCCTAGAATGGGCCTATTGTGTTTCGGGGTCTTTGATTTTCCATCTTGGGCAGTTTACCATTCAACTCTCCCAGTAATGCATCTGTGCTGAGACCAGTGGTGAGAACTTACGAGAGCCAACACCTGCTGAGGTACAGAGCGAAAGCTAGGGCTTTCATGTGTTATGACCCGATTCCATTGTACATGGAAGAAATGCCTCCTGTTTAATCCTATATGTAATTATTTTCCGAAGTACACACACTAAAAACCTTGTCAAGTGACCAAATCCTGAAAGACATGTTGTCAGCTATTTTCTGGATGTGGTTGAATGATGAAAGGTAGTGACTCATTTAAAATTATCTCCACTACAGGAAAATGACCTAGAGTTATCAAACACTTTTCCCCACATTGCTTTATTGACACCATTATATAGTCAAGATCTTTGATGGCCTGAGCATTACTTTTGCACTACCTTTGCATTCCTCAAGTAATGGATGATGCAGAGTTTTCTTTTACTTTGAATGTTTCCCAGTGCAGTAGCTACACCCTTACAGTACTTGTGAGCTGTTCAGTTTCTGGGTCATACACAAAAGTGATGGATGAGGACCAAGCGACTGCTAGGGGCAGATATTAAGTCGAGCATCCCACCCATCTCTTTCTTGTTTACTTCAGTGCTCACTTAGCCACTAGAACCAAGCTGGGCCTGACTGAAGAGCCTACAAATAGAGCAAAACGAGTCTTAGGTAGCATGTGTTCCAGTTCAGAGTGGGCCTGGCTCAGCAAATCATGCAGAACTGTTCCTACTGGAGCAGAATCAAGACTGATTGGCATATGGCTGGGTATGACCTGAGTTAGTATAATTCAAGCACCCCATCCATCACTTTTTTGTATCCTTCAGTAGGATGCCTTAAGTGTGATGCTTATGACCAGTAGTGGGTCCTGTGATCAGTTTGCCACCACAACCAAGTTGAACCTGACTGAACAGCCCTAACTAGGGTTAAACTGTTCTTGGGTTACTTGGGTTCCAATTCAGAGAGGACCTGGCTGGCAGTTCGGCTGGCCTGTTCATTTTGATGCAGGATATGGGGGATTTGCATATGGCTGGATACAATTTGAAGTGGAGCCGGACTGACCATAGAGGGCATTTCCCAAGAGAGTGGACGTGTAGGGCCTGATTTTGCACTGGTGGGGGTCGGTTTTGTTACCGGCGTCTGGCTATGCACCACTGCTGCAAAATCAGCCCCCACTAACAAAAACAGCAATGCTTCACATTTGCCCCCTCCTCCCCAGGGGCTGGTCAGGACAAATTGCAAGGCCTGCTTTGGACTCCCAGTCCAGCCCTGGGCATGGTGGGAAAAAAGGATGGACTGAGATGCAGCCTCGAGAAAGTATCCATGGCTGAGATTAATTCAAGCCTTCCACCCATCACTTTTTTGTTTACTTTAATTTGTGTCATGACACTGTGGGAAGCGATTTTGCAACAAATAGACCTCTTTAAATCACACTGTTGTGAAGTGCAATCGAGTGAGACACTCTGTTAGATCTCATAAGATAAAGTGGTGAATAACAATTTGTTCTTTTTTCATGCATTGTCCTTTGAAGGAAAATGTTTGTCGCGTCGCGTTACTCAGCAACCCTTACCTACTTATATGAGTCCTTGACATGAGTGAATGAAATTGTTTTATAGAGCGCGCATTACCCAAAGGTGTCTTAGCGGTGAACAGATCAAGAACTGAAAAAGGGGCAACAGGCTGAGGGAAAAAAACGGGTGACTCCGTTATTTAAACTGGAAACAGCCAGGTCTTTAACTACTTTCTGAAAAGCTGCAGGGTTAATTGTGAGTGAAGTGCAAGAGGCAGGGAGTTCAATAGCTTTACCCCCTGGTATGCAAGCGTTCTACCGCCCCCGTTTGCTCTATTAATTCTTGGGACCATGACCATATGCGCAGAGCTAGATCTAAGGTTTCTGCTAGATGTGTACCAGAAGAAATGTTTTTTTAGGTTTGTTGTTTTCGACAATGCAGTTTGTTCCTTAATACCTTCTTATTCGATTAATTGGATCTATGACTGTGGTTCATCTGAGTGTACAAAGAACAAGTCAATTTAAAAAATATATACGCACCTGCAAAGCTATCATATGTCTCACTACTGAAAAGGCGCTGAACAGGTACATTGCGCATCTTTCATTTGTGCAGCAGGTGCAGTTGCACGGGGCCCAGCAGCCTGAAGGGCCCACTGAACTCTGATTATGGATATATTTTATCATTCCAACAGTAGCCAGGGAGCCCATTTGTTTTCTTGCATGGGGGCCCATGGCACACTGACTACGCTACTGAGCAAGTTACATACGTGCAAAACGTATCTCTGCATTCTTACTTGTATTATCACCAGATGTTTTTTCTTGATGAGTTTGAATTCTGCTATCTGTATCTATGGTGTGGTCTCTAGCAATTATTGTGCTCTTTAGTCTTCGTTTCAAATCATACCTGATCTTACTACACTTGTCCTTAATCCTCAGCCCCCACTTGTTTTAATGGGCACATGTGTCTGGAATGGAAGTGACCCACTACATTTGCTGTCTTTGGGTATGACCGCATCTATCAACACCTATGGGCCCTATCTACCAAAACATGATTTATTTCCACGGAATATGACATGTTCAGCCCAGGTTGAGAAGGCCACTGCAGCATGCACCACCCATTGCCCTTGCCATCGCCGCAATGGAAGTAACACATCCACTTGCCATCAGGCTCCTACAAGGGTGACAATTCAGTCTATTTCAGGCCCCAAAGCTATAAGATTGGCAGGTATAAGTTATTTTTATGTATATTGAATAAGTAAACAACTATCGTTGTGCTCATCTCTAAACTAGCCAGCTGGCGCCACCATGTGGCAGCCTATATTAAGTACAGGTGTTGACAATTAAGTGCTGGTGAGGAGCACCGGAAACCCCAGCTCAAATAAAACACTGTTCAGCCCTCTAGGAAACATACATTAACACAACCATATGACCATTGCAGACATTTTTATATTGACATAAAGCACAGCATGCGACCTAGATATACTTTTAATTTTTCGGCTATGAATTGTGACCATGTCTGAGGTTTCCATGGACACATCTGAGGTCCTGTTCCTGTGCATATGCAATTAGATAATTTTTGCAGTTAACCATGCCAGGTGGCTGCCACTAGTATCAGCATTACCAATGCTGGTACAAACAATGATGTTAAGGGACTGGCAGCTAATATTTATTTCACATTTAACTGAGGAAAATGGAAATCCTCTCTTTAATGATATACTACCAGTGAGAGATAAAGGCTTTAAGTCTGCCACTGCATCATTCTTACCATTGCTGTTGTGTCTATTTACACAACATTCGTTTGTACACGTAGAAGCCTGAGTGGGTGCATTCTCTGCCTCATGGTATTTCCTGTGCCACTGTTTTTATTCTGCTTTTGCACCTTAGAAATATGATCTGGATTATTTCTTTTACCCAGGGCTTCGAACTGGGGTACCTGGGCTAACAACTTGTCTTTTTCGCTGACCTTTATCTTAGGAGACCTAAAGACAGTTCTGCTTTCCAGTCTGTTTTCTGTGGGAAGAGGCCATGTGCCACAGAACGGTTGTTACTTGGAGGTGGTGGCTTACTGGGTGCGCAACAAGCACATGCAGTGAAGAAAGTGGGTGTATGTCTTTTGTTAGTGTTATTGATGGCAGACATGTTACTACACAAATGCAGAGAGAAGTCCATAAAAGAGAAAAGGGGAAGGTGAACCAATTCATGCTCCCTCTCTTTTTCCAGAGCTGATTTTCCAAAACCCTGCAGACTTACCTCAAGTTCCCCAGAGAGGGAGACATTGACCAAATAATCTGCAGAACTCCATCTGATAATTCAATAGGAAGCAGCGATTGCTGTGGCAAAGGGCAGAAGTAGTAGAAGTGCACCGTGCTCTGGTTCAGAGTTCAAAAAGGAACAAATGCCTGCCTCAATCCAAGTTTATGACAAAGCATCTGGGAGACGACCTTGATGATATTGTGCAAAACGCTTTTGAGAAGTGCAGGTTTGCCCCTTTACTATGGGTGAGTCTCTCTGGCATGCTCGTTATCTTTCTAAAGAACATGGAGCCAAATCTGTAAGCACAATTTCTTCTTGTTTCTTCCAGGGAAGCCTTACAACCACAAAAGGGACAAGACACATCTTCATCCCGCTGTCCAGAAGCAGTCTTGTTTCTTACTAAAGGCAGATTCCTCAACTGGAGGTTCCAATTAGGCGTTGTCAACAAGCATTCAAATATACCTGGCATCATTCCTCTAAAGATCCTTGGGTCTTCTCAGTAGTATCTAAAGGTTCCAAAATAGAGTTTTCATCCCTTTCAATTTCTCCCGGTCTGATTATCAGCTGCACCCAAGGGAACAAACACAACCCCAGGAACAGATGTAAAGCAGTCAGGCCCTTCTGGAGCAATGTTCTGTGGTTACTTTCATGTCACAGGAGGGGACATAGGATTGTATTCTCTTATTTTTGTGGTCTCAAAGGTCAAAGGAGATTTTCGATCTCAAATGCCTAAATGTATGCACTCAGAATCTGGCCTTCAAAATGGAAACATTGCAGGGATAATTCCATTGATCAAGTCTCACAAATGTCTATAATCCGTGGGTCCTCAGAATGTGCATCTTCATGAACCCACTTGGTCTCCTCACAAGAAGTTTCTCCGGTACACCGTGTGCAACCAACATTGCTTTGCTTCCTTTTGGGTTAAAAGCAATGCCAGAATTTTTACCAACGATAGTCCTCCAATAGTGGGACAACTTAATGCGGAAGGACCATGATTAAACCTTACCTGAGCAATTGGTTGGTACGTGTTATTTGCATTTGTAAAGCACACTAACACGCACATACCTTTATGCCAGGCTTTACACTTGCTCGATATATTCAGTAGTCCAAGCTCACAGTCTTCTGATCAACCACTCCAAATCTTGTGTGCAATCCACACAGTCATTGGCTTTTATAGGGGCAGAATTCAAGGTTGCAGTGGGCAAAGAGTTCCTTCCTCATCGAAGAATTCAATCTCTGGAGGATTGTGTGTCTAAGCGAAAACTGAGCAAGATAGCTCCAGTACACCACTGGGTAAGAGTGGAGGGCAGAGTATCCTCAACAATTTTTCTGATTCTATGAGCCAGGTAACATCTCCAACCTCTGGTCCAGCATCTGTTGAGTGTTTGGTTTTGAGAACGAAATAGTTTCAATACATTGCTAATGGTACAACTGTGTAAGCTGCTACTCTGGTTGAAGAAAGCCAATCATTTATCTCAGGGGGTGAATCTAAATCCACCAGCTCCTGTTGTGATAACAATGTACACAATCATAGTGGGTTGAGGGACAAGTTTCTACAACAAGGAAGCACCAGGCTGTTGGTCATCAACAAAGATCCATCTTCCTTTCAACTGAACAGAACTGAGAGCAGTCTGGAAGGGCTTTACAGCATTTTCTCCATTTCAATGGGGTTGTCCAAGTATATAAACAAACAAACAGCACAGTGGCCAAATATTCTATAAATCATAAGAAGGCATCGAGTTGCAGAGGCTAGGAGAGGATGCTGTAAGTTAAGTGGGGTTGGGTCAGGTCTTTGGGGAGTGGGGGGAGTTTTTTGGGGTAGAGGGTAAGTTTTAGGACTCAGGAGGTGGTTGCGTTGTTTGTAGGGCGGGGAGCAGTTTTAGGACTCAGTGCAGAGGGCTGAGTCGGGGTACTTAGCAGGTGTAGGGAACAGTTTTTAGGGCTTAAGGTGTTGGGCTTGGATATGGGTCACTTTTAGGGTGGTGTTGTGTTCTAGGCATCCACGGAAGACTCGGACACAAGAAGGTAAGTAATAGTAACTTTATTGTTTGTCATTACGGAGACCCCCTGTTCTGTTACTGTTCTGTTACGCCTCTCTAATTCTTGTCCCCTCCCATTCCAGTTACTCCCTTCTCCTTCCTGCCATCTCTCGTTCCTTCTGCAGGGTCCTGGTACCTGCATAAAACAGCTACCACTATATTACATCTCTCCTTTGATTACATAGCTTATTCTCGTTTAATAAGATACCATCTAAAGTTCTTCAGTGAGACGTGCAGGTCTTCTGCGTGCAAGCTGTGTTATTCTGGCTTTTACCTGATCAGATTGCTCTCCTCCGGCAGAGGGGAAGGGAGGTACAGACGCGCTTGGTTGTCCCCATCAGCTTCGCTTTCTGCTACAGCTGACGGTTCTCCATTTGTTGGTGTCCACTTACAAAAATGGTTGACATTTCTGGTTATCCTCTTCTCGTCAGAGGCAGTTGTGACCATGGTACCTTTTTGATCTACTACTTGAGGTGGATGTGCGTGATATTGGCTATCAGTCTTTTTCCTGTGTTCTTGCCCGACAAGTACCCAATCACCTTCTTGGATGGTTGAAGGCTTGTCTCTCCGATGTAGGTCTGCATATTCCTTCACCATTGCCTTTCTGGATTTGTCTGCCTCTACTAGTTGTTCATGATCGGTCTTTTGACAGGCACAACAAGCTGAGTTTTCCTAAACGGGTATTCTTGTGCACACAGTACGGCCCTGCATCAAGGTGACTGTACATTTGTCGGTTGTGCTATGTGCTGTCGTTCTGTATGCTCGTAGAAATTCATTCAAATTTGTCTGGACATCTCACCATGACATTTCGGCTTGCTGTATGGTCTTCTTCAGTGTAGCCATAAACCTCTCCACCATCCCATTGGGCTGTGGCCACATACGGAGTGATTTTCTGATGTTTGAAGTTTAGGTGGCTGGCAAACACTGCAAACTCGTGTGCGTTAAATGGAGGCCCATTGTCTGTTTTAACCACTCTAGGTATTCCCCATGCTGAAATGACTTCATTTAGTACTGGTATGATGGTGGATGCTTTGGTGGATAAGATCAGATGTGCAATTGGGAATCAAGAATATTCATCCATTATGATAAGAATGTATTTGCTTGATTGTAACGGACCAGAGAAGTCTATTGCAACATTTGAAGAGGTGAAGGTGGGTCTTCTCGACTTACCAATAGACATTGTGGGCAGTCTTTCAGTGTGTCTTCCAGCATCTGGTCAAGGGAGGGAAACTAGACACATTTGTGCAAGGTCCTTTTTTGTAGCCAGGATTCCCCTGTGTCCTTCATGTGGCCAATTGTTGACCCCTTGACCCCATCTTTGGTGATGGACAATTGGTCTTTTAAGTGACGAAAGGAGGTCAGTTCTTGAATGTCTGTGAGTTGGTGGTGACTAGGCTCATCTAGGTGTCTCCATCTATTTGTTCAAATGCGATGTATTGCATCCTGCAGGGTGGCGTCTGTTGTAGTGGTGTCAAGAATGGCTTCAAGAGGAGCAACTGGTGTTTTTGCTTGATCAATGACGAAGTGAATGTACTCCTCTGCTAGCAACAGTTTTGTGCTTGAGGATGTCTTAGGGTGTATCGACATACAGTCAGTTGGATTTGCCACTTTGCCAGGCTTGTTGACTATGGTGTAAGTGTATTCTTGAAGACGGATACCCCAGCGCTCTATCCCGGGTGGCATTTTTGCCCGGGGGTTTCCAAATATGTTTATTAGAGCTTGATGGTGATGACTGTAAAGTGCTTTCCATGGATGAATATGTTTAAGTGTCTGCAGTCTGAAACTACAGCCAGGCTTTCCTTCTCTGACTGTGAGTATGACTTCTAGGGGTCAGTCAGGCTGTGGCTAGCATTAGCATCTGTCGTTGATAAGGTTCCTTGTCATATTGCACTAGAATGGCTCCAAGTCCCACAGGACTAGCACACACAGTGATTTTGGTCTTTCGTTGAGGGTTAAAGTAGGCCAGATTGCTGGTCAATTCCATGGAAGCCTTGATTGATTGGAATACTTGAGCACATCTAGTCATCTATTTGATTGTGTGACATTGCTTTGTGAGTTTCCTAAGGGCTTAACTGATGATGGCATAGTCCTTGATATAGCGTGCACAATAGCTGGCCATCCCCAGAAATGACCGCACGTCGGCTGCATCTCGAGGACAAGGGGTGTTGCTCAATTCTGAGACCTTTTCAGGGTCATTTCTGCACTCTAGAAAAAGTGTCCATAAAATTTCAATGCGGATTTGTGGATTTTGCATTTATCTTTGTTGAGGGCTAGATTTGCTTCTAGGAGAGGATGACACACCCTGTCTAGAGCTTTGTTGTGTTCCGGTGTAGTAGTACAAAACACCAAAATGTTGTCACTATAATTGAGGGTGTTGGAAATATCAATAAACAACAAAGCCAGTGTACAAAAATATGAAACAGGGAGCACTCTAATCAATGCAGTACATCAATCAATCGAGCAACGAGCCTCAGATACCCTGTGAACCGTTATGTTCATAGGAAGTAAGTTTGGCCACTATGGAGCAATACCCAGTGGGTATGAAAAAGCCCTCACTCACCAACCTGGTTGGTGACATGCTTCATCATTGGGCTTCCACTGGGACGACCGAATGTCATCCCAGTGTGCTGCGACGCCAGGTTACTGCGGAGCTGGGTTGGTTGTGTGGGGAAAGTGAATTTAAAATATCCAATCAAGTCAAAAAGAAACTTTATTAATTTTGCTTAAATGGAAAGGAGTAAAAAGGAGTGAGGGTCAAAAAAATAAAAGACCTGGTTCACTCCGTGGCGGTCAACATGTTTCTGCCTCATGGAGTGTTAATCGGGCATTCGTCAGGACCAGAGGGGGATGTGCGCAGCCCCGGTGGTGTGAACTCGCTAAGGTCCACCCAACCGTGGGCTGATGTGTGAAAAAACAAAAAAACACTGAATAGTGTGAACTCCGCCAAGTAAAATAATTAATTATGGGGAGAGGAACGAGTTTACTCTGATGGTACAAAGAGACAAACAAACAGAAAGACAAAACATAAAGAGAGGTATCAATGTTTGTCACACAAATCGTGCTCTACAGATCAGGAATTAGGAACTGATGTGCTCGAAGGACAAGTGAGTGCCTCTAGGTCTACCACAGGTGCAAAAAATGTGAGAAGCTGTGCACCTAGGTATAGTCAAATATCGGTGTAAGGACAACGGGACGTTATCCTATCAAAAGGTGACTAGTAGTCAAATTTCGGATCGCATGTGAAATGTAGCAGTGACACTCATATGCGGAGAAATCGCGCTAGGGACTAATACAACTGCACGCGATGCTCAGTGTGCAGAAAAAGGAACGGATCTTACAGAGAGGCCAGTCCGTTAGAAGCCTCATGGATCCCGGTAGGGGGGTGGGAGCAAAATGGCACACCCTGCATCAGGAAAAGAAGGAAGAAAACGGAGTTCGTGTAAATATCACGAACGGGTGAGAAAGCGAAGGCTCGCTTACCTTGTTGGACGAGGAGCGGATAAGGTTACTTACGCCCTTGCTGCTCTACACCCGCGATATGCCTAAACAGCCTCTTGCTGCCGGGTCCGGATAGTAGTGAACCGGGGCCGGAGGTATGCATATAAAGACCCCACGGCGATTCCCAGGTCAGGCTCTAAAACAGAGCTTCTCCCTGATTGGGTAGAAAGCTCAAACTCGAACGCTGATTGGCCCAGTGGGAGCCAATCGGTGCGGAGATAAAAAGACAAAGAAGTTCGTTGCGCTGGGCAACGCATAGCAACGAAGAGGAAAAAAGGAAGTTTTGAAAACTTTAATGGCACGGAACCAATGGAGCACAAACGCACCGGCACAAAGCCCACAGGAGTGTGCATCGTGGCCTGGGGGAAAGCATAGGTATTGCTAAAAGGGGCTATGTGGCGGACTTGCGCACAGGGTCAAGGAGACCTGATTTATACGTGAAAGGCATGAATTGCCCCAGGTAATCATAATTGGTAAAAGAACAAACGGGACTGGGTGTCAGAAGTACCTGCAATTCAGAATAGTAATCATCAAAACAGAGAGGATGGCATGAACCCATGGACTGGCTAGGGTCAAAAAACAGTGTTCTCAGGAGATTAATTTGTGAATGATGATATTCATATAGGTTGAGAGCATTTAGAGGATATTGACCCATGGGACATTATCATTCAACCCATGGAGGTTAGTCCCCAGGCGGTACACCCACCTCTGTTCCCTTTCAAAAAGCACTTTAGGGATGTTTCTACCACTTGAGATCTCTTCTATCACTGTCCACCTTAGATCGTTGGTAGTGTGGTTGATAGAGAGAAAGTGTTCACTCATTTTCGTAGTTGTGCGTTTGCACCTAATGTTACTCCGGTGTTCGCATATCCGGAGTCTCACCTTACGCGTCGTCATCCCTACATATCGTAGGCCGCAGGGGCAGGTAATGAGGTAGACCACATTCGTAGTGTTACAATTCGTGTGGCCTCTTTGGGTCCAGGTCTTGTTGGGTTCAAGGTCGAGGGTTTTGGTATGTGTGGTCAGATGACATACACTGCAGTCAGAACAGGGAAAATGCCCAGTGATCTTGGGGAGGCCCCAAGCTTCCGTTATAGATCTTTGTGGGGTCTCTCGTGGCATCAGTGGTCGTGTGTGTACCAGATTGTTGCGAAGGCTTCGTGCGCGTTTGAATGAAAAGAGGGGTTTTTCCCAGTTACGATTGGCGCTGTTGATTATACCCCAATGTTTATTGATAGTCTTTTTGAGTTGGTTAGAAAGGGTACAGTAGGTGGTGACACAGGTAAGAGGGATAGACGCAGTATCCTTTGGGTAGTCCGTTAAGAGTACATCCCTTGGTTGATTCCTCGCACGTTTGAAACTTCTGGAGAGGAGGGGTGAAGGGTACCCTCTCATACTCAGTTTGGTAGTTAAATCCTGAGACTGGCTCTTGAAATCGCTCAAGGTGGTGCAATTCCGTCGTAAGCGGAGGTATTGTCCGTAGGGTAAATTTTCCCTCAGTGGACGTGGGTGAAAGCTGGTGAACTCGAGGAGATTGTTCCTCGAGGTTGGCTTGTAATAGGTCCTAGTTTGAAAGGACCCTCGTACCTTAGTTATCACCACATCAAGAAATACAACCTCAGAGTCGTCATATGTATGTGTGAACTTCAGGTGCGGGTTCAGAGTATTGATCCATTTGAGGAAAGACTGGAGGGTGTTGTTACTACCTTGCCAGATCAGGAGTACATCATCTATATATCGCTTCCATAAGGCTATGGAAGAGCGGTAGGGGTTTGAAGTCGGGAGGATGAACTTCTGTTCGAAAGCATAGACGTATAGTCCAGCTACACTGGGAGCAAAGGTACTCCCCATGGAAGTACCTGTGGTTTGGAGAAATAATTGACCCTGGAACTCAAAGAAGTTTCTCTTCAAGGCCAAAGTGGCACATTGTATCACAAACTCTTTGGTGGTTTTGTATTCCCAGGGAGTGGAGTCAAGTGATTCTTCCAGGACCCTGATGGTTTCGTCCTGGGGGATGCTCGTATACAAGCTTTCTATATCCAATGTTGCCAGTATAGTATGTTCTGAGCACGTGGTGTTACTGAGTAGTTTTAGAAGGTCCTTTGTATCCTTTAGGTAGGTGGTCGATTTTTGGACCAAAGGTTTTAAGAAGTGGTCACAGAACCGAGATAGGGGTTCCAAAAGAGAGTCAATCCCCGAGACAATGGGGCGTCCGGGTGGCGGGACTCTCTCTTTATGGATCTTGGGGAGTGTATAGAAATAGGGGATCTTCCCCGGGCCTTCAGTGAGAAAACGTGCTTCAGCTCTGGTGATGATACCCTGTGTTTGTGCCTCTTCGACCACACTTAGGATCTCGCCTTTGAGCCCCTCAGATGGATCATTGAGGAGTGGTGTATAGTTGTGGCGGTCGTTCAATAAGCGGAGGCATTCCTGGTCGTAGTCGGTAGTGTTCAGTAGTACGACAGCGCCCCCCTTATCTGCGGGTTTAATGGTTAAGGTGGTGTCCGCACGAAGAGAGGTGATGGCTCTGTACTCCTCTGCCCTCAGATTCTTAAAGGTAGTGGGAATGATTGTGTGCTCAATTTCGGTAAAAACTGCTCGTTCGAAGGTCGTGATTTCCACAGGAATGGTGTGTGGAGGGGGATTAAAGGTCGACGGTGGTCGGAGGGGGGTATCCCCTACGTCCAAGTCAACTCCCTCATTAACTCGACCTTCAAAGAAAGCTTTTAATTTAAGCTTCCTAAAGAATGCTGCCAGTTCGCAATGAAGGCGAAATTTGTCAGGGCGGGCTGATGGAACAAAGCCCAATCCCTTTTCCAAAACCGATCTCTCATGGTCTGTGAGTGTCTTATTTGACAGATTAACGATCAGGCTGTCGAAGTGCTCGGTCCCGAGGCCAACAGTTCCTGAGCTTGTTTGCTCCGGGTGTGGTTGCCCACTGGATCGTCTTGTGCCCAGTGTACTCTTTGGTTGTTCCCTCTCCGCCGGCCTTTTCCCCTTTGGCCCCTCTCTAAAAAATGGGGCTGTGGAAAAGGGTTAGGGGGGTACATTGGGGGGGTATACCCTGGATTCCATCCCATCTGCGGGCCAAATGGGTAATGGAATTGTATGGGATGTGAGCCCATAGCACCTTGTTGTGGGGGAAAGGTTGCCCAAGGCGCTTGATTAGGGAAGGGACGTGACCTTCCTCTTTGTCTGCCCCTTCTGGGTGGTCTGGAGCTGCCACTGCTTGAACCGCTGCTGTTAGAGGAGTCATCATCTGTCCCGTAAGAGTTAGTTTCAGTTCTCCGTATGGACACAAAGGCCGGGTCAGCATAAGGGTATACTTTGTTGAATTCAAATTTTTTAAGGTCTTTCTGAAATTGATTTACCTTACTCTGTGTGAGATTGTCTTTGTACTCATTGATGTCTTTGTTCAATTCATCAAGTCGTTTTTTAAAACCAGTGAGTGTGGTTTTGAATTGTGTTTCAGTTTGGGTAATCTCAATCATAATCGCCTCAGACAGTCGGACGGCTGTTTTAATGATTAAGACTAACCAGTCTCGAGTGCAGTGCCATGCTATCATAGCCCAGTCTTTTCTGAAAGTGGCATCCTCCAGAAAGATACGTGGGGCGTTGGTCACTAATAAGCCCCTTGGGGCCGTGTTGGTCCGTAAGTACTCCGTAAGGATAGTGCCATGCAGGATTGTGCGGATTCGATTTTTCTTCAACTCAGAGAGTTGTTCCCATTCGCTAGCATATGTCACTGTTTGCGATATGGATGGGTCCGCAAAAAGTGAGGGGCGTGCTAGAATAGCATCCACCTCAGAGTCAGAGAAAGTAAGGCCAAGGGAGGCCATACCGTCTGGGTTCAGGAGGGATGATGCAATCCCGGGAGGATAAGGAAAAAACCCCGCCTCAGATAGGGGGGGAAAAGAAAGAAACAACAAGGTCTCTCACAGCTGTGCGCTGCTGAACTATCAAAATCAACAGGAGAGGAAGGGATCAACACGGCTAGTCCCCTCAGTAGAATATCAATAAACAACAAAGCCAGTGTACAAAAATATGAAACAGGGAGCACTCTAATCAATGCAGTACATCAATCAATCGAGCAACGAGCTTTAGATACCCTGTGAACCGTTATGTTCATAGGAAGTAAGTTTGGCCACTATGGAGCAATACCCAGTGGGTATGAAAAAGCCCTCACTCACCAACCTGGTTGGTGACATGCTTCATCATTGGGCTTCCACTGGGACGACCGAATGTCATCCCAGTGTGCTGCGACGCCAGGTTACTGCGGAGCTGGGTTGGTTGTGTGGGGAAAGTGAATTTAAAATATCCAATCAAGTCAAAAAGAAACTTTATTAATTTTGCTTAAATGGAAAGGAGTAAAAAGGAGTGAGGGTCAAAAAAATAAAAGACCTGGTTCACTCCGTGGCGGTCAACATGTTTCTGCCTCATGGAGTGTTAATCGGGCATTCGTCAGGACCAGAGGGGGATGTGCGCAGCCCCGGTGGTGTGAACTCGCTAAGGTCCACCCAACCGTGGGCTGATGTGTGAAAAAACAAAAAAACACTGAATAGTGTGAACTCCGCCAAGTAAAATAATTAATTATGGGGAGAGGAACGAGTTTACTCTGATGGTACAAAGAGACAAACAAACAGAAAGACAAAACATAAAGAGAGGTATCAATGTTTGTCACACAAATCGTGCTCTACAGATCAGGAATTAGGAACTGATGTGCTCGAAGGACAAGTGAGTGCCTCTAGGTCTACCACAGGTGCAAAAAATGTGAGAAGCTGTGCACCTAGGTATAGTCAAATATCGGTGTAAGGACCACGGGACGTTATCCTATCAAAAGGTGACTAGTAGTCAAATTTCGGATCGCATGTGAAATGTAGCAGTGACACTCATATGCGGAGAAATCGCGCTAGGGACTAATACAACTGCACGCGATGCTCAGTGTGCAGACAAAGGAACGGATCTTACAGAGAGACCAGTCCGTTAGAAGCCTCATGGATCCCGGTAGGGGGGTGGGAGCAAAATGGCACACCCTGCATCAGGAAAAGAAGGAAGAAAACGGAGTTCGTGTAAATATCACGAACGGGTGAGAAAGCGAAGGCTCGCTTACCTTGTTGGACGAGGAGCGGATAAGTTTACTTACGCCCTTGCTGCTCTACACCCGCGATATGCCTAAACAGCCTCTTGCTGCCGGGTCCGGATAGTAGTGAACCGGGGCCGGAGGTATGCATATAAAGACCCCACGGCGATTCCCAGGTCAGGCTCTAAAACAGAGCTTCTCCCTGATTGGGTAGAAAGCTCAAACTCGAACGCTGATTGGCCCAGTGGGAGCCAATCGGTGCGGAGATAAAAAGACAAAGAAGTTCGTTGCGCTGGGCAACGCATAGCAACGAAGAGGAAAAAAGGAAGTTTTGAAAACTTTAATGGCACGGAACCAATGGAGCACAAACGCACCGGCACAAAGCCCACGGGAGTGTGCATCGTGGCCTGGGGGAAAGCATAGGTATTGCTAAAAGGGGCTATGTGGCGGACTTGCGCACAGGGTCAAGGAGACCTGATTTATACGTGAAAGGCATGAATTGCCCCAGGTAATCATAATTGGTAAAAGAACAAACGGGACTGGGTGTCAGAAGTACCTGCAATTCAAAAAACAATGTTCTCAGGAGATTAATTTGTGAATGATTCACAAATTAATCTCCTGAGAACACTGTTTTTTGACCCTAGCCAGTCCATGGGTTCATGCCATCCTCTCTGTTTTGATGATTACTATTCTGAATTGCAGGTACTTCTGACACCCAGTCCCGTTTGTTCTTTTACCAATTATGATTACCTGGGGCAATTCATGCCTTTCACGTATAAATCAGGTCTCCTTGACCCTGTGCGCAAGTCCGCCACATAGCCCCTTTTAGCAATACCTATGCTTTCCCCCAGGCCACGATGCACACTCCCGTGGGCTTTGTGCCGGTGCGTTTGTGCTCCATTGGTTCCGTGCCATTAAAGTTTTCAAAACTTCCTTTTTTCCTCTTCGTTGCTATGCGTTGCCCAGCGCAACGAACTTCTTTGTCTTTTTATCTCCGCACCGATTGGCTCCCACTGGGCCAATCAGCGTTCGAGTTTGAGCTTTCTACCCAATCAGGGAGAAGCTCTGTTTTAGAGCCTGACCTGGGAATCGCCGTGGGGTCTTTATATGCATACCTCCGGCCCCGGTTCACTACTATCCGGACCCGGCAGCAAGAGGCTGTTTAGGCATATCGCGGGTGTAGAGCAGCAAGGGCGTAAGTAACCTTATCCGCTCCTCGTCCAACAAGGTAAGCGAGCCTTCGCTTTCTCACCCGTTCGTGATATTTACACGAACTCCGTTTTCTTCCTTCTTTTCCTGATGCAGGGTTTGCCATTTTGCTCCCACCCCCCTACCGGGATCCATGAGGCTTCTAACGGACTGGCCTCTCTGTAAGATCCGTTCCTTTTTCTGCACACTGAGCATCGCGTGCAGTTGTATTAGTCCCTAGCGCGATTTCTCCGCATATGAGTGTCACTGCTACATTTCACATGCGATCCGAAATTTGACTACTAGTCACCTTTTGATAGGATAACGTCCCGTTGTCCTTACACCGATATTTGACTATACCTAGGTGCACAGCTTCTCACATTTTTTGCACCTGTGGTAGACCTAGAGGCACTCACTTGTCCTTCGAGCACATCAGTTCCTAATTCCTGATCTGTAGAGCACGATTTGTGTGACAAACATTGATACCTCTCTTTATGTTTTGTCTTTCTGTTTGTTTGTCTCTTTGTACCATCAGAGTAAACTCGTTCCTCTCCCCATAATTAATTATTTTACTTGGCGGAGTTCACACTATTCAGTGTTTTTTTGTTTTTTCACACATCAGCCCACGGTTGGGTGGACCTTAGCGAGTTCACACCACCGGGGCTGCGCACATCCCCCTCTGGTCCTGACGAATGCCCGATTAACACTCCATGAGGCAGAAACATGTTGACCGCCACGGAGTGAACCAGGTCTTTTATTTTTTTGACCCTCACTCCTTTTTACTCCTTTCCATTTAAGCAAAATTAATAAAGTTTCTTTTTGACTTGATTGGATATTTTAAATTCACTTTCCCCACACAACCAACCCAGCTCCGCAGTAACCTGGCGTCGCAGCACACTGGGATGACATTCGGTCGTCCCAGTGGAAGCCCAATGATGAAGCATGTCACCAACCAGGTTGGTGAGTGAGGGCTTTTTCATACCCACTGGGTATTGCTCCATAGTGGCCAAACTTACTTCCTATGAACATAACGGTTCACAGGGTATCTGAGGCTCGTTGCTCGATTGATTGATGTACTGCATTGATTAGAGTGCTCCCTGTTTCATATTTTTGTACACTGGCTTTGTTGTTTATTGATATTCTACTGAGGGGACTAGCCGTGTTGATCCCTTCCTCTCCTGTTGATTTTGATAGTTCAGCAGCGCACAGCTGTGAGAGACCTTGTTGTTTCTTTCTTTTCCCCCCCCTATCTGAGGCGGGGTTTTTTCCTTATCCTCCCGGGATTGCATCATCCCTCCTGAACCCAGACGGTATGGCCTCCCTTGGCCTTACTTTCTCTGACTCTGAGGTGGATGCTATTCTAGCACGCCCCTCACTTTTTGCGGACCCATCCATATCGCAAACAGTGACATATGCTAGCGAATGGGAACAACTCTCTGAGTTGAAGAAAAATCGAATCCGCACAATCCTGCATGGCACTATCCTTACGGAGTACTTACGGACCAACACGGCCCCAAGGGGCTTATTAGTGACCAACGCCCCACGTATCTTTCTGGAGGATGCCACTTTCAGAAAAGACTGGGCTATGATAGCATGGCACTGCACTCGAGACTGGTTAGTCTTAATCATTAAAACAGCCGTCCGACTGTCTGAGGCGAATATGATTGAGATTACCCAAACTGAAACACAATTCAAAACCACACTCACTGGTTTTAAAAAACGACTTGATGAATTGAACAAAGACATCAATGAGTACAAAGACAATCTCACACAGAGTAAGGTAAATCAATTTCAGAAAGACCTTAAAAAATTTGAATTCAACAAAGTATACCCTTATGCTGACCCGGCCTTTGTGTCCATACGGAGAACTGAAACTAACTCTTACGGGACAGATGATGACTCCTCTAACAGCAGCGGTTCAAGCAGTGGCAGCTCCAGACCACCCAGAAGGGGCAGACAAAGAGGAAGGTCACGTCCCTTCCCTAATCAAGCGCCTTGGGCAACCTTTCCCCCACAACAAGGTGCTATGGGCTCACATCCCATACAATTCCATTACCCATTTGGCCCGCAGATGGGATGGAATCCAGGGTATACCCCCCCAATGTACCCCCCTAACCCTTTTCCACAGCCCCATTTTTTAGAGAGGGGCCAAAGGGGAAAAGGCCGGCGGAGAGGGAACAACCAAAGAGTACACTGGGCACAAGACGATCCAGTGGGCAACCACACCCGGAGCAAACAAGCTCAGGAACTGTTGGCCTCGGGACCGAGCACTTCGACAGCCTGATCGTTAATCTGTCAAATAAGACACTCACAGACCATGAGAGATCGGTTTTGGAAAAGGGATTGGGCTTTGTTCCATCAGCCCGCCCTGACAAATTTTGCCTTCATTGCGAACTGGCAGCATTCTTTAGGAAGCTTAAATTAAAAGCTTTCTTTGAAGGTCGAGTTAACGAGGGAGTTGACTTGGACGTAGGGGATACCCCCCTCCGACCACCGTCGACCTTTAATCCCCCTCCACACACCATTCCTGTGGAAATCACGACCTTCGAACGAGCAGTTTTTACCGAAATTGAGCACACAATCATTCCCACTACCTTTAAGAATCTGAGGGCAGAGGAGTACAGAGCCATCACCTCTCTTCGTGCGGACACCACCTTAACCATTAAACCCGCAGATAAGGGGGGCGCTGTCGTACTACTGAACACTACCGACTACGACCAGGAATGCCTCCGCTTATTGAACGACCGCCACAACTATACACCCCTCCTCAATGATCCATCTGAGGGGCTCAAAGGCGAGATCCTAAGTGTGGTCGAAGAGGCACAAACACAGGGTATCATCACCAGAGCTGAAGCACGTTTTCTCACTGAAGGCCCGGGGAAGATCCCCTATTTCTATACACTCCCCAAGATCCATAAAGAGAGAGTCCCGCCACCCGGACGCCCCATTGTCTCGGGGATTGACTCTCTTTTGGAACCCCTATCTCGGTTCTGTGACCACTTCTTAAAACCTTTGGTCCAAAAATCGACCACCTACCTAAAGGATACAAAGGACCTTCTAAAACTACTCAGTAACACCACGTGCTCAGAACATACTATACTGGCAACATTGGATATAGAAAGCTTGTATACGAGCATCCCCCAGGACGAAACCATCAGGGTCCTGGAAGAATCACTTGACTCCACTCCCTGGGAATACAAAACCACCAAAGAGTTCGTGATACAATGTGCCACTTTGGCCTTGAAGAGAAACTTCTTTGAGTTCCAGGGTCAATTATTTCTCCAAACCACAGGTACTTCCATGGGGAGTACCTTTGCTCCCAGTGTAGCTGGACTATACGTCTATGCTTTCGAACAGAAGTTCATCCTCCCGACTTCAAACCCCTACCGCTCTTCCATAGCCTTATGGAAGCGATATATAGATGATGTACTCCTGATCTGGCAAGGTAGTAACAACACCCTCCAGTCTTTCCTCAAATGGATCAATACTCTGAACCCGCACCTGAAGTTCACACATACATATGACGACTCTGAGGTTGTATTTCTTGATGTGGTGATAACTAAGGTACGAGGGTCCTTTCAAACTAGGACCTATTACAAGCCAACCTCGAGGAACAATCTCCTTGAGTTCACCAGCTTTCACCCACGTCCACTGAGGGAAAATTTACCCTACGGACAATACCTCCGCTTACGACGGAATTGCACCACCTTGAGCGATTTCAAGAGCCAGTCTCAGGATTTAACTACCAAACTGAGTATGAGAGGGTACCCTTCACCCCTCCTCTCCAGAAGTTTCAAACGTGCGAGGAATCAACCAAGGGATGTACTCTTAACGGACTACCCAAAGGATACTGCGTCTATCCCTCTTACCTGTGTCACCACCTACTGTACCCTTTCTAACCAACTCAAAAAGACTATCAATAAACATTGGGGTATAATCAACAGCGCCAATCGTAACTGGGAAAAACCCCTCTTTTCATTCAAACGCGCACGAAGCCTTCGCAACAATCTGGTACACACACGACCACTGATGCCACGAGAGACCCCACAAAGATCTATAACGGAAGCTTGGGGCCTCCCCAAGATCACTGGGCATTTTCCCTGTTCTGACTGCAGTGTATGTCATCTGACCACACATACCAAAACCCTCGACCTTGAACCCAACAAGACCTGGACCCAAAGAGGCCACACGAATTGTAACACTACGAATGTGGTCTACCTCATTACCTGCCCCTGCGGCCTACGATATGTAGGGATGACGACGCGTAAGGTGAGACTCCGGATATGCGAACACCGGAGTAACATTAGGTGCAAACGCACAACTACGAAAATGAGTGAACACTTTCTCTCTATCAACCACACTACCAACGATCTAAGGTGGACAGTGATAGAAGAGATCTCAAGTGGTAGAAACATCCCTAAAGTGCTTTTTGAAAGGGAACAGAGGTGGGTGTACCGCCTGGGGACTAACCTCCATGGGTTGAATGATAATGTCCCATGGGTCAATATCCTCTAAATGCTCTCAACCTATATGAATATCATCATTCACAAATTAATCTCCTGAGAACACTGTTTTTTGACCCTAGCCAGTCCATGGGTTCATGCCATCCTCTCTGTTTTGATGATTACTATTCTGAATTGCAGGTACTTCTGACACCCAGTCCCGTTTGTTCTTTTACCAATTATGATTACCTGGGGCAATTCATGCCTTTCACGTATAAATCAGGTCTCCTTGACCCTGTGCGCAAGTCCGCCACATAGCCCCTTTTAGCAATACCTATGCTTTCCCCCAGGCCACGATGCACACTCCCGTGGGCTTTGTGCCGGTGCGTTTGTGCTCCATTGGTTCCGTGCCATTAAAGTTTTCAAAACTTCCTTTTTTCCTCTTCGTTGCTATGCGTTGCCCAGCGCAACGAACTTCTTTGTCTTTTTATCTCCGCACCGATTGGCTCCCACTGGGCCAATCAGCGTTCGAGTTTGAGCTTTCTACCCAATCAGGGAGAAGCTCTGTTTTAGAGCCTGACCTGGGAATCGCCGTGGGGTCTTTATATGCATACCTCCGGCCCCGGTTCACTACTATCCGGACCCGGCAGCAAGAGGCTGTTTAGGCATATCGCGGGTGTAGAGCAGCAAGGGCGTAAGTAACCTTATCCGCTCCTCGTCCAACAAGGTAAGCGGCCTTCGCTTTCTCACCCGTTCGTGATATTTACACGAACTCCGTTTTCTTCCTTCTTTTCCTGATGCAGGGTGTGCCATTTTGCTCCCACCCCCCTACCGGGATCCATGAGGCTTCTAACGAACTGGCCTCTCTGTAAGATCCGTTCCTTTTTCTGCACACTGAGCATCGCGTGCAGTTGTATTAGTCCCTAGCGCGATTTCTCCGCATATGAGTGTCACTGCTACATTTCACATGCGATCCGAAATTTGACTACTAGTCACCTTTTGATAGGATAACGTCCCGTTGTCCTTACACCGATATTTGACTATACCTAGGTGCACAGCTTCTCACATTTTTTGCACCTGTGGTAGACCTAGAGGCACTCACTTGTCCTTCGAGCACATCAGTTCCTAATTCCTGATCTGTAGAGCACGATTTGTGTGACAAACATTGATACCTCTCTTTATGTTTTGTCTTTCTGTTTGTTTGTCTCTTTGTACCATCAGAGTAAACTCGTTCCTCTCCCCATAATTAATTATTTTACTTGGCGGAGTTCACACTATTCAGTGTTTTTTTGTTTTTTCACACATCAGCCCACGGTTGGGTGGACCTTAGCGAGTTCACACCACCGGGGCTGCGCACATCCCCCTCTGGTCCTGACGAATGCCCGATTAACACTCCATGAGGCAGAAACATGTTGACCGCCACGGAGTGAACCAGGTCTTTTATTTTTTTGACCCTCACTCCTTTTTACTCCTTTCCATTTAAGCAAAATTAATAAAGTTTCTTTTTGACTTGATTGGATATTTTAAATTCACTTTCCCCACACAACCAACCCAGCTCCGCAGTAACCTGGCGTCGCAGCACACTGGGATGACATTCGGTCGTCCCAGTGGAAGCCCAATGATGAAGCATGTCACCAACCAGGTTGGTGAGTGAGGGCTTTTTCATACCCACTGGGTATTGCTCCATAGTGGCCAAACTTACTTCCTATGAACATAACGGTTCACAGGGTATCTGAGGCTCGTTGCTCGATTGATTGATGTACTGCATTGATTAGAGTGCTCCCTGTTTCATATTTTTGTACACTGGCTTTGTTGTTTATTGATATTCTACTGAGGGGACTAGCCGTGTTGATCCCTTCCTCTCCTGTTGATTTTGATAGGTGTTGGAAACATGCCAAAGGACTCTTCTGATGGCTTCTTGGAAAATCTCAGCCGCTGAAGAAACACCAAAGGTGAGCCATTTGTATCTGAATAGACTTTGATGGGTAGAGAAAGTGGTGATCTATCAGGAACTCTCATGGAGTTTGAGCCGGTGATAACCTTTGTTAAGGTCCAGTTTGCAAAAAAGATTTTTGCTCCATTTAACAGCGTAATAATGTCACTGATATTGGGCCCCGGGTGTCTTTCTCATTCGATGGCTGTATTCAGGGCTGTCATGTCCACCAAAAGACTCACTCTACCTTTGGCTCCTCTTTTAGGTACCACAACCACTGGGAATACCCAGGGAGTGGGTCTGGAGGTCCTTTCAATGATGTTCACTTAGAGAAGATCTCGTAGCTTGTCTTCTACGGCTTGTTAGAGATGAAATGGCACCTTCCTGTGGTGCTGAGCAATAGATGTTATTCGTTCAGTGATATGCAAGTGAACTCGAAAATGAGCTATCTTGCTAAGTTCGGTTAATAACTTTCGGAATATTTTTGGATGATGTCAGGTTAATCATGCATTCGGTATCGCACTTCTACCAATTTGAGTCATTCAGTTGTGGGTAAGCTGAGGAGATAGTCTACCTCTGTCCCTTAAATGACATGAATGCAAGCTGGAATGGTTCTGTCCTTGTATGTGAGAAACATTTGAAATTGCCCTAAACAGGGAAAGGGTTCTTTAGACATCCAAGTGTAGACTCGCATAGCAGCTTTGTGCCTGGTGATCACCCATCTGGAGATATAGACATGGGTATTTTTTTAGTCTGTCAGGATCTGTCACCATGTAGACGTAATCTTCACTGTCTTTGCTATCCTGCGATATGGAAGTGAGAGATCTTGACTCTCGTGATTCTAAATGTCGAAATCTGTTGGTGGCATGCGAGTGAAGACTTGATTGCGATGAGCTGGTGGAATGATCTTGACGGTCTCGTACCACCTTGGCAAGATGACGAGCATTGACTTTCCTTGCCTTCTATGACTGTCAGCTTGTGATGCTCGGCATACCTTCTTAAAGTGGTTTTCTTTGCCACACCATCATTATTTTTCATCCATGGCTGGGCATGTCTCAGTGTGTGGAAAATCTTGTCTGCACCGGAAACACTTCAGCTGACACTCCCATCTCTTGTCACCTGGTTTAGGACTGCGGTGTTTACTTGCTCGTGGAGGATACTCCTTCGATTTGGATGCTTGCTCACTTTCAGAGGGGTGGTGGTCTTTGTGATGAGTTTGAAGCCGAAAGGCTTGCTCCCGTTTTTCTGCCTTGCCAGCCTCCATCTTACTTGCTTGTTCTCCTGCTTGAACATTGACCCTAGTCATTTCTTCTATTTGTCAAGCAAATTGCTCTTCTTTAAGAGACATCTGCATAGGGACTCTGATTGACATCCATCAACTGTTAGTAGATGTAGGGCATATTGTGTTGTGAAGTTGTCAAAAGCACAGTAGCGTGATAGCCGTTTGAATCGTGAAATGAACTCTTCCATGGATTCATCTTTCTCCTGAGAGGTAAAATTGAAGGTGTAGCATTCACAATCAATGTTCCGTTTGTGAAAACAATTTCTGTTCAGTGCCTCACAGACGTCTTGATAGGAGGACGATACTTCTACCAGAAGATCCTTGATGATCTGGCCGACACCCTTCTAAATTAAATTGCGCAGTGCAATAAGCGGTTGATTGGGGTCAGATACTTGTGAACCTTTCATGAAGTCTTCAAAATCTTCCAGCCATGACCCATGCTACCACCTGAGACAAGGGCCATAGGTTCTTGCAAGTGTAGAAAAGGGACTCCATGGATGGCAGATCAGTGCCCCACTTATAACGAAGAGTTAGGGGACTCCAGCGTGGCTCCACCTGCATCACGATCCTGGCGTCGTGTCGAGGACTGGGACACCGACATGGCTGGTGAACATGAACAGGGTCGCCAGATATCAGCAGTCAGGATGAGAATCGGATATGGATGGGGATAGGTGAGTTTAGCTAATGCAGGTCAAGTTGACTGTGCAAACATCAAGGCACTGTGGAGTGAAGACAGGCAGCGCGAAGAGACATGAATTGCCTGTAGTGCACTGGCAGCCAGTTGTCAGAATGAAGAATGCACCATGCATGTAGCAAAGATAAAAAAGTATTTTTTATGGTGCCTGTCTTGGCTGCCAGGTATTGCCCAATGTTCATTGGAGGAGACTGCTTGTCCTTAAGATGGCCGCTGGGAAAAGAGCAGTCACAGGAGAGTTCAGGAGCAGGTTGAGGAATCAGGGGCTTGCAGAGGACAGCAGCTGGCACATGGAGCTCCACTCACTGGCAGGAGCAGACACAGGTAGGTGGCACCAGGGCAGACAGCCACCAGGGTGGGCTCCCGGGGTGGCGCAACAGGAGTCTGCAGTAGGATGAAGGTGCATGCGCCTGGGTGGCATCCGGAAGGCGAGTCACCGCAGGAGGCAGTCAACGCTGGTCAGCAGACATACGCAGCTGGGGAGGGCTCCTGGAGTCACTTTGAAAGATGATTCCTGCAGCGGATGGACCCACGACCGGGCTAGGCACCCGACATTGCGGCAAAAAGCAGCTCCGTGAGGGGTGGGCTCCCGAGTCTGCGCAGCAGGCGACACAAGGAGAACAGTCACTGCTTTCATGCCACGGAAAGTACAGCACGCACAAGAGTTGTCGGGACCCCTCCTCATAGCCAGTTGTCATGTTCTAGGCATCCACAGAAGACTCTTACAGGAGAAGGTAAGTTTTAGTAGTACTTTATTTTTAGTTAGTACGGAGACCTCCTGTTCTGTTCCTGCTTTCTCTCGTACTCCTTTCTAATTCCTGTCCCTTTCCTTTCCAGTTCCTCCCTTTGCCTTGAAGCCTTGCCTTCTCTTGTTCCTTCTCCAGGGTCCTGGTGACCTTCATGAAACAGCTACCACTATATTACAGGTGGATGGACAGTTTTTAGGGCTAATGGGGGGTGAGGGAAAAGGGACGGGTTACAGGGCAGGGGACAGTTTTAGGCCTCAGGGCAGGGGGCTGGGCCGGGACACTTTAGGTATGTAGGGGACAGTTTTTAGGGCTTAGGGCAGGGGACTGGGGTTGGGGTAGTTTGTGGGGTGTGGGGTTAATTTTTAGGGTTCAGGGCAAGGGGAAAAGAAAAGAGTTTACAGGGAGGGGGCAGTTTTAGACCTCAGAGTGAGAGGGCTGGGTCGGGGTACTTTACAGATAATGAGGACAGTTTTTAGGGCTTTGGGCTGGGGGCTGGGGTTCGGGGCAGTTTTTGGGGCATGGGTTTAATTTTTAGGGCTCAGGGCAGGGGGGAAAAGGGACAGTTTACAGGGCATGGGTATGATCTTTAGCATGTATGTCCCTTTACCCATCATGTCTTTACCAGGAAATTGCATGGTAAAGGCATGTGTGGTAAAGACGCAGCTGTTGTACAGACCATGTAGTACAGGCATGTGTTGTTCAGGCATGCGTTTTACCATCATACAACCATCCTTCACAAAGTGCAACAAGAAAATAATTTAATCATTTTGGTTCTTCCTTACTGGCACCACAGAACTTGGTTCCCTTTGATTTTCTGAATGGTCATAGTCTATTCAGATACAAATGGGATTCCTCCACTAGAACCTTGCCCTCTCTTTCTCCCTGTTTCACGAGTTCACACCCATCACTGAGAACTCTGAAATTAGCAGTCTGGAAGCTAACAGAGTAGGTTAGGTTCATTTATGGCCCTCAGGAGAATCTGCTGCAGTAGCACACCCATCAAGATGCATAATTATTTTCAGTCTTAGTGTCTTTCAAAAGGGGTTATCATGTCCTCTTACTCAAATATTTTCTCTTTGATGGTTTCCACAGAGTTGGAAGTTGCTGCCCCCATGGTACAATGGGCAGCTACATGCACTTTCATTACACCTTTGTGTCAATTGGATTTATTAAACACATCAGTTCGCTCGTGTTGGACTTGGCCCTTTTTGCAGGGTCATCCCTTAAATGTTTGACTTCCTCCTCTATTTTTTATGACCTGTTGTTGGCTGTTTTATGACTCTGGGCACTTTACCACTGCTGATCAGTGCTAAAGTGCATATGCTCTCTCTATTGTAAATTGATGTATGGATTAGTGATTCCATGATTGGCTGATTTGGTTTACTTGTCAGACCCTAGTACAGTGCACCATGAGTGCCCAGGGCTGGTAATCCAAATACTCCTAGTGGGCTTGCAGCACTGGTTGTGCCACCCACGGAAGCAGCCTGTAAAGTGTATCTAAGGCTTGCCATTGCAGAGCCTGTGTGCAGTCTGGTACTGTCATGTTGACTGGGCAAGTGCACCCACTTGCCAGTCACTAAACATTCCCTTTTCTTCATATCAGACACCCCTATGGCAGGCCCAAAGGCAGGGTGCATTGTAAGTACAAGGTAGGACATGCCCTGGTCTGTGTGGCATGTTCTAATAGTGAATTACAACCATTTTCGTTTTTCACTATTGCAAGGCAACCTGCTCTCCGTGGGCCAGAATGGGCAGTTTGATTATTACATCTTATAATCCTAACTGACTCAGGGAACATGGTAGAAATTCGAATTTAGTATGCCTGAAGTCAGAATGATAAAATACATCTTTTAGTGAAGTTGGTTTTAACATCCTGTGTTTGAAAATACCATTTTTAGAACATAGGTATTTTCTTGTCTAACCATCCAAACCTGCCTCTGCTAGGCTGTGCATTCCTTGTCTGGAGTTTGAGTGACTGGGGCTGGGGAGATTCCAGGTGGCAGGGTGAGTCAGCACAGGGCTGAATAGAGAGATCTGCATCTAGATGGGTGGGAGGAGTTGCACCTGGGACCTGAATAAGGATGTGCCTTCCCTCCACAATGCTGGCTCCACCTCCTGTGGTGCGTCTGATGTCTCTGCCCTGCACTCTGAAAGGAAAGAAGGAGTCTTGTCAACAAAGTGCTCCAGGACTTACCAGAACTGGTTTAGACTAGGCAAAGGCCTCTCTGCCTTCAGAGAACAAAGAGAAACTGGGTATAAATATTGGGACCCAAACCCAAGAACTTCAGATCACTTTGGGAAACAAGAAGAGACCTTTGCTGAGGAGTTGAACCAGAAGAAACTGAGGAGAGACTATGCCTAAGCTGAAGTGCTGCTTGGGGGATTGGCCTGCAGTGGTTGCCTGACTGCCAAAGAAAGGAGAAAGGACGTTGTGTGCCCTTTTATTCAACTTGTGAAGGATCTCCAAGGGCTTGGAAAAGAGCTTGCCTCCTACTGAACTCTCAGGGCCAACAAACTTCACCCACCAGCTCTCCAAGAGTTCTCTTGAAGTGCCTGCAGTTGTGTTGGACTTTTTGAGGACTTGCGTGTCTCAAGGAGCTGGAAGCGCGACTCAAGAACAAGAAGCGTGTCGCCGAACAGCCGCTGCCGATTCATAACACGAAGTGCCTCGCATCACCGGAGAAGAGGATTGATGTCGCAGCAAATGCCGCCGCATCACCGGGAAGCGTGTCGCAGAAGAATTGTTGAGTCATCGCAGGTCCACCGAAGCGCCTTGCATCGCCAGGAGAATAGGATCGAGGTCGCAGCAGACGCCGCCGCATCACTTGGTAGCGTGTTGCAGGGCCTGTCGCGGCTCATCGCAGGAGACGAGGCTCGATGTCGCATCAGATGCCGCCGCATTTCCGAGAAGCGTGTCGCAGGGCCTGTCGCGGCTCATCGCCGGAGAAGAGGGTCGACGTCGCAGCAGATGCCGCTGCATCACCGGGAAGAGTGTTGCAGGGCCTGTCACGGCTCGCATCGTTGTGGAAGCAACTCGCATCGCTAGGGGAGAGGATCGACGTCGCAGCAGATGCCGCCGCATCACTGGGAAGCGCGTCGCAGGGCATGTCACGGTTCGCATCGTGAGGAAACATCTTGCATCACCAGAGAAGAGGATCAACGTCGCATCAGGCACCGCCGTATCACCAGGAAGTGTGTCGCATCAAGAAGAAAGCACCATCTTTGTTTATTTGCACCGGATCTTCAATGCATCATCGTCCTTGCAACACTTTCGTTTCCCTGCGTGTCGCATCTTAAGGTACATTGAACTCTGAGTGTTGCATTTGCCATCTTAAGAGAACTAAGCTAAATTCTACCATTTTAAAGTAACAGTATTGTGGATTTTGGTTGTTTATGGTCTTGTGTTAAACCTATATAAAGAATACATATTTTTGATATAAAACTGGTGTGGTGTCCATCTGTAGTGCTGTCACTTGATTACTTTATGTGTTCACAAAGGCTTTACACACTGCCTCTGAGATAAGCCTGTCTGCTCATGCCAAGCTACCAAGGGGTTGAGCAGGGGTGATTTTTTGGAGTGTACCCCCTTACCCTGACTAGACACATGGGTTCCTATTTGTCACAGGTACCTACCTATGCCAACTAGAGACCCCCAAATCTAACAGTTCGTTATTGAAAGGTTTGTTAATCCTTACTTCCCCCAGGAACGTTATCCTGACATAACAGGATTTACCTTTAGTTTTGAATGTGATGCAGTTTCATCTATTTGAACACTTGGTTCAGATCTCACTACACCCTCTTTCTTATAAAGTGGTCCATTTGGTATTATTTGCATCTTTAAGA
This sequence comes from Triturus cristatus, assembly GCF_964204655.1. Lineage (NCBI taxonomy): Eukaryota > Metazoa > Chordata > Amphibia > Caudata > Salamandridae > Triturus > Triturus cristatus. The sequence continues at coordinate 1,292,046,953 of NC_140589.1, forward strand.
AGGTTGGGAGATTTAGGTTCTCTGGTATGCACTCCAGCTTTTTTAGAGTAATGACCTATACCCTGATTCTTCATCATGGCCATTTCTTACTGTCAATATTTCTTTCTGGATTTCATTTAGATCAGGATATCATGTTCCTGCTTTTGAGTTAGACATTTCTGCTCATTTGTTAAACTTTCTAACTAAATGCTACTGTAGAATCCAGAGCATGTACGTCCTTGCTCATTAATTTTGGTCCTTTTGAACAAGTATTAAACTAAGCTACATCCAAACTCAGCCATGGGCTTCAATGTCTTATTAGGAAGGTGTGCTAGGGTATTAAGCTGCCAACACTAATTCAAATCTGCTCTACTAAGGATGTTGCAGCCCTGAGCTTTGGCTGCAGGAATTCCTTAGCTAGATATATATATAGAGTTGCTGTGTGGGCACCTTCATCCATGTATATTACATAATATCTCTTTGAACTGTCTGGGGAGGTGGAAGCAACTGGATGAGCAGTTCTGTCTTCTACTAGGAACTAAAAGACTGAAAAATGTGTTTCACTTTCTTATGTAAGTTCTTCATTAACCACCTGACTGCTAACAGTCTCCCTTCTACACACACCAGTGCTGGGCCCCTTTTGATATTTTAAACAATTTCTATTGTTTTAAATAAAGTAAACAGAAGCTTACTGTTGATATTTTTATGAGTACAGTCGACATTTATCATAATAAAATGTAGATTATTATTTAATGGATTACCATTAGAGAATCAAGGAGCTCTCTGAACAAGGCTACAACTGAATCCTATCCACTCACTCTACCGGGAAGCTGCCTTAGGTCTAAGGGTAGTGTAGGGAAGGAATCTTCAGAAGGTAACTGTAGTGATTAGGCTTGTACAACGGGGCCACAACCATGGGCGCTCTAATGTAACGCTTGCATTATGGAGGTGAATGGGGAAATATACTTTACATCAGAGTTTGTCCTGGGGGATCAATTAACATTTTCAGTTGATATGTGCCAGGCACAAGATCTCCACTAACCTTGATCTGGTCCAATTCCACAGGAACAAAGATAAATTCTCCAAAATCCCAAAAAACAGAGCCCTAATAAGTACAGAACAGCTCTCAATCAAGGTCGCTCTTTCAGAGGAGATAAGGGGAAGAGTTTGGAAAAATTACCACTCCACTCTACACCCCCCCCCCCCCGCAGGCAACTCAGGTCGCACCAGGAAGTAAGGCAGGAAATGGTGTAAACTGAAAGGGAAGGAGGAGATGTATTAGAATTTTGTATACACTCTGTCAGGTAAGTATTATAGCAGTTTTAATGCATGTCCTGTACAAAAAGAAATCCACTCACCAACTATGTGTCATGTGTCTCCCGGCACTTAGAAGAATTCCTTCGAGTTATTGTCACTCTAAAAAAAAAAGCAAGTAAATGCGTCTTTACCAAGAATGTAGCGTAGTCCTCAAAAAGTGTCAAGGATGTGATTTCCTCCTATTAGATCCACTCTTTCTTGTCTGCAAGTATCTCCCACTTCCTTGCAGAAGACATACTGATTGCTTTCAATCCGTTGATGAATTTCAATAATGACGAAACAAACAAAAATAAAGCAAAGAACTAACTGCTTTGCGGAATCCAGGATGCCCAGAGACGTGGAAGAGGAGAAACGCCACAGGGAGTAGAGGCATGGAGGAATACAGCCGAGGTGAGGCTTCTCGGCTAAGTTTAGCACTTTAGGAATCTGTAGCATGAGGTAGGGCTGAAGCGCTAAAAATAGGCTGTGCATGAGAGGGACCTGCGTGAGGAGGTCTGGCGACAACAAGAACTGAATGTGAATCAGTCTTTAAAACATATTCACACAACTGTCAGAGTTACCCAGCTCACATCCTCAACTGCAAGGCCGCTGCGAGTCAGTTTCAGTCCATGGAGGCAGAATATAAAATAAGGCAACAAACAATAGCAGGTCAGAGCGAGGCACAAGTAAAGGGGCGTGGATACAGGTCAGGAACCGTAAGCCAAGCGAGGGCTGGTTCAGATGAAGCTGATTTATAAAAACAAGGGAGCGTGGATAAATTACTCAGCGAGTAGCAAGATAAAAGCAAGGGATCCTCTCAAAAGAGAGGTTTCATTTATACAAAACGTGCATTAGAAGGCTTATATTCTGTTCCAAGTTATTGAACAGGAGGCCTGGGTCCTGACAGATCTCCCATCCAAAGGCCTATTTATGGGGAGAGGTTTAGAAGGGTGGAGGGCATGGAATCTGTGTATTAAAACAGGATCATGACCGTGGTCCGCAGGTTCCCAGGATCTTTCCTGAGGGGAACACCCCACCCAATCTATTAGATACTGAAGTTTGCCTTTGTATCTACGGGAGTCAAGGATACTTTTCACTTCATATTCCGTTGCACTTCTACCAGAACAGGAGGAGAGGTACATCGGGCTCAGAAGAAGAGCTGTCCTTCTTGATTAAAGAGGTATGAAAAACAGAATGAATACACATTTCGTCAGGCAGGTTAAATGTTAAGGTAACAGGGGATATCACCTTTTTTATTTAGTAGGGAACTATGGATCGGGGTTGTAACTTTCTTAGGCCCTCTAATCTTAAATTCCTAGTGGACAACCAGATCTTATCCCCTATTTCATAGGTAGGAGCTGGACGACGGTGTTTATCTGCTTGTTGTTTCATAGCATCTTTAGCTTGTTGTAGCTGTCGTTTAGCCTTTTCCCATACTGTTAAGAGGTCTTCATGGTGTGTTTTGACTGCAGGGATCTCCACTAGGAGGCAGGGCAAAGGGAAAGGTAAGAACATGGGATGGTGTGCCTGAGAGAAATGAAAGGGAGAGATTCCGGTGGAAAAATGTGTGTTATTATTATAAGCAAATTCTGCCAGTGAAAGAGCCTGTATCCAATCACTTGTGATGGTTGTCAAGACAACGTACATATTGTTCTAGAGTCTGAATCGTTCTTTCGGTTTGTCCATCTGTTTGGGGATGGTAAGCTGTGGACAATCTATTATCAATACCAAGAGCGGCACGTATTCCTTGCCAAAATCTAGACACAAATTGTCTTTCTCTGTCAGATATATTAATGGAGGAAGTCCATGTAATCGGACTATTTGTTCAATGTACACATGCACCAGTTCTTTAGAAGATGGTATCTTTTTTAGGGGGATAAAATAAGCCTTCTTTGTAAGCATGTCTACTACCACGTATAAAGTAGTATAGCCTTGTGCTCGTGGGAGATCCGTAATAAAGTCCATACAAATGGAGTGCCAAGGTATGGAGGGAACTGAGGTGGTCTGTAACAATCCTGTAGGAGCAGAGTGAGAAGACTTTTGTCTAGCACAAACAGAACATGACTGAACATAAGTTAGTATGTCTTTGGCCATCCCGACCCACCAAAACCACCTTTGACAGGTTTGGAGGGTTTGTTCTCCCCCTGGATGTCCTGCTAGAGATTTATTGTGACATAATCCTATTGTCTGCTGTTGTAAGTCAATAGTGAATACAAACAGCCTATTTTCATGATAGTACAATCCATCGGTTACACTGTTCGCAGGATCCTTTAACCCTTCGAGTGTAGGCAATGCAGCACAAGAGACCACTAATTGTTCTAGAAACTAAAAGAGGGCTCCTTATCTCCTTGGTCTCTTTCTCCAATGATCTTGTGACAGGGTATAATAGGTTGACATGTATCAGTGTGTACCTACTTGTCCTGTCCTATTCTAGACAAGGCATTTGCTTTACCGTGTTGTGGGCCTGGACAATACATGATAACAAAGCCATATTCACTAAAGAACAAGACCCATCTAATTTTTCTAGGTGTGTGGGCTCTGGCTGATCTAAAGAACTGCAGATTCCTATGATCTGAATAAATGGTAATAGGGTGCCCAACAAATAATGCCTCCATTCCTGGAAGCGAGTTTGATAGCTAATAACTTGCATTCTCCTATAGTGTAGTTTTGCTCTGCTGGTAAAAGAGTTTTGGAAAAATAGGCAGCCGGATGTAACCGACCAGTATTCTGATCCCTTTGGGACAAGACCCCTCCCACAGCATGTTGGAGCATCGGCTTCTACATAGTAGGGTTGAGTGTTGGCAGCATGTTTTATGATGGGGCTGTAGCGAATCGCTCCTTCAATTATTCAAAGGCTTGCTCCACTTCTTGAGACCACACAAACGTATCTCCTTTGCAGAGTAAACGTGTGATGGGAGAGATAATCTCAGAAAAATGATCAATAAACCTTCTGTAGAAGTTAGAAAATCCTATAAAAGACTGCACTTCCATTACTGAGCCAGGACTTGACCACTTTACCCGGGTTTCTACTTCCTTAGGATCCATGTGGATGCCTTCAGGGGATATCACAAAACCGACGAAGTCCACTTGGGTGGTATGAAAAGTGCTTTTGTCCAACTTGGCAAACAACTGATTTTCTTTGAGTTTTTTCAGTATTTTTTTGACATGTACAATATGTTCTTGTCCGGACTGAGAATAAATCAATATATCGTCGATGTAAACAATAACAAATAGGTCTAAGTATTCTCTCAAGATCTCATTGACAAAAAAAGGAAATGCAGCAGGGGCATTACAGAGACCGAATGGCATCAAGCAGTATTCATATAAACCAAACTTAGTTCAAAACGCAGTTTTCCATTCATCTCCCTTCTTTATTCGTATCAAATTGTAAGCCCCTCTGAGATCTAACTTAGTAAAGATCTTTGCACCATGCACTTGGTCTAATAAGACCGAAATAAGAGGGAGGGGATATTTGTTTTTGATGGTCATCTGTTAAGAGCGTGATAGCCCAGACACGCATGTAATCCTCCTTCCCGTTTTGGTATAAAAAAGATGGGAGAGGATACAGGAGAAGTGGAGTGTCTCATAAATCCTTGTTCCAACATTTCAGTGATGTATTTTTGCAGGTATTCTGTTTCGGGTTCTGTTAGAGTCCACTTACAGGGAGCTCGGCCCCTCGCACCAAAATCTATTTGGCAGTCATAATTCTGAGTAGGAGGTAGAGCAGTAGCTTTAACTTCATCAAAGACCTCCTTATATTCCTCATATATATAGGGAACACTAAGTGTTTCGCCGGAAGTATCAAGGGCACAACATAGAGGGTTTCTCCACTCACTGGCTTCTTTATAACTATTTAACATACAGTGAGTGGATTTCAGAGTGTCTGTACTCGAAGTCCAGTCAATATATGGGTTGTGGATCTGCAGCCAAGGAACACCAAGGTTAGCACCAAAAGTGGCTCTATCAATTAGGTCAAATCTGAGGGATTCAGAATGACCATTGCCACATACCATGATTATATCAGGGGTGTGATAGGTAATTAAACCAGAGGACAACTCTGTCCCATCCACTGCTCTCACCTGTTCTGGCCAAGCTTTAGACAAGAAAGAAATTCCAAAATTGTGGGCCAACTTGATATCTAGAAACTTCCCTGTGGCACCTGAATCTAAAAGAATAGACAAAGTCTTTCTGCTTTGAGTAGAGATAACTAGTGTAACCGACAAAGTGAAGTGTTTGAGTACAAGAGCGACTGTGTTTGCTAAGTAGTGTGAGGTCTTAGAGGTCATACAACTTGAAGAACCGGTCTCATGTTTCTTCAAGTTGTTCAGTTTTCCGACTGTAGCACATAGTTTTCACAACATGCTAAAGTCTTGGGAGAAGTCCGGGGTTTTGCAGGACTCTCCCGAGGGTAATGACTGCCGTTACCACACTATAAGCATAAATTGTGCTTTCTTCTTTTCTCTTTCTCTTCGGGTCACAGAGGACCTCTCAAACCCCCTATCTGCATGAGTTCACAGCTATCTTTGGTGTCCTTATTCTCTTTTCTCTCACTTCTAACTACTAGAAATCAGGAAAATGTCTGGGTGGTGCTGCTGATCCCTGGGGGAGCTGCTTACTCTTCCTCCCCCTTTTTTAAGACAAGGGGCTAGCCAGCAACCCCTAGATCTAGGGTTATACATGCAAATTTGGGTCTCTCTCATTATAGATTAAAAGCATCTGACATTTAATGATGTGTTACTCCTGGGAATCAACTCATTTAGGACTGGGTGTATTACATCCAACATGAGGGGCATTATGCCATCCACTATAATGTAGCTCAAAACTGTGTAATCTTTTCTGAATATCTTCCACGTTCATCGATTTTTAGCTTCCATTAGCTCTTTTTCTTTCTGAGCTACTGTCTAGATGCCTGTTATGACAAGATATGTTTGTTGTAGGCTGCATGCGTATGCTCGCAACCATCGTCAAATTTACAAACACCTACAATTTCAGTGGTGCCTGAAAATGCAGCTGTGCCTAATCATTTTATTTCACATTACTGTGTTTATCAAAATGTTAGGTCAATTTTCACACTCTTTGAAGTACCTCACACTTATGTGACCAAAGTTCACAGAACCATGTTTGAATCATGGCGTTGAACTTATAGGCCTCACCCAACACCTCCCATAAAGGCAGCAATACATCTAACATCCAATTCAAATATGTAGTCCAAATGGGAGCTCAGAATTACAATGCAATAAGAACTCATCACAGCTTTGTCCGGAGTATTAGGCACTGGATAAATACAGGAGGACCAATCAACCACATCAGTGTCCCTCCTCTATGTCCATCACTATTGGTGAGGTGCAGCAGTGTGCCACTTAGTGGCAAAAAGGTGGGGGGACCTAGCCCTGGCCAAATGCCACCTGCCCCATTACCTTTTGAGGATTGCAAAGAAGGTTAGACTAATGCAGCAGAGGAGTTAGGGAGTGTCAACCTGTTCTGTGGTTTAAACGTGATTTTAGTCAGTGCTATGGCTATTTTTGCCGCAATGGTGCAATGGTCTATACTTGAGAGAGACCCAGCCCACTCTGGACTGGTTGCAGTTTAATTAACATGCTTTTTACTAAGAATTCTTTGGAGTGTCACCTTGGTTTTAACTATATCCGATCTCTCTCTGAGATGGGTTGAGGAAGAACCATTGCCACCGAGAGTGAAACTGGTCCCAGACAGGCACTAGTACAGAGGTGACAGCGGAACAGAGGCCAAATGATAATTCATTGCTTTTGTGCAAGGGGCTCATCATGAGTTAGGAAAAAAGACAAGAAGACAGGCCAAGGTTGATGGATGAGGTTTGAAGGCAGCAGAAGTGAAGAAAAACAGAAAGAGGTTGGAAGGAGGAAAGAGGAGGGCAGCTATGACGGAAGACATATAGGAGCGAAAAAAGGAAGGGCATGGAAAGGTGGGTGAGAATGAGCTGTGAAGAAGAGAGAATAAAAGAAGAGGAGAGACAGCATGAGAACATGGACAAAGGAGATGAGAAAGGCAGAATGGAAAAAAGATGGGAAACCTGAGAAAGGAGAAACAGGATAAGATAAGGGAATGGTAAGAAAGAAAATATACAGGATAAGAAAGCAGAGAAAGTAGGAAAGACAGAAAAAATAGAAAGATGAAGAGGAAAGATGGAGATCTGGAGGAGAGAGTGATGGAGATGGGAGATTTGAGCACAGAGAGAAAAAGGGGATGTATGGAGAGGATGAGATATGGAAGAGAGACAGAAAAGCAAGCTATGAAAAAAGAAAGGTGAGTGAAACATTGCAAGGAGAGGAAAAGGTGAGGGAAAGAAAGATGGAAGACAAGAATGATGAGAACAAAAAAGGAGATAAGGAGATAAAGATGTGATAAACTAGGAGGTTGGAGACTATGAGCGGAACAAGATGAGTGGGAGAGAGGCATAGTCAAGGTATATAATATGAAAAAGAAAGGGTGGAATGAGAGAGAGGACAGTGATTAGAGGAAGGTTGGGGTGAGAGAAGGGGAGGATGTATAAAGAGAGAGAAGACAGGATGACAGTGAAGTGGAAGGAAGGAAGGGAGAAACAAAATTGGGGATTATAAGGAGGAGCAAGGAAAAGAAAAAAATGAAACAGGGAGGAAAAAGATAAGGACAAGTGAGAGAGGCAGAGTGGAAGAGGATAGGGATAAGAAAAGATGTAAGGAGGAGATAACAGAGTCATGGAGATAGCACAGACAGAGGAATAATAGGCAAAAGGATAAGACGACTTAGAGATTTAGTGGCACCAGTGCCCAGGGGTTCAAGGAGCCCTCTGCATCCCTGTAATGGGAGTCTTTTAATACAAACCCAGATGAGAGGGGTTCCATTATTCCCAGTTCACACTAGGGCATATGTCACTCTTGCTACGCCGCTGATTTTGTTTGCTTGCACACTGTGTCTCATTGCATTGTGAATTGTTGCTTGTCATCAATGCACACAACCTTGGCTGCAGAGCATGAAACGCCTTCGTTGGTACATACAGAGACATTTTTTTTGAGGGAACATTAGTGATAAGGGGTGCTTATACATTAACATGAGGAAAATATAGCTGAATAGTAATAATCACAGAAAATGTTTCGTTTTTCATGTTCTGCTTGTCTATATTGGACCAGGCCCTGAACCCTGAGCCATTGGACATCTTTTTTGACCATGCTGCATGGGCTCTGGTTGCAAGGTGTGGCTTTAGACTTTTATAATCTGTGCTGCTGCTTTTACCTCTGCAACAATTGTAACTTCGATTCCTGTTTGGTCATGCAGCTTAGAATGTTGTGTATGTCATCTACAATTAGTAATGTGTAATGTGTATGTCATCTGTTCTACGGTTTAGGTATGAACTGGAGTCGGTTGATGTCAGGATGCTTATGATGGTGGTCTGTAGTTTGCTACTACAATCAAAAATACGTAAATTTCCTGGAGTGCTTCTGTGTGATGAATAGCTTAACACAGACATGCAGCATGCCCGGTCCCAATGACCTCAGAATTAACGCAGCATAAACCCAGTTATGAACGAGGTGTTCTCAGTGCACTTGAGACTCTGCGTATTCAAAACATGGGTGATCTGTTCAAGGAAGGGAAGGCACGTTCCTGGGAAGATGTGGTTGCGGGTGTTGAGTTCCCATCTGCACTGCTGCACGTCTACTTTTTCGGAATACGCCATACCTTACGTGCTCTACTGGGTGATGATCTTCTTGAACCCTTGGAAATCCCAGCTTTGTCTATATTGCTCCGCTCTAAAGCCCCCATGAAACTTGTTTCGAATCTTTACGCTTCGGTACAAGCTACCACCAATATTTCATATACCAAAGCCAGATTGGCTTGGCGGACAGAGCTTGATACCCCACTCACTGATGTGATTTGGCACTATTGTTCAGAAGTTACCCAAAAGATTTCCCTTAATGGCCGACATAGATTAGTTCATTTCAAGTTTTTACATTACACGCCGAGGCAATTATTTAGATATGGGTTGCGTGACACTGATCGATGTGACCGCTGTAACACGCCAGTTGCGGACTTTCTTCACGTGGCCTGGCAATGCCCCCCAGTAGCAACATATTGGATGCATATTTTTCAGTCTCTGAACAATATAACAGGTTTGACACTCACTCCCGATTCCTTGTTGGCATTGCTGGGATACACGAAACCACTTCATAAGGGTGTCAGAAAGCTGGTTGCCATGGGCCTCTTGCTAGCAAAACGCAGAATAGCTATACGCTGGATGCGGGGACCTGTTCCTACTGTTGCAGGGTGGGAAAAAGCTATGTTGTGTTGTAATAACCAATCCAATGTGTATAAGGAGCTGTTACCTCCTAGCCAGAGGCCAAAAAGCTTCTGGGGCCTATTTACACAATATCAATTAGCACGTCAGTGTGAGGATGATGCACAAGACTAAAACTCCCACTGCATTGGATGTGTCAAGTAACACTGTAGGGTTTGAGAAATGTGTGGGCTACGTCCTAATATCATTTCACTCATCATGGTGGACTTACAATTTATCATGTTACTAGCTGTTTGTGCAGTCATTGTGACCTTTGAAAAGTGTTAAATCTTTTACCCAGAACCCCGGACAATGTTCCATGCTGTGCTGTGTATTTATACCTTGATCATTACGGAATGTCTTTGTTATCAGCGAATGTGTTATTCTTTGCCCATGCCAAGATAACTGTAAGAAGTGGGTATCTTTCTCATTTCATGTATGTATCAATTTTTTTCTTTTTGAAAACCAAATAAAAATTTATTTTATGAAAATAAAAAATTAACGCAGCATAGTGTCCATCCATGCCCTACTGTCTCTGGGAGCAAGATGTGCCATTCAAGTACAGTACACTCACAGCCTCCTTCCCCAAAGTAAGTTAGACAGTGTCTTCTCCCATTCCCAAATGTGCTCTGGGGTCAGAGCTTTATTTATGGTCACACCCTGAACTATTCCACTTGTCTCGAGAGCAAACACACCTGCCGCGAAATCACACACACACACACCGCTCCATTAGAGCAGAGGAGCGTACCCCAGCCACTTCAAGCAAATAAAATAATAATACAATGGGTTTTAAACCTGTTTTATTATCGTTTTATTTGAATCCCCTGTACCCGCCCCCAGTCTTGTGGGTGGGTCCAGGGGATGATAGTGCTGGTAGGGGAGTGGTGGGCACTTCCTTCACTGCGCAAGAAGTGTTGGGCTGGCCGCCTTAGGCCAACTGAACACCTCATGTGCAGTGAAGCTCTCTCCAGCCCCAGCTGCATTGCTGGGGCTGGAGAGAGCAGGCACAGGCTCCCAGTCTGCCTGGGAGCACAAGTTGCTGATGCTCAGACCCAATCCTGAAGCTGCTCTTATGTGACATCAGCTTCAGGATTGGTCGCGGGCAGACTGGGAGCTTGTGCCCACAGCCAAAAGCAGGAAGAGCGCGATGTGGCAGAAGATGGCAGTGGCATTGTTTTTTTTGTCCCCAAACCCTCCCCACCTCCCTCCGCCTTCCTCCGGCCCGCCCCCCACTTTGAAAGGGGACGGGCTGCTAATTCAACACATGCACATACACGTGTTAACATCCTTGAGGGGACTATGTGTGGAAACCTACCTTGTGGTACAAACCATTAGCAACGACTCTAAAATATGCTAATAACAGTAACATATTAAGAAAGAAATCCTAATACAGGATTCAGCTTCAAACTTACACATATACCCTTATTTAATTACACGTACAAAACTATCTTCCTGGTGATTTAAACGTGTTCCCATTCTTGTGAGGACTTACATATTTTTATCATTTGGGAAGGAATAAATTAATTAGCAAACAATGTTTATGTTTATTTTATGTAATATATACACTTTACACAATAATGTAACAGGATTTTTCCAGATAGCATTCATGGATTTGACAGCAGCTTTTGTCCGGGTTAACCGGGATAAGCTTTGGAGAATCATTTTAGTATTAAAGCGTTTTTATTGACGGCACAGAATGCAGAACACATAGTGAGGGTGCCAACAACCCAGAGGGTCGGCCAAGCAAAGTCAGTGTAAGCAAGGCAAAGTACGACGCCAACATGAAATTTAAGAAGTTATACACAGCAAGCCGCCTACAACCCAACAGGGACGGCCGCGTCTGAAGGAATGTAGCAAGTGAAACCCAGTATTGAAGGCTATCGATCAAACAGTTGTAAAACAAGGCAATTCCGGGGCTGCGGGTTGAGTACAGTGGAGTAGGACATGTGTAAACAGTAAGCAAAACCAAAACACAAATAAACTACAGAAAAAACCCCATTCAAGCCCTCTCCCTCCCCCACCCCGTCTCCTCAGTGAGCTAACCAAAAAAGTAAAGGAAAATTGTCGGCGCTTGGTCCTGATTGTCGTTCCAGGCCGGTCACCGCAGGAACTGGCAAGGGGGTATGTGTCTTGCATGCTCAGGGGAGGGCAGATATGCCCTCAGGGATCAGTTTGAGTATACAGAGGTATTGTGGGCAGGACAATTCTCGGAATTCTGTGGTGAGAATAGATAGAAAGGGAGCTCAAGTCTTGGTATAGGCCGCACTCTTCCCCGCTGCAGTCATAGAAAGCTTTTCCGTAGCCAGAATATTCCAAAGTTCGTGCATCCAGTGTACATGTTCCGGGACCCGGTCCGATTTCCACCTCACCAGTATAACCATTAAAGCAGCGTTCAACGCAAGCATCATTTGTCTCCCCCTATGCAAACGCAGAGGAAAGGTGAGGGCGTTTGGGAGGCCTAAGAAGATATACGCCGGGAGGCGGGGGATGAAGGTATTAAAGGCAGCATCAATGTCATCCAGCATCTGTTCCCGGAGAATCACTTTAGACATGGGGATAGACCATAATATAGTCTATTTCTTGAGGGATCTCCATGCCCACATGTTGGCCTCGGTTAGATACACCCCTGATGGTCAGTGCACAAAGAATCTTCACACTAAGCATGGGGTCAGGCAGGAGTGCAGAATGGCCCCCTTCTTAATCACCTTATATATTAATGAACTTTAACACATTTTGATGGAAGGAGTTGTTGATTGTCCAAAAGTGAAAAAACAGCCCTTGCCCCTCCTGCTTTATGCGGACGATGCTGTGCTCATGGCTAAAATATCCAGGGCTCTCCAAACTCTTGTTAAATCATTTGTGAGTTTTATTGAAGAACTGGACCTTTCCTGCAATGTTAGTAAATCTCACGTGATGGTAGTCACCGCAAGGAATACAAATTCTAGAATTTTTAAGATAGGAACTGTTGAAAGCGGGGGTCCTTATCCCTCACCGCAAACACCGAAAGCTGGAGGCGGGAGTCCCTGTCCCACACCACTGTTGCCAGGTGTGAAATCCAGACCCCTCGTTTCAACGTTAGGCTAAGTAAGGACACCGTCTGAGATAGCCCTGCTCACCCCTTAATAGCTTGGCATGAGCAGCCAGGCTTATCTCCAAGGCACGAGTGTACAGTATGTGCAACCACACTAACAGCAACCAAATTATGTCACCGCAAATAGACTCCACACAAGTTTTTATAAAACGAGTATAATCTTTATATCAGAAGATATACGATATGACCACACAATACAAAACCAACATATAATAATGGGTAGTATTCCTTCCGGTGGATTGGTAGGTTCTAATTCCAACCACCGCTTCTACCCAACAGTTAAGCTTACTTCTAACCGTTTCCAAAAGGATAGGCAGGTCACATTGCTTGAATTACACACGTTGCAAAAGAAACGAAATACTGCAATGCATAACAATCTACTCCTGTACTGTGCAATGGAGAAACAATACCATATGTAGCGTATCAGTCATGTACTTTGCAATAGAAGGAATAATGTAATGCGTATCACTACCAGCATGCCCTGTGCAAGGAAGAAACATAGCAATGCATCACTTTACAATCATGTACTATGCAATGAAGAAATAATGCAATGTGCCACGTAATAGTCATGTACTTAGTGATGAATAAATAATGCAATGTGCCACGTTTACAATCATGTACTCTGCAAGGGCAAATAATGCAGTTTTTAGCGCACCAAGCATGTAGTTTGTCAGGCACAAATAAGGTCAGGCATCATACGACAGTTCGATAGTTCGCTAGCAGCAATAATGCATAGTGTAATAAGACAGTCTAGGTGCTCCGTTAACAGTTGCCCCCAACATGGAACAATGACGACACAAAAGTACTGCTTCTCACTCCGGCCCCAGTACTGCCCCTCATTAGGCAGCACAGGCCTCGATCTGAGCCGAATCAACAGGCTCGCGCAGCTGACAAAAGAGAGAGTGTCCCTCCGAGCGCGCACCCCACCCCAGGTGGTGATCCACGTTACCTGGGGGGGCGTGTCCCCACTCTCCTCTCCTCCTTCAGCCACTTGGACCTTGATCCAGAAATCCGTCAATGGGCACGGCAAGCACGGGCCGGTGGCTCTGTTTCTGTGGGACTGCCGGTCCGGGCCACTACAGTTGAACTCTCAGGGCCCAATGACCTGGCCCTCCTTCCGGCGGTCTCAGTGGACACCGAGACCCGCACTCAGCACTTGTGGAGACTTACTTCGATTTTGGTGCACACACTACCCAGGCACTCCTCACCAGCGCCTCTGGCCTTGGCTGCACCATGACACGCACCCTGCGCATCCGAGACTCATTTTACTCCGGTGTACCCGCGATTACAAGGCACAACTTCCAAGGGTCTCAAGCTGCAAAAGCACGTGCACACCGCGTTGCTTGGGACTTCTCCAGAAACGTTTATGTTCCTGTGTTTCCAAACAGGGAGCCAGCTCACCTCGGGCCCTTGGGGTTCAGGACACAGCACAAAGCACAGTCCTTTTCAAGAAGGGGAGGACACCACCCACTGCAATGTCCCTTCAGTCTCTTCCTTAGTAAAAGCTACAAACTGCAGGCCAGCCCCAGATCACGAAGCAAGGGTCAGTGCTATCCAGCAGTCTCTTCAGCAACTTCTTCCGTGGCAGATGTTCTTCTTGATCACGAAAGAGGTCAACGCCTTTGCAGACTCGACCTGTCCATTTCGCCATTCAAAACTACACCAAATTCTAGGGGTTTCAGTTCTCTTAGTTATACCCCTTCATGTCTTTGAAGTGTGTTGTGCTCAGGGCTCCCTAACCCCTGCCTAAATCAATTCTGGGTGTCTCCCTCCCAGTGTCACCTTTTTCCCTTTGATACTGTAGGCCTGGATCCTTAATCACTCAGGAGGAGATGGGTCATTGGTTTAGAGCACTAGCCCAGGCCTTTTCACCTCCTGGGCGTCTCCTCCCCCTACTCTCCAGATGCAGGGCAGCCTGGTGCCATCTCAACCTCTCCATTCGGTCAAGACCTCCCCCAGCTCCTCTCACCTCTCAGATCCAGACAGAGAATCCACATTCAGCAGAGACACACAGAAATGCTTAAATCACAAAACTCAGCCACTTTCTAAAAGAGTGGTTTCTGAACACACAGTGGCAAAAACACTTTCATAGAAAGATGTGTTATGACACTGTGAGTTCATACATACTAAACTTCACCTCTCCATTATAAACTTATAGGAAACTAGGCCAACAAAACACAATACCCAGCCTCCCCCATTCTGTCCTATGGTCAGAATGTCCTTTCACCAGTGAAAACGAAATGGAGTGTTTTTCACTGTCAGAACATAGCACACACCTCAGTATATATCCTGCCTTTTACTTACACAGCACCCTGCCCAGGGGTTACCCAGGACCTACCACAGGGGTGACCACAGTGTACGCAAAAGGGAAAGTAAGGCCTGACAAGTGGTTGCACTTGTCAGGACAACATGCTGACTTACCAAACTGCACGCAGGCCCTACACTGAAGGCCTGAGTTCCCTTCTCTGGGCGCCTTTGCAGTACTAGCCCTTGCACATACAGTGCACATCACTAGGGACTTTTACTAGTAAGGCAAACATTCCAATCATGGCCAACCGAATACCATTGTACTTTACATAGGGAACCCTTGTACTTTGACACTGATCAGCAGTCGCAAAGTACCCAAAGCATCTAAATTGGCAACTCTATGTCAGGAAAGGAGTCTAGGGGGAAAGCAAAATGTTTAGGGAACTTTAGCCAAAAAGGTCAAGTCCTACAGGAACACAGACTCTCACAAAGGTGAAAGTTTTCCCATATCTGGGTGTCCTGTTTGATGCTGATTCATCATGGAACCCTTTATTATTTAGTAAGCAGTCGAATCTTGTCCATACCAATGCAGCCATCTGGAAGTTTGTTTTCAGATTGGGCATGAAAGCTATTAGCGCCCTGCAACAAATTTATCGAGCGAAGAGTGTCTCTAAAGTTTGTTATGGGAGTGACATCTATATCACATTACCCACTCCAGGTGGGCAAACATTTATTTTTGAGATGTCTTCTTTGCGTCCCTCAGACCACCCTTCCTTCCTACATAGTACATAAAGAGCTCGGTGTAAGCCACCTCTCTGATATTATAGCCCATATGTCCCTTTTCTTGTTGGATTTACATCTGGACAAAAGGAGCCCATTGAAATAGAGCTATACTGCAGGACTGTCTATTGCTCGACCTTTCCCTGAAAATCCTGTGGCTAAAGTATATCAAGATATCTCTTCAGAACTTGGGAAGGGGGGCTCTGTTTATTAGCCTGGATAAGATTGTAAAGGCAGATCGAAGCTGGATCAGAGAACATTTTGTGAGACGTAAACTACATGAGAGAGAGTCTCTGGACCTACCGAAAAGTTTGGGGTGAGGATATGTGCTATTGAGAACAAATTTAGGCATACAAATGTATCTATAAAAAGGAGAGCGGCACCACCACTCCAAGAAACAGGGTTCCTTGATCCAAAAATAAAGCAAAAGAGAAAAATCTCTTGGAGAAATCACCAGCCAGATCAACCACTCTCCACTGTCTCATCTATCAGAAACTACTCACTCTCAGTCTTAAAAGGACCCAAAAAGCAATTGAATAACATCTGTTTAATGAAGTATAGACTTAAAAAACTGTAGAACAATCATTAAAACTCATATAATTAAAAACATTCCAAATAATCTCATAGAAAGCATATAGCTTACTAGATGTAAAATATCACAAATAAGAGAGACAACATTCCAGACATATCCATTTGTCATTTAAAAAACTGTTAATTTGAAGAAATCAATAAGGGAAAGTGCAAAATGTCACAAATTGTTTATTGTTCCCAAAATTTAACAAAACCAAGGGGGTGTTGACGCGTTTCGGTGGAAAAACAGAATAAGACCACCTTCTTCAGGACAATAGTATAAATGTCTCTCTAATTGATTATGCAATGTTCACCTACATGAAAAGCAGACACACAGTTGTTAGAAATAAGCCTGGGTGGAAAAATCTGCACCACTCACGGAGTTTGCGGATTTTTGGCAACTCTGTGTTCTACGTAGAACTTGGAGTTACCAAAAACTCCGTGCTCCGCAATGGAGCTGAGGTTTTTTTTGTTCGCGTATTTAAAATGCGTTTTTGCACGTGCCGGAGTGACTTACCGGGATGTCTGCTATCGCTGACGAAATTTCCTATCCATTCGCAAGCGCCACGAGATTTGGTAGTCGGCCGCACGGTCCCGCGAGATTGTGCGATCGCGAACACATCATTCAGATGTGACATCGGACTTCATCACGGAACTTCCGTGAAGATCGCAATGTCGAACATGCAGAATTTGCAAGCTGGAGAAGAATATCTCTCGCACAGCATAAAACCTCCTCGAAATGATGATTTGGATGAGAAAAACTCCTCAGATCAGATTGACATTTGGCTGTACTTTTTTGTGCAAGGAGTTCATTTTATTTTTTTTACTTTTATTTTTTTAAGAGGAAGGAAGTGCCCCAGAGTCTCCAACTTCATGTTCCTGTCCAGCAGGCTCCTCCCAGTGCTTTGTCCATGTCCTGTCCACTTTTCATTTGGATTTGGAGCTGGAAGAATCACACTTTGTGGCCGCTGCATCATATATCATTGGATTTCAGGACTTTTGAATCTGAGATTTCACAAGTAAGTTGGAAAATTGGTGTTGTTTGTTTGATGTGGCATTGCACCTACATTTGTTTGTACTTTTCCTCTTTTTTTAAAATGTTTGTGGTGGGCGGCCTGTTGTTCAGTAGGAGCCTAGTTGTTTCTTTGTCTGTAATTTTTCATCTTTTTTAAAGGAAACATGTTGCATAGTTCACTGCATTTGCTCCAACTTTTGAAATTAATTAATTTGCAATATTTATTTAATACACTAGTCCTGTAGTCTGCCAATACTATCAGCCTTTCAGCCAGTAGGCCCAGAGCTACTCATTGGTGTGTGAAACAACTGTTTCTGTGGTGTCTGTTGTATTTAAACATCATTTAGGGCATGGACGGCATTGGATTGAATTGCAAAATGTGTTTTGGGGGTATTTCACTTTTTTGTGTGTGTTAAATAAATGCCTTTGTTGGATGTGTGTGGTGTGGTTGCTGTGTAACTTGCAAAACTTTTTCAGCCCTGTAGATTTTCGTTTTTGCATTGTTGCATAATGCATTAAAGCTGTAATGTTTAGCATGCCTACTTTGTCTGGCCATATAGGCCCTGCTTGAGTTCATTGTTTTACAGGCATCCTGCTTGTTGTTGTGTGAGTGACCATGTGGCTGGTGGCCATTTTGTAGTGGTAGTTAGTGTGCTGCTTTTGCCATAGGCCTGCATGCCTTTCCTTTGCTCCTCTTGGCTTACTGCTTCTTGTTGTTGTGGCCTAGCAATGTGGCTGCCAGTCATTTTGTGAAGCCAGCCAATCTGCTTTTGCCATAGGCCTGCATTGTCCGTCTTCCCTTTCTTGTTGTTGTGGTGGCCTGTCTGGCCATGTGACTGGTGGCCATTTTGTGAAGCCAGCCAGTGTACTTTTGCCATAGGCCTGCATTGTCTGTCTTCCCTTTCTTATTGTTGTGGTGGCCTGGCCAGTGGCCATGTGTCTGGCGGCCATTTTGTAAAGCCGGCCAGTGTGCTTTTGCCATAGGCCTGCATTGTCTGTCTTCCCTTTCTTGTTGTTGTGGTAGCCTGGCCATGTGGCTGGTGGCTATTTTGTGAAGCCAGCCAGTGTGCTGTTGCCATAGGCCTGCATTGTCTGTCTTCCCTTTTTTGTTCTTGTGGTGGCCTGGTTATGTGGCTGGCAGCCATCTTGTGAAGCCAGGAAGTATGCCTTTGA
Organism: Triturus cristatus; assembly: GCF_964204655.1. Taxonomy (NCBI): domain Eukaryota; kingdom Metazoa; phylum Chordata; class Amphibia; order Caudata; family Salamandridae; genus Triturus; species Triturus cristatus. Next base: position 1,292,065,391 of record NC_140589.1, read on the forward strand.
AATAGGCCTGAATTGTCTGTCTTCCCTTTCTTGTTGTTGTGGTGGCCTGGCCATGTGACTGGCGGACATTTTGTGAAGCCAAGAAGTGTGCCTTTGCCATAGGCCTGCATTGTCTGTCTTCCCTTTCTTGTTGTTGTGGTGGCCCGGCCATGTGGCTGGCAGCCATTTTGTACAGGCAGCCAGTGTGCTTTCGCCATAGGCCTGCAAGCTGTCTTTGTGGTGGCCATACCTTGCCCTTGTTGTTTTGCATGCATTTTTTTTCTTTTTACCCAGCAAAAAAGCAGGACAGTTCACTATATCTTCTAATACATTTGCAATATTATTGACTTGAATTGATTCACTATGTGGCCTAGCCTGCCAAAAGGCCTTTTTCAGCCAGTAGGCCCAGAGCTACTCATGTGCGCATTAAACAACTGTTTCTGTGGTGTCTGTTGAATTTAAACATCATTTAGGGCATGGATGGCATTGGATTAAATTGCAAAATGTGTTTCTTTTGGGGTATTTCACTTTATTCGTGTGTGTTAAATAAATGCCCTGTTGGATGTTTGTGGTGTGGTTTTTAATCCCTGTGGATTTTTGTTTTTGCATTGTTGCATTAAAGCTGTGTTGTTTAGCATGCCTCCTTTGTCTGGCCATATAGGCCTACTTGAGTTTATAGTTTTACAGGCCTCCTGCTTGTTGTTGTGTGAGTGACCATCTGGCTGGTGGCCATTTTGTAGTGGTAGTTAGTGTGCTGCTTTTGCCATAGGCCTGCATGTCTTTCCTTTATTCCTCTTGGCTTACTGCTTCCATCCCCATTGCCAGCTGCAGCTTCCTGAATTATGCTGCATCCCGCGTGATGCACAGTCACATTCACAATGCCAAACAGGTTTCATTACATTTGTGTTTTTGTTCTTCTTTCCTATCCTTCCTGAGTGTACACTGTATACCATGAAATCCTTTTTTGTCAAAGTCTCACAAATGGCTACACTGTTGTTATGTTTTTTAATATCTGAGTTAATACAATGTAATAACTTAATAATACAATAACACTTACAAGTGTGACCACACACTAAGTTATATATTATATTTGTCTGTTTGTACAGTAGTAAATTGAACCACAACAATAAATGCCACGTTTCACCGATGTTCTTCTTGCTTCTTTGCATTTAGGTGCACAAAAAAGGAGGAATCATCATCTCATCACCCAATGTATTGCCAGACAGAAGTCCTGCTGCGCATGACGCCAACCGACATGTGACTACAGATATCTTTTCAACTCATGCCATGGTGTGCTGCTGACAACTGAAGAAGATGGCTCCAAAGAAAAGTACCTGGTCCTCCACTACCAAGAAATTTGCCAGTTATAAGAAGAAGGAATTGCCACTTACCACTTCTGGTGTGCAGACCAAGATCTTTTTTGGGAAACCAAAAATTGTGCCTGCAGAAGTGGTGTCTGGGGATCAAGCTGGGAGCAGCACCCCCGCATCAGTGGACCCACCCCACCAACCTAGGCCCAAGCCCATGTCTGTCGCAGAGGCAGCCAGTCTCATCACGACAACACCAACGAGCAGCTACGTTGAAATTGACTTATTGTTATCGCAAAGAAGTACCCAATCAACGCTGGAAACACCACCCACAATAGCAGTTATTCTGCTCGAAGTAGGGGCAGTTCAGGAAATTGAGCTACCTGAAGAGGACGAAGAGCAAGCCACTCGTTCAGAAGATCCATTGTCTTCCAGATCCCCAGCATCGAAATGAGGGTTAGTCCATTGAAGTCTTCTGCAAGCCCCCCTTCTGATGATCTAGATGCCACTTGGAAGCCACCAACTCAGTCTGAGAGAGAGAGAGATGCCACGAGACAAGGCTAGGGAAAAGGAAGGTTCCAGAAAGCCTCAGAGTTATGGAGGTAGATGTATAAGAGGAGGATGATGACGAGCCAGTCATCATGGACATCAGTCCCGCCCCAGTGGAGACCGACATTACCCCATCCCAAATTGCTGTGAGGGATGTGGCACGGATACCACCAACACAGGTAAAACCAACACCACCTCCAGCTTCCATATTTGCATTTGCGAAGGCCCGGCAGCGACCTACATCCAGCACAACCATCTCAGTAGAAGTAGGTAGTGGTAGTGCACAGGGAGTCAAATTCCACGCCCACCCTCCAGTTAATCCAGCATTTCTAGTTGCACCTCCAGCAGCTCCAGAAAGTTCACCTCCCCAGTTTGTGACTTCTTTTCAGTTAGCAGTAAGGAGGAGAATGTTGCTATGTGCTCCATTTGTAAACAAGGTGTTAGTCGGGGTGAGCTTGGTACAAACTATGGTACCGGACACCAAACAGCCCATCTGAAAACACACCACTGGATCCAGTGGGAAGAACACCTTAAAGGCTACAAAAGTAAAACTGCACCCATTGCTGTTGGTGGAGACATTTTCTCTGGAACACAAAGTAGCCCTGTTCCCAGCAGTGTAGTGGTACCACCCAAATCCTCATCAGCCTCATCAACATCTCAGTGGCATAAGAGTAAGAGTCAGGCTGAGGCTGAGAGTGAGACACCAAGGCAACAGAGTACCGCAACGCAAAAAAGTGTGGCATTGAGCCTAACAACATTTGGCGTCAAGAAGTCACCTGTATCAGTGGCACCAGAAAGGAAAAAAATCCAGCCTACTATTCTCAGCATGTTTATGTCGGAGGGGCAGTATGAACACAAACACCCAACGGCACTTTTGAACAAAGCGAAGCGCTGGACCTTCTCCCTTTTCTTTTGTGGAAGGGGTGGGTTTTATTGAATTTGTGACAGCCATCTGCCCAAAATTGAAGGTTCCCAGCCGGTCCTCTTTAGCCAGAGTTTCTGTTCCAGCACTGCATCACGACATGCTGGATTTGCTTGGACTAGCTTTGCAGCAGAGTGCTGTTCACAGTATCCACATGACAACTGACATGTGGACCAGTTGCCAAGCCACTGATAACATGTGCATCACTGCACACTGGATCTTTTTTGTGGGGGTTAGAGAAAAGATATCTACAGGTATTGACACTGCTGTGATTTTTAATACCGCTCAGAAACATGCAACTGTAGCCATGTTCGTAATGGAGAAATCTCATACTGCTGCAAACATTTTGGAAGAGTTTAACAGCAAGGTCTTTAAATGGCTGCACCCAAGGGGGTTTAACATTGGTTTTGTTGCCACAAACAATGGCAGTAATATAGTTAAGGCCATGGGCGATGGTTGCTATTTCATGGTCCTGTGTTTGTCGCACTGCATTAACATCATTGTTCAAGACTTTCTGAAAAAAGAATACTGAGTCAGCAACTTAATGACCACCTGTAGAAGAATATGCACACCTTTCAGCCATTCTTTTAAAGCCTGGAAGCAGCTAAGGATCATTCAATGTGAGTATAGAGTGCCAGTTAAAGCACCCATCCAGTAGGTGCCAACACATTGGAACTCAACTTATTACACGCTTGACCGTCTGAGCAGTACAGACAAATTAATGACTATGTCATGCGAAGACTAGGGGATGCTAGTGTGAAAGGCATGACCGCTGAGATGGACCAATGGGGCCTAGTTGAATGCCTGACAGAGATATTACTTCCATTCAAGCTCTTCACACTTGAAGTCAGCAAGGAGGAATGTACTATGGGCCAAGCTATCCCATTGTTGCACATGCTACAGGATAGCTGAAGGGGTGTCTGCAATGTATGCAGGTGTGGAGGAAAAAAGAGACGCATATGAGTTGGTGGAGAGCATATCCCTTCACTTAGCTGAAAATACAAGGGTGCAAACTGAGATTGTGTCTTCCAACCAATACATTTCTCCCACAATTCTGGATCCAAGGTACAAATCAGTACTGAACACTAACAAATGTATTCCTTTTTCACAAGTGGATGTTGCCAAGTACAAAACTTGGAGAGCTGAAGTAGCCAGTGACTTTGAAAAAGACCGGCTGGAAATTAGAGGCCTGCTACTCCAGGCCACCACAAATACTGCAGGGCAGCCTGCGTCAAGTTCAACTTCAGTGCCTGAGGGCAGTGCGGTTGGCTCACAGCAGTCAAAACCACCAACATCAACAACAACAACAACATGATCATCACCAGCTCCAGTAATCTCGGCACAAGAATGGTATCGACAGCAAGGACTTGTTAGGTCCAGTGCTGATGCAAATGCAAAGGCAAATGAGGCCGGGCAAAGCGGAGCACCCCTGAGCATTGAGCGGATGGTCCAGGCCTATCTGGATGACCCAACATAGGTCTACATTGATCAAAACCATTGCTGTATTGGTATGGGAAAAGTCGCCATTTGCCAGTGCTCAGCAGGCTGGCAATAAACTATCTGGCTTGCCCTATCGCAAGTGTCTCTTCTGAATGAGTCTTCAGTGCTGCTGGTGCCATTGTAAATGTGAAAAGGAACAGTCTCTCACCCCAAAACGGGGGGAGGTTAACCATGATCAAAATGAATCAACACTTTATACCACCGGATTATACCAAACCTGAAGCACAGCAGGAACAGGAGGACAGTGACTTAGGTGACAAGAGTAGTGTGGTAGATGACCTACTTCTGGGTGAACCACCAGAGTTTGAGGACGAGCTCTACTTCCCTGACAACTAGGCTTTCAACTTGTTACTTTCTTTCTTCCTATTTACTTTTATTATTTGAGTGTGTCTCTGTTTTTCTGGTTCGAATCACAACAAATCTATCACCACTGTCTTGTCTTTTTATTGCCGTATTGGAGTTGCAACTGTGTTAATTTATTAAAGAAGTCCATTCCTCTGAGTCCTGCTCCATCCATCCTGACTCGCTGTAAATCCATTTTCTTCAAGCCAGACATTGGATGGGGAATAGTATAAGAAATGTGTACCTGCCTCCTTGAGTCCCCCCAAAAGAACATGACTAGAGCTATCCTCCTTTCCGATCCGAGAGGGACTGCCCTTTAAGATGAGAACAGGTAATGAATCTGATGGCATGCATTGGACGCTGACTCTGAGTGATTGGTGTTTGTGTTGTTGTTGTGCATGAAGTGTACTAGTATTTAATCTACACACTAAAACAAAGTGACTCAAGTCAATGTTTCCCTTCTTGTTGTTTAATAACATATTGTACTTCTACTGCAGGGCGATCCATTGCATTTTTGAACAGGGAATCTGGACTCACTCGGTACAACACTGCAGACTGAGTTGGACACCATTATGAATATGATGACCACATACTCTTTACTCTTCGCAGTCAGTCAGTAAGATCGAAGATGATTGATGGAATAATTCGGGGCATTTCATGACGTGGCATAAAGGTAAATAAGTCAATCAACAACAACCACAGCAGACCTACATGTTTGTGTAGTGGTGGAGTCGAGTCAGTGTAGTGGAGTGGTATGACTGACAGCGGTGCATTGATTTAGTTACTTAATTTGTAAAATGCTATGTTGCTGTATATGTGTGCTCTGTCTGGCTCAGTCAAAATCTAAGCTAACTGGAATTTTGGTGGATGTGGTGGGCATCCTCTGTCTTTTTGTTGTTGTAGTGTGGTTAATGCTGGAAACAGAGTAGACAAGATTTAGCCATGCCGCCTCTGAAACTGTTCTTGTTGCACTCCTCCGTAATTTATCATTTTTCTCTCCTTGATTTCTCAATACCCCTTTGGTTTTTCCATCTACACTTACAGGCCGACCTTTACCCTGCGCTATACTGGGAAAAACAACTCACACTTACCTTACCAATCCGCATCCGCCAGGCAGGCAGTGGGGCACCCAAGATTGATGGACGGAGCATCCTTGGAAGGGAGGGCCTAGAGGAATAACGAGAACCAACTTCCCAATTTGACCAGGATAATACAGGAACTTAGTATCATTCATCATCTTTTAATTAATTTGATTCATTTTTTCTCTTCAATCATTACAACTGTGTGTTGGTGTTTATTTGGTTTGCTCCCAGTCTTTGCTTAAATACCTACAGCTATTTTCTAATTTTCTTTGGTAGCTTTAAAAGGAAGTCCGGTAACACATAACATAAATAAAATGTATGTAATTCGGGTCTCTCTGAGGGCAGACAGGCAATGCAATTGCATAATAATAATTAACAATATGCTGCTGCCCTGTAGTGCCTACTAGTCTACTTACTAGAAGTACTACTTATCATTAACCACATCATGCATGCATTTCCTTTTTCTCCCTTAACAGATTTATGAATATGATGGTCGTCTGCCAAGATTGTGTGTTGTCCATGTGCAGTGTTTTTCTTTGTCAAACTTTTCCCTCATAAACCCCTTCTCAACCATTCATCAAACGCTAACCCTCTTCCCCCGGGCTGTGTGATTTATTGAGGGGTGACTAAATTAAAATTACACCAATAATTGATCACACACTTGCTGGGGCGGATATGGTTAAAGCAAGTAACACTAATTCAAGGCAGGTCGAGGATCTTCTAATTTGGCTCTAAGTATATATATATATATCGTCGAGCACACTGGCAACAGATTAGATTGCCCAGTGCCCTCCCATGCTCAGTAGAATTCGCCTGTCCACTTCATAGGTTGAGTCAACTTCAGTTTGTTTTAACTTGTACTAGTCTATCCCTGCCACCATTATGTATTATTTTGCTTGAGCATTAATAATATCAATATCATTCATCATCAGTTTCTTCTTGTTTGGCAGTCTTCTTCTTGTGTACTTACTACTTACTGTACATCTACCACTCGTTCCCTAGTCTCCCTCAGGTGACTTACTTGTCTCATTTTCTTTTTTTGCAAATGCAACTGTCTAATACTGCTACCACCACCCACCATGGCACCTTAGGAAACCAAACCATCACCATGCAGCCATTGCTTTGGCTAAACATCAATCACAGTTAAGAGAAGAAGTGTCGGGGAGTCAATGATGTATATCTATGGAAATTAATTAATTCACACACCCACATCCTTCCAAATGTACGTACTACAATCGGGTTTTATTTGCAGAATGTATAGACTAGGAGAGACTGACAGTAGTAGGACACGTGAGGGCACTGCATCTATTTGTCTGTGTGTTACACTATTGGCAGATTTTAAAAATTGGCTGCAGCCCTGCAGCAAAAGGAGGAAACAAAAACAAACAAGGTGACGTAAAAGAGTAACCCCCCCAGAAAAGATTTGCATCATATCATATGTATTGGCAAACTATAAGTTATTTATTATCCTAACAAAAATAAATTCGAAGAAAAACCCACAACACCTGACCCACATCTTTCCCTAACCCCAACCAATGTCCAGTAAAATAAATAAATGTCCATGTCCAAATTAGTTCAAGAAAAAGTAAACCCCAAGGTTCTCCAACTAGTCCCAACATCCCACCCACCCAAAAAATATTTAAAAAGGGGCAAGAGTCAAAGAAGACTGAGGTCAGTAATGTGATGACTGAGTCTGACGTCTAGCTGCGGGGGTGCTGGCTAGTTTTCTTTAGGACCGCCTCCATCTGGGCCTCCAGGCGCACCACCCTGAGGAGCACGCAGCTCTGAAAGTTCCTGCAGGAACAAAAGGGTTGGGCAGCCGTAGATGTTGTCAATGGTGATGGGAGGCGGGCGGCTGCCATAACACGACGCCGCACCACCGGAGGCATAGGGGGGGCTGGCTGGGCCCCGGGGCATTGGAGGAAGAAGCTGCAGCTGCCACCTCCCCCTCCTCCTCTGCCAGGACAATCAGCCGGCAATATTCATCCCGGATGGCCTCCAGCTTCCTTTGCGGGGCTCTGGCCGCCAACTCCTGCCTAGCGGTTTGAAAAGGAGTAGCTATATCTAGAAACGAAAAAAGAGAATTGTTGTAACCAATACGCTTAGCAAAACAGTAACACATAATTAAATTACAGTCCACACATAAAAATGATAGTGGCACAGTAGTAGCAGTAGCACTAGCAGCTGTCATATCCTCCTCTGCACCTCACTTCCCTTCCTCTGCCCCTAAGACTTGGATGTGATGATTATGCTTTCAGGCACTAAGTATGGAGTAGAAGAGTAGAAGTATTTTTTTCTCTCTCTTATTTAGGACAATTAAGCTTTTGTCCTGTCGCAGTCTCGCAGACTCATGTACTTTATTACTGTCTGCATGTGGGGCAGCTGTACTACACAATTATATATTTCCATTATGGTCATACTCTATTAAATCAATGGCAAATGCTCAGACAATTTCACTTTCACCCTGACTGCACTACTGCAATAAGGCACATGATGATGGTTAATGATCACTTGCTTATGGATGATGATAAACGGCAGCACAACATCATGTCACTCACGTCACCTGATGATGATGACACACTGAGTGAATTGTAAGTACTAGTTACCAAATACCATGCAGCCAATAGGCCACCCATGGCTGACACAGGGAGGGGACTGGCGCGGAAGTGGGACTCAGAGTCGGAGGGAGGCGATTATGAGTAGGGTAAATATTTAGTTATGCACACTATATGTTGTGCTTGCAAACTACTGTGAGTCAAGGGGATATTCCATTCTGAAATACAAGTACAATCTCAAACCTTTGAATCAAAAACCTTGCAAAAACAGTCCTTGTTCTTCCTAGGGCTTGTTTTTTCATTTACATTCAGTGCATTGCTCTTCTAGCATTTATTTGTAATATTCTTCACACTTGGCTGTGGTACTGTCTCTAGCACGGTTTAATTTTCTTTTGCATTCTCTTCATCAAGTCTGACTCTGTTTTCACCTACTATGATACCATCCAGGCATCCATCCATCCAAACATTGCTATCATAAACCGGCTTTTACCAACAACAACATACATTTTAGATATAACCACCCATGCCATGCGCCCTCCTTGCTTGCCTTAGAGTTTGATCCCTCAAGCCTCCCTGGAAGATTCCTTTCACCCATACAGTTTCACCCACTCAGGCATCCTTTCTGCTTTCTCATTTACCTTTTCACCCATCCTTCAGCTACCCATGCATCCTATTCCTATCATCTCCATCTGTCACCTATACATCCCGGGGCTCCTTCTTTCACCCATGCATCCTTCTCTGACAGTCATACATGTCGTCTGACTGTTTGTCTTTGTAATAAAACTGTCTTTGCTGAGTTGAAGATAGAATATGCCATTAGTTTCCCAACCCCTACAGCTAATGCTAATGTTTAAGTAAAGGCCAGGGTGTCTTCTTCAACTGTTCAGTGTTCTCACAAGTAACAATTTAGCCTCAGCAGAATTACAGTGTACTTCTAGTACCGAGTGTACAGTGTACACCCTTGCAGCAAGTGTATTAATCATTCTCAATAAGTAAGGAATATGACTTACCACCGCTCGCCACTGCTGCTGGCTCACCCCCTGTGGCTGCCGCATTCGCTCCCTTTGGAGTGGCATGGTGCCCCTAACCGCTGGCCCCAGCACTGGTAGTCAGTACGCCTTGAAAAAAAATCCAATTTTTTCAGATGCCATATACGCCTTCCCTATTTATTTTTTCATTAGCAAAATTTGAAAATACATAATTAATAATACATATACACCACACACATTACTATCTACAATTTATTTTGATACCAGTACAGTAGACAGTATGTCCTATCAAAAATAACTAAATGATATCTGGTGGGGCATATTGTTGGTGGCAATTTTTTAACAGCCTCTCAAGAAGAGAACAACCCATAGGACTTGACTCAGTGACTAGAGCTATGGTGCATCTCATTTTTTGAAAAGAAGAAAGAGTGGCCAACTGGACGGACATAAGGTCTCTCTTAGTTGGAAAATGGTGCCGTCCTCCTACTCCTCTCATATACTTTCTTCCAGCCAAGGTGCACAGTAACAGTTGTTCAGTGTTCACCATCAATTGCTGCTACTAAAAAAAGTACTAGGCCTGGATTAGAAAAAGTAAAATACACCACTTTGGGGGTCCTGCTCCTGTCCAATGTGAGTTTTTAATTTTTTTTCTAATTTTATTTTTTAGTCCTCATATATGCCACCAAATAGTATTTGCTCTAGATGGGAACTCTCCGTACCCTTCACTCGATTACCGCCCTCGGGGACTGTGCACAGCGACCGGGTTCTCCCAGAGGAAGGCTGTCTCCTTATCCAACTCCCGTTCCCCACCAAGAACATAATGGGTACTAGGGAGGATCGGACCACAGACCCCTGCCATAATCATTGGACAGATGTTGTTATTTCTTCGCCCAGGCCAATAGTGGAGACCAGATCTTATTGGTGCTCGCTTCATCACAGGCAATGTCTGACTGACTGATCATCATAATATTTTTCAAACAGTCGACGAATCTAGGTGGGGACACGGACTTCCATTGTCTACAGATTTCTCTCCTGGCAATGACAATCACATAAAAGACAAAATGCGAGACAGCATTCGTATTAAATCCCGGTAGAAGGCCAAAAAAGATCAATCTAGGGCAGCATATGATCGGTACATGTAAGACCTCCTCAAAAAAACTACATATGGACCCCCAGTAACTGGAGATCTTAGGACAGTCGAAAAACATATGTCGATCGTCCGCTGCCGGAAATTTGCACCTAGGGCAATAAAATCTATCTGACGTTACCCTAGATAGTTTAGCCGGAGTCCAATAGACCCTGTAGGCTGTAAATAAATGATTTCTCCTCAAATTGGCAGGATTGTTTACTCTGTGAGACATAGAAAAAGAGTCCCTCCACATTTTCTGTACCTCTTCCATGTTTCCTATTGAACCGTTGCCCCAAAGTTTCCCTACTTCTGAGGCTAAACCGTCCTCAGAACAAATAAGTGTCTGATACCAGAAGGAAACTTCATGTTTCCAGCCTCTTTCCCTACAGATGGAATCTAGGATCGGGATGTCCACTGCCGACCCCCAAGATTGTCTTGCCCACCACGCGGACAGTTGGTAAAACTTGAACCTAGTTAGGGATCTATTGGTTAGATTTGCAAGACACTCCCAGTCCATGAGCCTAGAATCAAGACACAGGTCTCCCCATGTTTTAATCCCTGCTACCTTAAGGGGCTGAGACAATTAGTCTAAAAGGCATTCAGGAGTGCCCGGGGAATCCCAGATTGGGGCATATAAATTATAATAAGGTATCCCCAGTGTTTTCCGGATATATCTCCAATTTTTAAGCGCCGCCTGTAAAATCTTAAGGCGGACCTTTTTGAAGAATTTTTGATCTCCAAATTTGAGAAGGAAAAACTCAAGGCCATGTGGCTGGTCATATAACAATGCCTGGAAAAGGCGGCCCTGTGAAGAGAAGTTCAATTTATTAGCCAAAATTCAAAATTTTTTAAAGTGAAAGGCATGGCAATGTATAAGCAAATCGGGCAGAGCTATCCTGTGCGATTTTGTGGCCCATATGAACGATCCGATCTTCCCTTGGAGAATAGCAATATCTTTATGATTAAATAATAATGGGATAGAATTAAAAAGAAACGTTATCTTGGGAAGGATAATCATTTTAACAAGATTCACTCTCCCATATATATTAAGCGGAATACTTCCCCATCTCAACATTAGCTTACAAGCTTCCTTCGCAACTCTCAGCCACCTAGTTTTTGAAATGTCAGCCAATTTTTGAGTTAGGTGTATTCCGAGATATCTAATTTTTTGTTTAGCCCCCTCTATTTGGATTAAATTATTCCAACCCATTATATCAGTTTTTTCCTTGTTGATTTTATACCCCGATACTCTTCCAAATTCCTCCGCTAGTTCAAAGAACCGTGGGATTGCCTCAACATGATTGGAGGTGTACAAAAGCAGATAGTCGGCACACAGAGCGGTTTTCAGCTCCAGCTCTCCAATTTTAAAGGGTATGATTATATTATCCCTTCTAAGTGTACAAACAAAAGGCTCTATATAGACATCAAATAATAAAGGGGACAGGGGGCATCCCTGCCTTGTACCTCTAGTGATATTAAACCATTCTGATAGCCCTCCATTCACTAGGACCTTTGCTCGGGGGCTCCGATATAGAGATTTAACAGCTTCAATAAAGATTAAGGGGAAGCCGAACTTCATCATGGTAGCCCAGAGGTACCCCCAGTTAACCTGATCGAAGGCTTTGGCTGTGTCAATTGCTATAATAGCAAGAGGCAGCCTCCTCTCTTCTGCATGGTCTATTGCCCCTAATGCCTAAAACGTAAGTTCATTAAGCTGCCTCCCTGGTATAAACCGTCTCTAATCTGGATGTATGATTGTTTTAATGGATCTGGCTAATCTAGTGGCCAGTATCCCTGAAAAGATCTTTAGATCCGAATTTAACAGCGAAATGGGTCTATACGATTCGATTTTTTGTGGATCTTTATTTTGTTTGGCTATCAGGGTTATAGTGGCCTCAGCCCAGGATGGGGGGATACAATCTCCTTGTAGAAGAATTCTATTGAAAAGTATCCTAAGGACTGGAACAACTGTTTCAAAATTATCAGAATAGATTTCTATTCCCATCTGGGCCAGCGGCTTTACCTCTACTCCTTTTCTAAAGTTGTTCCTGTATTTCACCAGCCTTGATTTCGCTCGGTAAATAGATCTTATCTGCTTCGGACAGTTGGGGCAGATTGCCCGAATTAAGCCAGTCATCCACCTCCTCCAATCCAATTCTGGTGTCCTCTTGATACAAAGCCGACATAAACCCCTTGGCCTCTTCTTTGATCAGCTCATCCTCCGATATTAATAGTCCAGATTCTCTTTGTACCAGCGTCTTAATGTTGTTCCTAACCCTATCTACCCTTGATTTCCATGCTAGGAGAGCATCACATTTTTCTCCATACTCAAAGTTTGCTTCCCACTTTTCCTTAATGATCTTGTTGCTCCTGGCTTTAAATGCTGCTTGCAGTTCCAGCAACTCTCTCTCAAGTTTAGGAATACTCTCCCTATCTTCCAAGGCAGCCAATTGTAGATATAATTCTTTCTTTTTTATGTCTTTAATGTCAACAATTTCTTTTTTCCTACTAATTCTCCTCATATATGACATTTGCGAGCCTAACAGCCCCCGTAGATGGGCCTTAAAGGATTCCCAGACCATTTGCACTGTAGAGGAGCCGAGATTAAAATTGAAAAAATCCATTATTCTTCTTTTACCTCTGCCTTCACTTTATCGTCCAGGAGAAGTGTTCTGTCGAGCGTCCATCTATTTTCCATATTCCTGGGTCCTAAGCTAAGAGCAAGTTCGACCACTGAATGATCCGAAATACCCACCGTGGTATAACAGGCCGAAACAGTGCTTGTGAGCAGAGCTTGGTCAGCCAGAAAGAAGTCTATTCTGGAGAATTGCTTATACTTCTTACTATAAAAGGAGTACTCTCTTTGAACTGGATTTTTCACTCTCCATAGGTCCAGTAAATTTAAGTCCTTCATCATGTTCTTCAGTGATGCTAAGGCTTTGGCGGGAACGCAATATTTGGCCCTAGAGGTCTGGTCCACCTGCCCATCAAAAACCAGATTAAAGTCTCCTCCTAAGGTAACCGGGGCTGGATTCTGTAAAAGGCACGCACTAAGTTTTAAGATGGGACCTGGATCATCCTCATTTGGGCCATAGTAAACTGCACAAGTAAAGGCTAAGCCGCCTATGGAGAGAGCTGCCTCGAGCCATCTGCCCGAATGGTCCGTTTCCCATTTCTGGACCTTAATCCCTCTGTTTGATCTAACAATTATAGCTACGCCTCTAGTGCACCCTTTCTGACGTGAACATAGTATATTCTGGACCCACCCGAGTTTACTGAAAGCTTGTTCACATATTTTAGCCTCTAGATGTGTTTCTTGTCATAAGTAGAGGTGGGCTTCCGTACTCTTTAGATACTCACGGACCCTCGATTGTTTCCTACCGCACCCTAAACCATTAACATTCCAAGAGAGGAATTTTATACTACCTGATCCACTCATGAACTACCCGTATTGCCATACATCTAGAGCAATTAACATAGAAAAACAATCTTGCATAATATGAGGACAATTTTCCAAATTTACTAACCCCCCTGTGACCCCTCCTAAACCCTCCCGTGAGGAACCCACCCTTCATTCCTGGTGTTGATATCTCCTTTCAGGAGCCCCACCCCAGCGGCATAGCCATGTAATCGTTACGCCAAGTCGAGACTCTAGAAGGCGACATGATGGGAGTAGTTACACCATAAATCACACTATGAACAGAAAACGATTAATTATATGATCCATTTATATTCCAAACTATGATATTTTGTTTATATATATTATATTTTTTTTCTTTTTTTTGTTCTTCTCTTTCCTTCCCCATTAAAGCATACCCCCTCTTGTTTTTTTGTTTTGTTTTTTTGTCCAACTTGAGTGACCACCATTACTGATTGAACATGATGAGACAGTGAAAGAAACTAAAGCCTTCTCATCTCACTATTCACAAACCGGAGGATATACCTTACTTGTCTTGGGCATGCAATCTGCAGCCTACACAGCACATTAGGCTAGGACCAATGGGTTCACTGAGTTGTACAGTACCACTACTAGGCAACCCTATAAGGGGAGAGAGAAAGCTCAGGGAAACTCAAAACAAAGCAAGCTACAGACAGACTGTCTAATACAGAGTCAGAGCAGAGGTTAGTCAGATGCAGTTTGATTTGATGTAAAAATAAAAACAGACACTAGAAGAAACAATGTTAGTAGTAGAACTTAGTAGTAGGTAATGGTGGAGCAAAAACAGGAATTTAGAAACAGATAGATTGAAGAGGATTTTGGAGAAATTAAAATTAGGAAATTGAAATAACAGAGCGATAAAAGTTAGGGAAATAATATATTACAACACCAGGAGGACTTACTGGGGCCAGCAGCAGAGCCATCTGCGGCAGCACCTGAGGCCGCTTCCTGCTGTTCCTGGGACGCCCCTCCAGCTCCCGTACCCACCACACTTCCAGCTGCCCCAGTCTTCTTCTTGCCCCTGGATGCTGATCATGTAAAGAGACAAAAAATAATTTGTGTTAAATATATAAAAAGAATTGCTCTAAAAATATTTTTAGACAGGAAACGGCAATTGCAATAACACTGACCTATGCTAAATCAATCAGATCAACTTATTCGGCTAGTAGTAGTCGACTAGTATGTATAGCAGTCGAGTACTATCCGATCATTATTATTCCACAGTTCAATCCGATTCCTGAATCCTAAACATACTTAGCCCACCTATTCCTAACTTTGGAATGAATTGCAAAAACATTATATTTGCTTCTAAGTTCAGATCTAATTCCCAATCATCTCTCAGACAGTCTCAGTCTCAACTCCAACAACCCCCTTTGACGGGCCAATTACTAAGTCTGCATTTATTCTTCTTAGATGGACGCATGCATAATTGCAGCATACAACACATTAGTTGGTTGTTATTATTCATCACTATAAGAACTACAAAACGTTCTACTATGAGTAGGACTGAAGTCATGTGAGAGCCAGAAGACGCGTCACTCACGAGTCACGACGCAGGCCGCTATAACTAACTAACTAACTACTACCACTATCTTAGTGACAGGAGACAGGACAGCCTGACAGGACAAAGGAAAGGACTGGAGCCTTTCCTATGTGGATTAAATACCTACCTAACCTAAATTCTCTAACCTCTCTTGCATATACAGCCAAAGTGAGCGCAAAGTTGCAAACAAGTACGACGATTAGTTAGTAGCGCCGAGTACCTGTCTGGAAGTAACAATCACATAATATAACATTTTTAAACATAGGTTGCCTTACCTGCATATAAGCACTGCAGCAGCAGCATGTTTGCTATTTGTGAAAAAAAATATATTCGCAATGGCAATAAATAACAGTCAGAACAGAAGAGCACAAAAAAATATTATAAATAAATAGCCACTCACTAAGCCCCGGGACCTCAACATCTATCAGGTCCAGCAGGTCATGCTCCCAGTCCAGGATATCGGACCACCAATGCGTCTATTGGTTATGGGTGTGGCGCGCCCCAGAGCAGTGAAACACTGCCTGGTGCACCCTTGCCCACCGCCGGTGATGCTCCCAGAGCCCGTACTCAGACCCAGGCCTGCTGCCAGGCTTAAGGGGAAGAGCGCTGGATAAAAATAACCAGTGCGTCCACCTCCGTCTCACCAAATAAGGGTCGTGCCTGAATCCCATGTGGGCGCCGTCTTCAGCAAGGAAGGCGGTCGTGGCTCTCACTCCGAGCCCTCCTAGTGTTCTTCCACTGGCCCTTTGCCATGGTGCTGGGTAGGAGGGGGGCGGAAAAGAAAAGGTAGGAACTAAGGGGCAGATTTGCAAGCCTCTTGTGCCACTTTTGCTTCATTTTTAAAATGGGGAAAATGAAGCAAAAGTGGGGCAAGGGGCTTGTAAAACTGTCCCTAAGGAAGTAAGTAAAAGAAATGAAAAAAAGCAAATAATAGAAAAAGAGTGAAAAACGCAGTAAAAAGCACAAAAAAAGTAGGAAAAAATGCAAAATATACAATCAGGAATAGAGAGGGATAGATAATAAATAAAAAAGATTAAAAAAAAGTTTGTAGAAGCAAAGGATAGAAAAACAGGCCCAGAACCATAGCAAAAAGGGACAAACAAGATGGCTGCGCCCATTGGCTACCGCGTGGTGACGTTTGCCTGATATTTCCCCCCGAGCATGCAAAAAGAATCCCCGAACAAGTAAAACGCATTCCCGAACAGGAAAAATGCATCGCGAATGGGTGGAAAAAGCAACTATGCGCACTTGTTGAAATTCGTGTAGGTCACAGAGTTTTTCTGCGGCTTCGCGGAATTCCGCGTAGCGCAACTATGCGAACTTCGCCCAGGGTTAGTAAGAAAGCAATAAATTATATGTTTAACAACTTTCTCATGCAAAATGTAACATATATTTATTACATGATATTTTCTATTAATAAACCAAGAAAATCTTTTAACCAAAACAGTTGTAGGTCAGATTCATAATTGCCAGAAGGGTCCACGTCAAATTATTCCTTAAACTGTTCTTTGTACAGACATACTGTCACATTCACACCTTAAATGAGAACAAATAAATCATTACACTCACCAAAATTCTATGGTTGTTGCTATAGGGGTAAGAGACCCTTTTGACCATCACACATCTGGTCATAGCACATAAAACTAAGGAACAAAAAGAGACAATAGAATTACTGAACTATGGCCCCTATTTCTTAAACAAACGTCCTTCTGAAAATCAAAAATGATGGCTAAATATGTATACCTCCTATTTAGCTGGTTGCTCCCATAGATACTGGAGACTTAACCTTTCAGAAGTCCATAATAAGTTCAGGTTTTATAGGCAGGAGTCTCTAAATTCCTGTACTGTAAAAAATAGTATTATATATGGGTGTTACTATCCTACAAGAAGGAATGTTAAAAAGTATAATGGCCTAAATACAATTAGGACAAAAGTAAGACAACCCACCTCCCAGGTGTGTTTTCCTGAGGACTATAGTCTCTTTACAAATATAGTTTGAAATACTTCATAAAAACCGAAAAGAGGGGAAAAGGTTGTCAATCCACCATAAAGGTTTATTTAAACCCTATCTCAACTCATATCCTGTCCAACGCATACCTTGATTAAAGTCTCAATATTCAAATCGACTATCTAGAACATGATGATGGGGAATAATAAGCCCCCAAAAGAATGAACCTCCAGGAAGTAATTACAATCTTAGGAACATATCTATTAATTATTGTGAGTCTAAAATTCAGAAAAATGCAATATTGGTAAATAAAATCCAATAAATTACCGTAAAATACTTTTCAAAGAAAGAAAAGGAATTATAAATGACCGCGATTCCTAACATATTCCTAAAATGGGGGCCTATGTGGGCATATTAAAGAAGGCAAATGAAACTCTAGGTGTACTTCCCTACCAATAAGGTGGTCATATTGATTAGAGCAAAAAAAGTACTGCTACCAAAGTACCTAATAGTGCCATGCCTTATCGTAAAGTGCTGCTATTTCCTAGGTCGCTGGCTATGGGCTCGTATCCGTGGCAGGGGTGCTCAAGGATTGAGAATGTTGCCGTAAAGCCCAAAATATAACCACATAATACTCAAAACTTCTGTGTGTTGTAAGTGTTATGGAAAATGTTATAACTACCAGAGGTATCGCTTGCATACCGCTAAATAAGCACTACCAAAATTCCAGTAATCATACATAAGAAAATGTTTCCTCAATAAAGACTTTTAAGACCACCATTGTATCACTGAAGTAGGACGAAATATCTCACGACAAAAAGGGTATGGGACCCATAAATCATAACATTCACCCCCAATGAGCAGATTTACCTTAATCGCTCATGGGTTTACCATTCCACGTCCTCATTTCAGGAAAGTTTAAAAGGAATGTAAGGATCCTGTCTTTTTTTTAAATACCGGAAAGTCTGGAGGATCCCGGGAACTACATCACTGATCGACGCGGCCACGTGATTTACAAGTACAAGCTCTGTCATACAACGTATGCGGTCGCCATATTGAAGCTAGCAAAAACTATCTTGAGGCTAACCGGTCCGGATGTAAAGGACCATAATATAAAATGTAGATACCCTTAAATGGTCTAAAAGGACTCCATGGGACCATAGAGTACTATTAATGAGGAACGTGAGTGAGCATTTACATTTAAATATCAGCTAATACAAAGAATTTCAGGACCGGTGTCTCGAATAACGCGATCACGTGATTAACAAATAAAAGCTCTGCCATATGATGATGCGATCTGCTCATAAGTGCGGTTGCCATCTTGAAGCTACAAGGAGCCATTCTAATTCACAATGTCAAGTCCCCCAGGTGGCATGCATACTCATCAGTGCCACAGCATACACCATGAATCTCAGGGCTGTGTATCTAAAGGCGATAGTAGATGACACCTATCAGCTCGCAGGAGGGGAAAAAACAAGGGTGGATAAGGTCAACATGCAGTACCACAATAAACGTATCCCTAATTCACAGGCCAGCAAGTCAAGAAAACACCTCTTCTGGACAGTGATAATCTATTTAGCTGTCTTAGGTGCTTAGCTCTAAATTGTTCTATGTTTTTTTTAAGTCTATGCTTCATTAAACAGATTTTATTCAATTGCCTTTTGGGTCCTTTTAAGACTGGGAGTGAGTAGTTTCTGATAGATGAGACAGTGGAGTGTGATTGATCTGACTGGTGATTTCTCCAAGAGATTTTTCTCTTTTGCTATACAATTTATCTGACTTGTTTTACTTCTAGCTATGCTCGATATTTGGTGAATAGATTCAGACCTAATTTGTTACCCCAATTGCTTGCTTTCCCTCTGGGTTGGTATGATCCATCTTCTTTGGCACACTGCTGCTTCGTCTAGGTGTCTCCGCAGGACGCCATGCATTTTACAATGTTTTGAAAGTTTTCTGAGTTCCTTGGAAAGGCTTTTTTGGTTTAAAGCTCAGGATTTGAAACATGTACGACCAGCAATTCAGTTTTTACAAATGCTCTTTGAGGACATTGCGTTTAATGTTGCTAGTTTTATAAAGGCTGAAGTCAGATAAAGAAATGTAATGAGGGAATGATTGTGCCCTGGTAGAGTGGTATGAATTGTTCCTGATTTTAATGTTGTGTTTGACTTTTATTTGATTGTGTATTTACTGTAGGCTTTTATGGTTTTTTCATATTATATTTTCCAATAGAAAGTGTTATAGTTGGTTCATTTGGCAGTGATTAGGAACTGAGAGACTCTGATCCCTGTGCACACATGAGTATGTACAGGGATCAGAAATCCCTTCAGAGGAAAACAATGGTGGTACAATATTTTTATTTAAAATTAGTTGTTTAAAAAATATTGTACCACCATTGTTTTCCTCTGAAGAATTTCTGGAGATCAAGGAAAAAGACAAAAAACATGTTGAATTTGGAATGTTAAATACCATTGCTGCATATTATGCCTCATTTCCAAGTGAAAAAGTTGTAATAGGAGATATTACAGCACCTGATAAATACATCACCCTTAGTGAGTTATTTACCAGGTGTGGTAAACATCTCAAACTCTTTGCAAACTTACTCAGAATCAGGGCCATATGGTCCCATTTGGAGTTCAGTGGGTGGCCTGCAAGCCCAGCGGTGTGTCAGAAGCCTGCTCTCTGCCCACCCATCACAGGACAACAACTGATTTTGGAGTTTGACAAAATGCAAACAGAGATGGCTATTGAATAATGGAATCTGTAAGTTCCCACAGATATGATCCTTTATGGTCCAGGCACCTAAGTCCCCAGAGAGATGGTAATTAATGATTGGGAAGGTTAAGTCCCCAGGTGGAGGCAGTTCTACAGAGATGGTAATTGAAGATTACGTTGTTTAAGGCACCTCTGGTTTCATGCTTGGTGATTCAGATGCCCATGGCCCCACAGAGATAGTAATTAATCATCGCAGGGTTTAAGTCCCCACAATGATGGTAATCAACGATCGGGGTATTTAGGTCCTTAGGGAAGTGGAATCGATGATAGGGATGTTTAAGTCCCTATCGAGATGATAATGGATGATTGAGGCATTTAGATCACCACAAAGATGGTGATTCATTATTGGGATGTTCAAATTACCACTTCTGGGTGGCACTTGATTATTAACTAGTCTATGTTCTGGCACATATGATAATTGATGATTGGTTGGGATGTTTGGGTCACCAGAAAGATAGTAATTGATGATTGTGGTGATTAAGTCCCCCACAGAGATAATAATTGATGATTAGGTTTTTTAAGTCCCCCACAGAGAAATGATCTTCCACAGCCATGGTGGTGGGGGGAGCATGAGAGGTGGCAGTAATCTGCTCAGACTGGGTTATGTTAACAGGCGTGAAAAAATGCACCACCCACCCACTCGAAATAAAATGTTAAGGAACAAAAATCACAATTGTGTTTGTGAATCACCATTCAGAGGCCACCATTTTGTGAAAAGCAATAAGGCACCATTTTGAGCTGAAAAATCACAATGTTCAAAAAGATTCCTAGTTTTCACCAAAAATAAAAAAATGGGATATTTGGGAAAATACTTTCACCCCTGAAAAAAACTTCTGCACAAAGCCAACTAAGTCACTGCACAATGAGGATTGGCCACCTGCAGTCAACCAGTGGTGTGCATGGCCACAGGCCAGGCCCACTGAAGGTTTATAATCGAGGGTAGGGCACAGAGCAAGAGATGCCCTCGTGTGGCAGGTTGGGTTCAGAGTCTGCAAGCAGGGCCTTTTGCCAACCTCCATCACAGTCAAAAAGCATGCATAGCCGCTGCACACAGTCAAGGACCAGGCACATCAGGGTTTGTCTACCCACAGTAGATAGGGCTCAGGACAGGGCATGCCTACTTTGTAGCAGGTTGAGTGCATGGCACGGCAAAAGACTGCTGCGGGTTGGACGCTAGACCTGCTCAAAGGCCAGATCCTGCAGCCAATCTCCATTGTGCATGGTTATACACACTGAAGGTTGCATTGGGATGATTACGGACCCTGCGGCAAAACCTTCACTGCACTGCCATTCGCAGTGGGATGTCCTGCAGCCAACCCTGTACTGCCTGCCATGCTCCAAACAATAATTTGCTAATCTTACAGAAAGCAAAAATTAGCTAACAAGACAACATGGCGGATGGTGAATATTATTGTGTGTTGTGAAAATTATTGTGTGTGTTGTATGTGCTACTAATCATAGCTGGTGAATTTCAGTGGTTTTGGGCGCTTGAACCAGAAACATAACTACTAGATTTTAAATTTGTTTTTTTTCAGTAAATACATATATGTATCCACACATACATAGCACACACACACACAGAGTCATTGGAGTAAGGCTAAAATTGGTAGGGTATAACATGAAATTCTAGTTTCTTTGAAGTTTTCATGAAGAACAGTTTCAAACAGACTACTCGGAAAATGAAAAAATGAAACTAAATCTCTTTGTGAAACTACATACATATATATATAAATATGCTTCTAATTTTAACTTAAACCACTTAGCCTTGATGGTGCCACTTATGAGAGAGATATGAAAGTGCATCTCTGACATTTGAATCATCAAACCAAAGAAGAACATTTAATAGTTTAATGTAGGCCAAATATAGAAATCGCTGGGGCTCTTTTCGGAATTCATTTGCATAACTACTTAAAGAGCATTTGTATTATTTAGTCCCATTGACACGTGAAAAGACTAACATATATTGCCCTTTCAGCTGTAATGATAATTTAAAAAAGGAAACTGCATACATAGAAATTGAGGCAGGCTTATTATATAACTCAAAAACGTATATGAATATGTCAAAAAAGGTTTTATTGTAGCTCGTCGTGGGCTTTAATGACTGTCACAGGCTTGCTCTGCAACGAGCATCGCCTCTTATAGATATCAGACATTCATCCCACCACGGCAAAGGCTTTAATAGATCTATTTCCTCAATACGTTTCACAAATTTGGTTTCATATGCGGAACGGAATTTTATACATTTTCATAATGCGCCAATAGTGTCAACAATTTTCTCAGCAGAATCCCTCAAAGGTTAGACACACTGCATTACCAGGATAATAGGAGGTCGTCAGAGTGTGTGTCAATCTAGTCCATCCATCATTGTTCTTGGACAGGCCCAATAAGGAACCTGTCTGAAGGAAAAAACATGTCAGAAAGATGCGTCGCCGCCGATGACGGATGTGTTGGCCTGCATTCTCCAGAGTACCAGAGAAACATCTGAATGCAGGGGTGTCGTCAGTGACAGAGGCCTCCGCGTCTGCTTGGACCACAGTGGAAGCCGGATGATGACAAACGATTCTGACAAACCCCAGCACAGTAGCGTCTATTGGGATGCAATAATAGCACTGCCTGCGCGTGCCCTGTGATGCGGCTCGCGAGGTCCGGTGCATCTGATGAGGCCGCAAACAATTGTGGGGGAATGTCTGCTCTAGAATTTGTTTCAATATAAGTCAAATGTGCCCTGTATCGAATTGAATCCAGGCTTTCCTTGATACATTGCTAAATGAGCGTCTCCTATTATACGGGGCACACTTCAAGATATACGGTAGTCTAGGAATTTCAGCTGTTTGCAAAGGTACATGGCACAAAAGTGGCACAATGTTTTCTAACGTGGAAGCAGGGCCTATGCTTATGCAGTTGGCATCACGTTTCCTTCACCATGCGTTTTTATATTTAGCTTAAGACATGGTTTGCTATACAATACGAATACGAGAGAACTGATTTCTCATTTGATGCCAGAGGTAGGGTATGTTGTGGGAGATTTTTGTCAATTTATATTTTTGTGCATCATTAATATCGTGCAGAATGTATTTTCACACTCAATTGCACATGTACATACTGATATAGTTGCATTGATTTTGAAACAAATTCTCTATAATGTGTAGGAGTGTGGTTGTCTGATATGTTAACTATGTAGGCTTCAACTTAGGTACAAACGCCATCTTTTCTGAAAAGGAAGCCATCTTTGTCACTCATGCTCTTCCCCCTGGCCCATGTCTGTCCTCACAAATCCAAGCTGGGATGTACTGGTTTATTTCCATTGTTATTGTTATTCTGATTAATGAACTTTCTTTGGCTCAGTGGCAACGGCAACAATAGCCCAACTGGCACATGCATCAATAAAGACTTTTGCGATTCCTTAATTGAGATTTTTAAGGAATCGCAATTAAGGAATTGCAAAAGCCTATGCATGTAGGAATCGCTATAAAAATAGCGATTCCTACAAATTCCTTAATTGCGAGTCGCAAATTGCGAGTCGCAATTAAGGAATGTCGTCCCATTCATTCCTATGGGCCTCCAGGCCCATAGGAATGAATAGGAGATTGCATGAGCAATTTGCGAGTACCAGTAGGTACTCGCAAATTGCTCATGCAATTTCAAGGGTGCAAGGGTGTCAAAATGACACCCTATTGCACTCCTGAAATTGATCTGTGCACATATGTTGCACACACACATGCTCTAAGGGCATGTGTGTGCGCAACATGAAACTTTGAAAAATGCACAAAAGTGCATTTTTCAAAGTTTTTGCAAATTACCATGAAGTTCAACTTCATGGTAATTTGCTCCCCCTATCAGCGAAATCGCTAATTTTTTCACTTTCATGCATTGCATTTAAGGAATCTCAATTTGGGATTTCTTAAATGCAATCGCAATTTAAGGAATCGCAATTTAGAGATTCCTTAAATTGCCATTTTTGCATTTGGGATGATGCATCCCAAATGCAAAAATACCGGTCGCAAAGGGGCAGATTCTGAGAATCTGCCCATTTGCGACCGGTTTTTACATTGATGCATGTGCCTGCAAGTTCCTTCTGCTTGTTCACTGTGCCCTATTCATTCATACAACACTTATTGTTAAAGTATTTAGTTTGTACTAGCATTTTGAGACAATATTAGCATAGAGGGTGCTGAATAATTACTCACGTAGGATAGTGGTAAGGTGGTATAATATGACCTTTATTTTTCATGTGCTCTGATTTGCTGAGGAAATGGTACATTTGAGCTCACCACAGCGATTCTGCAGCTACTGTAATTTCATATGTAAAAATAATCTCTACACCTCGCGATTCTGGGGGTGAGCCAGAAGACTTTCCTGTTCTACTCGTGATGCTATTGTTTACTCTCCTGATTCTGCTGCCTACTTAGGACTTAAAATAGTTTGTGATTTTAAATTTCTCTGTATTACCCTTTTACTAAGAGCCTTTATTGCGTTGAGTCTTTATCACCTACTATTAATTTTTTGTAATAAATTCCTTTAACTTTTTATTGATCTAGAGCCCATAATTGATGGGGCTCAAATACTTAATACATTGTATTTCTGATTTTGATGTATTGTGGGGTGCCTTAACGTGGGGACACATTGCCTCATGAAATTGAGGTTTGAAACCAACTCTGATGCAGTGAGTGTAGGCATTCTGACTAAGGAAACATTTTGGGGTGTCTGAATTTACAGGGTACCCGACAACCACAGTGTGCAGGTTCTGCAAACTAGCATGGAAAGGGGGTGTGATGGAAAACTGGGGAGGAGTATAGGATTTCAATAATCACACCAACAAGAATGATTCTTATATTGTCAGGATAACAATAGTTAATCAAAACAAAAGTCAGTAGTAATGGGGCTGTCATCTAGTACTGTTGTTAGCTCTTACTTTTACCAAATAATCCATCAATGTAAATGTTGAATGAGGTCTGTGAAAAACAAAGGCCACAGGTTTCACATTTGTCTGCCCTAGATTTAAAAAAAACGTGCAGAATGTAGTTGAAATGCCCCACAGCACAAGAATTCCACATTGTGTGCCTTGAGGAATGCCCGGAGCAAGGACAATTTGCTCCATCCAGTATTATTAAGGTCAGACAATGTTACTGTGTGTATGGGAGTGTTGGTGAGTGAATGAATGTCTCAGTGGTATATGTGTGACTAACTACATATGTTTTAAGGCACTATATGTGAGTGCTGGACTATATAAATGACTATACATGAGAGTAAGTTATTTGAAGAGTTCGTGTATAAATGAGTGTCTGCTTGTATCACTAATTGTATAAGACAGTAAATATGTGTCAGTATCTCTATAAATAAGTAATATGGTGTGTCTATAAATAACGGACTTGGTGCGTATAACTGTATACATGAGTAAATGGATATGTGATTGATTCTTTGCATTACTGACTAGGTGTGTGACTAACTGTATGGATGAGCGGCGGAGTGTGACTGCATGTATAGATGTATGAGTGCATATTATACTACTGTATTGATGAGTAACTACATGTATAAGTGACTGGATGTGTGTGTAGACCTAGGAAACAGTGAGTGGTATGTAGTATATGGCATTGTTGTGTATATAGTTTCAAAAATTGTAGTCTGCATTTTAGAATAGGTGTATCAAAGTTTAAATTAGGGCATCAGTGTGTGCATCAGATTATCATGTGGATGATGTCATCAGTGATGTCATCAGTGATGTCATTTCAGATGTCACTGACCATGTCATGAGTGATATAACATGTGACATCATCAGCAGTGCATTGCGGGCGCGCGAGTTATAGTTAGCTCAACTAACTATAATAGGCGAATTTCTCTGGTTTAATATGAGTAAAATGTCCAACTAACTATAACGTCCCTGAAACCTATGTTTTTTTTAGTGAATTTCAAAGGTTTTTTAAATACTAATTCCTAACTATAACGTCTGTAAAACCTTTGGTTTTTTCAGTGAATTTCGAAGGTTTTTTAAATGTTAATTTCATATTTTAATGTTTATAAAACCTATATTTTTTCTATTGTTTTTGTAATATTTTGCAACTCTATTATACTTCTTTTATTGAACTTTAAAAATTAAGTAATGTTTTACATCTTCTAAAAAAAATGTATATCTTTTTTTTTGGGATAAAACTGCACTCCCATAGTGGTAGTGTACCAAGCTCCATCACCACGCGAATCCTATCTGCCATATTGCTAAACTTGTAAAGGATGTACATTTCATATTCGACGGATTTGTGGCACCGCGTCCCGCGTAACATCATATACGTATGAGTTTGCGCCAGCTGCTACATAGGTATCCGACGGGTAAGTAGTACCAAGCCACGCGTTACGACATGTATGTATGAGGTCGCGCCCGCTGCGTGTTGCGCATGCGATGAGTGCACGCTGCCAGGCCCTGTGTTACGTCATAGACATATCGTGTTGCGCCAGGTATGCCATTCCCTCCTTTTTTTTATGTCTCAAAACTATATCTAAATAACTTTAAACTGTATATGAGAGCAAGCGATAATCTAAAATATTTTAAACATTTATATATTTCTAACTGTAATAAACTTATATTATGATAAATATATTTTCTCAAAATCTTGTCGAGTGTGGCCTCCTTGCGCCCTCGATCCGCGATTGCCATATGACCTTAAAAAAAAGCATTTGATTAGTTCATAACATTTCCCATTGTAACAGTTGGAGGACCCCACCCATTTTAGTCATTCTCTCGACAGCGTTTGATGAGACACACCCCTTCTGCTTGAAGAGCTTTTTTGAAAAGTTGTTTTTGCTGAGTAAACATGTCTTCAACTACACCCAACATGCAATGATCATCTTGATCAATATTTATGGTCTGTACATTAGCCTTCCACGTGTTATCGCCATGCATCTCAAACGTTACATCAAAAATCAAATGTGTGTTACACAATGCCCCTGGTGTGTGTGTGTGTGCACAATATTGTGCTGCCTTTTGGTATGGGTATTTGCTGGCCCGACCGGGTATCATCAGCCCACATCCTAGATCACATGTCACAAACAGTGAACAGTAATGTGTACATTTTTATTGCTGTATTCTCTGTTGTCAGGCTTTACCAGTATAGAAGTGTGTCATATGTGAGACTTTCAGATTCATGTTTGGCATACATTGCTTAACTATAATGAACGTTATCACTATTTATGACGTAGCCTCACTGCTGATCCTCCCTCCATCCAAGCACATTCACATTCACAGTTCGAAGATCGTACTTCAAGAAGGAAGGATGCAGTCAACTGGTGTTCTCTACTAACATTAAAAGAAACCTTAATTTACATCAAGACATTTCCAAAATTATAATTTTTCTCCCTTTTCAGACACTGGGTTAGTGGAGCCAAAATGGGCGGAGCAGGTGCTCACCCCGTGATGATGCCCTGGGCATTCTGACGCCTTCCACCGTGGTATCACGACACCGTCCCCGACCGGAGACCTGCTGGGCCACCCTGATAGCGGCATCCCAGAGATGGAGCTCGCACCGGCACGTCCTTGGATACACCGGTTGTGGCAGGTGAGCAGTCAAGCCTCAGTGTGCAGGAGCTGCAATTAAGCACAGTGCAGGGGGAGGGGCTGGGGTGCAGCAGCCTGGGTACACAGGTGCAGGCAAGCGATGTTGCCACAGATAATAATGTAATCTCTGGCCTCATTCATATCTCTGTTTAATTTTATGGACTTGCTGGACTGCACTCTTTCTTGTGGACCCCAGTGTCCCAGACACACTGGTGACCCGAGGTGAACAGTGAGGGCTGGGTGCAGCAGGCCGGTGCTCTGTCTCCTCCTCCCTCAGTATTCATACATTTGCAGCGAACACCCTATCACTCACCTTGCACTCCTCCAGTGACCCATTCAGAACCATGAACTAATCCAATCACTGTGCCAAAACCGAACCACTTTTAAATTCACCCAGGCACTCTCTTTGCAGTACTCTAATCATTCAGTCAGTACCCAAGTACTCATGCAGTGAGGCAGGCCTTAGCACATGGACTGCTTCAAATGCCTATTTACTATGCATGCAGTCCTGTAACCACCTACACACTTGTCTTTCACACCTTCAATTCCCCAGTCAGTATCCATACACTTCCAGGAAACACCCTGTCACTCCTCTTGCACTCCTCTAGTGACCCATTCAGCAACATGTACTAATCCATTCACTGAGCAAAAACCCAAACACTTATAAATTCACCAAGGCACTCTCCTTGCAGTACTCTACTCATACAGTCAGTGCGTAAGTTTTCATATGATGTCACAGGGCTTAACACAAACACTGGTAGGAACCTTTTTCAATTACATATGCAAACCTGTAATCACCCATACAGTTAAATATACACCTTGAATTACAATTTCAATTAGTAATGAGAAAAGAAAGTGGTTAAATGATTTTTATATAGAATGTGTTTGTATAATAATTGACAAGTATAATTTTAATTTTATTAAAATACATTTATTTATGTTAATTTTTTACAGATATTGTTTATCATCATTACAATAAAGTTATCATGCCTGAAAAATCAAGAAAGAGAAACGAACAGTTAAAGGACACTTATGCGAAGAAAATTCATCAACAAGTATTGGATGACCAACATCATGTGTCTAACAAGAAAAAGACAACAAAAGCATTCATTAAAAAACGTACAAAGTCTAGAAGCAGTGTGAGGAATGTGCAAACTACTGAGAATGGTTCGACTACAAAAAAGAGTACGAATTACAGGAAAGGAAAAAAAGAAAATATAAATTCAAAAGATTTGATATATGGTAAAAGAAGGCAAAATCAGTATAAAGAAATCCGTAAAAACAAGTTTTATAATAGAGTTGTTTTTAACTTGCTTAAAGATGTGAAAAAATATAGAAAAAGAGCACTGTTTTATAAAAAAAGAAGCATATTGAATCGATTGTTCAAAAGGCTTTTTAACTAAAAAGGAAACTATTTATTTTAGTTTTAAACAGAATTCGATCATTAGATAAACCAATCCATTTAATGAAGGCCAAAAGCAAGAGGAAAAGAGTAATTAACAGAACTAATTTTGTGATGTTTTTTGGGATGAATGGAAACACAGTTCAAGTTCAGAGCCTTTCTTTAATGAAGAGAGTTATTTACAGAGCAATAATTTATTGCAAGCAGTTGATACCAGTGGGCGAGCTTATGAGGTTAGAAATGGTTGTCCAATTGAGAAAGAGAAGATGGTTCCCAGACATGTAGAAGAAGTTTTAGCTGATGAAGTTCTAGGGAGACATCCTAAAGCCCCAGTGTACACTTGGGATTGCAGCAGTATTTGTAGTGTACAACAAGAATCTATTGATATTTTACGCAATTTTTTACGAGAATATAGTAAAAAAAAAGTGTTAAACAAAAGATTAAGATGTTGCCAGGACTAGACCCTTGCAGAGTGAGAACAATTACTGGTTTGCAAGGTCATTCTCTGGCTTGTCTTTCTAGGAAAGTATGTCAAAGTGTTTTTCACCATTTCAGGATGTTAGCAGTACATAATTCTCAGATGCGGAAGTTAGTCAAATGATTGTATTATGCAAAAAGTCCAGTACTAATGTTAAATGAGTTGAACATTGCTCTTTTGCGTGGATCATTATCAGATTTGAAGAAGGTTTGTGATGAAATTGAGTTTTGTTACTTTGGACCTCAACAAGAGAGTGCAGAAACTGACACATTAATTGAAGAAAATGTTGAAGAGAATGTGCAACATACCACTACCAAAAATTTTGAAGAACAAATTACAAAGTTTAAGGTGATATCAGGTGAAAGGCCAAATTATTCTTGTGTTTGTTGTCGGCGAACTCACTATAAAAAATTAGACTAGGACTGTTGATCTATATTTAAAAAGTGAAACAGAAAATAATGATAAGTGGAAGGAATTGGCAACTTGTTTGTTGGTAGAGAATTGTTTTGATTTGGCTTCGGATCAGCGTATTTATAAATATTGTTATAATAAATTGGATGAGAATAAAATGCCTGCTAGAGCTGTGCATAATAATCCAGAGTTGGTAACTATTCCTCCAGAACTGTTAGATTTAAATACTTATGAGTCTATTCTCATTCAATGTGTGCACCCATTTCAGGCTAGTGTTCGTAAGGAGCCTAAAACAGGTAAATTGCCTCCTTCAGATTTACAGAGAGGATTAAAAGAAAGAGTTGTATATTTACCTCTAGATTTAAAGAAAAATATTGAAACAATTGGTGTAGAGAATGTAGAAAATGAACCACTGGTTATTCTAGTTAATGGTGTTCCTACTAAGAGCAAGAAAATCTGGCAAGAGTTAGTGGATGTTAGGAAAGTGCAAAAGGCAACATTGTATCTGATTAAAAACAATGAGTACTATGAAAATGTGTATATGGAAGAAGAAGAAATACTTTTAG
This sequence comes from Triturus cristatus, assembly GCF_964204655.1. Lineage (NCBI taxonomy): Eukaryota > Metazoa > Chordata > Amphibia > Caudata > Salamandridae > Triturus > Triturus cristatus. The sequence continues at coordinate 1,292,095,847 of NC_140589.1, forward strand.
GAGATGATACTGAAACGTCAACTGGTCAAATTAAAAAAGTGGACATGTCCAGAAGTGAAGAAATCTATGAACATTACAGTTTACATCCACTTCATTCCAAAGAAGTGATGGGGAATACTATTGAGATATTACAAATGAAAAAAGCAAAGGGAACTCCCATGAGTGTATGGGAAAATAGCTTGGAAGCTCGTTGTTGTCCACAGTTGTTCCCAACAGGAAAAGGTGAACGATATGATGAACGACCTGTGCAGATTCCTGCATCTGACTATCGCACAACAAGATTGTATGCAGAAGATCCAAGATTTCGACAATGTATCCCATATATATTTCATCTTTTGTTTGAGAGTGACTTGTCTGGACTTTCATATGCAGTGAATCACATATTGAAAACAGGAGTACATTTTCAAAATGTTTCTGCAAAGGAATTTATTGATAAAGTACATCCTGTTATATTTACCATTAGAGGTACGATCCATTTCCTTATTTAAAACCAGATTAAATTCCCCCCCTATTATTATTGGTATAGAAGTATTCAACAAACTGGCCTCAAGTTTCAGAAGTGCCCCAGGATTATCTTCATTCGGGCCATAATATGCTACACATACCAGGGGTGTACCCCAAACTGTCAGAGTGCCCACCAGCCATCTCCCTGACTGATCTGTCTCTTGTTTTACAATATTAATACCTTCATTAATCCTTATGATCAATGCTACTCCCCTAGTGCTTCCTCTTTGGTCGGAGCAAAGCACCTCTTGGATCCATCTCGCCTTACTGAGCTCCTGTTTGCACTCCTGGGACTCTAAATGGGTCTCCTCTAAAAAGCAAAGATGCGCTTCACTATCCCTCAGGAATTCAATGACCCCGGATTTCTTTCTCCTACTCCTCAACCCATTAACATTCCACGTTATCATTTTAACTTTATTTAACCTGTTCATATTTGCAACACATTAGGCTCTTCCTTCGCGACTCTAAGATTTTTTAGACTTGTACGAGGACTAATTTTTTGTTTTTTATCCCCCTTGCTCCCAACACCCTTTGCTCTCCCCACCCTCCATAAGGAACCCTCCTGCTAGCCATTTAGCGATTGAATCGCCTTTCGGGACCCTCCCCTTCCAGCACGAGGCATCCACTCCTATGATAAGCCCATCCAACTATTTTAAGCCCAATTCACTATATGCAAATGAACATTCATCTGTGTATCTATATATAAGTAGAAATGTGTTTTTTTTTGTGTGTCCCTTCATTATCCAGACTAGACTGCTACTGTCTCCTGCCCATCTACCGCCTCCCTGATGTGCTTATGTATTTTTTTAATATTATTTTTTAATTTATATATATATATATGTTTTTGTTGTTGTTTTTTTCATACATTTCTATGTTTAAACTAATCTAGGTCAATTCTGCTGCTTCATTTCTGCCAAGAAGGTGTCTACTTCCTCAGGGGAGCTAAAATTATGCATCTTATTTTGCCACATTACTTTTAACATGGCCGGGTATTTCATTTGGACCTGGGCTCCCCGACTTCTCAGCTCAGGCATTCTAGTTCCCAAGTCCCACTCCCTCTGTGCAGTACTCTTCCCGAGATCCGACCTGATTTGATATTCAATCAAATCCGATTGCAATGTGGTTTCTTTTAAGGTTCTCCCCAAGACCAATTCCTTAACTGCATAAGAAAGGAAGTTTATCAAGATTTTTCTTGGGGCTTTTCTAGCTGGGTGCATCTTGAAGGGATCTCTATGAACTCTCTGTATCTCCTTATCCAGATCAATATCCAATCTGTCTTTCAGGATTCCCTCCCAAAGAATTTTACAAATTAATGCTTTAATATCCCCGCCTTCTGCCCCCTCCGGGATATTGAGAACTCTTAGGTTGTTCCGTCTTGCCTGCATCTCCATCCTATCTAGGTCCTCCTGTAGAGTTTTATTTTGAGTTTTTAGTTTCTCTAGATCTCTGGTGTTCTCTAATACGGCTTCTGAGAGGATCTTGACTTCGGACTCCAGGACGCCAGTACGCAGCGCTATATTATCCAGTTTTCCCTCTAAGAGCTCACATTTTTCGTGTGTCCCTCTCTGGTTAGCCTCAGAGATCTCAAATAATGATTCCAAATCGGGCTTACCACCACCTACCCCAGGAGGGATGTTTGTTTTTCCTCTGTCGAAAGGGGTGTCATTTCCATGTGTTGGTACTGATACTGGATCTAAGGCAGTACTAAGGGGGAAACCTATGTCAGGAATGAAGTTTCCTACCTCCGGTACCCCTTCTGCTCCAACCTGACCAATCTCCTTTTGTCCCCCTTCATCCACCATTAATGGGGTATAGCGATTTTCTGAGAGGAGTAAGGAGGTCTGTTGTGGTCCTTGTTGTGATCTTTGCTGCCCCCCTGTAGAGGTTGTGTTGTAATATGCTTATGCTAGTATGTGTGATGTCACTCCTGACATTGGTGAGCTCTTAAGGTTCTAGAGTGAACTCATCTTGGACTGGTGGAAAAGAATGCTGTGAGTGGAATCTGCTGATGAACCTGCTGGCAGTTGGATGGATGAGCTGTTAACCCTGTATCTACAATTAAACCATTTCTTTCATCTACAAATGGATTCAGGATCTTCATTTTAATATCCACGTTGTACTTTTTAACACTGGCGACGACTGGGAAAACGGATAACAGCTCAACTCCAGACTACAGCGACTTTAAAGATTAGAAAAACGAACTTATTCATTTGTCAAGTAAGACTGTAATTCTTATTTCTAAGCGCGTGTTTACTAAGACTAGTCAATTTCATCTGGCGATCATCGCAGTGCTACAGTGAAATTCATCACCGGTATAACGTTTTAACTATGACTTTGTTAACGTTAAGGGTGTTGTTTATTTTTAACTAAAATCCTCGTTAGCGCTCAAACATCTTTCAAGGATACTATTCTTTTGTGGCACAGGCTGAAGATTTTTCTTAAATTACTGCCGATTTAGTGGGGCAAATTTATGAGCCCCTTGCGCCACTTTTGCGTCACTTTTAACATGGGAAAAGTGACGCAAAAGTGGCGCAAGGGGCTCATAAATCTGCCCCTTAGTATCTTTAAAAAACTTGCCAGTTACGAGATTTTTATTTAAATTGGACTTGCCTGTCAGTTGCTCGCGCTCTTTCTGCTTATCTCGAGTACAACGTTCTTTAATGTGTTCGTCAACCTGCTGTTCCTCCATTGTTATCGGATAGAACGGGATTGGACATACGATGTACGTCAGATCTCTGCCTGGAACGCAACGTTTTCTGCTGTCCTGGTAACCCTGAGACGCACGCTCCTCAGCCAGCATTTGACATCCCTCGGTGGAAGCGCATGACGTGCTGACTCGCTTCTGCCATTTGTTTGATGTTCTTTGTTTGGCGGTGCTTCGACGCGCACAGGTAGTGAGGAATGCCGTCGATTGGCAATTGCGAGTGTCTCCTGGGTTTTGATCTGGCAGCGCTGACACGCACAGCAGTTCAACTGTAAGTACTCTATTCCGCGTGTCTTCTGCCACATGCAACGGAGCCTTAGTTGATGTCCCTCATTCTGCTACGAAGCTCTCTAGAAGGGGTTGTAGCACTGTAACGTTTCTTTGCGAGAGGGGCTTTAACTTACTTCAAACAGCGCTGACACGCACAGCTGTTTTATTGGATGTACAATATGCTGCGTGTCTGTTTTCAAACTACGCTGACACGCACAGCTTGCAACAAGACCAATAAATAATCAATCCTGATTCATCTTCGGAACGTGTAGAGTGCTGCGAGTATACTTTACAAGTTAACATTAACTAAGCAGCTCTGACACGCGACAAATACATGCGTGTTATTAAGTTACGCTGACACGCACAGCTTTTAAGTTTTGAGAATTCCTTATAGCGGTGGTCAAGTCCTGATTAAAAGTCTTCATACATTGTTGGTCATGCGGTGCTAACTTTTACAAATAAACAACTTTAGGAACAATTCTATGCTCTGTTTCTTTAACATTCAGGTTACATTTCTTAACATTTAGGCTACATTTCTCCACTTATAGTTAAATTGCAATTTGCTGTTGTATGTATTAGATATAGCATAACATGGGTAGTTGTAGTATGTTGTAGAATGTATTTGGTTTAATAAGAGAAGATTTGTAGTGGTTTTAAAAAAAAAAAGAGAAGGAAAAGTTTATTTAAAAAAAAAAAAAAAAAATTTTTTCTGAGTCATGCAGAATGTTACGGCTGCACCGTTCTTTCTACAATCGCCTGGAGATCCACCTATTAAATGGTCCAAGTGGAAGAAAGGTTTTGAGCGATATGCTCGTGTGTGCGGAACTTCTCTCAGTGTTGAGAGGAAAGCGGCTCTACTAATGCACTGTCTTGGATCTGAGGGTCAAGATGTGTTTGATCATCTTCCTGACGTTCCTGCCAGTGCTGCTACAGGTCTGAATGAATTTGAACAATGTATGTACAAGCTTGATGCACATTATTTACCAAAAGTTAGTACTATTTTAGAACGCTATCACTTTGGTAGACGTATGCAGAAGGAGGATGAAAGCATAGAAAATTATGTAACAGATCTCAGACGTCTAGCGTCCACTTGTAAATTTGATGTCCTAATTGAGGAAAGGATAAGAGATCAATTTATGCTCGGTTGTATCTCTGAGAAAGTAAGGGATGAACTTTGGCTTAAAGATGAACCGTCTCTTGATGAGGTCTTGGTAATAGCTAAAAGAATTGAACACTCACTAGCATGTGTGAAAGAGATAAAAAAGGATCTCAACAAAGTTGGTTCGGACGTTACAGTTGTTAATACTAATGTGTCTCAGAAGCCTTCTGATTCTTTAATGAAATCTCAGACTAAAGATAAGTTGAATACCAAATCTCGAGCTCAGTTTAAAAAGAATGGTAAGTGTTACAGATGTAACAGCACAACACACTGGGCAAATGATAAATCGTGTCCTGCCCTGAATACCACATGTTCCTTTTGCAAAAAGAAAGGACACAATGTGAATGCATGCAGAATCAAAGCTTCTAGAAATGTTGTAAATGAGGTTTCTCAAGAAGATGATGCAGAATTGCATGATTTTGAATGTGGACAGATTGTGGTCCAGGTCGGAAGTGATGGGCCTCTGGAGTTTATTTTAGTTGAGGGTCAGCGAACTAAGGTATTATTTGACTCGGGAGCTAAGATTACCATTGTTTCCAACAAATTCTTTACTGACAAGTTGAGCAATAAAGTGAAACTGTCTAAACCTGACATTCGTCCTACCTCCTATGGTGGTGATCCCATAGAATTGAGAGGGTACTTTGTGGGATTAATTGAGTTTGAGGATCGTTTCACCTCTGGGAAGATCTATGTTTCCAAAAAGGGTGATAGTATTATTAGTTGGTGGCATCAAAAAGATCTGGGTGTCATGTTAGATCCAAATAATACTCCTCCGGTCATACTCAAAGAGAGGAATGTCATTGGGTCCATTGATAATAATTCTTTGGATTCTCAGCTCATGGAAGAATTTCCCCAAGTGTTTGGTGAAAGGTTGGGTTGTCTTAAAGGCTACTGCCATAAAATAAAGTTGGTCCCGGGATCTGTTCCTGTGTCTTGTAAGGTGAGGAATGTTCCTTTTACAGTTAAAGATGACATGTTTAAAGAGATTGACAAACTCAAAACTCAGGGCATCATTGAAGAGGTTGAGGGAACATCTTGGTTAGCTCCGGTCGTGGCTGCCAGAAAACCTGATGGCTCTCTGAGATTATGTGTGGACTTGAGACAGCTTAATAAGTGTGTACTGGTTGATAAGTATCCTCTTCCAAATATATCTGAATTGTTGAGTATGGTGGCAGGGGCGAAAATTTTTAGTACTATTGACCTGAAGTCTGCGTATCATCAAATACTGCTTGATGAGTCTTCTAAAGATTTGACTGCGTTTGTTACGCCTTTTGGGACGTTCAGGTTTATAAGACTTCCGTTTGGGTTAGTTTCTGCCGCTTCCGTGTTTCAACGTGTCATGGAGAAGGTATTGGTCAATATACCTGGTATTTGTGTATACCAGGACAATATTCTGGTGTATGGATCTGATGTGTCTGACCATGGGAAGAGAATTAGACAAGTGCTAGGTAGACTTGCTGCCCACAATCTGACCATTAAGCGGGAGAAATGTAAATTTGGTTGTGGAAAGATTGACTATTTGGGACATACCATAAGTGCAGATGGTGTGGTTCCAAAAGCTGATCTGATAAACACTATCAAAGATTTGACGGCTCCAACTTCTAAGGAGGAACTAATGCGCTTTCTTGGCATAGCCGAATATTACAATAAATTCATAAAGAATTTTGCTGAAGTCATATACAATATAAGGAATCTACTTAAAAAGAGTGTGCGATTTTGTTGGGATGAATCTTGTGAGAAAGAGTTTCGTGAGTTAAAACTAAGGTTACAAAATGCACCGAATCTTAGAAATTTTGATCCCACCAAAACATCAATTATTTCTACTGATGCAAGTTTAAAAGGACTTGGTGCGGTCTTGTATCAAGGGGGTTCAGCTCCTGAGAACACCATTATGTTTATTTCTAGAAGTCTGAAAGGGGCTGAAACCAGATATTCTGTTATTGAGCGAGAAGCTTTGGCAGTTTATTGGGCTGTTAAAAAATTCAAGAAGTTTTTGTGGGGTACATCATTTGTGGTGAAAACTGACCATAAACCGCTATGCGAAGTGTTATCTAACAAGGGTATTGATTCAATATCACCACGTATTTCAAAATGGGTTGTTGGCTTGCAAGGATTTGATTTTGTTGTTAAGTATGTTCCTGGTAGTGAGAACCTTGTGGCGGATACACTTTCAAGATTGGTACCATCGGTTGAACAGGGGTTATCAGATTCTCAGACGGATATTGACTTTGGTAATTTTCAGGATTTTGTTTGTGGAGTAGATTATGAGGTGATTTTTCATGAACGCTGGTTGGATGCTTGTAAAGCTGATGCTTCCATCCAAGAGGTATTGAGTCTCATTTGTAATGGTTGGCATCACAAGGAACAGGGTGGTTCGTTGGTGAAAGATTATTGGTCAGTGAAGGATCAACTTTCTCATTGTGATGGTTTGTTGTTGAGGGGTCATAGACTAGTTCCACCCATATTTCTAAGAAAAGAATTACTAAATTTGGCTCACGAGGCACATCTGGGTATCTCCAACACAAAAGAGAGGATAAGTTCAAGTTATTGGTGGCCAGGTGTAGATACTCAAGTTGAACATTTAGTTAGAGAGTGTGTTCAATGTTCTCTGAGTGAGAAAGGTCTTAAAACTAGAACCCAACCCATGGAGAAAAGATCTCGTCCTAGTGGTCCGTGGAAAGATATAGCTTTGGACATTTTAGGACCTGTGCATGGGGATGGTTCGGACACATTTGTTATTGTGATCATGGATTTGTTTTCTAGGTGGCCGGAAATATTTTGTGTTAAAAATGTGAACACAGTAACTGTTATTGATTGCTTAAAGAAGCTCATTGCTAAGGAGGGTATTCCTGAAACCATTCTGACAGATAATGGGGTTCAACTGGTTTCTGGGGACATGGAAAATTTTCTAAGTGGTTGTGGAATTGTACATAAGAAGTGTGCTTTGTATCATCCCGAATCGAATGGCACCGTGGAAAGATTTAACAGAGTGTTAAAAGATACTATCTCTTTGGCAAAGCAAAATGGGCTTGATTGGAAGGAGGAAATTTCAAAGAGGGTTTGTATTTATCGTTTTGCTCCCCATACGACAACAGGGAAATCTCCTTTCTTTTTGTTTCGGGGAAGGAATCCTGATACTTTCTTAGAGCCTCCTTGGGTAAACAAATTTCTTTCGGTGAATGGGGGGATTGAGGATGACACTTCTTGGAAGAACAAGGAAGATTTGAAGTGTCTTAAAAGTAAAGGAAACTATGATGTACGACATGCTGTCAAAGTAACAAAAGTTTCAGTTGGTGACATGGTCAGGATTAAAAAACCTGGGTTTTGTGTTGCTGGTTCTAAATATTCCAAACCCATCAAAGTGATAAAAGTGTTTCATAATGCAATAAGAACTGCTGATCACAGGGTGTGGAATTTGAGTCGTGTTGCTTTATGTAACAGAAATGATGATGTTTTGTTGTCTCAAGATTTATCAAGAAAGGAAACTGTTCCCCCAGTCATGATGAGACCTAGTAGAGTTTCACGCATTCCCTCTTATCTGAAAGATTACATTGTTTGATGTTCTGGTGTTTATTGTGTATATGCTATGTGTAAAGGAGGGAGATATGTTGTAATATGCTTATGCTAGTATGTGTGATGTCACTCCTGACATTGGTGAGCTCTTAAGGTTCTAGAGTGAACTCATCTTGGACTGGTGGAAAAGAATGCTGTGAGTGGAATCTGCTGATGAACCTGCTGGCAGTTGGATGGATGAGCTGTTAAACCTGTATCTACAATTAAACCATTTCTTTCATCTACAAATGGATTCAGGATCTTCATTTAAATATCCACGTTGTACTTTTTAACAGGTTGCCACCTGCTCCATTATTTTATAGTAAGATTTTAGGGAGGGGGTGGTTTTGACTGGTAAGCGCGCTGCCTTAGCCTCCATTCACTTCTTACTCCCCCCAGTTTTTATCACCACCTTCTTCTTGGGGGTAACTGGGAGTACTTCCCCTGCACTTTTTCCCTCCACAGCTAGTTTTCCCCTATTTTTGACATCCAATTGGGAGCACAGCTGGTACCTATTTCTCAGAAAGGGGACCGGTACTCCTTTAGTAGGTAGAATACTGATGGTTTTATGTGACTCCGTCGAACCCCCCGAAATTAACTCATCCTCGACGCACACAACTGCAATCGCCTCCTCCTGTCCCTGTCCCTCTCCCCTGTTCACTGAAATCAACTCAGGAAAAGAGTTAGAAAACCTGGGGCAGGAAGAAAGCGGCACTTTTTCCATCTGCCGAGTCTCTCTCCTGCTGAACACACACCTTACCCTGCCCTCAGGAAGGCCTGACAGAGAATCCTGTGTATTAGGGACCTCTCGGGTTTGCACCCGCCAGTGTATTGTTCTGCCTCTGCCCCCGCCGGCCCGGAAGCCGATCCTGCTTACTGCAGCCTGTATCCTCCACCACAGCTCAGCTCGGCGTCCTCCAAAACCGGTATAGTTCGCTGCCTCCAGCCACATGCGGTAACGGCAATAAGAAACACGAAGATGTAGCGTGTAGTCAACTCAGCGGCAATGGCGAAGGCAGCGTGCAAAGGAAAACGGGAGAAACGACAGACAAAGGTATTAAAAGCGTAATTATTCTAATTTAAGCCTTACAGCATCGCATATACCTGACAATCTTTTTGATAGGCTTTGTTGCGGGCATTTACATGCTGGTGTCGATTTTCTGCCTCGCTACATCGAGAGCTCCCGTGACTGGCATCAGGCTGCCGCCATGTTCCTCCCCTCTAAGACTGTCATGACTGAAAAAATAGTCAAATCAGGTATTTAGGGGTCCAGTTAGTCCAGAAACTTGAGGATATTCCCAATGTCAACTGGAGGAGGGTTTTTAAAGAGGTTGCTAGTCTACTTATACCTTGGTTAAACCTCCCTCTTAACATCTATGAGAGAGTTAACCTCGTGAAAATGATAATCTTGCCAAAAAACTACATTTCTATATAATTCAATCCCACTGTTATTCAGGACAGAAAACATAGCTAAACTACAAGGCAAAATAGGTACCTTTATTTGAGCAACGAAGAGTCCTAGAATAGCCTGGAAAAAACTAAGAAAAGGCCTTACAGTGGGTGGGTTAGCACTACCAGACCTACTCACATACCGTTATTCTTTCCACTTTAAAAACTTCAGAATGTTGGCCAATAAATCCGATTCATCTTCTTTAGGCTTACTGTTTGAGGCCATGTTAAAAGATGTGGTGCAAGGCCAGGAATTCTTCTTATTTAAGTACGGAGACCCGAAGTTTTACAAAAAAGTTAGGTTAAAGATTTGGGGGACAGCCCTAAAGACTTGGATGTACATAAGAAGAAGGATGAAAATCCCATACTATGCGGTACGGGCCCCAGTCTGGGACTCCCCCGGTACACCGGAATGCCTACAAGACCAATTGAGTCTGCCTCTTAAAATTGGGGGTATAAAATGTTGGGGCGACCTGCAAGAAGACGGTAAGCTTATGAGTTGGGAGGTACTCTGCAGGTTAACCCAAGGAACCCTGACAAGGTTTAAGTTCTATCAGATTTCATCTTGGTGGACGATGCAGAACTGGCAGGAGGAGGAGGAGGTAAACTCGAAAATGGATCTAGTTACTAGAACAGGCATATGGAAAAAGGAACGGGGTACGGGGTCTTATTGGAAGCGGAGGATGAGGGGGGAATCCAAAGTTATAAGAGTATGGGGCAAAGAATATGGTGATAGCGAATTGGATGTTTACAAAGTATGGTCTGATTCTTTTGTTATGTTGCAGGCCATAGTTAACCCAGCTGCACTGAGGAGGAATCATCTCTACACTGCCCATAGAGTGTTAACGAAGGTGACTGGGAAAGTATACAGTTGTCCCAGGTGCAAGCATCCAGCAGCGGATGATATTCGTATATTTATGGAATGTCCAAGAATTAAGCCCTACTGGACGGAGGTATATACATTTTTGGAAATTGTCTTGGAAAAGCCGATTGTAGTAAGTACCATCCTGATTTTCTGCGGTTTAATGAATAACTCCCATATGAATTCACTGGGGTCCAATTTTACATTCTATGTGATAATTCTTGCAAGGAGAGAAATCTGTAGGGCTTGGAAATCAGAACATCCTCCGACCTTTCCGAATGCTTGAAGAACATTATCTACACCAGCAAATCAGATATGGCCTGTGATCAACGAAGCAAAAGTAAGACCTGGGCGGCTGTACTAAACTGGATGGAGAAGTAAAAAGGTCCTATGATTAAGCCATTACACGAGCGGACCTGGCCTCCTAAGTAACATCCAAGGGCCCCACAGAAATGTGAACAAGAGTGGGACAAGGTAATGGTGTGATCTGGGAGGGAAAGCTCTTCTCTCTCCATATGCACCTACCAAAGGGTCGGTAAAGACAGGCATGGAGTGGTTAGAGGAATCCCATCTAGAGTTTTGGCTGTATGAGGACAAAAAAAAAAGAAATATGGGAAGAGATTTCTCACGAGAAGAGTCTAAGTAAGAAGTTATACAGTTTCAGTTTGAGGATGTTATCCCATCGAGAGATTGGAGCGTATGAATGCTCAGATCGGTTATCATCTGCAAGTTTATACCCCAAATCTAGAAGAATCATTTGGGTGAGTCTAGGTCTTGCTGCAACACGAAATCGAGTTCTTAAATCTGTACAAGAAATTGAATATTTAGCATTAAATGAACCAGAAAGTACAGATATTCTGAAAACAAATATGTTGGACACATATTATCCAAATAGAAGTCATCATCTTGAGAACTAATGTCTCTATGAAGTGCTGCAAAACTACACTTTTAAACAGAAATACTACAGAAAACATCAATGATGGAAAATATGCAGTGATTGGTTCTGCAGGATGTTTGGTGAAACAAAGGGAAGGAAATTTAATTAATCACAGGAAACTGAATTGCGACACTCCTGATAAAAGGGAATTTTACTATTTAGCACTTTTGCAACTGTTCAAACCGTGGCGTTCAGAATTGGAATTACTTGGAGATTTTCACAGCTATGAAGATTCCTTCAACGCTTATAAAGATACCATGGAATGTTCTGTTTTTGCAAATAATGTGAAAATGTTGAATGATGCAATTGATCAAGCAGCTACTATTGCAGCTGAGATTGCTAGGGACAGTTCTCAAGACAGACAAAGCTCTGCTCCACTGAGTCAAGATCCACTAGGACAACCAATTGTTGAAAATGAAGCAGCAATCGCCATGAATGAGGTGGAAACAGCAATGCATCAAGTTCAAGAAGATATTATGGATTTAGCCAACTTGGAAGAACAACTAAATGTTGAACAGAATGAAATATATCAGCAAGTGAGACAACAGATTGACCATGGATTTCTTCATGAAAAGAAAGAATGCACATGCACCTCATTTCAACCTATATGAATGTATGTGAGTGGACAAGCTGGAACAGGAAAAAGTTTCTTAATTAAAGTAATCACCAGTTATCTACAGAAAACAACGGACTCACATTGTCTTGTGTTGTAACTGCTCCAACTGGGTTGGCAGCACACAACATTAAAGGAATTACATTGTATCGTTTACTCATGCTACCTGTGGAGCATGACAACAAATTGGAATATCACAAGCTATCTGGAGAAGCTTGTTTAGAAGTTTCAAGAGTACTAAAGAAAATGAAACTTCTGATTATTGATGTGGTAAGCATGGTCTCAAACTTAATGCTTGCTTTTGTACATTTAAGAAAGCAGCAAATTCTTAAAACAGAGTATGATGTGTTATTTGGAGGAAAAAATGTCATAGTTTTTGGAGATCTACTGCAACTTACTACCGTAAAAGGACAACCAGTATTTAAAACACTTGCACATGAAGACACCAAAAAGTCCTTGGGAAGTGTTGGAAATGTTAACATTTGGTCATATTTTGAGTACAAAGAACTCACGAAAAATATGCGACAGGCAAATGATGCTGAATATGGAAGTATTCTTCAAGATATAAGAATTGGAGTACTGACAGAACATGGCAAACAAGCTTTGCAAAGTCGACTACTTACAAACTTGTTTCCAAATGAAAATATACTTCCTGAAAAAATATATAAAAAAGTTGCAGAAAATAATTCCATAATCTGCTTAATGCCAACAGTGCGTGAGTGATCTATTTTCAATGAAGAACTCTTGAAGCTAGAAAATGAACAAATAATAAAAATGGAAGCCATTGATAAAATAGAGCATGAAAGAATCACTATTATTTTGACGGACAAATTGAAACAAAGTTGGATTCTTGAGAAAAATCTATTTCTAAAACTGCAGGTTTAGAAAATAATTTTTATGTATGTGTAAACTGTCGGGTTATTTTGCGGCGTAATTTGGATGTTGAAAAAGGGTTAGTGAATGGAGCAATGGGAAACATTGTTGATTTTGTGAATTATCAAAAAAAAGATGGAATTGAATGTTTAAAAATGAAATTTGATCAGATTGAAGAAGTGAAACAAATTGGTCGTTCATCTGCTGGTTTTTTGCTTGCTAAAGATTTGTATGTACGTTGAAAACAGTTTCCTCTTTCTTTGGCATATGCAGTGACTATTCATAAATCTCAAGGATTAAGTGTAGACAGTGCTTTGGTGAACATTGGAAGTACCGTGTTTAAAGATGGTATGGCATATGTTGCTTTGTCGCGAGTCAGAAGTTTATCTGGTTTGTTTTTGATTGATTTTAATGAGTCAAAGATTACAGCAGATGCAAACTGTGTAAAAGAGTATAATAGGTTAAGAAGAGTATATGCTCCCCATTTCGGGCAATATCCTGTGTTTGAAAAGCATGTGGTAGGTCGAAAAAGAAGATATGAGAATATCTGTAGTGAAGTTATAGAGAATGAAAAAAATCATAATAATGTTGAGATTGTAAGCAAAAAGAAAAAGGATACTGTAGAAGAGATTGTTGGTTATCAATTTGAAAATACTTCTGGTATCAACTGCTATGCTAATGTAGTGGTCAATGTTGTTGTTTTTCTTGAAAGATTGCAAAAGCAAATTGAGGAGAATCGGGAAAAAAGATTGTGTTCCTTGTTGCATTCTGTTTATGAAAAATTGAGAACAGATAACACTAAAATGCAAAGCGTTTCTGATATTCTGTTAAACCTTCACTCACCTGAAATCCAGGCTGTTCAACTTGAGAGATCAGATGCTCTTTCTCTTCTGCCCCTAAAAACCTACACTTGCCCGACTGAACTTTCAACACAGTCTGACAAGAATAGATTTCCAAGGGAAGGGGGAAACATGGGACAAAATAATAAAAGAAAAGAAACACTCCACTGTTTTCAATTTCTCTGGAAACCACTCTTTTCTTGCGTCTAGGACCAGCTTTCTATATTGAAAAGATAAAACACAAATAAACTATATTAAGTCTTCTGTATAGACCTAGTCTGCCTAAATTATTAAACATTATCATTGAAGAAATACCTTTTTAGTTTTTAGTGGTCATTTTCCTCTAACAGTGCTTGAATAAGAATACAGCCTAAATCATTCTTTGACTATATCTGTAAATAGACATAAAAGAATCATATTCATTATATAGTTAAAACATAACCTTCTCTGAATAAAATACCCTTGTTCCCATTTGCATGAATCCACCGATCTCAAACGTACTCATGACATTAGTATTGTCTTTTTTAAACTATTCACAACATGAGTTTTGACAAGTCTAATAATTGTTCTCTTATTTCTCTATAGGTATGCTGCTGCCCTTTGTTGCGCAAAAGTTCTTGAAGAATGATTCCTGACGTTCGAGGTTCTTGAAGAATGATTCCTGACATTCAAGGTGAGTATTTGTAAAACTCGTAAAAACTTCCAAATAGTCTCTTATTTATGCACGATCAAAATTAGCCAGCAAAACTTGTAAAAGTTCCTTAAATAGTCTTTTGGTTATGCGCGGTAATATTATGCCAGTAAAACATGTGAAAGTTACCAAATAGTCTTTTGTTCCTGTGCGAGATTAAAACATGCCAGCGTTATGTCTTTTTTAACCTTGGAAGGTCAGAATGCACATTAATCTTTGTAAGCTAACAAAATAAATTGTAGTCCGTGAATAACTTACTTGTATTATTGCGCTTCAGATTTAAACACACGATACCTTACTTGACAGTCTTCTCTTGTCTTTTGTTTCAGGTCGGAAGAAATAGCCTCGAAGAACGGAGGGATAACTCACTGCTTCGATGATGCCCTCCAGATCTGCCGAAAGCGAAAACTCTTTAAGAAGAATTCCTCGTGTTTAAAGAAGACGACTTGGGAAGGAGGTATCTGGACTCAGGTGAGGAGGCAGGAAACAACGAAAGCAAGCGTGCGTTGTAAGTTGTTAAGGGCTTTTATAGAAGGCTAGAGGGGTGGGGTTTCTAGGCTGAAGGGAGAGGAAAATCACGTGGCACACCTGTTTTAACGGTTAAAACAGACTAGTGAAGCTAGTCTCTCGTCCACGTGAGTCAGTCATCACCTGCAGCCTGACTCAGTTTCAAGAAACAAGCATTGGCAAATGTAACAAAATCTGCAATGTTCATAATGGGGGGCAATATGCACAAACTAAACTCTGTCAGTTTAAAAATGTTACCAAACCCCAGCAAGTATTTCCACAATGTTCACAGAACATATTTACAATGCAATATGAGGTTGAGCTACATCTTTTGCTCAACTCCCAACATATTCGTAATCTTTTGGATATATGTTCTGGTTCTACACAATTTACGCAGAATATCCAACAAGATGCTCAGGAATTTCTAATGTATATGCTTACCGTATTGGAAAATGAAGGCATAGAAATTGAAAGTCTTTTTGGTCTTCGTTATAAATGGGAACATCAATATGAAAATTGAATGTTCACATGTAGCACTGACATAGACACTGAAAGATTGATATATTTGACAGTACCAGACAGTAAATCAATGTCTTTCAATAAACTAGTTAAAGCAGCAAATCAGAACATGGACTGTTGCCAATGCAACTCAGAAATGTTATCAACATTATTTATACAAACAAATGGACAATATATCATTTTAATGATGCAACGTTGTACAGTTGATGGAAGAAAATTGGAAACTTTGATAAAAAAAATTGTAGCAAGTCAACTATCAATTTCAGGAATAACCTTTGTAGCAGTAGCAATAATTTTCCATGATGGTCCTTCTACAACATATGGACATTACACTGCGTATTTAAAATGTGATAATGGATGGACATATTGTAATGATGCTCAATTGGATTTTAAACAACGCTTGACTCGCGAATTACCACATTTCTAAATAATATTTTTAAAGCCAAAGTTTTAGGAACATAATTCAGTGTATTAGGAATATGTTAAAATGTCTTATTATGATTAATATTGGACAATTTCAGTTTAAAGGATTTCAGCAATACCATTTGGCCCTGAGGAAAGATATACATTTGAATTATGGACATTTTGTTGCACATTCTCAGAGCATATATTTTTTAAATCCTCATTTACAGTGTACAGAAATTATAAAAAGAGTTCTTTATAGAATGATTATTTGATTACTTTCAGATTCAAGTAAAACAATTGCTTAGAAGGAACCATTTTAAATATATGTGTGATTTGAATTAAATGGTTTGTTATTGATGATGTATAAGTAATAGTTTATCGTATTATTTGATTTCTTTCATATTCAAGTAAGAAATTTCTCTTAGAAGAAAGCATTTTACATATGGGTGATTTGTATTATATGGTTTGTTATTGAGGATGTAGTTTTAGTGGAATATTCCCAAAAAGTTGGATATATGATAAATAGGTTAGATAGAGTTTTTTTTTTTAAACAATCTAATTGATTGGAGTTTTTTTCCCGCTGTTATGTGATGAGTACGATTGAAATCACTGTTTGTAGTGAAATTCAATTTATTCTGAGAACAGCAAAAAAGGCAAAGAAAATAATTTAACAAAATGTTAAAATTATGTTGTGTTGTAAAAAATATAATATTATATAATATAAATGTATTTTTTCTTCTCTTTCACAGATACTAATTCTAACATTTGAAATTTTCTGAAATTTAAATTATAAAAAAATATGAAAAAAATGTGTTGCATTTTTTTTTCAATTAATGTGAAGGTAAGTTTAACTAAGTATTAATATGCACTATGGGCCATGTTTCCACACTGGTGAAGAAAGGGGAGATGGATGGAGTAGATGTGTGTCAAGATACCAACAACCTCCACAGGAGTCGACGACGGTCCCAACGCCCCACCACCAGTTCCCCCACCAGCAAGACAATCCTGGTGAAGGCAACAGCAGGGGGGAAAGGGGAAGTGGACAGAAAGAGAGACTGCCTTGGAGGATATGTTCACTGGACATCGTCTGCGCCTCAACTTCACTGCGCGGACTAGATGTTCTGCATCTGCATAGGGAAGAAACAGAGTCATGCAACAAACATTCAATCAATTCCCTCTAACTGCTTGTTACTAATCATTTAACTTTCATACCCCTCAGTCCAAGGCTTTTGCTTCTCTCTTGTAGAAGAGATATCCACTATAAGTCTCTTGGAATATCTCTTATAGTTGCTTAATCTATACTCAATTTCAGTCTTGAGCCTGTACAGACCTTGCACAAATTTTCTTGTGAATAAAGTCTTGTGATACCAAAGAATAGTTTTCTAGCTTCAGCTACAGAGTCCATCAATAATGACTAGTCTTTGTGAAATACTAATAACAGTACCTTATCTTCCAGCTGAAATCCATTGGATACCGGCACACTCAAACGATGTATTCAACACCTTTGCGAACTCTTACTTGTGAAGCATATAAATGCCAAAACATGCGAAAACGCTCTCCAGTCAAATATCTTTTGGAGAGAGAAAAGGGGAGTTACGCGCTTGCAGGGAAAAAGGCGAAGTGACTCCTTCGTCTGCACATAGTCTAGAATATAGCTGCCTTAGACACGCATGCGTTTATTCCGACTGCTTGTGCTGGCACCCAAAAGAAGAGTAAATGTTGCCTTCGTCACGCATGCGTTAATTCCAACTGCTTGTGCTTGTGCTGACACCCAAAATAGGAAGAAAAATGCTGCCCAGCCGGGCTCCGAACCACGAATCTCCTCCACGCGCTAAACCAAATCTCCTCAGACAACAAACTCTGAAGTAAGACGCAGCGCATCTCACGTTACAGTTGAAGTGCGCTTTTCCTCACTGAAACAAGCGCGTTTGAATCTCCTGGCTCTCGCGTGCTGGGAAACACTAGAGCGCTGACCCGGGATTGTCATATCCAATCCTCTGACTGTCTCCTGCACCATTTGCAAGTTCTTGACTAAGCTGGTAAACAATCTCTTGCTTGAAGCGTGCTGTCTTCTCCAATGTGGGTATTTAACTGATGCCTGAAAACGCTTACTCGCGTTTCTGAATTTCCCACACATACAGGCACTCACCACCTCAGTCCTGACAATATGTCTGGAAAGATGCTCAGTGTGCGTTTTAAGTTACAGGATAAAGTTAACATGAATACTGAGTGTCCCTGTGGCCAAGTAAACCCACCAGATATATGCAGAAAGTGTCAAAGACTTGCATTGGAGAGAGGTATAAAATGGGACATGGTTTGCCAAAACGTAAGTACTTATAAATGTATCTTGTTCTCTGTTTGCAGTAATGAAATTACTCTACTTATTACTCATATAGTTAAGGATTGGCCTAGCCATTAACCCTAGTACAAGAAAATGTCTTTATATACTTTGCAAAAAGATCTGCAAAAAGCATTAAAGTATTAATACAGTCTTCAAAACAGCAAGTTTATATTTATGTAGGTTTGGAATCTCCTTGTCATAGGATATCATGTGACCTGAAAAAAAAAGAGTTGACTGGTTCATAATATTTCCCATTCTACCTATTGAAGGACCGCAATCTTTTCAATATTTCTTCTTTGAGCATCTTTGGAGACAATTGTCTGTGCTTAGCTCCTATCACTCTCGTGCTATTTTTAAAACAATGTACTACCAAAATGTTGTTATTGTAATAGTCTGCCAATCCCTAAGCACTTATAGGGCAATTTTAGAAGCATCCTGTGCTAAAAATATGTCACTTTTAGTAACATACTTATAGCGCAAGACACTCTTTCATATATACAAAGAAAGGAAAAGGGACTCTGTGTACCTTTTCTTCCCCATATAAATACAACTTCATCATACACACCACTTTGTGTTGAAAGGGTGTTCTATAGGTGTTGCTGTGTGTGATTGCACAGAACATTCAAGACACATCTCCAGATTTATCGGAAATAATAAATCTGGACATGTGTGTGAATGGTGCACCATCCTCCAATTGGTGTAGCACGGCACAACAAGGAGATTTGTATTAATTTCTCTTCATTTTTTCTCTTTCAATATATGCTACAATGCTCAGCATACATTGAAGGAGAAAAATGCCTTTACTGATTGTTTTTGTGCTGGAAGATGTGTCTTCCTGCACAAAAACAAACTCCACATGACACAGATATCCTTGCACCATGGTGCAAGAGTGCCTGTGTCACCACATGGCTGCTGTTTAAGCAGCAGTGCAGAGGGAAGCATAGACTTGCAACATATTTATGTACATATGTTGCATCCTGTGCTTCGGAAGTACCACAGCACATTGCAGCTAAAGAACTTACTGTGTGATGCTGCAGCACTTCCTCATAGTTCTGCACTTATACATTCACCATACACTACTAATGCATTCTTTCAGTCAAATATGCACTACACATATATTCATCTCAACTTTCACATACTATCATACAAATATAGCTCTTTTTTAACCAGAGAAGTTAATTCTGACAAGACCTTTTTTTTTCTTCTTTTTTGTTTTATATTTCTCTTTGATTTTCTGAACAATTTTTTTATTTTTTGGGTTTTTCCTCAAAAAGGAAAAAACAAAACTGGAGAAACAAAACAATGAACTTCAGGGGCAAAAAAAAACCCCTCTAACACCCATGATTCTCTTGCAACCGGAAAATTAAATCAATGGACTGCTCTCCATAGGACAGTAATTTGTGGCACTTCATGCAGAGCACTTTTAGGGTTGCAAATTGTGGACGTATATCCAGATCTTCTTCAGAGGCAGTTGTCCTGGAAGTACTTGGTGCTGCAGGTGGTGGAAGAACTCGCATTCTTCGACACTCCTCACGTCCAGGTTAACAGGAAGCAAAGTCTTCAGATGTTTCATCATGCTGGCTGCACCGCATGAGTACTTCTTTGTGGGATCACCGCGTGACAGCACTCTTTGACATATTTTACATGTCACTTTGGTGGCATTGGTCTTATTTTGTCCCTCTGAGAATGAAAAAAATGTCCACACAACAGAAGTATACCTCTCAGGACGTGGAGGTTCAACCAAAAATTCATCATCTGATGAATGCTGAGATTGAGGTGATGACTGCTGTCCTGAAGCCATTGTTTCTGTCAAAAAATCAGTACTAAGTGTCCACTTAGCCAAAAAAAGGTTCTTCAAAGAACAGAGATGCTCCTCCAAAGAAGGTCTAAGAAGAATGATTGAAATGGGTGGGGTCTTTCAATAGTTAGAATAGGAAGTGTAATGAACCAATCAAAACTCTTTTTTTCAGGTCACATGGGGTCCGCGCACCCTGCGCATAGGCAGCACGCGCCCAACGCGACTTTGCGAAATCGCATTAAAAAGTAATATAGGTTTATTAAAAGTAAAAATACATTATTTTTATGAGTAGCTCAGATTATGTCATGCCTTAATATTTATATTAAGTACATATATATATCTCTTTTGACATTAAAAAATTTCACGGGACTTGTGCACCCACCGCGCCAAATACGAATATGACGTCACATGGAGGCACGCAAGCATCGCGTAACGTACAATGTATGCGTCGTGTATGCGCTTGAAGTCGCGTTCCAGTTGCATAGCAATCACGCAGGAAAATACGTATCCATCGCACACCCTACGCGGATCCTGAACAACAGTCGTAAATTGGCGGCTAGGTTCCGCGCATTGTTTGTGAACGGTACGGATTGGGTGCGTGACTTCCTAAAAAAAAATGAAAAAAAAACGATAAAAAATATTAACAGTATATTTAAAAAAATATAAAATAAAAAAAAAAAGAGTTAAAATCTTTTTAAAAATATTTTTTAAAAATGAAACATTAAAAACATGTAATGTAATTTAAAAAAAATATGTTAAAAAATAAGCTTAAAAAATGAAGAAAAACAGTATAAAAAACGTAAATAAAATTAACACACTTAAAAATTATAATTTAAAAACCTATGAAATTCAGTAAAAAAACATAGGTTAGAGATATGTTATAGATAGGAATTAGGTTTTAAAAAACCTTAGAAATTCACTGAAAAAACCATAGGTTTCAGGTATGTTATATTTAGAAATTAGCATTTAAAAAACCTTTGAAATTCACTGAAAAAACCATAGGTTTCAGGGGTGTTATAGTTAGGAATTATCATTAAAAAATCCTTTGAAATTCACTGAAAAAACGATAGGTTTCAGGGGTGTTATAGTTAGCTGGACATTTCACTCGTACAAAACCGTAGAAATTCCTCCGTTATAGTTAGTTCTACTAACTATAACTCGCGCGCCCGCAATCCACTGCTGATGATGTCACATATTACATCATTCATGACATGGTCAGTAACATCACTGATGACATCACTGATGACATCCCTGATGATATCATCCACGTGATAATCAGATACACCTCATCATACAACAATATAACCTTTCAACACTCACTGTAAAATACAGAGTACCATATTTGAATCCATTTACAAACCAGTACAATTTTCTAAAAACCCACTCAGTGATTCCTAGATCTACACACACATCTTATCACTTACCTATAGATTCAGTCATACATGCTGTCAATGATCAATAGAATACTATCAAATATACTGATATACCTATATCTACATTACACACCAGCACACATCCTATTCACTTATGCAGTCAGCCTACTCACTTATGCAAACAATTGATCATACTTTCATATACTCAGCTACACACTTATACAAACACCACTTCATGTATTCAGTAACTTATACTTAGTGTGTTATAAAATCACTATTACAAGTATACAGTTATCCATACAGTCACTCATACAATCACAGAGTCTTATGTATACTTATTTATATACAACAACTGTCACATACACTGCTTTTATTTTTCTAGTTTGTTGGACATGTACCATTGAGAGATATATTTGCTCATCACCACACCCATAAAGATATTCACTCACCCAAACAGCTGTTATAACATGTTGTCTTAACCTCATATACCTACTGAATCAAATATTCACACATCTTTGGGCAGTCACACACCCCCCACCAAACCACACACACATTCACTCTCCCATACAAATACTCAATTAACTAATCAATAACTAATATAGACTTACACGTAGCTAGTAACCAACTGGTGCAGCAGTTTACACAACAACTGACAAAGTGATTGCTATATATATAATACATATTTAAATGTCAAAATAAACCACATTCACTGGATGATGTCATGAATTTCTATGGTTTTGTTCGATTGAAATGTCCAGCTAACTATAACACCCCTGAAACCTATGGTTTTTTCAGTGAATTTCTAAGGTTTTTTAAATGCTAATTCCTAACTATAACATACCTGAAACCTATGGTTTTTTCAGTGAATAGATATATATATACATATACACATATACAAAGGTGTATTGAAGAATGAGTGGGTGTAGTGAGTGCGTGACTGACTGTATAAGTGCTTGATTATACATGTCTCAGTGAATGTATGGGTGAGTGACTAATATGTGTGAATGTATGTATCAGTCTGTCAGTTAGTGTGTAAGCTGCTGCATGGGTTGGTGAGTCGCTAAATGAGTGTCCTAATAGGTTATTGATTGCTTGTCTGAGTACCTTTATAGGTGCCTGAGCATCTGTGTGGTTGGGTGAGGGGGTGTGTGACTCCCTGCATGGATGTGTGAATGGGTGATTTACTGGATGTATGGGTTCATGAGTACATCTGCGAGAAGCTGTGTGGGTGAGTGAGTGTGCATATGGCTATGTCTGTTAGTGAATGGATGTCTCAGTGGTATATGGGTAAGTAACTGCATATGTGAAAGGCAACATATGTGAATGTTGGAGTATATAAGCAACTGTATGTGAGTGATTGTGAGAGTGACTGTATGGATGAGTGTGTTCTTGTGTCAGTGATTGTATAAGAGAGTAAGTATGTGTCAGTATCTGTATGAATACGGGAGGTGGTGTGTGTATGACTGTATAGGTGAGTAAGTGAAAGAGTGATTGACTCTTTGGGTACATTTGCAGAGGGGTGGAGAAAGGGTGTGTGGCCTGTGCCCACCTCTCAGCAATCCCAATGTGTGTGGCTTACTGGAGATAACAGGTAGGCTAGTTGGCCCCTAAGGACCCCCAGCAGCGAAGGGTACTTCATCCTCCAACAAAGAGCGCACCAGGAGCCACGTCTGCAGAGTGGTGGAAAAAGGGGCGTGGCCTCCGACTACCTCTCATCAATCCCACTATGTGAGGCTTACTGGAGGTAACAGGTGGGCTAGTTGGCCCTCCAGGAGGTGCGTTTCTAGAGTAGTGGGGAAAGGGGGTGGGTCCTCGTGTGAGTTGCCAGCTTCTGATTTTATCTTGTATTTTAGGAAGGGAGGCTACTGTGGTCCACCTCCCCTTGATGCTTTTGGGCACCAGGGACCCCATCCCCCGGTGCCCTACCCATTTTTTCAAATTTATTTTGGAATATAAAAGGAGAGGGCCCCCAGGCTGATTTCAGTTTCAGGTACAAATGTGGGAGGGGGCCACACAGCCCCCTTTCCCAGGCCGATTTGACCCCTTAATCCCCTGCCTCCTGTGGGAGGTGCATGGCTTTTTACACCAGGAAGCTGCTGACATGCAGCTCTCTGGGGATAAAAAGCAAAGTGTACTCGCTTTGAAGAAGCAAGTGCACTGTTTGCTACGGGATGGTGGGAACAGTGTCCCCGCCATCCCATATCAAACTGCAATGTCCTGGGCATGAGTACCCGAGACATTTCTGGAGCCGGCCCTAGGAGGTGGCGGTCCCTAGGGCCATTTACAGCTCCAGGAGGGGGGGCTGTGCAGCCCCTTCCAATTTGCATAGTAGCCACGGAAAGGTGGTGGTCCCCGGAACTGTATGGGGGGCTTGAGCCCCCCACTTATTATTTTCAACATAGCCCCAGGGAGGGGGCAGTCCCCAGGCTACGGTGGAGCCGCGTTGCCCCTCGTATTTCAGAAACATAGCCCCGGGAGGTGGTGGTTCCCGGGGCTGTGTGGAGGGGTAGAAGTAAACCGCAATCAATGGATAGGCCTTGGTGGTGGTCCCCATGGTTGCGGGAGCCAATTCCGTGCCCGCATCTATTTTTATCATTGCCCCCGTGACCTGGCTTACAAGGTGGTTTTAAGAAAAAGAAGGGTGGGAGCCAGCGCTTCATTTCAAAAAAATATTTTTGGTCGGACAAGTGGATCCACCGCAAATCCCACCAAAAGCTTAAATGAAATGCTTTGTGTGGCCTTTTTGTGGCCATGGGGGTCCCTGTGGTACACACTGAGCAGTCCTAGGGGGTTAGGGTTTTTTACCCTGACTCCTTTCATTGTTTGTTCTGTTTTGTTTAACCTTTTTTCTCAACTGAGTCACAAGATGGCTGCCAAAACTTCCTGGTTGAAATGTTGGCAGTCAAACAAATTTTGTTAGGCTCTGCATGTCCACTGCAAGAACTCCCGTCCCCAGATATCAATATCATTTCAACTTTAATTTCTAAAAACTACTGAACAGATTTGCATTAAATCATAAAAAGCACGCTTTCTGGGCCAATATCTAGCTTTATGCCAAATTTGGTGTAATTCCATTCAGCAGTTCGAGCAGTAGTCATGTTAAAAAAATGAGCTGGGGACACGGCTTGAATCTGAGACCAATAAAAAAAGTAAAAAATTAAGAAAAAAGGGCAGGGTAGAAATAAGATATCCCAACCCAGATATGGAGGGGGGTCGCAAAGAGACCCCTCCAGGGTAAAAGCTTTTTTTTTTATTTCCCATGGACTTTTGGGTGGATCCACAAATCTGTGTAAATTATTTTTTCCAAAAGACAGGCGGGCTCCTGTGCTTCTTTTTTCTAGAGCCCCCCGGTGGTCCAAATCCCAGGGGCAGCAAGTTAATGAAGAAGGCAGGCTCATGGAGCCGACCCCAAGGCTTTTATTAAGCCCCAGGGACCACCACCTACCCGGGTCACTGAATACTATAAATGCAGGAGGCGCTTGTCCACCTCGCTGTCCCGGGGACGGCCAAATCCCGGGGAACATACATTCATTATTTAAAAAACAATGTGTTGGAGGCCCTAGGCCTCCCCCACAGTTCCGGGGACCACCACCTTCTCGGGAAAGTAGGAATATCCTGGGGAGCTAAGCGGCTCCCCCACTGCCCTGGTGACCACCACCTCCCCAGGGCACAAACATTAAACAAAAAAAATTAAATGGAGGGGAGGCCTTATGGTCCCTAATACTCAGCTGCTGAGTATTTGTGTGCTGTTAATGCTCATCTTTGCTAACTTTTTTTTTCTTATTACCATCCACATTTGATGCCTCTATTTTTGACCTTGACATCATGTCCCTTGACATGGAATTGGTTTTGGATAGGTTCAGTACCAAGTTATTTTGGATTACATTAATCCTTAACAAAGTCTTTTTTTTAAATGAATACCGTTTAAAAAAAGGTTATTTTTAGAACCTAACCAATTATTCAAAACAGAACTGTTTTTTATTAAATGTATTTTTTGTACATATGGTGTATAAGTGTGTGTGTATTAGAATATGTATCAGTCAGTGTTGGGGTGTGATTCTGTGTATAAGACAGTGTCTCAGTAACTCAGTGAGTGTGTTAGTGTGTCAAAGGGAGTGTCAGTGTTTATATCAGTGACTCCTTGGGTAACTTAGGGTGTGAAAAAGTAAGCATGTGAGTATCTTAGTGAATGTATTTTGTGAATCCATCGGTGTATCAGTGCATGTCTGCGTTTGTACTAGGATGTCTCACAGTGTGTATGAGTGAATGGGTGAGTATGTCAGTTAATGTATTAGTGTGTTCATGGGTGTGTCAGTATAGTTCACACCAGTATCCACAGCAGCCTGCTAGCTCCTAAACCTAAGACAGCAGGTGTGGTGGACTGTATGCAATTAGAAACATATCCCACAGAACCAATCACACATGTACTTACTTTAAATTCATACAAGTTAGTTTTAAACAGTGCTATAATTACATCATCCAATCAAATGTGATATATTACATTTTACTTGCTTGTGTCTTTGTTAACTGACTTCATTTTGAAAACTGCCTCATTCAGCAGCAGACTTCTCTAGCTTTCTCCTGTGTGCTACTGCTCTATTCTTCAAAATGGTTAGAGTGTTGATTGTAGGCCATAGCTTTGTATTCTGGGCTAGAGAGTTTGCGAGAAAGATTGGGATTTACTGTGATCTGGGTTTTCCTAATGTGAATTTTAGTTGGTTTGGCCAGAGAGGGTAAATGTGGCAGCGATTGCTTCCATTGGTTCAAGCTTTATGGATTCCCAACATTTAGACCTCATAATTGTGCACTGAGGTGGCAATGACGTGGCACACTGACTGGGGTAGGATTGGAAATCCTAATGAAGAATACCTTTGAACAATTAATGTAACTTTTCCCTCACACTGCCTTGGTGTTTTCTAACATATGCCAGAGACAGACATGGAGGGGGCTTCTAAATGTTGTCCTCAGATAGAGAAAGCCATGAAACATATTAATAAAATTGTTTCAGAATTCCTCAGAGACCATAACATGGTTTCTATATACAATAAAACCCGCACTTCAACATGTATGGAATTCACAGGAGAGATGGTGTTCACTTTACAGATGAAGGCAACTTAGCATTTCTGAGCAACTTGATACTCTGCATCCTTTCATATATGTAGTCATCATATACACACAATGTACACAACAGCTCTTCCAAGAGCCACCCTATGTCCAAACAGTTGTTTTTTTAACTGTAAATCCTTTTTTAAATATAATGATCAAATCCACAGATCCATCGCAAATCGGCAAACCAAAAGCTCACATTTAATGTAAAAGAGCACATTTAATATTTCTAGTAAAGAGTTCTGAATGGATCTCACATTGAGTATAACAGCGTCTAAATAATTTTAGGTGCATAGGTGTCTCAATGCATATTTTAGTGGTTGTAACAGGGTCTGTATGAGTATATCAGTAGGTGTGAGACTCTGTATCAGTATCTGAGTGGCTGTGAAAGTCTCTATATAGGTGTTCGTCTGGGTGTGAGAGTCTCTGTACGGGTTTGTAAATGGGTTTGAGAGTCCCTGTATGGGTTTGTGAATGTCATGTAACAGTGTTCACAGTATAACTGAATGGGTGTGCAAGTGTTGGTATGGGTATGTGAGTGTGGTAAAAAGTATCTATCTATGTGTTAGTGTGGGTGTGAGAGTCTATGTATGGGTTTTTGAATGGGTGTGAGAGTCTCTGTATGGGTTTGTGAATGGGCGTGACAGTGTCTACATGGGTGTATGAGTGGGTGTGACATGGTCTATGTAGGTATCTGAGTGGGTGTGAAAGTCTCTATATGGATGAAAGTGTGGCAATGACAGTCTCTGTAGGAAATCTGAATTGGTGTGACAGTGTCTGTATGGGTATATTAGTGAGTGTGAGAGTAACAGTGAAGGTAAAAATATCTAAGTATTTTTTTTCAGCTGCGCTAAATCCATAGATCCCCCATGGAGTTAGACAGGGGCTGCCATGAGTCCCACAAGGGATCTGTGGATCTTGCGAGTTGCCCCCCAAAAAAAAAATGTCTCATGTTTCTGACACCAGGACACTTTTATAACATGTAAAAGGGGTCAAAAACACTTTCGCCTGACCCCATCGTTCAATTTGCAATCCAAATTTGAGCCCTGGGGACCGTTTCCCCAGCACACAAAATGGCAGTCACAACTTTTCTGTTAAGATATGGCCAACCAATAAGGACTATGCTGTGGCGTGTGAATCTGCGGATCCCCGCAAGTGGATCCAAGGAGGGTCTGTGTCCCTACATATACTAATTTATTTTTCGTTTAATAGATCTAAAACTACAGAATGGATTCACACCACATCACAAAAAGTGTGATCTGCAGAACAAAGTCTATCTTTCTGCTAAATTTGGTGCAATTCCGTCAAGCAGTTTGAGTTGGAGTCGTGTTCAAGACTCTTATAGGAATTAACATGGGGAAAATGCATTTTTCCCTCCCACACACACATTTTTTCTTCGCTCCCACTTGACGGGCCACCCAAAACTTGCCGACTTGCTCTTCTTTTTTTGTGGATTTACGTCAAAGACATTGTTTATGTATATCTATATGTATACATATATATACATATACACCTCCTTTTTGCTGATTTAACCACCTCTTACTGATGGAGAGCCTGTGGCGGGGTATCAAACCCCTTACATATACCACATCTGATTCATTTTTCCAATTTCCATCCAAAAGAAGAAAAAATGGGCCGCGGATCAACTACTTGGCAGTGTGTTTAATAAAGTTACCAGCAGCAATAACAGCCCGAGGGTCAGACCCGTGAAAAAGGAGCTACGAGCTCCGAAATGCATCAAGCTGTTATTGCGGCCAGTAAATTTAATAAACATGCTGCAAAGAAATTGATCCATGTCCCGTTTTTCTTCTTTTGAATGGAAAATTCAAATGGATGTGGTGTAAATACATACATTTAAAAATAAATATATATATATATATATATATATATATATATATATATATATATCCAGCTCGATCTCCAAAAGAAGCCGCACTCACGGATGGTGTAAAACTCTATATTTATTTCACCGAATTGAAAATAACAGGACACGTTTCGGCTTTCGCCTTTTTCAACTATCACGTTCACCGGCAACAATGCCACAATATATACAAATGCACATGCGCCAATGCGTCATCATCGTCAACATCAAGGACAGACTAACGTCACGATATACTCCAATGTGACCGCCATCTTCAAGTGATATCTGCCATGACAAAAATTATTTATACTTAAACAATAATAAGTTTCAGAAATACGATCAAGCTGTGAATGAGCTCTGAAACTTACATCTTTGCATGTATTACATCCACAGTGAGCAATTCATTTTTAATGGATATGCATAAAAATGTAAGTAAAATTACGTTTTATATGAGTTTGTGTATGCAGGTACATACAAACATAAACAGTGGATATAGCTTCAAGGACACTTCTATATATATATATTCACTGAAAAAACCATGGGGCAGATTTATGAGCCCCTTGCGCCACTTTTGCGTCACTTTTAACATGGGAAAAGTGACGCAAAAGTGGCGCAAGGGGCTCATAAATCTGCCCCCATAGGTTTTACAGACGTTATAGTTGGAATTAGCATTTAAAAAACCTTAGATATTCACTGAAAAAACCATAGGTTTCAGGGACGTTATAGTTAGTTGGACATTTGACTCATATAAAACCAGAGAAAATCGCCTGTTATAGTTAGTTGAGCTAACTATAACTCGCGCGCCTGCAATGCACTGCTGATGACGTCACATAATACATCACTCATGACATGGTCAGTGATATCACTCATGACATCACTGATGACATCTCAAATAGCTCTACGGTTTGCAATACACGAAGCAAAGAAAACGTGTGCGGAGCCTGCAATTATGCGTATGAGTGGTGCAGACAGAGCACATTACAGCAATCTCTTCTTTTACAGGACTGCATCATCTACAATAGCGAGTCGATCTGAATTGTGAACACTACTGTCTGTATTGTTAATTAAAAGCAGTACTCACACACACAACCATCAATACTTTTTCTCATTCCCTCCTTACAAAATAAAACAACATAAATTACAGAGAACTCTACAATGAATAAATCAAAACAATTCGAATTGGGATTTAACCTCTCCACAGTCTACACTATTCACTGTTCCTTTGGACCTCCAAGATAAATTTGGTCATTTCACTAAACCTATAACTGATAGAAAAAAACTTCTTGAAGCAAGTATACTAAAACAATATTGTGTATGTTTCAATAGACGTTCTAATTACTTAACTACTGGATTCTGTAATTAAACAATCACCAGGCAATCTAAATTGTGAACCCTGCGAACTGCAGTCTACACCAAATCCAGTGGTCATTCACTACTCACAGCCGGATGTATGATGTTACAACGCATGCTTTTACAACGCATGCTGTTACAACAACATTTTTACAACGCAAATGCAGTGACAACGCAAGTCTTTACAACGCAAGTCTTTACATCGACTTGCACTAGATGGCGTGCTAACATTAAAAAAGTGTAATTTACTATTCTAACTCCAGTCCACGTAACAGTAGGGAAGGTGTTTGGATAGTAAACTACACTATTTTTAATGTTAGCACGCCATCTAGTGCAAGTCGATGTAAAGACTTGCGCTGTAATGGCATGCGTTGTCAATGCATTTGCGTTGTAACAGTTTCGTTGTAATGGCAGTGGGTTGTAAAAGTTGCGTTGTAAAGGTTGTTCCTCCTCACAGCCACATACCGTTGGATTCGGAAGCACGGAGTTGGTTGCACCTGATCAGAGGGGGTACACAAAAATCATCACAGACTTTAACTTATGACATCCTCAATCATAGAATCAAGGCCCCATTTCACTGTTTGCACCTGCTGTGCCACAGTATACTCCACCGATTACTGTCAACCAGGCCCAATAATCATGTGCAGCAGTTAGCTATGGAATCACAGACTGTGATGCACCTCAACACACAAACTTCTATAAAAAGCAAGCAGCAGGTAATATCGTACATCAACCATTGTGGGATCAAGACACCGTTCCACAGTTGGGATCTAAAGTTGGATGAACCTTCATCTCCACTCTCAAATGCAGTTCTAATATCGTCCATTGTGGAGTCAGCACACCGTTTTACTTTTGGAACCTAGAGTTGGTTGCAGCTGGTAGAAGGGAATACTTCCATCTCCACTCTCAGATACAGTTCTAACATCATCCATTGTGGGATCAACACACCATTCCCCTGTTGGGACCTAGAGTTGCTTGCACCTCGTCGGAGGGGGTACACAGAAATCATCACAAACTGTAACTTCTAACATCCTCAATCATAAATTAACACCCCATTTCACTGTTTGGACCTGCTCTACCGCGGTGTATTCCAGCAATACCAGTCAACTAAACCCAATAATCATGTGCAGCACTTAACTACAGAAGCACAGAATCTGATGTACCTCAACAGATGGAATTGTGTGAAAAACCAGCAACAGGTAATATCGGACATCGTCCATTGTGTGATCAAGATACCATTCCATTGTTGGTACCTAGAGTTGGTTGCACCTCTCCAGAAGCTATACACAAACATCATCACACACTTTAACTTCTGACATCCTCAATCATAGAATTAAGACCTTATTTCACTGTTCGAACATGCTGTACCGCTGTGTACTCCAGCAACTGCAATAAACCATGCCTAATAATCATCTGCAGGAGTTAACTACAGAAGCACAGAGTCTAATCCACCTCAACAGAAGGAGCTCTGTAAAAATTAAGCAGAATGTAATATCGGACATCTTCCATTGTGGAATCAAGACAACGTTCCACTGCTGCAACCTAGAGTTGGTTCCACCTGGTCAAAGGGAGTACCTTCACCTCCACTCTCAGATGCAGTTCTAACATAATCCATTATGGAATCAAGACACCGTTCCACTGTTAGGACCCAGAGTTGGTTGCAGCTGGTCAAAGGGAGTACCTCCATCTCCACTCGCAGATGCAGTTCTAACATCGTCCATTGTGGAATCAAGACACCGTTCCACTATTTGGACCTAGAGTTGGTTGCACCTGATCGGAGGGGGTACCTTCAACTCCACTCTCAGATGCAGTTCTAACATCGTCCATTGAGATATCAAGGCACTGTTCCACTGTTCGGACCTGCTGTACTGCGGCGTACTCCACCGACTGCAGTTAGCCAACCCCTATAATCATGTGCAGCAGTTAACTACGGAAACACAGAGTCTGATGCACCTCAACGGAGGGAGTTCCCTGAAAACTCAGTAGCAGGTAATATCGGTCATCATCCATTCTGGGATCAAGACACCGTTCCACTGTTGGAACCCAGAGTTGATTGCACCTGATCAGAGGGGGTACACCAAAATCATCACAGACTTTAACTTCTGACATCCCCAGTCATAGAATCAAGACCCCGTTTCATTGTTTGGACCTACTGTACCGCGGTGTACTCCACCGACTGCAGTCAACAAAGACCAATAATCCTGTACAGCAGTTAGCTATGGAAGCACAGAGTTTGATGCACCTCAATGGAGGGAGTTCTCTGAAAACTCAGCAGCAGGTAATATCGGACATCGTCCATTATGGGATCAAGACACCGTTCCACTGTTGGGACCCAGAGTTGGTTGCAGCTGGTCGAAGGGAGTACCTTCATCTCCACTCTCAGATACAGTTCTAACATCATCCACTATGGTATCAAAACACCGTTCAACTTTCGGTACCTGTCGGACTACTGTGTTACTATTACACAGAGCACTCCACGCTCCTGGGCCTCAGGCTGGGCTCTGTGTGCCTGTGTCATGGTAGCCAGCGTTAATCTCAGGAGCCTTCCGAGCTCGCAGACCTCAGCCCAGGACCTTCCGCTGGCACGTGGTTGGCCCTCTTTCACATACAG
This sequence comes from Triturus cristatus, assembly GCF_964204655.1. Classification (NCBI taxonomy): domain Eukaryota; kingdom Metazoa; phylum Chordata; class Amphibia; order Caudata; family Salamandridae; genus Triturus; species Triturus cristatus. Next base: position 1,292,128,171 of record NC_140589.1, read on the forward strand.
CGGTGTCGAAAGGTGAACTGTGGGGCATATATGCATCACATCGGCCATGGCGGTTTCTGAGTACCAGCAGGCTGAGAGCATCATTCACGCACCCACCTTCTCTCACAGCGTCAGCCTCGTGGTGGTGTAAGCTGCGCAGACCTGACAGACACGTTCGCCAATCCGGAAGAGAACCACACCCAAAGAAACGTGCCTTTTATTCATACCCCTACGCTAGCCTTGCGTATGGCGAGCCAGCCCACTTCCCTAAACATTTGGGGGGGAGGCACGTACGTGCTACCATTTCATAATCTTCCCTACTGACTGTACTATCATGGTTGCGTCCACTGTCCACTTCACTTAATAGACCATCAGTGTATGTTGACATGTACATGTCTGTGCTCTGCATACTCAAGTCTGTCCGGCACATCCCCTCAAGACTTTGCATTGTATACTTTTATAATCGAGAATTACTTGCCTCCTTCGCACATACTTTGCTCCCATCTCTCCCCGCATTCTGCATTGTGTGGCAGAGGTGCCATGCCATGTTTGGTTTGTGCACAATGCTAGCCACGGTTTCCACAGTACGTAGTGTTGTTGTGTCTGCTAGGTGTACATGTTGTTTGTCATGTTGTATGTGATTATATGAAGTAGCGCGTTTATTCACGAGCAGTGGTTTCTCCCACTTACATATCGCTGTTTAAAGAGCATACAGAACTCACAGGTGAAAAGTGCGACCACAATGGCAGACATTCATTACTATCCAAGAATGTCCAACTACACGGTGCTTCTAAGCTTACAGCCCCCAATCTTGCGTCCTTTCTTAAAAGGACGCCAACTCCCACAATCAGACCAACATTCACACAGCTTTCTAACGGCAGTTATCTGCTTCTCAATAACATGCACTCCTACGGAATGTGAGCTGGCATACCGTATGTCCTTACTGTTTCAAACCGAGTAACTTCCTGTGGCAATGTCTATTCCCACCCACACAAACTAACTCCCAAACTTCAACTTGGCCTTCAATCCCTACTTTCAAAACAGATTTCATTAAACAAACCAAACTGAAAGCGCTTTTGTTCACAACAGAAGTGTCCATCACTTCTGTTAAAGAAATTTATCGACTGCAGATACCACGAACTTCAAGTAAAATACACTCCCTTTTAAACACGAACCTCCCATTACACTTTGTGAATTGTTACACAATTTTCAACACATGTCACACTCAAGGTCTGGCAAACTTTTTTAACACGGTCTCCTACAGCCGTCTAACGCGCTTTCAAACTGTTCTTCTTTTAATACCAGACTACATTCAGACATTCTTTCGATCATCTCTGGAATAACAGTGCCCATAATTCTCACCCTCTTTGCGGCCAGTCTACTACTAATTCTACTACTAGAAATGGCTATGCTCTCTTTGGTAACAACTATGTCTGACAGAATACGCCTCTACGCCAAGCTACATCAATACTGTAAAAAAACGGAAAAACTTTTCGGCTGGCTGACTCTATCTATTATCGAAGCTAGCTACAACATAACATTTATCTACACTTATGCAATATGCGTACAACCATCGTTTGATTGCAAAACTTGCCCATTTGACTGACGAATGGATGTATGCCTTGCCAACATCTCAACAATCGCTCCAGATATCCAGCAGGTAGTGGAGTATCTTGATAACCATTTACATGATTGTTCTGGCAGTGGAGCAATGGCGAATGCAATACAAAAAGGAATCGCAGCGCAATGGGATTTCTGCGCAGCCGCAAAAGATCTCCTGCAACGTGCGACCTTTCAAAACATTGCAGATTGCCTGCCCATTCAAATTACCGCTCCAACATTCAAGGAACATTACTGTCCCTTCGTGGATATGAATTGGATCACTTCGCTCTTCACACACGATGGCAACAATAGCACCTTGGTACATTACGCATCTCAAGCAGCTGAAGAACTTCTGGACTGGAATCTCCAAGACTTGTAAGAAACTCACATTATTCTTGAATGGATTTTCTTCCATCTTTTTTTACTTTTTCCTTTAAATTTTTTATAATACACTTCAATCCTACTACTTTGATATAATAACTTTCTAAGTATACTCAGACATTTGAACTCTATCCTCATTATTCCCCCTTACGTCTCCAGTCTAACCAGGAATTGGTGATGTATGGCCTATGCAAATACGGTATTTACTTCCAAAATTAACCTAAACCCGACACCCATTTAGAAACCACGTCTATTCTTTGTGCACACACCTCTCTGCCTGCCTGTTATTCACAAAGCCCTTTCACACAATTTTACTCAAAGTCAGCCTCTGCTCAGGACCTCACGGTAAAAATGTAAAAAGACGACTTTGTTTAGGAACTGGTTGGCACAGTGTGGTAATCGTAAACTACCTTTATTTTCATTATACAATGTACTTATTCATGTCTAATAGCTATTATGTAGGTCACATAGAACTGTACCATATAATGTGCAATTCACTGATGCAGGAGCTTCGATTTGACTGCAGCAGAAGCAATTGGAGTTTGTCTAAGCTCGATGCCTTAGCTCTCTACACAAGAATGTTTTTTTGAAACAGCTGAAGACAATAATGTACGGTTTGGCTACAAAGGTACCGAATGTGCAAAATGTTTGTATTCATCCTCAAAGTTCCAATGTGGGTAGAACTAGTACCAATTCTGACACGCACCACATTGAATCTACTGTACAACAGATTGCTAACTATTCTACTGTTGTTAATTTTCTGTTACAAAAAAGCACTGCCAAGGTACATAAAAAGTTTGATGACTACATTTTGCAATTTCTTTTTTCTTTCTTTTCTTACACGATACATGTGGTAATCGTATCCTACCTTTATTTTCTTTATAGAATGTAGAGTCATTCAAGTGTAATAGCTATTGTTTATTTCACATGTAACTGTAACATGTAATATACAATTCACCGATGCCGGAGCTTACGTTAGAATACAGCTGAAGTGGTTCAACTTTGCATCAGCTGGATACCCGAGCTCTTGCACCAGAAATAAAGACAGTTTCTATATAATTTTCAAACTCCATCCCTTTATTACACACAACCACTTTCTTAGACACAACTCATTTTTACTATTTTCCTTCTCTGGCATTGCAACATTCTGCATTATATTCTCTGTGATTATTCCTTTATTCCTGCTCCCTAAAACACTACATTCCACTCTTCAGACCAATAGGGATGAGTAGTTTGTTTCACACTCCCTATATAGAATAAACATACACTAACACTACTTACACAGGTATGCTACAGTGGCCAGTATCCTACAGCGCCCACAGCACATTACTTCACAGCAATAAACTCACGACTTACACTCACAGTTTCATCCCCGAGTCCACTCACAGTTTCATCCCGAGTCTTCATACCGATACCACTAAGTACTTTGCTTCCCACTCCCGCTATACTCTAAACGCATACTAACACCACCTGCACAGATATGCTACAGTGCCCACTATGCTACAGCGCCCAGAGCACATCACTTTACAGCACTCAGCTCCCAGTTTAAACGCACGGTTTCATCCCAGACTGTACTGGCACCTCACCTCAGCACCATCTCACAGTGGGCAAAACAGCACTTTCACACCAGTAGGGATAAATACTTTACACTCCCTCTATAGCACACCCTACCCACCCTACCCTCCTCTTTCCCACTTTTTTCTCCCTTTTGTCCCCTTACTCACTTCAACGGAATCACAAAATGGCGGCCAACGCTTCCTAGTTGCAACCACTCGCAGCCAATCACCAGCAAGCTCGTGCTCGTAACGCATCAGCCAATCAGATGGCAGAATTCCCAAATATTGATATCTGTAAATTTCGATATTTCTCAAATACTACTGAACGGATTTACACCAAATAACAAAAGCGTGCTTTCTAGACCAAGACCCTTCTCCCTTCCAAATTTGGGGTAATTCCGTTCACCCGTTTGACGTGTAGCCTTGTCTAAAGTTTCACATGGAAATTAACATTGAAACAACACGTTTTGGGACCCCCCTTTTCTCTCGACCCCCCTTCACGAATCACCCCCAAACTTTCAACATAGGAGCTGATCTCAACAAAGAATTCGTTTTAAAAATTTCGCGAAGATTCGTCAATCGGCGCCAAAGTTATTGGGAATAGAACGTTGCCATTTTCTTATGGTAACTAGGTCCTAACTATAACTACCTACTGGCGACCGCCAGTAGGTAAAAAAAATAAATATATATATATATATATATATATATATATATATATATATATATATATATATATATATTCACTTGAAAAACCATAGGTTTCAGGGATGTTATAGTTAGAAATTAGCATTTAAAAAACCAGTGAAATTCGGCCGTTATAGTTAGTTGAGCTAACTATAACTTGCGCCGCCGCAATGCACTGCTGATGATATCAGATATTACATCATTCATGACATGCTCAGTGACATCACTGATGACATTACTGATGACACCCCCTCCTGAGGCCTTCATCTGCCCCACAGACCCCATCCCCAGGGCATTGCCTTTTTTAAAAATGTTATTTTGGAGGGGGCCCGCCATGCCCCCCTTCCCTGAGCCACTTTTGGCTCCAGGGACCCATCTCCCAGGGCCTGGCCTCCTTTGATGGGGACCATGTGGAGAGCCCCACGATCCCAGCTGGCTCCCCTCCTCCTGCAGGAGCTGGCATTGCTTTTGGGCAAGGGGAGCTGCTAACATGCAGCTCTCCTTGCCCAAAAGCAATTCTGCTTTTCTTCATGGAAGTGAGAGCAGGTTTCCTGCTCTCACTTCCAAGAAGCAAAGCAGTGTTTGCTATGGCAGGGCGGGAGCCGTGATCCCATCCTACCATAGCAAATAGCAATGTCCCGGGGGTGGGCACCCTGGGGGACACCTTCCTGCACATTGATGAGGCTGGATTCCATATCCTAAATTTACTTAGGAATTCCTGGCTGATGGACTTTATTGCCAGCTAAAAAGTGAGGAGGGAAGAAAACAAATTACCAATTTTACATTTACTCTCCCGTCCAACTAAAGAACTACAGACTCAGAATTCAGTTTTTGTTGATTTATTACAAAACCAGAAACAACAGAATATAGACACACCTCAAAATCAAGGCCTAGAGATACATGAATACTAATACAGAGCCCAGTCTACGAATATAGTTCATATGGCACAATAGACACAGAACAATAAATTCCGAAATCAGAACGTGGTTGCCTATAGACACTGCACCCAAATCCTTTTCCATTTGTATTTCCGAATTACAGAATAATCTGTCTACCTCTAAAGTGGCGTCCCTTCCGAATTTCCCATAAGAATTTCCCCATAAGGTGTCAGCATGTGTTGACTTTCTAAGAAGTGCACTCATGTTATATGGGTCAAGAAGCGTAAAGCTACAGAACTTGTTCTAAGATGCTCTCCTTCCTCAGGTAAAAGCAGAAGTCCTGAAAATCTGTCCCTATGCCTAATACAAAAAGAGAAAGTTACACCCCTAGCAGGTCACATGGTAACCTATTCCGTGAACACCTTCCTTGAGTAACTTTCCACAAACTCCAAATAATTTTGCCGTCTTGTTCGCCGACCTTGGTTCCCAGGTTTCAACAGGCATGAAAGGTGTCCTGCCTTCTCTATGTTCAAGTTCTTCAAAGACTTTCCTCTCCTCCCATGTATCTTTTTAAATCTAAAATAACAAGGTGAAATTCCTGCACCTGCAGTAGGGGTGAAAGGAAAGCCTTCTACACACATGCATTTTAATTAACTCCCAACTCGAGAGCAAACAAAGAGAACCAAAAGTCAAGAAAACAAAAGTTAGGCCTACAATTTGGCTAACCTAAGAACATTCTTTAATGTGCACTCGTTTCACAGGCCGCTATATGAATCTTATAACCGTGAATACATTTGTTTTACCCAATAATCATTACATACGTTCATAGTTCCATGATTCCTATAAATACGTGCGAAATGCTGATCAATCCTGTGAATAGTATCACTACTTAATTCCGCTGATTTTAATTTGATGATATATAAACTTTGTTCTAATGTGCACAAAGATCAACCAAACATTAGAATATATGTGAGTGCAGTTCGCACATGAATATAATGCACCCCGACAAATTTAAGAGCTTCGAGTTCTCTATCAACATAAAAAATAATTCATGGCAATTTGCTCTTTCTATGTGTGCTACAGAATGCCCCACACATAGAAAGAGCAAGAAAACGAGCGGAAATTGTTAATTTCTCCCCAGATCACCATACTAAAATAAGGTATTCCCTGGCATTCGTTTTTGGCACTGCCTCAGCCATTTAAATCTGAGGCAGTGTCAAAAAGCAATGGGTGTTGCCTTGGAACATCAACTGGAACACCCATTACAGGCATCTTTGCCGCAGAGGACTTTGGCGGAACAGGTCATATTTACACGGCGGTGTTAAGCCACATTAAGTGGCTTACTGCCACCTTGTAAATTTGGGAATCGGCGCAAGGCAACTGCAGGCATCTTTGCCACAGAGGACTTTGGCGGAACAGGTCATATTTACACGGCGGTGTTAAGCCACATTAAGTGGCTTACTGCCACCTTGTAAATTTGGGAATCGGCGCAAGGCAACTGCAGCATCAAAAAAAGTGACGCTCCGGTGACGACAGGAGCTTGTGAATATGCCCCTTCCTGGGACTTATTGAACCCACAGCTGTTTGCCTTATAGGAACCCTTATTAAGTCTATTTGAGAAGGGGTTAGCGCACCACAAATGCGTCACTTGGATGTTTTTGATAACTATATATTGTGAACTGGCTTACCTTCTTTGTATTCCTAGCACACAAACCTTCCCCTACACGTCTAGTAAAATTGGCCCTCTCAACTCCACTCTGTCAACAAGGGCATACGAGGAGCCTGAATTGTCAAAAGACAGAAAGCAGATGCTTCTCTTTTATCTCTTTTCCCATACTTTTCCTCTGAAGGAGCTCCGGTTAGGGAGGTAATATGTATTACTCTCTTACCACTGATCTCTTTGTGTGTGGTGGAAGCCTGGGGGATATCATCTGAGTCTGTCTTAAAGCTGGTACTGATACCCTTGTTAGAGTCTGACATAAAGTCATAGTCTGTGCTATTTTCCAAAGGACTGTTTTGGTCCATAGTTAAGTTCATTAAAGAATTGGCTGATCTGATGTGTCATAGCATTTGCTACCATATTGTTTACTTTTTTTAAATGTAGGTTTTAGAACGCTGTAAATGCCAATTACAACAGCATCAGAGTGCTTTTTTGGGCAATGTAGGAGAGTTTATAAGTAATCCCAAAACTGGGAAGATTAAAGGTGAAATCCGATAGACGGGAGTTATCACCAAAAATGTGTGGGTGATCAGCGAGCTAGTCTTAGGTGCTGGACAGACATGTTTGACAGACTAGCAGGGAATATGTAAATGACTGTGTTTGGCTATGGAGGATTCGTGTAGGTGCCCTACTTGCTACAGAATACTTGGAAAAGATTATATTTGAGTATGGTGAGTATGGTATATGAGGAAATTGTCTTTGAGCCTAAGACAGTGAAGTATAGCACTACAGAGGGCTTGCGACTACAGAATTACAGAAAACACTTAAAATTGAATATTTTCAACCACCTAACAACTGACCTCCCTGCCAAACAGCATACTATGCAGTTCAGACTATAACATCACACAAACACACATGATGTAGACTGTTCTGAAAAGACCCCCGGTACTTATTTTAAAAGCATCTTTAGTGCGGTGAAGTTTCAAAAAGGGGACAAGCAGTACTTCATAAAACACCAAAATAAACGAATAAAAAAGCTACTTTCTTCCAGCTTTCTTCCTTTTACCTTTCGGAGCAGATGATAATTAGTTTCTGAGCAAATGACATTTAGAGAGAACATTATTTTATTCGTTTTATACACTGCTCTTTTCATCCACCCATTAAACTATTGGTGTCCTGGCACTATTTTCTATCCAAAAAGAGCTCTTTTGAGGCATTAACAGGCTTTCAGCTTGGATTATTGCTTGAGTAGGTACCTTCTATGTCAAGAAAAGGATATATCTCATTGAAAGATCCTGTGTGGTGAGAAGAAGGGCGAAAATGGGCCTGTCCCTTACCAGCCCAGGAAACCATTCTATCTCCCTGAGGACCTGAATTAGAGTTGGGTGGACGGAGTTAACTCAGTCGGGATGGCGGAGGACAATACCTCCACCATCCCGAGGGATACCTGCTGCCAGATTTAGACTTGTCCTCCAGCCCTGTGGACAACTCTCCACATTGACCGGAACCATTGTCATAAGGTTCCTAGCAATGTAGAAAACGTTTGATGGACGGTACCATCAGGCATGAAGACCGGCTGTAAAACTTTCCAAATGTTTTTTGTTTATCAAAAACAAACTCCCAACATTGGAATTTGTTGATGAAAAGCAAAAAGCTAATGGACCCAATGCCATAAGTGTTTTCCCTGTGGGTCTTTTTGATTCTGCCCCTTATCGCCAGGTTTCTCCAAGTGGTGACAAACAGGAAACAAGCATTTACAATGCAATGGTCTCGGCATTGGTAAAGTTAGAGCTATTGGCATTGCTCATGACAATGCCGTTTCTTTACATGTTTTAAAAACAAAAACAAACAAAAATAATGTCATGAGCAATGCCAATAGCTCTAACTTTACCAATGCCGAGACCATTGCATTGTAAATGCTTGTTTATTCTGCTCACCAGTACCCAGCATTTTAGGTCTGGGTTTTGACAGCACTAGACATATTGCTAACAATGTAAATAGAATGGGCTTTGTGTCTACTCCTTTCAACCATTGGCTTTCTTTTGTCCAGCCAGTTTCAGCCACTGGTTCGAGACTTTGTTACTGAAATCTTGGCTCAGCCCAGAGCAGTTTGCAGTTTGGGTACATCCTTTCACCGCTATAGGAATGATTGACTTTTTTGTCCACTCAAGGCACCTCTCTCTCCCTCTACTGTCAAAATGCTGCATGCATTAATTAGCACATTCATTCCAGAACATTTGGCTTTGCCAGTGGTGATTAACCTTGATTTTTATTAACATACGGCCTTCTGGGAGTTGTAGTACATGTGAAACTTGTAAAAGACGTTGTCAGAGCCGGAGTGTTTTTTTTTTAAATTTTATTTACACTGGCCAGCATGGAGAGAATACGACTACAGTAAAATCAGGTCCCTTCTATAATCAATAAATTATGTTGCTGTGGTCTAGAACGGGACTTAAGGCGGCCTGAGATTGGGAAAAGCCCAACAGGCTTCCCAGCATGACTGCGCTCGGAAGGTATGGGGCCTGTGCTCCTTTTCTGTAAATACACGGCGGGCTTCGGTTTCCAGCAGCGTCCAAAATAAAATTCATGAGCAAAAGGTTCAAAAATAAATTCATCTCAGCAATTCGGCCTTTACCATTGCGTTGCCTGCGTCACTCCCGAAAACGCGCACGGGGGTCATAGGGCGGCAGCCATGAAAAGGGATCATCTGTGCCCGCCTCGAAATAACCCAGTTGAGCGGCCAGAAATACCGGGGCCGGAGAGGGACTGCGGCAGGCCGGGGAGACGGGCGCCCAAGCTCCGCACCACAGCAGGCTCCAGTCACCCGGCGCGCAGGGAGGAGGGGGGGGGGGCTCGGTTTATAACCGTCACCTGTCAGGGGCCTGGAGGAGGGGATGGGAAGGGCTGCCCGGTGGGAAGAGGGAGGGGGACCTACCAGAAGCAAAAGAGGAGAACTACGGCCAAGAGAGAGAATGTGAAACTCCGTCACGAGTGAAGGGTGGAGTCCTGGCAAGAGAGCGCCTGCGCCATGAAGGTCTACGCCATCAGGAAGGGTCGCTCGGAGTACGATATTTACAAACAAACGCCCGTCAGTGAGCAATGAGAAAAGGGCAGTACAGATCGTGGCAGGAAATGTGTCTGGTATGAAATAATAAATGAAGGGAAAGGGAATTTTTGATCAAGTGTATTGTTTTTTTAGTATGAACCAATGCAAAAATACAACTGAAAGAAATGTATTTAAAAATGATGCAATAAGCATACAAAATAAAACTGATACTTGTTCTCATAACTAAGCGACATCATACAGTTAGTAAAGAAAGGCTAACGAAGAGGTTGTTTTTATATCTTGAAGAGATACAATTTGCGACACCATTTTAAGTATATGAGACAATGAAAAGGGCCCAAGTCGTTTCACTGCTCCCCTTTTCACTTTGACGGTGTCCGTTCACCAGGCCACTAGAGCTCACACTTCATTCCTACCGCAGAAGCAACATGAGACTGAAAACTCGAGGAACATTAGAGTTGCGATGCACGGGAAAAAACAACAGGGAGCGAGAGAAACCTAATGGGACTCAGAGAAAGGTGCAATAAGCATAGCAAGAGATAAAACAGGCACACCGCTGCCTTTCTCCGAGGGAGAGCAGAAATGCCTCGGAGAAACGCAGCGTCGTTTTCGGATTCGGGGGCGTGTTTTGCTGTTGTCTCCTCCTTGAGACTTCTTGCAAAAAACACGCCCCCCGATCCGAAAAGGACGGGGCCTGATCTGAATAACTGACCTCTTCTCCAGTGGCTGGCCAGCATTCAAGAGGCCAGCCAATGGAGAACAGGGGAGAAGAGGGGCTGGTTCAAGCCCCTCTTCTCCAAGTCATTAAATCTCTCGACTTCTGGTTCTGCCTTCGGCAGACCGGATGGTCCCGAGACCTAAAAAGGGGTTTACTCCATTCACCCTAAATAGGGTGAATGGTGTAAAGTTCTTCTTTGGATGACCCCCTACTCCATTGTGCCGTCAGTGAAAGTATTCCATTGACAGAGCCGACCCTAAATGAGGGTGGTGGACTATCAATTTGGTAGGCAGGTTACTCCATTAAGGGTGCGACACAGTACCCTGTTTGCTAAACTATAAATCAGCTTGTGAATACTTTAGAACAGTGACTTTTTTACTTTATTAGTGCTGTAATATTGCTGTTGTCATTGCCTCTTAAATAACAGATGTTACTATTACCAAATCGAATGGGGCTCAATGTACAGACATTTGAAAGATGATAGGCTGAGTTGTCCTAGCAGGTATACCAATTTGTGAATTGAAAGACACCATATGTTGGCATTTACTGTTTAGCTTGTTGCGCCATATTACCTGCTAAATCAATAGAGATTTGTACATTCTCTTGATACAGTGGTTATTCATGTGTTATACAATTGGGAACAAGTAGTCACATAACAAAAGCATGACCGAGCTTCCTGCTCAAAAGTATATTTTTAAATTTTGATCCCCGTTTTTTCTTCAACTAAATAAGAGATTGGAGGCACTTATTTGCTACATTTTTAAAGCATTTGTTCACAATACCCTGTAGAGAACAGCACACCCAGGTTGTCAACATTCCAATGGAGAGCCAAGAAGATTCTACTAACCACAAGGAGAATGAAAATGGCAAAGAATATTTTGAATGGTAAGGCACTGCAATTGATTTAATGTGCATTATGTACAAACTCCATGATATCTTCAAACAGTCGGAAAAGATCATTAAAACAGTAAAAAAAATCCCCTGCAATATTACAAAAGAGGCTAATGAGTACCATTAATGCACTGAGATTTCAATGGTGCCACAAATACACTGATTAGTTGATCTACAGTTGTGTCAATTTCCAATTTAAAAGGCAATACCTAAGAAAGAACAATATACAATCAGAGTGGTTTTAATTTAGTGTCAACTATTTTTATAGGAATAACATACCAGACATTGGGCAAGGATGGCGGGGGCCTTGGCGCCCCAAAAATAGGAGGGAGGTGGCACCTGTATTTGACACAAATAGATTTGCACCGCTATCTTGTCCCTCTGCATTGGACGAACAGGACTGACTGTTGGAATTAGGGAGTATGGTGCCTGAGCAGGTAAATCCCACCTTGGTCAATATTGTAGATGCCATAGGGATCCCGGAGCAAGTGGTAGTAGCCGCCCCTGGTGTAGAGCAAGGGACGGAAACGGAAGACAGGCCGCTAACATCACACGGTCTGGACAAGAGCCCCTCCCTAAGAACGATGCTTAGCAAGACTAGGGGCATAGATTTGGGGATCATTTCCTGGAACATTTCAGGACTCGCTACCAAGATCCATAACACTGAATGGTTAGCATTTATAACAAACTTTCAAATCATTTGCCTACAGGAAACATGGGAATCCAACAAAACTGTCCCATTCCTGGAAGGATATAAAATGTTTTTTGTACCAGCCTTGAAATCTAACATGGGAAGAGCCAAAGGCGGTTTAATCACGTATGTAGCATTGTCATTGCAGGGGAAATGGCAAGATATGGGGTGGGACTCTGCCTGCCTTCAGGGCATAAAATACATATTGGTGGGTCAAAAGCTGATTTTTATAAATTTTTATAATGCGGGACAATCATTAATAAACTTGATGGAATTAGAGGAAAGATTGGCCACCCTTCAGAACTCAGGGGACGAGGGCTATCAACTAATTCTCATGGGTGACTTTAACTGCCACCAGTGCCCACACTTGAAATGGGAGGGCGGCACTTGGGATAATTGCCCCTCTATTAAGGGTTGGCACCTGGAGCATTCCAGAGAGGGTTTTTCCCTGAGTACAATATTGAGTGAGTTCGCCCTAACCCACACAATGGATCTGATTGATCGGGGGAATTCTGATGATATAGCCCCTTCCTTTAAAGGAAGAGGCTGTAATTCAATAATAGACTACATCTTCATTCCCACTGTCTTAATACACAGTATAGGCAAGTTTATGATAGTACCCAGCGTGTTTAGCGATCATAACCCCTTGGTTATGCTTCTAGTGGACATCCTCCCAGGCACCAAAATAGACAGAAGGACCACCACGGGTGTATTCAAGGCAAAGGATCAAGGAAGAAGAATCAAATGGGAAAACATCGATGGAGAACAACTCCATAAAGCCCTCCTTGCCAATGCCGAGAATCACCTGTGGAGATGTTTAGATCCCACGGTTGAGGGGATGGATTTGATTGCAGCGTTTGAGGGCACCGCACAGCATATAGACACCCTCTTAAGAAGTAAATCAAGGTCCCAGGCAGATTGCTGCCCTAGATGGTTCGATAAGAACTGCTCTAGAACCCATAGGGACCTAAAAATGGCATTATCATCCGCCCCTAGGAATAGAGGAGAGATTGCAGCGTGTAGGGCCCGGTACAAAAAGGCAACGAAGTTGCGAAAAATATCCTTACAAACAGAGGCATGGGAATCCCTGAAAGAGGCTGCAGAGCTCCATGACATGACCAGTTTCTGGAGGATTATAAACGCCCCATGTTTTCAACCCCCAAATAAGCCCCAGGTGGCTTCCCATATTTTGCCAGATGAATGGATGGCGCATTTTAGTGGCCTATACAACCGTGGTGAGTCGGAGGAGTTGCCAAATATCGGCATAGAATCACTCGGTGACGATTGGTCCCACTTCACGGTCGAGGAGGTCACACTGGGAATTGAGTGCTTGGTGATGAGGAAGGCCCCAGGCCCAGACGGGATACCCCCGACCTTTTTAAAAGCCAGGTAGATCTCTGGGCCCCGGTATTGACTAGGGTGCTGAACACAGCCACTGAAGTAGGCATGCCCAGATCCTGGTCCACTGCTACGATCGTACCCATATTTAAAAAGGGCAATAAAAACGATCCACAGTGTTATCGCCCAATTTCCCTTATTGATGTCTCGGCAAAAATTTTAGGAAGAGCTGTTTTAAATCGTCTGCTGACTTGGGCCGATGAAAATAACATCACCACGGATGTGCAATACGGGTTTAGAAATGGGCGTTCTACTACTGATCAGTGCCTTAACCTGTACCTCCTGACAGCGAAGTACACTGTGGCCAGGGAAGGCACCGTTTACCTGGCCTTTATGGATCTCTCAGCAGCATTCGACTGCGTGAACAGAAGACGACTGTGGGAGATCCTGGTTGCGATGGGCGTCGAACCTGGCCTGATTCATATTCTACAAAAACTCCATTTAAACACCACGGCACGAGTCAGATTTGGTGAGAGAGGGGAAGTGACAGAGGACTTTGGGTGCAGTGGAGGGGTGAGACAGGGGTGCATCCTCGCCCCTTTTTTGTTCACGCTCTATATTAATGGACTTGACAAGGCACTCAGAGAGCTGGAGGCCGATTGTCCCTGCATTGGGAGGAGAAGTATACCAGTCCTCCTTTATGCAGATGACGCGGTACTCCTGGCACGCACAGGAAGGAGCCTGCAGACCCTCATCAGCGGCTTTGTACGTTTCATGGCAGATTTAGACTTAGTTCCCAACCTATCAAAGTCTTATGTCATGGAAGCGGGCAAAACGCCTCTAAGGAATTACACCTTCTCTATAGGCACCCATAAACTTGAGAAGGTAAAAACCTTTAATTATTTGGGGATCATGCTCGATAAGGACCTCTCTTTTAAACCCCTTGCAAAGCACAAATGCAGTCAACACCCGAGTGCAGCGGGGTCAATCATGAATTATGCAAGTAGACTGGGTCGGTGGTCTCCCAAAGAAATAGTAACGCTATATAGGTCAGTTTGCTGTGCTAAGACTTTGTATGGGAGCGAGCTGTGGGGTTTTATAGATCCAAGCAAAATCCAAGTGGAAGAAAACAAGTTCCTAAGGAGATTATTGCAAGTGCCCCAATGTATCCCCTCATACATCGCCCACGAGGAATTGGGCATTCCTCACCTTGGTGACAGGATACAGCTTAATCCGTTAATTTGCTGGATCAAGATCTGGACAAACCCCGAGGCACTGTTAACTAGACAAATCTTGGAGGATTGCATGAGGGGGGATAAGGGCCTGCTAATACCTTGGCTCAAGTACGTCAGGGAGGCACTAGATACATTGGGCCATGCATCCTTTTTCAACAAACCTTCTACACTGGCCAAGAATGATCTGGTTCTCACCAAGGCTGACCACCTACGACATATAGCCAGGGCAAGAGAGGAAATAGAAGGCCGAAAACATAGTGTCCGTGACTATCAGCTCACAAAAACTTCCGTGGGGATGGAAGCCTACCTGTCTAACATATACAACAAACAGGATAGATTCCTGATGACTAGATTCAGGTTAAACCTTGTGCATCACATTCTGTCAGTCCCCGCTGGCTTTGTGAGCGATGTTAGGACAAAAGGGTGCTGCGGCTGCGATCTGCGATCTCCGCAGGACACCCTACACTTCGTCCTTCTTTGTCCCTTTTATGCACTACCAAGGTGCCGGTTTTTAAAAACAGTCTTAAAACGAGCTAAAATTAGACAGGCCAAAGTGGCCCTTTTGTTCCTTAAAATGTCGACTGACCCTTTTGTCTTATTTAGCACTGTGCACTTTTTGAGACTTGCAGTCAAATTAAGATTGACCAAAGGAGAGGCCCAATGAAGCAGATAATGGACAATTTGTCTGGGAATGATTTGACACACACAGATATATTTTACCCCCTTTCATGTAAGATTGTCGTATATAAAGGCTTTCCGCATTGGATTGTTCGTTTTTTAACTTGTTTTTATATAGGGATTTTATATTATTGATTTTACTGGAAATGTATATAATTGACTCATATCATTTTTTGGAGTTTAATATTGTTGTATGAATTGTATCTTTTATGGATATCTTGTCTTTTATCCGAATAAAGATTATTGACTTGACTTGACTAGTGTCAACACAGTTCATTTTGACCTTAATGAAAAAGTGTATTGCTATCAAACCTTTACACAAAGAGTGCGATTGCAGTACTAATGAGGGTCGTTCTTTTTAAGATATTTGTGCAAGTTATGAAAGAGGATGAGTTTTTTTAAATTCATATTCTTTAAGAAACATGTCATTTACGCTTCACCTTCTATTGTTACCGAGGCGTCCTTATTATCTTCAAATCACAAAATATGCACATTTTGCTCTCTGACCCTTCTAATCAGATATCTGCATGAAATACAATTAGAAGTGATTTGCTAGAAACGTTATCCTATATATTTGTGCTAAGTAAGTTCTCATGGCTATTGCTTTTACAAGACGAGTTCTTGAACGTAGATGTTGTGAACCAAATACTTCAAAAAGCAACAAGGTAGCTTCATGTGCCATTTCCCAACTGTGGGGCAGATTTATGTTAGACCTGCGCCACTTTTACGCCGCCGTTGCGTCACTTTTGTGACGCAGCGGCGGTGTAAACCATGCGCCATGTTGCGCCTTATTTACAACGTGACGCATCTAGGGAGATGCGTCACGTTGTAAAGCCCTGCGCTACATTAAACCTGAGTCAGGTTTAATGGGGCAGATTTATGAGCCCCTTGCGCCACTTTTGCGTCACTTTTCCCATGTTAAAAGTGACGCAAAAGTGATGCAAGGGGCTCATAAATCTGCCCCAATGTATGCAGGGTGGGCGTTCCATCAGAAAAAGCCTCGGAAAAGTGACGCAGTGAAATCTACAAGATTTCACTCAGTCACTTTTCCGACGCTGCTGCGTCAAAACCCTGCGCCTGCTTGAAGCAGGCGTAAGGCATGACGCAGCATGTTAGGTATGGGCAGCCCATAAACATTGCTGGAGTTGCGTCGTGCTTGCGACACGACTCCAGCAATGCGCCGCCCTTACGCCATCAGATGCGTCACGCATCTGTTTATCCTTGCGCCACGATGCGCTGCATTGTAAATGCGGCGCATCTGTGGTGGCGCAAGGGTAAACTTGCGTGACGCATCTTTCGTGGCGCATCCCTGCTGATTTGCATGGATGCGCCAGGAAACATAAATCTGCCCCTGTATTCCTGAATGACTTCGGGTGTGCTGCACTGATGAGCTGTGAATTGTGATGGGTGAAGCCAGAGGAAAGAATCAAAATCGTGTGCACCAGCTTTTTCCATCCAACACTGGAGTTTTGCAATGCCCATGTCAATCATTCATCCCTAAAATTTAAATAACAGATTATATGAACGCCTTCCATGTGATGTATTCTGGCACTTTACTCCCTTGTGCTTGGAGTAAACCTTTGGTACATTTCAAGTTTCACAAACCTTTAAGGCATGTTGTTAATAAATAATTTTATTTCTGTGTGATCAGCCTTTAGTTTCCAGCAATAATGCGAATTTAAGGTAAGAATGCAGTTCAGATATTATGCCCTGATAATGATATATTCATCATCGCCAGACACAACATTAAGTAGCCTAGATCATTATGAAATAGGTGTGACCTGAGGCAACTATCAGATTTTTGTGCTTCAATGCATGAGCCATAATCACAAATCTATAGCAAACACTTGATAACATGAAAACTGATCAAGACAGAAATTAAAGACACTTTCTGAACTTTTTCACAGATTCCTTCAATTCGATTGGGATTGGGATTGGGTTTGGGTTTGGGTTTGATGATGGGGGATGTCGGGAAGAACTGTGGTGCAGCGGGACGTATTTGAATACAGGCAAATATTTCGTTAAAGTATTACTTTGCATGCACCTTGGTATAATGCAGCACAGACTGCCATTTTTGCATGAACATCAGTTCTCTTAAACCCGTGCAACTGGGTAAACGAAAGTTTGGTAATTGAGGAAGTCAACAAAAGTGGAAATTCCCACAAAACTCAAGTAATAGTGAGAGTCATTCATATGCGAGTGTCAAAGGTTGCTGGTCAGGACTGACTCCTGCGACTCATGTCTTGCTATTGCTAGGATTAATTCTCAGATTCAAGTGCGCCAGTTTAGTCCTTCTGATATTCTCACCCCATGGCCTCAAATGCCGTTAGATTATTATCTCATGCTCCTCTTGATATTGACATTGAAGGATGTGCACACTAGAAAAGGCCACTATATCGATAACAGGAAATAAATGGTGTTGTAGTGGGACCAGCAATGGGTTAGATACATAGGGCCTCATTTATGAAAAAAAAATGACGCATCACGGCGTAAAAACAGCGATGCATCACGTTTCAATGCGCCCTCCTTGAGACATACTGGATGCATCATATTTACAGTATGACGCATGATGTCGCAGATACGTGAGCATTTCTGATGTACCTGTAGGCGCAAAAATGATGCATTGCTGGAGTGTGTCACGAAAGTGACGCTACTTCAGCAATTGGTCCTTTCACATGGGCAAGTTCCATTTCAAATGTGTCTGCGTCAGTCTTACGCCTGCTGTGAGAAATTGACGCATTTGGGTCCTTAAAGTGACGCAGTGAAATCTTATAGATTTCACTGCATCACTTCTGCGAGGCTTATTTGGGTCAGAACGCCCACCCTGCATACATTATACCAGGTGCAGGTATAATGTGACGCAGGGGTTTACAAAGTGGCGCATCTAGCTAGATGCGTCACTTTGTAAATATGACGCAACATGGCGCATTTGTTACCCTGCTGGTGTGTCACAAAAAGTGATGCACCGGCGGCACAAAAGTGACGTAAGAGCTCATAATTAAGCCCCATAGAGATTTTGGGGGGACAAATAATATTATTGTTGACGCCTCTACCCATGCCTGCTGTTCTATTATGATTACCTCCTCTCTCATCATAAGACCAGGGTAGGTTTTCTACAAGAAAGTCAATGAAACTTGCCGATCTCCCAAGTCATTGGTGCTGCTAGTGAAGAATATTACTGCCATTACTGTCTGCCAGTGGAGCTCTGAGAACAACAATGAACAGCCAATGCCAGACTCTCTGATGACTGAGGCACCACAACCTACCCAAAAATTCAACTCATACACAGAAAGAAGGTACACATACAGTTATTTTAATTGTAGAAAGGAACCACTACTTTCTATCCCGAAAACTCTCTCAATGGGTGGAAAATCTCATTTGTTGAGGCCTATCTACAATGATTAAAGTCACGCACCATTTGTGAAAGTATTCCAGGCCATCATTTATTTCCTTTAGGCCAGTTGATCTCCCATACTTTTTTGCATTTTGAGCAATTTGACAGGCACCTGAGCCCAAGAAACCCTGCACTCTACAAATGTAATACTCCATAGAGAAACCTTACAATAGTGAAAACTCTTCATTGATCCTTATACCTCTTTCCTTCACTTCGTTTTATGAAGTTCCTGACTGGTGGCTGCAGTTGTCTTTGGGGTACATCAAGGAAGACACCCACTGCATCCAGTTTTAAATTAAGTTCAAAGACCTGAGGCAGAGTCCACTTGTATTTCTTTCTTTAATAGTTGTGGATGATCTCAAACATTACATGCATTAGATTTACAATAATGGCAGTGACCTGAAAAAACAAGGACAGCTCCATACCACCTCCTTTTTCCTCTCCTATTTTCTTCTAGTGGCTCTTGGTAGACTGAGGTGATTACAGAAGGTTTCATACTACAGCCATCAACTGATGATTGTAGCTGTTTGAGGTCCTGCATTCATCAGCACCCAGTGGCTGGGGGACCAGAAGCGGCCCATGCATGTAAGAGCAGTGGGCCGAGTGGGGGGGAGTTCGACAGATGACGAGAAGGGAAAATTAGTTATTTATTTATTTTTCCTCATCGTCCTCTTTCGAATCCCCCCAACCAGACCCCATCAATCCACTGCTCTCATCTGCCCAAGACCAGGAATATAATGTTCAACTCCAGTTCAGCTCAATGATGTTCTATTCCAAATCAAACTTGTGAGGAACATGCTTTGGCACATACTGAATTTGGAGTTGTGTTCTGCCATTTTCCCCAGGACCTCAAGTTTCATTGTGAGGTCCTGCTAAAGCTCTGTTGACCTGTTCTTATTTTGTCACTCATCTTGCCTACATGGAATCCATTGCTAGTTGAACCAGTCAAAAACATGGCAAGAGAGCAACCATAAGTCCTGTCTACCTCATGCCAAAGCAAACACAAGGAGGTGATGGACAGAGAGCTCAAACTTTTCAGACACACACACCCAGTCACAGATTTGGGTTGCATGCATCATCGTTCTTTAGCTCACTTTGCCACCCCCATTCAGACCCAGCCATATGCAAATCAGTCATGACCATATTCCTCATGGAAACAGTCAAGCCCTACCTGCCAAGCCAGGTCTCCCTGGGGCCGGAAAGCATCCTGGGACTGGTTTTGGGTAACACCAATCATCAGCTGGGCTAGCTTGAATCCTGTGGCAAAGTGAACAAGGGGCCCATGTGTTTGCATAGACTGCCAACTTGTTGCAAGCAAAGCAAACACAAGGAGATGATGGATGGAGCACTGAAACTTTTCAGACACTCACCCCCAGTCACAGATCTGGATTGAATCCATCATCGTTCTTCAGCTCACTTTACCACCACAGTTCAGACCCGGCCATATGCAAATCAGTCATGACCCTGTTCCTCATGGACCGGGGTAGACCCAACCTTGAAGATGTAGGGCCTACAGGAATGAGCACCTACTTGTATCATGTAGGACTTTGAGTTGTTGACCAGCAGGTCCGGATCTTCCATAAATTGGACAAAGGAATTTAACAACATTTGCAGGCTTCTCTCGGACCTAGCCATCAAGGTGGCGGCGTATTCGTACAGCAGAACATAAATGCCACGCCATCCCACCTGGGGGTAATCCACCTTAGTCTCCATAAGTACCTTCTCTAGGTTATTTGTGTATAAATTAAATAAGAAAGGGACCAAAATACAGCCCTAATGGACCCCTCTATGTATAGGAAATGAGCATGTGACAGTGAGACTGTTGGAATATCTGACCACCACCTTCGTGTCTCGATGGAGGTCTAGTAAGAAGAGAACTATCTCCCTGTCCAACCCCCAGAGATAGCAAGGTCTGCCAGAACTTGTATCTATTCACACGCTCAAACACAGAGGACAGGTCCATAAAGTCCAGAAAGATGGTACCGGGACGGGCAACTGTGTACTTGTTCAGAATCATAAATAAGTTCAGACATTGATCCACCGTGAAACGACCGGGGCGGAAGCCGTATTGGACTTCTGAGAGGATGTTACTCTCCTGGGCCTAGTTAGATAGACTGTCCAATAAAATGCTTCCAACCACTTTGACCAAAGAGTCCAACAGGGAGATGGGCCTGTAGCAATGAGTGCTATCTATGTTCCCTGGGACAATGATGGAAGTAGCCCATGAGGCCGGTGAACCAGATCTAACAGCTGCATCGATAACTGAAGTGAGAACTCCAGGTTGGAGATGTAAAGGTCGAGGGATTCCGTCTGGTCCGCAGGCCTTATTACAGGTCAGACCCACTATAACCAACCTAACTTCTCACTCAGAGACTGTCAGGGCTAATTTATCCGCTCCCTCTCCACAGTGAGCGCTCTAAGCAGGAGGGCCCTGAAACATGTCGTCAAAGTAGCTAATACATTCGTTCTAGGTAATGTAGGCATCAAGGGCATTTGCTGTGTCAGCGTGCCAGAAAGGCATGTTAACAATGCTCCAAAACTTGGTGATGCTCTTGATTAAACTGGCCTCCATGAGCTTACTTCAGGCTTTCTCCTTCAATGCCTCCTTACACCTGACCAGGGATTCTTTATACTGTTTTCTACAGGTTCTTACAGAAAGCTATCTCTTGGAGTGGTGCATAATGCTTCCTTAAGCTCCCTAGCTGCACACGAACAAAGGCAGAATCGAACCATCTTGGGGCCCTGACTAAATGCCTTTTAGGGGCAGGAGCCTTCAGTAAGTCAGCTATGGAGTGGGAAATGGCTACAAATGCATTGACAGTGATCTCGTCTGGCTTCGACTGCGCCACCAAACTTATCTGTGTCTCATTTTGACATTTGGCTGAAATGGTCTCATGGAAAGAATCGGGGATAATCTGAGCCCATTTGAGCCTTCTACCTCATCTGTAACTTCCAATAAACCCCCTCTTACTCCCCCCTTATTCAGGCACAGTAAGGGCCAGCTGGCTTTGAGACACAGGGAGTTATGATTGCTATGGATACTCACTTTGATAGGAAAATCCAATATTAGGTTGAAGAGGGGGGTGGAACCACAGATAAAATCAATAAAGTAATCTCTACCATTCCCCTTGAAGGCGGGGGTAATGTCAATCTGGCCTGGATCTAGTTTGGCCATTGCTGATAAAAGTTCGAATTTGCTACTTAGGGTATTTAGATTATCACCCTGGCCACTGTGTTCTAGGTGCATCCCTTCGAAATGGGGACAAGGATAAACCTCCTGTACCCCGCATTCTTTGACCCCCACATAAGTGGATTTTAAAATCTCACACCAGTACAAATTGAGTCATATGGCGAATGAAAACATTAAAATTGGTCAGGAAAGCGCCCAACCGGGATATATTGCAGACCTCAGGAAGAGGCGATGTGGCATTATAAAAACTCAAGAGCAGTAATTTACAGAACCCACTTGAGATTAACAAGGCCTGCAGGCATGAATTGTCCGTGGACAGTTCAACAATGTTACTTTTCAACGTAAGAGATACATAAACAACCAGGCTCCCTTGGATCGACCAGCCCTCGTGGGGGTAGCAGGCACAAAGAAGGACTTATATCTCTCCAAAAAGAGGGAGTTTTCAATGACCCATGTCTCCTGCAAACATATGACATAAAACTTTTTAACAAAAAAGCACCACCCTGGGTCTGTGACCTTGCTTGGCAAACAGCTATGTTCCATGAAATGAGGTTACAGTAATTGCCATCCATTGAATTACCTCCTAGCCTGCCTTGGTCTGGCTGGTGAATGGAAATGGGATACAAAGCTGGAACCGACGTGGTCACGGGCGCCTGCACTGGGAGTCAGTCACAGTTATCTAAAGGCCTCAGGGGAGCAAAGGCATTTCTAACTTGAACAGGTGAAGACACATGTTGCCACTCCTGGTGGACCAGGCTAGGAAGTCTCCTGGGGCACCATGAACTTGGGGTTGTTGCGGGTAACGTGAAACTGTTAAAAAAACAGAGGGATGGCAACAATAGATGTAGCAGAGCTCATGGTGGTACAGAGGCTGGCCGCATGAAGAATTCTCTCTGCCAGGCGTGGATGTTTAAAGTTAATTATGACCCAGTCACCACCACATTTCTTTTGAGACCCTCCTAACCAGGCAACTCTCAGCACCAAGTTGATGTACCTCTCAACCAATGCAACACTTTGTTTTTAATTGATTGAAGTCTTCAATTACACCGAGCTTCAACACAGCTACATTAACTGGACCATGATGTGTGGTGTGGCTTCCGGTGGTAAATGGAGGGAGATTGGGCCCTGAGTCTGCATGGCCAGCACTCCAGTTAAAGGAGTGGGTTCCCCTCCTGTCCCAAACTCCTTCCTGGTGGGCCTGTTGCTGCCAGGACTGATCTTCGTCGGGGGATGATGCTTCCTCCATTGATCCTTTATTTGAAATCAGGAGCGGAGTGGGCCGTGTGGGTTGAAAAGCGCTCTTATTCAAGATGAAAAAATATAGCCGTAGGGAAAAAACCCAATATACCTTTGAGGGCTTGGGCAGACTAAATAAAAAGTTAAAGTGCCAACAAGGGATTTTATTTCAAGCAAATTCTCTAGTTGTTGATTTTGGAAAACTTATTTAGCGGGTCAGTTCAAGAAAAACACCAACCCAAATGTCAATTAACTGAACCAATCATTAAATATATAAAGCACACACACGGGAAATCTTTTTGTGAAATAAACACAAATGTTTTTATATGCAAATCCGATTAAAAAGGAGTACAAATGAAAAATTGATTCAGCAATAAATCATGAAAAAGGAAAACCTGAGTCTTATCCACATTTCATGAAAAAACATCTATTCCAGTGAAATCAACAGAGATGTATCTCATACTGAGAAAAATGATAATCAACTGTACATAATAAATATTGTGGAAATAGATGATGGAGTCGACGTTTCGTTCTTAGATGGCATCAATCCGTCAGACCATCTTCAGGACAGTAGGTATTGCATAAACAGACCCTTTATTGATTGCAATTAGCACGAAAAATCTTTATCGTGGAAAAGTCGTTCTCGCTGCTTCTGTAACAGATGCTGGTCAAGTTACTGGCAGTAAATTCAGGTAGAGGGGATAGCCCTTCCTCTTTTATTTTCTGAACTGCGTGACGACAGTTTTTTGCCGAGGGATGGGAAAGCTAACGTCAGTCCACACGCAGGAAGCCAAACTTTTGGCTTCCTGCGTGTGGACTGACGTAAGCTTTCCCATCCCTTGGCAAAAAACTGTCGTCACGCAGTTCAGAAAATAAAAGAGGAAGGGCTATCCCCTCTACCTGAATTTACTAGCGGTCCGTAGAGGGAGTTCGGTGGGGCAGTGAGGCGGGGCGGGGGAGAGGCAGGGTGGGGAAATGTAAACACCGGAATATGGATGAACGGAGGTAAGTACACATTTAAATAAATAAAACGGATT
Source organism: Triturus cristatus (assembly GCF_964204655.1). Taxonomy (NCBI): domain Eukaryota; kingdom Metazoa; phylum Chordata; class Amphibia; order Caudata; family Salamandridae; genus Triturus; species Triturus cristatus. The sequence continues at coordinate 1,292,152,383 of NC_140589.1, forward strand.
CGCGTGCAACGAAATTCGTTTTATTTATTTGTAAAAAACAGTGCTAGACTGAAGGCCACATTTCTGCCCTGCTTACGGTGTTGCCACTAACTGAGACTGTTTGGCACTGCAAACCTGCATGACCTTTGACTTGTTGGTACTAGGACAATATAACTATCTACCCTATGGTCAGATGTCTGCATTTTTATAGCATCAGATTATCAATCGTATCTTATGTTTATGAAATGAAACAGCACTTACATAAACTAAAGCAACCACAAGCCTATACCTATGGCGCCGGTTGATGAATGTTCACTAAGGTTTTGAAAATAAAGTGTGCCACTGGGTCTTATTGTGCATGGAAAGTTTCGAGGTGATCCGTCAAGCGTGGGCTGAGAAAAATAGGGGGGGGGTGGGGGGTAAAAAAACATGCATTTCCCATGTTAATTCGTATCGGGATTTTGGACACGACTACAGCCCGAACTGCTGGATGGGATCACACCAAATTTGGTAGAAAGGTAGCTCTTGGTCCAGAAAGAGCCCTTTTTGTTATTTGGTGTAAATCGGTTCAGTTGTTTTCGAGATGTTACAGGAAAAACAAATTTGTATATCTAGAAGCATGAAGCCTTCACTACTAGTTCACGACTCACAAATTTACACACCAACAGGAATACTGGGATTGCCTGGCCGAAACCTGTGTAAGTTGCATATGCCATTTTATGTTACAGGATATGGTCAATAAGGACTGAAAATAAACATTGAGAGTGATAGAAGGGGTCAAGAGGAAAGAGGTACCTGACCACATGGGTGGAATATAGGGGTGTTTGTGGGACCCCTTATGTGTACAGCACAGCAAAAAATGTGTTTCCATGGATGATATTTGAAAAGTTGTTGTGACGCTCAGCTCAACCCCCTCTGTCATGACATGGGAATTTGTGAATATCGCTAAAAAAAATACATTTAGATACTCACTTCTTCAGGCCCTAATGCACTCAACCCGGAGATGCACTCACAAGGTTATGCCCACTCACACATCCAACCAGTTACTCATGCACTCACTCACAAACCCAGTCATAGACTCACACACCCACTCACAAACCCAGTCAGAAACTCATCCACACACTCATAGATCCACTCAGACTCTTATGCACTCACTTCCAGACCCCCTCAGACATTGACACACCCCCTCACAGATGCACTCAGAGACTCTTCCACCCACTCAGAGACCCACACAGACACTAATACACCCACTCACAGAGACCAACTCAGGCACCCATGCACCCACTCACAGTCCCACTCAGACAGTCACATACCAATTCACAGGCCCATTCAGAGACTCATGCATCCACTCACAGACCCACTCAGAGACACACATGCACCCACTCGCTCAACCACTGAGAAACATATTCACCCACTCACGTATACACTTATGCACCTCCTCACAGACCCACTCAGACACTCACTCACCCACTGAGAGACTCACACAAACACTTATGCACCCTCTCACATACCCACTGTGACACTCCTACGCACACTCACAGAGCCACTCAGATAGTCATGCACCCACTCACAGACCTATTTACACACTCACACACCCACTCACAGACCCACTCAAACACATGCATTCACTCACAGACCCACTCAGACACTCATGCACCAACTCACAGACCCATTGACAACTCACACAGCCCCAGAGACACTCACAGATCTACACAGACACTTATGTGGCCGGTCCTAGACCCACTCAGACACTTGCACTCCTACTACTCACAGACCCACTCAGGCACTCATGCACCCAGTCACAGTGCCACTCAGTGAACGTCTCAGTTTGACCTACGTATAACTGCCCAGAGGTCGCCAGTAGATAGTTATAGTTAGGACCTATTTTCCATAGGAAATCCGCAACATTCTATTCCCAATAAGTCTGGCGCCGGTTGATGAATCCTCGCAAAATGTTCCAAACTTTTGGCCAGCTCCGCTCCGCTCCTACCCTGAAAGTTTCGTGGTGATTCGTAAAGCGGGGGCCGAGAAAAAAGGGGGGTCCCAAAATGCGTTTCCCCATGCAATTTCCCATAGGATCTGTTGTCGCAGCTACAGCCCGACCTGCTGAACGGAATGACACCAAATTTGGCAAAGAGGTAGTCCTCAGTTCAGACTCATGCCTTTTGCATAAATGGTGTGAATCTGTTCATTAGTTCCTGAGAAAATTAGGGTAAAAAAGTTAGCGATATCTATGGCCGGGGAGGATCCCCGGACCCTACCCGCACCGTAAGCGCACCCTCCCCAAACCGAGCGCTCACCCTCCCGATCGCGCGCTGAATGCTAATTGGCTGTCGAGTGTCTGTCTACATTCGAAACCAGGAACTGTTGGCGGCCATTTTCTGCCTCGGTAGAAGCGAGGCTGAAGAAGCAAGGGGAATAAGTGTGTAAAACATATAAAGGGGGCAGAGTGGAAATACTCTGACTCTAGATCTGCTGGGGCCCCCATTTTTTTTTTTTAAACGGCGAAATGCGCGCAGGGTGCGCGCATCCTATCGCATTTGGTGCACAAATCCTCTCACATTGGGTGTGCGGATCCATGGACATTTTTTTTTTAAAAAGACAAGAAATCATTGGTTGTATGACAACTTTCTACACTGAAAGGTAGGGTGTATATTTCTGTTTTTTAAACGCAATATTCTTATTGGTTAACAAAAACTGATTGTAAGGAACATTATATACGATAAGCTGATATGTTGAAAAGTCAAGCACACTTGCTGTCTTGTTTAGCAACATTGTGTGCTGAACTTGTGACCTGTGTGCTCAGAACACTGTTCCATGACCTGTTTCTATGGTAACGGCGAAATGCGCGCAGGGTGCGTGCATCCTATCGCATTTGGTGCACGAATCCTCTCACATTGGGTGCGCGGATCCATAGACATTTTTTTTGAAAAAAGACAAGAAATCATTGGTTGTATGACAACTTTCTACACTGAAAGGTAGGGTGTATATTTCTGTTTTTTAAACGCAAGATTCTTATTGGTTAACAAAAACTGATTGTAAGGAACATTATATATGATAAGCTGATACGTTGAAAAGTCAAGCACACTTGCTGTCTTGTTTAGCAACATTGTGTGCTGAACTTGTGACACTGTTCCATTACCTGTTTCTATGGTAACAGGCAGAAGGCAGATTGGGGGAAGGGTTGAAATGTATTTCATTTGGAAAGGGTTGAAATGTTTAACCAATAGAAATGTGTGTTTGCTTTTGAATTTATGTGTGAAGGATTGTGATTTGATGTTTACATATATATGTATGGAAAATGAAAGGGAAACTTTGCCATTCTTTGTTTTTGCTAAGAGATGCACAGTGCGGAGATTCTATATAAGAAAATCTGGTGTGTGACTGCTATCTGGTGTGTGACTGATATACTTCTTAATCTACAAAACAACTTGAAAGGTGAGTTATTTAATTGTAAGGGGATGTATGTAGACTATTTTGACAGACTAATGTATTTCTCCTGCTAAAGTGTAGGGAGTACTTTTTTTCTCTACAATCTTATTGACAGTGTGTGTGCATGTAGAAACCATTCTGCGATAAGCATTTGTGTTTTTCATGTGTTTGCAGACAGATATCAGTGATGTCATCAGTGATGTCACTGACCATGTCATGAGTGATGTAATATGTGACGTCATCAGCAGTTCATTGCGGGGGCACGAGTTATAGTTAGCTGAACTAACTATAACAGGGGAATTTCTAGGGTTTTGTACGAGGGAAATGTCCAGCTAACTATAACACCCCTGAAACCTATGTTTTTTTTAGTGAATATATATATATATATATATATATATATATATATATATATATATATATATATATATATATATATATATATATATATATATATACACATATATCACCTACTGGCAGTCGCCAGTAGGTAGTTATAGTTAGGACCGATTTTCCATAGGAAATCCGCAACATTCTATTTTGAATAACTTTGGCGCCGATTGACGAATCCTGGCGAAATTTTCAAAATAGGTGGGGCGCTCCGCTCCGCTCCTACCCTGAAAGTCTCGGGGGGATTCGTCAAGCGGGGGCTGAGAAAAGGGGGGGTCCCAAAACATGTTTTCCCCATGCATTTTTCCATAAGACCTTTAGTCCAAGCTACAGCCCGAACGGCTGAACAGAATTACTTGAAATTTGGCAGAGAGGTAGTCCTCAGTTCAGGGATGTGCCTTTTGTAGGTCTGGTGTAAATGTGTTCAGTATTTGCTGAGAAAATAGCATTTAAATCAATATATATATCTATAGGCGCGCTCCGAGCGCGTACGGTAAGCTTACCGTACGCGTACGCTGCCGTGCGTGAGCGCAATTCTGATTGGTGGTTACATGACTGTAAACATTCGAATCGGTCGAAATCAGGAAGTGTCGGCCTCCATTTTGTGTGTCTCACACTGATAAACAAAGGAGGAGAACGTGGAAAGGGGGCAACGAAGAGAGTTGCAGACCCCCTAGCGTTTGTCAGCAGGTCCAAGAAGGTCATAAAAGTATGAAAAATACATTTAAAATGTTTTTTAAAAAAATCGCGGGGTGCGTGTACGGTAAGCTTACCGTACGCGTACGGTAGAAAAAAAACACAATAAAAAAATAGAAGTAAAAAACACATTTAACTGTTAAGATATTAGGGGGCTCTAAAAAGAGCCGTTGTGTTTATGAAGTGTTTTTTGGTACCTATAAGTAAGTACCGATGCAGAGTCTAAAGTTCAAGAGGAAGACTCTGTTGCCTTCATCAGTGAAATGTACACCGTCTCTTCTATAAATGCCTTGCATGTTGTAACGCAAGTTGTTGTGGTATATAGAACCCATACCATAGTCTCTGAGGAAAGCAGAAATAGATTTGTTGACGTGCTTTCTTGCTTTGTCAATCTGCGGACAAAATTGGTTGGACCAGTTCCACTTTTGCCTTTGGCATATGTTAGAATATACAAAGGCAGATTGAGGAAAAAGCGACATCAATTGCACAAAGGTGTCCTTAATAAGCATTTCCAGACCTACACCAGTTAAAGTGCCTAGGTCATTTCCACCACAGTGCACAATAATAAGGTTAGGCTGTGGGAGATGTTGAAAGGTTTTCACCAAAGGCAATAATTGGTGCCACTTTAACCCTCTCTGACCAATCCATTTAATGTCTACATTTGGCAAAGCAAGGTCTCTCACCATACCTCTGTTTTCTGCATACTTTTCACTCCAGAAGACATAGCTGTGACCTACAATCCACACTGTGAACATCTTTCAAGGAGATCTGGATGCACTCAGAAGGTGTCTTTCAGTAGATTGCAATATGAAATGAAAGACAGTTGGAAAATGGAGGCATACATATTTTTTTTAAATAAAAAGAACTCATTGGCTGATTCAAATCTTTTTACAGTAAAACGTAGGCTGTATGTGTACATTTTTAGAAGCATGTTTTGTATTGGTTCAGAAAATTGTGTTCCCACAGAAGATTAGTTTGGATTTGCTGTTAGGTTGGACAGGTGAAGCACTCTTGCTCTTTGGATTTGAAACATTGTGTGGTGAACTTCTGACCTCTCTCCTCACAGCAGTGTTCCATGAGCTGTTGCTATGGTAGCAGGCAGAAGTCAAGTTGGGGGAAGGGTACATTTGGAAAAGGGTTGAAGTTTTCAACCAATAGAAATGTGTGATTTCATTTGAAAAAAAGTGGGAAGCACTGAGATTTGTAATTAACATGTATATGTGTGAAAAAAGAGAGGGAAACATTGCCATTTACTGGTTGTGGAGAGAGGAGAGAGGTGTAGAGCTCTGATATTCTGACTCTGATAGTCTGCTGTTTGAGTGCCACATTTCTTTCCCAACTAACTAATTTTAAAGGTGAGTTATGAGTTTGAGAGGGGATGTATGTGGTGATTTTTGATATAAATATTAGAATTATGATTCTTCTTTAAAAGTTATGTTTTACATTTTGTGGTTTGGGAGATATTTAACTGTCTTTAACTAGTTAAATATTATGGAGTGTGTTTTTACCATAAGTTAAGGTGTACTGGTATCACTGAGGAATACTGTTTTGTGCCTAGAATCAACCCATGAGTCTGTGTGCACACAGGAATTGTTGTTAGAGATTTTAATAGTGATGGTCCGGTACAGTAAGAATGGCATTTGTAGGAAAGGGGCAGCTTTCTTTTTGTAAATATGATGGTTTCCATTCAGCATAAGTCAGTAAGACACAAATGGGAGGCAAATGCTAACACATTTGAAATTGATATCGCAGATTTTGCTTATAATCATGCAATTGCTGAGCTTGGTCATACATATACAAAACTGCAATTAAACCTTGCCACACATGTACTTTTACATACATTACTACAATGTTTAAGCTGTTATGGATGCATGCATGAATATGTCTCTTGCAACTGAAAATACACAGTCTGCATAAGCAGACTGTTAGCACACACCCAGCAGTTTATCCTGTAGAATCATGCTGAGTATTCACAAGTGAGTGGTGTTTCAGGTAGCAGTGAGTAACGCTAATACATTCAACATCACTAAGGCTGATTTCTTTTGCTGGAGTGTAGTTAGTCACCAAGGTCACACATGTTCATGGTCTCAAAAAGCTGTTTGCACATGTGCTCTTTTCGGTTTCTGAAAACTGTAATGAAAATGTATCAGACTGTTAGAGTACTTAACACTTGCAGAAAAAAACAGTAGTAAGTATGCTTTGAAATTGGCAAGCAAATTTCATTTTCTGCCTAGAATCACAGCATGAGTCTGTGAGCACACAGGAATTGTTGTCAGAGATGTATTTCGTGTCACTCTGGGTCTTTTTGGATGTATCCATGCATATGACTCTTGTAACTGAAAACACACAGTCTGCATAAGCAGACTCTTAGCACACACCCAGCAGTTTATCCTGTAGAATCATGCTTAGTATTCACAAGTGAGTGGTGTTTCAGGTAGCAGTGAGTAATGCTAATACATTCAACATCACTAAGGCTGATTTCTTTTGCTGGAGTGTAGTCAGTCACCAAGGTCACACATGTTCATGGTCTCAAAAAGCTGTTTGCACATGTGCTGTTTTCTGTATCTGAAAACTGTAATTAAAATGTATGCGACTGTTAGAGTACTTAACACTTGCAGAAAAAAACAGTAGTAAGTGTGCTTTGAAATTGGCAAACAAATTTCATTTTCTGCCTAAAATCACAGAAAACAGTAGTAAGTGTGCTTTGAAATTGGCAAGCAAATTTCATTTTCTGCCTAGAATCACAGCATGAGTCTGTGAGCACACAGGAATTGTTGTCAGAGATGTATTTCGTGTCACTCTGGCTCTTTTTGGATGTATCCATGCATATGTCTCTTGTAACTGAAAATACACAGTCTGCATAAGCAGACTCTTAGCACACACCCAGCAGTTTATCCTGTAGACTCATGCTTAGTATTCACAAGTGAGTGGTGTTTCAGGTAGCAGTGAGTAACACTAATACATTCAACATCACTAAGGCTGATTTCTTTTGCTGGAGTGTAGTCAGTCACCAAGGTCACACATGTTCATGGTCTCAAAAAGCTGTTTGCACATGTGCTCTTTTCTGTTTCTGAAAACTGTAATGAAAATGTATCAGACTGTTAGAGTACTTAACACTTGCAGAAAAAAACAGTAGTAAGTGTGCTTTGAAATTGGCAAGCAAATTTCATTTTCTGCCTAGAATCACAGCATGAGTCTGTGAGCACACAGGAATTGTTGTCAGAGATGTATTTCGTGTCACTCTGGGTCTTTTTGGATGTATCCATGCATATGACTCTTGTAACTGAAAATACACAGTCTGCATAAGCAGACTCTTAGCACACACCCAGCAGTTTATCCTGTAGAATCATGCTTAGTATTCACAAGTGAGTGGTGTTTCAGGTAGCAGTGAGTAATGCTAATACATTCAACATCACTAAGGCTGATTTCTTTTGCTGGAGTGTAGTCAGTCACCAAGGTCACACATGTTCATGGTCACAAAAAGCTGTTTGCACATGTGCTGTTTTCTGTATCTGAAAACTGTAATGAAAATGTATGCGACTGTTAGGATACTTAACACTTGCAGAAAAAAACAGTAGTAAGTGTGCTTTGAAATTGGCAAGCAAATTTCATTTTCTGCCTAAAATCACAGAAAACAGTAGTAAGTGTGCTTTGAAATTGGCAAGCAAATTTCATTTTCTGCCTAGAATCACAGCATGAGTCTGTGAGCACACAGGAGTTGTTGTCAGAGATGCATTTCGTGTCACTCTGGCTCTTTTTGGATGTATCGATGCATATGTCTCTTGTAAGTGAAAATACACAGTCTGCATAAGCAGACTCTTAGCACACACCCAGCAGTTTATCCTGTAGAATCATGCTGAGTATTCACAAGTGAGTGGTGTTTCAGGTAGCAGTGAGTAACGCTAATACATTCAACATCACTAAGGCTGATTTATTTTGCTGGAGTGTAGTTAGTCACCAAGGTCACACATGTTTATGGTCTCAAAAAGCTGTTTGCACATGTGCTCTTTTCTGTTTCTGAAAACTGTAATGAAAATGTATCAGACTGTTAGAGTACTTAACACTTGCAGAAAAAAACAGTAGTAAGTGTGCTTTGAAATTGGCAAGCAAATTTCATTTTCTGCGTAAAATCACAGCATGAGTCTGTGAGCACAGAGGAATTGCTGTCAGAGATGTATTTCGTGTCACTCTGGTTCTTTTTGGAAGTATCCATGCATATGTCTCTTGTAACTGAAAATACACAGTCTGCATAAGCAGACTCTTAGCACACACCCAGCAGTTTATCCTGTAGAATCATGCTTAGTATTCACAAGTGAGTGGTGTTTCAGGTAGCAGTGAGTAATGCTAATACATTAAACATCACTAAGGCTGATTTCTTTTGCTGGAGTGTAGTCAGTCACCAAGGTGTCACATGTTCATGGTCTCAAAAAGCTGTTTGCACATGTGCTGTTTTTCTGTATCTGAAAACTGTAATGAAAATGTATGCGACTGTTAGAGTACTTAACACTTGCAGGAAAAAACAGTAGTAAGTGTGCTTTGAAATTGGCAAGCAAATTTCATTTTCTGCCTAAAATCACAGAAAACAGTAGTAAGTGTGCTTTGAAATTGGCAAGCAAATTTCATTTTCTGTCTAGAATCACAGCATGAGTCTGTGAGCACACAGGAATTGTTGTCAGAGATGTATTTCGTGTCACTCTGGCTCTTTTTGGATGTATCAATGCATATGTCTCTTGTAACTGAAAATACACAGTCTGCATAAGCAGACTCTTAGCACACACCCAGCAGTTTATCCTGTAGACTCATGCTTAGTATTCACAAGTGAGTGGTGTTTCAGGTAGCAGTGAGTAACACTAATACATTCAACATCACTAAGGCTGATATCCTCTGCTGGAGTGTAGTCAGTCACCAAGGTCACACATGTTCATGGTCTCAAAAAGCTGTTTGCACATGTGCTCTTTTCTGTTTCTGAAAACTGTAATGAAAATGTATCAGACTGTTAGAGTACTTAACACTTGCAGAAAAAAACAGTAGTAAGTGTGCTTTGAAATTGGCAAGCAAATTTCATTTTCTGCGTAAAATCACAGCATGAGTCTGTGAGCACAGAGGAATTGCTGTCAGAGATGTATTTCGTGTCACTCTGGTTCTTTTTGGAAGTATCCATGCATATGTCTCTTGTAACTGAAAATACACAGTCTGCATAAGCAGACTCTTAGCACACACCCAGCAGTTTATCCTGTAGAATCATGCTTAGTATTCACAAGTGAGTGGTGTTTCAGGTAGCAGTGAGTAATGCTAATACATTCAACATCACTAAGGCTGATTTCTTTTGCTGGAGTGTAGTCAGTCACCAAGGTGTCACATGTTCATGGTCTCAAAAAGCTGTTTGCACATGTGCTGTTTTCTGTATCTGAAAACTGTAATGAAAATGTATGCGATTGTTAGAGTACTTAACACTTGCAGGAAAAAACAGTAGTAAGTGTGCTTTGAAATTGGCAAGCAAATTTCATTTTCTGCCTAAAATCACAGAAAACAGTAGTAAGTGTGCTTTGAAATTGGCAAGCAAATTTCATTTTCTGCGTAAAATCACAGCATGAGTCTGTGAGCACAGAGGAATTGCTGTCAGAGATGTATTTCGTGTCACTCTGGTTCTTTTTGGAAGTATCCATGCATATGTCTCTTGTAACTGAAAATACACAGTCTGCATAAGCAGACTCTTAGCACACACCCAGCAGTTTATCCTGTAGAATCATGCTTAGTATTCACAAGTGAGTGGTGTTTCAGGTAGCAGTGAGTAATGCTAATACATTCAAAATCACTAAGGCTGATTTCTTTTGCTGGAGTGTAGTCAGTCACCAAGGTCACACATGTTCATGGTCTCAAAAAGCTGTTTGCACATGTGCTGTTTTCTGTATCTGAAAACTGTAATTAAAATGTATGCGACTGTTAGAGTACTTAACACTTGCAGAAAAAAACAGTAGTAAGTGTGCTTTGAAATTGGCAAACAAATTTCATTTTCTGCCTAAAATCACAGAAAACAGTAGTAAGTGTGCTTTGAAATTGGCAAGCAAATTTCATTTTCTGCCTAGAATCACAGCATGAGTCTGTGAGCACACAGGAATTGTTGTCAGAGATGTATTTCGTGTCACTCTGGCTCTTTTTGGATGTATCCATGCATATGTCTCTTGTAACTGAAAATACACAGTCTGCATAAGCAGACTCTTAGCACACACCCAGCAGTTTATCCTGTAGACTCATGCTTAGTATTCACAAGTGAGTGGTGTTTCAGGTAGCAGTGAGTAACACTAATACATTCAACATCACTAAGGCTGATTTCTTTTGCTGGAGTGTAGTCAGTCACCAAGGTCACACATGTTCATGGTCTCAAAAAGCTGTTTGCACATGTGCTCTTTTCTGTTTCTGAAAACTGTAATGAAAATGTATCAGACTGTTAGAGTACTTAACACTTGCAGAAAAAAACAGTAGTAAGTGTGCTTTGAAATTGGCAAGCAAATTTCATTTTCTGCCTAGAATCACAGCATGAGTCTGTGAGCACACAGGAATTGTTGTCAGAGATGTATTTCGTGTCACTCTGGGTCTTTTTGGATGTATCCATGCATATGACTCTTGTAACTGAAAATACACAGTCTGCATAAGCAGACTCTTAGCACACACCCAGCAGTTTATCCTGTAGAATCATGCTTAGTATTCACAAGTGAGTGGTGTTTCAGGTAGCAGTGAGTAATGCTAATACATTCAACATCACTAAGGCTGATTTCTTTTGCTGGAGTGTAGTCAGTCACCAAGGTCACACATGTTCATGGTCACAAAAAGCTGTTTGCACATGTGCTGTTTTCTGTATCTGAAAACTGTAATGAAAATGTATGCGACTGTTAGGATACTTAACACTTGCAGAAAAAAACAGTAGTAAGTGTGCTTTGAAATTGGCAAGCAAATTTCATTTTCTGCCTAAAATCACAGAAAACAGTAGTAAGTGTGCTTTGAAATTGGCAAGCAAATTTCATTTTCTGCCTAGAATCACAGCATGAGTCTGTGAGCACACAGGAGTTGTTGTCAGAGATGCATTTCGTGTCACTCTGGCTCTTTTTGGATGTATCCATGCATATGTCTCTTGTAAGTGAAAATACACAGTCTGCATAAGCAGACTCTTAGCACACACCCAGCAGTTTATCCTGTAGAATCATGCTGAGTATTCACAAGTGAGTGGTGTTTCAGGTAGCAGTGAGTAACGCTAATACATTCAACATCACTAAGGCTGATTTATTTTGCTGGAGTGTAGTTAGTCACCAAGGTCACACATGTTTATGGTCTCAAAAAGCTGTTTGCACATGTGCTCTTTTCTGTTTCTGAAAACTGTAATGAAAATGTATCAGACTGTTAGAGTACTTAACACTTGCAGAAAAAAACAGTAGTAAGTGTGCTTTGAAATTGGCAAGCAAATTTCATTTTCTGCGTAAAATCACAGCATGAGTCTGTGAGCACAGAGGAATTGCTGTCAGAGATGTATTTCGTGTCACTCTGGTTCTTTTTGGAAGTATCCATGCATATGTCTCTTGTAACTGAAAATACACAGTCTGCATAAGCAGACTCTTAGCACACACCCAGCAGTTTATCCTGTAGAATCATGCTTAGTATTCACAAGTGAGTGGTGTTTCAGGTAGCAGTGAGTAATGCTAATACATTAAACATCACTAAGGCTGATTTCTTTTGCTGGAGTGTAGTCAGTCACCAAGGTGTCACATGTTCATGGTCTCAAAAAGCTGTTTGCACATGTGCTGTTTTTCTGTATCTGAAAACTGTAATGAAAATGTATGCGACTGTTAGAGTACTTAACACTTGCAGGAAAAAACAGTAGTAAGTGTGCTTTGAAATTGGCAAGCAAATTTCATTTTCTGCCTAAAATCACAGAAAACAGTAGTAAGTGTGCTTTGAAATTGGCAAGCAAATTTCATTTTCTGTCTAGAATCACAGCATGAGTCTGTGAGCACACAGGAATTGTTGTCAGAGATGTATTTCGTGTCACTCTGGCTCTTTTTGGATGTATCAATGCATATGTCTCTTGTAACTGAAAATACACAGTCTGCATAAGCAGACTCTTAGCACACACCCAGCAGTTTATCCTGTAGACTCATGCTTAGTATTCACAAGTGAGTGGTGTTTCAGGTAGCAGTGAGTAACACTAATACATTCAACATCACTAAGGCTGATATCCTCTGCTGGAGTGTAGTCAGTCACCAAGGTCACACATGTTCATGGTCTCAAAAAGCTGTTTGCACATGTGCTCTTTTCTGTTTCTGAAAACTGTAATGAAAATGTATCAGACTGTTAGAGTACTTAACACTTGCAGAAAAAAACAGTAGTAAGTGTGCTTTGAAATTGGCAAGCAAATTTCATTTTCTGCGTAAAATCACAGCATGAGTCTGTGAGCACAGAGGAATTGCTGTCAGAGATGTATTTCGTGTCACTCTGGTTCTTTTTGGAAGTATCCATGCATATGTCTCTTGTAACTGAAAATACACAGTCTGCATAAGCAGACTCTTAGCACACACCCAGCAGTTTATCCTGTAGAATCATGCTTAGTATTCACAAGTGAGTGGTGTTTCAGGTAGCAGTGAGTAATGCTAATACATTCAACATCACTAAGGCTGATTTCTTTTGCTGGAGTGTAGTCAGTCACCAAGGTGTCACATGTTCATGGTCTCAAAAAGCTGTTTGCACATGTGCTGTTTTCTGTATCTGAAAACTGTAATGAAAATGTATGCGATTGTTAGAGTACTTAACACTTGCAGGAAAAAACAGTAGTAAGTGTGCTTTGAAATTGGCAAGCAAATTTCATTTTCTGCCTAAAATCACAGAAAACAGTAGTAAGTGTGCTTTGAAATTGGCAAGCAAATTTCATTTTCTGTCTAGAATCACAGCATGAGTCTGTGAGCACACAGGAATTGTTGTCAGAGATGTATTTCGTGTCACTCTGGCTCTTTTTGGATGTATCAATGCATATGTCTCTTGTAACTGAAAATACACAGTCTGCATAAGCAGACTCTTAGCACACACCCAGCAGTTTATCCTGTAGACTCATGCTTAGTATTCACAAGTGAGTGGTGTTTCAGGTAGCAGTGAGTAACACTAATACATTCAACATCACTAAGGCTGATATCCTCTGCTGGAGTGTAGTCAGTCACCAAGGTCACACATGTTCATAGTCTCAAAAAGCTGTTTGCACATGTGCTATTTTCTGTTTCTGAAAACTGTAATGAAAATGTATCAGACTGTTAGAGTACTTAACACTTGCAGAAAAAAACAGTAGTAAGTGTGCTTTGAAATTGGCAAGCAAATTTCATTTTCTGCGTAAAATCACAGCATGAGTCGGTGAGCACAGAGGAATTGCTGTCAGAGATGTATTTCGTGTCACTCTGGTTCTTTTTGGAAGTATCCATGCATATGTCTCTTGTAACTGAAAATACACAGTCTGCATAAGCAGACTCTTAGCACACACCCAGCAGTTTATCCTGTAGAATCATGCTTAGTATTCACAAGTGAGTGGTGTTTCAGGTAGCAGTGAGTAATGCTAATACATTCAACATCACTAAGGCTGATTTCTTTTGCTGGAGTGTAGTCAGTCACCAAGGTGTCACATGTTCATGGTCTCAAAAAGCTGTTTGCACATGTGCTGTTTTCTGTATCTGAAAACTGTAATGAAAATGTATGCGACTGTTAGAGTACTTAACACTTGCAGGAAAAAACAGTAGTAAGTGTGCTTTGAAATTGCCAAGCAAATTTCATTTTCTGCCTAAAATCACAGAAAACAGTAGTAAGTGTGCTTTGAAATTGGCAAGCAAATTTCATTTTCTGTCTAGAATCACAGCATGAGTCTGTGAGCACACAGGAATTGTTGTCAGAGATGTATTTCGTGTCACTCTGGCTCTTTTTGGATGTATCAATGCATATGTCTCTTGTAACTGAAAATACACAGTCTGCATAAGCAGACTCTTAGCACACACCCAGCAGTTTATCCTGTAGACTCATGCTTAGTATTCACAAGTGAGTGGTGTTTCAGGTAACAGTGAGTAACACTAATACATTCAACATCACTAAGGCTGATATCCTCTGCTGGAGTGTAGTCAGTCACCAAGGTCACACATGTTCATGGTCTCAAAAAGCTGTTTGCACATGTGCTCTTTTCTGTTTCTGAAAACTGTAATGAAAATGTATCAGACTGTTAGAGTACTTAACACTTGCAGAAAAAAACAGTAATAAGTGTGCTTTGAAATTGGCAAGCAAATTTCATTTTCTGCCTAGAATCACAGCATGAGTCTGTGAGCAGACAGGAATTGTTGTCAGAGATGTATTTCGTGTCACTCTGGATCTTTTTGGATGTATCCATGCATATGACTCTTGTAACTGAAAATACACAGTCTGCATAAGCAGACTCTTGGCACACACCCAGCAGTTTATCCTGTAGAATCATGCTGAGTATTCACAAGTGAGTGGTGTTTCAGGTAGCAGTGAGTAATGCTAATACATTCAACATCACTAAGGCTGATTTCTTTTGCTGGAGTGGTCAGTCACCAAGGTCACACATGTTAATGGTCACAAAAAGCTGTTTGCACATGTGCTGTTTTCTGTATCTGAAAACTGTAATGAAAATGTATGCGACTGTTAGAGTACTTAACACTTGCAGAAAAAAACAGTAGTAAGTGTGCTTTGAAATTGGCAAGCAAATTTCATTTTCTGCCTAAAATCACAGAAAACAGTAGTAAGTGTGCTTTGAAATTGGCAAGCAAATTTCATTTTCTGCCTAGAATCATAGCATGAGTCTGTGAGCACACAGGAATTGTTGTCAGAGATGTATTTCGTGTCACTCTGGCTCTTTTTGGATGTATCCATGCATATGTCTCTTGTAAGTGAAAATACACAGTCTGCATAAGCAGACTCTTAGCACACACCCAGCAGTTTATCCTGTAGAATCATGCTGAGTATTCACAAGTGAGTGGTGTTTCAGGTAGCAGTGAGTAACGCTAATACATTGAACATCACTAAGGCTGATATCCTCTGCTGGAGTGTAGTCAGTCACCAAGGTCACACATGTTCATGGTCTCAAAAAGCTGTTTGCACATGTGCTCTTTTCTGTTTCTGAAAACTGTAATGAAAATGTATCAGACTGTTAGAGTACTTAACACTTGCAGAAAAAAACAGTAGTAAGTGTGCTTTGAAATTGGCAAGCAAATTTCATTTTCTGCCTAGAATCACAGCATGAGTCTGTGAGCAGACAGGAATTGTTGTCAGAGATGTATTTCGTGTCACTCTGGATCTTTTTGGATGTATCCATGCATATGACTCTTGTAACTGAAAATACACAGTCTGCATAAGCAAACTCTTGGCACACACCCAGCAGTTTATCCTGTAGAATCATGCTTAGTATTCACAAGTGAGTGGTGTTTCAGGTAGCAATGAGTAATGCTAATACATTCAACATCACTAAGGCTGATTTCTTTTGCTGGAGTGGTCAGTCACCAAGGTCACACATGTTCATGGTCACAAAAAGCTGTTTGCACATGTGCTGTTTTCTGTATCTGAAAACTGTAATGAAAATGTATGCGACTGTTAGAGTACTTAACACTTGCAGAAAAAAACAGTAGTAAGTGTGCTTTGAAATTGGCAAGCAAATTTCATTTTCTGCCTAAAATCACAGAAAACAGTAGTAAGTGTGCTTTGAAATTGGCAAGCAAATTTCATTTTCTGCCTAGAATCATAGCATGAGTCTGTGAGCACACAGGAATTGTTGTCAGAGATGTATTTCGTGTCACTCTGGCTCTTTTTGGATGTATCCATGCATATGTCTCTTGTAAGTGAAAATACACAGTCTGCATAAGCAGACTCTTCGCACACACCCAGCAGTTTATCCTGTAGAATCATGCTGAGTATTCACAAGTGAGTGGTGTTTCAGGTAGCAGTGAGTAACGCTAATACATTGAACATCACTAAGGCTGATTTCTTTTGCTGGAGTGTAGTTAGTCACCAAGGTCACACATGTTCATGGTCTCAAAAAGCTGTTTGCACATGTGCTCTTTTCTGTTTCTGAAAACTGTAGTGAAAATGTATCAGACTGTTAGAGTACTTAACACTTGCAGAAAAAAACAGTAGTAAGTGTGCTTTGAAATTGGCAAGCAAATTTCATTTTCTGCGTAAAATCACAGCATGAGTCTGTGAGCACAGAGGAATTGCTGTCAGAGATGTATTTCGTGTCACTCTGGTTCTTTTTGGAAGTATCCATGCATATGTCTCTTGTAACTGAAAATACACAGTCTGCATAAGCAGACTCTTAGCACACACCCAGCAGTTTATCCTGTAGAATCATGCTTAGAATTCACAAGTGAGTGGTGTTTCAGGTAGCAGTGAGTAATGCTAATACATTAAACATCACTAAGGCTGATTTCTTTTGCTGGAGTGTAGTCAGTCACCAAGGTCACACATGTTCATGGTCTCAAAAAGCTGTTTGCACATGTGCTCTTTTCGGTTTCTGAAAACTGTAATGAAAATGTATCAGACTGTTAGAGTACTTAACACTTGCAGAAAAAAACAGTAGTAAGTATGCTTTGAAATTGGCAAGCAAATTTCATTTTCTGCCTAGAATCACAGCATGAGTCTGTGAGCACACAGGAATTGTTGTCAGAGATGTATTTCGTGTCACTCTGGGTCTTTTTGGATGTATCCATGCATATGACTCTTGTAACTGAAAACACACAGTCTGCATAAGCAGACTCTTAGCACACACCCAGCAGTTTATCCTGTAGAATCATGCTTAGTATTCACAAGTGAGTGGTGTTTCAGGTAGCAGTGAGTAATGCTAATACATTCAACATCACTAAGGCTGATTTCTTTTGCTGGAGTGTAGTCAGTCACCAAGGTCACACATGTTCATGGTCTCAAAAAGCTGTTTGCACATGTGCTGTTTTCTGTATCTGAAAACTGTAATTAAAATGTATGCGACTGTTAGAGTACTTAACACTTGCAGAAAAAAACAGTAGTAAGTGTGCTTTGAAATTGGCAAACAAATTTCATTTTCTGCCTAAAATCACAGAAAACAGTAGTAAGTGTGCTTTGAAATTGGCAAGCAAATTTCATTTTCTGCCTAGAATCACAGCATGAGTCTGTGAGCACACAGGAATTGTTGTCAGAGATGTATTTCGTGTCACTCTGGCTCTTTTTGGATGTATCCATGCATATGTCTCTTGTAACTGAAAATACACAGTCTGCATAAGCAGACTCTTAGCACACACCCAGCAGTTTATCCTGTAGACTCATGCTTAGTATTCACAAGTGAGTGGTGTTTCAGGTAGCAGTGAGTAACACTAATACATTCAACATCACTAAGGCTGATTTCTTTTGCTGGAGTGTAGTCAGTCACCAAGGTCACACATGTTCATGGTCTCAAAAAGCTGTTTGCACATGTGCTCTTTTCTGTTTCTGAAAACTGTAATGAAAATGTATCAGACTGTTAGAGTACTTAACACTTGCAGAAAAAAACAGTAGTAAGTGTGCTTTGAAATTGGCAAGCAAATTTCATTTTCTGCCTAGAATCACAGCATGAGTCTGTGAGCACACAGGAATTGTTGTCAGAGATGTATTTCGTGTCACTCTGGGTCTTTTTGGATGTATCCATGCATATGACTCTTGTAACTGAAAATACACAGTCTGCATAAGCAGACTCTTAGCACACACCCAGCAGTTTATCCTGTAGAATCATGCTTAGTATTCACAAGTGAGTGGTGTTTCAGGTAGCAGTGAGTAATGCTAATACATTCAACATCACTAAGGCTGATTTCTTTTGCTGGAGTGTAGTCAGTCACCAAGGTCACACATGTTCATGGTCACAAAAAGCTGTTTGCACATGTGCTGTTTTCTGTATCTGAAAACTGTAATGAAAATGTATGCGACTGTTAGGATACTTAACACTTGCAGAAAAAAACAGTAGTAAGTGTGCTTTGAAATTGGCAAGCAAATTTCATTTTCTGCCTAAAATCACAGAAAACAGTAGTAAGTGTGCTTTGAAATTGGCAAGCAAATTTCATTTTCTGCCTAGAATCACAGCATGAGTCTGTGAGCACACAGGAGTTGTTGTCAGAGATGCATTTCGTGTCACTTTGGCTCTTTTTGGATGTATCCATGCATATGTCTCTTGTAAGTGAAAATACACAGTCTGCATAAGCAGACTCTTAGCACACACCCAGCAGTTTATCCTGTAGAATCATGCTGAGTATTCACAAGTGAGTGGTGTTTCAGGTAGCAGTGAGTAACGCTAATACATTCAACATCACTAAGGCTGATTTATTTTGCTGGAGTGTAGTTAGTCACCAAGGTCACATATGTTTATGGTCTCAAAAAGCTGTTTGCACATGTGCTCTTTTCTGTTTCTGAAAACTGTAATGAAAATGTATCAGACTGTTAGAGTACTTAACACTTGCAGAAAAAAACAGTAGTAAGTGTGCTTTGAAATTGGCAAGCAAATTTCATTTTCTGCGTAAAATCACAGCATGAGTCTGTGAGCACAGAGGAATTGCTGTCAGAGATGTATTTCGTGTCACTCTGGTTCTTTTTGGAAGTATCCATGCATATGTCTCTTGTAACTGAAAATACACAGTCTGCATAAGCAGACTCTTAGCACACACCCAGCAGTTTATCCTGTAGAATCATGCTTAGTATTCACAAGTGAGTGGTGTTTCAGGTAGCAGTGAGTAATGCTAATACATTAAACATCACTAAGGCTGATTTCTTTTGCTGGAGTGTAGTCAGTCACCAAGGTGTCACATGTTCATGGTCTCAAAAAGCTGTTTGCACATGTGCTGTTTTTCTGTATCTGAAAACTGTAATGAAAATGTATGCGACTGTTAGAGTACTTAACACTTGCAGGAAAAAACAGTAGTAAGTGTGCTTTGAAATTGGCAAGCAAATTTCATTTTCTGCCTAAAATCACAGAAAACAGTAGTAAGTGTGCTTTGAAATTGGCAAGCAAATTTCATTTTCTGTCTAGAATCACAGCATGAGTCTGTGAGCACACAGGAATTGTTGTCAGAGATGTATTTCGTGTCACTCTGGCTCTTTTTGGATGTATCAATGCATATGTCTCTTGTAACTGAAAATACACAGTCTGCATAAGCAGACTCTTAGCACACACCCAGCAGTTTATCCTGTAGACTCATGCTTAGTATTCACAAGTGAGTGGTGTTTCAGGTAGCAGTGAGTAACACTAATACATTCAACATCACTAAGGCTGATATCCTCTGCTGGAGTGTAGTCAGTCACCAAGGTCACACATGTTCATGGTCTCAAAAAGCTGTTTGCACATGTGCTCTTTTCTGTTTCTGAAAACTGTAATGAAAATGTATCAGACTGTTAGAGTACTTAACACTTGCAGAAAAAAACAGTAGTAAGTGTGCTTTGAAATTGGCAAGCAAATTTCATTTTCTGCGTAAAATCACAGCATGAGTCTGTGAGCACAGAGGAATTGCTGTCAGAGATGTATTTCGTGTCACTCTGGTTCTTGCATATGTCTCTTGTAACTGAAAATACACAGTCTGCATAAGCAGACTCTTAGCACACACCCAGCAGTTTATCCTGTAGAATCATGCTTAGTATTCACAAGTGAGTGGTGTTTCAGGTAGCAGTGAGTAATGCTAATACATTCAACATCACTAAGGCTGATTTCTTTTGCTGGAGTGTAGTCAGTCACCAAGGTGTCACATGTTCATGGTCTCAAAAAGCTGTTTGCACATGTGCTGTTTTCTGTATCTGAAAACTGTAATGAAAATGTATGCGATTGTTAGAGTACTTAACACTTGCAGGAAAAAACAGTAGTAAGTGTGCTTTGAAATTGGCAAGCAAATTTCATTTTCTGCCTAAAATCACAGAAAACAGTAGTAAGTGTGCTTTGAAATTGGCAAGCAAATTTCATTTTCTGCGTAAAATCACAGCATGAGTCTGTGAGCACAGAGGAATTGCTGTCAGAGATGTATTTCGTGTCACTCTGGTTCTTTTTGGAAGTATCCATGCATATGTCTCTTGTAACTGAAAATACACAGTCTGCATAAGCAGACTCTTAGCACACACCCAGCAGTTTATCCTGTAGAATCATGCTTAGTATTCACAAGTGAGTGGTGTTTCAGGTAGCAGTGAGTAATGCTAATACATTCAACATCACTAAGGCTGATTTCTTTTGCTGGAGTGTAGTCAGTCACCAAGGTCACACATGTTCATGGTCTCAAAAAGCTGTTTGCACATGTGCTGTTTTCTGTATCTGAAAACTGTAATTAAAATGTATGCGACTGTTAGAGTACTTAACACTTGCAGAAAAAAACAGTAGTAAGTGTGCTTTGAAATTGGCAAACAAATTTCATTTTCTGCCTAAAATCACAGAAAACAGTAGTAAGTGTGCTTTGAAATTGGCAAGCAAATTTCATTTTCTGCCTAGAATCACAGCATGAGTCTGTGAGCACACAGGAATTGTTGTCAGAGATGTATTTCGTGTCACTCTGGCTCTTTTTGGATGTATCCATGCATATGTCTCTTGTAACTGAAAATACACAGTCTGCATAAGCAGACTCTTAGCACACACCCAGCAGTTTATCCTGTAGACTCATGCTTAGTATTCACAAGTGAGTGGTGTTTCAGGTAGCAGTGAGTAACACTAATACATTCAACATCACTAAGGCTGATTTCTTTTGCTGGAGTGTAGTCAGTCACCAAGGTCACACATGTTCATGGTCTCAAAAAGCTGTTTGCACATGTGCTCTTTTCTGTTTCTGAAAACTGTAATGAAAATGTATCAGACTGTTAGAGTACTTAACACTTGCAGAAAAAAACAGTAGTAAGTGTGCTTTGAAATTGGCAAGCAAATTTCATTTTCTGCCTAGAATCACAGCATGAGTCTGTGAGCACACAGGAATTGTTGTCAGAGATGTATTTCGTGTCACTCTGGGTCTTTTTGGATGTATCCATGCATATGACTCTTGTAACTGAAAATACACAGTCTGCATAAGCAGACTCTTAGCACACACCCAGCAGTTTATCCTGTAGAATCATGCTTAGTATTCACAAGTGAGTGGTGTTTCAGGTAGCAGTGAGTAATGCTAATACATTCAACATCACTAAGGCTGATTTCTTTTGCTGGAGTGTAGTCAGTCACCAAGGTCACACATGTTCATGGTCACAAAAAGCTGTTTGCACATGTGCTGTTTTCTGTATCTGAAAACTGTAATGAAAATGTATGCGACTGTTAGGATACTTAACACTTGCAGAAAAAAACAGTAGTAAGTGTGCTTTGAAATTGGCAAGCAAATTTCATTTTCTGCCTAAAATCACAGAAAACAGTAGTAAGTGTGCTTTGAAATTGGCAAGCAAATTTCATTTTCTGCCTAGAATCACAGCATGAGTCTGTGAGCACACAGGAGTTGTTGTCAGAGATGCATTTCGTGTCACTCTGGCTCTTTTTGGATGTATCCATGCATATGTCTCTTGTAAGTGAAAATACACAGTCTGCATAAGCAGACTCTTAGCACACACCCAGCAGTTTATCCTGTAGAATCATGCTGAGTATTCACAAGTGAGTGGTGTTTCAGGTAGCAGTGAGTAACGCTAATATATTCAACATCACTAAGGCTGATTTATTTTGCTGGAGTGTAGTTAGTCACCAAGGTCACACATGTTTATGGTCTCAAAAAGCTGTTTGCACATGTGCTCTTTTCTGTTTCTGAAAACTGTAATGAAAATGTATCAGACTGTTAGAGTACTTAACACTTGCAGAAAAAAACAGTAGTAAGTGTGCTTTGAAATTGGCAAGCAAATTTCATTTTCTGCGTAAAATCACAGCATGAGTCTGTGAGCACAGAGGAATTGCTGTCAGAGATGTATTTCGTGTCACTCTGGTTCTTTTTGGAAGTATCCATGCATATGTCTCTTGTAACTGAAAATACACAGTCTGCATAAGCAGACTCTTAGCACACACCCAGCAGTTTATCCTGTAGAATCATGCTTAGTATTCACAAGTGAGTGGTGTTTCAGGTAGCAGTGAGTAATGCTAATACATTAAACATCACTAAGGCTGATTTCTTTTGCTGGAGTGTAGTCAGTCACCAAGGTGTCACATGTTCATGGTCTCAAAAAGCTGTTTGCACATGTGCTGTTTTTCTGTATCTGAAAACTGTAATGAAAATGTATGCGACTGTTAGAGTACTTAACACTTGCAGGAAAAAACAGTAGTAAGTGTGCTTTGAAATTGGCAAGCAAATTTCATTTTCTGCCTAAAATCACAGAAAACAGTAGTAAGTGTGCTTTGAAATTGGCAAGCAAATTTCATTTTCTGTCTAGAATCACAGCATGAGTCTGTGAGCACACAGGAATTGTTGTCAGAGATGTATTTCGTGTCACTCTGGCTCTTTTTGGATGTATCAATGCATATGTCTCTTGTAACTGAAAATACACAGTCTGCATAAGCAGACTCTTAGCACACACCCAGCAGTTTATCCTGTAGACTCATGCTTAGTATTCACAAGTGAGTGGTGTTTCAGGTAGCAGTGAGTAACACTAATACATTCAACATCACTAAGGCTGATATCCTCTGCTGGAGTGTAGTCAGTCACCAAGGTCACACATGTTCATAGTCTCAAAAAGCTGTTTGCACATGTGCTATTTTCTGTTTCTGAAAACTGTAATGAAAATGTATCAGACTGTTAGAGTACTTAACACTTGCAGAAAAAAACAGTAGTAAGTGTGCTTTGAAATTGGCAAGCAAATTTCATTTTCTGCGTAAAATCACAGCATGAGTCGGTGAGCACAGAGGAATTGCTGTCAGAGATGTATTTCGTGTCACTCTGGTTCTTTTTGGAAGTATCCATGCATATGTCTCTTGTAACTGAAAATACACAGTCTGCATAAGCAGACTCTTAGCACACACCCAGCAGTTTATCCTGTAGAATCATGCTTAGTATTCACAAGTGAGTGGTGTTTCAGGTAGCAGTGAGTAATGCTAATACATTCAACATCACTAAGGCTGATTTCTTTTGCTGGAGTGTAGTCAGTCACCAAGGTGTCACATGTTCATGGTCTCAAAAAGCTGTTTGCACATGTGCTGTTTTCTGTATCTGAAAACTGTAATGAAAATGTATGCGACTGTTAGAGTACTTAACACTTGCAGGAAAAAACAGTAGTAAGTGTGCTTTGAAATTGCCAAGCAAATTTCATTTTCTGCCTAAAATCACAGAAAACAGTAGTAAGTGTGCTTTGAAATTGGCAAGCAAATTTCATTTTCTGTCTAGAATCACAGCATGAGTCTGTGAGCACACAGGAATTGTTGTCAGAGATGTATTTCGTGTCACTCTGGCTCTTTTTGGATGTATCAATGCATATGTCTCTTGTAACTGAAAATACACAGTCTGCATAAGCAGACTCTTAGCACACACCCAGCAGTTTATCCTGTAGACTCATGCTTAGTATTCACAAGTGAGTGGTGTTTCAGGTAACAGTGAGTAACACTAATACATTCAACATCACTAAGGCTGATATCCTCTGCTGGAGTGTAGTCAGTCACCAAGGTCACACATGTTCATGGTCTCAAAAAGCTGTTTGCACATGTGCTCTTTTCTGTTTCTGAAAACTGTAATGACAATGTATCAGACTGTTAGAGTACTTAACACTTGCAGAAAAAAACAGTAATAAGTGTGCTTTGAAATTGGCAAGCAAATTTCATTTTCTGCCTAGAATCACAGCATGAGTCTGTGAGCAGACAGGAATTGTTGTCAGAGATGTATTTCGTGTCACTCTGGATCTTTTTGGATGTATCCATGCATATGACTCTTGTAACTGAAAATACACAGTCTGCATAAGCAGACTCTTGGCACACACCCAGCAGTTTATCCTGTAGAATCATGCTTAGTATTCACAAGTGAGTGGTGTTTCAGGTAGCAATGAGTAATGCTAATACATTCAACATCACTAAGGCTGATTTCTTTTGCTGGAGTGGTCAGTCACCAAGGTCACACATGTTAATGGTCACAAAAAGCTGTTTGCACATGTGCTGTTTTCTGTATCTGAAAACTGTAATGAAAATGTATGCGACTGTTAGAGTACTTAACACTTGCAGAAAAAAACAGTAGTAAGTGTGCTTTGAAATTGGCAAGCAAATTTCATTTTCTGCCTAAAATCACAGAAAACAGTAGTAAGTGTGCTTTGAAATTGGCAAGCAAATTTCATTTTCTGCCTAGAATCATAGCATGAGTCTGTGAGCACACAGGAATTGTTGTCAGAGATGTATTTCGTGTCACTCTGGCTCTTTTTGGATGTATCCATGCATATGTCTCTTGTAAGTGAAAATACACAGTCTGCATAAGCAGACTCTTAGCACACACCCAGCAGTTTATCCTGTAGAATCATGCTGAGTATTCACAAGTGAGTGGTGTTTCAGGTAGCAGTGAGTAACGCTAATACATTGAACATCACTAAGGCTGATATCCTCTGCTGGAGTGTAGTCAGTCACCAAGGTCACACATGTTCATGGTCTCAAAAAGCTGTTTGCACATGTGCTCTTTTCTGTTTCTGAAAACTGTAATGAAAATGTATCAGACTGTTAGAGTACTTAACACTTGCAGAAAAAAAAAGTAGTAAGTGTGCTTTGAAATTGGCAAGCAAATTTCATTTTCTGCCTAGAATCACAGCATGAGTCTGTGAGCAGACAGGAATTGTTGTCAGAGATGTATTTCGTGTCACTCTGGATCTTTTTGGATGTATCCATGCATATGACTCTTGTAACTGAAAATACACAGTCTGCATAAGCAGACTCTTGGCACACACCCAGCAGTTTATCCTGTAGAATCATGCTTAGTATTCACAAGTGAGTGGTGTTTCAGGTAGCAATGAGTAATGCTAATACATTCAACATCACTAAGGCTGATTTCTTTTGCTGGAGTGGTCAGTCACCAAGGTCACACATGTTCATGGTCACAAAAAGCTGTTTGCACATGTGCTGTTTTCTGTATCTGAAAACTGTAATGAAAATGTATGCGACTGTTAGAGTACTTAACACTTGCAGAAAAAAACAGTAGTAAGTGTGCTTTGAAATTGGCAAGCAAATTTCATTTTCTGCCTAAAATCACAGAAAACAGTAGTAAGTGTGCTTTGAAATTGGCAAGCAAATTTCATTTTCTGCCTAGAATCATAGCATGAGTCTGTGAGCACACAGGAATTGTTGTCAGAGATGTATTTCGTGTCACTCTGGCTCTTTTTGGATGTATCCATGCATATGTCTCTTGTAAGTGAAAATACACAGTCTGCATAAGCAGACTCTTAGCACACACCCAGCAGTTTATCCTGTAGAATCATGCTGAGTATTCACAAGTGAGTGGTGTTTCAGGTAGCAGTGAGTAACGCTAATACATTGAACATCACTAAGGCTGATTTCTTTTGCTGGAGTGTAGTTAGTCACCAAGGTCACACATGTTCATGGTCTCAAAAAGCTGTTTGCACATGTGCTCTTTTCTGTTTCTGAAAACTGTAGTGAAAATGTATCAGACTGTTAGAGTACTTAACACTTGCAGAAAAAAACAGTAGTAAGTGTGCTTTGAAATTGGCAAGCAAATTTCATTTTCTGCGTAAAATCACAGCATGAGTCTGTGAGCACAGAGGAATTGCTGTCAGAGATGTATTTCGTGTCACTCTGGTTCTTTTTGGAAGTATCCATGCATATGTCTCTTGTAACTGAAAATACACAGTCTGCATAAGCAGACTCTTAGCACACACCCAGCAGTTTATCCTGTAGAATCATGCTTAGAATTCACAAGTGAGTGGTGTTTCAGGTAGCAGTGAGTAATGCTAATACATTAAACATCACTAAGGCTGATTTCTTTTGCTGGAGTGTAGTCAGTCACCAAGGTCACACATGTTCATGGTCTCAAAAAGCTGTTTGCACATGTGCTGTTTTCTGTATCTGAAAACTGTAATGAAAATGTATGCGACTGTTAGAGTACTTAACACTTGCAGTAAAAAACAGTAGTAAGTGTGCTTTGAAATTGACAAGCAAATTTCATTTTCTGCCTAAAATCACAGAAAACAGTAGTAAGTGTGCTTTGAAATTGGCAAGCAAATTTCAATTTCTGCCTAGAATCACAGAAAACAGTAGTAAGTGTGCTTTGAAATTGGCAAGCAAATTTCATTTTCTGTCTAGAATCACAGCATGAGTCTGTGAGCACAGAGGAATTGTTGTCAGAGATCTATTTCGTGATACTCTGCTTCATTTAGAATTGCATTCGTATGAAAGGGGAAGCTTGTTTTCTGGAAATGTGGTGGTTAGCATTCAGCCCAAAACAGTTTCTCAAATAAGAGGCAAATGCTAACATATTTGAAATCAACATGGTAGATTTTTCTTCCACTCTTGCAATGGGTCATGTAGTTGCTACATGCTAAAAACTCATATTAACCCTTACCACACATGTAGTCTTACATACATGTTTACAGTGTTTATGCAGTTATGTAAGGGTCCATTCAAGTCTCTCTTGCACCTGACAGTAGACAGTCTCCAGAACCACACTCTTAGCAGAGAGCTAGCTGTTTTTCCTGTACACTCATGCTTACTAATCAGCACTGTGTGGTGTTTTAGGTAAGAGTGAGGAACGCTAATGCATTGAACATCACCAAGGATCATTATCTTTGCTGGAGTGTAGTCAGTCAGCCGGGTTACACATGTACATGCTCTAAAAAAGCTGATTGGACATGTGTTCTTTTCTGCCTCTCTAAACTATAAAGAAAATGTGTCAGACTGTTAGAGTAATTAACAGTTGGAAAAAAAAAAAAGTAAGTGTGCTTTTGATTTGCAAATGAAATATTGTGTTCTGCCTAGAATCACACCAAGAGTCTGTGTGCACACAGGAATTGTTCTTAGAGATTAAATTTGTGTTGGTTTTGTTGTGTTTTTCACTTGTAGGAAAGGGAGATAGTGTTATAAGAAAAGAAAAGATCATAACAAATATAGTAATATATTAAAATTACAAAAAGGTATTTTTTTTTAGTTTCTTTCAGGTATTGCTGCAGAGCAGTGAAGGAAATATAACATGCCTATAAAATCAAGACAGCGAAAACAACAGAAAAAACATGTATATTTGAAGACAACTGGAGGACCCAAGTTAGTTGAAGATGCTCATGTTGGGAAAAAGAAAAAGTCTTCTGGTAAGTAGACAAAGGAATTCTTTAAAAATATATTCAAAAAAAGGAAAAATTTAAAAAATGTCCCCATTGGAAAAACTGTTTCAAGTAGAAAACAACAGGAGAATAGTGAGAATTTACTAAATGCTAATGTACAAGCAGAAGCTATCAAAATTGACTTGAAAAGAAAATCAGCATTTAAAGAGATCCGTAGGAAAATGTTTCAGAGAAGAGTGATGTCCAATGTGCTAAAGGATGTGAAAAAATATAAGAAAAGAGCTAAATTTTACAAGAGAAAAAAAGATATTGAAGCCATTGTAGCTAAGGCTTTAGAATTAAAAAGAAAACTATTCATTTTAATTTTGAATAGGATGCGTACATTAGAAAAAATAGTCAATGTAATGAAGTCACAAAGCAAAACGAAAAGAGTAGTGAAAAGAAATAACTTTTGTAAAGTGTTTTTAGGAGAATGGATGCATAGTTCAAGTACTGAACCATTTTTTAATGAAGAGAGTTATCTTCAAAGTAATAGTTTGCTGCATGCAGTTGACACCAGTGGACGAGCATATGAAGTAAAAGATGGTTGTATAATGGAAAAGGAGAAAATGGTTCCAAGAAATGAGGAAGAAGTGATTGCGGATGAGGTTATGGGGAGACGTCCTAAAGCCCCAGTGTATACTTGGAATTGTAGTAGTATTTGTACTTTGCGACAGGAATCTATTGATAAATTACGTGAGTTTTTAAGAGAATATAGTAAAAAGAGTGTTAAACAGAAGATTAATTTGCTTCAAGGACTAGATCCATGCAGAGTGAGAGAGAATACTGGTTTGCAAGGACACTCTCTGGCTTGTCTATCTAGGAAAGTTTGTCAAAGTGTTTTTCACCATTTTAGGATGCTGGCAGTTCATCATACTGAAATTAGAAAATTTGTGAGAAGATTGTATTTTGCTAAAAGTCCAGCACTAAAGTTAAATGAGTTGAATAAGGCCGTGGATCTGTATCAGATGTTGAGAAGGTTACTGATGAAATTCAGTTAAGTTACTTTGGACCGGAACAAGAAAGTGCAGGGAATGACACAGTTATTGAGGAAAATGTGGAAGAGAATGAAGAACCCTCCGTAAATAAGAAATTTGAAGATCAAATAACAAAATTTGCTATCATCTCTAATGAAAGACCAAATATTACTTGTATTTGTTGCCGGAGAAGCCATTATAAAATCCAAACAAGGAATGTTGATCTCTACAAAAAAAAGTGAAGAAGAAGAAAATTATAAGTGGAAGGATTTTGCAACATATATATTTCTTGAAAATTGTTTTGATTTGGGTGAAGATCATCGTATTTGTAAATACTGTTACAACAAGTTAGAAGAAAATAAAATGCCAGCTAGAGCTGTACATAATAATTTAGAATTGGTTGAAGTTCCTGCAGAACTTTCTGATTTAAATACGAATGAGTCTATACTCATTCAATGTGTTCATCCGTTCCAGACCATAGTACGTATGGAGCCAAAAACAGGCAAATTACCTCCTTCAGATTTACAGAGAGGTTTAAAAGGAAGAGTTGTCTATTTGCCGTTAGATTTGAAAAAAAATATGGAAACTATTGATACAGATACTTTGGAAACTGAACCATTAGTTATTCTGGTTAATGGTGTACCTACAAAGAGTAAGACAATTTGGCAGGAGCTGGTAGATGTACGAAAAGTACAAAGAGCAAATTTATATTTGAAAAAAAATAATAAATGGTATGAATCAATTTATATAGATGAAGATGAAGAAGATGTACTAGGAGACACAGAAACACCAACTGGGCAAATTGAAAAAGTTGACAAGTCAAAAGAAGAAGAAATTTATGAACATTTCAGCATACATCCTCTTCATTCAAAAGAAGTAATGGCAAACACCATTGATCTGTTTCAAATGAAAAAAGCACAAGGAACTCCCGTGAGTGTATGGGAGGAGAGCTTGGAAGCTCGTTGTTTTCCCCAGCTGTTTCCTACAGGAGAAGGTGGACGATACGATGAACGTCCAGTCCAGATTCCTGCTTCTGAGTATCGGACTACAAGATTATATGCAGAAGATCCCAGATTTCGTCAAAGTATTCCTGATTTGTTCCATCTGTTATTTGAAAGTGACTTGTCTGCACTATCTTATGCAGTAAACCACATTTTAAAAAGTGGAACACATCTACATAATGTGTCTGCTAAGGATTTTATGAACAAAGTGCAGCAGCGAGATGATCATTTGGAATCACAATTGATCAATCTGATGGCTTGTCAGCGTGGGACGAATTAATATTGGTACCGACGCCATGGAGAATTGAAATGTATGTTACGGAATTTAGGAACTCCGACATGGTTCCTAACCCTAAGCTGTGCCGAGAACGCTTGGGATGATTTACTGGATTTTCTACGAGAGGCAAATTCAAACATTAAAAACATCGAATACAAGACAGCAGGAGAACTGTGCTCATTGGATCCGGTTAATGTTTGCTGATATTTCCATCATAGATTTGAGGCTATGATGTGCTTCATCTGCAATAAAAAAAATCCACCTCTTGGAGAAGTTGTGGATTTCTTTTGGAGAAAAGAGTACCAAGCAAGAGGTGCTCCTCATATTCATATGCTGTTGTGGATCAAGGATGCTCCAAAATTTGGAACAGATGCTGATGAAGCAGTGTTATCTTTCATTGAAGAATATGCAACATGTGCTATACCTAAAAGCACAGAAGAGAAAAAGTTAAAAGAGCAAGTTTTACGTTTCCAAAGTCATCGGTGTGGAAAATACTGTCGACGGAAGTACAAGACCAAAGATAAATTTTACACAAAATGTCGATTTGGATTTCCTAGACCTGTTCTATTTCAAAAGGAAGAGTCAACAGTTTTATGTCAGCTGTGCGACATACTATTACAAGAAAATCTCCCAAAAATACTTACAACCTAAGAAGAAAAGAAGAGTCAAAATATATAAATGACTACAACCCAGTCATTTTATCCATGTGGAATGCTAACATGGATATTCAGTATGTGGCAGACAATTCTATTGCGGTTGCTCGGTATGTCACATCTTACATCACTAAATCTGAGAAAACGGAATTGAAGGAAATGTGGGAAGAGATTTCTCACGAGAAGACTGTCAGTAAGAAGCTGTACAGTTTCAGTTTAAAGATGTTATCACATCGAGAAATTGGATCCTACGAATGTTCAGATAGGTTATCATCTGCAAGTCTGTACTCGAAATCAAGAAGAATAATTTGGGTCAGTTTAGGCCTTGCAGGAATGCGAAATCGGGTACTGAAATCTGTTGGAGAAATTGAATATTTGGCCGAGAACGACCCAGAAAGTACAGATATTTTGAAAACAAACATGTTGGACACATATTACCCAAAAAGAAGTCATCATCTTGAGAACATGTGTCTCTATGAAGTGCTGCAGAACTACATTTTTTCACGGAAAGCCACAGAAGACATCAACAATGGAAAATATAAAGTCATTGGTGAGGAAGGATGTTTGGTGAAGCAAACAAAAGGAAGTTTGATTAATCACAGGAAGCTGAGTTGTGACACTACTGACAAAAAGGAATTTTACTACTTGGCACTTTTACAGCTGTTTAAACCATGGCGTTCAGAGGACGAACTACTTGGAGAATTTCAAAGCTATGAGGATTCATTTAATGCATGTAAAGATACCATTGAATGCAGGATTTTCAGGAATTATGTCCAAATGTTAAACGAAGAAATTGAACAGGAAGCTACAATTACAGCTGAAGTAGCTAGAGACAGTTCTCAAGATAGCCAAAGTTCTGGAACGCTCAGTCAAGATCCACTAGGACAGCCAATCTTAGAAAATGAAGCTGCAATAGCCATGACTGAAGTGGAAACGGCTATGAATCAAGCTCAGGAAGATTTAATAGACTTACCAGATTTGGAACAACAACTGAATGAAGAACAACAACAAATTTATGGAGAAGTCAGAAAAACAATTGATCACGGATTACTACATGAAAATAAAGAGTGCACATGCATATCATTTGAACCAATTAGGTTGTATGTGAGTGGACAAGCTGAAACTGGGAAAAGTTTCTTAATTAAAGTCATCAGAAGCTACCTACAGCAAAAAACGGATTCAACTTTATCTTGTGTTGTTACTGCTCCAACTGGGTTAGCAGCATATAATATTAAAGGAATTACTCTCCATCACTTGCTAATGTTATCAGTGGAGCATGAGAACAAAATAGAATATCACAAGTTAACTGGCGAAGCATGTTTCGAAGTTTCAAGAGTGTTGAAGAAGATGCAAGTTCTCATTATTGATGAGGTAAGCATGGTATCAAACGTAATGCTTGCCTTTGTGCATTTAAGAATGCAGCAAATTCTAAAGATAGACTATGACGTGTTATTTGGAGGAAAACATGTTATAATTTTTGGGGATCTTCTATAGCTTACTCCAGTTAAAGGACAACCAGTGTTTAATACTGTGACACATGAGGACACGAAGAAGTCATTAGGAAGCATTGGTAATGCGAATATTTGGTCATTCTTTGAGTACAAAGAACTCACTACCAATATGAGGCAAGCAAACGATGAAGAATATGGAAGTAGTCTGAAAGATATCAGAATTGGACTACTCACAGAAGTTGGCAGAAAAGCATTACAGAGTCGGTTGCTACATAATTTATTTCCAAGTGAAGAAATAGTTACAGAGAAAATATACAAGAACATTGCAGAAAAAAATACTGTAATCTGCTTAATGCCAACACTACGTGAATGCTCAATATTCAATGAGGAACTTTTGAAATTGGAAAAAGAAGAGATTAAGAAAATGGAAGCAGTGGACAAAATCCACCATGAAAGAATTACTATTACATTAACAGGCGAACTGAAAAATAAATTGGATTCTCTAGAGAAGAACATTTCGAAAACAGCTGGATTAGAAAAAAATCTATATCTTTGCATGAACTGTCGAGTATTTTTAAGGAGAAATTTGGATGTTGAAAAAGGTTTAGTAAATGGAGCTATGGGTAAAGTTGTGGGTTTTGTTAACTACCAGAAAAAAAGAAGGAATTGAGTTTTTAAAAATAAAATTTGATCAGATTGAAGAGGTAAAAGACATTAGTCGTTGTTCAGTTCGTTTTTTGCTTGTGAAAGACTTATATGTACGTAGGAAGCAGTTTCCATTTTCTCTAGCATATGCTGTAACTATTCACAAGTGTCAAGGATTAACTGTTGATAGTGCATTTGTAAACATTGGATCTACTGTGTTCAAAGAAGGTATGGCATATGTTGCTTTGTCACAAGTGAAAACATTATCTGGTTTATTCATGATAGACTTTGATGACTCAAAAGTTAGTGCTGATGCAAATTGTGTAAAGGAGTATAATAGATTAAGAAGAACCTATGCTCCTCATTTAGGTCAGTATCCTGTGTTGGAGAAACGTGTTGTTTGTCGGAAAAGGAGAATTGAGAATATCTGTAATGAGGATGTACAGAAGAGAAAACAAAAAGAGTCATGTGATTGCAAGCAAAAAGAAAAAGGACAATGTTGAAGAGGTTGTTGGCTGCCATTTTGAAAATAGCTCTGGTGTCAACTGCTACGCAAATGTATTGCTGAATGTTGTATTTTATCTTGCAAGTTTGCAAGAGCAGATAATAGAAAATCATGAAAAAAGATTCTGTTCTGTGCTAAGTCTTCTTTATGAGAAGCTGAGTGTTGATAAAGCTAAAATAGAAAGTGCAACTGAAATTAGAAATCTATTAGATGTATGTTCAGGACGAACACAGTTTTCTCAAAATGTCCAGCAAGATGCACAGGAATTCTTGATGTACATCCTTTTGGTACTTGAAGATGAAGGGATAGAAATTGAAAATTTGTTTGGTCTCTGTTATAAATGGGAACATAGTTGTGAAAACTGTTTCTACACATGCAGCTCTAATGTTGATTCAGAAAGGTTTATCTATTTAACATTGCCAGAGACTAAATCAGTGACTTTTAGTAAATTAGTTAAAGATGCCAATCATAGCATGGAAGGTTGTGAATGTAAATCTGACATGTTTTCAACCTTGCTTTTAAAGAAATATGGACAGTATGTAGTTTTAATGATGCAACGTTGTAGAGCTGATGGAACAAAATTGGACACTTTAATAAAGAAATTTACAGGACAGCAATTATCAATTTCTGGAAAAACTTTTGTCACAGTTGCAATAATTTTCCATGATGGGCCTATTGTAACTTCTGGTCATTACACAGTTTTTCTTAAATGTGAAAAAGGCTGGACACTGTGTAATGATTCTCAATTGGTTTTCAAGCAACGTTTGCCTTTTGATTTAGCAAATTCCTATTTAATTTTTCTGAAACTAAAATTTTAGACAGAAATTGCAACATCTGTACAAAACATTATTGCAATTTAATTGGATTACCTTTGGAAATGTCATCAAAAAATATTTTAAAAATTACCATTTGGCCTGAAGGAAAGGTCATAATTTGCATTATGGACTTCTTTGACACAAATTATTTTGGTGATTATGCTTATGCAACAGAATTTTCAGACGATATTTATTGGAATTAGTTATTGTTCTTAGGTTAGATTTTTATTGCAAATGTTACATTTCTATTACGGTATGTTTTAGTGAGAAGAGATTCTGGGCTTTTTTTAAACAATCTTTCAGATTGTTTTTTGTTTTTGCCCGCTGTTAAGTGATGAATGCAATTGCTTTTACGATTTACAGTGAAATGCAATATATTCTGAAAACAGCAAATAAAGGGCAAAAAAATGTTTGTTGAAATATGAAAATATGTGCACTGTATTCTAAAATGTATTGTTAAATATTAATACCTTTTTCTTTTTTTACAGATTGAGGAAGGAAAAATATGAAAAATAAACTTCTTTATAGAAAGTTAAATAAATCACTTATTTTTAATTAAGTTATTTTGATTGGCAGGTAAGTGTGAAATTTCTGGAATTATCACACATTTACTTTAATGCTCACTTTTTTTCACTACTCTTCTCTATGCTTTTCTCATTTCTGTAGTAGTCCCTCAAGGACCTTGTAGGGTGATTAAAAAATTTTTGTTTTAAAAAAAAAAAAAATGCGCGTACCGTGCGCGTACAGTAAAAAAAAAAAAAAAGTGATTAAAATTTTTTTAAAAAAGTTAAGAGGTAAGGTTGGCTCTTAAAAGAACCGTTGTGTTCATAAAGGGAAAGAGGAAAGAAAGAATGGGAATACTAATAAGAAACACAGATGTGCTGGTCTATCCTATTGTTTATTAGGGAAACACTGGTCTCCGCATGAACAATAAGGCCATGACATCTTGTGCACCTCATTGCAACCCTCCCAAAACGAGGATTTATATCCAGAGGAGCAGAAAAGGGTGATGCTCCCACCGCAGAGGAAGGGCTCAGCTGAGCTGCCGAAGATGTACTCGGCTGAGCTTCTGCAGGTGTGCTCGGGTGACTTACTGGAGATGTTTCTCCAGTATGTCGAGCATAAGTCCTGGGATGTTTATCCTTAATGTGTCTAACCATAGAGTGATTGCCAAAGGAATACTTCTTCCTTGGATTCCCTCTAGAGAAGACACGCTCACAAAGTGAGCAGGTGACTAAAGGAGCATTTACCTTTTTCTGCCCCTCTGGATAGGTAAAATATTCCCATACAAAAGAAGTCTTTTGTTTCCTCCTTCTCTCTCTGATGATGCTGCTACCAGGCTCACTCTCAGAAGAGGACTGCTGTTCTGCCATCGTATCTCAAAGACAACGCAGCTCCTTCTCCTAAGGGGTCACAAGCAGTAATGAGGGGAATGGGTGTGGTGTAGGAAGGTTCTAGAACTGAAAGTAGTTTAAACCAATCAAAAGTGTTGTTTCTTGATCACATGACCAACCGTACGCGTACGTTACGCTTACGTTACGGTTACGGAGCGCTTACGGTAAAAGTACGCATGTGCGTACGAAAGACACGCGAACGCGCGCATGCGCTTAACAGGCACGCTCGAACACTTCCGCGTAACGTGCGCGCGCGTACGCGTGTAAAGCATGCGCTTACGCGTCGCGTAGGAAGTACGGACGCCTACCCCAAATTGCGTAACCATACGCAAACAGAGTAGAAATATTACGTACATAAAGCGAAACGTGCGCTTACGGTAAGCTTACCGTACGCGCACGGTAAAAATGTTTTTTTTTTTTTTTTAATTTGTTAAAAAGATTCACTATGTTATACAACTATATCTTACCTTTTTTAAAAAAAAAGGTGAAACTTTATATATTGCAGAATGCATTAAATTTTACCATAGTGTTTAAAGGGGAAAAAAAAGTAAAAAAAAAAAGATGTAAAAAACCTTGCAAAGTTAAAAAAAAAAAGAAATGTTTCACCCGTTAAATTTAAGAATTAGCATTTAAAAAACCATACAAATTCACTGAAAAAACCATGGGTTTCACACACGTTATAGTTAGGAATTAGCATTTAAAAAACCTTGCAAATTCAGTGAAAAAACCATAGGTTTCACACACGTTATAGTTAGCTGGACATTTCACTCGTAAAAAACCAATGAAATTCCCCCGTTATAGTTAGTTCAGCTACTTATAACTCGCGCACCCGCAATCCACTGCTGATGACATCACATATTACATCACTCATGACATGGTCAGTGACATCACTCATGAAATCACTGATGACATCTCAAATGACATCACTGATGACATCACTGATGACATCATCCAGTGAATGTGTGTTTTTCTGAAAATTAAATATGTTTTATATATGTATATCTCGAAGGTCGATGGAAGAATAAATGGGTATATAAGTGGCTAAATGGATGATTTTTTTTGAAAAATTTATTGTGTAACTGACTGATTAAGTGTATCATAGTGAATACATGGCTTAGTGAGTAATGTTTAAATATGTAAATATCTGTATCAGTCTCTCACTTTGTGTATAAGTGGCTGCATGGGTTGGTGAGTAGGTACATGGGTGTCTATATAGGTTATTAGTTGGTTTTTTGAGTATCAGTCTGAGTGTCTGCATGGTTCGGTGGGGGGTATTACGTAGTGCATAGGTGCATAAATGAGTGACTCACTGTATGTGTTGAAGACAGCATGTGTGCAGGACTGTATGGGTGGATGAGTATGTGTAAGGGTGTGTTAGTGAGTGAATGACTTTCGAAATAGTGTCTTTATGAGTAACTACTTATGTTTTAAACTAGTATATGTGACTATTGGTGTATATAAGTGAGTATATGTGAGAGTGAGAGATTGAAAGAGTTTCTGTATGAATAAGTATGTGTTTCTATAAGTGATTGTTTAAAAGACTAAGTATGTGTAAGTTTCCGTAGAAGTAAGTGTGGTGGTGTGTGTATAAGTGTATATGCAAGTAAATGTGAGTAACTCTATGGATGAGTGGCATTGTGTAACAGGATGTAAAGGTGTATGGGTACATATGAGTGAGTACATGTATGAGTGACTGTATAGGACTGTTGGTGAATGAGTGGATGTGTATGTGGATCTTGGAATTACTGAAGAGATTGTTGTAACTGGTATTGGTATGTCCAATATTTTGTAAATTTTAGTCTCTATTTTTGAATGTGTGTATCAATTGTTATATTAGGGTGAGAGGAGGTCTGCCACTCTATCACAAGGATGATGTCATCAGTGACGTCATCAGTGATGTCATTTGAGATGTCATCAGTGATGTCATGAGTGATGTCACTGACCATGTCATGAGTGATGTAATATGTGACGTCATCAGCAGTGGATTGCGGGTGCGCGAGTTATAGTTAGCTGGACTAACTATAACGGGGGAATTTCATTGGTTTTTTACGAGTGAAATGTCCAGCTAACTATAACGTGTGTGAAACCTATGGTTTTTTCACTGAATATATATATATATATATATATATATATATATATATATATATATATATATATATGTATATATGAAATAAACAAATTGCCCTTGAGCTTAGGAGCGCACTCAGCAGGTAACACACCATCCGGTTTTCTTTTCAGGCATCTCGCTCTTGTCACTCCGGGTAACTGATTAGACCTGACGCGTTTCGAGAATATTTGTCTCTTTATCAAAGGTCATTATGCAAATCAAGCGCACCGGAAGTTCTACAAGCACCTGCGTAGTGCATTTGATTATGGTGCATGTTGGGACTTATAGTCCAATTACAAACTGTTATTATCCTTTAAGTAAGTCCAGTGTGCATTAGGCCTGCACTGTAATTATATTCGCCCTAAGTGGGCCCTAGAGCTCAAAGAACGAGTGATTCACCTTGTCACCATCACTGCATTTCTCGCCCAGAAGCAGTTCCGAACTCGCAGCCTCCTCGCACACCAAGGATGGTGCTGACACATCGAGGATGGTGCCGCTCCTCACGGCCGGGCCGCCGTGTCCATAATGTAATAAACAAATTGCCCTTGAGCTTAGGAGCGCACTCAGCAGGTAGCACACCATCCGGTTTTCTTTTCAGGCATCTCGCTCTTGTCACTCCGGGTAACTGATTAGACCTGACGCGTTTCGAGAATATTTTTCTCTTTATCAAAGGTCATTATGCAAATCAAGCGCACCGGAAGTTCTACAAGCACCTGCGTAGTGCATTTGATTATGGTGCATGTTGGGACTTATAGTCCAATTACAAACTGTTATTATCCTTTAAGTAAGTCCAGTGTGCATTAGGCCTGCACTGTAATTATATTCGCACTAAGTGGGCCCCAGAGCTCAAAGAACGAGTGATTCACCTTGTCATCATCACTGCATTCCTCGCCCAGAAGCAGTTCCGAACTCGCAGCCTCCTCGCACACCAAGGATGGTGCTGACACATCGAGGATGGTGCCACTCCTCACGGCCGGGCCGCCGTGTCCATAATGTAATAAACAAATTGCCCTTGAGCTTAGGAGCGCACTCAGCAGGTAACACACCATCCGGTTTTCTTTTCAGGCATCTCGCTCTTGTCACTCCGGGTAACTGATTAGACCTGACGCGTTTCGAGAATATTTGTCTCTTTATCAAAGGTCATTATGCAAATCAAGCGCACCGGAAGTTCTACAAGCACCTGCGTAGTGCATTTGATTATGGTGCATGTTGGGACTTATAGTCCAATTACAAACTGTTATTATCCTTTAAGTAAGTCCAGTGTGCATTAGGCCTGCACTGTAATTATATTCGCCCTAAGTGGGCCCCAGAGCTCAAAGAACGAGTGATTCACCTTGTCACCATCACTGCATTTCTCGCCCAGAAGCAGTTCCGAACTCGCAGCCTCCTCGCACACCAAGGATGGTGCTGACACATCGAGGATGGTGCCGCTCCTCACGGCCGGGCCGCCGTGTCCATAATGTAATAAACAAATTGCCCTTGAGCTTAGGAGCGCACTCAGCAGGTAACACCATCCGGTTTTCTTTTCAGGCATCTCGCTCTTGTCACTCCGGGTAACTGATTAGACCTGACGCGTTTCGAGAATATTTGTCTCTTTATCAAAGGTCATTATGCAAATCAAGCGCACCGGAAGTTCTACAAGCACCTGCGTAGTGCATTTGATTATGGTGCATGTTGGGACTTATGGTCCAATTACAAACTGTTATTATCCTTTAAGTAAGTCCAGTGTGCATTAGGCCTGCACTGTAATTATATTCGCCCTAAGTGGGCCCCAGAGCTCAAAGAACGAGTGATTCACCTTGTCACCATCACTGCATTTCTCGCCCAGAAGCAGTTCCGAACTCGCAGCCTCCTCGCACACCAAGGATGGTGCTGACACATCGAGGATGGTGCCGCTCCTCACGGCCGGGCCACCGTGTCCATAATGTAATAAACAAATTGCCCTTGAGCTTAGGAGCGCACTCAGCAGGTAACACACCATCCGGTTTTCTTTTCAGGCATCTCCCTCTTGTCACTCCGGGTAACTGATTAGACCTGACGCGTTTCGAGAATATTTGTCTCTTTATCAAAGGTCATTATGCAAATCAAGCGCACCGGAAGTTCTACAAGCACCTGCGTAGTGCATTTGATTATGGTGCATGTTGGGACTTACAGTCCAATTACAAACTGTTATTATCCTTTAAGTAAGTCCAGTGTGCATTAGGCCTGCACTGTAATTATATTCGCCCTAAGTGGGCCCCAGAGCTCAAAGAACGAGTGATTCACCTTGTCACCATCACTGCATTTCTCGCCCAGAAGCAGTTCCGAACTCGCAGCCTCCTCGCACACCAAGGATGGTGCTGACACATCGAGGATGGTGCCGCTCCTCACGGCCGGGCCGCCGTGTCCATAATGTAATAAACAAATTGCCCTTGAGCTTAGGAGCGCACTCAGCAGGTAACACACCATCCGGTTTTCTTTTCAGGCATCTCGCTCTTGTCACTCCCGGTAACTGATTAGACCTGACGCGTTTCGAGAATATTTGTCTCTATATCAAAGGTCATTATGCAAATCAAGCGCACCGGAAGTTCTACAAGCACCTGCGTAGTGCATTTGATTATGGTGCATGTTGGGACTTATAGTCCAATTACAAACTGTTATTATCCTTTAAGTAAGTCCAGTGTGCATTAGGCCTGCACTGTAATTATATTCGCCCTAAGTGGGCCCCAGAGCTCAAAGAACGAGTGATTCACCTTGTCACCATCACTGCATTTCTCGCCCAGAAGCAGTTCCGAACTCGCAGCCTCCTCGCACACCAAGGATGGTGCTGACACATCGAGGATGGTGCCGCTCCTCACGGCCGGGCCGCCGTGTCCATAATGTAATAAACAAATTGCCCTTGAGCTTAGGAGCGCACTCAGCAGGTAACACAGCATCCGGTTTTCTTTTCAGGCATCTCGCTCTTGTCACTCCGGGTAACTGATTAGACCTGACACGTTTCGAGAATATTTGTCTCTTTATCAAAGGTCATTATGCAAATCAAGCGCACCGGAAGTTCTACAAGCACCTGCGTAGTGCATTTGATTATGGTGCATGTTGGGACTTATAGTCCAATTACAAACTGTTATTATCCTTTAAGTAAGTCCAGTGTGCATTAGGCCTGCACTGTAATTATATTCGCCCTAAGTGGGCCCCAGAGCTCAAAGAACGAGTGATTCACCTTGTCACCATCACTGCATTTCTCGCCCAGAAGCAGTTCCGAACTCGCAGCCTCCTCGCACACCAAGGATGGTGCTGACACATCGAGGATGGTGCCGCTCCTCACGGCCGGGCCGCCGTGTCCATAATGTAATAAACAAATTGCCCTTGAGCTTAGGAGCGCACTCAGCAGGTAACACACCATCCGGTTTTCTTTTCAGGCATCTCGCTCTTGTCACTCCGGGTAACTGATTAGACCTGACGCGTTTCGAGAATATTTGTCTCTTTATCAAAGGTCATTATGCAAATCAAGCGCACCGGAAGTTCTACAAGCACCTGCGTAGTGCATTTGATTATGGTGCATGTTGGGACTTATAGTCCAATTACAAACTGTTATTATCCTTTAAGTAAGTCCAGTGTGCATTAGGCCTGCACTGTAATTATATTCGCCCTAAGTGGGCCCCAGAGCTCAAAGAACGAGTGATTCACCTTGTCACCATCACTGCATTTCTCGCCCAGAAGCAGTTCCGAACTCGCAGCCTCCTCGCACACCAAGGATGGTGCTGACACATCGAGGATGGTGCCGCTCCTCACGGCCGGGCCGCCGTGTCCATAATGTAATAAACAAATTGCCCTTGAGCTTAGGAGCGCACTCAGCAGGTAACACACCATCCGGTTTTCTTTTCAGGCATCTCGCTCTTGTCACTCCGGGTAACTGATTAGACCTGACGCGTTTCGAGAATATTTGTCTCTTTATCAAAGGTCATTATGCACATCAAGCGCACCGGAAGTTCTACAAGCACCTGCGTAGTGCATTTGATTATGGTGCATGTTGGGACTTATAGTCCAATTACAAACTGTTATTATCCTTTAAGTAAGTCCAGTGTGCATTAGGCCTGCACTGTAATTATATTCGCCCTAAGTGGGCCCCAGAGCTCAAAGAACGAGTGATTCACCTTGTCACCATCACTGCATTTCTCGCCCAGAAGCAGTTCCGAACTCGCAGCCTCCTCGCACACCAAGGATGGTGCTGACACATCGAGGATGGTGCCGCTCCTCACGGCCGGGCCGCCGTGTCCATAATGTAATAAACAAATTGCCCTTGAGCTTAGGAGCGCACTCAGCAGGTAACACACCATCCGGTTTTCTTTTCAGGCATCTCGCTCTTGTCACTCCGGGTAACTGATTAGACCTGACACGTTTCGAGAATATTTGTCTCTTTATCAAAGGTCATTATGCAAATCAAGCGCACCGGAAGTTCTACAAGCACCTGCGTAGTGCATTTGATTATGGTGCAGGTTGGGACTTATAGTCCAATTACAAACTGTTATTATCCTTTAAGTAAGTCCAGTGTGCATTAGGCCTGCACTGTAATTATATTCGCCCTAAGTGGGCCCCAGAGGTCAAAGAACGAGTGATTCACCTTGTCACCATCACTGCATTTCTCGCCAAGAAGCAGTTCCGAACTCGCAGCCTCCTCGCACACCAAGGATGGTGCTGACACATCGAGGATGGTGCCGCTCCTCACGGCCGGGCCGCCGTGTCCATAATGTAATAAACAAATTGCCCTTGAGCTTAGGAGCGCACTCAGCAGGTAACACACCATCCGGTTTTCTTTTCAGGCATCTCGCTCTTGTCACTCCGGGTAACTGATTAGACCTGACGCGTTTCGAGAATATTTGTCTCTTTATCAAAGGTCATTATGCAAATCAAGCGCACCGGAAGTTCTACAAGCACCTGCGTAGTGCATTTGATTATGGTGCATGTTGGGACTTATAGTCCAATTACAAACTGTTATTATCCTTTAAGTAAGTCCAGTGTGCATTAGGCCTGCACTGTAATTATATTCGCCCTAAGTGGGCCCTAGAGCTCAAAGAACGAGTGATTCACCTTGTCACCATCACTGCATTTCTCGCCCAGAAGCAGTTCCGAACTCGCAGCCTCCTCGCACACCAAGGATGGTGCTGACACATCGAGGATGGTGCCGCTCCTCACGGCCGGGCCGCCGTGTCCATAATGTAATAAACAAATTGCCCTTGAGCTTAGGAGCGCACTCAGCAGGTAGCACACCATCCGGTTTTCTTTTCAGGCATCTCGCTCTTGTCACTCCGGGTAACTGATTAGACCTGACGCGTTTCGAGAATATTTTTCTCTTTATCAAAGGTCATTATGCAAATCAAGCGCACCGGAAGTTCTACAAGCACCTGCGTAGTGCATTTGATTATGGTGCATGTTGGGACTTATAGTCCAATTACAAACTGTTATTATCCTTTAAGTAAGTCCAGTGTGCATTAGGCCTGCACTGTAATTATATTCGCACTAAGTGGGCCCCAGAGCTCAAAGAACGAGTGATTCACCTTGTCATCATCACTGCATTCCTCGCCCAGAAGCAGTTCCGAACTCGCAGCCTCCTCGCACACCAAGGATGGTGCTGACACATCGAGGATGGTGCCACTCCTCACGGCCGGGCCGCCGTGTCCATAATGTAATAAACAAATTGCCCTTGAGCTTAGGAGCGCACTCAGCAGGTAACACACCATCCGGTTTTCTTTTCAGGCATCTCGCTCTTGTCACTCCGGGTAACTGATTAGACCTGACGCGTTTCGAGAATATTTGTCTCTTTATCAAAGGTCATTATGCAAATCAAGCGCACCGGAAGTTCTACAAGCACCTGCGTAGTGCATTTGATTATGGTGCATGTTGGGACTTATAGTCCAATTACAAACTGTTATTATCCTTTAAGTAAGTCCAGTGTGCATTAGGCCTGCACTGTAATTATATTCGCCCTAAGTGGGCCCCAGAGCTCAAAGAACGAGTGATTCACCTTGTCACCATCACTGCATTTCTCGCCCAGAAGCAGTTCCGAACTCGCAGCCTCCTCGCACACCAAGGATGGTGCTGACACATCGAGGATGGTGCCGCTCCTCACGGCCGGGCCGCCGTGTCCATAATGTAATAAACAAATTGCCCTTGAGCTTAGGAGCGCACTCAGCAGGTAACACACCATCCGGTTTTCTTTTCAGGCATCTCGCTCTTGTCACTCCGGGTAACTGATTAGACCTGACGCGTTTCGAGAATATTTGTCTCTTTATCAAAGGTCATTATGCAAATCAAGCGCACCGGAAGTTCTACAAGCACCTGCGTAGTGCATTTGATTATGGTGCATGTTGGGACTTATAGTCCAATTACAAACTGTTATTATCCTTTAAGTAAGTCCAGTGTGCATTAGGCCTGCACTGTAATTATATTCGCCCTAAGTGGGCCCCAGAGCTCAAAGAACGAGTGATTCACCTTGTCACCATCACTGCATTTCTCGCCCAGAAGCAGTTCCGAACTCGCAGCCTCCTCGCACACCAAGGATGGTGCTGACACATCGAGGATGGTGTCGCTCCTCACGGCCGGGCCACCGTGTCCATAATGTAATAAACAAATTGCCCTTGAGCTTAGGAGCGCACTCAGCAGGTAACACACCATCCGGTTTTCTTTTCAGGCATCTCCCTCTTGTCACTCCGGGTAACTGATTAGACCTGACGCGTTTCGAGAATATTTGTCTCTTTATCAAAGGTCATTATGCAAATCAAGCGCACCGGAAGTTCTACAAGCACCTGCGTAGTGCATTTGATTATGGTGCATGTTGGGACTTATAGTCCAATTACAAACTGTTATTATCCTTTAAGTAAGTCCAGTGTGCATTAGGCCTGCACTGTAATTATATTCGCCCTAAGTGGGCCCCAGAGCTCAAAGAACGAGTGATTCACCTTGTCACCATCACTGCATTTCTCGCCCAGAAGCAGTTCCGAACTCGCAGCCTCCTCGCACACCAAGGATGGTGCTGACACATCGAGGATGGTGCCGCTCCTCACGGCCGGGCCGCCGTGTCCATAATGTAATAAACAAATTGCCCTTGAGCTTAGGAGCGCACTCAGCAGGTAACACCATCCGGTTTTCTTTTCAGGCATCTCG
Source organism: Triturus cristatus (assembly GCF_964204655.1). Lineage (NCBI taxonomy): Eukaryota > Metazoa > Chordata > Amphibia > Caudata > Salamandridae > Triturus > Triturus cristatus. The sequence goes on from NC_140589.1 coordinate 1,292,197,080, forward strand.
CTCTTGTCACTCCGGGTAACTGATTAGACCTGACGCGTTTCGAGAATATTTGTCTCTTTATCAAAGGTCATTATGCAAATCAAGCGCACCGGAAGTTCTACAAGCACCTGCGTAGTGCATTTGATTATGGTGCATGTTGGGACTTATAGTCCAATTACAAACTGTTATTATCCTTTAAGTAAGTCCAGTGTGCATTAGGCCTGCACTGTAATTATATTCGCACTAAGTGGGCCCCAGAGCTCAAAGAACGAGTGATTCACCTTGTCATCATCACTGCATTCCTCGCCCAGAAGCAGTTCCGAACTCGCAGCCTCCTCGCACACCAAGGATGGTGCTGACACATCGAGGATGGTGCCACTCCTCACGGCCGGGCCGCCGTGTCCATAATGTAATAAACAAATTGCCCTTGAGCTTAGGAGCGCACTCAGCAGGTAACACACCATCCGGTTTTCTTTTCAGGCATCTCGCTCTTGTCACTCCGGGTAACTGATTAGACCTGACGCGTTTCGAGAATATTTGTCTCTTTATCAAAGGTCATTATGCAAATCAAGCGCACCGGAAGTTCTACAAGCACCTGCGTAGTGCATTTGATTATGGTGCATGTTGGGACTTATAGTCCAATTACAAACTGTTATTATCCTTTAAGTAAGTCCAGTGTGCATTAGGCCTGCACTGTAATTATATTCGCCCTAAGTGGGCCCCAGAGCTCAAAGAACGAGTGATTCACCTTGTCACCATCACTGCATTTCTCGCCCAGAAGCAGTTCCGAACTCGCAGCCTCCTCGCACACCAAGGATGGTGCTGACACATCGAGGATGGTGCCGCTCCTCACGGCCGGGCCGCCGTGTCCATAATGTAATAAACAAATTGCCCTTGAGCTTAGGAGCGCACTCAGCAGGTAACACACCATCCGGTTTTCTTTTCAGGCATCTCGCTCTTGTCACTCCGGGTAACTGATTAGACCTGACGCGTTTCGAGAATATTTGTCTCTTTATCAAAGGTCATTATGCAAATCAAGCGCACCGGAAGTTCTACAAGCACCTGCGTAGTGCATTTGATTATGGTGCATGTTGGGACTTATAGTCCAATTACAAACTGTTATTATCCTTTAAGTAAGTCCAGTGTGCATTAGGCCTGCACTGTAATTATATTCGCCCTAAGTGGGCCCCAGAGCTCAAAGAACGAGTGATTCACCTTGTCACCATCACTGCATTTCTCGCCCAGAAGCAGTTCCGAACTCGCAGCCTCCTCGCACACCAAGGATGGTGCTGACACATCGAGGATGGTGCCGCTCCTCACGGCCGGGCCACCGTGTCCATAATGTAATAAACAAATTGCCCTTGAGCTTAGGAGCGCACTCAGCAGGTAACACACCATCCGGTTTTCTTTTCAGGCATCTCCCTCTTGTCACTCCGGGTAACTGATTAGACCTGACGCGTTTCGAGAATATTTGTCTCTTTATCAAAGGTCATTATGCAAATCAAGCGCACCGGAAGTTCTACAAGCACCTGCGTAGTGCATTTGATTATGGTGCATGTTGGGACTTATAGTCCAATTACAAACTGTTATTATCCTTTAAGTAAGTCCAGTGTGCATTAGGCCTGCACTGTAATTATATTCGCCCTAAGTGGGCCCCAGAGCTCAAAGAACGAGTGATTCACCTTGTCACCATCACTGCATTTCTCGCCCAGAAGCAGTTCCGAACTCGCAGCCTCCTCGCACACCAAGGATGGTGCTGACACATCGAGGATGGTGCCGCTCCTCACGGCCGGGCCGCCGTGTCCATAATGTAATAAACAAATTGCCCTTGAGCTTAGGAGCGCACTCAGCAGGTAACACACCATCCGGTTTTCTTTTCAGGCATCTCGCTCTTGTCACTCCCGGTAACTGATTAGACCTGACGCGTTTCGAGAATATTTGTCTCTTTATCAAAGGTCATTATGCAAATCAAGCGCACCGGAAGTTCTACAAGCACCTGCGTAGTGCATTTGATTATGGTGCATGTTGGGACTTATAGTCCAATTACAAACTGTTATTATCCTTTAAGTAAGTCCAGTGTGCATTAGGCCTGCACTGTAATTATATTCGCCCTAAGTGGGCCCCAGAGCTCAAAGAACGAGTGATTCACCTTGTCACCATCACTGCATTTCTCGCCCAGAAGCAGTTCCGAACTCGCAGCCTCCTCGCACACCAAGGATGGTGCTGACACATCGAGGATGGTGCCGCTCCTCACGGCCGGGCCGCCGTGTCCATAATGTAATAAACAAATTGCCCTTGAGCTTAGGAGCGCACTCAGCAGGTAACACACCATCCGGTTTTCTTTTCAGGCATCTCGCTCTTGTCACTCCGGGTAACTGATTAGACCTGAAGCGTTTCGAGAATATTTGTCTCTTTATCAAAGGTCATTATGCAAATCAAGCGCACCGGAAGTTCTACAAGCACCTGCGTAGTGCATTTGATTATGGTGCATGTTGGGACTTATAGTCCAATTACAAACTGTTATTATCCTTTAAGTAAGTCCAGTGTGCATTAGGCCTGCACTGTAATTATATTCGCCCTAAGTGGGCCCCAGAGCTCAAAGAACGAGTGATTCACCTTGTCACCATCACTGCATTTCTCGCCCAGAAGCAGTTCCGAACTCGCAGCCTCCTCGCACACCAAGGATGGTGCTGACACATCGAGGATGGTGCCGCTCCTCACGGCCGGGCCGCCGTGTCCATAATGTAATAAACAAATTGCCCTTGAGCTTAGGAGCGCACTCAGCAGGTAACACAGCATCCGGTTTTCTTTTCAGGCATCTCGCTCTTGTCACTCCGGGTAACTGATTAGACCTGACACGTTTCGAGAATATTTGTCTCTTTATCAAAGGTCATTATGCAAATCAAGCGCACCGGAAGTTCTACAAGCACCTGCGTAGTGCATTTGATTATGGTGCATGTTGGGACTTATAGTCCAATTACAAACTGTTATTATCCTTTAAGTAAGTCCAGTGTGCATTAGGCCTGCACTGTAATTATATTCGCCCTAAGTGGGCCCCAGAGCTCAAAGAACGAGTGATTCACCTTGTCACCATCACTGCATTTCTCGCCCAGAAGCAGTTCCGAACTCGCAGCCTCCTCGCACACCAAGGATGGTGCTGACACATCGAGGATGGTGCCGCTCCTCACGGCCGGGCCGCCGTGTCCATAATGTAATAAACAAATTGCCCTTGAGCTTAGGAGCGCACTCAGCAGGTAACACACCATCCGGTTTTCTTTTCAGGCATCTCGCTCTTGTCACTCCGGGTAACTGATTAGACCTGACGCGTTTCGAGAATATTTGTCTCTTTATCAAAGGTCATTATGCAAATCAAGCGCACCGGAAGTTCTACAAGCACCTGCGTAGTGCATTTGATTATGGTGCATGTTGGGACTTATAGTCCAATTACAAACTGTTATTATCCTTTAAGTAAGTCCAGTGTGCATTAGGCCTGCACTGTAATTATATTCGCCCTAAGTGGGCCCCAGAGCTCAAAGAACGAGTGATTCACCTTGTCACCATCACTGCATTTCTCGCCCAGAAGCAGTTCCGAACTCGCAGCCTCCTCGCACACCAAGGATGGTGCTGACACATCGAGGATGGTGCCGCTCCTCACGGCCGGGCCGCCGTGTCCATAATGTAATAAACAAATTGCCCTTGAGCTTAGGAGCGCACTCAGCAGGTAACACACCATCCGGTTTTCTTTTCAGGCATCTCGCTCTTGTCACTCCGGGTAACTGATTAGACCTGACGCGTTTCGAGAATATTTGTCTCTTTATCAAAGGTCATTATGCACATCAAGCGCACCGGAAGTTCTACAAGCACCTGCGTAGTGCATTTGATTATGGTGCATGTTGGGACTTATAGTCCAATTACAAACTGTTATTATCCTTTAAGTAAGTCCAGTGTGCATTAGGCCTGCACTGTAATTATATTCGCCCTAAGTGGGCCCCAGAGCTCAAAGAACGAGTGATTCACCTTGTCACCATCACTGCATTTCTCGCCCAGAAGCAGTTCCGAACTCGCAGCCTCCTCGCACACCAAGGATGGTGCTGACACATCGAGGATGGTGCCGCTCCTCACGGCCGGGCCGCCGTGTCCATAATGTAATAAACAAATTGCCCTTGAGCTTAGGAGCGCACTCAGCAGGTAACACACCATCCGGTTTTCTTTTCAGGCATCTCGCTCTTGTCATTCCGGGTAACTGATTAGACCTGACACGTTTCGAGAATATTTGTCTCTTTATCAAAGGTCATTATGCAAATCAAGCGCACCGGAAGTTCTACAAGCACCTGCGTAGTGCATTTGATTATGGTGCAGGTTGGGACTTATAGTCCAATTACAAACTGTTATTATCCTTTAAGTAAGTCCAGTGTGCATTAGGCCTGCACTGTAATTATATTCGCCCTAAGTGGGCCCCAGAGGTCAAAGAACGAGTGATTCACCTTGTCACCATCACTGCATTTCTCGCCAAGAAGCAGTTCCGAACTCGCAGCCTCCTCGCACACCAAGGATGGTGCTGACACATCGAGGATGGTGCCGCTCCTCACGGCCGGGCCGCCGTGTCCATAATGTAATAAACAAATTGCCCTTGAGCTTAGGAGCGCACTCAGCAGGTAACACACCATCCGGTTTTCTTTTCAGGCATCTCGCTCTTGTCACTCCGGGTAACTGATTAGACCTGACGCGTTTCGAGAATATTTGTCTCTTTATCAAAGGTCATTATGCAAATCAAGCGCACCGGAAGTTCTACAAGCACCTGCGTAGTGCATTTGATTATGGTGCATGTTGGGACTTATAGTCCAATTACAAACTGTTATTATCCTTTAAGTAAGTCCAGTGTGCATTAGGCCTGCACTGTAATTATATTCGCCCTAAGTGGGCCCTAGAGCTCAAAGAACGAGTGATTCACCTTGTCACCATCACTGCATTTCTCGCCCAGAAGCAGTTCCGAACTCGCAGCCTCCTCGCACACCAAGGATGGTGCTGACACATCGAGGATGGTGCCGCTCCTCACGGCCGGGCCGCCGTGTCCATAATGTAATAAACAAATTGCCCTTGAGCTTAGGAGCGCACTCAGCAGGTAGCACACCATCCGGTTTTCTTTTCAGGCATCTCGCTCTTGTCACTCCGGGTAACTGATTAGACCTGACGCGTTTCGAGAATATTTTTCTCTTTATCAAAGGTCATTATGCAAATCAAGCGCACCGGAAGTTCTACAAGCACCTGCGTAGTGCATTTGATTATGGTGCATGTTGGGACTTATAGTCCAATTACAAACTGTTATTATCCTTTAAGTAAGTCCAGTGTGCATTAGGCCTGCACTGTAATTATATTCGCACTAAGTGGGCCCCAGAGCTCAAAGAACGAGTGATTCACCTTGTCATCATCACTGCATTCCTCGCCCAGAAGCAGTTCCGAACTCGCAGCCTCCTCGCACACCAAGGATGGTGCTGACACATCGAGGATGGTGCCACTCCTCACGGCCGGGCCGCCGTGTCCATAATGTAATAAACAAATTGCCCTTGAGCTTAGGAGCGCACTCAGCAGGTAACACACCATCCGGTTTTCTTTTCAGGCATCTCGCTCTTGTCACTCCGGGTAACTGATTAGACCTGACGCGTTTCGAGAATATTTGTCTCTTTATCAAAGGTCATTATGCAAATCAAGCGCACCGGAAGTTCTACAAGCACCTGCGTAGTGCATTTGATTATGGTGCATGTTGGGACTTATAGTCCAATTACAAACTGTTATTATCCTTTAAGTAAGTCCAGTGTGCATTAGGCCTGCACTGTAATTATATTCGCCCTAAGTGGGCCCCAGAGCTCAAAGAACGAGTGATTCACCTTGTCACCATCACTGCATTTCTCGCCCAGAAGCAGTTCCGAACTCGCAGCCTCCTCGCACACCAAGGATGGTGCTGACACATCGAGGATGGTGCCGCTCCTCACGGCCGGGCCGCCGTGTCCATAATGTAATAAACAAATTGCCCTTGAGCTTAGGAGCGCACTCAGCAGGTAACACACCATCCGGTTTTCTTTTCAGGCATCTCGCTCTTGTCACTCCGGGTAACTGATTAGACCTGACGCGTTTCGAGAATATTTGTCTCTTTATCAAAGGTCATTATGCAAATCAAGCGCACCGGAAGTTCTACAAGCACCTGCGTAGTGCATTTGATTATGGTGCATGTTGGGACTTATAGTCCAATTACAAACTGTTATTATCCTTTAAGTAAGTCCAGTGTGCATTAGGCCTGCACTGTAATTATATTCGCCCTAAGTGGGCCCCAGAGCTCAAAGAACGAGTGATTCACCTTGTCACCATCACTGCATTTCTCGCCCAGAAGCAGTTCCGAACTCGCAGCCTCCTCGCACACCAAGGATGGTGCTGACACATCGAGGATGGTGCCGCTCCTCACGGCCGGGCCACCGTGTCCATAATGTAATAAACAAATTGCCCTTGAGCTTAGGAGCGCACTCAGCAGGTAACACACCATCCGGTTTTCTTTTCAGGCATCTCCCTCTTGTCACTCCGGGTAACTGATTAGACCTGACGCGTTTCGAGAATATTTGTCTCTTTATCAAAGGTCATTATGCAAATCAAGCGCACCGGAAGTTCTACAAGCACCTGCGTAGTGCATTTGATTATGGTGCATGTTGGGACTTATAGTCCAATTACAAACTGTTATTATCCTTTAAGTAAGTCCAGTGTGCATTAGGCCTGCACTGTAATTATATTCGCCCTAAGTGGGCCCCAGAGCTCAAAGAACGAGTGATTCACCTTGTCACCATCACTGCATTTCTCGCCCAGAAGCAGTTCCGAACTCCCAGCCTCCTCGCACACCAAGGATGGTGCTGACACATCGAGGATGGTGCCGCTCCTCACGGCCGGGCCGCCGTGTCCATAATGTAATAAACAAATTGCCCTTGAGCTTAGGAGCGCACTCAGCAGGTAACACACCATCCGGTTTTCTTTTCAGGCATCTCGCTCTTGTCACTCCCGGTAACTGATTAGACCTGACGCGTTTCGAGAATATTTGTCTCTTTATCAAAGGTCATTATGCACATCAAGCGCACCGGAAGTTCTACAAGCACCTGCGTAGTGCATTTGATTATGGTGCATGTTGGGACTTATAGTCCAATTACAAACTGTTATTATCCTTTAAGTAAGTCCAGTGTGCATTAGGCCTGCACTGTAATTATATTCGCCCTAAGTGGGCCCCAGAGCTCAAAGAACGAGTGATTCACCTTGTCACCATCACTGCATTTCTCGCCCAGAAGCAGTTCCGAACTCGCAGCCTCCTCGCACACCAAGGATGGTGCTGACACATCGAGGATGGTGCCGCTCCTCACGGCCGGGCCGCCGTGTCCATAATGTAATAAACAAATTGCCCTTGAGCTTAGGAGCGCACTCAGCAGGTAACACACCATCCGGTTTTCTTTTCAGGCATCTCGCTCTTGTCACTCCGGGTAACTGATTAGACCTGACACGTTTCGAGAATATTTGTCTCTTTATCAAAGGTCATTATGCAAATCAAGCGCACCGGAAGTTCTACAAGCACCTGCGTAGTGCATTTGATTATGGTGCAGGTTGGGACTTATAGTCCAATTACAAACTGTTATTATCCTTTAAGTAAGTCCAGTGTGCATTAGGCCTGCACTGTAATTATATTCGCCCTAAGTGGGCCCCAGAGGTCAAAGAACGAGTGATTCACCTTGTCACCATCACTGCATTTCTCGCCAAGAAGCAGTTCCGAACTCGCAGCCTCCTCGCACACCAAGGATGGTGCTGACACATCGAGGATGGTGCCGCTCCTCACGGCCGGGCCGCCGTGTCCATAATGTAATAAACAAATTGCCCTTGAGCTTAGGAGCGCACTCAGCAGGTAACACACCATCCGGTTTTCTTTTCAGGCATCTCGCTCTTGTCACTCCGGGTAACTGATTAGACCTGACGCGTTTCGAGAATATTTGTCTCTTTATCAAAGGTCATTATGCAAATCAAGCGCACCGGAAGTTCTACAAGCACCTGCGTAGTGCATTTGATTATGGTGCATGTTGGGACTTATAGTCCAATTACAAACTGTTATTATCCTTTAAGTAAGTCCAGTGTGCATTAGGCCTGCACTGTAATTATATTCGCCCTAAGTGGGCCCTAGAGCTCAAAGAACGAGTGATTCACCTTGTCACCATCACTGCATTTCTCGCCCAGAAGCAGTTCCGAACTCGCAGCCTCCTCGCACACCAAGGATGGTGCTGACACATCGAGGATGGTGCCGCTCCTCACGGCCGGGCCGCCGTGTCCATAATGTAATAAACAAATTGCCCTTGAGCTTAGGAGCGCACTCAGCAGGTAGCACACCATCCGGTTTTCTTTTCAGGCATCTCGCTCTTGTCACTCCGGGTAACTGATTAGACCTGACGCGTTTCGAGAATATTTTTCTCTTTATCAAAGGTCATTATGCAAATCAAGCGCACCGGAAGTTCTACAAGCACCTGCGTAGTGCATTTGATTATGGTGCATGTTGGGACTTATAGTCCAATTACAAACTGTTATTATCCTTTAAGTAAGTCCAGTGTGCATTAGGCCTGCACTGTAATTATATTCGCACTAAGTGGGCCCCAGAGCTCAAAGAACGAGTGATTCACCTTGTCATCATCACTGCATTCCTCGCCCAGAAGCAGTTCCGAACTCGCAGCCTCCTCGCACACCAAGGATGGTGCTGACACATCGAGGATGGTGCCACTCCTCACGGCCGGGCCGCCGTGTCCATAATGTAATAAACAAATTGCCCTTGAGCTTAGGAGCGCACTCAGCAGGTAACACACCATCCGGTTTTCTTTTCAGGCATCTCGCTCTTGTCACTCCGGGTAACTGATTAGACCTGACGCGTTTCGAGAATATTTGTCTCTTTATCAAAGGTCATTATGCAAATCAAGCGCACCGGAAGTTCTACAAGCACCTGCGTAGTGCATTTGATTATGGTGCATGTTGGGACTTATAGTCCAATTACAAACTGTTATTATCCTTTAAGTAAGTCCAGTGTGCATTAGGCCTGCACTGTAATTATATTCGCCCTAAGTGGGCCCCAGAGCTCAAAGAACGAGTGATTCACCTTGTCACCATCACTGCATTTCTCGCCCAGAAGCAGTTCCGAACTCGCAGCCTCCTCGCACACCAAGGATGGTGCTGACACATCGAGGATGGTGCCGCTCCTCACGGCCGGGCCGCCGTGTCCATAATGTAATAAACAAATTGCCCTTGAGCTTAGGAGCGCACTCAGCAGGTAACACACCATCCGGTTTTCTTTTCAGGCATCTCGCTCTTGTCACTCCGGGTAACTGATTAGACCTGACGCGTTTCGAGAATATTTGTCTCTTTATCAAAGGTCATTATGCAAATCAAGCGCACCGGAAGTTCTACAAGCACCTGCGTAGTGCATTTGATTATGGTGCATGTTGGGACTTATAGTCCAATTACAAACTGTTATTATCCTTTAAGTAAGTCCAGTGTGCATTAGGCCTGCACTGTAATTATATTCGCCCTAAGTGGGCCCCAGAGCTCAAAGAACGAGTGATTCACCTTGTCACCATCACTGCATTTCTCGCCCAGAAGCAGTTCCGAACTCGCAGCCTCCTCGCACACCAAGGATGGTGCTGACACATCGAGGATGGTGCCGCTCCTCACGGCCGGGCCACCGTGTCCATAATGTAATAAACAAATTGCCCTTGAGCTTAGGAGCGCACTCAGCAGGTAACACACCATCCGGTTTTCTTTTCAGGCATCTCCCTCTTGTCACTCCGGGTAACTGATTAGACCTGACGCGTTTCGAGAATATTTGTCTCTTTATCAAAGGTCATTATGCAAATCAAGCGCACCGGAAGTTCTACAAGCACCTGCGTAGTGCATTTGATTATGGTGCATGTTGGGACTTATAGTCCAATTACAAACTGTTATTATCCTTTAAGTAAGTCCAGTGTGCATTAGGCCTGCACTGTAATTATATTCGCCCTAAGTGGGCCCCAGAGCTCAAAGAACGAGTGATTCACCTTGTCACCATCACTGCATTTCTCGCCCAGAAGCAGTTCCGAACTCCCAGCCTCCTCGCACACCAAGGATGGTGCTGACACATCGAGGATGGTGCCGCTCCTCACGGCCGGGCCGCCGTGTCCATAATGTAATAAACAAATTGCCCTTGAGCTTAGGAGCGCACTCAGCAGGTAACACACCATCCGGTTTTCTTTTCAGGCATCTCGCTCTTGTCACTCCCGGTAACTGATTAGACCTGACGCGTTTCGAGAATATTTGTCTCTTTATCAAAGGTCATTATGCAAATCAAGCGCACCGGAAGTTCTACAAGCACCTGCGTAGTGCATTTGATTATGGTGCATGTTGGGACTTATAGTCCAATTACAAACTGTTATTATCCTTTAAGTAAGTCCAGTGTGCATTAGGCCTGCACTGTAATTATATTCGCCCTAAGTGGGCCCCAGAGCTCAAAGAACGAGTGATTCACCTTGTCACCATCACTGCATTTCTCGCCCAGAAGCAGTTCCGAACTCGCAGCCTCCTCGCACACCAAGGATGGTGCTGACACATCGAGGATGGTGCCGCTCCTCACGGCCGGGCCGCCGTGTCCATAATGTAATAAACAAATTGCCCTTGAGCTTAGGAGCGCACTCAGCAGGTAACACAGCATCCGGTTTTCTTTTCAGGCATCTCGCTCTTGTCACTCCGGGTAACTGATTAGACCTGACACGTTTCGAGAATATTTGTCTCTTTATCAAAGGTCATTATGCAAATCAAGCGCACCGGAAGTTCTACAAGCACCTGCGTAGTGCATTTGATTATGGTGCATGTTGGGACTTATAGTCCAATTACAAACTGTTATTATCCTTTAAGTAAGTCCAGTGTGCATTAGGCCTGCACTGTAATTATATTCGCCCTAAGTGGGCCCCAGAGCTCAAAGAACGAGTGATTCACCTTGTCACCATCACTGCATTTCTCGCCCAGAAGCAGTTCCGAACTCGCAGCCTCCTCGCACACCAAGGATGGTGCTGACACATCGAGGATGGTGCCGCTCCTCACGGCCGGGCCGCCGTGTCCATAATGTAATAAACAAATTGCCCTTGAGCTTAGGAGCGCACTCAGCAGGTAACACACCATCCGGTTTTCTTTTCAGGCATCTCGCTCTTGTCACTCCGGGTAACTGATTAGACCTGACGCGTTTCGAGAATATTTGTCTCTTTATCAAAGGTCATTATGCAAATCAAGCGCACCGGAAGTTCTACAAGCACCTGCGTAGTGCATTTGATTATGGTGCATGTTGGGACTTATAGTCCAATTACAAACTGTTATTATCCTTTAAGTAAGTCCAGTGTGCATTAGGCCTGCACTGTAATTATATTCGCCCTAAGTGGGCACCAGAGCTCAAAGAACGAGTGATTCACCTTGTCACCATCACTGCATTTCTCGCCCAGAAGCAGTTCCGAACTCGCAGCCTCCTCGCACACCAAGGATGGTGCTGACACATCGAGGATGGTGCCGCTCCTCACGGCCGGGCCGCCGTGTCCATAATGTAATAAACAAATTGCCCTTGAGCTTAGGAGCGCACTCAGCAGGTAACACACCATCCGGTTTTCTTTTCAGGCATCTCGCTCTTGTCACTCCGGGTAACTGATTAGACCTGACGCGTTTCGAGAATATTTGTCTCTTTATCAAAGGTCATTATGCAAATCAAGCGCACCGGAAGTTCTACAAGCACCTGCGTAGTGCATTTGATTATGGTGCATGTTGGGACTTATAGTCCAATTACAAACTGTTATTATCCTTTAAGTAAGTCCAGTGTGCATTAGGCCTGCACTGTAATTATATTCGCCCTAAGTGGGCCCCAGAGCTCAAAGAACGAGTGATTCACCTTGTCACCATCACTGCATTTCTCGCCCAGAAGCAGTTCCGAACTCGCAGCCTCCTCGCACACCAAGGATGGTGCTGACACATCGAGGATGGTGCCGCTCCTCACGGCCGGGCCGCCGTGTCCATAATGTAATAAACAAATTGCCCTTGAGCTTAGGAGCGCACTCAGCAGGTAACACACCATCCGGTTTTCTTTTCAGGCATCTCGCTCTTGTCACTCCGGGTAACTGATTAGACCTGACGCGTTTCGAGAATATTTGTCTCTTTATCAAAGTTCATTATGCACATCAAGCGCACCGGAAGTTCTACAAGCACCTGCGTAGTGCATTTGATTATGGTGCATGTTGGGACTTATAGTCCAATTACAAACTGTTATTATCCTTTAAGTAAGTCCAGTGTGCATTAGGCCTGCACTGTAATTATATTCGCCCTAAGTGGGCCCCAGAGCTCAAAGAACGAGTGATTCACCTTGTCACCATCACTGCATTTCTCGCCCAGAAGCAGTTCCGAACTCGCAGCCTCCTCGCACACCAAGGATGGTGCTGACACATCGAGGATGGTGCCGCTCCTCACGGCCGGGCCGCCGTGTCCATAATGTAATAAACAAATTGCCCTTGAGCTTAGGAGCGCACTCAGCAGGTAACACACCATCCGGTTTTCTTTTCAGGCATCTCGCTCTTGTCACTCCGGGTAACTGATTAGACCTGACACGTTTCGAGAATATTTGTCTCTTTATCAAAGGTCATTATGCAAATCAAGCGCACCGGAAGTTCTACAAGCACCTGCGTAGTGCATTTGATTATGGTGCAGGTTGGGACTTATAGTCCAATTACAAACTGTTATTATCCTTTAAGTAAGTCCAGTGTGCATTAGGCCTGCACTGTAATTATATTCGCCCTAAGTGGGCCCCAGAGGTCAAAGAACGAGTGATTCACCTTGTCACCATCACTGCATTTCTCGCCAAGAAGCAGTTCCGAACTCGCAGCCTCCTCGCACACCAAGGATGGTGCTGACACATCGAGGATGGTGCCGCTCCTCACGGCCGGGCCGCCGTGTCCATAATGCAATAAACAAATTGCCCTTGAGCTTAGGAGCGCACTCAGCAGGTAACACACCATCCGGTTTTCTTTTCAGGCATCTCGCTCTTGTCACTCCGGGTAACTGATTAGACCTGACGCGTTTCGAGAATATTTGTCTCTTTATCAAAGGTCATTATGCAAATCAAGCGCACCGGAAGTTCTACAAGCACCTGCGTAGTGCATTTGATTATGGTGCATGTTGGGACTTATAGTCCAATTACAAACTGTTATTATCCTTTAAGTAAGTCCAGTGTGCATTAGGCCTGCACTGTAATTATATTCGCCCTAAGTGGGCCCCAGAGCTCAAAGAACGAGTGATTCACCTTGTCACCATCACTGCATTTCTCGCCCAGAAGCAGTTCCGAACTCGCAGCCTCCTCGCACACCAAGGATGGTGCTGACACATCGAGGATGGTGCCGCTCCTCACGGCCGGGCCGCCGTGTCCATAATGTAATAAACAAATTGCCCTTGAGCTTAGGAGCGCACTCAGCAGGTAACACACCATCCGGTTTTCTTTTCAGGCATCTCGCTCTTGTCACTCCGGGTAACTGATTAGACCTGACGCGTTTCGAGAATATTTGTCTCTTTATCAAAGGTCATTATGCAAATCAAGCGCACCGGAAGTTCTACAAGCACCTGCGTAGTGCATTTGATTATGGTGCATGTTGGGACTTATAGTCCAATTACAAACTGTTATTATCCTTTAAGTAAGTCCAGTGTGCATTAGGCCTGCACTGTAATTATATTCGCCCTAAGTGGGCCCCAGAGCTCAAAGAACGAGTGATTCACCTTGTCACCATCACTGCATTTCTCGCCCAGAAGCAGTTCCGAACTCGCAGCCTCCTCGCACACCAAGGATGGTGCTGACACATCGAGGATGGTGCCGTTCCTCACGGCCGGGCCGCCGTGTCCATAATGTAATAAACAAATTGCCCTTGAGCTTAGGAGCGCACTCAGCAGGTAACACACCATCCGGTTTTCTTTTCAGGCATCTCGCTCTTGTCACTCCGGGTAACTGATTAGACCTGACGCGTTTCGAGAATATTTGTCTCTTTATCAAAGGTCATTATGCAAATCAAGCGCACCGGAAGTTCTACAAGCACCTGCGTAGTGCATTTGATTATGGTGCATGTTGGGACTTATAGTCCAATTACAAACTGTTATTATCCTTTAAGTAAGTCCAGTGTGCATTAGGCCTGCACTGTAATTATATTCGCCCTAAGTGGGCACCAGAGCTCAAAGAACGAGTGATTCACCTTGTCACCATCACTGCATTTCTCGCCCAGAAGCAGTTCCGAACTCGCAGCCTCCTCGCACACCAAGGATGGTGCTGACACATCGAGGATGGTGCCGCTCCTCACGGCCGGGCCGCCGTGTCCATAATGTAATAAACAAATTGCCCTTGAGCTTAGGAGCGCACTCAGCAGGTAACACACCATCCGGTTTTCTTTTCAGGCATCTCGCTCTTGTCACTCCGGGTAACTGATTAGACCTGACGCGTTTCGAGAATATTTGTCTCTTTATCAAAGGTCATTATGCAAATCAAGCGCACCGGAAGTTCTACAAGCACCTGCGTAGTGCATTTGATTATGGTGCATGTTGGGACTTATAGTCCAATTACAAACTGTTATTATCCTTTAAGTAAGTCCAGTGTGCATTAGGCCTGCACTGTAATTATATTCGCCCTAAGTGGGCCCCAGAGCTCAAAGAACGAGTGATTCACCTTGTCACCATCACTGCATTTCTCGCCCAGAAGCAGTTCCGAACTCGCAGCCTCCTCGCACACCAAGGATGGTGCTGACACATCGAGGATGGTGCCGCTCCTCACGGCCGGGCCGCCGTGTCCATAATGTAATAAACAAATTGCCCTTGAGCTTAGGAGCGCACTCAGCAGGTAACACACCATCCGGTTTTCTTTTCAGGCATCTCGCTCTTGTCACTCCGGGTAACTGATTAGACCTGACGCGTTTCGAGAATATTTGTCTCTTTATCAAAGGTCATTATGCACATCAAGCGCACCGGAAGTTCTACAAGCACCTGCGTAGTGCATTTGAATATGGTGCATGTTGGGACTTATAGTCCAATTACAAACTGTTATTATCCTTTAAGTAAGTCCAGTGTGCATTAGGCCTGCACTGTAATTATATTCGCCCTAAGTGGGCCCCAGAGCTCAAAGAACGAGTGATTCACCTTGTCACCATCACTGCATTTCTCGCCCAGAAGCAGTTCCGAACTCGCAGCCTCCTCGCACACCAAGGATGGTGCTGACACATCGAGGATGGTGCCGCTCCTCACGGCCGGGCCGCCGTGTCCATAATGTAATAAACAAATTGCCCTTGAGCTTAGGAGCGCACTCAGCAGGTAACACACCATCCGGTTTTCTTTTCAGGCATCTCGCTCTTGTCACTCCGGGTAACTGATTAGACCTGACACGTTTCGAGAATATTTGTCTCTTTATCAAAGGTCATTATGCAAATCAAGCGCACCGGAAGTTCTACAAGCACCTGCGTAGTGCATTTGATTATGGTGCAGGTTGGGACTTATAGTCCAATTACAAACTGTTATTATCCTTTAAGTAAGTCCAGTGTGCATTAGGCCTGCACTGTAATTATATTCGCCCTAAGTGGGCCCCAGAGGTCAAAGAACGAGTGATTCACCTTGTCACCATCACTGCATTTCTCGCCAAGAAGCAGTTCCGAACTCGCAGCCTCCTCGCACACCAAGGATGGTGCTGACACATCGAGGATGGTGCCGCTCCTCACGGCCGGGCCGCCGTGTCCATAATGTAATAAACAAATTGCCCTTGAGCTTAGGAGCGCACTCAGCAGGTAACACACCATCCGGTTTTCTTTTCAGGCATCTCGCTCTTGTCACTCCGGGTAACTGATTAGACCTGACGCGTTTCGAGAATATTTGTCTCTTTATCAAAGGTCATTATGCAAATCAAGCGCACCGGAAGTTCTACAAGCACCTGCGTAGTGCATTTGATTATGGTGCATGTTGGGACTTATAGTCCAATTACAAACTGTTATTATCCTTTAAGTAAGTCCAGTGTGCATTAGGCCTGCACTGTAATTATATTCGCCCTAAGTGGGCCCCAGAGCTCAAAGAACGAGTGATTCACCTTGTCACCATCACTGCATTTCTCGCCCAGAAGCAGTTCCGAACTCGCAGCCTCCTCGCACACCAAGGATGGTGCTGACACATCGAGGATGGTGCCGCTTCTCACGGCCGGGCCGCCGTGTCCATAATGTAATAAACAAATTGCCCTTGAGCTTAGGAGCGCACTCAGCAGGTAACACACCATCCGGTTTTCTTTTCAGGCATCTCGCTCTTGTCACTCCGGGTAACTGATTAGACCTGACGCGTTTCGAGAATATTTGTCTCTTTATCAAAGGTCATTATGCAAATCAAGCGCACCGGAAGTTCTACAAGCACCTGCGTAGTGCATTTGATTATGGTGCATGTTGGGACTTATAGTCCAATTACAAACTGTTATTATCCTTTAAGTAAGTCCAGTGTGCATTAGGCCTGCACTGTAATTATATTCGCCCTAAGTGGGCCCCAGAGCTCAAAGAACGAGTGATTCACCTTGTCACCATCACTGCATTTCTCGCCCAGAAGCAGTTCCGAACTCGCAGCCTCCTCGCACACCAAGGATGGTGCTGACACATCGAGGATGGTGCCGCTCCTCACGGCCGGGCCGCCATGTCCATAATGTAATAAACAAATTGCCCTTGAGCTTAGGAGCGCACTCAGCAGGTAACACACCATCCGGTTTTCTTTTCAGGCATCTCGCTCTTGTCACTCCGGGTAACTGATTAGACCTGACGCGTTTCGAGAATATTTGTCTCTTTATCAAAGGTCATTATGCAAATCAAGCGCACCGGAAGTTCTACAAGCACCTGCGTAGTGCATTTGATTATGGTGCATGTTGGGACTTATAGTCCAATTACAAACTGTTATTATCCTTTAAGTAAGTCCAGTGTGCATTAGGCCTGCACTGTAATTATATTCGCCCTAAGTGGGCCCCAGAGCTCAAAGAACGAGTGATTCACCTTGTCACCATCACTGCATTTCTCGCCCAGAAGCAGTTCCGAACTCGCAGCCTCCTCGCACACCAAGGATGGTGCTGACACATCGAGGATGGTGCCGCTCCTCACGGCCGGGCCGCCGTGTCCATAATGTAATAAACAAATTGCCCTTGAGCTTAGGAGCGCACTCAGCAGGTAACACACCATCCGGTTTTCTTTTCAGGCATCTCGCTCTTGTCACTCCGGGTAACTGATTAGACCTGACACGTTTCGAGAATATTTGTCTCTTTATCAAAGGTCATTATGCAAATCAAGCGCACCGGAAGTTCTACAAGCACCTGCGTAGTGCATTTGATTATGGTGCATGTTGGGACTTATAGTCCAATTACAAACTGTTATTATCCTTTAAGTAAGTCCAGTGTGCATTAGGCCTGCACTGTAATTATATTCGCCCTAAGTGGGCCCCAGAGCTCAAAGAACGAGTGATTCACCTTGTCACCATCACTGCATTTCTCGCCCAGAAGCAGTTCCGAACTCGCAGCCTCCTCGCACACCAAGGATGGTGCTGACACATCGAGGATGGTGCCGCTCCTCACGGCCGGGCCGCCGTGTCCATAATGTAATAAACAAATTGCCCTTGAGCTTAGGAGCGCACTCAGCAGGTAACACACCATCCGGTTTTCTTTTCAGGCATCTCGCTCTTGTCACTCCGGGTAACTGATTAGACCTGACACGTTTCGAGAATATTTGTCTCTTTATCAAAGGTCATTATGCAAATCAAGCGCACCGGAAGTTCTACAAGCACCTGCGTAGTGCATTTGATTATGGTGCATGTTGGGACTTATAGTCCAATTACAAACTGTTATTATCCTTTAAGTAAGTCCAGTGTGCATTAGGCCTGCACTGTAATTATATTCGCCCTAAGTGGGCCCCAGAGCTCAAAGAACGAGTGATTCACCTTGTCACCATCACTGCATTTCTCGCCCAGAAGCAGTTCCGAACTCGCAGCCTCCTCGCACACTAAGGATGGTGCTGACACATCGAGGATGGTGCCGCTCCTCACGGCCGGGCCGCCGTGTCCATAATGTAATAAACAAATTGCCCTTGAGCTTAGGAGCGCACTCAGCAGGTAACACACCATCCGGTTTTCTTTTCAGGCATCTCGCTCTTGTCACTCCGGGTAACTGATTAGACCTGACGCGTTTCGAGAATATTTGTCTCTTTATCAAAGGTCATTATGCAAATCAAGCGCACCGGAAGTTCTACAAGCACCTGCGTAGTGAATTTGATTATGGTGCATGTTGGGACTTATAGTCCAATTACAAACTGCTATTATCCTTTAAGTAAGTCCAGTGTGCATTAGGCCTGCACTGTAATTATATTCGCCCTAAGTGGGCCCCAGAGCTCAAACAACGAGTGATTCACCTTGTCACCATCACTGCATTTCTCGCCCAGAAGCAGTTCCGAACTCGCAGCCTCCTCGCACACCAAGGATGGTGCTGACACATCGAGGATGGTGCCGCTCCTCACGGCCGGGCCGCCGTGTCCATAATGTAATAAACAAATTGCCCTTGAGCTTAGGAGCGCACTCAGCAGGTAACACACCATCCGGTTTTCTTTTCAGGCATCTCGCTCTTGTCACTCCGGGTAACTGATTAGACCTGACGCGTTTCGAGAATATTTGTCTCTTTATCAAAGGTCATTATGCAAATCAAGCGCACCGGAAGTTCTACAAGCACCTGCGTAGTGCATTTGATTATGGTGCATGTTGGGACTTATAGTCCAATTACAAACTGTTATTATCCTTTAAGTAAGTCCAGTGTGCATTAGGCCTGCACTGTAATTATATTCGCCCTAAGTGGGCCCCAGAGCTCAAAGAACGAGTGATTCACCTTGTCACCATCACTGCATTTCTCGCCCAGAAGCAGTTCCGAACTCGCAGCCTCCTCGCACACCAAGGATGGTGCTGACACATCGAGGATGGTGCCGCTCCTCACGGGGCAATTTGTTTATTAATGGATTTACACGGCAGCCTTGCCGTGGAGGACTGCACCATCTGCATAACCAGGTCAGAGGCTGGGAGCGTAGAACTGTGTCAGCGCTTCTTACAGCACTGCAGAAGGGGAGAAATGCAAACATGCCCGGCACCGTGGCCCACGAAGGGTAATAACGAAGCAAACTGCACATTTACAAAAGCGGAGCCTACTCAAGGTGATAAACTAACTCTGAAAGACTACAAAGTCCAGCATGCCATTGTAATTGGAAACGCATTAGCGAGGCCCACCGAGAGTATTTAAATCAACGCATGTGGAAATCAGAGACATCTGCGGCAGTAAATGGCAATTGGCCTATGATTAAGAGGCGGGAGCCTTGAAACGCGTCAGGCCGGAGAACTTTTACACGTAATGCCGATGCGTGTTTTTCCTTTTGAATAAACCTGGATGGTTCCTTCAGCAGTCGAGTGTGTCCTCAATGCTTTGGGCAATTTGTTTATTAATGGATTTACACGGCAGCCCTGCCGTGGAGGACTGCACCATCTGCATAACCAGGTCAGAGGCTGGGAGCGTAGAACTGTGTCAGCGCTTCTTACAGCACTGCAGAAGGGGAGAAATGCAAACATGCCCGGCACCGTGGCCCACGAAGGGTAATAACGAAGCAAACTGCACATTTACAAAAGCGGAGCCTACTCAAGGTGATAAACTAACTCTGAAAGACTACCAAGTCCAGCATGCCATTGTAATTGGAAACGCATTAGCGAGGCCCACCGAGGGTATTTAAATCAACGCATGTGGAAATCAGAGACATCTGCGGCAGTAAATGGCAATTGGCCTATGATTAAGAGGCGGGAGCCTTGAAACGCGTCAGGCCGGAGAACTTTTACACGTAATGCCGATGCGTGTTTTTCCTTTTGAATAAACCGGATGGTTCCTTCAGCAGTCGAGTGTTTCCTCAATGCTTTGGGCAATTTGTTTATTAATATATATATATATATATATATATATATATATATATCTCAAAAGTTCAATTCATCCAAGTGAAAAGATGACGACTCCGTGTCTTGCTGAATAACACGATTTTAATTGTCAGCTGCTGGACGCGTTTCGCCTGACCTGCAGGCTTGTTCACCAACAGTCTACAATAAAGTTCATCACCATTTTGAACACAGAAGGGTCCTGTCACATGATTGAAACTACCACAATAGTGTATTAGAAAACAGACTCGTAGTTTTCACACATTCAATGCTTAAATGCATCAATATAACCGATTTCAAAAATACAAATTAATTAACAAATGCATTATACAGGTTATACGCGTTATTGTCCTCGTTTATATTAAGTAATATAATTTTATAATCATGTGAATGTCACAAGTAACAACGAGCAAATAATTTTGTAAATTGTCAATGCCTTCCCCCATTCACAAATGTTTAAAGTTATA
The DNA here is from genome assembly GCF_964204655.1 of Triturus cristatus. Classification (NCBI taxonomy): domain Eukaryota; kingdom Metazoa; phylum Chordata; class Amphibia; order Caudata; family Salamandridae; genus Triturus; species Triturus cristatus. Next base: position 1,292,217,566 of record NC_140589.1, read on the forward strand.
AACTTTGTTTAGCAAATCGGTAAGTTACGTGTGGTATAAAGCCCAAGTGGGCTTGATCGTAAAGGTAGTTAATTGACCAATTTATATGACCCTTCTAGTGTGTTCCACCCTGTGTAAAAAACGATCTGGTTTAAATAAACATAATATTCATGTCATGCTATCGCACACATAAATAAACAAAATGGATAAAAACCGTAAAGGGAAAGAAGCTCTCATACTCTACATAATCTACAAATGTGTATGGAGATCCTCCTCCATATTTAAACCTGATGGTACTTTGCAGTTTAATTTAATTATATATGAGGATTCCAATTTTCTCAATGTTTTCTCCCGATTTCCTCCTCTAATGCTGCATTTCACAGAGTCAATTACAAAATACGACAGACCAGTTATATTTTTCTGATGGAATTGCTTGAAGTGTCGAGCTACTGGGTAGGCTTTGTCGCCATTTTTAATGGCTCTCAGATGTTGAAGTATCCGTTTGTGAACAGGTAAGATCGTACTGCCCACATATCTTAGTCCACAAGGACATTGTAACACATATACAGCATGATCAGTCTTGCATGTATAGTGTCCTCTGATCTTGAACGCCTTGTCAGACAAGCCGGTTGTGTAATTGGCAGTATTGGTGCCATGTACACAAGCTTTACATTTCATGCATTTAACAAAACCTTCTCTTTTTGATAGCCACATAGTAGCTGCCGTTTTAGTAGGGGGAGTTTTTAAAACATTGCTAACAAGCATTTGTTTGAAACTAGTAGCTCGTCTAAAAGTCAGCTGTGGTCTTTTTTGGACAATTTTGCTCAGAACTGGGTCACTACGTACTAGATGCCAATGTTTAGACATGATGCTTCTCACTTTTTTATGTTGGGCATTATAGGTGGTTATCATTAGGGGTGGGCGGAATTTGCCTAATTGCGTCACGCAAATCTCCGCGAAACGGTAAAAAATCTCCGCGAACACGCAGAAATTCCGCGAACACGCGGAATTGCTTGTTCGCGATGCTTTTTTCCTGTTCACAATTGCTGTTTGCGTGCTCGGGGAGAAATATCTCGCGAACACGCATTTTGAGAACGCGAACAAGCAAAAATTTCGCGAAATCGCGGAAAGCAGACTTTTGAGCAATTTCGCGTTCTCCGCGGAACGCGAAATTACGCAAATTCCGCAAATTCCGCGAGCGGAGCGGAATTTACTGCCCAGGCCTAGTTATCATTCTGCACTCACTGCTGTTAGAAATTTCTTTTTTCTTTTTGATGCTGCTTTTGTTAAAAAGGATTTCCTCCCTCGATCTCTTTTTTGCTTTCAACATTGCTGCTTTAATGCAATGTTCTGAGTATCCTCTTGCCTTAAAACGAGTCTGTAGTCTTAAAAGTTCTTCATCACAACTTTCTTGGTTACTGCAGTTGCGAATTGTCCTCAGACTCTCACCATAGGGGATACTTCTTATTAAGTTCTCAGGATGAAAGCTTTTGGCATGCAACAACGTGTTTCCTGCTGTTGGTTTGCGGTATAGGGCTGTTTCAAGTTTACCATCTTTAATAAAAATGGTCAAATCTAGAAAGTTAATGGTGGAGTTGCTGATTGTGCTAGTAAATTTTAAATTGAGATTGTTGTTTTGTAATCTCATGATAAATTCTTTTAGAGACTCCTCTGAGCCTTTCCATACCACAAATAAGTCATCAATGAATCTATTCCATTGCATTACGTTGTTTTGCCATTCATTGGGGTACAGCTTCTGGACCACCTGCTCCTCCCACCAGCCCATATGCATATTCGCAAAGCTGGGGGCGAAGCAGGTTCCCATCGCTGTACCGCATATTTGGTGAAACAATTCACCATTAAAGAGGAAGTAGTTGTTCTTGAGGCAGAAGGATGTCATGTCAATCAACATTTGAGTATGAGCCCAAAACTTGACAGGTCTATTGCCCAAGAAGTGTCTTATTGCATTTAGCCCATCTGAATGTTTGATGCTGGTGTAAAGAGTTGTTACATCAATAGAAGCCATCACAAAATCCTCTTCCCATGGTAGATCATACACCTGTTTCAAAAAATCTCCCGTATCTTGTATATAAGATGGAAGACATTTAGCTAAAGGACACAAGAAGGAGTCAACAAATGTAGATGTATTGGCTAAAGCACTATTAATAGCCGAAATTATTGGTCTCCCTGGAGGATTAACTTGGTCCTTATGAATTTTTGGAATTAGATATAATACAGGAGTGACCGGATTACTGATTTTCAAAAATGCCAATTCCTCATCTTTCAACAGACCTTGCAGATGCCATTCCGCTAGTTTGATATTGATATTGCTTATAAGCCTCTTGGAGGTATTGCTGTTTACCCCATACCTCCAAGAGGCTTATAAGCAATTGAGTAATCGGTTGAACTATGTAAAAATATCTGAGTCTGTATTGCTGTACAGTCATGAATTATTCAATATCAAACTAGCGGAATGGCATCTGCAAGGTCTGTTGAAAGATGAGGAATTGGCATTTTGACAATTTACAAAATTATTTGCTCGTTGTTACTTGTGACATTCACATGATTATAAAATTATATTACTTAATATAAACGAGGACAATAACACGTATAACCTGTATAATGCATTTGTTAATTAATTTGTAGTTTTGAAATCGGTTATAGTGATGCATTTAAGCATTGAATGTGTGAAAACTACGAGTCTGTTTTTTAATACACTATTGTGGTAGTTTCAATCATGTGACAGGACCCTTCTGTGTTCAAAATGGTGATGAACTTTATTGTAGACTGTTGGTGAACAAGCCTGCAGGTCAGGCAAAACGCGTCCAGCAGCTGACAATTAAAATCGTGTTATTCAGCAAGACACGGCGTCGTCATCTTTTCACTTGGATGAATTGAACTTTTGAGATATTAACGGATTTTGCCTAGTTTATCCGTACGGACGACGCGCCCTTCGTTCAGGAGCCGCGGCGGTTGGAGCTAGGCATTCAAAAATGTGCTTATATATATATATATATATATATATATATATATATATATATAACTCTCCACCAGCCACTGGCAGTTTTCGTAGTTTTTGACGAATGGAGAGCGGACCACAAAATAAGAGTTTAGAGTTGCTTTATTTTCCACAGATTACAACAAGCCAGCCATGGCGCGTTTCAGCCCCGAAGGGCCTTGATCAAATGACTCGCTCATTAGTTTTTCATTTTTTACTGGTTTTTTACCCTGCATTTAAAGTGACATGTGCCTATAAATAAAGAGAAAGAGGATGTAATTTGTAAACATAGAAAAAATACTGCTTGATTATTGGTGCTAATGCTGTCTGCTGATCTGTGCCTGTACAGACATTTTGCATGCACATTAGCTAGTTGTTATACATTCACGTTGTGTGATTAATACACTTCATAGAGAAAAATTATGGTATGAATACCCATTATTTTTTTCAGCTTCATACAGTTTATAATAACATACATGACGCTGTAAACATTAAAACTGCTAAAAAACGTGTAAAAAGTGAATCATGTTATAAAATTGATGGTGGGCAAATATTGCATAATACAGTACAAAGTTTAGTTGGCTGTTATGAGTAGTTCAACTCAATTTCAGAATCAAATGCTTTCCTCAGCGATTTTCGTTTATCAATGCTTCTATGTAAACATATGCTACTCAAGTGCAATAACAGTGAATTGTCTTAAAGTGCAAGTGCTTAAAACCTCCCTAGTATCTAAAATGTGTAAAAGTTAAAACGGTCATTATAGAATAAAAACATTTTTATTTTCATTGTTCTATCGAGTGGCTCTAGCAGCATGTTCCCAATTAATATATCGGGTTGTTTCCAGTCTTGGTATAAATACCTTGACCGCAATACTGGTTATGGATGGTGCTGTCCTATCGTCAGTCATAAGCAAGTGTAAAGGTCCTCAGTCATGTTGAGCCACCGAGGATGCTTGGAGTCTAACTTCAGGATATATCTTGTTTCTAGCCTGCGCAGGGCCCTTTCCTGTTCCCACCTCTTTTAGAGGTCGGTACGGTGTCGATAAAAAATATCTCAAATGTTTGGGATAGAATTGGTGTTTCTCTCTGAAATGATGAGCTACCGGGTACATTTGATCTAGATTTTTGATTGCTCGTATGTGCTGTAATATTCTCTTATGCCCCTGTAGTTTTGTACTTACCACGTACCTCAAACCATAGGGGCACTCGAGAACATATACCACATGATCAGTTTTGCAAGTCAGAGCTTTGTCAATGACCATTTCCTGTTCGCTAAATGCAGTCTGATAAGATGTTTTGGTGATGCCATGCTGATACGCCTTGCATATTTTGCATTTCCAAAACCCCTTTCTCTGAGTCAACCAATTTCCGGGTGTTTTCTCTACCGGGTTGTTCTACGCGAACTCATCCTTCATGGAAGGGGCTCTGCTGTGCATTATGGCAGGTTTAGTCGGTAGTAAATGGCCTATTGTTGGATCGTTTAATATGATTGGCCAGTTTCTCCGAATAATATGATATATTTCCTTTGCCTGTCTGCTGTACCCCATTATTATTCTGAAAGTATCCTCTGAGTGTCTGGATTTATTGTTTCTTGTGATCACTGCTGGAGTTAGTGTATTGGGTTGACTGGGTTTGAGTAGCTCTGCCCTTGAGGACGTATGGCTCTTTGCAATTGCTGCGTCAATGCATTTTTGCGTATATCCCCTCTAGAAATCTAGCTTTGATAGCTTGTTGTGCTCTCATCAGATCTTGGGGATTGCTACAAATTCGTTTTAGTCTGATCATTTCCCCGTAGGGGATGCTGTGAATGAGGTGTTGTGGGTGGGCACTCGTTGCGTGCAACACTGAGTTGCAAGCAGTCAGTTTTCTATGGGCCCTGGTCTCAATTTTGCCTTCTTTAATATACACCTTAGCGTCAAGAAATATTACAGTTTCTGAACTGATTTGGGCTGTGAATTCCAAATCTATGTTGTTGTTGTTCAGTCTATCAACGATTTCTCTGCTTCTGACACGGTCCTGTGCCAGATTATAAACAAGTCATCAATGTATTTTAACCATAATTTTACATTGTTTTGTAGTACAGTTTCATAGTTCTTCGCAGGACCAGCTTCTCCCACCAACCCATGGGAAAGCAGGCTTAGCTGGGGGAGAAGCTGGCCCCCATTGCTACCCCACATAGCTGTTGCTACAGGGCACTCTGGAATAAACAGATGTTGTTATACAAGTAAAATTCAATCATGTCAATTAGCATTTTACTATGTTGTATATATGGTGCAGGTCTTCTTATCAGGTAGTGTTGAACTGCCTTGATGCCATCTTTATGGTTGATGCCTGTGTAAAGTGCTGTGATGTCCAGGGTTATTAATAGAAAGTCATCCTATTGCATGCTGAGATTATTGGCCGTCTGGTGGTCTGAGGGGATTTTTGTGTTATTTTGGGATGAAGTAAATTACCGGAGTTGTGGGTGTATCATTTAAAAAAAAAAAAAATTAATCCAACGTGAGCAAGCCTGCGCTCTTCCATGCTACAAGTTTGTTGTAGTAAACATTGTAGGTTGCTTTCAAAGATAGCGTGTCGCTCTTGCGATAGCAATTTTGCTCAGATAATTGTCTTGTGGCTTCCTCTATGTATTCTGCTTTTCCCCAGATAACTAAGTTACCTCCTTTGTCAGCGTTTCTTATGATTAGCATTGGATTTTTCCTCAGTTTTTCCATGAGTTGGCGGTATTGATTTTCCTGCCTGTTATGTTTGTCTTTATATGGACCTCTTATTTTATGGTTGAGCTGTTTTATGCCTGTGATGACCTGTTCATGAAGTATGTCGATTTAATCCCTTACCATTATTGGAGTAAATGTGGATTTTAGTTTAAATCTTGGTGTCTCTTTGAGCTGTTGTGTGTTTCTGATGATATCACAACTTTCAGTTGCTAATGAAGCAAGACTTTTGGCTACTGCTTGTGGATTCTCTTGAGCTAGTTCTTCCAAGTCTCTTAGTATAGGCATATCAGAAGCAGTGAGATTTAAGGGGGACGATAGAGGTAGATGTTCTGTTGATTCTTTCTCCTTTGGATCTTGATTTGTTTTTTCATTGAGTAAATGAAATATCTTGAGTTTGAGTTTGCGTATCCCCTTGAAAATATCTGTTCTAGTTATTGCATAATTGAACGATTTTTTGGGGTAGTATGACAAGCCAAGGGTCAGTATTTGTTTCTCTGCTTCATTCAAATCCACTTTGGCTAAGTTGACAACTGCATTATTGGATTTTGCTGAATTATTTATCTGCGTTTCCATTTACGGGTATTTGGTCTTCTTTGTTCTCCTTCGTTTGGCGTGTCTCCTCTCCCTTCTTCTGATTGTGTTGTTTTTCCTTGTTTGTTTATATATATATCTTTATATTTATATATATTGCTGGATTAATGATCTGAGGCATCCATCTGTCTGTCTGTCTGTCTGTCTGTCTGTCTGTCTGTCTGTCTGTCTGTCTGTCTGTCTGTCTGTCTGTCTGTCTGTCTGTCTGTCTATCTATCTATCTATCTATCTATCTATCTATCTATCTATCTATCTATCTATCTATCTATCTATCTATCTATCTATCTATCTATCTATCTATCTAGCTATCTAGCTAGCTATCTAGCTAGCTATCTTTCTATCTATATCTATATATATATTCACTGAAAAAACCATAGGTTTCACACATGTTATAGTTAGCGGAAATTTTACTGATAAAAAACCAATGAAATTGCCCCGTTATAGTTAGTGCTGGCAACTATAACTCACGCGACCGCAATCCTCTGCTGATGCTAATACTGTATTTAGACACTTATTTGCCCATGTCTTCTTCCATACATTTTTAGCTATACATATATTACAAATATTTTTTTTTATAAAGACACATATGTCATCAGCAGAAGATTGCGGTCGCGTGAGTTATAGTTGCCAGCACTAACTATAACGGGGCAATTTCATTGGTTTTTTATCAGTAAAATTTCCGCTAACTATAACATGTGTGAAACCTATGGTTTTTTCAGTGAATTTGCAAGGTTTTTTAAATGCTAATTCCTAACTATAACGTGTGTGAAACCTATGGTTTTTTCAGTGAATTTGTACGGTTTTTTAAATGCTAAGTTACTTTACGCCATTCGAGGCGTGCGCGCCCACTTAACGCAGTGCGTTCCGTGCACGGTTTTTATCAACTTTAATACGCCCTGTACATTTGGTGGACTTCGGCCACCAAAAGCACAGGGGGTGGGGTCAATGTGGATAGTGTTTTTTTTATTTCGATTTTATAATTTCATGTTGCCAAAATATAGTTTTTTTACTGATTTAATAAGCCCTGTACATTTGGTGGCCTACGGCCAGCAAAAGCACAGGGGGTGGGGTAAGTGTGGATAGTGTTTTTTTTATTTCTATTGTTTACCGTACGCTTACGGTAAGCGTACGGTAAGCATACTCGGCGAAATTGCCGAAAAAAAAATAAAACCGTTTTTGCTCTTGGGGGATGTTTGGGGACTCCCTCAACATGACTATGTGGGAGGGAGTTGTCAAAACAGCCCCGTAACATGTTTTTGGGCATCATGTTTGATAAATAACACTCAGTGCGAGAGACAAAATGGCGGACGCCGCTTCCTGGTTTCGGCCGATTCGAATGTTTACTAAGATCTAAGAGCCAATCAGAATCGCGCTCGCGCACGCCACCGTACGCGTACGATAAGCGTACGGTAAGCGTACCGTAAGCGGGCTCAGATATATATATTGATTTAAAGGCTATTTTCTCAGAATCTACTGAACATATTTACACCAAACCTACAAAAGGCACTTCCTTGACATAGGGACTACCTCTCTGCCAAATTTCTAGTAATTCTGTTCAGCCGTTCGGGCTGTAGCTCTGTCTAAAGGTCCTATGGAAAAATGCATGGGAAAAATGCGTTTTGGGACCCCCCTTTTATCTCAGCCCCCGCTTGACGAATCCCCCCGAGACTTTCAGGGTAGGAGCGGAGCGTAGCGCCCCACCTATTTTGAGAAATTCGCGAGGATTCATCGACCGGCGCCAAAGTTATTCAAAATAGAATGTTGCGGATTTCCTATGGAAAAGGGGTCCTAACTATAACTACCTACTGGCGACCGCCAGTAGGTAATATCTTACTATCTATATATAGAAACAACTCGTGAGTGCACATATTGTAATTGTAGTTGGTTGGTAACAAAGCAGGCCTCACCTCCTGCTCACCTGGGCACCCGCCAAGTATTCGGTGGCTCCGGTGGAATCATCGTTGGATTTATTTGGGCTGCCAGAACCGCCGACGCAAGACCCTGTCGGCCATTGAAGGTCGTCGCTTATCCAAAGCCATGAGTGTCCAGCCATTCGACGGACACCCGCAGTAAGCCAATGGCAAACATCCAGCGGCATGTAAGAGGTGTTGCAGGCACAGCGAGAGTGGCAGGACTCAAGTGGAGATGCTCTTGGACAATTTTGAAAATATTTTGACATTGGTCAAGAATGGTTATAAAACCAGGAACACTATTAAAAACATTAAAGGTACCAGCGCGCTACCACGAACTCCAGGGGGAGTGGCAGTCCTCCCATTGGCCGGTAAAACAACCAATCAGGTCTCACATTGTATGCGGAAAATAAAAGCCTCTGGAAACACCTTGTGAGTGCACATATCGTAATTGTAGTTGTTGTGTAACAAAGCGGGCCCCACCTCCTGCTCACCTGTGCACCCGCCCAGTGTTCGGCGGCTCTAGTGGAATCATCGTTGGATTTATTTGGGCTGCCAGAACCGCTGCCGCAAGGCCCTGTCGACCATTGAAGGTTGTCGCTTATCCAAAGCCAGGAGGGCCCAGCCATTTGACGGACACCCGCAGTAAGCCGATAGCAAACATCCGGTGGCACACGAGAGGTGTTGCAGGCACAGCAAGAGTGGCAGGACTCAAGTGGAGATGCGCTGGGACAATTTTGAAAAATATTTTGACCTCGGTCAAGAATGGTTATGAAACCAGGAACACTATAAAGAACATTAATGGTACCGGTGCACTACCACAAATTCCAGGGGGAGTGGCAGTCCTCCCATTGGCCGGTAAAACAACCAATCCGGTCTCACATTGTTTAAAAATCCTCTTGCTGTGTCAGTGAATGTACGGCTTTTACCGCACTGAGGAAGGCTAACGCTGAAACGCGTATGCGGGAAATAAAAGCCTCTGGAAATACCTTGTGAGTGCACATATTGCAATTGTAGTTGTCGTGTAACAAAGCACGCCCCACATCCTGCTCACCTGTGCACCCGCCAAGTGTTCGGAAGCTCCGGTGGAATCATGGTTGGATATATATATATATATATATATATATATATATATATATATATATATATATTCAAAGCAACACGCGCTCCTGCAGCAGCGTAATCCGGGCCACACCAACAAATGCTTGTTAAAAAACATTTCCTTTATTTAAAAAATGATAGGCATGACGCGTTTCGAGTCAGCAGACTCTTAATCATATGCCGTGATGTTGTATCGGTGGGTTCGTTGGAGTTTTAAATAACGTGACTTTTGAAGGAGTGCCCACCGGCTGGCATAGAGAACATGAACGAAGCTTCGCTGGAAGGGCCATTTGAAAAGGCCCACCTGAACTTGGGAAATGAACTTGTTACCAGCCAGGATATGCGAAAGGATTCTTCCTGGAACGCACGCCATGCTTGAAACGATCATCGTGTGAAGAATGATCTGTGAAGGTAGGCGGTGGTAGCGGGACTGAAACCTGTGAAATACTGTAACCGAGTTATGGAATTATCCTTTGAAGCAATGTTTGCACTCGGCTAACAGAGAAGCAAGGAAAGTCTTGCCAACATCGACATTGAAACCAATGAAAACGTAATTAAAGGGCAGTTATGGAGCATTATGGGAACTGCAGTCTTTGGTACTGTGGGAAAGACATCAAAAACGGATGAAATTGTGCAACGAAGGAAACGGTGACTGTGAAACCATTTTGGGGGTTCATTAGATAACCTTAAACAGAAAAATTGTACTTACCCTCATTGCACTGTTAAATTTGGTACATATTACGAACTGAAAATCATGAATTAACTGTCTCTTTAAATTCAGTGTGGTAGCATGGACTGGTGTCCTTTTTCAATGTCTAAAAGTCACGTTATTTAAAACTCCAACGAACCCACCGATACAACATCACGGCATATGATTAAGAGTCTGCTGACTCGAAACGCGTCATGCCTATCATTTTTTAAATAAAGGAAATGTTTTTTAACAAGCATTTGTTGGTGTGGCCCGGATTACGCTGCTGCAGGAGCGCGTGTTGCTTTGAATATTTACAGGTGTCTGACACACCTCTAACCGGGCCCCGATCCGTGAGGTGGAGGCGCTTCTATTGTGTCAGGAGACATGTGGAAGCTTTAATATATATATATATATATATTCACTGAAAAAAACCATAGGTTTCAGGCCTGATATAGTTAGGAGTTAGCATTTAAAAAACCTTAGAAATTCACTGAAAAAACAATAGGTTTTAGGGGTGTTATAGTTAGCTGGACATTTCACTCAAACAAAACCATTGAAATTCCTCCGATATAGTTAGTTGTACTAACTACATCTCACGTGCCCGCAATCCACTGCTGATGATGTCACATATTACATCATTCATGACATGGTCAGTGACATCACTGATGACATCTCAAATGACATCACTGATGACATCACTGTTGACATCATCCAGTGAATGTGGTTTGGTTCGTTATTTAAATATGTATTATATATACTTATAGCAATTTGCATTGAAGAATGAGTGGATTATTCCCAAGATGGCCGCCGAGACGGACGCGACCTGCTAGGGCTCCGGGATTGGACTTCACCCTCGCCCGTTAGCGGCCCGCCTGGGGGAGCCCCATGATCCTCTGAGGCTGTCCTGAGAAGCGGGGAGCCCGGCGCTGCTGCTCCGGTGCCGGAGCGACCTTCAGGTGCCGGACCCCGGAGTACGAGGGACCTCCTAGCAAAACCTGCCATTGCCGTTTTGGATTTCCTGAGGACACTCAGCGCAACTTTCTCCACGCAACTTTCTCCACGCCTCACGCCTCACGGAACCCGCTGCGCGGGTTCCGCTTCGCAGAGGGGCGCTTTCCTTCCCGGGCTGAAGCTGCTGCTGGGGTAAAACAGGGGCTGAGGGCTGCGAGCAAGAGGGCTGGGACTCCATTTCTCAGGAGTCCCAGGAACCCGCGCCCGCTCCACCTGGGCTGCTCTCCCTCCCCGCCCCGCCCCCAACGACCGGGTGAACAAATACCGGCTTGCCTTGTACTCCGTGGGACCTCCTAGCAAACCTGCCATTGCCATTTTGGATTTCCTGAGGACACTCAGCGCAACTTTCTCCACGCCTCGCGGAACCCGCTGCGTGGGTCCCGCTTCGCAGAGGGGCGCTTTCCTTCCCGGGCTGAAGTTGCTGCTGGGGTAAAACAGGGGCTGAGGGCTGCGAGCAAGAGGGCTGGGACTCCATTTCCCAGGAGTCCCAGGAACCCGCGCCCGCTCCACCTGGGCTGCTCTCCCTCCCCGCCCCGCCCCCAACGACCCGCCCATCACCACAACAGCCATAAAATAACGCGTGCTTACCGCTGCGCGGGAGCTCGCCGGGAGAAGCCCGGGACAAGGGCGGGACCGTCTAAGGCCGTCCAAGGACGATCAAGGTTGGGTCGGGGCTACTCCCTTTATCAGTGATCCCAGATCTCTTACTTTAAATTGTTTGGTTGTAAGTTATAGCACTATATATTTAGTTGTTTCCTAGAACCCACATGATGTCCTTGCGCTCAGGGAAGGGTAGACAGGTTACCGTAAAAACGAACAATGGGAAAGCAACTGGAACTTTAGACGATTTTATAACTCGGGCAACTGTGATCTTAGAAAAAGAAATCGCCCTTACCGAAAAGCGTTTGTCCCCAGATCTAATAACAGGCAAACGCTCATCCTTGGGAGATATTGCCTCTAAAATTACCCCCAATAAGGCACCCACTCCCGAGAATAGTGCAGATAGTGCAGATAGCAACCTAGAGGCTAGTCCAAATCTAGTGGCACTCTCTGACTCCCAGACAATCACGATAGCAGACCCAGGGGACTCCCAAGCTGAAGCACCCACACTCACTCCTATACCTATTTCATCAGGTATCACGGGGGATAATGCCTTAGACGGCAATTTGAGCAATAATGGGCCCATCCACATACAAGATCATGTAGTAGTCTGTGAGCGGGAACCAAACAATCCGAACAAACGTAAAAGAGGGGAAAACCATAGAAAAGGAACCAGATCCAAGTCAGCGAAGCCAGCACCACCCAAAGTTCTGACAAATCCAACTAAACAAAAGGGCACCCACCCAGTTGACGCGGGACAGAAAATTTTCTCTTTTAACACCAATAATAATGACCGACTTTTGGGGGAAATTGAGAAATCGGTTCAGATGCTCTTGCTGCCTGTTCTAGAGAAAATTCAAATTGTTAATCTAAAATTAGACCAATTGGAACACCTTATCTCTCTTAACACCAACTCCCTTGAAACTCTAGTAACTAAAAATAAATCACTCGAGGTGGGGGGTACTAATAACAATAATAAAAACAGTAACGCCAATAATAGTAATTCAAAAAAAGGGGGAGAGAATAAAAATGCCAGTAAAACACCTAAAACACTTATAACTGGTGACCCTAAGGCAGCACCGGTCCCCTTAGCACGAACAAAACATGTTCCATTAGCTCGTACTAAATTTGCAGTGGCGGGCACTGTGGGGCCCCCTAGTCAAAATATGGGTAGTACAGTACTAACATCAGAAGTTACTACTTCTAAACAGGGAACTACCCAAGGGCCAAAACAAACATCTTCGCAGGGGCCTGCAGCAAACAATGACAACGAGAGAGCACATAAAAGGAAATCACCACCTGTAAACTTGCCCCCAGACTCAGCTCCTTTTATGGTAATACTCACAGGAGTACCCCCAGTTTTGTCTAATAAAACGGAATCAAACCAGGAGTTAAAAAACAAAGTAATATACTGGCTCAATAATAACAGACCACTCCCTCCTGATTCTAAAACAAAAATACTTAGTGTACGCAGAGTTCCCTGGGTGGGCCCAAGTGAGAAGGACCTAGAGGGGGACTGTATCCTGATCAACTTTAGTGACACCTGGGTAAAAAATATCATCTGCTGTAAACCAAGATTTGGTAGAGCTGGGGATATTCAATGTATAGGTCTAGAATATTTCTATCCAAATTTGAATCTTGTTCCCCCGACTTTGCTTTACAAAAACACTGGGCAGACATCTAACAGTGAAACACACCCTGGGTGGGCCCGGAGAAATAGAGCCGTATGGCCAAACCAAAACAACTGGGGTCCTCTGCAACAGAGTGATGGTTTCTTTAGGGGATCAATTTATAACAATAACAACTCTTCGCAAACCTGGTATAATGAACTAAGACCAAGATTCCAGGGGGAAGACTACCTAGGATGGTTTCCAAGTAATATCCCCCTAAGAAACCGCTTTGATGCACTTGCGGGCATGGAAGAGATAGATTGACCATCACTAAGTTCTCCTGGCAATACTAATACTCTGACAACAGGAGAGCCCAGCCAGAGGGAGAAGGGAGAAAGCTGTGACGATAACTCACGGGAGAATGTTTCCGTTGGTGACGATCGTACTTCTAACCCCCAAGTCCCTGAGGCTGGCCTTACTAAAGAAAGCGAACCAAGTCCAATCATCTTAAGGCATAATCCGGAAGTCTTACCTGAACCAGTCAGAAAGAACCAAAGCGAAGTAAGGATGCGCCTTATTTCTTGGAACATTGCTGGGCTCGCCTCAAGATTGGAGGATGAGGAATGGTTAGACTTTGTGTGTGACTGTGACATCCTGTGCCTCCAGGAAACATGGAGCCGATCCACTCAGAACATCGAGGGCTTCCAAGCCTTTAATACCCTAGCGATACCTTCACAAGCGGGTAGGGCAAAAGGTGGCCTAATGACAGCAACCTCTTTAAAACTATGCAAACTTGTAACCTCTATGATTGTTGACTCCCCATGGTTTCAAGTGCTAATGTTGGTTAATTTGTTTCCTGAACCATTGTTGTTGATTAACTGGTATTACAACATCTTTGACAACAATGAGACAAGCGTAATGTTGAAATTGGAGGAGGCCATAGCCAGGGCACGCCACGAGCAACCCCTACTATTTGTCATCTGGGTGGGAGATTTCAACTGTTCATTATGCACCTACGGGGACTCGAAGGTGTGTGGCTTGAGAGACTCCCATGATCAACCCCTGTTACACTTCAAACATACACCCCAGGGGGACGCCTTAAACAACATCATTATTCTAAATGATCTATGCATAGTGGAGCCCTGGGTTGGTCCAAATTTTGCTCCAATACCGACGTTTCAGGGAAGTAGAGGTATGATGAGTTTTATTGACTTTGTAATTGTCTCTAGTGGGCACTTCCATCATGTTGATAAGTTGGAAGTAATTGCTAATGCTGCCAGTGACCACAACCCTCTAAACTTATCCCTGCTTTGTCCCGTTAAACCCAAACATTCTGTTTGGGAGCAACCTGTAAAGTATAGTAGGAACCAAGGTATCACACTTAAATGGGGCAAAATAGACGCGGCAGGTCTTGAGGCAGAGATCCTAAATGGATATAGCTCTGAGTACGAGGCATGTCTAACACCTACAACTACCCCTGAAAAGGTCATAGGGAATTTTGAATCTCTATGTGGGCATGTAGCCGAACGCCTCACAAAACCAATTGGTAAAAGCAAAATGCTAGGTCCCAGATGGTTTGATGCCGCATGCTCGGCAACACACAGATCCTTGAAAGCGGCATTAAAACAAAAACCTAGGGACATAGAACTGGTTAGAGCATCTAGACTGGCCTATAAAGAAGCCATAAGAATAAGGAAGTTGGACTTAAAAAACCAAGCATGGGAAGATCTAGAAAAGGCCTCGGAATTGAAGGACAGCAGGCTTTTCTGGGAAGTTATCAATCGCCCCCTTTTTACAAGTAATGGCAAGGATAACATTGTGATGCAGATTGCATGCGAAACATGGGAATCACATTTTGGGAACATTTTTAACCCACATGGTACTTTATCCAATGAACCATCACTAGGAGACGCTAGGGAATCGGTGGTCTCTCAATCTTCTTTGTCCTTGAGCTCATCGCTCACCTTACAAGAAGTGGAAGATGCTCTGTCGAAAGGCATACCATTAAAAGCACCCGGCCCTGATCTAGTGCCTTTGGACTTTTTTAAACACAATGTTAAGGTTTGGGCCCCCCTGTTGTTAAATGTTTTTAGAGCAGTTGTCATTAGCCGTATTCCGGCATCATGGAAGGAGGCAGTAGTGGTGCCAATTTTTAAGAAGGGCGATAGATCAGACCCCCGATGCTATCGCCCAATCTCATTAATTGATGCATCGTGTAAGATATTGGGTAGGGTCATTTTAGCCAGACTAGAAACATGGGCAGATTCGGTGGGCCTTATTGTGAATTCCCAATATGGGTTCAGAAAAGGTAAAGGTACTGTCGAACAGTGCCTGAACCTGGCCCTGATCATAGGGAAATACATGAAGGCAAGGAAATCCTCCATCCACCTTGCCTTCATGGACCTTTCAAGTGCATTCGACACTGTGTGTCGGAGCAAGCTGTGGCAAATGATGGAGGTCATGGGTTTCGAGGAACCCTTGGTCACCTTGCTCCGTAGACTCCATGAATCCACTACTGTAGCCATAAGGTTTTGGCCAGGGGGAGAGAAAACTAAGTCTATCCTCTCAACTGAGGGCGTTCGACAAGGATGCATATTAGCTCCTTTTTTGTTTCTTGTGTACACCAATGGTCTGGAAAAATACCTGTTGGACCACTGTCATGATTTTCCAAAGGTCAACGGCAGGAGCATTCCAATGCTTTCTTACGCCGACGACACGGTACTTATGACACTCACAGGAAACAGTATGCAGCACTGTCTTGATGCCTTCCACAAATTCATGTTGGACCTAGACCTCAAGGTAAACTTCGCCAAATCCTTTGCTATGGTCTGTGGCCCAAAGGGTACCAAAACCAGAAAGTTTGTAGTCAATAACTCCACCATTGAAAAGGTTGAAAACTTTAATTATTTGGGAAACCTCTTCAACAACAAACTAAGCTGGGCCCCGTTAATGCAGACTCGAGTTCAAAGTGCTAGTCGCTCTATAGAGGGTCTGTTTCGTTTCTGTGGCAAACTAGGACAAAAACCTGTTATACATCTAAAAACCTTGTATAAAGCTAAATGTTTGTCGGTTGCTACTTATGGGGCAGGGGTTTGGGGGACTGAAAGCCCTGACACGATACAGATCATGGAGAACAAATTTTTAAAGCGTGTATTGGCTATTCCACCAGGCTCCTCAAACAGATTTGCCCACAACGAAATAGGTCTAAGCTACGTGAGTGACACCATTCGCCTTTCCCCTTTACTGTTATGGGGCAAAATATGGCTATCAGAGGACTTACAGCTCACCAGAGATATCCTCCGGGATTGTTTAAAATTGGCAAACATGAAACAGATCCCCTGGCTATCTTATGTAAATGAAATGCTCCATAAAATAGGCTTGGGTGACATTTTTGACAACCCCGAAAATATACAGGGAGATATCAAAGCTGTAATTAAAACAAATTATTGGAAATCACCGTTTGTGAATTCCCTGGTTAGCCCTTATGTTCCTAAGGCTACTTTGCAGCACCAGTTTTATTTAACCTTCACAAACCATGTGCAATGGCGATTCTACTTGACAAGGTTTAGGCTACACATCTTGCACTTCCTTTTTGCGTTTCCTAAACAGGGGGGTTGGTGTGAGAGACTGCCCCCCTGTCCTTGTAATAACAAAGATAGCCAAAGCACGATGCATATTGTTCTTTTCTGTTCCCTATATAAGGACCCGAGAATCAGGTTTATTAAGCCGATCCTTAAGGAAAAGCAACCATGCCATTATAAAGAGGGTTATGATTATTTATTATCTCTGTCTTCACCTGGTGTCTGCTGTGCAATGTTAAATTTTATACGGGTGTCACTTTTGATTAGAAAACGGTATGGCTAAATCTGGCCCCAAGAAGCTGACCCTTTGATCATGTATATTGTATATTGTTGCATCGTGATTTTCTTATTTATTTCACCTGCCCTTCAATGTATGCCCCGGCACGAAGAATCTATGAAATCATCTAATTTGATTGAAAGTAAAAGCTATGGGGTCTTCATCTGTGATTATATTAGCTAATGAATTTTATTAGTTTAGTGTTATAATTGTAAGACTGTCTTTTAAAAATGAACTTGAAATAATGCTTGTAAATGAAATTGTCTGACTTTTATGATTCTTTTGTTTTGATTCGAATAAAGTTTTTTTTTTAAACGATTTTGAGTGGATATATAAATATAAATATCTGGATGGAGGATTTAGTAGCAGTGTGATTGATTGTTTACTTGACTAATTTATAGTGTCTCACTAAATATATTGGATAGTGACTAAATTGTGTGAATATCTGTATCACTTTGTCAGTTGTTGTGTAAACTGCTGCACCAGTTGGTTACTAGCAACGTGAAAGTCTATATTGGTTATAGATTAGTTAACTGAGTATTTGTATGGGAGAGTGAATGTGTGTGTGGTTCGGTGAGGGGGGTGCCAGCCCAAAGATTTGTGAATAGTTGATTGAGTAGGTATATGAAGTTAAAACTACATGTTATAACAGTTGTTTGGGTGAGTGAATATCTTTATGGGTGTGGTGATGAGCCAATATATGTCTCAATGGTTCATGTCCAACAAACTAGAAAAATAAAAGCCAGTGTACGTGTCAGTTGTTGTATATAAATAAGTATACATAAGACTCAGTGATTGTATGAGTGACTGTATGGTTAACTGTATACTTGTAATAGTGTTTTTATGACACACTAAGTATGAGTTATTATCTATATGAATAGATGAAGTGGTGTTTTTATAAGTGTATAGCTAAGTAAAAGTAAGTATGATCCATTGTTTGCATAAGTGAGTAGGATGACTTCATAAGTGATTAGGATGTGTGCTGGTGTGTAATGTCGATATAGGTGTATAAGTTTATTTGATAGTGTTCTATTGATCATTGACAGCATGTATGAGTGAATCTATAGGTAAGTGATTAGATGTGGGTATAGATCTAGGAATCACTGAGTGAGTGTTTAAAAACTTGTATTGGTGGGTCAATGGTTTTAAATCTGGCACTCTGTATTTTACAGTGAGTGATGAAAGGTTATACTAGTGTATGATGAGGTGTATCTGATTGTCACGTGGATGATGTAATCAGTGATGTCACCAGTGATGTCACTGACCATGTCATGAATGATGTAATATGAGACATCATCAGCAGTGGATTGCGGGCGCGCGAGATGTAGTTAGTACAACTAACTATATCGGAGGAATTTCAAAGGTTTTGTTCGAGTGAAATGTCCAGCTAACTATAGCACCCCTAAAACCTATTGTTTTTTCAGTGAATTTCTAAGGTTTTTTAAATGCTAATTCCTAACTATATCAGGCCTGAAACCTATGGTTTTTTCAGTGAATTTCAAAGGTTTTTTAAACGCTAATTCCTAACTATATCAGGCCTGAAACCTATGGTTTTTTCAGTGAATTTCAAAGGTTTTGTATATGACAATTTTTATTGTATTAATTGTTATACTGATTATTTTGATACTGATTTACTACATTTTGTAAACTGTTTAGTTTTAGATATTTTATTTTTTTAATTACATTATACATTACAATACAAAATATACTTTATCAGAATTAATTACTTTAGTTTAAATACTTTGCAAATAGGCAATAGACTTTTAAGTACAGTTGCTGCAATGAGCAACACAATTTCAAACACAATGCAACATTGAGCTCAATGTAAATTTCTAGTCAAATGCAATTAGTTACTTTATGGATTACTTTTCTAACCACAGGACTGGATCCTAGATTCAGTCCTTGGATATCTCCTGTAAACAGTTGAGTAGAAGCCTTTTGGTTACAGTAGTGATTTTTAAGGAATATTACTGTATTTTAAAAGTTGACACAGAAAAGTTTTCACATAGAATCACCAATGTTATCCTATGGCAGAAAATTCACTTAGCATGTAAGTAGTGTTATCGTTACTTTTTTTTACTCAGTGGTGGATCCTGGATCCAGAACTGGCCAATCTCCTGTAAACAGTTGAAAGAATGTGTTTAAGTCGTACAGACGATTTTTTAGAAATATTTTTAGTTTGTGAAAATAGACACTTAGAAACTTTTCTGCTCAAAACCACACAATAGATTCCTATGGAAGGAAATACAAGTTACTGGTAAGTACGCTTAGAATTACTTTTCAGGGTCAGTGCTGGGCTAAAAGATGAAGCCCTGGGTTCTCTCCTGAAAACAGGTGAGTAAATCGGAATTCGTAGTTCAGCTGATTTTAGAGGAATATTTGTACGCTTCAAAATTGGACACTTAGAAACTTTTCAGCTGAAAACCACACAATGGATTCCTATGGAAGGAAATACAAGTTACTGGTAAGTACGCTAAAAATTACTTTTTAGGGTCAGTGCTGGGCTAAAAGATGCAGCACAGAGTTCTCTCCTGATAACAGGTGAGTAAATCGGAATTTGTAGTTCGGCTGATTTTAGAGGAATATTTGTATGTTTCAAAAATGGACACTTAGAAACTTTTCTGGTGAAAACCACACAATGGATTCCTATAGAAGGAAATACAAGTTACTGGTAAGTACGCTTATAATTACTTTTCAGGGTCATTGCTGGGCTAAAAGATGCAGCACTGGGTTCTCTCCTGATAACAGGTGAGTAAATCGGAATTCGTAGTTCAGCTGATTTTAGAGGAATATTTGTACGCTTCAAAATTGGACACAGAAACTTTTCAGGTGAAAACCACACAATGGATTCCTATGGAAGGAAATACAAGTTACTGGTAAGTATGCTTAGAATTACCTTTCAGGGTCAGTGCTGGGCTAAAAGATGCAGCACTGGGTTCTCTCCTGATAACAGGTGAGTAAATCGGAATTGGTAGTTCGGCTGATTTTAGAGGAATATTTGTACAATGGTGAAGGAAGGGGGCGGGGCCTGAGGTGACGCGTGCAACCACGCCCTGTGGCACAGTTTAAGTTGGGGAATTAATTCCTCTTGAATCCTGCTGTCCCCTGGGGGCCAACTAGCCCACCAGGTACCTCCAGTATGCGCCAGTGAGCTGCATTGCAGAGAGGTGTTCAGAGGCCACGCCCTTTTTACAACACTCTGCAACGCAGCCCTGTGGTGCTTACTGGAGGTACCTGGTGGGCTAGTTGGCCCCTAGGGCACCTCTGGACTGAAGAGGAATTAATTCCCCAACTTAAAACACGCCACAGGGCGTGTTTGCACACATATCACCTCAGGCCCCACCACCTACCTTCACCACTGTGCAAACGCGCCCCGTGGCGCGTTTTAAGTTGGGTGATTAAGTCCCCTTGAATCCTGAGGTCCCCTGGCGGCCAACTAGCCCACCAGGTGCCTCCAGTAAGCACCACGGAGCTGTGTTGCACAGAGGTGTAAAAAGGGGCATGACATGGACCACCTCTCTGCAACAAAGCCCTGTGGACCCCATCCCCCGGGGCATGGCCCTTTTTTTAAAATTATTGAATTTTTATGGAGGGGGGCTGCGTTGCCCCCCTCCGCTGGCCACTTTAAGGCCCCGGGGACCCCATACCCCGGGGCCGGCCATTGTTTGTTTTTTTTTAATGGTGGAGGGGGGCTGCAGGGCCCCCCTCCCAGGCCCCTTATGGCCCCGGGGACCCCATCCCCTGGGGCCTGGCCTCCGGTGGGGTCTATGGGGGGGTCCTCAATGCCCCCACGGTCCCAGCCGGCTCCCCGCGTCCTGTGGGAGCCGGCATTGCTTTTTCACATGGGGAGCAGCTACCATGCTGCTCCCCATGTGGAAAAGCAATCAGCTTTGCTTCATTGAAGCGAGAGCAGGTTTCCCTGCTCTCGCTTCAATGAAGCAAAGCATTTTGCAACAACAGGGCGGGAGCCGCGAGGCTCCCGCCCTGTCATTGCAAACTACAGTGTCCCGGGGTGGACACCCCGGGACACTGCAGGAGCCGCCCCTGGGGGGTGGCAGTCCCCAGGGCCTATAGAAGGTTCCAGGAGGGGGGGCTGTGTGGCCCCCCTTCCACATTTACAAGTTGCCCCGGGGGTAGCGGTCCCCGGGGCTGGGGGGCCTGAGAGCCCCCCACCCCAAATTATTTCAAGCCCCGGGGGGTGGCGGTCTCATTGTTGATGGATGTGCTATGGGGTTTCTGTTGCTGTTTTGTTTTTATCAGTGCTCTAAAGCAGTTTTCTGACTATGGGAGCACAATACTTAAGCAGCAATAAAAGAAAGTGTCATCCAAAATGTAAATGTAAAACGAAAATATAAAATGCATCTTGCAGATATAAATACCAATTTTTTTCCACATGTTAAGGAGGAGATGAGATTGCACATGATGGAAAATGACATTTAAAATAAAAGGGAGTCAAACATTGTTGGTACAGTTTAAACAGCTGCTTTCATACAGTAAAAAAAAAATGTGCACGTTAAATGTGCTGATAGGTTGGGGCTAACACTCTGGCAATGGCTTGCAAAGGCTCCAGCAGCCTCTAGGGAAGGTGAATGCTGTAAAAGCTGGGGCTCTGCGGTCGTGTTCAGCTGCGCCTTCGCATCCTCCTCTGCTCACGCTTTGCCACCCTCACCTTAAGGCACCTACAGCCAGGATGAACAATGTCAATGCCTGGTCCTTTAGCGCATGCCATAAATAAATGGTGGGACCCTGGCGGCCCCATGGGCCTTCATCGCCTGGCTCCTGTTGCCCTCTCACTTTCAGGATAACTTCTCTTGTCTTTAGCAAGATCCTCATTATCCCCTTAATTCGTTCCTCCCTCTTCCTCCATTCAAAGCCATATGTTTAACTATGTTCATTGCAATGTTTAGGGTGTTTTACAGATAGCAATTCAGTATGTGATTTTTAATTGATAAAATACCTATCCATGTTTTGTAACCCATTTCTGTCTTTCTTTGTGTCCCTTCTCCAGCTTCAGGCCTCACATCCTTTCCAAATTCCCTCCTTCCACCGCTTACCTCTCTCTGGCTTCCACCACATTGCATTTTGAATCTTTTATGTGAAATTTGAAATGCTCGACCCATGCTTCTTGGAAAAGCTTAGTTTGTAACACAAAGGAATCAGTTAAAGTTCAACTGATATTTTCATCTAAACCAATTCAGATAGGAGGTTTGTGTCGTATTGCAGGAGTTCTGTCCACTCCTTTGAACCACTTTCCTATCCATGGATTCCAAAGAGAACTCAAAAATGGAGGACTTGCTCAGAAACCGGTGAATATGAAAAACTACAATTTGTTATTTGTACAGAGGAAACTGGGGCTTTGAAAAAGTATAGGTGATCGTGGGGGTATGAAGGTGAGTGAATCAGTGCTGTGTAGAAATATGGTATATTTTGTTCCATGGTGCAGCCCGCCCCTAGTTCCCCGAACCATGTAGAGTAAATGGTGCCCCACAAGAATGGTATAGGTTCATTAAAGATTTTTGCGGCAGCTAGTGCATTGGCAGATGCAGTTTATCATCACAGGATCATTTTGGCTTGAGGAAGCAAGCCGTGGACTGTGGCCTGAATCCAGCATGGAACACACGGATAATGAGTCAAAGGGACCAGGAGGTTATCGTGACACGGTCCAGTGGGCACTAGGACCCTGCACACAAGCCATGGGAGGGGTCAGCAACCGGACACCACTTTCGGTCAGGGATAGGGGACAGGGTACTCGCAGGACACCAGGGAAGGAAGAGGACGTGCCTGCGAGGACGCATGAGATATAGGAAATAAAGAAGAAACACTCTGTGTGTTCTTGGGGGACAAGGGAAAATTGGGGGCAGGCAACTAGCGACAAGAAGGTGGGATCGCCACCAGACCTGCGTGCCCATAGCCTCTGCAACACTTCAACAGAGCCAGTAGCCCACCCTAGTCAGTCCACCCCAAGAAGAAGAAATGAGACATCGGGAGCCCACCCTGATCTCAGAAAAACAGAGTCAGGAGCCCACCCTTATCCGCATGCAAAGCCACAAAAAGAAGGACTGCAGCAACATCGGGAGCAAACCCCGGCCCCATCGACTACAAAACGCGGTAAGAAAGCTCCCTGTGACCATCCAGCAATGAGCTGTGCACCCGACCGTGACGGCAGCTGCCTGCTGACTAAGGAGATAGCCCCAAGCCTCCCACGTGGATTTCAAGTCAAAATCTCATGAGAACCTGGCGGCCATCTTCAAGTCAGGCAAAGGAGCCAATGAAAGCTGAAGAAGTCCCGGCGACCATTTTGAAGTCAGGCAATAACAAAGAATAGGAAATCTCGTTCTGGAGAGACCTCAGCGGCTATCTTTAGGTCAAGAGAGGTAGCCAATAAGCATAGAGGAAGACCCGGCGACCATTTCAAAGTCAGGTATGCCCATAGAAAAAATAAGAAACGTGGAAAAAGGTGGAAATAAAGGGAAATAAAGGCAAACATAAGGAAATAAAGTACTTATAAAGAGGAAATTGTTCAAAAAAAAAAAAGGAAAAGCATACAGAGTTAGGAGAAGCAGGACTGCACCACAACAACAATGATAGAGGAAGGAAATGACAACAACAGCGCAAATGTAAAGAACAGGAAGCCCCCTGCTAATAGGATGAGCGTTCCTTAAGACAGGGATCAATAAATGAGTGCATAGACTTAAGGCAACTAACCACTTATTAAACAACACAACAGTTGCAAAATAAACTGAAAGAACCAAAGATTTTTTTTTTTAAATACAAAAACATAGTTTATTGTTACAAATAAATGCACTTTACAAAAAATACCCACTCATACTAGCTTCATTCATGTCCACATGCACACACCACATCCATAAGTTTAATATCACAATATTTGAAAAACAGACAAAAATATTCAAAGATAGTTGATGATTTTTTATAGGAGCTAATCAATCTTGCTCCAAAACAATTCAATATATTTTGATTATTTCAACAATGGATAAGCCACAGATTAAAAATCCAAAGAACTAAAAAGACACACAAACAGCATGGCACATACTCAGATAGTGTTGATGGTTTACCTAGAGCTCAAGAAAACCAGTGGTGAACATGGGGAAGTTCAGAGAGACACTGACACTGATATACAAAGAAAGGTCAATAAAAGAGGAAGTATATGTGCTACAAGAAGACATCCCAGAATGTGTCTACTAAGAAACGTCACCACACAGGTGATGGGTCTCTTATCAATGATGTATCACATGTCAGAACATCAGAACATTCTGAGGGAACACCCGGCCACACTACAAGGTCTGGGAAAAGTGAGAGACAAGCAAATAACAATGCACATCAACAAGCAGTCAAGCCTGTGGCTCTGCATTACAGAAGAGTGCCCATATATCTGCAACCACAAGTGGAAGAAGAAATACAAAACCTACTGGCACAAAACATCATAGAGCCAGCTGATGGACCAACTCCATGGGTATCTCCGATAGTAGCAGTACCAAAGAAGAACACTTCAAAAATGTGCATCTGCTTTGACATGAGAATACCAAACAGGGCAATTGAGAGGGAAAGAAACCCAGGGCCCCACTTAAATGACATGATTATCTGTATTACTGGTGCAGGCAGATTTTCAAAGTAAGACCTGTGCAAAGGATACCATCAACTGGAACTTGATCCACAATCAGGATACATCACATCATTCTCCTCTCACATGGGTCCCTTTCGCAACAAGCGACTCAGCTTTGGAATATCATCAGCAGCAGAGATATTTCAAGAGACAGTAAGACAAGTGATCAGGCCTGTAAAGAACAGCTTGAATTACAGTGATGACATCTTGGTATTCGGATGCTCAGATGAGGAGAATGGCAAGGCCCTACGAGAGGTCTGCAGCCAATTGGAACAAGCAGGCCTGACCTTAAATGAGGACAAGTGTGAATTGGGGAAGGGAGAACTAGTATTCTTTGGACTCATATTTTTAAAAAAAGGAATGAGGCCAGACAGATCCTAGCAAAGTGGAAACACTGGAAAAACCAAGACAATAAAAGGACATACTCACAACCAGAGAAGGAAAGCCTAGCAGTGGTATGGGAGTGTGAACACTACCACATGTTCATCTATGGAAAACCTTTCATCATTGTAACTGACCACCAAGCACAAGTGACAATATATGGAAACCCAAACGCAAAAATACCACAGCGTATTGAAAGGTAGGAAATAAGACTGATGGACTATGACTTCAAGATAGTGCACAAACCTGAAAAAGAACACAACCCAGCTGACTACTTGTCACGGCATCCTCTACCGCAGGCACCAGAAAACACATCCATGGCAGAAGAGTACCTAAACTTTATGATAAGACAGAACACTCCCGCTCCAATAGCAATTGAAGAGCTGGAGCGAGAGACAACAAGGGATGCCACAATGCAAGCAGTCAAATTAACTACACAACAGTCCCATTGGAGAAGGTGTAAGAAGTGAAGAAATGCTGGCGTTCAAAAACATACATGAAGAGCTGTCAGAAACAGAAAGAGAAATTGTACTAAGAGGAACGAGGATATTAAAACCAAAAGCACTACAGCAGCAGACTGTAAACTTAACACATGAGTCCCACAGAGGCATAGTAGCCACAAAAAAGATGCTACAGGAAAGAGTATGGTTCGCAGAGTTGGATCAACTGGTGGAAGACACAATATTGAACTGTGACATATGCCAAATAACGGGAAGGCCCGCAAAGACAGAACAGCTGCACATGTCGGAGCTTCCTTGGGCAGTGTGGACAACATTGGCAGCGGATTTCTATGGGCCTCTGGACACTGGCGCCTACCTGCTAGTAGTCATTGATGAATACTCCAGGTTTCCCATAGTACGACAGGTGTCATCAACATCAGCCACTGCAACTTTGCCAATACTAGGTGACATATTTGCAGACTGGGGCTCCCCACAAATAATGAAGACAGACACTGGGACAACCTTCTTGGGAGAGGAGATTCGCAGATTCATGGCTTACCTGGGCATCCACCACAAGCAAACGGGCCAGGCACTCTGTCAAATATTAAGAGACTACCCAAACACCCCTCATAGTTCCAGGGGATGATGCCCAGCAGAACTGGTGTAGGGAAGAACAAGCAGGACAAGACTGCCCCAACTGGAGGCAAAAGTGCCACCAGAACACAACAGAATTGCATCAAGAGATGAAAAACAAAATGAAACTATATGCAGATGCCCGGAGCCATGCCACACCATCAAAGCTGAAGCAAGGGAACTCAGTTCTGGTGCATCAACGACAAGCAAGGAAATCAAACAGCATTGTTTCAGGTGAACCACTAACAATAACAAATGTCAAAGGGCCAATGGAAACAGGGGCATCAGGCCTCTACCGGATCACCAGAAAAAGCTCACATTTAAAGGGACTAAAGACATTAGATGAGGAGCAAGGAGAGCCAGCATCCAAGAGCAACACAACACATGGCAAAGAGGAAGTCATGGAGAGCATGGAATGGATGTCACATTACTGCGAGAGACAAGACCTAGTGAATGGGGTACCAAACGAAGGAACAGAAGGCTTGTGCCCAAAGAGAGTGAGCAGAAGGCCAAAGAGACTTATTGAGGAAATATAACGGTGGGGTCAGCCAACACCACCAACAGCAGAGCAAATAAGGGCAACACCAGTGTGTCCTCTCTCTCTCTCTCTCTCATTTTTTCTTTTCCTTCCACAAAGGGGGAGATATCGTGACATGGTGCAGTGGGCACTAGGACCCTGCACACATGCCATGGGAGGGGCAGCCACCGGACACCACTTCTAGTCAGGGAGTGGGGACGGGGCACTTTTGGGACACTAGGGAAGGAAGAGGACGTGCCTGCGAGCACGGACGAGATATAAGAAATAAAGAAGAAACACTTACAGGTCTCAGTGTGTTCCTGGGGGGCAAGGGAATATCGGGGACACGACAGAGGTAAACACAGGAAGTTCCTGTGAGACACAAGAAAAGGTAGACATATGGAAAATGAAGCAGACTCACAGAGAAATAGGGAAAGGGAAACAGGACAATATGTATGGTATAGGGTTTCATTTGGCAGGCAGACACTAGGATGAGAAGAAACATTGAAGGGTAAAAACTTGTGGCAGTCAAATACAGAGACACACAAAAATGGTTTCAAATCACTGCGGTCAATAGGCTTAGATTTACAGTTGCGTAGGCTTGGCAGAAGTGCGCAAATGACCTCACATGCTTTCATTGGAGTGTTACAAGATTTGGTCACCTCCCCGACCAAGTACCACCATAGGGAAAACTCGGAATTGGCACATGATAATGATCACATGCAAACATGTTATCTGCAGGGTCACAAGACCACCAGTGACCCAATAGAGCACAGTTGCAAATAAAATACACAAACTGAATGCAAAACAAACCACACTCATTCAAAATCAGGCAGTGTCACAAGACCACGGCCTTCCCTACAGTACCTTTTCCCCTGTTGGCATAAACCACAATCTGCCGGTGACATTCTGGATTTTGTAAATCTCAAGAAGCTAGGTAAATAATCACTGATAAAAAAAAAGTGTAACATGAAAGAACATAAAAAATGAGTGACTGAAATACACATTTCAAAATGTGTTTATATTTTTTTCTAAGGAAGGACATGTTTACTTTGAACACAGCTTAAAGCACACAAAGATATAATGTTTTCTTTAAATGAAATGGCAAGTTCTGTCATTCAGCACATCTGCTATAATAAACTGTGCAACACAAAATGGAGTGTTAGTTTGTCTGTGTAAGGTATTGAGATAAGAAAACTGGAACCGATTTTTGAACCATTAGAAGTTAACTAATGGGTTCATTTTTCACTCTGGTGTCCCTTTCAGCAAAGTTATACTCCTTTACCATAATCACTCCAAAACCATTGTGAGAAGAAAAGAACAGCAAAAATATAGTCAAATTCTAATCGCAATGCGAAAGAAATGTATTCAACGCCATACAATGTTCAACAGCCCTTAATTGCAGAAGACATTAGCCACCAGCCAGGATCAGGCTCAACTCCACAGTAGATTAATGTTGCCAGCATGAGCATTGACAGGATAGAAATTCTGGGAAATCTACTCATATCACTGAGTACATATCATCAACTTTCATTGTTGTAGCAAAAACTAGTTTATTATTTAACCTCTCCATTGCAAGGAATAAAGCTAACGAAGAGTTAAAGGAACACATTTGTGGCCTATTCTCTGACCTCCATATCTGAAATGACAGTGGATTACAGACATTTTCACTCTTTCCTAAGATGAGGTGTACTGTCTTTCCCTCAGCCAATACCCTAAATATTTAATAGTGTACCTCTTCTTAAGAAAAAGTGATAATCTGTAATGTAGGTAGGAAAATGCAATAAGGATCAAAGCTTAATTGATGCTGCTTCTTCCAAATATTTGTGGGAGGTTTGGAAGATAGAAAATTAAATGTTGCTATTCTCCAACAATAATATAAAATTAGATGATAACAGCTCACACCAAATATGGGTAAATTATTTTTCCACTCTAAATGGCCTGGATGAGTCACATTGTATCGTGGTTTGTAAATCTAACAGATCTCTGACCTGCTCCTTAAAGGAGGAGATCAATGTGATAACCAATAGTCCAAGTAATAAATCCCATGCTGAGATGAACTGTCCATGGATATCTACAAATGTAATGTTAATTTGTGGGGCTCCCTCCACACAGTTGGATTTAGTACCATGGCTATGCACACATTTTTGACTCGTGGTATGACTACATAATAATACCAGTCTTTAATTCGGATGACAGTGATAAACCTAAGTGCTATCCGCAAATACCTATGATAGGCTCCTCAGATAAAGATATGGTCAGGAATTGTATAAGACAAATGCAAGACTGGGCAGCAATTTTGGCAGAAAATCAACATGACCTCCGACCTGGTTCTTCGGTAGGGACTCACCTGTGTTTTTCTAAAAGACACCCTTGCCTACCTCCTGACTTCATTTATTGTACACTGTGCTGCCATTGTACTTGGAAAGAATTATTGTATCTGCAACAATTAATTTCATGCCCAAATTAAAGGAGTGGTAATGGGAGACATGTTCACTTGTGATAAAATCAATCTATATATAACTAATTTTGAGGGGAACACCACACGCTCTATTATGAACCATTTTACCTCTCCTGTTCCTAAATGGTTCCATTATATGGGTGGCATGTTCCTTATCCGGCAAGGAACTCTCTTAGTACTTTTGGCATTCCATGGGTGGCTCAAGAACCAAAGTACCGACTTATTCTTTACCCTTTAATACAACAATGAACACATTCATTTTCTGGACCTTCTCATGAGACAGGATGGTCGATTACTCTATTTGAATCTTTACACAAAACTTACTGCATGTAACACTCACTTTACTTAAGTAAGATAGTCATCATCCCTGAAACTTGAGAGACAATCTGCCCTTTGGGCAATTCCTCAGAATTAGACGTAATTGTACCCAAAAAATATATTCTTTTGATTAAGTAAGGAATTTGGCTTTTAAATTGGCTGCTAGCGGATATCAACATAGGATAGTGAAAAGATCTTTAAAAGAGCAAAGTATAACAGTAGAGAAGGCCTCCTAAAAGACAAAATCAAAAACACAAACATGACCCAGTGTCACCACTTGAATTTAACAAAATAAAGAAAGTAATCCTCAAGAATTGTCATTTGCTAGAATCAGAAAACGACATGTTATTGAGACCAATGTTTGTTTTCAATAGGGGTAGTAATCTTAGAGATCAACTTGTAAAAGCTTTTCAAGCATCTAAGAAACCAAGGCCCTCATTAATGGGACTTGGCGTAGGGCAGCATAGCAAGTCAGCTTGCTGCACTGCCCCAACACCAAAGTGAAAGGGCAGGAATGCATAGTGTTTATGCAATGCAGTGCATTCCTGTCCTTTACCCCTTCGTTGGTGCCCGTTCGGCAGCCTAGTTCCGACGTAAAACTCTAGCATCATCATGTAAGAGTGCCTCTGTTCTTGGCAGGATTGGTTTTGTACAGGAAGGGGCACCTTCCTACACAAAAACAATCTAAAGAGGCCTTTTCCTGTTTTATGTGCTCCAGAAGACAAAACAGGAAAAATAAATGTATTTCTCCTTGTTACTCGTGTACTCAATACACGCAATGGCAAAACCTTGGGCTGACTCCTCCACACAGTTCCCTTGAATTCCAAAATGTGTGCACTACAACCAAAGTGTCAGCCGCTGCTTGATACTTCCATTAAAAAGAAATACTTAAAAATGAACCACTAGAAGGTGCACTCCAAAAAAGGTCTACAATCCTTTGTTATAGATGGACTATCTCCTTTAATTCGAATTTCTTTGTTTCTTTTTCATAAAAAAAGCCAAAGAGTACAGCCAACGTGTTCCATTCCGACCATGCTGAACCTCATCAGGGATGTGAATAACATATAAAAACACGTATAAGACATACACCATATGACATTTAACATATTTACTTACATACAATAATGAAAAAAACATTAGACATATTAAAACAATCATGACCAATCCATTAGTCATTTAACAAACACACCATGCACGACATGATATAAATATATATATATATATATATATATATATATATATATATATATATATATATATATATATATATATATATATATATATATATATATATATTTATATATCTATAGCAACACTCGTTTGCAAGAGTATAAACCCACCGCACTCCAAACCAGAGGGCGCGTTGTCTTGTCAGACCTCTCAAGCACGGTCCAATTTACATCATAAATCCCTTGCATACCTAGGATGACGACGACATGTCTTTCACCAACCAATATTTATTTGTCGGCTATTGCTGTCGGATGCGTTTTGCCTGCACAGCAGGCTTGCTCACCAAACCCCATGGGAAAAAGGGAGCACATATATCAATGTGACAACTCTAGTAACACATAATAACCGGTCCATAATACACCTTGATATATATTCCTCTCAATAGAAGAAGTCAGATCGGCACAGATATTTCAAACCCTAATATATATATATGGAGTACCCATGAAAAAGGTGAGCCCATACATCAATGTGATAATCAGCACCCACTATATCAAACCCTAAAATCCTTATTATTCACTAGTGCATTTGTAGAAATTTTAAACAGTGACTTCATAATATGTTTGTACATCCCCGGGGTTCATACATCTGTCCCCATCCCGGCACCATAGTTAAGAAAACATTAGGATCTATATAGCGAACTTAGAGAGAAATGAATCAGTGGTAGCAACACTCAGTATGTGAAGATATAAATAACAAGCGATTGATTAGCCGTTAAGGACAAACATCCCCATATGCCTTTTTAGACCTGCCAGCCTTGGCGTGGGTATCCCCTCTCTTTTTGCCTTTTCCTCCTATGTTTTTGTTGTGTGTTGGACTTTGTTTTTACTGGTTTAGATGCTTTGGGCCCTTTCCCACTGCTGTTCAGTGCCAAAGTGCAACTGCTCCCTCTGTAAATTGTTGTCATTGGTTAGTGTCTCCACAATTGGCTTATTTGGTTTATCTTTAAGTCCCTTGTACAGTGCACTATGGGTGCCCAGGGCCTTTAAACTAAATGCTGCTAGTGGGCTTGCAGCACTGATTGTGCCACCCACATGAGCAGCCTGCAAATGTAACTCAGACCTGCCATTGCAGTGTCTATGTGCAGTCTGGCACTGCCATGTCAACCTGCAAGTGCACCCACTTGCGAGGTCCAAACCTTCCCTTTTCTTACATGTGAGTCATCCCTAAGGTAGGCCCAAGGTACCCCTGTAGTCAGGGTGCAGTGCATTTGAAAGGTAGGACATGCCCTCATGTGTGCGGCATGTCCTGGTAGTGAAATACTGCCAATTGCGTTTTTCACTATTGAAAGGCTCCCTGTCCCATAGGATGGAATGGGGAGTTTTCTTATAACATCTTATAAGTATAACTGGCCCTGGGAACAAAATAGGAAAATTTATTTTAGTATGCCTGAAGTCAGAATATAAAGATGCATCTTTTAGTCAGATTGATTTTTATATTCTGTGTTTGAAAATACAATTTTTAGAAAGTAGTTTTTTTCTTGCTAAGCGATCCAGTATGCCTCTGCTAGTTGTGTGTATTGACTGTCTGGCTTCCGAATGAAAGGGGCTGGCGATGTGCATTCTATTTAGACAGCCACTTGGGTGGCTGAAGTGTGTCCTGCCTTTCCAGGATGAGTCAGGACTGGGCGGAATAGACATGGGCTACATTCAAAGTAGGGGGAGGAGATTTATTTCACAGCTGAATGGGCCTGTTCTGCCTTAGACAATGCTGTCTCCACCTCCTGCCAGGAATCTGCACCAGAGAGGACAGAACTGGTTCTAGCTGGGCAACAAGACTCTCTGCCTCCAGAGAACAAAGGATGTTGTACTATAAAGAGTGGGGCCCAGACCCTTAAACTGTAGATCACTTTTGGACGTCAAGAAGGAACCTCTGCCAAGGAGAAGAGCTGAAAGAAAGTGGGAGAGGAGTACTGCCCCTTTGCTTTGTACTGTCTTGGGTTGGCCTGCAGTAGCTGTTTTCACCAAGGAGAGGAACTGTGTGTGTAGCCTGCTGTTATATTCCATATAGGTACCCTATATAGGCACAGGTAACATTGCAACCTATCACCTATATTCTTCCCTACATTACATACATAACTGTTCTTAGCGACTGACCTTTTACCTAAATACGACACTGCATTCAGAATGCGGGTTTTTCCCTAGTTCGAATCTCATACATTATGCATGAGGCTTCTTGGAAGCACAGCAGGACTGACAGCAGGACAAACACCTCCTGTATAATATTTCTGTATAAAGTTCAGGCCCGACATCATCCTTTAGGCCGACACAGTAACACAGCAAGGTAGGACCCCTGGGGAGACCTATGGGTATATATACATCAGGTCTTGCTTAGAAAGACAGAGGAGACTGTGACTTCCCGGCTGACACACTGACCAGAGACGCTGAGGTTCCTGCATGCAGCTGCTCCAGCTAGCAGTGGTCCAACTCGAGACCAGGACGGGGTCCCATATTCTCTCATTCTCAGGTAATGGGGTGGACTAGATCCTAGAGGGATTTTTGGCATAACACCTACATATATGCTAGGTACATTTAGGTACATCTATTTAGGGAGACATCGTAGGAGTATGCACTTTTTATCATGTGTTTAATGTACTTGTATGTATTCATGATTATTACAAGATAGTAGAGCTATACCATCCATTTAATTTCTTAGTGCTTCTGATCATATATTTCTGCTACTGTCTAATGGTTGTTGAAGCTCATCTATTCTACACTAGAATAACAAATGCTCAATAAATCCTTATTGACAAATGGCCAGTATGTTTATTTTGTATACCTCTGAGACGAACTAAGTGAGCACGAGTGACTGAGCGAAAAATTGTATATTGTTTCCACGATTCTGAGGGATCAGGGTTGTCATGTTCTGAAGTTGCCAAGAACTATTCCCTCCCTGATGATGGGAGATTCTAGTGGCACTGTGAGCTAGCTGATACAGACAGGCTAACGTATCCAGTGGGGGAGCACAGAATCAGTCTGCCACCAATCCTACAGTTTATGTTATCCAAACACACAGATCCTGTATAGGTAATATAGGAACTACACAGCACTGCTTGAGGAAGTATCTCCAAGGGCTTGGAAGTGGAGCTTGCCCCCTGTTCACGAGGTCTCAGGAACAGCAAAGACCTCACCAACCTTCCTGGCACTGTCTGTGGAACCGCTGGTTTCAGCCGCCTCAGAAGAAAGGAGCATCCAACTCTGTTACCAAGTCCGTCGCAGGGTTCTGTATCATGAAGGCACCGCAGAAGGCCCTGCCACACTTTGCACCGCATCCTTGGTCTCACCAACGCCATGTGGATGATCATCACCAAGCCGTTGCTTGCACCGCATCCCGTGGGCTGTGCATTAAGCACCGCCTCGTCTCATCCTGCCTGGAAGTCACTGACACTGTCACTGCACAACCCGAACATCGACCGGCACCGTTGCCTGCACAGCAACCTGTAAGCACCGCATTGAGCACTGCCTCTCCCTGTACTGTAAGCCTTGGTCTCACCGATGCCGTCTGGACGATCGGCACAGAGCAGCTGCCTGCACCACATCATTAGGGCACCTCACCCTGTACCGCTTCCATTTTTGCAACGTAATCGCGATGGTTGCCCCAACCGACTCACACAAGTGTGTCGGTAACAAGGAGAAAGGTACTCTTCACAAGTCTGTCAACGATTTAGCTGGCCCGTACCGATGCGGTCAGCTAGAACTGTTAAACTCTGTTGTTTTCATCATCATGGTAGCCCAGGACAGGCTACCGACTCGGAAGAACTGTGTTTTGTGGATATTTCTACAATTTTAAAGTTATCTTGCAAAGTAATTATTTTTATAGTATTGTATGTTAGATTTTTGTCTTCTTGGTTTAGATAAAATTTTGCTTATTTTTCTATACTGGTGTGGTGTCCATTTGTAGTGTTTTCACTGTGTTTCTGAATGCATGCACAAATGATTTACACACTACCTCTGAGATAAGCTTGTCTGCTCATGCCAAGCTACCAAGGGGGTGAACAGGGGTTATTTTAGAAGTGTATCCCCCTTACCCTTGATTGAGGAAGACAGCATAAGATTGCTTTGCCGAATTTTAGGCGTTTTTAAACTACCCGATTTGTGTATTTCATTTTGTATGATTTTGCATTTCCCCTGTTTTTAAAATTCTTGACCACTTACTTGCACGATAAAATAGCTGCTCTGAAGCTAAACGCACCGCTATTTTGCGGGTTACACTTCACTCCAGTTACACTCTGAAGCCAGGCGGCGGCCATCTTACTACAGGCGAGGCACGCCGGAAGGCGATCCGGGCAATCTAGGCGTCAGAAGGGCTCCGCCCGCGCATTTAAAGGAGGGCAAATCCAGTGTTCTGGTTACTTTGATTGAGGAAGACAGCATAAGATTGCTTTGCCGACTTTTAGGCGTTTTTAAACTACCCGATTTGTATATTTCATTTTGTATGATTTTGCATTTCCCCTGTTTTTAAAATTCTTGACCACTTACTTGCATGATAAAATAGCTGCTCTGAAGCTAAACGCACCGCTATTTTGCGGGTTACACTTCACTCCAGTTACACTCTGAAGCCAGGTGGCGGCCATCTTACTACAGGCGAGGCACGCCGGAAGGCGATCCGGCCGCTCTAGGCGTCACAAGGGCTCCGCCCGTGCATTTAAAAGAGGCCATGGCGACGCGCAGTGGTCACGCGCAGCGGGATCGCCGGGTAAACGCCGGAGTTACGCCAGAGTTCAGCCCGTCTGCGCCCGTCCGCGCTGAGGACGGGCTGCAGGGCGGGCTGCGTAAGGGGAATCTAGAGCTTTCCTCCAAGGTAACTCACTCATATACCATCCAAGATTTGCTTGCTATGAAACCTAGCTCGCTCTCCTGCCATCATAGACATACCCCGGAAGCTCTCCGGGAAGGATATTTATGTGGTACATGCAGGTTTACCTTATCCACTATCCCCGAATTTAATAACAATGTTCAGTCTCCTCGCCAACTGCTTAATGAGGCCACTGCTGAGAAAGGTTATTTGATCAACGCCCGTTCCATCATCAAAAATAACATCTACTTTCACGATTTCGTGACAGCTAGGAATCCAGCTTGGGTTTTTATCACGGAGACTTGGGCCACAGACACATCAGGACATGATCTCCTCCTAGCCATCCCAGAGAACTATGCCCTACAGAGATTAGACAGAGTTAAACGTAGAGGTGGCGGCCTAGCTATCCTTCACCGGTCTCATCTCACTTGTAGAACTAATGCTCTGTCAAAACTATCAGACCCCATTGAGGCCCTTCATTTCTGTATTTCATCATCACCATCCTCGTCATTCTCAGGGATTCTGATGTATAGGCCCCCTGGGCTGAGATCACAGTTCAGCAGTGACCTGTTTAGATTATTAGAACCTTACGCAGGCAAACCGCACTTCACCATACTAGGGGACCTTAACTTTCATCTAGAGGACATCACATCTAAAGATACTATATCTTTGATTGATCCCCTAGATGCTTGCGGTTTCACACAGCTGGTCAGGGAACCCACACATAGAGCAGGCCATACGCTGGACGCAATTTTTTCTAATGACTCCCGGATCATGACAGGCCCACCGGAACAGCTAGTTTGGACTGACCACTTAGCAGTACCTATCGTACTTACCACCTCTAGTATAGAGTTTCCCATGAAGGAGTTTTCTTCAAGAGAATGTAAGCGAAATTACAAAAATATCTCTAATGAATCCCTGGCCCCGTTTTTCGGAACCTTTTCCCTGACTTCAGACCCAGAGAAGGCAGCCTCGGAACTAGCCAACTGCATTTCTGGGGCTGTGGATATTTTAGCTCCTGCCACCCCTAGGTATGCTGCGAGGCGTAAACCCTCTGCCCCGTGGTTTGGGGAGCAACTTAGGCTGATGAGACAAGGATGTAGAAGACAGGAAAGACAGTGGAGGAGGACATGGGACACTAAGGATAGAGAGCTGTACAAAAGTTCCCTAAAGATTTATAAGACCTCAGTTATCAAAACCAAACAAGACCACTTCTCCAACATTACTACATCCTTGACATCATCTAGGGAACTTTTCAAAATCGGAGATTCCCTCTGCTCATTACAGACACCTGATCCTATAATAGTCTCTCAGGAGCTCTGTGACAACATCTCAAGCTTCTTTCACACTAAAATTGTAGACATTTCCATGCAATTGGAAATACAGAGGAAGCGTCTGGGAACACATATGGCCACGGATCTGTCAATTTTAGAAACATGGTCAAAGGATCCTGACAAGACCCTTACCAAATTCCCTCCTGTCACTCTGGAAAATCTTAACCTCCTGCTGAATAGGACGAAGTCCTCCTCTCCTTTGGATCCATGTCCGCTTAAAACTCTGAAGGAATGCAGGGACACCTTCCTTCCCTACATCCTGGAGGTTATGAATAGTGCTTTAGAGCACGGTGTATTTCCCTCAGCTTGGAAGAGGGCCATCGTCAGGCCGTTACTGAAGAAACCCTCTTTGGATCCTGCAGTGCTAAAAAACTTTAGACCTATTTCTCTTCTACCTGCCCCAGCCAAAATGCTTGAGATGCACCTGAACCATCATCTGTCTGCCTTCCTGGACTCCTCTGGATTCCTTGATCAGACTCAACATGGTTTCAGAAAACTACACAGCACAGAGTCTGCACTCACTGTTGTGACCAACAACATCAGGATGAAGGTAGACAAAGGACAGACCACGATGCTGGTCTTATTGGATCTGACCGCTGCATTCGACACCCTTTCTCCCTCAGTCTTAACATCTCGACTGAGGGAGCTGGGGGTGGAGGGGCCCGCCCTTAACCTTCTATCCTCCTTTCTAGAGCTTAGGGGGCAGAGGGTCCAAATGGGCAAATACCTCTCCCCTGTAAAGTCCTTGCAATGTGGGGTGCCACAAGGGTCGGCTCTAAGTCCGACCCTATTCAACATCTATGTGGCCCCACTTGCTAGACTAGTAAGATCTCAGGGGATGGAGGTAGTGTCGTATGCAGACGACACTCAGATCATGGTGTCCCTGTCACGGTCTGTCAGCACCACAGCGTTCAGCTTCAGGAGTTGCATGCAATCGGTTGCCGATTGGATGACGCTCAATTCCTTGAAGCTGAATGGCGACAAGACCGAGGTGCTGATTTTCGGAAAGGACAGGGATGCCTGGTCGAGTGAATGGTGGCCGCCA
The DNA here is from genome assembly GCF_964204655.1 of Triturus cristatus. Taxonomy (NCBI): domain Eukaryota; kingdom Metazoa; phylum Chordata; class Amphibia; order Caudata; family Salamandridae; genus Triturus; species Triturus cristatus. The sequence continues at coordinate 1,292,255,402 of NC_140589.1, forward strand.
TCACTGGGAACCTGTCCGACCCCTTCACAGTCGCCAAGAAAACTGGGGGTCATCTTTGACATTGAGCTGGCCATGAACCTACAGATCAATAGAACTGTAGCTACCTGCTGGGGAGTTCTAAAACTCCTTCGCAGAATAGCTCACTACTTATCCCCGCAGGCAAGAAAACAAACAGTGGTAGCATTGGTTGGATCTCGCTTAGATTATTGCAATGCGCTATACACTGAGATTAATAAGGGATTGGTACATCGCCTGCAAGTAACACAGAATGCAGCAGCGAGATTTGTTCTGGACCTTCCTTGCTCCGCCTCCGCCACATTAGCCAGGAAGAATCTTCATTGGCTACCCATTGAGCAACGCATCTCTTTTAAAATTATTTGCCTAGTCTATAAGGCTCTTACAGCAGGACCGGACGACGGACTGGGATCTCTGCTTTCTAACTATGTACCCAGCAGATGTCTCAGATCTTCTCAACAGAACCTCCTTGTTATCCCCCGCACTAAAAAGACAAGATGGGGAGGTAGAGCCTTGGAATCAGTGGCCCCCGACTATGGAATGCTCTCCCCTGCGAGCTCAAGGCCCTTTCATCCCTGCCCCTCTTTAAGAGAGCTCTCAAGACCTGGTATTTTGGGAAAGCCTATTATTAAGCATTGCATGGTTATTCAATATATTATGTTAGGCGCCTTGATGCCCATTGGGCTGAGTTTTGCGTGTTATACATTTATTTTCATTTCATTACCCTGAGTAGGCAAAAGGGTCCCTACTTGCACATGGGTGCAAACCATTGCCAACTAGAGACCCCTATCTCAAACATGCCTCTATTACCATAAAGGACCTGGAATCTATCAAGTACAACAAACCTCAACACCCGAACCTCTCCCAAAAAGAATCACGTATCTTGACTGCATTACGACAACACATGTCTATCACATTCCAACCAGCCGACAAAGGCGGAGCCCTAGTGGTAATGGACACTGAGTTCTACGTAAAAAACGTTGATGAGCATGTGAAAGACATCAACACATACATAGCCATGGATCAAGACCCTACCAAGGATTTTCTTACAATACTGAATAGTATTTTACAGAAAGGAGAAGAAGATGGCATCATTGATGTAAATACCCGAAAATTTCTTTTTCAATCCACACCAAGGGTTCCGCATATATATATGCTCCCTAAAATACACAAAAACAAACAAAATCCACCATTTAGACCCATAGTAGCAGGCTGTGGATCCATGCATGAAGCAACAGGTCAATATCTGGATCACCATTTGCAACCTTTGGTTCAATCATGGGAAACGTACATCAAGGATACAACTGACTGCCTTTTAAAATTGGAATCCATCAAAGAATATCTTGACACTGATTATCTCCTTTGCACAATAGACGTTGTGGCCCTTTATACATCGATATCCCACGATGAAGGTCTCGAGGCTGTAGAATGGAGACTTCTTAACTCATCATTCACCAAAGAAAAAAGCATCTTTCTTTTGGAATTACTACATTTCGCATTGTACCACAGTTACTATTCATGGAAAGACAAATACTACCTTCAGATCACAGGTACATCCATGGGCTTTCCAGGAGCCCCAGCGTATGCGAATACCTTCATGGCTTACTTTGAGCATCTATACATTTTACACAACCCAGTCTGGCGAGCCAACACAACCCTTTTCTTGAGATATATTGACGATATCTTAGTTATTTGGAAAGGTTCCAGAAGTCTTTTGGAGCACAGCATCACTGAGTTGAATCAATGCAACCCTAGAATACAATTCACCCATGACATTCAAAATGACAAAATCAACTTTCTGGACATTGAGATTCACAAATCCACCCATGGCTTAATCACCACAATCTACCGAAAACCCACAGATGTCAACAATGCACTGCATTTCAGCAGTGCCCACCCATACTCTTTGAAGAAACATTTACCGGTGTCTCAACTTACGAGAATCAAAAGGATTACTTCAGACAACCAACAATGTGAAATGGACATCAAACAACAATTGGTCAAATACAAAAACAGGGGCTATCCTGATAACATCCTCTTAGAGGCAGAACAAAAAGTGGCACAAAAAAGACGAGAAGATCTACTTCTTACTACCTCTAAGGTCTCTTCTAAAAGGGAAGTTTTTGTATTAAGACACTCTATGCAATCTAAAAACATCAAATCAATCATTCACAAACGATGGGACATCATTGCACAAGAAGCTGATTTTCACGAGTTGTTTAAGGATCCCCCTATGTTTGCACATACTAGACCGAAGAACTTGAGGGAACTCCTTAAAAACAAAGTTAAACCTCAAACTGCGAAAAATACAGGGATGAAAAAATGCCACAACTGTGGGCAATGTGGCAACGTCATAGTAGGCAAAGCCTTTACACATCCACACACAGGCAAAACTATCACATTACAACACACATCAGATTGCAACACTGAGTGGGTCATTTATGCCATTAAATGCCCTTGCGGCTTGGTGTATGTAGGGAGGACGAGTCGCAAGATTAAGACCAGAATTATCGAACACAAGAGCAGAATTCGGAATAGGAATATGACCTCTTCTTTGGTTACACACTGGATCAACACACCCCACACCATTCCTCAATTACGATTCACTATTTTGGAACGCCTTCCCATACTGACAGACAGAGATATGAACACACTTCTTTCATGTAGAGAAACACATTGGATAAAATTCCTGGGAACAGTGATCCCGGGTGGTCTGAATGACCACTACGAAATGTTATGCTTCATCTGAAAGTTTTGTGATATCATGTATTTCTCTTCTTTGTAAAGGATTTGCACTCGTACTACGTTTCTCGTCTTCACACCTATTTCAAACTTTTCTTCGTTTTCCTATTGTTTTATATACATGCGGTAGATTAGATTTTACTCGCAGTGCTTTACAGCAGAATCACTGCTAATTTCAATTATTTACGAACAGTTACCCCTTTTTACTCTTTTCATTTCCATTACATGAACAGCACGTTAGTCCGTTGTTCATGTCATTTGCGCACCACCGTTTATGTTATAACCGACACACTTGTCATCCACACGCATGCGCCAGCAGAAGGTTTGCAGTTCCCGGAAGTTTAGCTGAGAAGCACGAACACTTCACTTGAAAGGTGAGACGAGTTAGCGGTCATTGAGCTGATACATTGTATTACAACCATTCGGTTGTTTCTAACCTACGGCTTCGCTTGTTACAGACATATTCAACGTACTGACCGGCAGATACTTAGACCCTTTTTCATGACTCCAGGCGTTACAGCAGGGTGAGTCGGGGCGCAATTGATTTCCTTTTGAGTGTCCGTCTCTCTGACTTTTGAGTTTAAATATGCTCCTTACGTAGAGCTCACTCATCACGTTCTCTTACAGATACTTTGAGTTACGCACGACTAAAATTATTCCGGTAAGCACACACTTCCTGATTTCGAGCTTCACGCTCTTTTCTCTTTAACAGTTTATCGTACACACACCTTGGTGAGATTTCTTTTTTCTCGCACGTTAACCTCTTGATGTGGGTTCCCATTTTATGATCTTCCTATGAGTGCAAATCCTATAAATCCAACATACATGTCATTTTTCTAATTGAATTCATGTGGCTTTTGTTGCAGCTCCGGCTGGAGGCTGAAAAGAACTTAAAATAGAGCAACTTCATCTATTTTGATTGTTTGTGAACGTATATATCCCCTGACGAAGGGTTAGAAATTAACCCGAAATGCATTGGGACCTTGTTTTTTACAATTGTTGAACATTGTAATTTAATTTGAATTGGAAAACAAACACCATAACTGATGTATTGTGATGATAACAATACCAATTGAACCAGTTATAAAATACAACCAATACAAACAAACAGTGGTAAAACCAGTTACTTGTTTATTGTTTTTATACCATTTGTATCTTGTTTCACTGTATATCTATTGCACATTTTGTACATTTTCGGTTTACTTTTGTTGAGACCTTAGGGTCCTAGCTGTGATTCACGCAGGCTCTGGTCTTTCCAGAACCTCCCTCAACTATTGTTATATATAGGGACGTAGACTCACATCCCTCCGCGTGAAAGCACGCTTAAAACACACTAAAGACTCTTTCAAATTTTTATTATAACATATCAGCACATAGAACAGGTGTGCAGGCCCACTCAACCATATAATAATCTATTACCATAATGGCACAAGGTACAAATGTGTAACATCAAGGGTCAAAAGTGTTTAAACACCAATTGCATAACAGCGTACAGCATTCATCACATCAATTCAAATGTATATGGAATCAGGGGAATCAATATTGTTATCTACAAATCGCCACCCGAGACACAGTTGTCTAATATGGCAAGACCACACTCACTCATGTTGCCATATACCAGTCACAGAACCTGTGTTCCAAAAATTAATATCAATCGTCTTGTTAAACATAATTTTAGTTAAAATCTTAACTTATTTGCAGAAGATATGAGTCCACAACGTAGACACCAATTGACCCCATTTCCTGTGGAGCACCTCTCATATTTCTCCCCATTAAGACTCACCTCGGGAGGCTTAAGTTTTTGGCACTTTCCCAGGTTTACATGGTCTCGTAAATCTGAGGAAGTGGTGGGAAAACCCACCACAATGCCCATGGAAAGGCTCCCAAGCGTGGAGTAAGGCAACACATTGATTTGTGCTGCCTTGCTCCATACCTATGAGTCTATTCAAAGCCGCGCATAGTGGCTTTGTGTGGTCTCAAACATGATTTTGTTGATTTTCACTGCCGTAGCGTTACAAAAAGCTATTCTCTGGTGGGGCAAGGGACTCACAAATATGCCTGTAGGGGGATAGGACAGAAATTCAATGTATTGCTTAATCACAGTGCATTCCTGCCCTTTCACCTTTACGTAGGGCAGTGCAGCAAGCTGACTTGCTGTGCTGTCCTAAGCCCAATCCCCATAAATGAGGGCCCTATTTTAACAAAATTATCGGGCCTGGACCCACTAGGAAAAGTGTTACATTAAAATGATAAAGAATGAGAACTGAAACATTTTTCTAACGGTGCTTCTAAAAATGTTGGGGCATATTCATGAGGCCCTTGCGTCACTGGAGCATCACTTTTTGTGACACTCTGGTGGCACAAATCACTAAAATTGTATCTATTGCTCGGGAGCCATTCCATGGGTGTTGCAGTGGGATTTGCCATGCACCACCAATGAATTTTGACACTTCCCCAGATGTACTAGAGAATGTAAGTCTGGGGACATGCCAAATCCTTACGACTCCCGAAGTGAGGCATGACGAGGAGAAATAACGTTATTTCTCCACATGTTTTCCTCTTTCTATGTGTGCTGCATTCTGCAGTACATTTAAAAAGAGGAAAACACCTCTTAGCATTGTTTTTGTGCAGGAAGGTGCCCTTTCCTGCACAAAAACAATGCTGCTGACAATGCAGGCACCATTTCACCATCACACAAGGGTGACTGCATTGGCGCTAGGCTGCCAAAACAGCACCAGTGCAGGAGGAAAGGACAGAAATGCACAGTATTGCACAAATTTGGTGAGTTCCTGCCCTTTTACTTTGCTGTAGAGCAGAGAAGCAAGCTGAGTTGCTGCACTGCCCTACACAAAATACCCATAAATGAGACCCAAGGTGTACTGCATTGAATGTCCAGGGGCTTGAAATACATTGCCAAAACCTAAAAAGAAGTAAGACTAAGAATGCTCCAGCACCAATCTAGAATATGTTGCAAGGGGCACAATGTACCCTTTGTTGAGCATTATAAAACATTAAGGACCTGATTTATTTCTTAGCAGACCGGTTAGTCCGTCACATGTGTGTCAGGTATCCCGTCTGCCAAAATATAAATCCAATAGGATTTAATGGGATTTATATTTCAGCGGACAGGATATCCTCGGCGTTGTGATGGAGTAACCTGTTCGCCAAGATCTTAATCAGGCCCTAAGTCAAGCTGCCACTGATATGCAATGGTTTGTGTTGGATGTTGATATGCAATGGTTTGTGTTGGATGTTGTCACTATAACCTCTAGAAGCCATGGTGTGGATAACCTGCTTGCACATATAGAGAACAGATGGATTTAGCTATTTGATTATGTTCATAAAGGTCTCAACTAACAGACTGAACGGCAGGCTCTAGCATGACTCACATGGGGCCTGATCCACAAAGGTACACTTACGCTTTTGTGTATGATTATGATTGTTTGCCATTCACAAAGTGATTTATGAGTAGTATCTTTACGAGTGCAGAGTCTCCGCACATAAAAACACAGAACAGTCCAATCTTTTTATGTGCGGAGACTCAGCACTCGCAAAGATACTGCTTTTAAATCCCTTTGTGATTAGCAAACAATCGTAAACTTACACTAAAGTGTTAGTTTACCTTTATTTATTAATCAGGTCCTAATTGTCTGGTTTCCATTTACCCTGCCTTCTGTAATATCAGAATTTACAGTATTAGGATTAATGCTTCTATTGTTAGTGATGTGGGAGTTCAAATATGAAGTTTCCTACATGTTTTTCCTTTTCTAATTATTGTGGTGCTGAATAAATATATATGAGGAACAATTCATGTTATCAATTCGTATACGAATACATTTTTGTCTGTTTCGCTAGTATTAAGGACTTTAGTTAATGTAGTTCTTCTTTTACAGCTCACTATTGTATGCTGTCACAATCTACTACAAGATGGCAGATACTGTTAAAGAATTTACATGCTCTGAGCCGCAAAAAACATCGCCACAAAAGACCCCGCAACTATCGCTAATGAGATGCAGAGTAGGCATTCCCGTGCCAAGAGCCGCAACAACACCACTCCACAACATTCACAATGACCAGCCAGAACTGTGATAAGAACACGATAAGGCGCGTTAGCAGTAGGAAAATAACACCTGCTCTGACCTAGTGCAAAGTCGGACCACAGCCTGCACCGCAAAAGGGAGCTCAGCCAAGCCCCACACCTGAAGAACAGCAGATGCACCCGGGCAACTGAACATGCAGCCCGGAGGGCCAAAAGCACAACAACACCCACCGCCACCACCCCCAGGATGCCCTCTCCCGGCACCCCCGAATAAAGACATGGCACATCAGCTACACCTAAACATGTATAAAATAATCCGCTTGATGTTGCACAATCACAACTGGTGACATGCATGTCGTCACAAAAATGAGCATCACACATTCACTTACGGAGCAACAAATGAAACTTTATTAAAATGAACACTGAAATTAAATGAAGACACATGGCGGCTCCCATCGGGACAATCTGTAGGTCACAGCCTGCAAGACAAAAATCATGATGAGAAGGTGTGTCCTGCGCACATCAAAGGATAGAGAGAGAGCGAAGGAGAGAGAGAGGAAGAGAGGGAGTGAGAGAGATAAGAAGAGAGAGGGGAGAGAGAGAGAGAGAGAGAGAGAGAGAAGAAGAGAGGGAGAAAGAGAGAGAGAGAAGAAGAGAGGGGGAGAGAGAAAGAGAGAGAAGAAGAGAGGGGGAGAGAGAGAAAGAGCGAGAGAGAAGAAGATAGGGGAGAGAGAGAGAGAGAAGAAGAGAGGGAGAGAGAGAGAGAGAGAGAGAGAGAGAGAGAGAGAGTGCCACCCCTGGGCACTCAGGCCACACTGCTCACCATCTGCCACCAGTGTGTCTCCAACCACCTGCCGGTATGTATAGCAGTACACCAGGTCACATAACTGAGACAGAGCCGTCATCTGAAACAGAGTCCAGATACATGATTGACACAGAACACACAATTGCACAACACAACATCACCTTCCCGCCCAGGTGCTGTTTCATAATGAGGAATAGTGGAATTATATCTTGAGAGCACCAGTGTGGTCCGTGTGATGAGATCTATGCATGTCCATATGCCTGAACTGTTTGAAGATGGTGGCTTCATTTTACAAGCCCACATGCCAGTTTTGGGGTGTTATGGTAGATTCCCTGGACACCGTTATATAAAGCGCTGCAGTTTACTGCCACTAAAGCGGCAATAATGTTATCGCCTTTCTTGATAATATGGCCCATAGTGTTACTTTGAAAACACAGGTGTCACCGTGTGAACAATTTGTTTCTTGGATACGGGTAAGATGTTAAGTGGTTGTTGTCCCTTTGATACCTATTGGTATTTTCAACTTGGTTGTACAATACCTGTAGGAGTTTTCAGTTATGTGTATTTTGTCCTGTGTGCACAGGCTGATCGCATTATGGACTTGATAAGTTTTGTACACTTCTAATTAGGCCTTTTTAAGCTTATTCAGGCCAATAGGTTTACCGATTTTCGGATTAGGTTTCCCATATACTGGTTTGATTTGTCACATTCATGTACTCACATGTTGCATTCCTGGATTCAGTCCTTCTAAGTTGAATAAAGTCTGTACTGCGTGGATGTACATTAGATGGTTGTTCAAGTTACATGTGGCGGTTGACCCCATTTTCCATCATGCACTGCATGGTTCCACATAAATAGCAGGATATCTCTTTTCAGGTTGTAGGTCTTTTATGCTTTACTTTAAATGTTTGTTTGTGGACTGATTCACCACATGGTTGGTTTTACTGGTGGCATGCTTCAAAAATGTGTTTGCTTTTATCATATTGTAATTATGGCCTTTGTTGCTCTACATGTAGGTTGTATTACAAATAAGTGGTCCTCTAAGTATTGTAATATTGCCATTGACATATTATCCTGAAGATGGTCTCGCTCTCATGTACTCTTTAGATGCCCAGAGACAAATGTTGACAGACTGACCGCCACAATTTTCAACATATGAACTTGCATCTATAAATGAGAAACTTTCATGAACTTTACAGAAGCGGTTGGGTGGTTACCCTGTCTGTCTCAGATCACTATCTGAAAATTATGTAATTTTCGGGGACACTGTTAGACAGAGGGCATATGCTGGAGATTACTTTATGAGGATTGATCACAGTTTAACAGGGTTCTGATAGTAAAGAAGCATACCATACATCACTTTTGTGGGAACACGTAGTTAATGTATGGTCTCTTGCTTTAATTAATTTCGCCAGAGGGATTGTATGCTTGATAACAACAAATCCTCTTAATACTTAAATAGTTTACAAATATCTTCCTCCTTCAGAGGACATCTTGTGTTTACATATAATTGTACCCAGTTCCCTGAGTGATTATTGGGTTGCCCTACTGTGTGGTGCTCCAGCCAAAGTGGTCACTACCTTGGTACATCCAATAACCTAATAAAAACACATCAAATAAAGACAGGAGAAGAAATGAAGAAGGTCTAAATGCCACAGGTAGCTTAACCCTCTGAAAACATTCCACTCCAACCGTCAAGCCATCATCACAATAGCAAAAATAGCCTACTACCAGATCACCGACTGTGGTGCAATCAACAGAAACAAATCTCTCTTTAGGGCTATCCAACAAAGTGCAATCCCTTGGCAGAAACTGCTATCCCACTATTAGCCAACAGATGTAATACTCTCAACTTTTCTTTGGGAGAAAATCAACAAAATGCCCAAGAGAAAAAGCCTGCGGTAAATTTAGCAAACCTTCTCAACTTTCATCTGAAAACTCACCTCCCATGTGTTGGAAAAATCATCAAGAAGGCAGTCACCACCCATCCACAGGAGAACATCATCAAGAATAACTTACTTTAACACTATCATTTGGTATAAAGGCCACACTGCAGCATTGAAATTACCATGATCCACTAGTTCATGACACCCTCTTTCATATGACCCTTACCTCCTGGTCTTGCGGAACCTTTCCACCACTTTCAGCAACTTTGTCCATCCATACTTATCCACACCCTTACTTTTCACATTGGCTTCACTGGCACAAACCTGCAATAGTTCACATGCCTCCTTTCCAACTCACAGGACAGATAGAAATTACCAGTTTGCAGACTCTTCTTGAAGTCCTATGGTATTCCCCAGTGTTCCATCCTCTTATACTTAATTTTTTACTGCTTTTTAGAAATCTTAGTAGTCATCTTTGCGAATAACAATACAGAGATCTACCTCTATGCTGAAACTGAGCTATATCTCAATCAACGACATACAGAGACTCAAAGCCTGCCTAAAACGCATCCCAATATAGATGTCAACAAATTAACTGACGCTAAACCACAGAAAGACCAAATTCTTTCAATTTGTCACCAGTGTCAAACATTCAATGAGTCAGTTGTGACTCTTTACCATAAGCTATGAGAAGGTTGTTCTGAATATCTAATCAAACTGGATTTCTTGCTTTTTTAATCACCTGGTTTTTCACCTTTTACTGTGGGAGAGCCTTATAACCTGTGACTCACCCATGGTAAACTCATGGTAAAATAGACTGTGCATGTTTACCACCATTGTTCGCCTTTTAAGATAAGGCCGCCGTGAAGCAGCAAGGGAAAGAGGCACATGGCTGATTATATGTGAACACGTGCACACGCGTGTGCACACATGTAAGGGCTGCATTTGGGAGACTCCTGTCACCACGAACTGTGCACAGGCAGCCTGGCGCAGAAGGGACTCTGCAGAGTTGGGTATTGACCTGAGATAGGCCTCATAATGTTGGTGTACACAGACAGGGAAAGTCAGTGTGCTTTACTCTCTGGTCTGCAGTAACCCTCCATTATACACTATAGAGAAGACTGACTTAGAGTGCAGCTCCTCTCCCCTTGGGTCTACAGACACCAGAGTCATACCAATATACAGTGTAACCTGTCTGAAAAGAACAATCCTGTGAATTCCAAAGTCATAACTCTACTTATGGGTCATCCAGTAATGTCATGTTTCTGTGGCTCAGCTCAGGATCAGAGCCCAGGTATGTTGTAACCCTGCTATGCTAGGCTAACTACTTTTCCCTCCAGCAGCAGGAACAATGGCCTCTCCCCAAAAAGGGAGCAATTAACCTTGATGAGGTCAGCTCCTAAAGTGGAAGTGGAAGGGGTGGGAGGGACTGCTCTGCATCAATCTGCCAGCTGTCATCCTGTGCCAGGAAGAATGCCGGCCCAAGCCCTTGGAATAAAGGAAGGGAGTCCAGACTCTGGAGCCAAACCAGCAGGAAGGCTCCCTTGATGTTTTGATGAGGCAGGCCCTAGCAGTGATGTTAGCGCCTGAGTGATGCCACCTTGAAGTACCCAATCAATCAATCAATCAATCAAGGACATTTATGGAGCGCACTACCTACCCATAGGGTCTCAAGGCGCTGGGGGGAGGGGGGTGCCGTTACTGCTCGAACAGCCAGGTCTTCAGCTTCTTCCTGAAGGAGAGGTGGTCTTGGGTCAGGCGCAGGTCGGTCGGGAGGGAGTTCCAGGTCTTGGCGGCCAGGTAGGAGAAGGACCTTCCTCCTGTTGTCGCTCTTCGGATGCGGGGGACGGCGGCGAGGGCGTGGTTGGCTGAGCGGAGGTGGCGTTTGGGAGCGTAGAAGTTGATTCGGTTGTTGAGGTAGCTCGGGCCTTGGTCGTGTAGGGCTTTGTGTGCGTGGGTGAGGAGGCGGAAGGTGATTCTTTTGTTGACGGGGAGCCAATGCAGGTCTCTGAGATGTCCGGAGATGTGGCTGGTTCGCGGGATGTCGAGGATGAGTCTGGCTGAGGTGTTCTGGATCCGCTGGAGTCTCTTCTGGAGCTTGGCGGTGGTGCCGGCGTAGAGGGCGTTGCCGTAGTCCAGTCGACTGGTGACGAGGGCCTGGGTGACGGTCTTCCTGGTCTCGGTGGGGATCCACCAGAAGATCTTCCGTAGCATGCGTAGGATGTTGAAGCACGCCGAGGAGACGGTGTTGACTTGCCTGGTCATGGAGAGAGAGGAGTCCAGGATGAAGCCCAGGTTGCGTGCGTGGTCTGTCGGTTTGGGTGCGGTGCCCAGGGCGGGGGGCCACCAGGAGTCGTCCCAGGCGGAGGGTGAAGAGCCTAGGATGAGGACCTCCGTCTTGTCTGAGTTCAGTTTCAGGCGGCTGGTCGTCATCCACTCGGCTACCTCTTTCATCCCTTCGTGCAGATTGGCTCTGGCGGCGGCGGGGTCGTTGGTCAGGGAGAGGATCAGCTGGGTGTCGTCGGCGTAGGAGATTATGTTGAGGTTGTGTTGGCGTGCGATGGCCGAGAGGGGGCTCATGTAGATGTTGAAGAGGGTGGGGCTCAGCGAGGATCCTTGAGGGACGCCGCAGATGACTTCGGTGGCCTCTGACTTGTACGGTGGTAGGCGGACTCTCTGTGTTCTTCCGTCGAGGAAGGAGATGATCCATTCCAGAGCCTTCTCCTGGATTCCGACGTTGCTGAGGCGCTGTACTAGGGTGCGGTGGCAGACAGTGTCGAATGCCGCGGAGAGGTCTAGGAGGATGAGGGCCGCTGTTTCTCCGTTGTCCATCAGGGCTCGGATGTCATCGGTGGTGGCGATGAGGGCGGTCTCGGTGCTGTGGTTGGCTCGGAAGCCAGACTGTGAGGGGTCGAGGGATCCATTCATCTCAAGGAAGGCGGCCAGCTGCTTGTTGACGGTCTTCTCGATGACTTTGGCTGGAAACGGGAGGAGCGAAATGGGGCGGTAATTCTTGAGTTCGGTGGGGTCCGCTGTGGGTTTCTTGAGTAGAGCGCTGAGTTCGGCGTGCTTCCAGCTCTCAGGGAAGGTGGCGATGTCGAAGGATGTGTTGATGATGTCTCGCAGGTGGGGTGCGATGACAGCGTCGGCTTTGTTGAAAACGTGGTGGGGGCAGGGGTCGGTCGGAGATCCTGAGTGGATGGAGTTCATCGTGCGGACGGTGTCTTCGGTGCTGATCGGAGTCCAGGCGCGGAGGGTGGTGGTGGGGGGTGGTGGTTCGGTCGTGGTGTGCGTTGGTTGGTTGTTGAAGCTGTTGTGTATGTCCGCGATCTTGTTGTGGAAGTATGAGGCGAGGGAGTTGCAGAGGTCTTGCGATGGGGTGATGTCGTTGTTTCCTGCGCTGGGGTTGGAAAGCTCTTTCACGATGTTGAAGAGTTCCTTGCAGTTGTGTGCGTTGTTGTCCAGCCGGTCCTTGAATGCAGTTTTCTTGGCGGCGCGGATCAGCTGGTGGTGCTTCCGGGTGGCAAGCTTGAAGGTGGTCCTGTTGTCCGGTGTTGGTTCCCTTCTCCAGACTTTCTCGAGGGCTCGGCAGTTCTTCTTGGAGCTCTTGAGTTCGTCGGTGAACCATGGGGCTTTCTTGCTGCCGGGTCTGCTGGGCGGGGTCCTCAGTGGGGCGAGCTCGTCCGCGCAGTTGCTGATCCACTTCGTGAGGTTGTCTGCGGCCTGGCTGGGGTTCGTTGAGCTGGCAGGAGGGTGCTGGCTCAAGGAGGTGGTGAGCTGGTCGGCTGTGATCTTGTTCCAGCTTCTGCGGGCAACCTGTTGCTGGTGGTGGTGGGTCATCGTTCTTTTGAAGGTGAAGTGGACACAGCTGTGGTCCGTCCATTGAAGCTCTGTGGCGTGGCTGAAGGCGATGTCTGTGCTGGATGAGAAGATTGCGTCGAGTGTGTGTCCGGCGAGGTGGGTGGGGGTGGACACCAGCTGCTTGAGTCCAAGATTGGCGAGGTTGTCGAGCAGGGTGCTGGTGTTGCGGTCGTTGTTGTTCTCCAGGTGGAAGTTGAGGTCCCCCAGGAGGATGTAGTCAGCGGAGGGGAGGGCATGCGGGCTGACGAAGTCGGCGATGTCCTCGCTGAATTGGGTGCGTGGTCCCGGAGGTCGGTAGATCAGGGTGCCTCTGAGGGTGGTCTTCGGGTCGGTGTGGATCTGGAAATGCAGGTGTTCGGCGGTGGTAAGGGTGTTGTCGGTGCTGGTCGTGATACGGATGGTGTGTCTGTGGATGATGGCGATGCCTCCTCCCATCTGGTTGGCGGTGCGGTCCCTCCGGGTGATCTTGTAGCCCTCTGGTATGGCGATGGCGATGTCGGGTGCTGAAGAGGCGTTCATCCAGGTCTCCGTGAGGAAGGCAACATCAGGGGCTGTGGTGTCGAGGAGGTTCCAGAGTTCGATGGCGCGTCTGTGGACGGAGTGGGTGTTGAGCAGGATGCACTTGAGGTGGGTGCTGCTGGTGTTCGACTTGGCGGGTGCTGGTGCGGGGCAGGTCCGGATGCAGGTGAACTTGCAGGCGTGGCAGCTGAAGGGTCCGTGGGTGCGTCGTGGTGTGGCTTGGTAGCATCCTGGGAGTCGACCGGCGTTGAGTGCGCTGAGGTTGGCGGCGGTGTACGTCAGGCGGGTCGGTCGGGGTCTTCGAGGGTCAGGGGTCCTGGCGCTGGGCGCGGTCCAGGCGCGGACGGGCGTAGACGGGCTTACCTTTGGCGCGCCTTCGGCGCACAATCGGCGCGCCCGCTGCGCGTGACCGCTGCGCGTGACCGCTGCGCGTTCGCACGGTCGCCATATATGGCGAAGTGCGCGGGGGGGCGGAGCAGCTGGGAGGCGGGAGCGGGGAGGGTACACAAAGAAAAGGGGCGGGGCTAGCGGTGATGGCGGGAAGCGGGGAGCGGGGAGGGATGAGACGGGGACGTGAAAAAAAACCGAAGGTGAAGTCAGGCACAAGTGGGGAAAGAAAACAAATCAACAGCAAACAGCACAATACAAATTAGCAGATCACTATGGCAACAACGGGGAGACGGGTGCGTGAAGAAAAAACGAAGGCGATATCAGGCACAAGTGGGGAAAGAAAACCAACAGCAAACGGCACAATGCAATACAATACAAATTAGCAGATCACTATGGCAACAACAGACAGGAAGCTGGCACAGACCACGCCGCTCGATGTCAGGGGGTGTGGTCACGCGGCGGAGCCGGGGCAGCGAGGCAGAAGGCGGGGAGGCACACGCAGCAGCTGGTGGCCGTGCGGCGCGGGGGTGTCCCAGAACTGGGTCACACTCACCTGCGTCGCACGGTCGCCATATATGGCAAAGTGCGCGGGGGGGCGGAGCAGCTGGGAGGCGGGAGCGGGGAGGGTACACAAAGAAGGCCATGCAGGGAGGTTGGGACAGGGGCGGAGAGGTGATGTGGAAAATCATGCTAGGCCAGAGGTGCATCCCTGCAGGAACCTGGCAGCCCCACTTAAAAGGTCCTGCATAAGGGGGAGAGGTCTCTTGTATGTGCTTTCCTGCTGAACACTGAGACTGGAGGCTGACGCCATGGACTATTGGAATGAGGATCAGTGGGGCATTACCCCAGGGCCAGGGATACTGGTCCCCTTACACCCCCAGAGAACAAGTTGGGGGAAAGTCTGGGCTTCTGCGCAGGATGGAGAAAAGCCCATAGGAAGAGCAAAGCTAAAGGCTAGTGCAGATAGTTAGTGAAACCAGTTCCCTGCACATTTTGTTACATTGGAGGCCAGGTGGCCAGACAAAAGTGTTCCAAGTGGCTAGGTCATGCCACCAGTAGCAAAAGGAGGCCAAAATCATGGGAGTTGGCCCAAGGGAGCCAAGATATGCCCTGGTGTAGTAGGACGACCTTTAACCTGGTTTCGGTGTCAAATCTAGTGGGGTGCCGCTACCATACTCGATTCCTGCCTCTGCGGTGGGTCAGGACCTGGAGGCTACCCCCAAGCAACCAAGAGATGCGGTTACCTGCCATCTCGTTGAATCCCTGGGCTCCGTGAATGAGAGGTTAAGGAGGGAGCACCATTGTGCCCCCTCACCAGTCAAGGAAGGGGCCAAGGACCCTATCCATGGGCCCAAGGAGTCAGGAGGGGGGCGCGGACCCCATACCTGAGCCCTGAGGCCAACCTTGAAGATGTTGCGGCTTCTGCAACAGCATGCCCATTATGACGGTGCACTGTGAGCCAGTGAGCACACTCAGGGGTAAGCCCCCATAGTTTCCCTGCAATGAGGCACACCATGTGGGGTGCCTAGGTGGAATGGGGCACCCCGAGAAAAGGAGCGGCATGAGTCCACCAACAAAGAAAGTGTCTCTCCTCTCCCAAAACTCAGCAGGAGAGCGACTGCTCCAAAATTCAGTTCACTCACAGAGGAGTTTCCCTTAATACCCTTGGGGCTTGCCCACATTTGTCAATGAAAATCCCTCTTTTTTGGCCTGTGGTGACTGCATGAGGATGGGGTACCCAGCAAATTGATGTAAAGGTGTGGGTGGAGCTGCATGAGCAGCAAAGTCTCCTTCAAAAAGAAGTTTAGAGTCCCACCCTAAGTTCAGTGGAACTCTAAAAGCATAACCCCTCAGGGGTTTCCTGCCATTTTAAGCAATCCCTTGCCCAGAGCTTTTGCTCTATATCTGGGAGTGCTATGCCTTCTAGGGGCCAAGACTATGGCTGCAATTCTTTGGCCTGAAGGAGGTCAACATAAGTTTTAATGTTGATAACACCATATGATTGTAATTATAAATGTGATGCCCTTCAGGTTCTATGTTTGAATTGTGTTGTGTTTGCTCAATACACAAATCATTCCAAAATGCATATATATTATTCTTGTACATGCTTTTTTTAAGTGATGAGACTGACAGCCACTAGCAGTCAAAGTTTGCATGCTTTATTCCAAGTAGTAAGTGCCCCCTAATCATGATAAATGCAATTATTCTATTTATTCTTATGATGCAATGCTTGTTGAGATAAGGAGGTTAACACTCCTTTGCTTTGGTGTCAGAATTAAAAGTTCGTACTCTGCATTATGGTCAATCCTGGAAGTTAGGGGCAAGATAATATTTTTGGCATGTGACTCATTGGTAAAACTTTTCCCTTGGGAGGGACAATATTGATTACGTTACATCACCCAAATTATTTCCATCACCTTGGGAACACTGTAAATCGCTGCATAGTATTGAGTCTTGTGTGTAAGTATAAATATATTTTTCCTGTTTCAAAAGAAAAAGCAAACTGGACAATCCTTTTTTGAGTGTTAATATTGGGTAATTGTGAATGGTGATTACTAGCCCACGCCACCTTCCCTGAGTATGCCTTGGACTGCCCTGAAAAGGTACTTTATGAGAGTCAAGCGTTACAGTGGGTCGTTTGGTTCCCAGTGGAGGACAAATGCAGACCCATTACATGTGCAGGCCACTCAACTAATGATGCATTTTCAAATAAGGAACCTAATGGGCTTCATATTGCTACTAATAGAGCTGGCTAAATCCCTCAGAGAAGAAATTTTACCACATCAGCCTCACTGCAATGGATTTGCATTTGCTTTCCTGAAAGACGGATCATCTCCAAAGTAATGTGCATTACGTACATGGCCGTATACGCTAATACCTGTGTCTACCTCACAAACAAACTATTAACATCTAGACTTCAAAGCCAGATGAGTAGTTCAGACATCGCCATGCTAGGCAAGAAAACAAGTCTGGTCAGCCTATGCCCATAGGCTCTGGGACAATATCACAATTGACCTCAGAATAGCACAAGCCCTTCTACAATTCAGGAAGAAACTGAAAACTTACTTATTCAAGGAATACTACCTCATGTAGGCCGACGACTCACCCCTTTCAGTAGCTCCATGTCCTCACTCTGTTCCCTCTTTCACATGTCTGCCAAATGGGGCATGCTAAAGATACAGTTTTTCATACCTAACTGCAGGAAACTGTTTTTTTTTTGCAGTAGTCCCCCACTTTTTGCCTGGTATTTGATGCAACTTTGACTGAAGTGCACTGGATTCCTGCTAAACAAGTCCCCTGTGCTAGTGTTCTTTTCCCCCCAAAACAAAACAACTGGTCATTTGATCCCCAAGTGGCCAGGCCTTAAGCATTTCTCTAAGTCCCTAGTAAGTGGTAACTTTGGTACCTACGGTTTAGGTACTAAAGAGGGGCTGCATAACTTGTGCCACCGTAAGGGACCCAGCACCAAACCTACCGACTGCCACTGCAGGCTGCATCAAAAGATGCTCTAAAAAGGGAAAGTATGACATGTTACACACCTGTGTGCTACATCCCCTAACACTAAATCTAATATTTGTAAGTCACCCCAACAGCAGGTCTTACAGCCCTAAGGACAGGTGCATTATATTGCATTTGTGGACATATCTGATTGAACAAATATGCCCCTGTACTGACCAGTCCCATTACTGCCAGTACAAGTGACCAGGGAAGCAATTTTAAGGACGTGTGCTGGACACCGGAAAAAACAAGTTCCCCAGATACAAGATGGCTTCACTGAAACTAAGGATGTTTGATCATACATATCATATTTATAAATGCACACTGATTCCAGTGATGGATTTATTAATACATGTTCCCAGAGGCCAACTTAGAGGTACCCCCTGAAAACCTACCAACTACCAGTGTGCTGACTGACAGGTCCTAGCCAGTCTGCCACCACAGAGGAGTTTAGACCCTAAGGGGTGAGGGCCTTTGCTTTCAGGAGGTCAGGAACAAAGCCTTCTTGGGCAGAGGGTGTTTGTACCCCCACCCACAGGCTGACCTGCAACTTAGGGATCCAAGGCAGGGGGTTCCAAAGAACCCACCACCTTTGGTATGTGAATATGGCTTCCCTCACAGGAGATGATACTCACTCCCCTAGTCAAGGGCCCATTTGGCGCCTGGACAGGCGGGAAAATTAGTAGTCAGAGAGGTGTGTTCACCATCAGGCTAGTTCCACCCCTAGGGTGGGTGACCTGAAGTGAAGACAAAAATAAGAAGTCTGCTATCTTTGCGATGGCAAACTGAGGAACTCTGAGACAGGGTTATACCCACTTCCCACAGGACGTGGTCAATTAGGGGGTGTACAGACCCCAGGGGTTAGTAGCTCATTGGCTTCTACCCTACACTCCCCTAACACCCCAAAATCTAGTATTTAGGGGAGCCCCTGGCACCAAGAAAACAGATCCTGATGACCTAAAAGAAGAAGATCTGAAGAGCTATGAAAAGCAAGAACTTTGGAAGAAGCAACTAACTTGGAGCCAACCCTGACAGCCTGTTCGCTGTTCCCAAAGACTTTGCCAGGTCAACTCATTCTGTAAGCTGCTGTTCCTCCAAAAGCCTGGGTGGACTACCATTGCTTCTGCCAAGACTCAGGAACTCCAGTGTGGAAGTGGATTTGTTTTCCTGCAGATACCAATGAAAGAACTGTGAGGACTCTGGACCGCATAAACCCGACACCGGTCGGTACCACTGCATCCATCACTCCAAGTTGAAGTGTGCCAATGAAGCCAGTGTGGTCCTCCAGCCCTCCAGACAAGAAGCCCACATTCGTTTTGCCAGAAGGGGACTTCACGATGCAACTGCAGCCTTTTTGTGCAGCCCCTGTGATGGCAAGTGACACTGGTGTGAAAAATCTGACACCTTAAGACACCTCTGCATCTTCATCTTGCAAAACTTTTCAGACTGCGCCCATGCAGCTGGCCTTTACCTAGGAGACATTGTCTTGAAATTTGATTTCTTGTGCAATTCGTTTGGAGTTCTAATAACTCTGTGTATTGAATAGTAAGTTTGTTTAAGCCTTACGTCATTGATGGTGTTGAACCCTGACAGTTTACTCTTTCATGCATTATTACGGGGTTAGACCTGCAACATCACATCTGTTTTTCCACTAAAAGGGTTCTCTCTTTTTTCCCCTTCCTCCCCCCACCCTGGTCTGCCCTTTCTATTTTTCTTTGACCTTATGGGTGTGACGAAATAGTGATATTGATACAGGCACCCTTAATTATTTTTTTATAGAGCGGTGCCCCTTTCCTGAGCTGTTGCCAGGTTGAGGTGGAATCATCTACCCTGCAGGTTGCGGGTAAGCAATTCCCCTTGTTTGTTTCCATTTTCTCCATATCAACGATAAATTGTGAAAAGGAATTTGTCAATCCTATTCACTTTATTTCATGTAAGCCACTGTGTATATCTCACTCACTCATGGTTCTGTTCCTACTAGGTACAGTCACATTTTGAAGAAGAAGAACCAGCAACATCTTTGGTTCCGTATTTCACTTTTTGTTATCTCACTTAGGGCCTCATGTAGGGCGCATACCAGTTACCACCTCTTAAATACCGAGCCGTACCGAATCGGTATTTAAGAAGTGGTAACTCGTATGTAGGTAATGAGTCGGTAATTTTTACCGATTCGGTACAATTCGGTAATTACCGAATCGGTATTTACCGATTCGGTAATGAGGCATACCTTCCCATTGAGGGGAAGGTATGCCTCATTACCGAATCGGTAAATACCGATTTGGTAATGGTGGAGAACATGCAAGGGTGGCAGGGTGTCACATTGACACCCTGTTGCACCCCTGATTCGGCCATGTGTGCACATGTGGCACACATACATGCCCTAAGGGCATGTATGTCTGCCACATTGCACACTGCTAAGCGCTGAAAAATGCTGATACACATACATTAATTATTTACCACCAACTATTAGTTGGTGGTAAATACCGACTCCTAAACACACCCACACACTCCCCCTACATCTCATTTTTGGATTCATAATTTACCGAATCGGTATAATTACCGAATCGGAAAAATTACCGATTCGGTAACATTACCGATTCGGTAATTTTCCCGATTCGGTAATTTTACCGATTCGGTAAATTCCGAATCCAAAAATTGTCCCCCTACATACCAATAGCCAAAATACCGGTCGGTAACGGTATAATTACCGAAAATCGGCCGTTACCGACCGGTATTTGGCGACCTACATGAGGCCCTTAATATTTAAGCAGCAGCCTCTACAAGGTCCTGACGAAAGCCTTGCCCAAACTTCAGGGCGTTACGGCTGAAACATGTTGACCAAGATATTCCATCACACGCATGCGGTTTAAATCCATACCACAGGTGCACTGTTTTTATTCATGGCAGTGAGAACATACCAACAAAGCATACATTGTGTCCTCTTTAGCTAGATTTACTCTCACTCCCTTCACGTTCATTCATTTTTTGCGATGCGCCCTCACTCATACTAGATGCCTCATTTGGTGGATTTAGAATATCCTTGCAGAGTAGGTTTCAAAACATCCCTGTGCGCCTCCCTCTCAGAGAGGAGGTGTTAGCCCTCAGAGGATCTAGGTTTTTCCTTTGAGAGGAGAATCCCAAATGATGAAGCATGTCACCTTTGGTGAGTGAGGGATTTCGTCCTATAAAGGGATTTTCCCACAGTTAGGTCTGTGTGATATAGTCAGTGTATTTTTGTTTTCTTTCTCTTTTGTATAGACCCAAGGATTTTCATGTGTTTTTGTAGTACAAGTTTGGGGATGTATGTCTTTAAAATTTTCCCTTGGACCCTCTTTCAAATTCTCTTGTGTGTAGTGACCGGATGGTATGGCCTTGGACTTTGTACCATTCTCACCTCAAGTCCAGGAGATTGGTCCGGTAAGTCACAGTCAAGTGCCTGATGCAGCACATGTGTTTCTCCCGTAGGATAAGATCTGGCACCCAACTCTGAAAAGCACCTCTGGACCCAGCCACCCCAGTGCCGCCCGAGTTGACCTTGCCCCATACTTACCTTAAGTCCAGGAGATTGGTACCGTAAGTCGCTGTGAAGTACATGTATGCAGTGCATATCTTTCTTTCATGGGGATAACATTACCGCTCAGAAATTGCACTGTGTCCATTTTCAAAAACTGTAAGAATTCATAACTCAAAATGTACGTACCTGATTTTGATGATCTTTGTTTCTAAAGTAATATAAAGATACACAAGGGGGGAGGAAGCACACTGATTCTCATCCCAGCACAGTTCCTCCCATTGTATCCTGGTAAATGCAGTATGCTTACTTTCAAAGTTGCTGTAGTTCTTCACTGAAGTTGGTATAGGTAGTGCTGTTATTGCTAGACATGTGATTCTGGGTTTAGCCCTTCATCAGTAGAGAGCGACAGTAATGTAGAACAGAAGTCATCAGGGGTTGCTGAAATGGTGCCCAAGTCTTCACAGTTCACAGTACCACTCCAAAGGGACATAGGTGCATCCCAAGAGAACTTGTCAGCTCATTGGCTCAAGGAAGTCTTTCAAACACAAGGGGGGAGGGAGCACACTGCTTCTAATCCCAGCACTGTTCTCCCCATTGCATCCTGGTAAATGCATTACGCTTACTTTCAAAGTTGCTGTAGTTCTTCACTGAAGTTGGTACAGGTAGTGCTGTTATCTCTAGACACGTGTTTTAGGGTTCAGCTCATCAGTAGAGAGCAAAAGTAATGTAGAACAGAGAAAAGTCATCAGGAGTTGCTGAAATGGTGCCCAAGTCTTCACAGGTCACACTACCACTCCACAGGCCCACAGGTGCATCTTGAGAGATCTCATCAGCTCATTGGCTCAAGGGGGCCTTTCAAACACAAGGGGGGAGGGAGCACACTGCTTCTCATCCCAGCACAGTTCTCCCCATCGCATCTTGGTAAATGCAGTACGCTTACTTTCAAAGTTGATGTAGGTCTTCACCAAATTTGATACAGGTAGGGCTGTTATCTCTGGACGCGTGTTTCTGGGTTTAGCCCTTCATCAGTAGTAATATAAAGATTAAGGGTGGGTGAAATTTGCGAAAGTGCCTTTCGCAAAATATCGCGAAACAGCAAAAAATCTCTGCGATCATGCGAAATTTCGCGTGATCGCGGAGATTTTTGTGTGCTGATTTAATGCGTTACTGAATTTAACCTTCAACTCGGGCACCTGCTTTATTCATATCTGTAAGACTTACAGATATAAGTAAAGCAGGTGCCCGAGTTGAGGGTCAAATACAAGTGCTTCCTGTTGGGGATATATTTTTGTGACAGGAGCATCGTGCCAGAATGAATCCTGCCCTGCATATTTACCCAAGCAGATGCCACCGTTTTGTGCAATACCTTTACTCAACTGGAGTACTTTCTACTGGCTAATCAGTAAGTGCTACCTCGTTGGATAAATGTATAGTGCTTTTCCTACACTACAGCTGCGTAAAGGACCAGAAGAGTTGTCTACAGCGACCATGTGTGTCTGTAACGTTGCCACCTCGCCGACGGGCGCCAGGGTCCCTCGAGTGAGCTGTCCATCATAGTGAGGGAAAGGGCGGGAAAACGTTGCAAACCGCTGGTGTGTGGGCCAGTGCCAAACGGGTGAGACTGTCATGCAGTTCACATGCCTCTTGTTTATAAAGGGCCAGAGACCGATCAGAGCAGCAGAGGAGGAAACAGAACCTCCTGGTGTCAGGAACTACACAGGGATTGCGCTCGAGAAACTCATGGGTGCACAGAGCTCCATCAAGGATTACAGCAAATTGTTGATGGTAGTAGATATGGGGAGAAAGCACACCTGCCTAGGTGACAATTTCCGTTCCCTCGCGGATCGCGGAAGTTTCGAAATGTCGAATTTTCACAATTTCCGCGAGCGGAATGGAAATTGTCGCCCACCCTTAATAAAGATACATGTTGTTTTTATAAATTGGTGAGGATCTCCTTATTAAGTCGTTTGTATCACTTGTGACTATGTTATGCATCAAATGTCTAACACTCTTCTCCGTTAAGCCTAAGGCTCTTATTATGACCACCCTATTACAACTAGTGCAGTCAGACCGCCATTGGACCGCTGCAACCCCAGTTCCCTGGGGGTTGTGCTGTGGTCCTGAGGCCGCAATATGCTTGGCAGGACTGCAGCGGTTCCGCCAAGCATATTACGAGTTCCCTCTCCATCACGGTTTTTGTGGTTGTGAGCCTGCCATGAAAACTGTGGGGGTGCTGTCAAGTCATGTGGATGCACACAGGGGGTGCACAACATGTGCCCCCTGTGTGCATGCACCCCAGTATCTGCACAGCATGGACTGCAGCTGTCCATGCTGTGCAGATACTGCCTTTGATGTTCACATTGTGGTGCCTATTTCATTGTAACTGCCCTGGGAATGTCAAAGAACCACTTGACAGACCTCAAGAAAACTCCTGATATGGTGGGCGATTCATACACAGGTTTGGTGGTGTGGGAGTAGGGCAGTCCCACTCCCGCTCTGTCAAACTCGTAATGAGGCCCTAAGGCTGCTCAACCACAGTATCCCCTAGAAGAGCACCTTGGGATTGCTAGAGCAAGCCCCTGTCCACATATAAGGGAATACCTGGACTCTTTGGAAAGTATACCTTTTTTGGTATACCATATAAAGAGCCAGCTTCCTACACTAACAATCGAGGTTTAAGAAATACAGAAACATACATAGGTGCATATTGTAGAGTTTGATACTTGCCCCTAGCATACTGTTCCACCTTATATTTCATGAGGGCATAATAGTTCAGACCTTACAGTTGTTTTTTTCTGTGTATAGTAAGTAATAAAAATATTCTCACTCATGTTTTTACTGCACAAATTATGTAATTTTTTTATTTAAGAAAATAATAATGAATTTTATGTGAGGGTTAGCACATATGGGTAACTAATGAACTGCATTTGCATAGCTATGAAGCTGTACCTCTCATCAAGACATAGTTTAATGCACCAGAAATGCTTCTTTTTACAAAAACAGTCTACTACACTTCCCATTATTATAAACAGGATGCATTCATCCAGCTATATAAAAACCTTGGCTCTCCAACAAGCAGTGTGTTAAGCATGCTGGCGAAGAACTTGAAGGATGAAGGTTTTGTTAAGCAGAATGAATGTGAAAGGAAGAGGTGGCTTTTCAGAAAGGTCATGCATTAGGGTTTATGTTACTTGTTGAATATAATGTATTTACATGACAGAGACATAAGAGGTGGGCTACTAGACAAGACTTGAGTTTGATTTGGATGGTTACCTCTGTTCTTGTTTGGGTTCTATTAATTTATCATCAGTACACTAAAAACCTTTTGCTATTTGGTTTTACTCTGTTTCCAGATTTCCTTTGTTTTGCTGCACTGCAAGGTACAGTTTGGATTTACATCACTTATAATAGCAGAAGTGAGGTTGGAAATTATTTGTGGCTGTCAGAATAAAATGGTTTGGATTCATATTAGTTATGTACACATATCAACTTCAAAATATCGACTTTACATCCTTACAATGTGAAGTATCAATATCAATTACAAAAATATTGTGGTCCAAAATATGAAGTTTATATCACTAAATATATTAATATATAGTAATATGTAAATACATTAATTAACTTTGAAAATAATGTTGAATATTTTTTCCAAATGTAACATATCAAATATATACAACTTAAAAAAATAAATATATATAGATATAAATATTTCTCCTGCGTTGGCTCCCCTTGTCGAAATTGTTGGCGCTTCGTACCCGTGCGGTGTCCTTACGGTCGAGCCAGACCGTTAACATATGCAACAGTTCCTTCAGAAGAAAGTACAGGGTTGCACTCCGCAAAAGTTTGTAATATGAAATCTTTTATTTAATTTCTTGGCCCATTGTGATAATATGAAAAGCCACGAATCAACACGTTTTGGTCTTGACTCAAGACCTTGATCACGATAATGCTACACAACCAGATCCTCAACACTTGAAAACTCTTTCAAAGCCAGACATCACTTCCTGTCATGTGATTAGGAGGAGCATTATGTGATTTGTAGTCCTCAAATAGAAAACAATTCCACTTATATTAAGCCATTTTTTAAAATAAAGTGTAAGCAATTTATACATGTGTAAATATTAATTAAAAAAATGACAAATCATAATTTAAAAATAACTGCAGACACCGCCACCATATTGGCCACCTTTTTCACCCGGTCGACTGGTCAACCGGCGGAAAAACGGCGGGGTTCCGTCCGCCATACTAATATGGTGAGGGGGAAATGGGTGGCGGGTGGGGAAGGATGTAGGTCCATGCGGCTGGTGGCGATCCCCCCTACATCCTAAAGTAACACAAAGTTGGACAATGTTGTGCCTTGCATTACTTTGTATCAAGGGGGCGTTTCATGGTGCAAGGGTATCCCCAGGTAACCATCCATGGGTTTTAACACAAATCCCTGTCTACAAAGGATTTAGAAAGGGATTTGAGTAGAATTCTGTCAGTGGCAGCTCCTCCGCTATGGCGGGGGAGTGTCTCCCCACTGCTTTCGAACAGTGAAAAGCAAAGGAAATTGAAAATGATAATAACTTTAAGGTTTTTTTTGCGGTCAGGCAGTTGGGCAGGGTTGCTCTCCTCATGGAGCAGGGCAGAGGAGGAGTGGTGTGCCCACTCCTTAATGTGCAATGACTGTTTGGTCAGCCCTCTCGGGCCGCCGAACCAGTCATGCACACTTTCCCCGTTTACCATTCAGGCTGCATTACAGCCTACATGGAGATCAAGCCCATGCCCCTAGTCCCTGGATGAGTGTCGAACCCAGATGCTCCAAACCAATCATAATGCTGCAATGCTGCAATGCAGCGTTGTGATTGGTCAGGGAAGCCTGGGTGTTCCTGGCTTCCTGTGCCACGAGGAGAGCAGGAGCAAGGAGCAGAGATATGGGACCCAGCACAGGTGGCAAGGTAAGTGTGTTATATATTCTTTTTTTTTACACTGATAAAGTTTAACACTTAAACCTCACGCTTCCCCCCTGCCCGGCCTCAGCCTCCACGTGCCAACCTCGCCACCCACGAGTCATGCCGGCCGCCACTAAATCCTGGGCCTCATTTAGACAGGCAAAACGAGGAGAAATTTTTCATTTATCTTTGTTTTCCCACTTTGCATGTGTGCAGAACTGAGCTATGCTCTATAGCCCTACCAGTATTTTAAAGTATATTACATTTGAATTCAAAACCGCTTTTATTTGAACTGTTACTTTGTGTGACATTGAGGTGGTGATAGGGCCTCGCCTTATTTAAAAGGCAGCGTTAAGCCACTTAACGTGGCTTAATGCTGCCTTGTAAATAAGGCCGTTTTTGACACTATGCTTAGCGTGGAAGGGGTGGGCAGTGGGTGTTACAGTGGACGTTCCACCGCATCACCCATTGATTTTGATGCTACCCCCTATTTATATGGGTGGGGTAAATAGGAGGCAGCGCAAAAATTAAAACAGGGAAAATCTGCTCTTAACTTGGCAAAACGAGGAGAAATGCTTTATTTCTCCTCGTTTTTGCTTTTCCCATGTTTGCTGCCTTATGCTGCACACAAAGAAAAAGCAAAATGCCTTGGATTGTTTATGTGTAAGAAGGTGTTCCTTCCTGCACATAAACAATCTTAAAAAACAAATGACATTTTGTAACTTCCAGCAGCACACATAGAAGTGACAAAACTGCATTTAAAGATTTTTTATGTGCTGGAAGGTACATATATACATATGTATAGGTACACCTTCCTATACATAAATAATCTTCTCCTGCACGCAAACACCCTTGCACTATGGTGTGAGGGTGCCTGCGTTGGCACTAGGCAGCTAAGTGTAGCACCAGCGTAGGGGGAAATGCAAGGCTGCACCATATTCTTGTGAATATGGTGCAGCCTTGCGTTTCTGAAGTGGCGGTGTGAGGCATTAAGCCATGACAGCTAATGCCTCACTCCGCCACTTCATTGTACTTATGCCCCTTGGTGTTTATTTTTAAGCTTAATTGTATGCCGAAAACCGTCTCCACTCTATCGGCATTTTTGGAGAAAAGAACTTGCCTCTGAAATGGAATATTCGTGGAACATTCCTGTATTCGGGAATCCCCTCCACCAATCATATATACTGCAGTGTATGGAAATGGTATCCACAAAGCATGTTATCTTCTGATTAATTAATACAACATCTGCATTATAAAAAAGCAAGGACATTCACAATCCAATACCACAATTAGTTATAAAAAAAGGTAATTATTTATTTACAGCCATAAAATAAAATGATTATTGCATAACAGTAAGTACTTTGCCTTTTTCTTGTGACCCAGTTATACAGAATTCTTAATGTTATGTCAATGGTCCTGTAAAACCGTGACTTTTATTGCTAAAGATATACTATTCACTCCGAAACGAGCACTTTAGGCTAATCCCATATTCATAACAAGGTCTCTAGAGAGGGCAGAGCATTGCATTTTCTCGCAATGCCATCTAGTTCCCTTGAGGTTCGCATTAGGGAGATAAATGAATAAGTCCTGTCAGACAAAAGTTCCATATTAGGTGATTAAATACAAGTCATCTCAAGCCTGCGTTCATTTGTTTCTCGGCTCTGAAGAAAACGTATAGTGTGGTATAACTTCCTTAGCACATAAAACACATTTATGAAAATGTTGCTGAAAAAACAAAAATATTCAATGTGGAGTGCGTTGCTTCACGAAAGTTCAAATAACAATTAACTTTGAACAATCGCATGCAAATCAAACACATTTAATAAAACTTGGCTCAACTAAACATTTTTAAATTCTGAATCTTGGTATAAAGATTTGTGGTCAGGACACTTTCTGCAGATTTTTTAACACTTTTCCCTAGATTTGCATGACAAAAGTGTCACAAACCTACACGTAAGGCCATATTTATGTGCTGCATCAGACGGAAAGGGCAGAAATGCATTGCATTTATCCAAAATGGCGCGTTCCTGTCCTTTCCCCCTGCATTAATGCAGTTTTGGAAGCCTAGCACCAACGCAGGCACCCTTGTACCATGGTCCAAGGGTGCTTATCTTGTAGGCAGGATTGTTTTTGTGCAGGAAGGGGCACTTTCCTACCCCCAAAAAAAACCAATCATGAGAGGAGTTTTCCTCTTTATATGGATGCTGAAGATTTCAGCACAAATAGAAAGTGGAAAAAACAAGGAGAAATTAAGATATCCTATTTCTCCTTGTTATGCCTCTCCTAGAGAGGCGTATCCTTTTGGCACATTCAGGTTTACAAGTCTTTGTAAATCTGGGAGTGTGTCAAAAACTATGGGAGGTGCATGGGAACACCCACTGCAATGCCCATGGTTTGCCTTCCATGCGTAGAATAAGGCAACAGAGAGATGTGCACTGTGTTGCCTTACTCGACTTTGAAGCCATTCAAAGCCACTCAAAGTAGCATTGCGTGGCTTCGTAAATCTGACTTAGAGGTTTGTATCATGCATGTACCACGTTGTGCGGTGCAAACATGATGCAAAGCTCTCATAAATATGTTCCAAAGTGTTATTATGGGATTTCTGTTCCAGTTCAAATCCTAATTTGAGTTAAAAAATAAGACTAAGGTAACGCAAAGTGCTGCTTTGTGCTACTCTGCACTACTTTGTGTCAAGAGAGTGTTTCATAGGTGGTACTTGGGTATTCCAAGGCAACCACCCGTGGATTTTGAGGCAAAGGGGCATATTAACAAGCCCCTATTGCCACCACAACGCCACTTTCAGTGACGTTGTGATGGTGATACGGGCCTCACCTTATTCACAAGGCAGTGTTAAGCAAATTAACATGGCTTAACGCTGCCTTGTGAATTAGGCACCCTTTCACGCTGTATTTAGCTTGAAAGGGGAGGGTAATGGGTGCTGCGGTGGGTGTTCCACCACAAAATCCATTGTTTTTTACACTGCCCCCTAATCACAAGGGCAGCGTAAATAGGAGGCAGCCCCAAACTTAAGAC
Organism: Triturus cristatus; assembly: GCF_964204655.1. Lineage (NCBI taxonomy): Eukaryota > Metazoa > Chordata > Amphibia > Caudata > Salamandridae > Triturus > Triturus cristatus. The sequence continues at coordinate 1,292,284,638 of NC_140589.1, forward strand.
CAGAAAAATCCTGGTCTTAAACAGGCGAAATGAGGAGAAATGCTTTATATCTCCTTGATTTTGCTTTTTCCATATGTGCTGCCTTGTGCAGCACACATGGAAAAAGCAAATTGCCATGGCTTGTGTATTTACAAGAAGGTGTCCCTTCCTGTACATAAACAATCTTTTTTTTTTTAAATGCCATTCTGTCACTTTCATGTGTGCTGCATAAAGCAGCACACATGAATGTGAGAGAATTACATTAAGGATTGTTTATGTGCAGAAAGGGACACCTTCCTATGCATAAACAATCCTCCCCTGCACACAAACACCCTTCACTCTGGTTCAAGGGTGCCTGCGTTGGCGCTAAGTTGTTAAACTTAACGCACCATATCCTTGTGGATATGGTGCAGCCTTGCGTTTCCGAAGTGGCGGAGAGAGGCGTTAAGCCAAGAAGGCTAACGCCTCTCTCCGCCACTTCCTTGTGAATATCCTCCAAAGTCTCATCTACTAAAAAGGGAGACAGGAGTTTGCACCAAAAATGAATGCCTTCTCAAGGCATGTGTAGTTTGAGAAAAGTTGCCTTTTCTCAAACATTTTCAAACTGTACACATGTGCTGCACTGTACGGAATACATACAAAGTTGGCAAAGTGTTAAAGCATGTCTAGAAAAAGTATGTTGCTGTGGAAATTTCCCCGCCCAGTACAAAATCTATGCTACATATCACACACAGACCCTTGCACAATGGTTTATGAGTGTGTGTGGGTTGGCTTAGGGCAGCATAAAGTGCACCAGCGCAGAGGATGACAGCAGCAGCACCATATCTTATGACAACACAGAGCACTAACTTTGGTTGCTATGCTGAATAGGGGTAGGCGGAATATTCCCCCACGGAATGAGTGGAATTTTTTGTGACTCCGCAATGCTCTTGTAACGCAGTTACGGTCAAATTCTGTTGTTCCCCTTGTGGCGGAATCTTTTCTTCTGCGTGGCTCTAGAATGGTAAGTTGGTGGGTGTGAATGACATTTTGTGTCCTCTTGTGCGATTTATGGCTGATTGGAAGACTTCCGACGTGATTTTTCTAATAGGGGCGGTCACGGCCATTCTCATTCAGAAAGCTACTGCTCGAGCACAAAATCTACTCACGCAGCAAAATCAACTTGAGTAGCTGCACCCTCTTGTGCACCTTGTAGTCCCTTTTTAGCTGATTCACTACTAGTGGTAAATGACTGCACGAGCAGCTCATCCAGCCTGTTTCCACCCGTTGGAGTTTTCATGTTACTCTGTGGAATTCCACGTAGTCAAATTCTGCGAGTTCCCCTCACCCTTTGTGCTGGAGTGTTCGAAATCTGCCCCCTATTTATATTTGCATGCCAAATTTGTTAAAAAATTTAGTGCAATGTATTGAGTGTAGCTTTTTAGAAGCACCATCATGTCATGTTATATTTACATATTTTTTCATGTATACATATTTTCTTTTCATAAAGCACAAGTTTCCAACTTGCAGTGGTCTGAAAGCACTTTCGGATATGAGTACATACAGGCGAGAGATGGTAATTACAATATATTTACATATGCAAATACCTGGTGGATGAAAAACCAGACCAACAGTCAGTAGGGGTGGAGACTGCTGGCATATACCCTCATCTAAAAATATCCACAAAAATGACAAAGGCCTGAGGGAAAGCAAGACCCCTGGCCCAGCTGAGATGGTGATAGTTAGCTAGTCTTATGCCTTGATAGGACATATAAGATTTAAATTTTAGTTATGCAACCTTTGTCAATGTAGAGTAATACAAGTCATATTGAAGAGAAGGGAAAAAGCAATTCTATAGCCAAATTCGCTCATACATGTGACTGCTAAACTAATCAATAAAACCAATGCATTGGCATTAACCAATGCAGGACTTCATTGTAATCTGAGAGCTGTATCAAAGGATGAAGTAAAAAAAATCTAGTTTTTACCAAGGATACCAAGAGGTGTGATTTAATTCCTATAAAGCAAAACCAAAGGGGATGATGGACAGAGTGTTGAACATTGCAAGCACTCACCCCCAGTCATCTGATCTGGGTTTAATCCATCATCATTCTTTAGCTCACTTCGCCACCCCAGTTCAGACATGGCCATATGCAAATCAGTCTGACCCTGTGCCTCATGGGAACAGTCCAGCCCGGACTGCCAAGCCATGTCTTCCCTGGACCCGAAACAAGCATCCTGGGACCGGTTTCGGGTTCATAGGCCTTATCAGCCAGGCTATCTTGAATCCAGTGGCACAGTGAGCAAGGGACCCACGTCTGGGCATACCTTGCCGACTTAGCACGAACAAAGCAAAACCAAAGGGGATGATGGACGGAGTGTTGAACATTGCAAGCACTCACCCCCAGTCAACTGATCTGGGTTTAATCCATCATCATTCTTTAACTCACTCCACCACCCCAGTTCATACCTGGCCATATGCAAATCAGTCTGACCCTGTGCCTCATGGGAACTTTCCAGCCCAAACTGCCAAGCCATGTCTTCCCTCGGCCGATCATTACCCTGAGTTTAACAATAAGTTTTAAAATATCATTATTGCAAAATAATACGGATATATTGTTGCAGCAGGTACCAGATCAGCAAAAAAAATGTTTAAAAGTAAGTTGAGCTGTTTATTAATCAATAAAAAATTGAAACAGCAGAACTCACTTTATTTAGTCCTTGCTCAGTTTTAGCTCAATCATTATGTGAGACTTGTTTCTGCCATCACCCTAAAACTTGGAATGCACACATGGACAGGTACATTTTTGTTACTATTTCAGCCAGACCTCTGGGCACATTTTTAAGCCCCTATTGCCACCACAGCGTTACTTTCAGTGTTGTTGTGATGGCAATAGGGGCGTTGCCTTATTTACAAGGCAGCGTTAAGCCACTTAACTTAGCTTAACGCTGCCTTGTAAATAAAGCAACCTTTCACGCTGTATTTAGCATGAATGGGGAGGGTAATGGGTGTTGCCGTGGGCGTTCTCACTGCAACACCCATTGATTTTGATGCTGACCCTTACCGGAACAGTCCTGCTCATTAGACACTAGAAGGCTCATCAGTAAGGCAAAGTTCGGGTCAGGAGACGCTGTGTTTGTGAGGCAGAGATCCAAAGCCCATTGAAAAGGACATTCCAAGCATGAGAAAACTGGTTGCACGCAAGTGTACCATGGAAATCGGAAAGACAGATTACAAGCCACGCTTAGAGTGGCCAGTGGCAAGGTACCGTAGCACTGAAGCATGTGGTTACGAAGGAGCTGTAGCTGGGCCGGGTTGTGAACGACCACAAGAGGGGCAGCCATTTCTGAGCAGGTAAATCAACAGGAAGACCCCGGCAGCTAAGGCCAGTATTAGTGGAAACCTGCTGAAGCCATGATCATACCAAAAATAGTTTGAAAGGAGGTTAAAAGGCCAGAGCCCACAGTTTTAAAAATATTAGCCAGCCCCGTTGTATGCGAAGCAATGAAGATAGAATGAATGAGCTTACCAAAATGTTGTGGGAGGTCAGTGTTTAAAAGTTTTTGAACTTCTGTTCTTATATTAGCCACCTACAGGACATAGGTCTCACGGGCAGAGGTGAGAGAAATTTCTTTCTGGGGCAATAAAGCTCTTATTCGGCTCAGCTTGTCGAACTCTGCCTTCAAGGTCGGAATGGAAGGCCAAATGGAGATATTGGGACTCCCACGAGGTGGAGGAAACAGCACATATTTGCAGCAAACTACACGTTGTGACATAGTCACAATGTACGGTATGCTATTAACATGCCACAGCATTTTTCATTATTCAGAAGAAAATAACTGCCGTTAGACAACAGTGTGAATGTTGGCTTAATCGAGGGGACCGGTTTTCCTTTTAAAATGCATGCTACATTAGGCACCTCTAAATTACAAGCGCCGTGCAATTATATATTTTTGCACACAAGGGAGTGCCCAATGAAAGAATCACAAGACTCACCAGTCAGATACACCTCTGTGTCATCACGCAAACATCAAAATGTGAAAGGGAGTGACCAAACTCCATGAAGGAATGAGTTTCCTAATGGTTCATAGCGTCCTAGGGGAAAATATTTCATGCATGATGTAAATTTAAATAAGGAGAACGGCAGTGTTATAACCCCATGAACGAGCCAAACTACAGAGTTTGTTTCCACTCCTGAGAATGGTAAAGGGTCTACTTTTTCTATTTGTAAAAGGGTATAAGTGGCATCTTTCATGGACATAGACTGTTGTCTTTCAGTCAAATTTAAAGCAAAAACAAAGAGGACGCATTTACATAGTCCCATGTCACGCGACCCATTTTAAGCATCTGCAAGGTCCATGCTAACTACATAATAGAGCGCAATTGGTTCTGACCATGATATAACAGAGATACATCATCCTGTACAATATCAACAACAGAAGAAACAATATTGTCCAATGTGTATATCCTGGAAGAAAGGGTATTAACCCCTTCCCTGCTCATGACGGAACCACTCCGTCATGAGCCATGGTTGCGCTGTGCTCATGACGGAGTGGTTCCGTCATGCTGCGGCCGTTGGCCGCCGCTCCGCCCACGCGGCGCTAATTCCCCGCCTGTGCGGGCGATTAGCGCAGTGGGCGGAGACGTGACGGAACCACTCCGTCATGAGCACAGCTCAACTGTGGCTCGTGACGGAGCGGTTCCGTCACAAGCACAGCGCCACCGCGCTGCCCCCAAACCCCCCCCAGCGCCACGGTGGAATTCCTGCCGCGGCGAAGGGATTAATACTGTTATCTACCACAGCAAGAACTTTTTTAAGATTAGCTTGGTCTATAGCCCTTAAACGTGAAGCGGCTTCAATTTGAGACACTTTCCAAATTTCATTTTAAACTGCATATATCCATCGTTTAGGCCTTGGGCCAATCGGGCCTTTTATGAAATCTGATGAATGCACATCATTCAATGACATTGACAAATGATGTTTAACAGAAGCTAAGGTAGAGTGTTGTAACCATGTTTGACATAATTTACCAACAGAATATGTTGTAACTGAATGTCTTGTTGAAAAACATGGATCAGGCCTATCCTGTGTGTAACCTGGAGCTCTGTTATGGAAACGCATTTGGCATGCATCTGCACTGGTCTGCCAAACCAACCACCCCATAGAGTGAAGATTCGAGATATTAAATGTTGCATTTGTAAATAAAGACTGCAACTCCTCAAATGTGTAATTGGTAGTAACATTCCAGTCTCGATATTCGGCAAGGGAAGAAAAAGCAGGAGGGCCCGATTCACAGAACAAACTTAAGACAAAATCCTAAACTTAGTACCATTTTGTTATTCACAGAATGCACTTACTACTTCTGGTATTCACAGAATGAACTTACTACTTTTGCGATTCACAGAATAAACTTACTACTTTTGCTATTCACAGAATGGATTTAAGACTACTAACTTTACGTCCGCACTCAGGCCGGAAATTCCGAGACGGAGGCGGAGCTTCCGGCCCGGAGGCGGAGCTTCCGGCCCAAAGGCGGGGCTTCCGGGCCGGAGGCGGAGCTTCCGGCCCAGAGGTGGAGATTTTAAATCTCTGCCACTGGCCAGAATCCCCACCTCCGGGCCGGAAGCTCCGCCTCTGGCCCGGAAGCCCCGCCTCTAGCCCGGAAGCTCCGCCTCCGTCCCGGAATTTCCGGCCCGAGTGCGGACGTAAAGTTAGTAGTCTTAAATCCATTCTGTGAATAGCAAAAGTAGTAAGTTTATTCTGTGAATCCCAAAAGTAGTAAGTTCATTCTGTGAATACCAGAAGTAGTAAGTGCATTCTGTGAATACCAAAATGGTACTAAGTTTAGGATTTTGTCTTAAGTTTGTTCTGTGAATCGGGCCCGGAGTCTTCAGTTGTTTAGGCATAGCTAAACCCAGACAAGTAGTCTGATAGATAGAATCATTTAAAAACAGTATTTGTGTTGGTATAAGACATGCGCAATACAAAACTTCTGTGCCCTGCACCTGCCAGATTTTGGAACTCCAAACTGATTTCAAATCAACTGTATTTTTACAATGTTCATAGCCACCCACTGCCAATTAAAGGATGAAGGAATGAAAGTATAACAATTTAGTGTGGGTAAGCATAACTTTCATATTTGATTTAGAATTCAAGTTAAAATAGTAAGATCCAGGGTTTGACTTATCAAAACTCGTAAAATATGTACATTTATCCAACAGGGACTTAGAACTCCCTATTGGTGGTGTGGGGCAATGTTCCCATTGAGTGTAATTAAAAACAGCTCTAAAAGTAGTTGCTGTATGCAAATAATGGTGGCCATAATGCTGATAGCAAAACAAGTCAGCATAATTTGCAGAATTCAAATACAAGTCTTCAGCATCAAATGCTGCATAGTATTTTAAGAACTATAGAATCTGAAAACAGAGATTGTATTGCCCACACATCCCAGTCATCCGAACGTATGTTATATTTAACCACATCACCCAATGAGACACGAAGTACATTTGGAAGATTAACAATCTCTGTCGGACCATGAATTTGAAACTGGAATGTATCCCACACTATGCCATCTGTAACTGGCCAGGCCGTAATGTTGACAAAAGTCAGGTCCCTCTTCATGATGTGCGACGAAGAATGCGGGGCCAAAGTTCCATCTACCAGTTCTACAGCAGAGCGTTCTTTAAGGTAGTGTCCATTGATCAAAAGAAAAAATACTGTCACAAATCCAATGGACATAAATAGAAAAATCAGGATCATCACCAGCCAAATATATATCCATAGGGGAACCAAATAAGTGCGTTTAAACCAGGAGAGAAAAATTGCAAATTTTGTTGGGGTCAAAGTCGATGTTGAATGAGAGTCAAGTGAAAAACGCGACTCGTTCCTGGCTGTAGCATTTAATCCAGACAAAGATTCACTTATAGGGTAAGTATAATCTGGCTCTTCATTGGCAGCTGTGGACTGTTGGACCAGCAAAGGATTAGCAACAGAGTCCATCTCTATGGCAGTGTCAGGATTTCCTGGAATAGAGGCATACAATGAAGCCGGTGGCAAACTATTCAGAATCGGCCAGATGTTGTAGCTTGACATTGTCAATTGAGACGTATCTGTTGTCCTTGCGACCCGGAAGTGGTGGTACAATTACTGTACGACTTCCCTGCACGCCCAGCACTGGAACCAGAGCTCGATATGATGGATCAAATTCTTTTTTGTTCTCCACCTTCTCTCAAACCAGTTCTCCAACTTTAGGCAGCCAGCCGATCACTGGAATCTGCAGTGCACCGTCAGCAGCGGCAGGTAAATGTTCTTTTGCAAGACTGTCTCTTGTGTCTTGTAGGCTCTGTAATACAGCACAATGCTCATCTACGTCAAAAGGGACGGCTGCAGCCGCCACGTCTAGACCATCAAGGTCTGGCACAAACATTTTCATGCCAAAGAGCAATTCGTAAGGGGTCCGCCCACCCAGAGGTCTTCTAGGGAGATTATTATGTGCACGTTGTGCCTAGGACTCTAGCCGTTAAGGATTGCTTTAAGTCACGGTTCATTCGCTCCACAACAGAATTGCCCTCAGGCTGGTATGGAGACGAAAATTTGACCTGCACTCCCAAAGACCGCATGGATTCTTTATACGCCTAAGAGGTGAATGCCGGATCCTGGTCCGAATGTAAGGTGCTCACTCCAAAAATTCCCACAAAGACACGCAAATCCCTGACTACAGTTCAAGCATCAGCATTGCGTTGTGGCCAAACCCATAGAAAACATGTGCACGAATAAACTGCAACTAAGATAAATTTATAGGCAGTATCAGAAGAAAATGGACCGCAGCGATCCAAATAAACACAAGCAAATGGTCTACTGGATATACATAACGGTGTTTGTGGTGGACGAGTCACAGTAGATGGCTTGGTTTGCTGACAAATGTCACAAGAAAGCACATAAGTACGTGTTTGTTTATATAAGCCACACCACCAGTAACGTTATTGCAAGATACTGACTGTAGCAGACACACCAGCATGCGCCGAGGCCATGCCCTTGTGTGCTGCGATTATCAGTGTAAGCCTGCGGTCCGCGTTGGGAATCAACCTCTCACCAGCGTTATGAATTGTCACATAGGGAACATTATCAGGTTTTAAATGATAAGAGTATTTGGAAGGGAATCCTTTTGGATAATTACATCCCTTCTTAGTAGCAGCTATAGCTGCCAAGATGTCACCATCAATCTTACTCATGGATCTTGTAACTGCTGCTACTAGGCACGTGCCCACTGCTGACTTAGTTGCTTCATCAGCCAAGCTGTTACCAACCGCGTGTACTCCTACACGTTGGTGGCCAAGAGTATGAATTACTTGTGTGAGCAGGAGGCTTTCTTTGAGCTCTGCCACTCGAACCCATAGCATTTTATGCTTAATTGTCTTGCCTTTGGAATCACTGTAGTCATTTTGAGGCCAAAATAATAAATTGTCATTAAAAGATTGTACACAGTAAAAGGAATCACTTACAATCAATGTAGTCACATTAGGATCTGCAAACTCCAGTGCGAGCACCAAAGCACGCAGCTCGGCCAATTGGGCAGTACAGTTGCCAAGGGCCCGTGTGTGAACCACACTGGACTTAAACTCACCATTCACTATGGAACCAGCCACAATCTCACAGGCTACAGAATAAGAATGCTTAGATCCAATCGCCGGTTGCACCGAACCATCAGTGTAAGTGATACAACGGTATTCCTCGAGCGGGCGCATAGACAGAGGAGCTGGATGAACAAATTCATATTGCAGTGACTCCTGAGTCTGTAACAAGGAATCATAGATAAATGTGACATCTGGGGATGTCAACGATGTAGCCCATTGTATCCACCGTCGATGTAAACCTTTGGAATTAGGGACATTTGCCTTAGTCACTGCTTCCAGAGCAGGATATGGTGTTCCCACCAACATGCATTTTCCTTGTGCCAGGGCGCGTTCTTTCAGAATCGCCATCTGGACTGCCGTCCAGACTTTTTCAACTGAGGAAAACCTCAGTTCTGCGGAAGTGTACAATTGTGACTTATAAGCAATAGGAACTATGTCTCCTACATTAAACGTCAAGTATGTGAAACCCACCGCTCTTGGGACGATTCTTACCACCAGGTTAGTATAGTTGTCACGAGATAACAATAGTTTAGAGTCAAGAGAATCAAACTGCAAAGACTGCAGTATATTTGTATGTTACGGAAGCCAGCATGCTTTCGCAAATGTTAGTTGTATCAAAGCATAGAGAGACTTGATATGCTGGGCATAATCTGGTACGACCAAAGTTCAAGAAACCCAGCAAAGATTGTAATTTTTTCAGGGTTGTAGGAAGACGAAAATGTGAGCACTTCTCCAGGAAGTGCGGTGCCAATCCGGTTCCCTCATTATTGAGCTCGTAGCCCAAGACCAACACTGCGAATTCAGCAATGTGTGATTTTGCAAAATTAAATTTGTATCCGTAGTCCGCAGACTCTACTATGATGCGATCCACGCAACAAAGATGCGGATATAACTCGTCGTCTGTGACATAAATGTCATCTACATACGAATACGCATCAGGGTCGATTGTGTCTAACAATGAGACCACACGTGCGGCGAAAACACCCGGGCTGTTTTTATAGCCCATCGCTAACCTTTTAAATTGTTTTTGTTTGCCACCGTGTGTAAAAGCTGTCCACTGACTTGACAAGAGGAACAGATTGTGGCTAAAAAAGCCACTGGATATATCTAGGTTCATCTTATATTTTTTCTGAACTAGACTGTCCACTAGGGCTGAACTATGGGTATTCTGTACCGCATTCATCCGACAATGACAGTTTAAATGACGGTAATCCAAAATTATGAGGTACAACACGTCTGGCTTGGTTACGGTAAAAAGAGGGTTATTCATCGGTGACACGCATGTCTCAATTACCCCTTGATACTCCAATTGGTCTAGTATTTCTGCTACAGAAGCATAAATCCCGGAGAATATGTAAGCATGAGTGACTGAGGGAAAGGTTCTGTGCTGTTTCCACAATCCCTGGGGGGCCAGGATTGTCATGTCATGTTTAGTTGTTGCCAGAAACCATTTGCTCCCTGGTAAGGTTAGGGGGGCTTACAGTGGCACTGTGAGCTAGCTAGACTCTAGGCAAACATATCCTGCGGGGTGTTCAGAATCAGTCAAGACACAAAGCCCTTAGTTTGTGTTGTCCAAAAAACGTGCAGAGCATTTTGATTAGTAGGAACTACACGATACTCTGACTGGTGAATGACCTGGCCGCAGGCCTAATCCATTCAAGATTCTATAGGAGACTAGTGCACTCTACATTGGATGACATCAGTCCCAGCCTCTGGGGGTTAGATTGCGGTCTCCTGGCACCCCACCTCAAAGCTCCTAGGGTACACAATGATGGACCCTCATTTTAAACGTACATATCTCAGATTGGGTGCATTTAAAGGTATTCAATGGTAGGTTAATCGAGAACCATCAATCCAGCCAGAGCCTAGCTCTGTCCCTTAGCCCCTAAAGTTAATGGGAGTGATCATTGGTATGGATGTCTAGTTAAAACAATGTTGTCATAATACAAGCTAGTGAAAGTTTTAATTATGGCTAGGAACTATGCTTCAGTATTTTCATCTATGTAAATTTGACCGATATCTGGCTCATGAGGTAATTCCGACATAGGATGGTGAAAGTGTCATAGCTATACTATTGTACGGTTAGTGGCCATGATTCTGGTGCAAATAAATAGATTTAAATTGGTAAATAGATTTGGGCTGCAGCCAATGATTTGGTGAGTTCAAAGATGTTTAGTCGCAGATAACTGACAACCTACAATAATAGGATAAATGCTCAGATTCCTGCCAAAGTGCATTAACCTTGTCACTAGAAGAGACCAGAGCTGAGTTGGAAATAAAAAGCAGAACTGCATAAATGTTCAAACCAGCCCCACTCTCTTCCTCCCTTCTATCAATCTCTGTCTCTTTCCATCTACCCATTCTATATCTCTCTCCTCTCCCTCTCTGCTCTATCTTCACTCTCTCTCGGTCTCTCCATCTCTGTCTCCGGAGTGAAAAAGGTGCCAGCAGGGGTCGTTCGAGTACCCAGCCAAGGACATGCCAGATTGGATAAATCATGGGAAGTCTGGCCCTGGAAGTCTTTTTTGCATGTACAGTAGATACTGAAGACTTTACCCTACAGTGTATTGCATGGTGAGCATAAAGAACATCAGATGGGATTCTGCTTATTTATTTGGCATCATCCACATCCAGCAATGCAAACTGCATCAAGAAGTTATCCGGATGTCTGAATTTAAAAATGATGATCCTTTTATCAAAAGGGTAGTACGAATACCAACAGTGGTATCTGGAAATATGCAACAATAGAGGCTCTATAATTTTATACAACCTCTTACAAAAGGGCAGTTATTGTCTCTTAAAAACCCTCGAACTTGGAACGTAAAGGGATGCTTACATATGATGCAAAATACATTGCATCGATTTCTGGATGGTGTACAGAATTATTTACCTCTTTTTATATCCCTACACCTGTGATTTGTCACGGACTTCATATTTGCAACAAGGTGTGGTTGGAGGTCCGTGCTGCATTGACGTAGAAAATCCTTCAGCTCAGCCAAAGCCACTGTGCGAGATATGTGAAGAACTCACAGTGTGGGTCATGCGAAAAAAAAAGTTGAAATAATTTCTCTTGATCTAAATGTCCAACAAAGTAATTTCAAGGTTCACAAAATTTCACAAGACAGGTTCTATTTTTCTTATTCTTAACATATGCAACAATCACATAGTAACAAAAAAGTATTCAGCATGTTTGCTTCGAGTATGCCTTTTAGATCCAATTCTTTGTGATTTAGGTGGGGGGGATTATATACATGTAACAGATCCAAACTCATCGTTTGATTTATCTTTAACAGCATGTTTCACTCTTCAAATATCAGAAAAGCCCTCCTGCTATGTTTTTTTTCAATGTAAAGTATACATGCTTTCTCATTTCAACATTCTAGGAATGATGCCTTTAGCCTTGCTTGCACAATTTGATCCCAAGGTAAAATGGTTATTGTTATCCATTATATGCCGGCCAATTGTTGGCGTGGCTTGTTTGGCCAGAGTCGCGTGGGTCCCTGATCACACATGTAAGGTCTGAGACTGGTGAGTCTTTTTAGTCTCCAGAGGCAATCAATGCCTTGTTCTGCGATTATTACAAGGACCTGTATGGCTTGCCGTCCCCGGTCTCCCCAGGGGACCGGAGGGACTTTTTGAGCACACTACGGCTTTGGGAGCTGGACCCTCAAGCGAGGGGGGTTCTTGGGGGACCGGTGAGGGAGCACAGCTATTAACAGCAGGGCCGCCGGGAAGACCCAGGGCCCAGACGGCCTCCCTGCAGAATTCTACTCTGCTTATGATCCACTGCTGGCCACCCAGTTGGTAAAACTCTATGCGGAGTCTTTGAGACTTGGGCGGCTTCCTGATTCTATGCATGAAGCAGTAGTAATCCCGCTTCCCGTGATTAGTGCTCTGGAGGCTTATACCACAGACTTCTTCCCACTCTCCATGATTAACATGGATTCCAAATTACTTAGAAAGAGGATGGCTCTTCGGTTACTCTTACTCATGTCTACTCTAATTCACATAGATCAGAATGCACAAATAATATTCTGTACTGGTCAACCCGGTGGTCCGGGCTCTTCCACTGGTGGCCTTTCTTTCAATAGATCTGGAAAAGGCCTTCGACACCATATGGTGGGACAAGCTATTTGTGGTCATGATGTGAATGGACCTTGGTGGTGAATGGTCACGAAGGGTGAAACTACTTTATGGGGACCCCCACAGAGTGAGTTCAGACTGGTAGGGCGGTATCCTTACAGTATGGGATTTTTTGTGACAGCAGGCAGGGCTGTCCTTTATCACCACTCTTCTTTACTTTAGCAATGGAGCCTTTGCCCAAGCAGTTTAGGCAGGGAGGGAATGGATTGGGGCTGACTGTGGGAGGCCATGAGCACATTTTCCCCAACACACAGAACACCTCTTGATTTATTTGTCAGACTCTTTGGCGGGCCATACTATGGCTCTAGATCTTTTGGGGAGGTTTAAACATTTATCGGGCCTGAGGGTTAACAGGAGCAAGACCTATTTATTCCCAGTGTTCACAACGCTCTCTCGCCCCCCCAGACCTTCCTGTGGACCTTAATAGGGCACAATCCACCTTTAGATATTTGGGGATTCATATTTTTCACTACCTTGAGGACCTACGGAAGGTAACCTCGGGAGGACCCTTCGATCTCTTAGATCTTGCATCCCCTTTTGGTATTCTCTGCGATTGTCTATTATGGCCTGGATTTCCCCTTTCCAAGATGGTTACGCTCCTGTGTTCATTATATTTTTGTATTAATCTCCCGACTACAGTTCCTGCCAGCTGTTTTTTTTCACCAGTTGTATTCATTGTTACAGGACCTTATTTGGGATAAAGGACAGCAGAGGGTGTCCTTAGAAACATTACAACGCCCCATGACGGAAGGTAGCCTGGGAGTGCCAGACTTCAAATGATACTTTCTGGCTTTCCAGCTGCAGTGGGTTGCACAGTGATTGGATGGACTGAGGATGGAGGAAACAAGTTGGACAGAGTTGGGGACAAGCTCCACTTTATTACTCACCAAACAGGTTAACCCGGAGGTAGAAACCCCACGGCTGACCACGGCCCTGTAGTGTTGGAAAGGTTCTGTGGCTAAGACTGTGGAGACCCCCCCCTGTAAGCTCCGGTCTTGCCCTTGATTGGACTACCACATAGGGAACCACTAATAACATTCTCGGCTGAACATCTAACAGCCTGGACGGAGTAAGGGTTAGACACATTCGGAGATTGCTACCAACAAAATACTCTTACCCTCTTTGAGGTCCTGGTCGAGGACTCTGGCCTCCTGGCTTACCAGTTCCTTCGATACAAGGCCCTGGTCCGAACATTCAAGAAATTTGGGGTACAGGGCACGAGGAGTCCAAAACACACCCAGTGTTACACTCCTTACTTATGCTGGGCACGGCAAAGTACCTGGTGAAATGGTTCTACTGCTCACTGTCTCACACGACCCATAACCCTGCGCGGGCAGGGGGAATCAGTACTGGAGAGGACACTCTCAAAATCAGAATGGAACAGAGTTCTAGCATACCCTAAGATGGTCTTGCATAATATGAGGTTGAAATATACGCAGTTAATTATCTGCATATGGCCTACAGACGTCCCATAGACTTCAAGTTGCTTATGGTGACGAGGTTTGTGGTTTGTGGGGCGCACACTTGATTGTTGGGGTTTGCTTGCTGGGGCGTTTTCCTCGCCCTCCCGAATGGAAGGTTTGGAATGGATTTATAAACATCGCTTTCGTCCTGGCCAGGAGGAGAAGAGTAATGGTGCGGATGTCCGCTGGTGGACCAGTGGTGGGAACCTGCCTGAAAACTTGATGTTACTCATTGGACTGGGGCGGAGGGACGAGTCCTGACTAGGGAAAAATCGAGAGGACTGAGGCGACACTCCATCGTGGAGCAATGGAAGGAGGTCCTAGATACCTAGGAACAACCAGAACGTAAACATAGCTCCGACGAGGGGAGCCTGGATGGGTCCCAATTGAGCAGGGTGTGTACACCTGCTGCTGGGGATTCTAGACTGAGGATATACCCTTGTTGAGGGCCATGGGGAAGAGTAGGGACTGGAGTAATGTCCTGGCAAGCCTCTGCAAATGTGTGGGATGTAGGTTTCAGTCACCCCTGGGACCCCCCCACGCTCAATCATAGCTAAGATGAGAAAGCTTATAGGATAGTGGCTGGTTAGAACAAGCCTGGATCCCCCGCCCACCCAGTACTATAAGTCTCCAGATTTGTTTTCAAAGATTCTGGAATTCTGTGCACCACCCTACAACAGTTAGTTGATACTTGAGTATGTTAAGTATCATGTGGGTGGCATCCCCAGTGAAACTCCTTCTCTAAATGGGTTAGATCATCTTATAATTATAATTACATACAGATTAGATAATACACAGTGATGGCATGATCTCCTCTTGCTATACCACACTCACTAAGAGCTGTTAGGTCCGCATGTAATATGATTGTTGTGGACCCTCACCACAATTGACTAAATAGTTGGATGCAGATTAACAAACACGGATCCTATGTCAGCGTGATATATTGTACCTTACTTTGTGACTGGAATGATGCTGTGACTGTATTTGTTTAACTGCTACTATATAAAATGCTAATAAAAATAGGCTTAAAACAAAAAAGTAGCACTCTGCCCTACTTTCTGCTACTCTGCAACAAGGGCACAAACAGTGAGTGGCACATGGGCATTTCCTTGCAATCACCCATGGGTTTTGAGGCAAATCCCCACCTACTATGATTTGTAGACAGGCATATGTACCAAAACGTTATGCCTCCTCAACGGATGCGTAACAGTGAAACCACTTTTAAAACTCCCCATATTTTTCAAACTTTGCATATGTGTTGCACTGTGATGCATACATACAAAGTGGGAAAAGCATTGAAGCATAGATTTAGTACTGGCAGGGTCACATTCTGGTACAAAACCTAGGCTTGATAAAGCATGCACACGCTTGGTACAAGGGTGTGTGCTATTGTGCATGGCTGCCTAACGTATACCAGCAGATGGAGCGAGGAAAACAGCACCATATCTTAGTAGATATGCCACTGTTCATCACTTTCCCTTTCTTACAGCACAGTATATCAACTTTGATTGTGTTGCATGAAAAGTTAGTAAATGTGCCCCTTCATCTATAACATGTCCTTGTGGCAGGACCTTTAGAGACCATCTCTGGGTAAGGGCTGAGGACCTTTCAATTTTGTTCTAGTGTTTTCTACCCTGGACCTTTGGAACATGAATTCTGAGAGTAAGTTTTTTAGTGGGTCCACGTGCACCTGTTCATTCCTTGAAACCAGCCTTTTGGTTCCGATAACTGCTGCATATGTGACACTGACTGCTACCTAAGTGGGCAAACATTATGAAATCCAGATATCCTCGTGGTTCGTGGAGGAATTACATGGGATTTAATATTTGAAACACAGTGGACAATTTTGATAAAATTGTGCCACTCTTTTATATGCAACCAGTTCCAGGTTGCAAAACTAAAAAGATATACCGTGGGAGCTTCTTCACTTTGCTCCGCTAAACAAAAATTGTCTGGTTGACATCATCACTGCTGAGAGGTTAAATTGTGGAATCAGTGGCTACAACATTGGATTTGATGCATTTAGCACCAACAACCTAAAGAAGAAACATAGCATAGTCTCCTTCACTTTTGCCTTTCCAAAATCATTAATTTCATTTCTTGATCTACAATTAGTACAGGGAGCTATGCAGTGAACCTTTTTTTAATTACTTGCATTGATAGTCATGATGTTCCTTTCAGCAATAAAACACTTTTTGAAAACAGGCAGCTTTGCGATAATTTTGGGAGTTATTCCCATTCATTTGTACTATAATAAACAGTGTATTCTCTGCCATTCATATGTGACTCTTCAACTACTGAACTGAAAAGCTTTTTCTCCTTATTTTTTACATTTCTAGCAGAAGAATCCACCCTTCTCCGGGATGTCAACACTAGTGGAATAAATCTAACAGCAAGCATGGCATAACCAATCACCAGTGGTTCAACAGAATCACCCTTCAGAAAGGCAAGAGGTGTCACTATTCCAAACAAATCTTCATGGCAAAGTGCAATTCCAATGAACTTTATAGGTTCAAGATTTCTTAACACCATTGCAGACCACAGCATTCCACAACCAAAATTTAGACACAAGACAAACCCTACCCATCCCCCTTAAAAAGTTACACACCATCTAGCCCACTCCCATCAGGAACATTACACATAACAATAGACCTCTGATGCTGATCTCTTTTCATCAATTTTTTGGCACTAAGTTGAAGGATTAAATCAAGGAAAGTGGCTTAGATTTTTCAATGTCCAGATCCCTGTCCTCAAACTCTCAATGATTGTCACCACTCCAAAGGCCCCGTACTATAATGTTCTTATGTCAGCCCCCTACCCATCTGACCTCAAAGTCTCCTACATCATAACATCCATGAAGCTGAAGAACCTAGATCCAGATGTCCCCAGCAGCTATATGCCAATCTTCAATAATTCAGTCTTAGGAAACATAATCAAACCAGCACCTTTCACCCAGATCAACACAATTCTGAAAGAAAATGATCTTTTCAGACAATTCCTTGCATTTACCTGTTGTTACATTCAACATGTGCCACTGCAAGCTATCATATGCTACTTTCCCCTTTTTGTTACTTGATAATTTTAGGTCTAGCAAAAGACAGCTTTAGAAGCCTGTCATGGTTCATGTCATCAGTATCAAAAGTGTGCAGAGAGAGAGGCTTTAGGTCAGTACGCTATAAACAGCGGCTTACTTGCAGCAGCCCCCTTCACCCATCGCTTGAAGAAAGTGTCATTCGTAATTAATTAATTTAGTGATTTATAGAGAGCCTGGTTACTCTGAGGAGTGACCGTGCCAGAAGCGCTAGCACTAGGTAGGAATCAGACAATCAGAAACAGGCGAGGTCAGCTAAGACAGCTGACTCTGCCTAAAGAACTAGTTCTGATGGTCTTTCTGGAACCTTGCCTCTGAAGGTTCAAGTCTCAGGTTCAATGGCATGGAATTCCACAGCTTGGCTGCCCGTAATCTGAAAGAGCAGTACCCTAGACGCACCCTACACACTTTAGGAATCACTGCCAGAGATGCTTCACTGGATCTCAAGTTTCTGGAGGGAATATAGAATTGAATCAAAGGAAAGCGGTAGCTAGGACCCCTCTGATTCAATATCCTATGCGTAAAGCAGAGAGCTTTAAAAGCGACTCTGTGCTGAATAGGCAGACAATGCAGTTCCGCAAGACCCGGCCTGATGGTGTGCCATTTTGGTATATGTAATAGCATCTGGGTTGCAGCATTTTCTACTCTTTAGAGCATTCCCAGTCTGCCTTTAGAGACCCCCAGATATAGCACATTACAGAATTCAAGCTGGACACCAAAAAGGCCTGTATTACCATTGTTTTTGCTGAGTCGGGAATGAGCCCTAAGATCTTCCCCAGCAGTCTCAGCACCCCAAACAGGTGCCCACCGTGTACTTGATCTGGCTATCAAAAGACAGCTGTTCATCAAAAAAGATGCCAAGATTTTTCACTTTAGACTTGGGTATCGGTAAAGGGCCCAAAACATCAAGCCACCATGAAGTGGACCAGATTGAAGGCTGCGTCCCCACCACAATAACCTCGATCTTATCTTGTTTAATTTCAGACAGCTAGCCTGCATCTTGGCCGCAAGGTCAACCAATCAGAATTTGAAAATTGCTGCCGCACTGCCATCATCTTGCACCAGTGTGACAATAATCTGAGTGTCATCAGCATATGACACCATTCTCACACCGTGGCGTCTAACTTCATCTGCCAAAGGACGGAGATACAAATTAAAAAGGGTAGAACTCAAGGTGGCCGAGCCCTGTGGCACTCCCTGCTGAAGAGGAATAATGTCAGAGGTATAAGACTTCGGAAACACCTGAAAAGAGCGATTATAGAGAAAATCGGCGAGCTAGTCGAGAGCTCGTCCCCTTATGCTCTGTGCCCACAGCCGTTCCAGAAGTACAGCATGTGAAACAATGTCAAACTCTGCACTTAGGTCCCGCATGACAAGGGCCGCCATTCTCCCTTCATCAGCCACTCTTTGCAAAGTCTCAGAGGCTAGAAGCAGAGCGGATTCCATGCATGATGTGGCCTAAATCCATATTGAGTCTCATGAAGGAGATTATTCTCCCAAATGAACTGCATAAGCTAAGAGTTAACATGCTTTTCGGCCATTTTCGCCATGAGTGGAAGTTTTTTTAAGAGGGAAATCACAATTGCGTGTTTCCACTCTGCTGGGAGTAAACCAGCTTCAAAAGAAGAGCTAAGCACGGTGCATAGGGTTAAGGCCAGAGGAATATTTCAGTCTCACTGGTAGCTAATAGCCATTAGCTGTGTTCATTTGTCTGCCTAAATAGTGCTTCCCATTGCAAAGAATGGACAGTCAGTCAGTCAGTCAAAAGTCTTTATTCGGCTGTATACCAGCCATAAAAGAGTGCATCATAAAAACATTTAAAAATTGCAAATAAAAATGCAGACATCTAATAATAAATCCATGACAGTAGCAGTTTCAGTTATCAAAATATCAATATCATAAACAGTTAATTACACAGAGAGGCATCTTAAAACCTGAGCACAAGATATAAAAGAGATCATAAAATATTTTTCCAATAGTGTCCCGTAGCCGAACAGCCGAGGAGATGTACCTGTAGATCATTAGACAGGTAAATTAATCTTTTAAAAGCTGGAGGTGATATAACGATGCCCGACACTTTCTTATATTTAAGAATCTTAAAAGGGGTATTAAAAAGGAACGCCTTGGATTGGTATAAAGTTTACAAAAAAACATAAAATGTAAGGTGCTCTGGACTGATTCTGAGTCACATGGGCATAGGTCCAGTTTGACATCACAATATACATTGCGTGGATATGAGACCAAAAATATGAGATGCCAAGCATGAGATAAAACAATTTGGCATGTGTTAAGTAGAAAGAAAGGTAAGGCTCAATGCCTGGAGTACACACTAACAGTGAGTTTTCTAAAACCCTCTTTTTGCCGTCTCCATATTTCCTCTGGTCAAGTGAGAGGATGTTAAAAAAATCTCTTTTCAGCTTTACTTTTGGTATCTTTGCAATACTCCCTGGATTGTAAAAACAATCAGCGAACCCCATGGTCTCTAACTGGTCTTTTATACAGCTAAGCCAGGGTATTTTTTTCATGCACTCCATTTTTAAACAATCTAAGATGACAGCACAATTTAGGACTGCTTCTTCCTTTGCCGAGATGTTATGCCACAGTAATATCGGGGCCAATTTTATTCGAAAGGACAAGGGAATCAAGCCATGTTCACTATGGCAAATAGCGGCGTTAGTACTTTTAGGGACTGTCAACAGATGTTTCATAAACATATTCTCAGTTCTTTGTAAACCCTCTGCATCACAAAAAACCCAGGCTCCAGCGCCATGCAAGGTGACAGCGCATGTGCGGGCTTTATAAATATTAATAATTGCGTTAATGGGTTTTGAGCCTAAGTTTTTTGTAAATCTAAAAATTGCCTCCAGATTTTGATTAAAACCACTAGTCCTTGATTCTACTAAATGATGCCATGTACTTTTTTGGTCAAAGAGAATTCCTAAATAAGAGAAGGTGGGCACGTATGACAATTTTTCATTATTTATAAAACACACTTTTAAGTTGGTGGGAGATTTACCCACCACCATATTATAAGATTTCCCCACATTAGTCTTCAGGCCAAGGTCATTCATAAAATCGTTAAACCTGGTTAAAAGCCTTTGCAGCCCCACCCCAGTCCTGGACATTAAGACACAATCATCTGCATATAACAATTCAGGTAACAGCCTGCGGCCTATCAGGGGAGCATCCACATTCCTCTGTTTGATATAGCTTTCTAGGTCATTTATGTACAGGCAAAATAAAAAAGGTGCAAGAACGCAATCTTGGCTAACCCCGCGATTCATTTTTATCAGGGCCGTAAGTTCTCCACCTGCTCCATATCGGACTCTCCCCATCACATCTTGTTGCATGGCTGCTAAAAAATGCACAATGGATGGTTCAATGCCCATATTCAACATCCTTTCCCAGAGCCTTCCTCTCTGCACCCAGTCAAAAGCAGACATCAAGTCCATGTACCCAAGATAAAGAGATCCAGGCTTGGCTAGAGTATATTTACCTATGACCAGGTGCAGATTGAGGCATTGTTCAACCGTGCCCAAGCCTCTCCTGAAGCCATATTGAATATCTGAGAACTTCCCGCTATCTGTTACCCAGGCCTCCAACCGCTCTAGTATTACCCTGCCCATTAACTTACAGGTACAATCAATTAAAGATATGGGCCTATAACATTTAGGGTCTGACCTGTCTCCTTTTTTAAAAATAGGAACTATTATCACAGTTCTCCAGGAATCAGGGGGCGCTGGGACATGTAACAATTTAGGATGTTTGTTAAGAAAGGAAACCACAGAGGTGAGTTGGCTAAAAAATAGGTCCGCAGGGACACCATCGGGGCCAGAGGCCTTCTTCTTCATGGTCTAAATTAGGGCCCTTTCTACCTACTCTAGTGTTGGGTGTGCCAGATTTGATACCCCATAATTAAGTTTAGCTCTAAGGTGAGGCTCACTATCATGTTTGGATAGACCAGAGAAGTTTTCTACCCAGGTTTCAGTCATTATTGTGGTATCAAAATTACCATTGTTGGAACTGTTAAAATAGTCCTGGTTGACTATTTGCCAGAATAATCTAGAGTTTTTAATCTGGCACTCTGCATGAAGTTGTTCCCAAGCTTCTTCTCTAATTTCGAACTTGTGTCTCTCTAGCGCCTGTTTATATTCAATACGTGACTGTTTTACCTTCAATTTATCTCGAGGTCTTGCCTTTAATTAATTTATTATGAAAATGTGTACAGTCACTGATAAACCACATTTTTTTACACCGGAGTCTTATATTATGATTATAAATTAGTAAGGTGTTAACAGTCTCAGTTATTGCCGCAAAAGATTTTATATATGGTAAAAATCACAGCTTGCGGATTAAAATAATTGGAAAAAGCGATAAAATCAATTAAGGTACCTTTGCCTTTCCCAACATATGAGACTAGTTCAATGCCATCTGTTTTGATGAGGTCAAGAGTAAGCAAAAGAGAGAATTCTGATAATAAAGAGTTACAAATATTCCGACAGGGGTGATCATAAAAATGGCAACCACCTTCACTGCCCCCTTGCAGTAAATGACATGCAAACTGTTTTAATAGGGGGCATAATTTTCAATTGAAGTGACCCCCCTCAAAGGACTACAAAATCCATGTCTATCTCCTGAATGTGTTTAGACAGTGTATTTTCCAGTTCTTGGGAAATATCAGTATTTTTAATATTGAAATTATTGTGATAAAAGTTAACAAGAATCAGAGTCACATTTTTTTCTAAAAAGGATGTTAATAATCTGAAAATGTGGTGAATGAAGCTGTGTCAATGTCGTTGAATGGACAGTTAAGCTAAGAATCCATGTACTGCAATTGTAAAGTTGTACTTCCACACTCCTGTTCTTGACGGGCCAATGGTAATTTTGTACTTAAGTATGTTTTGCTATAAAATATGATTTGATCTCCTAAAGGTTTTTCCTTACTCCAGCTCACCAAGGGTGATTTTGTAGCTTAAAGTGATTTATCACCTGAATGTGATTCATAATGCTGCTACCACACTCGTGCTCATGTTTCACTCACATTGATATAGATCCGAGGGTTGTCAATCAAATGTGATGTGCTACAAATGCAATCCTTTAGCACCCAATTTACATCTTTCTACACTATTTTCTATCTGCACTGCACTGCATGATTTAGCATCTCAGTGCGATTTACCAATCCTGCCATTTTGCACCTGGTTTGATCTTGCACCTAGATATGTTTGCGCACCTATATCTGATTTGTGTTCCAAAATGTTTTTTATTTAATTTTTTTGTTTTATATTGCACAAACAGGATTTATAGGGCTATACACAACCATAATAAAAGACTAGCAATATTACAGCAAAATGCAAACAAGAAATTTCTATTGAGGAGAAATAGAGAGAGTCAGAAAGAAGTTGTTTTATTTCTTTATTTGGGGCATGGTATACGTAAAAACTCACGTTTCCAAACAGAAACCAAACATGATAAAATAATAAATGTGTTTTTATATGATCCTACTACTCTCCCATTAACTCAAAGATGCTTAAAGTTTTGTTGCAATATGAACATAACATGTCTTTTAGTTATTTCAATGAACTTTAGCACAGACCTTTAAGGAGACACATGTCCCTGGACACAACAGTACTCGACTATTATCCTTCATCCGGAAAGTCTAAGGGGCAGATTTATGAGCCCCTTGCGCCACTTTTGCGTCACTTTTCCCATGTTAAAAGTGACGCAAAAGTGGCGCAAGGGGCTCATAAATCTGCCCCTAAGATCCTAACCATTGGGCTGCAAGTGACTTGTAACTATGCATTATGAAAACATAAATATGACATTAAGTTAAAAGTACAGATCAATGAGGTTCTTCTGCAGGTGAGAGTATACTGGCAACTACACCACTGACAGAATAGGATTGACATGAGGGAGGGGCCGAAAGATAGAGAAGTTGTTATGATATTTGGGACCTAGTGTTCTTAAACGGAGATATTTTCAACAAGAGAGACAAAAAGAAAATTTGCTCATCTTTACAACTGTGATTTTACCTGATCCCACTGTTTTTCCATTAACTCTCACTATTTTGAAGACACTGTCGGAATATGAGTGATATTTAACGTTCCCTA
Source organism: Triturus cristatus (assembly GCF_964204655.1). NCBI lineage: Eukaryota > Metazoa > Chordata > Amphibia > Caudata > Salamandridae > Triturus > Triturus cristatus. The sequence goes on from NC_140589.1 coordinate 1,292,308,035, forward strand.
TTCCATCGACCTTTAGAAGAGTCTGTTAAGGACACACATCGCCAGGGACACTGTTGCATTGAAACCTTTAACCTTCAGAGTGAGAACCTAAAATCCACACGTGCCTTTTCACTAAGCAGGCTGAAAACATAACCATCAACTTCAATCCAGGCATACACGCCTAGGAGGTTCTATCTGTGATCATATAATGATTGCTGCAGCATTCACAGAATAGGATTGATAGAAGAGGGGGGAGGGAAAAAGAGAGAGGTGTTGTTTTGTTCCGAGGGGTATGATGTAATTAATCAAATATTTAGAAACAAACACCCGAGAAGAAGATTTGCCCATCATTAACGTGCTTTCTCCCATTTACTCTCACTGTTTGTGAAATAATGTTGCAATTTGAAAACAGCCTAATGTTCAGTTATTTCATTGAACCTTGGAAGAGTCCTTTAAGTAAGTAGATACATGAGTATGGAAATTCCAGGACTTTACGCATTCTTCTACAGATTGAAAGTTTACGTCATTCACCTCTAGGCTACGATCAATTGTATTCCAAGCAGGTTGAAAACATAACTATGATACTCATTCGAAAAGTCGGACATTGTCCCATCATTACAAATCAGTTTTACCTGATCCTAGTCCTCTCATTAACTCACACAATTTTAGGGCTATTCTTGCAATATAAAAACGTATCCTTCACTTACGGTATACCTACAGTAGATACTTCCAAACTGTGAGCCAAGATGAACTGTAGCTTTCCGAGTAACTCATACAGTTTTTGAAATATTACTGCAATACGAAGTCAATTTATCATTAGAACCGACCTTTAAGCAGATTCGTGACAAAGGGCACACCTAAACTCACACTTCAGAGTGAAAATCGAACACTTGGTCCCCAAATGACTCTTCTACAAAAAGGATAAAAATAAAACCATGACATTTAATCAAAAAGTACAGCTCAATGAGGTTCTGCAGGTGAATGTATCCTTACAGTGACATCCTTTACAGTAGTCGATTGATAGGAGAAGGCAAGAGCAAAATAGATAGAAGTTGATGACTCGGTTACTTAAAGGTAATCTTCATACTCTGAGGTTTAATCTTCCTCGTCACAGTCACCCCTGAGTACTATGTTTTTGGAGCACAGTATTTAACCATTGAAAAACATACCCACCCAACATGACGGCCTGACAGGAAGTACCTGTGACCTGACCTATAAGGATGGGGCAACCCTAGACTATATCTTGTAATACCGACAATCAGAGTAGCGACCAGAAGGACCAGTTTCTGTTTTGTTTGATCCCCATTTCCCTGGGGTGAGAGGTAGGCAACATGACTGTGACAAGGAAGTCCTGACTCAATGCAATGAAGACTAACGGTAAGTAACCAAGTCATTACCATCCTCCTCCGTCTTCCTCGTCACACTCACCCAGGAGCGTATAACCAAGCACCAGATAAAACAAAAAGAAAACTGACAAACATAAGAATGGCAAGAAAATGTATTCCCAGACAAGCATAATCAGTGAACAGCAGCAAGGACAGCAGAGCCAAGATCTCCAGTAAACACCTCCCCCATCTACAACTTATAATGGGAGATTTAGGTATGAGGGGAGGACCAAGTTGAAGCCACACAAAGATCCTTGAAGGAGGCGCCCTTAAAAGAAGCCCAGGAGGAAGCCATACCCTGGTGGAATGCCACTGAATGACAGAAGGAAGAAAGAGCACCCATCGTTGGGCTATGACCCTGCCGGGCAACACCACAAGTGACAAACAGAAAATCCACTTGGTGAAAAGAGATGGTCCTCTCAAGGTAAATAACAAGAGCCCTTGTTAAATCAAGCAAATGAAGCTGAATTTCCCCTGCTGTAGAGGGAGTAGGAAAAAAGACAGGAAGAACAATATCCTGGGTCAAATGGAAAGGAGAGGACACCTTGGGAAGAGTGGCAGGGTCAGGGCGAAGGACCTTGTCAGAAATAAAACATAAGAAGGGAGGGTGACAAAGCATGGTGCCAATCTCCCCCAAGGATACAAAAAAAGACCACAAAAAATGGAGATGCTTTAGCAGTCCCCAAAATTTAAGAGAACAAAACATAATCACCACCGCATCCAACTGCCAGCAGTGCACGTCTACAACTGTTCCAGCCAGAACACAGAGAAAAAAACAGAATATTCTCTGGGCTTGCCCCACCCTTATAGGTCTGGTGACAGGTACATCCTCTCAGGCCGCCATGTTAGGTGGGGAATTTTTTCTATGAGTGAATTCTGTGCCCTGAACACAGAGTGCTCCTAGGTGACTGTGAAGAGGCAGACGGAAGTGGAAGGTAATTTGTTGTTTGGGCATGGTGCAATTAAAAGCAAATATTTAAAAACAGAAAGCCAAGAAGATTTGATCAGCATTAAAACCTGTTTTACACTACCATACAAGTCTCTCATTACCTCACAAAAGTTTGGAAATAATGTTGCAGTATGAAAACAACAGACATTTTATATTTGCATTTAAATTTAGGACAGATTTAAGACCATGAAGACACCAAGTGCTGAACCATTAATCTTCAGTTTCAGATTATAAGGCCTTCACCACTGGGCCACTAGTGACTCCTTAATAAACATTATAAAAACATGAAGATGGGATTCAATCGAAACTCCAACTCAATGAGGTTGTACTAGTGAGTGTATATGGACAGCCACTTAATTTAATGAACAGGATTGACCTAATTGGAGGGAGAACAAGAAAGAGATGATGTTTCGTTCTTCGGGCATGATATACATAAAAAACAAACTTTACTAAGAGTGAGCCCAGAACAACATTTGCCCATCAGTACAAATGTACTTTTGCCTGATCTTACTACTCTCCCATTATCTCACACATATTGAGAAATATTGCAGCAATATGAAAACTATTTACTTTTCATTTCTTTCAGTAAACTTAAAACTGAACTTTAATCAGATACATCAACATAGAGACACCAGGATTAATTAACTGTCAGGTAGGAAAGTAAAAATAATGTTCAAGAAGGCACAATGAGAAATTAATAAAGGCGCAAAACATAAAAAGCAAGAGACAAAATGAAAATAGAATTCTAGGTGCTAAATGGGCAAATTTATCATGACAGTGTATTTGAAATGAATTCACATTAAAAAGTTTTTTCTAAAAGCAATGAATTAATAATGTTTATGAACAAAATAAAAGCTAAAGGTAATGGGGCACTTTACATAACTGTGAGTCAACTATGATGAGATTCCTCAGATTAGAAAACATTCTTGGCACGGTATTCCCCAAAACCTTTGCCTCCACTCCTCCTGTGCTGCTGAATTTGTCTCTGTTGGCAGTAAGACTGTGCACTTTACCGCTGTTAACCAGTGTTTAAGTGTTTGTGCTTTTTCCTGCAAACCGGGCTAAATTGGCTTGCACCTAATTAGCACATTTAATTGACTTGTAATTCCCTAGTACATTGCACTACATGTACCCATTGCCTGTAAGTTAAATGGAGCTGGTGTGCCACTCACTAAAGTAGCCTTTTAAAACTTGTCTCATGATTGCCACTGCAGCCTGTAGTTCACTTTTAAACTGCCAATTTGCCCTGGCAAAATAAACCTTTTGCCAGACCTAAACCTTCCATTTTTATATTTATAATTTACCCCTAAGGTTGACCCTAGAAGCTTATATGGCAGGGGTGCACTGTATTTAAAATGTAGGACATGCGTGTTTAAGTCTTACACATCCTGACAGTTTGAGACTCATAAGGTTGTTTTTCACTGCTGCAAGTCCTTTCTCTCCCTTTGAGTAACACATGGATACCTTATTACATTTATTATGTAATATCTTTGGATTAGGAGCAGATAGAGATATTTTGTTTACACGCAAATGAACTGTAAATTAAAATCCTCTTTGAAATCTTTGAAGGGTAAATCAGATTTTAAGTCGAAATTCTAAAAATGCCACTTTTGGAAAGTTACCATGAACTTGTCCCAGCCATTTGTCTCTTCTGTGAGTGTCCTGTGTCGTATTACTGTGAATGGCTCTGTTGTTAGGGTTTGTGTATTGCGTCTAGAAAGTAACACAAAGGAAGCTTTGGCATGGACAGGATGAGAAATCCTGGGAGAATGACTGGGACGGGCAGCACCAAGCCCTAATTACAATTCAACAGATTTTACCTTGTGCATACACCAGGCTTGCCCAGTATTTTGTCACCTCTGACAGTTTGGAGCCTTGACAGGGGAAAGAGGAGAACTTTGCAGAACCTGATATAGGATAGTCTAGGGAATCCCTTCACAAAACAATGGCAAAGTATAAATATAGGAGCTCCAGAGCCACTCTTTAGAAAACTACTCAACATATAGACATTACAGAAGAAGGATTGGCCTGCTGCTGAGGACTGCCTTGCTGTCTGAAAATAAAGACTGGACCTGCTTATCCTCATTCCAGGCTAGCCTGAGTGATTCATTGGCCAGTTGGCTGACCTCCTTTGTGAGCTACAGAGACATAACAAGCTGCAGAGGACTCCTTGCAACTACCCAACTGACCTGCTACACTTGATATGCCTTGATCTCCAACTGGACCATCCTGAGCCCTGCTGTCCTCTGCTAGAATGAGTTCCTTATCCCCATGAGGTGCTCCCAGGTCCTGACCCTTAACTGACATCAGTCTGAGCTCCTCAAAAGAAGATGAGGTGAAATCCTGATGTTTGGGCTCTTCGCAACTACAAATAGGCCCCTTCGCCCTAAGACTGTAGCTTGACGACCGCTAACGAGAACCTCAAACTGAACCTGATCTTCACACTACAATGACCATCAGTGATGACTGGTAGCATGAGATCAGCACTCCACGCTACACCAGCTGCATTAGTGACAGCTAGCAGTGACCCCCAATGTGATGCTGTAGCAATGACTGTCCACGATGAGCGACTGGCTCTTCATACTACAGCGATGACAGCCCACAACACCCCACCTTCTCTTGGCGCTACAGCGATTACCACCTGCGATGCTCACCCGGCTCCTTGTGGCCTCAAGGCCAAAGAGGACAACCATCAGCTGGTATTACAGCCCAGAAGCAGGAAGAGGATGAGGATTTAGCATAGCAGCAGGAGAAAGTAATAGAGGAGGAAGATGGAAACTGTTTGACCATGGCATCGGAAGAAAACTTGCCCACAGGACAGAGATCCCCTGCCAGAGTAGGGAGCAGTGTGTCCTCCCACAACTTGGAGGTCAAAAGGATTTAGAGAGTGTTTCAATTGCATCTAGTCAAGCTGAAATTGGCTTCAGAGGAGAGAAAGGCTGAAGCTGATAGAAGGTTGGAGGAAAATAAACTTTTATAGGCTCATGAAGTGAGCCTGAAGTGGCTGTTCCTGAAAGCTAAACAAATATCAGGGTCCAGCAGCAATGGTGGCAGCTACAGCACAGTATCCAGAGAAGAAGGGAAGGCCCACATCCTCAAAGTGCTAGTGTCTCTTTATGTGGTGTTGGATGACATTTTCAGCTTATGAGGTAGCCCTGAGAAAGCATAGGGTCCCAGAAGAGGGTTTGGGGTTCATCTCTGGAATGTTAGAAGGCTACTATACTGGCATGAGACATAGAGGAACAGATGAGGTATGCCCCAGGAAAGCCATCATTGTCATTAAATGTGATTACCCCCCAGAGAAATTCAGTCTAAGTTTCAGGAACAGACACAAATTGTATGACCAGTCTTGGGTGGATTTTATTGATTACTGCAGTAAGGCACTGAGTGATTGAGTAAAGGATAGTTAAGTAAGTGATTTTGATCGGCTATATGATCTACTTTTGAGGGAGGACATGTCCAATACTTGCTTTACAGAGTTGAGCCAACACCTGATTGACAGCAAGCTCACATCATCCATAGACAGTTCTCAGAGGAAGGATTCCCACTCCCATCCTGACCAAAAGAAGGGTGGTTATCCTGAAAAGATATTCTCAATGAGTTTTTCCCCAAAATGCTGTGAGTGCTACATTACAGGTGCGAGAATGTCAAGGGGGACCTCTTTTTTATGAGTTAATGCATGTTGCTTACGTATTACGTATCCTCAGCTTCACATTCACTGCACAATTTTTTACATTGTAGAACAATCTTACATAATCCATTGTTTACCTTACATTGCTTTAATAGTTTGTTTCTCTGACTTAGAGTGTTGAGAGTATTCAATGCATGACTCGTGAAGGGGATTCCTTGTGCCCTCCTCCCTTTTTTGTTTAGTTCAGAAACCCTTTAGTTTCTTCAAAACAAATTGGTTCCCTTCAGAATCAATTTGTAAATGTATCTGTTACTGGACTTCACACATCAAATGTAATTATTTGTTGGGAAATGACATGGAACACAGTATCTGGAAGGTGGTGGAACTCCAGTCCCACCTGGAGATGTCAGGGTTCCCTGAGTGGGGCAAGCACCCATAACACTCCTGGTCCTCAAGGCCTCCTCCAATGCAAACTGAACTCTTTGAAAAAGACTTTGAGAAGGTACAATTTTCTGCAGGACTAACCTAGTCCATGTAGCTGACCTAAGCTCTATTGCAGTCGGCCAGAGCTTGTGACTTTCCCCAGGTCTAGTACGACCAGATTACCATGAGTGATGTTTAATGCTTTTAGGCACTATTTTCACTGACAACTTTAAGACTGCATAGCTCAGGTTCTACTAATTGGATTCCTGTCATTTTGGTATCATATGTCTATTCAAAATTTAACCAATTTTTCTGAATTAATTTGGGATTTTTTTTGTGTTATGTTTTCACTTTATTGCTGTTTGTGTACTGCATAAATACTTTACACATTGCCTTTAAGTTAAGCCTGACTGCTTTGTGCCAAGTTACCAGGAGGTTAAGCACAGGTGTATGTATTGTCTTTTCGCCCCCACCTCATCCAATGGGGGGGCGAAGCGAGGTACGAACCCCCCAATGGGGGTGCGTTGCACGGACTGCGGGAAACGTGGGGGGGATATAAGCAGCCGCTCTCCCAGGTAGCTCCTACCTTCGTGGAGCAGGGAGAGTAGCGCACCAGGAAGAATTTTCGGAAACATCTACACGGGGCGAAGCGCTGCCCAGGGTTGCAGAAGCCGAGCGACTGATTGGAGCGGGAGGAGTGAGCACGGATACCACCGCTGCGAGTGACTTCGAACTGGTAGCTGAGTGGCCGGGGCTGCGATCGCCTTTGCTTTGGCCGTTGCGCCCGCTCACTGTTGGGATCCCGCCGGCTTCCCAGCCGGCGCCGCGACCGGCGCCGACCCTGGGGGGACACCCGAGCACAGCCCCTACCTACCGTGCCGATATCGTGGGAGCCGGCAGAGAAGTCTGGTCCAAGGGACGCCGGTCGATATCCACCCATATCGCGGCCGAAGCTGTAAGCACCGCTACTATGCCCGCTCACCGCGGTGCGCCGCAGGCTTGGTATCGCCGACGCTCAAGCCGGCACCCGAGAGAGCATTCCCGCCCTCTTCACCGCGGCCGGAGCCGCAATCACACCTGGGGGCCGGAGGCGGAGCGCGCTCTTCCCTGTGTCATCACGCACGCTTGGGTGCGCCGCAGCCTTGGTATCGGATGCTCAAGCAGACACCCGAGAGAGCCTTCCCGCCCTCTTCACCGCGGCCGGAGCCGCAATCACACCTGGGGGCTGGAGCGCGCTTTTCCCTGCGGAGCAACGAGCGCAGAGAAAGAAGCCGGACGGCTCTGAAGGAGCTCCCGCCCAGCAGTACCAAGTCGGTGGCAGAGCGGCGGGGACATTAACTTTTGCCGGTAGGGGGCGTGGCTCGGTTGCCTCGCAACACCGCGAACGGTTGGGCGCAGTGCGGGGGTTATTAAGGTTTTAGCGCGGCACCCGCTTTCACATTAACACGGGCTTACAGTCAACAGTGCACCCCATTCTTCTTACAAGTCTTGAGCTTACTTCATTACTTTGATGCCGTCTTTCATTTGCCTGCTATGTTGGCGCTTGCGATGCCAGACTTGCTTTGACCTAGAGAGGAAGTCCAATGGTTTCGAGTGAAATATTTTTGAGTGTTGACGTCCAAATGGAAAGTGCGCAAGAGTTTTTTTTCCCAAGTGGTCAGGGAGACTTTACCTGCAAAACCGAGACAGGCCTGCAACGTGCATGGCGACTCTCCTATAGAAATGCTAGCGTCCTCGCTCTCTATGCCATCTGTAAGTTTCAAGCCTACATGCCAACCAAGCCTCAAGGAGTGCTGCGAGCAGTACTTCAGTATGACCGACCTGTACCGAGTGTTGGGGTTAAAGGGGAAGACGTCCTGCGAAGAAGAGATCTTCCATCGGGTCTCTCTGAATGTGCACCCCGACCGAGTTCACGAGGACGAGAAGGATGCGGCCAAACCTAAGTTCCAGGGCTGGCGTTTGATGGCTGTGAGGCAGCACAAATCATAGAGTGCCCCCACAGAGTGAACCATGTATATTATTTCATGGTGCTCCATAAATACGAAGTAATAGTACTTTACGGATCAACCATGTTGGTTACAGTTTATTATTTAGGGGCATATCATCAAGGGCGTTATCGCCGCTTTAGCGGCACTTTTTGTCGCTAAAGCGGTGATAATCTTAACGTCCTACCAGCATGGACACGTTAGCATGTGTTTCCATGCATTTTCACCCTTTCCCTGAACGCCCAGCTGTGCATCTCTAATGAGATGCAAAGTGGGTGTTCCTCCCCCAAATAACGGGAGAAATGTCGCTAACCGATATTTCTCCAATTATCAAACCTCCCGCTAACTGGCATGGCGATAAGAAAAGTAGCGCTAACCGCGCTTATCGCTACTTTTCTTACGCCTGCTTTTAATCTGACTTAGCCATTATATCCAATGGAAGGTGGATATAATGGTTAAGTCTGCCCTCCCCTATCACCAACGTTTCGCCGATCGTTGTACGATTATCGCTGGATGTCCAGCGATAATCGCACAATATGTAGCTATTGCTGGTATTTCTATCACTTTTGAGATAGAAACCAGGGATAGCCGGCGATAATAATTCCTAGCGCTAAGTGCGCTTAGCGATAATTGTCGCCGGTTGTTGGTGATATGCCCCTTAGTGCTTAAACTGAATGGAAAAGGTGGGGCCTTCCTCCAGAGTGGTTAACTTGCAATCCTAAACAGCATCCTAATCAGACCCGCCCCCCAGGATATTGCTGCATTGATGGGCTAAGTTTGCGGCACCAAAGTAGAAATTTGGCGCCATACAATTGTGCTTTTCTCCTGGATTTTTGCTGCACTTTGTTGTCCCATATCTGGTTGTCCTATCCCTTAAAATCACTGATTTTCCGGCCAATCCACGTAATACCACTAACCCAAAATCCTCCCATTGTGTTCGACAACTCACAACAAGGTATTAGCCGGAAAAGTAAAATACCCCACACTTCAAACCTACTTTGAATGATGTCAGGAAAATATGAAGTTTCTAAAATAAAAACATGGCAATTGAGCATACATTTGTTAGGACTGCCATTCGAGCAGTTAGTCCACTTCTCTTAGCCCCATACCTATACACACATTCTCTAATGTTGAATGTGGTAATGTTGGCATGCTACAGTGCTATCTTGCATGTAACATCTTAATATAATATGAAAGCCCTGCCACGCATGTCAGGAATTTGCTGATTGTTTAGTTTGGATGCCCTGCCCCAATTTGGGAAGAAAGGACATCTTCAGATGGGGCATTAGTCAGCAAAGCAGTGAAGAGGGTTGTTCTTGGCAGAAGGGTCTATCCTGACCCTCCACCATCAACTCAGATCTTTCTAGAAAATGTCTAGATTCTCTGCCCTTTTGCATAAAAAAATGGTCCTTCTGGGAGAGAAGGGCTCTGCATGTCATTGGTCTCCTGCCCGAACATCTGCCACCCTGTCTCAGGTTTTTCTGTATTAACCCATGATCTTATAACCTTGTCACCCCACCCATCCATCCACCTGTAACAAGCTTTTTGTATAAGCTCACACAACAATCAATCAATCAATCATGGCATTCGTAAAGTTTACTACATACCTGTTTCGGGTCTCAAGGCGCTCGGTGGGGGTGGCGGAGCTACTGTTCGAAGAGCCAGGTCTTGAAAAGTCTTCTGAAGGTCAGAAGGTCTTCGGTCTGCCGCAGGCGGATGGAGAGGGTGTTCCATGTCTTGGCGGCGAGGTGGGAGAATAATCTGCTGCCGGCGGTCACTCTTCGGATCCGGGGTACGGTGGCGAGGGCGTGGTCTGCGGAGCGGAGCTGGTGGGTGGGGGTGTAGAGGCTGAGTCGGCTGTTGAGGTACGTTGGTCCGGTGTTGTGGAGCACCTCTAACCTCTCACCTCTCACCTCTCACCCCATCTAGTCACCATACCACATATTCACAATACACAAATACACTACACGCCATTCAACAACACACAATTCCACATCTAACCATTCCAATTCAAACCACATAATTCCACTACAAACATACATCCGCACCACTACAAACAACTAAATATAAATAAAAAATGAAATAATTTACAACGCCAAAAACTCATACTCTCACGATTGCGAGACCGATTGCATTGCAAATGCTTGTTAGATGAACTTCTAAAAGGAAATAGTAACCCTGATCAACAGCACTCACTCTGTCATCCCCTTTCCTTGGCTGGTTATCCATGGTTTTACTACAGAAACAATGAAATGCTTTTTTTATGTTATATAAGATTGGATATCTTTTTAGTGAAAAATTCCCTCTGAGAGCTTAGTGATCGGAGATGGAGTAGGCTTTTTTAGACCTGATTCAAAAATATATGTGTGTGTGTGCGTAACTTTCATGAGCACATACAATTAGCATCTGTTAAAAGAGCAAATTAACTGTTGTAATTCACAAAAAGATGCAAGTGGAGATATATATTTTTGTTTGTGATTTGGAAATGTTTATATTTGTTTTTGATGAATTCTATGAGACATAACAGAAAATCTTCCCAGAGGTAAACCAAAGCCTTCCATGAACAGTTTCAAACTTTCCTTTGGTAGTGTGGTTTAAGCCTACAACATACTTTTAGGCATGTATAGAATAGTGGGTGCAAAGACTAGCAATTTAGTAAGGAATGCAGTAAAAAAATAAGTGACTTAAAGCCTAATGAAAGTTTAAACAAACCAGCAACATTTGTTGGCTAAATACAACTAAAAGTTGCGAAAAATTATAACAGAAAAACAAACTTTAAACAAGTCAATAGGTCACCCAAATAATATAGAATTCTAGGGCGTCCTATGCAAGTTTGAGAGAAACAATAATTCAGAAAAGCTGTATGTGTTGCTTCTTCTTTCGTTAGGACTGAGTTAGAGATAGGAAAAATCGCCAGTGCATTAGTTAGGCCAAACAAAGAAGAAAAAATACCTTTAAATGTACAAGTTCCTTGGAGCTTTGTTCAGCCCAGTGGCAGTTGACTCAAGGTGCAGTCTAGCAATATTTTTAGAAATGTAGAGAGATTAAGGCAGGGTTAGTGATCAGATAGGTTTTTGAGTTTGTAAAAGTACAGAGTAGGGGGTAGAGTTACTGGCAGCTAAAGCAGGACGTGGTCAGTCAATTCTCCAAGCATCTTCTGTACTTAAAGTGCAATTTTTTGTAACTTCTCAGCCTACGTTGAAAATCTTGATCCAGGTCTGTCTGGGTTTCACCCATCCTTTAACACTGAATCTGTACTCATTGCAGCTACCAATGACATCTGTAAGCTATATAATGAAGGTATCAGAACATTTTCAAGTGGTTTCCCTTCTACCCTTCAGATTTCATAGCAACAAGGTGTAATGTAGTGTACCCAAGGGTTTAGCTTTGAGCCCTATGCTTTTTAATATCAAAGTGACCCCTTTGGCAACCATCCATTGTTTGAGCATCAGCGTTTATGCTTATGCCAATAATACTCAGCGGATCCCGCATTTTAAGGGTAAGCAGAGTCTTCTCCAAGGAGTCCGAGCTTGTCACAGTGATCCCACTGGAAGCCTGGGTCACACACTTCACTCAGTTATATTCAGGACCTACCTCTGTGGAAGGATCTATTTCCCCTGAGACAATGGAAATTTCATCAAGAGTTTCTCCAGCTTCTTCTTCTCCATCCACGCCCTTTGCCACACCACTCTCAGGTCTAGAGATTGAATTGAGTGGTGTGATAGATGCAATCCGAAAATGCCCTGTGGCGATAGCCTGGAGGCCAGATGGGATACCAGATGAACTTTTGGAGGCGAATATGCCTTTGTGGGCTCCCCTTCTGACTAAGGTCTTTAAGGCTTCCTTAATAATGAGTCCCTTCAGAGCCACGTTCCAAGCAACTATTGTTCCCATTTTTAAAAAATGCTCCAAGGGAAACCTGCAGTGCTATTGACCGATATGCCTGATTAATTCAACTGCTAAAAAAATGGGAAGGATTATGTTGGCGCGCTTACAAACCTTGGCGCGCGCAGGCAATGTGCTTTCGGAGATCCAATTTTGCTTTCGTTTTGGTCTTGGGAAAGAAGAGCAGTGCCTTAATTTATGTATCTTAATAAAAAAGCATACAGTGGCCAAGAAAGGAAATGTGTATTTAGCATTTATGGATCAGAACTCAGCTTTTGACACAGTCAATAGATCTAAGCTCTGGAGTAATATGACAGAGCTTGGGGTAGAGGTGAACATTGTTAACTTTTTGAGAGAACTCCACCTAGAAGGGACTGCTAGTGTGAGGTACTGCCCTCAGGGGTGAGGCCACTAACCCTTTAATCTTTCTAGAGGCATATGCAAGGGCTATTTTCTGGCACCCTTTCTCTTTTCTCTTTATGTCAATGGCCTAGGATAGCAATCATTGGATCTTAATGCTGATTGCCAGCGAGTGGGTAACTGCAGTGTTCCATCGTTGAGCTATGCCGATGACACAGTCTTAATAGTTAGGACCATGATTGGCCTGCCACTGCTGCTTGATTGATCCCGTGTTTTTATGACTAGTTTGGATCTGACAGTCAAACAAGCAAAAACCATATAATGGTCTATCGATTCCAGAAGAAGAAAGATATCGCCTTTAGGGGGAAGAATAAAAAACTTTGCACTGTCCCTGCATATGCATTTCTTGGGATATTGTTTGATGAGAAACTTACCCGGGCTCCACTGAAAACTACAAGAGCTGCCGCTCTAGCAAGATCCACAGAGGCGATCTTCAGCTTTGCATCTAGGTTAGGCACCAAGCCCATCAGAGAGGTTATAACAACCTATAAGGCAAAGTGCTGCCCGAATGCAACGTATGGGGCTGGTGTCTGGAGCCTTAGCAACCAACCTGGGCTGGAGAGGGTTAAAAATGGTTTTGTCAAAAACATGTTGGCTGTTTCAAAATTTGCTAGTAGTTATATCTGTCACCTGAAACTGGACTAGGCTATATTTCTTATAGCCAGGCGATTCTTGCTGACAGTCTTCAGCATAAACAATGCTTAAAAATACCTTGGATCGCATACATACACAAGATCTGTATCAGTCTGAATTTAATTGATGTGTTTGAGACCCCAAAAAACCCAAAAACCTATGAGGCCAGCTTCTCTAATAGACTAAGGCACTGTTATAAGCTAACTGTATGGATGAGAGAATGCACAAAGAGGCTAGCAAGCCCACTGTTCTTGCCCTTGCTACAAACTGTACTGGCCCTGGCATAGAGCCATACTTAATCTGGGTTAGCAGGTCGCATCACAGTTTTTTGTTAACAAGACTAAGGCTGAGCAATGTTCATTTCCTAGTGGCTCATCCTATGGAGGGTACCTACATTGCTACTTACCTATATGCCCATGTGAGGGCCGCTCTGCACAAAGCACGTTGCATTTTATGCTTTTTTGTAAGTGTTGTACTATATTAAGAAAACTGACAATTTACCTTTTTTAAAGTGGGCCATTTTGAGACAATGTAAACCTGCTATGGAGTTTCTGCAGTCACTGCCAACAGAGGGGATATGTTTTTTTTTGTCCTCATTCACCTAAGAACTGATGTCCATTTTTTCTGCCCTTTTATCAAGAGAGATATCGACCATTGACGGGCTTACTACAATGGACACTATCCTTTCTGCGACTGTCTCTCTCTCACGGTGTAAGCTTACACCGCACTGCTTTAATATTCGGAGTATGGGGGGGCCCAATAGCAGTCCAGAGTGTTTACCGGTGTAATCATTGGACATAGTTAAGATCTTATATTAACATTACCCGTCAAACTTTACAACAACCCTTCCGGGCTCTCCACCCATACTAACAGCAAATTCCTGAAGGCTTTCTTCTTGGACATTTTCCCTAATAAATCCTTCTTAGACAGATATACTAGGGATTCCAATCAATCCGAATGCTGTGGTGGTGTACTACTCACCCATTTGTGACAGATTTCTCTTCTGGCTAGTAGTATTGCATAAAACAGCAAATCTCTAACGATGCTCAAAAGTTCATCCACCACTCCAAAGATAACCAATGAAGTGCTTACCTTTATTTGCTGACCCAAAAGACCTGACGTTGACGTTTCCACTTTGTTCCAAAACTCTCTGATTGTGGGGCATTGATAGAACCTATGCACATCTGTTGCTTTATCCAACCCACATTTAGCACAGCTGGTTCGGCTTCCTTTCCCATCTTTGATAGTTTTTCGGGTGATAAATATGCCCTATGAAGTGAAAAAAGTGTTTTCTTCTCAAAAAGCTGGTTTGACCATGAGGTAAAGAGGTAAAGTGTATGCATAGATACTTGCCAAATATTCTTCAGCTGCTCCCTCGGCAAGTAGTTTCCCCACAGTTTGTCAGCCAGCGTGAACTCTCCGTCCATAGTATCCTGAAGATGCCAATACAAGAGTGCAACTTCCTTATTTCCCGGTGATTTTGTTACCAGTTGATCTTCTAAGATGTTGCCTAACCCCAATGTCAATTTTCTACTTTGCTCACAACTTTTTAGTTGTAGAAATGTAAACTTTGAGAGGGTGCCCTTCATCAGCCGATTAAGATCTTTCCAAGGTAACAGATTTCCTTCCCTGGTTAGATCCACCCAGATCTTTAGGTCAGGTCATTTTTGATGGGTACCGCCAGCTTGTCATTGAGGCACTCTGGGGTCCCTGGTGAATCCCAAATCTGGGCAAAGTGGGAGTAAAGGTCCAATTTCGAAAGGCGTCTAATGTGATACCACATTATTGGCATCGACTGTAGCACCTTCAGTTTGATTTTCTTAAAGAACATAGGGTCTCCAAGCTTGAAGAGGAAACCATCTGTATCTGTTTTACACTCTTTTCACATTGCTGAAAACATTAAACCTATTATGGATCCATTAGGTATCTTTGCAAGCATTCTAGAATTTTTTAATTGGAAAGCCCATGCGTAGTATTGTATACCTGGCAAGGATAATCCTCCCTTCTCCCTCCTCCTTCCTAGCTTTTTCCAAGAGATCCTAATCCCTTTGTTAGCCCAGATAAATGAATTTATTGCCTGCTGGATTTTGTGTATGGTGGTTTTGTCGAAGTGTAGTGGTATGGAATTAAATATGAAAGTAATCTTTGGCAGTAGTCATCTTGACCAAACTAACTCTCCCTAAGATCGTTAACGGGAGGTGTACCCAGCTCTTCATTAGTTGGACAATCTCTTTAACCCCTCACATGCGTGTGTCAGCCAACGGCCGTCGCGAGCACTACCTTGGTAGTGCTGCGCGCGTCCGTTGGCCGACGCGGCCCCACCTGCGCCATAAATCACCCGCACCGCGGCGGAATTTACACCACGGTTAACAGGTTAAACACCCTCTGTAGCCCTCAGGAGTCGAAGGAGGCCGGGCCGGGCTCACCCCCTTAACATTTGCTGGTACTGTTCACAAACCATTTCGTCTTGTATGACAGTGTTGGACTGTGATTTATCCTTTTTTTATCGCTGCATATGTCCACATAGTGGTGTTTTTTAACAAGTTACATCGACATGGCTGATTGCGCTAACAGGGGTACACTTGATGGTTATTTATTGAAAGTTCCCACGGGCTCAGATCGTGAAGCAACACTTGCTGAATTAAGAGTGAGGCGTCGTAATTCTATTGAATTGATCAAAAGCACGCCTTCACTCACGAGCCCACAGCATGTGGTAACTACCCCAGTTGTGAGTGGGTATTCTCCTAAAGATACTCCACTCCCTTCTGGTAAAAATGATTCCATCGTACTACCCCAAAATGTATGTGTTGTTGAGACATTGATTGATTTATCCCCAACTGTTTTACATACATCCCCTAGCCAAATTGCCGAGCCAGTAGTTTTTAATGGGTCATCATCACAAGTCAGTAAGACCCCATCCCACAAGGCTAATCCATCTAGGCAATCTAAATCAATGGGTCCTCTGCCTAACAAACGGAGAAAGATAGATCCTGATTTGTCAAAGAATAGAAAGACAAAACGTAGCCGCAAGTCTGGTATGGCACTCATTGACAAAGATCTTACTCATTGTGCAGTCAATTTATCTTCTCCTGGTAAGCTTACATCCTGTCTCTCAAATAACATAAATGTTAAAGAGCTAATGGGTAATATAGACCAGTTATTGAAATCCCTGTTGTTACCCGTCGTTGATAGCTTAAAAGCAATTGAAAAAAGGCTGGAGAAAGTGGAATTCTTAATGAATAGTAAAATGGAATCAATTGTGGGTTCTTGTACATCGCATACTGTACCTTCTGTTGGGTCAGGTTCTGCTGAAACACCTTATATTGCTCCACTTCCGGAGACCACTTTCCAAACCCAGTCGAGTACCAGTAAGATAACCTGCACAAATGCAGATGGTAATATAATGCAACCCACTACTTCAAATAATATCAGTGATTACTTGGGAGATAATGCTCTGCCACAAAATGGCCCAACGACTGACAGGAAAGGTTATAAGCCAGCTCCTATTATCAAACCACATCGAGCTTCCTTTATTAACCTGCCACCAGAAGCTGTCCCCCTTGTGGTAGTTCTTGCGGGTGTTCCTACCCTAAAAAATGGCACAACAGAGGGATATTCTCAGTTAAAGAATAAGGTGATTCACTGGCTTGCCCAGAACCGCCCTCTTCCATCATATATTAATGGGGAAATTCTTTATGTACGGCGCTTACCCTGGCTGGGAATACACAAAAAAAGATAGATGGAGATATTATTCTAATTAACTTCAGGGACCCTAGAGCTGTCAGACATATTCTTAATTGGCATATTAATTACACAAGATCTTCTATTACTACTTGGGAACTGACTTTTTTCTATCCAAGAGGTGAGATAGTTCCCAATATTAACTTTGAGGCTCCACTTCTTAACCAATTTAACCCTCCTATCCCGCTCAGAAATCGTTATGAGGCACTAGCAAGTCTCGAAGATGTGGACTGACTTGACAGCCCTAAAGCTCCCCCTTTGGCCCTTGAACAGCCATCCTCTGATACACTTCTAGCTTCTAGTGACCCAAGTAAGCCAGTATTACAAGCAAGCTCAGATACTTTTAATGGCTATCCCCCTGCCCCAGATATTTTATCACCTGTTGATAGTTTGGTTGGTATCAAGACTATCACGGGGAACCTATTCTCCTGGAACATTGCTGGTTTATCCTCTAAAATGGATTCTGAGGATTGGATAGTTTTTGTTAATCGTTATGACTTGTGCATATTCCAGGAGACTTGGCTTTGTGAACCTCTTTTTGTGCAGGGATACCTGAATTATTCGGTGCCTGCACTAACAGGATCCAGGGAAAGACCAATGGGGGGACTAACTATATGGGTCCGTCAGATTCTAAAATTAACTATTAAAGTTGTAGAAACTAATAATCGAGATATCCAACTAATTAAAGTGAACCTAGAAAATTTAGGTATGTTGGATATTTATAAACATTTATGTTAGAAGTAATAGGGGGGGGAGCTTAGAGACTCTAGCAGTCTTGAGCAGCCTTCTTGACACCCACTCTTCAAACAATAACATTGTCATTGCGGGCGATTTTAACAGAACATTTGAGCCATTGATCAATGAAGACAATCTTTTTGGGGAGGAAGAGGATTGTCAATGGGGAGTCCCTAAACTAGAGCTCAAACCGGTTGTGCGTTGGACCAATGATGTTATAGCCCTAAATTCCATCTGTTATGAGAAGGGCTTAAGAGCTCTGAATGGAAGGTCTAACAGTGACAGGAATGGAGCCAACACATTTGACAATGGGCGTTACAGTAGTCGAATTGACTACGTTTTATGTAGCCTTAGTTTGTGGTCCTCAATATGCGACATGGAGGTTGTTGGGAGAATTGAGAGTGACCATAATCCTTTGTCCATCACACATAAATGGTGGTCCCCTACCAACCGGCTTGCTGGTTTTTCTGAGCTGGTTCCTCCCCTGATTGTTCCAACCAATGATCTACGTAGATTAAAGTGGGAAAAGATAGCAACTAATTGTCAAGTTATTGCTGATATATCTGACCAGGTTGATCAAGCAATACTGGCAATTGAGCTCTCTAACTCACTTGACACCGGCTTAGATAAGGTAGAAGGAATACATAATACCCTCTTCTCCACAATTAAGGATTATTTTCTCAAACCTGCAAAAAATATCGGAGCCAGAATCTTCAAGCCCGCCAAGTGGTATAACAAACAATGTAGAGAAGCACGTCTAGCCTTGGGTAATGCTATTAAAGGTGGTCAACCCCTAGTAATTCAATCAGCTAGAAGGGATTATAAAATTAGCATATCAAAGGCTAAGAAAGCATGGGACGAACACCATTGGTCTGAGTTACTGGTAGCCAGTAACAAACGGGACTCCCGGTTGTTCTGGCACATTGTCAGTTGGGGAAAATCTGGTTTTCCAGAAACCCCATACAATAATGTGCCTGAGGAAGAATGGGTGACATTCTTTAGAGCACAGTATGCCAACCCAAATAGTCTTAGCTTGGGGCCAGAAACTAGAGTAGAACAATTCCAGGAAACTTTTTTTAGTGTCTCTGAGATTATGATAGCCCTTGGTTCAGTGGCAAGTGGGCGTGCCCCTGGTCTTGATGGAGTGCCAGCGGATTTATTTATTAATGATAAAGAACGCTGGAGTAAGTACATCCACCTACTCTTGAATGCCATTGCTCTGGGCGCATCGGTACCCACTTCCTGGCAAGGCGCAGTAATCATTCCTATTTTTAAAACAGGCGACAGGTCCAAGCCAGGTAACTATAAGCCAATAAGCCTTATAGACACTATACAAAAAGTTGTGGGACGAGTTATCGTCAATAGGCTCCTGGATTGGGCGGAGGAGTTTAAGGCTCTTTCACCCTTTCAGGCAGGTTTCCGTCGCTCCACCAGTACAGTCGATCAGGTTTTCCGATTCACACTGTTACAGTGGAAAACCGTATTGTTGGGCGAGGGAAGTCTGTACGCGGCTTTTGTTGATCTAAGGGCCGCTTTCGACATTGTCCCTCGTTCTACGTTATGGTCGGTACTTAAGAAACAGGGACTCCCAAATGAATTATTATCCCTCATAATGAGACTTCACGAATCCAATTATGCTAGAATCCAATGGGGGGGATGGGTTCGGTAACTGCGGACTTTCCCGTTGAAAGGGGAGTTCGTCAGGGTTGTTCGATGGCTCCTGTGCTTTTTACATTATATATCAATGAGGTTGTGGGCCGCATGCTCTCAGCCCAAGTGGATGCCCCTTTTTTAGCAGGGACCAAAATCCCTATTTTAATGTTTGCAGATGACACGCTCATCCTATCGAAAACTCCTAGCGGTCTACAGCATGCCTTGTCTATTTTTGATCAATTCTGTGGGGAGTATGGCTTAGAGGTTAACACTGCCAAAACTAAGCTTATGATTTTTAACCCCCATCGAAGTTTTAAATCTAAAATTACTTTGAACAATCATCCGCTAGAGGTAGTGAAAACTTTTACATACCTAGGTATACATATATCTAAAGAGAAGACCTGGCGGCACCATATTGATCTTGCAACACTTAGGCCTAGGCAATTGTCTGGTGCTATCTGCGCAGAGCACAGAAAATCCTTAACTAAACCTGTTAAACCCGCCCTGCAGATTTATGAAGCAAAGGCTATAGGCTCTGCGCTATACGGCGCCGAGCTTTGGGGTTTTGAAAAGGTGGCTGCACTTCAATCCTCGGAGAATAAATTTCTCAGGGCTATAACCGGTGTTCCTAAAAGCACCCCACTATTGCCCCTAAAATATGATTTGGGTAGAAGAGCAGTCACAGATTTAGTTAAGTTACGTCCGATTATTTATTGGCATAGGTTGTGGACCACCCCTGCACTTAAACATTACGCCAAGGGTTTTTTAGACATTATGAGTTCTGATGTATACCACAAAATTGGATGGCTGAAATCATTAAAGACATCCCTTATCGAGCTTGGTATGTGCCCACTTTGGGAAGATCCTACGAGAGCAATCTTCCCTTCCAAAAGTATCTTAAAGAGTGCTTACTGGGAGATGGTTGCCTCCCGACATTGGAGAAGCTCTAGTGCTGGTTCAATGTCTGGTGAATTTTTGGAGGCAAAAATGTATCCCTGTTTAGAATCGTACTGGGACACTATTACCAGGCCTGGAGATAGGAAGCTCCTCTTCCAACTTCGAGCAGGTGCACTCCCCCTTAAATTTATGACTGCTAAGTGGAATGGTGGATCTTGTGACACCTGCCCTGTTTGTGGTACTACTAAAGAAACCATCGGCCATTTTTTATTCTCTTGTAAATCCTATGCGGTACCAAGGCGCATTTGGTTGTCCCCAATGTGCAAAAATTTTGGGACAGATAGCAGTACTGTGGCCCTGCGTATTATATGCACCAGCACTACGTCATGGGTCTCAGTAGCCACCGCAAAGTACTTAGGTTGGGCGTGGTCAATTAGAAGGAGATTGCTAGGTACTTAACTACTCTCCTAACTATTGCAGAGACTGCTAGCTATTTGACTATTCTCTGTTATGATTCTCATTTACACATTTCCTGAAACTGGAACGGATTACTCCCACTAGCGCTGTTATTTTAGACTAGAAATTGCACAGTTACCCTGTAGGGTGTTAGAAACGAATTTTAGAGAGAAGCTGAATGAATTCTGGAAAAACGAACAAATTTTAAAAAAACGTCTTTTTAATTGTGATAACAATGCTTTTAATATTGCACTAACCCTAGCGTGATTTGCACAGTATTTTGGTGCCTACCTGACCTGCCAGAGCGAAGGGAATAGGGCACTTGACCACGAGCACCAGCCGCCATCTTGGGGCAGGGTCGGGACGCGGTCTAGCTCTTCTCCACTTCCGGGAGAGAGCTATTTAGAGCGAGCGAGCCCTCTGCTCTGTTGATTCTCATTTACACATTTCCTGAAACTGGAACGGATTACTCCCACTAGCGCTGTTATTTTAGACTAGAAATTGCACAGTTACCCTGTAGGGTGTTAGAAACGAATTTTAGAGAGAAGCTGAATGAATTCTGGAAAAACGAACAAATTTTAAAAAAACGTCTTTTTAATTGTGATAACAATGCTTTTAATATTGCACTAACCCTAGCGTGATTTGCACAGTATTTTGGTGCCTACCTGACCTGCCAGAGCGAAGGGAATAGGGCACTTGACCACGAGCACCAGCCGCCATCTTGGGGCAGGGTCGGGACGCGGTCTAGCTCTTCTCCACTTCCGGGAGAGAGCTATTTAGAGCGAGCGAGCCCTCTGCTCTGTTGATTCTCATTTACACATTTCCTGAAACTGGAACGGATTACTCCCACTAGCGCTGTTATTTTAGACTAGAAATTGCACAGTTACCCTGTAGGGTGTTAGAAACGAATTTTAGAGAGAAGCTGAATGAATTCTGGAAAAACGAACAAATTTTAAAAAAACGTCTTTTTAATTGTGATAACAATGCTTTTAATATTGCACTAACCCTAGCGTGATTTGCACAGTATTTTGGTGCCTACCTGACCTGCCAGAGCGAAGGGAATAGAGCACTTGACCACGAGCACCAGCCGCCATCTTGGGGCAGGGTCGGGACGCGGTCTAGCTCTTCTCCACTTCCGGGAGAGAGCTATTTAGAGCGAGCGAGCCCTCTGCTCTGTTGATTCTCATTTACACATTTCCTGAAACTGGAACGGATTACTCCCACTAGCGCTGTTATTTTAGACTAGAAATTGCACAGTTACCCTGTAGGGTGTTAGAAACGAATTTTAGAGAGAAGCTGAATGAATTCTGGAAAAACGAACAAATTTTAAAAAAACGTCTTTTTAATTGTGATAACAATGCTTTTAATATTGCACTAACCCTAGCGTGATTTGCACAGTATTTTGGTGCCTACCTGACCTGCCAGAGCGAAGGGAATAGGGCACTTGACCACGAGCACCAGCCGCCATCTTGGGGCAGGGTCGGGACGCGGTCTAGCTCTTCTCCACTTCCGGGAGAGAGCTATTTAGTCCTCGCTCGACTAGGATGCGCAGCGGACGAGCGCAGCGGGCGCGCGCCAAGACGCGCCTAAGACAAGCCCGTCTGCGCCCGTCCGAGCCAGATCCGGGCCCAGGGCCACTCCCCCTGGTCCTGCTGGTATCCTACATACAGCTTCCACCCTACGCTATACTTCCACACAGCTGCAGGAATGGAACACAGGACTGGGTATGTCTTGTCAAGTACTTCCGTTATTAAAACACTCATTATCCACACCCATATCATGTGCAGGTTGCTCTTATACTCTGCCACCTCCCCTGTCTGTGACAAATACTATAGACCACCCCTTTATAACTGCCAGCGCTCCTCGCTTAGCGACACAGTATACTAGAGCTGCACTCATTAATTCACGCTCTCTCCCCAAACATAGTCTAGACATCAGGGAGAGCATTATTAATCATGAACTGGACATCTTATTCATCACAGAATCATGGGGAGATGATGCATCTGGCCCTGACTTTGTTCAAGCTACTCCTGAAGGTTACAGTGTAGCTAGACAAGATAGAGCCTCGGGGCGAGGCGGAGGCTTAGCCATTATTCATAGGGACACTTATCGCGCTACATTTGAGCCCATTCTAAGTACCAATTGCGAAGCTCTCGCATTTACTATCAATCTTACACACAAACAGGCGTTTAAAGGAACCCTGGTGTACAGGCCACCTGGAGCTTGAACCAAATTTCTAGCTGCACTCATTGAAATTATGGAATCAGCAATAGAATCCCCGACTTATACAATTCTTGGGGATTTTAATTTTCCTCTGGAAAACTTGGAAAACAAAGATACACTCCAACTTATTACTGATATGCAGGCAATAGGACTGCAGCAGCTGGTGAAGGGCCCCACGCATGAAGCCGGACACACGCTGGATGGCCTGTTTACGAATGACCATGGCATTGAGTTGGTAGCAACACTACCTTTGATCTGGTCTGACCACCAAGCCATTATTTTTAGGATTCGGATGCTACCACTCAAACCCCCTCAGACCAATGATAGGGCACCAGTGGGGGCGCGGATGTGGAAAAACGCAGACATACCACATCTCTCAAATCTCTTGCTGTCATCTGCTCCAGAAAGCGGAGACAATACTGAAACTATGTCCATTAAATTTCAGGAATGGATCTTAAAAGCAGCGAACGAAGTTGCTCCTGAAAAAACTTATCGCCCCAATAGAACCACTCCATCTGCCCAGTGGTATACAGAAGAGCTGCGACTTCAGCGTCAGTTCTGTAGAAATTTAGAAAGGCGCTGGAGAAAGCACTATAGTCCATTGGCTAAGCAAGAATACAAAAGTGCTCTGGCTATATATAAGAAAGCTATCACTATACAAAAGAATCTTTTCTTCACTGGTCGTATTGAGCACGCCCAGAACTCAGCTAGGATGTTATTTCAGGTAGTGAACTCTCTGTCTAGTCCTCCAGCTGGCTCCACAATAGAGAACTCGCAGGAATTCTGTACCGCCCTAGCCACATTTTTTACTACTAAAGTAATGGATATTTACTCCACTTTTTCTAAAGAGCCGGTAGGAAGAACCACTGATTTAACTATTCAACCAGCACTGAAGCACCCTTCCTTTACTCAGTTTCAGTCAGCTACCGAAGAACAGGTCAACGCACTTGTTGGCAAAATTAAATCAGGCTCTCCGTTGGACCCATGTCCTCCGACCATAATGAACCAACTACACAATGTGGTTACCCAGCCGCTGACCAACATATGCAACTCCATCTTTAGGACAGGTGTCTATCCACAGACCTGGAAGAAGGCTATTGTTAAACCTCTGATTAAGAAGCCATCTTTAGACCCTACCATCACTTCCAACTACAGGCCAATTGCCTGCCTTCCATTTCCTGCCAAAATAGTGGAGGCAATAATGAATAAACAGCTCTCTGAGTTTATTGAACAACATAAGCTCTTAGATGACACTCAGTTCGGGTTCCGGAAGGGACACGGAACTGAGACAGCATTGATAAAGGCCTCGGATGAAATTCGAGAGATCATGGATTCGGGAGGTGCTGCAGTGCTCATCTTATTGGACCTGTCAGCTGCTTTTGACACGGTCGACCACGTCATCTTGGTCGACCGTGTCGCAGCCCTTGGAATTAGTCATCTGGCTAAAGACCTTATAGCCTCCTTCCTTGTTAATCGCAAACAGGCAGTCAAACTGGGCAACTACTACTCGCCCACTTCTGAACTGCCCTGTGGAGTCCCTCAAGGATCCTCGCTAAGTCCCACGCTTTTTAATATCTATGTTGCGGACTTGGCGAGGGTTATTAAATCACATGGGATGCGATTAACTACCTACGCGGATGACACCCAGCTTGTGCTGGCGGTGCATAAGAACGGTCCAGTGGTAGCAGCTAAGTTTCAGGAGGGGTTACTGGATGTACAATCATGGATGCACAGTAACTGCCTGAAACTTAATGCAGAGAAAACCGAAGTTATGACTTTCGGTAAGATCTCCCCCGAATGGTCCCCAACTTGGTGGCCCAGTCAGATGGGCTCCCCCCCGATTCCAGCTGTCAAGGTTAGGAATTTGGGAGTGATCTTTGATAACAGGCTATCTTTTGGTTATCATGTCAACAAGGTGGTCTCTGCTGCATTCTTCGTGCTGAAGAAAATAAAAAAACTCATGCCATACCTACCCGCTTCGGCAGGGAAAACACTGATTACCACCTTAGTGTTTTCGAAGCTGGACTATGGAAACGCCCTCTTCCTTAGCACTCACAAATACATCCTGAACAAACTGCAGTCCGTGCAAAATGTGGCAGCACGAATTCTGCTTAATATTCCTTGGCGACACTCTACTTCAGCAGCCATACGCCATCTACATTGGCTAAGAGTGGAGAGCAGAATTAAATTCAAGGCTCTCTGCATCGCCTACAAGGCCATTCATCAGACTGGACCAAAGTTCTTAAAGGAAGCTTTTCAGGTGTACATACCTGGAAAGAATCTAAGATCAGCAGCAAGCCACCTATTGCATGTTCCCCGAACAAGAACGGCCACATGGGGAGATAGACGCTTCCTGGTAGCGACCCCCATACTGTGGAACACACTCCCCTTGTATATTAAAACAGCACCAACACTCATTGCCTTCCGTAAGGCTCTGAAAACTTGGCTATTTAATCAATAAGTTCCTGTCCTCAATTTTGTGTATCCTAGAGCATCTCATTGCGCCTAGACACCCTAGGGTATTAGTTGCGCATTAAAAATCCCATAAATAAATAAATAAATAAATCTTCGTGTTTTTATCAGCCATTTTATAACTATCTTAACTTATGCTTTTTAATCATCTTTTTCTTATTAATACAAGTAGAACAGTACATGCATATAGGATTAATAATCTTAGTTAAAAATTCTCTTCTTCTTGAAGTGTGCTTTGCATTTGATGCCAATGATTGAAGTTTAATCTTGTTTTAAAATGTATGTATTTGTATTTGTTTAATTGTATTTTGTTTTTGCTTTTATGAATGAAATTCGAATAAAGCATACTCTGACTGACTGACTGACTGACTGGTTAAACACCCTCCTCACATTCATTTCTGCGATTAAATTAATATCTTGAACTATCCTTAAACCAAGATATCGCATCTCCCTTTTGATCAGAGGATTACTGCTTACTTGATTCCATATCATTACTTCTGTCTTGTGCTCATTCACTGAGTACCCCGACACTTCTCCGAAGTCTGATGCTATATGTAAGATAGTGGGTAAAGCAGCGTCAAGGTCAGATGAATATTCCATAAGGTTGTCTGCATATAGCGCAACCTTTCTAACCCAATCTCCCTGATAAAAGGGGGGAATGTCAGTTGTATGTCTAATTCCAAAAGCCAAGGGATCCATATAAAAATTAAACAGAAAGGGGAGAAAGGGAAACCCTGTCTTGTACCCCTAAGTATTTTAAAAGTTGAGGATAACTTCCCGTTCACCAAGACCCTTGCAACAGGTTCTTGGTATATTAACTGTATAGCTCTACAAAAATTGTCCTACAGATTATATCTCTTCAGTACTAAAAATAGATAAAACCATCTCACCTTATCAAATGCATTAGAGGCATCCAATGTTGTTATTGCTAAAGGGGTGTCAAAGGTTGTAGCAAAATCGATAGCCCCAAAGTGAGCTTGTATACATATCTTCCTTTCACAAAGCCTCTCTGATCTTCATGGATTGTATGGCCCACAATTTTGGCTAGTCTACTGTCCAAAATTTTTGTAAAGATTTTATAATTTGAGTTCAAGAGAGATATTGGTCTATAAGAGTCACATATTGCTGGATCTTTACCCGGTTTTAGGATAAGGGTGGCTGTGGCCTCATTCCACGATTTCGGTAACTGTATTCCGTGATCTAATACCTCACCCATCACTAATGTCAAAAGAGGGGATACCACCTCTGCCAAGATTTATACAGCTCCATTTTAATGTCGTTAGGCCCAGCCGCTTTGCCCCCTTTACAAGACTGAATGGCCTTAACTACTTCCTCCTTGGTAATCTCTTGATTTAGAGTTTTTTGTTTATTAGCATCTATGGGTTGAATGGATTCAGCTAGCCAGCCCTCTATCTCGGTGTCTACCATTTCTTCCTTCTCTTCCATATTCAAAATACGAAAGAACTCCTTAAAGGCCTCTTGGTCTCACAATTCAAAATATTTCCAGACCGATCCTCCTTGATCTCCTCAATCCTGTTTTTATTCTGTTCCGTCTTAACCTTCCAGGCTAGGAGTTTACCTGCACCCTCTCCATACTCAAAATGCACTAGCTTACTGGCATCCCACCTCTTTCTAATCCTAATTTGGAGAATCTCTGATAATTGGTTCTTCAATAGTAGCTGCTTCTTTTCTAATTCTGCTTTGTTCTCCTCTAGATCTGATCATGTTATCTCCGTATCTATTCACTCCATCTCAGCCTCTAACCATGAGTTTTCATTTCTGTACAGTTTATTCCTGTGACAGGTTGCACTGGTGATCTTACCTCTAATAAACACTATTAGGGTATCCCAAACTATTCCATTTGATGCTGAGCCACTATTGACGTCAATAAACTCTCTAACCTCTCCCTTCAGGTTATCCATTACTTCGCTGTCTGCCAATATGGTGCAGTCTAATGTCCACCTTCTTTCCTCACACCTAGTGCTGTTTTTGAGTGTTAACTAAACTGCTGAGTGATCTGATAGATGGGCCGCCTTATATTCAATGTCCGAGATGCCCTCGCTGAGACTCCAATCTACTAAGAAGTAATCTATTCTAGACCTACTGCCATATTTCTTGTTGTGGAAGGATGTGCCCTGTAAAGTGCATGCTCTTTCTCTCCAAAGATCACACAGGGTGTGCTGAGTCATCATGGTTTTTAGGAGTGCTTGTGAATTAGGTGTCGGTGTTGCTCTTGTTCTGTTTGATTTTTCTAGCTTTAAGTCTAATACAACATTAAAACCCCCTCACATAATTATTGGACCAGGGAAATCTAAGAGATTAGCAAACAGATTTTTTAATGGTTCGCAATCATCATAGTTTGGGCTATAATAGCCTACTAATGTTAATGGCCTATCATCTACTTTAGCGTCGGCTATAATCCACCTACCCCCTTTATCGGCCTTCGATTGCGTCACCCATACTTTTGCTTGCTTTTTCACAATTCTGGCCACTCCCCTGACATTCCCACTCTGATCTGTACATAGAACTTGTTGTACCCATCTTTGTTTTTCAAAAATATCGACACATTCCTTTTTCAACAAGTGCGTCTCCTGTAGGACCAGAATTTCTGCAGGGGAATCTCTAAGATATTGTAATAACCTGTGCCTACGCCCCTTCACACTTAGCCCGTTAACATTCCAAGTTAGGATCTGAATGGACATATCTTTGTTGTGCTAGTTCTGCTTAATTGTACCGAGGTATTTGAGGATTTATTTTTTATTTTTTTCCCATATGCTTCACACCCCATGACACCCTTCTACCACGCCCCCCCCCCCACACCTTACCCTGGAGAACCCACCCCTGCTTCTTCTTCTTGGACATGATGTTAGTCAAAATTATTCTTTTGCTCCGTTAACCACCAGCCCCACTAGAAAATAGCTATAAACTTCTGTGTACATGTGAAGTGAATATGAACTCATTGTCTTGCAACATCTACCTCCTCAACTACCCCCTCCACCTCCCTTGATACTTTCTAACAGCTCATCTGCTTCCCTTATGTTCCCAATCATGTGCATCTTATTGTCGTGCATTATTTTCAGTGATGCAGGGAATTTAAGTTGTACAGTTGCCCCAGTTTTTTAAAGTTATCCATGCGTTTACCCAGCTCCCACTCTCTATCTAGAGTGGCTCGTGATACGTCTGATCTTATTTCGAATGAGAAGTCAGGCCCTTTCAAGGATTTTACTTTTAGTGCTGATACGAGAATTCTTTCTTTTAGTGCATACGTCTGAAAATTAATGAGAATCTTTCTTGACTTTGTTCTACCCGGATTTTTCCTGAGGGGGTCCCTGTGTATTCTTTGTATGTCCTTTGCAATGTCCGCCGAATCTCTCTTCTACTTGAACTGAGGCTTTTATGAGAGCTACCACATACGATTTTAAATCATCCCTCTCTTTTCATTCTGGTACATTTAAAATCCTCAGCCTTTGGAGAACATGGCGGCCATGTAGTCTGCAGATTGCAAGCTCCGGAGACTCCCAACCGCTGCAACCGTGTGTATCTCATTTTACCACCTCCTAATGCTGCTCACACCACCCTGAAAACCTCGAACCCCCGATGTGTCCTACCGCCAGTGATATGTCGGTGCAGCCGACCCCAGGCGGGTTACCGCCTTCCGGAATCGGACTCCGGTCCGCGTTGTTTCACTGCCGCCCTAGAGCTCAGGAAGAGCCGCAGGGCAGCAGTACGAGGATACCACCGGGCGAGTGGTGGAAGCGTCAGCATATACGCTGCGACCGCACGCTCGGGTGGTTTGGGGATTGCAATCCCATCTGAGGAAGAGCAGCCAGCTGCCATTAGCGACGGAGGAAGCCAAGACCTAAGAGGCCACTGTCATTTGTTGTGGGTCAAAAGGGCAGGTATTAGTCGGGCCCCACGCTGAGAAAGGAGGGGAATCTGTGGATACAGAAAGGCAGACTCCTTCACTTGATTTTAGCAGCTCTGTCTTGCTCAGCTCCCTTAGCAAGCTCTCATAAGGGTCTCCCTAGAGAAAAACCCAGACGAGAGGTAAAAAAGAAAGGGAAAAAAAAGGAAGAGTTCCCAGATCCTAAGCTGAGGATTACACCATCTCTGCGTTCTTTTTTCAAAGTACAACCATCAGTGCTTACATTAAAAAGACCGCTACAAGCCGATGTAGAAGGCCCTAGAGTCACCAGGGGGCTACAGCTACTACAGACACCCTAGCCTTAGGTATGGAGAATGGTGAGCAATTTGGTCAGGGTAATGCCGAAGAGAGTGTCAAAGCCATTACTCCTGACGGAGTAAAGAATCATAATGGCCGTATTGGCAATAACACCCAGGATAAAGAACACAATAATCATGGAGGGCATACACCAGTTACAAACACAATAACCCCTGACAATAGGAATCCGGGGGGACTATCAGTCAGCTCTCTAGAGGCAATGATGGGGACACTAACTGCAGACATCAGGAATGGTTTTTCAGTGTGGGGTTTGCGAGACATTAGAAAAAACGTTGGATACTCTATCTGATAGGACAGAAATACTTGAAAATACGGTGGAGGAGCTAAAAAAAAAACCTTGCAAGTAGTAAAACGGAGATCCAGGCACTGCGTAGGGATGAGCAGGGTCTTCAGGAAAATGCAGTTAGAAAATAATTCCAGGAGGATATGTTTTTTTAACTGCATCTTTAATAGAGCTTGCTATACGGCTGAGGTCAACAATTGTATTGTGACTCTTCCTCTATTATGTGCTTTTAAAGCTAAGTTGCAATTTATTTATGTGATGTTTTTATGCAAATTCGTACTGTTCTTATTTTATGGTCACATGATGATTGAATAAAGATTGATGATGATGTTGAATGTGACTGCTAATAGTTCTTTAACTTCATCCTTTACGTTCCAGCTCTCAGATTTCTAGCTAGATTGCCGGAAGACATGGTAGAATAGTGGGTGCCCCTACCCACACCACTCCCATCTCCCTTCTAACCCCAACAAGAAAGCAGAAACTCAGAGGGAGAGAAAATAACTAAAAGACATGTAATCACTGAGCCATTCTTCCAGCTCCTTGCCTTACCATCCTCATTAGGGTCCCCATTGAATGCCCAAAAGAGAATAGGAAATCTCCAAGTCCCTGTCATAAGAAACAGGCATCAACAGTATTGTCAGTATTATATAAGTGAACTAGGTGTAAACATTTCAGCCTAACAGGAAGGTAACAGGATGTCTGAATGGACACCCAGTCACTGGCATAAACTAGGTTCCAAGGAATTTCTATCAGCTGGGCACTGGCTACACATGCTATCAGAACACTGGGATGTATTAGCATGATGTCTGTGAATTGGCAGCTGTGAGTGTACTGAGTGAAATATTGTGTGCTAACTGAGAACAGCTGATTGTTGTTACTGACAGTAGAATTGGTGCTGGAAATCGGGAGGACATGAAAGGGTGTTCCCCAACATACCCCAAGTCACCCACTGAGGACACCCGGGTAGGTGTAGTCAGGGAAGGGATTGGGAAGAGGGTTTAGGGTTTCCCCTGCCCTGACCCAGGCCAACTCCTGATACTCATCTTTGTGGATGACATGCGAGGAGAGCTGGAAGAGAGCACCTGTGAAACTGTCACACCCTTTGCATTAACCTCATAGCCTATACCTGGCTCAGTCTGTCGTCCCCTCTGTACAAACTGATACATATATAGTGTCGATTTACCCCAGACAGATAACTAAATGATCACCTGCCTAATCATAGCCACCTTTCGATTGACACACTTCTGTGGGGCAAGTGAGAAAATGACACCGTTGTACAAATGTCTAAAACAATAATAAAATACTAATCAATTACTTCTTTACTCTCCTAGACCACCATTCAGAATCAGGGAGATGCTGCTTCACCCGTATCAATCCCTTGGGTTTCCCAGAACCATTTTAAAAATAATTTTCTCTGGTCCTTAGTTTGATGGTTATCAATTGAACAGAGTACCATTGCCCAGTGATTCTGTTAATATATGTGTAAATATGGAAGGTCTGGTGGCTCAGTGGGTTAATGAATCCATTTTAGGTATCTCTGCTTTGATTCTTAGCTCTGCTCAGCCTTTCGTTTGTCAGGGCGATAAAATGAGCACCATGGCGTTCGGTAACAAGAAACATCTAGGAGCAGATCTACAAGAAACTAATGCAAGGCGGTGCCGCAAGTCATTTTGCTTCGCAGTGCTGTGTTTGTTTCGAAGCACAGAGATGCAACATATTTACAACCATATGTGGCATCCTGGTGCTTCCCTGTGTGCTGCCGCACAAACTGCTGCCATGCGCCGGCACAGACACCCTTGCACAATGGTGCAAGGATGCCTGCGTCGTGGGGAGATTGTTTTTGTGTAGGAAGGGGCACCTTCCCGCACAAAAACAATCAATTGAGGTGATTTCCTCTTCCAATGTGTGCTGTAGAATGCGGCACGCATTGAAAGAGGAAAGAAACGAGGAGAAATTAAAACATTTCTCCTCGTTGCAGCTCGCTTTGCCACCCCTAAAGTGGCATAGCATTCTGACGCATTTCTAGATTTACGATTTCTTGTATTCCCAGAAAGGCATCAGTGGACATGGGTGTTGTGCGGGAACACCCACAGCAACACCCATGTCACACTCCTAACACGCAAAGTGTTGCGTGACCAGGTGCGCTATTTACAAGAACAGGTTAAGTCACGCAGGGTGACTTTACCTGTTATTGTAAATATCACTTAGCAGGCCGTGCCACCGGTGCCTCACGCAACGTGATGCACCGGCAGTGCAAGGGGCTTGTAAATCTGCCCCCTATTATTCAGTGGCCAGAAGCGAAAGCGTGCTTTTCAGCTACATGTTATCTGTTTTATGTTGTGGTTAAGCGCTTAAGAAGCTCTAAATAACTGTGAAAAATACCCATATTTGCAAACGCCACTCAGCACACTTAAGATAAAATGTTCCTGGTTTGCGTAGAGTGATCAATACAGGAATGTAATACGTAACGGTGTTAGGAGAATTAAGTCAACTTCACACATCAGGTTACATATTCAACTTGCATTTATGATACAATGGTTGGGGGTTTTCAATAAATAGCCAGGTATGAGGTATAAAGTATATATAGGTTGTATGCCATCACCGAATGTCGAAAATGTATTCGCGTTTCAATGACTTAAACATCTTCGATAAACGCTATAATAGGGTTACAAAACACCACACCAGTGAATAAATTGTGAAATGCAAGCCTGTGTGAACGAACACATAATAGATAGCGCGGGAAAAATCTCAGGGGGTCACAATTTCACTGAAATGCTCAGTTCACATAACTCAGACCTTTTTCGGAAATATTTCAAAGAGGAAAAATTGTATAAACAGTTCTGTTTATTCATACAAAGCAGGCACAATAATTCATCTGCAGCCCCTAGATGGAATCCCCGGGGAACCTGCAAACGTTCATATGCAGGGGTAGTTTTGCTTGGAAGTTTATTGAAGATAGAAAGATGAGTTCTTTAAGTAAGAGAAAAAGCTTGTAGCTGCCATCACTGCATATTCAGTTCTAAAATCTCAGCCAAAACGAGAGGCTAAAACTCCAGCTCAAAGAGTGCTTGGCAGATGGCAAAATATTACAGAACCCCTTAGAATGTTTAAAGCTACTGTTTAAAGCTCCCAACACTTAAAGACACAAAACCTGCCTTGATCTGTTTCAGAAACGGATCTTCAGCCACTACCTAAAACTCAACAAGACAGAATTTGTCCTGTTTGTCAATGTTAACAAATACATTCATGCTCCAACTTAGAACGGCTGACCCCCCTGCAAATAGCTAATCACTTGGTGTCACCCATAACATTAATCTCTCTTCTGAAGAACACATTGCCAGGAAATCAACACAACATGGTACCAACTCTCCCTCTTGACGAAAGTGAAACGCTACCTGCGGACAGCAAATTTCCATTGACACCAAATTAGGGGCATATTATCAAGCACGGCATTAAAATTATCGCCGCTTTAGCGGCAGGAAACTGTAGCTAAAGCGGCGATAATGGGCTTGATAATATGCCGCAGAGAATTCCAACAGAAGCCCATGTTGACACCAGAACATGGGCTTCTATGGGAATTCTCTGCAGCATATTATCAAGCCAATTATCGCCACATTAGCGGCAGTTTTCTACCACTAAAGCGGCGATAATTTTAACGTTGTTTCTTGATAATATGCCCCCATGTTTCTCTGAAAGACACCCTACATGCCACAACATGTTTAATCAAAGCCTTAAAGAAGTTTGAACATATCAACCCAACCATGATGGAACTCCTCTTACGCTGCGTTCACATCATCTTCAAGATAAGGAGCAGGCCTCGCTCTCCCCGTGCTGCTGCATTGCTGTTGCTCCTGTCTTCTCTTTGCTTTTCCCCGTTTTTTGATTGCCTTCTCCTTGCTTTCCCCTCGTTTTCACTGATTTCTCCTGAATTTTTCCACCGCTTTTTTGAGTGCTTTGTCCTTGCTGTTCTCTCGGTTTTAATGTTTCCTAATGTTTTGAAATGTCTTCACGTTGCTTTTCACTCGTTCTCAGTGCTTCCTCCTTGCCTTCCCCCTGATTTTTAGTGCATTCTCATTGCTTTTCCCTCGTTTTTTGCTTTCTCCTTGTCTTTTTTCCTGTTTTTTGAGTGATGTTTCCTGACTCTTCCCTCATTTTCACTGCTTTCTCCTTGCTTTTTCCCACATTTTTTTTAGTTCTTTCTCCTTGCTTTACCCTCGTTTTCAATGCTTTCTCCCTGTTATTCCCTCACTTTTTGAGTGCCTTCTCCTTGCTGTCTCTAATTTCAATGCTTTCTCCTTGTTTTTTCCCCATTTTTGAGTGCCTTTTCCTTGCTTTCCCCTAGATTAAAAAAAAACAGCAACTGCAACGCCTTGAAACCCTCAACAGTGATTTGTGTGCTTTATAAATCCTTGATTGATTGAGATAATCTGCATCACATACAAGGCTACCAGAATTTACACCACTCCATACCTGGTGGTCACACTGACTACCTCTGGTGTACAGTACCACTCGAGAAGTCAGGAAACCATCATTTTGGAAATATTAAAACAGCAAAACAATAGGAAAACAAGCCTCTCCAACTATGGGGCATATCAACAACAACCGGCGATAATTATCGCTCAGCGCTCTTAGCGTGAGGATAATTATCGCCGGCTAGCGTGAATTTTTATCGCTGAGATAGCGTGCTATTAGCAACGCTTATCTCAATAGCGAAAAAAATCCTCACGCTAACAGGCTAACGTGAGATTATCGCTGGAAACCCAGCGATAATCTCACGTTACCTTGTTGATAGGGACAGGCAAACTTAGCCATGATATCCTCCTTCTATAGGATATCATGGCTAAGTCAGAAAAATACCAGACGTAAAAAAGCAGCGTTAACCGCGGTTAGCGCTGCTTTTTTTGTCTCTAACAGGGTTAGCGACATTCTTGATAATAGGAGAAATGTCGCTTTGCGACATTTCTCCTATTATTTTACTCTGGAACGCCCCCTTTGCATCTCATTAGAGATGCAAGGGGAAGCGTAGAGTAAAAGGGTGCTAACATGCAAATTTGCATGTTAGCACCCTGTTGTTGATAGGGCGCTAGTTTTATCTCTCCTTTTTTGGCTTTTAAAGCCAAAAAAGCAGAGATAAAGCCCTTGTTGATATGCCCCTATGTGACTAGGGCCGATAACACAATCCTTAACAGCCTCAGAATGGGACCGACTCTTCTGGGATTCAGAAAAGCAGCTGAAGGCCTCGTCTTCAGGGAGCACATTGTCTTGATGTAGTAGGATTCAACACCCACAAACCTCCCTCTTCCTTGTTCCTGATAATGAATCATAAATCAGTACTCCGACCAATGTTCAGTTCTCCACTGTTCTCTAGTTGGGTTTGCACTTTGCATTTCAATTAATATACTAACCTCCGTGATTCAAACATAAATAAAACAAGCTTGGGCAATATTAAAATGAGAGACTTCTAATGGGCATGTGCCTACAAAGCAATTCAATCATCCACATTTTGACACTTCTACAAAAGATGTAGTTAGAAGATTAATTCGGCGAGTTGAGGTGAAAAGGGTGACATTAGGATAAAGATAATAGTTGCATCAGAAACAACAGCACACTTTGTTACACCAATGAGTCCTACTGGTACTGTCTTCTACGCTATTTATACAATCTTAGAACTTTACATTTAATATGTAAATCAACACGAAGCTGATAGTCTGGCAGGGACACAAGAGAATGGAACAATGACAATGGCACTTTATAGAAGGCATACAAAGCGCACTTGTCCCCTGCCTTACTTGCCTCATCTTCACCTCACCCTCTCAAGGAGACACTTGAGTCAGATTTGGTCTTCACAGTGTGTACGTTTTATTAAATAAACTTCTTGGCCAATCCTACCATTGGTCCGTCTTATTTATTGCATAATCTTTAAAACACTTTCTTAAAAACACCACAGCATTCCAATAATTCTTCAAATTCACGCATTAAAATTATATTTACAACCCGCTCTCCAAGGGGCCTTTGCTTGACCTTCGGGCTGTGCCAGCAGGCCACAACCAAGATAGCCTGCTCTCCTTAGGTTGACCGCCCTCCGGACAACAGAGCCGCAGGTAAATAATCTGCCACCACTTGTGACCACCAACGGCTTCCAGGGTAGAGCTAGAGAATCCAGAGCCACCAGCAGGTCAGCTCCAGATCTCTCGCCAGCCCGGAGCCCATGAAATTATTTTTAGACCTGTTCTGGGGTCAAAATGGCACCTACTAACGGAGTCCCTGTCATTTCTCCTGCTCAGGACCCCGCTTACCCCAAACCTTAGCTTCAGAGATGGGTGGGTGGGCAACTTGACTGCGACCTCCGACCCTGGCAAGCGAAAAGACAAAAGAGGGGGCGTCTCCAAGTTTGTAGGCTTTTCAAGCCTCGCGCCACGAGACCGCTTCCGGGTCACCTGCCTTAATCCCCCTTAAGCCCTTCCGCTTTCGGCTCATTAGCCCCGGCCCCCTTCCGGGTTATGTGACCTGGAAGGGATGTTCTCCTCCGCCGGCGCTTTTGCTGCCTCTAACGGCGCCATGCCCCTTAGGGGGGTGGCGCCCTTCATAGAAGGCATACAAAGCGCACTTGTCCCCTGCCTTACTTGCCTCATCTTCACCTCACCCTCTCAAGGAGACACTTGAGTCAGATTTGGTCTTCACAGTGTGTACGTTTTGTTAAATAAACTTCTTGGCCAATCCTACCATTGGTCCGTCTTATTTATTGCATAATCTTTAAAACACTTTCTTAAAAACACCACAGCATTCCAATAATTCTTCAAATTCACGCATTAAAATTATATTTACAACCCGCTCTCCAAGGGGCCTTTGCTTGACCTTCGGGCTGTGCCAGCAGGCCACAACCAAGATAGCCTGCTCTCCTTAGGTTGACCGCCCTCCGGACAACAGAGCCGCAGGTAAATAATCTGCCACCACTTGTGACCACCAACGGCTTCCAGGGTAGAGCTAGAGAATCCAGAGCCACCAGCAGGTCAGCCCCAGATCTCTCGCCAGCCCGGAGCCCATGAAATGATTTTTAGACCTGTTCTGGGGTCAAAATGGCACCTACTAACGGAGTCCCTGTCATTTCTCCTGCTCAGGACCCCGCCACAGGGAGAGGTGCTTACTGGCCAACTCCCATGCTCGAAAGCCTCCGTGATGGCTCCTAGCACTGTCTGTAAGAATAAGTCATTACCGGCCTCGGACAGGTGTACCCCGTCTGACGCATAGAGTTCTGGCCTTGAAGTTTGTATCAGCTTATGTCTTATGGTCCGGATGCTTGATTTCCTTAAGATCTCCGCCACTGACTGGTTTAGTCTCCTTACTGACTTATTCAATGCCCTCGGAGGAGCCCCTCCCGCCCAAACTTGCCTTGGTATAACTTCAGACCACAACAATAAGGTATTGGGGAGCATGTTCCTGACCGCTGCGAGGACTGAGAACAAGGACTCTTTTACGCCCCTCCTGCCCTCGGGGATCATATTGTTGCCTCCAGAATGAATCACTAGTAGATCGGGGGTGGGCATACCTCTATTCAAGGCCCTCCGCAAATCTCTCGGCACTTCCGCCAAATGTTGACCGCCTACCCCAACCCAATGGTGGCTGAATCCAATTAACTCCTGTCTTTTCTCCTCACGTGAGTTCTTGAAGGCACGTCCCGCCCTGCGAATAAAAGAGTGGCCGCACCAACATATTTGGGCCCTCCAAGTCGTAGCACCTAGAGTAGTGGAGATGGCATGTGGTCAAAGCAAGACAATGCAAGGCAAAGGAGGCAACGCTGACAACTCAAACTAATTGCGGGCGAACATATCGCTTGTAGCACGTAGACTTCCAACGGCCTACCCTCTTGATTGTCTCTTCCGGTAACCCCAGCCCTGCCGCCGTGGTGGCTGCACCAATGCGGAAAGAATGAGACGTGAAGTCCGTTGCGTCTACACCCGAACTAATCAGAGCAAGCTTGCATACCCTGCTGAACTGGAATCTAGTGAGAGGTTTCCCGTCAGCATGCAAAAGGAACCTCCTATCACCTCCCTGAGGCCTGATTTGTAGGAACTCCCTCGTCAGACTTACTGGACAGTACATAGCCCCATTCACAGCCATCAGTTGGGACCAAATACCCCTACCTAAGGGGTCTGTCTTTGATTTCCGGACCCTGACTCTCAAGGTTTCCCCGGACAGGATTAGGTCCTCGCACCATATACCCCCCACCCTGTCAGCTTTAGAGGAGGGAACCAATTCGGAATTCCTGAATGCCCCAAAAAAGGCTAGCACATATGCTACTTTAAATAATTGCACTTCGTATGGCGAAAAGCAAATCTTGGGCAGAATCTCCAGGATATTAACCAACCTGCTTACGACTATGGGTCTCCTACTGTCCTTGACCCCCGGGTTTAGACGTTCCCAGCCCTTCATAGCTCTCCGCACCCTAGGATCTTTTGTTGGGTCTGTGGCCCCCCCTAGCCCGGCATACAAAGCTATTGCCGCTGATTGTCTCCTCATCATTGCTACTGACTTCCCGTTGGCTCTTTGGTGTACTATGAACCCCAACACACTCGAAGGAGAGAATACTTCCGCTAACCCCTCTTCATTTAAGTACCCTTGATATAACTGCCAAGACCTCTCATACATACATTTGGTCTTGGGGGCCAGGGACGCAGTTATCAATTCAGTGGCAGTGGGGCACCAAGCTTCCATAGCCCCGCTGGGAAGTTCGTCATCTCTCTGTCTGCTTGCGGCCGTTGGGTGCGGAACTCTGCCAACTTAAAACGGGACAAGGCGTCAGCGGCTATGTTGTCAACACCCGGTACCTGTCTAGCAGTGAATAAAACATTGTGCCGTAAACATTGCAACACTAGTTCTTTTAAAAGTCGCAGCACCCAGGTGCATTTCGCTCTCTGATTATTGATCGCCATCACCACCGACATGCTGTCAGACCAGAACACGATGCGCCTATTAGCCAGAATATCTCCCCACACATGCAAGGCTACAATGATTGGAAACAGTTTTAGGAAGGTGATATTCCGTGTCAGACCGTGCCTTACCCACTCCTCTGGCCAGTGCTGCAGGCACCATTTAGGACCTAACACTGCGCCGAAACCCACACTGCCTGCCGCATCTGTGAACAATTCTAGCTCAACATTGGAACTACTCGGCAATTGCCATATTACTGACCCATTGAAGTTTTGCAAGAAATCTTTCCAAATGGCCAAGTCGCTCTTTACCTCCGCTGACAACCTAGTGTGATGGTGTTTGGCGCGAAGCCCAGACATCGCCCTTGCGATACTCCTAGAGAAGGCCCTGCCCATCGGTATGACCCTCAAGGCGAAGTTCAGCTGCCCCACTAAGACTTGCAATTGGTATAGTGTCACTTTCCGGGCCCCCAAGCAGGCGTCGGTGGCTGCCTTGAATGCAGTCACCTTAGACTGTGGAAGCCTACACACCCCTTCTCTAGTATCGATTTCAATGCCCAGGAATGTCAAACACGTAGTAGGCCCTTCTGTCTTCTCTGCGCAAAGCGGCACGCCCAGTGCTTTGGTCAAGTGCTGGAAAGCCAGCAAGGCCTGTCTGCAAGACTGACACCCTTGAGGGCCCATAAACAAGAAGTCGTCTAAGTAATGTATCATTCCATAAGAAGTAACTGATGTCAGGAAATGCTGAACTGCCCATTCTAAGAACCTGGCGAAAGTCTCGAATACAGCACAAGCGATAGAGCACCCCATGGGCATGCAGAGATCAATGAAAAATTCGCCCTTGAACGTGAAACCCAAGAACTTTGTATCTTCAGGATGAACTGGTAATAGTCGAAAAGCTGACTCGATATCTGACTTAGCCATTAAGGCTCCACCACCCAGCGCCTGCAGTTTTTGTATAGCGGTATTGAATGTTGTATAGCGCACCGTTCATAGATCTGGGTCAAGCTTGTCATTAACAGATAGACCCGAGGGGCTGGACAAATTGTGAATCAATTGAAATTTACCTGCCTCTTTTTTGGGCACTAGACCTAGGGGTGAGCATACAAGATCCGGCTTCGGCAACTGTTTGAAGGGTCCCGCCACCCTCCCCAAGGCTACTTCTTTCCTGATTTTCTGCTCCGCCACCTCCATGTTCTGCAGCACTGAATTTTGGTTGCGAGGCGGAACACTGGCGGGGGTGGCCGATGAAGGGATGCGGAAACCAGACATAAAACCATCATGCAAAAACTGCGCCTCTTTCGTTTTACCATATTTGCTAAGGAGGTGTGTCAGTACATGAGTCCTAATGGGAGTTGGCAGGTTTCTCGGATGGTTGAGGAGGCCGTCCTTTGGTCGCATTGTGGGGCGGTTGCTCTCTTGGTTTTCCTGATTTTTTGAAACATCTGGTTTCTGGGTGGGAGGGACCCCCGCAAAAGGAGCAACAGTGCTTGTATCTGCATGTAGCGCCCCTGGTACACTCGTTCTTGTTGTACTGCCAGCAGGCCTGTTTCTTATCCCCTGCCCCTCTGTCACTCCAAAAGGACTGATTCTGGCTCGGGTAACTAATCTTGTTCGTGGGGACCGTAGAATAAAACACCGCATGCCACACATTAATTTCACGTTGGTCCCAAGCTATCTCAGGGTGCACTGCCTTCATTTGGCGGAACTTAGTGTCATACTGTAACCACCCCGTCCCCGGGAATTCGGAAGCCGCCCCATGAATCAGGGAAATATAACTAAACAACTGGGGTGCCACCGCGGGGTACCTTTCTGCCATGATGGCCGCATAAATGGCAAAACCTGTGATCCAATTCTTTATCGACCATTCCACCCATACCCTCTTTTGCTTGTAATCCCCCTCCTTTCCTACCCTGGTTTTACCTGGGACAACCCCGGCATTAATGAGGTCGAATACGTCTACGTACTCTCCCTTTAGTATCTTCTCTTTGGTGTCCAGGGGCACGTGCCATGTGATGCCCGCAGAGGGCGATAGAGCCATGGAGGCTGAACCGTAGATCAAGGGACTGTACGCGAGTGTAGGCTGCCCCATCACACCCGGCACCACCGCCCCTTGCACTGTGTTGCCTGTTGCCCCTGCGACTGTAGGGCCACTGCTGGCCGTTTGCCCTTGCGGCGCTGGCGTCACCCCACCTGGGAATTGCCCGGTAACCACCGACACCGAGAAACCTGGGTAAGCCGGTGGGAGGGCCATCGCGCTCACAGGGCAATTGTTAAGGGCCTGGCTGTGCGATGTTGTTGCCATTATACCTGGGGATTGCGCTAAACCCCCCGACTGAACCCACACTTGTGCGATGCCGCTGCCAGGATGAGCGACCACTGGTGGTGGAACTATCTGAGCCCCGGGCGCTCCCGCATTTAAGCAGGGTGTCACGCCCGCTGGCGACGCATTAATCTGCGAGTTGGGTCCTCCGCTTGTATCTGTGGGAGCGACAATAGCATGTTGCGCAAAGTTCGTAACCAAGTCTATTGACACTAGAGCTCCCTTCTCACCTGACGATGCAGCCCGAGAAACCCCAACTCTGGGACGCTTTCCTCCTGATGTTTCTTTAAATCTTTCTGGTGTGCGCCGGGCTCACTTGCCCCGCCCTGAATCCTCCTGGGCGGCCGTCCCTGCCCCTTCCTTTAATTTCTTCAGCGCCCACTCGACTCCTTTTTCTTTCGTGACCTCCAGCAGCTCCGTCAGCGCCAGATACTCGTCCTTTTTGGCCTGGGCCCCTTTGCCCTTCGGTGACCGTTTTGGCGGCATTCTGCACTTAATGAGAAATAGAAAAGTTAGTTACACCCCATAATAATGCCCAGTGTGTCCTGCAACCGTCCGGTATAATGTTGAAACACTCGTGTTTTAATAACTGCCGCGCGCGCGCTTCCTTGGGCCTCGCATTTGGCGTACCCCAAAGACTGCTAAGGCTCTCACTCATGTGATACCCTCAAGACAACTGACCCCAGCAGTGCTGCATCTAGCGTTCCCCTTTAGACCTCCCCTTTTTATCTCCTACCGGTTAAAGTGGCCACTAGAGTCAAGAAATGAATTATTTTGTGTCAAATAGCACCTCTACCCCCCCAATATAACACAGCTTAATAAAAATATATATATTTTTTTTTTTTAAACATTGCATTTACTTAAAGTACATATTTTGTGTATTTACACATCTGTAGTACAACGGATATTCAGTTTCATTTAGATTGTGGTAGCACTCAGACAGATCAAGCACATAACTCCTGCAAGTTTTTTAGTTGCATATTTATATAGCGCGAACTCGACCCGACGGTATTGGAGCGCTTTACATAGCACCGTATTTTCAATACACAATCAGGCACGGGGGGATTAGGTTATTTGCCCAGAATCACAGGATGTGGACGCGACCTCGAGGCTCGAACCCTCGTTTCCTGCACCAGGGGCGGCAGCGCCGCCGACGGACCACATCCTCTCCCCTGGCAAAAGAAAGTGAAAAAGAGCATACGGTAACAAAGACTAAGGTCACCAGCAACGTACACAGTGGCACGGACGAAGGCATAAAAGGGCACAAATTAGGAAACAATAGCAAAAACGGCGGTCATAACCGAGAGAAACGGTAAAAACAAGGGCTCGAAAGAGAGGCAATGGCTATGACGCTCCGCTTCTAATTGAAAGCGCTCCGCCCAAATAACGCGCTCGGCTCTACCGCCGCATACCCGGGGCACTCCTAAGTGCTAAAAATTCATTTAATTCGCATTTACGCACCGCTAGCGGCGCACACTGTGAGGTCTTCTCACCTGCCCCAGCAGCCGGTTGGAGCCTCGACGATGAAGCGTCGCTCGTGGGCCCCGTAGTCACCGCCGCAACTTGACTGCGACCTCCGACCCTGGCAAGCGAAAAGACAAAAGAGGGGGCGTCTCCAAGTTTGTAGGCTTTTCAAGCCTCGCGCCACGAGACCGCTTCCGGGTCACCTGCCTTAATCCCCCTTAAGCCCTTCCGCTTTCGGCTCATTAGCCCCGGCCCCCTTCCGGGTTATGTGACCCGGAAGGGATGTTCTCCTCCGCCGACGCTTTTGCTGCCTCTAACGGCGCCATGCCCCTTAGGGGGGTGGCGCCCTTCATTTGTGTGATTAATAAAAACCAATACAAAAAAGGAACGATCAATGTAAAAAGGATAATTAAAATTGAGTAAAATAATGTTGTATATATACGGCTTAATCCTACAAGAGAATGGCAAGTGGAATACATTACCAGAGCTCCAACAGGCATGAATATGCTGTTTTGAAGGACAATCCCAGATTATGCGTTTATAAGTGCAGGCTGTTAACCAATATAGTGTCCATTTGCTTTAACTAAAGACTAGTTAGATATGGTTTGAAGACCTTGCACCGTAGGCAAAAAGGTCACGATTAGATAAAGTATCTGCACCAGCAAACTCTGAATCAGTTTGCTAACCAACACATTGCCTCGAATTTCCTCTTAATGAAGGGCGTTAGCTCCTTATGCGTTGGAGAGGCATGGTGGTACTCTGTGGCTACATCAGCAGCAGAGTTCCTTCAACAACTTTCAATGTTGTGAATCAGATCCTCTGCAAATAGCACCACACAACTCAACATATCATGGTAGAAG
This sequence comes from Triturus cristatus, assembly GCF_964204655.1. Lineage (NCBI taxonomy): Eukaryota > Metazoa > Chordata > Amphibia > Caudata > Salamandridae > Triturus > Triturus cristatus. Next base: position 1,292,351,602 of record NC_140589.1, read on the forward strand.
AGGTGCAGCTACTGACCACCTCCTGAAAAAGCTGCTTAGATTACACATAAATATGCTCCTTATGTACTGCAATGGTAACCATAGATAGCAGGATAGTTTATATGAAGTGAAAGCTCCCCTGCACGGCCATATCCTCGAGAAGAACTAGCATGTCATGTAATCTCTATTATTTTTCTAATGTGTGAGGACCTCTCCCTGTGACTTACAACCCTATTTATAAAATGTGAACCTTCTTTCTGTTTGTAAGGTTGGGAATTTGGTTGTGTGTCTGGCTATATCATGCTGCACGGCTATGCTTGTGTTTATTATTATCAGCTACGGCTACTTACAGTGGTGTTTAGTATACACAATCCATGTATGGTGTTCTCATTTGTTAGTAAGACGTTCTTCTGCCCCTATCCCTGTAAGATGGGTATAACACATATTACAAGTGTATTAAGCTATTAAGCCCATTGTGGAAGCCTATCACAAGAGCCCACTCTTATCACAGATTTTCATGCTATTTTCTCACAACACACCACTTCTGCTTCACCAAGTGTCAAATAATACAAAAGCCACAATCTTCTATACATTTAGGAAGAGCAAGGAATGAAAGTATTGAGGGAGCGAAGTATACAAGGTTATCTGGCATTTTCCCCTCTGTAAACCAATTCTATCTGTAGTCAGTGCAGGTCAATGGCCACATTCAGCCTGGTTAAGAAATGCAACTCTAGCTCACTTCTAATGATGGAAAAAGTTAGATGCTTACAATTAGGGCTAGCATACAGAGGAAATATATCCGTAAATGCACGTTTGGTTATTCATTTTGCATCCTTTTTTAAATTTTTCAATTGCCAATGTAACTATGATCATTGATAAGGTTTTGCTAGGTTTATTCTATACCATATTGGTTAATTTACAATAATTACTTAGAGTATATGAAGCATATGTCTCATGCATCTATGTGTCAAGTAAAGGTGTGGTTCTTGGGGAACACTTGAAATAACCTGTCTAGTTTGTGGAAATGTGGATTTTCCTGATCAGTTATGTCCCCTATCTTGGACCCCAACGATTCTATGTGCATGTCACAAGTACATATATGTTCCCTCCAGTTCCAGTTTCCAAGACGCAAACATATGTGTGTCTACCGTCGACATGTTCTCTGTCAGATCCGCCATCAATGGGCTGGATATTCAATTCCTAAGTATGAAAAGCCACCGACTTTATATGGCTAAGGTACTCCATTTTTACAGTTCAGGCAAGTAGGCCCGATTCTTTCCTCAAAGCCTTTCCCTGCTCTCTGTCTCTGACAGTTTCAGCTTGAGCTCGCATCTGTATCCATGAACTTTGTCCTACTCCCTGTGCAGCTAACGGTGCCTGCCTCGGCCAGTTTTCGCCTGCCTGCCAAGAAGCTGTATTTCACCTTCGAATTATCTATTTTGCTCTTCAGCCGATGCATTCCTGTCTAGTGATTTAGGTAAACATTTCCTTTAGCTCACAAGCAAAGGACTCAGCCTTTCCGTCCTCCTGCAAGTGATTCATAGCCCTGTTGCCATGGAAAGTTTTCTGCCCCTCGCTTCTCATATAGACACTTAGACGCTTGTACACGCACATACAGTTAGTATAGAATAGATTCTGTCCGAGAGTCCTTCCTTGTGGATAACATAGTTCTCTAAACATAGGATGTTAGATATGATTTGGGATTAGGTTGACATGACCCCCTAGACTTCTCGTCTCCACATGTAGAGCTAAATATCAAGTCCCCTTCACCCCCTAGTTGCACGTCAATCGCACGTCATGCTGCTGCGCACGCATCCATGTTAAGTATTATCGTTTAGATCCACCTATGTAAGATAATGAGAGCCAATCATGTTTCTTTTTGCTCCTTATTACGCCTAGTTTCAATTACGTATCACTATGTTAATTTATCTTATCATTTGTTACGCCTTTTTGCACTTGTTTCATTGTAAATGTATGACCTATAAAAGTTACTTCTTGTCAATAAAGTATTGTACTTCACTTCCTGAACCCTCGTGGTGACGGAACCTGAAGGCCGCGACTCGAGTCGGCCATTTTGGATGGAATAAAGCCCATTTAGAAACCTCTTATACCACGGATTTCTGCCTCTTGTTATTCTGAGCTATTTTACTTTATTTTAAGGATTCCGTATGAAATTCAGTTTCGGTAAAAAGAATATTTACCACATAATGGCGCCCGAACAGGGACACTTTCTCATCTCACGCGCCGGCGGTGCGTTGCAGGCCCGGTCTCCTGCCACAGCTGGACGGACCATAAACGCGTACCAGCAGGATTTCCTGTAAGCTCCCTCCGGTCAAGCGGGGGCGACTGAGGCTGCGATCAACCCAGACGAGGCGGTGAGAAGTGCGAAGTATCCCGACCAGAGCCTAGCTGAGAGAGCAAGATCCGAGGTATACAGAAGCCCACCAGGTTTTTCGAAATCCCGATGTCCAGAGGGTCCGCTATCCGCAGTTATCGAGTCCTGTCCATTCTCTGAGGCCTTCCGTTTCAAGGAGCTACTCGGTGAGTACCATCGCCGAGGAGGCGTGTTGACGCGCACATAGGTTGTGCCGGTCAAGACGGATTTGGGTACACAAATCCGGTCGGCACTGTTTAGCAGTGTATATGTACTGTTTAGCAGTATATCAAGTATTCCGAAGTATTCAGTTTTTGTCAAGAATTCAGCGTGGTGATTAGTTAGGCAGACTGTCATCATTGTCGGTTATTGTTAAAATGTTTAATGTTTAATGTTTAAAAGTGTTCAAATGTCTTGCATATTGTGGTATGAATGATTGTTCTTTGTTCGCTGTTCATTATTGTGTTTTTCGTATTAAGTGAATTCAAGAGTAAGTATCAGATCAGTTGTCAATATGCCGCTCTTCTCGAAGTTAAGACAGATTACTACCAGAAAAGGGGTGCTTGAAGAAGCAGTTCCTATTCCTCCTAGGGACACTCCAGGGCATTTTATGTACCACAAGCATGGCTTAGATGCCATATTGTTTCTTGATCTATGGGTAGATTATACCAAGGGATTGCCGGAAAGTCAAAGGTGGCCCGCAGCGGGAACCTGGGATGCAGAGTGCATCATGAAAGTGGAGGAAGAGTTATGGAAAAGAAAGGTCAGACAGTCACAGAAAGACGCTGTTGAGTTATGGCGTAAAGAATCTCATAGACGTACAGAAAAAGCACGTAGACAAGAAGAGAGGAGTAAAGAAAGTTCAAATAAAGTTCAAGAAGATCTATTAATTGAGGAAGGTATCCGAGTGAAGTCAGAACAAGTAAATAGACAAAGAAATGCTCTTATGAATGGTATGTATCCCCTTCTAACCGAAGGACTACCAAAGGCTGTTCCAGGGATGCCAAAAGACTTGCCACCCCCGTTATTTCCAATTAAGGTACATCAAAAAGGGCATCCCAGAACCGCAGAAGATGTTTTTCTTTCCTCATATCTAGACGACACAGCTCCCGAGTATACTAACGCCACACTACATAGACCGTCTGGCGGAGGGGTTCAACGTCAGGATCAGGTATCCGACCCCGTGCAACAGCAAGTCCCGATACAAGCTTCGGCAAGCACATCTGTCCCCGCAGTCGATTCTACAGTGGTATCGACACCCATAGTTGCTGTGTCACGTTCAACGAACCCATTCACACCCGATGCCCCAGATGGGGCCACGGGAGGTGCTAGCAATACCTTTACACCACCCAGAATAAATAAACTTGTCTTTCAAGAATCAGCGCATTCACGTACACCTAAATTCGTAAGTGAACGTACGTTAAAGGAACTCCTTGTAAATTGTAGATATGACCCGGTGGTTGGTAAAGAGGACGAAATGGTCCTGGCATCATTACGCATCAGGCGAGCCGCAGAGTATTTAGCAAGGTTACCAGGAATGACTACGCATCTAGATAACATATACCATTTTGTTCAAACAGGACGAGATCCAGGATGTATTAACAGAGCTATGGAATTCCAGAAAGTAGAGATACAGGGGGAACTGTTACGTTTCCTCATAAACTGTGTGATCAGAAATCAAGACCGTCCGGGGGTAGACCCGAATGCAATGCTTATTCTTACCAGATGGAGCCAGAATATATCAGAAGGGAGACACGATAAGCAAAATTGTATAATAGCCATGTGCCGAAAAATCCGTAGAGAAATAGAGCGTATTCATGAAGAAAGATTGGGAACAGACGAGTTCGAGCAAGATGAAGTGTCCGAATCAGGGAATTCCGCAAGACAGTCAGAGACCATAGCCTATGTAGGCAGAGGAAGATCCTGTAATAATGCTAGATGTTTTTCTGATCCCATACACTCTGTATGCCCAAATAATAGCAGAACGTATCCGACGCCTGTAATAAATCTGAAGTCTCCTGAACATTTGTTTCAAGCCGCAGATAAAATACTACGAGAACGAAGGGGTTACCACCTCCTCGATTCCATGGATGAGCAAGAATTAGCCAGATCAGCTGTTCACTGGATTGACAGTCCTGAAATATACGGTGATGAGACCGTAGCACACACGTTTTTTAATCTCAGTGCAGATGAACAACGTTTAGCTGGAATCTATATGATTCAGCAACTCCTTATATTATATAAGAGCCAACATGCTGACCCTGGTCCTTTACCTGATATATTAACGGAACTACTCACGAACAGATGGAGAGGTTCTAGTAACAAGCTAATTAAAGAGATATTAGTGTCACGTAAACAGTATGTCCTTTTTGTAAATCCGGATTCTCTCTCGCTGCCCCACAGAGAAAGAACGCCGTACTATATGGATAGACAAAATCCTTTACGAGAAGTGCACCCAATAAAAGGCGAAGACAATGAGTTTCACCGTGTATTTGTTTACACACCCATATCAAAAATGGAATTATTAGAAATGAAGAAAGTAGTACCTAGTCATGACAAAGACCCAGCGGGTTTCCACCGAGAAATTAAAGACATGTTACTAATGGGAGAGTACACCTTTCCTGATATTATGACGATATTAAAGGTGCTTTTGCCTGCTGGCATCTATGAAAAACTGAAAGAAAAAGAGTGGGAAGTGGGAGACCAAAAGATAGACTGGACAGCATTAGCAGAGGAAGAAAGGGCCCGAACTGCAGGTTCAGGGCTCGGGGATAAAGTTAAACTGTTACCAGGTTTACTAGTACAGGTACTGCCACGTCTATTAACTACAAAAAAGGAAGATTGGGGTGCAATCACAGCCTGCAAACAAAAGCAAGATGAAGACACAAGCGATTATTATGCTCGATTTGAAAAATGTTTTGGTATAAACAGTGGTATAAAAGCAAGTAGTGACTCATATCCACATTTATTTGTGACAAAATTAGTGGAAAATGCATTGCCTCCAGTGAAGAATAGAATATTGAAATTCGAGAGTACCTGGCAAAGTAACACTCCGTCACAAATGCTACAAATGTTACAGTATCATCACAATAGAATTAGGGATGAACAAGAACACGAGCATAGACGCATGAAGGATACAAAAATGAAAATGCTAGTTTCTCAGACAGTACCAGCAGAGGGTCACAAAAAGGGTGTGACACATTCTGGTGATTCTGCAGCTCCCGTAAAAGGAACCTGCAATTACTGTAAGCAACTAGGCCATTATGTACACGATTGTCCAGTCCTGAAACGTAATATAGCTACAGGTATTGCAAAAGAGAGACCACGATTAGTTAGACAAGATCAGAATGAACAAGGAGCTATGCAGCATGGACAGTCCATGCCAGTTCAGCAACAGTCCATGCCAGTTCAGCAACAGTCCATGCCAGCCTCACAGCAGCCCATACAGTTTGTGCCAGCTGCACCACCGTTGCCTGCTACTGCCACACAAACCACAACACGACAAATGTATCAGACTGCACAATATGAATATCCTGAGTATCAGCGTTACGCATGAACAAGCCTAGAGAGGGAAGTTGACTTACCGCTCATCGAGATTCCTGTAGATCAAGAAGGACCGTATGTACATAGTGAATTGTTAGGTCAAGATAGAAAATTCTTACTCGATACAGGGGCAAGTCGAACAACTATAAAACGTAGTGAAGTTCCAGGGGCACCCCTCTCAGGCTCTCAAAATGTTTCCCTTGGTTTTTCAGGAAAACCTATTGTTAATGAAGTATCACAGCCTCTCCCACTTACGATAGGACCTTTGACACGAACTACAGATTTATTGCTTACTAAATCATGCCCAGAAAATCTGTTAGGAATTAAAACTCTGAAAGCACTAGGAGCCATAATATGTTGTTCTCCGGAAGGAGTAAGGTTGTTTCTACGTGATTTTAAAGGTCACTATGTGTCTAGGGACATGGATCCCCGACTACAGACTTTACCAGTACATCTATGGGCACAAGGCCCTACGGATGTTGGCTGCATGAACATTACACCATACCGAGTCACATTGAAAGCAGGAGTGGTACTACCACGAATGCGACAATACAAGTTGCCACATGATGCTGTAGTGGCTTTGCTGAAAATTATTGATGAGCTAATTGCCCAGGGAGTAGTTGTAGAAACAGACTCCAATGTATGTAATTCACCGATAATTCCGATTCTTAAACGAACTGATCCTACTGCCCCACCAGTATACCGATTGGTTATTGATTTGCGTGAACTAAACAAGTGCATTGTACCACAATTTCCTGTGGTCCCTGATATATCATCATTATTGACAGCAATTGATTCCGAAGCAACATTCTTTACTGTAATTGATCTCAAGAATGCCTTTTTCAGCGTCCCAATAGATCCGGAAAGCCAATATTTGTTCGGATTCAGTTTAAATGGGCGCAGCTTTAAATTCTCACGCGCTCCCCAAGGATTCACAGAAAGCCCCAGCATCTACAGCCAAGCACTGAAACGAGAACTTGACAGTATCCACATGCCAGTCAATACTGCACTGCTTCAATATGTCGATGATCTGCTGATCACCGCGAGAAGCGAACGTGAATGTGAAAAGGCTTCTCTGACAGTTTTACATTTTCTAGCCGACAAGGGGCACAAGGTGTCTCCTTCTAAGCTGCAATTCTGTGTCCAGCGAGTTATTTATCTTGGTCACTCGCTGTCCAAGGAGGGAAGGCAGCTTACACCAGATCGCATCCAGTTAATTGCTAACATGTCAATACCCCAGACACAAAAGGAAGTGCGGGCTTTTATAGGCCTCACTTCATATTGTAGGCAGTGGATCCCTCAGTACGCATTTCTAGCAAAACCACTCATTCAGCTAACCACACAGGAGGCAGCCACATCGACTGTTCTCCCTTGGACTCAGGAACATACACAAGCTTTTGAAAGCCTAAAGGAAGCTTTATGTCAAGCACCTGTTTTAGCAACACCATGTTATAGCAAACATTTTACACTTTTTGTTACAGAACGTGAAGGTACTGCCTTGTCAGTACTCACTCAGGATCAAGCAGGATCACGCAAGCCATGTGCTTATTTTTCCAGTACATTAGATCCCGTAGCTCAGGCTTTGCCTGCATGCCTGAAATCAGTGGCGGCGACAGCTTTAGCAATCAGACAAAGCGATGCCATAGTATTAGGACATCCATTGACAGTACAAGTACCACATGCAGTAGAGGTTCTTGTGAACCGAACACAAACACAACACTTGACCATAGCAAGACTTACCTGTTATGAACTGACATTGTTTCAACCACACATAGAGATCCGACGGTGTAATACATTGAATCCTGCTACACTATTACCTGTAATTGGAACAGACCCACTAGCTCATGATTGTGTTGAAATCATTGAAATAAAGACGAAACCTAGACAAGACTTGACAGACGTTCCATTGTTAGATCCAGACCTGACGTTGTATGTAGACGGATCGTGCATGAGAACAAGTACAGGAGATTTAGTGGCCGCGTATGCAGTCACAACAGACACTGAAGTTATTGAGACAAATTGTATAGATACTTTGTCAGCCCAAGCAGCAGAACTTATTGCTCTAACACAAGCCTGTATTCAAGCCACAAATAAGAAAGTTAATGTATACACTGACTCACGTTATGCATTCGGAGTTGTACACGACTTCGGCGTACTGTGGCGAGAGAGAGGTTATTTAACCTCCCATGGTGCCCACATTCAGCACGGACCCCTCATTCATGCCTTGTTAGACGCAATACATCTACCCACTGCTATATCGATTATGAAATGTAAAGCACACACGAAGGTTACTGATATCATTTCTCAAGGCAATGATTTAGCTGACAGAACAGCTAAACAGACTGCTCAGAATCGCACATTAGACATGACAAAGCCAATAGTTCAGACACCAACACAGTGTATGACAATTAAGGATCCCGCACTTGACGTAATTGACATACAGACACATGCTACTGCAGAAGAATTAAAGAAATGGACTGAACTAGGAGGGATCCAGACAGATCAGGGATGGATGACGAAGGAGAAATCTGTATGGTTTCTTCCTGACTCTATGGTCCAAGCCATTATAGCTACAATTCACAGCCCGGCGCATTTAGGAGAAAAAGCTATGCTAGATAGCATTCAACACATTTGGTTCAATAAACATTTACGAGCAGCAGCTAAACAAAAGGTCCGTACCTGTATGATATGTTGTCAGTTCAACCCGGGAAAAAGTGTTCCCGTAGAACAGGGTGGATTCCAGACTCCTGATCATCCTTTTGAAGTGCTCCAAATGGATTATATCCAGATGGAACGATGTCGAGGATTCAAATATGTTCTTGTAGTTGTCTGCGCTCTCTCCCGATGGACTGAGGCGTACCCAGTATCAGATTACACGGCCCCGACTACTGCCAAACAGTTAGTTCGAGAATTCTTCCCATGGTACGGGCTACCACGTGTTGTATATTCAGATAACGGCCAGCCTTTCTCATCCGAATTAATGAAACATGTCTCACTTTTGTTGGGATATCAGTGGAAGTTCCACTGTGTCCGACACCCCGAGGCAGCAGGTCTCGTGGAACGACATAATCAAATTTTGAAAATCAGATTGTCTAAAATATGTAAGGAGAAAGGTGTTGACTGGATAGTAGCCTTACCAGTTGCACTATTTTACATAAGAATGGTAGCACACTCTCGAACAGGGCTATCCCCGTATGAGGTGATCTTCGGAAGGCCACCAAATATGTGGGGGACGCCTGTACCACGTAAAATAACTGATGTTAATTGTAATATGCTGACAGATTACCTGGCTTCCTTGATGTCTGCACTACGATCTTGTCGTTCACAGGTAGCTGCAGCTTTTCCTGACAACACTGAGGTGAAACCCCATGACGTTGCTCCGGGGGATCTGGTGTTTGTGAGGAATTTCGATCGGAAAACCCAATTGGAGCCCAGGTGGAAAACACCGAAGCTAGTCCTGCTGACCACAAGAACAGCCGTGAAAGTGGAGGGCCGCAAAGGATGGATACATTCCAGTCACGTTAAGAAATTTCATGGACTATCCTCGGATATAGACACTGTGCCCTGCACTCCCTCACAGACTGATTCAAAACTTCCCTTTGTTGAAAGGAATGACTCTCAGAACTATAAATTAAAACTTAGGCCCAAACAGTCGAGCAATTTGATTGTTTAAGTCCTCTCCAAGGTGAAGCGGTTGAATTGTCTCTGACATGTATCCCTTGGACCTGAGTAGAGAAAATACCAGAGAAATGTTGAAACGACAGGCGTATTGTAAATCACTGCGTAGCTACTGTGTGAGGACATTATTAATTCTGTTTTTATTGAGTGTTTTAATAATCATTACGAGTGTGATTTTGCACATATATCATCCTATTTCTAGACATGTTTATAATATTACTGCTGAACATTCTTTTAGTGACCTACCGCCACATGAACTATCTTATAGACTTGCGCTGCGCAATAACACCTTCATTAGTATGTTACATCATTCCCATCAGACTAGTAATGCCACCAATTGTTGGGTGTGTGGCCGACTCCCTCCCTATCAGAATAACAAAGGAGTTCTGCCTTTCTTTCCACATCCGTTCACACACAATGGCTCCTGTGGAGCATGGTTTAGTTTACTAAATTCCATAGACCCAGACACAGCAGTTTATCAACAACATTGGATACGGGGAAATCTGAATCTAGTCTTATTCAAAGTCTGTCACCCTAATAAGGAAGGTCACCCCAGTAGAACAGGAACTGATTTAGAAAATGAAGTGTATAAATTAGGTAATTTTACGCCTAACCTCATGATTTTGAACGTCAAATCCGAAGTTGAATTAATTCTGCCCACTATGTCAGTATTTCCAGTTAAGGGTGAATTATGTGTGAGAAAAGTTGGTTCCATACACATGGGCCATAGCAAATGCGTTACTACAGTAGAATATAGTGATCAAGGGAAATCTTCATTTAGAGCTTCTCGCCATTCTTACTTTATATGTGGTCAGACGGCATATATGCGTCTGCCTCTAGATTGGGATGGTACCTGTTACATAGCATTCCTTTTGCCACCTGTTTTCCTAGCTCCCCCTGATTATTATCGAAATGTTCATTTAGTACACAAAAGAGAGCGTAGAGATCTCCCAGTTGTCGATTATACTGAGACGGCATGGGACAAGTATGTAGATTTCAATAAAGGTATCTTTCCCTATATAGGTACTATATCAAATAGTAAGCTGATACGCAGACTCACCAAGACTCTTGAAGCTGTAGTAAACGAGACTATAACCGCCCTAGGCAATCTGACAGAGGAACAATCAGTGATGAGAATTGTTGTTCTCCAGAATCGTCTTGTCCTTGACGTCATCCTGGCCGATAGGGGCGGAGCTTGCAGGGTCATCGGATCCAGCTGCTGCATATTCATACCAGAAAATTCGCCATCTGTATATAAAGCTATAACACGCCTTCATAAGATTGTAAGCCAGATACACGAGAATCCAGGCACTTGGACGTGGTCCGGGTGGTTTTGGAGTGTGATATCAGCCTGGGGATGGAGAGTTCTATCCTTCCTAGGTATTGGCCTTCTTATGCTCTTTAGTTGTTGTTTATGCCTGCAATGTGGACCAGCGATTTGTGGTCTGTGTGCCACATCATGCATTCCATATCAAAGTTCTCGTTCAAAATGCCGGAAAAAGAAGGAAGAAGAAATGATGCTCCATGAGCAAATCGATGGAATAATGAAGATTGATATCTCTTGAAGGGCAAGTAGGGGACAAGGGGGGAATGTGGAAATGTGGATTTTCCTGATCAGTTATGTCCCCTATCTTGGACCCCAACGATTCTATGTGCATGTCACAAGTACATATATGTTCCCTCCAGTTCCAGTTTCCAAGACGCAAACATATGTGTGTCTACCGTCGACATGTTCTCTGTCAGATCCGCCATCAATGGGCTGGATATTCAATTCCTAAGTATGAAAAGCCACCGACTTTATATGGCTAAGGTACTCCATTTTTACAGTTCAGGCAAGTAGGCCCGATTCTTTCCTCAAAGCCTTTCCCTGCTCTCTGTCTCTGACAGTTTCAGCTTGAGCTCGCATCTGTATCCATGAACTTTGTCCTACTCCCTGTGCAGCTAACGGTGCCTGCCTCGGCCAGTTTTCGCCTGCCTGCCAAGAAGCTGTATTTCACCTTCGAATTATCTATTTTGCTCTTCAGCCGATGCATTCCTGTCTAGTGATTTAGGTAAACATTTCCTTTAGCTCACAAGCAAAGGACTCAGCCTTTCCGTCCTCCTGCAAGTGATTCATAGCCCTGTTGCCATGGAAAGTTTTCTGCCCCTCGCTTCTCATATAGACACTTAGACGCTTGTACACGCACATACAGTTAGTATAGAATAGATTCTGTCCGAGAGTCCTTCCTTGTGGATAACATAGTTCTCTAAACATAGGATGTTAGATATGATTTGGGATTAGGTTGACATGACCCCCTAGACTTCTCGTCTCCACATGTAGAGCTAAATATCAAGTCCCCTTCACCCCCTAGTTGCACGTCAATCGCACGTCATGCTGCTGCGCACGCATCCATGTTAAGTATTATCGTTTAGATCCACCTATGTAAGATAATGAGAGCCAATCATGTTTCTTTTTGCTCCTTATTACGCCTAGTTTCAATTACGTATCACTATGTTAATTTATCTTATCATTTGTTACGCCTTTTTGCACTTGTTTCATTGTAAATGTATGACCTATAAAAGTTACTTCTTGTCAATAAAGTATTGTACTTCACTTCCTGAACCCTCGTGGTGACGGAACCTGAAGGCCGCGACTCGAGTCGGCCATTTTGGATGGAATAAAGCCCATTTAGAAACCTCTTATACCACGGATTTCTGCCTCTTGTTATTCTGAGCTATTTTACTTTATTTTAAGGATTCCGTATGAAATTCAGTTTCGGTAAAAAGAATATTTACCACATGACATGACTTCTAATACATACCAAAATGTGACCTATTTTATTATACAGTAAGTCAGGGGTTCACTGGACAACTCTTTTCTCTAATCCTCATGACTGGGGTGGTCTACCTGCCACAAAAAATGTTATCACCAGAAATTCTTGGCATGCACCAAGCCAACCAACAGATCGGTGGATGTTCTTCCAAGCAGCACATGGTCAGTATACATAGTGCGTTCCAGAAGCAATGATAATTTATGTTAAAAAATGACCAATGTCAAGTATGTACAAGTGATGCTTTCTCACCTCATCGCTATTCTTCACAAACAAGGAAAGTTAGTTTGTGCCGTCCGCTGCTATTAACACAAAATGGTGCAGTGGCGAAACTCTCAACAATGTCTTGTGTAAATTCAGATTTCCTAATTTGGTCTAAATTTTTTTTAATTAGATCCTCTTTTCTTCTATAGTAACCCCTTCTCCACTACTATCTTCGCTTCAAGCCTCATCAAGGGACTGTCATGTGAAGGCATGATTTTTCTTAATGAATTTTATAATATTAGCATGCATTTCAGATTTGACACTGTGTTAACATAGTCCACGTTTGTGCATTAAAATGTGTTGATTGTATTACTCACTTTGCATACATGTAATAAGTTGGAAAATCAGACCAGTGACTATTCTTATCTTTTGTGTGCAAGCTAACCAGGTGTTTGTGAGCTCCAGATTGCCACACATATGTGCAGCTGAAAGCAGAATGTTCCTCTTTCCTGTTGATTATTAAAGGGAGTAGTATCTGCAGGGCTTTTTCAAGCTGACCATGTACAGATCATTGCTGATGGAGCCCAAATGTAACAAAAAGCTAAAGCTCTTGTACTTTCTAATGCTTTGGATGATGCATTGTTTTTAGCCTGGTGTAGTAAACACAAATTGATATGTTATGTTATATCCACTTAGTGAAGCGCAACAAATCACACCCAGAGGTGTATCTTAGTGCTCACCCTACACATAACCAGCATCAAACACCTAAAATAGCCTGGTTTTCAACAGTTGTTTTAAATTAGCAAAATAAGGGCAGCAGTAGATATGGAACAGAAGTTCATTCCATGCTGGAAGGGCAGTGTAGGAGAACACTCTGCCTCCATATCTCGAGGCACGAATGCAGGGAACAGTCAGTAGTGTCTTCTCTCCGGATCTTAGCATGCAAATAGAACAACGAAAACACAGTTTGTCTTTTAGTTACGAAGGAGCCTTACCCATCAAAGCTTTGTGGGTAAGGCTGCATATTTTGAAAACAGAGCGCAATCTGACCGGAAGCCAGTTGAGGTCTCTGAGACTGGCGCTGAGGGAGAGCCTGCTGGGAGGTTACAAACTAGATGGGCAGCTGAATTTTGCACCACCTGAAGTTTGGGCAGAGGGTGTCATTCACTGGACCAACGTTTTCCTAGCCTATAATGAAAGCCAAGTGGAGAATTTTGAGCGAGTAAGTCTCCTCCTCCTCCTCCATAGAATTGTTAAGGGATATAAAATTGGGGTGGGGATAAGATGCAGACAGGTAATTGGGAGAGATACTCTCCTTTGGGACACCAAACTGGAGGCTTTTGGGGCTACTGGTATGCAAATTAGCACATGACTCAGAAGCAAACCAAAAATGATAATATAAAGCTACAAGAAAGGGAAGATTTAGAAAATCTGATTAGGGTTGCTTGACAATCAGTGTTTTGGATGTAGTTTTTATTACTTTTATTGTAATTGCTGAAATTGTCATTATTGCGAAGGAAAATCATATAATTTGCCAAGAATAGCACACACTAATTATTAAGTGTATATACTTTAGTGGCAGTATATACTGGCAACTAATGGGCTGGCAAGAGAATTAAAGGACATTCTTGTCAGAAGATTGTTCTGTTTGCCTGCAGACATGTGACAATAAACGTTATCTAGTGTTTAGGGTATTTCTTCCTTGCTGCTATTGTTGCAGCGGAAGCTCACTACACTTATGAACATAATTTTAATGCTCTTACTGGGCCCATGCGGGTAGTATTTCTCCTCTGAAGCACCTTTCTCTGTTGTAGTAAGGGGTGAAGAAACAGGATGTCGAACTGTCAGCTTCCCAATGAGGACCATTAATTGGTAGCCAACTGACAAATTGATAACCAAGTTCAAGTAAATTACTCTCAAAACCAGGCTATAGAACTAATGTATTGCAATTGGTAGACTGTACCTCCTAAAGAAGTTTTGTCAAACAAGAATCATGCAAACATTGAGCTTTGCCGTGGCTATACAGAACAAGAGCAAAAGAACCTGATATTCCGAAAATAATCTATGCCTATCTCTATTATACATTTTGAAGTTAGCACAGTTTCTGTAAAAGAACATAAGGCATAAAAAGATTCAGAGAACTTTAGAGTTTGGTTTTTGTACTAAAGATCCAAAATCAATGCATAAAAGTAACATTTTAAGAAGTTCAGTCATAAATCTAACAGTTTGAAATATGAAACCCTGCATCTAGGTGAGATAATCTATTCCTAAATAAAATAATCCATAAAATGATAGTTTTGGTCAACATTACAATTTCTATCACCAGCAAAGCAATAAGTTGGTTCTTAAAGGTACTCTTGGCATGGGTAAGGAGTTCAAATTAAAATCCAATAGGGAAAAAAGTCCAGGGATACAGGCAACGGTGGAATGGAGCATAAATCAGGAAAGTTCAGGTCTGGTTTCTTACCAAACAGCTCCAAATCCTCTGTCAGAGTAATTTATCAGCAAAGGCAATGAGCAAAGGGGTATAACAAAGAGAATCCGGCTGGCAGGTAGGAGGCAAGGAAAAGTAACCAAGGGAAGCCCAAGCTTAGATGTAAGCTCTCCTTAAATGACATAAAAAGGGGAAACGAGGACTAATCCTCCTCCTGTGCATCATAGGTATATAGTTCATATTTGTCATCATTATATCATTGGTCAGTCCACAATGGTCTGATTGGCATGTGATCATCCTTCCATCTATCCAGGTAAAAATTGTTACTCCCGTATATTTTCTCACACATATCATGAGAAACAACTATCCTTCCATCCTCACAGGTTAGTTGACAAAGAGCATGTTCATCCTGCCACTTTCCACTGATCTAGGCGATTAAGTCATTTTCTCACCATTCACACACAAAGGGGTAAAAAGAAAAGCCCTTTGATGTCACATGAACCAAGAACAAATACAGCAACATTTGAGAAACATATCAAAGTCCATTGCACAAGGTGATGAAATAATGCAGCCGAAGGAGAAAAAGCATCTCAACGTTTTAAATTAAACATTTGATATTTCTGTATATTAAACTACTACTTAAGTTTAAGCTTAATTAAATAAATCACACATATCATATAAAATTAATTTATAATGTTGTCGGTAATGATTACACAGAAATGTTCAACTTCAAGTATCTTGAACGCAATTATTCTTTACAATGTTAGCCACTTATAATGAAAATTTCAAATATCTAGTACATTTAGTTTAGGAATTGCACCAAAGTCGGGTTAGTAAGGACACTCAGCAACGAAGTCAAAAGCAATGATGAGTTATCATCAAATTTTATGACATCTCTGTTAATGAATACAAGGAAATTGGTTACTTAAACATCTTAGATTCACTAGTTGATTCATCCTAATATTAGTTCTACCTAGTCAAGCAAGCTTTAATGGTGCTGGTTCATCAGATTTTCTAAGTTTCTGTGTCATTTTTCTAGACGTGTACAAAATGCACGTTAGTTTTATTGTTGAGATAGGTTTTAAGTATTGTGGAAGGCAAGATCAGCTTTTATGCTGCATCACTATCATGTTTAGTTGTATTCATTATATTCACTTTATTATCTTTCATATGCTCAATAAGAACAGCTCGGGCTGGACAGATCGATTCAGTTTGAATAAATAATTAGGCATTCAGCCAGAACGTACCTTATCCATATTTTGAAATTATGTTCCTAGGGGGCATATTTACAAGCAGGCGATAAAAAATTATCGCCGCTTTTGCGGCCGTTTTCGGCCGCAAAGCGGCGATAATTTTATCGCCTAATTTGCAAGGCCACGCTAACGCGTGAAACCTTGCTTTAGCGTGGGGATTCTTTACGGCCAGCTTTGCATCTCTAATGAGATGCAAAGTGGGCGTTCCTGACCTAACATGACAGGAGAAATGTCGCTAAGCAACATTTCTCCTATCATCAAGCCCCACGCTATGAAGCATAGCAGCAGGAACAGTAGCGATAACCCCTGTTATCGCTACTTTCCTTATGCCTGCTTCAGGACTGACTTAGCCATGATATCCTATGGAGGGTGGATATCATGGCTAAGTTTGTGAGTCCCTATCAGCAAGCTAACGCCACATTGCGTGAGATTATCGCTGGGTTTCCAGCGATAATCTCACGTTAGGCAGTTAGCGTGAGGATTTTTATCGCTGAGGAGATAAGCGTTGCTAATAGCACGCTATATCAGCGATAAAAATCCACGTTACCCAGCGATAATTATCCTCACGCTAAGAGCGCTGAGCGATAATTATCGCCGGGTGTTGCTGATATGCCCCTAAGTGTCACTGGTTTATGTTGTTGTCGGTACAACTCTTTGCTCCTGAGCGGTCCACTTCCATGTTCAACATAACCCATACATAAAAACACATTCATTGATGTGCATTCAGTCTGGATTGCTGAACAAAATATGTCTTTTGTTCAGTCTGGTTGAGTGTCGAACTGTAGAACATTTCCCATGGAGATACACCTTCCCCTAGACCCCCTCTAAGTATGCATTTGTTCCCTCGCCATTCTCACTCCTGTCCTCGAAAGAAGTATATTGGTGTCCATTTCTAGGGCAGGAAATCACCTGCTAGATGCCTATGAATACCTAAAATCATTCACATTTGTCGGGGTTTACCTGCAGGAAGGGCATGCCAGAAATATCAACAGATTCATACATGATCCTAAATTTCTTAATGCAGAAATTCCACTATACCAGCAGAATGTCCACATTTGCAAATGTCTTTACACTTATAAAACTCCATGAGTCCTGAACCTGTGAAACAGGATGAGCAATTTACCTAGCGAGGTGCTCTTCAGGTAGCAACTGAAGACATAAGGTCTGATGTAGAGTTGGATGGAAGGGTTATTGCATCACCATGTGACAGATATCCAGTTTGCTGTATTACAACTACCATTGGCTATAATGCACTTGTAATACGCAGATGGGAAATCCGCTATGTTTGTGATGGAGTAACCGTTTTAAAGCTGCTTCTCCTCATTGCTGTATAGGTTTTGTTGATGACCGTTCTTCAGCGCTGGGATGCTCTGCCTGGGCAGCCATGTGCTTTACAAATCCTAAACTTAAATATGCAAAATGTTCCCATTTTGCAAACATACGTTCATTCCAGGGGCCAGATATAAGAATAGGCATGTCACTAACAGTGGGTGAAAGTTACACCATTTTTTGTAACTAGCCTGTAATTTGGAATGGAACCTACATACTAGATAGCATCCGAGAATTCACAACAGAACAATGTGCTGAAAAAATATAACTGGGCTATGAAAAAAATGAAGGTGGCCTGCATGAGAAAGTAGACTAACATTCCTGCATTTGCATTCCCAAGCAGCCAATATTCCTTAAATGAATATGTGTTACATTAGAAAGGTTTCCTGCTTAGGAAGCAGGCATTGGCCCTCTAGACTACTTCTTGCTATCCACACTGCTGTCCAAAATTATTCTCAAAGTGGAAGGTGCTCAATAAGATACCACATACTTTAAGGTGTCTGCAACTCTTTCAAAGGGTTGCAACTGCAAGAGTGGCAAAAGAAATTGCTAAATACATTGCAAGTCAAAATTGGGAGGGGCCACCCCTTTTACACCTCCTTTCATCGCAATTCAGAATGAGTCAAAAAACCTCTTTTGCAATTCGGAAAGGCTTTTCTGAATTGCTTATAGTGTGTAGCACATGGCCAAACACCATATTCCTGTTGTAAACCCTGTGACTTTGTGAATCGCACAGTTTGCTAACACAAAATGGTGCATCTGGTCCCTGGGTGCATTTAGTACATGGAATGCAGTAGTATAAAACCCGTACTTCACAGGGAACCATGAAATATGGAAAATATTTCACCGTTTCTTACCAAAAGTAAGGATTGCATAACCATAATGTGTGCCTGCTATCCACTCTGCGGCTTTAACATTATCAAGCCTACAAGGATTATTTGGCAAGGTTTATTTAAATTATGCTGCAAATTCAACTGAATTATCCAGTGAAAAATTCTAATTATGTGGTATATTCTTTGGCAGATTATTTTCATCCATTTGAACTGGACACAAAATTGTAGGTGAAGCCTGCTATTGGGCTTGTTATCATAACCGTTGCTGTTTGGCCATCCTGGCCCTTCATGGTGTCCCCAGTCTTGGCTCACCTAGCTCCGTTCTTTACTGCCCTTTTGGCCCTAGTCACCTTGTCGTGGATATCTTAACCATGCACTTCCTAGCCCCAATACTGCTGGTCCTGGTCCATCTGTCCACTCGTGACCAGGCCCACTTAACTTTTGTCCTCCTGCTTTGGGTTGTATTGGCCCTTCTGGATACATTTCATGACCTCTTAAGTTTTACTGGTACTGCAGACATTGGTCCTAGCCGTCTTGATCCATGTTCTCCTTGTGCATGTCCTTTGGATGCTGCCCATTTTGTTTGTAGTCCTCCTGGCCACGATTTTTCAATCCCCTCAGTCTTCCAGATTCTAGTTGACCATCGTACATTTGATCCTCCGCACCCATGTTCTTCTACCTGCAATGATTGCTCTGCCCTACTTGGTTATCCGAGCCCTGGTCGCCTAGGTCATGGTCTCCTTTTCTCTCCTAGCACTGTTTCCTGTCCTCCAAGTCATGATCCTTTTAGTTCACCTAGTACTCCTTGCTCTGGTCTTCTGGGTACCCTTGGTGGTAGTCTCCATGGTCTACCCAGCCCTTTCCTGCTTATCCTGGTCTACTGGAACTACTAGCCAATGCCCTCCAGATCCTGATCTTCTGAGTCCTCTTCAAACTGGTCCTCATCCTTCTGGCCCCAGTTCTCCTGCTCATTGCCCTCATGGCTTTGCAATAACATGTCCTCCCAGCCTTTCCGAATTCTGAGGTGCTTTGACATCCAGTTCATGCTAGTTTTAGAACTACCTGGGCCGATACTAACTGGTCTGTCAAGTCATCAATCCCATGTACTCCTGCAGCTAGTACATTGAATCCTGAGTCTCCTGTTTGATAGGTCACCAGTCCAGGACCTCTCACCCTAATTCTCGTCCACCAAACCTCCTGGTTCATCTAGCACCCTGTTTTTCTGGTTCCTAACCCTTCTGCTCCATGTTCACCTGGTCCATGGAGCCCTGGTCTTAGTTCTGGTTCTACTTTGTCTAGTCCTCATTAATCGGGTCTTCTGGTGCAGGTACCACTGGTTTTGTTTTCCATAGCACTCCTACTCTCCTGGTCCTCCTGCCACATCCTAGTCCAGGGCCAACTCTAGGGATGTGCCACCGGTGCAGCCACACCTGATGCTGAATTTGGGGGCCTGTGTTTAGAAATAACACAGGTTTAAAAGCACCTGCTGCAGAGTTTCTTGTTCTTCCCATGGTTTTTAGGAAATAATAAGAATGTCAAAATAACGGATTAATGTTGCTGCTCAAGCGAGATCAGAGTTTTGTCTAGTGGCAGTTTCTTTCTACTCATGTTAAAGTAGTGCAGATGGTTAATATGCCTGATGAATAGAACGTGTACTTTGCAAATCACCAAACTATATTTTATAAGGCTAGCTCAGTAGGTTACGGCTTTGGTCACAGAGAAACTTTTGTTACTCTCAGTTCATACTTACAACTCTAATACATAGCACAGGGGGTTATGAACTGTCATCAAAGAGCTCCATGCAAACTGCATGGTATAGGTTACCATCCTGCCAAATACTTCAATACTCATGTTTTTTTCCCAAGTCTCTCATTATCCTAATATTTCTAAAAGGGTTCATGAAGGTGCATGGCCAACCATCATAGCCGAATGAAAGTAAATCCGCTCAGCTCCGCCCCAGGTCCTGAGAAAAGGACAGCCCGAGCGCAAATTATGCCTCTGAATTGAGTGGACAGGGCATTCTAATTGGAAGGCTCTGGTGAGTTGATCTTGCTGATCAGGGGACGCCGGTGGAGGTCTGCATCGGAAGGCTTCAGCGACGTGGGGATCAGGCCAAGATGTCGGTTCCCTGCGTGTGGCAGCTCAGTGGCAACTGTTGGTGCTCACTCCAGGGCTGACGGAGGAGTGCAACTACAGTCTGTAAGCAGCGGCTTGGGAGGGTGTCGTGACCCGGCCCATAAGAGTGTGTTTGCAGCTAGCCGGGGTCTCTGGCTGGACCCACTGTATTATTGGAAGCGTCCCGCCTCCCCCACCCCCGAGGACTGTGAGAAGGAAAGACTGGTGGCCCCGTAAGCCTCCAGGTAAGTAGTGGGGGAAAAGGCACACGAGAGCAGGGATTAGGTGAAGATTCCCCCATGAAGCTGCTTCTTGACCCTTGGGAGGCCCAAAGCCAAACGGGATGACCGTCGACTACCTGGCCCCTAATTTAATGCCTGACCTTAAAATGGCACTGGACAGGCACCTCTATTAACAGACTGAAGCCACGTGCGCAGGCCTCCGGCTGGGGGCTAACTAAGCAAAACAAGAAGCAGACCACACGTGTTCCCTATAAGCCAGAGAGGGGGACTTGGAAGACTGAGGAAAGGGCAGGTGGATGCTAACTACCTCTGGCGGCATGAAGAGAGGCCCCTGAACACAGCCCATCCATGCAGGAATTACGGCTCCCTCCCAAAGAGCACCACACAGAACCTGGAGCCGGTATGTAGAGAGGCCCCAGGCTGAACTCAAGCCCTGGTCCCTATGCCACCAAAGAAGTCGCAATCTGCCAGAGTCTCCAGCTACTTCACCCCAGAAGGCACAGGGGTTGACAAAGAGGGGAAAGCGCAGTCCATTGGAGACGCGGCGCTCACAAGAGAAGACCTGATGACGTTGCTATGAGAATTGAAAAAGGAGCCTCGCGACAAAATAAAGCAGACATAGGGGCCTTCTTTGACACATTAAAAGCGGAAATGGGGGGAAAGCTGGTGGCCCTTCAGGCGGATGAGGACTCTATCGAAACCCGTACATTGTACCTTGAGGCAAAAAGCCAAGGCCTGGCAGACAGGGTAAGTCCCCTAGAGGAGAACTCCGCTGACTTACGTAACCAACCAAGGGCCATGATACTCAAATATGAAGACCTTGAGAACTGCTCTCAGTGGGATAACATACTGTTTAGGAGCCTGGAGGAGGGCTGCGATGGCCCGGACCTGGAGGCATTTATGGTGGGGTTATTCTCCATAGTGTTGGGAGAGGGTGGCCCAAAAGTACAGTTGGAGAGGGTCCATAGATTGGGGCCATGGTTACCAGGAGACAAGAGGAGACTCATAGACATTAGAGCAAAGTTCAGCTCCTTTAAGATGAAAGAATTGGTTCTCCAGAAAGCAAGAGCTCTCGATAAAATCTCATTCCAAAATGCGACTTGCTCTCTCTTCCAGGATGTAGCCCAGGCCACCCTTGCCCGTCACCAGCAGTTTAGACTGGTCACAGAGGCCCTGAGAAGATGCCAAATTAAATATTGATGGACCTATCCATAAGACTTGGCCTTCTTGTTGGACAACAAGCACCTTCATTGCATGGAACTAATGGAAGCAGTAGACTTGTTGGGTCTCAAGATCTCCCCCCCGAACCAGACGACAGCTGCAGGTAGCGAAGGAGTAGAGCCATGGGGGAAGTGATGTGTCAGGGGGACCTTGGCAGATTTAAAACAGCAATGGCAAGAAAGTAACGGGTTGATTTGTATGGGGACACTATCTTTTGTGAACGATGTGAACTTCTCAAGCAGCACAGTAATGAATAAAGATAACATGAGACAATGGGGGAACCACCCCGACTAGCAAGGGTGTTGCCGAGACTCTGGATAGAGAAAGACCCGGGGTGGGGGGTTGAACCTTATAAAGGGGAAACCTTGATTTGGCAAAAGGAAAATGGATATTTGCTCCCACTAAAGCTACTTAGATGAGATATTAAGAGGGCCTTGGGGAGGAAGTGGGATCGCCCCAGTAGATGCTCAAATTGGGGTACTCTTTTAAGATAGAGAGCTGCAGAGCTCGAAGTATTTGTGTATGTTATGTACGTTTTGTATCACGGTGCTCATAGATTTGAATGCTAGCATATGGCCATGGTGGGGAGGCGGGTGGGGGTCTCTGGGGTGCCTCATGGGCGAAACCTGGGATGCGAGCACAGAGATTACATTTTGACTTATCGAGGTTTACTGCCTCAACTCCCCTAACACGAGGCACAGTATATGGAAATGCTTGGTAGACCATCACGTTCAGATAGCTGCCCTGCAGGAAACCCATCTTAAAAAAAGTGATGAGCAATGTCTGAAACATAGACCCTCCCCACAAATCCTTCACTCCTCAGCAGTTAGCACCCACAAAGCAGAATGGGATGGCTCTCCGTTTTCACTCCTCAGTCCCATTTCACCTCCATGCTTCTAAATCAAACAAAGGAGGGCGATTTTTGATTGTTAGACCTGGCACCATTGGCGTGGGTCACCCTTCCATTTTCGTCTGTGCCTCAATGTGTTTTGTGTTGGTGTTAGCTGCTCAGGGCACTGTGCCACTGCCATCCAGTGCCACAGTGCAAGTGCTCCCTATGGTAAAATGTATTATGTGAATTGACTTCCACGTTTGGTTTATTTGGTTTACTATCAGTCCCTAGTAGAGTGCACCAGGGGTGCCAAGGGCTTGTATATCCAAATGCTGCTAGTGGGTTTGCAGCACTGGTTGTGCCACCCACCGAAGCAGCGGGGTAAAATGTGTCTAGGGTCTGCCACTGCAGAACCTGCGCGCGGTCTGGTACCGTCGCGCTGACTGAGCAAGTGTCCCCACTTGCCAGTCCCTAAACCTTCCCTTAACTACATGTTAGTCACCCCTCTGGTAGGCCTAAGCGCAGGGTGCATTGTAGGCATAAGGTAGGACATGCCCTGATGTGTGTGGCATGTCTTAATAGTGAATTACAGCCATTTTCGTTTTTCACTATTGAAGGCTACCTGCTCTCCATAGGCCAGAATGGGCTGCTGGGATTACTACACGCTGTGACCCCAGTGGACTCAGAGAGCATGGTAGAAAGTCATGTTTAGTATGCCTGAACTCGGGATAATAAAATACATCTTTTAGTAAAGGTTATTTTAATATCCTGGGTTTGCAAATGCTACTTTTAGAAAGTTAGCTTTTGCGTGCCTGACCATCTCAGTCCGCCTCTGCTGTGGGTGTGTGTTCTGCCTAGCAACAGTACAGGAGGAGGGCTGGGGGATTCCAGGAGACAGGTTGGCTGCCAGGTGGTGGGTAGAGAGATTACACCAGGATGGGTGGGAGGAGTACACCTTGACTCTTGAATAGACATGTGCTCTGCCACCACAAAGCCGGCTCCGCCCCCCTGTGGAGCGGCTGATGTCTCTGCCCTGCTGCTGAAAGGAAAGAGCAGAGTCACCAAAACGAAGTACTCCAGAACTGGACTGAGCCAGGCTTAGGCCCCCAGGCGCTAAAGAACAAAAGAATCACTGTATAAAAGTAGGAGCCTGGCTCCTAAGAAATCAGGTCCAGATTGAACCACGAAGGAACTCTGCCCGACTAGAAGGACCTGGAAGAAGCTGAAGGAGGAGTAACTTTCCCTGACCTGAGGGACTGGCCTGCAGTAGGTGGCTTGCTGAGGAAGGAGAGGAAAAAGACTGAAAGAGACTTTTGCACTTTGGTCTTCAACTATCTCCAAGGGCTTGGAAGAAGAGCTTGCCCCCTGAACTGAACCCCAGGACCAGTGGGTTCACCGTGTCTCCGCTCGTCTGAGAACTCGAGCCGTGTGCTTTCTCCCGCCGGAGTGCTCTGCGCACCTTGCCACCCCTCCTAGGGCCGTGACACCCAGAAGCCTGGCCGCCTCCCCTCGCCGAGAGCCCCGCTCTACCTGAGTCGCTCTGGACCCATCGAGGCTGGCCGTCCCGCTTCCCTGTCACCTGCCTGCCACTGGAGCGTGCCTGGTGCCCTCTCGCCCTCCCGCCGGATTTCTAAGTGGGAAGTGAAATCCAGCCTCGGACGGCCGCCCGTACGTCGTAACGTATTCGGCCGCCCCGCTTCACCTCCCAGCCTAAGTCTGACCGTGCCGCCCTCCGCAGTGACCTCCCGCACAGTCCGTGTCGGAGGCCCTGGGCCGCACCTGTCTACCGAGAGCCGCCCGCTGAATTCTTGATCCGGAAACCCGCGAGGTGCAGAACCTGCATCTCCCCCGAAGACTCGTCCAAGCACACCGCACGTTCCCAGGTACAGTGAACTCTCTATCGGACTCGGGGTCCGCGACGTTCTGATTTCCCCGTATCACTGTATCCCAGGTGCGCTGCGCATCATCGTGACTGGACCGACTCAACCGAGCCCTGCGAAGCGCTCGTGATCGAATAAGTTACCAAAGAAAAGAACAGTGCCTAATCATCATCTTGTGGCTTCCATTTCGCAACCGTTATTAATGGTCTTGTACATGCCTGCGTAACCAAGAATCTTTTATATAAAGCATCCGTATTTTTGATACAACTTACGCCTGGTGTCCGTTTGTGGGGGATCGTTGTGGTTTACTGTGTGTGATCATAAATGCTTAACTGACTAGCGCCCTGAAGTTTAGCCCTGACTGCTCGCGCCACACTACCTATAGGGTGAGCAGGGGTTGTTCTGAAGGGGTAATTCTCTCGCCCTGAATAGAAGAAGGGACCACTGCTTGTCACAAGTGCTTACCTGTGCCAACCAGAGGTTCCCCATTCTAACATTGGTGGCAGCGGTGGGATTTTTCGAATTTGCATTTATGATTTACATACAGTGAATTATTGATCACCACATAGAGCAGACCTATAACGCAGCCACAGATTGATTGACAGTTGTTGCTAAAGAAGAATCTCCACCTTAAGAAACCATGCCTAGCTCAGTCAATGGAGGCGGAGCGTCCTCTGTATTCTCTGGAGTGGATGACATCGATTGGGAGCCCGAGGCACTGAGGAAGTGCACAAATGATGTCCTGAAAGGATATCTCTCCAAGTACAGAATTAAGCAAAGCGGACTAACAACCAAGGATCAGTACGTGAAGGCGCTGAGAGCCTGGCACGAATCAAAGTTTCCAGAGAATGCACGAGAGGTGATACCCCCAGAAGGTGTTTTTGAGCCTTGCAGAGGCCTGTCGCCCGAGGAGATTGCCGACAGGAGTGCTGCACGAGCACATGAGGTGGAGATGGCAAAACTGCAAATGGAGATGGAAAGGCAGAAACTGGCCATGGAGCATGAGGTAAAAATGAGGGAGTTGGATCTCAAGGCCAGGAGTTTAGACAACTCATCCTGTGGTGGCAGCAATTCAACAGAGTCAAGGGTGCACATTCCTAAAGATGTAGTCAAAGAATATTATAAGCAGGATGATATTGGGCAGTGGTTCAGGGCCTATGAAGTAGCCATGTCCTCCCACCGGGTCCCTGAGAAGGATTGGGGAGCGGGGTTGTGGGGAAGGTTCCTGAGTGAGGGTCGGGACACACTGCTAGACCTCCCCTCTGATGTCCACACATCCTATCCCCACATGAAGGAGGCTCTTATGACAAGGTATGGGTTAACTCCTGAATTGTACAGACAGAGATTTAGGGATTGCACCAAGAAACCTGGTACCACTTATGTAGAATATGTGACCTTTTTTTGCAGAGCGCTGGATGGTTGGGTGAAGGGTAGCAAAGTGAATGATTACCAAGGGCTGTTTGATTTAATTGCATGGGAGCACTTGTCGGATAATTGTTTTCCTGAGCTACGCCAGCACCTGATCGATAGCAAGCTGTCCAACCCGAGGAAGCTTGCTGAGGAGGCGGACCGCTGGATCAGCACCAGGGTCCACAAGGGTCCCGTGGGAGGCCCCGCCAAAGGTGTTCAGGGTCCCCAGCAGAAGAGTGGGGGGGACAAGGGTAAACAGAGGGAGTTCTACAGAGGGCCCCAAAGTAATTCCCAAGGGAACCAAGGGAAAGGTTCTCAGCCATCCCCACCCCCGAAGCAGACCGGGGCCCCGACAGGTAACCCTGTTCAAAGTGGGCCCCTCAGATGTTACAAGTGTAACAACCTGGGGCACATTTCCGTGGATCCCAAGTGCCCCCTGTATGGTAAACCAGCACCCTCTGGTGCTCCACCCCCCAAGCAGGTGAATAGTGTAGCCTTAGGGAGGGAGATAGATGTCCAAGGGGCGGGGGATCCCGTACAGATGACCCTAGTCTCCTTAGGAGACAGTGAGATGGTCGCTGAGGCCCAGCTGCCCCCCAATACTCAAAAGTATGGGCAGTGGGTAACCATAAATGGCAAGAGGGTGGGGGCTCTTAGAGATACAGGAGCCAGTGTGACTGCTGTCAAGCAACACCTGGTGTCTCAAGAGCAGGTTGTCCCACACGCATTCTGCCGTGTTGTCAACGCCGACAACACAGAGAGTCAGTGTCCAATGGCTCAGGTTCCCTTTGAGTGGGGGGGGGTCTCCGGTACTCTGCAAGTGGCTGTGAGAGAGGCCATGCCTGTTGATTGTCTCCTAGGTAACGATTTGGAGAGCTCCCCTTGGGAAAAGGTGGAGAAGACAACTCACCTGCGGATGGTGGGCTTGCCTGATTGGGCGTGCGTGACCACCCGGTCGATGGCAGCCGGTAGGGGTGTTGAAGGAACCCTGGAGCCTGAGGGAGAGGCCCAGGAACCGGCCTGAGAGAGAGGGCAAGGGAGGCACGGGAATCCGGCTCCTGAAGTTCCCACGGCCCAGGAGGAAGCAGACCTTGAGGGGGATGCCCTGGAGCCTACCGGGGAACAGATAGCCGAACTGGGGGACCTGCCTGAGCTGACCCATTGGCATCAAGAAGGAGGCCCCACCAGGGAGGAATTCTGCAGGGAGCAGAAAGAGTGCCCCTCTCTAGAGGGTATGCGGCAGCAGGCTGCAGCCCAGGCCAATGGTGATCAGTCCGGAACTCACTTGATCTACTGGGAGAACGACCTCCTATACTCAGAGCCTAAGGTTGCGGAACCTGGGTCAGCCCGTGCGCTGGTGGTACCCCAGAAGTTCAGAGCCTTCCTACTGGGGCAGGCTCACGACGTGCTGTTAGCAGGACATTTGGGGCAGGACAAGACCTTTGAAAGGCTTGTCACCCGCTTTTATTGGCCCCAAATGCGCAGGAGTTCTGACACTCACTGCAGGACATGCCAGACTTGCCAGGCAAGTGGCAAGAGTGGAAGGAAGCTGAGAGCTCCACTCCAACCTTTCCCTGTGGTCAGTACCCCATTCCAGCGGGTGGGGATTGACATTGTGGGGCCGCTGGACCCCAAGACATCCATGGGCAACAGGTTCATCCTGGTCTTGGTGGACCATGCCACCCGGTACCCTGAAGCCATCCCTCTGAGGACAGTGACGGCCCCCGTGGTGGGACGGGCACTGATGGGAATTTTCTCACGAGTAGGATTCCCTCTAGAGGTGGTGTCTGACAGGGGGACCAACTTCATATCGAAATATATGAAGACCCTTTGGCAAGAGTGTGGTGTGACCTACAAGTTCACCACCCCTTACCATCCCCAAGGAAACGGGTTGGTTGAGCGCTTCAACCGAACCCTGAAGGGCATGATTATGGGTCTCGAGGAACCCATGAGGCGTAAGTGGGACGTCCTCTTACCATGCCTTCTCTTTGCGTACCGCGAGGTGCCACAAAAGTCTCTAGGGTTCAGTCCCTTTGAGCTTCTGTACGGCCACCCAGTACGAGGACCTCTTAGTCTGGTCAAGGAAGGCTGGGAGCAATCTCCCAGGAAACCTCCCCAGAATGTATACAGTTACAAGCTGGCTTTCCGGAACCAGACTAGGCGTTTCAGGCAACTTGCTGAGGCAAACCTGGAAGCCAGCCAGGAGGAAATGAAGCGGTGGTACGACCAGAATGCCACTCTGGTTGAGCTTCAACCTGGTCAAAAAGTGTGGGTCCTGGCCCCTGTGGAGCCTTGTGCACTCCAGGACAAGTGGACAGGACCCTTTGAGATTGTGGAGCGCAAGAGTTCTGTCACCTACTTGGTGAACTTGCGGTCTCCTAGGAACCCCTTAAGGGTCCTACATGTCAATCGACTAAAGCCCCACTTGGAGAGGTCCGAAGTGGGCATGCTCTTGGCCACCGATGATGGGACGGAAGAGGAGTCCGAGCCTCTTCCTGACCTCTTGGTAGCCTCAGAGCGAGACGGGTCAGTGGATGGAGTTAACCTCTCACCCACCCTGACCCCTGAGCAACAGGGTACTGCCGCCAGCTGCTGGGGCAGTTTCCTGACCTGTTCTCCCTGGTTCCTGGTATCACAAATTGGTGCGTCCATGATGTGGATACAGGAGACAGCTTACCTGTGAAGCACAAAGCCTACCGGGTAACTGACAGGGTCAGAGCCTGCATCAAAGAGGAGGTCTCGAAGATGCTTGCTCTAGGGGTGGTTGAGTCCTCCAGCAGTCCTTGGGCCAGCCCAGTGGTCTTGGTCCCAAAGGCTGCAGCGCCGGGTGCCACGCCCGAACTCCGGTTCTGTGTGGACTACCGAGGACTCAACTCAGTCACGAAGACTGACGCGCACCCCATCCCCAGAGCTGATGAGCTCATCGATCGGTTAGGGGCTGCACGGTACCTCAGCACGTTTGATTTAACGTCTGGGTACTGGCAGATCGCCTTAACTGATGGGGCCAAAGAGAGGTCCGCATTCTCTACACCAGATGGGCATTACCAGTTCCGGGTGATGCCCTTTGGGATGAAGAATGCCCCTGCCACCTTCCAGAGGTTGGTCAACCAGGTGTTGGCTGGGCTGACCGAGTTCAGCGCCGCATACCTGGATGACATCGCAGTGTTCAGCGGCACATGGGAAGAACACCTGCAACATCTCTGGGAAGTGTTGATGGCGCTGCGCAAGGCAGGCCTCACGATCAAGGCAAGCAAGTGCCAGATCGGGCAGGGTTCAGTGGTGTCCTTGGGACACCAAGTGGGGAGCGGCCAGGTGGCGCCCCTCCAACCCAAAGTTGAAACCATCCTGGCTTGGGAGCCCCCAAAAACCCAGACGGAGGTGAGGGCCTTTTTAGGACTCACCGGGTACTACAGGAGGTTTGTCAAGGGGTATGGCAGCATCGTTGCCCCCTTGACAGAGCTGACTTCGAAGAAGCAGCCCAGAAAAGTGATATGGACTGACACCTGTCAGAAAGCCTTCGACACCCTGAAAACTGCCATGTGCACGGCGCCCGTGCTCTTGGCACCTGACTTCTCCAAAGAGTTCCTGGTGCAGACGGATGCATCAGAGCATGGTGTAGGGGCTGTTCTCTCACAGATCACTGAGGAGGGCTTTGACCAACCCGTAGCCTTTATTAGCAGGAGGCTACTTCCCCGGGAACAAAGGTGGAGTGCGATAGAACGAGAAGCATTTGCTGTGGTCTGGGCGCTGAAGAAGCTAAGACCCTACTTGTTTGGGTCTCACTTCCGGGTTCAGACCGACCACAGGCCCCTCAGATGGTTGATGCAAATGAGGGGTGAGAACCCAAAACTGTTGAGGTGGTCCATCTCCCTACAGGGTATGGACTTTACGGTGGAGCATCGCCCTGGCACAGAACACGCCAATGCTGACGGTCTGTCCAGGTTTTTCCGCCTTAGTGATGAAGAACTCCCTGGGGTAGGGTAGTTCTCCCCACTTTTCAGCTGGAGGGGTCACCCTTCCATTTTCGTCTGTGCCTCAATGTGTTTTGTGTTGGTGTTAGCTGCTCAGGGCACTGTGCCACTGCCATCCAGTGCCACAGTGCAAGTGCTCCCTATGGTAAAATGTATTATGTGAATTGACTTCCACGTTTGGTTTATTTGGTTTACTATCAGTCCCTAGTAGAGTGCACCAGGGGTGCCAAGGGCTTGTATATCCAAATGCTGCTAGTGGGCTTGCAGCACTGGTTGTGCCACCCACCGAAGCAGCGGGGTAAAATGTGTCTAGGGTCTGCCACTGCAGAACCTGCGCGCGGTCTGGTACCGTCGCGCTGACTGAGCAAGTGTCCCCACTTGCCAGTCCCTAAACCTTCCCTTAACTACATGTTAGTCACCCCTCTGGTAGGCCTAAGCGCAGGGTGCATTGTAGGCATAAGGTAGGACATGCCCTGATGTGTGTGGCATGTCTTAATAGTGAATTACAGCCATTTTCGTTTTTCACTATTGAAGGCTACCTGCTCTCCATAGGCCAGAATGGGCTGCTGGGATCACTACACGCTGTGACCCCAGTGGACTCAGAGAGCATGGTAGAAAGTCATGTTTAGTATGCCTGAACTCGGGATAATAAAATACATCTTTTAGTAAAGGTTATTTTAATATCCTGGGTTTGCAAATGCTACTTTTAGAAAGTTAGCCTTTGCGTGCCTGACCACATCAGTCCGCCTCTGCTGTGGGTGTGTGTTCTGCCTAGCAACAGTACAGGAGCAGGGCTGGGGGATTCCAGGAGACAGGTTGGCTGCCAGGTGGTGGGTAGAGAGATTACACCAGGATGGGTGGGAGGAGTACACCTTGACTCTTGAATAGACATGTGCTCTGCCACCACAAAGCCGGCTCCGCCCCCCTGTGGAGCGGCTGATGTCTCTGCCCTGCTGCTGAAAGGAAAGAGCAGAGTCACCAAAACGAAGTACTCCAGAACTGGACTGAGCCAGGCCCAGACCCCCTGGCGCTAAAGAACAAAAGAATCACTGTATAAAAGTAGGAGCCTGGCTCCTAAGAAATCAGATCCAGATTGAACCACGAAGGAACTCTGCCCGACTAGAAGGACCTGGAAGAAGCTGAAGGAGGAGTAACTTTCCCTGACCTGAGGGACTGGCCTGCAGTAGGTGCCTTGCTGAGGAAGGAGAGGAAAAAGAATGAAAGAGACTTTTGCACTTTGTTCTTCAACTATCTCCAAGGGCTTGGAAGAAGAGCTTGCCCCCTGAACTAAACCCCAGGACCAGTGGGTTCACCGTGTCTCTGCTCGTCTGAGAACTCGAGCCGTGTGCTTTCTCCCGCCGGAGTGCTCTGCGCACCTTGCCACCCCTCCTAGGGCCGTGACACCCAGAAGCCTGGCCGCCTCCCCTCGCCGAGAGCCCCGCTCTTCCTGAGTCGCTCTGGACCCATCGAGGCTGGCCGCCCCGCTTCCCTGTCACCTGCCTGCCACTGGAGCGTGCCTGGTGCCCTCTCGCCCTCCCGCCGGATTTCTAAGTGGGAAGTGAAATCCAGCCTCGGACGGCCGCCCGTACGTCGTAACGTATCCGGCCGCCCCGCTTCACCTCCCAGCCTAAGTCTGACCGTGCCGCCCTCCGCAGTGACCTCCCGCACAGTCCGTGTCGGAGGCCCTGGGCCGCACCTGTCTACCGAGAGCCTCCCGCTGAATTCTTGATCCGGAGACCCGCGAGGTGCAGAACCTGCATCTCCCCCGAAGACTCGTCCAAGCACACCGCACGTTCCCAGGTACAGTGAACTCTCTATCGGACTCGGGGTCCGCAACGTTCTGATTTCCCCGTATCACTGTATCCCGGGTGCACTGCGCATCATCGTGACTGGACCGACTCAACCGAGCCCTGCGAAGCGCTCGTGATCGAATAAGTTACCAAAGAAAAGAACAGTGCCTAATTATCATCTTGTGGCTTCCATTTCGCAACCGTTATTAATGGTCTTGTACATGCCTGCGTAACCAAGAATCTTTTATATAAAGCATCCGTATTTTTGATACAACTTACGCCTGGTGTCCGTTTGTGGGGGATCGCTGAGGTTTACTGTGTGTGATCATAAATGCTTAACTGACTAGCGCCCTGAAGTTTAGCCCTGACTGCTCGCGCCACACTACCTATAGGGTGAGCAGGGGTTGTTCTGAAGGGGTAATTCTCTCGCCCTGAATAGAAGAAGGGACCACTGCTTGTCACAAGTGCTTACCTGTGCCAACCAGAGGTTCCCCATTCTAACATTGATGATTAGAGGTGAGGTAAGGGGAAGATCATGTACAATTGCGATGGTCTATGTGCCTAATACAGGGCAACAGGTGCTTTCTTATCCACACTGGAGGGGTTCGCCACAGGCAACATAATTCTACTGGGGGATTTTAATTTAATATGGGATTCAACACTAGATACGACACACCCACATAGGGCAGCAGGAGGGGTTTTTCAGCAAGCCTCTTAGGGCTGCTCTAGAGACCTTGGGCCTACTTGATGCGTGGAAGGGCTTTCACCCCACGACATGAGATTATTGCTTTTTCTCCCACTCTCATAGAATCTATTCTAGAATTGATCATGCCTTTGTCAGCCAGTTTCTGTTCCACCCAGTTCCATCCGATTTGCTTCTCAGATCACGCCCCCCTGGAGGCGGTCCTCGATAGGCCAGCCCCTCGCTCAAAACGTGCCAGATGGTACTTCCCCAATTTTCACAGTAGGGATAGACTTTTCAGGGACGAACTGAGAAAGGCAATCACAGAGTTTTTTTAAAGTAATGACCCGCAGTGACATTTTATGTGAATAACTGGTGCGCATTCAAGCCGGTCATAAGGGGTAAATCCATTGAGCTAGCCACCATGTTTAAAAGCCAACAGAAGGGGGAAAGACTTCTACTAGAGGGTGAACTACAAAAATCCAAAAAAGCACACAAAGATAGTCCATCGGTTCAGTCCCTAAGGAAGGTCACACAGCTGAAGGGGAAGCTACAGGCTATATACACCAATGGGGCGGAAAAAACGATTCTATGCCTACAAGCCTGAGGCTACGAAGGGGGGACCAAAATAAGTGCTCTGCTGCTGTGCCAACTCAGCGCAAAGAAGGAAAAAGAATATATCAAACACACAGTAGATGACGCTGGCGTCTCCTACCTTGGAGAGGAGGGGAAAACAAGAGCCTTCGGGGAATTATACTGCACCTTATTCACCGCTGATCCGCTAGAAGCCTGGGTTTAGGAGGGATACTTTGAGAACCTTAACCTGCTGCAGGTTTCTGCCTCTACGAACGATGATCTCAGTAGACCCATCTCCAGCGAGGAGGTCCAGAGAGCAATAGGCACACTTAAACTGCCGACAGCAGCTGGCCCAGATGGGATGAATGCCCAATTCTATTGTACATTTGCACCAGAGTTGACTCCCCGCTTAGTGACCCTGTTTAATGACATAGCGACAACGCAGCGGGTGACGGCTACCATGGGGGAAGCTGTGAATATTATTATTCCTAAACCGGGGAAAGACCCTACAACTTGCCCCTCTTACATCACACTTTTAAATCTAGGTGCCAAATTATACTCTAAAGTACTGGCCAGTCACCTAGAAAACGTTATGCCATCTCTCAATAATGCAAACCAAGCTGGGTTTGTGGGAGCCGGCCCCGTGGCGTGGTCCTGTTTCCCCGCCCTAAGCCGCACGAGGTCCCATGCACATCGGGGCTCCTCCATCTTGGATTGCACGTCACTCCACGTGACCACCTGTATGACCCTGCTCTACCCGGCCTCGGACCCAGCGAGGCCCGACATCGAGATGCCAACCCCTGGCTCGGGGGATACCACGTGAGCCCTTCCCACTCTCGGCGGAGGGCAGTATCGATGGGACCCCCTACCGTCTCTCCACACCTGGGTGTGATCACCCCACAGCTCTCTGGGGCCTGGCGCCTCTCCTGCTGGGCGTCTGGCTGCCCCCTACCCGTCCTCTCCGCCCCCTCCGGGCGCACGGGTCGGGACATCAAAGGGCTCTCGTCCTATATCTGGGGAGACCCGACTACAGGGCAGTAGTTGTATCCTGGAGTCGAGAGCCCTGCTGATCGGATCGCGGCTGACCCTACGAAGAAGACTCACCCTGAACCACCCCTTGAGCCCTGCTGACGACGTCGCGGCTCCACCGTGCTTAAAGACCTTCACGAACCTTTGGGGCCCTGCTGACGCTGTCGCGGCCCGACCTTGTTGAACCTTACCACCAGAGCCCACCTGACCTCGTCGCGGCTCGACCTAAGAGGAACTACCATCCGAGCCCTGCAGACGACGTTGCGGCTCTCCACGTCCGAGCCGCTCTGAGACCAGCATCCAAGGTCTGGCGCAGAGCCCTCCCGTGCCTGGCTGACACTAAGACTGTCCCGCTACCCTATCCTCTTGAACGAACACTGAGACTCTGACAGGATCCCTCGATCCCTCTGTAACTATTGCACGTATTACTGCCGATAAAGAATCTAATCTCGCAACTGCTATTGAGTCCTGTGTGGTGGTGTTACTGGGCCTAGTACGATCATAGGAGAAAGACCTCCCCGAGGAGGCTTCTCAGCGGCGCTCGGCTATAACTTTGCGGTAGGAAGGTGCCGGAATAGTCTCCCCGACTACCCGGTGGGCCTCCCTCCAACAGGGTTCATTAAGGGTAGACAGACCTATGGTAAACTGCGGAGAATGGCACACATTATTGAAAAACTGCTGAAAATAGGCATCCCGGCGGCCCTTCTCTCGCTAGATGCGGAGAACGCCTTTGATTGGGTCGACTGGGCCTTTCTGAATCGAAAACTGAGACACTTTAGGTTCAATGAAACCTTTATAAGTATGGTGCGGGCCAATCATCACTCTCCTAGATCTCGGGTACTGGTGAACTGAGTGGCCTTGGGGTCATTCGGTCTCTCGCATGGAACTAGGCAGCGTTGTCCGTTGTCCCCCCTGCTCTTTGCCCTCAGCATTGAGCCACTAGCGGAACGGATCAGGGTTATCCCCGACATACAAGGCGTAACGATCGGTGCCGATGAACATAAGATGTCACTCTTTGAGGATGATGTACTGATCCCCCATCATGAATCCGCTGAACTCACTGCCAGACATACAAAAAGAACTTAACCTCTTTGAAAAAGCCTCGGGTTTTAAAGTGAACCTATCTAAGTCCTTCCTCCTCAACCTGACACTGCCCAGAGAGGTGATGATAATTTTAGAGGAGACATCCCCCTTCTGTTTCACGCACAAAGACATTACATACTTAGATATCAAGCTCACCCCCAAGTTGACATATCTCTATAGGGCCAATTATCCTCCCCTCCTGCAACAGCTTAAAGCAGACCTGAGCAGATTGAGATCCTCCTAAACCTCCTGGATAGGAATAATCAATGCCATCAAAATGAATGTCCTTTCCATGCTGCTTTATCTATTTCAAGGCCTACCGATACCGGTTGACAGGGGTCTATTTGTACAACTGAAAACGATGACCACTAAGTTTATTTGGCACGCATGGAGGGGGGGTTGGCCCTACCTGACTTTTTGGGGTACTACAGAGCTGCCAAACTCCAGGTTATCACAGAATGGTCCCTCCGAGAGTCTGAAAAACATTGGCTCCATATGTACTGGCAGATAACAGGCAGGACATGAGACTCTTCGGAGTGATATGTCTGCGCTATAGAAGTGTTGTTGACTTGACTTGACTTGACTTGACTTGAGGACGATATGGGACCTCTTGTGGAAACAGAAACAAACTAGACCCAAATTCTAACCTCAGCACCCCCATAGCTGCCACTCTTCAGGCATGGGATAACCTCACTAGAACTTTGCTCCTCACTACTTTCCCATCCCCCTACACCCCCATTCACTTCAATCCGGAATTTTCATCGGCTCTTCAGGAAGGGCCATTTGAGGGTTGGCAGGAGGGCGGTTGCCTCATGATCTCCGACATTTACAAAAAAGGGGAACAAATGACGTTTGAGGACTGTGCTAAAGCATTCGAGCTACAACCTACCGAAAACTACCACTATCTGCAGCTTAAACCCTTGGGACAGCAACCTCAGGAGTGGCTGGCCGCAACCAGAAACCTGCTCACAATTGAGAAATTTGCACCCCCAAGTAGACAGATCTCTTTAGGGCCAATTATCCTCCCCTGCTACAACAGCTTAAAGCAGACCTGAGCAGATGGTGATCCTCCTAAACCTCCTGGATAGGAATAATCAATGCCATCAAAATGAATGTCCTTTCCAGGCTGCTTTATCTATTTCAAGGCCTACCGATACCGGTTGACAGCGGTCTATTTGTAGAACTGAACAAGATGACCACTAAGTTTATTTGGCTGGGACAAAGGGCTTGCTTATCCCTTTGATTGCTAACTAAACCGCGCATGGAAGGGGGGTTGGCCCTACTGGACATTTTGGGGTACTACAGAGCTGCCCAACTCCAGGTTATCACAGAATGGTCCCTCCGAGAGTCTGAAAAACATTGGCTCCATATGGACTGGCAGATAACAGGCAGGGTGATATGGGACCTCTTGTGGAAACAGAAACATTATAGACCCCAAATTCTTACCTTAGCACCCCCATAGCTACCACTCTTCAGGCATGGGATAACCTCACTAGAACGTTGCTCCTGACTACTTTCCCATCCCCCTACACCCCCATTCACTTCAATCCAGAATTTTCATCGGCTCTTCAGGAAGGGCCATTTGAGGGTTGGCAGGAGGGCGATTGCCTCATGATCTCCGACATTTACAAAAAAGGGGAACTAATGACATTTGAGGACT
This sequence comes from Triturus cristatus, assembly GCF_964204655.1. Taxonomy (NCBI): domain Eukaryota; kingdom Metazoa; phylum Chordata; class Amphibia; order Caudata; family Salamandridae; genus Triturus; species Triturus cristatus. Next base: position 1,292,388,530 of record NC_140589.1, read on the forward strand.
GTGCTAAAACATTCGAGCTACAACCTACCGAAAACTACCACTATCTGCAGCTTAAACACTGGGGACAGCAACCTCAGGTGTGGCTGGCCGCAACCAGAGACCTGCTCCCAATTGAGAAATTTGCACAATCGGGAGCAACCACCCGGGGGACCATCTACTTCCTTCACTCCCTTATATGGGCAATGGGCTCACATTCGACTTCGAGACACCGAAAATTTTGGGACACCAACCTCACTACTCCCATGGGAGAAAAGCAATGGGGTGCCCTATACAAGGACATTGCCAAATACAACCACTCTATGGTGGATATTCTCAAGAACGTGTGATAACCATTGCAAATTTAGCTTAATGCAACTCTTCAAATCGCAGTCTATCGTGGGAAACTAACTCTGTGTTAACATGGTATTCGCAACACGGTGGTACCATTCCATAAACCCACGACAACGCATGAAATGAAAATGCAAAAATCAACGCAACGCCGCAAAAACGTGAAACATGAACGCGAAAATAGTAGCGATGACACCAATCGCGATACTGAAATCAGCGAAAACCAGCCACAGGCCTGTAAATCCCACGCGTCATGTGGGAAAATGCACTATAAGCGAAGCACACTGGAGGTTGTCAAAGCAAGTGCAGAAGACAACCAGAATCCCACAAGCCCCCAGGAGGACCACCCTGGGACCTCAGGGTCAGGGAAGGGTAAGGACAAGAAGAGTAGCAAGTAGCGGTTCAGTCCTCAGGAAAACAGGATCCTGATAATGGAGGTGGTGGAATGCCATCAACTACTGTTCGTCACCTCCACTGTGTCACTGGCAACTAAATATGGAATATGGCAGACCATTGTGGACAAGTTGAATGCAGTCGGAGTGCTGAAGAGGTCAATGGAAGAGGTCAAGAGGTGCTGGAATGATGTCAAGTGCAAAACCAAGCAGAAACTCGCAAACAACTGGAAGGCAGCAATGCGGACTGGAGGTGGGAGTCCAGCGCCACAGGAGGAGCTGGACGGTAGTAGGAATTGGGGGCCCGGACACTGCTCAACATGACCGTGACACAACAGCAACAGGGTGAGTGACGACCAGGGACGGGGGGAGATGGGCACAATGGCACACATGCACAATTAAGCATAGCACATATGCGGACACATCAAGCCCCAGACCCCCAACTCCCACCAAGAGGCCAATGCACCCAATCATGCAACATCCCAGCACTGCAGAAGCACAGAAGCCAGAGGCACACCTCCTGTAAGGGCCAAGGGGCAGCTAAATCAGAGCTGCAGGGGCGACTCCCCCAAAATGTGGCACACACACATTACATACAGAGCACATCAACATTGACAACGTCGTGGTACAAACCGCAACACGTCCACAACAGAGAGGACACAACTGGTGCCACATGTGCGGAGAAACTGGCCAATCACACTTGGCATTGCAGGGAACTGTGAGTTTACAATGTACAAGTACAAATACACATCTGTGCAGTAGTCGGAATGTCCACTGGCCTGCTACAAATAGGCAGATCCCCCAAACAGTCACAATGTACACTGTCATGCAGTCTGAATGTAAACATGTACAATGCGTCAACATACATGTGAACACAATGTTAAACTGCATCTTCCTTCAAATTGCAGGGGGAAATCCAACACCTCCTGCAGCGCAGTCTGTAGCTCTCTTCTCTGATGACGAAGAGGACCACCACACCTTCGATGCCCTCCAATATTTCATGGAGAGCCTCCGCAGTTCACTTCCAGGAGCAGGGCAGCCCAGCTGCGATGAGCACCCCCTGCACAGAACACACAACAGGCAGCACACACCACCACGGCTGCCTCCCACGATGAACACATGGCCTTCCAACGCCGTGTGTTGGGGTTTCAGGAGAAGCTGACTGAACAGGTGCAGGTGCGGTTCGACGGCATGGAAGACAAACTAGATGCCATACTTGGGTGTCTAAGTCTCATCAGGGACCACTCACAGTCCCTAATGGATACCCACAGTCCGCTCCATGCTCTCCCAACGAATGATGGCTGACATCGCTAGAGTCCTGACTCTGTGACAAGAACAACTGTCTAGTCAGCGTGCCTCCAGCGAACCTGACCAGGAGTTGTGACTCATGCGGAGAACATTGAGCGGACGCAGGCAGAAAGAACGGCTGACACAGATGCACACAGCAAGAGGTAGCTGGGTCCCTCAAGGCCATAAAGACCCTCCTCATGGCATTGCTGCCACAAGGCTTGGGGCTGATGCATGCTGCTGCTACCACTCCATCCAAATTTCCAGCCCCTGATGTGTCAGTGCCACACAGTGCGGCAGACATTCTACCTTCGGCCCCTGAGGTGTCACTGCCACACAGTGCTGGAGGCAGAACACCACCATCCACATGTGAGGCACATGCAACAGCAGAAGACGAAGATGTGGATGAATCTGCCTCTGTGGTCAGAAGGACGCAGTAGCATTCATCTCCGCCATATGACTTGTTTCTGCTTGGTTCTGCCCTCTGCATCGTTACCTTCCACTGTCCCCTGATGCTTTCTGCGACACTCACCTTGGACCCCAACATGGACTGCCATATTCTGTTTTGACGCAGCTATCAGACTGTGGACTGAACTCCTCCTCTACTGATGTACTTGTCGTTCCCTGAAGGACTCTGGCTGGCCCTCTACGGCCTAACAATGAGAAGTGAGGTTTGCATGGCCCTGTATTGCTCCAGCTGCAACACTCCGCTGAATGTGCAATAAACATTCATATAACACAGATGTGTCATGTCCATGATCATGATCCTTCAAGTGTGGAAGTATGGATGTATGTAGGGTCAGTGATTCCCCCTTGCATCCATGTTGCTCATGTAGTGGGACTTGGGTCACACGGTGACACATTGCTGATCGCGTTGCGGGTGGTGCCGACACGACAACAGGGACACATCCATTAGTCACTTCCTTGTCCAGCCCACGAGGGAACCACGCCCAGAGCCCCGGGGTCATTGTTCACACCCTTACACTGGACTGGCATACGCCAGAACAGCCCATGCCAGTTACGCTCACAGGGGGGACGACAACGCTACATGTCACAGGTCTTCCCTGTAGGGATCTGCTGCTCACAGGTCTAGCTGTTGGCATGTCACAGCCACTCACGCCTGGTTTACACCCACACCACACCCATCTAGCACAGGCGTCACAGGACATGTGACCCTGCCAATAAAAAGGGCTGGACGCACTTGCTGGACGCCATTTCCACTCTATAAATTGGTGTTTCCATGTGGTTCTCATGTATACATGCGGCCTAGGGCCCTGTCACCTCACATTGCCCAGTGCCGGGGTGACATGATGGCATCTGCACCATGGAACTCAATCATGAAGGGTCTATGGCGGCGGTGCACAGACTTGGTGGCACCGGATACACTGCGGCAGGAACAGGCACACTGCCACTGGATGGTGTCTTGTGGTTCAGTCAGATAGGGGCACCTGAACTGCTGAGCGGGTGTACAGCCTCCGATGATGCGCCATCCTGGCAGTCTGGACTGATGAGGATTTGTGTTTGCCCTGATGGGCCGCAGTGTAGGCCTGAGCCAGCGGGCAATGTGGGCCTCCCACGACGTGATGTTGCCCCGCGGTTCACAGAGTTAGTGGCACCTATAGGGCTGAGCGGGTGTGCAGCCTACGATGATACAGTGTGCACTGATATGGTCTCTGAAATTGTGTAATCGAGCCCCAGAATCAAGTGTGTAACCTGGTGGCCCGTGGTGCGGGGCTGCATGATGTGGAGGGTGCCATGGTCGCGGGCCCCGGGCTTGGTGCTCCCACTGGCATGTGGTGTGCCCTCTTGGAGACACAACGGTGTTGGAAGGTGAGCAGTGAGGCCTGATTGAGCAGAAGAGGGCAGTCACCGCTGGATGGCAGGAGGGGCTGGAGTGCGGCAGCCTGTGTGCGCAGGGTCAGGCAAGAGATGATGGTGTGTGCTACTGTATGGACTCTGCCATTCATGTCTCTGTGAACTGCAGATAAGGGACCTGGGGGACTGCAGTGTATACCGGCATATGGTTGGAGACACACCGGTGGCAATCGGTGAGCAGTGAAGCCTGGGTCCGCAGTGTCGGCACTGTCTTTCTCTCTCTTTCTCTCTCCATCTCTCTCCCTCTCTTTCTCTCTCCCTCCCACTCCCACTCCCTCTCTTTCTCACTCTTTCTCTCTCTTTCTTTCTTTTTCTCTCTCCCTCTCTCCCTCTCTTTCTCTCACCCCCTCTCTTTCTCTCTCTCTTTCGCTCTCTCTCTCTGTACTTAGGTAGGCACATGACACGCCTTCTTATCTGTATTTCTGTCTTGCAGGCTGTGACTTACAGAATGCCCAGAGAAGACACATCGTGCCTCTTCAGAATTGTTGTTTTTTGTTTAATCTGTAATAAACGTTTTATTTGGATCATATGATATGAATGTATGATTTCCCTTTTTCTGGCCACACCTGTATGTTAGGTGTTGTGATTGTGCAACTTCAGGTGATTTCTTTGGTTCATGGTTTCGTGGAGTTGATGTGCATCATCTTTGTCCAAAGGGAGGGGTCCTGGGGGGTGGCAGTGGGTGTTGTTGCCCTATTGGGACTCAGGGCTGCATGGTCAGTTGCTCAGGGGCATCTGTCTTTCTTTATGTTTGGCTATGGGCTGTGCACCCTTGACTGCTGCTGGTTGTCGTCCGACTTCACACCAGGTCAGAGCAGGTGTTAAAATCCTGCTGCTAACGCGCCTTATCGCATGTTTTGTGATCTTATCGCCGATCTGGATGGTCGTTGGGAATTTTGTGGAGTGATGTTTTCACTGCTTTTTGCACGGGAACGCCTACTTTGCATTTCATTAGCGTTAGTTGCCGGGTTCATCTGTGGCCATGTTTTTTGTGACTGCTACTGCAGGTAAACTGGTGATAGCGGCTGTTAGCAGCAGCTTGTGAATGGGGCGATAAATTTATCGGTACTTTGGCTGCGCTAAAGTGATGATAACTCGTCGATAGGTCCTTGAGAATATGCCCCTCCGTTCTTAAGAGAGGCCCATTATAAAATTATGTACGAGTGGTACCTTCTCCCCCAGAAACTACACAAAATATTACCTAACACCTCAGACAGATGCTGGATGTGGTGCGGGCTTTAGTAGACTTCCGGCACATCTGGTGGGACTGCTCCCTCGATACAGCCATTCTGGAAGGAAATACTATCTCAAATTAAACTAATTCTGGGTTATCCAATCCCAGGTACTACAGACCATACCCTCCTGGGGATTCGGGACTCCAGTCTAAAACATTAAACACAAGGAGATTGCTCCATTATGTGGTTGTGCCTGAGAGCCACTAAGATGGCAAAAGCTACAGCATGGAAGAAGGCGGAGGCTCTTTCCCTCATGCAATGGCATGCCAGATTGTGGTGGTCCCTAGCAATGGGAATAATGACAGACATAATGGAGGAATTGAGAAAGGAATATTTGTCCGAGGGTTTGCCCTTTTTGGCTTGTAGCCCCAGGTTAAGAGCCCTCCACCTCTTTCATATCTAATAGTTCAGGGGGTCTCTTCAACTAGCCGCAAGACTAGACTGACTGGGTCCATGCCCCGCCTTAATTAGACTGCCCAATCACTTGGCCTGAATAAAAATACAACTACCGTAATGCATATGTTTGTTCTCATCTGTTCTTTTTTATTTTCTCTGAAATACATGGTTTTGGTAGGTTGCACAAGCGCCAAATAGCAATGGGTCCCGCATTGGTGTGCGGTTTAGACATGACACATGGTAACGTCAGACTTAATCGGATAGGGACACAAATGTTGAGACCTAGTACACAAGATGTATATTCCTATAGGATTTATGTAACTCTTGGCCTCTAAACTATGCATGATGTGACTACAATTATTTATGTAAAATCAATAAAAAGATTTTGAAACAAAATAAAGGGGTTAATTTGAGTAGAAGTACATTCTTATAAGTAAAGCCAACCTCTATGGTACGTTAAATCCTGAGTCTGAGGTTTTCCAGACCAAACACTCTTAAACGTTACTGTTTACTGGTATCAGTGACATGTGAATCCTACACCTTATAATCCTAATTTTTTTATGTAACATTTCCTATGGACTGATGTATACTTGATTAACTGTCTCTGTATGATGTGTTTGATTTAAGGTGCTCTGACAAATGCACTTTTTGTGAGAAAGGGGCTGTGGCAAGATGGGGGCACTAGTGTCGATTGGCAGTGAGGGTATTTGAGGAGAGGGAGGTTTTTGGGGAGAGGGTGCCTACAAAGATTGTCACTCTGGGTACCACCAGCACTAAAGCCATCCCTGTCCTAGTCCTACTAGTCTTACTAGTGTCCCTGTTCCACAATGGTCTTGGCCATCTGACCCTAGTTCCCTTTATCATGGTCCTCCTAGTAACGGTCCATCAGGGTCTGCTCTTCCTTATTCCTCTGGCACTGATCCTCCTAGTATCCATGTTAAGGGTCCCCGTGGTTCATGTAGTCCTTGTCACTGTGGTTTAGAATTCCTCTAAGTATGACCCTAATGGACCTTCTGATTCTGGTTCCACTGGGCCTGGACTTCCTGGTCCTTTATATCCCTTCTGGGCATTCTAATCTAGGGTCTCCAGGTCCTGTTAGACTGGTCCTTTCTAGTTGTAGTCTTCCTGGTCCTGATCTATTTGCTTCTGGCCCCTTGGTTCCCTTGATCTGATCTCTGTGGTCGTGGCCTCCTGTCTGTCTTTGCACCTTCTTTTCTTTGATATTGGGGTATTGATTCTCTTTGGTCTGTCTACCTGGGTCTGCTACTTCTGGGCCTCATCATCCTCATCCCTCTGCTCCTATTTGGTGCTCTCAGGCCCTCCAAGCTCCTCTCATCCTTATTGTCCAGAGACTTTTGTGTCTTCTACCCTTGATCCTTCTGTTCCTTCCGGTTCTTTTGCCACTGTGTTCAGATCCATCCTGTTCCACATCCTCCTTGCCCTCGTAATCCTTCTCACCCCAGTCCTGGTACCCACAGTCCTGTGTTTCCGTGTCCTGTTTCTCATTGTCTATGTGTTCTTGGTCGGCCCCGGGATTTGGTAAATCTGGTACTCATAGAGTAGGTCTCCCTCGACCCGATTCTTCTTGTCCTAGGTCTCAAGGGTCTGGTCGACCTTGCCCTCCTGGTGGTCAACCTCCTGGCCCTAACCCTCCTAATTGTCATCATCCTCCTTCTACTGGTCCTACTTGTTCTTTCCTCAGCCCCCTGACACAATTACTTTAATCAGGTACAGCATCCAAGCCGGGTACTCAGATTTTTCTTTTTCTATTTGATTTTTTTTGCTGCGACAGTGCTCTCAAGGAAATAAGTGAGGGCTCTGTAGAGATGCGACCTTGCCCACTTACAACACTGCAATGCATATTAAACACTGAAAACGAACATTCACAAGATATACTATTAAGGTGAATAAAATGACAGTGGGGCTGAAGGCGTCACTCTTGAGATGGAACCCAGTCTGCTTGGTGAATATTATGAAAAAGTGTGTTAATTCAAAGGCAGTGGAGCAAACACCTCCTGTGAATTGCCCAGATGCATTACTTACATGTTTCCTGTATTCACATTCCCCACAAAAGTACCATTACTGTGTCTCACTCAATTTACCACCTGCAAGTATCCACTGTGCCTCAAGTGCCAATAGCCTAATGTACGCTTCCCTGCATCTGGGTTAAAGATACCACCTATATCTCTGCATTCACAGTTTACTTCTGCTTGTTTGCTGCTGCTGTGTTGCCAGGTACAAAATACTAAGCAAGCACATCCCCCCTTACACAGAAGCCTAGCGCTAGCACAAGGCTTTCCATAAGAAGCCCAAAAAAGAGTCTGCCCATTAGAAATCATAAAATGGAGGACAATAAACATTAAAAAACAATGAATTCCCATGAGAGTGTGAAACATTTATGTAACATGCTTACAACCATGCTCATTATTCTTTACAGACAAATACTCCTAGACTGCGTTACAAAATATCTCTCTGCCATATTTGTATCTCCTGATTTAGAAGTTTTGTTCTAGTTGAACTAGTTAAAGTTACTTATTTTAACTTTATAGTTCCTTATTTGAACTTTAACCCCTTCGCTGCAAGGCCTTTTCCCCTCCTGTGCTAAGGCTGAAATCACCATTTCTCCAGCTTTTAGGGAATTACAGATTTTTGTCAGAATTCCAACATTTTTTACACAGTTTTGTCATTTTTCTGGGACATACCCTATTTTTGCTATTTTTGTGCTTTCAACCTCCTTCCAGTTAATGGTAGAAATGGGTACAAAAGCAATAATGGATCCTGGAAAGCTATACATTTTTGATAAGTAGACAAAATTCTGAATTCAGCAAGGGGTCATTTGTGTAGATCCATTAAGGTTTCTTTATAGAAACTAACAGTTAAATATAGGAAAAATTGAAAATTAGTTGAAAAAAGCAGCCTTTTGTGACAACGTTTTCAATTGTAACTTCTTCTAATTATGGCATCTCTTTGAAAGCAATGTACCGTTACATCCGCTGGACCTTCCTGGTTGTGGGGATATATAGGACTTGTAGGTTCACCAAGAGCCCAACGAACCCAGAGTAAAAAACTGAGCAGCATTTTGTAATGTTTTTTTATTATGTTCCGGGTATATAGCAATTATTGTGGGAAAATGTATACATGGAAAAATCGGTATGAAAGACACCTATGTATTTCTGAAATGGGAACAAATTACAGAGTTTAGAAACCGTGCATATTTGCACATTTTCGAAATTGGGAATACTCATACTAGCATGAAAATTATTGGTCATTTTTCAAAATGACTTTTTTTTTACACAATGTCTTTCATTTGGAATGGAGAAATGCATCAAAAATCAATAGGTAATAACCGTTGCTTTACAAATCTGAAGTACTCTAAGTCTCCCGATAAAAATGGTACCTCATTTGTGTGGGTAGGCATAGTGCCCACGACAGGAAGTGGCTCAAAACCTAGCGTGAACACACCACATTTTCACAATGACAATTTACAAATTTTTTGCTCTGCCGGCACCTAGGGAAATGGTACCTCACTTGTGCAGGTTGGCCTACTGCCCGCGACAGGAAATTGCACAAAATGCAATGTGGTCACAACTCAATTCCGTAGTGAAAATTGACCCTTTTTTGGCAAAGTGCCTAGCTGTAGTTTTTGAACCCTAGCTCTGCCGGCACCTTGTGAAACCTAGCAAACCTATACATTTTTGAAAAGTAGACGCCCAGGGAAATCCAGGTTGGGGTGACTTGAACTCCTCCCACCATGATCTGTTACCCAGAATCCCTTGCAAACCTAAAAATTGACAAAAAAAACACTTTTTCCCCACATTTCTGTGGTGGAAAGTTCTGGAATCTGCGTGGATCCACAAATTTCCACCCACCCCGTTTTCCCCAAAGTCCTACGAGAAAAATAGTACCTCACTTGTGCGGGTCGGCCTAGTGCCCGCGACAGGAAACGGCACAAAACGCAACGTGGTCACACCTCAATTTTCCAGTGAAAAATGACCCTTTTTTGGCAAAGTGACTAGCTGTAGTTTTTGAACCCTAGCTCTGCCGGCACCTAGGGAAACCTAGCAAACCTATATATTTTTGAAAACTAGGCACCCAGGGAAATCCAGGATGGGGTGACTTGAGTGCCTCCCACCAGGGTCTGTTACCCCAGAATCCCTTGCAAACCTAAAAAATTGAGAAAAAAACACTATTTCCCCACATTTCTGTGATGGAAAGTTCTGGAATCTGCGTGGATCCACAAATTTCCACCCACCCCGCGTTCCCCAAAGTCCTACTAGAAAAATGGTACCTCACTTGTGCGGGTCGGCCTAGTGCCCGTGACAGGAAATGGCGCAAAACGCAACGTGGTCACACCTCAATTTTGCAGTGAAAAATGACCCTTTTTTGGCAAAGTGACTAGCTGTAGTTTTTGAACCCTAACTCTGCCGGCACATAGGGAAACCTACCAAACCCATACATTTCTGAAAACTAGACACCCGGGGGAATCCAGGATGGGGTGACTTGAGTGCCTCCCACCAGGGACTGTTACCCAGAATCCCTTGCATACGTAAAAAATTGACAAAAAGAACACATTTTCCCCACATTTCTGTGATGGAAAGTTCTGGAATCTGCGTGGATCCACAAATCTCCACCCACCCCGCGTACCCCAAAGTCCTACGAGAAAAATGGTACCTCACTTGTGCGGGTCGGCCTAGTGCCCGCGACAGGAAACGGCACAAAACGCAACGAGGTCACACCTCAATTTTGCAGTGAAAAATGACCCTTTTTTGGCAAAGTGACTAGCTGTAGTTTTTTAACCCTAGCTCTGCCGGCACCTAGGGAAACCTAGCAAACCTATATATTTTTGAAAACTAGACACCCAGGGGAATCCAGGATGGGGTGACTTGAGTGCCTCCCATCAGGGTCTGTTACCCAGAATCCCTTGCAAACCTAAAAAATTGACAAAAAAACACATTTTCCCCACATTTCTGTGATGGAAAGTTCTGGAATCTGCGTGAATCCACAAATTTCCACCCACCCCGTGTTCCCCACAGTCCTACGGGAAAATGGTACCTCACTTGTGCGGGTCGGCATAGTGCCCGCGACAGGAAACGGCACAAAACGCAACATGGTCACACCTCAATTTTGCAGTGAAAAATGACCCTTTTATGGCAAAGTGACTAGCTGTAGTTTTTTAACCCTAGCTGTGCCGGCACCTAGGGAAACTGAGCAAACCTATACATTTTTTACAAGTAGACACCCAGGGGAATCCAGGATGGGGTGACTTGAGTGCCTCCCACCATCATCTGTTATCCAGAATCCCTTGCAAACCTAAAAAATTTACAAAAAAAACACTTTTTCCCCACATTTCTGTGGTGGAAAGTTCTGGAATCTGCGTGGATCCACAAATTTCCACCCACCCCGTGTTCCCCAAAGTCCTACGAGAAAAATGGTACCTCACTTGTGCGGGTCGGCCTAGTGCCCGCGACAGGAAACGGCACAAAATGCAACGTGGTCACACCTCAATTTTCCAGTGAAAAATGACCTTTTTTTGGCAAAGTGACTAGCTGTAGTTTTTGAACCCTAACTCTGCCGGCACATAGGGAAACCTACCAAAACCATACATTTCTGAAAACTAGACACCCGGGGGCTTCCAGAGAGGTATGGCTTGCTTGGATCCCCCAACGTTTCCTTACCCAGAATCGCATGCAAACCTCAATTTTTGCAGAAAAAACCACTTTTTTCACACATTTTGGTGTAGGAAAGTTGTGGCATCGCCGGGCTCACACAAATTTTCCACCACCCAGCGTTCCCCGAGGTCTCCTGGTAAAAATGGTGCCTCACTTGTGTGGGAGGCCCAAGTACCCGCGGCAGGCAAGGGCCCAAAACGTACTGAGGCGACATCAAAATGACCACCTGGTTTTGCAAGGGGGGTCACTTGGGTTTTTGGCCCGGTGCACGGCGGCCATCTAGGGAAACCTACCAAACCCATACATTTCTGAAAACTAGACACCTGGCGTCTTCCAGGGAGGTATGGCTTGCGTGGATCCCCCAACGTTTCCTTACCCAGAATCCCCTGCAAACCTCAATTTTTGCACATCATCTTTACTATTTAGCTTGTGACCCCCAAGCAGCAGAAATGATGTACTATTCTGCCGGTTGCTGGGTAATTAACAGGGATTGTGTACTATTTGGCCTGTAAATTGCCACTGACTTAAAATAATAAACAGTGCTATAATATCTGTTTCTTTCATTAAATATTGAGCGGCACATACCAACGTTCTAAAAATAAAGGATCCTACTGTGGCCCTCCAAGGTGGCCTGCTTGCTCTCCACTGTCTGAAAAAAAAGATGAAGGTGCCTTGTGATGATGTCAGAAAGATTCAATACATGACGCAATGACAAAAAACGGCACACGCAAACTATATGCATAACTGCCCTGTTGAGGGCTGCCATCTGCTAGACCTACTCACACCAACAGAAGTATTGGTTCAGAGCAAATTGTAATAGCTTGCTGAGTGATTTTATCGAATGCAATAGGGCGTTTCATACCTTTGTTGATAGTGCAGCATTACGATTTATTAATGTGAGATTAGATTTTTCTTGAGAGCTGTATTTTTTGTGCTGTTTATAGTCCGTGTCCTCACAATTCACCCAAAACATATTACTGAACGATATATCATTCATCAAATAATAGTCGAATACAACATCTGAATTATATTAAATGCAACAAAGGGCTTCAGGCTGAAGAAACATTAGAAATATTTTTCTTTTTCATTTTTGTTGTTTTTGACAGTGAATTTCATAAAACACGCATTGGGATTCTGCTAAGATGGTAACTTATTAGCATTATGGCTATAAAATGCAGTTTGCTGATGAAATGTCCCACTGTTAACAAGATTGATTCATCACAAAAAAAAAACATTAAGAAGGGGAATTGAAACAAAATTTACTACCAAACACTATACATTAGTGCATTTCCCTTTTGGCTGTAACCTAATGGTGGCCATTTGCATATGCTTTCAGGCAACAGTACAATCTACTCTTGGCCGCGTGACTATTTATAAAATTTCCTCATTTTAAGACATGTTTATAGCATATTTATATCTAATATACATTTAGACTAAACATTGCACAACAACAATCATGTTAAAAGAAAGGTATTTAATAGACATTTTTTAGATGTGCATGCAACATGTACATTTTTTTCAAGCACCAAACGTTCATGATTATTTTTTTCCGCACTCATCTATACATTAAGGGGGCGATTATGATGGTGGTCCGACCGTCATCTGATGCTGCGGTCCGACCAAAGTATTACAATGCGTGTGGTCGGAGGCAGCAAGTGGAGGGACCGTCCGCAGCGCTTCCGACGGGCTCAAGGAGTCCGTGGGGGGTGTCAGAACACACCGTAATCACCATAATGCCCTAATGAGGGCAGAGCCAGGCTCGGCTTCCCCATCTGGATTATGATGGCAGTTTCCGACAGCCCTTGCATGTCGACCTTTTAGACATAAAAAGGCTGTATGAAAGTGTCTTAGGAGGCCCCTAGCAGGGCCCCTTTCCCCCGTGGCCCCGTGGCCCTCCGCAATGGGGCCTGGGGTTCACCTATGATGCCCCTCTCAACTACACTGAACCGTGTGCCAGGCCCATGCTGCACTGAGTTTCACCCACCTCTGTGCCAGATTAGCATGGCCAAAGGCCAGGTTCTGCACACTATCTCACAATAATCCTTTTCACCTTTCCATTTGGTTTATGGAACTTTTCTTAAACATCCAACTACTTGAAATTTGAGAATTAACCAAACTGATTTTTCTTTCCTTGCCTAGCTACATTGACCTTTTTTGGGAAAACGTACTTTTACGTATCTCGCAAGTGTGCCTAAAAATCCTGGCATCCTGACATACTTACGTAAAAAAATTGTTGTACAAAGATTTAAATTTTTGATTTGTGTTTTTGGATCTTTAGTGAAGTAATTTAGCTTGAGTAGACATTGCTGATCCGGGCTGAATTTTTCTGGACAACATTTTTAAAAATAGTGTATATGTTGCAGTGATGTTGAACCATGACACCTATATACTTCATTTTGGTGTCAAAACATTTGTTTTGGTGTTCAAGTAACTATAGAGTCAGAAAGTAACTCAACCGAGCAACCCTTCTGCCATTTTCCAAGATAACAGATATAATAGGGTAAGAGATATACATAGAAATGAACCAAATAATAATGTTTTTTAATTCTTTTATGTAGAAATCAATGTTTACGATCTGAATATGAAAAATAATAATGTTTATCACTCCTATTTACGACAAATTTTCATAGATACATTTTCATAGTTCACCTTATTTGTTTCGGGAATCGCTTATGCAGTGTGTTGAACATTTCAGAAGAGCATATCAACAGGAGCCTCTATTTACAGCACAGGTTTTGCAAGTACACTGTGGGTAGCAGCTTTACCAATTTTGTAGGTTATAGTACCCCATCAATATCTTCTCAACCAAACTCACATGGATCTTTCTCTACATATGCATGATCCAAAACATGTACACATCTTCTGGTCAGGGAGAACGCATTTTTTATGTATCCATGCACAGAATATGACATCGGTGGAAGGTCACTTAGCGGGACTGATCGTCAAATGTGTGACAGTCAGAACTCATTTCCGCACAAAGTATTTTTCTATGTCTTTAAAAAATAATTCTTCTTCTGTCTCAGCAAATCCTTTTAGAAATTTCACAGGTTCAGCAGTTTAAGCTCAAGGCTTTGTTCCAATTTTACTCATATCATCATCACCGGTAAGAATATGTGCCTTGATAAGAATACCGTTACAACAAACAATTGATGGACGGAATGCTGACAATGCAGACATTCACCCCCAGTCAAGAGATCTGGGTTAAATCCATCGTTCTTTTGCCCACTACACCACCCCAGTTTAGACATGGCCATATGCAAATCAGTCTTGACCCTGTGCCTCATGGGAACAGTCCAGCCCGAACTGCCAAGCCATGTCTTCTCTGGACCGGAATCAAGCATCCTAGGACCGGTTTCTGGCTATCAGCCGTCATCAGCCAGGATAGCTTGACTCCAGTGGCGTAGTGAGCACGGGTCCCACGTCTGGGAATACCCATCCCACTTAGGGCGAAAAGCGTTACAACAAACAATTGATGGACGGAATGCTGACAATGCAGACATTCTCCCCAAAAGGCACAGGGTCAAGACTGATTTGCATATGGCCATGTCTGAACTGGGGTGGCGTAGTGGGCAAAAGAACGATGGATTTAACCCAGATCTCTTGACTGGGGGAGAATGTCTGCATTGTCAGCATTCCGTCCATCATTTGTTTGTTGTAACAATTGATAAGAATACCGGGCATCTCTGGGTCAAGTTTGTTTACAGAATATGAAGTGAGATTAAGGGGCATATTTACAATCACCTATCGCCACAGGAACGTCACTTTTTGCAACACCTTATTTACAAGGCAGCATTAAGCCACATAACGTGGCTTAAAACTGCCTTGTAAATAAGGCCCCCTTTAACGCTATGCTTAGCGTGAAAGGAGTGGGCAGTGGGTGTTGCAATGGGTTCCACCGCAACACTCATTGATTTTGATGCTGCCCCCTATTTACAAGGGCAGCGGAAATAGAAGGCTGCGCCAAATTTAAGACGAGGGAATACCTGCATCAGCAATGTTTTGGTGAGTTAACATCTCTGGGCCCGATACACAGTACTAACTTAAGACAAAATCCTAAACTTACCACAATTTTGGTATTCACAGAAGGCACTTACTGCTTTTGGTATTTACAGAAGGCACTTACTGATTTTGGTATTCTCAGAAGGCACTGACTGAAAATGAGTAAATGGTAGTAAGTTTAGGATTTTGTCTTAAGTTAGTTCTGTGAATCGGGCCATCCATGTTCATCTTGTTTGATGTTGATTATCAGAATTTATCAAGTTGCACAGGTATAGGCTTCGAATTTTAGATGCATGCAAGGTCAATTGTTCCACTTGTAGACATTCATATGATTCTCTCACATTCTTTGACAGTTAGTTCATTATTGTCAAAGACAATGTGCAGTTCTTGCAAGGTGCACACTGACTTTGATATCTGTAGAACAGTCTGAACAACCTCTTTGAAGTTTTGCATTGATCATTCCTTGACCATTCGCAATTTTGACATGTAGTCCACAACAACAGCAGTTTTCAATGAGAACACCTTTTCAAATTGAAATTCTTCATGTGAACTTTTGTTTGAGCACTTGTATGAGTTTGTGCTTTGTGAACTTTTGTTTGAGCACTTGTATGAGTTTGTGCTTTACTGGTTCGATTGCAGCATCTCCATCAAATAATGTGTTTGTTGGAAGAAGATAATGCAACAGAATGTCCTTGATAAATTCACCCCTTTCTGTTGCCACATCCATCTCTCTATGTGCTTGCAAAAGTGTTTTTTGTAACCTGTTTTGTAGGGCCTGGTTGGACGAAACTCTTACTACGGCAATTGAAGCGTGGAAGTATAGCTTCAGTGATTATGTCAAACAGCTTCTTCTCTTTCAATAAAAATCGCTCCTGCTTCTGTTCTGCATATAGTTTCAATCCATGTTCTAGAACAACTAATAAACATATCTTTATATCATTCTCCACATATTGTTTGGTCACGAAATTGTGTAGTCACACAGGCTAAGTCATTTCAAAGTGGATTCCTTGATGCTGCGTGAAATGAAGAAGGCTGTCAACATGTTTATTAAAACATCCTGTTAGAAATGGGGGTTTCTAATTGGCAAGGGCTTGCACCTTTGTCCAAGTAGGGACCCTTCTTCCTAGTCAGGGTAAGGGAGTCACACTCCTAAAATAACCCCTGCTCACACCCTTGGTAGTTTGGCATGAGCAGTCAGGCTTATCTTAGAGGCAGTGTGTAAAGCATTTGCACATAACCAACGGTAACACAGTTTAAGCACTACAAAAAGACACCACACCAGTTTAGAAAAATATTCAATATTTTTATATACTTGAGGCAAGACCAAAAATGATAAAAATCCACAATACAGTACTTAGAAATCTTCTGTAATCAAAATAGACTTGAAATAAATTTCCTTGAAGTCTATAGCTCCATCTGGGGCTATCACGGAGTTATGAATAACAAATCCAAACAGTTCTGGCCGCGGGTCAACTGCAGTGCCGGGAAGACCTGCAAAACAGTACCTTTAGAAATGCAGTGCGTCAGCGACCTCTTGTTTAGCTCCGAAGGCACGGCATCTGCAGGCGTTGGTTCTGGAGGTCGGTGCAGGAGTCATCGGGCCCTTGAGGTCAGACGCGTCCTCGCGCTCAAAGTCAGGAGCACCGGCATCAGCAGGCGTCGGGTGCTGCGGTGCGAAGTGTAGCGGTGCGCTGTGTGGGTCCTCAGGTCGCTGTGCAGGCAGCGGCTCGGTGACGGTCATCCAGCAGTGTCAGTGAGACCAGGACTGCGGTGCGAGGTGATGCAGTGCTCGTTGCGGTGCTGGCAGGTCATGGTGCAAGCAGTTACATCGTCGTTGCTAAAGCACTGTTGTCGGCTGACGAACTGGAGTCGATGGCACCAGCATCGGTAGACCAAAGCTGCAGTGCGAGATGAGGATGGGGCATTGTGTAACTTATGAGCAGTGCCCTCGAACCACTGTGCAAACAGCGTCTTCAATGTCGGCGTGAAGTGACGTCGGTGGAGATACCAGGGCATGAAGCGAGGCGGTGGGGAGTGCAGTACCCACAAGTCACGGTGCAAGCAGCGTCTTAGTGTCAGTGTCAGGTCGTGTCATCGGTGAGACCAGGGTTGCGTGCGGCATTGCGGCGGTGCCCTGTGCGGTGCCTTCAGGACACAGAGTCGGTAGCGGCGTCATAGACGGCGTTGGGTTGCTTTTCTTCTGTTGCAGCACAAAACACACAGTCCCCAGTGCTAATGGAAGATGAATTGAAGTCTTTGCTGTTCCTGAGACTTCTTGAGCAGGGGGCAAGTTCTAACTCAAGCCCTTGGAGAAACTCACAAAAAGGAAGTTGCAGAAAGTTCAGTACAGTCCTTTCACAGCCCAAGACAGAAGCAGCCACTGCAGGACAGCACACAGCAAAGTGGTAGTCTCTCCTCACAGCTTCTCCAGCTCATCTTCTTGGAAGTCTTCTTGGTTCCAAAAGAGTTCTAAAGTTTAGGGGTTTTGGCCCCACTTTTTATAGACCAAAATTATTTGTTCTCTGGGTGCAAAGAGAGTCTGTGCCCAACCAGAACTAGTTCTGTCCTCTCTGGTGCAATATCCTGGCAGGAGGTGGGGACAGCATTGTCAGAGGTAGACCAGGCCCATTCAGATGAAAGGAAATCTCGTCCTCCTACTCTGAATGCAGCCCAGGTCTATTCAGCCCATCCCTGAACCATCTAGACTCTCAGGAGCCACAGCTCCTCCCCAGCCTTGTCATCCCAAAGCCAGACAGTCAATCCACAAACCCAGCAGAGGCACACTGGATGGCTTAGCAAGAAAATACCAACCTACAAAAAGTGGTATTTTCAAACACAGAATATAAAAATCACCTTCACTAAAATAGGAATTTTTAGATTCTGAGTTCAGACATTCTAAACTTTATTTCTCTACCCTGTTCCCTGAGCCAGTTATGTTTATAAGATATTATAAACAAACTCCACATTCTGTCCTACAGCAACGGGTAGCCTTGCAATAGTGAAAAACAAAATTGGCAGTAATTCACTATCAGGACTTGCCACAGACATCAGTGCATGCCTTACCTTTCACATACACTGCACCCTGCCCACAGGGGTACCATAGGCCTACCTTAGGGGTGACTGATATGTAAGAAATGGGAAGGTTAGGGCCTGGCAAGTGGGTACACTTACCAAGTTGACATGGCAGTATCAAACTGCACACAGGCTCTGCAATAGAAGGCCTGAATTACATTTATAGGCTGCTTGTGTGGATGGCACAATCCAGCGCTGCAAGCCCACTAGCAGCATTTCATTTAGAAGCCGTGGGTGCACAGGGTGTACTGAACTAGGGACTGACTAGTAAATAAAATCAGCCAATCATGGAAGCACCAATCCATAATAGCAATTCACAACAGGAGCACTTGCACCTTAACACTGAACAGCGGTGAGAAAGTGCGCAGAGACACTAAACCAGTAAAAACAGAGTCAAAACCGTGAGGTCAGAACGCAAAAAGACAGGGGAAACATGCCAAAAGATGCCAAGTCTAACAATTCCCCTCTCTTTCCCATAAGTTTGTGGTGAGGAACAGTTTCACAATGGTCCATTCATTTTGAATTTCTCATCTCACTGAAAACATTGCAAATAGAAAGGACTTCATGGTAAACTAGCTGCCATTGTGCAACATATTCACTTTTACATGTCTGACCAACAATTGCCTTGGAGCGTTTCTGTGATCTCCACATCGTCTGTTCCAGTTTCATATCCGGAGCCACAGCATTGAACCTTCCCTTTCAGTCTTTCACCACAAAATGTCTTTGGAGGAATTTTCTGTAGAGCTACGTTTTTTACACCTCTAGCTTCTCCACTCTTTCCAAATACCATGACCAATATCTCAGGTAGTTAATGCAAGAAAATTCATGAAACACAGTAATCAGTGACTCCACAGTCTTCCTGCGCAGCTCCCAATCACCTTCCCGATCAGCATGTTCCAAGCTTTTTCCTAGAGCTATAATGTGTAAAACATTTCCTCAGTACTTGCAAAGTTTTGATTTTTTTTCACATTCTTTGAATAACTCTACAAACTTGGTTTTCAGGTTTTCTAGTTTTGAACTGAGTGTATTGAACATTGTCTGGGTTTGCATTAATGTCTTTTGAATGAAGTGCACCCTATCCCTTGTTCACTTCTGAGAAAGATATGCAAAACCTAATTTGTCATTCTTGTTCCAGAAAGCATTCCATGGCAATGTTTCTACAGCCTCAGATAGGATGAGCATACCTTGTAACAAACAAACCAAATGAGTTCTGCTCAATGCTGACAACATAGTTTTGCTTCCAAAGATTTCAGCTTCAATAAGTGCATTGTCTTTGCCACATCCACTGAGATAACTTCCTACGCAATGCAACCTTTTTTCATCTGGAAAACGCCTATAATTGGATAAGTATCATCATATTCTACTGGATTGCTCATAAAAATGGCAGCTCCAATACGGAAAAACCCTTCATCACAGCAAATTGGCAGAATAGGCTGGTCGTCATGCTGAGCGCACACCTATTGGACATTTTTAAGAGCTGTGTATACTGTTGCGTAGTTTGTGACTGAAGATGGCATTACTGGTAAAAACCCAACAGATCAGAAAATGAACTCCAACCCACGGAAGAACTGGCTGTTTTTTCATCCTTCAATCTGCACCGAATAAACGATATATTAAATTCATGAAAATTAGCTTTACGGAGCGCAGCACCATGTAGAAGAGGATCCATGTCCTCAGACACTTTGGAACTTTCTGGTAGACTGGAACGTGTTGCTGGCTTGTAGTGATTATGCACACGTTGGCAAGGTAGTTGGGTTTGCAGCTTTGTTTAATTATGGCTTTAGCATACATAGCTTGTTTTTCAGCAACTATTTCATTGGTACAGTCATGGCAGTGTCATGTGTTCTAGATGTTCCAGACAAAGAAGAGCTGTCTTCAAAATCAACATTATCAAGAGCAGCAATTGTAAATTCTGTCCTGGAAAAGGACTTTGAAGTGGTGTGCTATCAGATTCACAAGATTTTACAGTATTAGCTGCTAACAAGTTTCTGCTCTGTATTTTGTCATTATATCTCGTTGATACAACAATCCTTTTCACTGAAATAATTAGCCCTCTACTTTTGCACTTGTCATAGAGTGTGTGGGCAGTCATCATGTGTAGCAGAGTTATCTTTTTGCCATAATGTAACACATAAAACATGTTTAGGAAAAGACGGTACATTTGCACAGCTGATTTTTCTGTACCCTGTGATTGTATTTTGGCTGCAGGAATTCAAGAGTCAAATCAGCTGAGAACACCATAAGTGGCTCATTCTTTGTGTTAGACTGACAAAAACAAATTCTGTCATTGCACATTCTCACCAGAAAAATCTTAATTTCATTATTTAGGATCAATACAGTATTACTGAGTGTGAACCCCTAGCCAGCAGGCTTTAAAACGTAATTTGCTTTTTCAAAGAGAGCAAACTAAAGGTTGGTGGTTATGATGCTGCTGGGAGCTTATTGTACATTCATATTTTCGAATGTACACACACTTGCAGTTCAGGTGGGCATACCAATCTGCTGCAAATACATTCATCTTGCTGTTTAGAACAGCTATTCAGCTGGAAACTTCATCTTGGAAAAAACTAGCTGCAGATAAAAATATGTTTCCCCTTTGAGACTCACATATTCTGTTCTTTGTTCTTTTGTCAATCCCTTTGGTCTTTGTTCTGGCTAAACCACAGATAACACATGGAAGATCACCTGCTATCTGAGCAGTTTTTGGAGGTGGTTGAGGAGTAGCCACTGATCTTCTAAGAGGATGGGAATTGTATTTGGTTATCATCTTTTTCTCAGAAGACTCGGATTGTTGTAGTGATTCAGGGGTTTTTGCTATTTTTTGACAGTTTTTGCCAGGTTGAATTTCCATTGCATGCAACTTGTACCACTTGTTGTTAATATATTTCTGCAGCATCTCAAACTCTCTTCAGTCCAGCCGTAATTGATGTTAGTGTTTCTTTCAGATTAGTTTGGCAAAAAACATTTTGTTCTCTGTGGAAGGCGTGCTCAGATTTTTTAGTTAGCAACACTCTGTCAGGATGGAAAGATCCTCTGCTATCACCGCCTTTATTCATGTTTATGAACTTGAATCAAGAGAAAACCTAAAACACAAACAATATTAAAATAAATTACCAATATGATGGCTAAAACAGATCATTATAGAGCTGCCATTTGGAAAATGGCGGAAGAATTACTCTGAGGAGTTATTTTCTGTCTCCACCAGAAATGACACCAAAATGAAGTATATCGGTCTCTTGCTTCCTGAAATATTACATCATCACTGCAATGCACCTGACCTTTATAAATATGCCATCCAGAAAAGTTTGGCCCAGATTAGCAATGTCTACCTAGGCTAAATGACTTCTCTAATGATACAAAAACACAAATCAACAATAAGAATCTCTGGACAACAATGTTTTTACGGATGTATATTAACGGGCCAGTACTGTAATGTTTCTTGGGTGTGGTACACATTCATCTTGCAACCAAATAGGCCCAGTAGTTTTTTTCAGAAACAGTTATGGGAATCAGTTACATTTTGGAAACTCATGTCTTTGTCCTGACTTTTTGCTTTGGGGCAAAAAGGTATCGCAACACCGTTTGACTTTACTTGTGAAAGGGGAGGCTTTATTTTGCCTCCACATGACACAAGTACTTTTTTTTATAACAAAGTTTGAGTACTCGCCCAAACTTGTTTTTCAAATGCACCTTTAACTAGATTTTGTCATTTGGGAAAAAAGGCATTTCCATCAATCTGGCATGTCCCTTGGATTACACATGTCTTGATGTGTCCTCACATTTTCCACATATTGCCCCAGAGATCAGGGTTGGTAAACCAGAAAATCCTTGCCCTTAAACCTTCATGTTTATTTTTACCAGTTTTTTTTTACAAAGGAAAAAGGCATATTTCACCCCTCTAGTGCATCTCTGCTCCCCATTTGGCTGGGGTGTGCTCATGATGCTCCTTAATGGCATCAGTGAATGGTTTTTATGAATGAGGTATGAAGCCATGACGGGTAGATTCTTGTATCTTATTGTGACTGCTAGTGCAAAGGTAACCATGGTTCTGGATGAATGATATTATGATGTTCAAAAGCAGAAGCAGCCAATTCCTGAAATGTGCAATGTCTAAAGGGACTTTTCAGTCTAAACCAATCAGATTTGATCTTGATTAAACATTTTGGTGGTTTATCTGGTTAAAAATATACACAATTAATATATCTCAAACATTTTCTTCTCTAAAATATTTCAAAAATAATTTATACATTTATCCAAACCAAAAATGGATTTCAATTTTGGACCTACTTTTGCTTTCCAGGCATGAGTTTCTTTGTAAGTCTGTTCAATAGATTTTGCTTTGTGTTTGAGCAAACATAAAAAAATCTGTAGTATTTTGAAGGGGAAACATGCATTTTCTGCCCCCACTGCCTTTGGCTTTCTCTCTGTTGACCAATGAAATAACAGATTTTTTCTAAATATTTCAAATGTTTCATGCACATTTGTAGGGCATAGCCAAAGTTATTAGCAATCAAAAGAACCTCTTTGGCATCACATACAGACACACACACACACATCAATCAATCAACAGTTTGTAAGTGTGCTACTCACCCTTGAGGGTCTCAAGGCGCTGGGGGCAGTGCGTCGCTCCGTTCAGCCTAAGAGCCAAGTCTTGAGGGTTTTCCTGAAGACGTTCAGGGAGGGGGCATGTCTGAGTTCTGCCGGTAGCTGGTTCCAGATTGTGGCTGCGATTTGGGAGAACGATCTGCCGCCTGATCTGGCTCTGTGGATCCACGGGGTTTCAGCCAGAGCGAGGTTGGATGATCGCAGGTTTCTTTTTGGTACGTGGAAGCTTATCCTGTCGTTGAGGTATTTGGGTCTGGTGTTGTGCAGGTACTTGTAGGCGTGAGTGAGGATTTTGAAGGTGACTCTCTTCTCCACTGGCAGCCAGTGGAGTCCCCGCAGGTGTTGGCTGATGTGTTCATTCCAGGGGATGCCGAGGATGAGTCTGGCTGCAGTGTTCTGTATAGTTTGCAGTTTGTGGAGTAGGTACTTGTTGATGCGGTGTAGAGTGCATTGCCATGGTTGAGTTTGCTGGTGATGAGTGTGTGGGTGACTGTTTTCCTTGATTTGGGGGGGATCCATTTGAAGGTCTTTTGGAGGATGCGGAGGGTGTTGAAACAGCTGGAGGTGATGGCGTTGACCTGTCGGTCCATGGTGAGTGATGCGTCGAGTATGATGCCGAGGTTCTTGGCAAGATCTGAGGGTTTAGGTGGGTTACTGAGGGCGGTGGGCCACCAGGTGTTGTCCCATGCTGAAGGTGTGGTTCCAAGGGCGAGGACTTCTGATTTCTCTGCATTGAGTTTTAGGCAGTTGTTGGACATCCAGACTGCCACTTCTTGCATTCCTCTCTGGAAGTTGCGTTTTGCGGTGGTGGGGTCATTGGTGAGGGAGAGGATGAGCTGGGTGTCGTCGGCGTAGGATACGATGTTGAGGCCGTGTTGTAGGAGAATGTCTGTGACACACACACACAGACATATCTAGAATCATAGAGCAGAATAACATTAATACAATTCCAAAACAATGTCACAATACAACAAAATATTTCCAAAGCAATAATACGGCCAGAGGTTATAGTAGCCTATTAGTGCTGTAACAACTGCAATACATCTACAGCAATGAATCCAAAGTGCCAGTGGTGCCTATTGGTGATTGAACATGGGCTAAAACCATCTGCAACAGCTGTAGTGGATTCTTTACCTTTTCTTCCCAACTTGGAGGACTCATAGCCTCCAGAGATTGCACTCCTGTGTGTCCTCATGAGGGAAATCTTTTTAAAAGATGGAGAACTTCACCACCTAAATGTAGGGTGTGAATTAAAAGCAAGGAAATTATTAAAATGTCTGTTTGGATAAGAGCATGGTTCACTGAAAAAATGCTTTTGGGTGAACCAAAGGTCCCAGAGATCGTGTAAAGCACTGTATGGCCTGTAGTGACAAAAAAAGTCTGAACTGTGCACACATTCAAACTGGGTATGGTCCTCAAAGGACAAATAGGGGGATTTGAGAGATTAGTTATGCAGTATATCATGTTCCTTAATAAGGAGATTATAAGTGCGTATCGACCCGTACCCTTGTACTTGCAGCTAATATTAACATAAATAGAACGAGGGAATTTTTCTTTTCTATGTCTGAAGTTTCTGATTGAGGAAGTGTGGATGAAAATAATCTTGAAAGGACAAGTGAGATGGAGGTCAACCTGAAGGTAAGGCTCCAGAATAATCAACTTGGAGTAAAGAACCTACCATAATGACCCTGAGGATTTGGAGAAAGATTTAAAGGAATAGGAATGCAGTGCATTGAGTTGGAATCACCCTTTGACAGGTGTATTTATAAAGGAGCCCTAGCCTCATGGTAAGAACAGTCAAATTCTAACTTTAGTCAGGAGGAAAGCAGCTCTCCAGGTGGCTGTGAACGCCTGATTTTGATCACTATTAATTAACTCACTCACGTGCTTACAGGAGAAGCGCAAGCTAACTTTTGCCACAATGTCCCCATCCAAAATGCTATTTCACACATCACTGAGTCGAATTAGATTCGGGGAAAGGCTATTTGAAGTGCAGGCTGTTCTTTCTCTAGTAACCAATTCCATGCCACAGATCAACCAGCCAGCAAACATCAAGTTGGAAGATTTTGTAAATCAACGTTGCTTACCCGTGTCTTTACAATGCAGAAGTAATGGATCCCCACAAAAAATCATGATTTTTTGAGGAAACAATGTCTGAGTACTGATAAATAGAATTTTGGTTCAACAGTCATACAGGAACTGTTCCATCCATCCAAGAATTATAATTATTTTTGTGTGATCGTAGTAAATGTTCTTAACTTTAATCTTTCTTGCAGCCTGAGCTAACTTTTCTATGAATGTAGACAACAACATAAATTTTGTCAAGACAGATTTTGACAAACTCACTCTTGATGATGAGAGGAAGAAGCTACATCATAAGAATTTTGAAAACGTTGTAGATTTAACAGGACAACTCTGTTTGCTTGGTGTGCAGACAAAATATCACGTTTTTAATGTTGACTTACAGAAATCTGAGTCTTAAATATCATGAGTGAGAAATATTGACAGCAAGAATATCATGGTCAAGAATATCGATTTAAGGGAAGAAAAATAGATTTTAAAAATATTGAAGCGTTTAATATTGTTTGCAAAAATACAGTTATGTATTTTAGTATATATTTTAAATGTATGTGATGTATTTTTTTCCTATAATAATTGTTTTTATTTTTTAATATATGTGTTACATTTTTAGTAGGTATTAATTTTATTTTAATTGAATTTCCCGTTTTTTAGTTCCTTA
Organism: Triturus cristatus; assembly: GCF_964204655.1. Lineage (NCBI taxonomy): Eukaryota > Metazoa > Chordata > Amphibia > Caudata > Salamandridae > Triturus > Triturus cristatus. The sequence continues at coordinate 1,292,414,127 of NC_140589.1, forward strand.
GCGGGCTGTGGGTTTATAAGGGAAAAGGGTGGAAAGTAATGTATTTGTATTAAATTAATGATTATTTTTTATTTATTAATATTTATTCAATTGAGATTTTATAGTGTTAATTGTGGAAAAAATTATTAATTAATTAATATTTGTTTGTTAATACATATTAATTAATTAATTGGTAATTACTTATGGTAATTGTGTAATTAATTTTAGGTGCAAATTTTGGGGTGTATAGGGGTAAAGGGAGGAAATTATTTATTTTTGAGTAATTAAGAATTAGTTGTAAATAACAATTACTTTATTGAAAATTAATTATGGGAATTGTGTAATTAATTTTAGGTGCATGTTGTGGGCTTCATCAGGGTATAGGATGGGAAGTAATTTATGTTTAATTAATTAATAATTAGACGTTAATTAATAATTAATGAATTGTCAATTAAATATGTAAAATGTGTATTTACTTTTAGGTGTTTGTTGTCGGTTTATAATGGTAAAGGTTGGAAAGTAATTTGTGTAATATTTAATAATTAATTGATATTTAAGACTGACATTGCCCCCACCTTCTCTGGGGAAGGGTGTGAGACTTTTATTAATTTTATTTTTGTCTCCACACCCTTTTTTTCACTCATTAAGCATTTCTCAATTGAGGTATGCACGCACTGTGACCACAATCCTGTTTGTGTTTCATCAGGATGACCCCAGTAATGAAACACACTAAGGAGGCCTAGGGGGCTCCTTTAAAAGCTGTAGAAGGGGGAAGGAGATTGAAGTGGGGTCAAATCGTTCCAGAGCAGCTCAATGAGTCCCTTTTAATCCAGTGTCATAGGGAGTATGCAATTTTATTTAGATAGCAAGGCCACCCCATCGGTTATCATGGAGGCCTTTGGAAGTATGTTTAGCACTATAGTGAATTGATTTCAGGCTCTGAGCAGGTGTTCATAGTATTTAGGACCGAGATGGTTTGATGCAGAGTGCTCCTGCCCTCTAGGAAGCTGAAAGAGGCCATGCGAGTGACACCCCGAGATATTGTGGTTGTTAAGAGCCTTCGGAGAGCTTATAAGGCTGCATTACTAAAGCGCAAGCCTACTCTAAAAGAGGAGGCTTGGTCAGAACTAGTAGAGGCCAGCACCTTGAGCAATAATTCAAAGTTCTGGAACATGATTAATAGTCCCTTTCTATCTGGTGACACTGGCAGGTTATTTGACGCCTACATCTCTGAGGACAACTGGATAACCCACTTTGAGGGCATGTTCTAGTCTGATATATCGTGGTTCATGACTTTACATCTGGGTGTAAGTGTTATAAGCTACCATGTCAGCTTGTACTGAAAGTAGTATTTGTGTGTGTTCAGCTGTCCAATATGTGCTTGAAAAGTCTGGACATATGAAGTTGTAGAAAGGTTTTACTCTCGTAGTCTGGAATATATGTTCTGCCAAAGTTCACGAAACCCAATATTGATTGGAGTTTCTTTAGTGTATTTGGTGGTTGTAGAAACCCGCACTTCTCAAGGAAGTCTGTCGCTACGCTTCTGCCTTCACTTGACAAGTCGTATCCAAAAAATAAGACATTGAGGTGGGCTATTTTTGATTGTTGGAATTTGAGGGGCAGATTTACAAGAAAGTGATGCATCTATAGAGATGCGTCACTTTCCTTGCGCCACACAAAAAAATGCTTGCGCCACCATGGATGCGCCGTATTTACAATATGGAGTCGCAAGCATGATGCAACTCCAGCAATGCATTTTGTGGCCTATTCCCACTACACTGCATCACTCCTTATGCCTGCTTCTAGCAGGTGTAAGGTTTTGACGCAGTGGCGTCCTAAAAGTGACGCAGTGAAATCTTGTAGATTTCATTGCGTCACTTTTACGAGGCTTTCCTGCGTGGGAACGCCCAACCGGAATACATTATACCTGACGCAGGTATAATGTGACGCAGGGCTTGACAACGTGACGCATCTCCCTAGATGCGTCATGTTGTAAATAGGGCGCATTGTTTGCGCCACAGGTGCCTCCAAAAAAGTGTCGCACTGGCGGCGCAAAGAGGTGCAAGGGACTTGTAAATCTGCCCCAGAATTTTTAGCCCAAGTGAGCAAAGACCAAACTGATGTGATCTACTCTAGCCAAGTGAGTTGAAAGGTCATCATCCGTTAGGTACATATCATCAACATAGGACAATGGCATCATATTCTTGCAAATGTTTTTTAACCCGGGTTGAAAACAACCCTGGGATGTTCTTATACCCCTGGGACAATCAACAGAACTGCTTTTAAGACCCAAGCATACTGAATGTGGTCAAGTACCTGCTTTCAGATGCTATGTTTTGGCGAAAAAAATCCATTTAAAATTTCTAAAGTGGTTTAGTATTTTTTCCTCACTATGTTATTCATTATTCCCACACTGTGCGCATTCTGTATTGCGAATGTGTGTGTAGCTGTGTTTAAGTGTCTGTAAGTTAAATATTATATGATAGCAATGGTCTGGTTTCATTACTGGAAACAAAGTATTATTCATAGGGGAAGTGCAGCCTTCTACTACACCTTGGTATTCAAGTTGTGTGAGTATCTCTCTAACTTGGTTTTTAGCCTCATTTGTAATGGGGTATTGTGAGGTTTACCTCAGTGGTTTAACGTGATAAGGTGAACCGTCAACCTACCTCACATGGTTGCAGTACAATGCAGGAGCTAGCTCTAAAGCCCACTCTCCGGCATATGAATGTTTAACTGCATCTGGGACATGGTCAGAAAAAGCAGGTCAAATTACTGTCTCTTCCTCGGGGCAACCCATGACAAATTCTGGTGGCCAATCAGGTTTCAGGTTCATGTTTCATATGTCTTTATTTCGACTTAATATCATAAAAGACGGTACACACAAGGACAATAATATATACATACATTACATTGTATTAAAACATTTAAACTCGCCTATATTCAGCATTTAAAAAAAACATTAAACAAAATATTATAGACTTGATATATGAAGAACCCTTATATTACGACAATACAAAACAATCAGGCTACCTGGAAATGTCTGGCTCTAATGACCCAAGCCCACCCAAGGAACTTTGCAACACCTACTACCACAGTCTCCGAGGTATTGGTTTGCAGAGTCCACAAGGCCTCTGAGCTCCTTCTCAATTTCAGCATTTGACAGATGGGCCTAATCCATCTATGCCTAGGGGCATGATAGGCAGGGCATGCAAAAAAGAAGTGCCCCACACTCTCCTTGTGGTCACTACACCAAGGACAAAATTCATTTGAACCAGACCAATTCCTAGAAAAAGACCTTACAGGTAGGGACCCAACTCTAAACTGATGGTATAATTTTTTAACCAGACTCTTAGTAATAGTGTCCCAATAGTTTTCCAAAGAGGAATCGGTTTTAAATACCAAAAATCTACCTGTTAGGGTAGCAGCACCTGACCGTGCAACAGAAAGGAATCTGGCAGAAGCCCAATAAAATGCTTTAAAATCTTGTTTAGGGGGGAATACATTAGAACCCGGGGAAACCCAGAGTTGACTAAGACCCATATCTTCCAAAATTAATTTCACCTCACGTAGCCATGGTATATTCGCAGAGCCCAGAGATGATCTAACTTCCGCCAATTCGCTGGCAAAAAGACTGAGATCCGGCGATGTCCAGAGCCGTCTCCACAGTGCGACTAACCGATATCGAGCCATCTCATTAATGGGCTTACAGCCCATATCTAATAAGAGGGGTTTAATCGGTGTGGATTGGGGGAGTCCGACCAGTTTGCGCATAAATTTGTTCTGGACTTTTACCAAGGGGGTTAAATCCATATACCCCCACAAGTCAGCCCCATACAAAATGGCAGAGCTAATTTTGGCCTCATAGATCTTAAGTACAGGTGTAACCCGTTTAGTTAAGGACATTTTTTGCTCCTGGATTAGACAGCCCGAGAGGCGGGCAAATCTTAATTGAAGGGCTTCAACCTGGGGTTTCCAACGTAGGCGATAGTCTAAGGTTACTCCAAGGTAGGTCATAAGTTCCACTTGTTCAAGACTTACGCCATTCATACTAATGTGGCTTTTAATGGGGCGATTTTTTGTTAAGACCATAAATTTGGTCTTGCTCACATTAATTTGCAGAATATTAACTTGACAAAACTCCTCAAACCTATTTATGGCTATTTGCAGCCCCCTTCGTGTCTTTGAGAGGAGTAAAGTATCATCTGCAAAGATGAGCATAGGGAATCTTGTCCCACCCAATATAGGAGCATCAGTCGGGGTGTTATCAAAAAACTTCACCATCTGATCAATAAACAATAAAAAAAGGGTGGGTGCCAGAACGCACCCCTGGCGAACACCTCGCGTTACGGGGAAACTATCTGTCACCTGTCCTTGGGCTCCCCACCTCACCCTGGCAAAGTTGCCCTCATGCAATCTAATAATAAGTTCAAGGAGATCTAACGGCATCCCTAAGTTACCCAAGACTGCCCACAGTTTTGCCCTAGGCACAAGATCAAAAGCGGACTTAAGGTCCACAAAGGCGGCATAAATGGATCCTCCGCCCAACAGCACCACCTTCCAGTAAATCAGAGTAAATCTGAAGACCTGGTCGATGGTGCTGGTTCCTGATCTAAAGCCAGCCTGTAATGGAGAGAAAATGTTCTCCATCTCCATCCACCCTTGAACTCTAGCAAGGACCATTCTAGCAAAAATTTTCTGCACAGAGTCGATAAGGCTAATAGGGCGATAATTCCCCGGGACCGAACGGTCCCACTTTTTAAAAATGGGAATAATTTCCGCCCCTTTCCAAGACTCTGGGATCCTAGCCCCCCTTGCTATGGCATTTGCAATCTGAGTTATGTAGGGAATCCAGAGTTGGAGATCTGATTTAAAAAGGTCTGCCGGGATGCAATCCATCCCGGGAGCTTTCCCTGCTTGAACCAGACATAGGGCTAACTCTGTATCAGTATTCGTAAACACTAATGATTTGCCAGGAGAAGTGGGCAGAGATATCCTGTTCCCTGGGTCATTATGAAATTCTAGGTCAGGGTCCTTAAACTGGGATGAAAAAAAATCCACCCATGCTTCCACAGGGACATAATTTATTGTGGTTTGTGAATCAGGATTCCTACCCCATTTCACTACTTCCCAGAACTTAACCTGATTTGAGGATAGACAAACCTCGTAGAGGTTGGTCCAATGGTTCACATCCCACTCTCTCTTTACCTCCCACTGGGCTTTCTTGTACATTTGGTGAGCTAATTTAATATCAGAAGTCACCCTGGATTTAATAGCTTTTATTAGCCCATTATGTGCTTCCCTACATTTTGTATTGTACCAATTTTTGCGGCGACCTGTAGCATTCGCTTTTCCTTGCTTTGTAGGAAGAGTTAAAAGGACCTTAAGCTTAATAAAGCACTGTTCATGAAGGTTACAGATTTGATTTGGTGCCTCCAAATGTGGGGAAAAATTCAATATGGCACTCAGGGTAGATGCAACTTCCAACGATATGCCATCTAACAGGGCTGGGTCCGCCACTACCCTACACCATTTAAGCCTCCTATCATTAATCAGAATAGTATCTGCTGTAATACACTGGGCTGGAGGGGACCTTCCGGGCCCACCTGGGAGCTTTAACCTTAAAAACAATGGATTATGGTCACTCTCCGGACGAACCACAACTTCCATGTCCTCCAGGAGGGGCCAATACTCCATTTTAACCAGAATATAATCGATTCGACTTTTGCAGACCCCTTTATCAAAAGTCGGAAAACTGGCCTTATCCGAGGGGGTGCGACCATTTGCTGCTCTCAAGCCCCACTCCAGGCACAATCCTGACCAGTGTAATGCTGCCTCTGTACCCTTTTTAATATTATTCAGAGACAACGACGGGATATTCCATACTACATCCTCATCAAATCCCAGACTCACATCCTCACATAATAAGGGTTCAAAGATGCAGTTTAAATCCCCAGCTATAAGAATTATTTTGTCTCTCCCAAGCAATTCAAGGAACGAGTCCAACTCCTCTATGAATTTCGGTGAGCGCCCACCTGATCATCCTCGGGCGTAAACATTAATAACAATAAAGGCCTGATGGTTCTCCTTACATAACCTAATCCCCAAAATATCCGGGTTATTCACTAAAATTTCTGTCGGGCTATAACCAATAGATTGCCTGACCCAGATTACCAGGCCCCCTGATGCTCTACCTATTGTACCCTGTATGGCTGGCTTATAGAAATTTAAGAAACCTGCCCTAAATATTGGATCAGGGGCCCAGCTCTCTTGGAAAACCAAAATATCAAAGGTATCGATAAAATCTGCCCAGTCCTCTGAACCGATCCGCCCCTTCAGCCCAGCTATATTCCATGAGGCAATCTTAAGTACCGTATCCTGACTGGCAGGTGGCCAATCTCTTTCAGCCAAGAGAATATCGTAGCCGAATGACAAGTTCTCCCAAAAGAGAGCATTAATGGTGAGTGGTATATCCCGCTCCATTTGGAGTTACATCTCATAAAATCAATGTGGGCCACTCAATTTCATATCTGGTGTTTCCTCCTGGATATAGTCACTCAACGCTACTGCCGCCAGAAAATCCATCAGGTTCCAGTGAACTATTGTGACTGTCCACTCCCCGCTCAGTAGCAGTGTCCTTAATATCCATGGCATGCTTTACTTTAATGCCAACCACCTTCTTCTTTTTGAATTGACGTTGGGACAGTTTGGGTTTATCTTCCTATTTTATTATGAAGTCCAAAGCCCTTTGTGAGTCCTTCTTCGGTTTCATGTACTCCTCTGATCTGTGATGTGAAAATCTACCTCTTTCCGAGCATTCTTCGAATGACTCCTCAAAAGAATGAGATGGACATGTGTCAGTCTCCAAATTATCTCTATCTATTGTTGTATAAGTTTTCTCAATCATTTTTGGTAACTCATGCTCCTGTTTTCTCTGAATCAAGTTTGTGAGTCGTTGGCATACCGCCAATGACTCACTTGCTGCTCACTGGTTGCTTCCCCTTTAATGTTACTTAACATTATGGCAGACACTGCTGCAAAGTTGCCCATCAGTTTTGTCCCCAAATCCAGACCAGAGGCTGCCTATACTCATTCTGGACCTGTTTAACCATCTCTGGCAAAACAGCTGATGAGGGTGTACCATGTGTTATGGTAATTAATGCAGCGAAGACTGTATCCCAAGTGGTACAGTCTTCCACCGTAGAAGCCATCCCCACTGGCAAACATATTGTGAGAATTCATTTTTCCAGAGCACCCATATGGGCAATCACTGCTTCCAGCTGGCTTGTTTTTTGTGCAGCACAGAACACTATTTCCTCCCGTCTTATGGGAATTTTGCCCATAACTGCACTGATAGTATGTGGATTATTTCCAGGTGTAGCCAATTGTGGTTATGCAGCCTGAGCAGCCCTTGCAGGATTTATTGCCATTATTCACATGACAAATTGTGTTAAAGAGCTATGTGTTCTAACCAGATCTGTATATAGCATATGTAGGTCTGAAGCTGTTTGATTGTCAGTATCTGGATAGGGTGTGTAATCGGCTAAGACTGGCCATTGTTCTCCCTCATTGCTAAGGGGACCGAGTCTAACATTATTGTTTGTATGTGGTAGGGTGCCTTCAAATCAATTCTGATGTTCTTGGTCAGTTAGTGGTATTTCTACTGCTTTATAAGCTGTGTAGTTTTTAGGAACGCTATCTGTAGTGTATGTGTGAAAAAGTCTTGAAGTTGTTATAGCTGCTGGGAATTAATAAAATACCCCTGTTGGAAATGCTTCATGGGCCTCAAGCACGAAGGTAATGTCACCACTCATCTAGGGTAGTCCACATTGGCACAGCATTTGTGTAACAGCATATCTGCATTTCATTGGTGTATTGATTGCTGTGCCTTCAGCCATATGAATACATGGACTCGAAGAGGGTACCTTTATGGGGTGATCCATTGAAAGGTTCAATCTTGAAGACCCTACAGATAATACATAGGGTTTACCTGCTCAGCAAAGCAGGATTTTGTCCCAATACCAAGGACATCTCCTGTTAGTAGGCGAATAGGTGTTTATAGGTATTAAGAGGAAAGCTACTCATGTGATCCATTAAATAAGAACACAAGCTAGAACATTAGTGGTGACATGTTGTATGACTTCTACTTTTCCAAGTAAAACTGTGTGTTTATTGGAAAACATAATCATCTGAACTGTGTGAGATTTTTCCAAGCACACCTTCCAGATATGTTGGCCGAAGTCCTTGTAGCTCATACTGCACCATCTGTACCCCTAACCGTACAAGGTAACAAATGCGTGTGCAACCTCAGAACATCTCCCTAAACCAGTGATAATTCCAACCCGGTAGGGCACAAGTGGCAATGTTTGAAACTTAGTTGGAGCTATAGGTATTATTTTTCGACCTGCAAGTTCACTGGCGTTGTATGTTTTCACCACAGATTCATTAAGATTAACCTGAATACTTCGGACACACTATAAGACCTAGTACAGTGGTGCCGGGTTGGAATTATCACCGGCATTACAATCACACCAATTTTTGGCTTACCTGACAGCCTCATACCTATAGCTCCAACTGAGTTTCAAACATCGCCACTTGTGCCCTACCAGGTTGGAATTATCACCGGTTTAGGGACTACCCAGAGCTTTGGCATTTCCATTCCGCCCTGAAGAGTCGGGTGACTACCTGTTTCCCTGACGAAACACATGTTGGCTGGTTGCGCTGTACAACTTATATTACAGAACCCAAGACATCAACAAAGAATACTGTTTAATGGTGTTTCTGACTGACATTTATCTATCATGCTTTAATAGTGTGTGTGTGCATGGGAGATAGTCATATGTATACGTTGTAGTTTTTTCTACACAAATTAAGGGGTTATTGAGGGTTTCCCCTTCCCAGTCAGCACCATATTCCAAATTTTCATTTATTGATACCAACGTTAATAAGCAGAGCGCCATACTTCCTACTACTAAAACCCTGCTTCTTTAGCACAAACCCTGGCAACAGTACACTGCAGACACATCCGCATCGGGATTAGTCCAGTTCCCCAGGACCACATTTCCTGCCATAGGGACACACTAACTTAAATTTTTGTAAAGATTATTATTCCCCATTATTTACCCATACAGTTCCCTGAGTACCACAGGTGTCGCCTTTATAATATATGGACATAAAGGAAAGAGCTCTAGCTGTATGTCTTGTTTTCCTAATAGGAAATACAGTTCTATGGACGGCGGTATTGTTTGACTTAATATTGCCTTTGTCTGTACAAATTCATACTTCAACAATGCCACGTTTCACTAAATGTCTTTTTATGCTTGTTTGCTTTTAGGTGCACAAGAGAAGGAGAGACATTACCCACAGAACTGCCAAACAGGAGGTCTGTACAGTGACGTCACGCTTCAGTCCTCCAATCTCTTCCACTTGTGTAGCTTAATGCCACTGTCAAATGTGAGCTTTCAGATGGCCCCAAAGAAAGTTGCCCCGAAGAAAATGGTCAGTGAGAAGAAGCATCTTTCCTCCTGAGAGAGAGAATTTTTCCTGCTCTTATTCTCATGAAGTGGACCAAAGTTCGCTATGGCTCGGCAGAAGCAGTGCTCCCGCCAAGCCATAGCAAACTGCAATGCCCCAGGGGTGGGTACGCAGGGACATTGCTGGAGCCGGCCCTGGGTGGTGGCGGTCCCTAGTGTCATTTACAGCTCCATGAGAGGGGCCTTTCCCATTTGTTGGCATGGCCGAACCCCAGGGGCTTGGGGCCCCTGGGCTAAAAACAGCCTAAGGAGAGAGGCCATGTGGCCCCCATCTCCCTTTTTTTCATGACCAGGTCCCGGTGGTGGCAGTCCCCAGGTTGATATTGGCCCAGAATGTGGCTGTGCCCACCTCCACCTATTTCCTTAAAGTTTCCCGCCTCCTGCAGGAGCGAGAGAATTTTTCCTGCTCTTGCTTCCATGAACTGGACCATAGTTGGCTATGGCTTGGCGGGAGCAGTGCTCCTGCCAAGACATAGCAAACTGCAGTGTCCTAGGCGTGGGCTCGCGGTGACATTGCTGGAGCTGGCCCTGGGTGGTGGCGGTCCCCAAGGCCATTTACGGCGCCATGAGGGGGGCCGGGCGGCCCTCCTCCAGCAATATTTAAGCCCCGGAGAGGTGGTGGTCCCCAAAGCTGTGTGGGATGGCTCAAAAATCCCCACACTTTATTTTTAAATTTAGACCCGGGGATGTGGCAGTCCCTGGGGCTGTGGGGGGTCCACATGGCCCTCCACATTTAAAATAATTAGCCCTGGGGAGGTGATGGACCTCAGGGCTGCGTGCGGAGAAGGAGCCCGCCCCACGCATTTCTTTCAAAAATAAAGTCCCGGGGAGGTGGCAGTCCCTTGTGCTGTGGGGACGCATAGTCCCCCGCATTTAACATACATAGACCCGGGGAGGTGGCAGTCCCTGGGGCTGCATGGGTGTCAGGATTCCCACATGCATTTATTTATCACTATAGTCCCGGGGAGTTGGCGGTCCCTGGGGCTGCAGGAGCTGCTTGACCCCCGCATTTCCAAAAATTTGCACCGGTGAGGTGGTGGTCCCTGGGACTGCAGGGGGAGGTGGCAACCCCCGCATCAATATTTAAGATTTTCCCTGGGACACGCTTCATTTTTGGAAAAAAATTGGCAAGATTCACAGATCCAAAACGAATTCCGCCTAATTTCTATTTTTAAAAAAAAATGCTTTTCTGGGCCCAGGGGATTCCTGTGGGACCCTCTGAGCAGGTGTAGGGATTCAGGGCTTTTCTACCCTGACCTCTTTTCTAGATTTCTTAATGTTTTCTTACCTTTTTTCTTGTGACTCGGTTCAATCGAGTCATAAGATGGCTGTCAACAGTTCCTGGTTTGAAAAGTTGGCAGTCACTCAGATTGCAGGCTTGAGACCGTGAGAGTTCTCAAATCCACCGTGGCCACAGTTGTATACCTGAAAAATGTTTACATTTCTCAGGAACTACTGAATGGATTTACACCGTATAACAAAAAGAGCCCCTTCTGAACCAAGGGATACCTTTTTGCCAAATTTGTACTTCCGTTCAGCAGTTCAGGCTGTACTGTGTCTAAAGTTTCCTATTAAAATGAACATTGAGAAAATGCATTGCGGGACCCCCTTTTTTCCGGTCCTTACTTGACGAATCATCCCAAAATGTACAACACAGCTGGAAAAGTAAGTGGGCCATTAGTTTTGAAAGTTTCATGAAGATTCGTCAGACAGCGCCAAAGATATTGGCAAAAGATTACATGCTTTTTTAATAGAAACAATGTCCTAACTATAACTACCTACTAGCGACTATATATATATGTATTTAACAATTCTACTCTTATATTTATAATTTCAAAATTATTTTGGTACGCTGAGCTTTTCTCTATGGCAAAGAGAATTACAAAAATCAGTGTTACTGCACTAAATCCCACATGTCCTTCCTTCCCTATTACCTGGCTGTTTTCTGAGGCCAAATTTCATCATGTTTGAACAAACAAAATTAGACCTTGCTGAAATGTATTTAATTCAGGCCAAGACTCGGGCTCATTTACAAGCTCCTTGCGCCTCCGGAGCATCACTTTAAAAAATGCTCTGGCAGTGCACACTGCAGGGCCATGTCTACGCGGCCCATACAGCCACCCTGCGTGGCTTTTCATGGCCTTGTAGGTATGGTGTGAGGTAACGCACCGCAAGTCACTGCACTGCCTCACACTGAGATAGGGATGTGTACCCTGGGCGTTATGGTGGGTGTTCCAACATAACACCCATGGCATTTGGCACATTCTCCGATTTACAACATGCTATAAACCTAGGAATGCGTCAATAGCCTCCACTTCTCCATGGATGGTGTAACAGTTGTTTTTGTGCAGGAAGGTGTCCCTCCCTGCACTAAAACAACTTGATTTCAATGCAGGCAGCCTTGCACCATGGAGAAAGGGTGCCTGCATTGGCGCTAGGCGGCCATTTGTGCATCAGCACAGTAAAAGAGGACAGGAATGAACTGTATCTCAGAGATGCAGCTCATTCCTCCCTCGTTTTTGGACGTAGAACAGCGCAGCAGGAAGGCTTTGAGCGCTGCCCCACACCCAAAATAAGTTAATCAAGCCCTTAGTTTCCACTTTCAATCCGAATAGGAAACAATAGCAAAAACAAACAGAGATGGCCATCATATAAAAGTACCCAACTTATTAGTTCCTGATTAGTTTCTGCAGAAGTAGATGATGATTCGTTAGCTTTTGTCAGACCCACTCTGAGGAATATAAAATGGCACAGAATTTATTTGTAACCTTTGTCTGAGGCTAAGTAAATAAGGACTAAGAAGTTCTGCGGAATTTCCGGACTACCATTTAAACCTAATATTCTGAAAATGTTGCAAGCCATGCCCCGGAGCCACAGCTTTTACTTTGCAGAACTTAGGACAGTATGCAAAAGCTGAACAACTCGCCTGTCTGCTTTGGTTGAACTACCGGAAGAAATATTATTTCGGGATTTCCTCCAAGAAAAGAAAGCTTCCAGCAATTTAATCTGGAAAGTTCAAATCTAAGTCGAAAAAATGTTTCCTTCTAGCTAGATAGCTCACAAACGAATAATCAGAACATTGCATAACTTTTCTTTTGCGTGAGAGGGTACCAAATGAACGAGATAAATTAGACGTGTGCCACATTAGTAAAATGTATGACAATGCTTAATTTGTGCCATAGTTGCAGGTGGCAGGCGCCAATACTCATTTTTGGCCCTCAGTAATCATTTTTTATTAACAGACCTTGACCAAGAGCAAGAGAAAACCGAGAAAACCGAAAAAGGCAGACAAGCAAGAGGAAATAGTAGAAAAACAGTGGGAAAGAGAGAAAGCAGATTTGAAAAAGAGCCTGCTAGAGTGAGTTAAACAATCCCCTGAGGCATTTTCCTCTTTCTGTGTGTGCTGCAGAATGCACCACACATAGAAACAGGAAAGAACAAGGGGAAATAACAATATTTCTCCTCGTTATGCCTCTCATTGGAAGGCATGGCATTTGGCATATTCCCAGGTTTACCAGTAATGGTAAATCTGGAAATGTGTAAACATCCATGGGTTTGGTGTGGGAACACACATGCACCACCCATGGAATGCCTCCCTGGGGCAGAGTAACGCAATACAGAGATATGTGCTGCATTGCATTACTCCTGATTAAACAAACCATTCAGGACCATGCAAAGTGGCCTTTCGTAGCGTGATAAATCGTATTTGGGGTCAGCGTTGCTCATGTATCACGTTGGGTGGTGCAAATGCGATGCAAACCCCTTCAGAAATAGGCCTCCTAAGTAGGACCTTAACTACTGGGCTACTAGTGACCACTTATAAAACATTAAATAAACATGACTATGTGATTAAATGAAAAGTACAACTCAATGATGCACTACTAGTGAGTGTATATCGACAGCCACATCATTTGCGTTAGTCTGGATTTATCAAGCCACTCAGGGTCACGCAAGGATACCTTGCGTGGCTTGATAAATCGCATTTCAAGGCTTGTGTCGCTTTTGCATCACACAACGTGGTACAAAAGTGACACAACCCTCAATAAATATGCCCCTAATTGTATTAAACTGCTCTTAATATCTTTTTGTAATAAATATGTAACAGTTGTTTGATGTGAATTTTGTACTAGGGATTATTTTTTTATTATTAATTTTTTCCAACATGCTCTCTCTTTCATATGAAAGACCAACACATCAAGTATTGAATCAGGCATTTAGAGGAACGTTATTAAAAAGTGATGGCAGAATGGCTGTCTAACACCTAGTACTGCTACTGCCTACAGGAACTATGTGACAGTTTGTAAGGTTTTAGCGGTGCCACCATGCCTGTTTTGTAATTAAGAATAAAGTGTACATTTAGATTAGCAATAAGATTTTAATTACTTTCTTCTTGTGAAAAACAAATCATACGTATCCATGTACGTCAGCTTTAATGAACTCAGAACTGTATTTATGAATGATATATTCTCCTCAAGGGCATCTTGCACTACATCACATTTCCTATAGGAGAAAATCCTGCCACCTGCTCATTAGATAAGTTTGTGCTTAAAGTAACTTGTTTCTGTAACAGGATACGGTTCCATAGACTTGTATTGGTAAAAAAAAGATAGAATCAGCCTTAAATATTATAATTTTGTTGTTGGTAGCAGTGGACTTTAATAACCACACAGAGAACAATAGATGGTATAAAAAAGTATGTATGTTTGTGGGTGCTGCACCAGACCGCATTTTTGCTACCAGTGGGTGCAACCCTAGTGTGAAAAACAATGACACTCAGCTCAATAATAATATGGCCAGGAGCACAACAAAGTAAAATATTGGAATACAAATGGTATGTAATATAGCACAACATGTACATATGTGTAGTACAATTAGCACTTTTGATTTCCAATCTGTGTTAGAAAGAAATCCCAGTATTCCAGAATTTATACAAAAATATATACAATAGAGTGCAATAGATGCCAGTTGTAACTAACTGCTAATACATATTGTGTAGATGCCGTACCATGATGATGATCATTAGTATGTGTCAACATGTATACAGTTATGAGGGAGTAGATATATCCAGTCACTTATTTGTACAGTTTGATGATTGTACAGTTGAAAAAGGATGGATACAGCCGACACATGTTTCGTCCGAGTTACATTTTCAAGCCTGTAGCATATGTGTAGGTAATTACAGTTGTATAAACAAAGCAGTGTGTAATACCCAAGACAATGTGAGCAAAACAAAAAACAGGCAAGGAAGGAGAGTAGTGGTTGATAGAGTGATAAGAAAAGAACCATTACCAAATATAGATAGGTGATAGGAAAAAGTATGAACCTGAACAGAATCAAGATTTCAACAGTATTTACAATACAAACCCAGTGAAAAGGAGTACAAGTGTAGTCTTCATACACCTAAACCCATGTCCAAAAGATAATCATTGGTATCAAGGCTATATAGCTACCTAATGGTATCCAAATTCAAAAAAGATTACAATATGATGAACAATCTAGAGAAAGAAAATAGGGTGGAATCAATGTGATAATAATCACTCCAAATGGTTTCAGAATTAAAAAATGTGGATACCAAAAGCAGTACTCTCTGTAAATGAAGATGTGTCTTAAATGTAAGAGGAGCTTTTAGACATACCTGTCAGTGGTCTTTCCCAAAACTTTATGCATTCCTCCTCCATTTTTGCTGATCTCATTTTTGTTGCCCTTAGGACTCTGCATTCTTTACCACTGCTGACCAGTGCAAAAGTGCATGTGCTCGTTCCTTAAAACATGGTAACATGGGCTTAGCCCCAAGTGGCATATTTGATTTTCTTATAAGTCCCTAATAAAGTGTTACTACATTTACCCAAGGCCTGTAAATTAAATGCTACTAGTGGGACTGTGCACTGATTGTGCCACACACTTAGACAGCAGTTTAAACATGTCTCAGGTCTGCCATTGCAGTCTGTGTCAACAGTTTTTAAACTGCCATTTCGACCTGGCAAAATACACCTTTTGCCAAGCCCAAACCTTCCTTTTTAACATATATAAGTCACCCCTTGGGAAGGCCCTAATCAGCCCTCAGGTAAGGGTGCAGTGTATTTAAAAAGTAGGACATATACTTTCAAACTTTACAGGTCCTGATAGCGAAACACTCTTTAATTAGTTTTTCACTTCTGAATGGCCTACCTCTCCAATGGGAAAACATTTGAGTTACCTTATTACATTTAATAAACTGTAATTTCCAAATGAGAGCAGGAAACCAATTTATGTTTGGTGTCATTGTAATTGTAATGAAAAATCCTAATTTACGGCAAAGTCGCATTTTAAATGAAAATTTTGAAAATGCCACTTTTAGAAAGTCTGCATTTTACTGCCTTAGCCATTGAGTGCCTATAACCTGTCTCTGGGTCACTTTAAAGGGTATAGGTGACAGTCGGGCTTTGTGTATTCCTCCTAGACAGCCACACACAATAGAGAGCTTAGGTGTTCTTGGATGGCCAACGCTGGCAGGATTGGAGGGCGGAGCTGAGTACAGCACCACTTACACTTGAATAGGCTGTGTCATGTCTTCACACAAAGGGTTTAACGGCCCTGCATTGTCACTTCAGCTACTTGGAGCCATGACAGGGGAGATAGGGAATTCCAATCACTTCAAAGACGCTGTCTAGAAGCTTCTCCCACCTGCCCAAATTAGTGCACCAGTATATAAAAAGGGGACCTCAGACACCAACTCCTCAGAATACTTCTGGACCTGTGGATAATCTGCCAGGACGAAGCACCACTGTGCTGCTGAAAGGACTGCCACTCTGCTGTAATGCTGCTCTGAAGGTACTGCTGCCCTGCTGTGCTGCCAAGCTGCCCTCTTGCCTGGGTTAGAAGGACTGGACCTGCCTCTCTAGAACCAAGAGCCTGCCAGTAATGACTCATCCAGTCACACCTTCGCTCCCTTATTTTCGAAATTGTAATTTGAAATCTGACTTTACCGTATGTTAGGATTTTAAGTCAGGATAAAATGTAATAAGAAGCTGGCCTGGTATATGATGTCCACTAATGTAAATGTGCACCTTGTACCAGCCCAGACAACCATTATGGTGATTTAAGAGGTCTTAGACAACTTTAGAAAGCTCTCTAAGTGGTAGCTGTGGAGGTCTTGAAGGAGTGTAAAGCAGCTTGTTTTACCAGAATGCAATCTTATTGTATAGATTAAATGAAAAAGAACCACACAAAGTATTTATAAAAATATGTATTTATTATATAACAATGTCTAGTATGTAACAGTATCTCCCACATGGAAATAGACACAAAGCACACAATACTTCATTAAAGAAATCACAGTAAATTGTACAAATACACAGTAGGTCCCAGGGGAGGACCAAACAATATACTAAGAAAGTGGTATAAGAACCACAACTCGAGTCAGGACAATGTCGAGAGGGTGTAGAATCACTGGGGATCCAAGTAACCACCCAAGGTAAGTAGATAGAGAGCGCGTGCAGCGTGGGAACACGACCGTGGGCTCCATACAACTCTACGTGTAAATGACTCTTGGATTTTTAAAGATTAAGGACCCTTCTCAGTGGACCCTGAAGAATCCCCATGGAAGACAGAAGGTTGGAGAACCACTTCACCCATGGATACCCTAGTACCCACCTTACCAAAACCAGGGAAGCCAGGTACCTAGGGGTGAAGTGGTGTTGGAAACTGCCATCAAACCCAATGGAGGACTTGAGGAAAGTGCTGCTTCTGGAAGAGGAGAAAGTCTCCATGGGAATCCAAATGTGGATTCTTGAAAAGGAGTACCTGAAAGCAGAGGGGACAGAGTCTATGTCACTTTTGGAGTGACCAGGAGCCTTGGAAGGCGAATGCTCTCCGATGTCGGGTGCTTCAGGGATAATGTTGTTGACCATGACTCTACAGCTGGGGGGACCAAGCAATGCTGAGGATGACCAGGAGCCATATATGAGCTGTCCCACGAAGGATGTCGACTGTGGAGGGGTCGCGATGTGCAGGAGCATCGACAAGCCGTGGCAAATGCAACCCACGCAGAAAGTCAAGAAAGTACAAAGTTGTGACCAGCAAGGTCGAGAGGGCCCGAGCAATCAGGGGAGCACAGAAACATTGTAGATGACCCTCCACAGGACCCACTGGATCGCAAGAGGACCTCAAGCAGTTTACCAAAGCAGCAGGCCACGTTACACACGATGCGATGTGGCTGACGATCTTGATGGAAGAAATTGCCAGAGTTTGGGACTCCATGGAGCCTGATGCAATTGTTGCAAAGTTGCCAACAAGCCTTTGCAAAAGTACGTGGTGCACAGGGGTTCAGTTATTGCAGCCCCCACAAGGGATACTGGCCTCAAACTTGGTGAGAAGACAGCTCAGGCCTTGAGGGACATAGAAAACTACCACCTGCGTTGTTGAACCATTCGGATTCCGCAGGAGCTTTGGATCAGCAGACCAGTCAGCAGTGTTGAGGTGCCAGCGAATGCAGGAAAGTGACCCCTTCACCTCAAGGGAGATTCCTTCAAGTGTCTTTGGCCTTGGAGGGTTTCTGTATGAAGCACGGACAAAGACAATGCAGCAGACAGACAGGGTGATGAAGTCGGGCCCTTACGAAGTCCAGCGAAGTCCAGAGTGTCCAGACGGTCGAAGTTGAAGTGGTATTGGAATTGAATCTTGTCCCACGACGAATCTCGGGACTTACACCCAGGTAAGCCCTTAAGTATCGTAGGGAAAGGGTTGGGATGATTCAGGGGACCCTTCGAGGGGAGGGTCTGGACAGGGGGGAGTTCACTCCCATGTCCTTTGCCCAGTTTTGTGCCAGAACGGGAGCCAATGGCTCCCAGGACTGGTTTGAACTGGACTACGCACATGGACACCAAATGTGCTCCTCATGCAGACTTTCTTGTGCTGGCAAGCACACCCACCCAGCCCTAATACGCTAAATCCTGTCTGGGAGGAGTTCACACCTCACTGTGACAAGATGCCTATTGTTCCACCTTCCTTTACTCAAGCTTGACTCAGCAGCAGGAGGGCAGAAATGTGTCTTTGGTCAGCAGCAACCATTTTGTTGCCCTCTGGGGTTGAGAATACAGACCTCTCCCTTGCCGCCTCAATCAAAGAAATTTACCTATACCCTGGTGGCATATCAAAAGTACTGAGAAATTTGGCAGCACCCAGCTTTTCATTGAGCTCATCAGCTCGGGGGATGGGTGTGCGTCATTCTTCATGATGGGATTGAGACATCAGTAGTACATGCAGAACCTAAGTTCTGAGGTTGTGCCCGGTGAGGCAGACTTGGTTATCAACACCACGGGGCTGGACCAGGGACTATTGAAGGGCTCGATCTCTGGTAACACCTACTTCTTGATTCTGGCTCTCACCTTGTCTAACAACCTGTAAATATTATTTTTAAGAGGAGGACGGTCTCTGGTGTCTATGTAATGAATGCACAGGTGGGTGAGTCCAGAGATGAGAGAGAACAAACTGCCCTAATAACTGACAACAGTCCCTCTGCAGTTCTGGGGTCAGAGTAGGGGAGAGGTTGACACCCTTCACTGACCTATTTTGTTCCTCAGCAGCAGGAGGTCGGGGAGAGACTCACTCTCCTCTTCCACTCTCTCATCTGTCACAGTAGGGTATGAGGCTGTTCAGATGGTGCAGCCTTAAAAGGTCTCTAGGGGTCTGGAGGCCCACCAAGTAAGTGGACATCCCTTTCCTTTCCTTCACATCATATGGGCCTGTCCAGCAATCCTAGAGCTCTCAAAGCTCCACGGGCTCCATGCGCTCCATACCCTACACCTTCTGGCAGATTGAAACTCTAGCAGAGTGACCTTCTGGCAATACTAGAGTTTCATAACTTCTTGACTGGCCTCAAAATGTCTTTTCACCATCTTCCAGAAGAGGTGCATCTGCTTGTGGAGGACCAGCAAGTAGCTCTTAGGGGGTTTCCTTGGGACTTGCTCCAGTCCTTCTTTTACAGGTTTATGAGGTCCCCTAACAGGGTGGCCATGGAGGAGTTCAAAGAGGCTAAACCCTACTACATTCTGTGGCACCTCCCTGTAATCAAAGAGAAGGCATGGAAAGAGGACATCCCCCTTATGTGTTATGGATACAGGTATTCCCATTCTCATGCATTTCAGGGGATGTTTTGAATCTTTCTATAGGACCAGTTGATTGAGGGTGATAGAGAACCCACAACTTACCCTACACTCATCTCACCTGGACTTCCTGTACACCAGTATGAAGTTAGTGCCTTTGTCAGACACTACCTCTTTGGGAAATCTGACATGGGAAAAATTCCTTATTAGGGTCCTGGTCAACGCAGGTGCAGTAACCGACCTCAGATGGATGGCCCCTGGGTAGCGAGTGGGTAGCGAGTGGTATGGTCTACGAAGACTAGGATGAACCTGTTGCCTAAGCATGTCACCCGCTCCAAGGGTCCATGTTGATGCATCTCTTTCCCTCTCTCAAGATCTAATGGTCATTAGATTTCCACTCACAGACTTACTTTTTAGAGCTAGTACATTTCCCTTTTCTTGATTGGAACCTTCATTAGGTTCTACATTCAAATCTATGTTTGTTGACTTCATCTGCTTCAAAAGTTTCCAACTTCCTCACAATCTTAGCTTAGCATTAGGGAGTTTCTGTTCATGGAAATGTCAATTTTTTATGGGGTGCAAACACCATCTTTATCTCTCCTTCTATGCTCCTCTTATTGCTATAAGCAGATTGATCACTTGATTAGCAAAACAAAAAGAGGGTCTATTACTTTAGAAAAAGTCAGAATAGGTGATTGTAGGTTTGTGTATGTTTGTGTGAGTGTTAATCTGTGTGTGTGAGAGAGAAAGAGACATTAAGGACCTGATTTAGACCCTCACGGGCAGCCCACCATCCATCAGGGTTGCAGGGGTCATCTTCTCCACAATATCTGTTGGAGTGCCACCCACCATATTAAGAGCTCACCACCAGCTCTGTGGTGATCTATGTGCCTTCACAGAAAACAAACCCAAACCTATTCCTGTGGCGGCCCTAAAGTTTAGCATGCAGCCGCTGTAATTTAGGTGGGCGCGGTCCAAACTTTTTTGTTTTTCAGAAACAAACTCCCAAAGAATATTACTATTCTGAAAAATAGAGAACAAAGGTAAAAATATAATGTCCCAGGCCATAGGAGGTTTCTCCTTGGTTGTTTGGTTCATTATTGTTTTCTGTTCGTGACCTCCAGGATTTATCCGGTGTTGATAGACAGAAAAAAGGGCAGCAGACCATCTCCTCTACACTGTCTGAGTGGTCTGATGCCCCTAATCTGACAGCACTGACTCTGGTCATTAGAGTAATTGCTGCACGGCTATCAGAAAAGTAATACATTCAAAATAGAGTGTGCCTTTTGAAGGTTTGGCAGATTGGGTACAGCATGACATCTGTGTTGAAATACCATGTCCATCAAATTCCAAATCGGGCCCTTCTCTTTTCTTTAATTGCTGTAGTACAGGGATGTTTAATTTACGTTCTAGGGGCCTACATTCTTGTCAGTCACTCAATAAACTTTATTTCAGTCGTCAGACCTTAAAAGTAGGCCTGGGCAAAAATTTCGTTCCGTTCGCGGAAATTGCGATAATTTGACATTTTTGCGTTCCGCGGAGAGCGCGAAAATGTCAAAAATTCCGGTTTCCGCAGCTTGGCGATAATTTGTTTCTTGCTCGCGCTGTAAAATGATACATTCTCGCGCGCGCGCGATCGCCTTACCTGAATCCCTGCGTTCGCCGACAAGTTTTCTTGATCCGGTCGCGTTCTCCATGAGATGTTGTATTGTTTTTAGCCATTTGCGCTGTCTCGCGACAGTTCGCGCCCGCAGTGACGTCATGCGTCGCGCGATCACGTCTTTCTTCTCGCGATCATGCACCGCGAGAACAACTCAAAACAAGATGGCCGCGCCCGCAAGCAGCCACATGGGTAAGTTGGCGACCCGCAACCATGCAGAAAATCGCGCGAACATGCCGGAAAAAAACTTCCGCATCTTCGCGATATTTCTGCTTGTTTGCGATAATTTTAAACATTCTCGCGATAATTTGCGAAGGTTAATTCCGCAAATTCCGCCCACCCCTACTTAAAAGTACAAAGTGCGTATTCACAACCTAATAAAATGTTGATATAATGAAAATAATCAGTTACACTAAAAAACTAGCAGATCATATAGCTTAATGTTATGAAACGCAAGCCTTTTCTAGGAAAAAAAACTGTACATTGATTACCTTTAAAAGCTACTAGCTGATCAATTCATATTGCATTATGGATACAAATACATTATTTCCTATAGGCTATAGAACTAAAATGATACACATTGATGTATTAGAATAGTACGTTCGCTGCCTTGGGGGTCCAAATGATATAATAAAAAAGGGTTGCTCAGTTAACTACACTTCATGGAGATTGAAGTAGATTCCCCCACTAGCAATGCCTAAACGAATATGCTGTAATATGGGCCTGTTGGGGGAGATAATAGGTTGGGTTTTAGGGCCTTTCTTCTTATTCCCCACACGTGGCCCAAGAACTTTGCTATTGCTCACACAAATAGAGGTCTTATGTTTGATTTTAGTATGGTCAAGACTACCCCATGATCTCTGGTACTGAGCTGTTTGCAGTTAGGGATTAACCATTTTCTTCCGGGTCCAGAGTATGCAGGGCAACCAAAGACAGCATGACTGATTGATTCAATTGGGACAGAACAGCAGGGACATCCTTTATTCTTAGCAGAATTGGATGGCCATAAGTTTGTAAGTGAATTCAGGGGTAGAGAGCCATGTCTGAATTGGATGTAGAGTTTTCTATCGGCCGGCACCAGAATAAGGTCAAGGTATCCTTCCCAGATACATGATATTTAAAGTCTGTGAATTCCTCAGTTAGTCTGCCCTGAGTGCTACCCCTGGCATCATTCTGTGCTATCCAGTCCTAATACGTTAGTTGAATTTGTTTTTTTTAAGGCAATTCTGGGCAATTAATACTACTCCCCTTTACCCCAATTTTGTTGAGAAGGATTCTGATGTTGCTGGTCTAGCCTATTTTCTTAGATGTGTCTGGAGAACAAACATCTTCAAAAGCTAAAGCATATGGGAACAGTTCGGGGGTTGAGACTAATCTCTGACAGAATAGGAGCGGGCAAAGTTTTACTAGATCTTTGACAGATTTAATGCACATATCCAGTTTGAGACGGAAAGTGGTGTACTTGGGGGAAGGGGCACTAGGTTTCTAAGGAACTTATTCTCTGTACATTCTTGTCATATTTTCATGATATCCACATATGCTAAATTTACTTATAATGATAGAACTAAAGTGGTTATGCTAAAGGTTTCCCTACAACCAGCCATTCCTGATCTAGGGTCGACATCTCTGCTCATCTATTTTTGATTGACGCTCTCTTATCCTAATCAGTTGCAGAAGGTTAGCTTCTATAGAAGTGTATATATGGATAAAAGAAATACAGACATTTAACTTGGCTTTTGATTTCCCAATATTCTAATATTTATAAACATTTAAAAATAGTTTAAAAACTTAAAATTATTCTTTGATCAAAATTCAGATATTTGAAACCATGTTTCCATATCCTTTATAAATTCTAAGAAAATAAATGAATTCGTATTGAAGAACCAGGGCCTTATGGGCCTGGCGGCGCAGGGCACGCCTTAATCTCCTGAGTTCACCTGCTTTGTTGAACAGAGACACAGGACATTCTGTTGAGTGTAGAAGATCAGGTTTATTAGCTGCAGCTAAGTACAGTTGTCCCTGAAGTACACTCAGTATGTTCTTAGGAGACAGCCACTTTACTCCGTGGCGCACAATCTTTTATAGCACATAGATTCACCAAGAACACTCCCAATGCATACATGGTTATCCAATGAGAAGAGTTTGAAAACAAGATATAACCAATGAGAAAAGTTTGAAAACAAGATATCAAGTAACCCAAATAAACCTCTCTTCCAACTATTTTTGTCACCCCTCCCCACAAGTTAATCAGTGGTAGTGTCTACAACTCAACTTGCAGGTGGCAGGACATATTTGTATGCTTTGGAGGACAGTTGTGAAATGAGAGAATACAAGTAGAGAATAGCGAAGGCCAGAAGATAAGATCAAGTCAGGAAAGAATGGTGCGAACCACAGACAGTCGAGACAGGGTTTAGTCAAACCAGACGAGGATTAGTGGACTCAGCCAGTCCCTGACATCAGTCTCGTAAACAGAGGCAGAAGGTTATTTGACACGTCGCAGTAAGATCAGCAGAAAACTTCGTTCATTGTGCTGCCTGAGTGAAGGCAACACAAAATGGCGGTGGAACACAAAAAATGGTGGCTGAATACAAGCGAGATCGAAAATCGAATTTCCTCAGACCCTCCTTTTGCCATAACTCAGGCAAAACACACAGATTCACGTTAATCTGAATCAATGTCAATAGCCATGAGGTCGTCAAACTGTTGCTGCAACATCATTTTAATGTTCT
Source organism: Triturus cristatus (assembly GCF_964204655.1). Taxonomy (NCBI): domain Eukaryota; kingdom Metazoa; phylum Chordata; class Amphibia; order Caudata; family Salamandridae; genus Triturus; species Triturus cristatus. Next base: position 1,292,438,110 of record NC_140589.1, read on the forward strand.
CTGTTTTCTGTGACTCGGGTCTTGGGACACTCAGAGTGGCAAATCCGTTGGTAGCCACGTGTAAGCTCTATCGTGGCAGACAAAATATGTGCCCTGGGTTGGCACTAACGGCGGTGAATTCTGAGACGTGTAGATGTATGTATGGGAACAAAAGCTTTTTCTTTGTCCAGTGTCAGTAGTCTGGCCATTCATTTGTAAACAGAAATTACCTTGATGAGGGACAGTCCAAATTGGTGGAGATTTTCCCTGTTTAGTTTTATCTGTAAGGCTAGTAATGTAACGAGTCACGTTCCAATTAGTATATGTTTGTCTCTCGTCAACAGGAACCTTATTATTCTCCACAATTTTAGTCATAGCCACCATTCCCTTTATCAGAGAATTATGACTAAAATCTGGCTTACTACCATAGGAACCAGCTGGACGTCTAAATCAGCTCTGATATGCATTTGAAAATATTACAAAATAGGCCCAAGCGGAACCTTCATAAGAAAATGGAAGGACTAAATATGGCATCCCTTTATCTGTGGTATGAGGCATAAGTCCACACACACAACAGTGAGTTGTGTTGACTACCAAATGGTGTTGGTGCAACAATTGGATAAATGAATTATTAAAATATTCTGTTCTCCTGATTAGTTCATGTTGGGGAAGTGTATATAATTGATGTGGGGAGATAGTAGAATGAAGAGGCAAGGAGATAGAATTAGGGAAAACTTTTTGCTGCATAGCATGAATAACCCAACCTACACAAGCCAATAAGATACACAAAAATATAGAAACACACAGTGTTACGCCACATCGACTGTACAATATTTTACAATATTTCTTTCTCATCTCTTCCTTATTATCCTTCTTTCCTAATTTAACATCCATCCTCTAAAATTGTTGCTCACGGCAATCTTCCTTACTCACTTGGCTGTGATTATTAGCCGTCCTATGACACTGCAAGTCCTGGGGGCCTAGCCACTATACAGGTCACAAACCAAGACTCCTACCGTGACCCTGCAACCTGGACAGATGATAAATGTAGCAGAAGAGATGGAAATCTCAGGTGTCCTTGACCAATCTAGGACTTAAATTGTATCTAGTCCTTGTTGGTACAGTTTGGTCTTGAAATAGGGTCTGTGGCTCTGTAGTGTTTAATCGGAGATGGGAAGGTACGGCTTCTTGTAGAATGTCGTCATCTTCTTTCTCCGATCGAGTTCCATCCAGGTGTGCACTACTGAAAGGTATGAATCGAGGGGACTTTTTCTCCTTCAGAATCACCTATACCCTTACGAACCCACTGATCAAAAGGCAAGGGCAAGGGCACTTTCTTGCAGTGCACGCCATGGATCCAGTTCTTTTTCCCTTTGACTTTTACTGCTGTGCGAGTTGTCAGAAGGACTTGTCGAGGCGTCTTCCAGCGAGGTTCCAAATTCTTTGTCCTCTGAAATTTTTTCACACAGACCCAGTCTCCAGGTTGGATAGAATGACCTGGGTCTGTGGAGGCTACTGGTAAAGCGTGTTGAACCTGTTGGTGAAGAACACGTAATTTAGTGGTGAGGTCATGTAAATAGTCAGTCAGCATTGGATACTCTATATCAGAATACTTTCTAGGGCGAGGGACTCCCCATACATTAGCTGGGCGCCCAAAAACAATCTCGTATGGGCTGAGTCCCAAATGAGAATGTACAGCTGTTCTAGTGGACAGGAGAGCCAAAGGTAAAGCATCGGGCCAATTAAGACCTGTGCTGGCTTGTACTTTTGCAAGCTTAAGTTTGAGAGTGCCGTTATAGCACTCTACCAAACCCGCGGACTGAGGATGATTTGCCGCATGAAACTTCTGCCTTATACCAAGACCGGTACACACCTTTTGCATAATTTGTCCTACAAATTCACTTCCATTGTCACTCCAGACAATGCGCGGCAAACCAAACCTAGGGAAGAACTCTTTTAGAAGAACCTTGGCAGTGGACAAAGCAGTGTTGTCTTTCAGGGGGTAAGCCTCTATCCATCTGGAAAAGGCACATACCACTACCAGAACATATTTAAGATTGTTACATCGATGCATGTGAATGTAGTCGATTTGCAACACCTCAAAAGGATATGTTGGGGGAGCAAAATGACCTGCCGGAGTTGGGGTTCCCTTTCCCGGATTGCACATCAAGCAAATGATACAATGCTTCACCACATTATCTGCACATTTTGGAATCCCTTCGTTCAGCCACACTGGAGCCAGAAGTTTACATATTCCTTGTGCACTGATGTGGGCTGGACCATGTGCCATAGTAACTACAGGCAGTACGTAGGCGTCTGGTAACAGCCAACGCTGGTGTTCTGACAATTCTATCCAACATCCTGTTGCGTCTAACATTCCTGTACTCTCTTTCCACTTTCTCAACTCTTTCTCTGTAGCATCTCCTTGAATCGATCTCACACTTTCTATTGTGTCCTCACACATCCCTCTTTCCCTGACCCAATTCGCAGGGCCCGCAACATACATGCGACTTGTAGCATCTCTGGCTGTCCTTTTTGCTACCTCATCCGCAAAAGCATTTCCGCGACCAACATCATCAGTAATGTTCTTATGCGCACTACACTTCACAATTGCTATCTGGGTAGGCAAAACAAGTGACTCAAGAAGATCAGTTACCAATTGACCATGCTGTATTTTAGTACCGTGGAAGGTAAGGAATCCTCTTTCCTTCCACAAACGACCGAAGATATGCGCTACACCGAACGCATACTGGCTGTCGGTATACACATTCACTCTCTTTCCTTTAGATAACACACACGCTCTGGTCAAAGCTATCAGTTCAGCTGCCTGAGCTGAATTATGTCTGATGCGTGCTGTCTCCACGATTGTATACAAGGTGGTAACAGCATAAGCTGAAGTTGTCTCACCATTTGGGAGTTTGAAACAAGACCCATCCACCCATAGGATCCCATCTGGATCCACTAACGGCGTATCTTTCAAATCAATCCTGCCTTTGGTCTCCTCCTCAGTATGGAGAAAACAATCATGTTGTTTCCGAATATCTTTCTCTTCTGGAAGAGGTAACAGTGTGGCTGGATTTAAAATATTACATCGTTTGATGTGCACATGACTAGCCAAGAGCGTCAGCTCATATCCAGACAATCGAGCACATGTAAGATGTTGTGTTTTCGTCCTATTTAGCAAGGTATCCACTGCATGTGGTACCATAACAATGAGAGTATTATCTAGCACCACTCCAGCAGACTGACAAATAGAAATCGCTGCTGTTGCTGTAGCTTTAAGACAACTAGGCAATGCCTTGGCAACTGGGTCTAACGTAGCTGAAAAATAGGCACATGGCCACTGTTTGGCTCCAAATCGTTGTGTTAAGACTGACAACGCACAACCCTCTCTTTCATGGACATAGAGCGTGAAGGGCTTACTGTAATCTGGAGTACCCAACACAGGAGCAGAACACAGAGCAGTACGTAAATCAGAAAAACTCTTCTGACATTCGTCAGTCCAAGGAAGGGGTTGGGGTGTGTCTTTCAAAGTGAGTGCTAACAAAGGTTTGGCCAACAAAGAAAAATTCGGAATCCACTGTCTACAATAAGAAGTGATGCCCAGAAAGGCGCGCACCTCTCTTTGTGTAGATGGCACAGACATTTGCGCAATTGCTTGAATTCGTTCTGGGGTTAATCGCCTTCCCTCCTTTGATAAGAGATGACCCAAATAGGTAACCACTCGACGGACATATTGTAGTTTAGAAGGCGAAACCTTATGATTAAGATCAGACAAGTGACGTAACAGTGCAACAGTCACATTCTTGCAGACATCCTCTGAATCAGCAGCAATCAACAAATCATCCATATATTGAATAAGAGTAGCACCTGGGGGCAAAGGAAAAACATCAAGCTGACATTTCAGAGCTTGACTATAAATGGAGCGGCTTTCACAATAGCCTTGGGGTGCGCGCTTGAGCCGGAAACTTCGGCCCCCTAGAGAGAAACCAAAAATATCCCTACTCTCTTTGGCAATGGGAATGCTGAAGAAAGCATTTTTCAGATCAATAACAAAAAACCAAGCCGCTGAGGCAGGTATCATAGTTAACAGGGCAGTGATATCTGGAACAACAGGAAACTGTGGTACAACAATTTTATTGACCTCCCGAAGATCAATTACAAAACGATAAACAGGAGGCTTAGAAGGATCAGTGCGTTTAAGAACAGGAAGAATAGGACTATTACATACATTTCCTCTCGTTTCCTCAATCACACCCTTCTGAACCAAATCATAAATGATATCCAAAAGCGCTCTTTCACCTTCATTGGAAATTCTGTATTGAGGAATGCGTGGCAATTTAGCATTGGGCTTGAGAGTAACAACATAAGGCGGGATCTCAAGACAACCAACATCATTTGGACCCGTAGCCCAGAGCGTTGCAGGAAGAGAGAGCAATTCAGGTGGGAATTGATCTTCAGACAAATAAGTTGAAGAAGTCAATTTCTGCCCTAAAGTAAGATGCACACCAGAAGGAGAACAATATATATCGTTGCATGCATTCTTTTCAATAGATCCAAACCCAACAGATTCTCGCCGCAACCAGTCATTAAAAGAAGAGGAGCTTCCATATCATAAGGGCCAATTGAAATAGGCAAAGGACAGGAGACCGGGTTACGAACTGGGGCGCCAGAAAATCCTACCGATACATTTGTTAAGCCAGACAAAGGTGCCCCAGGGAGTTTAGGGTGAATGATAGAACTTCTCATCGCACCAGTATCTAAAAGAAATGGCTCTGAAACACCCCTTATAGTGACATTGACATAAGGCCCATCCTGATTTACTGGAATCGATACAACTCCCTCACTTTGTCTATGGCTGCCCTGGTTAGCATGAAGGCTTTCATTTTCACCTTCAACATGATAATCATCATTGTAATACTGTGTAGACTGAGTATTCTGCTGATCGAAGTAGTTCGTAGAATTTGGAGGGGGTAAGGAACGCTGTTCTTGAGGCATCACACCTCGACCTCTACACCTGTATATTATCTGGAAACCACCACGGCCTCGTGGAGCAGATAGTTCTCCCTACCGTTGCAATAAAACCAGGAAGCTATTCTTAAAATGACCTTCCTCTCTACAATAGTCACATTGGTTAGGACCTAATAAAGGTTGCGGAATAAAGGGCTCAGGCTTTTGATACACCCTCTGAAACTGGGGAGGCTGTTGAAGCTGGCGCTGAGTATAACGAGGAGGATAAGCTTGTTGCAGAAGAACCTTCGTTTTTAATTCTTTCGTCTTCTTCTCTTGCTTATCTTTCTCCTCTTTATCCCTGTTCTCATAATATTGAGCAGTAGCCAATATCTGGTCAGAAGAAGAAACAGCCCATGAACTCTCGGAGTCTTTCAACTTATGTGACAGTTCGGGAAGCAAATTAAATACGAATTTATCTACAAATAATCGCTGTCCACCCTCCGTAGTCATATCCTGACCACTGTGATCAATAAACGTCTCCTCAAAACGAGTGAAGAAATCAGAGACACTCTCATCTTTCTTCTGCTTACACGCAGCTAATTTATCCCAATTAACTCGCAAGGCGGGCATCATCATTTTCATTAAAGTAATAATCCTACCAGGGAGTTCTGCAATCAAAGCATCAGGCTTAGCACCACCCACTTGGGCTGCATCCGCGGCAGTTATAGCAGCCCAATCGCCACCCAATGCTTGGGCGTGATCCTCTCTACGAATCCGAGCCCATAATGCTTGTGGGACTACATTTCCCATCAACATATCAATATCGGCTAAATTCATAATACAGGCATCAACAGCACGGGACAACTCCTTATAATAGCCAGCAGGGTTTTTACGGGGATCCGGTAGAGACTGTTTAAGAACTAAAACTTCAGATCTCTTCCAGGGGACATGTACCCATATACGCTGGAAGTGCGCGGGAACAGCTGGATTAGCACCTGCTTGTGCAACCGCTTCTCTCCACACTGGAGGAACCTCTCTCATGGGATAATGTTTGGATGTCAGCCTAACAGCAGGATCGGAATCAAAAAAAGTCTGTGAGGAAAATAAGGACCTAAAAGTGACAAGTGTCCTTAACGGCATCCTCAACCTTAGAACCCACAATGAGTCCCTTATCGAAATTAGCCTGAACATCTAACAAACCCTGAGGAAGTAAACCCAAATCCATATCCTCCCATTCTTTAGCGAGAGTGTCACACATAACATTAAATACATTTCTCTGCGTGGGCGCCTCCCACTTATGAAAGGTGGTCATGATATCTTTCACACTATACTGGGGACCCTTCTCGATCCATTTGCGAGCGAGAGAGTCCAATACCACCCGTTCGTTGGAACCTGGGAGTTGACTACGAGACTGTCTTCGAGAAAAAGCCGGAGACATATTCAAAGTCTCAAAGAAAGGAGACAGAAACCCAGAGACAGTATCTGTGATTCGTTTGCGCACAGTAGGAGAATTAGACATAAGAACAGGGGACAAGGTATTAGGTGAACTAACAGAAGAATTAATAGTTATAAGGGGAGACGAAGGCAAAGGAGATTGATGTTCAGGAAACTGAGGCAAAGAAGTCGGTGGCGGAAGAGGTGGGGGTGGCACTACCGGAAGGGGCAAATGCGGAAGAGCCGGAGCAGGCGGAGGCGCAACTAATGGCTGAACTGGTTGTAACAATGGGGGTGCATTAGCACCTTGTACATAGGGAGGAGGCAATCTCAATAAGTGAGACATCAAAGGGTCTTCCGCCGGATCCTTACTTTTATAAGAAGGGGAAATGAGCAACACCGAAAAGCATTTATCTATCGCCATACGATGCTGTCTCTCTGAAATCTCCATTTCATGATTAATCTCATTATCTTTAAACTGCTGGGCAGCCTGTATAATCATCATACTTTGTGTTTTCTTATCTCGTTTTGCCTGTTTAATTTCTCTCTGTTTGGCTTCTTTATGCCAGAGGCGGAAAGAGTCAAACATTGCCGGCCGGGCTTTTCTTTTAAACAAAATTGCTTCCAAATTATCTAATATGTCAGGCTCAAAGCTACCATTCTGTGGCCACTGTAGAACACCATCATTCTTCGTGTATCGGATCCATGCCTCATTAAAGGCAATGGGGCCAAAACCATGTTTAGAATAAAGCTCATAAGTGGGAGTTCCAACCGGAGGAATTGGACAAGAGTCCTCCAGCCGGGAATCCCTATCACAACCAAAACAACAAAACTTTCTAAACTTACTCAGGCCAGGCATCGTTATTTCACTGGACTATTCACAAACATCAAGGGGTTAAATCAAATAACACAGCACAAACGTACTCACCCCTCGGCTTTGGCTTTTGCAATAGCCGAATCAAAGACCCAAATCAAAACAAAATAGTGGGAGCTACCCACCAATACTTAACTAAGTGTCTTCTTACGCCAACAGAGGCCCGTCTAACGTCTCGCGATGCCATACGTCACCAAAAGGGGACAAAGCAAGGTGGCAGTCAGGGCAGCAGTCATCAGCAGCCATCAGGAAGGAGAAACCGCACTGAAAAAGACCTTTGGACCACTTCGACATACAGGGGTCGCTTGACGTGGTTCGCGATTCCTCCAGAATTTTCTTGTGGGGCTGTGGTACTTTGAAATTTGGAACCGCGTAGGAGGCAGGGCCCTACCCCTGTCTATTCCGGTATTAGCGAACCGCGAATGGTCAATGCGGTATGTACAAGTGTTTGTATAACATTTCATCGATAAATGCACTATGTATACGATATTACACATTGACTTCATGGGTTCCATCTTAGAGCGGTGGCCATCTTATGGTTGCCCTCACATAGGCTACACATTACGAACAAGTATGGGCCTTTAGAACACATATGTCTTCCTTTGACTTCTCTGTGACCTGTGCAGCTTGGCTCCGCTGCCCCAGGTCAGTCCGGTCCCACGAGCTGCCCGTCCTGCGGCCACCTGTGATTAGCATCAGGGTTTGACACACCATAAAGCCTTTTCATGTCACACAAGCCTCCGGCTAATCTCTTTCACACCTGACTCTTTCTGCTTTATGGCTTGTTTTACAAACAGGAGATGCCCGTGTTTATTGGGGCCTGTTGATATCTGATGTGGGATCTGAGCCTCGCTGGGTAAATAATTGTGGGCTGGCTTAACTGGAATGTGGGATGGTCATCATGACTCTGCCTTTTCGTTTGTAATGAATACATGTGAATGACCATATCGTAAAACGAGGAATGTGTGCCTGAAGCATGAAATTTTGTATTTAAGGAGAAGCCCGTTTCTGTAAGTTTAAGCAGTCTCCTGAGAACATACATTGTGTTGTACTTCTCGGACACCTGTAATTGGTCTGCAGCCAATAAATCGAACTTTGACTTCACCTAGAAGACTCTGTGTTTCTGTGGGTCTGAAACAGGAAGAACTCGAAGTCTTAGGGTGTGTTCCCCTGCACCGCTGGGTTCTAAAAACCCAGTACTTCAGTTGGCGCCCAACTCGGGGCGATTTCAGCGGTACCGGTCCAAGCCAGAGCTTCGTGAGGAGCTTCGTGTGGAAATTCCGGAGGAAGGCCACCACTTCATCGACCCCTGCATGTCGACGTGGTCCGAAAGTCTTTTCTGCGAGGTTCTCCACGTCCCGACGGCTACGAAGGACTGCTGCCCTGATTAATCGCCCTGTTTTGGACCCTTGACGATTTGGTAGAGCAAAACAATCGAGAGAGTCTTCTGGTGACGCCATCGATCATCGATATTCAGTTAAGTATAAGTGGAGCGTCTCCCAGTTTGTTTGGTATCCTTCGGGAATTTGGTATCCTTCGGGATCGCTTTGATTTGGAACTTGCAAGTGCCAAAGCCAGAGGACTTGTGTATTCACGAGACTATCGTATTCGATAATCCTTTGAAGTTTGAAACTAGACTAGTGAGCGAAGATGCCTGGTTCTAGTGTATTTGGAAGATTGTTTTGTTTGGGTTGTAGAAGGGATTCCCAAATAGAGGATTCATGTCCGGTTCCTCCAATCGGAACTCCAACTTATGAGCTTTACGTCAAACATGGCGTGGGCCCCATTGAATATAATGAAGTATGGATCCGATACACCAGAAAAGATGGTATTTTAAAATGGCCCCAAAATGGTAGTTTCGATACAGATATCTTAGATAATTTGGAAGTTAAATTGTTTAAAAAGAAAGCCCGGCCTATGGCGAAAGGAAGCCAAACCGAAGGAAATTAAGCTAGCGAAAAGGAATAAGAGAGAAAGAGGTATGTCAATGATGCAAGCAGCTGTGCAATTTAAAGATAATGAGGAGGAACAAATGAATGAGCAGTTACATAGACAGCACAAACTAGGGATCGATAAATGTTACCCAGTTTTGTCACCCCTTGTACAAGATGAGACAAAAGAGAAAGAAAAGGATTCCCTAATGTCCCATTTGCTAAGTTCGCCACCCCCGTATGCGCAAAATGCCACAGCGCCTCCACAGCTCGTGAATGTGCAGCCTCCAGTTAATGTGCCGCAAGCCTTCCCACAGCCGCCAGCTCCTCTTCAGCTGGCTCCTATCCCTACAGTGCAGCCCTCTCAAGGGCCGCCAGTTTTGTTACCTGTTGCCCCCGCGCTTCCTGCGACTTTGCCTAGTACATCAGCTGCCTCCCCTGGCGCTCTTTCTTTCACTACCCAGGTACCTGTATCTGCATCCTCTTTTCTTCCCTCTGTCTTTCCCCCCGTTTTCGCCTCAACTTCTCCTTCAGCACGACAACGTCTAGCTAATGTAGTTACTAGTTTAATGTCGCCTCTCTTTGGGTCATCTAGTGTGACCCCTGGTCTACAACGTAAGCAATTGCGCAGTCAGCTGCCTGGTCCTGAAGAGAAGGAGGTGTTAGATCATCTGGCGCGTAGGTGGATTGGTTTCCCTTCACTTTATGAGGTGGAATCAGTTGTTAACGTTTTTCACCAATGGGATGCCCCCAAACAGAGGTATGTCTTTGACAAAATGTGTGAATGCCTCAGTGAGGAATTGGAGGATCATGGTTCAAACACAATCCTGCAGGAATTGTGTCGCGTGCGATTTGATTTTGAAACAGGTACAATTGTGGGTCCCGATGTAGATAAAGCAGTTGCGACCTTACTGTCCTTCAGAAATGGCCATTGTCAGCAATCATTGTTCGAACAGGAATTCCCTGTGGGGAAGAAGGTAAAAGCGCCCCAATATCCGATGCGTGAGGTTCCCCCAGTTTGGAGACCTGCTGATCCAAATGCTGTTCCACCTGTCTTAGCACATTTTCAGCGTGTTTGGATGCATGTCCCTTGGAAACGATCTGAAGTAATAGCGCTTAAGCAGACATTGCCTGACCCCCGTAAAAACCCTGCAGGATATTATAAGGAGTTATCACAAACTGCAGACTCATGTGTCATGAATCTGGCTGACATAGATATGTTGTTAGGGAATGTGGTTCCACAGCCTTTATGGGGATCCATCCGTAATACGGATCATGCTGTAGAACTAGGGGGCACATGGGCTAATATCGTTGCTGCAGACACTAGACAAGTTGGTGGCGCGAAGCCAGACCCTTTGGTAGCAGAACTCCCTGGTAGAATTATTACATACATGAAAACTTTAATGCCCGCGATGCGCGTGAATTGGGATAAACTATCTGCATGCAAGCAGAAGAAAGATGAGACAGTGTCCGATTTCTTTACAAGGTTTGAAGAAACGTTTATCGACCACAGTGGTCAAGACATGAGTGCTGAAGGTGGCCAACGGTTATTTGTTGATAAATTTGTGAAGAATCTACTTCCCGAGTTGTGTAAGAAATTAAAAGATTCAGAGAGTTCTTGGGCTGTTTCCTCTTCAGCGCAAATACTGGCTACTGCACAGTATTACGAAAATAGAGATAAAGACGAGAAGGATAGAACAGACAAGAAAATGAAAGAACTGAAAACGAAGGTCCTTTTACAGCAGGCTCATCCGCCACGTGGAGGACAGAATAATTATAGGCAAACCCAAGGTATCTATCAGCAACCCCAACAGTTTCAGAATAACCAGCAAATGAATGGGTATTATCAACCACGCATCCCTGTAGGTCCCAATCAATGTTCATATTGCAGAGAGGAAGGTCATTTCAAGTATAGTTGTCCTAAATTAATGCAGCGTACCAGTAATGCATATGGCGCAAGAGGTAGAGGTGGTCAGCAAGCTCCTAGAGGCAGAGGGCGTGGAAATGTTCCCCAGAACGCGCGTCCTCTTCCGCCTCAAAATACGATAAATAGCTTTGATCAGCAAGCCAATGCAACTGGTAATACAGCTCAGTACTATAATAATGATTATTATGCAGAAGACGACAATGTGGAAGGTAATGATTACTAGGACAGCCATAGACAGAGAGAGGGAGTTGTTTCAGTGCCAGTGGACCAGAGTGGACCGTATGTTAAGGTGACTACAGCGGGTATAACAGAGCCCTTTCTGCTGGACACTGGTGCTGCAAAGAGTTCAATCTTGCATTCAAAACTCCCTGGTGCCCTTGTCTGGCGAAATGAATGTTTCAGTAGGTTTTTCTGGCGCCCCAGTTAGGAACCCGATTTCTAGTCCTATGCCCCTTTCTGTTGGACCTTGTGAGCTAAAAGCACCCCTCATCCTAACGACAGGTTGTGGTGAAAATCTGCTAGGATTGGATTTGTTAAAAAGATTGTGTGCAACGCTATATTGTTCCCCTTCAGGGGTACAACTTACATTGGGTAAGGAAGTGATTTCCCCAATATATTTGTCAAAGAATGCATTGCCGCCTGAATTGTCATCCCTTCCGGATGTCCTTTGGGCTACTGGTCCCAATGATGTGGGTCTCTTGGAAATACCGCCATACGTGGTCACTTTAAAAGCCAATGTCAGATTGCCACACATTCCCCAGTACAAGATCTCCAATGAAGGTCAGAGAGCGTTGTTAGCAATTGTCAGTGATTTGATTAAAAAGGGTGTAATTGAAGAAACAAGAGGCAACATTTGCAATAGTCCGGTTTTACCTGTCTTAAAACGAACGGACCCTTCACAGCCACCTGTTTACAGATTTGTGATTGATCTTAGAGAGGTAAATAAGATTGTTGTGCCACAGTTTCCAGTTGTCCCTGATATAACTGCCTTGTTAACTATGATTTCAGCCTCTGCTGCATGGTTCTCAGTGATCGATTTAAAGAATGCTTTCTTTAGCATCCCAATTGCAGAGGAGAGTAGGGACATTTTTAGCTTCAGTTTAGGAGGTCGAAGCTTCCGCTTTAAACGCGCTCCACAGGGCTACTGTGAAAGTCCATCAATATACAGTCAAGCTTTAAAAGCGCAGCTTGATGCACTTGTTTTACCTAGTGGGGCTATCCTTATTCAGTACGTTGACGATTTACTAATCGCCGCGGATACTGAAAAGATTTGCAAAGAAGCTACATTGTCATTGTTGCGTCATTTGTCTGCCTTTCATCACAAAGTGTCTCTCTCAAAAATGCAATATTGTCGACAAGAAGTGACCTACTTAGGTCATCTCTTATCGAAGGAGGGAAGGAAACTGACCCCAGAAAGAATTCAAGCCATTGCACAATTGAGCGTGCCAAGAACACAGAGAGAAGTGCGTGCTTTCTTGGGCATCACTTCATACTGTAGGCACTGGATACCGAATTTTTCTTTGCTGGCAAAACCCTTGTTAGCATTAACATGTAAAGACACACCGAATCCTGTCCCATGGTCTGAAGAGTGTCAGAAAAGTTTTTGGGAATTGCGTAATGCATTATGTTCAGCTCCTGTGTTGGGTACCCCTGACTACAGCAAGCCTTTTACATTGTATGTTCATGAAAAAGATGGTTGCGCATTATCAGTGTTAACACAGCCTTTTGGCGACAGACCGCGTCCATGCGCATATTTTTCGTCAACCTTGGACCCGGTAGCGAGGGCATTGCCAAGTTGTCTAAGAGCTACAGCCGCAGCAGCTATGTCTATTCGACAGTCTGCTGGACTAGTGATGGATAATACATTGATTGTTATGGTTCCACATGCTGTGGACACATTGTTAAACAGGACCAAGACACAGCACTTAACTAGTGCTCGATTGTCAGGATATGAATTGACATTGTTGGCAAACCCTATACACATAAAGAGATGCAACACGTTGAATCCAGCTACATTATTGCCGATTCCAGCAGACCTAGATGAGATTGAGCAACATGATTGTCTGTTTAGAACAGAAGAGACGAAAGGGAGAATAGATCTTAAAGATACTCCCCTGACTGAGTGTGATGGTACCTTATGGGTGGATGGTTCGTGCTTTAAGCTTCCGAATGGTGATACGACTGCTGCATATGCTATCACGACTTTGCACATGATTGTTGAAACTGCACGTGTGCCACATAATTCGGCTCAAGCAGCAGAATTAATTGCCCTTACAAGAGCATGCGTATTGTCTGAAGGAATGAAAGTGAACATATATACTGACAGCCAGTACGCCTTTGGTGTGGCTCATAGTTTTGGGCGATTGTGGAAAGAACGTGGGTTTCTGACTTCGCATGGAGCTAAAATTCAGAATGGCAAGTTGGTGAATGATCTCCTTGAGTCACTGACCCTACCGTTACAAGTTGCGATTATGAAATGCAGTGCGCACAAGAAAGTCACTGATGATGTTGGTCGTGGTAATGCATTTGCTGATGAAATCGCGAAAGAAACAGCAAAAGATGTGAAGACTCGAATGTATGTTGCAGGCCCTGCAAGATGGGTTGGTGATGTTGGAATGTGTGAAGACACGATAGAGAGTGTGAAGTCCCTTCAAGCTGAAGCCACAGAGAAAGAGTTGAGCAAGTGGAGAGAAAGTACGGGTAAATTGGATGAGAATGGTTGTTGGGTTGATTTGTCAGAACACCGGCGATGGTTGCTACCTGATGCATATGTGCTTCCAGTGGTTACTATGGCACATGGAATGGCACATATCAGCGTGAAAGGAATCTGTAAGTTGTTGGCTCCAGTATGGCAGAACGCTGGAATTCCCAAGTGTGCAGAGAATGTGGTCAAGAATTGTATGGTATGTTTGAAATGCAACCCTGGTAGGGGAACCCCAACTCCAGCTGGTCATTTCGCGCCTCCATCATATCCATTTGAGGTTTTGCAGTTAGATTTTATCCACATGGAAAGGTGCAACAACTTGAAATATGTACTGGTTGTTGTTTGCGCTTTTTCAAAATGGATAGAAGCACATCCCCTAAAAGACAACACTGCTTTATCCACAGCCAAAGCCCTTGTGAAAGAATTTTTCCCCAGGTTTGGAATGCCAAGAATGGTGTGGAGTGATAATGGGAGTGAATTTGTGGGTCGAGTGATGAAGAATGTGTGTGAGGGGTTAGGGATAAAGCAAAAATTTCACGCTGCAAATCACCCCCAATCAGCTGGATTAGTAGAGTGCTACAACGGCACTCTAAAGCTCAAGCTGGCCAAAATCCAGGCGAGCTCTGGTCTTAAATGGCCTGACGCTCTGCCTTTAGCGCTCCTATCCACCAGAATGACCGTGCACTCACGAGTGGGACTTAGCCCATATGAGATCATTTTTGGCCACCCGGCCAATGTATGGGGTGTGCCAAGACCGACAAAATTCAGCGAAATCGAACATCCAGTACTGCTTGACTATCTGTACGAATTGACGGCTAAATTGCGTGTTTTACACCAACAGGTGCATGATACTCTCCCTTTGGCCTCTGAAGCTCCAGGACACCATATCGACCCTGGCACGTGGATTCTCGTGAAGAACTTTCAGCGAAAGAACAACGATGAGCCCCGTTGGATTGGCCCTCACCTCGTACTTCTATCGACAAGATCAGCGGTTCGAGTAAAAGGGAAAAAGAATTGGATTCACGGCGCCCACTGTAAACGGATCCCTTTGCCTCTACCATATGACCAGTGGGTCCAGGAGGGTATCGCTGACACTGTACCTCGTTTTGTACCATTTAGTGATGCACGCGTAAGAGGCACAACTTCAGAACAAGAAAGTGACGGTATTTTGCAAGAAGCTGTGCCACCGTCAATTTGATTGGACACCACAGAGCCTGAACTCTTGTTTCAAGACCAGACAGTACCCGGCAGAAACAGATATAACTTGAGACCAAGGCCTATGGACAAATAAAGATTCCCTTCCCTTACTATTTTTTGATATTATAGCTCTCCCATCTGAATGACTTTCTTGATTTTTTGTTTTTCGAACCACCATCCAGGGTTCAGCCGCAGGGTCGCGGTGCCAAGACTTTGGGGTACAGGCCGAAGACGTTAGGTCAATGGTTCTGGTTGGTCTAGGGCGTTCCCTGGACTGACAGGCGTACTCCTTAGCAGAAGATACTCACCCGCCGCGAGCGGCACGATTAGAGGATGGAGTTTTTCAAGATGGAGAGACCCGCTGAGGAAATGAACTCTAAAACGAAAATATGTAGACTCATGAAGAGCAAACGTTTTGTATTATTATGTCTGTTTGTATCATTTAGTATGATGGTGTTTACTGTAGGTTATGTATTCTTCTCCTCTCAAGTGCCATTTGCACCCACTGTACAGCCTATACCTCCTCCTACTGTCTCCTTGCGAGTTCGTAAACAACTCGTTTATTCAGCTCCTGCACCAGCACCAACTAGTCATGAATACAACCAATTGCTGGGTGTGTGGTTTAATGCCACATACCATTAACAAGGGTATTCCTTATCTAGTGCTGCCGTTTAGCTATAATAGATCGTCATGGGCATTTCAGACCATGTTTCTTTTTGCATTAGATGCCTACTCTCCGCGACAACCGCGTTCCATCAGACCTAGCACCAATAATAAAGCCTTAATGAAAGGAGTTGCCGATATGAGCAGAGATATCGACGCATACTCATCTATTCCCAAGGATGAATTGCGAGCTTATGTAGGGTGGAACGCGACGGGGTATAGCATTAGTCTGGGTGAAAGGCAGCGGAAAATCTCATCCCCAATTTGGGTCGTACCCCACATAGGTCGGTTCTGTCTACAAGGTAATGGTCAGAATCCAAGAGCTCAACTGGGGAAAAGTGACTGTACTGAAACGTACACTTTTCCATCACAGTTTTCCCCTGCGTTTTTGGCTGCCAAGGATACATATTTTGTCTGCAATGACCGAGCATATACATGGTTGCCCCCTGATTTCTCGGGCACATGTTATATTGCAAATTTGCTACCGCCAACATTTACTGCTGCCTCTGATTATCACAAGACCAGAGTTGTGAGAGGAGTGATTAGTAAGGAGGATACTGCCGGTCAGGAAGCGGGAGACTTCTTTTTGGGTTTCCTGCCGTTTTGGGGACCTATGGTCAATAGTAGGAACCTGAGACAACTGACTCGTGTGGTTGAATCCACTGTTAATGTTACGGCTGGTGCCCTTGGTAATTTGACAGCTGAGCTCCAAGCGGATCGCCTCATGACTTTGCAGAACCGTATGGTTCTAGAAGTCATACTTGCAGACCGCGGTGGGGTATGTAAGGTTATCCAATCTAGCTGTTGCATTTTCATACCAGATAACGCTCCAACAGTTTATCAAGCCATCTCCAAACTGCATAAAATATCTGAATCTATTCACGTGGATAAAGGAGATTGGTCACTGATGGGGTGGTTCTGGGAACTGATATCTGCCTGGGGTTGGAAGATTCTGATGGTCATTGGAATGATCTTAGCCATCCTTTTCCTGTTCTCTCTGTGTATACAGTGTGCTCCTGCGATATGTGGCCTCTGTGCTACGTTATGTGTAAGGAAACCTGTATCGAGGGACGAGCTTAGCAATAGGATGATGCTACAGCAACATCTCCATGACTTCATGAATATAGACCTGGACTCGGATTGATATAAGCATAGTTATTGCCTATGTAAGGGCAAAAGGAGGGTCTGTGGTACTTTGAAATTTGGGACCGCGTAGGAGGCAGGGCCCTACCCCTGTCTATTCCGGTATTAGCGAACCGCGAATGGTCAATGCGGTATGTACAAGTGTTTGTATAACATTTCATCGATAAATGCACTATGTATACGATATTACACATTGACTTTGTGGGTTCCATCTTAGAGCGGTGGCCATCTTATGGTTGCCCTCACATAGGCTACACATTACGAACAAGTATGGGCCTTTAGAACACATGTGTCTTCCTTTGACTTCTCTGTGACCTGTGCAGCTTGGCTCCGCTGCCCCAGGTCAGTCCGGCCCCACGAGCTGCCCGTCCTGCGGCCACCTGTGATTAGCATCAGGGTTTGACACACCATAAAGCCTTTTCATGTCACACAAGCCTCCGGCTAATCTCTTTCACACCTGACTCTTTCTGCTTTATGGCTTGTTTTACAAACAGGAGATGCCCGTGTTTATTGGGGCCTGTTGATATCTGATGTGGAATTTGAGCCTCGCTGGGTAAATGATTGTGGGCTGGCTTAACTGGAATGTGGGATGGTCATCATGACTCTGCCTTTTCGTTTGTAATGAATACATGTGAATGACCATATCGTAAAACGAGGAATGTGTGCCTGAAGCATGAAATTTTGTATTTAAGGAGAAGCCCGTTTCTGTAAGTTTAAGCAGTCTCCTGAGAACATACATTGTGTTGTACTTCTCGGACACCTGTAATTGGTCTGCAGCCAATAAATCGATCTTTGACTTCACCTAGAAGACTCTGTGTTTCTGTGGGTCTGGAACAGGAAGAACTCGAAGTCTTAGGGTGTGTTCCCCTGCACCGCTGGGTTCTAAAAACCCAGTACTTCAGGGCTCCTCACGATCCTCGGGCAGAACTGCTACCTCTGAAGCCGCCTCACAGAGGGCACCAATTCAAGAACCAGGGCCTTATGGGCCTGGCAGTGCAGGGTACGCCCTAATCTCTTGAGTTCACCTGCTTTGTTGAACAGAGACACAGGACATTCTGTTGAGCGTAGAAGATCAGGTTTATTAGCTGCAGCTAAGTACAGTTGTCCCAGAAGTACACTCAGTATGTTCTTAGGAGACTGCCACTTTACTCCGTGGCGCACAATCTTTTATAGCACATAGATTCACCAAGAACACTCCCAATGCATACATGGTTATCCAATCAGAAGAGTTTGAAAACAAGATATAACCAATGAGAAAAGTTTGAAAACAAGATATCAAGTAACCCAAATAAACCTCTCTCCCAACTGTTTTTGTCACCCCACCCCACAAGTTAATCAGTGGTAGTGTCTACAACTCAACTTGCAGGTGGCAGGACATATTTGTATGCTTTGGAGGACAGTTGTGAAATAAAAGAATACAAGTAGAGAATAGCGAAGGCCAGAAGATAAGATAAAGTCAGGAAAGAATGGTGCGAACCAACAGGCAGTCGAGACAGGGTTTAGTCAAACCAGACGAGGATTAGTGGACTCAGCCAGTCCCTGACATCAGTCTCGTAAACAGAGGCAGAAGGTTATTTGACACGTCGCAGTAAGATCAGCAGAAAAACTTCGTTCATTGTGCTGCCTGAGTGAGGGCAACACAAAATGGCGGTGGAACACAAAAAATGGTGGCTGAATATAAGCGAGATCGAAAATCGAATTTCCTCAGTATTGTATCTGTTTTTGGCAATCTTACACAGATTACAATCTCTGTGCCCGTTTTCTTGCTGCAATATAAGACTACTAGTCCGTAGTGCAAAAATGTAAAGACATTAATTAGTCTTGACTGCTTTTTATTACTCTGCTTGAAGCCATTTCAACAGATATTTTTTCTACCTCAAATATGACTGCAATATTTTGTGAGCTGATTT
Source organism: Triturus cristatus (assembly GCF_964204655.1). NCBI lineage: Eukaryota > Metazoa > Chordata > Amphibia > Caudata > Salamandridae > Triturus > Triturus cristatus. Next base: position 1,292,456,825 of record NC_140589.1, read on the forward strand.
GGCTTATTTGCTCTGTGTAAGATGGGCTTTGGCTATAGCAACATGTTTTTTATTCTCTGTATCCAGTATGAACATGAATACACTCCGCAACGTTTATAGGAAATCCTATCACGTCTTTGACTTAACAGAGACTTTTTATCTTGGGTGATCTCAAATCTGTCAATCCCTTCCATTTGTGAATGCAATTCTCTTTTTGCTCCAGGAGCCCTTAGCTTGTCTCATACTGAAAATTAAGAAGGTACAATGCATCCCTCTGTGTTTATGCAAACTCTCTACTCACTCTCCTAATCATCCTGCCTTACCGGAGAACACTCTGCCAGCACCATAGGTCCACTTATTAAATGATGCCCTGACCAAACCTTGATGCTTCTGTAAACAGAATCTGTCTCTCAACTGGTCCTTTAATAGAAACAGTAAAGTAGCTTAAACAGTTCCAGCATGAAGGTGGTCATGGTGCAGTGCTTAATTTGTAAATGAATAAGTGTCAGGGCCCAAACTTTAAACATTAGCCTGAGGCCGGCACTATTGATGGTTGGGATGTCGAAGACCAAAGTTGTATGGTCTTCATTTCACTTCTCCTGCCTTAAATCCACTGCCAGATGCTCCTTGTCCTTATGTTCATTCTTGTAGGTTTGTTTATATCCCTGCTTTCTCCCTTTGTCATTGTCTTACTTTGCCCCACCTGCAATCACTGGCTCAAATAAGCCATGTCATGGGAATTGTTCTATGCAAATGTTACTCTTTTACCTTCCTCAGGATTAGGGGGTCACTACAGAAAAAATTCAGGGCCATGAGCCCCCCTTCTGTATCCAGTCCCCCCCACCAAATGTCAAGAATTCCAGTCACACAGCTCCTCAATGGACATTCTAACTACAGCATCACATGCTTTAGCATCCAGATATAATAAGTTCATGGCAGCATCAAACATGCACGTTTTAAAAATACCAAACACTATTTGGTGAAATGTTGTTCCATAAACAAGCTAAATATTGAAACTCCCTAAAAAATAAACTCAAAACCATTCAAACAATAAGGGCTTCTGGTGTAAGGCCTATAAAAATTCACTGAACATAATTTCAAGCTCAAACTATGAGTGAAAATATTCACAGCGTTAAAGATAATGCAAGTGTCACATAATAACTAGCCATTTTAAAAGAGCTGCAAACATGCGCGAAATGACTTTGAGGGCACCAAAGAGAAAGTATCCTCTTGACATTGTGTTAGCAATGCACCATATACTACAAACGATGCCGTGCATTGCAATGCAGCACACAAAGCATGGAGGTTGCAGCAAACTACCTCCTATTTGCACACAGCATTCCAGTCCCTATTGAATATGAAAGTGGGACATAATAGGCCAGTAAAAAGGAGGGAACAAAGGACAAGCAGCTAGAGGATATGGAGTACATCGGTATTGATAGAGCTACACAGGCATCTGATAGTATATCTAAGGAAAAGGGTATAGAATTGGAAGAAAGGACTTTTAAAAATCATATTTCGACTAGATGTTAGACACCTTAGAATGCTTTTAAACTGCTGCAGACATTTTTTCACATAGAAAATGATACGAAGGAAAATGTGCCTGCTTTATAACATGGAAGGAAGAATCCTTTTAAAATACATTATTAAAGATGTAAATAACATGACAGTGCTTACTAAATGTAAACAAAATAATGTGAAGATATCTTTGGTACTAGGCTATCATTCTTAAATGTGCCCCGTTAGTTAGGCCTAAAATCATTTTCTCTCGACTCATGCTCATAGTTTGATAGACGGTTATTTATAACATATTGCTTAGCACCAGCAACTTGCTTATGATTGTGTTGACTTCAAGTTTATGTTTCTTTAGCTTCATCACATCATCTTGGATCATCTACCCCAATACAATGAGCTGTGCTGTCACTGCTGAATAAATAATGATTTGGATATACTTTATGAATGTTTCACAGAATATTATTGCTAGTTTGCCCCATCATATCTGACTTGGCTTTGTATTCACAATGGACAGAGACCGCATCTTTTAGCTTAGGTAAGAAGGTTCTCCTGAGAACTTTCTTCTGTGCTTTGTATTCACAATGGACGTAGAGCGCATCTTTTAGCTTAGGTAAGAAGGTTCTCCTAAGAACTTTCTTCTGTGTTCCAAAGTCTTGAAACAATGACTTACACTATATGAGCGTGAATGTTTACTGTGGGAATCAGGAGAAGAAGCATCGTAAGTTGATGACACCATCGGATGAGCGGTTTCTATCGGATGGAAGGAGCTAACGTCTCACAAGTTTTGATACATTATTGTAAATTTTATATTGATGAGTGTTTCTAGCTATTCAGTCAGATGAAGATCCAGATTTTCTCCCCTGCTTTGCGACTATTCTACAGGAGAGTTGGTCCTTTATCTTTTGTTTCCGACCTCTAATGCTAAATGTGAGTGTATTCCTCCTTTATCCAAAGGCCCTTTTCTGATTAAGCTACTGCAAAGGTCCTTCTATTATTGATGGTTGCTACTGCAGCTTTAGGGAACTCGGCTGAGTTTCCAGAACAAATCTTTATTGGTAGTCCTACTCATATTCTAAATCTTGCTCTTTTCCTAAAAGAAGTCTTCATGGGTTCCATTTAGTGTAGGTTATGCTCCATAGCTAGCTTAGTGACAATTTTCCTTTATGGAACACTTTGTCTTTATTTATGCTGTCACTAATCAATCTTTGTATTGATATTTCTCTAAAACGACCATTCTAAATAAAGATGATAAAAACAATACCAATCCAATAAGATAAATAAAGGTGTTGAACACTACATCAACCTCTGCTCATTGACTGAACATTAAGAATCTGACCATTGATGATTATACATAGTTTATGTTTTCATTCCAGCTCAATTCTAAAATGCATCAAAAGTCCATTGAACTTATAAGAGCCATCAGGATTTTGCAAAGGATGAAATCTGTCAGTAGCGGATTTAGTCCCAAATACCATTCTTGGCTAATCCTCAGGCTCCCGCAAATACACATAGTCCATTGACCTAATATATTTACAAGAAAGCAGGTTATGATGGATATGCATTTTGATGTAGAACTTGACATAATTAAGAAAAACTAAAAGCCAAGGTTTGAAGATATGGAAGTACACTCTGTGTGCAATTCTAGAACGTTAAAACAACAGTTATCATTGCAACTGGAATTTAGCAGAGCTCTTCCATTTTCACAACCTATTAGGGATAGTGAGGTGAGTGTTGACCTGTATAGCCTTTCAAAAGCAATAAAGCTCTATTTGTATGTAAGATGTCCCAAGAGGTAGAAGGGGGGTTTTCTGTGGGGGAGGGGGGATGTGGGGCACTGGGTGCTGGATGCAGAGTGATAAAAAAATTAAAAAATTGTCCTCATTTATGTAGGCTGCGATTTTCCTTTTTGTAAGAACATGATGGGGTTGCCATCGCTAGCGGTCAAGACCGACTCTGTTCAGGAAAATGAGCATAGATAAAGCTAAGATAATAAATATACTAACGTGGAACATAAATGGCCTAAGATCTAGGAAAAAAGTGTCATGAGTAGCAGAATTTTGTAGGGATAGTGTAGCCCAAATAATATTACTTCAAAAAACTCATCTAGAAAGGACGGAGTGTAGGCAGTGTTTTACAAAATTTAGATGGATACAGGAGGTGATATGTTCTGATCAGAGTGGTAGTTCTAGGGGAGTTGCTATAATTGTTAAAACTAACCACGATATAAGACGTCTTAAATATGGGTCAGATTGTTCAGGTAGGTGGTTAGTAGCTACTCTTTTAGTATATGGTAGGCCCCTGGTATGTGCTGTATATTATGGGCTAAACAACGATAACCCAAAGTTTCTGGAAAAATTGGAGTCTTGTCTGCTGGAGACAACAGCTCTGATTGTTCTAGGCGGAGATTTTAACTTGGTACTAAACAAGGGACTAGACAGGACGTCGAAAGCCAAATATAATAGTCCGCCGAAATCCTTTCCTAGGCTTACAAGCATAATGAGGGAATTTAATTTAGTGGACATATGGCGGATATTAAAGAAGGAAAAAAGAGAATTTACCTTTTATAGTAAAACATATAGACACCTCTCTCGTATAGACTACTTTTTAGTTGATCAGGAGATGTGTGGAGAGGTCAAGGAGGTGACTCATACTCCAGCAATAATATCAGACCACTCTGCGGTTGTACTATCTTTAAAGTATCACCTACCCGAGGAGTCTAGAAGGTGGACCTTGGATAGAGTAATCCTTTTAGACGAGAGGGTTATTGAAGATTTAAGGGAAAAATCTGAGAGTTTTTTGTATCAATAATGGGTCAGCAGAAGAGGATGTAGTCTGGGATGCTTTTAAAGCGCATTTGAGGGGGCATCTAACATCCAATATGATAGGGAAATATCGCTCAGAGAAGCAGGATAGGAAAAGGACTATCCAAGACATTAAGAATAAAGCGGGTGAGCTACAAAAGGTGTCCATGGAGGATTTGAATAGTGTGGGGGCTTTAAGGGCTACAAGCTGCATTTAGGGCAAAAATGGATAAACAATCTTTGGATAGGTGGAAGGCGAGCAAACTCCGAAACTTTGCTTATAGTGAAAAGTATGGCTTCCTGCAAGCCTGGAAAACTAAAGCAGATAGGGCCAGGAATACAATACGAGAGCTTATTAGTGGTGAAACGGGAAATGTTCTGTATACAAATTTAGACATGTGTAAGGAGGCTTGTAGATATATGCAGGAGCTGTATAAAGAAGATATCGCACCTAGTCAAGAGGAAATAAAGGAGTGGCTCAGGTTAACAACCCTCCCCCCGGCTATCTTCTGAGCAAATAAGGATTCTAGAAGGAGAGATTAAGGAGGGTGAAATAAGGGCCCAGTGTAAAAAAATGGCTAAGAGAAAGACAGCAGGGCCGGACGGCCGCCCTCTAGAAGTATTCTTTTGCATTATTAATCTTTCAGATTTTATTTAATAAGGTATATGTGGGTGGAAAAAGAGTCCCTAAATCCTGGCTAGAAGCTACAGTTACTATGATCCAGAAACCTAATAAGGAAAGATAGACTCTTACAGGCCGATTTTGCTGTTAAACACAGACTATAAGATCTTCTCTGGGTTTATTGCAGCTTGGTTGGTTAGAGTAATACATGAGGTTATTTACCCCAATCAAAGGGGTTTTATTCCTGGGAGGCAATTGAATGAGTTGACATTTCAGTTGTTGGGTGCTATTGACTTAGCGGAGGCTCGGGCACTGCCTCTGACTATAGTGGCAGTGGACGCAGCCAAGGCCTATGACCAGGTGCATTGGCCCTATTTATGGGAGGCCTTGAGAAGTTTTGGCTTCCCAACAATATCGGCGATTCAGACATAATATCATGGCCCTAAAGCTAGAGTCCTAATTAATGGGAGGTTGTCAGAATGGTTTGAAATTTTCAGAGGCACAAGACAGGTTTTTCCCCTTCCCCCACTTCTTTTTATTATATATATTGTGCCTATGGCAAATCTGGTTTGGTCTGACATGTCTATTACTCCTTTTAAATCCGACACTTATGAAGTTAAGTTAGGGCTCTATGCGGATGACCTGTTGCTCTATACGAGTAATCCGCAGGAGGCAATCCCCAATCTGATGAGGAAGGTAGAGGTTTTTGGTCACATTTCAGGGTACAAAGGGAACCCAGGGAAAACGGAGATTATGGATTGGAGCCAGGGGGTGGTAACTTCTGGGGCAAAGAATCAAATAAGATATCTAGGAGTCCAAATAACCCAGAAAATGTAAGATATATTAAAAGTAAACTGGAAGAAAGTTAGCCACAATGTAATAGGTTTACTTTCTAAGTGGACGAACTCACCCTTAACATCTATGGTAGGGTCAACCTTACAAAAATGATTATCCTGCTAAAAGTGACATTTCATTGACATTTCAAAAGAAAGACATAGCAAAACTCCAAGGGAGAATAGGGAGCTTTATCTGGGCATCCAAAGGTCCGAAGATTTCCTGGAAAAAACTACGCAGGAGATTAGACAATGGAGGCTTGGCATTACCAGATATTCTTGTATATTGCTATGCTTTCCAATTCAAGAATGTCCGCATGTTGGCCAATAAAGTGGACAATTCATTGATAGGCACACTCTTCGAGACATCATTATCTGACGTACCGGATGGTTTTATTGATTTTCTTTTAAGTACGGAGGGCAATAACCTGATGATCTGGGAAGCTTTGACTAATTGTACCAATGGCTCATTGACTAGGTTCAAATATTATCAACTCAGTGCCTGGTGGGCAAGGCAAGATTGGGCAGAGACGGAAGATGATAACTCTGATCATTTAATGAGAAAAGGACAGAGGCCTAAGGAAATATCATATTAGTACTGGGCTTTTGTGGAGGTACACGGAAATATTGTAACTGAAGTCCACAAATTGTGGGATAAAGAATTTGATACTCGAGACCTGATGCAAATGTGGAGTAAATCATATGTTACATTGTATAAAGTAGTAAAGCCCGCACCATTAAAACAAAATCATCTGTTTAGTACTTATCGGGCATATTGGTCCCCTAAAAAGCTCTCGCAGGCTACTGGTAAGGTATATAGATGTGCCAGGTGTGCGCAGATGGAGGCTGATGATATACATATGTTTATGTCATGTTCAAAAGCCGTTTCCTTTTGGAATGAGATTAATGCTTTATTAGAAAAATCATTGGAATGCAACTAAAAGTAACAACTAGTCAAATTTTTTTGGGATCTAGTTTGGATCAAGAAATGCAAATTTCTGTTGTAGAATCCAATTTCTTGTTTTATGTTGTTTTGCTCGCACAATGGGAAATTTGTAAATTATGGAAATCTGAGAATTCTCCGATTTTTTACTTGAAGAGTGTTATTTTTTCTGTGAATCCGATATGGCGAGTGACCAAAAAAGCAGAGAGAGAGAGAGTTTGGGCTCCGTTGAGAAAGTGGAGCGAAAAGGAAACATGAGTCCGATGATTATGCCATCCACTCTTTTGGCCACATTATCTCCCTATCTTCCAAGGTCGGTCTAGTGAGTGCAGAGATGGAATTGGAAACAGTTGTATACTTGTGGGTAAATATGCAAGGGTTTGGTTCTATGGCCTTTGGTCAGGTCTTCCACTACAAGATATAGAAAGACAAAAATATTAACCCATCAAGATATCTGGCAAAATGATGAAAAAAAAAAAAGATGGCCAAACTACTCTACATCTTTACTCGGATCCCAATGTACATTAAGGATACATTTAGGTTTACACCTTGCCCATTTGAAATGATTTTTTTTAAACTCCTAGGGCCCGATTCACAGAACTAACTTAAGACAATATCCTAAACTTACTACTTTTGGTATTCACAGAAGTTAGGATTTTGTCTTAAGTTTGTCTTAAGACAAACTTAAGACAGACTTAAGACAGGCTTAAGACAGACTTAAGATAAACTTAAGACAGACTTAAGACAGACTTAAGACAGACTTAAGTTAGGATTTTATTTTAAGTTTGTCTTAAGTCTGTTTTAAGTCTGTCTTAAGTCTGTCTTCATTTGTGTTAAGTCTGTCTTAAGTTTGTCTTAAGACAAACTTAAGACAAAATCCTAACTTCTGTGAATACCAAAAGTAGTAAGTTTAGGATTTTGTCTTAAGTTAGTTCTGTGAATCGGCCCCCTAATTCATTTTATTTATTATTTATACCGCTAGCAGTCTTCTTAAAACTCCCAGAAATATAGAAATACAAAGTGTTGAAGATAATAATGTGTTGAAGATTTACTGAGATGATTGTTAATCAGTATATAATAAGAGATGTATCTATTAGGATGAACTTTGGAAAGAACTAACAGCCAGACCAAACTGCTATATCTTGTTTATAGAGCTAAAACTAGGGGGCAGGGCCGGACTGGGGTCCAGGTTTACTGCTGAGGTGCTAATTTTGTTGCTGGGGAGCTGCCAGCGCTTCTAAATGAACAATGCAAAACAAATAGCTTTAAAGCTTACTTTTTAAAACATTTGTTTTGTATTTTTCATTTAAAAAAGCCTGGTAACCAGTCCGGCCCAGCTAGGGGGCTGAGTACGATTGCAGTCAGCCTTGGCAGTAGTCCCATTCCCACCGCTGAGGCAACAAAGTTACCCCACCATATTAGGAGGCATGCTGGCCGGATCACTGACTGCTTTAGTCAAAGTGTTCTCCGTATGGGCCACAATGGTCAGAGATGTTGCTGATAGGGACTCCAACACCATCAGGGCTGTGGTACCACTGCTGAGCAGATTACTAATAAACCATTGTGCTGGTAGTCCCTTGTCGACTGTTTCTCAATGGTGCTAGACCGCCACGCTACTGCTACCACCAAGCAGCTTACAGTGCACTTTGGATGCAGAAAAAATTAACACACCTGATGGCCATTACTAAAATGGATACACCTACAAATCACACTATAAAACATACTCCATCCCAGCCCATGACCTTTTGCCTCTTAAATAACATGTCACCTGCCAAAAATCCATGTTTCTCTGACACCGAGCAGTCAGTGATGGCGTATGACATCATTAGACTAGAAAAATTGATGGACAGAATGCAGAACAATGTCATACATTCACCCCAGTACAGAGATCTGGGCCTAATCCATCATTTTTTTGCTCATCATGCCATTCCAGTTTGGACCCAGCCATATGCAAATCAGTCTTGACCCTACGCCCCAATGGGAACAGTCCAGCCCAAATTGCCAGGCCAGGTCCTCCCTTGACTGGAAACTAGCATCCTAGGACCGGTTTCGGGCTTTCAGCCCTCATCAACCAGATTAGCTTGACTCCAGTGGCATGGAGAGCACGGGACCCACGTTTGGGCATACCCGTCTTACACGGGGTGACAAATGCAAAAAGAACAATTGATGGAAGGCTCCAACTGGTCACATAAATCTTGTATTGCCTGCCTATTGAGACTAAACTTCCTGATGACGTCTCTTTCTTCAATTGTTTGAAATAAGCCCAGGCGGTGAACCCCTCCCCATTCGCAGAGTTTGTTGAGTTTTCAGCGCTTCGCGGTGCACTCGGAGTGACAAAAAACTCAGCTATGGGGAGGAGGTTTTTTTTTCCTCGCTCGCACTCCCCAACATCATGTTGATGAGCACGAGTGAGGAAATCTACATCCTGGTGAGATTGTTCCCTGCTCGCACTCTCCAACATCAATTTAGGAGCACGAGGGAGAAAAATCCACCTCCCAGTGAGATTTCTCAAAGTGGGGAGTCGGATTCCTCAAAGCGGGCAGTTGCAGGTGGTTGTGAAAGATAGTTTTGAGAAACCTTCCGTTCACATTGAGAAAGTTGTCACTTGAGTAGAAAATCTACTTGTGTGTCACAAAAGAAGCAGCGCCCTCTTGTGTTGGACATGGTGCCCTTCGCGTTGATTTTCCAGTTCAGGACAAACACCTGACACTGAAAATCAATGCGAACAGGCTTGACCAAGCACACTCCGCTGCTTGCGAAACTCAGTATAGCATGGCTGAGTTTTTTGGTCACTTCGTGGAGTTTGACGTAGTAGAACTCTGCGAACTCTACCCAAGCTTAGTTTGAAGGTCAGGATATGGCCGGTATACTGGAGGCTGTCTTCTCCACCCTCTGCCAGGGTACCTATCTGTGGAGTGGACAGATATATGGATATTGGTCACAGTTTCCACACCAATATTTACCAAGACATACCCAAAAGTAATGTGACCACACATACCAGCATATGCTAGCAGTACACAGCAATTCACATCACAACTGTATTATGTACAATAGCATACATTGCAACTTCTTGGTTGAGGAAAGTGGAAGAGATGCCTGACAGTGATCTGGATGATACATTTCCCCCATTGACCACTGTTGTAGGAGAGGCCATTCCAGGCAGGAGACAGACTAAATATTTACACTGACTTTACAGATAAATGCAGGAGTCACCTGGATGAATCAGATCAATTGCTATTACTGCAAGTTCCACCTATCATCCCCAATCTGGACTCCACATGTGTCTGTAACAGCCCTGTGCACATCATACAAACTTCATTTGTATTGTGGATACCGTCATGTTGTGGAGTCTACATTGCACACACAACTACTGTCACCGCCAGTGTACAGTGCACTGCTTAAATTATGTGCTCATGCACAGTAACAACAACATTGATGTTTGAGCATTGGTATAGGCAGAGGAAATGTGTCATACATAAGGTGACATGTTCCAACATATTTGTAGTGGTGGAGATGCACTTTCAAGATCATTTTCTATTTGGTTTTGAACACTGACATGGTTGATCCCTGACCTCACTAATGGTTCTGCCACAAAAGGAACTTAAAACATTTCTTACTTTGTCCTTGGAGATGGTAGGACTCCAATCAATGATACAGTAAATCAGAGCACTGATTTCCAAAAAAACAAACAACTTAACTAAATTGAATAGGGTCAATTGATATATTGAAAAATCATATTTGTAAGAATACACACTGTACACAAATACCAAATGTATTTTTTTTTAACAATGGTGGAAAACGGGGGAAGTGAATACAGTGTTTTTTTATATATATCACAATACAAAATATACATCACAATTAATACATGCACAACATAAATCGATAGCACAGCATTGTTTCATCAATGAAAAACCCTAAAAAGTCCTATGATCTATCCTCTTTGTTTTAAAGGTCTGGTTGGGCAACAACGCTTATCATATGAAAGGCACACAACCACTTACCAGGTGCTCGACCCCCTTACCCCTGCATCCAGTGACATACACTCAGACACTACACCCACTGCACCACCTACATCCACTACACACCTACCAGCAGACAAAGCCACTACACACATACAGCCAGACACCACATCAGCAGACACAGCCATACACCACACCACCTGACACAGCCACTACATGCATAAAGCTAGACACCACACCACCAGACACAGCCACTACCAACATCACACACACAGACACCTCATCCACACCACCAGCCTCAGACACATCACACATTGGCAAGGGACAGAAACATTAATTCACCAAACACATTCACAGACTTGCACAAACAGCAGCACACACATCCACACCTCAGACTTCACAAGTTAGGTGGCACCGCAGTTTACTGGACCACATACTGTTGCAGGGATTCTGCTCTGGAACAGAACTATGCTTGGAAGGGATTGAGTCACCATACCACCACAGTATCTATTAGTCATTACGACTAACTAAAGTGCCTCACTTGCCCTCCTAAGCTTAACAGAGAATCACGTGAATTGGCCCCTCAGAACACATCACTCTTGACCCTCTCAGGGATCATGGTAACAGGATACACCCTCTCTCTTTCTCACTTGTACTCATCCACAATAAGTTAACCAGGAGGCACAAAGGAAGTTAAGAATATTCATTTAAACTATTGTGCTCTAAAATGCCTATATGTGCCACAATTAGAAAACAAATGCATAGTAAAAATACTGTTAGCATGGTTAATATTCCACATACCATGAAAAGCCCTGTCATTTTATAGGACAGAGTGACCTAACCCCCTCCCCTACAGCTAAATGATTATATATGAAAGATCTCTGGGATTACTGGCAGACCCCGTAACTTAGCATACACAGATGGAGTCTCTACAGTGCAGCAGACGCAATGCTTTTCTCTCAGAACTCATGTGCCGTGTGTGTGTTTTTGGCTCATGTGCTCATCAATATGATAGGATATGTGTGCACGTAAACAACAGCTGCATTCTTGTGTCATGTCTACGTGCTAGTGCCTGGCCAGAAATAATAATAAGGGACATTGTTGTTCAACCTTTTCTATGGTGTTCAGACTAAATCCCAGGAAAAGAACAGAACACGAAAACATATGCAGATTCCGTGTGAAAGTACAATGTAGCGCAGTAACGTGTGTGAAGGAAAAATTAGACCTACAATGTGCACAGTTAGGCTACCATAGGGAAAACTACAATGGATTTTGGAATGGCCATTGGCATTTGTGTTTGGATCCCAATTTTTACTCCATAATAAACAACTTGCTTTGTTTAGAACACCTTTGTGCAACCATTGCTACTGATGCTACTTGTAGTTCTTGGCTAATTTGGATGTGTAGCCACCGCTATGTTTGTTTGACCATGATAGCGGATCCATTTGCAGTGACAAATATTAACAGATCTTGGGATATGTTATGGTGTTGCAGAGGACGAGGGTCAATGTTCCATGGATGTATATGTGGGATGAGTTCCACTTTGAGTTGACCTTGCATTGGATGGGATCTGCTATGGTAAGTATTGCAACTTGACTTGCCCAACGTCCACGTCTTTCGGTTTGCTGTACTAACTGAGATGTAGGGTGAATAAGTGTTTAATGTGTGCAAAGTAGGTTTTTGTTTTTTCACACATGGGGGTGTTGTATTGTCATACCTAATTGGTACTTTAGAAGCACATCTACTCTTTTTCATGTTTTTCTTTCCACATACTTTTAATAGATGTCTGACAACTGTTGCAGTTTTTTTAATTCTGGACTTCTACATAAGCCACATGTGACAACATTGGTTGTCACTGATTTACCTCATGCCACTGGTCCTGTTCACATGGAGACATTAAAGCAGGTGCAATATGAACTGTGGCCTTGGCCCATTGCCTTCAAGAAGTACCTCTGGTTTGGGCAACCCAAATCTGCAGGAAGTCTTTACATTGTGGCCTTTAAATGTATGAGACTGGGTTTGTGGGAATCCCATTTACCTGAATTTCCTTTTCCATGTGTGAAGGACCATTACAGTGCTCTTACAGTGAAAGTGCATTTCATTTTCCTGTGATATCCATACTGATGTATGTTCGATGTCACAACAGGACCTAGCTCATGAGGAATGTGAGGATGAGCGGGTGTTACAGAAGATGATTGCTATTTTATTCATGAGGTGGTGCTGTTTTGTGAAACTGTTTATTGCACACATCAGTAAACCAGCAGAGATGGCCACATATGTAGAGTTTCTGAGATTGTGCCTATACATTGTCACTGACCTGGACATAGAGGGCATCATTCAGATGTGATGGGAACATACATTATGTTGCGTGCAGGAACCCACAAAATATGTTTGGACCAGGGATGCAACGCCCCAAGCCTTATCCACGGTGTTGTGGCTCCAGGGGGAGTGTATGTTGTGTCACAACCCCATGATTGGTGTATCATGTGGGACAAAGTTGGCTAGGAGTGCTTTCAGTCAGGTTATGTGCAGTGTCTGTAGATTTTCACCAGGGGTGATTGACCTGCCCACACTTACACATACACATGATCTCTGTCTTCTGTGTTGTGGTAGACTTGTACAGTATTGTAAATTTTGTGTTTCATTGTGTTTTTCATGTTCTCCGCAAGAGGACTTTGAGTAGGATGACTGTACTGGGGGGGGGAGCTCTCACAGGGGCCCGACTAATGTACACGAGGGCCTGGCTTACAAGCATGTCATCTGTACATCTGTGATTGGCATGTTGGCATATTGTCCCACACAAACAATATATTGCTACTTCTGTCATTGCACAACATCAAGTTATCTGAGACAACGAGTTACATTGCACCTACAAGAAGCACAGACTATGGGATTTGCCAATGATTGCTCATTGCATTACTTATTGGAGCAACAGCTGTGACTTCATTGCATAATTAGATGATAATGCTTCACTTCTGACCTGACAACACTGGGAATGGATATTACATGTTTCTTTGCAATTACATCTGCGACAGTGGAAGGTGTTGCTTCTGCAGAGTTGAATTTATTTCACCTCCAGAGGATGAGGTCAAATATCGAGAGTCCAATTGGACCTGTGTCTGCATCTGCTTTTTCGACCTATTGTTGCTAATTACTGACAGACCCCGGATCAATTCAAGCTCCGCTACACACCCCTCACTACTCGTGGTTTCCACTGTCCTTTTAGCCCCTCTCATGTCCTGCTTATCATGAAATATGTAGTGGCAAGATACCCCAGCGTGATTACTTGGAAAAATGTTGCTCACACACCCCCACTCAAACTGAGCAAGCAACACCCCTGCTTTTCCTTGGCAGTGCATTGATTTGCTGCGAACTGCTAGTGCACGGGTAGGTGTGCCACTTACTGTTGGTTGCATCCACAACAGTGTTAATTTTGAGTGTCATTAAGCAGGCCCAGCAGCGGCAGGACATGTGCGATAGGCTTAGGATGTGAGAAACTGTCTACAGGAGAGTATCGGCCTTATATCTCTCCCTTCCCCAGCTCAGATTAGGTGGTTGGAAGACCACGGTCGGTTCGTCAGAGAAATGCATTGTGATTGGTTGGGCAGTTCGTGAGACGGTCCGCTCTCTGATTGGCTCCATTGGTTCTTTCCGGCACCACTGTGGTTGAAATTTCCTAATGGAGTCAGAGGGACCATGAGAGTTGGAATTCTATGTATACGAATGCATCATATTACAGCGGTGAGAGAGACCGCTTCTGACAAGACCATGGCGGTCTGACCGCCTCCGACAGGACCGCGGAAGCTGGTCTCACCAGCATCATAATGTGGCCCTATGTAACCTGTGAAATGTAGACTGTATAAAGAGGAACCCTCTAATTTATTGGTTGGACAACTGATGGACAAATAAGAGGTTGCATGAGTTCGAGAGGTATTCCCTCAACCAGCATGATTCATGGGAGTTTGGTTGATGGTGTGCATGGATAGATATTTTATGCATTTTGTTATTGTAATAAATTGATTCTTGATGCACTATGTAATTAAGTCTATGAGAATTAGGAAAATGTTTGATAATAAAGTTTACACAATAACAATAAAATAATAAAAAAAAATAACAGTGGATCTCTCTTTGATTGATTCAGGTTGGATATATTCATCAGATCGGTGTGATTAGGTATATAAAGTAACAGCTGCCTGCTTAGTCGCATATTCACGCTTCCAGTGGTGCCATTCACATTTAAATAGAAACATGAGAATGAGTGTGAGCCTCCATACCACTACCCCTTTCACAGCTTAGATGTAAACTGCTAACACAAAACCAATCTAGCTCTTCTGTCAGAAAATGAAACATCAGTGATTGTATTCATTTGAGATGAATAAAAATATGAAACTATATCAGTGTGGAAGAAGAAGTACATCTGGAATGCAAATGTGTTAGTTTAAATTACTTTGGACTTGTTAACAGATTGCTGTACAAAATATGCTCTGGCTGAATATAATTAAGTTGAGCACAATGCCTTGATTCCTCTCCTGAAAAAGCTGTAATTTATGATCAAGTAAGTCGAGAAAATATCTACATGTTCGAATAAATGAACGAATGGAGGATTTATTAAGCACAATGTTTACCCAGAAATAGGCTGTCCTGGCGCTAGTGGTACAGGATGCAGAGTGACTCTTAAGTCAAAAAAAGCAGTTGATAAGAGATTGGTTAAAGAAGCTTACGATTTTGTTGAGATGTGATGTAGAGTGGCATTGCCTTCCATGCTTTAAAAGTTACCACAACAAAGGACAGGTCGCTTTTACACAAATATAAACATTTTGAAATCTGCAAATGGAGATGCCCACTCTCTTTCATCAAAATGTTCACCTCATTGATAATCCCTTAGTCTGAAATTATTATCAAAGTTTGATTCTTTTAAGCACTTGTTGCTAGCAGATGTTTTAGAAGCAGTTCAATGATGTAACATGACAATAGTGGACAATTCAGTGGAGAATCAATTAAGCTTCACCCAAATGTGCACATTCTGTCCTCAAAACAGTTGTTGCAAATTAACCCCTCTATTTTTTGTCTTGTTAATAATCACTTAATTGAAAGAACTCCTTTTGTAAATTAGGTTGTACATTAACCTCAGAGTGAGTAACAAGCAGTTGAGTGACCATATAGCTGCCTATTTAGCAGGAGTATGCAAGACTTCATTTGTTAGACGTAGAGGCTTTTCCTTTTTCTATCTGTGCTGCAGAGTGCAGCACGTATGGAAAGAGGGAATAACAAGGAGAAATAAAGATACTTTGGCCCATTAACCCCACTGGGGAAAGCATAGAACGTTGATGCTTTCCCAAGTTTACAAGCATTAGCAAATCTGGGAATGGGTCAAAATCAATGTGTGGATGCAGGGGAATGACCATGCTCCACCCACTGAACCCCTCCAAAGTCGAAACATAACATAACACAGTGTAAGCACCTACATTGTGTTACATTTCTTTTACGAAGCAATGCAAATCAGGCCTTGTGTAGCTTTGTAAGTTCCAAAAAGGCCTTTGTTTTGCCCTGCATCACCTTGCGCAATGAAAAAAAAAGCAAAGGCTTAGTAAGTCTAGGCCTAAATGAAAACAGATCTGATGAAAGCTATTATATAAAGCAACACATACTGGAAAATAACCCTGTTGAAATTCTCGTCCAGCACGCTGCAATAACCGATGAATTCTCAATATATTGACTGTGAGCTCATTTTGAACCACCTAATTCTAAGTGTTTGCAGAACACAAGCTTAATATTATTGCTGTTACCATTTATCAAGCACCGTGGTATGTCAACATTTTATGGGCCTGGGTCCTGAAGAAGTGTTATGGCCTAGAGCACTCGAAATACATTCTGTGAGAACTAGAGGTGGATACATTTATTTAAAAAAAAAAAGAAATATAGACACTTTAGGAACCATAACTCTTTGTCAAATAAACCTATTGATTTAGATCAGATACAACTTGAAGTGAACCACTTGATGTCAAAACATTGTCTAATTTTAGGAAACGACTTTCACATACAAATGTTTTGAATTTGTCCTCTTCAAATCATCCATGACCAGTGTGTCCTTTTAGTGCACAAAATATCTCCATTCTGAAGCATATCACATGTGTTTGTTTCATTGCAGTGAAGAGTTCACTCAACTTAAAAATGACACAACTTACATTTATATATCCAGAGGCAGATTTACAAAGAATTCACGCAATGCAGTGCAACAAGGCAAGCTGCGGCTCTGCGTTGCATAAATAGGAGAGAACTGAACTATATGGCTTCTTCGTCTCTCTCTCTGGTAGTGAACCAGTGCCAATGCAGACTCATTTGTGCCATGGTGCAAAGATGCCTGCATTACAGGCAGGAATATTTTGGTACAGGAAGGAATACCTTCCTGCACAAAGACAATCCATAGAGTCATTTTCCTCTTTCTATATGTAATGCAAATCTAGAATTACATGAAGTCCATGGGTGGATGCACAGGAATGCACATGCTCCACCCATGGAACACCTGTTACAAGAAATATAACACAATGCAGTGCAAGTTGCTATGTTGTGTTGCATTTTTTAACAAAGCAGCCCAAAGCCAAGAAAATCAAGACTAGCGTGCCTTTGTAAATTCCAAATGAGACTTTGCATTCCCTTGGGTCATTTTGCGTGAATCAATGGCAATGCAAAGACTTAGGGCCTGATTATGAGTTTAGTGGTGTGGGGGTGGGCCGCCATGCCACTGTCCCGCTCCCACACCTCCAAACTGGCATGCACACTGCCAGCCGAGATTACAAATTTTAATTTGTGGTCTGGCGGGTGGTGTTTTGCTAGTACATGGGAAAAAGACAGCGCAATGGGAGTGCCAAAGCACATTCTAGCATGGAAGGGACTCTGAGGTCCATGCTGCTAAGTAACTGGGGGTGCATGCAGACAGGGGGCACACAATGTGCCCCCCTTCATGCATCCCCTTGCCCAAGAAGCAACAGGGGATCACTTAGGGCCCCCTTAGTTACCTCACCGTCACAGTTTTCGTTGTTGGCTCACCACCATGAAAACTGTGGATGTGAGGGAACTCATAATATGCTCTGCGGTGCGGCAGCGGCACCGCCAGCATATTGCTGGACCAGAACACCACACCACCCTGAGGGAACATGGATCCCTGGTGGTTGCGGCGGTACTGTGGTGGTCAGACTGGTCAGACTGCCACACTCGCAATGCTGCGGTCGGACCGTCAGTGCGGCGGTTCCCACCACTCCAGTGCCAAACTCGTGATCAACCCTTTAGTAAATATGGGTCTGAATGCTTGGTTCATGTATTCCTGTGGCAATATATATATGGCAATATATATATTTCAGCCTGCAATTTCACTGAAATAACTAATACTTGTGAAAACGAATTGTTTGACTGGATCCAAGACACAAAATGAACTTCCCAGTGCATCATGGACATTATAGTACACGAGGACTGCAAAGTGACGTTGCAGTTTTTGTTTAAAGGGGGCATGAGGAAGGTCACGCCCTCAATTATCCTGATGGCTCACCTGTGATCAAGACTCTACATGAGTTGAAACGCGTAAGGATTTCCATACTGCCGTGATGAAGTTTTCGAGAATAAAAGCACATGTTTACAGAAGTCTGGTTTCGGCGCTCTCCTTCTGTTTCTACAAAGGAGGTTTCTGTGGATGTTAGCGAGGTGCTCCGGTCCCCGCGCGCTGAGACCGCCCTGTTGAGGTCAGAGGCTCAAGGTCGGAGGTTGGAAGTGGATATATATATATATATATATATATATTCACTGAAAAAACCATAGGTTTCACACATGTTATAGTTAGTGGAAATTTTACTGATAAAAAACCAATGAAATTGCCCCGTTATAGTTAGCGCAGGCAACTATAACTCACGCGACCGCAATCCTCTGCTGATGCTAATACTGTATTTAGACACTTATTTGCCCATGCCTTCTTCCATACATTTTTAGCTATACATATATTACAAATATTTTTTTTTCATAAAGACACATATGTCATCAGCAGAGGATTGCGGTCGCGTGAGTTATAGTTGCCTGCGCTAACTATAACGGGGCAATTTCATTGGTTTTTTATCAGTAAAATTTCCACTAACTATAACATGTGTGAAACCTATGGTTTTTTCAGTGAATTTGCAAGGTTTTTTAAATGCTAATTCCTAACTATAACGTGTGTGAAACCTATGGTTTTTTCAGTGAATTAGTACGGTTTTTTAAATGCTAAGTTTTTTTCCCTTATAATAAGCCCTGTACATTTGGTGGCCTACGGCCACCAAAAGCACAGGGGGTGGGGTAAGTGTGGATAGTGTTTTTTTCCATTGTAATAAGCCCAGCACATTTGGTGGCCTTCGGCCACCAAAAGCACAGGGGGTGGGGTAAGTGTGGATAGTGTTTTTTTTATTTTTATTTTTTTACCGTACGCTTACCGTAAGCGTACGGTAAGCGTACCCCGCGAAATTGCCGAAAAAAAAATAAAACCGTTTTTGCACTTGGGGGATGTTTGGGGACTCCCTCAACATGACTATGTGGGAGGGAGTTGTCAAAACAGCCCCTTTACATGTTTTTTGGCTTCCGATTTTAAAAATCTCTCTCAGTGCGAGAGACAAAATGGCGGCCGCCGCTTCCTGGTTTCGGCCGATTCGAATGTTTACTAAGATCTAAGAGCCAATCAGAATCGCGCTCGCGCACGCCACCGTACGCTTACCGTAAGCGTACGGTAAGCGTACCGTAAGCTGGCTCAGATATATATATTGATTTAAAGGCTATTTTCTCAGAATCTACTGAACAGATTTACACCAAACCTACAAAAGGCACTTCCTTGACCTAGGGACTACCTCTCTGCCAAATTTTGAGTAATTCTGTTCAGCCATTCGGGCTGTAGCTCGTTCTAAAGGTCCTATGGAAAAATGCATGGGAAAAACGCGTTTTGGGACCCCCCTTTTATCTCAGCCCCCGCTTGACGAATCCCCCCGAGACTTTCAGGGTAGGAGCGGAGCGTAGCGCCCCACCTATTTTGAGAAATTCGCGAGGATTCGTCGACCGGCGCCAAAGTTATTCAAAATAGAATGTTGAGGTTTTCCTATGGAAACGTGGTCCTAACTATAACTACCTACTGGCTATCGCCAGTAGGTAATATATATATATATATATATATATATATATATATATATATATATCACAACCAAACCCGATCTTCATAAAATCGGACACCGACACAGGAGATGCTGTTAGCCATCCGGCTAGGGTTTATTCTTCTTTTAGCAACGCGTTTCGGCACAACTGCCTTGCTCACACAAATTAACATTACGAAATGATTTCATTTAAATACACGTCACAGAGTCACATGATCACTTTTAAAATAACCACTGAAAACAGACTCACGTTACTTATCTCGTAATGCTATGGCTTTTAACACTATACTTTTTAATACAGTCTTGTTGATCGTGGCATAGTGCCACACTCCCTCCTCTCTTAATATATTAAAACCCCAAAATTCTTTGTCATTTAAGGATTTCAAAACCCATAATATATAAATATTACAGTTATATAAAAAAACCAATTCTACTCATAGAGGATACCGGGAGTAAGTGATTCTCAAGCAGAAAAGCCTTAAACAAGTTTGTATAGCATTACACAGTAATATATTTAAAATCATACATTTCAAGGGAACAGTGGTAATTTTCAAAATTTGATGCAAAATTCCTGGGCTAGTGCCCCATCATTATCATCAGTTGATCATCAATTGTTGTATTGATTGGATACAGCGTGGTGACTATTTTCTGTCAATCCATTGTTCAAACCTTATTGTGAACAAAAATCAGAGAGACAAAAGAAAAAAAAAAGGAAATAATGTAGGAGGATCATTTCATGGTACATACCCTTATTTACATTGAACTGTCTTCTTAACCATAAGTAATATTAATATTAAAATTTATAAAAAAATATATACTAGTGCATATTAGTTTCAAGTAAAGTGCTAATGCCTACTGTGTGCAAAACCGCAATTCCAGTAGAGTGCAACTCTAATAAAGTGCAAATGCATTACAGTACTCAACCTTAAAACAGTCTATAAATCACTTGTTGGGTATGTCCTTTCTTATCATTACTACATATGAAAAAATTATTATCCTTATACCACCTGCTGGTTTTAAATGTTGTTTTTAAAGGAATTTGTCTTATTAGTCTGTGACCAAATGACAATTTAAAATCTATAAAATTTACTCTAAAAAGAGGAACTGCACTCACTCTTAATGGATACTGCTAAATCAAATGTACATGGAGATCCTCTTCAACATTCAAACCATTTGGACTTTTCGTATTAAACATCATTATATATTTAGACTCTAATTTCCGTAATTTTCTTTCTCTATCTCCTCCTCTTTGTTCCATGGGGATCTGATCAATAGCAAAGTACACTAGTTCACTGGTGTTGCCTTTGTGGAATTCATTCATATGACGTGCTACCACATAGTTTTTATCATTGTTTCCAATTGCCCTAAGATGTTGTAGGATGCGTACATGAACCATGTGAATAGTACTTCCCACATACATCTTAGGGCAAGAACATTTAAGAATGTAAACAACAAACTCACTTTTACAGTTCAAAGGTTTCCTCAATTTCCAGGGGCTGTTTAGGAGAGGTGAGGATACCTGTTGCGTATTTTTTCCGTATTTACAGGCCTTACATTTAAAGCATTTGTGAAAGCCCGGACTTACTTTCAGCCACCCACCTCCTCTCTTTACCTCCAGATTAGTCTTGAATAAATCATCTCTCATAGACTTAGCCCGATTAAATGTCATTAAGGGCCTTCTGGATATTGTTCCCTGTAGAATCGGATCCTGTTTGACCAGGTACCAGTGTCTACTCAGACTGTCTCTCACCCGAGTCTGGTATGCACTGAATCCTGTTATCATGCGGATTTCACTCTGGGTGTGTTTCTTTTTTTCTTCGATTTTCTTTTTATCAGGTTTTAATAACGCAACTCTCTCCAAACCATCTACTTTTGCTTTTGCTTGATTTAGTGTTTCTAATTTGTATCCTCTTTGCAAGAACCTGTGCGTGAGTGCCCCCTGTGCTTTGCTCAGGGCATTCTCTTCACTACAATTGCGTTTCATTCTTAGGTTCTCTGCATACGGGATACTCATCTTTAGTTTGGTGGGATGGAAACTAGCCGCGTGCAAAATTGAATTGCCGGCGGTAGTTTTCCTGTATGTGCATGTTTGGATTGATTGTTGTGCGATATATACTTCCAAATCGAGGTAAGTCACACTCTCTGTACTTATTTGTTCTGTGAATTTCAAATTTAGGTTGTTTACATTGATACGGTCAATGAAGTGTTGGGCTGATTCTCTGGATCCATTCCATATGATGAATAAATCATCAATGAATCGGATCCATTTGACGATATGATCCCTCCATTCACTACTATATTCCACTCTGAGCACCTGTTCCTCCCACCAGCCCATATGCAAATTAGCATAGCTGGGGGCGAAACAGGTGCCCATATATATCCTGGCTCCTGCTTGATTACTGATGCGAGGTGCACTCGAACACTGGCAGCGGGCCTCAAGCGTGTCCCACATCACAGGTATGCAGGCTTTCCCCTCCCGATATGCTTTCACAGTTCTTCACCATTACGCCGACGCGTTTCGAATTTCCCATTCTTCTTCACAGGCTGATGGTTGAAAGAAAACACGCGAGACCCTTCACTGTTGTCCCGCATTTCTTTTATTGCGCGCCCTCTATGGGCTACTTTGAATAAGATGCGCATTGGATGCTGGTACATGCAGTGTAGGACCTCTTCGTTAAAAATTGCATGAATGTTCTGCTGCTTGTATTAGAAGCTCAAGATTGAGCCTCGGTCGGTTCGAGCCTCCTTAATCCTCTGCCAACATTCCACATACGAGGACTGCTGGATGCATGCCCCCCGTGGCCCCCAGGTTGTCGGGGTGGTGCAACCTCGGCGGTCAGAACACCGCCTATAGTTCCTGGCTCCTGCTTGATTACTGATGCGAGGTGCATTCGAACACTGGCAGCGGGCCTCAAGCGTGTCCCACATCACAGGTATGCAGGCTTTCCCCTCCCGATATGCTTTCACAGTTCTTCACCATTACGCCGACGCGTTTCGAATTTCCCATTCTTCTTCACAGGCTGATGGTTGAAAGAAAACACGCGAGACCCTTCACTGTTGTCCCGCATTTCTTTTATTGCGCGCCCTCTATGGGCTACTTTGAATAAGATGCGCATTGGATGCTGGTACATGCAGTGTAGGACCTCTTCGTTAAAAATTGCATGAATGTTCTGCTGCTTGTATTAGAAGCTCAAGATTGAGCCTCGGTCGGTTCGAGCCTCCTTAATACTCTGCCAACATTCCACATACGAGGACTGCTGGATGCATGCCCCCCGTGGCCCCCAGGTTGTCGGGGTGGTGCAACCTCGGCGGTCAGAACACCGCCTATAGTTCCTGGCTCCTGCTTGATTACTGATGCGAGGTGCACTCGAACACTGGCAGCAGGCCTCAAGCGTGTCCCACATCACAGGTATGCAGGCTTTCCCCTCCCGATATGCTTTCACAGTTCTTCACCATTACGCCGACGTGTTTCGAATTTCCCATTCTTCTTCACAGGCTGATGGTTGAAAGAAAACACGCGAGACCCTTCACTGTTGTCCCGCATTTCTTTTATTGCGCGCCCTCTATGGGCTACTTTGAATAAGATGCGCATTGGATGCTGGTACATGCAGTGTAGGACCTCTTCGTTAAAAATTGCATGAATGTTCTGCTGCTTGTATTAGAAGCTCAAGATTGAGCCTCGGTCGGTTCGAGCCTCCTTAATCCTCTGCCAACATTCCACATACGAGGACTGCTGGATGCATGCCGCCCGTGGCCCCCAGGTTGTCGGGGTGGTGCAACCTCGGCGGTCAGAACACCGCCTATAGTTCCTGACTCCTGCTTGATTACTGATGCGAGGTGCACTCGAACACTGGCAGCGGGCCTCAAGCGTGTCCCACATCACAGGTATGCAGGCTTTCCCCTCCCGATATGCTTTCACAGTTCTTCACCATTACGCCGACGCGTTTCGAATTTTCCATTCTTCTTCACAGGCTGATGGTTGAAAGAAAACACGCGAGACCCTTCACTGTTGTCCCGCATTTCTTTTATTGCGCGCCCTCTATGGGCTACTTTGAATAAGATGCGCATTGGATGCTGGTACATGCAGTGTAGGACCTCTTCGTTAAAAATTGCATGAATGTTCTGCTGCTTGTATTAGAAGCTCAAGATTGAGCCTCGGTCGGTTCGAGCCTCCTTAATCCTCTGCCAACATTCCACATACGAGGACTGCTGGATGCATGCCCCCCGTGGCCCCCAGGTTGTCGGGGTGGTGCAACCTCGGCAGTCAGAACACCGCCTATAGTTCCTGGCTCCTGCTTGATTACTGATGCGAGGTGCATTCGAACACTGGCAGCGGGCCTCAAGCGTGTCCTACATCACAGGTATGCAGGCTTTCCCCTCCCGATATGCTTTCACAGTTCTTCACCATTACGCCGACGCGTTTCGAATTTCCCATTCTTCTTCACAGGCTGATGGTTGAAAGAAAACACGCGAGACCCTTCACTGTTGTCCCGCATTTCTTTTATTGCGCGCCCTCTATGGGCTACTTTGAATAAGATGCGCATTGGATGCTGGTACATGCAGTGTAGGACCTCTTCGTTAAAAATTGCATGAATGTTCTGCTGCTTGTATTAGAAGCTCAAGATTGAGCCTCGGTCGGTTCGAGCCTCCTTAATCCTCTGCCAACATTCCACATACGAGGACTGCTGGATGCATGCCCCCCGTGGCCCCCAGGTTGTCGGGGTGGTGCAACCTCGGCGGTCAGAACACCGCCTATAGTTCCTGGCTCCTGCTTGATTACTGATGCGAGGTGCATTCGAACACTGGCAGCAGGCCTCAAGCGTGTCCCACATCACAGGTATGCAGGCTTTCCCCTCCCGATATGCTTTCACAGTTCTTCACCATTACGCCGACGCGTTTCGAATTTCCCATTCTTCTTCACAGGCTGATGGTTGAAAGAAAACACGCGAGACCCTTCACTGTTGTCCCGCATTTCTTTTATTGCGCGCCCTCTATGGGCTACTTTGAATAAGATGCGCATTGGATGCTGGTACATGCAGTGTAGGACCTCTTCGTTAAAAATTGCATGAATGTTCTGCTGCTTGTATTAGAAGCTCAAGATTGAGCCTCGGTCGGTTCGAGCCTCCTTAATCCTCTGCCAACATTCCACATACGAGGACTGCTGGATGCATGCCGCCCGTGGCCCCCAGGTTGTCGGGGTGGTGCAACCTCGGCGGTCAGAACACCGCCTATAGTTCCTGACTCCTGCTTGATTACTGATGCGAGGTGCACTCGAACACTGGCAGCGGGCCTCAAGCGTGTCCCACATCACAGGTATGCAGGCTTTCCCCTCCCGATATGCTTTCACAGTTCTTCACCATTACGCCGACGCGTTTCGAATTTCCCATTCTTCTTCACAGGCTGATGGTTGAAAGAAAACACGCGAGACCCTTCACTGTTGTCCCGCATTTCTTTTATTGCGCGCCCTCTATGGGCTACTTTGAATAAGATGCGCATTGGATGCTGGTACATGCAGTGTAGGACCTCTTCGTTAAAAATTGCATGAATGTTCTGCTGCTTGTATTAGAAGCTCAAGATTGAGCCTCGGTCGGTTCGAGCCTCCTTAATCCTCTGCCAACATTCCACATACGAGGACTGCTGGATGCATGCCCCCCGTGGCCCCCAGGTTGTCGGTGTGGTGCAACCTCGGCGGTCAGAACACCGCCTATAGTTCCTGGCTACTGCTTGATTACTGATGCGAGGTGCACTCGAACACTGGCAGCAGGCCTCAAGCGTGTCCCACATCACAGGTATGCAGGCTTTCCCCTCCCGATATGCTTTCACAGTTCTTCACCATTACGCCGACGCGTTTCGAATTTCCCATTCTTCTTCACAGGCTGATGGTTGAAAGAAAACACGCGAGACCCTTCACTGTTGTCCCGCATTTCTTTTATTGCGCGCCCTCTATGGGCTACTTTGAATAAGATGCGCATTGGATGCTGGTACATGCAGTGTAGGACCTCTTCGTTAAAAATTGCATGAATGTTCTGCTGCTTGTATTAGAAGCTCAAGATTGAGCCTCGGTCGGTTCGAGCCTCCTTAATCCTCTGCCAACATTCCACATACGAGGACTGCTGGATGCATGCCCCCCGTGGCCCCCAGGTTGTCGGGGTGGTGCAACCTCGGCGGTCAGAACACCGCCTATAGTTCCTGGCTCCTGCTTGATTACTGATGCGAGGTGCACTCGAACACTGGCAGCGGGCCTCAAGCGTGTCCCACATCACAGATATGCAGGCTTTCCCCTCCCGATATGCTTTCACAGTTCTTCACCATTACGCCGACGCGTTTCGAATTTCCCATTCTTCTTCACAGGCTGATGGTTGAAAGAAAACACGCGAGACCCTTCACTGTTGTCCCGCATTTCTTTTATTGCGCGCCCTCTAAGCGGCCATTACAAACATCATCCCCTCTTTTATGTTCATCACACGCAGGTGAATGAGCGGCAAGTGCCTTTGGAATTGTGGGATATGTAGTCCACGTGGTATCCCTGTGGATTGCCGTTTTCATGCAGCCCATATGATCCCCCTGATGAAACCCCACAAAGTCACCTTCCTTTTTGTTGCACAGGATCCCGCTGCTCCGCTGAAGGCCTGCCCTAGTGAGCAAGACGCGGACCCGATTCCCTGCTTTCGGCGGTGCACTCCTCGACTGGGCCGGACGAATTATTTGAGAAGAAAAGAGTTGCCCCCAGATAGAGTACACTCGCAGCAGGTTGAATCCATAATGAAAGTGCTTTATTTGATCCATGCATAGGCAGCAGTTGGGAGCCGATGCGTTTCAAGCATTGCCGCTCATTCACCTGCGTGTGATGAACATAAAAGAGGGGATGAAGTTTGTAATGGCCGCTTTGTGACAGTATGCCTTTGAAGAAGAGCGTTATGCTTGAAACGCGTCGGCTCCCAACTGCTGTCTATGCATGGAATCAAATAAAGCACTTTCATTATGGATTTAACCTGCTGCGAGTGTACTCTACCTGGGGGCAACTCTTTTCTTCTCATATATATATATATATATATATATATATATATATATATATATATATATATATATAAATATATTTATATATATATGTATATATATATATTCACTGAAAAAACCATAGGTTTCACACACGTTATAGTTAGGAATTAGCATTTAAAAACCTTGCAAATTCACTTAAAAAACCATAGGTTTCACACATGTTATAGTTAGGTGGATATTTCACTCGTAAAAAACCAATTAAATTCCCCCGTTATAGTTTGTTCAGATAACTATAACTCGCGCGCCCGCAATCCTCTACTCATGACGTCACATATTACATCACTCATGACATGGTCAGTGGCATCACTCTTGACATCACTGATGACATCATCCTTGTGAGTTATAGTTATCTGAACGAACTATAACAGGGGAATTTCATTGTTTTTTTACGAGTGAAATATCCACCTAACTATAACATGTGTGAAACCTATGGTTTTTTAAGTGAATTTGCAAGGTTTTTTAAATGCTAATTCCTAACTATAACGTGTGTGAAACCTATGGTTTTTTCAGTTAATTTGCACGTTTTTTTAAATGCTAAGTTATGTATGTATTATTTTTTTTTATATATTTATTTTACAATAAACGACGTATTCAAATGTTTTAATTTTTTTTAATGGTTTTTCACCGTGCGCGCACGGTGCGTGCACCCCCGCGATTTAAAAAAAAAATGTAAATGTTTTTTTCTGCCTTTGGGGTCCTTCAGGGACCCCCTGACAAAGGCTAGGGGGTCAGGAACTCTCTACCCTGCCCCCTTTTCACGTTCGCCATCTTCCTTTTCCACTCTCGCACTGAAAACAAACAAAATGGCGGCCGACACTTCCTGATTTCGACTGATTCGAACGTTGACTGACATGTAACAACTAATCAGAATTACGCTCGCGCACGTTAAGGTGCGCGCACGGTGCGTGCACGGTGCGCGGCTATGGATATGTATGTGCTTTTAACTGCAATTTTCTCAGGAACTACTGAACAGATTGACTCCATATATGCAAAAGGCACATCTCTGACCTGAGGACTACCTCTCTGCCAAATTTCAAGTAATTCTGTTCAGCTGTTCGGGCTGTACCTTCGACTAAAGGTCCTATGGGAAAATGCATGGGGAAAACGCGTTTTGGGACTCCCCTTTTTTCTCGGCCCCCGCTTGACGAATCCCCCAGAGACTTTCAGGGTAGGAGCTGAGCGGAGCGCCCCATTAGTTTTGAAAATTTCGCGAAGATAAGTCAACCGGCGCCAAAGTTATTCAAAATAGAATTTTGAGATTTCCTATGGAAACACGGTCCTAACTATAACTATCTACTGGCGACCGCCAGTAGATAATATACATTTATATATACACACAAACACCCATATATATTTACTGAAAAAACCATAGGTTTCAGGGGCGTTATAGTTAGCTGGACATTTCACTCATACAAAACCATAGAAATTCCCCCGTTATAGTTAGTTCAGCTAACTATAACTCGCGCGCCCGCAATGCACTGCTGATGAAGTCACATATTACATCACTCATGACATGGTCAGTGACATCACTCATGACATCACTCATGACATCTCAAATGACATCACTGATGACATCACTGATGACATCATCCTTGTGATAGAGTGGCAGACCTCCTCTCACCCTAATATAACCTTTGATACACACACTCAAAAATACAAACTAACATTTTCAAAACAATGGACATACCAATATCAGTTACAACACACCTATTCAGTCATTCCAAGATCTACACACACATCCACTCATTCACCAACAGTCCCTATACAGTCACTCATACATGTACTCACTCATCATGTGTACTCATACACCTATACATCCTGTTACACACCGCCACTCATCCATAGAGTTGCTCACACACCTAGTCACACATGCAAACAAAGTATCAAACATCCATTTACTTTCATATACATTTATACACACACTTCCACACTTACTTCTACAGAAACTTACACATACTTTACTCTCTTAAACAATCACTTATAGAAAAACCTACTTATTTGTACAGGAACTCTTCCAATCTCTCACTCTCACATATACTCACTTATATACACCAATTCTCACATATACTAGTTTAAAACATATGTATTTACTCATAAAGACACTATTGAGACAGTCATTCAGTCACTACCACACCCATACACACACTCATCCACCTATACAGTCCTGCACACATGCTGTCTTCAACACATACTAACAGTGAGTCACTCATTCATGCATCTATGCACTAAGAAATACCCCCCACCGAACCAAACAGACAATCAGACACTCATACTGATACTCAAAAAAACAACTAATAACCCATATAGACACTCATGTAGCTACTCACCAACCCATGCAGCCACTTATACACAAAGTGAGAGACTGATACAGATATTTACATATTTAAACATTACTCACTAACCCATGTATTCACTAAGATACACTTAATCAGTCAGTTATACAATCAATTGTACAAAAAAAATCATCCATTTAGACACTTATATATCCATTTATTCTTCCATCGACCTTGAGATATACATCTCTAAGGTTTTTTAAATGCTAATTTTTAACTATAACGTGCCTGAAACCTATGGTTTTTTCTGTGAATTTCAAAGGTTTTTTAAATGCTAATTCCTAACTATATCAGGCCTGAAACCTATGGTTTTTTCAGTGAATTTCAAAGGTTTTGTAAATGACAATTTTTAATGTATTAATTGTTATATTGATTTTTTTGATACTGATTTACAAAATTTTAAAACTATTTAATTTTAGATATATTTTTTTAATTACATTATAATTACATTATACATTACAATACAAAATATACTTTCTCAGAATGAATTACTTTAGTTTAAATACTTGGCAAATAGGAAACAGACTTTTAAGTACAGTAGTTACAGTTATTGCAATGGGCAACACAATTTCAAACACAAAGCAACATTGAGCTCAATGTGAATTTCTAATTACATGCAATTAGTTAGTTTATGGATTACTTTTCTAACCACAGGACTGGATCCTAGATTCAGTCCTTGGACATCTCCTGTTACAAATATTCCTCTAAAATCAGCCGAACTGGCATTTAAAAAACCTTAGAAATTCACTGAAAAAACCATAGGTTTCAGGGGCGTTATAGTTAGCTGGACATTTCCCTCGTACAAAACCCTAGAAATTCCCCCGTTATAGTTAGTTCAGCTAACTATAACTCGCGCCTCCGCAATGCACTGCTGATGATGTCACATATTACATCACTCATGACATGGCCAGTGACATCACTGATGACATCACTGATGACATCTCAAATGACATCACTGATTACATCACTGATGACGTCATCCAGTGAGTCTGGGTTTCTGTAAAGTTTTAATATGTTTAATATATATAGGGAAAGGCCTGTTGAAGAATGAGTGGGTGTACAAGTGTGTGAATGGATGATTTTCTAGGTGCGCAACTGACTCTATAAGTGAGTCATTAACTGTATCTTACTGCAGACTAGTGACTAAACTGTGTGAATGTCTGTATGTGTCTGTGTGTTGTGTATAAGTGGCTGCATGGTTTTGTGAATAGCTATATGAGTGTCTATATGGGTTATTGATTGGTTGTCTGAGTATCTGTATGGGTGCCTGAGTGTTTGTGTGGGTAGGGTGTGTCTGACTCTGTGCATGGATTTGTGAGTGGGTGTTTCTATGGGTGCATGGTTTTAATAGTGCAACTGTGATGGACTGTATGGTTGGGTTAGTGTATGTATGGGTGTGTTAGTGATTGAATGTATATCTCAGTTGTACATGTGTCAATAACTACACATGTGAAACGCAGTGTATATGTGTGTAAGAGTATATAATTATCTATATGTGAGAGTGTGTGATTGCGGGAGTTGCTGTATGGATGAGTGTGTGCTTGCATCAGTAATTGTATAAGAGCGTCAGAATTTGTTAGTATTTTTATGAGTAAGTGAACTTGAGTGTGTTTAACTGTATAGGTGAGTAAATTGGACTGTGATTAATTATTTGCATGACTGACTAGGTGTGTCAGTACCTCAATGGATGATTGGCGGTGTGTGAGTGTCTATATAGGTGTATAAATGCATATGCTTGTCCTGTACGGAGTGACTGTAAATATGAGTGACTGTACAGGTGAGTGAGTGGAGATGTATGTAGACCTAAGAGTCAATGAGTGGGTATGTAGTTATTGGTATTGGAGTATCTATGGTTTTCAAAATGGCCATCGGAAATTTTGAGTCGGTGTATCAAAGGTTATATTAGGGTGTGAGAAGATGCACTAATTTATCACATGGATGACGTCATCAGTGATGTCATGAGTGATGTCATTTGAGATATCATCAGTGATGTCACTGACCATGTCATGAGTGATGTAATGTGTGACGTCATCAGCAGTGTATTGAGGGGGCGAGAGTTATAGTTAGCTGAACTAACTATAACGGGGGAATTTCTAGGGTTTTGTATGAGGGAAATGTTCAGCTAACTATAACGCCCCTGAAACCTAAGGTTTTTTCAGTGAATTTCTAAGGTTTTTTAAATGCCAATTCCTAACTATAACGCCCCTGAAACCTATGGTTTTTTCAGTGAATTATACTATGTATACATGTGAAAATGACTCAGTCTGCCTGTTTGCCTCGGTGGCACAGAAAAAATGGGTGGAAAGTGGGAGAGCTAGGAAAGAATTTCCGTGGAATGCTGGTGCAGGGGATATTCACCTAAGTGTTCAGGCTAGTCCTTTGGGAGCAACTGTTTATGTTGACACTCCAGAAACCGAAACCAGTGAAACGAGGGCAGAGGCCCTGCAAATGGCACACGAGGTGGGGTGACCAGTCGTGTGCACCGGCGGGGCAGCGAAGTGACAAGCACCACAACCCACAAAAAAGGTAACGAGGGCACTGAATAACACAGGATCTTCTCTTTGTATCTGGCAGGAACAACAAAGTTAAAATGCCCTAGTACCAAAATGTAGAATTAGTGCTGCAACGGTCTTCAAGAGGACCTGCGATGCCGCTTCTGCCTCCTGTACCCTGGAGGTGGCACATGGGTCACGCGGTACGGTCATACTGTGGTGGGACACACACTCGTTGACTTCTCATGGCACAGCTCCACACTTCAGGGAGGACGCGTTCCATTAGCTATGTGTTCTGATGATGTGTCGCGCCGGCCCCATCCAACAACAGAACTCCTTTACATCCAAACAGACTCTTCCACTTTCTCACCGGAAGTGAAACCAGGCCACGCAGAAACTTTCACAATACAACAGCTGGGAATGCACTATTCGGTAAAAAAGAAACATTCCTTCCTCCTAATTAATCAAATACACGTCTCACTGAAGAACAGGGGCCAGCTTCGATCGGTAAACAGCCGTTACATCGACTTTTTTACTTTGCAATACCATTACAACGCATGCATTACCACGCATGCGTTGTACATCGCAAAGTCATTACTACACTTTTTTAGAATGCATGGTCATTTACCACGCATGCCTTTACAACAAATTTTGTTGTAAAGGTATGTATTGTAAATGACCATTCGTTCTAAAAAACATGTAGACGATCCAGGTTGTGGTAAGGAAACAGAGGCTGTTCCGTTTCCTCACAACGACGTGCACCGCCCCTCAGAGATGACGTAAAGCAAGAACCACGAGGAGAGAGGAACCACAAGGAGTGAGAGGTAAGGGGGATTGGGCATGAGGCCGTTGTTTTTTCTTCTAGGGTTTAGGGTAGTGCAGTGGTGTTGGGGTAGTGTAGGGGGTCATGCTGGGGGTAGTGTTTTAGGGTTTAGGGTAGTGCAGTGGTGTTTGGGTAGTGTAGGGGGTCATGCTGGGGTAGTGTTTTAGGGTTTAGGATAGTGCAGTAGTGTAGGGGGTCATGCTGGGGGTAGGGTTTTAGGGTTTAGGGTAGTGCAGTGGTGTATGGGTAGTGTAGGGGGTCATGCTGGGGTAGTGTTTTAGGGCTTAGGGTACTGCAGTGGTGTTTGAGTAGTGTAGGGGGTCATGCTGGTGGTAGTGTTTTAGGGTTTAGGGTAGTGCAGGGGTGTTTGTGTAGTGTAGGGGTCGTGCTGGGGATGGTGTTTTATGGTTTAGGGTAGTGCAGTGGTGTTTGGGTAGTGTAGGGGGTCATGCTGGGGGTAGATGTAGGGTTTAGGGAAGTGCAGTGGTGTTTGGGTAGTGTATGGAGTCGTGCTGGGGGTAGTGTTTTAGGGTTTAGGGTAGTGCAGTTTTGTTTGTGTAGTGTAGGGGGTAGTGCTGGGGGTAGTGTTTTAGGGTTTATGGTAGTGCAGTGGTGTTTGGGTAGTGTAGGGGGTAGTGCTGGGGATAGTGTTTTAGGATTTAGGGTAGTGCAGTGGTGTTTGTGTAGTGTAGGTGGAGGTTGTTTTTTAGGGTTTAGGGTTGTGCAGTGGTGTTTGGGTAATGAAGGGGTCGTGCTGGGTGTCGTGTTTTAGGATTTAGGGTAGTGCAGTGGTGTTTGTGTAGTGTAGGTGGAGGTTGTTTTTTAGGGTTTAGGGTTGTGCAGTGGTGTTTGGGTAATGAAGGGGGTCATGCTGGGTGTCGTGATTTAGGATTTAGGGTAGTGCAGTGGTGTTTGTGTAGTGTAGGGGGTAGTGTTTTAGGGCTTAGGGTAGTGCAGTGGTGTTTGTGTAGTGTAAGTGGTTGTTGTTTTTTAGGGTTTAGGGTCATGCAGTGGTGTTTGGGTAATGAAGGGGTCATGCTGGGGGTAGTATTTTAGGGTTTAGGGTAGTGCAGTTGTGTTTAGGTAGTGAAGGGGGTCGTGCTGGGGGTCGTGTTTTAGGGTTTAGGGTCGTGCAGTGGTGTTTGTGTAGTGTAGGGGGTCATACTGGTGGTAGATCTAGTGTTTAGGGTAGTGCAGTGGTGTTTGTGTAGTGAAGGGGGTCGTGCTGGGGTAGTGTTTTAGGGTTTAGGCTAGTGCAGTGGTGTTTGTGTAGTGTAGGGAGTTGTGATGGGGTGGATTTAGGGTTTAGGGTAGTGCAGTGGTGTTTGGGTAATGTAGGAAGTCATGCTGGTGGTAGTGCTTTAGGGTTTAGGGTAATGCAGTTATGTTTGGATAGTGTATGGTGTCGTGCTGGGGGTAGTGTTTTAGGGTTTAGGGTAGTGCAGTGGTGTTTGGGTAGTGGAGGGGGTAGTGTTTTAGGGTTTAGGATAGTGCACCCAACCAGCCACAGCATCTGTAACCAAAGGGGATCCTGACTCTTTTGAACACTCTGCCAATTGAATAATTTGGCCCTACCACGTCCAAGACCTATCAATTCCTTTCTTGGGATCCCTCATATACTTGGAGAAAAAGGTACATAGTTTCTCATCAATTTCTGGCGTGTGTGCCACCTTCCCCTTCAGTGAGGGCCTGGGGCATTCTCCCCTCATCCTATTCCTGACCTCCCTTTCAAGGGGTTGATGGATTATCCCCACCACATACTCTGCCACTTTGGTGTCAGGGGTCCACTCTGCTGACCTAGGATGGTAAATTTGAGTAGGCTCGAACATGTCAGAGTGGACCCCATCCCCAACCCGGGACTGAGAGGAGTGGGACTCTGGTTGCCAGGGACGCCCGAGTCCTTATCCTCATCGGAGGAGAAATCGTCCTCCAATACACCCTCTCCCTCTAAGGGAAACCCGCCGTCGGAGTCTACAATAGTGGTTGCAATTTTCTCCGTACTGCTCCTCCTCCCGGCAGGGTGCATGTTTTAGCGTTCGCGCACTCTTGAGGAAGGTCTCCATAAGTTTATCAAATCCTTCCAAGTGCCCCGCGTTATGCTTAACGGCAATATTATTCCCCACCTGGGAGCTACTGGGACCCACCACCACCAGATCTGGGTTACTGAACACCCAGGGATGCTTTTCGCCAGCTTATCAACCTGATCTCTAAGAGGAGCCAGCTCCCTAGAAATAGCCAGAGAGAGGGCTTGATCCACTGCTGGAGGGAGAAG
Source organism: Triturus cristatus (assembly GCF_964204655.1). Taxonomy (NCBI): domain Eukaryota; kingdom Metazoa; phylum Chordata; class Amphibia; order Caudata; family Salamandridae; genus Triturus; species Triturus cristatus. The sequence goes on from NC_140589.1 coordinate 1,292,491,611, forward strand.
TTGGGGGGGGCATTCCTCCTCCACTTCCTGGTAGGAGGATAAAAAATGGTCTTCTGGAGAAGACATGATAGCAGAGGGTGTAAGCACAGAACAAATGCCCTTAAAATCCTTAAGGCAGCCCCCATGCCGGTGCTCCAACAGCTGGGCTTTCCCCGAAGCTGTTATAAGAATAGACTGAGGCGCAATACCAACGTGGCCGTGTGGAGAAATCACCGCGTAGCGCTGTCAAAATTAGGCGAGGGTTGGTCGGGAATCAAGCGGACACTAAAGGAGTGACCAGATTCCCAAACGTGCGAAAAGACCAGTGGGAGTGCTTGACGGAGCTGCCTCGCTCGGACCAGACGCGCCTGACAGGATCTCCCCGCGCGCAGAGTGCACAGTGGGAGAAACTGCTGGGGGAGAACTCTCTCGGGCAAGAGCCTGCTGCTCAGGGAATATGAAACAATACCAAGGCAATATGCTAATAACGAGCACAAGTAACCGCTATACAAACAGCAACAACCTCAGATTAACCCCTTCGCTGTGGCGCGAATTCCGCCGCAGCGCTGGGGGGGTTTGGGGTGAGCGCAGCGCCGCCATGCTCATGACGGAACCACGCCGTCATGAGTCACGGGCGAGCTGTGCTCATGACGGCGTGGTTCCGTCATGACTCCACCCACTTGCGCTGATCGCCCGCACAGGCGGGGAAACAGCGCCGCGTGGGCGGAGTGGCTGCCCACGGCCGCAGCATGACAGAACCACTCCGTCATGAGCACGCGGCGCCCGTGACTCATGACGGAGTGGTTCGGTCATGAGCATGCAAGGGGTTAAGCCAAGAATGTAAGGAGCAGTGAAGAAAGAGGAAGCGGAAGAGACGTCACGATATTATATACGATGGACTGTGATATGATTGGACTATTGTTTCCTTGAAGACTGCCCCCTAATGGTTCATGGATTGTGTAGTCTTTTGTTTAATGATTGTTGTGTTATGTTTTCTTTGAACTGCTATGCAAATAAAGTGAGGAAAGATATGCATAATCCTCGCCACCGTCCTGCCATAGAATTCATTAAACTTTATTCGATCTGATTTAGAAGCATAGATCATAAAAGTGTACATAAAAACAGTAAATCCTCTTTCCTAATACAATACAGTGAGAATTAATTAAAACCAGTAGGTAAAAACGGGTGTTACAAAGCCCGGTTCAGAGCAACTTCAGGTTAACAGAATCGTAAAGTTCAATGTTTCGCAAGATCAATCTCATATACTTTGTGCAAAATACACAATAAGGGGACCAAGTAAGATGTAACGCTCCAATACCTGACCAGTCCGCACTATATAAAACTGCAGAAAAAATAAAAATAAAAAGTGTTTTGCACACTTCTGTCATTGGGCTATATGTGGGCTACATCTGGGTGATGTTTGTGCTACATTTCGGCTATTTTTTCTCTGGTGGCCATCTTGGGAGACTTATTTGTTATGAAGTTTCCTAATTTCCTCATTTACTGCAGTCTCCTCAGTGGGAAATGCTTTCAGTTTTTTACTTTGATTCCATCAAGAAGGCACATTTGCCATAAATTCAGAATGTTAGCGCTCTAGTTGTTCATTTGAATCACTAAAGTAAAGCTACTGCTCACCAGGGAGTTAACTGGAAGTCTACTGCTGGTATTGAAAGTGATTGCTTCAGTCTGCATGTCAGAACTTTCTAATGAAATAGAAGATTTGAGATCTCACTTAAAACATTTTCTATGGCAAAATGAACCCCCTCATTGTGTTCCTTTTTAAATTAAATGTTTTAAGTGTTACCAGGCTATTCCAATTAAGATGGCTTCAGGTGTGCTATAATTGTGTCATAAGTAAAACTGTTAGCTCTATAGTTGTTCTTTAGAACACTCTGGGAAGCTGCAGTAGAACACAAAGGCATCAACTGACGGGCTGCTCCTGTTGAAATATGACAGGAAGATATTTGAGATCACACTTGAAACATGTCCAAATTTTTCTTTCTACAGCACTAACCAGAATTTCTATGACAAAATGAACCCCCTCATGTTGTTCCTTTCTAAATTAAATGTTTTAAGAGTTACCAGTTTAGTCCAATGAAGTTGGCTTCAGGTGTGCCATAATTGTGTCATAAGTAAGACTGTTAGCGCTCTAGTTTTTCTTTAGAACACTCTGAGATGCTGCAGTAGAACACAAAGGTATCAACTGACAGGCTGCTCCTGTTGAAATATAACAGGAAGACATTTGAGATCACACTTGAAACATGTCCTAATTTTTCTTTCTACAGCTCTAACCATAATTTCTATGACCAAATGAACCCCATTATTTTGTTCCATTTTAAATTAAATGTTTTAAGTGTTACCAGTTTATTCCAATCAAGATGGCTTCAGATGTGCCATAATTTTGTCATAAGTAAGGCTGTTAGCGCTCTAGTTGTTGTTTAGAACACTCTGGGAAGCTGCAGTAGAACACAAAGGCATCAACTGACAGTGTCTGCCCATGTTGGATGTACATGATTTACTGAGAATGACAGACTTCATTCTCACATGACTGAGAAAGATAATGTGAATTTACAGAAAATATGCTCTCATTTTAGCTTCAGTTTTGATTCATGATATCCCAGCAGAAGGTTTTTCACAGGGTAAAATCACCTTAGAACACACCACAATTCCTGAAATTAGGATGGTACCATCAACAAATGAATTCTAATGTAACTAAAGTCTGTTATCACCCTTTATAGTTCTCCTTTTGGTAACCCTCAAAATCTTCGATTCACTACAATGCATTTCAATGGGGTACTATCATGTATATTGGTTCCAAGATGGCTGCCAGCAATTCCCGGATGAAGTGCTGACAGCCAGTCAGATCTCACGATGAGATGAGTCGTTAGGCTCCGCCCAGATATTGAAACTTTTTCTTTTTCTAATTTCTCATGAACTACTGAATTGATTTACACCATTTAACAAAACGGGATCTTTCTGAACCAAGGGCTACCTTTTTGTCAAATTTGGTGTAATTCCTTTCAGCAGTTTGGGCTGTAGCCGTGTCTAAAGTTTCCTATGGGAATTAACATGGAGAGAACATGTTTTGGGACCTCCCTTTTTTCTCATTCCCAGCTTGCCGAATCACCCCAAAACTTTTAAGATAGGAGCTGACCGGAGCGCCCCACGAGTTTTGAAAATTTTGCGAAGATTCGTCAACCGACGCTAAAGTTATTGGGTAAAGAATGTTACGATTTCCCTATGGGTAATAGGTCCTAACCATAACTACCTACTGGGGACCGCCAGTAGGTAATAGGTAATATATATATTACCTACTGGCGGTCGCCAGTAGGTAGTTATAGTTAGGACCCCTTTTCCATAGGAAATCCGCAACATTCTATTTTGAATAACTTTGGCGCCGGTCGATGAATCCTCGCGAATTTCTCAAAATAGGTGGGGCGCTACGCTCCGCTCCTACCCTGAAAGTCTCGGGGGGATTCGTCAAGCGGGGGCTGAGATAAAAGGGGGTCCCAAAACGCGTTTTTCCCATGCATTTTTCCATAGGACCTTTAGAACGAGCTACAGCCCGAACGGCTGAACAGAATTACTAGAAATTTGGCAGAGAGGTAGCCATAAGGTCAAGGAAGTGCCTTTTGCAGGTCTGGTGTAAATCTGTTCAGTATTTCCTGAGTAAATAGCATTTAAAAGCATATATATATGTGGGCGGAGCCTAACCACACATCTCATCCTGAGATCTGATTGGCTGTCAGCACTTCATCCAAGAAGTGTTGGCAGCCATCTTGGGACAAATATACATGATAGCACCTCATTAAAAAGCATTGCAGTTAATAGAAGGTTTTAAGACTTTAGTTACATTATAAATCATGTGTTGATGGTACCATACTCATTTTAGGAATTGTGGTATGTTCTAAGGTGATTTCACCATGTGAAAAAGCCTTCTGCTGGGATATCATGATTGAGAGAAAAATATTGTCTCATGCTTTTACCACAGAGGTTTGGAAGGTGATCTATAGGCTAAACTGAGAGCTTATTTTCTGTAAATTCACATTATCTTTCTCAGTCATGTGAGAATGAAGTCTGATATTCTCAGTAAAACATGTACATCCAACAAGGGCAGAGACTGTCAGTTGATTCCTTTGTGTTCTACTGCAGCTTCCCAGAGTGTTCCAAAGAACTACTAGAGCGCTAACAGTCCTACTTATGATAAACGTATGGCACACCTGAAGCCATCTTGCTTGGATTAAAGTGGTAACTCTTAAAACATTTAATTTAAAAAGGAACAAAATGAGGGGGTTCATTTTTCCATAAAAAGTATGATTAGTGCTGCAGAAAGAAAAATTAGGGCACATTTTGAGTGACTTCTCAAATCCTCTTCTATTTCATTAAAAAATTCTGACATGCAGACTGAAACATGCCCTTTCAATACCAGCAGCAGTTTTCCCTGGTGAGCAGTAGCTTTACTACAGTGATCTAATGAGCAAAAAGAGTGCTAACATTCTGAATTTATGGCAAATGTGTGACACATCTGAATGCCTTCTTGATGGAATCAAAGTAAAAAACTGAAAGTATTTCCTACTGAGGAGACTGCAGTAAATGAGGAAATTAGGAAACTTCATAACAAATAAGTCTCCCAAGATGGCCACCAGAGACAAAAGAGCCCAAATGTAGCCCAAATATCACCCAGATGTAGCCCAAGTATAGCCCAATGACAGAATGTCCCAGAATGTTCTTAAAAACAACTAGAGCGCTTACTGTCTTCATTATGACAAAAGTATGGCACACCTGAAGCCATCTTGATTGGAATAAACTGGTAACACTTAAAACATTTAATTTAAAAAGGAACACAATGAGGAGGTTCATTTTGCCATAGAAATTATGATTAATACTGAAGAAAGAAAATGAGGGCACATTTTGAGTGACTTCTCAAATCCTCTTCTATTTCATTAAAAAATTCTGACATGCAGACTGAAACATGCACTTTTAATACCAGGAGCAGACTTCCATGGTGGAGTAGTTTTACTACAGTGATCTAATGAGCAACTAGAGTGCTAACATTCAGAATTTATGGCAAATGTGTGACATATCTGAATACCTTCATGATGGAATCAAAGTAAAAAACTGAAAGCATTTCCTACTGAGGAGACTGCAGTACATGAGGAAATTAGGAAACTTCATAACAAATAAATCTCCCAAGATGGCCACCGGAGACAAAAGAGCCCAAATGTAGCACAAAATCAACCAGATGTAGCCCAAATATAGCCCAATGACAGAAGTGTGCAAAACACTTATTATTTTGTGTTTTTGCAGTGTTATATAGTGCAGACTTGTCAGGTATTGGAGTGCTTTACATGAGCATTGGTTACATCACACAAGAACAAATTCATTTTGGTTGTAGACATGGGGAGACTAAGTGATTTGACCAGAATCACAGAATGTCGAGCTGAAGCAGAAACTTCAACCTGGTTCCCCAGTTGCAAAGTCTGCAGTTCTGGAAGTAACACCACATCCTCTCCCCTAAGTGCAACATTTAATCAAGTGGTCAACTGGATAAAAAAACATAAAGATAACAAATAATTTAAAAGTGCTTTGTCGCTATTTGAAAACTCAGAAAATATGTCCTTATTTTAGTCTTTTAGAGCACTAACCATAATTTTGATGCCAATAAGACCCTCTCATATATGTAATTTCTAAAGGAAATGCTCTAGGTATTACAGTTTTGATTACATCAAGATGATGTCAGGCGTTCCACACTTTTGTAATAAATATAGAATGTTAGCAATCTAGTTGTTCATTAGGATACTGTTGAGAGGCAGAGGCCAGGGGCACGGACTCTGAAAATTGAAGGCAGGTAGGAGGGTGCAAAGGCAACAATTTAACCACACTGAGCAGGCAGGAAGGGCCGTGGAAGCACAACAGACTATGGAGGGCAGTGGAAAGGGGGGCAGGGGCAACAAACCAACAATACAGGACTTGCAAGAGAGGCTGTTGGAGGGAAGATCTATTACGGGTCAAGGAAGCTAGGGGCGGTCCCCAGATCCCCGGGAGCCACCACAGAACTGAGCAGGAGAGTGAGTCAGGGACAAAAGGGGCACCTTAATTTGAGCCGGGGTGCCTAGGAACGCTTGCTCCAAAAATGAAGAAAACAGACATATGAGACATGGAATTGGAGGCAGAATACAATGGCAGTTTAATGAGAAGATGCAACTTCAAAGAAACCGCAGAATAGAGACATAAAGTACAAAAAACAGAATCCAGATAATCATACAGCTGTCATAATATTCTCTGTATCTCAATTAATGTACTGACAGAGAGAGAGAGAAAACACATCTATAAATGCATCATGAGAAACAAGTTACACCAAGGAAAATGTTACCTAGGAACACTCACGTTTACTCTTAGAGCAAGCATTCCTGCAATTACAATACAAAATCTTTTAAATGCAAAAGTAAAGAGAACAATGGTTAAACATAACATGACATTTCATATAGGTAAAATAGAATAAGATACTTCAAGCAAAGCAGAGCAAGACATTTTAAGCAAAGGAAGACAAGAGCTCCCAGCTCTTGGGGAAAACCTGCACTGCCTGTTAACCTACATACAGACGGCGAGGTAGTCCGTCGATATCTGTGGGTGCTCCCTTTTTATATCATTTTGTGGGCTCCTTTGCACGCTACATCTACCTACGTATGCTACCCAAAAGCTTCGACTGCAGATTTTACCAGACATTTCGTCATTTACCCACTTAATGCTGACAATGGACTGGGTGAAAAGGTCAGTCTCTCAGGCCAATCGCTTATCGTAAGTTCCATAGAGCAAGCAGAAAATAATGGGTATTGTACGGGAATTCAATATATTCATGTATAAAATCTCCTCAGTTCTCCTAACTTGACGCTCTGCGGTTGCCACTTCCTTAAAAGCGGGAAACCTGCCCAGGAAGCAAGTACCAGTCCAGGATGCAGCCTACTGTATGTCGACAGCTTCAGGGGGATGTTGAACTTTGATACCGAGCACGGAGCACTCGGGTAGGGTGGGGGCTACTAGTTTGGATCAGAAGGCCTCGCAGACCTGCCTTCAGACTGCTATACACTAAAATTGCAGAGCTATGGTCAATTTAACAAAGAGGCCTACATATTGAACAGAAGGGCCTACACAGGGGTTTTATGCTGGCTGAGTGGTAAGGATGTCTCAGGATAATTATATAGCAATACAGGACCCGCTGGTCAATTTAATACGGCCTACAAATGCAGCTGGCAGGGCAAGGACAAGGGTCTCATACTTCAGGTGTGGACAGAACGGGCCAGGGGCCCCCTGTGATACAAAATCTACCCTCCTTCAAGGCTGTGGCAATGTAATAGACCATTGTGGGCAGAAGGAAGAGGCAATGGTAGTACAACCATACATGCCAACAGACCCGATTCAGCCAGGAAACGTCCAATGTTTTTAAGCTCAAATGGGCTTTATTTGATCTGTCTCCTGTCTACAATATCCTCTTTTTCAATGTAACTCAAAGGGGAAAATCAATACCCCAGTTTTTTTTCAAAATCTCCCTCTTACCAAGTTCAAAATGTTCGCAAGTATGGTACATTGGATCATGGAAGGAAATGGGATAGGGACATGGACTTGGATAACAGAGGACAGGAGGGACATGGAGAGGTGCACCAAACTGACCCTGCAGGGCAGGCATCAGGGTTTGCAGCAGCACAATACACCACACAGGGCATGCAGGACGGGAGTGCAGCACAACAATCCATAGAAAGCAAGAGGGAGGGGACAGGACCATGCACATGGACAACAGAGAACAGAGGGGCAAGAGGCAATGGTAGCTAGCTGACCATAATGGACAGACAGGAGAGAAAGCTGCAGCATAACAGACCATAAAGGGCAGGAGGGACGGATCAGGGGCATTACAATGGAACAGACAAGCCAGGAGGGAGGGAGTAGGGCTGGGGGCAAGGGGGCAGGGCAGGAGCAGCAAGATAGCCATGGAGGTCAGGCAGGATGGGCACTAGAAGCAAGACACACCATGAAGAGCAACAGTGAGACTGTGATGGCATACACACAGACCATGGAGGGAAGGTGGGAGGGGGTCAGGGGCAGCTAACTGACCACACAGGGAAGGTGGGAGGGGCCATGGCAGCACAGAAGACCATGCATGGCAAGTGGGAGGGTTAGTGGCAGCACAATGGCTATGATGGGCAAGAAGGAGGGTGGAGGGGCATGCACAAAGGACAATGGAGGATAGAAGGGAGGGTCAGGACCTGTGCACAGACAAGAAAGTTCAGGGGAAGGGACCTCACAACAGACCACACGGGGCAGGCAGGAGGAGCAGTTGCAGCACAACAGACCAGGGAGGGCAGAAGGGTGTGGCAGTACAATGGACCATGTAGGACAGGAGGAAGAGGATAGGGGCATGGCATGTGGACAGGCAGGGTGGAGGTGGCAGGGACAGGTTACAGTCATCTGACAATGCTAGGCAGGTGGGAGGGGAGTGGCAGCTCAACAGAACACTCAGAGTAGATAGGAGTGGCAGGTCCATGGGACATGGTGGGCAAAAAGGATGGAGCAGGGGCATGCACAAAGACATCGGAGGGCAGGGGGAAGGAGAATAGGGGCAGCAAGCTAAGCACAGAGTTTAAGCAGGAGGTCAATGATGGGGCATAGAATTGGGCAATGGAGGGCAGGAGGACTGGACTGGTACATCATACTAAATTGAGGGCAGTGGCAGCACATCAGACCATGCATGGCAGGAGGGAGGAGGCTAGTCCATGGATTCACACAACAGAGGATAGGGAGGAAGGGGATGGGGCAGCAAGCTAACTGTTCAGAGAAGGCGGGTATTAGGAACTTTATTGTTTTTAAAACATTGTGTCTGTGCGAACTACTTAAAATATGAACAAGTATGCAGCATAATCTCACTTTTATTCAGGAAGAAGAGGACGTTTGTGACTGTGACTCCGGGCTCACTTGGCAGAAACACCCCCTGACCCTCCACCCCCTATCGCAAAATGTAATGCCCGTGAAAAGGGTAGGTGAACACAGTGTTATATAGAACATAGTCCTGAGAGCACGATTGAAAATGAAAACTAGATATAGTGTATGGTATAAACTATGCACCAAAAAGTGTGATATAAGATGAACCGGGCGTGAAATATAATTTGCAATACATTGTGCGCAATGACAGATTCATTGGAAAGCGCGAGATAGCACAGGCACTAGCGCGTGCTATGCGATATGCGCCTTGGAGTGTAATATGCACAGGGCAGTGTTGTGTAACCTAACTAGTCTCTAAAGTTGTAATATAAAATATGTGCTGGGGAGTGTAACGTTGCATATGCACTGTGACAAATATATGGATCCCAGATTGTAATATGTATGGCATAGCACTGTGCGTTATAACATAGGCATCGAGAAAGGCACGTTAGATGGGGCAATATAACCCGTGCGAAGACAAGTGTGGCATGACATATTCACGGGGTGGTGTTACAGTGCACATGGGCTAGAGAGTGTCATAGCATATGCACTAGCTGGTGGAATACAACACAGAGGTGTGTGGCACTCGGCAGGCAATGGTGGGTGAAACACAGCATTGGGCTCTGTCAGGAGCACGCTGTGACTCTCAAGTGATGTTCGTCCCCTTTCCAGAGAGTAAAATAAAAAGTATTACACATCCGGCAGTGGATGTGTGTTTTATTAACCGTGAGGGGGGTTTCTTGCATAGTTTTGGTCGAATTTTTGTCGAATCCCCTTTGAATGGCTTGGCGTGCATGTGTATTAAATGTGCCCGTCAATAGCTACCCATGTTTGTATAAATAAACGACAAGGGTGTCTACCAGGATTAGGCACGGTAGGGCATCAGACATGTCAGAGCTTCACTAGTGGTGTAAATACATTCCACGTGGATTCATTGCATGCATAGTCGCCTTTTAATGAATATCACGCAAATCGTCATGGTGATAGGTACGTACGGTTTGTCCAGCATGTCCTAGGTGTGTCTATAAATATATATTTTTTTAAAATAAGAAAAAACAGTGGCCGGCCCTGGGGATTGGGGTCAAAAAAATATAATTAGGAGACTGGCCCTGGGGGATGGGGTCATCAGGGCCAATAAATTAGAATAAGAAGGGGAACCAAACAGCCCCCCTTCTTAAAAAACTAAAATAAATAAAAGACTGGCATCGTGCCGGAGGCCATGCCCCCTCCGTGCAGCACTCTGCAAACGCGCCCCCAACAGGCATCTCCAGTATGCGCCAGGGAGTTGCGCTGCAGCCAGGTGTTCTGAGGCCAAGCCCCTTTTTACACCTCTCTGCAACGCAGCTCTGTGGCGCTTACTGGAGGTACCTAGTGGTCTAGTTTGACCCTAGGGACCCTTAGGATTCAGGGGGACTCTCAACTTAGAACAGCCACAGGGCGCGTTTACACAGTGGTGAAGGGAGGGGACGGGGCCTGAGGTGACGTGTGCAAACACGCACTATGGCATGTTTTAAATTGGGGATATAATTTCCCTTCAATACTGAGGGCCCCTGGGGGCTAACTAGCCCACCAAGTGCTTCCAGTAAGCGCCACTGAGCTGCATTGCAGAGAGGTGGTCCAGGCCGTGCCACTTTTTACACCTCTCTGCAACGCAGCTCTGTGGCACTTACTGGAGGTACCTAGTGGGCTAGTTGGACCCTAGGGACCCTCAGGATTCAAATGAACTTAATCTCCCAACTAAAAATGGACACAGGGCGTGTTTACACAGTGGTGAAGGGAGGGGACGGGGCCTGAGTTAATGTGTGCAAAAACGCCCTGTGGCCTGTTTTAAGAGGTAGTTTTAATCCCCATGCCCTATTATACACTAGGGGCTTACAGAGGAGGTCATGCTAATCACAGGGGGACCCCAACGCATAATGTTCCCTAGTGTATGTAGGTGTTTTCACTGTATTCTAAGTGTCTTTTAACATAGCACTGGCTCTAGGACTGGTTAGTCAGACTCAGTTACCACCAGTATCCGTCTGAAAAAGTTGAGGGTACAGGATGATTTTGCAACAAGGCTTCTTTCTGCTCTTCTTTTTGTTCTTTCTGCACGTTATCCTTCTTCCTGCACTTATCTTCGTATTTGAGGACTTCTGTTGCTTCTTTCTGCACTTCTTTTGTTTCTTTCTGTGCATTTTTTCTTCTTTCTTCACATGTCCTATCTCTGTAGGCATAGTTAGAAATTAGCATTTAAAAAACCTTTGAAATTCACTGAAAAAACCATGGGTTTCACACACGTTATAGTTAGGAATTAGCATTTAAAAAACCTTAGAAATTCAATGAAAAAACCAAAGGTTTCACACATGTTATAGTTAGCTGGACATTTCACTCGTAAAAAACCATTGAAATTCCCCTGTTATAGTTAGTTCAGCTAACTATAACTCGCGCGCCCGCAATGCACTACTGATGACGTCACATATTACATCACTCATGACATGGTCACTGACATCACTCATGACATCACTGATGACATCTCAAATGACATCACTGATGACATCACTGATGACATCATCCAGTGATTGTGTGTTTTTATGAAAATTATATATTTTTTATATTTATGTATATCTCAAGGTCAAAGGAAGAATAAATGGGTATATAAGTGTCTAAATGGATACTTTTTTTGGGAATTTTTTTGTGTAACTGACTGTTTAAGTGTATCATCGTGAATACATGGCTTACTGAGTAATCTTTAAATATTTAAATATCTGTATCAGTTTCTTACTTTGTGTATAAGTGGCTGCATGGCTACATGAGTGTCTATATAGGTTATTAGTTGGTTTTTTATCACTATGAGTGTCTGAGTTTCTGTATGGTTCGGTGGGGGGTTTTACTTAGTGCATAGGTGCATGAATGAGTGACTCACTGTTTGTATGTGTTGAATACAGCATGTGTGCAGGACTGTATGGGTGGATGAGTGTGTGCATGGGTGTGTTAGTGAGTGAATGACTGTCTCAATAGTGTCTTTATGAGTAACTACATATGTTTTAAACTAGTATATGTGACTATTGGTGTATATAAGTGAGTATATGTGAGAGTGAGAGATTGGAAGAGTTCCTGTATGAATAAGTATGTGTTTCTATAAGTGATTGTTTAAAAGAGTAAGTATATGTAAGTTTCTGTATAAGTAAGTGTGGTGGTGTGTGTATAACTGTATATGCAAGTAAATGGATGATTGATTCTTTATTAGCATGAGTGACTATGTGTGTGAGTTACTCTATGGATGAGTGGCATTGTGTAACGGGATGTACAGGTGTATGAGTACATATGATGAGTGAGTACATGTATGAGTGACTGTAGAGGACTGTTGGTGAATTACTGTATGTGTATGTGGTTCTTAGAATTACTGAATAGGTTGTTGTAACTGATATTGATATGTTCATTATTTTGAACATTTTAGTTTCTATTTTTGAATGTGTGTTTCAATGGTTATATTAGGGGGAGAGGAGGTCTGCCACTCTATCACAAGGATGATGTCATCAGTGATGTCATCAGTGATGTCATTTGAGATGTCATCAGTGATGTCATGAGTGATGTCAGTGACCATGTCATGAGTGATGTAATATGTGACGTCATCAGTAGTGCATTGCGGGCGCGCGAGTTATAGTTAGCTGAACTAACTATAACGGGGGAATTTCAATGGTTTTTTACGAGTGAAATGTCCAGCTAACTATAACATGTGTGAAACCTTTGGTTTTTTCATTGAATTTCTAAGGTTTTTTAAATGCTAATTCCTAACTATAACATGTGTGAAACCCATGGTTTTTTCAGTGAATATATATATGTATATATATAACATACCCATCAACAAATCCAAAGTGGATTGAAGTGCCTGTGTGCTATTGAATTTATGAGGTTTTTATAAAGCATACTGCTACCAAAACGCCATGTTTGCACTGGGGATTGCTGTAATGAAGATGAAAGAGGAAGACCAAAGGTAAAATAGTACTAATGTATTAATACAAAGATCTTCAGCTTCAAGGCTTAGTAAGGGAAAGATCGTCCTCTAGTTGGCATCTTCCATATGACTGCAGCTATGACAAAATGAAGACAAGCAGAGCGAAGGGATGTGGTTCAAATAGTGAGGCCCTTCTTAGTGAATGTTCCCATGGAAAATACACATGGCGGCAAAAGTAGACTCATTAAACATACGGAGCCAGTCCAGGCATAGGTGTCCTTGCTGCAGATTGAGTAGCATCAAGTTTTAGACTTTTGATAATCCGTTGCTGTTGGATGAAATGTTTGGAGGACCGAAGTAACGAGGGTTCCTTTAATTAAGTCTGAACAAGATTATAATCTGAATTTCCATCTGATGACAATCGAATAGAAGTATAGGGACATTTTTGCATAGCATTCTGAAGTTCAAAATGCAGGCTAAGGAAATACATTAAATCGGTTTAGCAAAATATTGATCCTTACCAAAACCAAACTTAAGATTATTGTCTGAATCCACAGGGGTAGCTATCAGACCCAAATCTTTAAGCCAAAAATGCAACAGTCAGTTGTAGATTGAAGGCTCAAAAAAAGGATTTCTATTTTCTCTCCATTTAATTTACGATTTCTTTTTCATCCAACTTGCAACTGCAAGAAGGGCAATCTTGGGTCTGAGCAATGCCATTCGTGATGGAGACTATAATTTGAGTATCGTCACGAATAGACATCAAACACAAAGATCTGATAATTATTAGCTAATGGAGAAAAGTAGACATGGAAGAGTGGGAATCAGGGATGAGCCCAGGGCAATATCTGAAAGGTAGAATATTGAAACCACAACAAAAAGAAGGGAGCTGAAAGGCCTGGGATCTATCTGACAGAATATCCAATATCAATAAAATTGCATTTCCTCATATGCCCATGGCATCAGACTGATGACAAGGGACTCTATAGGAGTCTACAGAGAAAACTGAAAACATAGTATCAACACCACTTGTGAGCATTCTATCAAAAATGAAGTTTCACTCAACCAAACAATCAAATGCTGCCAAGAGGTCCAGAAGAATATGTGCCACACATTTCTTTTCATCAGGTATGAGCTTAAGATCATCTGACACAGGCACAAGTGCAGTTTATGTTACATAGGTGGGCATAAACCAGATTGAGTTGAATCCAGAAGACCTTAAACCTCAAGCAAAGAAGACAGTTAGCAATTCACTTCCTACTTAAGTATTTCAGATGAACTAGGGAGGAGTGATGTAGGTCTGTAATTGTTATGTTATGTTATGTTATACATTTATTTTTATAGCGCACGGCTGCTCCAAAGGAGTGTCCCGGCGCTTTATCGAGGCAGCTCAGAATAAAAAACATAACACCATACAGCGAACAACTGAAAAAAAGAACAACAGAAATATTAAAGGTTAAAAAGCCAGGTCTTCAGGCTCTTCCTAAAGTGAAGCAGATTAATAGAGTACCGTAGGGCCAAAGGGAGGGTGTTCCACAACTGAGGGGCCCTCAGACTAAAGGAGCGCCCTCCAGAGCGTGCCTTCCTAATTCGAGGAACCACAGCCAAGAACAGAGATTCGGATCGCAAGGATCTGGCAGGGCGATAGAAGGCGAGCCTGCGTTGGAGGTATTTCGCGCCCACGCCAAAAAGCGCTTTATGCTCCAGCGTCAGAACTTTAAACATGATCCGCTTCCGGATGGGCAGCCAATGAAGCGACTGCAACAAACCGGAGGCTCCAACTCGCCTATGGAGGCCAAAAATAGCATGAGCTGCAGCGTTCTGCACAGCCTGCAGCCGCTGAACAAGATAGTCCGGGAGACCACTGTACAGGACATTAGCATAGTCCAAACTGGAACCAACCAAGGCCTGTACAGTGATCTTTCTGTGCTCTTCCGAGAGCAGAGGCAAAAACCTCCGGAGCATCTTGAGTAGCCCGAAGCAAGTGCCCGTTAGACCACGAACATGTGGCACCAGTGTCAGGCTATTATCCATCTTTACACCCAAATTCTTTGCCACCAGCGAAGCCAGGGCAGGGAGACACATATCCGACGGCCACCAGGCCCGCCAATCAGGGTCGAGGGAGCAGCCAAAAAACAACACCTCAGATTTATCTGAATTGGCCTTAAGGCCATTCGACTGGAACCAGCTAAAGACCGACTCCAAGCAGCCCCGGATGTTCTCCCCATCAAAAGCCTGATCCTTCCCACACGCGAAAAGCAGCTGCGTGTCATCGGCGTAGGAAACGATCTGGGCCCCAGAAGACTCCACCAGTGCCACCAGAGGTGTCATAAAGATGTTAAAGAGAGTCGGGCTCAACACAGATCCCTGCGGAACACCGACTCCCAATGGCGGCATCTCGGCGGAGCTCGGAGAGGCCCAGACCGTTTGTCGGCGGCCCTCCAGGAAAGATGAAAACCAATCCAACACCGTCCCCCTCAGACCGATGTCATAAAGTCTGGCGAGAAGCATCTCGTGGGGGACGGTGTCAAAGGCCGCCGAGAGATCGAGCATGACAAGCATAGCGCGACCTCCAGAGTCCAGCGTCTCCCTAATGATCTCAGACACCTCCAACAGTGCCGTCTCCGTACTTAAATTAGGACGGAAACCGGACTGTGAAGGGTGTAGCAGATCACTGGACTCAAGAAAGCTGGAAAGAACGCCGTGCACATGCTTCCCCGTGATCTTGGCCAGCGCCGGAAGGAGGGAGATCGGCCTGTAATTGGCCAATACCTCCGAGTCCAGCCCAGGCTTCTTGAGGAGGGGGATCACCATCGCCCTTTTCCAGGGCGATGGAACCTGCCCCTCCCTCAGAGACAAATTCACAAGTGGGTTGACCACAGGGTTGACCACAGTCGCCATCTTAGCCAGAAATTTGGCCGGGCAAGTATCTAATGGCGAACCCGACTTAAGATTGGCCAGAAGTGCCAAGGAAGCATCGGTGGAAATAGGTGGAAACTCTGCGAGGACCACAGCCTGTGAAGGCCGCCACACCGGTCCCACCACCACGCTCGCATGCACCACGGCTGAGCCCACTGCGAAAGAGTCCTGAATGGA
Organism: Triturus cristatus; assembly: GCF_964204655.1. NCBI lineage: Eukaryota > Metazoa > Chordata > Amphibia > Caudata > Salamandridae > Triturus > Triturus cristatus. The sequence continues at coordinate 1,292,507,593 of NC_140589.1, forward strand.
CTTAATCTTATCCGTGAAAAATCTGGCCAGGTTACAAACCCACAACTCAGATGGAACCCCTTGGGGCAGGTTGGATCTGGGGGCCATAAACTCCCTAACTACCGCAAAGATCTCCTTGCATGAGTTTGAGGCGGCCTCAATCCTCCTGGCCAAGAAAACCTTTTTTTCACGGAGAATATCACAGTGGTAGGCTTTAACCCTTGACCTATAGGCCGCTCTGGCCTCCAGATCATAATGGAGGCGCCACGCCCTTTCTGCCACTTTGCATTGGCGACGATTGGCCAGCAGTGCCTCAGTGAACCAGGGGGCCGAGACCCTCTTGATCATATTTCTCGGGGCCATAACTGGGGCAAGATCATCCAACCTCTACGTCAGCCACCCCTGTAGGGACTCAACGTCCTGCTCCAAGTTGCCTGATATAGGGCACGGATGGTCCTCGGCCGCCTGACTTAACATCTCAGGTGTAACTCTATGCAGAGCCCTCCGCGCCGTGCCATGCTGTCTCGGCCCACTAGAAGGGGGATTCTTGCTGGCTAATATCGAGAATCTGGCCAGCCTATGGTCAGTCCAAAGCACCGGAAGGAGCTCGATATCAAAGAGAGGGATTGAAGAGAAGACCTGGTCCAAGGTGTGTCCTTTATCATGAGTAGGACCTATGAGAAAAGGGGCAAGGCCCAGAGAAGCCGTGATATCCTGCAGTTTATTGGCATCCGAATCACCGGCAACATCCATATGGACGTTAAAGTCTCCTGCCAGAAGAGAGTGCTGCGAACTCAAGACCAGCTCAGCAGTGGCGGCCTGGAGATCGTCGAAAAAGGATCCAACTGGGCTGAGTAATTTTCATACAAGTAATATTGTCTTCTAGGAATGAGGAACAGGAGGAGTATATACAGAGATATTACAAACTTCAGTAAAAATTGAGGTTAATAAAGGTCATAGTTTGCAGCAAACCAAAGTGGTGCAAGCATTAAGCAGAAAGCCTGATTTTACTGACATTAAACACGATGCAGTAATGACAATTGTAAACAATTCAAAGATGATTAAGAATTAAGAGGGCAGCCAGATCTCTACACAAGAAGAAGAGGCAGAGCACTTTTCAAGGTTATTGAATGAGACTGATTGTTCAGGAGCCTGGTTAATGAGGTTACTCAAGTCTGTAGGTGAAAAGATCAACAGATCTGGGGAACTTAATCTGTGAAAAAAGAAAATAAGAAATCATACACTTATGGCAAGGGGATGATGGAGTCATTTGTAGCCCCTAGAACATGAAGTTCTTTCACAATTTTAAAAGTTTCCTGTTGACTTACTGGCTGAGGTTGCTCGAATGGCATGGTGAGTTAGTCTACCCAATATTTTATATATTTAATGTAGGTGGCTACCTTAGCAGGCACAGAGCTGTTAGATCTTCAAGTGCATTTTGCCCTGTTTCCTGAACATTTAATGATGGCAAGGGCTTACGTGAATCAGGGAAAGACGGAGTAGATTTGTTTGCATTTTAATTTTAGTGGGGGAAACTACATTGTGCATACCTGAGAGACAGTAGTTAAAATACCCATTGATGAGGTTGATCTTATCGGGATCCAAGGAAAAATGGCTTGAGTCAGAACGGCTAGTTCAAAGGTGGCCAGAGTCGCTTTAGACCACCATTGTCTATAACCGATTTTCATGGGCAGCTTTATAACAGATGGTGTGGTAGGTATTAGACATTTAAATTATATGGCCATGTGATATCTGTTCGAAATAAGGGCGAGAGTACTGATGTGAACAAGAGAGGATGTAGAATAAATACAGCTTACAATATGAGACGCCATGTGAGGACACTCGGTTGAGAAAATTGGAGGTGCCCATAAGCCCCATGGAACCTACCTACCCGCTCCAAAAACCTTGATGGTCTTCAAAATCTGAGGGGCAAGGGCTTTCTCAATAAATATGAAAAGGGGAACCTGTTAATTTCACTCATTGGTAAATTCAAACATTTCTCAATTTAGCAAATGTGAATCCGCTTGAAATAGATGGCCCAACCTATCAGACATTTAGACCTGCAGATAGTCCAAAGCTAAGGGTATTTATTCTTAGATTTCATCAGTTTCAAGTGGAAAAGGAAAATATAGTGCATGCAAGAGACATCATAGGTTCACAAAAAATTCAGAATAATGATTTTCAAAGCTATGAGCAGGGGTATAGATGATAAAAGGAAATCAATGCAAGGAACAGATACATTTACGAGAAAAAGCGTTGTTAGAATTAATTTATTTCCTTTCCATTTTTGAATGTGGATGACAGACCAAACACATAAAGGTGTCCACTATGGCCACGTTCTTGCTGAGGGGCTATTAACAGAATTGTAAGCAGTTTGGGGGCATTTTATTGCATTGTCTATATATTTTCTAATTTTACATTTCATATTATTTTTTGTTTGTAATAGTTCATGCTTGCTGTTACGTAGAGTCCCATTTTTGTATTGACAAATTCAAGGGCATGGTGCTGAGGCATAGCTTATAATCTTCCATTGTTTGCGTTATTACCAGTATCACCTCTATTTATAGATATAGCTCATTCTCTGAGGCTATGCCAGCCACTTTTTTGTTTTCATTATGGATTTTGGTTTAAACAGCCATAAATGCGATGCGCCAATAGTATTTTTCAATGCTGGGATGAGCATTTCAGTTGTGTTCATTTTAGAGGCAACCAATATTTTTTATATCAGAGCATCTGCATCAATGTGCTTGTGAATGCCAAATGATATGAGTGGTGAATGGGTGCACATTCATGTGTTTGTGTGTGTGTGTGTGTGCTTGGGTGTGCAGGGGGTAAAGAGAGCAAGAGTATGCACAAGATAGGGCTCAATTGAGCCATGTGTTGCAGCTCCAGCTGACCTAAAGCTACTACTCTGACACTTGCACGTTGGTGCTTGTGTACCAGATACATGGCTGGTCTAAAAAGTTGTTTATGGTGGTTAGAACTCAGGGATACCGAGTCAATCAATCAAGATCTTCATTTCCCATTTAAAATAATGCATAAAAAGTACATTAAAGAAAAACAGGGCAAAAATACAAGCGATAAAAACATCCAGACAATTCATTTTTAAATACATTAAAGGTATGAGGTGTCAAAAAAATATAAGGACAGCTGTTTAGCAGACAAATGTATAGTTAGTATTTCATTAAAAATGGAAATACCAATAATAGGTTAAAACAAACTATAAAGAACATAGACATTTCCAGTCTCAGTGCATTGATGGTCTTAGGGGCTGGCCCTTATACCAGAACAAATCCTTAAAACAGCTAATAGATAAAAGGCAATCATGTGACATACATACAGGGTTTTCAATCCTCGTAATACTTCCAATGGCTGGTTATGCAATCATAGACTGAGTTTTTTCAACAAAAGGGTAATGTATTGAGCCCTCTCAGCCTTATAAAATAAGCAAAAGAAGAGCAAATATTAAATTGATTGCTTAGAAAAACCGTCACAAGGACAGAGAGACAAATGGTTTACCGAATAAGACTGAGCGGAGTACACAGCCATTAACAGGATGTATTCAGTCTAAATCTCACCAAAACAAAATGATGTCTTAAATTGGTGACAAAAGACAAATATGATAGATGCCCAGTTACCACAGGAGGAGATGCTCGATAAGCAATTACCGAGATTTTGGTTTGATTTTCTTGCAATCTGTCTTGAGTTCGTTTGGCAAACAAAATTTCCTTTATTCTGGTTTTGGAGAAAGATGTACAATAAGACGGAGTATCATACAGGAACTCTAGATCCAGTTCACTAAATGATTTTTTCACATAGGCTAACCAAGCAATTGATGGCACTCGGTCCAGGGATAACATATCTTTGAACACTGTTTATCAGTCAGTCAGTCAACAGCTTTATTTCGATTGTTACATCATAAAAGCGACAGATAAAAAAAGCACAATCGTTTAAAATTTTGTATCTAAAAACAAGGAAAACAAATGCAGGTTTTTATGCAAAAAAGGAAAAGCGAGTTATCAAACAAATAAACAATTAAAAGTCATCAATTAAACAGTGATTAACAGCCGTTTTGCCCTGAATGACCAAGCCCATGACAGAAATTTCGAGAGGCTTAAAACATACAAGGGCCGGGTATCTGATATTAAAATTCGAAGTGCCACAGATGAATGCCTAGTGCCCAAGGCCCTACACACGGGCTTAAGCCACGTTTGCCTTGGGCTAACATAGGCCGGGCACGCAAAAAGAAAATTTTCAATTGTCTCTTTGGGAGTGCTACAGGAGGGACAAGATGCAACTGTCTGGTAGGGCGGTTTCCAGCAAGATGTTAGGGCACGCACAGGGAGGGACCCCACTCTAAATCTAAAATAAAGGGCCCGATCATATGGCTTCCAGACCAAATCCAGGTAGAGCTCCAAACAGGGTGAGTCCTTATGCACTAAAAATTCTTCTGTGAGCCTACCATGAGAAGGATCCGTGGAAATTCTGCTTCTAACCCAATTCCAATATAAGGTTTTCAAGGCTGCTTTCGGAGGGGAAGACCTGTTTTCCCAAGCTTCACTAAGGCCTAGTTTGCCAAGCATAGACTTGACATCAGTAAGCCATCTGATCCTACACCAGCCTACCATCGACATCACCTCTGCTAGGACTTTAGCATACTTGGCGAGTTCGGGGACGCGCCATAGCCTAGCCCATAAAAGCAGTGGACGCAGTTGTGCTACGTCACTAATTTGCTGGCAACCAGGGTCCAAAAAGAGGGGTAGCGTGGGTGTACTCTGCGGGAGAGACATAATACATTTTAAAAACTTATTCTCAGACCTAGTTAGGACGCTGATGTTAGAGGAACCCCAAAGTTCAGCGCCATACAAAGCGGAACTAACTCCCTTTGCCCTGTAGATATCCAGAACAGGGGCAATGGGCTTGGTTGAAGAAGATCTCTGCTCTCTAACAAGTGCCCCTATAACCCTTTTATGGTTAAGAGACATTTTTAATAAATGAGGGGTCCACTGCATGGAATCTGTAATATGGATCCCTAGATAGTCAAAAACAGTGACCCTTTCCAGAGGGGTTTCACTAAGAACAGGGGGTCGGCCTAATTTTTTTGGGGGGTTTAATACCAGGTACTTAGTTTTATTTGTATTTATTACTAGGCCCCGTTGGTCACAGAAGGTCTGAAAGTTGTTTAAAAGTCTCTGTAGACCCGCCGAGCTTTTTGAGATTAGAAGCGTATCATCGGCAAAGAGAAGGGTGGGAATTCTCTCCCCTGCCAATGATGGTGCGTCCGAAGGTTGTTTGTGTAGATGGTCCACAACCCCATTCACATAAAGTGAAAAAAGGGTTGGAGCCAGGACACAGCCCTGACGCACCCCTTTTGCCACTGGGATCCTGCTAGTTTTCTGGCCATCGGTACCCCAACGTACCTGCGCATAATTGCCATCATGCAGGCGCACTAAGATGGAGAGGATGTTTAGTGGAATCCCCATTTCAGCTAACACGCCCCATAACTGTTCTCTGGGCACAAGGTCGAAGGCAGTCTTCAGGTCGAAGAATGCCAAATAAAGACTGCCTCTGCCTATCACCACCACCTTCCAATATAGTAGTAAGAGCCTGAAGGCCTGCTCTATCGTGCCCGTTCCAGCCCTGAAACCAGCCTGATAGTCCGACAGAATCTCTTCGTCCTTAATCCATTGGAGGATTCTATCTAGGAGCACCTTTCCCACAACCTTCTGGGTTGAATCCAATAGCCTCATTGGTCGGTAGTTGGCAGGGTCGTCCCTCCGGCATTTCTTAAAGATAGGGACAACCTCTGCCCCCTTCCAAGAGTCGGGAATGGCTGCTCCTTTGTCGATTGCACTAATCAGAAGGTGAATAAGCTTCCCCCACCTCTGCAGGTTTGAACGCAGCAGATCCCCCGGAACTCCGTCGGGTCCCGCTGCTTTCTGTGGCACAATACACCTAATTGCGTGTTCTACTTCTTTAATTGTAAATGGGGAAACCATTTCATTTCTCGTGGGTACTAGGGCTCCGTAGGATATGGGGGGGGCGAATGCCTCTTGAAGATTCAAATACAAGTTAGTGAAATGTTCGAACCAGGCCTGACCAGTTATGTTGCACGTTATAAAGTTACTATCAGGTCTGTTCCTTTCCCTAATAGTATTCCAAAAACGGGCTGCATCCCGCCCAGTGCTTGCTTCTCTTAGAGTTTGCCAGTATTTGTCTTCCCATTCCTTTTTTGCAATCCCAATCACTAGTTTGTATTCTGCTCTAGCCTGCAGCACAAGGGGCTGCGATTTTGTCCTAACAGCTTGAATAAGGCACGCCTTCAATTCTCTACATTTTGACGTATACCACCCCTGCTTATCTTTGGACCTGGGGTGGCCATCCGGCCTACCTACACGTACTTGCGACTTGAAAAGATTACCAATCGAATTGATGGTCTCCTGGAACATCAACGTAATCCTGGGTATATCAAGCAGAATGATCTAAGGAGATTGTTGCCATCTCACTTAGTGTAGCTTCCAAAAATTGATCTATGGCCTGTAATTTTGGTGCGTCAGAGGCTACTTTCCGCCATTTGAGACGCCTACCACAATTAGACAGAGTGACATCCGATGTTGACCTTTTGGCTGGTGATAAGGTTGGGGTACTATGATTTAACCATAGGTGCCTTAGGGAAAGCGAAAGAAAATTATGATCGCTATCTATGGTAGGTACTACAGCCATATCCACAACAGACTGCCAAAGGTCAAAATCAAGCAAGATGTAGTCGATCCAGGAAGAATGGTTAGCCCTGTTGTATGTATGACTGCCCAATGGGTCAGAGGTGGTTCTTCCATTAACGGCTCGCAGGCCGTGCTCCAGGGTCATAGAATTTAGACTGGATCGCCCTCTCTGTCCATCTCTTTATCGGCTCAACAGATAATGCTGGGATACCCCTCCTCACATCATCCTCTACCACACCCAGAATATCTTCTGCGGCAAGTGGTTCGAACGTGCAATTCAAGTCTCCTACAATCATAACTTGGGCATCCTCACCACACTCATCTAAGACTTTCTCCAGTAATACTATAGTGGGGGAAAAAGAGCTACCTCTAGTACCTCTGGCATACACATTCAGAATCTCTAGATGCCCCCTAAATCCTGGGCCTTTCAGTGAGATTCTAAGGATGTCCATTGAGCCACTATACTTCTGAGTAATACTACACCCCAAAGAGATATCCACCCAGATGAGGAGTCCCCCCGAAGGCCGGCCCCTCCCAGATGGTGACTGAAGGGCAGGCAGATAATATGTGGAATATCCAACTTTGTAAACAGGTTCAAGGCTCCAAGTTTCCTGGAAGATGCAGATACAGTGCTGTTCTACCTGTGAGTGCCATTCGGGGAGGTCCAGATTCCTGCAAATGCCCGCTATATTCCAACACATAACCCCCATCATCGGTCCATTGCCATCGGACCCTCCCTGTACATGTGCAGAATTCTTTATACAAGCAGCACTAGTGTCGTCTGAATTCACAACCTCCGCTACCACTATTGGATTGCTTAGTGTGGATCGATTAGGAGAATGGATGGCCACTGGAGAGTACAATCCCTGGTCGGGTATCAGCGTCTTAGGGGTGTTACCACAGTCAGCCAATCCCTCCACTTCCATGGAGGCAGGTATAGAATACCCTAAGGGCCCTGACTGTCAATCACAATCGCTCATACCCGAGAGGGCATTAAATCTATTTGACACATCCAAGGGGGTCAGTGGAGTCAGTGGGCCTGTTATACCTCTCCATCTAGGACCACAATGACTCTGTGGAATATTATGCCACCCAACAGATCTGTTAGGAGCCAAGGGGTACAATACATGGGGCACACCCCAGTTGCTTCGGGGTGCGGGATGATGACTAGGTCTATCACAAGCTAAGATCTCAGGATTTACTGGGGGACCTACCAGGGGTCTTGGATAGAAATACGTTAGGTCGTAGGGAGTGATAAGATTACTTCCACTCCCCGGGAACCAGTTTAATATATGCCTAACAACTCCCTGCTCTCTGAAGTTGACAATAATAATATCCCCCTGTAGGTCCTTAACCCTGCGACCTAGCCACGGGAGGCGCCGAACATGCAAGATCTCGCCATCGATATTACAGGGGAGAGGTCTATTCAGGGCCAACCAATGCATAACTTTGTGCTTTAGCTGGAAGAAACACTCTCTTGTACCTTCTGCTAGCGCGGGAACTCCAGTAAGGACTACCACATATGGTACTGATTGAGGGGGTAGCTCAACTGTACGCCCATTATACTCTGTGGTCACTGCTTGCGCATTACATACCCCTCTATTGCTATCAGGTTTTGGGTGGAGAATACTGTGCCCCCCCACAGCTACTCTATCGTCATTCTGTGCAGGCTGCTCAATAGTTTTAGGCGGAGCCTTCTGATTAACACTAATGGTGGATTTAGTGGTTTTATTTGCCTCTTTGCTGCGAGTAGTACTAATAGCAGCAAGTGCTGCGGGAGCTGGAGAGGGCAGTACCGATTTCTCAAAAGTTTTTAACAACCCAGTATTAGCAGCAATGGTTTGCTCTAGGGTCCCTAACCCTTGTTCCAACCTGTCTAGTGTTTGTTTGATAGGGAACATGAGGGATTTGATTAGCTGTTCTATGCCACCTAGGAGAGCAGGAGATACTACCTCATTCCCCATAGGTTGTGCCTGTAGGGATGTGGTTGCTGGCTTATCTAAGGACAATACAAGAGATTTAGACGGTTTACCAAAGTCTGAGTGACTAATTTTGGCTTTAGGTTGCTCACCCCCCCTCTTTCTCCTTTTACTAAAAGGGGGCCCCAGCACCTTAGAAGTCGCTTTTTTCCTAGCTCTATTCACATGTGCGGTCCCTACAACTATAGGACGTGGCTCATGATGAATCTCCACCACTGTAGTTGGGCCTCTAACAGGGAGTACAGGAATAAGAGACAAAGGAGCAGTTATGTCAGGTACAGGAGATTTTTCGCGAAAGAGTACGGGAGTGCTGTCTAATTGAGACGCATCAGGGCCTTCGGATAAGCTAAGGATACTCAGAGGAGGTGAAACAATCAATTGTAGGGGGTCTAAAGATGGGCGTCTACCCTTCATGGATTCAATCGAGCGACGACGCTCGATTCGTCGCTCAACCAGTGCTTGCTCCCTATCAGCTTCTAGTAAAGTCCTAGTAAAATAACCATCTAGGGTCCCTTGGTTCAGTCCCGCTGCTAACAGTGATATACCAACAGTGGGACTTGAAGCCATGATACTCCCTGACAGCTGTAATGACCACCAACAAACAATCCTGCTCGGGCGAAAGAAACACGGCCCAGCCTCCCTCAGCCTCTGATGGCCTCAGACGGCCCGCCCTTTGCCCGGGCTTCGCCCCGGGCGCTCCCGCGCAGCGGGAACAGAGACCAGTAATGTGGTGAGGAAGGGGCGGGGCAGGCAGGGAGAGCGACCCAGGTGTTGCGGGTCTCGACCTCACGCAGGGACTCCTGGTACTTTGAGTCCCTGCAGGTCAGCTCGCAGCCCTGGTGTTCCCCACACACACACCAACAACAGCAATGATGCCCCAGAGGTCCTCACAGCACGCACAGTCACCGCAAGAGGGAAGAACGAAGCGGGACCCACGCAGCGGGTCCGGCGAGGAGCAGCGTTGGAAGCAGGTAAAATCCCAGTTCTGGCTGTCCAAGACAGCAGCGAGGACAGTTCTCTGGTCCCAGGCGAGACAAACGGTCCCAATGGTGCTACACAGCTGCAGGAACTTATTTGCTGAGGAAGGGGTGGGGCAGGCAGGGAGAGCGATCCAGGTGTTGCGGGTCTCAACCTCACGCAGGGACTCCTGGTACTTTGAGTCCCTGCGGGTCAGCTCGCAGCCCTGGTGTTCCCCACACACACACCAACAACAGCAATGATGCCCCAGAGGACCTCACAGCACGCAGAGTCACCGCAAGAGGAAAGAACGAAGCGGGACCCGCGCAGCGGGTCCGGCGAGGAGCAGCGTTGGAAGCAGGTAAAATCCCAGTTCTGGTGGTCCAAGACAGCAGCGAGGACAGTTCTCTGGTCCCAGGCGAGACAAACGGTCCCAATGGTGCTACACAGCTGCAGGAACTTATTTGCTGAGGAAGGGGTGGGGCAGGCAGGGAGAGCGACCCAGGTGTTGTGGGTCTCGACCTCACGCAGGGACTCCTGGTACTTTGAGTCCCTGCGGGTCAGCTCGCAGCCCTGGTGTTCCCCACACACACACCAACAACAGCAATGATGCCCCAGAGGTCCTCACAGCACACAGAGTCACCGCAAGAGGGAAGAACAAAGCGGGACCTGCGCAGCGGGTCCGGCGAGGAGCAGCGTTGGAAGCAGGTAAAATCCCAGTTCTGGTGGTCCAAGACAGCAGCGAGGACAGTTCTCTGGTCCCAGGCGAGACAAACGGTCCCCCTGTTTGATTAAGGAGGACTGTGTCCCTTTTCCAGCTTTTTTCCCACTAATAACTTTTCTGGCCTCAATTCATCGTCGACAAGCCCTCTTTGTATCCAATCAGCAGCCTTGCTCCGCTTAGGCTTATATCTTTCTCTTGTCCTAGTCAAGTGTGCTCAGTTTCCCAAGGTTTGCCTTTTTGGCGCTATTTTTATTAAAAAAAAGAAAAAATCATATTTCTAGTTACCCTTACTGGATTTTTGTGCTTTTGGTGTCATTTTGTTCATCATAATATTGTCTATTTTTATAAATCGATGTGGGATTTGTTTTGTGTTGTCCATCTTACATTTTAACTGGTTTCATACTTCTAAGGGGTCGATTCCGATCTTACTGGGTCAGCCCTCCCAGAGCTGTCCGTAGCGTTACCTGCCGACCGACCCATTCCGGGAGCCAGTCCGTTCGAACAATGAAGTACGATGTGCAAATGTGTCCAAATCCTGAACGACACGTACGCTCTGATTCTAGCCACATTTCCCGTACGAGCTGGCACCATAAATGCTGAATGGAGTCGTCCGGAAGCATTTTCACTGCAGTTTCCGGCCGGTCAAGTACGATGCGTACTTCCTACGTGCCGAACAGGTCGCCACCTCCAGCATGTCACAGCATCCAGAAGAGCAGTACATTAGGTCCGAATCGCACCACAACACGATCTACGAGATCTATGAGACGAATCAAATATCTATGCCTACGAGACAAACCATCTATCCACGCCTACGAGATGAACCAGCCATGTATCCCATTGTGTGTGTCATCCCTGTACTGTACGTCTATGACCGAATCAACAACCGGATCCGACGCGTACGCCGCAGACGGTAAGTCAGACACACAAATAGGGGGTGGATATCTAACTCCAATAGCATTGTCCAGCCCACAGGGGGATGGATGGCTATCACTCCCAGCAGTCTCTACCCACAGGGGGATGATGGCTGTCACTCACAGCAGTCTCTACCCACAAGGGGATGGATGGCTATCACTCATATCATTGTCCAGCCCACAGGGGGTTGGATGGCTATCACTCCCAACAGTCTCTACCCACAGGGGGATGTATGGCTATCACTCACAGCAGTCTCTACCCACAGAGGGATGGATGGCTATCGCTCACAGTATTGTCCAGCTCCCAAGGGGATGGATGGCTATCACTCCCAGCAGTCCCTACCCACAGGGGGGGAGATGGCTATCACACACATCCCTTTACAGCCCATAGATTGTGGAGGGTGAACACAACCCCCCCTCTCATGCCAAGATTGTGTCATGTGTTCACACTGTTTGCAATAGTGACACATGAAGGGAAAAAGCACTGAAAGCCCCATCCCAGTTGTGACCAAAATGTGATTGTGGGTTACAAACACCCAGCATTTTGGGGCAAAACTGGGAAATGAGGTCAACCCCCCCTCACCAAAAGGTAAGTGTGGGGTTCAAAATACCGTCATTGTGAGGCAAAATGTGGCAAAGGGGTCTAAACCCCCTCACTGCAGTGAACAAAAGGTGAGTGTGGGGTTCAAAACACCAGCATCGTGAGGCAAAATGGGGAAAAGGGGTCTAACCCCCCCCTCACTGCAGTGACCAAAGGGTGAGTCTGAGGTTTTACATACCAGCATGTGTGAAACATCACGTATAATTCCTGGTCCTAAAACCACAACCAATGTAGTGACAAAGTAGTGGTTGTGTGCACAAAAAACACAGATGATGGTGGGCTGAACTACACTTAGACATATGCGTTTTCAGTACAATCCAGAAGTAACTCCTGAATTGGTTTGGGGGATTGACAGATGAGCGGGTTCACAGCAGACTCAGGTGAAACAAGGAGAGCAGGACAGCAATCAGTCAGTCAGTCAACAATAGCTTTATTCGGTTAAAAATTTTAAAACCATCAAAGCATACGACGATATTTCATATTGCAAATAGTTACAATTACAGTAATCTGAAAAATCCATTAATCTAATTTTAACAAAGTTTCATAAATAGTAAATAATACAGTATAATTGGCAAACAACACAGTAAAAAGTATGTCAACCCAGTGATTCTACAATTTTTACATCTCCATAAAACCAAATCTAATTCATTAATCCACGTTCTCCAATTATCAGACAAAACTAGTAGTGAGGGAGGTACCCAAAGGACTACACCCGATTTCTACACCTAATGGCCCCTATGATGTAACTGGCTACCCCGAAACATACCAGTGGAGACCCTAACATTTGCAGGTAAACCAATGCGGGCCTCACTTGCTCAAAATTACAGTTCTAAAGGATGGGGCAGATAAATTTCTTGCGCTGCAAAGTGTAGTATTTACAAAAGAAAACCATGTGCAGCGTATTTTGTTCTGAGGTGCCATCACAAGGACAGGGCCCCAGGGTACCCTCTTTGAAAAAACCCTTCGGGAAAGCTAACAGCCAGGGAAGCATGCCATGCTTAAACCTTATTAACAAAAACAGATGGAATGGTTTGCTTAATATATGTCAGGTATGGCTGAATCTCACTGCCTGTACTTAACATGACAAATCTCCTGACTGTCACCTTACCCAATTCCCCTCCTTCCCTCAGCGACATTGCTCTACTCATAAACTGAGTCTTGATGGCCTTTATTTCTATTTTACTCATCACGCTTGGTTTATCAAATAGGTCGAGGTAACCAAGTGACTCCAAATTAGATTTGATGTATCGCAACCAAGGAATACACATGGCTTTGTCAAGAGACAAGCAATCTTGAATAATAAGTTGGTTTAGGTTCGGAGGTTGCTGAGCCCAAACTCTTAGCCAGCCTAATAATGGGGCCACAGAAATTTGATCGGTGAGGTAACCTACCCCCAGATCTTCATGAATATTAAAAATAGGAGCAGATGAGGGGAGTGACAGCAATTTCCAAAAAAAGGCGCTTTCTACTGATTGGATCTCTGTCGAGGCCTTGTAACCCCATACCTCGCTGCCATACAGGGCCATGGGAACACACTTGGCGCTATATATCTTCATGATCGCGGACAGGGGCTTACAACCCAAACGTTTTGCAAAGCCCAACAGGGCTCTTGTAGCCCTAGCAAGAATATTCTTTTTCTGGGCACGTTGCATGACCCAAGTTCTCCTATCATCAAAGAAGATCCCCAAATATGGGAAGGTCTGCACTTTTGTGAGCTCTTGCCCATTACAGTAGAATTTGACCTTTTTCGCCCCCCCCCACCCGATTGACATGGAATGAGATTTTTTAAAATTTATTAATAGGTTAAATCTGTTTTAAAGGGCTTGTAGGCCTCTCGCGGTTCTTGCCAGCAGAACAGTGTCGTCCGCATACAATAATGCGGGGATCAATTTAGTGCCGGCTCTGGGGATATCCTTGGTGGTCGAAATTAAAGCATCACCCAGATTATTAATGTAGAGCGAGAAGAGCAAGGGAGCAAGAATGCACCCTTGTCTTACCCCTCGCTTCACCTGCCAAGCTTCTGACAGACTCCCGTCATCACTGTAGCGGACGACAGCGGTGGTGTCCTCGTGAATGAGTGCCAGAAAGGCAATCAACACCGGGTCCAGCCCTAATACCACTAGGGAGGCCCACAATTTTTGGCGATTTACAAGATCGAAAGCAGTGGACAAATCCATAAACGCTAAATGTAAATCCCCCTGCTTAGCGACCGTGTACTTCCCAATGATAAGATGTAGATTGAGGCATTGACCCACCGTACCCTTTCCTTGTCTGAACCCGTATTGTAAATCTGAAACAATGGATTTATCCTCCAGCCAATTTGTTAATCTCGCGAGGACTACTTTACCCATTATCTTCAAGAGGGAGATAGGCCGATAACATGCCGGATCCTCTCTTGAACCTTTTTTAAATAAAGGTACTATGACTGCTTTACCCCAAGAACTCGCCTTAGAAACTGCATTAAAAACAGAGGTTAAAAGCTTCGCCCAATACCTTGAATCTGCCCTATAGAGGTCCACGGGGACACCATCCGGACCTGGGGCTTTACTTTTTGCCATTGACTCAATTGCCTCCTGGACTTCTTCTTCATTAAAATGAATTTTCGAGGTCAAATTTATGTCCCCATAATTCACTGGGTTTAGTTGAAGAATTTCAGAATAGAGCCCACTAAAATGAGCCACCCATTTATCTGGTGGAATCAGACAGTCTTTGATTGTGTTCTCCGACTCATTAAAAAGTGGGCTATTAATTACTTTCCAAAATTGAGTACTATTTTTTAAAACACTTGCTTCTGACAATTCCTCCCAGGCCATGTTCTTTAACTGAATTTTCCTTGCCTTTAATGCTTTTTTGTAGGTCCTTCTTGCCTCCACAATCTTCCTTGTGTCTTTCCCACTCTCTTTTAATGCCGCTAGAAGTACAAAATGCTCACTAGAACATGCTTGATCAAACCAGTTTTTAAATTTCTTAGACCTTGGTCTCCCATGGTAGGTTAAGTTACCCGCTACTTGTTTAGTTATTCTCTCGAAAGCACCAAGGATTTCAACTGGTTGTGACTCTATTGATAAACATATACTTAGATCCACCATGTTACTATTGTACAGATTCCCGAGGAAATCAGTCGGGGTAATACCGTCCCATCTCAAGCGTCTACCCTGATGAGTAGGGACTAAATTTAGATTAGCAATCACAGGCAGAGGGTTTGACCTAGACACAGCATTTATATTAATTTCAATACTCAGAGGATTATGATCACTTAAGGCATTTTGAGTGACACAAAAAGAACCTATGAGGTCCTTCAAAAGACAAGAAATAAAAATGTAATCAATAATACTATGATGGCCCTGTCCAGTGAATGTAGGGACAGGAGATAAAGAGTCTTGTACGGGAGCAAGTAAATGAAGGGCAGATACAATATGCTCTAGGTACATCCCACCCTTAGAGTGTTCAAAGTGATTTATCTCATGAGGGCAATAGTCATAATTAAAATTTTCAAAACAATTGAGATGACATACATGAATATTAAAATCGCCAAAAAGTAAAAAGGAATAGGGTGTAACATTACTTGCATCAAACTCATCCAAAAATGTAAACAATGCTTTTAGGTGCTCCAATTCATCCGACCTAGTAAATGAGTTATAAAAATTCACCACTAATAATGACGGGAGATTGGCACCTTCAAGTTTAACCGCCAGTATGTTTGGAGAACTCGTCACTAATAGTTCTGTGCTATACAATAACTTGAGGCTGAACAGTAACAGGAGACCCCCCCGAGGTCTCCCCATCGGGGAGGGCACAGCGTTTTTAGTGAAAGACTGATACCCATCCAAATAATAAGGATCTTTAGCCTCCCACGTCTCTTGCAGGGCAATTATATGATAGGTAGAAAGAAAGGCCTCCCAATTTTTATCACCTCTTTTCGTTCTCAGACCGGCAATATTCCATGACAAAGTCATGATTTTATTTGTTGATAAGGTTTCCCCCCCCAACCCCCTCTCTTGTGGCTCAAAATTCACTGGATTTAATAAACGAGTTTGGGAATCACCAACCTCACTATTTATGAGGACCGTGACAGTCGCATTACCAATTGTAACAGGAGGAACTATATCACTCACGTCTACTTGCACCACCTCGGGGGTTCTCTGACTAGTACCTTCACCATAGACTGCTTTTAAGGGTAAAATACTAACACCAAGACCATTAAGGTCCGTATTATATTCCACAGTCAGCACTGTCCCAGGTTCTTCAAGAAAAGCCAGACTAGGATCATTATGGAGGGCCTGGGTGTTAGCTACACTGAGTCAATCATTGACATCTAAGGTGCGGAGGACCTCATATCTGTTGCTAAGGGCCAAAGTCCTACTCGTAGGGACTGGATGAGGGATCTGTCCACTATTTCCAATGGTCCCCAGAGTGTGGGGTGGGTAAAAAAAAAAAAAACGGGAGAATATTAACATAATCCTGATGTAATCTAAACGACCCTGCCTGTTTTAGGATGTTTGCTACTAAATCAGGAGAACTAAAGCTCACTACAACACAGTCACCCCTCAATGACTTATTGGACTTTCCAACCCATGGGACCCTTCTAACCATCTTAAAACTATCAAAAAGACGGCTCCCCAGAACTGTCTTGCCTGCCAAAAAATGGTGGGCTTTATTTTTTAAGGAAGACCAATGCTCTTCCCTCCCATCGCTAGGTTTCGGAACATTTGCCAAAATAATAGTATACGGGCAGGCCTCCGGCGGCAAATGCAGAGATCGTTCCCTAGATGGCTGCACAGGACGTGGACTTGTTCTCCCTATCATGTCCCTATGCCTCAAATTGGCTCCACCGTTAGATCCCAAAGCGGCTGGTAGTGAATTAGTGGGAGCGATAGCAATAGACGACATAGGCTCAACTAGCTCAGAAACTCTATTTGTTACTCCACTTGTAGGGAGCCTCTCAGATGGGTTTAACCTTGGCAGTAAAACTTCCTGGTTCACTATGTGACGTTCGATGAGAGCGAGTCTGTCATCAATTTTATTAAGTCTGTCCATAACTGGCAGTAAAATAGCTCTCAATCGCTCGTCCATAATCTGTAATAAATCAACCATCTTCGCTCCTGTAGTAGTTGCTTCCCCCTGATCGATATTCTCATTTATCTCATGACTCTTGTCAGCTGAGGACAAAGTGGCCGCAGAATTTTCCTGAGAAACCAACCCATAAGCGGAATCTAGGATCCTGGGTTGTTTAACTTGTTGACGTATGCCTTTAGGGCCCTTATTCGCTTTTCTTTTGCCCTTAACTATTTTAGTAGTAGAAGCAACAGGAAGTGCACGTGACTGCCTAGTACGTGTGGCTGGGGGTGAGAGAAGAGGACTAGGAATATTCACGGAGCCTGGAGGAATAACCGAGCTAGGCTCAGCCACAGACTCCGCGGAAAAGTGACAACCAGCCTGTAAAATACTTGAGCCTAAAATAGGATCACCAGGTCGTGTCACAAAATTAGGCTGGGATAATGGCTCCAACGATAGCCTCCTTTCCACCATTTCAATTTCTCTAGAAACAACAGTTTCAGCCTTTTTCAAAAAAGCATCTAATGTCCCAGTACCCCCCATTACAGAACACTTACTGTTAATTTTAGCCATGACAAGAACAGCAACCAAATAATCAAGAGACAGACCCACTCCAGCAGTACCCTCAAGGACCCTACACTGTGGTGACAGTATCCTGTCTGATGACCCTCTGTGATGACAAATCTGGATGTCTCCCTAACTGTGGCACAAATTCACCTGTGCACACTGTGTCATGTTTCTTGACAGATCAACTTCCATCACACATACCCAAACACAACTCACTGTTCGTGGCCTCTAATGTAAGGCCACCATGTAGGAAGTGGCCTAGCCATTACACAAATCACATTTGGCCAGTCTAAAAGCCACACACCTTGATTGGCACCAAGGTGCATCAGCTACGCCCACATTGATTGTTGACATTGCACATGCACCCATGACAAAGCCAGGGGTGGTGGTGGGATCTGAAGTGTACAAACACATTACACCAGGCCAGTCATCAAACATTGTGAATGTCCTGCACACTGCATAGTATGAGGGACATGTGCATGACGTTAAATGTATCAGACACGTTGGGATCCTCATCACAGTCCAAGACCAATAAAAAACCCAAGGAGACACACAAAGTACACATGATGCCATCATCCAACCTCGAAGCTTAGAATCTGATGAGTGTGAGCAGTAACACACACATACAATTGACAAAGTAAAAGGAAGAGAGCACATACTGACAACAAGCTGAATTCGGAAACACTAATGTGACTTGGGGAATCTTGAATACGTCAAAAGTGCGTTTGAACACAGTGCAGGCCCTTACATTAACCACACTCAGGGATGACACCCTAATGACTAGCAGTGTTCCATGCATCAACATCCCAGAAACCAAATTTCAAAGAGGTTGACAAAGCACAGGACAACACAGCGAGCATCACAAACAGGTACTACAGGCTGTGTAGAAAAAGGGATGGGAACACACAGTCATGCTCACAGAACCCACAACATGGGCTCAGGCAATGTCAATTAACAACACACTGCTATGAGGTGACTTAACTCATGTGGAAGGTCAGCTGTGTCAGACGTTGGATTTGCACGGCTCAGTCATGTCAGAATAAAACTCCAACATAGGACCAACAATCACAACACACAGAAACCTCTGGTCGCATCACCCTGTGCACAGGAGTCCCTCTCAAGTCATCTGCACACACCCAAAACACATGTTTTGCAAGTTGCACTGATGTCACAGATGACTAGTTCATCATCAATGCGCTAATCTGCATGTCCAGTGGAGACAGGCCTACAGTCAGAAAATTGTACCAGGTGCACAGATGTCAGACCAACATATGTGCAACATTTTACGCTAAAGATGAGAAGTGGTGAAAAGAATGTCACGCTCCCTGTGCCAAATGATTGGGATCACGACAACCTCAAATTACAGCCAATGATGACATGGATACACACTGTAATGTGACACATATACCATGGACCACATGCATGCCAACACATCACCATGTCACTAATTGTCAACAAACACCATTACAACAGCAACTTCAAGACACTCATCAGCAACATCATGTACATTAAATGCAAATCTACAAAATAACAAAAATATGCTTTATTCAGCAGGACAAAAAAAAGAAATAGCGAGGTCCGGATTAATCCAAAGGCCAATGGCCAGTCCATGTCAATTGTCCGTTCATAGATTACACATGACAAGTTGTCACACATTGGTTGCCTGCACTGATATGACTAGGGGATATCTCCCCTTGGAGGGGCATCAATAGGGGCAGGCCAGGAACTGCAGGGCCAAGATTAGGGGATACCAGTATGGGGCAGGGTAGGGGTGTTGGGAACTGTGGTCTCCGTAGCAACTGCACTGGAGATGTCGGACTGAGTGTGCGGGCTCTCCATTGCAGGGGCCATGTCCGATGTAGTGGGCGGGACCTCCACTGCAGTGCCAATGTCCGAAGGAGTGGGCAGGGGCTCCAATGCAGTAGACAGGACGGATTGGGGGAACATGGTCTCCACTGCAGTTGCAGGAACTGACTGAGAGTGCAAAGTTGTGTGAGTGGCAGTGCTTGCAGTAGGGGGGGGGCTACTCATCTTAGGGATGGTGTAACAGTGTGTGGGGGAGCCTGGGACAAGGTTTGGCGGGAGTACTTCTGGAGTGGTGGCCTGTGTGCTGGAGGACGGACCCTGTTGTAGGAGTGTGTGATTGTGCAGGGCTTTTGCCTATCCTGGTCCTGGGTGATTTTTGGGTGGGGGCCTCAGTGTTCCTACTCCTGGGGGAGGGTGTGCGCGTGTTGGGGGCCATCCTCTCTGTGTGTGATGACCTCCTCTTCCCCTTGTCAGATCAATCTGTGGGGAATAGGCCAAGGTCACAGAGGAAGAGCTTCTGGGAAGGCGGGGTTGCAGGTGAGTCACGGGAAGGAGTTTTGGAGGGAGAGGTATCTGAGGAATGCAGAGTTTGTGTGGATGGCTGTGTGTGCTTTTGTACCCTAGTCCCTGTGTGTGTGCCATCAGTCCCCTGAGTGTGCGTGCATGTTATTTTGGGCTTTGACTGATGTTGCTGTGTGCTGCTTGTGTCTATAGTGGTAAATGCATGTGCCTGTGTTAGGGTGTGTTGGGCAGGTAGGGTAGTGGGGAGTGTGGATGAGGCAGAGGTAGGAGGGGTGAGGGACTGTTGGAGGAGGGACACTGCTGCTGTCAGTGAGGAGGCCATGGACTGGGTGGTCCACTGTAGGGCAGACATGTGTGATGACATGCCCTCCGTTTAAGACACCAATTGTGTTAAAAGACTAGTGTGGGTATGGAGGACACTCAGCATCGATGTCTGCCCCACATGGATCTGCTTTAGCAAGTCCACAGACTCCACACTCAGGGCAGCAAGGGAGGCAGAGGCAGGAGGTGCGGTGCCTGTGCCAAAGGAGACATGCTCTCTTACACGGGATGCTCCACGGACATCTGGGATGGGAGCAGCTGGGAGGGTGGAGATGGTGGTGGTGGCGGGGACAGACTCGCTAGTTGTGGTTTGTGGCCTAGTCACACCTGCCTCCACAAGGTAGTCGTCACTGGAGCTGGAGCGTTCCTCAGCTGACGTTGATGTTGCTGAGCGTCCCTCAGTGTGGCTCCCCTCACCTTCCATGCCACTGGGTCCCTCCACCTCCTCCACAGCGGACCCAGTCTGGCTCTCTGCCTCCTCCTGGTCCATGGAGCTGTCTCCTCCAGTAGCCGTAGATGATGCTATGAACAAGGAGGAGAAACAGAATCACATCAGTCACCTGTATTGACTAGACACATGAGTTGAAGTGCAACACATCACAGAGCAAGCCCTTGCATAATTCCAAAGCCACTGCTTACTTGACTGACACATATGTGAACCAGGCACTTGTCAGTCTGCCAGTGAAACATGCATCTCAAAGACATGCTGGCAATGGACCCATCTGTCAGATGTATGTATGAATTCAAAATTTACATGTGCAAACTTGCTTCACTTTGCCCCTTCTCTGATCTGCCATTATTGTGTCATGTGTCAATACACACATGTCTCATCTCATGCAAGTGACTCTGTAGTTGGCACAGCAAATGGGATGGCCAAAGTCATTGTTGACATGATGAACATACTTCCATCCCCAGACACCATGATGGGCTCATGTCTTTAAAGTCAATGCGCAAATGGTGTGCATGCAGGACAACAGACAAGTGACAAATCAGCATCCCCTAGATTTTCTTGTGGCACACCATGCCACAGGCCTGTCTGGCCAGGCAGTCTGTACTGACTCCTGTCACAGGGGCAGTATATCCCGACTTAACAGTCAGCACTGTGTCACACTCATACATTCACTGTCAAAGCAACCTCTGCAGTGGTCAACTATACATGTCAATCACATGCTACACACACTAGGAAAAACCTGATAATCCCACGTTGACCTCATGAGTCATTTGAGTTCACAGTTAAAGAAATATGTACACATGAACATAGTGCATGCTCTCAATAACTAAGTAAAGCTGCATACACATATCTGTTGAATAAAACATTTGGCACAGTCAAGGGTAAACACACATATGTTTAGTCCTGTGTGCAAACACCATTTCCACCTCTTGGATGTCTGTCCATAACAAACATATCGGTCACATTTGTAATCCAAAAAGATTTGCCTGGCCACACTGACACAGAGTCAGACACATGATTACTAATTTCACAATGGGCAAAATGTTGGCTGACAGCCAAGATTAGAAGGCAACAGTGTCTCAGATTTCAGGAGTTGGCATACCTGTCATTGGCTCATGTGAAACATGGGATTACCCGGAGCACTAGGTAGGTGACAAACTATTTGTTACGCTCATACATTTCATTTGTCTGAGGCCTCAACATGGGTCTTACCAGCTGCATGGGTGTGTAGTAAATACCTCAGACAGCTATGCTGACCCAGATAGGCGATTCACACATTTATGTATGGGACACACAGAGAACAGGTCCTATGTGTCAGTCAATGTGCTGACACATTTCAGACAATTGGCTCACTCATGATGCTCAACTCAATGCACCTGCTGCAGATGTGGTTCTCAACAACAACCCTGGATGACAGCAAATACACACAACCCAAGTGACATATGTCACAGACAGAAAGGGGAACATCTGGTCATCAGTTGGAATGGGTCAGCACCACATTAAGCCACATGAGTCTTGTCTCAGCAGACAGACAAACTGTGTTACCAGGCTGAAGGAGTGCTAATTACATGTTGGACATAGTTCACCAACATGGAAAGAACTTACCCCCTCCTTCCTGTTGTCTGGCCTTCAACTGCCTATCCAGGTCAGGGAAGACCACTGTCAGTATCCGGAGCATGTGGGAGGTCAGTGTCCATCATCCGTCCCGTCTGCGAGGAGGCGACAGCTTGAGCTAGACTCTGGAAATCCTCCGGGTCCAGCCACGAAGGTCCTGCCACCTCTGATGACAAAGTCAGACCCCATTGCTACACAAGCAACATGTTTGTTGATCACACCGTTGGGCATACATGTCATTGTTAGAAAGGCATATGAAGTATGCAGGTAGTGCAATTATGGGCATGGGCAGTCGTCCTGTGTGCAAGGCTGCATTACCAACATGGGAACAGTGCATGCAAATTCTAACCATGAAAATACACACTTTTGCATCATTGTACCTGTACAGTACATGCATCTGCACACTTTGAGACTTACAATTACTTGGTGTGCATGCTTGCCCTTGGTGATCAGAATGCCAATAGTGCCAGTAAGATAACATATACAAATCAGTGCTTAATTTGTGCCTGTGCTTTCTGGTGCTTAGCACCGGCAATCATATCTCAGGGCCAGGTCTATCACACACCTGCCAACTTACATGTTGTGGTGGCAAAGAGTGTCCCTGAAGGAATCGGCACTTCACACTGTCTCTCAGTGAAGAGCCAATATCATCACACAGTTAACCCATCTCTGGGTAATAATCAGTCTTCCCTGCCAGTTGGGTGATTTCCAACACAAATGGGTGATATTTTTCTCATATGTGCATGTAGACTTTCCACAATTAGGGGCAGTAGTACTTGGCCCCTCAGAAACCTCCTCAGCCCATGGGGGTCACTGGTGCACCTGAGCTGAAATCTACACCCCGCTGCCAGGCCTGACACTGCAGGATGTCTCTGAGAATGTGTGAGGGCTCATGGGAGAGAGCAATAATCACATCAACAGATACTCACCACTGCTTTTAGATGGGCACATTAGATTTTTGGCCTGACCACATGCCTCCTCGTAAACCGTGTTCTTTGCAGCATGCCATATCAGTGAATGAGAGCATGTGGTGTGAGTGCCAGATGATGATATGATGACCTTGGAAAGGGAACCGAGTCTTGGCGTTGGCTCAACACATCATATGATTCTGGGAAAATCACTTAATCGCCCCTGGTGCCTTGCCTTCTAAGATGAATGTATTATTTAAATGCCACTTAATGGGATATGCCAGACCCAGACATTTCCTTAGTGGAGGTATGACATGTATATATGTCCATTGACAGCACAGCACCCTTCAACTCTGCTTCCTTTTCCTCAGTACTGGAAGAGATAGCTTGACAGCC
Organism: Triturus cristatus; assembly: GCF_964204655.1. NCBI lineage: Eukaryota > Metazoa > Chordata > Amphibia > Caudata > Salamandridae > Triturus > Triturus cristatus. Next base: position 1,292,531,106 of record NC_140589.1, read on the forward strand.
TTCCACCTCTACCACTCCCTCCTCGCTGCTGAGAGACTCCTCACACAATCTTCACATTGTTCACTCTCCTGGGTGGTGAGAGACTCCCCATATACAGGTTAACATTTCACTCTTGTTTCTCAGTGGTGTTAATCTCCCAAGATCTCTCTTTTCTGGCAGCTAGCAAAATATACCGACAATTTTCCTGTCTACCTCGTGCTGGGGTGAGGCCTGGACATGTCTGTGAAATGTTTCAATGCTCTCTGACTTCCCAAGTACACCGGCTTACAAGGCTCAAAGAATATCTTTCACTCCGAGTTCTCACATGACATTTCATAATCCCACAAACATTCTTACTGATGCCTCACCTTCTAATATTACATCTTCCCTTTGAATACATGAAAAGCAGTTGAAATGTGGCTTTTTTTACACTCAGGGCTGGTTTTTGGGAGGTGTGATCTGGGCAGCCGACTCTGGCTCTGACTTTGGCTGTGGGGGAATATATTTAAACATTACTTTTGATTTTTGAACAAATACATTTCCCTGTATGTCTAGCTGTTTCAGGCAAAAATGAAAATTTCAAATAAACAAATGTTCATTCTGGTGAGGAATTTGAATTTTATTTAGTGGCAGGTTTTGCTCTTCAGAAAGCAATGTGGAGGGTTAATGTACCTGGTGCAAAGAGCGTGCACTATGTAGATCACAGAACTGAGGGTGAGTGAACTATGAGTTGCACTATAAGAAATGGAATGCATGTCAGAGAGGGGTAATGGAGAGACGAGGAGCACTCTTGGAGAGTGGTAGTGAAGGAGTAAATGGAGAATGAGCTTAGGGGGGCAGCAAAAAAGACTGTTGCAACCGGCACAACCAGCGTAAAATCCAGAGCTCCTTGTAATTACAGACTGCATGCCCCAAGCAAAGCTGAGACCAATTTCCCACTTGACTTCATTCAGCTCACTGAGGCGGTCTGGAGCTTGCACGTCAAATAGGACTGAAGATCAGCTGCAAGGCACCTTCTGGAAGTCACAGATAGAATGATCTTCATATTTTACAAATTAAGCACTGGTACATATGAAAGAGCAGTGTATTCAACACTCACCTGCTCCCCTGGTTTCCCATACAGCTTGCAGTACTGTGGGAGGAGGCTGTCCAGTAGGGCATTGTTCTCCTCCTCAGTGAATGATGGGGCCCTCTCCACCGTCCATGCCATTGCAGAACCCAGAGGATGCAGAGACAGCAGCAGTGGTAGTCAGAGATGTAATCCTGTGGCATGTAGTGCAGGCAAGTGAAGTCTCTGGGGAACAGACAGCCTTATATCTGTGCTGCAGAGGCAGAATCTGTTCCATGCGTCCAAAGAAATAGGTCAGAGAAGTTCGCATCATCCAAAATGTGCCAATCCATGACATTGCACGCATCGTACACGCCTTCTGCATCGTTCAAATATGCTGCATCTTTCAAATATTCAGCATCATGACACCATTTACTTTGATACATAGTTGTTGTGAGTCAACCGTATCTGTTTGCACGTGATTCCTACACGTAGCAACACCGCATCAGTCTCCATGACAGTGAATAGCCAATGCGTGTGCCTGGCTTAGTCTGTAACTGTCCCACGCATCTTTTGAATTCTCATCCATGTCTGTCTCAATGAGATTCAATAGCCAAGGCGTGTGCTCAGCTTGGTCCCCAAGTGTACGACACGTCTTTGCAATACTCACCCGCTTCTGTCTCCATGACCGTCAATAGCCAATGGGTGCGCCCGGCATGGTCCCCAAGTGAACAACGCAACTTTACAATACTCACCCGCGTCTGTCTCCATGACAGTCAATAGCCAAGGCATGCGCCCGGCTTGGTCCCCAAGTGTACAACGCATCTTTACAATACTCACCCGCGTCTGTCTCCATGAGAGTCAATAGCCAAGGTGTGCGCCCGGCTTGGTCCCTAAGTGTACGACGCATCTTTACAATGCTCACCCGCGTCTGTCTCCATGACAGTCAATAGCCAAGGGGTGTGACCGGCTTGGTCCCCAAGTGTACAACGGATCTTTTCAATACTCATCCATGTCTGTCTCAATGAGATTCAATAGCCAAGGCGTGTGCTCAGCTTGGTCCCCAAGTGTACGACACGTCTTTGCAATACTCACCCGCTTCTGTCTCCATGACCGTCAATAGCCAATGGGTGCGCCCGGCATGGTCCCCAAGTGAACAACGCAACTTTACAATACTCACCCGCGTCTGTCTCCATGACAGTCAATAGCCAAGGCATGCGCCCGGCTTGGTCCCCAAGTGTACAACGCATCTTTACAATACTCACCCGCGTCTGTCTCCATGAGAGTCAATAGCCAAGGTGTGCGCCCGGCTTGGTCCCTAAGTGTACAACGCGTCTTTTGAATTCCCACCCGCGTCTGTCACCTTTGCTGAAAACAGCCAAAGGATAGCTAGCATATGTGTCCATGCCCAACAGCACATGCCTGAATTCATTTAGTCATGCTATGATGTAGCATGGAAAACTTTGCATGTTTGTTGCCACAGATGAAAGCAAAATGTTAATCTTTCTTTGCTCACCTATGTACTGCAGGAGACCAGCTGTCCACAGACCCTTCCCAGACCTTGAAACCATGGCTGAACGTGACAGCAACCGACGTTACCACTTCACCAGAGCACTAATTGAGTATTTGGCTGTGCATTTGGAACCACATTTGCAACCTGCACAGCCATATCCATCAGTGCTAACCCCCAAGGTGAAGGTGATGGCAGCCCTTCTTTTCTTTGCCACAGGAACCTTCCAGTAGACTGTGGCTACTACTGGTGGGATGTCCCAGACAATATTTAGCCGTGTGCTACGTGATGTTTTGGAGGCTATGTTGAGATTTTTGAACCGGTGCATCAAATTTCCACTTCCACAACAGTTTAATGATATCAGGAGTGACGTTTATGCTCTGGGAGGGATGCCGAATGTCATTGGTTCCATAGATGGGACACATGTGGCTTTAGTACCACCACAAGCATAGGAGCAGACATACAGAAATCGTAAACATTTTCACTGCATCAATACCTTGGTGGTATGTCTGCCTGACATGACAATCTCCCAAGTCTGTGCACGTTTCCCCAGAACCACACAAGACGTATACATCATGAGGAATAGTAGGATCCCACAGATGATGTCTCAGCTACAAAACCAGTGTGCCTGCCTTGTGGGTGTGTAATGTATGTTTACCTTGTGTGCTTTTTGTATCTCTGGGTTTAACCATCCTATCAGAACCATGATATGTTTTTTTGTATGTAGGTGACTCCAGATACCCCAACATGCTGTGGTTGCTGACACCACTCAGGAACCCAGTTACCCCTGCTGAGATACGTTATAATGAGGCACATGAGCGGACCAGGCGAGTGATAGAGCGGACATTTGTACTTCTGAAAAGCAGATTCTGCTGTCTGGACCATAGAGGGGCCTTCCAATATCCACCTGAAAAGGTGTGTAAGAACATCATTGTGTGTTGCATGCTACACAACCTGGCAGTGAGGGAAGAACTACCTCTCATACAAGATGATGAAGACCATCAGCCTCCAGCAGGTGAGAATCCAGCCCTGGGTCATCTTGCGAGTGATGATGTGGGTGAGGGTGATGTTTGGAGCCAGATCATCAACAACTTTTTCTCATAATGGTGAGTATACATTGATGAGTTGTCTTGGCTCTTTTCTTTGTCTGATATGTGTATGTATTGCAATGTCTCGGCATATGTGTGGCTGCATGCTACTTGACCTGATCCTTGCATTTATGTGTCCGTTGAGTTTCTATGTTCTCCATCACAGTGTTGCCATGTGTCCTAGGTTGTTGCCACGAATCAAGTGACTTGTTTGTGGAATGTGTATTGGAGATGTAGGCAGATATTTAGGTATTTCAATACTGTTCTCTGTCTATCCTTCACAGGGTCCTTTGACTGTTGTCTGGTGTTATGTGACCTACAGAACACACAATGCTGCTACAGAGTGCATCCTTTCTTTGAAACCGGATGTGGTGCCACACAACCCTGTGCAGAAATGTCTGACCCTCTTGGTTGCTCTGTGCACATTGTCACAATGCGGTTACGTTGCATCTGTTGTTGATGTGAAATGGAGTTATTGCGTAATAAACATGTACTCCACATTGGGGGGTGCCTCGTCTGTATACACTCATCAAACATTCCTTGGCATACCGTACCAGTTGCGTGATTGCAACTTTTTCAGAATGAGTTTAGCGTATGTGCATTTTGGTGTCTTGTAATTTCACAATAGTGGAGGCAATGAGTATGTGTGGCATGGAAAGGTTTTGTTGTGTTGACCTTGTAGTGTGTATCTCTAATATGTGTCACATCTCCATGACTCACAAGACTGTGTTTTAATTGCTGTAGTTGTTTCCTGATCAGTATTTACTTAGCAGGTCATCATCTCTATGTCACTAACCAAGTTTAATTCACCACAGATGCAAGTATTGTGTGATCATGAATTTATTAATATGCATGTGTGAAATAGTACTCAAAATTGATAGTGCTGTACAGTTTGATATAAATCCTGAGTTCACAGAGGAGTTGTTGGTGTTGATAGATTAAATTTTCAGAGCCAAGTCCACAGTCATTTGAGTCATCGTTCCAACTTTGATCCTCCATCCCATGTGGGAGAGTTCCATGTCAGTCAACAAGGTGTATGCTTTGCACACAATGGAGGATATCAGGAGCAGGTGTTCACTTCCTGGGGGTATGCATGGCCATCTGTCTCTCAATTGCCCTTATTCGGACATCCCCTCTTCTTCCTTTCATGGGGACCCTCAGATGCAGTTGGCAGTGGTGCTGGGGTCTCTGCCAGAGTCCTCATCCCTCCCTGTGGCAGTTGCAGGTGTTGTGGCAACTGATGTAGTGGGCACATAGGGAGGTGGGGTGATGTTGTCAGCAATCTGGCACAGGCATGTGAGTATGTCCCTGTGCACCGCAGTGAGGTCATCCATCTTATCCATTTTGGACTCCATCCTGGACATGTGGGTCTCCACGCTGGACATGTGGGTCCCCAGCCTGGATATGTGGGAGTCCATTTTTAAAAAATGGGCAGCCTGCTGATGTTGTATGTCCTTGAAGATCCCAACGAACTAGCCAAAGTCTCCGGTGCATTCTCGGCTATGTTCCCACTAACGTGCGCGCCTGAGCGCCCGCGCACCTTTTAGGCACCGAGCGCGCAGTGCCCCATGGGAAGCGCGCACACATTCTCGTCGCCGCCCGCGTTTAAAACGCGAGCGGCGAAAAACGGCAATTTACCTGTTGCCTGAGGCCTTTGTGAAAGGATTCCTGTTAATCCCAACACCCGTCATGCGCTGCAATTATCAGGAATACTTTCACAAATGCCCACAATCAGCACCCAGCCACGCTCTATTGAGAAAAGACATGCATGAAGTCCAACAGCACGACGTGTGCTTTACACATCGTGCTTTCAGACTTGCTTCATTTCTTTTCTAAATACAGCGCAGCTGGGTGCTGATTGTGGGCCATCGTGAAAATATTCCTGTTAATTGCAGCGCATGATGGGCGCTGGGATTAACAGGAATCCTTTCACAAAGGCCCAGTGGCATTTCTGTCTTGCTCGTCACTTACTGAAAACCGTGACTTGAAGAAACGGTTTACAGCCTCTCTTTCCTTCTTTCATTTAATTGCTTCCCTGTGAAATGGATCCAAAAAAGAAAAACACTCTTGCGAGAAATGCCCTTTTTCTGACATTTTTGTATTCCAAAGTGCAGCAGGATGGAGAGAACTAGAAGTTTTTAAATATGAAAAATAAATACATACCTAAATAAAGCAAGACAGTTGCAAAGTGGCCAGATTGGTTTTATTCACATCCAAACACATCAGCCTCACTTTACAGACTTTGCAGTGAAGCGCTACTTTTGTTTTCTAGTCTTTCTTTGAACAGCATTGTTGTCCGCAGGTGGGAAAGTGTACCATTCCTGGAGGGACTGCAATACCTGGTTGATGGGTGGATTGGAAAACACAATGTGTACCATGGCTCTGTTTATGGATGTGGTCTATTTAACCCATACTGCTTACGTTTTGTAAGGAAATAAGCAATGGACATTGAAACGGTTCCCTTCAGGGCCCTGTAGCCATGTCCTTAACTTTTCAGGTAAAACCACTCGCTGATTTCTGAATAGTGAGTGAGAGATCGTTAAGGTAACCATGTTGTTTCTGCTTACATTTCACATGCTGTACTTAATCTTGCATTCGTTATGAGTGGTTGCTTTTACTTTTTTTTTAGGCAGCATATTACTCTTATCAAGTGCATAATTTGAATTGAGCCACATCCAAGTGTTTATAGCGGGCACAATTAGGTTGTAGCTGAAGGCAGTGCGAGTTTCTCTCAGTGGGGCAGTATGGTGTTCAGTGGGGGAGAGGATGTGGCACTGTGGCCAGAGCTGTCGAATTTGGAACTGGGGAGCTGGGTTCAGCCTTCATGACCAGTCCACCAGACCACTCTACTGAGGGAGCATATTCCCATGCTAGACCTAAGAAGGTCCCACTAGACCTTAGAATGCTTGATGTCTTAGCACAAGCAGGTGTACCCTAGTGGTGTCAATTGTGAGTTAGCCTTGAAGGCCTGTCCACCACAATTCATACTGAAGTTTATCTCCAGTCTTGCGGGCAGGCCTACGAAGCAGCACACCCTAGAGCAACAGTGATCCAGTCACTGTGACTCTCGCACTGAGGTCACATGAACCTTGAGCAGGTTAGGGTGGTGCGAACGGTGTGACCGCACTGGGCACCTATTTCGGGTGGGTGCGTGGTGTTTGCAAGTATATTATGGTTTAAAAACAACTTGCTGCCTCCTTCCTGGCCTCCAGCAATTTTCAGAAACAATACAAATGTCATGATAACTTCGGTGATTAATGTTCTTCCTAGAGAGAGATCCCAGTTTTGTCTAGTGGAAGGGTTGACTCCTGGAAAGGTAGCACAGAGGGTTAATGTGCCTGCTGCAAAGAACATGTACCATGCAGATCACAAAGTGCACTGCTTTAATGGGTGGACCATGATGAAAGGTCATTTAATGTCAGCTGTAGATGATGGATCCCTGAACAGTGTCATGTATGTGCATGTTTGCATTGTGCTGAGGGGATTACCAGGTAATTGTTCATGCAGCTCTCTGATGGATGTCACATGCGGTTTTTCTGAGTCCCCAGATAGATCATGCAGTCTGTGTGTTCTCTTTTGTACTGCCAGTCACTGCCAGTCACCGGTGTATTCAACTGTGTAGCCTTGGACCGTGTCATGTATGTGTATGTAACTTGCATGATCGAGGTAACTATTAGCGGCGATACTAAGTGTCTCTCGGTCCTCTTTCAAGTGCTTGCCGTCCTTTTCCCCCAGCAACCCCCCCTCCCAGGGACGTCAATCTGAGGGATAGCCCCGGGCGCCACAAACTCTAGCTACGCCTCTGCAGAGGCCCACAATCAACCGCAGCCAGGATCCATTACAAATACAGCAAGTCCAAAAGCACGAGTGTAAAGCACACATGGTTCTGGACTTGATGCATGTCTTTTCTCAATAGAGAGAAGCTGCGGGCTGATTGTGGGCTTTTGTGAAAGTATTCCTGTTAATTGCAGCGCATGACGAGCGCTGTGATTAACAGGAATACTTTCACAAATGCCCAGATAATTCACATGCAACATCCATGTACATAGCTGCCAAGGTGTCAGATTGAAGTGATGACCAGGGAAACCTATAAATATCAGAAATTACACTCTTTCCTCCCTAGAAGAGGTCCTTTCATCCCTCCTATCTATTAATCTCTCCACCCTTTAAGCCTTTCATCCAGCGTCGATTTCACCTGTCTATTCATGCCCCCATCCGTCTGTCTTTTCATCTAATCCAATCCTCCTTCCTTTACCATTCCATCCATCCATCATTTCACCCACCTTTTATTAATCACCCATCCTTTCACCCTATCATCCAGGTTTCCATCCATCTATCCAAACATTCATCCTTCAATCCATTCTTGCGTGCACCCACCCATGCAAACATAACTTTATTCTTCCATCTCTCAAACCTTTCACCTTTGTATCCATCCTTATATTGACCTCTCCTTCTTGTCGCAGTTTCTTCCTTCTTTTCATATTTCCTATATTTCATTCTTCCTTTCTGCCCTCTCTTTCTCTTTCCCTCTATTTCCCTCATTCTTTCTCCATCTGTTATAGTTTCTACCCCGCATTTAGAAAAGAAATGCAGCAAGTTTTTATATAGTGCGAACTCAACCCAAAAGTATTGGAGCGCTTTACATGATTTATTATTATATATTTTTTTGTATGCATGGGGAGATTAATTGATTTATCCAGAATCACAGGATGTTAGGCTGACCCGAAACTAAAAACCCATCTCCTAAACTGACAGCTCGAGCATTAAGTCACAACCACAACCACAAGAGCGGAAGCATTTTCAATATTATATACAACTTGATGCAAAAAACAACCATTGACAGAGACAATAGTCTTGGCTTCTTGAAGGTGTAATGTTACTTGTATTATATATCTGGATGCAATGACAGAAGCAACAAAATATCAGTAGGGTGGCACACTATGCGATGCACATATTTTTTGCGTAATTGCTTTAAAGCCACACCCTTCATTGCATTGGTTACGCCCCTTTGAAAGATCCCCGAGTATTTTCATCCCACTCAAAGCCTTGGTCTACATGCGTGGTCAGGTTCTTGGCGCACATAGCCTTGGCTGCAGCACACAGAGACCTTACTCTGCCGCACACAGAGGAAAATAATTAGAGGGAACATTGATTCTCGGTACGCATTTATGATGCGTCCTAACTGTGGGTCATCTTGCTCAGCCGCACTTTCTTCAGGGTGTGACCTCACCCCACGTACCCTCATACCACCCCTACACATACGAGCAGAACCTGCCGTTGTTGGCATAGACAACACTGGGCCCCCATCACTGTTGACAGTGGTGTTGTTGTCAGGCAAAGCCAAAGTGCCCTGTGTAGCTGTGCCATCTGTGTTCTCTTGCTTGGTCTGTCCGTGTTGGTAGAGGTCATCTGTGTGTTGGCAGATGTAGCAGTAGTGGTCGCAGGGGGCGCTGGAGTTACAGGTGCTGGTGCTGGATGCCGATCCACACCGGAGGGACCAGGTTGTTCATCGTCGTCCGAAGAGGACTGAGAAACATCCACACCGGAGAGCTCAGGGTCAACAAGAGTCTGGGACTGGGATTCTTGTTCTGTTCCTGCAACATCCCCAGCAGGCCCTGTGGGTAGGAGAAACGCACAATGTATGTAGTGGTTTTGCAAACATTAACGGATCACACACATTACAGTTGCCATTGTACTTCATGATGAGTCTATGTACATTGCATTGTCCTCAATCGTCACAGACAGAGGACTATATTGGTTAAAGACATTGTAATTACAACGTGAAGCATCTTGATGAGCACATAGAGCTTTGTGCATGAGAAACTCATGTATTGATTCATTGACTGTACATAGCCATTGAAACTCAGGTGCCATCCTGGGCCACACACAGGTGTGTTGTTTTTTTCAACATTAGTGCTTTCACAATGGCATACGTGCACTTCCTCTTACAACGTGTGGCACGATTTGTGTATGTGTGCTGCAATTTGGGCATATGTTTTTCTGTCACACTGGTGTGTCACACACATCCTAGTCACAGTCAGGTATGTATGTGATGAATTGAGAGGTCATTTTTGTGTGTATGTGTTTCTGGTTCTCATCTCATTACACTCATGTGATTTTGTTACCATTGCAAATGAGGTTGCTGCTGAGGTTTGTACGAGATGACGTCATTTATCTTGTCCATGTCCTCCAAGAAGTGCCCCAGGGACAATGCATACCCATACATTAAATTGAAATGTACAGTTAAGATGGATGAGAGTGTGAACATGTTTGGGAGTGCCAGTGCCTAGGTGTGACTTGTGGCCAATTCATACATCTCCCCCAGGGCATTTACTTTCACTGTCATAACTAACTGGTACCAAGGGTGCCATTTGCTCTGGCTGAGAAGGTGTGTGGAGAGCAGGCCTTGCAAGCAGTTGGAGTCATTGCAGAACCTCCTCCTACCCCAGAGCCAAGAGAATCCCCCATGAACCATGCTTCCATTACAGTGAGTCAGACTTTACATTCAAGATGTTTAGGCAGTGGGGCCTGGTGTTTGTTTGAGCACTACTCCCAACAGGGCCTTGTGCTGCCTACACCAGAGGCCAGTGTCAGCTGTCTTGGCAGAACTTTTCCAATCCCTGTTAGGTGAGCATGGTGCATGGTGGTATTCCAGGGTCATGTGGGAGGAGGACTGTTGACTGTGACTATGACTCCTATCATGCTTTTGGCTACACCCACCTTCTCAGCAAACCCTAGCTTCCTTCCTGTGAATCAGCTTTCCTGGGAGTGAATGTGTGCAAACAAGATGGCTCCTGCATGTGCCTGGTATTCAGATCCCATTGCCTTTCTGTGAGTTTGTGCTGAGTTTTGTAATGTATGTGAATGGTGAGCTTTCCTTTTACATTGCAGGTATCGTCTTAGTTACTAGGCCACCATGAACCATGCTTCCATGACAGTGAGTCAGACTTTATATTCAAGGTGTCAGGCAGTGGGTCCTGTTGTTTGTTTGAGCACTACTCCCAACAGGGCCTTGTGCTCCCTACACCAGAGATCTGTGTCAGCCATCTTGGCAGTACTTTCCAATCCCTGTGAGGTGAGCATGGTGCATGGCGGTATTCCAGGGCCATGTGGGAGGAGGACTGTTGACTGTGACTACGACTCCCATCATGCTTTTGGCTACAACCACCTTCCGAGCAAACCCAACCTTTCTTCCTGTGACTCTGCTTCCATGGGAGTGAGCTAAACTGTGCTGTCAAGATGGCGGACAGTGTTTGTTGGTGTTTTGAGCCAAAGCCTTGCTGTATTTGTCAGTATGTTTGTACATGTTGTGACATAGTTACATGTTGCTCTGAGATTGCAGGGATTGTGTTTATCTAACTGGCATACACATCACAGGATATTTAGCTTTGGGTCGATATGGCTTTGCTAACAGTGAATGGTTTTACTGACCCCCTGACAGTGATGTCTGTGGGTGTGTACTTCCACACACTTTTGACTAGTTGTTTATGTACTCACCAGGTTCTGGTATTCCTGATAATCCATGGATACCCTCCGGTGGGAGGATGACCCGCACCTCTCCTCCCAGGACGTGAAGTGTGTAGGTTTTGCAGGAGGGCCACCGCCGGTCTGCTGGCTCAGGGCATGGTCTCTGCCAATCAGCTTCTTGACCCCCCTTTGCACATCATAGTACCTGTTCCTGATATCGTTCATTGGGTGCAGGCAAGGTGCTTGTGCGTTCACCTTGTTCACAAAACTCTCCCACATCTTGGTTTTCTGGGACATGTGGGTCTGTTGGAACAATGTGCCAAATAACTGTGGCTCCACGCTGAGGATTTCATCTACCATGACTTCTAACTCACTCTCTGTGAACTTTGGATTCTTCTTTGGGGGCATGGTGATGGGTGGTGGTGGAGATGAATGTGTGTGTGAGTGTGAAAATGAGGGCGGGTGGGTGTAAGTGAAGCTGGGTGTTTGTGAGTGTGCTTTTGGAGAGGTGCTAGTGGTGTAAAAGGTGTGGTGGGTGAGTTTTGTGTGAGTCTCTCAGTGCAATGTGGTAGTGTTCTCTGCTGGCTGTTCAGTAGAATATGCAAAGGATCATGGTTAGGATTTTGGGCCTTTATGTAGGTGGAGTTGTGGGTGTGTCTTAGATTAATGTTTTTTTTTCTCTTGACAATGCTTGTTTAGTCTGTTTCTGTCTGTTTCTGTGGACTTCAATTGAACATGACAGAGATGTTAAGTGGACCGAGACGGATGATTTTCTCAGGATTTGCGTGGTTGTCCGAATCTGTCACACTCATGTTATGCTATGTTGCATCGTTCGTGGACGAGTCTGTGGCGTCGCGTGGATGCTAGGCTAGGTAGCATCGTTCGCGTACGAGTCTGTCACGTAGCGTGTATGCTAGGCTAGGTAGCATTGTTTGCGTATGAGTCTGTCGTGTCGCGCGGATCATAGGCTAGGTTGCATCGTTGGTGTACGAGTCCGTCACGTCGAGCTAATGCTGACATATGTTCGATCATTTGCGAACGAGTTTGTCACGTCGGGCTCTTTTACGGCCAAATTACTGGTTTCCGTACGTGTTGGTCTTACGTACTGTGCTCCGTGCGAGTCGGTTGGGTTTCACAAGCATTGCATCGTACTGCACCGGTCGTACAGCGTGTGTACATGCCGGTCGGAATACGTTCCCAGTCCGTGACGGTCGGACCGATTTACGACCGGAATCAGAATCGGGCCCTAACTGTTTTACACATTTTCTTAAGTTAAAGCCTGCTCTCTGCTCTGTGCCATAGCTACCACGGGTTCAGCCCATATTTAAAATACTGAAATCTTTAATGAACCTAACAAAAATAGTGTAAATATTGCTTGTGATGGACTACCATCCACCTCAACTAACAATCCACTTTCTCACACTTATATTCTAAATATTTTGGGGTTTAATATTCTGGCTAAGCTATTTTTATAGTACGACATTTAAATGTGTTATTCTGGTGCTTTATCTCAGTACTATAGTAGTGTTGTCAGCTTGTGTTGCTCCTTGCCCAGAGGTCAGCTTCTGTGTCTGGGTCGCAAGCTCTGTGTGCAGTATGCCAGGAGCTGGGGAAGCAGACATAAGCACCATGGTAAGTGGAGCACTGCTGAACGAGGCTTTAATTGCTGTATTCTTCTGCACGGCACCCCAGAGAAGGACCACAGTGCTCACACCAGTCTTTCTGGCTTCCGATCGCTGGCAGTGAGCTGCCAGGTAAACTGATTTCATGTGAAGTCATGCAAACTAACTGGCCATGGAGCCATGAAGCAAAGGCAGAGGTGGCCTGGATTTCAAAGGTTGCACAAGAAGGCACTGCATCATGGCCTGTGAGTTCCATAATTCGCCTTCAGCTCTCTACCGGGTATGGTATTTCTCATTGCTTTTCTCCAATTCTCAATAAGTAGACTGGACCTGCAAAAATGCATTTAGTGGGCACATTTTTTATCACACTAAGTATGTACTGGGTGTGTTAAAAACTCAAAACCTATCATTTAAATACACATGGTAAAAGGCTTTCCTCAGATATTGGAAGTTATTGAGCAACTCATCATTAGGGCCTTAGTTAAAAACCTTCAGCCCTTCAATGTTGGTTATAGAAATGCACATAATACAGGAGGCACTACTGCAAATTTGAAGCTCATAGACCAATAATATGTCTATGTAATCATAAGTGGCTCACAAGATAAACCTGACCCCAATCCAACCTTACCCTTGTAATTAAACATTCCAGCAATTGTCATTTGACCCCTCCTAGTGATCATATGACAAATGTTTTAATACTTTCAGTCACCTACTTGTCAATTGGTATATTAACACAAAGATTGCAAAGTGAAACCTGAAAAGAAGTTTGATCATACACGTCAATCATTGTTTGGTAGAATGCTATGCCCTTAGCAAAGTGGTATTTTAGGAATGTCACTAGCTACCACAAACATTATGCTCATACGTTTAAGGCAATGTATCTCGATATATTTGATATTATGACGCAATGCATCTTCAGGACGACACAACTGAAAGCAATCTTTAAATCCCCATAAGCTGTGAATTCTAAAATTCTAGTTTCAGATACAGCCCCAAGTCATGAGTGAATACAAAGTGTGTTCAGAACTATCAAAGAACACATATGAAATATTTTCACATCAGAAAAGGTAATCTGAAAATCTGTTGATACAAGCTGGATCCCCATTTCACCTATACCTCTAATGCGGTAACGCAGAATGCCTACCATGCTACCCTGAAAAAGGAGAGAAAGCCAGTATGGGAAGTACTACTGCATCCAAAACCACTAGTACCATAGATAATTAACAGACTAACTGAGAGAAATGCAACCACTTAATTGAACTGTAGCATTGCTGCTCCAGCAATGGCCACAGCAAATAGCAGTCTCTTCAGACATCAAAGTACCCTAGTCTGGGAACACTGCTGGGCAATACCTCCACTTGCTCTAAACAGTAGCCCAATATCGGGAGAATGCAAAAACAACAAGATGATGGAAGGAATGCTTGTGCTAATCTTAGCCACTATTGTTTGCTCCAGGCCACATTCCAAACCATTGTTTTTCGCCCACTCTGCCATGCTAAACAAAGACCCATGTTATGCAAATCAGTTTTGGTTCTGCTCCCATTGGAACAGTCAAGCCCGAACTGTCAGGCCAAGTCCCCTCCAGAAGGGACCATAGGCAATGCTAAATCAGTTTTGAACCCACTTAGGTCTCTTCAGTGATGTATAGCTTAAGTCGTATGTTGCGGCAATGTTGACTTAATTATGTGGCGTTAAAAACCAAATTATGTGGCATAATATGGCACTATCTGAAGCAGTACTACTAAATTATTGCGTCATTTTGTGTTGTTAACACTGTATGGTCAAAGGTTTTACCCCATTAATATCGGTTTAACAACTAAAGACAGCATTCAGCAACTGAAAGGCTTGCCACTGCTCAGCAACATGTGTGGTTGGACTTTTAGCGACATGTGAAACATTTGGGCTTGAAAGTTTTTTGTTTTTTTTAAATCTTCGAATTACACACATGATAATGGATTATGTGGCAAGTGTGGCAAACGTTTAATTATACAGAAAACACTACAGCCATAGAATTGTGAAATTCCAGTGGCCCTGACTTTAAGTTCATTCAGTTCAGTAACAATGCCTATATTACATGGAATCCCACAGTTGCAGACATAATACAGGATTGGGGCTGCTCTTTCACTAAGGGCCCGGTTCCGATCCGAATCGGTTCTGGAATGCTTTCCATACGACTTGGATTGGGGCAGTCTGACCGGACGAGTACAATGCATCCGTAAGCATCGGGATCTGGGAGCCTGTGTTTCGAACGTGAACACAGACTCGCATTGAAGAAAGGGGTGGCTGGGAAAACCTTGCACCCTGTGGCGGGCAGGCCATGGTGCCTGCCACACTGTGCATGGTTGGAAAGGGGGGACCCATTGGTACCCCCACGGGCACGATTCGGAGGACCCCAGATGAAGGGGGGGCCTGCTATGGGCCCCCAAAGACCTATTCCGGAAGCCATTTCGTTCCGGGCAAACCGAATCAAAAAGGCTGTCTGAATCGGTAATCGTACTCTCTTGCTTGGAAACTGAGCTCATAGAGCTGTATGAATTGGCTCCGAAAAGGCTCGACCTGTGCGAATGCCTTTCGAAACGTATTCGGTCAGCCCTAACTGTTTCCAGGCATCGTACTTGGTCGTTCAGGCCTGGGAATGAATCGATTGGAAACAAGGGCTCCGGACCAGATTTGGCAAACCCGAATCTGATTCGGAGTCCTTCCGGCCGACATCGGAATCGACCTCTTGGTGAGAAGAAGTGACGTATCAGGGACTAATGTATTTCTGTTCTGAATCATCAGGCTACATTTAGTGCTATAGACAGATCCGTTCACTCCCTCCATGGGAATCCCAATTCCTCCAATTATTACCCGCCTTAAATAGATTTGACAATTCATGAACAAACAAATCGACCTTCATTTGGGTGTGCTAGATGCAGGCAACCACAATGATTCTTTGGTTTCTGTGGATGTCCTTCTTGTTGAAAGTCCCACCCTATTAAGGGTGAGCTTTCTGGTGCTGATTTGTACTGCTTCGGACTCCTGTCAAAGGCATTGTGGTCCAATGCAGGAAGAAATGTAAAATGTTGCTAATTCTTAGAGATTACACTCCATGTGTGGCAAGGAGACTGTTGTTTTTATAAGAAACAAAACCTCACACTTGGAGTTTGTGTCTGCAAAAAGAAAAAGCTATATGAAGCTGGCTACCTGACAGTGCACACGCCTTACATGGGGTCTATTGAATACTGCTGTTTTTCAGATCCATTTTTAAGAACCAACTTTTGCAAATGTGATAATAGATCAGCCTCTCAATCTATTCAATTTGCTGGGTGTTTGCCATGCATGCTACACCATCACATGATCGGAGAGGGTTGCGTTAAAGTATACATACTACTTCAGAAGCAATGCAAATTAAAGCCACTGATGGATGTGGAAAGAGTTTTGAGTGTTGCACATATATGTATGGTGATGGTCTGTATGTAGTTTTGTAGAAAACCTAACTCATAGATTTCCAATTTCTGCGCAAGCATTTACATAAAATTTTAAGTGATCCAGACTACGTTTAAGTAAAAAAAAGTGTGATATTTCCATATATGCAATCAACTAAAATGACACTAAATATATTTGCTTCTTTTTTTTTCAAAGAGATAAATATTTTAACAGTATGGTCCCTGAGTTTTGATCATATGTTAATGTGTCACTCCTTCCATTGTATGAATTTGATTGCACATGCTTAGCATAGTTTCCAATTCCCTTTTACAAATTAGTCATATTGACCATTAGAATAGTAAACACATTCACTGAATTCAATCTCTTCAAATGTAATCATAACTTTGACAATCCTGAATAAGGAAGCGGTAGGATATTAAACTTTAGAAAACTTTGGCATAACCACAGACTGTCACCGCAAGAACAGAGGGGAATAAATATCCAAATAAGCTTACATCTCTCTCCGCCCCCAAAAAAAGGGCTGATTAAAGGGATGGAGAACATCAGCGAGATATAGTTGGTGCTATTGGTATTTAGAGTATAAAGAAGATATGAATGCATCATTGTTAGACCTGACATCCTTAGTGTGGTCTTCGACCAAAAATTTTACCTTCACCCCTCCTGTTTTCTAAAATCTGTTTCTGTTGGCATTAGGACTCTGTGATATTTACCATTGCTACCCAGTGCCAAAGTGCTTGTTTTCTCTCCCTAAAATAGTGTCAAATTGGCCTACACCTGATTTGCAATTAATTTACATATTAGTCCCGATTATATGGTACTACATGTATGCAGGGCCTGTAAATTAAACAATACAAGTTGGTCTGCAGGCCTCACTGAGCCACCCACTAAAGTAGCACTTTAGAACCTCAGTCTCAGTCTTGTCATTTGCAGCCTTTAGCACAGTTTTAAAACTTCATTTGAGCAGTAAATCCTGTTCAGTAGAACCTCTCTGTGACAGTATCTCGAAGAGCCCTCTTTGGATATGGCTTACAGCTTTGCCCCACTGGGTGTTTTCAACTTCAAAAAAGTTGTCTGAGTCCATAGGTAAAATCTCTTCACCTGGCTTGGCGGTGACAGGCTCCCATCAATGATGCTAATTTTCTCGGCCTGAAAATTCACCTTTTCCCGCTCAGAGTTTTTTCCTTCCATTATCCACGGCTTCACCGAGACCTCATCGAATGGCTCCCTGATAATGCCTCCTCGACCACAGCCTGCTGCCTTGTCTCGGTGAACTCTATCTTCTTCTGAACTTTGCTTCAAAATTTCATCTAAGTCCGAAGGTAAGCCAATACCTGGCACAATCCACATAATGTATCCGACCAGCCTTAACTTTTTAATTTCCCTGGTCTCGCGCAGCCAGATACCCATGGTTGGCCCTTCAGTCTTTTAGGCCCTAGATTTCACACAAAAAATTCAATTCATAACACCAGTTCAACTGATGGGATGTAATTTGTTTTGTTGTCATTTTATTTATTAAAATGTTTTCAGTTTTACTAAATTGTGGGTGGTAGGGGTTTCTTCTGTTGTGTTTTCACTGTATTTCTGGTATGTGCTGCATAAATACATTACACAGTGTTTCTAAGTTAAGCCTAACTGTGTTTGTGCCATGCTACCAGAGTGTAAAGCACAGGTTAAAGTAGAGACTTCTGAGGTTGAACCAGACAACTAGTGTGGTTGTTGCATGAGAAGGGTTCTTATTCCCCTTAATTAATAACCTAATTTCTCACAATCAAAGTTTTGTGAAAAGTAGGCCTGGGTTAAATTTAAATTACATTGGCATAAGTCACGTACCTTTATGTTACACTTGTTATGTGGAACTTGTGAAATACTCCTTTATGATACTTTGCATTATTGTGTTGCATTCGGTGTAAAAATATACTGTGAATGCACAATTTACATTAAAAATGTACAACAAATCCACTGGATCAACAGAACAGGAGTGACTGTTGTTCGCTCTGCATTTGAAATGTGTCTTTGCACCAACAATTGATGCAAGGTTGCATTGCAAAATAAAAAATAGCTCGAAATGATGGATTCCCATTTTGTTCAATTATGCAAATTTTACATACCCCTAACATATATGAATTAAGTATTAGGTGATATACGTCGTCTCTTACAAACAAGGGTGCTCCCAATACTGCTATTTGTATGTTAGGAGCACTTAATACATGCAGAAATCAATTTGATGGACAGTATGTAGTTGGTAATTGAGGTGTATTTTTTTTTTAAATTGCGAGAAAATACAGAAATAAATTCTAAGTGAAATTAATTGGATTACTTTATTGGAGGGATAAAAAAAACTGTTATAGGCATTAAGTTGTAAGATGAATTTCTTTTTAAAAGCATAGGCAATCCTGAAGCACGAAACACACAGAAGAAATACATAACAAGGAAGAAAAGGTGCGATTATCCTCTATGTGATCTATTGAAGCTGTTTGAAGAATCCTGCAGTTCCTTGACAAAGCTTATAAGAGAACAGATTAGCTTCTCAGAACAGTTGGAGGGCGGTTTCTGAAAATAAACTTTTAAGGAACTGAAAATAGAGAAAGAATAGTTTTAAAGATTTCTTTTTTTTTTTTAAAAATCTTTATTTTAGACATCCAACACATACATTATACTTACAATGAATACACTTAAACAATATACATTTCAATACGTATGTACAGGATGTCAAGTATTAGTCTTTACACCCACCCCTCCTTATGAACTACCGCACCCCACCACCCCCTAACCTACCCAAGATTTTTTTTTCTGAAAGCAAGGAAAGTGAAATGCCCTGCACTAGCACAACTATTTTATGGAGTAAAGAGAATACAGGGAGCTGAGCCATTTCATGGACGGTAGAATCAATATTTCATGAATGAGAATCGCCATGCCTTATGTCCTAGAGTTGCTCATGAATATCATCGTCGTCACCATAAATACCAATTAGTCTACATTTTGGAGCACCTTAGACGCTGTTTCACTACTGAGTTTTCCGTAGGAAGATGTTAATGTGCACCCTACATAAATCCTAGCCCTGGGCTAAATTGGTTTCAATTGATCTCAAGTCCTTGACATTATTAAGAAATGTTCACTCCCATCGAGAATTTTGCATGGCTCAAAACCCCCACTCTCACTATTTAAGCATTGGGGGCCTCAGGCCCGCATCTGGGCAAATGAGGGACAAAGACACATGGTATACTGGTGCAGTAACTGGCCATAAGCATGTGCGCTCGGCCCCTTTTATTGTCGGGGTCACCTGACTGGTGACGCCTGTGGTGGGTGGGTGTTCAGTGTGTGGTACAGCAGGCGAAACACTAGAATGGTGATCAGCCGATCACTACATCCCTCCCAAACTTTAATAAAGGTCAAAACAATGAAGTTCGAACCTGTGCGAGAGAATATAATATGGAAACAAACACAACACAATAATAACGACTTACACGTAGTCTCTTTCGCTGCTGGCCAACCGCCGACGAGGGTATCCTTGCAGCCGGGACCCCTAGTTCTCTTTGGCACGACGTCAGGGTGCCCTGTGGATGTAGTCTTTTCTTGGACTCACAGCGTGGAAGTGTGCTCTACAGTCTCTCTCTTCCTGTTCCACATACAGTGAAGGTGCAGATGGAATGATGGTGGCTCAGGTATGTGTTATTTTCCACTGTACAGTTCTGGTTGAAGTATTTTCTCCATCTGGTGATTTTCTATCTCCATCGGGATTTGCAGTTGCAGGACATCCCTCTCACGGATGCCCCTTTCTCGTGGGTGTCCCCTCTCACCGGACGACCCAGAGGCCCTTTCCTGCCAGGCTTCCACTAGACCGGTGGACTTCCGCCTTGTCGCTCCAACCATGTTGGGGGATTCGCTATGGGTCACTGCTACATAGCTCAAGCTCCACCTGAAAGGGTGTCGTTGGCACTTGCTCCTTTGCATGCTACCTTTATCCTTCCAGGATTTCCAGAGCAAGCTTCAACTGTCCATCTCTCGTGTCGGGACCTGCTGCCACCGGTGTCCCAGAGGCCTCTGCCCCTTGGATATCCACGGTCCTGTGTCCATTCCATCCCAGAGGTAGTTGTTACCAATGGACCGGCCTGCTCGCCTCTGTCATCACCAGGGGATCTAAGGACTCGCAAGTAGATGTGTACTCCCAGTGATACTGATGTTCTCCAGGCACTGTGTTCCGATGTTCATGCACCTTTGCACTTTTCCCTTCGGGTGTTTCCCTTCTGGTGTGTGAGTTGACCTGTCACTCACACCTCTTTACTCTTCTCCTCTGCTTTTCTTCCTTCGCCATGGCGTCTTGCCACTCAAGTTCTGTCTTCTCTTTCATTCCTTCGTGACGCGGTCTGGTCTTCTCTCTTGATGGTCTGCCCTAACCAGGCCTCTCCGTGTAGCATGCACTCCACACGTGTCTCCCCGGTCTTGTCCGTCCTCCCCTAGGACACTGCCTTCACATCAGTCTGTGAATGGACCTGTCGTTGCGACCTTCTTTCATTCGATTACTTCTGACTTCTAGTTACTGTCATTAGACTTCTCCTTCGTCTTTTCCTGGTCCTCTTCGCGGACCTCTCCTGGGGTCCTCTTCATGGACATCTCCTTAGTCGTTTCCTTCACGGACCTCTTCTCCATTCTTCTTGTCGGACCTCTTTTCAGATCTCTTCTCTCTTTCTGACCTCTTCGCAAATCACTTCCATCTCTGACCTCTTGTAGGTCAGCGTCATCCTTGCGACCATCTGGCAGGTCGGCTTCTTCCTCTTTCCGACCATCTGGCAGGTCGGCTACTTCCTCCTTGCGACCAACTGACAGGTCGGCTTCTTCCTCCTTGCGACCATCTGACAGGTCGGCTTCTTCCTCCTTGCAACCGTCTGGCTGGTCGGCTTCTTCCTTGCGACCATCTGGCAGGTCGGCTTCTTCCTCCTTGCGATCATCTGGCAGGTCGGCTTCTTCCTCCTTTCGATCATCTGGCTGGTCGGCTTCTTCCTCCTTGTGACCATCTGGTGGGTTGGCTTCTTCCTCCTTGCAGGTACTCGTGCTTCTGGTGGTCTGCGCAACCACTTCTTCTCCTTCTCTCCGCAGTCTCATTGCTTCGGCGCGCTTTTGACTGCGCCCTTCGGTTGCTTCATTGGACGCACTTGCTGCGCGTTCTCATCAGTCCTTCACTCCTGAACTGTAGCAGCTGTTCCTGTGCTACTGCGCACCTGCTTGGTGTGGTGCTTTCGTTTACTCCTGGCGCGTTCCTGCGCATGGTCTTTTCATCCTCAAAGGCTGTGTGATGGCTTTGCGCCACTCTGGCATGGCAGTTTTCTTGCGCACTCTTTATGCACTTGGTAGTCCTGACTGTCCAGTGTTGCCTTCCTTTTCTCTCTGCTAGTGCTCTTCTTCCAACCATCATGTTGTGCAGCAAACTGCCGGTCCTGTGTTGCTGCTGGTATTTCCTTCCCACACTGAAATGACAAAGTCTTGGGGGTCTGCCTGTCCCTTCATTCAAACCCTGTTCGCTGTCCACACTTCTGTTTTCTTTCTGGCTGGGACGTGGCTGCCTTCGTTAGCCAGCTGTGGCACTAGTTTCAGGCATGTGTCAGTATTTGTCCCCTTGTTGCAGACGTGTGTTTCCACTACGCTGTCACTTTGTTTTTTTTGTTTGCACCACTGCCTCCTCTGCAAGAGTTTTCTTTTCCTGTCCTTTATAATGCTGCTAATACCTTTCTCTACATTCCCAGGAGAATCGGGGACCACCCCAGTGTAGCCCTTACTGCAGGTTTGCCCTGCCTACATAGCTTTCTTTCCCAAATGCGGTAGCGTGAAATGCTGCTCCTTCCATTGCCCGGCAGCGCTCCGATCGGCCCCAGGAGATTCACACACGCTGCAGGCTTCGTGTACTTTTCTGGCTATGTCCCCGACTCACACGGGCCTGCCTCGGGACTCCTGATGGCGTTGCACACGCTGCCTCCTGAGCTGCCACCCCCTCAGATGGCCCCTCGCCCGGGACACTGAAAGTCTGCAGGAGATCTTCCTCATCTCCCCAGTGCGTCCTTTCATCTACTTCATTAGTTGTAATCAGGGCCCTCGTTGCCTGCTGCACAGCGGCCCTCACAATGCCTTTACCGCTGCACACGCGGTACTCCACCCCATGTTTGCCTGCTCCGATGGGGTAATTCTGCCTCTTACTCCTGCTGGCCTCCAGGTGCTAACCTCACAGTGGCCCCTCCTCTTGTTGATCAGACTTCACAGCAGGGGCTGCAGAGACTTCATCTTGTCAGCTCCCCTCTGCTGCGCCTCTTGCATGCCACACTCCTGCCTCATAGTGCCGAGCGGGGTGTGAGTCACTGCACTTCTGGCCTCACTGAGGGGTCGGCCTTATTGCTGCTGACCGCTCCGGTCGGCCGCGTGCACTCTTCCTTGCGGGGGTGGGAAAAACGCACATCGCTTGTCTTCCTCGCAGGGGCGGGGGAGTGGTTAGCTACTCCACTCCCCGTCTTCCCGCGGCAGGCAACCTTCTCCTGCTGAGGCAGGGTGGGCTCCCACGGAACCCCACTGGCGGTCACTCTCCTTCGCGCTGCAGTCCCCACAATCCCTTCATGTATGTGGACTCAACTCATGCCCGACGTGGCGTCGCGACCGACGCGGGTGGGCTCCGCTCGGTTGGCTCTTGAGTCAGGCTTCATTAGGCAGGTGACAGGGGCATGACAGCGGCTCCAGGACTCACCACGTAGGCTCTCTTCCGTCATGTGTCGCGGCTCGCTGGCGGGCACACCAGGTGCGGGGTGGGCTCCCGATCACCTTCTTCTTTCTTCGGGACCCTCGCCATGCCCGCAGGCCACTGAGTGCGACAGGTGCCGTGTCGCCAAGGGGGCATGCATTTATACAGGCACACCGGGTGCGGGGTGAGCACCCGAACACTCCCTCGTCCTCTCGGGGCTATGGTCGCCGCCGGTCCTCTTGGGTCAAGCTATACGTCCCCCACCAGGACCTGGTAAGCAGTCGCCACCGCACACGTGGAATAAGACCCACTCATCGCCCTTGTGGAATTGGGGGCCTCAGGACCGCATCTGGTCAAATGAGGGACACAGACACATGGTATACTGGTGCAGTAACTGGCCATTAGCACGTGCGCTCGGCCCTTTTGATTGTCAGGGTCACCTGACTGGTGACACCTGTGGTGGGTGGGTGTTCAGTGTGTGGTACAGCAGGCGAAACACTAGAATGGTGATCAGTCGATCACTACAACTACCACACAATCACAGCTACAGCATGATCACATTCAATGTGCATTCATTTGTTTTTACTGCCCTACTATGCCGGTGATGCTCAGCTCTTCGGCTGTATAATTTAGAATGTGATAGAGCCTGTCGTATTCCTTAGCTGTCTGCAATCGTGGTGTGGAATCTTGACAACTAAGTGCATCTTAATGGTGTTCTGATTGCATATCTTCTCATCACTTTAAAAAGCCTTAGTTGTCTCTCTAGCCTACTTGACCTCTTGAATGGTTAGGGTCAAGGGAGTCTGGTATCAAGAAACATTTTCAGAATCTCAGCATGCACCATCATTTGCTAATCTGTCATTTTACCTACTCCTCAGTATGCTCTGATCCACTGCCTCAAATTAGGGATAAGTCCATGAGAGGAGACCGTCTCCCGAGGTAAGCACTCAGGTGCCATTTTTCTCTTTCTAAACCAAAAAGCTTTCCCACCACCCACAGGTGATGAAAGGCTCACCAACCCAGAAAACACCATGTGATGTCCCCTAGCCTTAATCCACATAAGGGCCAAACCATTTTGGGTGAGGTTGGAGGATGGAGAGGATCTTAATGACTAAAGCGAGTCAGACTAGGCCTAGAACGATTAGATTTCCAGTAAGTAATGGAAACATTAACTCCTCGTCCACTTCCTTTTCATCAGAAATACCCAACTCAAAGCAGAGAAAATAAAGCCTATTAAACCGAGCACAGAAGAGAACTTATCCATCTAAAAAACTGATATCGGTACAAATATTACATCATGACTGACTTTGTCCCATTTCAACATATTTTGCCTGGCTTAATCTCCCTTGTCAGATTTCCGGGTATCTTTCATGCACATCACTTGTGGAACAAAAACATCCCTTCGGACATATTTATCAAATCAGGTTTACTCGTATGGCAAAAGTTTACAACAGAGTCCTGGTTTTGTGTTTACACAGAGTGGCCCGGCAAGCATGTCCAGAACCAAGGAATTTCTCAATGGCGAAAAGTTACAACAATAAAACCCACAAACGATGAATGAAATAGTGTGGGCATGAGTGTTCACACCTCACAAAATAGAGTTCATTATGCAAACGAGCTAAGGGTTTAGTTGTGTTTGATTTGTGCCTTTGCATCCAGTCAAGGGTCTGTGTTTTGTTGTAGAAATAAACTAAGATTAAACAATGTAAGTACTAAACATTGGGGGCAGATTCAGCAGAGAATGTCTCTAAGTGAAAAATCATTAAATGCATTGACTAGTAAGACCCCGTAAAACTCCATGGACATCCCATTGCTGCTCCCACTGGGGGTGTGGATAAAGAGGCCGCAAGCCTGCTTGCAGCAGGCCCTGACTGTCCACCCACGTAGTGCATGGATACCAATATACATTAAACAAGCATTAGCAAAGCCAACAGGTCTGTCTTTCACGTACCAGAAAATTTAAACACAGACATTCACAGATGCTATTTGCGTGCATTGTATGCACACATGTTGTTTATCACATTAAAGTCTGTCCTGCAGGCTTTTCTAATGCTGGGAAAAAGTAGCAAAATGCTGTTTTATGTGTAGAAAGTATATAGGAGAAAAAGAACTGAACGTGACAAACAGCATAGCTAAGGTTTTTTTCAGATTTAGAATAATCCCTCATGAATTCTAGTGGAATCACTTCCTAGAAGGTGGAATGACACATCATCAAATGATATGGTGAGAGAATAATACTCCTCTAGGTGGAGTCAAGCCATAGCATGTCTTTTAAAGAATGGTTAAAACATGACATCCAGACAGCAGTGCTGCCAAGCCAGACCTAAAAAGGGAAGTTTAGCATCGCTAGGTAGGCCATTATTGTGAAACATTTTGAATAGTCCTACACTACTATTCACTGTATCTGTTCATTGATGGGCATTCTATTTTTAGGGGACATATAGAATATGGAGAGGTGTAAAAAATCCATGAAAAGAGTTTTTCAGATGATTTGACAATATTTTTGCATTAATAGAAAGTACTGCATTCTGTGCCTATTATGGCAAACACAAGCAAAATGCTGGTGCCAATTTTTCACCAATAATTCTGGAAAAAGACATAGAACCAATTCTTGCACATTTATCTCTACATTTGTGGTAACGTCAACATAACTGGCTGTGGTGAGAGTATATAATTATAGTAGATAAGTCAAACATCTGACATTCAGTCAGTAAGTCAGTCAGTGTTTACTTTATTTCGATTAGCCAAAGCAATCATAAAAGTATAATAAAAACAGCAATAAATTCATGACCATATCATAAAATTTTATATTTTAAAAATAAAATATAATACATAAACATAATACACCCCCATGATGAAGGAATGTGTCCTCGTGCAGCTGCATGCAGGTGTTGTGTAATTAATGGGGTTACATTCAACAGGGGCAACCCTATTCCCCAAACCTGGAGAAGACATATAATAATACGGCTACAATGGTTCGGGAAAATTATTGACAGTAAACTATTAGAAATTCATATGCATGAAAACAATGAACAAATGCCTTGACAAGAGATCTTAAAGAAATACCCAACACAAAAAAACAATGATTAATCCAAAAACATATTTTTTACTAAAACAGCAGATATAGAAAAAGCGATTACAAAACAGTTAGAGAATACTTGAAAGGTGCTCAAATAGGTACACATGAAACATCACACAAAACTTGGTTTACAGTGTAAACAAAAGAACAATGGCAGAGGGAGACAAAACTTATAACAAAATAAGTCCAATAAATAACAAGAAAAAAATTTCAATCAATGCTTCGTCATACATACATGCCAAAGACAGGCATTAATGTCGCTTTGACCTATAATGTTTTCAAGGTCATCATCAGGACAGGGGAAATGTTTTTAGAGCAACCAATCGAGGTAATCTGAAAAATAATTTAAAAAGCTACTCTTGGCGGGTATCACAAATAAGAATATTAATTGAGTAATTGGCAACATAGCACAAAAAAACAAATGATCATGCATAGGATTCTAATAAAGACCAACCTAAAAAAATATATTAGAAGGTCAGCCACTGTGTGAAACATGATCAATTCCAAGTGGCATATGTATTAAAAGGACTATAAATCAATAAAATATATCCATCGCCAAAAAGCAATCACCAACTGTGAGCAATAAAGATATGATCTACAGTTACCAAACACAAGAAATATCCAAGTGACCTACTTGTGGCATACGAGGCAAACGTACTCAGAAAATTTTTTGAGGGACCTCACAGAAACAGCATCAGAAGTCCTAAACACCAATAGATAAATCATTTCAGTATGCCAACCAAAACTAATTAGCTAAAGCCATCCATCGATTGAAAAAGTAATGGATAACTTACCAACAAAAGAAATGAATCAAAAATCATCACGTCTCAATTAGAGTGCCAATATAAGGTCTGGTACAACTTTCAAAACCAACCCACTCACAGTTCAGAGCACCCGAACGCTATATATAAAAAAAACCAACAACAATAGTTTTATTTACAAACAAAACTAAAACAATTCTAAATTGTAAAGCTTATAAAGGATGTAGCATAGTGTACAGGCCGGAATAATTAGGCCAGCCTGCATATCGTTCCCCGTCAATGCGGTGAAAGCGCAACACTCCTGGCATCTGAAGTAATATTGCTCACTTCAGTAGAACTGAGCGAAAGACTCCACAAAATACCGAACTTGGGGGCTCATTACGATGGCGGGGTACGGAGCTGGGACCGGCCGCTGGTAAGGTGGTGGTCCCGCTCAGTGTATTAGGATATGCCCGCCACTATGGCAGGCGCATCCAGGCCCCTGATCATTGATGACGGTACTGCTGCAGCACCGTTCGCAATGCACAAATGGCATGTAGAGTATTTCCATGCACAACATGGCAGGCACCACGCGGTGCCGGCCACCTTGTACATGGAAATGTCCCCAGTGCACATTGACCCTCCCCCACACAGAGGGGGCCCGCAATGGGCCCCATAACCCAGCCTCCGCCAGCCTTTCCATGGTGGTGGAACCGCCATGGAAAGGCTGGCTGACGCCAGCATTGCAATCTGACGGGCGGTGCCTGCTAGGCACCACCGCCATTTCACACGTGCTGTCCGCTCCACCAGGCAATCGTGACAATTGCCCTGGTGGAAGCGTGGAGGGCGGTCTTTGTGACCGCCGCGGTCAGTAAGCGATTCCCCCCGCCATCCTAATGTGGCGGGGGGAAATGGGAGCCAGATGGCAGAGGGCAGTCCCTCCGCCATCGGTATTTTTCTAATTAATCTAATTTGCAATTATGATCTCTAGAACAATAAAATTTTAAATATGAAATATACACAGAGCATCGCTCACCTGTCGGCTCATTCGCAGCACCGGAGGCACTGCATATGCATTAGATGCCTACATGAAAATACGAGAAATCAGAAAACAGATCCTCCTCGAAAAAGTATCGGTCATTTGTTTTGACAGAAACAAGGAGGAAGCGGAAAGTTTTGCACTCCTTTGGAAAATAACAGCAGGACAGTGTCATCTGCCTACTCCCAAAAAACCCATCCTCCAATATTTGTGAAGGCAAAAATTAAAAGAACTGCTGAAAAAATACGCTGTTTTCCACAAACAGTTTTTCCAAAGGGGAAGATAAAGCTCAATATCCTGCAACGTCATTATGGGCATATGTGGATTATAATTTAGAAATACTGGGGCCCACAGATGTACACATGACTCCAGACATGATATCAGCTGGGGGATGGGGGAAAGATCCCCCAGAGACTAGTTCTCATGCATGCCTAACAGAGCTTTGGTACCTGCCGTTCCATTATCAACCTTATCACAAAAAGAACATGCTTGCTCCAGGTTGTCCACTGACTAATATCCAGTCTAGCACTATTTGAATCATCTAGTAGTTCTGCTCATATAAACAAGGTAATTTTAGCCAAGACCTCCCCATCCAACGGCCGGATACCCTTCATATTCTGTCCTTCCTTTTCCCCGACTCGCTCCGCAAGTAGGAGGGGAGTGTCATCCTGTATTAAAACTGGGGCAACATCAGGGGACTTTAAAGGTAAGGAACTTCAAAATAATTTGTTATTGGCCTTACATTTAGTTATTCACTTGGGTCGCTTAGCTTGCCTGCAACGGGGTGGACTATTGGGGGAGCTTTCACTCAATGGCATCAATATAGCTCTAGGTCCTAGTGCCACTGTGTCCAAAATGAATGGCTCTTGAGTATTTGGCAAAGAAACTAGGGTGCATGGCGAGACGTTGGAGCTATTAGGGGCACGAGCCACAGCAGCAGTAAGGGACAGCCTCCTCTCTGTATGATTAATCCCATTGTTAATTGCCGTTGTTGCAGCGCAAGACCGGGAAGAATGGGGAATAACATGTACCAATACCCTCCCTGCATCGCAGACCCGACGTCACACTAGCTCATTCACACACGCAGTCATTGGTGGGGCCCATAACACCAACCCTCACACGTCTCTCTCACTGAGTTTGCACACACAGGAGGGATGAGTATTTCAAGCGCTGGACATGTGGGGGAATACCTTATTACCTATAGGAAAATATTTACATTAAATACATTATGTACATCTGCATCTGTAGAATCCTAGCTTTATCATCAAGGCACTCCACCCATTTGGTCGACGGACCAATTAGTTGGATTGGTTGATGGTGATTGTCAAGACCAGCTTAACCTCACTACAACAATATATTGAATTGCATAATTAATTGACTCTAAAAGAATCACGAACACCTGAAATCATTTAAAAGATTTTATGTAATTAATTTGCATAAAGGAAATTATCATTTATTCTCTCACTATTAATTTTCACTTGAGCATTGCCATTTATTCAGGACATAAATCAAGAAACTGTTTAATAAAAGTCATGAAGAGAAAATGTAGGTTTGCATTCATTTCATTATTCTCAAAATGGTTAAAAATCAATCCTTGGTCATGTAACTGACAGAGGGTTCCAAAATGAAGGATCCGTGAACCATAGTTAAAAACATGCATTTAATTCTAAAGATTTCCTACACTAAAACGTTCCTACCCAGCACTAAAACCCCAAATTACTTAATTAACCCTTGACCTCCTCGAGGACTTCTCTCACCCAGGTTAGTGTCCCGCAACCATCTCGAATCTACAGGGGTCATCAGTGCACAGTCTGGCATAATTCCAAGCTCCCAGCATCTCTCCAAAGCAGCTTTTCTCCTCCGGCTTTTCTCACTACTAACCCCAATTTTGGTCTGATATTTATACTGTGTTTGCTGGCTCTCAACCCTCAAATGTTTCAACTCATGTTGTTTCCCTTGATCTGATTGGTCATGACAATGCAGTTCTCAGCTCTCAGGATGTCCGTTCATAACAATGTAATTCTCAGCTTCCAGGATGTCCAGGAATAACAATGTGGTTCTCAGCTCCCAGGATGTCCGTGAATAACTTTATGTTTGACAAGCTGATACAAATTCGACTGTCCTACAGTTCATTAGCAGGCATTCAAAGGTTCATTGGCAGGCATTCAAAGGTTCATTGGCAGGGATTCAACTGTTCAGTGTCAGGGATTCAGCTGTTTCTACGCGCTCATTCTTTGGCAGGCATTCGACTGTTTCTCTTTGGCAGGCATTCAACTGTTCTCGTGCTATAATTCTGCCTCTCAGCAACTACCGGCATGGCCTCGAACATAGTCAGCTGGAGTTGCAAAGTTCAGTGGAGCACAGTGCATGCACGAGGTTCCTCCAGCCAGATGATGCAAGCATTCTATACTGCGTAGAACTGGGAAAAACGAAGCCATCTTGAAACTGGCCACCAGCCAAACTACGATAAACACACACAAAGAAAATGTGAATACCCAGAAAAGAAGTGTTTTCTGTCCCCCCACCCACCAGGGCTAATATTTATCCCCTAAAAACTGTTACCTAGCAGAAAAGCATCACACTGTAAGCCATTAAAATGAAGCAAAAGCAGCATGCAATGCACAATGTACACTACAACATAGACATGCACTATTACACTATTTAAATGTGCAAAATAGATTAAACGTGCATTTTACACCATTAATTAATATGTTAATCAAACCTGTTAATGCAGAGCATTTCCCACATGTAATGTGTGTGTTTGGTTAATACACAGCAAACAAATGTAATATATTACTTTGTTATGGGGGGGGTGATTGGTCTGAACAGGGTACACTCAAAATCTTCTGTACTCTGCTCCATCACCGTCATGACACGCTGTTACATTCTATCCAACGAGGTGGCCATGGGAGGGTGGTCGTGCCATGTTCAGCCACCCTCATAGTTTCCTTTCACCCATCTTGGCACTGCTTGAACCGTAGAGTTGGTAAACTCCTGTTGGTTGAAATAATCCAGAAACCAAGACCAAGGGGGATGGCCAGGCCCGGCATGCAGGACAGGAGCGGCGCTGTTACTGCAGTGGGAGGGCTATCCCCACCTCCCATGCCGTGCAGAAAGCTGGGGGACCAAGTCCCACCCCAGCCAGCCACCACAAAGACCAGATAAGTTAGTTGAAGAGCCTCGGACAGCCCAGTTTGACATTCTTTACATTTTTTCATTAGTGGGACAGTGTTAATTTCTCCCAAATGGCATAAATAGCAGAATGTAGTCCAGAAAGTGCTTCCACTAATGACCTAAAATCATTTTCTAACTCTTTATAGAGGTAAGCTTTTCTGTGTTGTTCAACGCTATTTATGCCCTTATAACTATGTCCATGATATGACCCTGTAACTCCTCCCCAGTGTTCCTGATACCTGGGGTTTTGATAACTGTGTTTCGGGAGGTGACAAAAGAAATAACGGGGATCAGAAGTGAGGTCATCAGAGTTGCCTTAGAAATTAAAAATTACCTGGGAATCAATAATTGAATTCCCAGTTCTTCCCAGTATTTTACCCTGAGGCTCCTTCTGCTTTTAGCAGATATACCCCATGAGTTAGCATAAGGGGGTAGTAAGGAGTTAGTAGTGTTTAGGAAACTGTAGCATTAAGGGGTTTTAAGGTGCTTTTATGATTCAGGGAAAGGTTGCATTAAGGGGTGGTAAGGAATTTTTAGGGTTCAGGAAAGGCAAGAGTCAAAAGATAGCAAGATCTATTTAGGATACAGGGAAGGGGTAGCATTAAGGGGTATTAAGCGTTTTAGGATTCAAGGATGAGAAGCATTAAGGATCAGTAAGGTGTTTGAAGGGTTCAGAGAAGCATAACATTAAAGGATTTGTAGGGTTCAGGGAACTATATAATTAGGGATAATAACTAGTTAGAAAGGTTCACAGAACGATAGCATTAAGCAGTAGCAAGCATTTATAGGGTTCAGGATAGGATAGCGTTAAGTGGTATTGAAGAGTTTTTAGGATTCAGAGAAGGTAGCATTAAGGCATAGTAAGATGGTTATGGAGGTCATGGAAGAGTAGTATTAACGGGTAGTAAGGGTTTCTGTGGTTCTGGAATGGGTATCTTTAAGGGGTAGTAAGGGACTTTCTGGTTCAAGGATGGGTAGTGTTAGGGGGTAGTGTGAGTTTGCAGAGTTCAGACCAGAGAAGGGTTCCATTAAGAGGTAAACTGTTCTCAGGGTTCAGGGATGGTAGCGTTAGGGAGCAGTAAGGCATTTTCAGGGTGCAGGTATAAAAAGTGTTAAGGGGCAGCAAGTTTCTCTGGTTCAGCGAAGAGTAGCAGTGAGAGATAGTAATTGTTTTTACCATTCATGGACGTCTAGCACTAAGTTGTATTAAGGAGTCTTTAACGTTCAGGGATAGGTTCCATTAAAGGCTAGTAATGAGTGTTTCAAGTTCAAAGAGGAGTAGCGACGAGTGATGGTAATGAATTTGAAAAGGAAGGGTGGCATTAATTTATAGTAAGGAGTTTTTAAGGTTCAAGGAAGGCTACCATTAAAGAGTACCAACTTTGTTCAGTGTTCTGGGATTGGTAGTGACAAGAGATGTTCAGAGCTTTTTGGGAATTAATGGGAGGGTTGCAGAAGTTGAAAAAGGAGTTTTTAGGGTTCAGACAATGAAAGCGCTAAGGGGTAGTAAGGGATTTAAGGTTCAGGAAAGTGTAGCATTAAGGGGTCACAAGAAGTTTGTAGGATTCATGAAATGGTTGTGTTAAGGAGTAGTAAGAGGGTTTTAGGATTCAGGAAAGGGTAATTCAAAATTACCATACATTATATAAGTGAATGTTAGAAAATGGCCCGAACCCCCACACCCAATCCCGACTTACCGTCTGAGTTGATGGCGTGATCCCCATTCTGCTTATGTCCTGATGCTGATGGCGAAGGCTGGAAGAGAAACCAAACAGTGACAATGGACTGTCATTCGCTTTCTTAGGAGAGACCGGAAACAGCTCAACGAACGGACCACTCAAGAAGCGGGGGTGTTCCACGGTCTAACCAATCCCTAACCCTAAGAGGAGAAAAGTAGAGGGAGGACGGCAAAAGAAAAAAACGTCACTGGAGAAGCAGCCATGGAAAGGAATCCACCCGGAGAGATTCCGCCAAGGAAGACGCCATCGAAGAGGACGCCCACGCAGGAGAAGCCGAAGCAGAGGGGACTCCGGACGTGTGGAGCGAGGAGTGATGGTCCCCGGAAGATGCGCTGGAGCCGCTGCAAATCTGAAGAGTTGCGGCAAGTGGCGGTACGTGAAACCAAAGAGGACGAATGAGCTGAGGAAGTTGGGAGGCAGGTCGAGGAACCGAGCTTCGTATACTGCATCCACTACATTCCTCTGGAGGGATTCATTATTTTGGATTGTTGTTATTTTCATTTTTTTTTCTCTCACGTTTCTTTGCACTGGTTCAATCTAATTCAGCCCCCCCACCCCTTGTATAGCACACGGAAGATAAATACAGTATATAAAGAGAGTCTGTCATCCAAAAAACACAATGACTGACTGTTTCTTTTGCACAAGTACCTCCACGGTGGTGTGCTAAAGTGCTGTTACATTAAGTCAACGCAGGGTTACAACCATACTTACAGTTCCTTTCTCTCTGTCCTTCAGCTCCCTCGAAAAGCCTCCTGGGACTCCCTCCAGAATACTGGAATGCCTAGAGGGAACCAAAAGAAGAAGAATCACGTGAAGTAATTTCTACTCACCTAAAGCCATTACCTGGGAAAAGAACCCCATTGTGATGCCTTGACGTATTATTTGGAGAAGAGCTCCCACTTGTATACTTTGGATTTATAAATTGAAATAAAAGCCCTTCAATATCATACACATACGGCCTACTCACTTCTGTTTATTGCCATCCCTCCCACAGCGAATTAATGTAATGGATTATCTAAAAACACTGAATTTGAAGTAAATAAAATGTAATATTAATGTATTTAAAAAAATTGAATCCTAGATTCAAATTAATTATTAAATCACTTTCAGACACTGAAAAGCTTAAAAGAGTAGTATTTCTAGCCAATTAATATTACAATTTGAAAATAAACACTACTTCCAAAGAGTATCATGTTAAGGTATCTCTGAAGTAGAATGACGGATGGGGAATGGGTAGGTGGCTGGGACTGCCCTCTTCCCATCTTTACTGCATCCAGAACGAACGCTATACTTATAATATTACCTAAGAAAGCTCTGTTGTAACACAATAGCTAGACTTGATGAAGAACTCTGGTTCAAACAACTTGCTAAACAATTGATTACAGCTCTCAAGGAGTAATCACTTTCTGTGTGAAAGCATAACACTTCTGCCCAACCAAATCATGAACTCCTGCCAAAACAACATATGTGCAGAACCAAAGCCCCTATCTCAAGGTGGCCTGAAAAAGATATTTTTCAGTTAATCACAGGAGGTAGGTGACAGCTGCTCTGTCAAGCCAGATCTAAAAGCAGATTCATACTTGCCTTGCCACATAAACCATTTGTGAGTTGCTGGCAAAACAAAAATAAGGAAGAAACAATTTCCCCTAAACAGAAGCAGCCAAATGTACTTCCTTGAAATGTAATAGGAATACACAAGAAAAATGTGGGGTATAAAAATAATTACTAAATTCCATTCATCAAATTTTGCTTTACTTCTTTCGAGAAGCTGTGTACAGAACGCATTTAATGTATGCAAAACATCGAGGGAAGGCTAGTCACAAACACCCATTTTTGTGTGAAACCAGTCCGACAGTTCAGGCAAACTAGATTTTATACCGTAGACAGGGTCTAACATTAATTTGCATTTCCTACAGTGAAAACAAATAAAATAGAGGACTAGATGAATAAGCGTGGTGTCATACTTTAGAGAAAGTGTTTAGTATACATTTTCCTATTAATTACATATTTCATTACTTCTACTGTGCAGCTTCTCATGCCAGAGGATACAGCACAAGGAGCTCAGGAGAGAAAATTAATAGCCTCTGTCAAAGCCATTAAACTGTGCCTAATAGCTTAGCAGCCCTTTAGCTGTGTGATCTATGAAATAATGCTACCCAATAGGATGCATGTATGTGGGTTCAAGATTCATGTAAAAGTTTGTAATATTTCATTTGTGTATTTATATGTCTTTTCAAATATCGGCATGTTTAAGTCCATAAATACGCAGAATGTTGTACATTTAATCCAATATGTATATTTAACATTAGACTATAACACTACTAGTGATGGCCATTAAGGTGCAGCTTATTTGAGACACATGAACATTGCAGGAATGGGAATGAGTTATTTGTATTGCATCTGTCATAGAGCATTTTGGGGCTTATTCACAAACTGCATGGTGTAGTACATTTAGTAGCATTGCAATAGAACTACTAAAATACTGCAAAATGCTATTCATTGTGGCGATCTCTGGACCAATAGGTATACGTTTTAGTAATAAATATGGGAGGTACAGGGGTCAGTGGGTGGAAAATGGGCAATACTTTCTACTAAAGGGAAGAAGTGTTGATAGAAGTAAATAGGGATTCATGTAGGGTTAGGGGGTTTAGGGAAGGACATGGGTCCGCCCCAAAAAAGCAAGACCATTGCTATTCACAAATTACAAGTCTATAGTTACTACAACCAAAAAGGATACAAGCTGTTCATGTGGACGGACGAGAGACGCAACCTCAAGCCGCACTCACCACTCCATATAGACTCCTACTCTTCCCAGGGATCACACAGGAGCGGCCGACAGGGCAGAGACGCAGCTACTAGGTGTAACAGATCCCGCTCCAATTGGCGTGCTCAGAGTCAGATGGGTACCGAGGACTGAGGTAGACCTAGGTGTCTAAGACTTATGTTATCTTGTTCTTCTTCACTAGATGGGCACGTCGCTAGCGACTGCCACATGTTGGGATGTTTTAGATCCTGGGGGCTGGGGTCTCTATTATTTGTCCTGGAAGGTATCGAACTTAGCACGCCCTGAACGTTTTGAGTTATGTTGGGTGATGTTGGGAGGGGGATCCATTGGGGGTACCGCTTGGGTCATCATGTTTGGGGCCTGGAACGAGATTCCACCGCAACAGATACTCCTTGTTTTGGGAAGTATGGGGTGCAGTGGGGGGACCTGGGGGGGGTTGTTTGTTGTTTGTTTTACGTTTTATGCACCATGCATGTACCTCTATGCTAAATCATTTCCACATCGTTTTTCGCACTTCACTTTGAGGACTAGACATGGCCCACATGGCGAGTGATTCTCCGTTGGGGGAACACACCATTCTTACCTGGAATGTGCGAGGTTTACTAAACAAGGTCAAACGGGGGCGGTGCTTCATTTGTCGAAGCGATACTCGGCTGACACATCCTACTACTACAGGAGACGCATTTTCTGGGCAATAAAGCCCCATGTCTCTCCCGATATGGGTTCGCCACGGTGTACCACTCTGGCTTTACGTGGGGGGCGTGTGGTACAGCAGTGCTTATTCACCGCAGAGTTCCACTCCAGATTACAAAACACTGGTTGGACCCAGGTGGCCGCTTTACAGTCATCTCTGGTACCATAGCCGGGGAACAGATCACAATAAGAAGCGTATACTCCCCTCCACCACTGGGCCAGACTTTCGTCGACAAAATGACACAGTTATGGGGAGATCGCTCAGGAGGCATGACGATTCTGGGAGGAGAATGGAATGACATTGTGTGTCCCCCAGACAGGTGGCGGGCTAGACCACTGGATGTTCCCCCTCCCAGATCCAAACTGAACATATTAACACATACATAGTGCTGGGCATACTTGTGACGGGCCTTTCATCCCTCCGAAGCCGGGTTTATATATGCATTGTCCGTCTACCCCACCCTTTCACGCCTGGATTATTTGTTCCTCCCGCACAGTTATATACACAGGGTGACACACACCTCCATCCTGCCCCGGGGTCTTTCCGATCATTCACAGGTTCAACTCAAGCTATGCCTCCAGTCCCGTCGGGCCCCCTACCGGTGGCGCATGTCTCCCTGGCTGCTCAGAGGTGCAGATTATCAGGAAATGTTGCATCGGGCAATTGACGATTATTTTAGTTTTAATGTCAGGACCTCCCTGTCCTCAGTCATCCTATGGGAGGCTTTTAATCCCATGATTCGAGGGCGGATATAAGTTATCGTACGGGGAAAAAACTGCGCTGTCTGGCACAGATTCAGGAGCTGGAAGACAGACAGCTCGATTTGCAATCCCTAATGGTGGAAGGCTCTGACACCGGCACCGGTCGTAATCTACTACATGTTCAGCAGCAGCTACATCAGATGCTCACTGATAGCACCAGAGAGACCTGGTTGGCGACCCAATATAGGATTTATCAATGGGGCGACAAGTCCAGCTAGATGCTCCATCTGATGCAGGTTCCCCTATTGAGGTCCCCAGATGTCGACATGTGTGTCTCTCCTAAGGCGGTGATTCAGGGCTTTGCCAATTTCTATGCGGCACTATACGAAGAACGAAAGATAATAGCCGAACCTCTCATAGATGACTTTTTCTCAGATATTCCTCCACGACGCCTCTCGGCCGAACAGCGCGATGCCCTGGATAAGCCCATCCCCCTGGACGAGCTGCAGACAGCGTTATCCAATACACACCCAGGACGTGCACCCGGCCCAAACGGGTTCCTGTGCGATTTCATGCATCCGCATATGGGGACTCTTGGCCCTCATCTACTCTAGGCGCTACACGCGGCCCTCAGAGCAGTGTATTCTGCCAACAGATTGGCGACATGCCAAAATTGTCATCTTCCTCAAGCCAGGCCGCCCTCCAGATGATCCGGGTTCTTATCGCCCCATATCCCTGTTGAATTTCGAGCCTAAATTCCTAGGGAAGGTCCTGGCCGACCACCTTTACATGTGTATCCAGGACCTGGTACATCCAGATCAGTCTGGTTTTATGCCACGACGCTCCACCAGACACAACATTAGACACACTCATAACGCTGTGGCGGAAGCCCACCGTCTGGGGCGCCCCGCGGCTGTCTTGCTGGCAGACATTGATAAGGCGTTTGATTCGTTGAGCTGGACCTACCTTTTTCAACTCTTAGAGGCTGTCAACCTGGGACCTCGTTTTCGAGCCTATGTGAAATTGTTATATACAAACCTCACCGACTTGTCCTTGTGGCTGGATATTGCTCTGCTCCCTTCCCCATTTGCAGGGGAACGAGACAGGGGTGCCCCTGCCTTTATTCGCCTTAGCTATCAAGCCTTTGGCAGCGTGGGTGCTCCTAGATTCTGTCTTCCGAGGCCTGGACTGGTCGCCGGAGTGCTCGGATAGGATCGCTCTATATGCTGACGACACCTTATTCTTCATATCAGATCCTTGGGCCTTTGGGCCGCGGGTGCTCCAGATCCTGCGGATATTTGGGGAGACATCCGGACTATGCACTAACCCGTCCAAATCCATCTTGTTCCCCTTATGCAGCAAGCAGAGTAGTCAGGCTTGGGCCTCGCAGCTAATCGTTGCGGATGAGGGTTTTAAGTACCTTGGGGTATATATCACACAGTGTCCCAACGAAGCCTGGTCACGCAATATAGCTCCACTTCTCTGTGCGGTGCACGACGAGACAACAGTGTGGTCCAACCTCCCCTTTCCCTATATGGCCGGTCCGCCATTTTTAAATTGGTGTCAGTGCCACTCTTGCTTTATAAGCTGCAGAACTATTCATATCCTGTCCCCACGTTGTGGTTTCTCCAAATAAATGCTAGGTTCCTATGGGGGGGGTGCGGTCCGGGTAGCTCTTGCGAGGTGTGTTCAGTCTACGTACTGCATTGGGATAGCGGCAGCCGATGTTCAGGCATATTACTGGGTTTCTCAACTCCTGGTGATCAATGAATGGTGGTATAGCTCTCAGGCAGACCCAGCTTATGCTGTGGAAAGGCTCTTCATGGCAGATACCACGCTGCCCCACCTTCTGTACAGCAGCTCGTCCTTGGAGGCGCTTCATCCGGCCTGCCGGATGTTAATCCAGATATGGAGGCGGGTGGCCACGTCTATGGGTTGGTGGGGCATGTTGACTTGTGCTACGCCCCTCTGGCAGGGGTCACATCTTCGGCCTGTCTCGACCTAGGTTGGGTTTCGTAGATGGGACGATATAGAGATATCTACACTCGGAGATATAATGCAGGGGCCCATGCTTAAGTCCTTCCAGAAGTTGCAGGAGGATTTTAACCTACACAAATCACAGTTCCATAGGTATCTACAGCTCCGCATTGCTTTGTCCCCCCAATACGACATCTCACGTCTTTACCCAAATTTCACCCATTGGAGAGTAAGCTGTTGATGAGAGATTTGGGAGTTCACAAAATTCATCAAATCTATCAAACCCTCACTACACACTCCAAAACTACTATACATCAGACCCGGGCGGCATAGGAGGCGGACTTACCTGCCCTGACGGGCGATGATTGGGCCGAGGCGCTAGCTAGCCCCAGGTATTCCGCTGTTTCCACTAGATTCCGGCTGATCCAAATTAAATACCTCCACGGAATATATTACACATGCCTCTGGAAGATGGGGGCTATTCAGTCCCCCACGTGTCTCTGCTGTGACTCGAATAAAGGGTCTTTTCTCCATATGGTATGGAGTTGCGGGGCACTGCAACATTTCTGGTCGGGTGTACTGTCTTGCATGGGGTGGGTATTGGCATGGGACATCCCAGCAGACCCTAGACTGATACTTCTGCACAGCACAGAGGACAATGGGGCAAACAGATATAAGAGACACCTCTTGTTCTTGGGTCTCACACTAGGTACGCAGGACATTGCACAACACTGGAAGGCTACCTCCCCCCGGTATTGAGACATGGAAAAAGGCATTAGACAAATGCATGTCAACTGAAATGGTGGTGTTTCAGGCGAGGGGTTGTCCACAGAAGTACAGGAAGATTTGGGCCAGGTGGGCTAAATATCATGGCATTGACTTGTCTCTCCTAACGCAGCCAGCAAACCAGGACCCTCTCAAACGGCTGGTAGTAAATGACTCACCAGTTTAATGCGATAGATCATTACAGATGTGGATAGAAACTCATTTGCTGTATGTATATCTTGTTTTTCATGGTATGCATGGTGCGTGGTTGGGGGGGTTGGGGGGTTCTTGGTCTGATGTTCCGCAGACCTCCTGGGGGGAAACATTTCAGTACCTAAAGTCTTCACAATTTGCCATTTACATGTACGATGCTTGTAGGGCTCCGCCCACTTGGTACTTCAGAAAATCAATAAAATCTGTTGTTAAAAAAAAAAGGACACAAACAGTAGTAAATGTACTCATTTTCTGACTAGGAGTATGCCCAGCACACACATCATTGCCAACGACTGGTACTACAACACACAATAAAAACCCATAGGAGCTATTGTTACATTAACTTAACTAATATTAACTTTACAAAAAACATAAATATATTTAGTTCAAAGCAAAAAAAAGAAATAACTAAAAACAATTATTGGTTTATTATAACAAAATGTTAATACCCTTTTTTAAAATAAAGATTCACGTAAATTTATTTTAAAAAAAAACATTAAACCAATGTCAATTAATCCTCGACACAACTTTAAATATTTCATACAACATAAATTTAATAGAAACATTTGGATCCGTAGTGATTTTGTATTCTGTTTCCCACAAGTTCACATTTAAACCTAGCAAATTTAATTTTACATGGTGACCTCCTTTCTATTGATTCTCTTATAAAAAGACCTTGTATGAAAGCCTTGTGACTATTATTCAACAATATGGAGATGCCTGTCACAATGTCAAAGTGTATCTTTAAAAAAATGTAGTGTTGACGTGTTAACTTCTTTATGAAATAAGTCTTCTCCCTATTAGAGAAAACAAGAACTGTATCATCAAAGTCAATAGACATGGGTAGCAACACTGATTTAAGATATATCCAGTAAGGGCAAGATAACTTGTTTAATTTTGGACACCAAATTCACATATTGAAATCAGTACCCTGTCCAGATCATCCAAACAAAAATCAAAATACCCAGTCACACAGAGTACACACATTTGGGCAGCTGGGAGCAAATAAATGGTGCAAAACATAGCAAACAGGGAGGCATAGGCATGAATTAAGTGAAACAATAGGTTCGCATTAAAGGCCCTATTACGATGCCATAAGAAATGGCTCCGACCTTTGGTCGGAGCCATTTCAATGCCGTCGTAATTGACTGTTCGGATTCCTTTCCGACTGACCCATTTAAATAGGGGTCGGTCGTAAGGTAATCGGAACCGGATTTCCAAATGACCTCCAACGGGCTCGGAGAGCCCGTCTGCCATTCGGAAAGCATCCAGTAATCCCTTGAGTGGCTCTTTCTACCTGAGGGATTACGATGGAAGATTCCCACAGCCTTTCTGTGCTGACCTTTCAGACACAGAAAGGCTGTGCGAATCTGTCCTTGGGGACAGCAGGGTCCCCATGGGTGCAAGGCCGCTGGATGGCGGCCTGGATGCCCCCCTGTTTATCCCTTCACCCGGTGGCAGGCACCTTGAGGTGCCTGCCACCGGGTGCAGGGATGAACTGCACCTCAGCTGTTTACAATGAGAGCATGCATTCCGGTCAGAATGCATGCTCCCATTGTAAAGACTAGGGATGCGACCGAACAGTGTTTGGTCGCATCCTAATTGGTTTGTCGGGACCGACGACAGGAAGCCGCTCAGTCTACTTCCCGAACTATGCTGCATGGACTCAGGTCTGTCTGACATCGTAATCGGGGACTAAGAGCTTCATCAGGGATTACGTTCAGAATTCCAGAGGTGCAAGCCATTGTAGCCGGAAGGAATAGCATAGATATGTGGAATAATCCCCGGGACAAGGTTGGTTAGAGAGCTCAAGGCTATTTTCTATTCTTATCCTTGGGTGGTGCAGTGGGAGGGCAGAGGGGGGCGAAGGGCAGAACAAAAAATAAAAAAATAAAACCCTCTCCTGGAACAGCCGGCACACCCACTTTACGGCTGCTGCCTCTCCTGCGCCCTCAAAGTCATCTTCCTGCAGAATCCCGGCAACAGGAAGCACCCGGCAGACAGGCTGCCCTGAGCCAATCTCAATGCTGCAATGCAGCATTGTGATTGGTCTGAGTGCCGTGGATGGTTGCTCAGAGTGCAACAGGGAGACTGTGCATGTCACTGACCAGGCTGTGTAATGCAGCCTGGTAGAAAAATGCAAAGTGTGCATGGACCCTTTGGTCGGCCCAAGAGGGCCGGCCAAACAGTCCATGCACACTTTGGGAGTGCACAGTACTCCTCCCCTGCTCTGGCCGTCCCCAACCCACACCGCCCAAGAGCCACTGACAGCTATAGGAAAAATACCATGATAATAACAATGGTTATTATCATGTTCTTTTCCTTTTGTTCAGTGGGATAATGTTCCTCCACCTCAGTGGAGGAGCCGCCATTGTCTTTGCTTAGTGAAGAGGGTAAATAAACCAGGCTGCATGCCCAATAATACAACTAGTTCTGCATAAGTATTAACAAATTATAACATATCATCTAGAAAAGTGTGACACAGTTGAGGTGAAGAGTATCCATGTATCTATTTCTTTCTTTTTGTTTAGCACTACTGGGCATGCGATGGATGAATGAATGGTCCCCACAGCTGAGAATACATTTCCAATGGATCACAAGCTTAACAATAGGCCAAGTGAATTCTGCATTACACTAGTATAATTAGTGTAGTTTTTAGTAATTTCACATCAATCTTGCTATGCAAAATGTCAGAAATTATGCTATCTGTGCAAGAAAATATGCATTTGTGTCATCTATTGTGCAAAGTAGTAAGAATTCCTGTGAATTAGATTAAGGCCACCAACTGTTGTGCCTGCATGTAGTTTGATGTCACAGTTGCACTAATGTGGCAATTTGGGACCAACACGAGCAATGCTAATATGCACACTTACCTGGACCCACAAATGACCATGAAAAGAAGGAATAGAGCAAGATAGAGACAGAAACAGAACACCAGATATCTTCACCTATGTTGACTTTCTAGCCAGTCTCAAGCTCTTCTGGGGAGGCATGGATATTACATAATATGCAGCATATAAAGCATAATAATCTCTGAATTATCATCTCTCTGAGATTGCTCACAACTCTATGATTTCTTTGAATTTAAGGAATGGAATAATCTTTAGAAATCTCTACGAAGAATATAAAGAATAACGCGGACTATACTATGTTTTTTAATCACTATACCTATCTTGGGAG
The DNA here is from genome assembly GCF_964204655.1 of Triturus cristatus. Taxonomy (NCBI): domain Eukaryota; kingdom Metazoa; phylum Chordata; class Amphibia; order Caudata; family Salamandridae; genus Triturus; species Triturus cristatus. Next base: position 1,292,574,053 of record NC_140589.1, read on the forward strand.
TTAACTCTGTAATATGAATATGTTCACATAGGCCACATGTACGACAAGAATTATCATGCGCAAACAGGTTTGCAACCCGTTTGCGCATGCTAATTCTAATAGGGCCACGTACAAACACTATTTTGCGAGTCACAAATATTTTGCGACTCGCAAAATAGTATTTTGCGACTCACTATTAGGAAGTGGCGTTCCCTTCCTAATAGCGAATCACAAGCCATGTACCAATGTTTTTCAACCAAAATTGCGGTCGCAAAACACTTGAAATTACCACTCTCTTCAAGAGAGTTGTAATGCAGTTGCAAATGGGAAGGGGTCCCCAGGGTACCCCTTCCCCTTTGTGACTGGCTCTGAAATATTTTTTAAGTGCAGGTAGGGGTTTCATTTTTTTTTTAAATGCGTCCTGTTTTCCTTTGAGGAAAACGAGCTGCATTTAAAAAATAACTGCTTTATTGACAAGCAGTCCCAGACATGGAGGTCTGCAGAGCTCAGCAGCCACCATCCCTGGGAGGGTCGCAAATTGCGAGTGGCTCATTATTATTTATGAGCCTCGCATTTTGAGACCCCATTGTGAAACACAATCAGTGTCTTTGACACTGTTTTACATTTCAAATTGTGACTTGCAATTTGTGACTTGAAATTTAGTGCAAATTGTGAATCGCAATTTGGAATGGTCATACATCTGGCCCATAGTCCACTATCTGCAAAATAATGTCATACATTAGTAATATGGTAACACTCCTGATCCAAAGCGATCACTTCCATACCACTAGTAATACCTCATTACCACATGAGCTAAGCAAGTATTGAAGTCTGTTCAATGGAGGTCATATACTTAAGAATGGTTTCAGTTTTTAGAATTCAACAAGACGACTCCAGTTTAAAGTTCATACCACAAAGTCAGATGACTCCAGAATAAAGTTATTACCGCACAACCAGGTGACTTCTGGATATAATTCATAGCACAAAACCAGAGGAATCCAGTACAGCGTTCAGTGTAGAATATATAATTTGTAGTAAAAAACAGAAGACTCTAATATAGAGTTCATATTTATAGTGTTACTTTTTATACTTCTCTGTGTAGAAAAACCTGGATTGTTTTGACTTGAAGATGTGAAGAAATTCAATGCCTGGGAACAAGGGTTCTGGCTGCAGCAACAAGAAGACCAATTACCTACCAAAGAATGTCATACAACATGAGGGATTAATACCAGCACACCCAAAGGACATGAGATAATCCTTTGATATCTTGGGAATTGTAGATAACATGAGATCTGTTGTGTGCTTCACACAGCATAATGTCACAACCAGAAAACCTTCATCAACCTGCCCTACACTCTGCACACACCGATGATTTCCTCTGAAATTAGGACTGATGTACCCATGAAAATCCGGGGATTGCAATTCCATGCTTGCCTGACATCCGCTGGCCATGGACCCTGACATTTGAGAGGTTCGAGACTCAGTCACGTCCATCCTGAGACAAACAATTTATTATCACTGTTGATTCTGGACAACATGCTATGTGAACTAACAAGGGGAGCACACAAAACATGTCATTGTATTAAGGGGCAACTACCATCTTTATCCTCTAAACATGGCCGCACATCAAAAGAGTTAGCCGTGTCCATCTCGCAAAATAATTTCTTATTTTCATCATCAGAGGTCAACATTTATGTTCTACCTTTCTTTTGACTTCTAGATTGACAAGGATTCTTAAGGATGCCAGACCTTTCAGCACACATTTAAGATCATATCCACTAAGGAGTTTGGGGCAGACAATCAAAACTGTTGTACTCAAAGTTCATACTTTCACAAGAACATATCTACCATCCTCGTCTGGCCATGTATTCGGGATTTGTGTTTAAATTGTTTTCTTGGTGGTAGTGCTTGCAACTCTGCATGATTTTGAACAGTTGATAGACATAGTGGCTGTACAAAGCAAACACAAAGAGATGATGGACAGAGTGTTGAAACTTTTCAAACACTCACCCCGTCACAGATCTGGGTTGAATCCATCATCATTCTTTAGCTCACATTGCCACCCCAGGTTAGACACAGCTATATGCAAATCAGTCTTGACCCTGTGCCTCATGGGAACAGTCCAGCCCGAACTGCCAAGCCGGAAAATAAGCATACTGGGACCGGTTTCAGGCTAACAGCCCTCATCAGTCAGGTTAGCTTGAATCCAGTGGCAAAGTGAGCAAGGGACCCACGTCTAGGCATATCCTGCCAACTTAGGGCGAACAAAGCAAATACAAGGAGATGATGGACGGAGTGGTGAAAATGTTCAAACACTCACCCCCAGTCACAGATCTGGGTTGAATCCATCATCATTCTTTAGCTCACTTTGCCACCTCGGTTCAGACACAGCTATGTGCAAATAAGTCTTGACCCTGTGCCTCATGGGAACAGTCCGGCCCAAACGTAGTAGTGGCTGTCTCAACTCAGAGTCCTAGAAATCTACTCCTAATTACTCAGGCCACCCAGGCTTGCTTAAAATTCCTTGGATTGTCTTGGGGATAGGTATGTTTCCTGCATGTTAGGTATATTGGGGCATTTTTCCTCTTATATAGCATAGTGGGTGATTCACATTCACAAGATAATATTCAAAGCTGTGTCAGCAAGAGTGGACATAGCAAGGGGATTACCAATAATAACAGAAGCAGGCGATGACTGATCAGGCCTAATCTGCTGAGTTGTAGAGCCCAGAACTGGGGCCAAACCCAGTAAGGTGAACTTAGGCAAAAAAATGAACATTCTCAAGACAGAGAGTAAGTTATATCAGTAAGCAAGCCTGATAGAAGTGAGCCAAGCCTGAGTCAGCAGGATGGAGACTCAAGAAAACACAAAAAGTGGTAAAGCATGGATTGAAGAAACAATAAAAAAGGAAGAGTCTTCCGCAAGAAATAGGGGATGCAAGGAGATTTGTATGGAGCAGACCCGTCACAATGAGAACTGTAGTTTCCATGCCAAAGTCTGGCCCTTATCGCCAACAGCCCACACGTTGCAGACATATTATTACAACTCAAAGCCAAATGACAATCTCACCTAGGAGAGGGAGTGGACAACACGGAAGAGGTGGCAGGAAAATATTGATCATTATTTGCAGCTGGATTATAGCAATGGGGGTAGTGCTGCGGTTTGAACCAGATGGACACAGAGAAATAAGGGGTAGGCCATTATAGAAATCAACATTGAACAATATTAGAAATAATGGACTGTGTCTATATGTTATGCCCAGTGGGTGGATTGTCATTTCTTAAGAATCTCAAAACAAATCTAATAGTCAATCTCATCCAACTCATACATCACAGTCAGTGAACTGTATACAGCACACTTAATAGATCTTGCTGATACAGTACAGCAAATCAACTCTCACAGTAAAGGATATCATGATTTGGATGAGTGAGGGACAGTTTAGAGTCCAGTGAAAGCTGACCTTGTTTCAAAAGAGAATAAGACACATCCCTATTTCTTGTCAAGATTTGATGATCTGATGAAGACCTTTTGTATGCGATCATCTGTGTGCCACCTTGTCCAGTTGGGTTAACCCCTGGCACAGGGGTACAGGAAGTGATAGGAGAGTTTCTCATGTTGTCTTGTTCACTATCAATCAATCTATATTCTACGGCCAATGATTTAGTAATCAAACAAATCCCCAAAAATCAGTGACTGTGTCTTCCAAATTTTTTTCCATCCATAATGAAGAGCATAGTAGCTGGTTCCATGAAGCCATGTTTGATGTTTCACTGCTTTTTTCTAGGGCACGGAACTGGGGATTTTCTCAATTTAACTTTTGTATTGCAAGGGCAACCTGCGGCAATTTGGGCAGGGAGACATTCAAATGGAAATTGACCGCCTTTGTTCTTTCTCAGCCAATAGAATCATCTAGGTGTGCTGATCATTTAAAAAAGTATGTGCTTATTGTTCAAGATCTGTCACAGTTTGATTGATTTCATGTTCAATCTGGAATTGGATGTGTCAAAAAGTGCATTCCTAGTATATATGGCAGAAGGTCTTGTAGGAGGAAAACCATCGTTTTTCTTCACTTTAGTGGTGTTATGTCCAAACGGATGCTGTACTGAAATGACCAAACTTCCAAGTCAGTGTTCTAGTGATGCAGTGACGATATCTACTGTTACTATATGAGGTATTCTTTGGGCTTGCCCTAGATTGCCTTATTTTATTTGCTGTGCAATTCAGATGATTTAGAAAGGGGGCCAGCTTTTGGTGTATCAGCTTGACTTTGGAAGACGTTTTATCATTGCAAGTTCTCTTAAGTCACATCTTACAGCAGAGATTTTCTTTAATATACCCTCAATGGCTTCAGACATTTTTGTCTGACTGGCTTTGAGGAAAACATGAGTGTCAGCGGAGTGCGGTTCAGTAGGACTTCTCTTTTAGTGGTCCTTTCCTAGATGTCACCTTTGATTGAAAGTGAAAGGAAATGTAGAGAAATGTAGTCCATAGGTACTATACATGCAGCTACAATCACAATATTTCGGATGTTCCATGTAGCTGCCAGTGAAAATCTGTCAAACACACTCCATGAACATTATTTAAAGAATAAATATTGGCTAAAATGGTGGCCCAAATCTATGGTTAAGATAGTAATCAGCATTTATATTTGTGAAGATAAATTGTTGTGATTCTTCATATCAAATTTGAGTATTTTGACTATTTTCCCATCTGAGTGCTGGGTTTCAGCTTGAAGGGTTTGCTATAAACCTGCCTGAATATCATCCCCACAGGAAACACTGTCTTTTTACTGGTACTGCCTGCTATAGAACAAGTGATGCTGCTACAGATCATCAATTGGGCCATTGACCATGCAAGGGCCCACTTTCCCTTCCAGCACGATACTTGTGATCTGCCTCCACCGTGTCCGTCTGTCTGGAAGTAGCAGCATTGGTTGATCCAGGTGAAAACCGAGAGCACAACCAGCCGCTCCTGCAAATTGTCAATTAATATGTCTCACTTCAAGACAGCAGTGTGTCTCTGATCCACGTCAGTGTTTCCAGTCTTGGCTCTTCGGGAAAATGGGAATGTTGCTCATCTTGCTCAATCGCATTGCTCACCAAACCTTTCTACCAAACACTCCCAGGTGGGTTCTCGTTGGGAAAGAAGGGTTCAAAGACACATTTCTCAAATTGTTGCTGATTTCAGAAAGGCACACCAAATCAGTTGCTTTGATCGTTACCAGATTACTATTGTCTATTTCTAGGTATATGCTCAGTCAAACATCTAGAGGATGATAATTAGATTGTCACTCCATTCATGATTTACATACAAGGAACCATCTGTCTCTTGAAAAGAAGGCAAATTATAATCTTCTCAATCACTGCCATATGGCATTCCTACTGAATATGAACAGACTCAAGACAGTTATATAAAAAATGAATAATATGAAATTGGGTTGCTAATTCCCCACCACAAACGCATTGCTCAGTAGGCACGATCAACTGTTTGAGAAGCGGAAACATGATTTGGAGAGGGAATTAAACTGGGCAATCTATTCAACTGTTTGGCGATTTTTGGGTGAACACAGGTGCTAAACCTGTTGTTGTGCAGCTGGCTGAAGTTGTCAGAAAGCCAGAATTGAGCGTTTTGAGCCACTGTGCTTTAGTGTCAGATATCAATCCCCAGACAAAAAAACAACATATATAAGCCTTATATTTTCAAATCGTGGAGCTTATTTGTACTAGTAGACCCCTGTTCATTAGTGTTTCGGCCAGTAGTGGTTGCAGAAAATGTCTGTATTTAAAATGTTGTTTTCCCCCCCAAAAACTGCATTTTCTCTTGTGCAGAGCACTTCTGCTGCAAAGGTAAATACAATATCTATTGTCTGAGATATCTTGAAAGAGGATTTACCAGACAGATATTCATTTTCAATAACATATGCACACTCCATACAAAATCTATTGGTCGGTGGTAGGTGTCCCTTGCCTGTCTGGTTTGCCTACTGAGTATATAGCAAATAGATATTGTTAGAGTTTTTGCAAAAATTCTCAAATGAGTCACAGATTCAAGGAGGACCCATGGGATTTTGGTAGAGTCCACAATACAATGCGGATATTAGGTGAATGTAGGGGAAGAGCTATCTCTTTGAGGAAAATGCTTTCCCCTTGGAGAAAAAAAGAAAATTATGTGTATGAAGAATTCCAGCTCACAAGAATAGGAACCTGCGGGACTTATTAAGTGTCATTCACAATAGTAAGTCTAGAAATCTACACTTGGTGCAGCTCTTCAGCTGTACCACTGGCAATGTTGGTAAATACCAAAGAACTGTAGACGTTGTTGTTGAGATGAAAATCTCTGCCCAAACTTTTATGTTTGATGTTTTTACCATAATATTTTTACATTTATATAGTGCATTTTCAAAGTTTAAAATATTGCAGGTAGGAATATAGGGCCTGATGACGATGTCAGTGGGTCTGACAACGACGGATCCTTGGTGTCGGACCCACCGATGCAGCAGGTGGAGGCATCTGGTAGAGGGACCATGCGCTGCTCTTCCGATGGGCTCAAGGAGCCTGTTGGTGTGTCGGAGGGTCAGTAATCCCTACAATGAGGGCGCTGGCTGCTCAGGCACCGCCGTAGGGATTACAATGGTCCTTTCCATTGCAAGAAAAGGCAGGCGAAAAGTGACTTTGGGCCACTAGCAGGGCCCCTTTCCTCCTGGCCCTCTGCTATGGGGCCTGGGGGGCAGGAATGGTGCCCTCCTATACATCCTTGCATCATGAGGCAGGCACCGCTTGGTGCCAGCCACATAGTGGAGGGATGTTTTTAGTGTGTTTATTTTCTATTGAGGCATGTGCTGCGGTCCGCAGCACACACCGCAGTGGAAAATACACACATTGCGAACGCCGTGAAGACAGTCAGATCGTAATAAGGGCAGGTGGACATAGGGGGGGCGTGACCTGGCAAGATGGCCAAGCAGACGTAGCTCGTCTCGGCTCCCGGTCCACGCGCTGCTCCGGCCCGGCTCTAGATGGCCACAGAGCTTCCTGCTGGACGATGGTGCTACCTTCCTGAAGCGGGGACCCTGGAGCATCAGCGGATCGTCTCTACCTCGCTTGGGATCCCGGTCATGGCTGTTATTCGTGGCAGAGGAGCGAGGCTGCGATCCGCAAAATGGCGACCGTTGCCGTCCCGGTGACACTGGAGACCCCCCGCTGCTTCCTCTGGGATGGGGGACATATCCACAGGCTTCGTTTTAACGGCAGCACCCCTCCAATCTACTTCCCATGCCTGGCCTTAAGATGGCGGCTGCCGGCGACCTCCAACTGCTGCTCGATGCCTCATCGGGCTCTACCTAACCACGTGCCTGCTCCCTGCATGAGCTGCAGTCGCCCCCTGCAATTCCTAGCTGCTACCAGGTTGATTAATGGTCTGGGGATACTGCCACTGCTGTCTTGTTGCGAGGCCTCCAGAATAACCTCAGCCTGCCTCCAGGCCTGCTCTGTCCTTCCACTCCTGCAATAGTGAGCGCACTCCAGGGGCCCCTGTTCCCCTCACACCACGCCGCCAACACCTACCAGTGCCTGGAGGCCGACCCCGGCACACTGCATGCTGGCGCGCACGGTCAGGCTACGGACTACATCATCCCGCATCGGTCCCTCCTTGCTGGTCACCCTCCTCTATTGCATTGCGGACGTCGATTGGCTCACTCCCTGTGAGGTGTTCCTACGCAGGAGGCCGCGCACCTGTTGCAGAATCCGCACCTGGGAGTCCGACAGCCTCTCTTTGCTTTAATCCCTCCCCACTCAATTGTTTACTGGGAGCACAGTACCTACATCTTCTCAGACAGCTACTCAGGGACCAGCCTGGTCCGCACCTTATGCCAGTGAAGAAGACTACGAGCAAGCAGACGGGCAGAGTTTCAGACTTTTTCCCTCCTTCGGATAAGCGCCCGACACTGCGAGACGACGCAGGAGCCATTACAGTGGCGCTCACGAAAGCGGACTTGACGGCTATGTTTTAAGACTTCAAAAGAGAACTCCAAGCCGATATGCGCCAGGACATTAAAACCTCCATCGATCAACTACGGCCGGATCTCACTGCTCGCTTGACCACCCTCCAACAAGATGCGGCACTAGGGTCCTCGACCTGGAGATACGTTCTCAGGAGCAAGAGCGACTGACCACAGAGCTGCGGGAAGATGTTCGCCACCTACAGGAACAGCTCCATCAATCTCTCCTCAAGACAGAGGACCTTGAGAACCGATCTCGGAGAGAGAACCTACGTATTCGGGACCTTGAGGAGGGAGAGGAGGGGCCCGACCTGGCGGCTTTCGTGGAGGGTCTGTTCGCGGAGATTCTGGCTCCCCAATCACCCAAGATCAAACTGGACAGGGTGCATCACTTGGGCATCGCACAACCTGGTGAGAAGAAAAGACCGCGGGACATTTTAGCAAAGTTCCATTCTTTCAAAGTGAAAGAGGCGGTCCTCCAGGCGGCCAGGTCAAGGAGTTCCATCTCGTTCCAAAACCATCCATGCTCCATCTACCAAGACCTGGCACCTGCAACTCTTGCACGGAGGCAACTGTTTAGAAGTATCACTTCCAAACTTCGTGAGGAATGCATTCTGTATAGGTGGACATATCCCTTTGGATTAAGTTTTGAATTTCAGAACAAATGCCACCATATCACGGAGGTGAAGGATGGACTGGAGCTCTTGGGCCTCACGCCGGAGGACTCTGCCGTCACATCAGACAAACGTGGCGAATTATCACGAGGAACAGCAACGGCCTCGGGTTGGTCGGTGGGCTCATGCAATGGCGGTCGCTAACTGCTGGAGGCTCACCTTTGGGTCGATGGTCTTCTGTTTCCCTGAGCCTTCTGGGGGAGCTGGTACTCTGCGATACTGGTTGCTTCCTGGCTCTTCCCCCCGATGGAGGCGAGAGGCAGGGGCATCCCACCTTCCTCACTGCAGCTCTCCGGTCACAACCGGGGATCGTTGTCGCCTTGATTCATCTTGACCCAGACTTTTGGGGACCTCGACCCCCCTGGGGAAGGATTCGGACAATTACAGATTGATCCCTTCTCAAAGTAAGAACTATGCTTTCTACCTACCTGGCCCGCAGTGTCAGCATTGTGTGTTACTGTATGCATGTATCAGGACAGCCATCTCCAGGGTTGGCGACATGTCTTAATGTGCTTTTTCCTTCCTAGATGGAGGCCTATTTGGGCTTTCATTCTGGCAGGTCCCTATGCCTTTCACTGTTATTTAGCCGTATCTAGACAATGTTAAGATTTCTTTCTGGACACAATGGCGGGGGTGGGCGTGGACGGGGACCTCGGATCCGTTGGTCTCCCTGCAAGGGCTTTACGCTCCCAGTGGAGCTCTGTTGATGTATTTTGGAATTGTATTTTTTTCTTTGTTTGTTGCCTTTTGTTGGGGGTTTGGGGTGGGTGGAGGAGGGGGCATGGTGGCCGCTTTTTGTCATTTAGCTCTGGCTGGCTCTTGAGTATTTGTCTACCTCTTGTTGAGATGAACGAGCAACGCGCGATCCTCGGGGGCAGTACGCCTGTGAAATACGGGGGCTTCCAAAAAATCTGTCCATTTTCCACTGATACAATGACAGTTACGGTTGGCACCTGGAATGTCAAACGTCTTAATTCCACTCAAAAACGGCAGAAAGTCTGGAAGTACATTCTTGATCATCATTTAGATGAAGTGGCGCTCCAGGAGACGCACCTCGCTAGAGCTGAGGACACACGTTTTCGACACAAACAATACCCCTTGATTTATAGATCCTCGGCTCTTACCAAACACAGGGGGTGGCGCTGCTGTTTCGCTCTGCTGTACAATTCCAACCCCTAGATGTTCTTCACGACAGGGAGGGCCGGTGGATCATGGTCAAGGGGCGTCTTAGAGGGAAGACTTGCACTTTTGTAGCGATATACGCACCCAATTCGGGTCAAACATTGTTTTTACACACACTGCTGGGGAGGATGCTGGATTTCGCAGAAGGACAGATCATCCTCATGGGAGACTTTAATTTGACTTGGCATAAAGACTTAGACAGCACACACTCACAGCGCTCAGATCTGGGATCTTTTTCTGCTGACTCCCAACAACGACTCCAAGACCTTGGCTTATTAGACTCATGGCGTACCCTTTACCCCCAAGCCCAAGACTACACCTTCTATTCACATGTGCACCGCACATACTCTAGGCTTGACTATATTTTTATTAGTCAGTCCTTGTTGGGCTCCCTTCAGGATGCTAAAATCTTCCCTCTCTCTCTGTCCGATCATAGCTTGTTTTCCATCTGTCTGTCCTGGCGCGGGGACCCGCCGACTACTCCCAGGTGGCACTTTCCGGCGTCCTTAACGCGAGATAAAGGTTCTTGTGCTAAACCCTGGGACGCCATTAAAGACTTTTTTGAGTTTAACGCACCAGAGGATACGTCGGAGTTTGCCACCTGGGACGCTTTCAAAGCAGTCTTTCGAGGGAAATGTCTCGCCCTTAACTCCGCGTTAAACGCGCAGCGGCCTAGAGAAAGGGAGCAGCTAGAGCAGGAACTGGCCTCTGTTGAAACTGCCCATAAATTGAACCCCACGTGACAGACCCTCCGCCAGTTGACGACACTTCGCGGCAAGCTCCGTGCCATTTATAACAACAGAGGTGAGTTCACTCTCCTCAAACTCCGCCAATTATCTTATTCCCAAAGCAATAAAATTGGTAAACATTTGGCCAGGCAACTGCGTGGTAAACGGGAGAAAGAATACATTGGTGGCATTGTGGGTCCCGATGGGGCGGTTACGCATAAGGATGAAGACAAGGCGGCCCTTTTTGGCTCATTTTATTATACTTTATATTCGGTGAGGAACTAGATACTGATGCCCAGCAGGACTTTCTTCGGGCGCTGCCCCTACCTCAGGTTTCCAACGAATGGAACAAGGTGCTCTCCGCTCCCTTCACCTGTGAAGAAGTCAATTTAGCGATTAAAGCCCTCAAACACCACAAAGCCCCTGGCCCGGATGGGCACACTGCTCTTTTCTACAAGACCTTCGCTCCGGACATTTGTCCCTATCTTACGCGGCTTTTCAATAAGATGGCCGAATCCGGGGAATCTACTATTTCTATGACTGAAGCCATGATCTCAGTGATCCCGAAGCCCGATAAGGATCCCCAACATTGTGCCTCCTATCGTCCTATTGCCCTTCTCAACCTAGATACCAAATTATACCCCTCCATCATAGCCAAACGATTGAATGACCTCATGCCTGACCTCATACATCCAAACCAGTCTGGATTTATTAAGGGCCGCCAGACTCACGACAACACCCGTAAAATTATTCATCTCATTGAAAAGGCCAATAGACATCAGATCCCTGCTGTTCTGGTGGGTCTAGACGCGGAGAAAGGGTTTTTGTTTCACACCCTCCAGGCGTTTGGCTTTTCTACCAAATTTCTGACCATGCTCCGAGCTAATTATCGACAACCTTGCTCCCGAGGGGTAGTTAACGGGGTTCATTCAGCCTCCTTTTTCCACTCTAGAGGCACTAGACAGGGTTGTCGCCTCTCACCCCTTCTCTTTGCTCTTAGCATTGAGCCCCTAGCCATGGCAATCCGAAATAATCCCAGTATTCGGGGTATATCATTTACTGGAGAACAGCATAAAATTTCATTATTTGCAGAAGATGTTCTCCTGTCCCTTTGCAAACCGGTCACTTCTCTTCCAGCCCTACAGACAGAACTTGAACGCTTCAAACTTGTTGCAGGCTTTAAAATAAATTTTAGCAAATCTTATATCCTTAACCTCACAATCCCACCTACGGAAGTCCTTCGACTCCAGCCCCTTATCCCCCTCGCATGGGCTACCTCCTTCATACAATACCTGGGGGTTCACCTCACGTCCAAGATTGAAAGGCTCTATTATGCTAACTTTCCGCCTATTCTCAACCGTATCCAAGCTGACCTTATAAAGTGGAGGCCCCTCTTCTTGTCCTGGCTGGGCCAGATACACGCAGTAAAAATGACACTCCTCCCCAAGCTTCTTTTTTTATTTCAGGCCCTACCCATTGAGCTAGAAACTGACTTTTTCCGCCGAGTCAAGCCTATGATCCTACAGTTTATATGGCAAGGGGGACGTGCCCGTTTTTCCTTCTCCCTGCTGCGTCGCCCCTGCTCGGAGGGGGGAGTGGGCCTTCCGCACATCCAGTTATATTACAAGGCAGCGCAGCTCAGAATTTTGGTCGAGTGGTCGAAAGGGGAATCTGACAAACACTGGCTGCACATGGACCGTAGCATGACTGGGAGGACCATTTGGGACTTGGTTTGGCATCCTAAAAAAGATAGCCCCCAAACACGTACATTGCTACGCCCACACGCACTACACTGAAAGTATGGGATACTGTGGCGGGTGACGGAAGATGGACCTGTTACACCGCTTCACTTTAATCCAGAATTCCAGCTAGGTACTCAAGAGGGACCTTTTGATGCCTGGAGGGAGGGGGCTGTCTTGCGCTGACTCATCTTTTTCATAATTATGACCCGCTCACCTTCGCCAATTGCCAACGGGACTATAACTTGGAAAGTTCCGAACGATACCACTACTCCCAGTTGATGCATTGGGCCCTCACTCCGCACATACGCGCTGCAGCCACCCGGCCCCTCACCCGATTCGAATCCTTCCTTACCAAGACCACATCAATGAAGGGAGCGATCTCCTTCATATACAAATTTCTTCTCACCACTTCCGTTTCCCCGAGGCCAAGATACATGTCCATGTGGGAGAACATCCTACGCCGTCCCATTTCGGATACTGAATGGGGACACCTATGGACGGACATTACATGATTCAATCATTCTTCCGACCTATGGAAGCCCATCTAAAGACCATGATGGACTGGTACCTCCACCCCTCTAGGCTCAAGCAGATTTTCCCTAACGCTTCCGATAGATGCTGGAGAGGGTGTGGGTTACTGGGAGATTTTCAACACATCTGGTGGGATTGCCCGACTATTCGGCCCTTCTGTGAGGAAATACTCGCACACATTAAGGATATGCTGGGGTACCCTATTCCAACCACCATAGGGGGGATCCTTCTGGGCCTTCGGGATCCTGCACTAGAACACCAAACTCGCGCAGACATAACAATCATGTGGCTCTGTATAGGCGCAGCGAAAGTTACCTTGGCGGCAGCCTGGAAAAGGAGGGAAGCCCCTGCGATATCCCTGTGGCATGCTAGATTGTGGAAACTTCTTAGTTTGGAACAAATGTTTGATGTCTTTCGAGATCACTTTAAGAATTTTGAATTCAAATGGGGTCCCCTGGTGGCCTTCCTTTCACGAGGCCTGCCATCTGCGGTATGCCCTTCGTCTATTAGAGCTCTTCATCTTTTTCAACTATAATCTATTTTACAAGATTATAGTCAGCCTGGATTTTACATGCCGCCGCCACCATTATTGGGGAGGAGCGAGGGAGGAAGGGAGCAATTTTTTTTCTTTTTTCTCTTTCTAATTGTTGTTTTCGTTTCCCCCTGGTTGGGGGCTGTTACAGCGCAAATGTGAACTGTTTAAGTGCCGCTCTCTGAGGAGGGATTCAATGTCTGTCAACATCGCGAAAGACTGATAGCATGCTAGCTGCTACACTAATCCTTCATAACAGTTATTAACGGCTTCGCTCACACCCCGTCACTATAAGGAACTGTAACCTCTTTTTAGCTGCTCAGTGATGACGTGATTGGACTGATAGGAATCATTAAATGTCATTGACATTTTACAGCTGCATTGCAGCTGGTGACTTCCTGCGAGAGGTGACTTGTTGGTTCTGTGGTATGATGTACGCTGTATACGAAATTTAATAAAATATGTTTGACAAAAACTAAGACATATGCAATTGGGCATATATTTCCTGAAGATAGGGGTGGCAACAGGGTACTGTAACTTAAGAAGAGGGAATCAAGACACCATTGACCTGGGACAAGATAACCAGGAGAACACATTATTGATGAAGTAATGGGTATACATTTACATGATGATTGAGTAAGGATGCCGAACAATATATTTGATAACTTCTACGCAATGGGTGTTGAATTTTCGCTAATGTATGCTGAATTCTTGCTGTATTCATCATCTACCAGAATCTTTACTGTGTATTTTTACTTCGTCTTATTGAATTTCTACGAATTTTTACTAAAATGTTACTAATCTTTATTTTTTCTAAATTTCTTGAATATTCTTACTTTTCACTGACCTCTACCTATAAAGGCACTGGAACATTGGTGTTTATACATGTATACCTTGTACATTACTTTGGGGCACATACTTTTCTTGGCCTAAACGTTTTATTCAATTGTTTATGATGTAAGGTTATGTACTAGCAACAAACCCTGTTTCTTATTTCACTCATGACATTGTTCTTGTCTGTCTTTCACAGGAGGAAAGGAAGGGACCCATCAGACTCAGCCATCTTATTCTTTGTGGGCTCCCTGCCCTTTTCTTCATGATGCATCCACCAGGTGTTCTGTGTATCACAGATAAGAGATATATTTCATCACCTATGTCACATCTAGTGTGTTTATTTCTTATGTTCTATTTTTATCCATTATTTCTTGAGTGTTCACTGTTGTAGAATTTTGACTTATATTATGCATGTGTGAGGTATAGGCTTCGATGTTCATGCTGAGAGTACAACACATGTCTTTTTACTCAAGCTAACTGATCATGTCTGATCACACTAGGGTAGTAACAGTACCATGCCTTATGCGGATATCTTCTAAATGCATCACCACATCCAGCCGTATCCATGGGAGTCAACGAGGTCACTTTACCACCACTGAGGGACACATTAATCAGCACAGCGCAATTTACTGATGGCCCTCTCCCACTATTAGGGCTGACTAATGTGGGCAAGGCTGTATTGACGTTCTTAGCCACATCCTGTAGGCTGCTCACTATTATGACACTATGTTGGCACTGACCCTTCGGGTCTCTTGTTTCTCTAGAAACCTCTCTCCGTTGGCATGCTTGTGTACACACATTCCAAAGCACACCAGAGTACTGCACTGCAGAGCACAGAGTATACTGGCTGTAACTGCATATTTGATGCACATTGCTCTGCAAGGCCGTATTGACCTTGGAAGCCACATCCCTGTAGGCTGCTCCATAGTATGACACTATGTCAGCACTGACTCTTCGGGTCTCTTGTTTCTCTAGAAACCTCTCTCCGTGGGCATACTTGTGTACACACATTCCGAAGCACACCAGAGTACGGCACTGCAGAGCGCAGAGCATACTGGCTGTAACTGCGAATTCGACGCACACTGCTGTGCACCATGCCGACATTTACCTGTGTGTATTCAGGCCAATTGGCTGTTATATTTTCAACGTGCCCCTGAACAAGGTACAATTTGATGGACCGGTAACTACAAGTAAATGCAATATGCTATGTACATTGTCTATGCATATTTTCTCCGTTCAAGATGGCAACTGCCTATTGTATCATGTCTGTGAGTACACTAGATGTGCAGTCCCACTACTATGTCTAGACTGGAGTTTCAGTCCTACTACTATGTTTGATACTGACTATGTATTGCTGCCTCTCTGTAACACTTATCGTGTGATCAAGGCCACGTGGCGGCTGAAACGCGTAACCCACAGATTTATGAAGCAATAAATCTATTTTGCATTCACTGTCTTTGCCTGAGAGTGGCCTATAGGGTCTAGCCAATTTCCTCAAGGGGAGGCATAGCCTGGACACAAAACAGGGCATGTGAAATACTCTCTTCTGAAGAGTCACAAATTGAACACCTGGTACCTCCCCCACCAGCCCATTCTGAGGTAAACACTGAGGGGTAAGGTGCCTAATTGAAACTATAACTTCCTGTTCAGTGCAACTGACACAAGATCCCAAAATAACTCAAACCCACAAGTTCGCTTGATGTCAATGAAATCGAGTTTAGAGTGAACTTATCTACGAGATTGCTTCGCCACTACTAGTGACCAATATTGTTTTTCAAGTGGTCCTTAGTTGGGAAGATGGTGAAGTCCGGATAGTCCAACAAGTCATGCATCCCTAGCGAGTATGATGAGGTCTTCATTTTCAGTAGGCAGGGAACCTTACTGAATTGGACAGCCTTCATGACGTACTTAAGACTTCCAGCATAGTGGGTGAGTTCACGGATAGTCCATAGACGACTCCAATACAATAGAGGATGGAGTTGTATTTTGCCCGGCACTCCTGTTACTCCCAGATCTGAAGAACCAGAACCTTTTGGACCTGGCGGCGCAGGGTACGCCTTAATCTCCTGGGTTCTCCTGCTTCAGCTAACAGAGACACGGGAACACTCTGCCGGCGTAAAAGATCAGAGTTTATTAGCTGCAGCTAGTACAGTGGTCCTAGAAGTACACACACGGTATGTTCTCAGGAGACTGCCACTTTAGTCCGTGGCGTACAATCTTATATTGGTGTAGAAGACATATACATTAACCAGAAAACACACCTAAAACATACAAAGAGGACCAATAAGGTAAGGTTGAAGACAGAACATGTCCAATAGGAAAGGTTGAAAAACAAAGATATCGAGTAACTCGAAGAAGCCTCTCCTCCAACGGTGTTTGCCATCCCTCCCACAGGTTAAGGTATTAACATGTTTGTAACTGGTTTGCAGGTGGCGAGATACGTTTGTGTGTTTTGGAGGACAGTTGTGAAATGAGAGAATACTAGCGGCGGACAGCGAAGGCCAGAAGATAAGATAAAGCCAGGAGAGAATAGTGTGAATCAACAGATAGTTGAGACAGGGATTAGAAAAAACAGACAGGGATTAGTGTACTCGGCCAGTCCCTAACACCAGCTTTGTAAACAGAGGCAGGAGGCTATTTGGACACAATATTGCAGGAAAAGCAGAAAAGACTTCGTCCGTCGTGCTGCCTGAGTGAGGGCAACACAAAATGGTGGCGGCTTACAAAATGGCGGGTCAATACGATCGAGATCGAAAATCGAATTTCCTCAGATCCATGAGCAGTGGATACAGCGGATTGGTAGGAGTAAGACAGGCAAAATTTCGACAAAATGTTCTGGTTAGAACCTCATGTTTGGAAAAGCCCCATAAATCTACCCCATATAAGGCTGAACCCAGGGCTTTGGCCTTGTAGATCTTAAGAGCCGGTGAATTAGGTTTAGTGTAGGATGAAGAGAATTCCTTTAGTATCACTCCAGACATCTGTTTAAGTTTAATGGTTGCCTTGCCTTGATGTTGTGAAGGTGCCATGACATACTCTCCACAAATGTGACCCCAAGATATGCAAAGGAATCAACCTTCTCAAGGGCGACACCGCTGGAAACAAGCAGCCCTTGAAGGAATGGAAGGAATTGTGTTGATTGAAAAACATACCTTCTTCTCAAACACTCCCCACCAACTCTCCTATCGTCTTTTTATACAGACCACCCTCTTGCCCTCTTCCAACCCTCGTACCAAGACCTTACGCTGTTTCTTATCTCTCCACCACCTTGTACCCCGACCCAGATTTACACAGGTTTTGCTTCAGCTTTGCATTGCTTTTTCAATCCTGAACAGCTACTGAAACCTTTTTGGTATTTACAGAGCAACGCAAATGGCTAGTTTCGTTGCTTTGTAAAAACAAACGTAACACAATGCAGCAAATTGCACTGCCTTGAATTACTTTGCAGGTACACAAAAAGATAATCACAGTGGAAACATATTTAAAGGAATAAAAAGCATACATTTGTTAGTGATTCGAACAGATTTAAAGACAACACCTATTTTATGCATGTATGACCATAATTTAATCGATTATCCAAAGATTCAGTCAGAAGGAAGATCAGCAATTCAAATCAGGGCCAGATACATCACAATGTCAACATATTTAAATACATATTGGTGTAAGATTCGTGATAAGTGCAAGATATTTGGGGTAAGTGCAGGACGTTGTGAGGGAGGAAGGTTGCGTAAAATAGGAACATCCACAGTTTGTCGAAGAGCCTAACCTGCCACTTAAATGGCAACAAAACTTAAATCAAACAACACAAAATTAGAAAGCAGTTGTACAATCACTGACAATCTCCTGTGTTGATCGAAGACAGAAGTAAGTCGACGTTTCGACCCCTATTAGAACCAGCAAATTGGTTTGCTTGGAGTCAGGGTCTTCATCAGGACCAAGGGAATGGGCTTACACCTAAGGGCAAGGATCAAAAAATGTGGTATAGTGAGGTGTGTCTATTATAAACATTCTGATTAAGAAAGCGAAAATAATAAAAATTACCAGCATCAGCAGCATGAATCAGCCTGGAAAAATGAGGGGAGGGCCAATTAGTGCTCCTGGGAAAAAGGAAAAGAGAGACGAGGAATACCACGGAAATAGCAATTTAAAATCACAGTGTGTAACCATGAAACCAGAGTGACAAAAATACTCACCAAAGGGTGTAGTATTCCACCACTCGGTAAGTGAGTCTAAGGACGGCTGAATGAATCAGCATGAACAAAGATCCATAAATGACCAAATCTGAAAAAAAGGGGGGAGAAAAATCTCTATCACTCGGATCGGCAATTTTTTAAAAACGTGTCCGAGAGCGCGGCGCATATTTAACTTAATGGGATTAATTTAATCATTAATTGCAATATGCGGGAGATCCATTGATGACCAAAGCTTAAAAAAAAAAAAAAGGGAGAAAAAATCCCTATCACTCGGATCGGAAATTTTTAAGAACATGTCCGAGATCGCAGCGCATATTTAACTCAAAATTAATCATTAATTGCAATATGCGGGAGAACAGGCAAATCCAATTGAATGCAAGCGAAACCCCGGAAGAACGATCTCCACACAAGGGGTTTCAAACCGCAATAATGCTGTAACGAGAGAGAGGGAAGCGAAAACACTCAAAGGCAGCAGGATGTGACATACCTCAAGGGCCGCGTCGAGCAGTCTGACAGCTAACCCTGGGCTTGGTCACATGACCGTTTAAATACCAAACAGACGCGCGCACAAGCGTGACCAAGCCCAGGGTTAGCTGTCAGACTGCTCGACGCGGCCCTTGAGGTATGTCACATCCTGCTGCCTTTGAGTGTTTTCGCTTCCCTCTCTCTCGTTACAGCATTATTGCGGTTTGAAACCCCTTGTGTGGAGATCGTTCTTCCGGGGTTTCTCTTGCATTCAATTGGATTTGCCTGTTCTCCCGCATATTGCAATTAATGATTAATTATGAGTTAAATATGCGCTGCGATCTCGGACATGTTCTTAAAAATTTCCGGTCTGAGTGATAGGGATTTTTTCTCCCTTTTTTTTTTAAGCTTTGGTCATCAATGGATCTCCCGCATATTGCAATTAATGATTAAATTAATCCCATTAAGTTAAATATGCGCCGCGCTCTCGGACACGTTTTTAAAAAATTGCCGATCCGAGTGATAGAGATTTTTCTCCCCCCTTTTTTTCAGATTTGGTCATTTATGGATCTTTGTTCATGCTGATTCATTCAGCCGTCCTTAGACTCACTTACCGAGTGGTGGAATACTACACCCTTTGGTGAGTATTTTTGTCACTCTGGTTTCATGGTTACACACTGTGATTTTAAATTGCTATTTCCGTGGTATTCCTCGTCTCTCTTTTCCTTTTTCCCAGGAGCACTAATTGGCCCTCCCCTCATTTTTCCAGGCTGATTCATGCTGCTGATGCTGGTAATTTTTATTATTTTCGCTTTCTTAATCAGAATGTTTATAATAGACACACCTCACTATACCACATTTTTTGATCCTTGCCCTTAGGTGTAAGCCCATTCCCTTGGTCCTGATGAAGACCCTGACTCCAAGCAAACCAATTTGCTGGTTCTAATAGGGGTCGAAACGTCGACTTACTTCTGTCTTCGATCAACACAGGAGATTGTCAGTGATTGTACAACTGCTTTCTAATTTTGTGTTGTTTGATTTAAGTTTTGTTGCCATTTAAGTGGCAGGTTAGGCTCTTCGACAAACTGTGGATGTTCCTATTTTACGCAACCTTCCTCCCTCACAACGTCCTGCACTTACCCCAAATATCTTGCACTTATCACGAATCTTACACCAATATGTATTTAAATATGTTGACATTGTGATGTATCTGGCCCTGATTTGAATTGCTGATCTTCCTTCTGACTGAATCTTTGGATAATCGATTAAATTATGGTCATACATGCATAAAATAGGTGTTGTCTTTAAATCTGTTCGAATCACTAACAAATGTATGCTTTTTATTCCTTTAAATATGTTTCCACTGTGATTATCTGTTTGTGTACCTACTTATACCCGAGTCCAGTGGTCTACCGGGTTACCCCATTGATACATAACTCTTGAATTACTTTGCGTCAGGATCGCATGGGTGGTGCATGAACATTCACTTGCTTCTAACCTTGGATTTTGAAACAGACCTATATCTACAAAGACTTGTAGAAATGGATTTGCTCCAAAATCTTGTGCCTTCCTGAAGCTGGCATAACAAGAGGAAATATCTTTATTTCTCCTCAATATTTCTTCTTTGCAAGTGTACTATATTCTGCAGCACACATACTAAGAGTAAGTATCCTCAAAGAAGCCCCTTACTGCACACAAACTATCCTTACCATGATGCAAACACCCTTACTGTGGCACAAGGGTGCCTGCTATGCCGCTAGGCAGAACAAAGAGCAGCAGTGCATGGAGAGAGCAGAACTTTCTTTGAAGTTATGAAGCAGATCTGCTCTCCCTAGATGACACAACAAAGTGAAGCAACAGTGCTTGCTGCTTTGCATTGCACTACGTATAAAATCTGGCCCCTCATCTATTCTACTCACATTTTCCCTAACTCCTTTCTCCTTGACTTCTTCTTATATCTACTCTCACCCTTTCTTTCTTTCTTTCTTTCTCGCTCTTTCTTATTCTCATCACACCATCTCTATGCCTTCACTTTCCTTTCTCTCACCCCTCCTGTCTTCTGCTCCCTCCTTCCTAATATCACTATCTCACTCTCCCCATAGTTCTTACTTCTCTCTTCATTCTTCCCTCAAACTCTCCACCCATGTCCTTTCTTTTTCCTTTAAACTCACCCCGCCCTCTGTAATTCTCCCTCCATGTTCCCGTCTCTTCACCTCATGCTTGCTCCTCCTCCTTCAGTACACCATTGTTTGGCCACATTCTATTCTCGCTCTTTCCTCCCATCTCCTACATTCCAAGACTTCTTTCTCACAATACTCCTCTTTTTCTACTGTCTTCTTCCTACCTTTGCGTCTCCTTTCTACTTACTTCTTTCTTTCCATCCTACTATCCCATAAAAGCACAGGCAAATAACAATAACAATAACAGCACTGCCTGTTAGCATTGCATTTGATAGAGGAAGATTGAATGAAGAAATTATATAGGGTCTGAATGAACAAGACACGCATAAACTGATACAGTAGATGGCCTGATACACAAGTGAGCAATACTACAGGCAAGGGTAAGCCTGGAGGTCACATTTGGCCTATGAGTAAAGACTATGTAGTAAACTGCTAGAACGGATGGAACTAGCAGTCCTTATTTGCTACCATGCTTTTGCGGGTCATAGTAAGATAGCTTGATCAGCTTAGCCTAGTATACTCACCACCCGAGGTGATAGCCTGTGTATCAACAATGTCACATCTTGTAATGTAATGTCTGTGATGTCATTGTCAGGTTTAACTGAATGGTATATAATTTCCTATGATATGATGAGTAGGCCCAGGTGGAAGAGTGCCCACAAGAATAACCATTGTAAAAATGTCAAAAAGGCTGCTTTGTATTAGTAATAAAGGTATAATGTTAATCAAATTTATGTATCTTATATCTTGTTGTCCATTTTTTTTATTTTGATTTAGTTATGTTACTAAATATCTGACAGACCTACAAAATAGCTTTAAATGAAATGAAATGTTGTACTTGTATAGCGCACTGCTGCCCCAGCGACGGGGCGTCCTGGCGCTTGTACTCATACCGCTGTGGTACCCTTCCTGACTTTCCCTGGGAAATGTCCACTCCTGGGCACCCCCAAGCTGCAACTTATATGAAAAAATTAATATAAGCCTTTTTATTTATATTTCTTAATATAGTAAACAGCAATTAAGCAAAAACCAAAATCACAGGAAAAGGAAAATAAGTATTAATCAATTCAAAAGACCAAACTCAAAAAACATAATTCTAAAATGTAAGTAAACTATTACTTAGTGTAAAATAAAACCAAAATCTCTATAGTTCAAAAATTAAACTAAAATAAAATACAACCTATAAAACACATATATCATTTACAGCCATCTAGCTCTAACAGATGTAACTTTTTCAACAGAAAAAGTCAAGCACCTGGACCGCAATCTTCCAGCAAAATAGAAAACCTCAACATACATTTCTGTAAACTACAACAACATCACATCTGCAAATATATATTTTTAAGATACATTTAATGCATGTTTAAATAACAGTGTTACTCATGAATATAGTTTCTTTAAATAAATCATTAATATATCTTTCTAAAACCTACAGCTAAAATGCTGGAGAGAACCACACACATCAAATCTCAGAAAGGAAACTATTATTGACTCACAATGGCTACACTTACGGTCAAGAAAGTACAAGCAGAGAAGGTAGACTTAGTTCAAAGTAACATATGGGAACTATTGCAGGCCAACTCCCAGGTATCCTAAACTCAAAAATACTCATAGCCAGAATTAGAAAAGCAGTGTCTGAACTCCTGCTGCACTAAAACAAATTCAAGATGTAAACGTCCCAGAAAATGCTACTGTTACACATAGCGAGTAATCTTTCCTTATATGTGACAACACCTTTGACCACATGAGAATGACTATTTATGCAACTGTAAATAACCTACTAAGATTATTTCAAAGCAGCATGAGGTTAATCAATTGCAAATTTAAATCGTGCCTTCCACCATTCACACATATCTCCACAATAGACGGTGAATACCACAACACAAACCTACACATTTGTACCTAACAATGTGTAATATAACATGAACTACTAACGGAAATATAATCCAAAATTAACAATTGCTATAAAAAATTACTATAAAAAACAATCATTGACTTTGAACAAGCAGTGATTAGTATCCGGCGGTTGCAGAGGACCGCCCTATTTTGAGTTTTGGTGGTCGAACCGCCGGCATGACGGTAGCTGCCATGCCACTGCGGATTAGGCTGTTCTATGGACAGCCAAACTCAAAATCACTCTGTGGCATCTTACGGTTCTACATCTGTTGCCAGGTGCTAAAGAATGTGTTGATGTAATAAGGTTCTATGTGGACTATGAGCCTGGGCTGGAAACCTGTAACAGCTTGTTGTAACTGCTGCTCGTGGATGGGATCCTTTCATCTGAATAAACCTACTTTATACCCATAATTGGAGTGACCTGATTGTTACATTTGGTGACAGAGGACAGGATTGGAAGGATCTCAACACTAATTTAAGAAAGAAGTCGTAACCTCAAAATTTGAATCTGACTTTCTACAAACCTAAGGTACTGTTTTTGCCTTTAAAATAAAAGAAGAATTGTTTTTTCCCCTTTCTCACTAAATTTAAAAGGGAGACTCACTATCTTGACCTTTGGATTTCCGTAACGTGCTGACTGTGGTCATTTCCCTGCATGCTTTGAATGTTGGTAAATATTACACTTTCCCAATTGGAGGCGGAGATTCAAGGGAATAGTGTTTCCCAATTGGAGGCGGAGATTCAAGGGAATAGTGTTTCTAGTTATTCGCAATGGGATCGGTGCTTTGCCTGTCTGCACAGAGGATCACCCCTCATTAAAGTGCTTAAAGACTGTACCTTGAACCTTGAAAATATTTTATACTTTGCTAATTAGAGGCGGTGATTCGGTAATTTGCATGTCTGAACAGAGGATCAAGCATCGCTGAAGCGCTTATAGAGAAGGCCATCTCTTTTCAAAAAAACGTTGAAACGAAGCACTGCTTATCTTTAAACTTGTTTGTGCCTACCTTATGGCTCATGGTTTCGGCGCGCTCAAGAGGTGTTCTTTCCAGTCTCCATTGTGAAGCGTCACCCCGCTGCTTCCTCCTCTTCGTTCTGAATCAACTCATGCCGTCGCACACTTCATCCCGCTCAGGAGTTGTCCCGTTGCCCTAGTTTCCTTCATGCTCTGCACGGATAGCGTGATGCCCATTTTTATAATCGCTAAACAATGAGGAAACACTGGTTAACTCAGCGCATTTCAAGTTGTGTACCGAATCAGTGACGTGCACACTTAACCATTTTAGAGCGGTTTGCGCGTCTTTCATAATACACGCTTTGCCTCCATTCAGTTGACTTTTTGGTGTATCGCTTCAGTGATACACATACTTTCTATCACAGCAGCCTTGTGTTTTTACTCAGTGACACGCACACCTCATAACTTAAAGCCAGTGAGAGTGGTGTCAATAAAAGGTTCCACAAGGCGCTACAAGCAGTAGTGTGTCTCAACAGTGACACACACTTGAAGTAAAACGGAAGTGTGTCGACAAAGGGTCCCACAAGACACAACAAGCCTCAGTGTGTCTCCACAGTGACACACACACTTGAAGTGAAACAGCGTGCATGCAAAAGTGACACACATCATCTATTTGGTTATAAGTATTTCTATAGGAAATTTGCATCAAAGCTTGGCATATTTATTTAAACAACTTCATGTTTTTAGACACTTGTAGTGAAACCCCACCATTTCTGTTACAAGTATAATCTGTATCTATATTAATAATAATAATATATATATATATTTTTTAATTATTATTTTCTATTATAAAACAAAATGCAAAATGTAACTGCACCTCAGTTTTTCTTATCATCACCGGGTGATCCACCCATTCGATGGCAAAAATGGCGGAAGGTGTTTGAGAGGTACGCAAGGGTATGTGGTTCTTCTTTAAGCGCAGAAAGGAAGACAGCTTTGCTACTTCATTGCTTGGGTTCGGAAGTTCAAGAGGTTTTTGATCACCTTCCTGAGTTTGAAGATCGCGATCTTAATGAATATGAGATATACATAGCAAAATTTGACAAACACTATTTACCCAAGGTCAGCACCATCCTTGAGAGGTATCATTTTGGTCGTAGGTCTCAATTAGAGGATGAAAGTATTGAAAGTTATGTAACATCACTTAGAAAACTAGCCTCCTCATGTAAGTTTGGTGTCACTCTTGATGAACGAATAAGGGACCAATTCATGTTAGGCTGCAGCATTAAGCGCGTTAGAGAAGAGCTGTGGCAGAAAGATGAACCAACCCTGGACGATGTTATCGCCATTGCTAAAAGAATTGAACATTCAATAAAATGTGTGGAAGTTATAAACAAATGGTGAAGTTAAAGAGAAAAATTCTGTTCAAACAGTTAAAGGTAACACTAAGGAGAGTATGGACCCCAGGAAGTTAAGAAGAAAGTTGTGATTAATGAAACACAAAGCATGTTCAATTTGTCTGAGGTTAAATGTTTCCGCTGTGGGAGAATGGGTCACTTTGCTAATGACAAGCAATGTCCAGGCTGGACAGCCACCTTCATTAAATGTAAGAGAAATGGGCATTTTTCTGTTGCATGTAAAGGTAAAAACTACAAAAGGAAGGTTAACAAAGTATACTGTAATGTTGATGTTAATTATGAAAATTTAGAAGAGGTAGACTGTGGTCAAATTCAGGTTCAAGTGATTCAAAATGGGGAAAGTAGTAATTGCCCTACAGATGAAATCCTCGCTGAAGGAAAACCAACAAAGGTTCTATTTGACTCTGGTGCCAAGATCACCATAATCTCAAAGGAATTTTATCTTAACACCTTCAGTGCCACGCCCTTTTCCCCTCCTGTGCCGGGCGTTGCACTAGTGGGTGGGGTGCTCCATGACGAGACTATCTCGTCATGGGCACTGAAGAGGTTAAAGAAATGAAAGGTAAAACTAAGGTTTTTCGTCCAGACATTAAACCTTTTGCTTATGGCGGTGAACCAATACATTTATTTGGCTATTTCTGGGGTTTAATAGATTACAAAAATAGGTTAACTAATGCAAAAGTTTACATTTCACAGAAAGGTGATAGTATATTAAGTTGGTTGCACCAAAGAGATCTGGGGGTAATATTAGATCCAAATTCCTCGCCGTCTATCATTCTGAAAGAAAATTTTCATTCTAAGTCTATCTCTGCTATTCCTTAAGTTTCTGCTAGTGAATTCTCACTTAGGCTGAGAGAAAAGTTTCCAAATGTCTCTTGTGAAAGTCTAGGTTGTCTCAAGGGTTACTTTCACCGCATTCGCTTAATTGATGATCCCAAACCTGTATGCTGTAAAGTATGCAACATACCAGTCGCGGTCAGAGAAGAGGTTAAAACTGAATTGGAGCGACTCAAGGAAGATGGAGTTATTGAGAAAATTGAGGCAACTCATTGGCTTGCTCCGGTCGTGGCCGCACAAAAATCTGACGGGTCTCTCCATCTATGTGTGGACCTTAGAGAATTGAATAAGAATGTGGTGGTTGATCGTTTTCCCCTACCTAAAATAGCTCACATGTTAATGTTGTTAAAAGGAGCAAAGGTGTTCAGCACCATAGAGCTGAGGTCGGCATATCACCAGGTCAGGTTAGATGAAGAATCTAAAGATTTAACTGCTTTTCTTACTCCTTATGGCACATACCGGTTTGTTAGGCTTCTTTTTGGCTTAGCATCAGCCGCTTCAGATTTTCATAGGGCGTTGGAAAATGTTTTGAAAGGACTTAGTGGTGTTAGAATTTACCAAGATGACATATTGATCTTTGGATTGAACAACAAGGAACATGATGCAAGACTGTTAAATGTTCTGGATAGACTTAGTGAATTTGGTTTGACTGTCAAAATTAATAAATGCAAGTTTAGAAGAAGTTCCATTGATTATCTTGGTCACACAATCTCAGATGGTGGTGTCTTGCCAATAGAAAGTTTGATTACCACTATACAGAAGATTTTTTTAGGAATGGCTGAGTATTACAGCAAATTTGTTCAGGACTTTGCCTCTTTGTGTATTAATATGGGGGCTTTATTACACAAGGGTTGTGAATTTATTTGGGATGACTGTTGCGAAAAGGAATTTTGTTTCTTTAAAGAAAGATTAAATTCTGCCCCAAAGTTAAGCAGCTTTGATCCAGACAAGAAATCCATTCTTATAACTGATGCCAGTCTGAAAGGACTGGGAGCGGTCCTTCTTTAGAGAACTGAAACCCAAGATAATGTTATTCTCTTTTTGTCTAGAAGTCTGAGGGGTGCTGAACTGAGGTACTCGGTGGTGGAGAGAGAAGCACTAGCGATTTACTGGTCTGTGAAGAAGCTTAAAAATCTGTTGTGGGGGAGCGTCTTTGAGGTCAGGACTGATCACAAGTCGTTGTGTGAGATTTTTTGTAAGAAAGGTATTGATGTCGTCTCAAGTAGAATCACTAAACGGGTTGTGGGTTTACAAGATTACAATTTTGACGTCAAGTACCTGCCTGGCGTGGAAAACAAAGTGGCTGACGCTTTATCTCGCCTTGTTCTTAAAGATGATATAGATTTTGAAAAGGAGCATGAGCAAGATGAGGAATTGGTTTGTGCTATTGAAGAAAATATCATTGACAAGGTAAGATGGGAAAAGGCCCTGCACGCATACATTGATCTAATGAAAGTATTAGAGTGTATTAACGTAGGCTGGAGAGCCAAACCCAAAGATAATGAAAATTTAGAGAAATTTTGGCACGTTAAAGACCAACTCTCCGAACTGAATTGTCTACTTGTCAGGGGCATGAGACTTGTTCCCCCAAGTTCTATCAGGGAAGAGCTTATTTCTCTGGCACATATTGAACATCTAGGGTGAGTGAAAGAGTAGCCAAACCCAGGGTCCAGCCCATGATCATAAAGGATCGTCCAGATGGACCCTGGAAGGAAGTTGGTTTAGACATTGTTGGTCCGATTCGTTCTGCTGGTACAGATTGATATATACTAGTTCTTATTGATTTTTTTTCAAGGTGGCAAGAAATAGCTATCACTCGAGGAATTGAAACAAAACATATTATTTCGTTCCTAGAAAAGCTTATCGCCAGAGAAGGAATACCCTGCACCATCCTTACGGACAACAGTGTCCAATTGGTTTCTAGGGAAATGGAAGAGTTCTTGTCTAAGCATGGCATTAAGCACAAGAAATCTTCATTGTACCACCCTGAAACAAATGGAATGGTCAGGAGATTTAATTGTGTGTTTAAAGAAACCATTGAAATGGCTAAGTCGTCTGGATTAGATTGGTGTCCTCAAATCTGGCGAAAGGTTGAAGTTTACAGATTGTCTCCCCATGCTGTCACCAAGAGAACCCCTTTTGAGCTCTTTAGAGGTAGGTGTGCCAACACTATAGTTACCCCTCCTTGGGTTAATGACATGCAGCCAGATCTTTTTATTGAAAATGAAAAAAGTGACTGGAAGTTGGCTGAGTCTAAGAAAATTGAGTATAGAAAAAGGCTTCATGAATTAAGAAAATGTGTTAAGAAAACGGTGGTCAAGGTTGGAGATTGGATTTTCATAAAAAATCCATCCAACAAAAAGTCTTTTACTGCATGTTTGAAACCAATTCAAGTGATTAAGACTTTCAACAATGCCGTCAAGACTGCTGATCACCGGATCTGGAATTTGAACAGGGTGGTGGTGGTTAGGAAAGACTTTGTTTATGACTCTAACAACTCTTCTTTTGTGTCACCTTCTACCTAAAATGTCCCCAACGTCATCCGGAAGTCCTCCAGAGTATCTCATTCTCCACGTTATTTAAAAGATTTTGTAAAATAGACATGTTTAGTTGTTTCTCTCTTGTTCCTCTTCTTTGAAGCTGGATCACTGTGGTATTTATCTTTATCCTTTTTGAGATATACATTTTTTTTGCTCGTTAAGAAGGGATGTGTGGCATCTTACGGTGCTACATCTGTTGTCAGGTGCTAAAGAATGTGTTTATGTAATAAGGTTCTATGTGGACTATGAGCCTGGGCTAGAAACCTGTAACAGCTTGTTGTAACTGCTGCTCGTGGATGGGATCCTTTCATCTGAATAAACCTACTTTCTACCCATAAAATTGGAGTGACCTGATTCTTAAACACCCCCATTCATTCCAAATCTATTCCCAGCTCCCACTTCTTTTTTTCTTATTTCTTTTATTCCAAAATGAAAAAAGTGAAAATATAATACATTTAAAAAAAATATTTACTTAATATTGAAAAACATAGCATATCATTGTAAAAATGTTTTAAAAGAGTGTTTGTGGTAATAATGTCTTTTCAGTTCATCAAAACTATTGTATTAAAATTTAACAATATTTTAGATTGTGTGAACATTGTCATAGAGGTGCAAAAACTCTTAAATCAAGTAAAATATGAACATGTAATTAAAATGATAAAACAAATGTAAAAACATTTGTGTATAACAATGAATGAATACGAAGAAGTAATATAAATATATAAAAAAAGAAAAAGCATTACAACATTAATTCCAGTCCACGTTTTGCTCCTACTTGAAAACCTGTGACCCTCGGGAGGTGGCACCCACATCGGTAGAGCCAGCCGGTAGTTAAATAAATCCAAAAGAGAATTATTAGGAGTATGCAGCCACTCAGTTGCCATACGCATTCTTAGGGTGGATTACCGTAGAGTAATAAATATTTCCATTTCCAAATTCCTGGGTGCTATGTTGGTGCTCTGCAGCAAAGCCCTTTGTCACTCTACCACCTGACTCTGTCTAGGCTTTCTATTAGGCATTACCTTTCTGAATTGCTTTCAAATTACCAGGTATTAAGGCATTCTTCCTCATTTTTGGTAGCAACACACATTGCCCAGACAGTTAATGATCGTGATAATGTATTGCTTTCCACTTCTGCTCATGTAAACTTTGTGTTATAGTGTACTCAGTTCTTTTAACTTGACTTGTGGGAAAATTCTTTTTATGTATGTATTGTTCATTTTATACTCTTTTATACTGTTTGCACTTTTATGGCCGTGGTGGCTGACATAAAGTGATTTGAACTGAACTGACTGAATAGAAGTGTGTAAGAGGAAAGAAGCAGTGGTGTAATGGAAAAAAAAAAGTGACTGTGAGAGTGAGCGATGGAGAAAGGACTAACCAAGAATAAAAATTAAAAGAGCCTGAGAAAGGAGAAAGGGTGAAGAAAGGAGGAGGATCAAGATAGAGGAACAACAAGCAACCAGATGAAGAAAGAAAAGAACAGCTAAGCATTGAAGAAAAAAAGTAAAAGGACACAAAAGAAATAAGGAAAAAAAGAAGTGGGAGCTGGGAATAGATTTTGACATGCAGAGAGTCAGCATGATGAATTGCAATGGTATCGTCTCCAAGGCCTCTTCCATCCCAGGTGTCCCATCTCCAAAAGCCAGCGTTCACCACATCAGTGCACTAAGGCACATATTGAAAACTAAACACTATCGATAACACCTTATTTTACAAATATGGCAGATATTTAGGTTTCAGACAAAGGTGATTGAGGTTTTGGAACTTTATATCCCTTATTAAAATACTGCTCACTATTTGTTTTTAGGATTCAGTGCATATTTTATGTTATGCTATGATATTTATCAGGTGCTCGAATACCCAAAGGGTGTCTTGGTTCTAGACACAGTGTAGCGATAGTTTCGCAGGGTTAGTAGGCCTAAGGCGAGGAATTCAAAAGCCAGGTTTTGAGGGATTTTCTGAACCCCAAGAGGTTGGCGGAGGCATTGATATGAAATGGAAGCTCATTCCTAGTGCAACAGCACAAACCTGCGGCCACCCCTGGTTGCACAATTAAAGCTGGGTACTCAGTCTGTTTTAGCTGAGAAAGATCTTGGTGACCTAGTGGGCAGGTACCAGTTAAAAGTGTTTTTAGGGATGAAGGGTCCTTGATCATTCAGGGCCTTGTGGATGATACACAGAGCCTTGAAAGTGACTCTTTGCCTGATAGGCAACCAATGTAGTTCCCTCCTGGGTTTAGAAACCAATTGGTATTTAAGAATTTTAAGGAGGAGCGGGACTGTAGTCTATTTAGTACATGTTTGTAGGCAGTTAGATACAGACTGTTATAATAGTAGAGTCAGGAAAGAGCATTGGAAGTCACTTGCATCTTCTGAAGTTGAAGGGGAACAAAAGGGAGTACCTTCTTTATGAGGTTTAAGGTGTGAAATAACTTGTTGGTGATTGCATTGACTTGGTCAGTGAGGGAAATTATTGTGGATCATAAACCTAGATTACAGGCTTTTTGACAGGGGATGGAAGGGAACCCTTGTCTTGGGGCCACCAGGAGGGCGTCCAGAAAGAGGGGTTGGCCCCAAACAGTAGGGCCTCCATCTTACACGAGTTCAACTGGAGGCAGTTTTCTGCCATCCATTGTTTGATGGCCTGCATGAAATTGCACCCTGTTTCTAATGAGTCATTCACCAGGGAGACCACAATTTGTGTGTCATCGGTGTAGGAGGTAAGGGCAAAACCAAATGCCTTAATGAGCTCCGAAAGAGGGGTAACATACATGTTAAACAGTGTAGGGCTGAGGGAAGGCCCCTGCGGAACTATCCGCAGTAGGGAGAAGGAGTGAGATACAAATTTGTCCAGTCAGACCGCTTGTTCACTGACATGAAGAATGGAACTAAGGTGTTTCCAAGCCGTGCCATTGAAACCGATATTCTTAAGAGAATCCAACAGTCTGTCATGATGTACGGTATTGAATGCCGCTGACAGGTCCAAAAGTATCAGGGCGCTTTGCCGCCTTGATTCAAGGGATTTTCTGATTTCCTCTATTGCTTTAATTAGGGTAATTTCCTTACAGTGCCCGGAATGGAAATCAAACTGGGTATCATGCAGATGTTTGTTGTTAAGGATAAACTTAACGCGCTGAGAATTCATTTCCTTCACAATAACCTTAGCGGGCAAGGGGAGGCAAGATATAGGGCGGTAACAATTTGGCTTGGCGGGATCAAGAGATGGCTTCTTCAGAAGAGGGAGAATTTATGCTTTTTTACAGCTGACAGAAAAAATAGCAGAATTGTTCATGTGGTGGAAAATCCTTATCAGAGTGGGCGCTAATGTCACTGCGATAGAGATTGTTACCTTAGGAGGACAAGTGTCCTCCGAAGATCCTGATCTTGTGGATTTAATCAATCTGATGAATGTTTCAGTGGACGGAGGAGAGAAGAATTAAAAAGTAGGCTCGACCGAGTTGGAGGGGGTACTAATGTGGGAAAGTGATATAGTGGGATTGGAAAAGGTGTTCTAAATGTTGACTACTTTTCGGAGACAGAAACTGGCTAGAGAATCACAGAATGATTGATTAGAGATCACAGAGGATCTTGTTGACTCTGTGGTGAGCTTGGTCACTGCTACAAAGAATTCCATGGAAGAGTTATTGGCTGCTTCAATTTTATTGGTGAAGTAGGTGGTTGCTGTGAAAATCATTGCTGATCAGTGCTCAGGCAGCTCTTATACTTAATTTTTTCCTCAGCATTGTATTGGAGATGCCACTTCTTTTCTTGCCTTCTACATCTTTGTTTAAAGGTTCTCAGTTCTTCAGAAAACCATGCGGCCGAGGTCTTGTTTCTCTTGAGTTTGTTTACCTTAAAGGGAGCTACCATGCAAGAGTGGTAAGAGTTTTGTAAGATTGTCTGAATCGACTTTATACCAAGCCCGAGTAACTACCGTGTGGGGAGTTGATCTAGTGGCAGGTGGAGGTTCCTTAATTGTAATGTGGACTAGGATGGCTGAGTTAGCAGTCCATGTTAAGGGAAAAATATCACTAATATTCAGAGGGTTTTTTTGAAAAAATTCCATCTAGGGTATGGCGTGTAGTGTGCGTGGGGCAACTTATCAGCTGAGAGAGGCCCAAGGCAGCCATAGTCTGAAGAAGAATTAAGGTTGCAGGCTGTGGTTGGCGTCCAAGTTAAAATTAAAATTCCCAACACAGTGTAGCCATTTAGGAGAATATCTGCCTTTAGTAGGCTGCCGATATTCTGACTGAAAATTGAGTGAAAGCCTGGTGGGCGATAAATCAGTGTTCCCTTAAAAGCTCGAGTTGTAGGCAATAGGATACTGAAAGAGAGCGCCTCGCAGAAGGAGGCTGGCATTGGGTTGCAGGAGACGGATAGAGTGGATAGATATATCACTGATAAGCTACCCCCTGCTATTGGGTCTGTCCTGACTTTGGTTTGAGTAGCCTGCAGTAATAGCTTCAAAGAGTTCTGCGGCAGATATAGACTTTGCCTAGGTTTCTGTAATAAATACTGGTTTGGTAAATAATACTGGGCACGGAAAGGGTGAGGGCGAAAAATATTATGTACTGACATGAGCATTTATATAGCTGTTATTCCCCGTGAAGAGGTTCAGAAGAGCTTAGTGGATGATTAAAATGCTCTTTCATCAGTGCACAGTGTTAGTGATTTTGGGCTACAGTTTGGCATTCTGTTTTCATGCTGAATCATTCAATTTGCAATATGCATTTAATGGAAATTTATTTTTCAATTTCCTAAGTGTAGCGCTTACAGTTGTTTGTTTTGAGTTATACTGATGTTTCAAACCATTAGGAACTATGTCATTGTATTGCTTTGCATTGGATTATATCTGCTTTGACTTGAGTTTTTGTTTGCTAGGGTCCACCAGTGTTGTACACTATTAACATGGACCAGGAAAAATGCCAAATTAAGGGCCTTCTTATGTGTTTGGAGGTCCAATGGACCGCCGTATTGGCTGTGGCAGCCTAAGAGTGTTGAGCTTGGCTGTCCGACCGCCGTATTACTAGTTGGGTGGATCGGCTTTGCTAGGACTGAGACCTCCAGCAGACCACCGGGTTCGCGATCGGGGAAAGGCAGCCACCATAGAGCGGTACAGGGGAGCTGCATTGCCATGCATATTACGAGTTGTCTTTTCCATGACCGAACCATGGCCGTCTGACCTCCTGACTAAAGGTGGGGGTGATGAAGGACTTGAGGTGTGTACTCACCCCTCTCTTTCTCCTACAGGCAGATTTCAACGTGGATCCCTGTCTACACGTCTCCCCTTCACAGCAGGATCTACACTCTGAGGATTGTGACCCTGTGTGCAGCGATCCACAGGTGAGTCCTTTTCGTACCATAAACCCATTGCCAGGACTGCCCACAAACAGGTCGAAAACCCTGGTAATGGGTATATGGTATTGTTCCACATCATGCATATGTATGCATCTGATACATATTTAGTCGAAATGCAGAAACAGGCATTGATATATTTGGGAATAGTACTCACCACCATTGAAAGATCCTCAACTCCACACCGCCTCATAATATAGCGGTCTTTGGACCACCAGCACCGTGGGCTGCAGGCAGGGGCGGATGTGGTCCCACGTCCGTCGGACCGCCAAACTCGTAATAAGGCCCTCAGTCTCTAGGTGTGACATAGGAGCAGCACATGGAGTGCACTGGTTATATGTATCCATAAAATGCCTATGGAGTTCCCCCAAAAGTGACAGAGTAGCAGCATATGATGTGCACTGATAACATGTAGCCAAATAAATTGGCTCCAACCAGGAGTGGCAGAGGGCTGCCCATGGCATGCACTGGTCACAGCTAGGATGGATGAATGCTTAATACAGTCTCCAAGCTCGAAAGTGGAGCAACGTACCGCATGCACTAGTTACAGTCAGTCAGATATGTGCCTTTTGGATTCTCCCAGCAGTGGGAGAGGAGTAGCACAAGGCATGCTCAAGTTACATGCATCAAGATAAATGCCCACTGGGTCTACCGGAGAGAAACACAGGAACTATTTCTCTACAAACAGATATGACACGGGTATGTTTATTGTTAAAAAGGTGTTTGCACATTACTAAGCTCTTTCCCGCTGAACATATGGGTCTTGATGGAAATTTCTTTGCTGTTTCTTGCTGGAAGTTTATGAATTGTCAATGCAAGGCCAGGGTTCTGCCTCAAAGCTCATTCTGGCCCTTGAGGGCTCATCTACTGGGGTTGTTTCAGGGAGATGCTCTTTTTTTAGACACTCTTAACTGTAGGATGCCTGTTTGATAGGACACCCTTGGATGTGATGACGAAAGGCTGCAACATTGTCATATACTGAGATGGGTCAGGATAGCCAATCATCAACCAGTCCAGTAATCATTTCAAGAAATTGCAATGCTTAGGCCAGACATTTTCTTCACAAACTCATTTAGCTAACAACAGAGGCCATCTTTGAAGTAGCAACTTCAACATATAGCACATGTAAGAACATGTTTTTGTTGCAGCAAAACTCTTTTAAAACAGAACATTCTTTAACATTTAAAATCCCCCCAAAAATGGTTCCACCTTTCACACTACAAAATCTACAACATTCACCAAACAAGCATTTGCAATGCAATCGGTCTTGACTTCGGGACCTTAGATGTATTTAGCTATGCAGCACATTAGCACTAGCACACAGTGGGAGCATGCGAGGGACAGAGCCATACAGTGGGAGCACACAAGGGACAGAGCCACACACTTGGAGCACGCAAGGGACAGAGCCATACCGTGGAAGTTAGGAAAGAGAGTGGGTAATACATTGGAAGACATTAACAGAGCGAGTTTGCAATAGAAAAAATAAATAACAAATGGGTAAAGGAGAGCCAGAGAGCGAAATAAGGGACCAGAGAGATAAGGTATGAGAAATCAAATAATCTGGAATGAGATAATGAGGATCAATAAAGAGAAAGAGACAAGTGACGTAACAGGAAGATCGAGTCGTGGGCTCCCATGAGAGAAAACAATAAAAGAGGACAGAGAATTTGAAGAGGAGACTAGTTAAGGAGAGTAGTTAAGTTGGAGAGTAAAATAAGAAAGGGAAATGAGACGGAGTTAGGAGAAAAAGAAAACAATGTAAGAGGGCAATAGAAACGTGAGGCACAAAGTGAACAAGTTGGAAACTGAAAAATGGAACCTAGTACGGTGAAATTTAAATTAAATAAGTGTGATGGAGAGTAAGAACTTTAACTTGAACGGGGCAAGATGCCCCAGGAAATGGCCTGTTGTCCCTGCGGTGGTTTCAGTGCGGTGCAGTGGTAAGGGATAGCCCAATTCACTGTTGGGTGGATCGGTGGTAGGTACGCATTCCTTGGGAAGCGGGGTGT
Source organism: Triturus cristatus (assembly GCF_964204655.1). Taxonomy (NCBI): domain Eukaryota; kingdom Metazoa; phylum Chordata; class Amphibia; order Caudata; family Salamandridae; genus Triturus; species Triturus cristatus. Next base: position 1,292,610,098 of record NC_140589.1, read on the forward strand.
TTTCGAAAACGTTGGAAATTGGCGAAGAGGCAATGCAATAGATCTCGCATTTGCAAGAGTTTAAACTATTAGTATTGTAAATGGCAATGCCTTTTATTTATGTGCTAAAACCCAAAACTTAAATAAAAGGCATTGTCATTTACAATGCCAATAGTTCAAATTTGCGTGAATGCGAGACCTGTTGCATTGCGAATTCTGGTTGTAAATTGGTGTTGGATTTCATGTGAGTGTTGCGTCAATTTCTTCTTCAATTGTTTTGGTGTGGTTTAAATGCTGTACACTTGTTCTTCTATGTAAGCCTTGCTTCTCAGTGACATAGCTACCCAGGATTGAGCTAAGGGTTTGACAGGCGAAAAGTAAGTTTCCTAAAGGGGCTGGCAAGCATATTACACAGAGAGGTTGCACAACCACGCCATTTAATATACCCCATTTCCTCACAACGGAAATTTCGAGTTA